>NC_084689.1:2405000-4805000 GCF_028389875.1 Rhea pennata | reverse complement strand
CCCCCTCCTGCTGCAGGGCAAACCCCAGAGGAGGCAGAGATGGGGGATGAGACAGGGATGGGGGACACGGAAAGGATAAGGGACAAGACAGGAATGGGGATGATGTAGGAATGGGGATGATGAAGGGATGAGGGACAAGGCAAGGATGGGAGATGAAGCAGGAATGGGGATGATGCAGGGATGATGTGGGGATGAGGGACAAGGCATGAATGAAGGCTGAGGCAGGGATGGGGATGATGCAGGGATAGGGAAAGATGCAAGGATGGGGGACAAGGCAACCCACCAGCCAGCCAGGACCTTCTCCCCAGGCAGCTGAGCATCTGCTGGGTCCCTGCAGATGGGTCCCTGCAGATACCACAGGGTCCCTGCAGGATGGGGCGTCCAGGCCTGCCCCTCACCAGCCCTGGCTTGCTCTGGTCATGGTGAGCTTTTCACTAAAATAATCAAAAGCAGCTCATATCCACACAGTGCTATCATACACACACACCCCGCGCTAGCTGGCTATAATCGATACCCATCTTGCAGATCAGTCCATGTGAAGCACGCACGTGTCTGCTCCCTCCCTCCCCGAACACACTTCACCCCTGCACTAAACTCCCCCGGTGCCCTGGTCAGGGAGTGATCCCGGTCCCCGCTGGTAGGTCCCATCCTGATGTGGAGCCACGCTGGGGCGCGCTGCTGTAGCACCCTGTTCCCTCCTCTCTCCCTCAGCAGTAATTGCTACTGTATTTATCCAAACTAGGAGGGGGTGGCAGAGAAAGACTTCGAAGAGTAATTTTCCGGGAATTCTCCTCGGTGTAATTGTCTTGATAATAAATCCAGACGCTTAGCTTGTGTATGAATTGCTTTTTACCATTTTCATTTATTATTGAACACAGCGGGGAGAAGGGGAAACGCAACAGGGCTCTTTCTTGTGAGAGGGAAGGGGTGAAGGGGCCGAGGAGATGATTTGTCTGCAGATCCGGGAAACCTGGATGTGTTCATCATCTTGCTCTTCCCCTCCCCACACCCTTAATACATCACCCATTTCCCTATCCCCTGCTTTTTTGGGGGTATTGAAAACTAATTAAATAACCCGTTAGCTAACACGTTAAATTAAGATCCACTCTTGGATTTAATGATGTCTACGGAAGAATTGACAGAAATGTGAAGACAGACTGTCAATAGATTCCTTCCTCGGTTACGCTGTATAAATGTGATTAAAACAGATCTCAAAGAAGGGTATCCTGACACGGCACCCGCGTAGGCGCGTGCATGCAGGGAGGGAGCCGCCGGGGAACCTGCACGTCTCTGGGGACAAACGTCTCCTGAAAAGAATGTCAAAAGTTGGGATCCCGGGATGGCAGGTGACCACTGTTCTTCTGCAACGTGGCCCACGGATGAGTTGGAGCTTGAGTTGTTATACCGAGAGGAGGAGAAAATGGCAGATGCTGTGTGAGGTGTGCAGCAGGAAGCTAACTTGCAACCGCGGAGACAGAGAGATGGAGAGATAGGGTTGGATTGCTTCTGATGCTCTCCGAGGCTGTCATTCGGCATTTCTGCAGTGTTCATGGGGGGAAATGTTTGTATTTTGAGACGTGAGGGACTGTGTGTGGCCAGGGGTCACTTGCCACGCATGGAAGAGCTCAGCCTCATGGCAATGACGGGAAGGATGGAGCCAATCTGCCTGCTAGGAAGCATTTGCTGCCAGTGCCAGGAATGTGCTGCCTCCCAGGGCTTCTGTGGGTTTCCTCTTAGAGACCTCTGTGTTTAAAGTGAGCAATATACAGGCATCAGGGTCTGTCTGGACATGAGGATTTGGGCATGGATGAGGCATTGACCTGTGGTTCCCTAGCCCAAAACTGCCCTGAGACATCACTGAGCTTGGAGCAAGGTCCTGGAAAAGGCTCATTTCTTTGTGGATGGGGGAAGCATCCCTCAAATGATGGTCGCAGCCATATCATGCACTGCAGCAATGACAAACAGCCATGTCACAGCATCGAGCAATGCTGGCCAGAAGTGCTCCTCCTTTGTGAGGCCTTGGAGGAGGCCAACCCAGAGCAGACTTGTGCTGTGTGGATGGATGCGAAGATGATCTCTTGCTTTGTCCTCCATCCAGCAATGCAAACAGTGCTTCGTATGGTGAGTACACACCCATTGCTTTCTGCTTAAGCTCTCAGGTAAAGGTTACCTTAGCATCCAGGCTGAAAAAATCAATGGCTGATACAGCATGAGACTCAGAAAGACAACATACATCTATCACTTAGGGATTCGATGGGCTTAGAATAGTCTTGTCAACAAACGATTGTTTAAACAGAATATCTCAACTGTTTATGGCACCCTTAATCCATACATCTAAGCAGCACTGTAACATGTCATGAGCATGGATTGCTGTGTAGAAACCACTGTTGTTAGGTCCAGAACTGCCAAACACTTAAGCACGTGCTTAAGTCTCTTAGACTTCAAATTAATCATGCACTTAGGTGTTGTGCTTGACTGGCCCAAGCCTAAGAACAGGGAAATACCTGTCATTATGTTAATAGATGAAGCTTTTGTTACCTGCCCTACATTTATGTAGTGTATAAAGGGCTAAATGACACCCATTTGCTCCGGACACCAAGTCTTCTGGCTGATTTATCCAGCTGGTGCACAAACAGACCCATGGCACTCAGATGTGGAGGTTAATTCACATGGCCTTCCTTCCCCATGAGGTGGCGAAGTCCTTGACGTGATGGCTCAGAGAGGCTCTGGGTCAGAGGAGCTGATGGTGATGGGTGAAAGACTTCTAAGAGCATGAGCTGAACACTACCAAGTGAAAGAGCAGGATGGTAGATGAAAGGGCTGAAAAAAGATGCAGAAGAGAGTGAAGAGCAAAAAGAGGACAAGAGCAACAGCTATGACATCCACAGAGACCTGAACAAGGAAGCCAGAGAGGACCATGCCAGCTCTGTGGTGCCGGGGGAGGCTGCAAGCCATGAGCAGCACCTGGAAATCTTCTGGTGAGACCTGAAATCCGAGCAGTGCCACAGCATAGCAAATCACGGCAGCAATACAGACTGAAGGGGAAAGGCCACAACTGCTAAGGATCCAGTATGGGATCCACCAATGGCTCTTGGGTGCCTGGAAGGAACAATCTACTTCCCGCACACTGCACCCCTGCCCTTCCACTGAGCGTGGGTGAAGGTCAGCTCTGCCGTCATGTCAGGGGCTCCCTGTGGGCCCAAGCTCGACAGATCTCCACTTGCCTGCGGGTGTCCCCACTTATGTTGCATTTCTGGGGTCAGGATCTGAGACCTGACTGTGGGATGGGGGTGCTGCTGGCACCTTGAGGCAGCTAACCCAGGAGACATGGGTCTGTTGGACCAGAAGATGAGTCTCTGCTCAATTTTTCTTGAACATCTGAGGCCTGCACTTCTCCCCTGAACTTCAACCACTCAACCCAGAGGTCGGGTTAGGAACCTGAACTGAACCATGCTCTGGACGGAGCCCAGTTTTCTCCCTGGATCGCAGCCAGGGTCTGGTTCATGGCATGGAGGGCTCAGCCCAGACCCAGGGGGTGAATCCTAGTGCTGCCATTCCCATCTTCTCTTGTGTCCTTCACCTGCCTGGTCTCGCTGGCTTTAGGATCTCCAAAGCAGGTGAGCTCTCTTGCTATGGGATCAGCTCTCAACATGTGTCCTGTGTCAGTTATGCAACAAATCTAAGTGCATTGGAAATGGGAGTTTCTATTCCTCCCCCCAAATAAACATAGCTTCAAAGTGAATTTGAAAAGACACTTTCCAATATTTGGAGGAGCTGTTCCCAGGATAATTTGCTCTGAGGCTTACAAGAAATACTGCCTTAAACAACATCTCAGCCCAAAGGCTGCCAGGCACCCGAGGGGATGTAAATGTAATATACCCCTAAAATCATGCCCTGGCACCCTCCTTCCTGACCAGCCTGCAGAGAGGAATAGGAATTTTGCCTCGAAACAGATTTACTTCATATACAAGAAATGACAACCAGAGACAGGGCTTATGAAAAAGCAGGGCCTGCAGAACAAAAACCAAAATGATTAAGAAGAGAGAGTGAGAGAAATAAAGGAGCATTATACCACATATCAATATTTCTCCTCAAAAGGTAGAAAGTGCTTTCTTTTCTGAAAAATTAATAACCTTACTTTGTCAGTTGACTCTCTCCCCCCCTCCCCATTTCCTTTCTCTCCTACTCACCTCCCCTCCTCTTTCTCTCCTTCCCTGTCTACAAAAGATGTTCAATGGAAAACAAGCAGAGAATAAGAAAGCCAAATAATCCTCAGCAATTCAAGACTTGAGCTTTTTAACGGCCTCTCAGGGTTCATCTCCCAGACGCATGGTCTCAGTGGGATCTGCAGAGAACTGGAACCCTCCCCGCTTTCTCTTTGCAGCTTAGCATCAGGCGCGCTCTGGCTTCTGGCTCTAGTTCAGCAATGCATCTTCATTCAGCAAAACACTCTGGTGTGCTACGTTTAGGCAAATCAAAGCGCACAGCCTGAATTCCCCAGGACTGTGTCCCCGCACAACCTCGAGGAAGCATGAGGGAGGCCGACCGCGGGGAAGGATCAGGTAATTGCCAAGAGGATTTGGGAACTCAGAGCCTGTTTGCTCCAGTGAGACTTAACCAGGTGTCTGCCAAGGCCAAGTGCGTGGCATGTTGAAGCGGAGGTTTGCATTTAATCTCCACCTGAAAGCTAAGCAATTATTTAAGTAATGTACAGATTTAGGAGTCTTAGTGGGTGGGTAAGGCGGCTCTTTCCTGAGATGTCCCTCTCTCTCCTCTAAATCAACATTGCCAGGCTAAAATCCAGAACTGTGATCTTAACGGAGCTCCAAAGGCCTCCAAAGGGCTTAGAGACTGAGGAAGCCGGCAGGGTGGCTCTGACAGCCCAGAGATGGGGCAAAGCCCTTAGTGAAAGCAGGCGAGCATCCGCCTCATTGGGACAGCTCGACTGTTGTGGCTCAGGATCAACATGAAGGTTTCTGTGGCAGTGAAGAACAGGAATATTTTCCCGAGGTGCTGCTCAGATCTCCGCTGTGGACAGGGCCAGCGGACAGCTTGTCAAATATTGAACAGACATGTCAATGTTGCAAGCTCTAAGTGAAAGCAAAAATCAGTTAATGGTCTTCCTGAGATGTCCTCTTGGTGTGGGGAGTTCTCGCAGAACCTGGGGCAGGCGATTCGCAAGGGGTTGATGCACTGCTTAGTAAAGTGATCATTCAGCAGCCATTAACATGTATATAAAACATACCCAAAAATCCCAGTGGGAAAAGAATAGTACTGCCCCGATTCACGGAAGCATTGCTATTCATCGGAGCCTGTAAGGTCCTGCTAAAATCCCATGGAAACTTGGAGAAGAGTGTTAGGTCTAAGCAGGAAATGAGTTCCTCATTCCATACGAATTCATGTGAATTTTAACTTCTTCTCCTCTCCTCAATTAGAAAAAACAATGGAAGATGGAAAAAAAAATCCATGAACTTCTCCAAAAAATTACAGACACTGTCAATCAAAACTGGATGGTTTCGACAACCTCTAAAACTGTAGACAAATTTCAGCTTTGAGAATTTTTTCAAATCTCCTTTCAGAGTAAATGAATCAGGATTTTAAAACAAACAAATAAAAATCACACAGTACTGGAAAAGGAAATGATTAGCTTAGAAAATGCTGAAATGGGACAATCAGAAGACTCCATTTTTTTTCATGTGTCCAGTTGAATGTTTGAAAAGGAAAATTTAATGAAACAGTGGGCTCCCCCAGGAAGAGTATTAGTTTTGATGAAAATTATCCAAATTTTAAAATCTTTTGGAGTATACCTGACCTCTATTTGATGAGGAAGTGCTTTAAATATTCCCAGGAAAGGAACCCTTACAGCTATGGAGAACAACAGGGGAAGGGCTCTCAAATTCTGAAGGTTCGTGTCCTGCCTTCCTCCATGCACACGTTCAGCTGTTGAAAACAAAACTCTGCCACACTTCCAAAACTGAGAGTGAGATTAGTTTTTTTTTTCCTTTGCTTTCAGTCCTTCTGTCATTCCTTTATTGCTTTTAATACAGGAGGAAGGTGGAAGGAGAAATATTAGTGCAGAGCAAGAAAATTAAGCAAGGCAATTGCATAAGAAGAGAAGACCGTAGCGGAAAAATCAGGGTGACTCTTTATTACCAAGGACCTGGTTACTGAATATTATGGACATCCTGGTGCGGGAGACCCTGAGACTAGCTGGAGTTGAACAGCCTGGGGCTGCGAGGTGTGGGCAGAGGTCTGTCGTTGTCGAGCAAGTACTGATCTAACGTCTTCTGACTCGGAAGCACCTTTGTGCATGAATTACCTATGGAGGGAGCTAATAAAAGTGGTCGGCTTTGACGACCCTGGAGGAATGTGGCTTTTCTTGGCTTTTGAGGGAGCTGATCAGCACTTCTGGAAATGAGGCCACTTCACATAGGTGTCTTACAACAGTTTTGGCACTTAGCTTTAAGTGTCCACTTTCGAGCACTTATGTTCTAGTATTAACCCCTCTGTCCTTTTGTTACGTTAAGATAAGATAATCATAAAATAGGGATAATAGCATGCCTGTACAAGGACTTTGAGACCTAGGTATGATAGTATCTAGGGACCATAGTAAAAGGCATCATTAAAAGACACACACACATATATGAGATGCATGTATGTGTGGTGGGATGGCTTTTGACCAAGATCAATAGCTGTAGAGCAAATATTATACAACACCTGGTACCAAGGGATGACACACTCCCTTTATGGAGCAATGGCAGCGTGCAGGGAGAGTGCCATGGCTTGCATTTCCTCACCATTCCCCATCCGTGACTTACATGACCTTCCCCAAGATCCCTCTGGAAAGCAAAACTCCCTTCTCTCAGTCATGAAACATCTTCAGCAATGGTCTCAGAAGCTGTAAACAGCACCATGGGGGAAGGATCAGGATCAGCCTTTGGGGACACTTGGGTTGCAAGGGAGATACCCACTGGAGCGCACAGGTAAAGAGAGGCAGGAACACCATGGCCCCAGCCTGTGTCTTCAGATGAGGAGATAGAGGTGAAGTTAGGCTACCGCTTTCAGGACTCATTGTGGAAGGCTGCAAAGATGACGCCCTTTTGGGGAGACCATGGGAGCGAGAGCTGGAAGGCTTTTGTGGCAAAGACATCTGCCTAATGAATGGGCCTTTGGAGAGGAGGGATGAACCTGGCCTACACACAAAATTGCAAGCCAAAATTGGTCTTGTGTAGACACTCTTAAATCATTTTAAAGCAGGTTGGTATTGGTTTGTATAATTCGATTCCTTTACCAAAGCGAAGTGAAATCGATGCAAATGGGGTTTACATTGATTTCAGTACATCCGCACAAAGGTTTTGCCCCAGTTTAATGAAATCAATTTAAAAACACACCTTTAGCTAAACTGGCATAACTTTGTGTCCGGCCAAGGTGAGAGAGAGGGATAGAGAAGAAGGCAAGAATGATCTACCTTAACAAAAAAAAAGTGAGAAGTATTTATAAAGTACATGTGCAGGCAACGAAGCCCCCGTTCAAGCAGGCTGCAATGGCACAAAGTGATAAGGAATGGGTCAATATAGTTTTCTAAAAGATTTTTTTTAAAGAAAGGTTAAATGTGAGGTGATATTGATTTTCCTTTTCTCCCCCTTTCCTCCTCTCTCTCTCTCCCGGTCCATTCCCCTCCTCCCTGCCCTTTCCCCACCTCCCCTCGGCCTGGAGCCATCCTGGAGGACGAATTGCAGCCCAAAGTGGCCAAGTGACCACGGAGGACCACGGCGCCCGGCCGCGCTACTGACCAATGACCGCCCAAAGGAGCCCCCGTTGCTTAGCAACCCAGCTGCAGAGAGAGAGGAAGAGAGCGCAAAAAGATGGATTTTCAGATTGCAGCAGCCAAGCAGATCAATTCTGCAACATGGGCTACAGTGGCCAAGCGGAATCTCTCTTGCTCCCAGCAGGTATTGATCCAGCCATGCTATAGGCATTGAATGAGCTCTAATAAGTCCTGAGTAAACAGGAACAAGGACTTAAGTGATAGCCCAGCAGTCAAACATCAACTCCCTTTGTCTTCTTCTTCCTCCTTTTTTTTTTTTTTTTTTTTTTTTTTTTAATTGCTGAAGGGTTTGCGAGAAAAGGACAATAAAGTTTATTGATAGAAAAATAAATAGTTGGAATATCACTTCATTCATGGCTTGTGAGGGTTGGAAAGGGAAAAGCCTCTGCCCCAAAATCCAGGCTGGCTTTGCAGGGAGGTGACCTATGGACATATGGCAGCGCATGGTGTGTGTGGCTCCCAACTTCCCTGAGCTTCCCAAGGCTTCCAGGGCTCAGAACCTACACTGGTCATGTCCAAGACTGGAGGTCAAGGTTCTTTGAAGTGATTCTTGCAAGGGACAGGGACAGGAGGAAGTGTGTGTGCTCAGAGTTGCCCATTTGAAGCAGACATGGAGGTAGGCAAACTCAGGAGTCTGGGTTGAGGTTATGCACTTCTCCAGATTTCCAGGGCTTTGAAAGGCAGGCGTAGGAGTTCTGCACCAGGTTTTGCTATCCAAATAGTGTCCAAAAGTGAATCCTCATCAACTGGCCCTTCTCAGCCACGTGCTGCTGAGGCTGTGGAACTGTCCCCAAAATCAGGACAAGAGAAAAGGAGCAGACTTGGGTTTGGTTGTGAGAGGTCCTTATTTACTGCAGGGAGATGGGAGATGCCAACTTTGAGAGAAGAATCAGTCAAGGAGGAGTCTGAACTGGTAGAGGAGTCTGATCTGAGCTTAAGGATGTCAAAGAAAGAGCTACAGGACAGTGTTTGTGGAGACACGGGGTAAGCAAGCCTGAAAGATTTGCTTCCATGGGAAGTTTGTTGTTGAGGGCAAAGAAGAGCCCAAAGCTGCCCAGGTCGTAAGAGACAACTTGGTGGATCCCAGGTCAGGGCCAGCAGCCAGGCTGGTACAACAGTATCCATTACCAGGGATTTTCCAGCTTCCCTGTGTGAGGGAGCAGCCGTAACCAGCCCTTTTCTGACCAAGACCTTGAAAAACAAACACACTGGGCTCGTGTCAAAAACCGCTATACTGTCACTGCTCACTTATGCCCCTCTGCGTGGGGCTGCTTCACTCACTCGTCCACCCCTATGCCATCTCCTGCAGTAACTCCAGCCCCTCGTCCTCCTCTCCTTCTCCCAAACTTCATCCTCCCTGGAGCAAGGAACTTCACAGGCTCAGGACTGTCCACCTTTTACTTCGGGGCTTAATCCAGCAAACCCAGGGCAGGTCCTAGGAGACTGGTAACCTTGAGGAGCACACAGTGCCTCCCAGCAGGCAACTCTCTGGCAGGACACCAGCAGGTTTGGGTTGCTGGAGGGGCAGGTTTTGCCTCCGCTGCCTGTTCCTTGCTGTCTCAGCTTTATGGGTTCCCTTGGACATCTCTGTGCTTCCTAAAAGCCTACGTACAGCTCCTAGCACAGCAAAGCCTCCAGGAACCGCGGTTGTCTAGCTGTGGACAGCTTCAGTCTGTGGACTTAAATCACCGTCAGGAAGGAAAAGGCTCCCTTCCAAAGGTCTGGATTCTGCTCACCATTGCATCGCTGTAAATTCCCAAGCGACACCAATTAAATAACTGGAGCTGCTCCAGATTTATGTCTCTGTAACCGAGATCACAGGCCAGGCCTGCCTCCAGTGATTAGGAGACCGGGGAAATGAGAGCTCTTTGCTTGCACTCTGAAATCTATCAACCCACATTTCACCAGCCTTCGTCATAACAGTGCTGATAATTAATTGATCTGATATTAAGGTGGCTGGCTCCTGTGTTCACCCGAGCTCCCTGCTGCAGTTTAACACCAGTTAAATCAAATGAGTCCTTGAATCTTTAGCATGATACATGGTGAGAGGAAGAGTATCTATACACGGACGTACATACATGTGTGTGTGCGTGCTTGTGCAGACACATGTGTCTACTGCTTGAGAGATGGGAGAAGAAAAAATAGACAAACATTGGCCCATCCCCAAAGATATTTGCCGTTTTCCAAGAAGAAAGAAGATGTAGTCTCTTTTTCTGAAGGTTTCTGCATTTCAAAGTAATATCAGAAGGGCTTGAAGCTTAATCTTCATTACCCAGGAGGCTGTAAGAATCAGGCAAAAGGAGAAAAAAATCTAATCAATACAGCAGTATGAATTTATTCCCAGGGGGGTCCAGGGCACCAATATTTTTTCTCCCCTCTGTTAAAGAGAGAGCACCGGTTTGATTCAAAGGCCCCTCAGGTGTCCCCCACAGGTGTGTCCACTCCCCATGTCAGTGGGGTGCGTGCCAGCAAGTGGGGCACGGCGCTTTGAAGCAATGGTGACCCTGTTAGTATATGATTTAATTTTTCTTGTCTGGAGGAGGGGTTGTCCTGCAGGTCTGCAGAATAGCCTCCCTCCCCTCCTTCCCCTCCTCTTTTCCCTCCTGTCTTCCCAAGCTGTGAACATAGAGCAAAGCGTGCGGAGCCTCTCACTCAAGAGTTATGCTGCAGCAGTGGGTATAATTACATTGGGAATAAAAATCACAGGAGGTTAAACAGGTTAAACATCTGGATGATAATCCAGAAGGCTGGAAGGAAAACTCCCGACTAGTCTGGACTAGCAAGTGACTTCTTTTATTTGCATATTGTCTTCTTGCATCCACTGGCTTTACGTGGTGATGGTAGCTGGGCAGGGTGATGATGGCTGGGCAAGGTGATGACAGGGTACTGGGAAGCACAGAAGCTCTGTGAAGAAGTACTTGGACCCTGGGCAGGTCCCCAGGGCCAGTGAGAAGGTCTCAGGACTGCTTGGCTGGAAAAGAAGCAGCCACCACCTTTATTTGCTGGACAACCAAAATACCCACAGTCTTGGTAGTGCTGGGATCCACCACCTCTAAGCTGGGTGTCGGTAGCTAAGTTTTAGCTTTCTCTGTGGGGGACAGATACCTGCAGAAGGGATCATCTCAACTAGAGATCAAGGCTGAATGTAGCAGGATGCACTGGAGGCTCACGGAGGCCAAGAAGGGGAGTCTCCAAAACTTCACAGTGCTCATGTCCTACCCACTAAAGCCATGCCCTTGGGCTTTTGACCAGCCCCAAACATAGCAGGATGGAAAAAAAATGCAGCTGTTCAACCACATAGTAAAAAAAAACCAGTTACATCTTCATTTCAGCACCCACAGACAGGAGTGTGAATCCTAGCGTGCAGTGGGGCCTTGGTCTCCCTGCCTGGCATGGGTGAACATGGACTACACACATGGCACTGGTAGTGGAAGAGGAAATGGGTCTCTACTCTTGTCTTGCTCACTGCTGAAGATTATTGCGCCTGTGTTTCTGGCAGCATGGGGTGATGTGGGGGCAAAGGAGACAACTTTTCTGGCCAGCATGGTTTGCACAGGAAGGGGTAGGGAGCAGGTCCAACAGGCTGGGTTGTACAACCTCACCTGGGAGATCAGACCCCTCACCACAAGCAAAGGTGGTGAGGAATACACATTAAATGCACCAAGGCACCAAACCTAGTGCAAGCGGGATAGCTGCAGGTCGGAACTAAGTTGCATTTGCTGAGTTTTTGGGATGCCGCACATGGAAAGGGCCATGGGGACCACAGGGCACTGTGGCACATGGGGCAGGGGCTGTACAGGGACCAAATCGGTACCTGGGGGGTTGCAGGAGGGCAGACTTGGGAAGGGGCTGGTGCAGAGCGTGAATAGCGCGGCCGGTATTTATGGTCTCTTGCGGCATCGCTCTAACTAGAGCTATCAGCTTCCCACCACAAAGCACCCAATCGTTTGAAATTTAAAACAAAATGTAAAACAAGGAATAATGGTAACAAAAAAGGCTTAATTAATTGAAGTAAATTGCATCACAATAGTGATTTCTCAGTAACACCGCTAAGTGCCCCATTATTCTGATTTCACTCAGTATTCATGGATACTAAATAAATCACAGGCCCTCCACTTACCAGCCTGCTGCAGAGGGGCAGAGGGGGTGGGGGTCCTGCCATCTCCTCGGGTCTATCCGTCAATTACCCCAGCACTTCCCGAGTGTCGCCCTTAAATGGCAACCAGAAAAATTACCATCAAAATAAATTAATTCTCTGCTTCTTTTTTTTTCCCCCCTCTCATTTTTTTTTTTAACCTTTGGAAAAATTTCCCCTGGAGATTCACTAGGAAGCTTTTTCCCCAGTTGTTTCCCCTCAGTACTGCCCTTGTCGGGTTATCAATACCCTATTAATACCAGCTTATTTGAAATCATCTGTTTCCCAACCATTCTGGCAGCTTGACTGGCCCCAGAAGTGATCACAGACAGCTTGGCTCAGCAAAGGTGTGGGGGGTGCCCAAGCCTGGCAGTTCTTCTGGCATCCTTTGGCATCTGCCTGCTGGAAGGGACCCATGAGCTTGTGTCTGAACCACAACAGCGCCCGAGACCACAGCAAGTCCTGGGAATAGCTGGATCGAGGAGCACACGTGCGAGTTTAGCAAGCCTTTGCCTTTGGCTTTGCTCTACATCTGTCTGTTTTGCCTGGTGACGATACCTGCTTTGGGAGCAGCTCTGCACCTTGCTAAGCGGCAGCCCAACTTTGAGCTGGTGAGCCAGACACCCCTTTGGGGTTGTTTGATGGGATGCCAAGCTACAAGAACAGCCCCGAAAGTCGTGGTGAGGAAGAGGATGCTGGACCTCGCCGTGTGCCAGGTCCAGCTGCTCACACAGCTGCCCTACAGGGAAATGCCCTTGAAGCTTGGAGCAGGGACCCACTTCCCAACATCCCCCGGGAGCCCATGGGGCTCTCCGTGCCTGCCGGGGTGCCGGGGAACTCTTTGTTCTCTAGTGCTCACCGATCAAGCTGGACCGGGAAGTGCTGCTGGACGTACCATCGCCTTCAGCCCCGAGGCATGTACTTCAGAAGTTGAGCGACAGAAAATACCTATTAGGTCATGCAATCTGGTCCCTCCTCCCCGTCAGAGCAGGGCTTGGTACAGCCTGGCGGTCTTGCATTGATTTCGATGGCAGGTCAATGGAAATCAGCAGCGGGGAGGTGCAGCGCGTGTGTGCAATCCTGCAACAAAGGGGCTTTGTCGGTCCCGGCTGCATGACCTGTGCGATCCGATCTGGCAATCCACGCTCGGGATCTCATCACCTTCCCCAGGGCCATCCTGCAGTGGCCATGGCTGTCTCTGCTGGGGCTGCGTGCAGGAGGTGATGTTATTCGCCAGACTCCTTGGCGTTAGCACTTGGGCGTCGTGGGAGCAGAGGCATTGCGGAAAAATGCAGCGCGACACAGAGCAGACTTGCAGGTGTGGTGGCCACAGCTGGCAGCTGGCTCTTCCCTCTCTCCTCCTCTCAAAAGCAATGGCCTCACTCTTCTCTTCTCTCAGCATCCCCAAATCTTACCTATGGTCCGACCAGTCACTGCGAAATTCTCATGGAGGGGGCACAGGAATCAATTAATCAATCACAGCCAAGATCTAGGGTGTAATCATAATCAATGTTCAGCCCTGATTGATCATGTCATGGTTTTGTCATGTTCATGTGAGCTGGGATGACAACGCTGACTCTTTAAGGGAGCTTTTGCAGATTCCTTCCAGTCTCAAGCACCTCCCCAGGGCTTTCGCCTGTCCTGCAGCGGGGAGAGAGGGGGCTCCTACTGAAAATCAGAGCAGGCGGCTCGTAAGGGGGGGTTGGTGAGAAGGGAAGCTCGAGGAGCTCGTGCAACGCGTGGAGCCACTCGTCGGGCAGGACCACGCCGTGCAGGTCCTTGTCCTGCTGAAATCACCAGCGCTGTTAGATGCTGGCTGGGAGCCCTCTGAATGTCACAAACATAGTGTAACTAGACTTGGATCAATCCATCAATGCGCAGAGGTGGTTAAATAGTGCTGTGCTCACCTCCCTCCAATTAAACTATCATTTCTGATAGATCCCTTTGTGTCTCTGTCTCTCTGCTGGGCTGCTCCAGGCAAGGGTAGACAGCTTGGAGGGCTGGGACCATCTGCCTGCAGGTACTACCACTGCAACCTCAACTGCGGGCATCTTGTGTTGGAGGGATGCAGAAGTTTCTTTCAGAAACCACCAGCATCATATGGCCGTTTTTCTCTGCTCAGGAGCTGAGGAGAAGGTGATCCCTGGGGGCCGGTTGTAGTCTCATCCCAAGCGGTACGAAAGGAACAGTGGGGAAGTAGAAAAGTTGCATTGCTGGTGCCTTTCTCTTGTCTCACTCGGGTTTCATGCTAAGTACGTCTCTGTCAGTGGTTCAGTAATGGGAGCAGCCCGGGCCTCTGAGCTGTGATAAAGGCCATTGGTTTCAGCCTGATCCCGGAGGAGGGACCCCAGGCTAGATCTGATACTGGCTCCGAATACTGCATCTGTTTGCAGGCTGGGGATGCTTTTCAGCACTCTCCAGAATCAGTTGGGAAAACACAGCGGTTGGGGCTTTGCTTGGCTTTGAGCCCTGTCCCTCCTCTCCAGCCAGGATCTGGCACATGGCTCAGCATCACACAAGCCCCCCTGGAAAGCACAAAGCCCCAAGCAGCCAGGTCAGACAGCCCAAGGACCCCTCATCACTGCCCAGCTGGGGGTTGCCCAGGCACATGGGGTAGTAGATAACAGCCAGGTGAAGCTCTGAATCCTGCTGTGATTACATTAGAGCTGGGAATTAGCCCCAGAACCAGGGCACAGCCCTGAATTTGTTGCCTTTACCCTTGTGCTAGAGGCCTGGGAGTGGTTTTGCCCCAGACTCCCAAATTTCCCCTTCTTTCACCCCTGGGTTCAGACTCAAGGGTATGCTTCTGACCATCTGAGGTCAAAAGGGACCTACCTTTGCTCAGGATCCTTCACTCCATCCATGTTCCTGGTCCTTTGGCACCATCCCTGGGATGCTGGACGGGAAGAGAGGGCTGTGCTGGGGGCTGTCCTTGCTGCCAGCATGCCATGGTGGGGGCCTGGCTGAGGGTTGTGTGTGGGGAGCAACCCATCTGGAGGTCAGCAGGGCCGCCGGCCAGGAGGGCCTGGCGGGAACCCATGAAACAGAGCTGGCTATTGATTTCCCATCGATCCGACGCAACCACATTCTGCAGCGGCTGCTGTCCTACATTTCAATCCCACACCTTCGCCTCTGACTTTAATGGGCTTCATCACAGCCCAAAGCTTTATTTAACCAAAAGGGGAGGGAGTCAGGAGGCGGCTGCCAGAAATCAGAGCAGCACCACCCCTGGGATCTGCCTGGGGACAGCCACATGGGGGTTTCTCTCCACTCCGTGGGACACTTGATGGCCTCCCAGGCGTGTTTTTGTGTGATGCCAGTGGGTGCAGACACGGCACATGCGCCAGTGCACACACGCACTCAGCCCTGCAGAGCTGAGTCCCAACAGTAGAGTACCGAGCTTCGGTGGCAGTTTCTGACACTTGAGCAGCTCTTTCATCTTGAGATCTCTCACCACCCCATGCCCTTTCATCATCGCCACCGTATTTGCATGACTCCATCTTTCTAAACTACTGCTGGAGGCAAAAAATTAAGCTCCACCTTAACGAGGATCCGTGGCTTGGCTCCAATAACTCTCTCTCTCTCTATGTGTGTGTGTGTGTAAGCACCGCACAGCCCCTCACATCATTGTACAGAGACACCTCCAGATGTGCGGTTACAGACAACACGTGCACACATGCGACAACGGGAAGATGAATATGTAAGAGCTGTATCTAGCTGAAGATGCCTATGTCTTGCCTGGGCGTTCCTTGAGCATCCATCACTGCAGTAGCCAGGCCCAGAGAGCCCAGCAGGGCTCGGTTTGGCTGGGACAGAAGTGATTCTGATTTATGCTCCACACCCCTCCCTCCCAATCTCATTTTTAAGACACCCTAGACCGTGATCCTGTTGCTCAGATGAAAGAAGACACAATCATCCTTTTATGTTTAAAGTGCTGCCCCCGCACATGCCGCTGAGGCCCTTGGGATGCGTGTGCATGGTGGCAGTATTATTGAATCATTTCATAGTAAATCAATATTATAGCGATCCAAAATCTTGGGAGCTGGCTTCTGCATACGGCGCAGGCAACAGAGAGTCAAGGGAAGTGAAGGAGGGAAAATACAGAGAGAAGCAGCTGTGGACAGGTATGCCCAAGGTAGTGTGGATGGAGAGGATGTGCTTCAGCATGGCTGTGTTCCATGCAAAATCCTTCTGGAGAGAAGGGTTAAGACGATGGGGCAAAGAAACAACAGCGACCCGGAAGGATGCCTGGAGCTCGGGACCTGCTCAAACAATTGCGCTTGGTAAAGGCAGAGCAGCATCTTAATCATTTCTTCTCTTTCCTTTTCAGGTTTCCCCATGCCATGCATGTGGCAGAGCACTGACACACTGGCTGTGGCTGATGACTTTCCCCACTGTTACTCCAGCAACCCCCAAAAGTCTTCCAGGGACTGCCAGGAGCTCAGACAGACCACAGCCATGGGTCAGGAGGGGATGGAGGACCTAGGGTCAGGAAGGGAAATGCCCAGGCCCAAACTGTAGATTGGCAGTAGAGCTGGGGATACAACATGAATCCAGCCTGAGTTACCCAACGTGGCCTTGGCCACACTGCTCTGAGCCGAGCAGTCTCAGCTGCGCTGAGCTGCGTCCTGGGGAGGAGATGGGCTGAAAAGAGAATCTGGAGGAGATACAGTATTTGATCCCTAGTTCTTGTGAGGATTTTGGCTGTCTTGCTCAATGCCCAGACCTTCCAGGTTTCTTTCCTGCTGGACCTTGAGCCTTGGACTTATGGCAAACAGACCCTCACAAAAGAACAGCCCCGACCCAGGTGGGACCAGCTCTCCTAAATCAGATTGGCAGTAGTTTTGCCCAGTATTCAGAGCAGTTGGGCAAGCTGAACCTAAACAGCATTTGGGGAGAAAGAGCAGCAACCAGGAAGACCAGTACCTCCCCTCTGTTGCAGGTTGGCAAGGACATGAAGCAAAGTTGCAGTAGGGACAGGACAAGCGCTCAGGGCCTGCTGGTGCTCAGTGCTTAGATCTGCTCTGCTGCCCCCTTTAAGGACTTTCAGCAAGCCTTTTAGTGCCAGTTTCAGTGGGAGAAGCGCAAAGCTGATGCTGGCCTCTTCCAGGAAGCCCCCTGCTACCAACACTTCTTCTGCTGTGGTTTTAAGACTAGCTCAGAGGGGCTGGAGGGTGGCTGTCACAGAGCAGGCTCAGCATCATTCAGCCCCCACACCTACTCGCCCCCTGGGGCAGAATATGGATGCTGTGTTTATTTTTGATTTATGCCAAGACAAAAAAGAAATACATTTTCTTCAATTATTAATCAGCGAGGTGTGAGAGGGGGACATGAGCTGGAAATTAACTCTGTGACCTTTGGAGGTGGGTTTTTAACTCCCTTCCTCCCTCTGCTCTTGAGTCCAGTGCTCTTTAACAGCCCTTTCTTCTGCTCCTCCTGAGAACATCCACGGGCAGAAAACAGGCTGCTCCTGCGAACAAACTCGCAGCAGAAATCATAGGGCTGCTGAGGCTGCTGAGGATGTTTGGCTGGACAGGGAGGAGGATGCAGGTGCCCCAGCCATTTGTGGGTTTCTCTAGGTATCTGACTGCCCGTGGGTCCACCACATAGCCCAGCCACTACCTGTTCATATGCAGTGACTGCCCTACAGAAGAGACACAGGCCCTCCAGGGAACAGGAATAGACATCCTGAGCTCCTCATGCTTTACTGGGTTCCTTTGGTAGGGTCCACACCAAGACACAGCCCACATCTGTTTCTCCTTTTTTTGGTCCTTGACCTCTGCTCTTGGTTTTGGATGGATGCCTAATTGTAGGTATCTAAGGAGGCTTTTGCAAGAAAGCTGGTGGATGGGACAGAGGAGGTTTTTTGGATTGCTCTTCCACCCTTCGGTCTCAAAAACACTCTCTGAGCCAATGTGCTATCCTGGAGCTCAGCCTGTCTCCTGCAGAAGGGAGGTAGAAAGGCCTAGAGGTCCACAGGCCTGGTGGCAAGAGACATTCCCAAGGAATGGGTGGAGAATACAAAGTTATTCCTGGGAAGTTTGCACATCTCTGGCGCAAGCGTACTCAATTCTCCCTGCCCCCTCTTCTCCCTTCCTTCCTCTGCCTCTCCCTCCCTTCCCGAAAGCAGCACTGCGGCAGCACAGCCCAGCAAACTGATCAAGGCGAAAGGACTGATCAATAGGCGTATTGAGCACTTTTCAAGGTACGGTGATTTTTGCGGATTCAGTGCTAACCTCACGCTGGAGCCCTGAGCTCCTGCCCATCCACCAGCACCACCACCCCAAACACGAAGCCTGCTGTCTCTTCCCAACACACATCCTGGCCTCCCACCAGGCTATGGACAGAGGTGGAGAAAGCAAAGATCCTGTAAACTCAAGTCACTGGTGGCGCTTTGGGGTGGAAGGAGAGGGAAGAGTTGCCATCATCATGGAGATTTTCCTCCATTCCTCACACGCTGGATTCATACCATGTAATTGGGAACTGTATTGCTCTAGCCAGGGCAACTCATAAGTTTTGGAGATTCTTGGGAAGTGGCTGCCCTGGAGGGGCAGGTCCAGTGGTCTCGGGGAACTTCGCTCCAGCACTAGGCTGATTATGAAGCGATTTCCTATGGGAAGCAATCTTGGCATGGGCAATGTGGATGTCTTTGAGGAGACCAGCCAGGGCAGCCCTGCCATGGCTGTGAATTCACGCTAGGTGAGCAGCCCTGGGCTGCATCTGGTGGCAGAAACCTGTGAGATGCATTCACAGCTCAGAATGGGCTGGCCAGAAGGAAAGGTGACCCTGCTGAGCAGGGAGGTTGGACTAGATGCTCTCCAGAGGTCCCTTCCAACCTCACTGATTCTATGAAAGGCTGGGTTATGGCTGCCTGAACATCAACTATTCTGAATTTTTGATAGAAGAGGGTTTTTATGTGTAGCATCCTTGAGATCTCTGACAAGTGACAGGCCAAGAGGGAAAGGAAAGGAAAGGCAGAAGGAGAATGGCAGATGAAGTGACTGGGAAGATAAAACCAAAATTAAGCAGAGTTTCATTTGAAGAGCCGCTGCTTTAAACATCTCTTGACCCCCTCGTTACTGACACGTGGATAGGGATTACATCTTGAAATGTAAAAATAGCACATTTAATGAAGCTAAGAGAAAAGTCAATTACACTTTGTTGGAATTACAGAGACATTATTTCCACATTCCCCATGAAAAGGCTTCATTTTTTGACCAAATACGAATGTTTGCCCCAAATGTTGAGTTGCAAGATGTGCTTTAAGTAAGAAAAGCAGCAGAAACCAAAAAGAAATTAATGTTGTTCCAAACCTCCAAGTTTGACCTTTGTTGCTGTCACACATCTCAAGCTTTCAGATTCTAGTTACCTAGAAAAAAATATGGCAGTCTAACCCTACTGAATTTTTAATAGAAATTTGTAATCTAAACATAATTTTGCTCCAAAGTAATATTTGTGACACAGCTTTTACGAGCTCCAGGTTTTATGGTCAGATAGTCAGCCTTGCTCTGACTAGCCATACCTTGAACATGGAAATGTCCCTTTTCACCCTTCCTCTCCAAACCTTACTGTAGCCCAGCATGAATCCCCTCAACCTCCACCCTGATGGTGAAGCAGCAGGAGGTGACAGTCACCATCTTGCACCCTGGAGTAGAGCAGCAGGAGAAACCAGGAGTCCTGCCCTTCCCTTGTCTTTCCTATCTCCTGCAGATCAGAAGCACAAAAGTCCCCCAAAGCTCCTGAAAGCCACCGATCGCTCTGTCTTTCCCACTGGCTCTCTCCTGCCAAAAAACAGTTGGGGATTTTCTCTGGGACCACAGAGGTGTGACAGGAAGGGAGTGTGAACACCTTCCACCCGTTGTCCCTGGGAGCTCAGCTCCTCCTGTGACCAGCCCAACTCTGCCTCTCTACATCCTTCCTCTGGGATCATGCTGGACGTCGGATGATCGGATTTGAGTGGCATCACGGGCCACTGCCCAGGGCTGCCCTGCCTGCGTGTGGCGATGTGTGCTGCTCCAGGAGGGCCAGGGAAGCATTGCTTGCCAGGGACGCTCTCAGTGCAACATCAGGAGGGGCTGACTGCTTGGAGAGAGCCAGCATTGCCTGGCTTGCCCCCATGTTCCCCCTGCTCCTCTGGCTTTTCCACATTTCTTTCTTCTCCGTCAGGCTCTGGATGCACAGGTGGGTTCTGGGGTGGGTGAGCCTGGCCCGGGGGTCCGCGCTGGTGGGATGGGGAGGTGTAGATGGGGGTTAGTTATTTCCAGCGAGCATGGCCAGGCAGCATGGAAGAGCTGGGCAGCTCTGCCTCTCTTATGCCATCTTTGATTTAGAGGAAGGGAAGTGACTGAATCTAGGCAGGAAGGAAATGTCTCTGCTCACTTAATATAGGGGGAAGGATGCGTTCTGGCCCCTGTCCTAACGCCACTCCGGGAAGACGGCGCTGGTATGGATTTTAGAGGGAGGAGAGCAATGGGGAGGGAGAGGGATGCTACCTAATGCCATTTAATTTCACTTAGCAGCACTCCGCTCGCATGGTCTCCAATACGGCCATCCGTCACGCTCCTCGTTAGGGAAAATCTATTTTAGAAATCTCTAATTTTTATTTTAAAGTCTAATAGAGCTCAGTGGTAATTTTCACTTTAAATAACGATTACACACCTCAAAGTACAATGTGTGTCTGGTGTGCGGGCGGGCGTGCACGCGTGTGAAACAGGGCAACTCCGTCAGCCGTGTCTAATAGCCCCCCTTGCCGAGTGGTAACAAATGGCAGCCCTGGGCTGCTCTGTTTTCTCCTGGCTGGACCCGACTGATGGCGCTTGGTGCTTTGTAAGTGGATTTCTGGATTTGCACTGGTTACGTTCGTCTTTTTTACTCTATTCAGAAGAAGGGGTTTGGGGTAAACTTTGCTTTCTGAAGCACCAAAGCCAGAGCTGACCCAGCTCTTGGGCGGTGGCCACAAACTCCTTCACTGCTTGTGGAGGATCTTTGCTAAGGAGCATCACCGAAATGCAGAGAGCAATGCAGCGCTTCCCACGCGGCACTGAAGGACTGCAGAGAGCAGCGCCCAGGGCCCGGCTGTGGCTCCTCCTCGTTGGCTCTGCCCGAGCTTTTCAGGGGAGGTGAGGAGCAAAAGCCCCTCTTGCAAGAGGGAAAGGGCTCAGGTGCACAGCATGGCTCAACGAGGCGCCATGGAGGTTTCCAACCGGGCTGCCCACCTCCTTTCTTCTTCCCTCATCGCTCCTGTCCTCTCCTGCTCTCTGTCCTTGCCCTTTCCCATCTCCTCCACAACTCCAGATCATGACCCAGAAATCACTTGTCTCTGGCAGCAATATACCCTGGAGAAGCCAGACCATCATGTCCCAGGCAAATCTCTGCCCTCAAGAGCACACTTCTCCATGGGAGCTTTCAGGTGCTGCAATACTGGGTCATCCAAGGGATCGTCTAGGAGAATCCCTCAGCCAGGACCATCTTCTGCGCTGCTGGGACCTGGCTGGCGTGCCTGTGCTGGGAGCTTGCACTGCCTTTGAGCTGCTTTGATAAGGAAAGCACACAGGAAATCCAAACATCTCCCGGGGGCTCTGTGGTCCAGCAAAAACCCTTCCAGGAACTGCAAGGGCTTAAACAAAATGTGCCCCAGGGCTTTGCTGAGCAGGTGGTCACACCTCACCGTGGTGCCTTCAGCCCACCCATCCCAGCACAGCCCATCACACGGACCTGCAACTCATGACGCGGGGACTCAGCCCAGCCAAACAAGGCTGTGTCTAGTGGATCAGACCTCCCAGGCCAAAGGCCAGTAAACACTCCTCCTTTTTCCCCTGCTTTGATCAAGCCACAACGATCCCTGCAGATCCCATCGCGGAGGTGCGTGCAGGCAGGCAGGGAGGGACGGGAGGGCTCGACGGGGCGCTGCCGATCAGCCAACCCACCCAAGCAACAAGCACAGAAAGAGATGCAAGGATGGAAAATTCCCCTTCATAATTAATAAATGAAGAATATTGTTGTTAATCGATGTAGCTGTGAAGAGAATATCGATCCCAGCCGCATGCTATTTTTTGTGCGGCTTAGATTTTTACACCTCATTTAGAGGCAGGTCTCTCCGGGGACCTCTTAACACCAAAAGATATTTGCAAGAGTCCAAAGTGAAGGGAAGAAAAGGGGGGAAAAAGATTAATTATTACCAGAGCTGGAGAATTATGTGTGTGTCCCGTTGTGGCCGACTGCAGTACTGATTTGAATATTTGATTAATAGCAAATTATAGCTGCAGTTGATAACTTATCTCTGCACTGGCTATTTAGTAAACAAGTGGGAGCCATTAGATGCATTTTTAATATTAATCCCAGGAAATTATGTTTATGAAAGCAATGGTTAACCCTTTGCCTGCTGGGGGTGTGAAAGGAGGATGCTCCACTTGCTCCTGACATGAGGTTCATTTCTCACTTAATACTACCCTTCAATGCTTTCAATCTCTCTGCGCCTCAGTTTTCCTTCTGAAAGACAAATTAATCCTCCACACATCACCTCTGCCTCCAGCACCTGTGGTGGTTACCTGGGACGAATCCGGCACCACAAGAAAACAAGAGCAGCACGATACAGGCTGGCTGGCAAATGCTTTTTGGTGGTGGTTAAAGCACTAAGCGAGGAGCTTTCACTAGCACTGAAGCTTTAATAAGCCAGCAAGTAACTAGCTGGGGAAGTGGGAAGAGGAGGGAGGTATCCATGTCTCTGCCAGGCCACTGCCGGAGCAATGCTAACAGTGACCAGGGACCGGTCACCCACTCTAACTGCACCTGCTTTGGCCAGGAGGCAGCTCTGTCCTGAGCATCTCTCAAACCAAGGGCATGGTCAGTCTCAAGCCTGGATTGCACCAGATCTGCCAGCAGGCCTCCGAGTCCCGTTTTTTCCATTGTTCCTAACCCATGCCCCAGGGTTGGCACCTCTTGGCCTGGGGCTCGGGCCCCGGGAGGAAGCTGAACTGGGACTGCTGAACTCAGGAGACCACAGGGGAAGTGTCCTGCAGAACTGAAAGGTGAGGGTTGCTTGGTCCAGGAGAGGTGTGCAAGATGTGTCAGCTCATATGTCTGGGATGGCGCGGAGAAGGGAGTCATGTGCGCGTGTGTGTGTGTGCGGGTGGAGGACTACACATGCTGGGGGGATGGACACAGTGTTCAGTGCAAGCCAAATGTTAAGAGCAGATCAAAGACCCGCTGAGAGCAGCTGCATTCCTGCAGAAGTCATTGCTAAGTCCACAGCAGAAAACACATCAAAGGCAGCAAGGGGTCCCTGGGACACCGCAAACCTCATGGCGATGTGCCGTATCCAAGATCTCCTTGCTTCACACTGGGGTCCAGAGCACTACCTGCCTTCCTGGATGGGCTCTTCCTGCACACCCTGGGCAAGGGCACCCACATCCAGCCAGACCAGGGCTCTCTTGCTCAGGTGAGAGACAGGAATATCTGCTGTGGGACCTTCAGAACTGCAGTCAGAGGTCTCTCATACTGCATGGGCCTGCGGAGAGGGCTGTGGAGGGGATAAAATAATTCCAAAATAGGGGGAGAGCCTGCAGAGGTCTCTGCCAGAGCAGGGCAGCAGGGCTGGGTCCTGCTCCGGGCAGGCGAAGCGTGTTGGTCACACCAGCTCCATCCATGCAGGGAGGTGCAGAGCAGTCTGGGCTTCATGGGGCATTCAGAGCAGGTTTGTGAATTTGGGTGAAACCTCAGGCAGGGTGGGACGGGAAAAATGCAAGTGAAAGAAAAAATATTGGAAAATCACAAACGTTCTGCTTTCCTGACATTTTCGAAACGAAGCCTTTGGCCTTTTGTGTCTGGAAGGACATTTTCATTAAAAAACATGCCCAGAAATGAAGACAGGGAGAAAGGTCCCCAAAAAGGGAAGGCTGAAGATGCGCAAGGTGGAACAAATCACTTTGTTCAGGGCCGGTGGAAACAGGGGAGCAGATTTACTTTGCCACTGTAGGGGAGCTATGGGGGGTGACTCGGGCAGTGAAAGAGGGAAGCAGCTGCCATGTGGCTCTGGGGCTGATGCTCCAGGTTATGGATGGGCTTAGTCTCACCTGTACCCCACGGTGTTTACTGGACATGATATGGCAAAGGATAACCCAGTGCCAAAGAAAAAAGAGTCTAAAAGACATGATATCGCAGATGGGGAAGACAGCAAAGAATGTGTGTGTGTGTGTTTGTGTGTGTCTGGAGAGCGAAGATGATGGAACAAGACCTGTTGGGGTGTCCAAGCCCTGATCGTGGGTGCTGTTTTTAGGCATTTAGATGCTCCTGTCATGAGCCTCTGCTCCTTCCCTCCATGCTTCACGCCTGTCTGCCTGCCTTGCCCACTTCTGCAGGTGGTGGAGAATGGCTCCATCTGTCACCTCCAGCTCCAGGAACCCCAGGAGGTGTGGGACTGGGAAGTGCCGTCAAAGCAGGGCTACTGAAAATGGAGCGGCATGCCCAGGACACGCTCCCTCCTCCACACTTCAGCAAGGCTCACGCATCCATCTCCTCCTTCTTCTGTGATAGGCCCTGATGCTGCAGATCCATGCAGATCAATGCAAAATTAATTAGAGTAATCAACTCAGCTGTACCACAGAGATCATACAGGCAGGGTTTTAGGTGACTAATTGGTGGAAGCTGACAGCCAGTGTCCCCGGTGTCTTAGAGGTATTAACACTTTTTTCTCTGTAGATTAATTACCTTTTTCCACCTTTCACTTGATCAGTCTGTTAGTGCAGTGCAGTTTAGGGGGTGGGGGGAAGAGGAGTAGAGAGACCAGGCCTGAAAAGCATCCCACAGACTGTGGTGCACAGATTTACAGCAGGGGGAAGGAACCTATGTTTGCTTTTCGGGTCACAGCTCTTGCAACAACAGCCCAATTAGGAGAGGGATGTGCATCCCTGTCCACCCTGTTGAGTTTCACCTGCTGTGTGCGTCACAGCAAAGGTACCTCTCACACATTTCTACAGCACAAGGCCATGACCTCTCTCCTGATCTATGGACCCTGTAACCTGGCATCCTGCTTCTGCTGAGGGCAGGCATCTAGGATCACATCTCTGGGTTTGATATCACGGGATAATCACTTGGCAAAACATAATGTGCCTTGCCATAAGTCCTGGGCTATTTAACAGGTCCAAGAGAAGGTTAAAAGACAGGTTTTTTCTGTAAATATCAACATAGGAAGAGAGTTTCTGACTGCAAATGACTCTCTGTAATAAAGACTTAATGAGACACTTGTGTTGCTTGGATCCAAGCTAGAAATAGAGTGAATGCTTTTAATAGCAAGGGTAATTAATAATCACCAGTTATCCTAGGGTTGTAGATGGATTCTCCGACACTTGGGCTCTAAGCCACAGTCAGGCACCTTCCTACTGAACATGCCTTGGCTCAGACAAAAGTTTTGCCTTGAGAGAGCGATGAATGTGCAACAGTCCTTTGCAATGATCCTCCTGGCCTTCACACCCAGGAGCCTGGGGAGTCCATGGGAAATCTTCCCTTGGCTTCAACTGATCATAGCTCAAGCTACACAGAAACAGCCAAAGGTACCTGCTGTGAAACATGTGAAAGGAGTCAAGGAAGCAAAACCTTCTTGCGTCCATGTACCTACTTGTGTTCTGCTCTAGGAGGTGTTATATCCCATGCACATTTGTCTCTAGCACTACGACAAGCTCATTGGCTTGCTGCAGTGTCATTGAAAAGGACAGGAAGAATTGTAAGGACTGAAAAGCCAATGAGTGAACCTTTAAATACCCTGGGTGGGACTTGTCTCCTGGAATTGCAGGAGTGGTGGAAGAGTGGACTTCAAGAGCAGCACCACTAGAGCAGGCTAGTAGTTGTTTTCCCCAGCTGAATCTTGTGCTTTGGTTGCTCAAAAGTAAGGTATTAGATCTAGACTCCTCACCTGGATCCCATCCATGGCCAGCAGAGAAGGATTGCCACCTCCAGAGAGCCATTTGTCCCCTCTGATGACTGGTGTCAGATAGTTGGGATGAATTGTCCTCATGAGGAGACCTTGTCTCCCCACTCAGCCAGCCAGCATGGCCACCTTGCTTTCATCCCTCTTAGGTGATGTGAGATAGATCCTACCATAATTGATCAAGGTCTCAGTCTCAGAAGCAGGTTTTATTGGCAGAGAAAACGGAGAGGAAAGCAGGAAGAACAAATCAGGGAAACAAAAGTTTCCCAGCCCAGCCAAAACTTCTGGATACAATACACCTAAATTTAAGTGAAATTATGTTGTTTATTTGAATCATCAGATGTCCATAGGTAAATAGATTTCTCAGGAGCTGTTATTTCTGTTACAGGAACATCCTGAGAAAAGGGTTATATGCAGAATGAGCCAGCTCTAGCTCCAAGGAGCTCAGCGGGACAACCCCCCAAGACAGATGGACAGACCTTGTGCAGGTCAGCAACAGAATTGGGGAGGCTCAGTGACCTGCACATGGTCACTTAGCGAATCTGTGGCTTCAAACCTCGGTGATATCACAGTCACATTAAAACCATCTGGTCCTGCTTTTTAATCCCGCAGCAGCATGACTGGCCCTGTGGGTTACAGCAGGACTTGAGGGAAAACAATGTTGGAGGACAGGGTAGATGGATGGATGTGCATCTGCCTGAACTGTGAGATTAGGGTGTTTGTCCTCACCTTGCCATGGATTTCCTGGTGTCTTTGGGTAAATCACAATGGGTTCAAAACCTCCAGTGCAAGTGTGCCCAGATACCTCTTCCCTATTCCTCATGTAAAATGGGACCGATGGCTCTGCCTAGTGTCCTGGGGATGTGCACCCGCCTTGTGGTGGAAGTACTCAGGCAGGTGATGGGAGCTTGATGCTATTTTGTCCTCTGCTTCAAGGCGGTCTGCCACGACGCAGGGGCTCGAGAGTGCCGAAGAGCGAAGATTCGCGCGCGGCTTCTCCGCAGAGTGTGAATGCTTGTGCGAGCGTGATGACCCTGCCACCGGCCTCCCGAACAGCCAGCGAGATGAAGGAGGGGGGAGATTATTCACTGCTCAGCTCCAAACACCGAAGCCAGCACTTTAGAGTGCTTTCATCCCTGAAAGCTTTGGCATGGAAGAAAGGAGAATGGACTGATCCCCCAACAGCACTGTAAGTGCTTTCTTTTTTTAACAAAGCATCAGAGAGCTGGGAGGACAAGAGTGTGGGCTAAGCAGCGCAACGGCCTCCGAGCAAACCCTGCAATAGCGCAAGGTACGACCCCTCCCACAGTGGTTTATTGGGATTTGCCGAACCTTAAAAATAAATCTTCCCCTGTTTCCTTTTATAGGGGCTTTCAAGCTGTATCCCCTAGGTCCTCGTGGAGGGTAATGAACGCGCAATGCACGTCTTAGAGCTGCTTGAATTATTCATCAGGAATAATATTTGTTGCCCTTTTCTTCTGTTGGTGAATCAATGCCTATTTATGTTAGAAGGTCCCTGTTATTGGGGGGCTGTTCGCCACTCAGATGGCGGCATTTGCAAAGGCTGAGGCATATGCAACCCTCTCCCAGGGCAGATTGCCTGCCTCCGAGCGTGAAAGTCATCACGTCAGGCACAACAGGAATGACTTTGCTTGCTGTTGGCCAAAGTCGAGCATGGCCTTGCCTTGAGGTGTAAATAGCTGATGGCATGGAAGCAGGACTGAGGGACACGTCACAGCTGGGATAAATGGCTTTGGATCCAGCATAGCAATGTCTGAACAGCTTGGGAGAGCAACCTGTGCTGTGCACACTTGTACAAAGACATTTGTGTACACGCATGTCCAGAGGCTACCAGGCAGAGCACAGTTTGCTCAGAAATGTCTCCTTGCATCCTGGCTCACTTAACTTCAGAAATACAGGCTGCTAAACTGAAGCAGGGTCTCAGTTTTGTAAGGAAGCTGCTCTTGAGGAATTTAAAGCAGAGCAGTTCTACTGGGAAGGCTCCATACATGGTGCAGCTACTCCAGTGCTTTGGGGTGAGTCCAGCAAAGCTCTTATGAGAAGGTCTGGCTCCTTCTCCCAGCTCTGCTGCTAACTCCAAAGTCTTGGCTGGAATATCCTGGCTTTCCAGGCATGCCAAGCTATTGTTCTGGATGTCAGAGCAGCAGCGGATCTCCCCATAGCCAGGATGCAGCCCCTGGCATCACTGGCCAGCAGAGAATCTGTGCCAGGACACGACTGGAGGGTTGGATGAGGAGAATATCTCATTCCTGCCTTGTGGGCCCACTGTGCAGGTATTTAATGCTGTGACGAACCTTATGCATCCCCTCCCATTCCCGTTATCCCCAGCCCTGGGCCACCTCCAGCTCCCTGGAGGAGGGAGATAAGGAGGGGGAACCTTCTCTTTGCAGCCCAAGCAAGAGTGAATGAAGCTATTTCTTTGTGTGATTCCCGGGAGTGAGATCTTAATTAGAAAATGAACCTGTGGCACAAATGCAGACACAGTCTCTGCTCAATCAGGGGACAGAGCGAGCAGTGTGAGAGGTGGGTGTGATTTCCAGCTCTGGCATTTGCTGCTTGTGTGTTTCCAACAAACCCTGAACCTGCTGATCTCGGAGTTTGTTGCTCCTGGGAACAGCTTTTCCGAAGCGCAGGGGATAGTTCTGCCTGCAGGGTTCACATTGCATGGGTCTGATTCTCTAGTTTGCCTGGCTTGTATAAGCATGAAGATCTCATCCTCACTGGGTGGAAATTAGCACCTCTTCATTAACTCTTAGGACAAATTTACACCAGCCAACAGCCTGGACATATATTAATTAGGGCTTCTTTTTTGGTTATTGCAACTTTAACCCAGTTCCACACTGGGTTGAGGAATTTTAGGCAGTCATTCTTCCTTTCTGGTCTTCCCTTGACCAAGGATGGGCCACACAACAGCAACTCTTTGCTAAAAAACAGCAGCAGGGTGAATGTTTTATGTACAAATTTCCATGTGGACCTGCAAAGAAGCTTTGTGAAAAGGCCTTTTATCAGTCCCCTTTGGGACAGGAGGAGATTTTGCAGGAGCAGGGGGGACCTTGCAAGGTGTGCAGTTGCAGATGGATTGGACCCAGGGTGCCCAGCTGGCAGAAGAAACGCCATGGCTTTAAATTTAAAGGGAAGATTCGGAAGGGGGCTCTGCAATTTCTAAAATTCACTGAAGATGGGAGATTTCAACTCAGCTTTGTTTTCAGCCTCCTGTCCTGAGGTTTAAGCCTTTGGAGCTCAGGTTTGGACCTACAGCCCCTCCACCACAAACATGCAGAAGGGCCTCATGCTCTGCTGTCCGTTCCCCAGAGCTGGGCAGTCCATGCAGCTCCTGCCACCCAGCAGTGGTGGAGCCCATTGCCTGGCCAAATCCAGGATCTGATCTTCATCATCCGCCACTTCCCCACCACTGCAAAGCGACAGCGGGGAGGAGGCCTTCGCTTGCTAGGGTGGCACAGTGTCCTGCCAGCGATGCCCTGGGGCCAACCGGCAGAAAGGAGAGGAGCCCTAATGCAGTTTTGACAGTAAGGCCGTCCGTTAAGTGCTCCGTGTGGATATTTTTCCCCCCTCTATTGTTTATTATTGGAAGTTACAAGAAGCTAAAGACCTCCCCAATTATCTGGGAGCCACTTAAGAGCAATTGAGCACCTGTCACTAACTGAATAGGCTGCATCGCCCTAATGACAGGAGCGGAGAAAAGACGCAGGTCAGCAGTGAGGGGGAAGCTGGCGATTTACAGCTTTGCAGTGCCAGCTCCAAGATCCGAGAAGGGCTGAAAAAACTTGTGAAGAGACAGAGGGAGGAAGGGAGCCAGCAAAAGCCTCCCCGGGGGTCGCTGGCAGGCCTGGGCTGGGTGGGAGAGTTGGTGGCCGCATCCTGACAGCTACCCTTTGGTCCCTGGGGCTTTGCTCCTGACACACCAGGGGACACGGAGCTGGTAATGTTATGAGCTGCTCAGTTCAGTGGCTGATATGAAAACCAAAAATAAATCCAAGGAAATATTCACTGATCATCAGCCAGAAAGAAAAAAATATATATCTATTTATCTACCCATTTTCTTCTTTAGAGCAGTTCTCAATAAATAGCTGCCTGCGGGGGGAGACACCCCTTGCAGAGGGATCTCTTACACTACTGAAAGGGCTGGAGGTCTTGTGAAGCTCTCAGCTACAGAGCCTGAGCCCGCAGGATGTGCTCCTGTCTCAGATGGGGGATGAGAACGTGGCCGAGCCGAAGGGCTGCATTTCCCCTATGGGGCAATTTAAGACAGCTAAGGTAGACACACACACACGCGCACACACACACACACACACACACCCTGCAGCTCACCATCTCCCGGAGACTGAGCTCCAGCTTTTGGACCAACCATTTGCAAAACAAATTAATGCAGGACCAGGTTTCCCACCAGACCCTGCTCTTGCGGGTTCCCGGCAGAGCTGAGTGCCCCCTGCAAACAGGCCCAGCGACGTTCTGCGCAGATGAGCCCCGCGGCCAGGGCTTCAATCCCAGGCGGTCTGAGGGTAAGGTTGCCACTAGCAAGTTGCAGCAGGTTTAAACTAGCTCAGCTGAACTCGCCGTGCTTGAGCATCTCCCTTTCCCGCGGTACCATCCCTTGATGCCCTGAAGGGCAAAGACCATGCAGAGGGACCAAACTCCCCCGTTTCTGGATCCTGTGGGAAGTCTAGATTGAAACAAGCTCTGCAGTGAGCAAAAGCAAGTGGTTGCCACCTCCTTGCGAGCAATGAGCCACCTTCAGCAAGCTCGTTAGCCCCTGAAAAGCCATCAAGCTCTGCTGTGCTGGCCACCTCCATCACAGCCCTGTTACTCATGAGCGGGGCTGAGCACGCGAGAAGAGGCTGCAGAAGCTCCTTTTCTTCCCTCTCCAGCAGCGACCACCCAGCCCCTGGCACCGAGACCGGGGCTGAAACCGTGGAGAAAGAGGAAGGGAGGGGACAGGGGCAGGAGCAGGGGGAGAAGGTGCCAACCTGGAAAGGCTCATCAATAGAAACATAAAATTAAAATAATTTGCGTCAATTCTGCTGAGTGGCTGTTAGGCCTAATTGTTATTGACTTGCCGCTGTAATTATGAAGGCTCACACAGAGCCCGGCTGGCAAAGGGAGGCAGGTTTGGGGCCCCCCCTCCCCGGATGGGAGCGCTGGGGGGATGTGTTGCTGCTCCGTACCAGGGAAAAGCTTTCGGGACAAACCTGCTGGAGCATGTGACAGCAACTGGCCCATGGCGCAGATAGGGCGGAGAGAGGAACAGGGATGATGTTGGCTCCACGCTCTTCAGCAGGACAGGGTGGTTGTGGTGCCCCTCTGGCCCCCTGCCCCCAGGCTATAGGGTTGGAGTCACCCTGGAGCTGTGGAGGGGTAAAGATGGTCCCCAAGGACTTCACCCCAGGTCCCTGCACCGAAGGGTCCTGTTTCTGGCTGCTGTCCCCTCACCAGTGGCTCCTCTCCATTGCAGCCCTGCTCACGCAGCTTGCACCCCTCAAAACCCCTCTACGGGGCACTGGTCCTCGGCTCCCCAGGGCTTGTCTCCGGTGTGGGCACATGATGAAGCCCAGACACATGCTTAGGAATAGAGCAAAGCAAGAACAGGGCCATTTTCTACAGGATCCAGTAAGGGGGTGAAAGGGGGAAAAGGATGAGAAGGCGGAAGAGAGGGAGCGCAGAAGATGGAGACAAGAAGAAGGGGGAGAAAACAGAGGGCAGATGGCAGGAGTGGAAAGGGATGCTGAGATGGTTCCAGAGAGACCCCGTAGATGCTGCCAATGCTATTTACTCAGCGCAATGCTGGGTAATTTTCTCCCCTCCTTCCTCCGGCCTTTGTTTCTGCTGCCAGCGCGGACCCCGAGCAGCAAAGGAGCCTGATCAATAGCAACACGGTGTTTGCATGGATCATACATGCGAAGAGCACGTTCCCGAATCAATGCCGAGGTCTCGCAGAAGGAGAGGAAGGGAGGGAAAAAAAAAAAAAAAGGAAAAAACCCTGCCAGGATGCGCATCGCCACAGGATGTACCGTTTCCATGGCGATGGGCTGCTCTCCCTCCACCCTGGCCCTCCGCAGCCAGCGCCGGCGGGCCCGGTGTCAGGGACCGAGGCACAGCACCCGGGGGCAAGCCGGTCCCCGCGGCGAGGGGTGGCAGGGAGGTCCAGCTGCCGTGATGGCCAGGCTGGGGGAGGGTAGAGGGGGTTGAATCCCCCCCCCCCCCAGGCGGCTTTGCCTGTGGTTCAGATGAGGTCCCTGATGCAAAGGATGTGACACAGGGTGTCACTATGGCTTCACAGCTGGCAGCAGTAGGGACACATATCTGGAGCTGAGCTCTGCAGTAAGGTGGCTCCAAGTGGCCCTTTCAGCCTCCCTCCCTGCTGGAAGCAGTGTTTGAACAGAGGAAATGTGCATCCAATTTTTCCTCCTTCCAGCAGGCCAAGTCCAAAATCTCAGCTCTGAACTCCCTCCCAGTTGGTACCTGCGTGTGCAGGATCCCAACGCAGCGACCGTGGCCCCGCTCCAGCGCACACCTCTCTACCTGCCTCCTTCCCCAGGGGCCGGGAGGAATTCATTAGATAACATCTTTAAAGTGCTCTGGAAATGAAAAAGCACTTGGGAACTGCGGTCAAGAATCTTTAATGGAGCCAGGCTTCGCCTAGCCAAGGATAGAAAGCCCCTGCTTCACTTCTGTACTGTCCTGGGCCACAGATCCTACAAAAGTCCTGAAAAATCATCTCTAAGAGGCTTGTGAAGGCTGTCGGCTCAGCAGGGTTTTTTCACCCACCTTTCACACTGTGCTTCACCTGTGGCTCGCCGTGCACAGTGGCAGGAGGCTGCCTTTGCAGCAAAGCCAGCCAATACTTCTCAGCCAATAAAGTTACCTAAGGGTAATCATTAAGCCCTTACGAGCAATGCAGCCTGTGTTGAGCTGGGGGAGACAGCGAGCGAGACTGCTGCAAATGTCCTTGCACAAAGCATCCGACCTTGGCGAGGCAGAACTGCACCTTCCTGCAAGGGTTTGGGCTGTCTGGGAGTGACAAGGTGGCTCTGGACCTCCTCTGAATTTGGGGGTTTTCTTGGGAGATGTCAAAGGGTTTCTGCTGGGAAATCATTTCCTCCCCATGTTCGAAGCAGTCACATCCCACCTGCAGCAAAGGAGAGGCCACATGCAACCACGAGAGTGGACAGCAGTGAGGAGCTGCTTTAAAGAGCAGTCTGACAGCCTGGAAGCACACCGGCTGGAGGCTGGATCCCAGCTTTAATCACTGGGGAAAATTTCCGGCTAGCCGTCGCTAGAGAGCAGCTCCTGAGCCTGCCCCTGGAATTGGGAAGTCGCCCTCCACGAGGGCAGATGCCACCCTTGGCCTTGCCGGAGCTGCCACCCAAAGTAGCTCCCGGTTCCCACGGCTCTTGCGCAGAGTTTGTTTCAAAGTATCTCTGGCAAGGCTCACACTGGCAAAGAGCTTGGCCCCTGCTTCTGCTTAAAACATTTTTTTTTAATCAATGAGGAAGTAAATTAAAAAAGTTGGCTGTGTAGGAATTAGGCCTTTTGGCTGATAGTTTGGGAAGCATCTGTCTCCATTGCCTGTAAATTAGTCTTCCACAGGAGAGTAATCAGATGGTTAATGCAGCCGCAAATGAAATCACCCATCATTAACTATTCAAAACAAGAGGTCTGTAAAGGATCGGCCCAATAAATCCACTCTGGAGTCAGGGCAGAGTGGGAGCCGGAGAGAGGCTGGGAGCCGACTTTGAGTCAGCTGTTTAAGGCCATGAGTTGGCAAAGGCGATGGGGGAGGCAGGGGAATTGGGGCCACTTGGGAGCTTCAGGAGGAGCCACCCTTGGAGGACAAGGTTTTCACCAGCATGAAGGGCGTGTAGAGGAACTGAACTTTTTCACACGCCAGCACAGGCAGCCCCATCAGCACTGCCAGCCCTTCAGACCGCGACTTCCCAACTTACCAGGCACCGCGCTAAGGAGGCAACGTCACCTTGTTACCCCTCTTCTCCTCCGTCATCCCCTCCTAGAGGTCCTGGGATGACCCCACAGCACCCCTGGGTGCCTCTGCTTCCTCATGCCTGTATGCACTGGAAGTTCATTGTATCAATAATCAAAAAAAAGGTATTTTGTTCTCATGTTGGCACCACCAAATATACATAATACACACAGAGACCAAAGGAGATATTTATCCCTTTGAAAGAGGTCAGCACAAAGGTTACGGATCATTTAACCCCCAGGGACGCCGTGTGTATGCTGTGGTCTGCCTCTATCCAAAGGGCTGCGTTTTGCCCTTACGGAGTAATTCCTTAAAGATGACTTTACTGCCGGAGAAAGGGGAAGAGATAGAGAGACTATGAGAGCCTGCGTGCTGGAGGAGTAAGTTCTTTGTTGCCTAGAGCTTGTTAAATCCATACATTGAAGAGAAGAATAAATAAAAAATCAAATCTCTACTTCTGAAAAGCGTTTCTGTGGGGAGCTGCTTCCCTGAATCTTCCAGCCCCGGCCTCTGTCAATAAATCAATAGCTGATGCAGGTCGGCTGCAATCGGCTGCAGGAGAGCAAGCGTGTGATGGATGGACAGGAGAGAGGCGAATCTAAGAGATAGGGCAGAGGTGATGCTCACCTTGAGCTTTATTGTTTGCCACTGAAAGACAAGGTAGCGTGGAGGCATTAACCGAAGTGCTAACAGCAGGTGCCGCAACGCAAACACCGCCTCCCCAAGCACTCTTCTCCTGGAGAGCTCGTGGTGCCCCTCCTTTGGCTTTTACCCTGCCTGCTGTGGTCTAACTCACCTTGCAAATGGGCAAAGCAAGGTGAGGAGAGAAGCTAAATGATGCTCCAAAAGCCTGGGAAAGGAGGGATCCCCTTCGGGCCCCCGCTCAGACATCCGCCGTGTGCCTTATGCATAAAAGCCTTCCCGTTTTGGCTGCAGGGGATGCCTTATTGCTCCTGCAGAGCAAGGAGGGAGGCACACCAGAGAAACCTGCTATTTTCCCGCTGCAGAGACAGCTGATTTCCTGGTTTTCAAGCCCACTGAGTGTCTGTTCAACAGCAGGAAGGGGGTGATTACACGGGCAGACGGAGTACCAGAACTCCTGGGTTTGGAGTCCGCACAGTGCAGTGCAGACCAAACCCAGCCCTCACTCGCAACCCAACACCAAGGCGATCCTGGAGTGGCGATGGGCTCCCACAGGGCCCATCTCACTGGGCAAGGGTACCAGAGTGGGACACTGCAGCAGGAGGGACAGTCCCATCACTGCCCCATAACACAAAGAAGTAGATGTTTGATGGAAGGAGGGTTTCCACAGGGGCTTCATTTCACCTCCCTTACACCTCAAGGAAAGGCACCTCTGGATAACACCCATGGATGCTGTCAGAGAGTGGTGGGTGCTTAGAAACCCTCTCATCTTCCCCCCAAAATAGTCTCTATTTTTCCTTCTGTTACCCTCCTCCTGCCCCACAGACTCCCTCTTCCCTCCCCTGAACTCTAGATGGGCTTTGGGATCCCTGGTACATCCCTCTCCCAAGACACTTTGGGGAAGTGTGTGAGAAATAAGGCAGTATTTCCCCCGATGCACCACTTCCCCTTATCTTCAACTTAATGACTTATTTATCCAAGGCTTCACTGAACATCCCATTTAACCACCCTTGAGGGGTTATTCCAGCCCCTTCCAAATACATTTATGCTTTGGGCCTCTGTTGCCCAGAGGCAGTGAGTTCCTACACATAACTAAACACCAAGGGAAGAGTATTTCCTTCAGTTTGCTCTGAGCTTGCTTATCAGTGATTTGGGGACTTGTCTCATTCTTACATTAGGAAAACACAAAGATAACCATTTGCTTTCTTCTTCAGGCTTTTCATGATCTTTAGGGCTCATCGCATCCCCCTCAGTGGCCCCGCACACAGGTGTTGGTCCAGTCCACTGCTGCTGCTCCCCTTAACGCCTCCTCTCGCTCTCCTTGCAAAGCAGGAGGGGACGGACACGCAGGCAGTATTGAATATGGGCGCGCTATGGATTGACACAGTGCTATAATGATGTGTTCTGATTTCTTCTCTGTTCCTCTCTTAATCATTCCTAACATCCGATTTGCCTTTTTGACTGCAACCGAACATTGAGCTGACATTTTCAGAGGACTATCCACATTAACTCTAAGAGCTCTTCCCTGAACAGTAATAGCTAATTTGGAGCCCATCATGGTATATATGTAGTTAAGGCTGTTTTCCTCATGTGCATGACTTTGCATTTATCAACAGTGTATTTTATCTGCCCTTTTATTGCCCAGTCTCTTCATATCATAAGATTCTTCATCAAACTTTCCCAGTTGTTGCTCGTTTTGACTACCCTGAATGATTCTGCCCCCCCATCAAGCTTTATCACTTTGTTATTTTCTCCCCTTTCCAGACTACTTACAAATGCATTGATCGGAGTAGATCCCAATACTGATCTCTGTGGAGCCTGCATGGGCATCATCCTCAAGGAGATCTCACTGGGGCTGAAGAAATGCCAGCCAGGCACTGTCCGGCCATGCTACTGGTCCCAGGTTCTCCAGGAGAAGCAGTTCTGTTTCAGGCTCAGGACAGTGATTATGAAGGGGGCTAACTTCGGAGAACATAGAGGTGAGCAGTAAAAGACACTGTAAGATACCTAGGAACACTGAGAAAGGTCCTTTATCCAGACACAAGACTTCCGCCCATGTAGATGTTGTCTTCAAGTCCGTACTGTTGAGACCACTTGCAGGGCGGTTCTGGTTGTCCCTTGTGCCTGGGCTGAGGCACATCTGTTCAGTTCATCTCTCAGTTAGGATCCTGCCTGAGCAGTTCTGGCCTGGGAACCTGCACAGCAAGATCTTCTACTGAGATATCTGCAGGGCCCTTGACCCTGATGCCTGTGCCTGTGATTTCCAGAAGCATGCAGAGCCAGAACAGCCCGGCTCGCAGGGTCTGGGTCAGGCAGAACAGCCTGTAGGACTATCCCCAGCACAGAGGCTCAGATCCAAACTCTCCTTGGGTAGGGGATTCAGAGCTGCTCTTTCCCCTGTGACCCATCCCATCATTCCTGGTGTGAGTCTTCATCCTCTTCCAGCTAATCAGGGCTACATACCTGCAGGAGGAAACAGGCAGCCTGATCCTCAGCCTGTGCTTTGCAGGTGAAGGCAAATGCCTTTCTAATCCATGCATCTTTTCCCCAAACAGGGATTGAATCACTCTCACTGAATGTGTAAAAAAGAGGAGGGAGAGGGATTTGGGCCCAAACCCATCCCCTGAAGGAAGGCAGCTCATTTCATCTCCATCCCTGAGCAACCCAGCTCAGAGAGAAACTGCATCACCTCCCCTTGGCTGTTCACCATGCCCTGACGGATGTAAAAGCTTCCATGGCTGCAGCTGGGCACCACACAGCAATACCAGTTTTCCCAGTAGCATTCACTGCATACTTCCCCTTGCGCTCTTCAACAAGGGGAGAAGCAGGGGAACCCAGCTCTATTTGGTTTTGTTTTTCCTCCCAACTTGTTTTTGGTTTCACTCAAAGGATCTTGGAAAATAATAGCCAAAAATAAACCAGGCTGCCAGGGAGGGCTGGCGGGAGAGCACTGTGCCCACTGCTATGGTAACTGCAATCACTCTCTGCCCTGCTGTGGGAGGCAGAGCTGCCAATTTGTCTTTATTTCCGATAAGATTGGCTCGGCCCCAGCCATGCACTGAGTGATTCGTTCTTTGGGTGGGCAAACTGGTATCGGACCCACAGGTAGCACAGCAAGGCCTGGGCACCGACAGCAGGGAAAGGGGCAGTGAGAAATGAGTGAACTCTAGGGCTATAAGCACTTTCCCCCTTAGATTTGGCCAGAGGCAGCTGGGAGCAGTTTTGGTTTTGGTCCTGGGTCTCCCGCTCTGTTCAGGCAAAGATCTTGAGCACACAGGGTCACAACAAGATGGAAATCGTAGCGTGCCTAAAAATAAACCTGCCAAATGCAGGCAAAGAACGCTCTTACGGCAAAGGCATGGATCAGGCTCAGACAACGCAAGCCAGTGAGACGTCTGAAAGGTCTGAAAGCAAACCTGAACGCAGATCAAAAAGACAGCAACTGCATGCTGTAAAAACACCCCAGGTTTTTTCCAGATCACTTTAGACACCTCGAGGAGATTACTAGTTGCAACTAAAGCACATCAGATTGGCATGGCTCAATCTACCCAGCCACCCTTCCTTGACACAGGTGGTCATTGCACCATGGCCTCAGCCATGAAACCTGGGAGATAGAATTAGGCCAAAATCAAGTAACTTATTAACCTAGTCAGAAGTATTATAGGCATCTTAAACTGGGAAATTAAGTATCGGTTCAAACATTCTGTGTTGACAGGTCAAAGTATTTAATTTGAGCTTACTAACGACATTTCCATCTGTAGCTTTCCCCCTACACTTAGTTTAGCTGAAATCAGCATTGCTCCTGGTATTATCTGATGAAGGAGTAGTCCCTGCACACTCTCCTGAGCAGTTCTACATGTTCTTTCTTTGATTTTTCATATCTGCATTCCTCCAATAGAGCAACCAGACTTCTCTGTCCCAGCTCTGCTCTGGCTATTTAAGCATGAGGTCTTGGGAACACAGCCCATTTACTCAGCTGATTTACTCATAAGTTCATTAAACTGGGTCCTGGCATTACCTAAGCACTGAAGCTCCAGCTAAGTGCCAGGACAGAGCCCCACCTGGTCCCAGCTTAAAAACTGGAGACTAATTTAGAGGCAACCAATTCATTAGAAACTCTGCATCTGGTAGCCTTGAGGAAGGGAGCAGGTCTGTGCCACAGGGCCAGGACTCAAGTCTGGTGCCTCACAGCTCCTAGACTAGAATTTTCTTCCACTTGCCCCCAAACACGCTTTGCTGCTTCACAAGCCCATGTGGCTCAGAGAGCTCTGAACACCTTCATTCTCTTCATCTTCCTCCTGCCCACAGAGCCAGAGTCGCCACCACCACCCAAGAGTGCCAAAGGTCTAGCAGGGTTGTGGCTGCAGCCTTATATACCCTGGTGGGTGGGGAGGGCTGGCTGGAGCTGGATTGGTCAGGAGCTGAGGGAAGTGGTGGGATGGGATGGGACTGGTAGGGAACACAAGCCCTCGCAAGTGATTGGTCTGAAGCAGAACCAGAGGACTGGGCTGGAGTTGAGTGAGTGGCAGCCTGGGATTGGTGGGGAAGGTAAATCCCTGGGTCTCATAGGGTTAGGCTGGGCTGAGCCAACCTCAAGCTAGGCTGAGCTTAGGGGTGGTGTCTCTCCATGGTCTGGTCTGGTTTTCCCTTCCCATTTGTCCTGAGGTTCTCTGGGGCCTCCACCCATCAGCCCCAATGTTCATCTTGGACCATAGGTGCTAAATCCTGGTGCCCCTCCTTGAGACAGGGCTGAGCCCTTCCCTGGCGTCACTTTTGATGACCTCAGCTTAGCTGCACCTACGCACCCCAAGCCACGACGTGGTTGCTGTGGGGTGCTTACCCCGTTGGAGTACAGGCTTGTTTTATAGATACTGCAACTCACCCGGCCCTGGCAGCTTGATGCTGAGGGTGCTTCTAGCGCTGATAGGCTTGGAGCTGCAACGTGAGGGTTGTTGCAGGGTCACTGCCGTCGCCAGGCTTGGGCCCCTGCATGCCCCACAGCAAAGCACTGGCAGGGTGAGGAAAGGGCTCTTCAGCCCCTCTTAGTCCTCGTTGCCAGCTCCTCTCGCACCCCTTCACGGGAGGCAGCACTGCCCCTGCCCTCCTCCCGCGGAGCTGTGCCCAAGAGCCGGGCAAAAACACCACCACCATCGCCTCATCCCAGCTGGCGACCAAGGAAACGTTGAATCCCTGGTGTCCCTGGTTCAGCCTGGCTCTGCCGCCTTCCCCAGCTCTCCGTACAGTATCTCCCGGCCCCCTCCCTGCTCCTTGGGCTTTGTCAAAGCACATTTCCCAATTAGAGGATAAAAATATTCCATTCCTGACTCCGTGCGCTATCGATTTTGCCTGTAGCTGTGGAGGGGGTGAGGGCGGGCGCACGCGGGGTAGGGAGAGGTGAAGGGCTGTAGGCACGAAGTGCAGCTGCCTCCCTCCCTACCCCTTTATTATTATTGTTATTATTCATCACTGTGAAAAGCACCTAGCAGGACTGGTTAGCTCAGCTGACCACCGATAGAGAACAGGGGATCGATACTTAATTGACACAGGCTGGGCAACCAGAGCAGGGATTGGAGATGGGGGGAAGGCTCCTGCGAGGAGGGAGGGGAAGAGGAGAGAAGGAACAAAAGACACGGGAAGGGAGGAGAGGCAGAGAGAGAAGGTGGGAGGGGCGGAGAAATGCAGAAGGAAGGGGCAGAGAGGAAAGGATGGAAGAGGAGGCGGGGGGACAAAGCCCTGCTAGGTCCAGCTGATGTCGCGGGTGCTGCGCGGTGGGAACCCCCGGCAAGCACGTGTCCCGGGGAGCTCGAGCCAGGCTGGCTCGAGCGCTGCATCCTTGCAGCGTTGACAGGCCCTTGCGGATGCTGGTGCCTGCCCAAGTCCTCCACCACGCATCCCACAGTGCCTTGTGCTGACGTCAAGCAGATGGGTTGCCTTGGAGCTTGTCTCGAGCACTGCAAAGTCTTATGGGATTGGAAAGGCAACCATGCAGCAGGGGCCCTCTTGGCACCGTGGTGAACAGTGCGAGCAGGTCAGTGACCATGGCAGGGCTACCTCTGGTGTTGCAGGAGCCGCTCCAGAGCCCAGGCCGCTCTCCTGGGGGTTCATCTCACCATACAGGTAGGGCAAGTATGAGGAAGCAGTTCAGATGCCTCCTCACAAGAGGAGCTTTCATCTAAATCCTCTGTTAAACCTAAGGTGTGGGCTCCATAACTCTTGTGCATGTTCTTTCACTCTCAGCATCACAGCAATAACAAAGTGCCCCACATCAGCATTACTACATTTTCCTTGCTTGCCTACTGTGGCCAGGAGTATGAAAACTAACAAACATTTCTCTGCAAGCACAAACATCCCAGTAAGACACAAATGGCATGAGAGAAATAATCTCTTGGCTACAGGTCTTCTATTCCAACACGCTGTGATAAAACTCAACCTCCTTTTGCTGGTAGGAGCCATTTGTCCCTCAGAAGCACAGCCTTTCTCAGTCTGGTGGTGTTTTATAGACACTCGAGGAGTAGATACGGCCTAATCTCCCTGAGGCTCAGTTTTCCATCCTCTAGAAGAAGCATCCAGAGGTGATTGGAGAGTGGATAAGTTCATGCAAGTCTAACTTTATTAGGACTTGATTTCTTCCATGTTGGCTTTCTGGGTCCTCCCTCTACCCAGAGCAAACTCTGCTTTAGAGCTGATGTGCCAGAAAAGCTGAGGAAGGCAGTGCCTTGGGAGGTTCACTTGATGGTGGCAATGATGGCAGGCAAACACAGCTGCTTACAGACTGGAGCAGGGACCCTCAGTGCCACTGAGCAGCTACCAGCCACCTTGCTAAGGACAGATATGTCAACTGGTGGCATTAGCTGTTCCCATCCTTTGAGATGGGGAACTGTAGAGGGAAATGTTTTACTTCCTGGGTGCTCACATGAGCCTGCAATGCGCTGCTTTTTGGGAAAAAACCTGACCTGGTTGGAGTGCGTACTGGGGGCTGGGCATGGTGCCAGACCTGGCAACACCACTTGCTTAGCTCTAGTGAGGGCCCCACTGAAGCAGCCCACATGGGCTTAACCACCAGATTTACAAGGAAAATGTAGACAAACTGGAGAGGTCTAGAGGGAAGAGACAAGAGCAGATACCTGAAAGTAAGGAAAAGCAGAAGCAACTGAGTTCATGTGCTCCATAAGGGAGAAGACATCAGTAGCAAGACTGGTAGAACAGGACACTGGCTGGTTTCTTCTCTGTCTCTACTGAAGAGTAGGCAGGAGGAAACCACTTAGGGCTGAAGATGGGCTCCCAGGCAGCAGCCAGTTTCCCTCTGAGTGTTTTGGTGGCCAGCGGTGGCACCAAAGATAATTTTTACACAGGGCTGATGAGAACGAGGGGGATATTGCTAGCGAACTCAGACAGTGGCTATGATATGGAGGTCTGGAATAGGGCAACTTTGACCAAAAGGAGCAAAATTTGCTGAACTTCTCAAAGACTTGGCTGCTTCAGAGGATTGTGCAAGATCACCTCAGGGCCTGGAGCACCTTGCTGGGCCAGGAAGGGAAGAGTCCAGACATGCCCGGGCTATCAATGCCCTTCAGCTGCCAACAGCACAGGCTGCTATTCGCTTCTAGCCCGACCGGGCTTGCAGCTTCTACGGAAAGAGCCATCAGGACTCCTTTCTAGAGCAAAGGGCTCTTTGCCACAGCTTGTAAAAGAGGTATAACATTTTCCAAGCTAGAACTTTACTTTGCTCTTTCATTTTGCTCTGGACCCTTCCAGCTATCCTGCCCATCACCTTTGAAAGGACATATATGCACAGAAAGTCTTCCAGACTCTTCTTTCTGCCAGCCTCACCAGCTGCTTGTGTAAGCAACTTGACCACTCCATGGGAGGCTAGCTGGCCTTGGGCAGAGCCCAAAAAAGCCTTTGGCTGCTTCCCAGCCATTGCAAAGAAGAAGGACTTTCCAGACACAACCTTGCTTCGTTGGGACTCAACCAACAGAGAACAAATCAACCCAGAGACAAGCATCTGCTTCAGTCATGGAAGCTGGATGACTGGGAAACACTCAGACCCTCTTCCCATCCACACAACTGACTGCCTGCAGACGGGAAAGGTAGATATATTTAGCTTCTCTTGGCACCAGCCAAAAAGAGCATTGGAGGGAGGGATGGGGTGGTGGGAAAACAGCACTTTGATTTTATTTATTCTTTTTATGGACTCTTAAAGGTACAGGTTGGCATTTGGTCCTTGCTAAGGTATGGGGCCTAACAGGCCTTGGAGCGAGGAACCTCAGCCAAGGGCCAGGCCTGTCACTCTTGATCTATAACATGTCAGCCTTAAAAGGATCCTCTCCGTCTCCTTAAACAATATATTACCGCTGTCCATCGTTCCCATTAATGCATAAAAAATCATTAGGCATTTCTATGGAGACCCATCGCCATAAACACAGACTTCCAAATGCACTCCGGCATTAAGCGGCCAAAGTAAACTGAAGGCGATTTCTGCGGTAATACCCTCTCATCACGCATCCCCATACCAGCCCTCCCCCGTCCCCCGCTATCTCTTTTCCCTCGATCAATTTTATGGTGCTTGCCTGGGGTTCATTAATGTTTCCGGAATCTCTCTCTGCCCTGTTTAAAAATTCTTAATTAAGCAAGGTTTTTTTGTTTACACTTGAACTAATTACACTTTTAAACCCGACAATAAAACATCAGCTCTGGGCCATTAGGGCCTGCCGCGGCCGGGCAATTCAGGAACTGCTACGCTCTGCAAGGAGATAGGAAGGCCGGAGATGCAGCCGTTCTGCCTAGCTTCAGTCAAGAGGACGCCAGGATCTTCACCTGGTACGTGGAGATGAGGGACAAGGGTTCGAGTAGCCAGATGTCCCCTTTAGCTCTTCCTTGTTTCCTCCGGATGTGCCTCCCCTAGATAAGAGCTAGCAGAATGAGTAGATGCAGGGAGCTGGCCTCTCCCAAAGCCCTTCTTCATTTGCCATGCATGGGTTCTCCATGCAACCGCTCCCATCTCTCCAGATACACATTGACATGGTGGGGATGAAGGGTTAAACAAGATGGAGGCAACAGAGACCTGGAGAAGGCCCACGTGGAGGATGTAGGCCTGGGTATGTCAGTGCTTGAGTTGTCTCCAGCAGGCCAGGCTTGAGCACCTGTCTGTACTGAAGGCAATGCTCTCCCAAGTGGCCAGGGAACACAAGCGATGGAGTAAAATCTCCCGGGATATGTCTAACTCCATCTGCAAGGGAGTACACCATGGCCTAGTGGTTGGAGCACCAAATTTCAGGAGCTTGGGCTCAGCTTCTGGCTTTTGCAGGAAGCCATGTTTCTTCCTGTTTTTTTGTCTACCTTTGGCTTTCAGTGTCTTTCCTTGGGCATGAGAGATGCTGCTGTGATTCAGGGTCTTTGGGGCATTGGTACAGGGCTATTGCTAGTGAAGACCCTTTAAGTGAAAGGTAGTGAGGCTGGTAGTAGACACGGTGTAACTGGTTGCAGGAAGCTCACCACCAACAATATGCAAGGGCTCAAAAGTCCCCATGAGCACTGCAATGAAAGACACCCAGAAGCTGCCCTGCTCCATTCAGGACTGGCATCACCAGGAGGTCCTAGTTGTTGGTTTATCTCCCACCACAGTGGTGGGTCTCCAGATACCAGCCCAGAACTGGTATTTTCTGCCTTCTTTCTATCCCATCTGGAAGTAATCTCCGTTACACTAGGAAAGCACATGGGGCGTGGTGGGGATGGGATTGGGTTGGGTTTGCTGAGAGCCTTTGGGCAGAGTCTGCAATAGCAGTATGGAGGCGAAGAGGACAGGATGGAGACAGGGGGTGCTCATACCTGCATCTTGAAAGCTCTTGGGGGACTCAGGTTCCTTCAAGAGGCTCCTGGTGCTGAACGGCAAAGGGATGGACGTATTGCACTCCCTTCCCAGCCAGGCAGACCATCAAGAGCCTCACTAGAGAGGAGAAGGGGGAAAAACAGGTCCTGGTGGCCCAATCCTTGCTCAGTTTGTTTCCTGAAATCCTACCAGAAGGGAAGACCACAGCTCTAGGGTTTCTCTGCAAAAGGCATTGGGTATCTTCCGCCAGAAATGCTTGGGCAGATTCTCCCCAAACTCTTTGCACCCAAAACCACCCTTGACTCACCCTTCTGGTGGCAGGAGGAGCTCAGGATCCCTCTGGGGATCATGACGTTTGGGTTGATGGGACATTCTCTCTTGTCCTCTAGCACATGGCTCTCACTGGGCCAGAGGGGCTTTGCAAGGCAATAAACACCTTGAGCACAATCAAAACCTCCCATCCGGACCCATGATCTCTCCACAGATTGTTATTTCACAAAAGGTTCTCCAGCTCAAATCTTCCTTTTGGAAATGCCTTTCCCTGGCAGTTATGAACCAGGAGCTTCATGGGGAAATGTGGACACAAGGCAGCTGGGGAGGAGGATCCCAGCAGTGCTGCAGGGCAGAAGAAAGTGCACTATGTGGGAAAAGCATCCTTTCTTGCTCCATGCTCTCCTCTCTGGGTAGCAAATTCCTCCTGACCCCATTCATTTCCTCTTTGTAGCCTTCCTCCATTCAAAGCAACACGCAAGCCACCTCCAAAGCCTTGCTTCACCCTTTCCTTTCAAGGCATGTGGGTGATGGCGGCAACCTCTCCCTGGTCAGCCATGCAGCAGTGCCAAGTTTGCAAGCAGAAATGCATTTGTGCAAACCCAAGCTATCCTCATGCCTGCCTCTCCTAAACAAGACCAATGAGGGTGAGGGCATTGCAAAGATCCCTGTGGAGATCCTCGCCAGGTGATCTGGTTAATAAATTCATTCACGTGGTGAGAAATGGGCTGTCAAAGCCAATTTTTCCATAGAGAGTTAATATTTTTTTAATTCTTATACAGAGCTTGGGCGGGGCGAGGGGGATATGTTACAATTTTTATCTAAAGAAAAACAGCTTCTCAAAGGTCTTTTGGAGCCTAATTCTTAAAGCAGCTAGTGAATTTGTTAGGAAGGAAGGGATATTTAAATATGCTGATCTTTCCTTCTCTCTTTCTAATTTGAAAACAAAAATTTTCCATTTTGGAAGAAAATCTAAAGCTAAATCTGAGGAAATAGTTGTTTTCTTCTCCACTGTCCCCTCTGCCCATGTGAAGTCTCAGCATGGCTGTGACCCAGGTGCCAGTCTGAGGCAGCAGCAGTTGTAGCCATGGGGAAGCAATTGCCGTCTCATCTGCAAAACCCTCTAACTGGGGTGTAATTTTATTCCCCAGAAAGCCCCACTAATGCTCCTGGCTCCTTCTGGGTGAGCCCTCACAAGCCAGCTGTACATAGCAGAGGCAGCCGTGGCTGGAGCTGAGACCCAGCAGACTCGTTTCATGCAACAGCTAGCAAATGGAGATGCTACTCTGTCGCACAGCTGGAGCTCAGGCCCAGCATGCAGAAACCCAACCCAGGAAGGGAGAGCATGACTTCATCTCCGCATGGCACTGAGAAGAAGATGAAGAGGGAGCAGCAGAGGGACCCTCCATGCCAGCTCAGGAGGGGAGCAGGAGCTGAGGAGCTCTGCTTCCCACCCAGAGTGGTCTCCAAGATTCATCACCTGCTTCTTCTGCTCCCCCAACCTCAACAGTACCATTTGCTGCCCCTACCACATGCCTCATTTCCCTTTTGGTAGGGCAGATTGTCTCAGCCCACCTCAGGCCCAGCCTGGAACATCCATCATCAAGCAGTTGCACAGCATGGGTGGAAAGCACACAAGGGAACTGCTGCAAGAAACACAGCTGAGAAGCACCAGCCACTTCTACAGGAGGTTCAAGGGCCTTAAGTTTAAGTGTCTTACTCCACACCCACCTGCTTGCTCAGCATTTCTCCTTCACCTCCCACAGCCCCGACCTGAGGGAGTGAGCTGAGACCAGCCAGCACATCATACCTATAACACACGGCTGACAGGTGCAGAGACCCCGACCCAACCCCAGCCACCATGTTTGGAGGCAGCGAGCCAAAAATCCCATCCTCGTGCTCAGACCTCTGACTGCAGGAGAATTTGGGGGGCAGGAGGGATGGTGGCTGCCCATCAGCCTTGACTGCTGCTCTTCACCAAGCTTCATCTGCTCGAGGAGGGGGAAGAGGGAGATGTAGAGAGAGCAGGAGACTCCTCTATAGAGTAAGTTTTGGAGCTTTTCTGCATTGCAGCCTTTTGAGGCAAGCCTGGAGCCCGGGTCACCTGGGAGGTCTGGACTTGGGGTGCAATAGAGAGCATTGTGCCTGGTTTTGAGGTCCCCAGGCAGGTGGGAAGGGAGATGGGAGGTTTGCAGAGCTCCTGGGAAGAGCTTGCTGGGGATATGCAGGTGGGGAAGGACAGACACCCATTTCCCTACAGGCAGCAAGAGGATGAGGAGTCCAAGCAACCATGAGTGGGACAGTACCTGTCCCAGTGGCCCTGCAGAGCCCAGATGTGCTCTCTGACTCAGCCCTGGGCAGGTCTAGGCAGCTGAAAAGCAGTTTTATGAAAAGCTCTCAGACAGAGCACCCAGCATCTGTCCACAGTTTCCAGGCCTGCTACAGCCCCAGATGAGCTGGAGGGACAAGCCGGAGGGACCAGAGGGCTCTCCTGCCACCTCTCCCCCCGTGCTGCTCAGCCACGGGATGCCCAGCATCCAGGCGAGACTGCAAGAGGCCGTTTTGTTTCATTCAAGTGCCCACAGGCAGCCCGAGGGGCACCAAGACCCTCTGTGAGCGTGAAGGGGGCTGGCCATGGGCACAGCCAGCCCTTCGCTCTGCTCCTAGCTGTGTCCAAACCCTCCATGCACTGGAAAAGGGGTGACAGTGTGGTCATCCTCACAGCTGGAGCAGGGGACAAGGTCAGAAGCTTTCAGCACATGAAGGAGCTGATGTTCCTTTGCAGGTCCGGCCGGGTGCTTGCAGCTGGAGGGGAAGGGACTTTTTCAGCTCCTTGCTTCCATGCAAGCCCATCTAGCCCATCTTCCCCTCCTCTCCTTCCCCCCTCCCACCTTCCCCCCTCCCAATTCTTCTCATAAATGTCTTTCCACATAAAGGCCTCAAGGAAAACTGCAGCTACTGGAAATGCAGGGCAAGGTTTGCTCTTCAGGGACGTGGGGCTGAGCGAGTGGTGAGGCAGGAGCAAAGAGACCAGGGGAGCTGGCTTCCCGGCAGCTGCCCCACCAGGTGAGCAAGGGAAGAGATGCTCTACAGGGCTTGCGAGGACTTCTTTGCCTCAAGCTAGTTGGGGAGATGGTAACAAGGTGGGGGATGACCCAAAGAAGATGGGACAAAGCAGCACTTAGGAGGGCGCCTAGAGATGGCTGGGGGTGAGTCTGTGCTCGTGAGCGGGAGGTGTCTGCACGCCTGATGCAGGCTAGCAAAGAGGGCAGGGGCAGAAGTTGCAGGTGTGATTGCACCCAAAAGCCCCTGTGCACCCACACACATGCACATACAGACACGATCCCCCCCCCCATGCTCACCTCAGCCCCAACCTGGCAATGCCCCCCTGGCAATGCAGCAACGTCCTTTGGCCTTGCCCTGCTCTGTGCGCTGGGTCTCCACCCTGGAAACCCTGCAGCAGCAATTACCGACCCCCGAAGAACCCCTGTGGGCTGGGAAGCTTCCCGCCTCCTCTTTGCCGTTTGCATCCCACCTTTTTCCCCTTCCCGTTTGCAGTTTAATGGCCTGGTTGTGGCCGAACTGCAGCCTCCTCCCCACGTTCTGGCCTTGTTTCAATTTTATGAGCTTTTTCTTGCTATAAATATGGTTTTGAGAGCCCATTTATCAGGTCCTGCAGCTCCAGAGTCAGCCTGCCGAGCTGCTCATGACAGGTCAAAATTGACTTGTATGATATTAGAATTGCTATTGATCTCTTTGGCACCTCGCACCGCTCCCAGCTTCATGACCTAGTGTCAGGCTGGGCTGCCCCCCCCCACCTCTGGTCACCCCTTGCTTCCTCCCTTCTGCTCTCCTGCTCATCCCTCCGTCCATGAACAGGGTCTCTGGAGGACGCTGGACCCATGGAGGTAGCTCTTTAGGGACCTTTTTTTCATGTCCTCCTGCAGCTCCTAGGCCCCATTAGCCCACAGTGAGGGGTGGTGGACGTAGATCCCCTTCCCCACCAACACGAGGATCGATGGAAAAGGGCCAGCAGGGATGGATGCATAGACCTGCCCAGGGATGGGTGCTGTGCCCCCAAAACGCCACTAAATCTGCTGTGCCTCGGTTTCCCTGGCTGCAAGGTGGGCCCCCTCACCCCTTTTCCTGCAGATTTCTGCACTGGGACCAACTGAAGAGTGAGGCTCAGATGGCTGCAGAGGTTGTTTTTATTCAAAATGGTGAAACGCTCTCAGCAATTCAAGCTGAAATAACCTGGTTTCTTCCATTCCTGCTTCCTGGGGGATCCATGCTTCGACCCAGCTGCCTCCTGTGGGTTTTATAGATCCCCCAGCATGAAGCACTAGGCCAAGCTCTTTCTGAGGATGGGTTGGGCCGTAGGGTATCAGCAGATCTCTCCCTTCATGCCAGCTGCTGTACAAATGCAGACCAAAACCCCAGGTGCTGCCCTTAAACAGCTTCCCAAATGGTAGCGATTTTTGCTCCCAGGCTGTTCTGCCAGTCTACCAAATTGTGATTCTTTTTTTTTTTTTCTTTTTTTTTTTCTCTCCTGTTTTCTCCTGGAGAAAGAGACTAGGGAAGGACTGTCTATTGGCTCTTCTCAGGTGAGAATGAAGGGCATCAAATGAAACGAGCAGGTAGCAGGGTCAAACCAAGCAGGAGAAGATCCTTCTTCACTGGTATGTCACTCCACAACACCTAACTGCAGGATGCTGTGGGGCTGCAAGCATGGCCAGGGCATGGTCAGCATTCATGGGAGACAAATCCATTCAGGACCACATGCTGCCAAGACATGAACCCAGCTAGGGGTCCTGCAGCCTGGGGAGGTTGGGGGAATACCTGGGCCAGGGTGGCTGTCTGTGTGGTCATGCATGGTGGTACATGGTTACCTGTGGTCATTTCACAGTCATGCACGGTTGTATGTGATCATAGAAGGTCATACATGATCATGTGTGATAATACGTGGTCATCCATGGTTGTCCTTGGTCATGCAGGGTCAGACATGGTCATGTGTGGTTGTGTATAGTCATGTATGGTGATGAGTAGCCATGCATAGTCATACATGATCATACATAGTTATGCATGGGTATGTGTGGTCATGCATGGTCATGTGTGCTTCTGCATGGTCACACATTGTCCCATCTGGTGGTGAATGGTTGCACATGGTCATATATAGTGCACAGTCATAGGTGAGCGTGCATGGTTGGATGGGTGTGTGGCACAATGACACTCAGAGCCACCTCTCTGTGCCCACAGCCTGGAGCAGGGCTGACCACGGAGGATATCACCAGCTCCTGAGAGCAGCCTTATGGATGAGCAATAGTGAGACCTGGATTTCCAAGGAGTTTATTTGGAGCCAGGCCTGACAATTGATCAAGGGGAAACTGCATCCTCCAGAGCAACCTGGGATTAATTTATGTTTGTCTGAAAGACGCTAATTAAGCCTGTTTAAGAGAAAGTTAACTTTAATGCTGTGATCTAGTTGATATTAAGAAGCTGCCAAAGAGAGCTGGAGGCAGCTGGTTTCAGGTCTGCACTTCTGGCACATGCCAGATCCACTGAAGATGCCAAGTGAAGGAGGTCCACTTGGGGTAGGGGATGGCTCAAGGAGCAGAAATCACCCCCAGGTGTTCTGGGCTGTGAGAGAGCCACCTTCACCTCCATTAAAGCTGGAAGTGTTAATGAGGAGCCAGTGCTGCCTGAGGACAGATGTCCTACAGATGCTCTCCTGAGCTTCCTACCTGCTTTAAGACTCAAAGGATACAGAAGGCGCTACAAATCTGGCCCAACCTGAGCTGTCAAAGTGGGATGAAACCCACATTTTTTTTTCAGTTTATTGGCAATTTTCAATCCCCTCCTTCAAAATGATTAAATAGAAGTAATTTGATTTGAAATGAAAACCAGTTCAAAATCATTAACAAATCGAAAGTCAGCAAAAACCAATTGTTCTCAGTCACGCAGAACATTGGGGTTTGATTTCAGGCGTCTAAGTGCAGCTCAAATGTTTTAAGGTCAAACTGAAGGAAATTCTTTTAACTAAAGTTGCTCCAGTCTCAGAGGCTTGGCTATTTTGTGTGGAAGCGGTCAAATTTGACGAGTCACGGAGAGGTTCGTGAGATGTCAAGGACCGCTGGGGTCTGCATTTCTCATCCACTCGAGCCTGGCATCTGCGTGGTCCTGGCTCCCACTCATGCCTCCTCTGAGCCTCATGTGCCTCATGGGAAGAAAAATCCCACAGCCAGCAATACACATCGCTTCCACCCCCAAAATCACCCCCCAAATCACCCCTGGGGCTCCCATGCTGCCAGACCATGCTGCGAGCAGCAGGGAAGCTGCAGAGGAGACATCGTGGGAAATAGCAGCTTCTCTGCAAGCCGGTACGTGGAAGCACGTGCCGGGGAGGCTGAAGGGGAGGGGAGGACCACGGCAGCTCCCCATCGCCCGTCCCAGCCTGCTCCCCTCCCTGCCTGCAGATTTATGGGCTGGTTAGATAGCTGCTGACGAAAGGATGAGCTGTGAGAGCGGAGACAAGGTCCAGGAGCCGGGACCGTTCCCACCGCAGCCTCGTCACCCAGAGCAGAGCGACATCCATCCAGTCAACAAAAAATCTCCTGGCAGCTCCATCTCTTTTTTTTTTCCCCCTTAAAGCAAACATCTTCATTACAGCTCGGAGTTGTTTAAATAAATGAATTAATATTGACAAACCATCAACGAGGCTAATAAATGATTAGTTAAAGGCATACATACATCACATTACGGTTAGCATTAGCTGAGGCTTAATTACTTGTGGAGAGGATCCCATTAGAGTAGGTGCTCCGTCGCCTTCACCCTCTGCAGCTCGCCACCTGCGTGCTGCTCCCGCTGCACCTCGGCGCTGCTGCCGAGGACGTCCCGGTCCCCACCTGGCAGCGGCGCGATGCCACCGCGTCCCCCGGCGCGGGCTGCACCTGGGATTGCAGCGTGCGGGGCGGGCAACGCGCGTGCCCGGGGGTCCTGCAGCAAACGCGGGCGCCTGCTCCGGGGAAGGCGCCGGTAGGTGCTGGGCGAGGACACAGGGTGCAGAAAAGGCCCCGGGTGAACGTCGAGATGCAGCGGGTGCCTCTAGCATTGCTAGATTGCTCCTTGCAAGCCAGCAAGTTTTAACGCAACATTTTGACCAAAAGAGCCAGGCCAAGGCTCCAGCGAGCTCCAGTTCCTCTTGACACAAACGCTCCCGAGCGGCTTCACCTTTGCAGGTGAGCACAAATTTTCCTGCCTCTTCCTGAGATTTTTTTTTTTTTTTTTTTTTTTTTTTTTTTTGCTTTTTTGCTTTCCAAGCAATGTCCTGGCCCTGGGGACAGCCCAGGGCATTCAAATACAGCCCCAGGAGAGGCAGGGGCAGGAGCGTCTCCGAGCAAGCGCAACCCACCGGCGTGCCGAGAGAGCCCGGTCTCAGCACCGAGACGGGCCGCGGCAGGTAGTGGTAACATTGGGCAGAGCCGGCCTCCCTCGGCGGAGGAAACTCAGACTCTCACTTTGGGCAACTTGGTGAAACGCCCAAATCCATGCGGAACCATGAAAAGAGACACTGACAAATAAAATAGGCAATAAATAATAATAACAATATCATAAAATTTTCAAATTTATTGAAAACTGGTCCACTCTCAGAATATTGGCTTTTTCTATTATTTACACAGCTGCTGATTTTCTGTAAATATTTAATGCCCCATGGATTTTTTTCAAAGTACAAATCTGAACAATTTCTAAATTTAAAATCTATGGCATAGCATAATTTAGCAGGGGCGTGAGCCTGCCACCTCCCTCCGGAGAAGGTGTCCCTGGGGCTGAGAACGGACCGACGCTTCGCCCAGAGGTGGCCCCAGACTCCTACTTGGTGGTGACGCGCTTGGGGTCATCCTCTCGGCTCCCTGATGTCGGAAAGGACGGACAGGCAAAGCAAAATCCACCTCCCTCCCAAGTAATCTGGCACTGCCGGCACCTGGCAAACATTTTTCCGAGCATGTAGAAGATTCCCAGTGTGCGTTTGGGGCACCCCTTTCCCAACCTCAAGTCCTTTTTCTCTTCCCTGATGCCTATAAAACAAACTGCTGGTGGCACCCCTGGGTGCCCTCCGCCTGCCACCTGCTCTGCCTCTTTGATCTTGGTGCGTACAGCACCTTGCACCACCCAGCCTGGGGGCACCCCAAGGTGCTCTCCAAGGGCAGGAGCCTGTCACCTGCACGAGATCTCCTGGACGGCTGTGCCCCGCCATGGGGGCAAGAGACAAATAGCCCAAAAGGAGAAAATTAAGATGAAAGGCAGCTTGCGTGAGGCTTGCGTCCATATGCATTTCAGCTTCAAGAGGTTTGTTAGGACTAAAAAGGCCCTTTTATCCCTTTCCAAGGTGTTGTAATGTATCCCCAGCTGGCTTTCATCTCTGCCTGCCTGATTGATACTCAAGGCTCTAATGAGCATGACGGGAAAAGTGGTGGTGGCTGGGGGTGTGCGTGTGAGTGAGACCCCACTGCAAAGGTTTCAAAACACTTTTCGTGTTACAGATAATGAGGGGATCAAGAGAGGAGAGCTGGAGTGTGGAGAGGGTTGCGGAAGAGCTGGGGAGTGTAAGGAGAAGATGGAGAGATGGAGGAGAGAAGGCGAGGAGAGAGAAGGGGTTAGGAGCGCAGCTCTGCTGCCAGTGTCCAAGCTTAAAGACTCATCCTGCTCCTTGCTCCGAGGGAGCCCGTGCCAAGCTCAGATCTTGCCCTCCAGAGCGGGGCTGCCCTTGGCCACAGCTTGTGCTGGCCCCTCTCTCCCTCCAATGCTTCTCCACGACTTGCTGCCGTGGGTAAACTGGAGACGGGAGCAGTGTGCTCTGGTCTCCCATTCCGCTATTGATCCAGCTCTCTTCTGCTTAGCTTCAGGAGCCAATAGCCCTGTCTGAAGCAATTCATTGCTGAGCTGCAGGCTGACGGAGGCAGTTCTCTGCCCCCCGGGGACGTTACAGCCACCCAGCCATGTGTGACACCCCCAGGACCAGCAGAGGTTTTAAAGTCAAACAAGGACCTAGCTTCCCCCTTTGCTCTCGTCCTCGTAGCTGCATTTGTCTGCATGCTGCAGAGCAGCAAGGGAACGGCTCGGCAGGTGAGGGACCCCCACGATGCCAGGGACAGGGGCAGATCTGGGGAGTGAAGGCAGACACGGCCACACGGTGATCCCAGCTCCTTCAGCAGAGGTCAGAGCTGCCCGGAGGTTTGCCAGGACCATCTCAGTTGGAATACCCTGTGCACAGGGTTTGTGCAACTCCTGTTTAGCACGGCGGGGGGAGGGGGATGCAGGGGGAATGCATCTCCGTCTGCACTGCACTGCTGGGATATGCATTGGGGCAAAGGATCCCAACCAGGGCTCCCTTCCCAGGGATCAGCAGCAAGCAGTGGCCTTGCAGACCAGCAGCTTGGGCTTTGGCTGGCCAGAATGGCGTGGCAAGAAGAGTTGGCGGAGAAAAGCTCTGGCTGGGATGAGCCAAGGAAAGTCAGTGGCCTTGTGGTTTCCTCCTGCCAGGGTGTTTGCAGAGACTGGCCTGAAAGCAACTGGAGGCAGTGTGGGCAAGTGGGGACAGCCATGGGGCTTTGCATTGCCCAGTGTGTCACCGGGGCTGGGCCCTGCCAGTTGCTCTCCCCCAAAAGACAAAGTGTTTCAACCCTCTCCCCACATTCGGCAGGAGAGCAAGGAGACCCCAGAAAGCGAGAGCCGTTCACGGAGAAGATCAGACACTCGATGCAATCGATGGCATTACCCTGACCCAGGCGGCCGACCCTCCTCTCCCCCAGCCTCCTCCTCCTCCTGTCTTCACAGCACCAATCGCCTCTGAGCCAAAAATCCATATCGCTCTCAGATCTGAGACGAACACTTACGGGGCACTCCTGGCGCTTCTGATTACCGGCCACTTCCCCCGGCTTTATCTCCCTCCTCCTTGCTCCCTTCCCGCGGATGATCCATTCCCATTTATACCGCCAAGGTCAGCTCGATGGCAGCCGAGGCACCTAATCAGCAGCCGCCGCTCGATGCGCCGCCACGGGGAACGGGGGACCGTCGCATCCCTCCTGGCTTGGTACCCAAGGAAGAGCCCAGCTGGCAGCTGCCGTGGGGTCCCCAGCTCTCTCCCTGCACCGAGACGCAGCCCCAGCCCGGCCTCACGTCCAACCTCGCCAGCCTGGAAGGCTTTGCCGTCCCCCCGAGCCAATGTTCCCCTCCTGACCAAATTCAGGCAAAAAACCTCAAGGGTAGGCTGAGCTCAGCTATGCCGGGAGCCTGCTCACCGCCGGGGCCTGTGGCCGGGGTCCGTTCTGTTTCCAGGTATAACGGGCTGCTGAGAGATGGGCCACGTGCCAATATGGATCTTGACAAATGCAGCCTGATCAGGGCTTCTCTCTCTTAACTCTGGCCCATTTGTTTTCCTTAATGCCCTCCGCTGTCTGGGGCTGCCAGATTCTCTCAACAAGACAGAAGAAAAAGAGGCAACTTCTCCAGAAATCCCCCAAGTCGACTAGTTTTGGAGCCTCCCAGTCTCCAGGTGCCTGGCTGTCCGTCCAGGTCCGGAGTCGCCCCCCACCAGCTCTCAGCGCGAGCCTCCTTGGAGCAGCGCAGCCCCGCCGGGGGGTCGTGGGGAGCAAGGGGAGCATTTTGCCCAGGAGGCAGAAGACACCAGCGGGAGCAGGGACGGGAGCAGAGAGCTCTGTGGGACAGGCCACCCTTCGCAGGCACGCCGAGCCCAGCACATCCATTGCGCTGATAGCCGAAGTCAGGGCTGTGTCTCCATCCCCTAGACGGTCTGGCTTCCTCCAAGCTCTCCTCTCTTCCAGCGAGGAGCTAGTCATTCAAGATTTACCCCTTGCTGTTCACGGACGAGAGCGGAGGGACAACGTAGTGGTTGTCCCCTTGCCCTGGTGGGACCAGGCATCGTCCCAGAGCAGGGCTGGGCCTTGGGGACATCAGGGAAAGGCTGGCACGTCCCCAACGTGGAGGCCACATGGAAGCGGAGGTGAACCCACCAGCGCACCCCATCCGCTCCTGCTCGGGGCATCTCCCGCTGAGGCTGTCGCTCCCCTCGCCTGGGAGCGGAGGAGCGAGGCAGAGGAGGGAGGAGAGGAAGGCGAGGCAGAGTTATTAGCAGCTTCTCCCTTTCGGGGCCAGACAGGCTCTTTAAATAGATCTGAAGGAGCCCAAGCGCGTTGGCTTAATCGATTGGCGAGTGCTCCAAGCTGCATATTGGAGACATGCTGGAGAGCCGAGCGCAATCGCCTTCCCCCATCCGTCACGGTGCCTTCGTCCCCTCCCGCCGCCGGCGCGCGCGCGGAGGGACCCCGGCGCGGCGATGCCCTCGGGGCCAGCCCGCGCGCAGGAGGCGCTTCCGTCGCCTCGTGGGGAACGAGAATTAAAACGAGGGGAAAAAAAAATAAAGAAAGAAAACACACGGTGTTGTTGATACCTCGCAGGAGCATTTGGGGGTTCAAAGGGTCTCGGCCGGGCCGCCGGGGCCAATAACCCCGCAACGAGCGGGCGCCGGCAGCCGGGAAGCGAGCTGCAAAAGTGCAAACCCGGGAGGCTGCTCTGACGGCCAGGAGGTTTTCAAGCACAAAATACACCATAAAGCGACTGCTCTGGCATTCCCCCCAGTATATGAAAGCTCTAAACACGCTTTAAAAAACCTTCCAAGATTTTCCGTGACTCCCGGGCTGAGGGTTTTACTACAAGACCCAAGCTGGCCCTCGGCAGCCCGTCTCTGAACGGCTTCGCACCCCTGGGAAGGCCCAAACTCGGGGCAAGGCTGGAAAACCTGCCCGGCACAGGACCCGGAGGGCCGGCGTCCGAGGCGGGGGGCAAACGGCACCGATTCGGCGTCGCCCGCGCTCCCGTCGGGCCCCAACGGCTGGGTCCGTCCTCCCCGCCACCGCGCGCCTGCTCGGAGCGCCTGGCTGAGCGATCGATAGGCTTTTACGTTACATTGGGCAAAAAAAAAAAAGAAAAAAGCAGGTGGGGGGGAAGGAGAGGGAGGCAAAGGTGGGATATTTAGCACGGGAGCAAATGGTGATAATTGCCTCCAAGTGAAACATCTCAATACCTGGTGGCTGCCGGACCCAAAGATCGTTGCCCGCTGCCAGCTCACGCCAGATGCAAAAAAAAAATAATAATAATAAAATAAAAAATGCAGGTTGGGAAACATCCAAGTTTTTCCCCAGTTGCCCTGCTGCCTCAGGGACACCCAGAAATGCCTCCCACCCTCGGCGGCCCCCGGCAGCACCCCGACCCTGCCCGGACTCACCCCTCCCTCGCCGGCTCCCGCAGCAGCTGCCTCTCCCCAGCTCCCTGCCCGCTTTTAAACGATTCCAGAGCCTCTCATTTTCCAAGCCCAATTACTCCGGCACGATACCCCCGGCCGCGCTCGAAGCGCGGCGGCACGGTCCGCTGCCTCGCCGAGCTGCCCCGCGGCCGGCGGCGACGGAGAGAGGCCCAGGCCGGCGGGATCGATACGGCGTGCTCAGCGCCCGGCCCCGCCGCCCGCGGAGCGGCGCTGCCGGCTCCCAGCGTCACCTCCCGGGAAGGGGCGGCTGGCCGGAGCGGGACGAGCGGCATTCCCGCTGCACGGACCTGCCACCGGCTTTTGCATTTCGGAGCAAGTCAAGGGGTTGCGTCTGACCCGCTCGAGCAGCGTGGGCGACGCTGGGTCCTTCCTAAACTTTTCTCCTTTTCCAAGGGGGAATGGGAAGCAGAAATTGCCAGCAGTTGGGTTTTGGAAAGGGAAAAGCACCTGGCTGGGGGGTTTTGACAATTTTCGACTCAATTCCGAGAGCGTTTCCAACCGTCCGATGACGCTCTTTGGCCGAGGAACATCTTCAGCCGTACGCCTGCGTCGCGCAGATGTCCCCCGGCGCTGCCGCGGGCCCGCCGCGGCCCGAGCCCTCTGCGGGGAGCCGCTTTACAAGAAGGAGCGCGCCGGCTTCCCAAACAAGCCTCCCAGCCCACAACACATTTCCAGCCATACATAATCTAATATACGTTACCATAGCGCCAATCAATAACTCAGTAGGCCAGCGCCGAAATTATTCTCTTAAAGGGCCAGCGCACCTTACCCTCCTCCCCGCCGCGCACGGGCTGCTGCGTAGCGCCTGCCCCAGCGTCGGGGACCAAGCACCCTCGCGGTGCAAGCCCGCCTTCCCGTTCCCCGAAGCAAACCCCGGGGAATCAGGCTCTCCGGCCCCCAACGCCCCCGGAAGGCCACGAGGCTCGTTACCGGATTTATTTGCCTCCCAGTTATTTCCAATACCTCTCCTGAAACATCAGCGCAAGCAGCTTTTCCTCCTGCCTCCCAGCCAAGGGTGGAAGCCTCCAGCAGCCCCACAAGTAGTGATCGCCACCCTGCAGGCAGCGCTTTCCGGGCCGGAGCTGGCGGCCAACGCCGAGGCACGTCCCGAGCCCGGCGCGGGGAGGTGCTGAGCAGGGACTCCCGGCTCCGTCCTGCAAAGCGGCGATCACATGCACAAGGCACGCACCAAACTCTTCCTCCTAAAATGCATTTACCATAGCCAAAACATTCCTGGTACGTGCTGTTTGCTGTGTTCCCTGGTCAAGATGCAGCTTGAGGGATCTCCGAGCTCTGGATCTACCAGGCAACAGGGTCATCACTTACCTGTGGTCAAAGCAGCTGGAGATGGGGAAGGCTGGTGGGTGATTAACCTAATTACCCTCATCAAGCGAAGCCACCTGCAAGGAGGGAGGACCTGTGGGGCAGAGGTAGTGAGACCTACAGCCCTGCAAAGGGAGGGGGGGGCTGGAAGAAGACAAACACAAGCAGATTTAATTTTAATTCCCCTCCAGAAACGCAGCAGTAAATGGAGCCCTGCAAACGCCTCGCGGCCCCAAGGAAAGGGTGCACGCGCCCAAGGGCATTGCTGCGACAAACTGCACCTCGCCAGAGCCCCGGGTTCCCAAACCCTGTCGTTTGGCTTCAAGGAGCCATCCTCTTCCTCCTCCCTCCCGGCGCGAGCGCCGGTGGTCCCAGGAGGCGGCGGTTTGCAAACTGGCCCTGCTGGTCCCGGGGGGGGGGGGGGTCTCACCCACCCCGTGCACCGTTTACGCCGTTTCACTGCTTTCCTCCCGGGCAAAGAAGCGCCAACGCGCATCTGCCCTGCAGATAAAGAGCCAGACACAAGGCAAAGTTTCCCAGGGCGCAAGCAAGCTCTTTCTCAGCAGAACTGGGTACATTTTTATTGCAACTAAATGAAATACTAGCTGCAGAAACACTGCTCTCAGACCTTCTCCTGGGATTACTTCACATTATTTTGCCAAAATCAGGGCTGCAGCGCCCTGCCAAGGAGCTCTCCCGCTCCCAGGGGGTTAGCCGGGCCGCAGCAGCTCACGTAGCTGCCAGCACAGCCACGGAAAAGCCCTTTACCGTGCGCTCGGAGCAAATCGAGTGAACGAACGTCGTCCTGAGTCCGCGGGCAGCTTTAGCACGCGCTGGTGGGAAACGTTCACTCTCAAGGCACGTTAACACTGAAACCTAGTGAAGCCAGTTAAGACGTCACCTTTCTTTACGTCTCAGTTCCAGCAAGAAGACTCCAGACAGAGGAAGAGTAATCGCACTGCAAGACCCTAGCGGGCCTCAGCAACCGGCAGCGGCTGTAAATTTTCTCCCGTCTTGGGTGGAGTTGGGGAGATTTCTGGGCTAACCGCACGCTCGGCGGGCGGCTCTGTTTAACTTGCATTAACAGTAATCGGACTCGGCCACCTGCGCCGAGGGCAGAGTGGCAGGCGGCCAAGACACATGAAAGAGAAATGCCTCTGCTAGCAGCCGCCTCTCGCCTCTCTGCGGCAGCACGTTCTGGCTGCGAAAGCTCCGGTCGGCCCGGCTGCTCCTCGCTGCTCCGGTCCCCTCGGTGCTGCCAGAAATGGGTGATAACGCAGCAGTTTTGGTGCGGATCGGTGAGACTTTTTTTTTTTTTTTTTTTTTTTGGGGGGAGGTGGGGAGTTTGCCACCAAACGGCCTGCAAAGGCAAGCGAAACGCTGGAAATCTTTGTGCCTGCTCGAAGCTGCTTGCAGCAAGGTCTGGTTTACGCCGGGCTTCTTTTATTATTGAAAGCCCTGTTGGAAGGAAAAACAAAATAATTTAATTGAAAGCTGGGGAGGGGAGTCCCTCCTTCTGTCTTTTCCCTCCCCCAAGAATGTCTTGAGGAAAATCCAGAATAAAAACCATCCCTAACAGCTTTTAGTTTGTGCAAGAAAATGTCTCGCTTTTAAACCCAGGATGCCTGGTTCTTGCAAAAGTGGCTACAGGTGCTCCCATGGAGCGGGCACCCTAAGGTGCCCCGGGTGCCAGGGAGCTGCTGACGGCGCCTGACTTGGGCTCTGAAAGCAAAAACATTTGAGGGTCCCAAATCACTCAGCTTGGGGATCCTCAGGAGCCGCAGATGTCCCTGGGCCGCTCCGTCCGCCCAGCGCCGGCGCCGGTCCCGGGCGAGGGGCCCCTGGGAGCCGCCGGGCCCCCCGCGGCATCGCCAGCTGCCTGGGAGCAGTCCCCGAAGGGCAGCCCGGCCTCCGCAGCCCTGCCTGTCAGCCAGCCTCTACGTCTTCCATTAATTCACTTCACACTGTCCGTATCGATCGGCTCTGCTCTCTCCCCGGCGCTGCCCTCCCGCTCGCGCCCTCCCCCCCGCCGGCTGCTGCACCGCCGGACGGCCCGGCCTGCATGCTGCATGATCCATACAAACTCACTTACTCAGGGAAATCAATGGGCTCGAAAGAGCACACGCAGCAAGGCGAGGAGTCTGTCTGGGGATCGACCGCGCGCCGAGGAGACGCGCGGAGCGGCAGGCTGCAGCCCGCCGGGAGCGGGCGCCCCGCGGGGCGGCGGGGGCTGGCGGGGAGGGACACGAAGCACCGCGCCGGCTCCGGCGTCGCCCCTGGGAGCTCGCGGTTGGCGTTTTGCTTCTCCCCTTTGCAGCAGATTGGGGCTGGGGGAGCTGCAAAAGCAGCCGCCGGCGCAGGGGCGGGTGCGGTGGGGGGGGGAGGAGGCTAATCGCGGGGCCGCCGGGGTCCCATTCCCAAACCAGGGCGAAAGCACGACTCCCTTTTCCCACTTCAGCCTCCCTTATCCTCCCTTGCGCTCTCAGCAACTGGCCCTGCAGCTTCGGACAAGTCAGGTGGTGTCCGTGCCTCAGTTTCCCCACGTTGACCCAGCGGGATGCTCCCCTTTTGGCTGGTTTTGGGCGCGAGCGGAGGCCGTGCTCTGCCCCGTGGCTCGCGTTTTCGGGCAGGGATGGACTTAAGCACTTTCCTCTGGCTCTGTGCCTCGCTTTCCCCACCTGGGAGAACATCCTTGCGCGGGCGCCAGCGTCGGCATCTCTGACGTCTCCTAAGGTCGCACACGGCGTTAGCAACCTGGAGCAACCTGGGCAGCGAGTCTGCACCCCAGTTCGTGAAGTTCGCCGGTGCCGCGGCTCCGGCCTCCCCTGCGGAGAGAAGAGCCCGGCTCCGAAGGGCTCTCCGCACCCTTCGCCCACCCTCGCCACCCCTCCTGCGAGCCGCAGGCCCTCCGGAGCCGCGGGGAAATAGTTGGCATTGCACAAGCCGCGCGCCGGGGTGATTAATAAATCCTGCCAGGGAGCTGCTGCTGTGCTGAGTTCACCCATCAAGGAAGGAAATCTTTATTTATATATATTCTATAAACTAATTTTTGCATCGTTGCAATAAATCCATCTTCCAGCCGTCAGCTACAGTCTGGCTTTGCTCTTGCTCACGTGAGGCTCCGAGCTCAGGGCAGAGGGATGCCGGGGGGCTGCCCCAGGCGGGCCAGTGGCACCCCCAAAATGCTGGTGCTGGGCGATGGGGAGGAGCTGGACCCCCCAGGTCCCTTCTGTGATTGGAGCGAGACGAGCCAAAATTGGGATCAATTAAGGGATTGCCAGCATCCCAGCTCCCATCCCGGGGTGGTCCGGGATAACGCAGCAGAGCCTTGAGTCCTCGGGGCTGCTGTGGCCGGGGAGCCACCGCGCAGCTGTCGGGGGCCCCCGAGCTTGCAGCTCCCCCGGGAAGGACCCGGGCCAAGCGGGAAGGCACCGATCCGGTGCCGTTAACCCCCGGCACTAACGGTAAATCCTGGTGATGCCCCCGCGGGCGGGCGAGCCGGCTCTTCCCCAGAGCCTCGGCGAGGAGCAGGCGGAGGCCGGGGGGGCGGGTGCGGAGGGGGCGTCCCCTGCTGGGTGCGAGGAGGCTGGGTGGCAGGAGGGTGAGGAAGGCTCAGAGCGACGGGGATGGAGACCCCCCAATCCATACTCAGCTCCCAGCTCTCCCCTCCTGCCTGCCCCTGGATCCCCTCACCGGGGTGGGCTCTCCCTCTGGTCGGGATCCCCCTTTTGCATTCCTCGGGGGGCACCTGGCATCCTGCCCCCCCCTCCACCCTGCGCAGGACGAGGCCAGCGGGGCTGAGCCCAGGCCCCCTCCCCTCCCGGCCCCTTCCCGCAGCCGCCTGCTGACGCTCGCCGGCGGGATGCGGTAACGCCGGCTCAGAGCGGCCTGCGCCGATGCGTGCAGGGGGCTTACAGGAACCGGCGGCCCCCAGGCCCCAGCATACCAGGCAGCACGGCCACACCACCGCCCGGGCCCGGCCTGGGGGTGCCCGGACCCCCACACCCAGCCCGGCACGTCCCAGCGTCCCTCCGCAGCCCCACGATGCTCCAGCGCCTTGGCCTACGACAGGGCCCCAGCGGGATCGTCTCGGGGTCCCGCAGCGAGATGAGGCCTCTGGCTTTTGAAACACAATTCTTCACATGTCTTTTATAGGATTTTTAAGTTTTGTCCCTTTTTCTTTCCCTTTCCCATGCTTTTCCAGCTCACTCCCCAGCCCTGGCATTCGTTAGCGGTGCTGGCAGTAACGAAGGGCTCTGTGCATAGCAATGAGATTGATTGACCCCTGTGACCCCGGCCAGGGCCAGGGCTCGCTCCCGGGTCACCGGGATGCTGACCATCCGTGGTTGCCACGGTGACACCAGCGGTCCCCAGGGACAGCCGGGGGGCTGCCGGATGCAGAGGCAGCTGGCACAGGTCAGCTGCGTCAAGGCAAGCGCATTAGTGGGATGCTAGCGGATTTGGGAGGGCGAGGGTTAAACGTGTGGCCTGGGCGACACCCCAAGGGCCAGATCCTGTCTGAGGGGACCAGGGAGGGACAGGCAGGACAGGGGGTGCTGGACCCTCCCCAGTGTCTCCAGCCGCAGAGGATTGGGGCCGTGTGTCCCCTGGGGAAACCGAGGCACAGAGGGGCTCCTCAGTCAGGCAGCAGGAACCTGCTCCCATCCGGCTCATCCGTTCATCCAGCCCGGGAAGGAGCCCGCGAACCCTCCGCACAACCTCCCACCACCAGCACGGGCCGCAGCGGCAGCCCGCGAGCGGGGCAGAACTCTGGCCCGGTATATCCAGGGCCGGGCGCCCGGTCAGCCTTGGGTTACCGATGGGGAAACTGAGGCACGGCCTCAGCCTAGGAGATGCCTCGCTGAAACCACGGAGCCCCACTGCCCCGGCTGCTGCGAACGCTGCAGCCCCCCCCAGCGCACGCCCCCTTGCTCGTGCAGGCTGGGGTGGAGGGGCTGGGGTGGGGGGCAGTGAGGGGGTGCGGGGGGGGCGGAGAGCGGCACGGTAGAGGGGGCAGGATGGAGGGGGGCAGGGTGGAGGGGTGCACGATGGAGGGGGCAGGTCCCACCCCGGGGCCCCCAATTCCTGGGCTCCCGCTGCCCCCTAGCGGGCAAGTCTCACCCGTCCCTGTCACCGCCGAGGGGACCCGGCTGTCACCGCTGCGGGGTGTCCCCTGTCACCCCCCCCCCCGCCCCGCACCTCGGCACCCCGGCAGCATCTCCCTGCCGGGCTCCGCGGGGCAGAGAGCGGCCAGTGACCCCCCGCCCCGCCCCGGGGGTGTCCCGGGGGCTGGTGGCAGGTCCACAACAGGGCACACCGCGGGGACCCAGGTGTCCTGCACAAGCAGGGACCTCAAGGGCTGCCCGGGGCTCAAAGCCCGGGGCACTTCCAAGGACAAGGAGCTGCAAGCCTGGAGGGGACCTTCTGCCACCACCTTTGCCCCGGCCGGCGCCACCCAGTTTCCCCTCTCCCCGTGCGCTGATGACCCCGATGGGGGAGTGAGAGAGGAGCAGAGACGGGAAAAACCTCCAGGGTGCCAGGGCCGGGGCTGAACCTGCCCGCAGCGGCTCGTCCGCCAGCCCCAGCCCTGGGCCGGCACGAAGGCCGGCTCGCCGCAGCCCGGAGCCCGTGCCGAGCGCGGAGCAGCGGGGACACGAGGGTCACAGCGAGCCCCGGGGGGGGGGGGTCTCCGAGCGCAGCAGCTCGGCGCCGTTACGGCCCACCCCGTCCGCGGCTGCACGGCGGCACCCAGCCGGAGCCCGGGGCCTTGGCGGTGCCCCGGGAGGGTGGCGGGCTCGGCCCTGCGTGGGAATCGGTGCAACAGCGACACGTTGGGGCCAAATCTGCGGGGTAGAAGGGCACCAGCAACGGCAGGGTGCTCCGGGCAGGGCCTGGGGGTTAAAGGCACCCAAAACAGCTCTTCAGGCGGGACCCCCCCCGTCTGCCCCCGCTTCTGCCAGAGCTGTGCCAGGGATGCACTGGGATGCACCCAGTGGGGCGCCGCTGCCTGCACCCACGGGGGCCCCACAGCCAGTACACCCACAACGGGGGCCCTGACTGGGGTCCCGCTGCCGGCACTCCCAGGGGTCCCTCTGCCTGCACCCACGGGCTCCCGCCCCCCTGTACCCGCCGCGGGCCCCCCCGGGGGTCCCGGCGCCCCTCCGGGGTCCCGGCGCGGCCCCCACCTCGGGGCCGCGCCGTTGCTGGCGGCGGCCGCCAGGTGGCGCCGCGAGTCCTCGCCGGGGCGGGCCGGGCTGGCGGCTCCGGCTCGGCTCGGCCCGGCCCGGCCCGACCCGGCCCCTGCACCGACCCCGGTCCTGGCCCCGGCCCCAACCACGGCCCCGGCCCCGGCACCCAAGGACCTGCCGGGGCATCCAGCGCATTTATGGCACCCAGGGGGTGCAGTGCCGCCGCCGGCACTGGGACCTCCCAGCAGCCCAGGTGCCAGGAGCAAACTGCCCACTCTCACGGGTGGTGGGGTGGAGGCGCCCCGGAAGCGGGCAGGGAGCTAGGCTCGCCTGCACGGACCTGGCCGGCTTTTGGGGAGCGCTGAGCCCATATCCGCCCGGAAGCTCTGCTGAGAGGCTTTCCACGCACGCAGACCTCGGTGGCATCTGGCAGGCTTCGTCACAGCGGGCAGTCCCGTGCTGGTCGCACCTGGGCCTAGCCGCCATCGGGGGGGTGGGGGTCCGTGGCCGAGCTGCAGGCAGGCTCTGGCCGGGGACGGGAAGCCCTCGGTTCCACTTCTGCATCGCTGACGTAGCGGGGTGGCGTCACCCAGCGAGGTCTTGCTCCATGACAGGCCAGGGCGAATGAGGAGATCTGGGGGCTCACGTCAGATCCAGCTTGGTGGCTGCTTGGTGGGTCCTACCTGGGGTTCAGCCAGGACCGGGTGCCTTTAAACACCCTCCTGCGTTGGTGAAACGGGGTGGAGATCGCTGGCGCTAGGAAACCAAGACCAGGGTTGGAAGCACGTCCAACATGGGTGGCAATCAAGCTGGGTCCAGCCCTCTGGGGCTGGTGGCTTCTGCCTCTTCGTCACCCCACATTGCACTGCGTCCCACTCTGGAGCCCGGGGCGTTGATGGAGAATCGGAGAGGGGGTCTTCGGGCTCAACCACCCTCCTACCCACTCGATGCCTCCTCTTGACGCCCGCTGGTTCGGGAAGCCACATGGTGCCCAGGGACCCTCACTGCCGGGGGAAGCCGGGGGAGGGACACGCGGCAGAGCTGGTGCCTTGCCTCCGCCAGTGTGGGAGCGGGGGGGGGGGGGTGGCGGTGGTCCAGGTCCCCCTCCTCCCGTGCCGGCCCGCTGCGGTTGGAGGCCATGGAGCGGCAGTAACACGCGGTGACACCGCTGCCCAAAAAGCCATCGCCGGAACAATGCTTGGGAGCGCGGGGGGACACGGGTGGCTGCGCTCTCCCCGACGCTGCCGCCACCGAGCTGCCCACAGGTCCCCCTGCACCGGGGCACCCTGCTAACGCCACCGGCGGGACAGGCAGAGCTGGGCTCTCGCACCGGCGTCACGGCCAGCCCCGCGGAGCCCGGGGTCGTGCCGCTTCTCGCCGTAACAGGGAGAAAGCAAGGGAAGAAAGAAAATGGCAGGCTGGGCAGCGGAGGAGCGGGGCTCCTTCGCCTTTAAAATAATGCAGCAAAATTAGCAGCTCTGCAGTCATTAATATGCAAAAATGCAAATCAGGAGGTAATTAAGCTGCAGTCCTCAGGAGGATATTTCCATCATAATGAATTCTATTGTCAGGGAAAGAGCAGCCAGGCGGATTTATGTTGCTTACATGAATATAAAATATAAGTATCAAAGGGTTGTCCTTGTTGCCTGCTGCCGTCGCCTGCTCCGGCCGGCGGCGGGCAAAGGGCAAAACGTCCGGGTTTCCCCGTCGCTGGCGTCACCCCGGCTGGGGTTGCCCCTTGCCAAGGCCAGGCGACAGCCGAGGGATTTGGGTGCCTGCAAGGATGCGGCGGGGTGGGAGGGGGAACAGCCTCCGCACTGCCTCCGGGCGCCTCGGTGCCATCCTGCCCGCCAGCGGCAAGCCCCGCGCCGCGGCCGCAGCGAGCATGGCAGACCGCCGAGGCGCAGCGTGCCTGCGAAGGGGGTGAAGGGTGCCCTAAAAAAAGGAAAATAAAATAATAATAATAATAAAAAAGCAAAGGGATGTCCGAGCCAGGCGGGGGACGGCACCCTGGGCGCTGCGGCGTGTCCCGGGCACCCCGCCGAAGCCCGGCGCCGGCGGGTCCCTGCAGCACCCTGCCCCGAGCCGACCCCACGGCGGTTGCTCCCGGCACGGGCCGGCGGGGCCGTTGCTCCGCAGGGACCCCGTGTCTGAACCGATCAGGATCTCGGCGCCCGCTAACAGCCAAAATCCCGGGAGAGCTGAATACTAAATAATACTTTGTCTGTCTGTCTCTTCCCATCCTGGCTTCTCTTTATCTGCTGCCCGCTCAGCCCCGGCGCGCCGCCCGGCCCCGCACGCCGCTGCCCCCGGCACCGAGCCCCCCCCTTTCGGAGCCTTTTCTGGGTCCGCAGTGGCTCCGGGCTCCCGTCAGCCCTGCCGAGTGCCCAAAACGTCGCCAGCGTCATGTGCCGGGACCCTTAGGAGCCCCGCCACCCCCCGCCACCTCTGCGCCGTCCAAGCTGGTGGCATCTTGGCCACCTTCCATGCGGAGGTGCCCTGCTCAGTGGCGGGATGGTGGCGGTGACACAGCTAAGAGCAGCCAGGAGCCCGGCTGGGGACACGGGGACGTGGCCGCCAGGCCCCTCGCTCGGCGTCGGGCCCCTTCGAGCCGACAAACATCCCGCGGGGGGTCGCGTGTCCGGCGTCGGCCGTGCTGGACCACCACCACCGCCGCCAGCCCCCACCCCCAAAAAAAATAAACCCGGCACCGCTTGGCCCAGTGCCACCCTGCAGCTGCCACCTCCCATCGCAGTTGGGCCGCGAGGAAGAGGAGGAGGCCACGGGGCGCACGGTGCCGCCGGGGGGACGCCCGCCGCAGCTGTCCGGGGAGCCACCGGCTCCATCTCAGCATCTCCGCGGTCGAGGCAAGAGAAGAGGATGGATTTTTTTTTCTGTTTTTTTCTGATTTTTTTTTAATCTTTTTTTTGGGGGGGGGGTTAAAGCAGCAGGAGAGAAGGGCAAACAGGAGCAGCTGCTCCCTGGAGACGCCTGTATTTATTTATTAAATATTTCCCCCCCTCCTTTCTCTTTCAAAGCCACGAAGTTCTCGCTCGCAGCCCCCCCCCCCACTTCCCGCACCCCCTCCGGATTGCACCCCCCCACCCGGTGCCACGCACCTGCGAAGCCCGGAAATGTGCCGCGGCAGAGCTGCGCGCTGGGACACGGCGGGGGGAAAACCGCCTCCGGGGCCTCGAGGCCTCCCATCTACCCGGGGGGTGTTAGTTGGACGGCGGATGAGCCGAAGGGTTTTGCTGCCTGGATGCGGTGCTGGAGACCGGCAGAGAGAAATCCAAGTGGCAGCTCGGAAACAGAGCCCAAATTCACCCCGCTCTGCCCCAAAAACCAACCCTCCCTCCTCACCCAGGCTTTAAGGGGGCTGGAGCACTGGAACAGGTTGCTCAGAGAGGTTGTGGAGTCTCCTTCTCTGGAGATCTTCAAGGCCTGCCTGGACGCAACCCTGTCTAACATGCTCTAGGTGACCCTGCTGAGCAGGGAGGTTGGACTAGATGATCCCCAGAGGTCCCTTCCCACTTTACCCAATTTGTGATTCTGTGGAGGGATTTCAACCATTGTGACAGTGGTCAGGCCTATCGAGTCCAACCTCAGCCACTGCCAGAGGTGGTCAAGGCTATCAAATCCAACCTCAGCCACTGCCAGAGGTGGTCAAGGCTATCAAATCCAACCTCAGCCACTGCCAGAGGTGGTCAAGGCTATCAGATCCAACCTCAGCCACTGCCAGAGGTGGTCAAGGCTATCAAATCCAACCTCAGCCACTGCCAGTGGTGGTCAAGGCTATCAAATCCAACCTCAGCCACTGCCAGAGGTGGTCGAGGCTATCAAATCCAACCTCAGCCACTGCCAGAGGTGGTCGAGGCTATCAAATCCAACCTCAGTCACTGTCAGCAGTGGTCAAGGCTATCAAATCCAACCTCAGCCACTGCCAGAGGTGGTCGAGGCTATTAAATCCAACCTCAGTCACTGTCAGCAGTGGTCAAGGCTATCAAATCCAACCTCAGCCACTGCCAGAGGTGGTCGAGGCTATCAAATCCAACCTCAGTCACTGTCAGCAGTGGTCAAGGCTATCAGATCCAACCTCAGCCACTGCCAGAGGTGGTCAAGGTTATCAAATCCAACCTCAGCCACTGCCAGTGGTGGTCAAGGCTATCAAATCCAACCTCAGCCACTGCCAGAGGTGGTCAAGGCTATCAAATCCAACCTCAGCCACTGCCAGTGGTGGTCAAGGCTATCAAATACACGTCACAGTGTCTGCCCTTCGAGTCAGGTGGTCTGGGGACCCAGGAGGGCCTGAAAGAGGGGACACAGCTTGTGCCACCTCCCACTCCCCCACCCCGAGAAGGACTCCCAGGGCAGAAGGGGGTTTGCTTTGGTCCTTGCTACAGAAGGGTGCCAATATGCCCCACCGCAGGGTCACATCGTGTCTCCTCCAGGGGCTTATGGACACCTGAGCCCACCCGTGTCCCCCCAGGCATCTCCAGACAGCGGTGATCCCTGCTGTGGCAGGGAGCTGAGACCCATGAGCAAGAGCCGGGCAGCCCCAGTGAGGCAAGCCGTGAGGCCGGCAGGCTGCGGAAGAGGACGGTTGGGAGAGGAGCACCCGTGTTTACATACAGTGACTTGCAAATCCTCCCCCCCTCCACCGCCGCTGTCACCCTCCCGCTGCGGCAGCTCCTCTTGAGGTTTGAGGTGACATCCTGCCTTCTGCGCCTCGCTGTCACCCCAGCCCGGGGGCCTCCTGGAGCAGGTAGGGAAACCGCAAAGGCAGCCGAGGCGGGGTGTGCACGAGGAAGGTGCCGGCTGCACGAGAGAAACAACAAATGTCGGCGGTGAAAATCAGAACGACGAGGCCAGCAATCGTCCCTGTCCTCGCCGCGCGACGCGTCGCGGAGCCGACCTTGCAGCAGGGCGCCCAGACTCCCGGGTCCTTCCCTGAGCTCCCCATCCCAGCTTTGCCTCCTCCTGCTCTGGGGAAAGGAGGGCCAACGCTCAGGTGTAAAATCCACCAGGAGAAGGAAAGCAGAGAGATCTAAATGGGGATTGCAGCCTGCTGAGCAGCTGCAGGTTGGAGCAGGTGAAGGCTTTTGCAGCAGTTTGGTTTGGGGAGCGCATGCGGGGAGGCAGGGCTGGATCTGAGCCCGCAAGGAAAGCTGGAGGCTGCGGGAAAATCAAAGGGTGCGAGAAAAATGCAAACTCTCACAGTGGACGTACGACTAGAAGGTGTAAGAGTGCTTTGCGGGTCGATTCGTTTTCCTCCTCCTTGGCCCTCGTGCAAAACCCCAGCCCGTTCCTTGCCTCGCTGATCCAGGCGGGAAAACCCCTGGCATTTTCAGCCTCCCTTTCCCAGGATCCTGACTCTCCGGGAGACAAAAGAGGGATGCAGGAATAGAGAAAAAAATCCCCGTTCCTCTGAATTAACCCAGGTAAAAAATCCGTACCCCTGGCAGCTGCGAGCACCGAGCAGCCTGTCACCCCCGGGGGGGGGGGACAGCGCAGCGGAGCGAGCGAAGCCGCAGTGCCCCGGCAGGCGCCCCAGCAGGCGAGAGCGGGGCGAGCCAAAACCCTCTGGCACTTGCTGAGCTCTCGGAGCACGCAGCAAGATGCAGAGATAAGATAAGTGGTCTGATGGCTGCCAAGTTAAACCCGGGTCACTGTAAACCCCGGCTGGTGAGTGTGCCTCCCCCCACCCCCAGATTGTGCGCACACACACACACACGTGTGTGTGTATATATATATTTTTTTTTTTTCTTTCTTTTTTTTTTGCTTCTGCCGTTTCAGGCAAATCTGAGTCCTTCAACTTGGCTCCGCTGGAACGATTTGATAAAACGGCATTTGATAAAATGGCATCCTTTTGCATTGCTGGAGGCAGGGCCTGGCTTTCACAGCCGCTTGCCGCCTCGTTCTGCTGAAAATCAGCGTCCTGCTCGGAGTGAAAAGCCGGGCGGGAGAGGCACAGTGTCCCAGCCAGCTCCTTTTTTTGGTTTTTTTTTTTTTACCTTTTCCTGGAGCAGGGAGTCAGGGCTGGCCCCGATGCCGTGAGTCCCGGAGCTCCGTGGGAGCCCGGCGACGGAGGGAGCGAAGCCAGGCTGGCAGCTGCGCCGGCACCTCTGAGCCTTGCGGACGCCCCGGGGTGCCTCTTCTGCCCCGTCTCCATGCCCAGACGTGTGTTTCTTGCTGCTCGTTCTCCTGCTTTTTAAGCCAAACTGTCGCGACCCCCTTGCCCCCCACCCCGACTCCCTAACCTGGAGCTCTCCGGGAATGGAGAAGACAAGGGATGTGCAAAAAGCAGGACGAGCGTGGCATCGGAGGAGAGCGAGACCCGCACGGGGGCTTGTCCATGCACGCAACAGTCGCATCCAAGGTTTAATAAGGGGGGGACCCCCACCCGGCGATGCCCCCCCACCCCACCCCCCAGCGCGAGGAGGGGACAGCGGCGGCGGGGGGGTGGGGGGGGGAGGCGCCTGGCAGCCGGATTCAAGCGGGAGCCGCCTGACAGATGGGTCTGCCCTAGATTTCACGACTGGCTGCCGCTAATCTGGCTTCCCGCGCCCTCCGCCGCGCTCCCCCCACCCCCCCGCCACCCCCCGCCACCGCCACCCCGCTCGGCTGGCGGCTGCACCCGGGCTGCCCCCGGCTCGAGGAGCCCGCCGGGTCCCGGGGTGGGGCTCGGGGCGCCGGGCGCCGAGACGGGGGCTCCTGCCCTGTCCTTGTTCCGCCTCGCAGGGCCGCTGCCGAGTGTCGCGCTGGCCACGTCCTCGCTGGTGCAGAAGGCGGCGGCGGCTTCTCTTTCCCGTAATCGCCTGTTCTCCAAGGCCCCGGCGCGCTGGGAGCAAACCCTTCGGGTCTCTCCAAAGAGCTCCGTGACAGCACGGAGACAGGCCTGAGCCTCCCGATTTTTCCTGGATTTTTTTTATTTTATTTTATTTTATTTTTTGCACCCAGAGGTTGCTTGAGAGCTTTGCACATTCCACAGACACGCGAGCTGCTTTCTTTGCTCCTTGGAAAAGATCCTGTGTTCCCGCTGCCCGGGACCGCGGCGCGCCCCGACACCCGCTCCGCTCCGCTCGGGCACCCTTTTTCCGCCGCCCCCGCCTCGCCCAGAGGAAAAAGCGTGGGCCGGGAAGGGAAACCGCGTGCCCCGCCGGCAGCCCGGCCCACCGAGGAGTTTCTGCTTCTCCTTTCCTCGCAGCCAAAGTGACGTGAAATCTCGGGGTTGCCAGCGTCTAATTATACCGCCGGCGCGGTGCGGTTAGCTCCGCCACCCACGCGCCGGCGCGGAGAAGTGAAAGAGAAGCAGGGCGGCCGGGCCGGGCGGAGCGGGGAGGAACCGGCGGGGATGCACCTGCGGCCAGGTCGGGAGACACGGGAAGAGCCGGCAGAGCTCCGGCAGCCCCGCGCGCTGCCCTTGGCGGGCAGGAGGTGGGAGCCGGAGGCTGGTGGCTTTCGCTTGCCTCCGGCATCCTCTGAGATGACGCTTGTGGTCCAGGAGGTGCTTCCAAAGCGTAGCCCCTCTGCTGCTCACCTCGTCCTTAAAATTAGGTCACTCAAGGCCTGTTTTGCCAGGGCACCATGTCTTTCTTTAAGCAGTTGGTCGCACTCAAACTGGTCTTTCCTCCGGTGCCCAAGCCAAGGCCAAACTTTCCGGGGGAGCCATCAGCATCTTCCATCCAGCAGGTCGAGCACGGAGCAAACCCTAGTAGAGGAGCAAACCTGGGAGGACTGAGCCCCCAGGGATCATCCCGGGCGTTGATCCGGTTGCCGGTGCCCAGGGCAGCCCTGCCGGCCCCTCCACCGCCTTCGGCTCTGGCTGGGACCACCGAGGAGGAAGGGGCTGAGCTGGGACCTGCTGCTCATCCCTGTTTTGCCGGGACCCGGCACATCCCACGTGCGGGGCCGGGAGGAGCGGCAGGGGAGGGAGGATGTGCCTTGATCCGGCGCTCCGGTGGGGAGGGGACCAGCCCCGAGGATGGAGTCACTTCACCGGGGCGGTTTCTATTACTCCTCAGATGATGCTGAAACTCGACGTTTTATCGTGAAACTCACTAAGGGAAGAAATCTGGGTAAGGAAGGGAAATCCCCGGGCTGGTCCCGGAGACGCCACCATCCTTCCCCTCTCCTTCCCCTGGAGCAACATTCTGTAAGGAAGAAAAGCCAAGGGCTGGGAAATTGCCCTGGGAGCACGGGGTGCCCCGAGGGGCACCGATCCCGGGCAGCCGGCCCGGGTGGCCCCTTCTCCCCGCAGCCTTTGCTGTGACGGCACGGCTCTCGGAAGGGATTTTTTCCAGCCGGGTCCAGGGGGTTGTGCCGGGGCGTCTCGCATTTGTGTGGGTGCTGCCGCGGGGAAGAGCCGCCCTGGGTGCCTGGGGGATATTTACCCTCGCCTGGACGGGTGATGCTCAGCCGCATGGGTGCCAGGGCATAACCCCCCCCCCCCCCCCGTTGGTTTTACGGGAGCAAAAAGGGCAAGAAGGAGCCGAACGGGGACATGGTCGCCCTCAAATTCACCATGCAAATCGCTCTGGAGCGCCTGGGAACAGGCGGCGAGCAGCTTCGGCCTCATCCCCGGCGCCGGCAGCACCTGCGGTGGGCGGCCGGGCCGGGCCAGGGCCGGGGCTGGGGCCGGGGCCGGGGGGCGGCTGAGGGGGGTCCCTGCGGCCCCATCGCTCCCTCTGCTCCGCGCCCCGCTCGCTCCCGCCTCCCATCCCCCTCGGCCGCCCGGCGCCCGCGGGCCGCCGGCGGCCTCCTGCCAAAAACCGAGAGCTCGCTTTACCCTCTCGGGCCCCGGCAGCGCCCCGCGGCTCTGCCCCGGCCCCCGGCGCGCGCCCCGAAAAGCCCCGAAGCGGCCGCCTGCCTTTTCCCCTTCCCCTTCTGCCGGCGAGGAGATTCCCCGGCGCGGAGGTTTTCCTGAGATTGGAGTAAAATACTCAATTTTGGTGAGGGCGACGCAGCCAAAGGGCCCGCGGGCGCCGGTAGATCTGCCCCGGGGCCCACGAATCCGGCCCCTCATCAAACCACCCTCCTCGGCAGTATCGCGAGAGTGGGGCTTTTTCAATTTTTTTTCCCAAAAAGAGAAAGAAAACAGCATTTTGAGGGTTTTTCCTCCCCTCCTCTGTTGTTGTTGTCGTCCATAATAATAATTAAACCTCCATTTCCAGCCGAGACCACTTGTTTTAAATTTCCTGGCTAAAGTGATGTAACAGCTGTGCGTGATGCAACTCCATGTGGAATGCATCATTCAGGAAACCAAAAACAAAACCGGCTCGCCGGCCAAATACTCGGCATATCTCCTTCCCCCCCGCCACCCCCCACCCCCAGCCCGGCCGCCCCGGGCCCCGCCGGCCCCTCGGCCGCTGCGGGTCCGGTGGGCGCTTCCCGGCGCGGCGGGTGCCGGGTGCCCCCCCGCCGCCGTCCTGGCCTACCTTGCTCGTCGCGAAGACGAGGGTTTATTCGGCCTCGCGGCCTTAGCGGAAGCCCTGCCGGCAGCGGGACAAGGCTCCCGCCGGGGATTTTGCTCTCGGGTGCCCCGAGGGGAGGATATAAAACCGCGGCTGGGAGGTGGGGGGGGGGACACGGTTCCCTCGGCCGCGCCGGCGGTGGCAGAGCCCCGGGGCTCCTTTTTGAACATGAACAAGCAAGTGCTTTCCCAAGGACGAATAAACCCGGGCAAGGGCGGGACGTATCCCGAAGAACTGAAGAACGGGAGCGGAGGCTCTACTGGGCTTTTCCCCGGGGGTTGCCCCTGTTTTCTCCCTTTTTTGCCCCCCATTTCCCCCCCCCCCCCGCCCAGACCAGCCTGGAGAGGGTGAGAGCCGCCGGAGACACACCGGTGGCTCTGGGTGCTCCTGTTTCCCCACCGCCACGGGAGAATCTGGGGTGAGAGCAGCTCCGGGGCTCAACCCCCTCCACGTCTGGGCCAGCTGGTGGGTTTAACCCCCCCTCCCCACCCCCCTGCCACTCGGCTTCCCAGGAAAAAATAGACTCCGTGGGCTGCCCGCGCCCACGACTGCTGCATCGCTGGCCCTCGCCGGAGGGTCCGGCCCGCGGCGACGGGGACCCGACTGCCCGGTCCCGGCAAACCTGCCTTCGAAAGCGGGGCCGGCTGGAAAGGAAGAGTGAGAAAGGGAGGAAAAAGAGGAGAAAGGGAAAGAGAAGGGAGGGGGAAAAAAATGTTGCAGTGGGAAATAAGAAGTCAGAGCTGAGGTATTTCGGCAGCCCGGGCTGGAATGTCTGACTCACACTGTGACTAAATGCAAATATGAACTCCAACTTGCTCCTTAAAGTCGCCGGGATCCAGGGCGAAGCCCCGGCTTAGCCAGGCTAAAACCGCCAGCGGAGCCCGTCGCCCACAGCCCGCCGGCGGCACCCGGGCGCACAGCTCCGGCGAGGCGGCTCGAGCCCCGCCGGCCTCCGGCTCCGTTTGGGAGCATCCGCCGGAGCATCCTCCCTGGGCCGGAGGTCCCGAGAGAGCGACACATCCCCCGGGTTATTTTTTAGCTGGGAGCAGCCCAGAGGATGCTCTCGAGATGGTCCATGGGGACCTCTGCACCGGCCGGACGATGTAGCCCGTGGTCCTGCCGACTGCAGATCCCCGCCGGCCTGTTTTTCAGGCCTCGTTGGGTGGTCCTGGCCCGTCCGTCTCCTCTTCCCCAGCTGCTGGGTCCTCTGCACAGGGTGAAAACAGCCATTTGCAAAGCTGCTGTTTGGTAAAACGGCATCAGTAGGTGCTTGCGGTTATTACGCAGCTCGTTCGATCGCTACGGATGGGGCTGCGGTCCCGGTGCCGAACCAGGAGCGGCTCGGGGCGAACAGGGCTGCTCCCGGCCGCATCCGTCCGTGCTGCCCCTCGGAGCAGGGCCGTCCCACCCGGGAAACGCAATCGTTAGCAAAGGAAATTTCAGCGGGATGGGGATTTTTCTAAAATATCTGTATTTTTTTTTTTTAAGCCTGTTTCTTCGATCGGGACTGAACTGATCGGGGGGTTGCTGCAATACTTGCCTTGGCCAAGCCCGGCCTTCCCAAGCCTTCGCGGCCGAGGACGGCGGCGAGCTTTTCCCCCGAAACCTCCTGCTCTTCCGCCGATGCTGAGGCTCCAGGAGGTGCCGTGGGGAGAGCGCTGGGGCCGGGCAGATCTCCGCGGCAGGACAACCTGCCCGAAAGCCGCCTTCGAGCAAGCCTCCAACCATTCCCCTTTGGGGCCAAGCCGTTTCCTCCGCCCTGGGAAAGCCCTTTCCTTGCAGATAGCAACGGGCTAGCTGCACCTTCTCGGGCTAGCTGCACCTTCTCGGCAATAAATTAAACAGCTCGGCCGATTTACAGCTCTGGGGAGGAGGCCCAAGGCGTCCCCCAGCTCGGCCCAAAGCGTCCCCGACCGCTGCGCCCGCCCCCCTCCGCCGTCCCAGCAGATGCTGCTCGGAGGGATGCGTTCCCGGGGGAAAAGCAACGTGTGGGGAAAAGAGTTCAGTCTGCCAGTTTCTTACGACCTCCTGTTCCCTTGCACCAAGGCGGAAAAAGCCCGTTTCCACCGCGAGGTTTCCTGCGGGGAGCTTGTTCGGGGGGGGGGCCTGGCACGGCCAAGGCAGCGCGGGGCGAGCGCTCGCCGTCCCGCCAGCCCCGCTCCGGCTGGGCACCTCCCTAATCCCGGCTCCGGCTCCGAGGGGCTTTTTGGCGGTGACGTTGCAAACTGTAAAAGCAGAGCTTGAGTCACCGGGGCCGGCGGTGCCAGGGCCGTGCTCGCGCCCGGCCGCAGGGGCTTTGCTTCTGCGAACAGCTCGGGACCGCGATGCGCTTACAAAAGCATCGTTATATCGAGCTGGAGCAACCGAGCCGGAGGAGGCGAGAGGCCGCTCTGCCGGAGGTGGCACTTTGGTGGGATTGCTCTTCTTCTCCTGCTGTGTCCGGCCCCACCGCTGAGCTCGGCAGACTCACCCCGTGCCGGCGGAAATCCCTCTATGGGATTCAGGCGCCAGGACCGTCGGTCCCTTCCTGCCCAGGGCTGACCGGTGTCAAACCGCTGCGTAACACGGAGAGCAGCACGGGTTTCGCCTGGGCGCAACTTGGCGTCGCCTCCGTGTCGCAGGGGAAACTGAGGCACGGGCCGTGACGTAGCCTCAGACTGCCGGCGAGGAAAGGAGGGCGCTGAAAACGTCCAGTCCACCTGCGAACACCAGCGAAGGCTTCAGATGGGGGCTGCCTGGAGGGGGAGGGGTCCCCCATGTCCCCTCCCCAGCCACAGCCCCGGAGCAGGCTTTGGTGAGCTCATTAAAAATTGGGGCAAATAGAGGGGAAAACGGGGCCAGAGTACCCACTTGTCTTCCCATTTGCTCCAAAAGCTTGTAGACAAACGGTTGCTCTGGTCAGGTTCTTCTCTCCGAGGCTCGGGGAGCAGAAGAGCCTCTGCGCAGGAGCCCGGACGCGGCCGGAGCCCCCCGGACCACGGGCGCGGGCTATAAAGGGACGTTGCTTCTTTTCGCCTTCGCAAACTTTTAGGCTTCCCCGGAGCTGGAAGCAGAAATGACTGCGCTTCGCAAGCCGGCGAGGGCAGCGCACGAGTCCGCTGCAGCGATTTGGATGGAAAGCGGCTCTCCGCTTGCCAAAGCGCGCTGCCCAGCTCGGCTCTCGTCGGGGGAGCCGCGCTGGCAGGAGCAGTCGCGCGGAGCCGGCACTCCAGGAGGGGCAAGTTATTTTTTTTTTCGTTTTTTTTTTTTTTCCCTCCATCTTCTTTTTCCAGGAACAGTAAACTGGGCTAACAAAAGTGCAAACAAGCGTCTGTTCCTGCTGGTGGGAATTGTGCAGAGCACATCTCTGTAGCCACGAGAGCTTGGCTGGCGCGATGCAGCGGAGACCTTGGGGAAGGCTGTTTTATACAGTGCTGGAGTTAGAGGTTGCTGGGATTTTTGCTGGGCACCTTTAGTTTTGAGCACATCTTCGCTGCATTTGCTTAACACAATTATACGTCCCTGCCTCCCCCTGCAGCTGCCAGCCGCACTGGTGCTTACTGATATTTTATTGCTTTTTGCTTCCTCCGACGCGGTGCTGCAAACAGGGAATCGCATTAGGGGGAGGCAATTGCTGAACTCGTCTTCGGCCCCAGTGCGATTTGTCTGATTCCTGCAGAAATATTAACTAGCCCGTGCGATGCCTCTGCTTTCTGGAGCTGTCTGTGCTCTGCCTTTCTGAGCAACAACTAATAGCTATGATGCTGCAGGGACCCCTCTAAGGGCAGAGGCTGCTGGAGGCATCCAGGAGGATCTCAGGAGCAGGATACGAGCAGGCCTGGAGGGACATCAGCGAAGTTAGACTTTGCATCCTGCCCCGCAAGCTGGGCTCTTCCTGGGGCCTCTAGGTGTTTCGGAGGAGCTGAGTCCCTGCGGCTGGGGCTGCTCAGCTCCTTGGGCTCTAGTGAGGCTGTATGAGAAGCGGCAGGAGCTGGTTGCCAGCGGGCAGCAGCCGGGGGACTAGGTGGTCTGCATTTCAGTGCTGTAGCTGCCTTTTTGGAAGACTCAGGGCTGGAGGAGAAGCGTGGTCTGCAGGTCGCAGAGCCCTCGCGGGGAGGCTCTGCCGGGGCGCTGGCTTCCCTCTTTGGCACGTGGGGATTGCTGGAGCTGCAGGAACTCAGCCCGGGCATCACGTCCCTGGGATCTGTCAGGATGATCACAAACCATCACGGACAGAGCTAGAGGCTTTATCCTACGGCTCCATGCTGCTTCCAGGAGATACTTTGAGACGGACCGAGCTGGTCCGGCCCTGCAAGGGGCAGGAGGAAAGTCTCTGCACACCACTACTCATTGCAGCATTGCCAGGCTCCCCCTCAGGGCTGCAAAGCCCTTCGCTCAGGTACTGATGCTTTCGCAGCAGAGCCTGTTCCTCCAAAGAGGGAGCCGGAGTCACTCGCCCGAGCTCAGCGCTACCTCAACAAGCCACCGACTTATCTTGTACCTCCAGCCTGTGGCTTGGAGGAAACGACACGGTGGGTCTGGAGAAACTCCTTGGCTCTTAGGAGGGTTATCTGGACGGCTGGAGGGTCTGGCACCCCCAGCCAGACTGCAAGGGCGATGGGCAATGGGAAAACACGTCCACCTTGATCGAGACCCTCCTGATCTCCGATCCTACGCCAGCAACGCTTGGTCAAGAGCACGTCCACACCGCTCACGAAGCTTTGTGGTGAGCACCATGGAATAACCTGCCTCTGGGGGATGTCTTCAGTCCCTCCTTCAGGTTGATTTATGCTCCGGCGCCTCTGTTATGCAATGGTCCCCCCCCACCCCGGCTTCGCCAGCGCTGAGTATTGCAAGAGTCATTGTGAAATCGTGTTTTATTTAAGCCGCAGCTCTTGGAGTTGGAGGACTATGATACAATCTCAGCAGTATGTGTTTATTTATTTATTGACAGCGCGTTATTAGCCCTAACAGTTGCAGAGAACAAAAGCACCGCAGTTGCCATCCGAAAAGCTCAAGGCACGAAAACAAGGCGAACTCGGGGCGCTGTGCATGCGACGGCGCTGTTCTCAGCCGCTCCTGCGGCAGCCGGCTGCCCGTGTCCCACACCGCAGAGCGCCGGGGAGACGCCAAGGTCTCTCCATCGTGAGAGCAGTGCCCACGGGGCAACGCAGGGTGGGAGCAGCAGCGGGGCAACGGCGGTGGTGGGGGCTTTGGAGCAAAGCCGACTTCAAGGCTCCTCTTGACTGTTGCCTCCAGCAGGCCCCCCAGGACGGAGCAGGCTGGGCTAAGCTCGCCGCGATCTTCCCATTCCCTCCGGCCCAAACCGCCTTTGAAGCCATTTAACTTCCCATGAATTCAGGCTTTTCTTTCCCCCTTCCGAAGTCAAAACTTCGTTTTCAAGGCAGGCGAAGCCGCCCCGCTCCCAAGGAAGCGAGGCTAGCTCAAAGCGGGAAAACAACCCCGCGGCTTTCTCGCAGAGACGAGCCAGGCGTTTCGCAAACCCGAGCGAAGAGCGAGGCATCCTGGAGGTGGATGCGCAGGGAAAGCCTCCGAGGCAGCCGCTCGTAACTCCTACCCGCGACAGCTCTCTGTCATGTGGTTTTTGCACAGCAACCAGCGACAGGATATCTAGGCTCTGAGGTTTAATTACAACGGCTGACAGGGAAATTATGGCCGCACGCACCAAATTAGAATATAATTGCGTTAGGGGAATGTATAATCTTCTAATTCTCCGAGACTCGTCCCGAAGAGCGGGAGGAAGAGGGGGAACGGGAGGAAGCGGTGGGATCAGGCAGGAGACGCCGGCGCTGCTCCGCGCGTTCGGGCGCCCCATCGTCCCGCGCGCGGGGGGCCGGAGCCCACGTTCCCGCGGCGGCGAGCCCCGGGGCGCTTCCCCCGGGGCGGATAACGGCGCCAGCGTCGCGAGGAATCCCGAGCGGGCTGGCGCGGGATAACCGGGGTCGCCGAAACGTCGTTGCAGGGACGCGTTCGGAGCCAGAAGGGCGAGGATGCTTCTAATATCGGGCTTCGCGTTCAGGCGGAGGAGGAGCACGGGAGAGACGGCGCCCGGCCGCTCGCCCGTCGCACGCCGCGAGCGCGCTAGCTCGCCGGCTCGGCAGCTAGCAAAGATAAACCCCAAACCCACCTGTGCAAATTCGGGGGGAGGGAGCGGGGGCGGGCTGCTCGCACTGCTGGGAAGAGCCAGCCCTAACGTGCAAGGGCCGCTTTCGGTCCGTGCCCTCATTTACACGTAGGCAATCCTTTCCGCTCAAAAAAAATAAATAAATAAATAAATAAATAAAATAGCCAAATGGCCTTAAGGTCCAGGTGACAGCTGGCCCCCAGATCCCGGCTGCAGATCGGGGTCAGGCAAAGCGAAAACGAAAGCAGCGTCGGAGGCAGTTTGGAAGCTGCAAACGGCGCTGGGGGATAAGAGGGGAAACCAGCAGGCTCTACCGAGGCGGCCGGCGAGGGGAACGGGGCAGAGGCACGAGGCCGGCGGCGCGCGGCCTGCTCGCGTCTCCTTCCCCCGGCGGCGCTCGCAGTCCGCTCCGGAGGATCCGGCGCCGCCTCTTCCCCTCCATCAGATGCCGGCATAAACTTTATTAGATTAGATAAGCCCCCTGCCCACACCCACAACAGCCACAGGCAAGTTTCTGCCTCTGTTTTTGCACCTGCCCGAATTAATCCGACTTGGGCCGCGGCGGAGCCGTCGGGCGCACACTCTGCCGCCGAGCTGCGCCCACCCGGAGCACCGCAACGACGCGGGGCCAGGAGAAGAAGCCGCCACTCATGTCGAACCCAGCCCCGACTGCTCCGTTGCGCCGAAAACGCTTGGGGCCGTTTTACAAAGCAACCTGGTAAATCATCGGCCTGCACGAGGGGGGGAACCGGAGCGAGCGGCAGGCAGCCCGCGTCGCCCCGACCCCGCCGGGAGCCGCGCAGGCGCTCGGGCTCGCGCTTCGCTCTGGGTTCGCCAGAGGGAAGTCGTCCACTTCCACGCGCTCCCGCTTCGGCCTTCGGACTTCCTCGTCCGGAAGGGCTTTCTTCCACGGGCGCCCGTCGGCCGGGCCCTACGAACCAGAGGCAAAGCACGGGCTGGGCGAGAGCTCCCTCGGCGTGCAGGGTGGAGGCACCTTCGATACGAAGCGCCCGCCGGGACCTCGAGGCTGGTTACGAAGTTACCGTGGGAAATCAAAGGAGCCCTAAAGGCCCCGGCTATAAAAAATGGGGTTTATGTCAAAGCCGGCCTTGGATGGCCACGGCGCACGGGGACCCTCGCTGCGGCCCCCGGCCCGGTCCGGCACGGCCAGCGGGCTCGCGCCGTCCTCTGGGCTGTGCCAGCCGCGATCTCACCCGCAGCTTTCTGCAGACGGATCTGCACAAGCTTAAACTCCAGCCCGGGCATCGCCCGCCACCAGCCGCCAGGTTCGAGATCAGCCTCAGCTGCCGCTGGAAGGGGCAAGCGCCTCCCTGCAGCCTCGGGTGAGCGCGCGGCCCGACTCGTGGAGCTGATCTGGCTGAAAGCGGCCCCAAAGGAACCCTTTGGACTCCCAGGCGGGCCCCACGGCTGCCCCACAGCCGGCACAGCAGTGGGGACAGGGCGCGGGGTGGCCCTGGGGCCAGAGCCGGCCGCCCCGGGCGGCGCCGAGCCGCACTCCCTGCCCCGAGGGCTGCGGGGCGGGGCTGGAGCCTGCCCGGCCCGGCCGCCCCGTCGGGGCTCCCCTCGGCGGAGCAGCCAGTGCGGGCGGCGACGTGAAACAGCAAAACCGCCGCTGGCCCCTGCAGCGCCCGAGCCTCGCGGCTCCGCGGGCGGAGGGAGCGGGGCACGGAGGGCAGAGCGCGCTCCGGTTGGCCGCCCCGCCTGCCACTCGAGGCCTCGGGGCCCTCCCGTTGGACGCTGCCCCGCGGCCCTTATCATTCCATCTCCCGGTGCTCCCATGTCGTCATGGCCCCCGCCCCGCCCCGCCCCGCAGGGCCCCGCCCCTCCGCGGCCGCGCAGCGCGCACCCGCCCGTCCCCCTCCGCCAGAAAACATAGTCCCCCTGCCCCCGCTCCGCCCCGCCCCGCAGGGCTCCACCCCTTCCCCCCCCCGCGGCCCCCTCCCTCCGGGCTCCCCTTCTCCCCACACCGCGGCTGGGCGCTGCCGGGGCTCCCGTCGGGGCATGTCCCGCTGCAACAGGTGCTGCCCCCCTCCCCCTCCCCGGCGGGCCGGTGCTCCCCCCCGGCCTTCACCTGCTCCTTCCCCCGCGCGGCACCCGCGGAGGGAGCAGGGGGAGAGAAACGGCGACGCGGGGCCCCGACGGCAGCGCCGCCCCCCTCCCTATACACTCCCCCCCCCCCGCGCCCCTCCCCACGCAGCTGGGCAGGCGGCGGCGGAGGGATACGGCGGGGGGGGGGGGGACGCCGGGCAGGGTGTTGAGGGGGCGGGGGGGGGGTCACCGCGTCTCGCGCCGCCGCCGCGGGGGGACCATGGGGCGGCAGCAGCAGCAGCAGTGGCGGCGCTAGGGCCCGGCGCGCGCCGGCGGAGGGAGGGCGCGCGCTGGCGCGCGGGGCGGACCGGATCGAACGCGCCGCCCGGGCCGGATCGAACGCGCCGCTTCGCTACATTGTATCCGCCGGCGGCTGCGAGAACAATAGGCGCCGCCGCCGCCGCCCGCCGGCCCCAGGGCGCCGCGGCCGCCGCCCGCCGCCGCCGCCGCGCCAGGCAGCCGCAGCCCCCCGCCGCCGCGCCCCGGGGACTTTCATGCGCTTCCCCTCCCCCGCGCACGCACTTTGGATGCGTTTGTGCCCCGGAAAAGGTAAACAAAAAAAAATGTGTGCATATATATATATATATATTACACATCTATATATATATATATATATATATATATAAAACTTCCCAGCCGGCCGCCGTTGCGGGGGTGCGGGATGGGTGCGGGGGGATGTTGGGCGCTTCTTGCCGCCGGCTGCCCGCTGCGCGCCGCGGGCGCTAAGGGTCACGGCGGAGCCCCCCGCTCCCGGAACTGCTGCGAAACTTCGCCCCGCGGCGGCCCGGTGCTTCCCCCCCCCCCCCGCCGCCGCCCCGCGCTTCGCTCCCTGCGCCGGGAAACTTCAGGCAGCGGGTGGAGGGCAAGCTGCCCCCCCCCCTCCCCAAGCACACCCCCCGCCCCCCCCCCCCCCCCCGCCCGCGGGACCTGCCACCGCCGGCGGCCGCGCATGGCACCGGGGCCGCCGAGTTATTGTCCCCGCTGCGAACTCGGAGCGGCGCCGCGGCCGGGAAGGGGCCGGCGGCGGGCGGGGGGGACACACGGTGCTGTCCCTCGGGTGCCCGCCGCGCCGGGGTACGCGTGTGCCTCGGCGGGCCGGGGCGGCCCCGCGCCCGGGCCGCTCTATTGTCCGCGGCGCCGCTCGCTGCCGCCGCTCGGCAAAGTTTGCCGGGGAGCCGAGGGGGCGGCGCCGCTGCGGGGCACGGGCTCCGCGCGGGGGGGGGGGGGGACGGGGAGCCCCGGGGGGGGCGTTCACGGGTCCCTATCTTGGCGGATGGGGCCCGCGCCCCGTCTGAGGGGTCCCCGCTTCCCCCCCGCCCCCGGCCGGGGGCTCAGTTCCCGTCTGCACCGCTACAAACTTCAGCGCTGCCCCAGCGGTCGCTGCCTCCCTGCGGGGCACCGGCTCGGGGGCCCCTTTGTGCCCAGGGGCGGGGGGGGGGGTCCCGGGCCGGTGCATCCCTGCTGCGGGCTGGGGGGGCCGCGGGCTCGGGGGGGGGGCTCATCGTTCCCCCTCCCAGGCCTTGGATCCAGCTGCTGCTGCTGGGGCACGGATGGAGTTGGGGGAGGGAGGAGGGGGCAGCCTGTGCCGACCTTCTCCCCCCGGCCCGAGGGGGCTCTATTTCGCCCCCCCCCGACCCCAGTCTGGAAGACCTTTGCGGGGGGGGGGCAATTTTGGCCCCCCTCCCCATGGCCTGAAGCACCGGGGGGTGGGTATGGCCTGCATCGGCCCCTTCCCCCCCCCCCCCTCCGGCTCCGGGCGGAGGAGGGGGGAGGGCGAGCTGTCTCGGCCTGGCCGATCGGCCTGGGGCAGCCTGCTTTGGCCCCCTCCCCACAGCCTGGGGGACCCCTCACCACCGCCGCAAGGACCTTTGGCGGGGGGGGGGGGGGGGGGGGAGCCGCCGGGGCTGCCCCTCCCCCGCGGGACCCCCGCCGCAGGCTTCGGGCTCGTGCCGGGGGCCGGCTCGGCGGCCGGGCCGGGGCGAGCTGGGCCCGCCGGCCGGGGGCTGGAGCAGCAGGGCTTTGTAGGCCGTGTCTGGAGTTTTGGGAAAGGGCTTTGGAGGAAGGAGGAGGAGGAGACAGAAAGGAGGGAGTGGGGAAGGGGTGGGGGAGGAGTGTAGGGCTGGTGGTGAGGAGCCTTTGTCCAAAGGCAATAAGGTGCAGCTCGGCTCTGGTGGAAGAAACTCGAATGTCTCAGGTTGAAGTGCGCCGGGGAAAAGGGGGGGGGAGGGGGGGGGCGGCGAGCGAACATCTGCTGCGCGTTAGCCCGAGCGCGGCTCCTCCGCTGGCACGCGGCGCAGAACCCCCGCGAGGGCCAGCGCGGGCCCGGCCCGGCCCGGCCCGGCTCGGCTCGGCTCGGCTCAGCCCGGCTGGCGCGGCGCAGCGCGGCGCAGCGCGGCCCGGCCGCCCGTGGGCCCCCGGCCGCGCCGGGTCAAGTTGTGAGCGGCCTTTGTGTTTTGGAAGCCGGCGAGCGAAGCAAACCTTCCCTCCCTGCCTTCGTCGCGAGGCGAGGGCAGGACTTTTGCTTCCTGGGACGCTAATTTGAAGTTAAAAATGGTGGTTGGGGGGGGGGGGAGAGAGAAGAAGAAAAGTATATTGAATATTTTGAGCGTATTAAACTTGTCCGGGGGCTTTGCGAGAGCTGCCCGTGGCTCCGGGTCTCCCCTGAGGGCCGCGGTTGTCTGGGGCCGCTCTGGTTTCATCGCGGGGGGGGGGGGGAACCGCTCCAGGGATGCGGCCCCCCCGCCCCGGCCCCGCCGCTGTCGCCCTTCCCTTTTCGCCCGCGCCGCCGGGGTTCCTCGGGGTGCCCGGAGCCGGGGAGGGGCTCTGCCACCAGGCCCCCGCGGGGCCGTCGAGGCAGGGCCGAGGGCTGCTGGGGGGGGGGGGAGCAAGCCAGGTTGGTAAAGTTGCTTTAAAAATAATTGCCGGATGCATTGCTGACACTTAAAGAAAAGGGCTTAAAAAAAAAAAAAAATCCCCTGGCTGTTTTTTTTATAGTGGCAAAGGGTTTCTACATGCTGGGCTGATTTCAACGGTTTTTTGTTGTTTTTCGGGTATTTTTTGGTTTTTATTTTTTTTAAAAACTTCATTGAAATGTGATGGCTGAGCCGGCACAGCCTACAAATGCTTTGGAACAAACGCAATTCTCCTATTATTATTATTTTTTTTTTTTAGGTTTTATGATTAATGAGTTAAATTTATTGGCCAGCTGCCCTTTATAACCATGAATGAGCTCCTAAAAAAAAAAAAAAAAAAAAGATAGAGGAAAAAAAGGAATCTTTTATCTCATCCCAGGCCTCTTTTCCTCCCTCCCAAAGAAATATTTTTCTATCACAGTGAGTTAGCCAAAAAGATCAATCTCCCTTAAAAAAAATAATCTGTAAAATTAGGAAGAATAATATTTATCTATCTTGCAAGGTTTCCTGGAGGGCTGTATTTTTGCAATACCCTCTGAAGACAATATATATATTTCCCCCCCCCCCCCCAGTCCTTTTTTGGGGCGGCGGGGGGAGAGGATCGGTTCCCACTAGGTATGGTATGGCTTTTTGAAGTTACTGGACATCCCTAAATTCAGTCTTTCTCAAAAAGAAGCTGCAGGTGCTCTGCAACTGCCGGCAAAAAGGCATAAAATCAGACTTTTTTTTTCTATTTTTTTTAAAGAAAACTAGGCGAGGACAAGAGAGCCTCCTGCGGGGAGCGAGCATGGGGGAAGGAGAGGGGGCGAAGCCGAGCCAGACAAGCGCCTGAGTGATAACTTGCCTGAACCCTTTGATAAATGAGTTGACTCTTTTTTTTTTTTTTTTCTCCTTTTTTTTTTTTTTTTTTTCATTCGCCGCACGCCAGGAACAGAATTGGCCCGAACTAGTGGAATTGGCAGCAAAAAAACTAACATACAAGTGTGTCTGGTCAATAGAGCGCTTGTTCCTGCCTCTGGGTGCTATGTGAGGACTTTGGCTGTGTCCTCGGAGGAGAAGTTGGATGCTGGAGAGACGCAAAGGATTTTTTTTTTTTTCTTTCCTCCCTCCTCCTTTCTCTCTGTCTTTTTTTTTTTTTTTTTTTTAATATTCATCGATGGGGTGGGCAGTTTGCTCTAGTCATTAAAATCTCTGTTCCCCTCCCCCTCGCTTTCTGCAGGACTGCCACCGTTGAGGCTGTGGGAGTATGAATCAGCAGCAGCAGAGAATGGCTGCAGTTGGGACAGACAAAGAGCTCAGTGACCTGCTGGACTTCAGCATGGTAAGCGAGCGCGGCCGAGGGGGCTTTAAAGGGCCCCGGGCTTTGGCTTGGCTTGCGAGCGTTGCGGAGCTGCGCGAGGGAGGAAACGCGAGCCTGGAAATGGGCCGCGATGGCTTTCAGATGTGCCTTGTGTGTTTGTGTGCGGGCACATGCGCTGCAACTTGTTTATTTTCGAGTTGAAGCGAAGCCTCTGCCCCTCCTCTCCTCCCCTCTCCCCCCTCCTTCCCCTCAAATGCGGATGGTTTCCTCACTCGAGGAGTGCAGAGAGATTTTCCTTTTTTTTTTTTTTTTTTTTTTTTTGGGGGGGGGGTGTGGAGAGGATGGGAAATTCTCTGGAAATGTAACGCGGTTGTCTGCGCTCTGTTTAAACACTCACGGCGAGATGTGGCCTGATAACAGCTCCTGAAGCCGTGGATACAAAACTAATGCAAAGATGTGACTGAAGTCACAGCTGATTAATCGGGCTTTTTTCCTCTTCCCAGATCCAGACTATTAAACTTTTGTTCCTATCGGTTATTTTATCTCATTTGGAAATTTGTCTGCCCTCTCCAGTGCATTATTTTGGCAAGAGTCAGACGCTTTTGTTCCCCGAATTCTGCTCTTCTCAATCCTGGAAGCCTTTGGTTGCATTTAAAGTAGCAAAGCCTGAGAGTTTGCCCCGAAAGTGCGTGCCTCTCGGGGGGAAGAGGAGTCCCTTCTTACCATAGCAGAGTAAGGGCTAGTCCTTAGCATAGTCGGTAACGCACCGCGCGGTGTAAATTGTGTGTTTGTGGCACACTTGGCAGGTGGCTTGTGGAAAGGGGGAGCTTATGTTCGAAAGAAAATAACTTTGTATGGTTCCTCTGCGGTGTGCTGCACCCTCATGGCGCTGGGAGTATGTGTCTTGCTTTCTAGATAAGCAAACGAACTGTGAAGATAGAGAAAACAGCTCCACGAGGAGGAATAACTACTAGCGAGGCAGCTGCGGACCTGGGCGGTCCCGGGTCACCCGGTGCAGGGCTGCAGCCCCCTGCGAGCCGATTTTACTGTCCCATGGTGAAGAAGGGAGTAGAATAAAGTGGAGGAGGAGAGAGTAGCAATGCTGGGGACACCCGCTCTCCTTGGGCCTGGTACTTCTGCAAGGAGCGCTGAAGTTCGGCAGCTCTGCTGCACCCCTGGGTGCGGAGGGTTAGCAGTGGGGGAATAAACCTTTTTGTACGACTGGGGCTTGTACCACTCCGTGGAGAGGCAGGAAGGCTTCGTGGTGGTGCTTCACCGTCCCACGTTAGAGCGATCCTGTCTGCAGAGAGAGAGGATGAATTCTTCTAGTTTTCAGCTTCGGTGGGGAGGCTGGTTTTGTTAAATTAACAGCTATATATATATTTATAATATATATGTGTGTGTATATATATGTTTTTTAAGTAATACGTTTTACAGTTGATAGGGGGACTGCGGTGACAGTGTGCTTTTAAAAATAGAAATACATTCAGGGTTCACTGGGGAGCAGCGTGTGGTTATTTTTCCTCTCTCATCTTAGAGGTTCTGCCGCTTGGCAGGAGTCCTGGAGCTTGCTGTCTTGTACATGCGAGAGTGCCAGGTTTTGAACTGCGCTTTGGGTCAGTAATCCATAATCTGCTCCCGGTTCAGGACTGCAGTAGCTCCTGTCTTTCTTTGTTTTTTCCTTCTTCTTAGGGAAAAAAAAAAAAAAAATCAAATCCCTCTCACTGTTTGGAGCTTTCAAAAACCCGAGACTATATTTTCAAAATTAACGAACCATCCTCATTTGCATGCTCGCAGAGTTGCGTTCCCTAGGGAGCTCCTGACCTGTTCCCTCTCTACATGAACATTTCTGTTCTTGGAGGTTGATCTACAGCTAATGGTTGAATTTGGGTTCGATTCCAGCTCTTTTATGTTGGTGAAAACCTGGAGAATGACCAGAATTTGTCCTGTATTCATATAAAGCTTACGTATTCGGCAGCAGCACTGGGGGCGGTTGCTTGCAGGATCAGGGCCTGCAAATGTCATTTGCCAGCAAATGATTCGAAGACGTTCCCTCCAGGATAAATTGGCCGATGGGCTCCAACGCAGTCTGGATTTGAGCCAGATCTGTTTCACAAACCCTCCTCTCTGCACATGCACACCCTTCCCCTGAGTTTGCATAAAGGGAATATTAGCATATCTCCTAGAAAATGCTAAAATGTAGAGCTAGTAGACAGTGTTCATGCTGGTATTGCAAACCTGTTATGCACAGTGTGGGAATGTCACAGAGGCTGCTACATGGGGTGCTGTCCCTGCGTCTTTGGGATGAAGGCTTTTTGACCACAAAGCTCTCTATCAAGTATATTTATACTGTTATTTGAATAAGCAGGAGTAGTGCATTGGGTTCTCTTCAGGACAGTCGATAGGAGAGAAGACTAGAGAGTCCAGAAGCGTTTGCTTCAGATCAGTATTTCAGTTCCTTTTTTCTGGGGAAAAAATGTTCAGCCGCTGGTAGTTTGTGGTCCAGCTCTGTGCTGTGCTCTGCTGTGCAGGGAGTGGATTTTAAGTCTCAGCCATAATAGGATGCCTAGGCAGACATGAGTTTGTGGGGTCACTGAAGGGCAAGGCTGTATGAGATGCTATAAATTGGGCTTATAGCCTGGCAAAGAAAGACTCATGCCATCTTTAATAAATAAATAAATTGGGTAGTTATTGAACTGCAAAGCACTCATCCAGAACTTTGTGCCGAGGTAATTTGCCAATAAGGGTGAAAATCAAAGGAATCTGTAATGTGCATTTAAGTGAGCCGGAGCCAAACACCCAGTTATGTAGTCTGATCACTGCTTTGGGGTGTGCAAAGCAGAGCGCTTACCTCTACTTCGGAACAAATTACCTGTTATAATTGCCCCAAAGTACAGGTAATTTGTAAGCTTTCTTTCACCACTGCTCTGTGGCAGTAATCCAGAAAGGGCTTGCAAATCTGGAAGAGAGCTTTCAAGAAGACATCCCATTTATTGATTTGCGTTGCCGGCTTAACCTTTTTATTACACTTCGGTTTTGCTGTGTTATTCTTTGGCCCACAGTTGTCTGTTTTTGAGGTTATATATGTAGGTATAGTATGAGTACAGTGAGAGCTGCACTGAGATGTGCATTTTTTTTTTGTACGCTGGGAGATGCTGGGTCACGTGAACGTGGCGCAGTTACCCCGGTCTTGGCCGTGCCGCGTTGCCGGTGCTTGTGCGTCGCGGGAAGCTCGGGGCAGATGTCGGAGAAGGCTTGGGGGCGCGTAGGGAGAGAGGGCAGCCGGGACGCTGGCGTGCGAAGGGAGCCAGGAGAAAGGAGGGAGCAGCCCTGGCGCTGAAACGCAAGGTTGGAGGCCCTGTCCGTGCCGCAGAAGGAGCCTGCCAAGCTAGATAGGAGGAAGCGGCTGTGTGCCAGCCTAGGTCTCTGGCAGAAGTGAAATACTGTTAACAGCCATGATTATTAGCAGAGTATTAACCATATGCTGCGGGGATGCTAGTTGTCATAGTGGCTTTCTAACTCAGCGAGAAGTTGCAGTGTAGGCAGGGGCTTGAGCAATCGCGTAGGACCTGCAGCCTGGTTTCTCTGCAAGCGACTGCTCTTGCTGCGTGCTGGCCCTTGCGGCTCCAGCCGCCGAATGAGGGGTAAAACCCAAAGTGTCAAAGCTTTCTAACGCTGCGTTACAAACAAGCTGGGCTTGAGCAGCTCTCGGTTTTGCCAGAGCTCCTTCTGTCTTCACTCCTGCTACTTCTGAAATGCTGAATATTGCTAAAGCAGTGCCATATGCCCTGCTCCAGCCAAGGAGTAGCGCCTGCATTTCCATGATAAAACTCTTGCTTTTGTTTAGAGTGAAGCGGTTGTAAAGTTTGCTTTACACCTCGGTGGACGTTTGGGGCTGTAGTCAGGAAGGTCTGTCTTGAATGAACGCATATAACATATCCTGCTGGCAAAGTTTATTGAGTCGAATTCCCTCTTCTCCCCCAAATTAACAGCTGGATGCTTTTCATGCTGCAAAATAGATTTCAGGTTTGGAGCTCAGGCCTGGGGTTGGTTCAGCCTGGAGCATATGAGGTGGAAGAGCAGAGGAAGTGAGAACAGCTATTTAATTTGAAAACACTGATGTACTGGTAGAAGTACACAATAAATGAAATGTTGCTCGATATTGTTATTTGTGTCTGGCAAATTCTCTTTCTTGCTTATGGATTTGCTTTTGAAAACACAGGGCCTCTTAGGTTTAACCTGCCATTGGCAAGTGCATGTGTTGGGATTTTTACATACTTTGGATTTGTATCTCTTAATCTGGGAGGAAAGGAGGAGAATTAATTCTTTGGGGAAAGAGGAGGGGAAATACAGATATGAGGATGCACATAAGTTGTTGTCAGCTGTAAGGGGAGACCGGAGGCATTACTTGAGAAACTATACACAGAGACTTAAGATGGGGGATTTTACATAACCACTTAAATCTACATTATTCAAATCCAGCAAAGGACAAGTAATGACCCAATTACAAATTCTCAGACGCTCCGTGCCTGGGTCCCTCCGGTGCATGCCAGTTCTTCAGTTTACCCCCCCCCCCCCCCCCGTTTATTTTTAAAGTTGGGTTTAAAAGCAGAGAGGAAATTCGCAGTGGGTGGGTGAACTTTGATTTTGAGCGACCGAAGGTAACGAAGGCAGGGAGCGCTTTATATATGACTTGCGCCCTGCTCCCCGACGCAGCGCAACCAATTCGACTGCAGCCCACACCACGGTGGAAAAACAAGTTGGCAGCAAAAAAACGAAACACTTCCTGGAGTTCGCGGGTGATAAATATGTTTGGAGTCTTTATTGAAGCGAGCGGTAACCCGGGGTTCCCTCTCCTCAAATGTCACGCCGCTCGAGCGTCTCGGCTCGCTTTGATGTGGAAAAGGGGTCAGTTATGCTTTAATTCCTTTGGAAGTGAGAACAGGAAGGTGTTACATCAGTCTCAAAATATCTCGCAAAACAGACGGAGGCGGGTGAAGGTGAGAGGTGGGGAGGGCATCCCTCGCTCGGGGCCCGGGCGCGTGGGTGCGCTGGGGATTGCCGAAAGCCGGCGGGGAGGGGGGGGAGCGGGGCCGCGGGCCGGGGGGGACCCCGCGTTTGCAGAAGTGGAAAGTGCTCGTTGCACAATGGAACAAAGCCGGTCATCCGCTCCGCTGGTGTCTGCAAGGCGAACCCCGGGTTTTTCGGCATCAGCAAGTATTAAGCAGAAACGCTTGTGAAAAAGAGTCATGGTGCTGCTTTTTTTTTTTTTTTTTTTTTTTTCTTTCTTTTTGCTCTTTGGTACCGTTATGTTTGTACATCCCACCCCACTGCACTTGTGTATGCAGAACTACCTCTTACCGCTTGGAAAGGGGTTTTCTGGCCACTTCACTTAATCTTCTTCCCTACCTTACAAAGGGGGAGGGAGAATGAGCCGGGCTGGATGAGCGACACAAACTTCGCTTTTAGCAGTTTCAGAGGTCATTGCGGAAAACAAGTCCGTGCTTTGCAAAACGAAGCCCTCTGCGGCGCTGCAGAGGAAGGTGGCTCGCAGGTCTTCAGCATCGCGGGGTTTGTTTTTGTTTTCTAGCCCGACTTCCTGAGGAAACGACTTATTCGGTGACGGCTCGAATAGCTGCGGAGCCCGCTCGCGACGCACGGCCCCGCGGGCAGGAGCACGGGGGCTTGGCCGCCAGCGCGCCCCCGGGCAGCTGGGTGGGCAGCGGCTGCTCGGGGTTTGCCCCGGCAGCACCCGTGGGTGCTGCGCATCCGGTGGCGCGTGTGGACAGACGCAATGTTGCGGCCGGGGGCTGGCAGGAGGAGCAGGGTGCGAGTGAGTTGGGAGCCAGGTGTCTTCAGGTTTGCTGTTGGTGGGAATGACTTCTCCGTATGCAGGGATGCACGCTTGCACGCTGTTTACACGTCTATTTAAGCACACGCACACGCAAAAATTGTGTCCGTTCAGATACACAATTGCAAATTTGTGTGCTTTTTAAGTGGCAGTTGGTTGCTTAACTGCTCTCTTTGCATCTCTGCCACATTTAAGTGTGTTTTTTTTTTTCTCCCCAGCATTTGTAAAAACAAAGCTGGGCAGACGGTTTTGTGCAAAGGAATGTTTGTGACCACAGCCAGACATCGGCTATGTCAGGGCATGAAATGCTGCATTTCTGTAGGCTCTTGTGCCATTACATTGTTTAATCTTCAAAGCATTAAACTTTTGGGTTATTCAGACATTGCACAGCTAAAAATAATAAAAATTCAAATGACTTGGTGGTGAAAGTATCTTGAGTTGAGTAGTAAAAGGATATTAAAATGTTAATTTACTAAGCGTTTTCCCACCAGTTGTTTTATTGGCTAGAGCTCCATTTTTGTGCAGAAGAATTGGTTTTCTTTTCTGCTGCATGCAGGTGCATATAAATTTTTAAATAACAGCTTTTGAAACCCTCCCAACTTATATTAAAAATATTTATACAGGTTAGCTCACTAGGTATGCAGTATTTTGGAGGAAGCTCCCTGGCAGAAGAAGATTAGCCGTGATACTGTAGCTGCAGCAGGGGAGCAAACAAGTAGCCAGAATGACTGATACTATAAAAATATGTTAATCTTTCTAATCGTGAGTCAAAAAATGGTGCGCTTAGCCAAGCTTCTCCCACCAGCTTCTTGCAGCCTGTTCACTGCATTAGCAATCCCGTAGCCCCCGAAGGACAGCGTTGGGAAGCTGGTCTGTGGGGTTTGTCCCTCCCAAGGAGGAGCGCTCGTCTGGAGCTGGCGTAGAGCATCCTGCGCTGAGGTCGACCGTCGAGGGAGTGTAATTTAGTCATCCCTGTCCTGGCCAGCTGGAAGCCTGCAGGCAGCCCCAGCCCTCCCCGGGCACAGAGCCGTGCTGGAGACGGGCCTGGGAGAGACGTGGGAACGGGACGCAGCACCCCTTGGGTGCTGAGGGTTTTAGGGATAAAATGAGCTTCGCTGGGTGCTGTAGTCTTTGGGTGCTGCGGTCTCTGCACTAGCTTTTTATGAATGAAGTCAACCTTACTCCGTGGCCTCTTGGGCATACTCGAGTCTGGGCCTCTGTGAAAAAGTTAGGAAAGAAAACTGTTGGTTTTGACCGCAGTAATGATACTTCTTGGAGCGTTCTCCGTTGCACCTAAGGAACCAGACGTGCTGTGTTTATGCGTGTAAGAATGTGTGTGTATATTAGCACACAGCTGCACCGCTCTCCTGTCCCTTCTGCAGCTGATCTATATAGCAGGGACACGAGGAGAGGAAAGTTTTTTGCATCAATAAAGTGCTTCTTGTCCCTCCCTTCCCCCCCCCCATCTCCTTGATCTGACCCCCTTTACAGCAGCACAGCAAAACTAACATACTGAAATCTCTTTTCTCTTCCCTTCTCTCTCATCTTCTTGTTTTTCTAGATGTTTCCCCTGCCAGTGGCTAATGGAAAAAACAGACCCACGACCCTAGCGAGCACTCAGTTTGGAGGATCAGGTACTGTCATCTTAATTTTTTTTTGTCTTAACAGTGTAATGTTTCTTGCAATAAATTTGTATTTACTTCAAAGATCCAAACAGAGGGGTTTCTCTAGGTATGTGGTGTTACATGTTTTTATGGTGGTGACCTGCTACTGTTACTCTGCATAAAGATGTTTTTCTTGTTGCTGCACATGTCTGTGGGTAGGCAGAGTTGCTTTTGCTGATCTGTCTCCAATTAAGAAGTCATTACCTGAGCTGAAGGTTGTTGCCTTGCAGCTCTGATTGAAGCGGTCTAAGAACAGACAGTCAGCGCTGTCCTCTTAAGCTGCTTAGGTGAACATGTGTCTGCAGACGTACATCCTGGAAGACTTTTGCTGTACGTCACTGAGAAGACCCTTCATTGGTGGTTAATTCCTGGGTGGTTAATTCCTCCAGTGCCCAAAGACTTTGAAGGGAGACATTGGTGAAATTCGGCTTTATCGGCCATGCAGCCGAATCGCTGTGGATGCAGCTGGAGGGGGAAGAAGAAGGGACGGGCTGCTGCCCTGACTGCGACGGGAAACTCAGAAGGGTGCATAGCTTTAAGTGTCAGATTTGGGAGCGCAGCACTGATTAATTTGAGGCCAAAGTGGCAAATTCCCTGGCCGTGCCGGGCCATTGATATCCAGGGAAGCCTGGGCTGCGTGTTGGGCTGCTCTTGGCGCAGGCTGCTCTGCTGTCCCCGACCTGCAGGAAGTTCGGTTAATTTGCCCTTCTTGCTGAAACGCACTGATGCTTTGCGGGCGGTTAAAACTTGACCTTCTCTACCCTGGGCTAACTCGAACCGTTTGGGGAAACTGCGGGCCGCGTGAAGCCGGCGGTTCCCTTGCTCTGGCAAGCAGACAGGTTTGGCCTGGAGGCACGGGGAGGTTGTATGGAGCTGAGGAATTGCTGCTCACGCTCGTCGTGACAGCGGGCATCCCCTTGGGCACCGCGTGAGGGGTGTCCGCAGCGTCCGGGGGACCCGGGTGGGATTTTGGGACGATGGCGCTGATGCTGCAGCGTGTTGGGGGCAGCTCTTGGGTAAACTGGCAGGAGACACGTTGGAGAGGGGTCTTCTTGCCTGCGCTCCCCCTGCTCCTGCCCTTTCTTTTCGGTGAAATTCGAAGCTTTCAGATCTGGCTGTTTAGCTGCATGTCAAAATGGTTTCGAACAAACATTTTTACAGGGAGGGAAGCTGTTGAGTGGGCGCTGGAGAGAAAGGAGGAAATTCAAGGGGAGAAAACTCTCCAGTTAACCCAGATGGAAGCTGATCTCTTTAGTGAATGTTCCTGTGTGCGTATGTGCCTGAGACTTTTGCTGTTAAAATAATCCACCAAAGACACACTACACGCTAGCGAGAGAATAGTACTGGAGCAAGCTTGCATTAATTCATTTCCTGCTCGGAGGCTGGCTTGGCTGCTTGATTTATAGAGCTGGCCAGCTCCAACAAACAGAGCCTGGAACAGGGCTTGGATGGTAAAGCCAGACCCGTGACCGGACCCCCCTCCGCTGCACGGCAGCCGAGAAGATGCAAAATTGTCTCTTTTTCTTTTTTTCTTCTTTTTTTTTCCTTTTAGTCTTTCCCCCCCTTTCTTTCGGGTGAATGAAAGGTAATGTTGACACCACCCTTCCTCCAGGCTGCTGTTTTTTGAGTCTGGCTGTGAGCAGTTCATAAAAACAGCGGCCTGATATTATACAACCACGTTAGAGAAGTTACACAACCGCCGCTGTCCTGGGCTTGGGGCTCTGGTGTGGTTCTCCCGTCCAGCAAACGGGCATCCTGGGTTGGAAATGCAGCTCAGGGCATGATTTAAGGGAAACGGTTTGCTCCGGCAGCGGCTTCCAGCAGTTATGCCCTCGGCCAGTTGCCTCTAGCCTCACCTTTAGGGATTGAGGGGAACATTTCATTTTCTTGTCAAATCTGTGGCTTTCTTCTGGTCTTGGATGTCCAAAGGTTGATTTTGGCTGCCTGGAGGAAGAACTGCAGTAAGATGTTAAGACGTGCTGTGTACATGGCTGCTTTGCATCTATTCAAGGATCCAAAGTGTCTGTAAACTAGGTCTTAGTGGTGAGTGGTTGCTTTCATACTTTGCTGACTTTGGTTTAGCTTAATTTAGCAATTGACAGCAAGTTGCAATCGGATAGTGGTTCGTCTCCAAAGGCATAGCTCGCCAGCCGGCTCAAAACTTGCTTTGAATTGTCACCAGCCCTAACGTGGTCAGAGGGCGAAGAGCAGATGGTCTTTGGATTTGGGGACCTAGACTTGTCGAGGGAGCAGAGCGCCTTGCAGCCACTCTGTAATCTGGACCTGGAGATTAGCTCCTTAAATCTCCTTGCCAGGCAGGAAGGGCCAGATTTCGCCTCTAATGTGTCTAGTGGTTTTCGAATGCTTCTGGTCAATTGGTGTCCCATATCCAAGATAAAATAATGCAGTGCTTCCCCTCCGCTGCTGTCCCTCTGCTCAGAAAGGAGAAGCAAACGCTGATTCTCTTGACTCTTAGCCCAATTGTGTGTACTATAACACAAATATCTCATTAGATTTATTGAAATAACCCCCAAATAATAAATTGATGTTGTCTTTTGTGCCAGAAAAGTTGGTGTTTTATGCTTCTACCCACCCTTGGAAGCATGCATTCATAACCCTCCTGCTATTCATCTCCCTCCTCCTTGGGGAAATCCTAGGGCAGCTTGTAGCTTTTATTTTTTCCCCTTTAGAGGAGCTATTAACTTGAGACTCTTTCCTCCCTAGGGGAAGTTAGAAGTGAAAAGAGCAAGGTAGTGACCCTGCTGACTTTCAGCCAAAATACCCTATTTGGCAAGATAAGATTCTTGCTTCCAAAGTCCAGCTGGTAAATAAGGTAACTGCAGTAATTTAAAACAGTGCTACTAGAAAACCATAATGATAAAACTGTCCCAAATTTGAATCCTCTTCAAATCCCAGTTAATAACTGCCTTGGCCGCCTCTGGCTGGGCCGCTGGTGCTTGTGTGGGTGGCCTCTTTGCAAGGGGGACCGTTTCTCTCTTCCAGGCCAGGAAAATGCAAAGTGTTAATGTAGGCCCTCCAGCTTTGAGATCTCTTTGCTTTTATATTTGTCTCTGGGATTTATTTTAAACGTTGTCGCTGCTTCCCTCATTTCTGTCCTTAAATGCACTGGGGAGAAACTGGTTTAGCTATCCAGGCCTATGGACAATTCAGCACCTCCGCTTTGCGTTTTCTTGGCAAGGAGAAACCCAACAATTGCCGCTAGGATGAAGCTTACGTCATGCAAACCATGTCTGCAGCATTTATAGCACATATAGGTCACCACAGGAAAGTTGGTCTTCCTGGGGCTTTGAGCTGCAGATAGTGTTTTCCAGGGTAAGCCAAGTTCTGTGCTGCTGGTATTTTATTTTAGCCAACGCGCTCAGCGTATGCCTGTTGTCCCCGTCCTTCGAGGCTGCGGTTTTGGTGTCCCCGTGCTAAACTCTGTTATTTGCAGTAGCAAAACATGTAAAATTGTTACTCCATCCCCCCCCCCAAAAAAAATACCATACTTCAGAGATGATTAATCCGATCAGAAACAAACTCCCCCTTCCTCCCCTCCCTTCTCAGCACACTTCAATTAAACTGTGCGTCTAGCAGGAAACCGCACATGCTGCCCTTCACATGGAAATAACCATTTTTAATTGGCATTAAGACAGCCGGAGTGGCAGGAGGCGAGGAAGCTTTGCTGTCTCCTTGCCAGCCCAGGCACTGGCACCGCGGCCGCCGCTCGGAGCGGCCCCGGGGCTCGCGCGGGAACGCGTGATGGCTGCTGAGGTTTCGGCAGGGTCGGCGCGCCGGCTGCGCCTTGTGCTTCGTCGAAGGAGTTGGGGCTACGCGGAGCAGGGAAATAAACCCGAGACAAATGGTTGGGTGAGGTAATGCCTCGCCGGGCCGTCCCGGCCTCCCTGCACGGCTCGCTGGCGGCGCTTTGCATCTGCGTCGAATGCAGAGAGCGGGCAACCGTCTTCGCTCAGCATCGGCACGAGCGCGCGCGTTGCCAGGTTGGCGCCCTATTGAAATAGGAGCCCGGACTGTCTCCTGCTGCCAGATTATCCTGCTCGCAAGGAATAGAAGCTTTGCAACAAAATAGCTTCTCTTTTTCTTCCTTTTGAGTAGCAGAATTCCCCATTAAATGTCTTTTCCTCCTTGCACTGTGCTAAGGGGAGCTCCCTTGCTTGAGAGTTAAGTGGCTTTGGGGGAGAGAGTCCCTTCCTGGGGACTGTGATTTCCACCCCCAAAATTTGTTAGGTGCTTTCTTTTTCTTTTTTTCTTTTTTCTTTTTTTGCTAGTGAGATTGCAAGATGCAGTTAGTTGTTGAGGGAATTGCTTTGATCGGGGCAAGTTCATAAAATACATTTGAAGCTGGCTAACTGGGGAGTTTTTTCAAAGAGTTACAAGCTGGTGCATGCAACAAATTTTAAGTTATAGTCTACTGAACAAAGTAAATGCGTTTTCCCTGGAGGTAGGTGACTCTGTATCCCCTTTGAAAGCCTGCTTGAAACAACATTCAAACTTGGATACCTGTGGCAACAACACTGAAAGTAATAAATCGTATGAAAGATGAGGTGGTCTCTTTAATTGGTGCTACGGGTTAGCTGTTTGAAGATTTAATTATTTTGTGTGTGCGTGCAACCAGTTATTAGGAACATCCAAAGTGCAGGGTGGAAGGGCCGGCGCGCTGGGGCGGCGAGCTCGATGCCCGCTGCGCCAGGGCTGCAGAAAGTGCCCCTTGGCTCCTCTTGGAGCTGGTAAGTTTGCAGCAAAAGCAGCTCAGTTACAAGGGAAGAGTTGCGAAGAGCCAAGTACAGTGTTTCTATTTCTTGTTTATGTTGCTGTCAATAATGCAATTTCAGCCTGCAGAATGGCATTTGCAACTATTTACCATAGTGAGGAAAATGGGAGCTTTTATTAGTAAGGATGTATCACGTTCCCTTCCTAAATGCCTCTAGTCCCCACATGTTTTGCTTGTGCTCAAGTGGGAGTGATGGGTTTTGCTTGCTATTTTGATACATGATGAAAGGCAGACATGAGGTGCACAATATGTGACTTGATATTTAAAACTGGCACTTTTCATTAAAGCACTTATTTCAGGCTGCTTGTTTATATTGCAGTTGTATGCGTGCCCGTACAGCAGGCTTGCAGAACTGTCACTGAACAAAAAGCCACCACAACAAAAAAAAGAGTCAAAGCATAAAATTTACTTGCCTGCCTATTGTCTTGGCCATTTCTTTTGAAATCAAACGACTTTTTTAGCCATTAGCAATAAGATCGTGCCCTGAACAGGGCAGATTTGCAAAACTGTGAGATCTTGACAGCCTGAAAAGAGAAAATCGCTGCAGACCTTTGCTTCTCTCCACACCCGAGAAGCATTTCCATTCCTGCTGCTGACAGCTCCCGTGGTGTAGGAGGATGCTGTCGGCTTGCTGAGGATCTCGCAGGAACGCGCTGAGGGTGCCAGCGTACCAACCTTTCAAGTAACGAGGCCTGGAGGACTTTCAGTGAAGTTTGTCTCCCACATGCTACAGTCAGATGGTTTAAACAGTTTTCTGCTTTGGTTTTGGGAAGCTCCTGGTCTCCTTCTCCACTTTCTGCCCTCTCTCTCCCCCTCACCCCTATGGGATTGATCCTGTTAACCGGGTCGGAGGAGGGAGGACTTGAAAAGAAGTTGGGATGGCCAGAAAGTGGGGCATTTTGGTAGCTGGGGGCAGGGAGCGCGGGCTGCCAGGAAATCGCAAGTGGAGGGGAACAAAGGGAAGGGGAAAATCTTCACGCTTGTCTCCGCTAATCCGACGTAACACCTCGGCTGCATCTCCGATCGCCTCCGTATGTTCTGGAGCACGTAGCCCCGCTGCCGGTGGTTCCCCGCCTTGGCAGCCGTTTGCCTTGCGTCTTTGCAGCGAAGTAGAAACACAAAGGCCTTTTTCGCTCTTAGCTCTCTCCAAATATTTTCTTTTTCTCGAATTTTAAGTTCGGGTAGGCGAGGCTGAGAGGGAGGGCATCTTGCTGGAGGTGCAGCAGGTTTCTGATTGGCACGAAAGTGAACCTGGAGAAGAGCCCAGAACGGGCGATGGTGCTGTTGGGGCGATAGTTGCCTTGCTAAATGCCCCAGATTTCTCCAGCAGTTGGAGAGAGGAGAATATTACACAGTCACGTTAGCGGTTCTCTAGTTATGGTTGAGAGATCTCACATGTTGCCAGTGTCATCTGTATTTCGTGTGTGTTTAACTTCAGGGGCTGGGAGGGTGCAGGGTTTTTTGGGGTGGGGGATGTCTCTTTTTGCTCTTCCTCCATTTTGGGGAAGATTTCTCCTGGCTGGGTTTGAGAGTCGGAATAGGAAAGAGCCTGAGGAATGTCGGAGGTGCCAGGGAACCAAAGCTGTACTGAGATAAGTGACAGCTTTTGTTTAGAAACTGCAAATTTGACACAGACCTTGTTTAAGCACAGAGCTCTAACTTTGCCAGTAGAGTTAAAGCAGTACAACTATCTCCTACCAGTCAAGCTTTTCTTCTTTCCCTGGATGAAGCAACTCGGTACGAGTGCAACTGTGCCTGTTCTAGGGGTTATGATGATATGTGCGTGTCTTATGTAGAAATCACATGCCTTGGCTGGGTTAAGACTGACATGAGCTGGGTTAGGAGTGAACCTGCTGGATTTCAAAAGAAACTACATGATTTCAAGCACCTGCTTTTCTTAATAAAAGCAGGTGGTTACGTATTAATTGCATGCCTAGTGCCAGTGTCTTGTTTAGACTGCTGTCTCTCACCCAGGAGGGCCAGAGACTCGTTAAAAATGATCTCCTGGAGGGCAGCAAGTCTCGGCTTTGATGTTGGGACGCAGCAGCTCTGCCTCAGCCCACCTCAAGTCCTGCTCAGGAGGGGTTGCCTGAGCCTTGGACGTTGTTGCAGGGTTGGGATTTGAACCCTTGCACCGGAGGGAAAAAGCGAATGCGTAACCTGGGCTTTGCCGGTTGTTACCTCTCCTGAGTAGCCCCGGGAGGTTGGTCTGTCTGTCTGTCTTGGTAGTCGTTCGATCGTCCGTTCTAATCACGTTCTGCTGATGAGAGCAGGCAGAAAGTTTGCGTTTGGCTCGGCATCCCGGCTCGAAGCCTTCCACGCTCATTGTGCGCTCTCCAAGGGAAAGAGATGGCTTTGGAAGGGGCCCAGCAGGTCTGGCAAGCGTTTTTGCTGGACCTCAGTGCTGCTAATTTCAAATTCTGCATGCTCTGTAGGGTGCCCTACTGCAGCACGTGTCCTGCGTGTGGCCAGTCACTCTTCCTCTTTCATCGCCGTTGTTAACGTTTATTTGCAGTTAACTCTCAAATTTGAATTCAGCTTCCCCCCCCCCCCCCCAATTTGAGATAGCAAATGGATCTCTTAAGGAGACGATTTGATGCGTGGTGCCATTTTGTCACTCTGGATGACTTCTTCTCTGGCCTGGCACTGTGTTCCCCACAGCGTTAACGATGAACGCATCCTCTCCTCTGCTTGCTGGCACCCAAAATCACCGTTAAAGGTGATTTTTCTCACGCTGTCCAAATACAAGAACAGCCTTTGAATGCAACTGGATGATGATGTTATTTGCAAAGGACTTTTTCCCAAACGGGAGGGCAGCAGGGAGGCACCACTTGAGCTGCGAGAAGGAAATGTCAGGGCGAACCTCCTCTTGGTCGGTAGGAATGAAACCGTGTGCGTCTCTGTTTCTCGTGTGCCTTGAGCTGCAGACCTGCGTGCACCAGAACAGACTAAACTCCCCGGGCAGGTGAAGCCCTTTGGGGAGATGCCACATACCCTAGCAGATGAGGTTAATTTGAGATGATTGCCTAAACCGAGCTAATATGCCTGTTGACAGCAACGTGGCATGATTAGCGAGCTGAGGGACTGAGGGTTATCTGGCCGCATCAACGCGAACCTCAGCCTGGGCTGGAAACCTGCCCTAGGAGCAGCGTAAGCCCAAGCCGTGCGCGAGGAACGCGGCACGCTGCCGGGAGCGGGTTCGGGCATCGCCGCGCTGCGTCGCGGGCACTGCGGTGCGGGTAGCGCCCGGGTCGCTCGCGGCTGCCTGCTGCTTCGCTTCAGCCTCGGCTCGCCGATCTGCTCAGCCTGTTCTACCTGCTCCCGCCGCAGGAGCAGAGGGGTTCGCGCTCCCACGCGCTGGCGGCCGCCCAGCTACCCGGCGGCCTCCGCGTCTCGGGGCGGCGGGGGGCTCGGCGCGTCCCGGCACGGGCTGCGAGGCCGGGGGCGGGAGGGGAGGGGGGGACCCTTGCAGCCGACGCAGCTGTCTGAGCTATGCCAAAAAGTTTGCCCACATCTGCCTGCCGGATTCCCAGCCGCGTGGGCCGGGATGGTCGTGCCCTCTCGCAGAGCCTCCAGCTAGCTGAGAAATGCCGGGAACACGGCAAGGGGGCGGCAGGCTGAAGGCTTTCAGGCGCCCCGGTCGGCGCCGGCCGCCTCCTCGGAGCGCGGCCGGCCGCGCGGTTCGGGCACGAGGGAGCAGCTTGGGGCGCAGGGCGTCACCGCGCGTCCCCGGGCCGCCAGCTCCAGCTGGCCTGGGGAGGGGGAGGAAAGCCAGGCGCAGAGCCGGGCGCCCCGGCGCGACCGACGTTGCTGGCTCAGCCCCCCCCCCGGACCGTGTCGTAAGAAGCAGGGGGGCGGTTTTGGCACGGCGCCGTTGCAAATAGTCAAAAACGGGTAAGCGCTTGTGGCCCTGCCGGATGGGCAGGCGGAGGAGAGCCGGCACCTCGCTGCGCGTTCAGGCCCCCGGCTGCCTCCTGCCGCAAGGTTCCTGAGTATTTTGCAAGTCTTGATTAGCGCATTAGCTTAAACAAATTGAGTTATATATGCCACGGAGGGAAGAAAGGTACTGCACTCCTTCAGTGTTGACTTAAAGTTTAATTAATTTTGTTGCCAAATGAGGCATGAAATACAGTGTGAAATACGTTGTGGTGCTGAATGCGTAATTGTACGGGGGCCTGGAAACGCGGCGAGCGCTGAGGAGAGGAGAGCACCGCGGGCGGCGCTGGGCCCCGAGCTGTCGCGGCAGCGCGGCGCCCGTGTCGGGGCGCCGGGGGTTTCCGTGCCAGGTCTCCGGCTGGCAGCAGCGCGCTGGAGAGGTGGTTTTCGTTGAGAGCCCGGCTCTGCCCAGGCTTTCAGCGACGCGAGACCGCCTGCTCTCCGGGCGAGCAGCAGCGGGAGCTCGCGCCACCGCGGGAGGGTGACGGGCATCCGCTGTGGAGCTGCTGGGCTCGGGGAGCGTCTGGCCCGGACCCTCGTTTTAAATCGTTTTTAGTTTTCAGCGCTGGTTTTCCGGAGCGTTGCGCTCAGCGCGGGTGCGGCCTCTGAAGACCCTGCGCTGTCCCAGCCTAGGGCTCGCTGCCGCCCTTCTGCCGGAGGGCACAACCTCCCCGGAGCAGAGCCGGAGGGACGGCGTTTGCCCGCGCACGTTGGCGATGCCCCGGCGCGCGGGGGCTCCCCGGCGCAGCCCTCCTGGATCCTGGCCCTCCGAGCCCGGAGGGCGGCTTGGGTCGGCTCGCGTCAGCCGAGCTGCGGGAAGCGCGCGTGAGCCTGCGGCGAAGGCGCCCTGCGGCGAGACAGCCCTGTTTTAGGGCGGCTCGGATGGCTTCTGCGGCTCGGTCTCGTCCCACGGCAGTCGCTTGGGGCGGTAACGAGGCCGAGGGCGCGCGCAGCCCTTTGCCCGCTTGAGCCGAGCGGGTTCGGACACGGGGTGCGGGGGCGCGGGGTGCGGGGGCGCGGTGACCTGCCGCAGCGCGCTCGAGTTCTTGCAGGGGTTTTGCTGAAGCCCTTCGAGCTGCCGTTAGCAGCGTTCCTGGAGGAAGGACGCCCTGGTCGCGATTCAGGCCACCTTGCTCCGTCCCTCCAGGAGGGAGCCCGGGACACCTCTCCTTTTGCGCTCGGACGTTTCGATTAAGAGCAGAATTCGCTCTCCTGATAGCACAGCTCCGAAGCTAGCAGGAAGAAAAATCTGAAAAAAAAGAAAATGCTGTCCATCTGCCGTTATTAACCCCGAGAAGCACGTGCCCGCTTCAGAAATGACCTAAGAAAACATTTCTCCCGCTCTAAATTTAGCTGAGGTTGCGTCAGGAGCAGGAGGGAGGTGGAGGTGATGCGGCACATGCTCCTCCTGCGGGCGAGCGGCCGCGTTAGGGATCTAAACTGCGCGAACGGGCTCGTTTCGCTGCGTCCGGGGATGGGTGAGGAGGGGGGGGGGACGAAGGGAAACGGTGTCAGGCGCTCGCCTGAAGGCTTGGCGTGTGGTTTTGAATCGGAGTTGAGCTGTACCGGTGCGCTTTGCAGGGGGGTTTGTTGTTTCCTACTTCTCCCCGCACCTCCCAGCTTCGCTTCTCTTTTGCCACTCTGCAGCTTTTCAGTAGCTGAAAGGTTTTCAGAGAGGACGGCGTGGGGTGGGAGGGAACGGGCTGGGTACATTGCTTTTAATTTCAACGTTACTGAATGTCTCCAGAGCTCCAAAAGGTGTATGTGGCATTTTTTTTTTTTTTTTTTTTTTGATTTTTTTTTTGATAGTATTTTTTAATATCAAATAGGGCGAAGGATAGTTATTTACAAAATCTCAGCTAGTTCCAAACAGGAAGCCTTCCAGGAAAACCAGCGTGCCACTTCCCACGTCCTGTCTGCTGGGCAATTGCCAAAAACCAGGGTATTTTCTCCTTTGGAAATGGCACCTGCTTGCGACCATTTGCCTTAAGGTTGCTCTCGTGACGTTTCTTAATGTAATCGTGGCTCTTCGCAGTTGCAAATGCGGTGGCATCGCAGGACAGGGGACGGCCCGTGGCGGCCTCGGCCTGGAGGAAGACCCAGCTGAACCTCTGCTGGCCCTCGCAGGGCGGGAGAAGTCTCGGGAGAGGTTGGCGTTGCCGGTCCTCTCTTGGCGGGTGGTGCCGGTGGCCCAAACCCACGTGCCGTGGACCTCTGCACGCTGCCTCGTCTCCCCGTCCTGTGCAGACGGGGCAGGGTGGCCGACTCCGCTTGCTCAACGCGGCCAAATCCATCTTTGCGCTGGCGAGTATGTGACCACCCTGGGGAGAGCGGGGGGTTCCTGGGCCCCTTCTGCTTTCTAAGGCTTTTTTTTTTTCTTTTTTCTTTTTTTTTAAGTGAGGTGGTCTCTCTTCCAAAGGCTTGTTAATGCCCTATTAACATTGTTATACAAAACAGCAGTATACCATTTAATTAGGAAAAATACGTACTAACCTCTACCATATGTTGCTCTTCTCTTCATATTTGCATTTGAAAGTCCAGCTGAATTTCAATGCGAAACTGGATTTTATCCAAATGATGAATGGTCTTAAAGGCTGTGGGAAGACGGATGCACCTCCCTATCACATGTGGTGATTTTTAATTTAAAAAACCAATATTTTTAAAGCCATATTTCTTTATTCCTGCTTGTACTGTGGTTCAAATGATTCCCATCTTTGCTCTCAAGTTAATGTGCCTGGGCGGGTGGTCGTTTCTGCGTCCTCTGAAGTGCAAAGGCTCCAAGCGACAGAAAGAGAGAGACAAGATTTTGTGTAAAGCAGCCACTTTTCACAGGCAAGTCGGCTCATAGCAAAGAGATGATCCCGCTACCAGGATTCCCAGCGCTTCTGCGTTGTGCACACGGCTGCTTCGTCCTCGTAGGTTTGTAATCTTCTTTGCTGACTTAAAAAAGAAAAGATTTTGGTATCAGTAGGCACCTTTTCTTTCGAAAGAGGACTGAAAGCCTGGCTGTGCAGACTTTGAATCTGCTTCGTCTCTGTAGCGGCAGCGCTGGGCGAGGAGCTGCTGAGCGCTGATGGCTTCGGTTCCTCGCCTTGGCCTTACCTGGCCGTTGGGTTCGCGCACGTGAGCTTTGGCCATCTCGACTTGTCTCCTGGTAGTGGAGCTATAGTGGAAAACTTACTGCTGAACTTTACACCTGGCAGGGACAGAGCTTTTTAGCAGGGGGCTGAAGTCATCTTATTTTATTTTTTTTTTCTGTTATAGTTTATTCAAGTCTTGGCAGCTCCAAGCCTCTTTCCACACCAGGCCATCGTTTCTCTGTGCAATTTTGGACACAGCGCATCAGTCTGCTGTGATTCGCAATCGGGTGTAAAATGGGAATAGCAGCATCTCCCTGCTGCTTGGGCTGGTGGAAGAAAAACCCTTTTAAGAGCTGTGAAGTGCTGGGGTGCTCTTGTGGCAGATCTACGCAGCCTCGTGGAGTTACCACCGACTTTCCAGTGGCTTGGAGAGCATATACATGCTTCATCCCAGCTGCTGGTTTTCCCTGGTGGCATCTATGCTTGGCTGGAGACTGGACTTTTCTCCTTGTCTCAGATCCCAAGGCCCTTAGCGACCTTCACCTCGCCTACCTAGCAAATAAAAAAAAAATCCACCCCAAAGCTCTAAAAACCACTTAATATCCTGATTTATCTCCCATCCTTTTCCACTGTGGGTCTTGCTTCCAAGGCTCCCCTTGGAGTGCGGGCTAACTGCGGTATTTTCGGGGTAGTTGGTTGCTGCAATGTTCTGACTTTTGTTCTCCTTTCCCTTGGCCTCTGAGAGATCGGTTCAATCTTCAAGACAGTTTTTGTTGGTCTTTCTGTTGTTGTGTTAATGCAGCTGAACTAATATGATTACATTTCCAGACTTGGGTAATGGAATAACAGGTCAGGAAGCTCTTTTTGAAAAGTTTTTTTTTTTTTTTTTCTTTTTAGAAAAAAAAAAAGAAAGGCCACTTCCAAATTATCCAAGTATCCAGTTGGGAAGATCCTTCCCTTTCTCAGTCACCCTTGGCGCAAGGGTTTCTCGCTGCCGTGGTTTAGCTCCCTGAGGCCGGGAGGGATGGGGAGCGGGATGGGGATGTGGCTCGCTGGCAGCAGACCTCGGGCAGCGGCACCCTCGTCCCGCGGCCGTCCGGGGGGTCCTTCCCTGGGGCAGTTTGTCCGGTTTCCGGCAAGCCTCGAGCGTCTCCCGGCGAGGCGGGCGGCAGCAGCCGAGGTGTGCTGGCTCTGCCCCTCTGTGCGTTTATCCTCCCGTTTTGGAGGACCGATATGGAAAACAGCTACCACCCACCCGGCCGAATTTTCTTGTGAAGGCAACTTCCTTTCTAAAAAGAGAAGGACGTTGTGGAGTTAGTGGCTTCCCATTATTTTCCCCAATTTGAACGTTTTCTTGTCATCGGTCCCCCAGCGTCTGGCTCGGAAAGAGCCCAGCTCCGCTCGTACTGCACGGCAGAGCTTGCCCGGAGCCGGCCGAGGCTCGCATCCTTCGGAGCCGGGTCCTCGGCCCCGGCCCTGCCGGGCGGCCGCGGGGCCGGGGCGTTTGCCCTTCTTTGGGTATGTTGTAAGAAGGTAGTGAGTCACTTTCCATCGAGCCGAGAGTTACCCTGCTCCTGTCTTGTATTTGTGTTGTGTAGCCAGCAGAATTATTTATAACTTCGCCAGCATCCCGAGTCTATTGTTTCAGTAAAGAGCAGGAATGACTAGATGACTTCCTGAGATTTTTTTTTTTTTTTTACCACCCCCTCGTTTTGGTTTTTTTTCTTCTTTTTTTTTTTTTTAACTCCGCTTTTCCTTCCAAGTATTATATTCGCCAGTTGGATGCTTTCCCCCCACATCTTCCCCTCTCGATTGTGCATTTGTGCTGCTGACAATCCCACTACCGGTATTGCTTTAACTCTAAAAATCCTCCTAGGAAAAGGAGAGGGTACGTGGCCTGGGAGGTCCAAAACGCGTTCGCACGGTGCAACCGCTTCTCACCGCGCCTGGAGCCGGCGTGGCAGGTGCTGAGCGCCGACGCATGGGTCCTCAGGGCACGAGTCTCCCGCGGTGTCGTTAATCGGAGGGTCGGCGCCGGGGAGGTACCTGGTGCTGCCTTTGGGATGCTCTGCGAGCCAGGTGGAAAGCCGCCCCGGTCGGCCCTGCCGGCGCAGGGATTGCGCGCCGCTGCTCTGCTTTCGCCTTTTCGTTACGGTGGGGAGAAGGAAAGGGGTTGCCGCTTTTGCTTTCCCAGGGTTTTGGAGATCCTCTGGTTCCTTTCTCCCTCCTCCTCGTCCCTCTGCCTGCAGGACGGTGGTTTGGTGAACTCGGCGCTTGCGACCCTTGCGGGGGACCCGCGGGCTGAAGCTCCTTGGAGAGCAACGTCCGAGCCCTTGCGCAGGCGCGGGAAACCTCGAGGCGCCTTGAGACCTCCGCTGCTTCTCCTTGCCCAAAGAGTCTGGGGCTGCTTTGGATCTTACTGCTTGAAATCGGAGGGTAAAACTTCCACTTTGCGTTTATTGCAACGTAATCCTCCTCGAGGCCGCGGGGATGCTCTGAGGTGGAGCCTTCCCCGGGTCACGTTTCTCTGCTCCCTTCTTCCCGGCCGTGATGTAACCAGCAGCCTCTGAGGTTAGAGCGGCTGCAGCCGCGGTCTGCAAAAGCGACCCGGCTGCGAAACAGCTGAAGGGGAAGAAGTCTTCGCCTGCCCTGTGGTCAGCGGAGATTCTGCAGAAGTTCTCTCGGTTTCTATTAGTTCAGAAGTCAAAACTCAGCACTTGTTTATTTTTAAGCCTTTGTTTCTAGGTACCTGCAAGCCTTTGCCCGTCCTGTTCCCCTCGGTAAAAGCTGGCTCCAGACCCTTCCCAAGGGGCTGCGGAGAGGAGCTGGTTGCTTTACCTGTCTCCAAATTCCCCCGTCCAGGGCTGATGGCCCAGAGGTGTTGCTCTCTTGGCATTTGCTTTCCAGTAACTGTCTGACTCCGAGCGGAAATATGAAGTTTATCCAAGTGGAGCTCTGAAGCTTTGAAAACGCTGCTTGACTCGCCGATTTGAGTGGCTTTGAGTGGAAAATGAGTCTTTGAATTCTGTCCTGCGGGGTGTTTTTTTTTTTTTTTTTTTTTTTTTTCCTTTACAAACTCTTAACAGCCTGTTTAGCTTTTCCAGATTTCTTCCTGTGCAGACCACTAAGCAGGGGTCGGAAACCCGCAGCGTTTTGCAGAAGGTCCCCAGCTCGGGGTCGGGCTCAGGAGAACTGGGAACTGAAGCGCCTTTGGGAAGTGATGGCCGAGGAGTTACGAGTTGGTGGCAAGCTTCGCAGCTCTTTTGGGCTCCTTCCTCGCTCTACAGTTCTTGCTGCTGTCAAAATGAGGGGTGCTTTGGGCCAGGCACCGAACTCTCTTTTTGTGAGAGGCAACCCTGGTCCGAAAGCCTGCGCAACCGAAACGGAGCGGTTTGCCAGGTTGCACCGGAGCTGGAACAGAAACCGGGAGGATGCTTGTGCCGCTGCCAGGCTGCTTCCCAGCTCTGTTCATTCTTGTTCCTCTTAAGTTTTCGAGCTGTCGTTCCCCTAGCCAAGGTATCTCTGCTCTCTGGCTCGGTCCCATCTCAGACGCTTGGCTATTTTGGTTTGGTCCTGTAGCCAGATGCTACAGGCGATGGTCTCCAGTGTGAAGTGCACCTTCCTAACCGCAGCCTTTCCCTGGAGCAGTGGGAAAAGCCCAACATGGACAGCGCTGAATTTGTCTCCCGCCTTTCCTCATGTTTCTTTAAAATAAAATTCATGGAAAATAAAGCCATGTAAAAAGGCTGGGAGCTGCAACTTGCATTCCCTGCTGCGAAAACTGTTGCAGGTTAGGACCGCTGACAGCAGGCCGCGTGCCACGTTGCAGGGCAAAACGGGCACGAGCATCTCGTTGTACAGCGTGCTGCCCTTCTGGGTCAGCTCAAAAATAGAGAACAGCACTTCTCCCCCTGCCCCCCCCCCCCCTCCCCCCGCAGCTTGCTTTGTATTGTAAAAAGCACTGTGGTTTTTTTTGTTCTGTTTTCTTTATTTTTTAAAAAATCGAAACTGTAGGACTGGGTGCTTCTTACCCAAACGCGCAAACTGAAAGATTAGTGAGACATTGTGGTTTGGATTGCCAGTTGTGAAGGTTTTTGTATATTCCAGCAGGCAAGATTTTCAGGACTGGCGAGCGAGCACTCACCCCGACTGGTAGCTCGACAGCACGCGGGTTAATAGCTGGAGATGTGGCTGTCCACGCAGGTATTTAAGGGATAATCTGTGCTGCCGGGTATTGTGCCAAGAGAGGCTGTGTCAGCTCTGGTCTCCGCTGCTGTGTTTCCAGCTCTGCCCTAATTTTTGGGCAAGTCTCTCCATATGTACAATAGCTAGGAACAGTTTTGTTCCCTAGAGAGGCTTTGAGGTTTAACATTTATAAAATGCTTTGAGATCTGCAGATAAAGGAAAGCAAGACAATAAAGAGCGACCGAGGCCGTGCCAAACAAATACCCTGCGTCGCCCCGGCAGAGCCGCGCAGGATGGGGTGGAGAAGGCTTTTGTTCGAGGGCAAACAACAGTTCGAGGAGCGGCTGCGGCAGACCCGCTTGGGAGCCCGGCTAGCCGGAGGGCTGCGCCAAAAGCCCGACCCCGGGGCCTGTGCTGAGGACGTGGCCTGCGCGGGTGAGGAGGGCGACTGCGGCGGAGGGGCGAGCCGGCCGGTGCTGCTCGTCGCCCCGCGCGCTCTCGGGCTGTGCCGGGGCTCCTCGGGCGCGAAGCCGGTCTGGAGGAGATGCCCTGGATGCTGCCGAGCGGTGTCATAAACTCAGTCCACTCCATAAACCTCATTAAGTTCCCTTTAACTGCCCGTGCCTGTCCTTAGCGTGAACTCCTTTACAGGCCCCCAAACAAAGGCAGGCAGGAGTGGGCAGGGGTGGAGGAGCCCCGGCGCCCAGCTCCTCCCCGGCCTTCCCGGGGCTGGTGGGAGGAGCGCCGGGGCTCGAGCCGCTCGGCACAGGGGCGCTGGGCTCCTCGGCCGCCAGTTACTCCATGGACATGGCATCCCAGTGCAAGCTATTTTGGGGTAGGTCTTCCTGCCAGACAGCTGGCAGCAGTGGGATTTTTTTTTTTTTTTTTTTTTGGAAGGGGGTAGAAGGGGGGGAATGGAGCGTAAAGGGATAATTTTTAGCAGATTAGTTGTGATATTGCTCTGGACAAATTTGGAGGCAGGTAGGCTTGACTGTTGAGCTGGAAATCCGCAAGGATCTTTTCCTTCTCTTTGCCAGGCTTGGTGCACCTGCCTCCTGGTAACGTTATGCTTTTGGGCATGAACAGAGCATTAATGCTATTTAAGGCCACATGATGCCGTTTTGGGAGCAAGATGTGTGGCTCTGCAAGAATAGCTCATCTTTTTCTGCTGCTTCCCTGCCTTCCCCCATAACATATACGTGAGTCTCTTAAAACCTATTATAGTAAGATGCTGCAAGTAGCCCGGCATGGGGAGGGAGAAGGGTGTGCAGCTGGAAGCCGGCTCCGGAATAATATGAAGTTAATTGATAGTGGAGAGTTTCTCGAGCGTAGTGGTGAGCCGTGGTCCCCGTGCTGGTAGCCGGTAGATGGCAATATTAATTGCTGTCGATGTGCGGGTAATGCAAGCTGACTGCAGAGTTTTCTTCCCCTTCGGGGAGCTTGTGGGGTAGTTTCATTTGAATTAGTTTGAGAGGAATTGAACCACTGCATAGCCCTCTGGAGATGGTCTTGTTTTAGTTCAAGTGGCTCGTGCATATCTAGATTTAAGTCGATAGGAAACCAACTTATCTAAACTACTGCAAATAGTGCCTGCTCTGAAATACGCTCTTGCTATACAGGCTCTTGCTCTAGTATGTAAACCTAAACCTCTACCTAAACCTCTTAGAACTAAGTATGCATGGGTTTGTCCTTAAATGCGGCGCTATATGGTGTATTTTGTAGCAGACGGGATTCCTTCCAGGATGCCAGGATAGCAACTGAAGCTTTGGGTTGCTGCTGAAATATGGGGGAATGTGCAGAATAGACAAAAGTTTGTAAGTCCAGAATTAGTTTCCAGTTAGAGTTAAATCTCTGAGGTTACCGGGCGGGCAGGTGGATGCATGTCTTGTTCCCGATCAGAGCGATGTGGGTGGGAGCTGACCAAACAAGACCCTCAAGTGGGCTTGTGGGCACCAAAAAGATTTACAAGCCTGTGATTTTTCTCCTCGCTTCTGCCTGGGGTTAAGGGGCAGCTCGCACGGAGGCAGTCGCTGCCTCCGGTGTCTGATCTGCTCCCTCTGCCGCAGGCAGCAGCGTGGCAGGAGCACACGGGGCTCTCGGCTCGTCTGCAAGGCGGGAGGTGTGAAGCTGCGGTTTTGTAAACAGCTGAGCCGACGGCCTCATGCTACCGGCCGAGGTCTTCCTCTTCCCATCGGTGTCGGCCTGCCCCGTCCTGGGGGTTCTGCTGCTCTAACGGGGAACTGTTTTTTGTTGGGTTTCCTGCTATTTTACCAAGTTCAGCAGCTTCTGGAAAGTCCACTGAGCCCCAGAACTTGCTCAAGATAAGTGAGGGGCAAGGAGAGCCGTTTGCTTTCCTAGCCACAAGCACCGAGATGCCTCAAGCCGTCTCATGGATCTTGTGTGCTGAGGAACTGGCTCGTACTTGGTCCTGCAGCCGGCAGGACTGGACGGATGCTGGAGCTCGCGCACCAGAGGTGCTGTGTGTTTGGTGACTTCTTCGTTCCATTTGCATTTGGAAAATTTACCTTGCAGCAGTGAAACTATGATTTTTTTTTTCCATTTTATTTTTGTTATCTTTTTTCCCCCCAGCAGTTAAATTTGAAAATGCTGCTGCTTTGCTGTGGGGCAGCGGCTTGTCACCTTGAGCACGCGCAGCATTTCCACCCGCGCCCGGTGGGAGCAGAGCGACTCGACTCTGTCCTCTACGGCCACGCTGCTGAGCAGCAAAACATGGAGCTGCAGATCTTCAACCATCTTCAAACGAGCACAGGCTTTACACTTACAGGTTAGGCACCAAGGCGGCTTTTTGTCTTGAAAGAAAAAAATCCTTTGAGCTTTCTGCAGTTAAGAGAAAGAAGCTTGAAGCAAAATATCAAGGAAACTTCTTAATGGTGAATTTTACTAGGCAGTTACATTGGCTTTCTTGATAAGAAGTGTTATTGCTTGTCTAGACAAAAGCACTAGAAAACACCGCGTAATGTAGAGGAGAGAGAGAGACAAGATAATCTAATAGGTCTCTTTTTGTCTCCAGCTTGTTCCCCTGAATAGCACACGTGACTTATGCGAATACCATTTAAAAGACTCGGGCTTAGTGCGTGAAGCGAGGCTGGGTGCTTGCTCGGGTTCGTAACTCCATGCGCGGAGCCACGGGAGAAAACAGGCTGCCGCCCTTCCCGGCAGCGGCGCGGCGCCCGTCTGCAAGCAGAACGATGGGTCAGCGTGCGTCCGGGTTAACGTGAAGAATGCAAGTGAGGTGAAACGTTACTCCTTAGTGTTTTAGTTATCAGAAAAATAAACCCTGCCTTCCTGCCGTCTTCGTGGGACTTCCTAGGAACTGCATGGTGTATTATTCTTAATTTTTTTTTTTTTTGGCGTGCGAGATTAGACCGAGAAGGGCTAGCTCCTATGGGTTGTGTCAACTGATGCTAAAGTTGCACCCAGGAAATATTTGAAAGGCACATGCAGAGGAAAAGTGTTCTTTGGTCCAACAAAACGTAGGAGCCATGCAACACATTGAGTGCCATCTACTGGCACTTCATCCACTGGTGTCTAAGTATTTGCCCAGAAAGAGGGAGCTGGTGCCTGGTAACATTGTCCAGAAAAAACAACGGGGCCTTGTAAAGGGAGGGCATAGCGCACCTGCCTTGTTGGTGATGGGACGGTAAGGACGGGCTTTCCCTTCGCTCGGTTAGCGATGTCCTTGTCCAAGCAAGTTGTCCACCCGCTCAGTAGCAGGAGCTCAGGAACCTGCTGAGACTGAATCATCCCACCCCAAGATGGATGTTTCATACCATACCTCTGGGTTGGTTTTAAACCAGGATGCGTCCACACTGCTGCTGAAAGGAGCAGCGTGCGTCAAACCAGGTCGGGTGGCAGATCTAGATGCAAAAAAAAAAAAAAAGAAAAGAAAAAGAAAAAGCTCCATGTTTGGTCCCATAATCTGTTGCTATTTGCAAACATCTGGCATGATGGGTGAGGTGAGGTGGAAGGTAGGATGGTGGAGCAGGACAGAGGAAGAATTTTGCCTCCAGCGAAGGCCAAGACTAAAACATTTGCCCCAACCTTGAAGGAGATGAGTGTCCTGGCCTTATTTGATGGATGAAAGGAACCAGGGGCACAAGGAGTCAGACTAACGTGCTCAGGGTTACGTGGCTGAAGTGGGGTCTCCTGAGCTCCTCCTGGCGTGTACTGGCACCTTGCCTTTGCGGTGCTCGGCACGGCACCCTGAGTAAATAACTATCCTAGCTGTGGGCTTAAATGCGACGGGAAGGCGGTGGCGTGCAACGGCGAGCTTCTGATGTTGTCAGCAGGTCTGGTGCAACGTCCAGCACCCTGAAGGCCTTGCAGTAGATGCAGGGTTGACCTTAAAGCGGAATTTGTCAGGTAAGCTCTTCCTACGACGTGTCCTCTTGGCTTGAAGGGCAGAAGTGGAATTTGGGCCATGGAGGAGACCGTTATGCAAAGATGTGAATTTTTAGCAGAGGAAGGGACAAGTGAACATCTTGAAGTATTTATATTTCAAAACAAAACCAAAAAAAAAAAAGCTAGTTCTTGGAAGAGGTGCTTCTTAGTAGCAAGTAGATCGAATACAGCCCTTTTAATGAAATTTAAATAATCGATGGTGTATTCAATTACAGAAATACTTGGCAAAGCTCTAAATAGGTCACATCTGTCCTTAAACTGCTCTGAAGGTAAATATCCCACGATGTGTTGTGTTGACTGAACGCGCCGTCGGAATTAGTGCCTGGGAGGGAAAACTCCTTGGCTACGGGCGCGATCACCCCCAGGACCGTACCTCTCGTACGGCGGTTTGCCGGCACTCGGGATTGCTTTAGGGATCCCCTGGTACCTCTGGATGTATTCAGCCACGGACGTTCGCGATCCCGCGCCGCCAGCGCCGCTGCCTAAGCTTGGCCGAGCCGGGCGCGGGGCAGGTGCAGGGGAGCAACGCGGCAGCTATTTACCCGCTGGGTTGTTTTGGGAGGAAAAGGTTGCAATCCAAGTCCCGGGGGTGAGGGGGGGGGGGATAAATAAGCCGCAGTTATGTCCACTTCAGAAAAAGAGGAGGAAAAAAGAAACCTCTGTTGTGGCAACCACAGTCTTGAAAGTATTTGCAAACAAAAGCCGGAGCGCAGGGCTCGCCCGAGCCGCGCGGAGGCAGGTGGTGTTTAGCACGCTTTGTTTAGGAAAGTTTGTCTCATTGTGTCGAACAATTCTTCTTCGGTGATCCTTCCTGCGGGCTGAATCATCGGCTCGGCGAAGGCGGCAGCTCGCCGAGGGAGGCTGGCGGCCGCGTCCTGCGCGGTGCTGGGCGTCCCGTGCCGCAGCCCTGGCCCGCGCTGGGGGCTGCCCGGCACCCTGCAGCGTCGCAGCCGGGGCGTCCTGTGCCGGAGAGCCGCGCCGGCGCGCGTTTTCTGCGTCAGCCTTCCTCTCTCCCCGCCGCACGCGTGCTCCTGCGCTTTGTAACGGTGGGATCTGTTTTTTCCCTCCGGCTCCAAGGAAGTTTACAGTGGAAGCCGTCGAGGGGGAGAACGCAAGTCATTGCACACCCTCCCTCTCCCCCCCCCTCCAAGAAAAGCAACGCATAGCAAATAAACTGCCACGTCTTTTGGTTCGCTCTGACACGCATCTCTTGCAAGCATTCTGTAAATAAATGCGCTTTTGACCCCCATTTTCTTGCCTTGTGAGTAATGGAGGCCGAGCGGAAAAAGATTTAAATTCCCCTGCAAAAGAACATTGTTCTGGTTGCACCTCTGCCGCCCTTTATTTTACATTGCAAATGAAACAATACTTGGAAAGATGTAAATCAGCATAGAAATAGAAGTACGTGCTTACAGCTAAAATAGTCTGGGTGCATGTGCGTGCTCAGTGCATCTGTACGTGTATGCAAAATACGCAATTGCAAGGTGGATGCGTAGCGTCCCGGGGTGTGTGCGAGCGGCGTCTTTCGTTCCTCGCTGGCATCGGGCTTCTCTGCGCCTTTGGCAACGTGAATTCCTCCTTTGGACGACAGGACGTGCGTCTGCGTCTTCCATGAATGCGCAACTTCGTGGTGAAAGAAATGAGCTGGAAAAAACAGGTTGTGGATTTACTCTCATCCCGCTCCCCCCAAAGCTTTCTGTTTAATGGGATATAACCCTTTGCTTTATGAATAAGGCTGTATCTACCGGATTTAAACTGTTTTGCGGTAGCGAGCGTGTTGTTGATGTTAAACCCGTACGATGCAGAACACGCCTAAAAGTTCTCCACGGGGCTGCGTTCGCGTTTAGCTTTGCTCGCAGGGCTGCGCTTCCCACGGAGCCCTCGGAGATGATGGAGACACACGTCTAGGTCTCGGTACAGGGGCTTTTCTCCAGGTGTGAGCGGGATGAGTTTGGGGTTGAGGCCAAGGCAGTCGCTCCTCCTGCTTCTGCAGGTGCCAGTACGTACCGTTTCCAAGCCTTCAAATAGCAGGGAGCGATGGATTTGCAGCAATAAATGGATTTGCAGCAATAAACTTGGAAGGATTGGTGGAAAAGTGGAGCGAAGGCATGTTCCCGCGGCTGCCTGGGACAGAGCTGCTGGTGTCCGGCGTTGCATTTCTTTGTGCTGATTTTTCTAGCCGCTGAGTTGGAGTCGTATTTTGGTGCGTGGGAGCGTGGCCGAGAGCGGAGGCGAGAAGCCGTTTCGGGAGGGCGGAAGCGCTTCGCCGCAGCCTCCGCGCAGAGCCGGCCGCGGGGGCCAGCCCGCTCCTGCGGACGGGTCCCGCGTCGCCCGGCGGCGAGAACCGGGATGTTTCCAGGAGAGTTTCACCGTGGTGCCGAGCTGCTGCGAAGCTCAGCGCCGCTTTTTAGTGCCCGCGGTCCCCAGCGCGTGAAGCCAAGGTCTTGAAAAATAGCAGGCTGATTCTGACACTCGTGACCCAACTTGAACCGATATTATTCTTGGTGCGTTTCTCCACGTTTCTGTCCCCTGGACCCTGCCGAGGGACGCGGCCGGCATCAGCCCGGAGGCGCCGCGGGATGCGGGCAGCGTCGTCCCAACCTCGCGGAGGCGGCGCCGGGGCGTCCGCCGCGGCCTCCTCCGTCCCCTTTCCGCGCTGCTCCTCTGCGCTCTTGTTTGGCCGTTGCTGCGCCGGTGTTTTTACAGCTGTTGCAAGTGTTCGGAGCTTTAAAGTTTATTTTCTTCCCTCTGGTTGTCGTCACAGGTTTGTTTTCTTTCGCCCTGCGACATCTTGCTGGCTTTATCAGGGGCTCGGAGGTGGGACCGTCTCCGACGGGCCGCAGGGAGCGCGTCGCTCGGCCGCGCTGAGCTGGGTTTTAGCGGAGGGCGTAAAAAATCCCGCCGATTTGGAGGCTTCTCGGGGGGCAGATTTGAGTTCGGCTACGAGCAGCGTCACCGTTGATAGCAAAGCGCCCGGATTTCTCGCCAGGGGCCCTAAACCGCAGGCAGAAACGACCGTTTTGCGGAGCCGATGCTAGCAAGCGCCCTCCGAAGGTCGTGGCGCCCGCCTTGGCTGGGTTTTCTGGCTTTTTTTGTGCTGTCTGTAGATTTATTTTTTCGCTCCTGCTTTCTCCCCGTGTCCAAAGCCCGCGGGCAGTCGAAGCCTTTCTTCCCCGCTGTCCTCGCGGTGCCTCTCCCATCCTCCCCGGCGCCGAACGCGTCCTCGAGCGCTGCTCCACGTGCGGACCCTGCGAAGCTGCTGAGCTGCGGCGCGAAGCGGGAGATGCCAGAGCAGATGCTAAGCGGAGGGAGGAAATAACGATCGCTGAAGCGGCGGCCTCGGCTTTTTTTTTTTCTTTTTAAGTCAAAAACGGTCGTTGCGTGTGCGCCGGGGGACGGGGGCAGGCAGTGCGGGGCATTTCCTGGGGGGCGGGTGCGCGGGGGCTGCCGTGGCGTGGGCACCCGCGTGTGTTGGGTTTGACCGTTTTGGGCGTTTATCGTCCCGAAGATAAACGGGCAGGAGCTGCCCCGTAGATCTTGACGGGATCCTCGTTAGCAGGCTCCGAGGTGACCCGCGCGTTGGGCGCCTGGGCACGGTTGCGCCGCACGTGCGCCTGCAAGTACCTGAGCCGCCTTCCAGGTGCTCGGCATTTCTTTCATTCTCCTTCCCCCCCCCCTTTTTTTTCCTTTTTTCCCCCCTTTTTTTCCTTTTTTTTTTTTCCTTTTTTTTTTTTAATTGTTTTGTCGTGCGCCGGGAAAAGGAAGTGAACAAATTGTATGGTCCCATCGCCGACCGACGTCCTGTAAACAGCGTTGCGGCTCCTGAGCGCATCCCGTTCGGATCTGTTTTTTCCGATTTCTGGGGCGGATAGGGCTGGTAAACAAGCAGGCCGAGCTTAGAGCTGTTCGGAAACGCCCCGGTTTTTTCTCCTACGGTCGCTCTCGCGGGGAATCGAGGTGACTTTCCCTCTGCGGGGTTTTTCTCACCTAGCAAGAGGAGCAGCGTGTGGATCCGGGCGGCGAACTCTTGCCAGGAAAAACAACTTTGCTAGTTTGCCTGGGACTAAAGCTAATTACTAGTCGACTAATTTTATTGATTTCAAATCCCTTTTAGCGGAGATTTTGCTCTGAGGCTGATCGCCAGAAACGATTAGGACACAAAGCCGCTTAATTTGGAAGTGTTTGTCAAGCAGCCTCCTGTCACCTCCGCTTCAAATCAAATTACGGCGGCACCGGCGGCTTCGTCCGCGGCGGCCCGCGCCGTCCCGGGGCCGCGGCGGCGGGGAGCGCAGGTTAAGCATATTCATAGACACAAGCGGAGCAGACTGCTGACGGCGGCGTTTTTATTCCCAGCTGCCGCCGTGCGACCGTCCTGCTCCGACGCGGCCGGGAGCGGAAGCCCGTGGGAAAGCGGCCGCCCGGGAGAGTGGAATTCCTCCCCCCCCCCCCCCCCAACCCGTCTCGCCCAGGTTTGCCCGGGACACCTCGTGGTAAAAGCCGGACAGACCTCCGAAGATGGGAAAATACCGTTTGTCGAAATGCGAAGTGCACCCGGTTTGAGCGCGCGGGAGCAGCGCGTTTCCCTCCTCCGAGCATCCTTCTGCGCGCGGTTTGAGAGCTCAGGCTCCGGCTCTTGCCGTGCTGGTGTCCGAACGGCCCCGGGAGCAAAATGCCGGGTGCTTAGCTCCGTGTGTCCGTGCGTTTCCCCCAAGTTTGGGGGCTGGGGGTGGGGTGAATCCGGCTTGCATAGGAACGACTGGGATCCGGGCTTCTTTCGGAAGGTCTTAGCCCAAATGCAGAAGCCGCTCGTCGGAGGGGCGGTCCGGGCACGGGACGCGCCCGCGGGGCACGGGGGAAGTACCCCACAACCTCTCCCCCTCCCAGCTCGGGTAGCTCCGCTCAGGTTGGGTGGTTTTTAGCTTGGGAAAATGCACCCCCTAAAACTTAGGGGTTTCCTGTCCAGTGGCTCCAGGGACAGCCCAGTTCCCGGAGTAGCTTTCGGGGCCGTGGTTACTTACTGAAGCTAGAGCGGGCGTCTCTTTGCGTGGCATTTTCTGCTCCAGGAATCTCGTGCATTTGCCCTGGAAGCAGCATATGGAGAATCGAGCAGGAGGGACCGTGTGTGGCTGCTGGGATGTGGGAATGGGGGCAGAAAACCATACATCCTTCTTAATGAGTTTACTCATTTAAGAATTACATGTGTTAAGTGGCTTCTTTACTCCTCCTGTTCCTTCTGCGTGGGGAATTACTCCTGGTCCTCCGTGTCCCAGATTCCTTGCGTGTAATCTTGTGATGCTGCTAATTCGAAGCGATGACTTTTGTGCACCTGAAAGAGCCTGGATAAAATAACTTTGGAAAGCTTAACTTTGGAAAGCGATACAGAAAGCAGGGAAGGGTTTATGGCACGCAGGGTTCGGGCGGTAAATTGGTCTTTGACTTTGCTGTTCCTCTCGCTTGCCACTTAAGCTTGAGCTGAATTGGTTTCGAACGTGCGCCCTTTCCAGGACGCCTGCTCGTCTTGCGGATGGTATGCAGAGATTGGAGAGGGAAGACAGGATCTGTTATCAGGTGAAGGGCTTTTTTTTTTTTTTTTTTTTTTAACTGAGACTAAACTTGGACAAATTATTTTTATCCATGCTGAGAGCTTATAACAGGGCTCGTCTATCAGCTCTTCTTAGCTCCAGCATAAAAATCATTAAAAAAAAAAATTACTGTCTGACAGCTACATCTTATTCTATTAGTACGTTTTAATTAGAACATGAGCAAGAAATGCATTATGAATATTCATGATCAGGGTTATTAAAATGCACAATTAATCTGTACGTTTTTAATAACTATATTAATGGAAGGAGGCGGTAGTTCCTATTTTTGTGTTTTCTGAATTGGAAAGTGTGCCTTAACTCGGTTAGTTGGGAAATGGTTTCATTTAAAAATAAAGTTGGCTGCCAACAGCTGCGCGCACACGTGGGCGTCTTTAGAAACTGCACACGCCCTGCCTCGGAAGAAGGTTAGAGGCGCTGCAAAGTCGGGTCCTCAAAAGTTAGGATACGCCGGAATTAAACCCGCTCGTGCCGGCGTCCCGCAGCTCCGCGCCGCGTGGGCCGGGGACGTCAGCGCGCCGGGAAAAGCGGGACCGCGGCTGGCACCGCCGCTGCCGCCGGAGGCTTCGCTCGGACCCGTAGAGCAGAGCTCTGCTGAGCACCGGGCGGCGGCGGCGGCTTTCCAAAAATTTCTGCCTTTGGCTCGACTTTGGATTTACAGAGGTTTGGCGTTTGCTGCCACGTTTTAGCTCCTTGCTGATACGGAGGTTCGCGTTAGATGCGCGATGTTTGCCAGCGGTCCGCCGCGGGCGGGTGGGATATTTTTCCCCCTACGGTCATCCCAGAAACGTCCAAAGCCTTAAAAGCACCTGCAAGGCTGAAAACGGGGAACTTTGCGGACACCCTCCCCGGCGGTGACCGCAGCTCGGGGCGGGGGGCTGGGGGGGGAGAGACCCGAGACCTTCTTCGCGATCGCTGTGCGAGCTCGGGCGCGTGCGGGGCTTGCTCGGCCCGCGCGGTTTGCGCGCCCGTCGCAGAGCTGCGCGCCGCTGTGTTTGCTGCTCGGATGAAAACGCGATAACCTCGGTTCACCTCGGCAGCAGCGCGATCGCGTGAACGGCAGCGCCCGGAGGAGAAAAAAATAAATAAAACGGGGCGGGGGGGGGGGGGTGGGGGGAGAGAAAAAGGCCTTTTCGGTTTCCCCTCGCAGGGTTGTTTTGCTCTTGCAGGCTCTGGCCGCCGCTGCTTTTGCAGCCCGGTTGCAGGCTCCAAAGCTGCTTAGAGGAGGACGGGATTTTTTCCCGGATTCCTGCTCGGCTGGAGCTGGGGGGGGGGAAGGAGGGCTAATCCCAGGGCGTGAGCTGCAGGCTGCCGGGTTGCCGGGATGGGGACGCCCGGACGGGGCCGTGGCGCGCCGTTTGGGCGCCGTCCCTCTGGCACCGCGCGCGGGTGCCCCTGTCCCTCGGCACCGATCCGGCGGCGGCTGCTGGTGATGTCTCCCGTCACCCCTAGCGCTCGCCTCATCCTCTTGCCCCCCTGCTTGGGGAGCCCTGGCAGGAATTTTTCAGGAATTCTTGGCAAAAAAAAACCCATCCTGACCTTGCAGCACCCGAAGTCTCTCCAGATGCCCCCCAACCCTGCCCCAAGATACCCCCCCCGGCCTGGGGCAGCCCCTCCATCATCGAGGGGGTACAAAAAGGACCCGGTATGGGGGAGGCTGGGCGATTTTTGCCTGCCAGCTCCCCAAAAAGGAGGACGAGGCGAGCGAAAGGAGAGGGATGTTGGACGTCGTCGGGGCTTGCCCAAGTCCTTGTCCTTCCAGTGCGCGGCACGAGTTTGCCAAGGGTGTTCGGGGCTGCGGTTACTGCTCGCGTCTTCACCCTGACCGTTGAGATGCTTCAAAAATACCCAGGAAAGCAAAATGAATAGAAGGAGCATTTCTGCCTCCTGATCTCGATTGCTGTTTGCAGGGTATGCAGATGAATTGCTTTAGAAAAACACATTAGCAAAGCAAAAGTTTATTCTAGGAAGTAGGAGGTGGGAGAATTGGCAGTAATTCTCCCTAGTATCCAAGGTATTATTAGAGGCTTATCCCTGCTCTGCACAGTAATCACATTGGAAATTTTTGATTAGAAAACAAAATCTAAATGAGAATTATGAATATTCATTAGGTGTAGAGATTAATATGCATAATTATGCAAATTAGACAGCAATTAAACACCAATTCTCTGGGGAAATGATTAACACAAAGGCACAGAAATAGAAGGATGTAATTTGAAAGAAGTTTCTGGTTAAATGAACAGTAAGGGGAGCGGAGGAGACAAATACACGGCGTGTTTGCCATAATAATAAGCTTTGCTAAAATGAAATTGGTGTGCACCCTGAAACTCTGCACTCACCCCGTTGCCTTGTTCCCCACCAGCACCCCGTTGTTCTGTGCAACCTTCGGTGGTGTCGCTGTGACCAAAGGGTATGAGCTGATCTCTCTTTAAAAGAGAAGAAAGCCTCACACGAGGCCCTCCAGGCATCTCGGCCGTTGGCGCGTACTGCATTAGAACAGGCAAACGCGGGCGGTTTGATGGGAATCTGCAGAGAGCCCGGCCGGATCCCCAACTTGGAGAGGGCTCTCGGCCCTGGGTTGTGCTGGTTGGTGCTGGGGTGACAGATACCGTGCTGGTGACGCCGGGTGTGCTCGGAGGTGGGACAGCGCCGCGGTGGTGGTCCCTTCGTCCCAGGAAGGTCTCACCTCCCGGGGTTTCTCTGCAAGGGTGTCCTGGGGGCTGGGAGCTGCCTTCGATGCTGGCCCCAGGGTGACTCTCAGTTGCTGCAGTCCTCCCTCGCGAGAAGGCCACAGGCTTGATGGGCCCCTTGGTCTTGCCCATGACAGGAAGGGAGTGTTTTGAGTGTTAGGTGATGCTGCGGTTAAAATTTCATTAAGGTTGTTTGAAGATTGATAGAGCACTGGCACAGGTTGCCCAGAGGGGTTGTGGAGTCTCCTTCTCTGGAGATAATCAAAGCCCACCTGGACGAGATCCAGTCTAACATGCTTTAGGTGACCCTGCTTGACAGGGGGTTGGACTAGTTGGATCTCCAGAGATCTCTTCCAACCTCAACCATTCTGTGATTTTGTATAAAGTGTTTTTGGTCAATGCAAGATCTGAGATGGTAAAGCTCAGTTAATGAACAAGACTGTCCTAAAAAAACAGTGGCTTCTGCTATCTATGCAGTGGTTGTTGAAGTGGTAGGAGTGATTTAGAGTGTACTTCCATCAGGAATATGGCGTTTTGTGTAGGTAAGAACAAATCCCTTTGTAAATGGCAGCAGCACGGTTGTTGGATGCTGCTGGGAGCTGCTGTACTAGGTCACTAGTATGACTGTGTTGGGAGGAGGGCTGTATTCCCCCAATAATTAGATTAGGATTTCCAAGACAAGCTAAAAAAAAAAAGGTAAAAATATCACTCTGATCTGTGCCGCTCATGCTCTTAAACCTCTTGCAGATCTGGCATTTCTCCCCACCGACCCTAAGCAGCTCTGCTGAGATACCGACCATGCAGGTGGAGCCAGCGACCTCTCAGGTCCACGTCATGGGTGTACCTGCTCCCCAAAACCCAGCCTTGGCATGGCAATGCCCCGCACCCCAATCTGGCAGAGTTGCAAAGTCCTGGCTCTGCCACCACGTGTCTCTAAAACGGCACAATACCAACGACCGTTCGGCTTTGTAGCCATGCAAACATCATCTGGTGGCACCAATACAGTGGTCCCCATGTGAAGGAAGCCTGGCTCGGCCTTGCATGGTGGAGGTTTTTATGTGGTGTCTACATGTTCAGGGTCCTGTCTGTTTTGGCTTTGTAATTCCTGAAGTGCAAGTCCAGGGTGATATCACCCCGGTTGACTTTGGCCATGTCCCATGTGCTAGTGGCCTCAGAGGCCCAGGCTGGGTGGACCTGGCAGGCAATGAAAGCTCTCCTGTTGGGAGAAGGTTACGTGCCACCAGCCGCGTGTAGTCATATTGCAAAACCCTCATGTTTGATTTGCTGCTGTTTTGGATCGTATCACCTTTGCAAAGGATACACTGTGGAGGACTGGAAGTTAAATTGGCGGGAGCATGTTTTGATCAGCCCCAGTCAGTAGGACACCTGAGCATGGGAGGTGTCTTAAAAAAAAAATCATCCTTGAACAAGCCTGATTAAGCCACAGGTAATATGTTGTACCCCAAACAACTCACAGCTGATGCTCTTACAGCTCTAGGTGCTCTTTTGATCTTCTCATGTGTAATGGAGAACAGGATTTGGCCCATGATCTAACAGAGCAGCGGTACGAGCATGACGGGTCTGTTTGCACACTGCAGACACGGGCAAAATTCAGCTCCTGCCAGCTCACTGGGACACGTACAATAAGTTTTTAATTTGTAGCCCTCTTAAACATCAGTCTCCAGGGAAAGCGGGTTTGTAGGCAGCCGCTTGCAAAAAGCAGAGTTAAAATACTTGTTTCTCCTCTTCCCACTGTCCTGCGTTTTGAAGCGTTTCCAAGCTGCAGTAGGGTTTGCTTTGAAGTTGGCAGACTAAACCCTCAGCTGAATTGGGAAGGTGAGGATGGAGAGGGGAGGATCGGTCACGCCAAGTGGAAGTGGCTTATTAATGAAAATATTGTTTTGTTTGTAGAAGGAAGAGTTAATTTTGCGAGAACACCTTTGAGGCTTTGCTGATAAAGCAAGAGTAACCTTTGTTCTTCCTGTTTTTCGGTAGGTTTGGATGAAAGACCAGGATCAGGTTCCTGGGGAACGGGAGATCAAAACAGCTCCACGTTTGACCAAGGAAGGGTAAGGATGAAGCATAAACACTGAGCTCCAACACAAATAAACAGGGGCTTTATGATGATTTCTCAGCATGTATGTTTGTGCCCAAGTTGGTTCTAACCCTGGAAAAGGTTTTTTCACCCCGTTTTAGATGGTGGGGGGGGGGAGGTGACAAGGCTGGCCCCTGCTTGGGGGGTACCTACCGTGTTGGCTGGAGCAGGAGCGTCCTTGAAGGACGGGAGATTTGACGGGGTTCAGAAGGGAAGGAATCAAGGCTGCGACAGCTTATAGCTGGGGCCTGAGGAGGGGAAGAGAGAAAAGACATTAACTTAATTGAAATGGTGTTTTTTTGACAGATGCTCATGTTTTAATGGGTTTGTGTGATTCGTTTTCGCAATGGCACCATTCCCTTCCCTTAGGTCAGTGCTGGAACAGGCGCTGTGTCATTTTTCATTTTTATAGGCCTTCTCCTCTTCCCTCTGCTCTGATTTGGGGAGGGGGAATTGTGTGGGGTCTTTGCCATGAGAAGCACTTCTCACCTGGTCGGTGCTGAAGGAAGGCAAAAATTGGACAGGAGCTGCCAGCATGGGGCTAACTCCCTGTATTTCTCTGTTTTGATGCCACGTCTCCTCCTCCTGCCGTGGTCTCGTGGCCATACTGGCCGGCTCTTCCCCATACGAGGAGCTGTGCTGGACAGGGGATTAACAGAGCTAGTGTCTTGTCCGTTAATACATCACTGACTAAGGGTGGCCTTGAGACCAAATGCCGTCTCTGCACTTTGGGGGATAAGATCACTTCTGTGCCCTTCTTCAAAGGCACTTTTAGCAGCTTGGGTCTTTCTCTTCCTTTCCTCAATTCCTGATATCAGGTTAAGAGAATATCAGAAGGAACCACGCTGTGTGAAATTGTGCATCTGTCTATGTATATCCATGCACGCCTTGTGTTTGGTTCAGTGTCTTCACGTGTCCAATGATAAGTGTCTTCTGTTGCTTCAGCAGAACTATGGTGAAGGCCCCCATTACGGAGAGCACCGGGACCTGCCATCTCACAACAGCATATCTTCATCACCATTCCTGGGACCTGGACTAGTGGGTAAGTGCCCTTGAGCTGCCTGATGGATACCTGGCCGAAGCAGGTGAAATTTAACACTGGGAGCGTTTAGGCTGGTCAGAATTACTGAACTCTCGCCATCAAACCTTCTCCAGAAGGTGCTATCAAAACTGTGGTTAAAGGAGCTGCTGTCCGGAGGGTCTCATCAGCCTCTAACACGTACACAACAGCCTTTGTATTTTATGTGTGTGATTATTTTTCCCTGTTTTACAGTAGCACCCAGAGGCAATAGCAGAGATTGATGCCCACCGTGCAGGCACGGAGGAGGCTGAGTTTGCTCTTGGGAGCTGGTAATCAAGGGTAGGAAAGCACAGCAGAGTGAGGCTAGAGACACAGCTCGTCCTTAAGGTCTCGCAACAGGCTCGTGACGGCTGGCTGCAGAGCCCAGGTGTCCGGGGCTCCGGTGTGCGCCGGGGTCGTGATCCAGAGCGAGTTGCTGAAGCTGCCGGTGGGTGACGGAAGGGAGCGTCCCAGGGCGAGGGCACATTTGTGCACCTGCAGCCGCAGTGCCGCGGTGGCAGCGCGCAGGTGCCACCGGCTGTGTCCTCCTCTCTCTTTCCACGCTGTGACCTTCTCCCCGATCCTGTGCTGGGTACCTGGGAGCACCATCGTGTAGCAGGGCCTGCCTCGCTTTGCTTTGCAGTCTCGCAGAAACTCGGGGACAGCGCGGTTCCTGCAGACAACCCGGGGTGCTCTCCGCTTGCTGCAGCGAGATTTGGGGGCACGTTCTTGTGCCCCGCTTGGGCAGAGCCTGCTGCAAAGCTCTAGCAGCCCCTTCCAGCTCCTCCATCCCGTGCTGCGGCCAGGCAGCACGAGGGACAGCATGACAGCATGCTGCTACGCTCCCGGTGAGCTGCAAGCACAGCGTAGCCGCCGTCCCCCTCTTTCCTGGAGACAGTGATTGTGCGTGACTGGATGTAAAGACACGCGTGCGACCGTTTACCCAGTTACCGCTCCAAGCTCGGGGGTGGAAGGAGAGATTAAGAGCAGAAAATATCCATCCTGAAGGGCTTAAAGAGCTCTAATTACATTACGCAAGGAATTGGGGTTAGTCCTCTCCACCTTTTCCAAAGTGACGGCAGCTAAAATCCTCCAGCAAATGTGCAAGGAGCGGTGTCAGGGCAGTTGGCGGCATTTGCTCATATTCTGGAAGGGTGAGTTTAGAAGAGGGAATTGTATTTAAAACAGAAAATCCCCAGTACCATCAGAGGTTCCCCCTTCTCCAAAACTGGTTAGAAAGGGGAAGAGATGAGCCGGGTAGCGCTAGGAAGCAGGTGTCCGCCTGTTTCCTCCTTCTGCACCGTGGCTGGTGGAAGGGGCTCGTTGTCAGATCCAGGCTCTTGCCAGTTCACTCTTCTCCGTGTCGGATGGGAATGTTTCGTTGCCCCTCTGGGGTCCTGTGCGGACAAGGAAGAGTATTTCTGGGAGGCTCTCTCCCCCGCTGCTCTTCAGGGATGTTATTCCTTCTCATTTTCTGCTCCAGAAGGATGCAAGCAAAGCAGAAGAGTTGTTTCTTAATGAAAGCAAGGGAGTCCTGATGAAATTCGGCAGGGTTTTCTGGGGGCGTTGGAGGCGGGGGAGCCCATCCCACCCCCGCGGCAAAGTCAGCCTTGAGAGTTTCCAACCGAGAAGGAGCTGTCTCAGGAGGAACATGGAGGTCTCCCCTTCGATGTGTGCAAGGAAGATGTGTTTGGCTTCCACTCAAAGGCAGGGCTCCAGGTCCTTGGCAAGCGCCTGGGCCCTCTGGTGAGGCTGCAAACCCAACCAGTCCCTAGCACATGGAGCTGAAGCCTCCGCCGCCCGGAGAGGAGGTCGTTTCCATGAGCTGTCCCTAAGGTGGATTGGGAGCTACTGTTTTGTGGCACCCAAAACCCCATGCCCGCCCCGAGCCTGCCCACCCAAGAAGGCAACACAGCGCTCGTTGCTTAAGATTTGGATGCTCGTTGGAGCTGGGACAGGCGCAAGGTCTTGTCTGCTGGCCCGGACGGTCAAGGTTCACCCGTGAGAGCCTCACTGCCAAAACAGGAGCTGAGGAGGCCAGGGAGGAGCAGACAGGAGGACATCTCACATTTCAAAGTCGTGTTTGTTCCTAAAATTGAGTGTGGTTAAAATAGAAAACACCGATTCCTGGAGCAGACTCCAAAATAAATATGTTTCATTTTGCCTCTTTGCTCACGGACTGGGAACGACAGACCAAAGGAAGACCACGGGTGAGGTTTGCCCTCCCTTCTCACCAAACTGCTTCTGCAAACTTTTCAAGGGGTGAAATGATAAATGGAAGATGAGAGAAATGAGAACAGGAACCCCCCATACACCGTTTTACGTACGTCAGGAAAAAAAAAAGCAGCAAAGTGGAAGGGAAATGCAAACTTTGGAGTTGTGTCGCTTCAACCGACAGCCCCTGGTTTCCAGAAAAAATTGCTTTTTGAGAGGAACAAGCTGGAAAAGCTAATGTTAATGGGATGATTTAGTGGGACTGATGAATTTTAAGACATGAGGAGATAGAAAGAGCAGATTAGGGTCAACCTGTCAAGTGGTCTGGGATAGATGAAAGACGCGTGAGACTATTTTCTAAGCCCTTCTCCAAATCTGGAATTTATATCTATTTCTCACTCTATTTCTTCAAGGAGGATCAGAAACCACTAGAAGAAATATTTCAAGAGCAGCGTGTTTTGTGTCGGAAATGACGGGCTTGGCCGGTTACAGAGGGAGAGGCTGAGCTGAAAGGGCTCTGCAAAGAAACATCTGAATTTTGGCTTCCCCCGTTAGTATGGGGAGCAGCAAACCTCTGCCAGCTGCCCTAGTAAATGGGGCCAGTGGAAAGATGGGCCCAAGAACTGCTGATTCCTCCAGGTGTTTTTCTCACATTTGTGCCGTTTCCCAGCGCAGGTTGCAGCGAGCCATCTGAAGATGCCTGCAAAAGCCTGGCTGAAGTGGGAACAAGCGCTCTTCCTGCGCTGAAAAGCAAATGCTGTCCAGCCAGCACTGGTTGGAAAAATGGAGCTAAATTTGGTTTTGGTTTGTTGTTCTCCGTTTTGCACGTACATGCAGAAAATGGAGAGGAGCGTCCTGACTCGCAGGCCTCTGGGCGAGGGGACTCTCTGTGAGCCTGGGCTTCAGCCGACTTGCTGGTCTTGCCCACGGGGGTTAAACTAGCTCTGCGCTTCCCGGGAAGGGAGGCGAGGTTACGGCTGGCGGCTGCTGCGCAGGGAGAGCTTTCGGTTGAGTCCCTTAGAGGCTGGAGAATTCACCTGTCCCCAGAGAGCTGGTTGCTTTTTAGGGCCGCGGGGGTCCCGGAGGAGGAGGAGCAGAGGTGCAGCTGCGTGCTCCCCGCTGTCCCACGGTGGCTCTTGCAGCGGAGCTTGGAAAGCCTCGTGCTCCAGGACTGTCGCTGGCGTTGCGGCGTGGGAAGGGTCTTGTTGTGCCGCCCTGGCCGTACCCGGCGCGTGCTTCGCGCGCAACCGGCTTTGCGTCTCGGTCCTTACGTGGGCCGGGTTTCACTGGAGACCCCAGCAGTGCCGCTCACAAACTGATCCAGCGCGAGCAGGGAGTGAGGAGAGAAATGCAGGTACTGCAGGGGGAAAGAGCCATTTTGATAAAGGAGCAGCAGTACATGTAGATTGGTTAATCCAGATTTCTTACTGATCCATTCGTGCGCTGGACCTGGCTTTGGAAGAGCAGCTAGAGAAGGTTTGGTTGCACATTGCTATGGATGCGTGGCTTGCAAGCGGTGATTGTCACACGCCGAAGCAGTGACGAACATTGATTTGGGGTTATACAGGGTGGGAGGAAAAAAAAAATCGACCCAAGCAGCGAGAGCAGCAGCCTGGCAGCAAACTCCAGGAGGAAGACAGGGAACGAGCTGCTCTGACGTTCGGGCTGAGCGGCTGCTCGGCTCCGGCGGAGGGGGGAAAATGCTTCGACAGCCTGCTCTAGGGGAACGTGAAATGCTCTGCTGCAAAGTGCCAGAGAGACTGAAACCCGGAGAGACGTCGTACCCGGGGTTTCTTGCAGCGGGCCGTGAATACCGGGAGCGGGGAGGTACCGGCATTTCTTGGAGCGCGCTTCGACAGGAAGGGCACTGACTTCTGTTTCGTTTGCACGGGACACGCGAGCTTGATATTTGTGGGCTTACGAATGGTTCTTTAGATGCACAACCAGCATCTGGCGTGACGGGACCCTGACTAGGGTGGCAGCTGGAGCACAGCCCGAAAGCTTGGGGCTGCCGTGTCCGCGGGACCTGCGCGTGCCTCGGCTGCTCTGTCCCTTCTCCCGAGGCGCCCCAAGAGCCCTTCTGCGAGGACACCCGTCCCCGAGAGCGATCTTTAATCGGACGCTTTCCAAAGTGTCGGTGGCTCCTCGGGGGCGGAACAGAGTCAGGAAGGTGATATGGAAAAAAAAATTGAGTTTTTTGCTGCAAGATTAACTGCGTGGGAAAAGCACTTGTCTGCGTTGCATTGGACTAGATAACTTGAGTTTTTTTTTTTTCCTTAAAAATCAGTCACTTTTTTACCATTTGTCTTTGGTGAAAGGAGAGCGTGTGTGTGGGGGGGTTGTTTAAACAGCCGGGAAACTGATAAGCCATAACAGATTTCTTTCTAGTAATTATTTCTAGTAATTAGCTTCTTTTCAGAGAAGTGTTTCTAATCTTGTCTGTATTGTGGGCTGTTGCATTCTTCCTGGACAACGGGTTTAATCTGTCCACGGCTGGGGCTTGTCGCCGCTCCTGTTTTTTTTTAAAATAAAACGCGGCTTGCCGGGGCCGGGTGCCCGCCTGGCACCCGCGCGCAGGAGCGCGTCGGCAAAGCACCCGCATTCCTCCCGGGAGGCTTCTCGGCAAACGGGCTCGTCCTGGGGAGCGGAGCAGCAGAATCGCTCATTAGAAAGGGTTGGAAGTGAGGAGGCTGCTGCGGGCGAGGGGCAGGGGAAGGACCAGGGAGCCGAGGGGTGAAAAGAGGCAGGAGGGGGAAAATGCTGGTCTCATAGCGGAGGAAACCACTTAATGCAATAAATAACTGGAAATGCTAAATGCTGCCAGCCGGTTTCTAGGTCCCTGAGTCCTTCCTTGCTTATGGTGCCCTCTCCAACGCCGTGACTGCCCGGCTCGCCGATGTGCCGGCGGGCGCCGTCAGCCGGGCAGAGCTTTTCCGCGCCGCGGGCCCCGGGGAGCAGAAGCCACACGGGGTCCCCGCGGCCACGTTAGCTTTATTTATTATTTTTTTTTTTTACCCCCTTCAACTTGACAAATTTGCGATTTTTCACTGCTTTTTCCCTTTCGGCGTCGCTCACGCTGCACGCCAATTCGCAATAGCTATTTTGTTGCTTCCATTCTGCAAATCGCCCGCTGATCAAAGCGTAAAACAGACTGCCGGTACGGGCACGCTTCGTTTCCGACGTGAATCAAGCGAGACACAAAAGAAGAGACGTTGGATGAAAGTAGCTTTTTTTTTTTTTTTTTTTGAGAAATATCGTGCAGATTTACTCTGGTTTGCAGTCTTTTTTTTCCCCCCCTTGTGTAGCGTGTGCCAAGCAGCTTTCATTTTAGCTTGCTGGTGCGTTTAAGGCTATCTGATAACAGCAGAGGTGTTTTGCTTGTCGCTTAACCAGGCAGGCGATACGTGGAAACAGCGATATATTTGCGAAAGAGAAGCTCGGCGGTCGCTTACCAGCTAAACCAGCGTGGAATTACCCTGGTTTTCCTCTGCTTTAGGAGTAATCGCGATCGGCCTGATGACACAACCTGCGGAGTTATTTGTGTATAGTTACCGGCGCTGCGGCAAATATAGCTGCTAAGCTCTTTTAAAAATTAGGTCGTTTTAAGAGATCCGGCTTCTGACATTTCGACCCTCGTTTACTTAACGGTTAAGCGGCTGAAACAAAACCGTCACGGGGACCGGTGGGTCCGGCTGCCGCGACGGCGGGTCTCGATGGCCCAGACCCTTCCTGGGCTCTCGGGAGCTGCTCCGAAATTAGAAGAGGAGAGGGGGAGGCAAGGTCCTGTCCCCAGGTTCAAAACCTTTTGGCTCATCCTCTCCCATCTCCCTTTTCCCCGGCGGCACCTTCCACAGGTCGCAGTTAACAGCAGCGAGAAATTCCCTCCCGTATTTGCAGCCCGGGCGAACTTTTTGTCTTTTACAAAAAAGCAGCCGTTTCCCACAGAAAAACGTCGCGCGTTGCATTGGGTGGGGGGAAACCCCGAAGCCGAGCGTCGCGCCGCCGCCGGCCGCCCCGTGCCCAGCGCGCACCCGGGGGTCCCGCCGGGCCCCCTCTGCCGCGCGGCTGCGAGGGAAGATCCTGCAAGGACGTTTCGGGGTGGAAACATCTCCGTGCATGTGTGTGCTGGTTTCTTTCGTTCTTTTTTTTTTTCTTTTTTTTTTTTTCCTTGAAAATACTATTTTCAGCAGCGCGTGGGCAGGGCGAGGTTGAGCGTATTTGATAAAAGCCGAGGCAGGGTGCTAAAGTTCACTCGGCAGGGCCGGGGCACGTGGGTTTAGCTCAAACTTGGTGTATTCCCTAGGCGATCTCCAGGTCGAGAGAGATGCGCTGAGTGCAGAGAGAGGAGCCTGCGCGGTGGGAGTGAAAGGAGGGCGCTAGAAAAGGAAGGAAACGATTTTCTATTTAATGCCTGCTTTTTAGATCCGTCTTTTTTTTTTTTTTTTTTTTTTGCAAAGTCAAATATCCTTCGAGAAAGGGAGAGAAAGGTAATGGAGAAAGTAATGCCTCTGCCGCAAGGAGCAGGCGTTCAGCTCTGAACGCTGCTGCCGGGGGTGCGCTGAAACGATATTTTCTATTGCCCGGGAGACGCGTGTGGATTCTGTTGGTCGGTCATGCTTAGCTTTCGGTTTGCTCTGTCCCTGCCTCTGCCAAATTTGGATGGCTTTTTTTAATCTGTCTTGTTCTTTTTTTTTTTTTTTTTTTTCTGCTCGGGTCTGAAATTGCCAGTTTCCATGGCCACGAGCACTTCCCTGCATCGCTGCAATTTGGGGGGGTTGTTGTTCATGGAGCGAGCGAGCCCTGCTGCTCACGAACTTAAAAGAGCTGCTGTTTTAGCAACAAACTATTACCTGCTTCGGTAGCATCTGCGTCGGTAACGGGCAGAAGAAGGCGCGTTACGGGAGCAGGCTTTGAGCCTCGGCAGGGAAGCCTGCGAGCCGGCGTCGGGCACGTGGCCGTAGGTGGGCGTAAAATCTCTGCTTCCCACTCACCCAAAATGTCTTTTTTTTCTTTCCTTTTTTTTTTTTTTTCCTCTGCTGTAGGGAAGAGCAGTGAAAGAACCTCTTACTCCACGTTCGGAAGAGACGCGGGGATGCCAGGACTAAATCAGGTAACAATAATTGAGATTTTGGTTCGCTGGCTGCCGGGAGGGGAGAGCTCAGGAACTGGAAATGAAACGTAACCTGGTGCCTTGCGTCTCGTCTCTACGCGCAAGGTCCTGAAAAATCCTTCAGGCTGCTCGGAAAACCCTAACGATTGGGTCTGCGGTTTTATCCGTGCGTGTCACAGGCTCAGCAGAAGAGTTGTCGGAGTTCAGAGCAGGAAGCTGCCCGATAGCGATTTTTCAGCCCGTTTCCAAACCTCTCCAGGCTCGCTTCGCTGCGCTCGGAGGGCCTGGCCTCACCCCGTTAATCCCACTTCTAACCGCTGCGTTTCGTCAAATACGACCTGTCCACGCTGCCCGTGGGACAAGTTTAAATGAATCGGGTCTAAGCGACGTCTCGTGAGGACAGGGTGGCCCCCAGGCAGGAGAGCGCTCGGGAGGAGGTCTTTTCTCCCCCCAGCTGCCTGGTTTCGTGCGCTCGCTTTGACATCTCCTTCCTTGGGAGCAGCCTGGCGTTGCAAGCTCTCCTTGTTCCTCTCCTTCCCCGGCTCAGACCGGGATTTCCCGTGGGATGGTTCAGCTTCCAGCCCCTCCATAAAACCGCATTGCAATTGTTGGACCTTCTGGAAGTGGCTCGAGGTGCAAAAAAAAAAGAGAAGAAAAAAAGGAAAAAAGAAAAGAGGGAGCTTGTGCTTCAAACAGAGAGCAAAAGCTCTGCCCCATGCGGAGAGGGACGGGACGGATCCGCGTCCTGCCGTAGCCGGCACCGAGATAACGCGGCGTCCCGCCGAAATAGCTTTTTGGGGACGGAGCGGGCGCCTCGGCTTGGCGTTGCCAAAATCGCGCTTTCCGCGGCCTGAGCCGGTGCCGCCGACCGCCCCCTGCGAACAGCCCCGTCGCCTTCGTCCGGGCAGTAGCTCTCGCCCGGGCGGCTTTTTATTTTACACATGTATGCGCACACGCATATTACATGTTTTAATTCTACACAAATTTGTCATAATTTCCTCTCCTCTGAACTGAGGATGTTTCCTTTGCTGAAACAGCTGTGCTGGCTGGCTCTGCCAGAGTGAATTTAATTTACCATTGAAGCTGCTAAAATAAAAACGGGACGGGTGCCAAGGCTCGCTCTTTAATGTTATGATTTTGTTGAGGTTTTCGGGAGGAGGGGGAGATATAAGGTAACAGTAACGGGGTGGGCGAGAGGCCCCGGCGTGGGCGGCAGAGCTCCGTCCTTTCCCCTCCTTAAGGAAGGTGGGAAAAAGCCCTTTTTTTTTTTTTTTTTTTTTCTCCAGGAAATCGCCTTAAAACCGGGGCAATTTAGTTCTTTGCGTTTTCTGAAAAACCTGAAATCCTCCTCGTCTCGCCCCTTCCCGGGAACCCACCGCGCCGGGGCTCGGCTGCAGCGTCCGCCAGCTCCCTGCATCCCGGGAAGGGGGAAGAGGGACAGGCCGGAGGTGCCGTTGCCCCCGCGGGACCTCGCGCCGGGCACCGGCTCTCTTGCAAACGCGCCTTGAAATACCCTGTTTTTTTTTTCCCCCCCCTGCACGCATTAGCTCCCGCTGCCACCGCATTTAGATATTTGCTTTTCCTTTCCCCCCGGCCCTCCAGCTTGATTTTTGGGGCTGCGTCTGCGCGAGGGCCGCTCGAGGCGGCTCTGTTCGCTCCGAGCGAGCGCGGCGTGCGTGCTCACGTGGCCTTTTCTGCATCCTTGTTTGCAGACTGGTTTCCTGCCCGGCGAAATGGGAATCGCGAGTCCGAGCACGCTTTCCCCCACCGGGGTGAAAGGGGGGTCTCAGTATTTCTCTTACCCCAACAACCCTCGCAGGAGAGGTGCCGAGAGCAGCATCGGTGAGTCGCTTCGCAGCGCCCCGGGACGGGGACGGGACACGGGACGGGGACGGGAGGGCGAGCGGGGAGGGGGTCGCTCCCGGGTTGCAGCCGCGGGGGCTGGCGGGGTGCCCGGAGCCAACGCCGAGCTCGGATCCGCCCGTGGAAATCAAAGCGCCGATGCTGCGACGTGGTCGCACGGGTGCGAATCCAGCGCTCCCATTAAAAAAAAAAAACGAAAAAGGAAAAAATCGTTGTAAAACTGGGCATTCGCACTCTTAGTCACGTGGAATTTCCTTCTTTCTGAAAAACAGATTGGGCGAAAGCAGCAAACGGCCGGTAGGGTCTTCTGAAAACGCCCCCGGGGACGTCGCGCTTCAGTAGTCGTTGCCGCAGAGCTCGGGCTCGTCTCAGCCGTGGTTTTAGGGCCGCCGGCCCTCGCTCGAGCCCGTGTCCCGGCGCAGGGGAGAAGCGGCCGCCGGCTCTGAGGAGCGGAGCGAGGCGCCCGGCGGCCGTGTCCCCGTCCCCCCGTCCCGGCGTGGGTCACCGGGGCTCTGCCCGGCGGCCAAGGCAGCGTTTGCTCCCGGAGCTCTCCCCGCACGACCAAAGCAAAAGTTGTCCGTATCTGGATTGACCTGGAAAATAAGCTGTTTTGCTTTTAAGAAGGGTTAAAGTCAGGCGCAAATTGAATTTTTGAGTGTAGATGAGCCCCAGTTCTCCAGAACTTGTGGGTTTTTTTTGTCATAGTTCCCTCCCTGCCCCCTAAAGTTGCTTTATTGCTGCTATTTTGGGCTTTCCCCAACAAACGAAACCAGAAGCGACATAGTGTTACGTGTATTTTTTCCAGCACTTTTCAGAAAAACGCATCTGCTTTGATACTTGAAAGTTAATTTGCTACTTTAAAAACGTTGCTGTTTTACGTTTTCAGCCTGGAAATTGTTTTTTCTTTTTTTTTTCTTTTTTTTTTTCTTTTTTTAAATTTGCGTTGGCTCATTCGTTGTGATGAGTTTCTCCTCCTGAACTACCACCGGGCAGAGTCCTTGGCACGGCGGACTTGCTGTGTCAGCATCCTGCACCTCCTCCCTTCCCCAAGTGGGGCTTTCCTTAATTATGAACTAAAAAAGAAAAAGAAAACCTCATATTTTTAACCAGCACTTCCTCTCGAGCTGCTCCTCAGGATGCTTCCCCCACCCCAGATATTTTCTTGCCTCCCTCCTAGCTGCTCCTTCCCCCAGGACACGACATCTTTCTCCCTCTGAGCTGAAGCCCGGGCGAGAAAGCTCCGCTGAGACTGCGGAAGGACCAGACCGGGGTGAAAGCCCACCTTCTCGCAGCAGTGGAGTTTCCCCAATAAATTATTTCCTATGGGGCAAATGAAAATGCAGACCCATCACTACATTCGTTCTCTTGCTGGATCTTCTTTCCGCAAATCCTCTGCAAGATGAACTGTTTGCAAAAAAACGAGGATGGATCCTCTAACGGGCTCTGTCTCTTCTCAAGAGCAAGCGCAGCCCTTCTCGGCTTGATCACGGGAGAGGGACTTTCTTGTGAGCTCAGTTTTGCCAGGTGAAACCTGCCCACGAAGCATGCAGGCAGGATGAGGAATCCATGATGCGAGAAGAGCTTCATTTTTATTCGTTTTCGTTATCGCTGGTTGAGCTATTGGGCGTTCGAGGTTTGAGCAAATAAAAGTGCAACCGCATCTTCTGCCCTTGGAGTTTGTAGCTATAGCTTGGTGGCCGGTCCGTCTTCCCCCCACCCCGGCTGCGTTTGGGAATAACTTGTCCCTTCAAAAGTTAGATCCTCTCTTGTTTTCTTTACACCAGATGGACAGCCCAAAAAGGTTCGGAAGGTGCCTCCTGGACTCCCCTCCTCGGTAAGTGCCGCCGGCGTTTTCCCTGCGGCTGTTTCTCGCCCTGCTCCCGGCGCGGTCCAGCGCCCCGGCCTCTCCCGGGGCGCCAGAGACTTCCCACCACGGGGTCCCGAACCTCCTCGCTGGGGTGCCCCAGCGCGTGGGTCGCGGCGGCGCGGGGATGGGTTTTGCTGGCTGCGGTTTCCAGCGCCGGAGAGAGGGGAGAACGCGGCGGGCGGCAGCCGCGGAGGGAAGGGGTCGGAGCGCGGCGCTCGCTGCCGCTCGTCTCTTTGGCGTTACATCGCGAGCGCCCCGGTGAAACGCGATATTGGACCGTGCTCGGGTTTCACTTCAGAAGGGGAAACGGAGCCGGCCGCAGCGCGGGCAGGCGGCCGGGGCCGCTCCAGGTGCGCGCGCTGCCTGCGGCAGTTTATAGGAAAGCCGAGCAGCCCGTAGGAATACGCGAGCCGTACTTCGGCGGCCGTTACGGGGGAATAAACTGAACGACGTCTTTGTGGCTACAAGTAATGGGATCTCCAGGAAAGCTAACTGGAGGGGAGCGGAGGAAAAAGGGAGCTGCTTGGCTTTGCAGAGACGGAGGCTGCATTCCTCGCCGGAGCCGTTGCGTGCTTGCCGAGGGCCGGGCGGGCTCCGTCCCGCGGGCAAGTCGGAGCTTAGACGTGCTGCTGCCTGAGCGTGTCTCGCTGCCGAAGCCGAGGTTGGCGCAGCGCGGAGGGAGGTTTGTGCCCGCGGCGCTGCCGGAGCCCTAACGGGCCCCGGTTCCCGCAGGAAGAGGCGCTCGGTGCTTGCTGGACTTGGGGCCCTTTGGCGCGAGCGCAGGCGTTTGCATCGACCTCCAGCTTTTCGCAAGGGGGTTTAGCAAAAAGTCCCTGCCCGCCTCAAAGGCAGCAGATGAAAGGATCTTTCTTGTCCGCCTTGCCTGCAAACACGCGGCGAAGGAGCCCGCTCCGTGTTATCGCTGGACCCCGTGCAAAATAAACACGCTAATAAGCGGCTTATTAAAATAAAGTGCTTTAAAGTGCAATTCCAGAGCCGCTTTGAAATCGCAGAGCGGTCAGCGGGCGAAATAGTTGCGGCTGCCTGAAACGGGAGAGAGGTTCTGCCGAAGGCACCGGGCAGGCAGGGGCGGCGGTGGCCGGTCCCCGGCGGGACGCGGCGAGGCGGCCGCCTGCCACGCTGCCCGGCGCCGGGCCCTGCCGAGCCCTGGAGCCTCTCCCGCGGCGTCGCGAGCCGTTTCTGGCTTTCGCCCGTTAATTCAAGGCAGCGGCCGCGGCGGGCGGCTTTGCCGGAGGCTGGAGCAGCCGCCAAGGGGGGTTTGGGCAGGTCGCTGCCTATGGGGGGGTCTTGGGGTAGAAAGCCCGGCGGCTGGGAACCGTTTTAGCACGTGAATTTGCAATTCCAGCCTGGTTTCTGCTCCGGAGCAAGAAAAATAAGGCCGGGAGGGGGAGGAAAAAAAGCCTGGAGCGCGGCGCTGGGGCTTCGAGCGCGGCGCTGGCAGCCCGAGCGGAGGAAATGACCTCACCTGGAGGTCCCCGCGGCCGGAGCTGCCGCGCCGGCGCTGGGGCCGCTGGGCGGGGAGCAGGGACCTGGCGCTGATTTACCGCTTCCTGCGGCGCTGGGCCGGAGGCTGCCGGCGTTGGGGGGGGGGGGGGGGAGCTGCTGCCACTGCCCCCTCCGCCGGGCCCTGCTCCGCTTGCAGCCCGCGAAACACCAGCGAGCAGCGGAGAGGCTTTCCGGAGCCTCCTCGCTGCCCGGCGGCGCGATTCCAATCCCCCTTTTTGCTGGAAAAAGGCTCTGCTGAAAAGGAGCAGCGTCGCCGTTCCCGTTCCCGCGCGTCCTGCGCTGCGGGACGAAATAAGCTCGCGGCGGCCGGAGCGGGGCCGGGACTGAAACCCGACTCCCGGGATTCGGAGGCGAGAGGCTCGGAGCGGGACGGGCGATGCCGGGCAGCAAGGCAAGAAATTATTTAAAAAAAAAAAAAATCCAGCAGCCGCTTCGAAAGCCCTGCCGGCGCGAGGCTGTTCCCTGCTATTTTATTATCCGTGCTCCCGCTCCGGGTGTCTGGAGCGGGCGCCGGAGCGGGGCTCCGCTGCCGCACAGCTGCCTCGCGCGCTGGCCAGGTGCCAGGCGCTGGCAGATGGCGCTGGGCTATTAGACGTGCTTCGCTCCGTTCGCCGGCCCGGCTCCCGCTATTTAATCAAATTATCGGCAAAGTGGAGTCACCGCGTTCGTATCCTTCGCGGCCTCCTCCGCCGCTGCCCGGCCCCGGCCGCCCCGCGCGCCCCCGGCCCCGGCGCTTTGTCCCCGTGCCGCCGCCGGCCCCGAGATGCGGCACAAAGGCAAAAGCGCTTCTGATTTTATTTTCCGAGCAGGGCGCGAGGGGCAGCTGTCAGCATCTATCGGCTTTTTCCCTTCCCCCTTTCTTTCTCTTTTTTTTTCTTTTTTTCCCCTCTCTTTCCTTCTTAACCAGCTCACCGGCCCAAACTTGGGTGCCGAGCGCGGGAAGGGAAGATGCTCATCAGGGTCGCGGCGGGTGCTGGGTGCTGCGGCGCCGGCCCGGAGCCTCTCGCAGCTCGAGAAAATTTGGGTGGGGGTCTAGGTGGGGGGCGGAAATCGCTGCCGCTGGAATCGCAGCAGCACAGCCGGGAGCTGGGCGAGAGGTGGGTGCCGCTGGCTGGGTGCTCCTGACCCCCAGCCCGCAGCTCCTCACTGATGCTTTTTAGAGCATGCACGTGTTTTTTCAGCTTTTTTTTTTTTTTTCCTTTCTCTTTAAGCAATTTTTCCTACCGCCCGAATAAAACAGCAAAAATCCTCAGCGTTTCGGGCGGTTTCAGAACCAGCCATTTTGCTCTTGCTCGCCGGTGCGGGGTCGGGCGAGAGGGCTCGGGTGCTCGTCGGGCTGCGGGGAAAGGGAAACTCGAGGCGGTGCTGGAAGAGAGAGCGGCCCCAGGCCCCGGCGCCAAGCTCTGCTTTCGCGTGTATTTCGGAAAAAAAAAAAAAAAAAAGAAAGAAAGAAAAAAAAGGTGGTTTCGGGATGAATCGATAGTGATGAAAATAGGCCCCAACAAAGGTTCTCACGTAATTTCAAGTGGCATTTCGGTTTCTTTACACGTTGGATTTCTGTTTAAACAGCGGGTGTTTTCATGCAAGCCCGAGATGGGCTTCTGTAAAGGCTTTCTAGGATGTGTTATTTAAGAAGAAAAAGGAAAAACAACTTATTTTGTGCTTAAAGCGCTGTTAAGCGACGCGCCTGGGCGGCGTCGCCCGCAGCTGGGCGGCGGGCTGTCCTTCGATGCACCGCTCACCTTCGCCGTCCCCTCGTTTTCCGCTATTATCGCGAGTTTTACGGCTCCGGCCGGTCTCCCAAGAAAGGCTCCGCTGGGTGGGAAAGCTCTGGCCGCGAAGGTTCGGTTTCCCTCGCGTGCCTCAGTTTCCCCGCGCAGCGGGCTGGGCTGAGCGGGCCGAAGCCGGGCTCTGCGGAGGCTCGGGGGGCTGACGTGCCCCCGACGCTTGCCCGTGGCCGGCACCACTTCCTTCTGGATCCGGCCTGAGCCCTTGGACGCCGGGTTAGCGTCCAGAAATAATCTCTTTTGCGGTTACCCATAAAGAGTTATAACCGCAGAAAAGGGAACTAGAGCAGAGAGTTGAAACTGCTGCTGCCGCCGGCCCCTCCGGCAGCGCGGGGCCGCGGGAGAGCGCGGCTTTTACGGGAAGGCAGGGGGGCCTTTCCGCTCGGCATCCGCTGCCCCCCGCGCGCTGCCCGTTCCGGCTGAGCTGCTCCCTTTCCTACCCTTTGCCGGGGCAGTTGGCTCCGTCGTTGGCTGCGATGAACGAAAGAGAAGCCCGGGGGGTGGGTTACCCCCCGGCGGACCCGGACGCCCGGGTGCCGGCGGTCGTAGCGTGGCCAAGCGCTCTTCCTCACCCCTTCTCCTGTCCTCCAGGTGTATCCATCCAACTCAGGTGATGACTACAGCAGGGATCCGGCTGGATATACTCCCTCAAAACCTCCCAGCACTGTGTATCCCGGAGCCTTCTACATGGCAGGTCAGGCGTTAGCCGCCCCGCGTTACGCGAGGAGGGACCCGGGGCGGGAGCACGAGGCCTTTCCGTGCTGCTGGAGGGATGAGGTCTCCTGCCGGAGACGCAGAACAGCCCCGAAGCGGCTCCGCGTGTGACGCTTGGCGTCCGCAGGACGTGTCCCTGGGCAGGGCTGGCTCGTCCCCGCGGGGGCTGTCCGCCGCGGGCTCGCGTCTCTGCCCTCCTCACCTCTTCCTTGCCTTCCAGATGGACTTCACAACTCGCCAGACCTGTGGAGTTCACCCGGTGCCATGAGCCAGTCGAGTTACGGTGCCATGCTAGGCAGCTCCTCCTCCCCTCTCCCGCAGTCCAGTGGCTTCAACAGTTTACATCAGCACGAACGAATGGTAACGTATCCCCGCGCCGAGGCTGGGTTCGGGGCAGGCGGGGAGGTGGGGGCCCTGCTCAGCCTGCCGGCAGCATCGTAGCTCACGAGACGGCGTCCGTACGTGACCCATCGTCTCTCCGAAGCTGCAGCAGAGCCCCGGCGCGCCGCTGCCCTTGGAAGGGCTGCGGGGCAGGTCGAGGTGGCCGGCGGCTGGGGCCGGGTCCTGGTTGCTGAAGCTCTGCAGCTTTTTGAGGGCCTCTCTCACGCTTCTTCCCCCTCCTGCCAGAACTACCAGATGCATTCAGGAGAAGTTAACGGCGGGCTCCCCTCTGTGTCTGGCTTTTCCTCTGCCTCCACCCCGTATGGTGTCTCCAGCCACACGCCCCCAATCAGCGGGACGGACAGCATGATGGGTACGTACGGTCCTCGGGCGGGTGGCAGGTCCCCACGCGTGACCCTCCTTGTGTTTCCAACCCCCTTGCTCCGTTGCCACCCAGAGGCTGCGCAAGGAAAGTCAAACTTTTTTGCAAGCCTAGTGCATGAGGGTATGACATCTGTGCCCATTAAAATGGGCCTTGCCGCAGTGGAGGCATTTAATCGCTGTCGAAGACCCGATACCTCTGACCTGGCCTCTCCTAAACACGATCCTACAGCCCCGGGAAGGCCAGCGGGGTGCAGCACCCTCATCTGTGCTGTTTCGAGCAGGTTGGCACGGGCAAGGGGAACACAGGAATCAAGCGCACCTTTCTGTTTGTGTATTTATTGTTAAAGAAAAGCAGTAAGAATGAGAAAGTTCAGTCTTAGAGCAAATGCCCAAGCAGTGGACCCTAGAGAAGGTCTTGCACCAAGTACCTTAATGGACAAGGGTCTTGGTCCCCAAGCCCGGGCGGTGACGGCTGTATCTTCTCTTGGCAGGGAACCGAGGAACCTCGGCTGGGAGCTCGGGAGACGCGCTCGGGAAGGCACTAGCTTCAGTAAGAGTTTCTTCAGATCCCGACCTGCTGCCTGTCCTGTCTCAGGGACTCCCCAAGCTGATCCTTCCATGTGTAATGGGGACCATCTAGGCAGCTGAGAGGATGAAAGCCTGAGAAACTTGGGTGAAACCACGTGCCCCAGAAACACAGCAGCCTCTGAGGGGGAGGCACGGGTTTCCCCTGCATTTTATTTCCCCCTAAGGGCTCTGCATGCTGCCATCCTGCGTCCTGGCACTGTGCAAAAGCCCCTTTAGACAGATGGGGAAACTGAGGCACAGGGGATTTAAAACAGCTGATGCACACCTGTGCGCACAAGCCAGCTCTGCAGCCGCCCAGCCTTGCGCCCGGCTCAACCGTAGCAGTGGGACTCGCGGGTCTGGGGTTTGCTACGTCAAACTGGAGGGTGCCCAAGGGGTGCTCCAGCCATGGGGATGGCAGTGACAGGGACAGAGAAGGGACCCGACAGTAATGGGAAAGCTGCTGGGCACAGAGGCGGGGGAGTGCCGGCAGCATGGTGCGGTGGGGACGAGCCAGACGGGAAGCTGGCGGCGGTGCGGGAGAGGGATGCGCCGGCGGGGTCGTCCTCGCTGCGGAGCGGGAGGCCGGGGCTCGGGAGAGCCTCTTGCAGGGATGGGCGTTGCTGACCTGCTTCTCTTGCTCCAGATTTATTCCCCGGATCACTCTAGCAATAACTTCTCCTCAAACCCCTCTACACCGGTCGGCTCCCCTCAGGGGCTTGCAGGTAGGTGAACACGTTGCTCTGTATGTAAAGAGGTTGGAAAGATTTCCTTCCTGGAGCCTCACGGCAGGATACTTCCTAGGTCAGCTCCAGACCTGCCTTGCCTTCCTTAAAGACCCCACGCAAGCCTGGCCCGTGTATTAGTGGTGCCGCGGGGTTGAAGTATTGCTACCACCCGCCTCAAACCTCCTCCCACCGTTCGCAGAGAGCCCCTTTCCCTGAGCATCCCATTTTGATGCAGCTTGGAAAGTTTGTCCCTGGTTTCTGTCTCCCATGGGAAGAGCCCAGTGTGAAATGGGAGGCGGACGACTGGTTAAAAGCCGCTTGCGGCGCCCTGCAGCCTGTGGCCTGGCGAAAGCCCGTCCCTGCGCGCCCATCTAGCGGGAGAGGAGCTCCCGTTTCTGCAGAGCTGGCGTTGAAGCTGTTCAGTGCCCCTGCAGCCCCCTGCGTGCTGTGGCCAGCCCGTACGTGGTGTAACTGGCCCGTGCAGCCTTGCGTGCGTGGCGGTGGGCCCCACGTGCGGCGCGGGCAGCCCACGCGTAGCGCGGGCGGCGTGTGCAACCCTGCGCAGCGTGGCTGGCTCCTGCAGCCCGGTGCAAGGTGCGGCCAACCCGTGCAGCCTCGCGCGTGGCCCGGCCGGCCCGTGCCGCCCCGGGTGACGCGTGCCGCCCGTGCCCGGCGCGGCTGGCCCGTTCGGTGCTGCGCTCGCCCGGTTTCCAGCCCCACCTAGCGGCTGCTGCGCCCATCCCGCGCGCCCGGTCCCAACCTCTCGTTTGTTTGCAGGCACATCCCAGTGGTCGCGAGCGAGCGGACAGGGTGCCTTATCTCCCAGCTACGAAGGGAGCCTCCACACTTTAGTAAGTGTCACCGAAAGATCTCCCAGCTGGCGCTCTCGGCTATCCGTAGCACATCTGGTGGTAAATGGCTGAGTTAACTCCTCTCCTCCCCAAAAATCGAGGACCTACAGGTGCAGATAGATTTTTGTTGAAGGTGATAAAGCAGCTTTGGGCATTTAATTCTCTGAGCCCGGAGCCTTGCTGGCGGAGACACTGCCTTGCACCCTTAGCCAATTTACAGCTCATTTATGCCATTGCAGATATGGCCCTGCCTAACACATTTTCACTGGTTTCTGCCTCTTTTCAGAGCAGATTTGCTTGTACAACCCCTGGCCGTGATCTTGCCTCTAGAGGCTGGCTCTGGCCGGGTTGGGATGTTGTTTCTCCCCATATCTGCTGCCTCACAGTAGCCAAGTTTATGACTGCAGCCAGCAACTCCTTAACGCAGGGAGCGTGCCAAGCCCAAGCCCTGAGCGAGCCAAAGAGATGCTGCAGCGAGCTGCCGGCTTCGTCGGCGTTAACAGAGACCTGTTTTCCCCTCTTTCCAGCAAAACAAAATGGAAGACAGGTTGGATGAAGCCATCCACGTGCTGAGGAATCACGCCGTGGGCCAGACAGCCACCATGCCGAGCAACCACGGGGACATGCACGGCCTGCTGGGCTCGGCGCCCGCTCACAGCGCCGCCGTGGGGGGCCTGGGCCAGGCCTTCCCCACCTCGGTCATGTCCCTGGGAAACAGGCATCCGAGTCTGGTGAGTCCGGGAGTGCGGCACCGCGCCTGGCTCGTGGGGACGCCTGGGCGCCGGGGCCACACGTCGCACGGGACAGGTGCACGGGCCGAAGGGGACAAGCTTGTCCCCTTGAAACCCTGGCAGCCAGAGGGGCTTCTCTTCTGTTTTGAGAGTAGCCTGATGCGGGGCGACTTCAGCTGGGGTCAGCGGGTTGCCGATTTAAATGGGTGACTTGCACTGAAAGGCAGTTTGCCACGTTCGAGTCCGTGGGATTAAATCCACAGAGTAACTCTCTGGGTACGAGACCTGTGTGTGGTTCCCTCACTTCAGGGCTGTCACTTGTGGGGACAGAGGTGACGAAAGCTTTCGATCGTTCCCCGTAACATGGATGGAGATACCTCGGAACAGTTTTGAGCCAGTCCCCAGGGAATGCAGAGAGGAGGAGAGGCGCTGAGCAGCGCTGTGGGTGCAGGCACCCGAGTATCTCCAGGACTTCTGGAGCCCGTTTGAACAGACACCTTGTCCTCCTCCGTGTGTTGGAGCACTGATGCTTAAGGGCTAATTCAGGCTTGAGAGAACCAGACGTGCTCTGCTTCCAGCCTTTCTGGACTCTGCTGCTAAGCAATGAATAACATGCACATCCTCTGCCAGAAGCTGAGGAGCGCTCTCAGCCCCAGCTGCAGAAGCGGGAGGGTTTGGAGCAGGGTTGGATGTGTCTTGCCTGTCCTTGGACAGCGCAGCGTGGCCTCGGTGCGCGCACAGGCTCAGGACAGCTGCCTGACCGGCAGCCTCCGCGTGCAGGCCCTTCGGGGCAGTGCCGTGTCCGCGCTGCCGAGGTGCCCCCGCGCTGGTGGCACTGATGGGAAGGCTGTCCTCAAAGAAGTCTCAGTCTGAATCGTTAGTGCTTGGCAGAGACCGGGTGAGCCGCCCAGGCAGGGTTCCTCTCCAGCGTGCCAGCCTTGCATCGGAGCAGGGAGAGGCTCTTCCACAGCAGGACAGCGCTGATGGGTGCAGGAGCAGGCTGGCTCCCTCCTGCATGTCCCGTGCTCTGGCTGCGTGGCTGGCAGTGCGCGAGGAGGGAACGGGGCTGCCCCCCAGCGTCGTGTGCAGCATCGAGCGGCTGCGCTTGGTGCCAGCCGTGCCCGCGCGTGCCGACCGTGACACTTCCACCCCTGAAGGCTTGCTCTGCTTGTTCTGCTGTAGGTGGGAGGAGGTCACCCTGAAGATGGGTTGTCCAGCAACCCCAGCATGCTCCACAACCATGTCACACTTCCATCACAGCCCAGTTCACTCCCTGACCTCAACAGGCAGCAAGACACATACAGCGGTAAGGCAGCTCTGCATGTGCGCGTGCTTGGGTCTCGCCCGCTGCCGGGGTGGTTCACACCCTGGGCTTCCTGCAGAGCAGAGGGCCGGGGGGCTGTTGGGGTGCTTCCCTGTGGCAGGCTGGAGAGCAGATCCTGAGCTATACCTTTTCGGAGGTCCTTGATGGGGCTTCTGGTTTGACCCGCATGTTCCTCCCTTTCCTGCCACCTGCAGAGAGCTCTTGGGCCCGTGTCTGCTGGGAGGGGAAGCTGGGCACTGACTCTGGAGGACATCAGAGGTGGGGGGGAGATGAACTGGCAGGGCAGAGCCGGCACCCTCGGCGATGCAGGATGAGTCGGTTCTCAAGGTGGCCCGGGTTGGCCGGACTCGCACGCTCATGGCAGCTTTTAGCAAGGTGTCTGGAGGAGTCCAGAAGCGCAGGGCTTCGCGCTGTCCTCGGGGCAGTGGGCCTAGACAGGCGAGTCACCCGTACGAAGGGGTTTGGTCCCAGCTGGGTCAGCACCATCCCCTCTACCCTGTGCCAGGCAGCAACTTCAGCGGTGCTTTGGGATCTCCCTGGCATGATCCTTGCTCCAGCAGTTCTCCTTGGGCCTACGAATCCCACAGCTTTCTCCAGCCAACGGGGACCCCGGCGCTGGCAGCCTTCGCACTGCGGCGTCTGGGATGCCAGAGTCAGTGGGGCTGGAGATGCAGCAGGCTCCAAGGGAGCTCCGTGCCCCGTCCTGTGCAGGTCGGACCCCTCTAACTGCTGCGCGTGGCTCTGTTTCCTCGGCAGGCTTGTCAGGGGGGCTGGGGCGAAGCAGCGTCTCCTCGGGGACCAGTGAGATAAAGAGGGAAGAGAAGGAGGATGAGGAGAACACCTCGGTGGCTGATAACTCAGAAGAGGAGAAGAAGGAGTTGAAACCCTCCCGGAACAGAACAAGGTGCTCTTTGAACAGGTCTCTCCCTTCGCTTACTCTGTTACTGATCTGGGGGCGTTAGGGCAGGGGTCCGGGCACGGCCGCCCACCGGGCGCTGGGCTCGGCCCCGCGGCCTGCCTGGAGCGGGCGCCCACGGGTCCTGGCAGGTGGTGGCCCGTTGTCCCGCCGCAGGGACCTGCCAGCCCCCGCGTGCCGTGGCAGCGCCCTGCCCTTCCTCCCGCGGAGCCGGCACAGCTCGGGCTCCCTCCGCTCCCCATCGCCAGGTGCTTCGGGAGGCGCTGGGCCGGGGACGGGTACGTGCCGCCCTTCCCGGCCGGTCCCGTCCCCGCGTCCGCAGCATTTCCCAGCGCTCCGAAGGGAGACGGTTCGAGCGTTGCCCTGGCAAGCTGCGCCCACCTGCTCGGCCTCTCGGGGCATCGCTCGCAGCCCGGCTCCGCCGCGCTCAGAAAGGACCGAGCGCCCCGCCGCCCGCCCTCGGGCAGACGCGGGGAAGCTTTCGGCCTCCTCCCCGCTTCGAGTTGTCTTTGCCCTCTGCTTCGGGACTCCCGTATCCTCTGTCACAACCGGCCAGGTATGTGGCAGCGGATCAGGTAGAGTCCTTCCGGCACACGAGCTCGTCTGCAACCTCGCCAGCGCGTCAGGGACCTTGCCGGGGGCGATGCTGCGATGCCAGGGAGCTGCCGGCTCCCGGCCTGGCCGCAGAGGGTTTTGTCTTCCCGAAACGCTAGCGTGGGACAGTGTTCGCCGGCCCTTTGCTCTCTCCCACGCCTTCCCCCGGCCCCCGGGGGATCTCCTGAGGACGAGCTCAGGCCGTATTCATGTTTTTGTGGTTTTGGTTTGTTCTTAAAAAAAAAAAAAAGAAGAGGAAGAGTCTAAAATACTTCTCTCCAAAGTCACTGCATGTCCCCGTGTGCGAGCGCGGGGCACCGGGACGCGGCGCGGGGAGCACGGGGCGCCGCGCGACCGTGGCTCGGCCTCTCGGTGCCTGAACGTGTGTTTCTTTGCTGTGAGTTGACCAGTGCTGAGAGTGCACGCGAGGAATGTCCCTGTCTCGTTCTTATTTTAAACCATTAGTCAAGATGAGGATGAGGAGGACGATCTTCTTCCCCCAGAGCAAAAAGCCGAGAGAGAGAGAGAAAGGAGGGTCGCCAATAATGCCCGTGAGCGCCTGCGGGTCCGTGACATCAACGAGGCCTTTAAAGAGCTCGGACGCATGTGCCAACTCCACCTAAACAGCGAAAAACCGCAGACCAAACTGCTAATCCTACACCAGGCCGTATCAGTCATACTGAACCTGGAGCAACAAGTTAGAGGTCAGTGAGGGTCCCGGAGTGGTGATATTTTACGTATCTGATCGGCACGGGGCTGTCTGTCTGTCTGTCTCCTGTGACACGTGCTGTAGTGCCTCGCACTGTCTCTCTCCCCTGTGGCCTTGGAGTTTCGAGGCTGTTAATGTCCTTTTTTATTTTCCTTTATTTTTTTTTCCTTTTTGCATTCCTGCTTTTCTCTTTTGTTTCCCGCCGCTATCGCGTGCGCTGCATGCCGGTCCCCGAGGGGGGACCTGCGCTCCCGCGCCTTTCCCCGGGAGCCCTTCGCGCGCAGGTGGCTCTAGCTTTCGCGCAGCCCGGCGTTTTGCTACGACCTCGTAGAGAGGGACCCGGATCCGACGTCCCCTCCGCGGGCTGCTCCCTTGGCGAGGCAGCCCATGCCCGTCTCTTCCCTGCGGCAGCAATGCGAGTTGCCCCCTTGCTGCACGCGTGCCCGCCTGGCGCGGGGGCTCCGCTCTCCCCGAGCCGCCCGGGGAGGGTCTTCACCGGGGGGCTGGCAAACGGCCGGGCATTGCTGGCCGCTGCCCTCGGGAACGCCGCGGCTGGCGAGTCGGGCAGGCCCCGGCGGTCTCCGGTCCCCAGCAGGGCTCGGGGACGCCCGGCGGAGAGGGCCGGCTCGCTCCCCTCCCGCGGGCGCACGCGCGCCCCGTCTCGTCTGCCGCGCGCTTCCCCCGGCCGAGCGCGTCTCGGACGCCCGGGGCCCTGTCGCCGGGGAAGCGGAGGGCTTTGCTCACTGCTCGCAGGGTTTTGCTGCTTCGTTTCCGTAACCCGCAGTGCATGCTCCCGCCTCGCCCGCGGCCAGGGCTCTCCGGGGCAGGTTAACCCCCTTTCTCTCTGCAGAGGCTGTTATAACACGAGTCCGTGGTTTGTGCCTGCCTGTGCTCCTCTCTGCTGGCCTCTGCTGTTGCATTGATGTTGGAGTCCTTTGTGCCTCTCTTCAGTTTGTAATTTTTTTGCCTTTCATAACATGTATATTTTTTCCTGTCTCTTTTTTAATTTCCCCTTCCTTTTATTTAACTTTTTTTTTTTTGAATTTTTATTTTTTGGTTCTGTTCTTTCTGATCTCCTACAGACAGTCCCCAGCCGTGACCTCTCGGTGGTCCCACTCTCTACCTTGTACTTGCTGCTTGCTCACCAAGACAGGAGCCGAAGGGTGGCGGGAGGGCAGGGGCTAGACAGAGTTGGCACCGTGTTCACTTTGGTCTCCCACGCTTGTCCCTTTTTAAAGCCTTGCCGGCTGCAGCCGGGGCAGCGAGCCGGGCGCCGCGCGCTGCTGCCGGCAGACGTTAGCGCAGGGAGCTAGGGCGTCACTCCTCCAGCGTCCGCCGTCTTGGGGCCGCTTCGCGGGAGAGGAGCTGCCCGGGCGGGAGCCCTCGGCTCCCTCCCGCGGGGCGCCGCCGGCGTGCCGAGCCGGGCTCCTGCTCACCGTCAGGCGGCTGACGAAGGTGCAGCGGGAGAGCAGCGGCTCCGAGGGAGGGGGGGTATTTGCAGGCAGGCAGGTCGGCGCGGAGTGGAGCGGCCGAGGCGCCGGGCGCTTTGCACCCCGGAGGCACCCGGCTTTGCCGTGCCAACCCGGTCGCCGGCAGCGGCGCTCGCCTGCGGCAGGGAGCCGGCTCCGTCCCGCCGGGCTGGGACGGGAAAGGCGCCGTCGGAGCCGCAGCCCTGCCTGGGAGGGAGCCGGCGGCCGGGAATCGCGGCCGCCGGGATTCGTGCAGAGCGGACGGCAGGAACGAGCCGGGCTGCTGCCCAGGCGAGAGCGGGTTTGGGGCGCCGGGAAGGCTGGCAGCGAGCCCGGCGCAGCGCTGGCGCACGCGGAGCAGCGAGGAGCCGCGCAGGCTCCCCGGGGCGGCCCTCGCCTGCCCTCCGCGCGGCCGGGCGCCAGCCCCAGGAGGCTCCTCCGACCCCAGGAAAGGCTTCGCCTCCGCAGCCCCGCTTGGGCGAAGGCATCGCCCGGGCGGCCCCCGTTGGGGCCACGGCCTGTCCGAGCGCGAGGTCTCACCCGCGGACCCTCCTCAGCTGTAGGGCTCTTTCCTAGGAGAATTTTTTGCTCTGGGGGAGAAGGTCGTCTGTGCAGTAAATTGGGGGAGCGAGGGGCCAGGCTGCGGGCTAAGCCACCGTTTAAGACGCTGCCAGCACGGCTCTGCCTTCCTGCCGCTTTCGGGCGCCCGCGGGACGGCGACGGCGCGGCCCCGGCGCGGGGTCCCCGAGCTCCCGGCCGCGCCTGGAAGAGAAACTCGCCCTCTTCCAGGCTGATTTTATTTTCGGCTCCGTTGATAGGCCTGGATCAGGCTTCGGCTTCTGGGACTGACCCCCAGCGGCAGCCGGGGGCGTTTGGCTCCCGTCGTCGGTGCCGCTTCTCCCCCCGTAAGCGGGTGCCGGGCCGGGCTGCCTCGCGCCGCCGGCGTAGGACCGGGCGCACCGTTTCCCTGGGGACGATATTGCTACAAATCGGATTTTTTGAACAAAATCTTCCAAAGAGGCGTTGGCTTTCCACCAAAACGAAAGAAAAATCCAGCGTCCTTGGCTGAGCACCTCCAAACTTTAGAGTTTGGGCCGGAAACGGAGGCGAAATTTTGCGCGGGGCAGAAGCTCTCGGGCCGGAGCCGGGCCGGGGCGAGAGCCGGGACCCCGAGGCGCGGACGCCCCGGCCCCGTGCTGGCAGCACCTTAGCGTGGCTCGCGGCGGCGAGCAGCCCGAGCGGGCAGGGCCGCCGCGCGGAGCAGCCCGCGCCGCCGCTCCCGCGCCGATTGGCTTTGCAAAGCGAGGCCGTTTTGAGCCGTTCCCAGCGGACGCCAGAAGCACTACCAGCACGGCAACTAACGGCCCCCCCGTGTCGGTCCCACCCCCCTGACTAATCCCTGTGGTGCTATGAACCCAGCAGTACAGACGAGGCCTTGTCACTGGAGGACAAAGATCTGAGGGACCGGGAGAGGAGAATGGCCAATAACGCCAGGGAAAGGGTGCGCGTGCGGGACATTAACGAGGCCTTTAAAGAACTGGGACGCATGTGTCAGATGCACTTAAAAACGGACAAAGCGCAGACCAAACTGATCATCCTACAGCAAGCGGTGCAGGTCATTCTGGGCCTGGAGCAGCAAGTACGAGGTATGGTAACGGCTGGCAGGAGCCTTTCGGGGCCTTTCTCTTCCCCCCCCTCCCCTCCCAGATCTCTGCGGGCGCACGCACCTCCGCTCTAACTCCCGCTCTCGGCGCAAGGTTGCGCGTTTGCGGCGCCAGCGGCGCCCTTGGGTGCGGCGCGCGCCGGGCTGAGCTTTCCAAAGCCACCGCCCCCGGGGTGGGTTCGAGCCCTCTCCGTCCCTTTCCTGTGGGGCTTAACGGGATTTTTGGCACCCGCTTTCCCGTTAAGCAGCTTTGGAAAACTCAGTCCTCAACTGGGCGAGCCGGCTGAGGCAGCTGGGTTTTTGGTTTTTTTGTTTTTTGTTTTTTTTTTAAGCAAGCACATGTTTAAATTGGCATGGTGTTGCAGCTGGGCACGGGCTTTCGCTCTAGCAGGGGTCCAGCAAGGTCACTGCGGCCCCTGCAAGGAGCGGCCAGCAAAGAGCGGCTTTGCGCTGACGTTCCCTCGCATGGCGCCGTGCGTCTGTCCTCGCTCCCGCTTTCGGACGCTGCTGCCGTGCGCGGGGCCGTTGCACGGACTGAGGTTCCCTCCCTCCCTCCCTCCCTTGCTGTTTTTGGCATAGAGCGCAATCTGAACCCTAAAGCAGCCTGCTTGAAGCGTCGGGAAGAGGAGAAAGTGTCCGGAGTAGTAGGAGATCCCCAGATGACACTTTCAGCTTCACATCCTGGTCTAGGAGACGGTCACAACCCTGTCGGACACATGTAAAGGTACCGTCCCCTGCCCCGGGACCGCCGCGCGCCCGCCGCGCCGAGCGCCGGCGCCCGCCCCGACTCGGCTCCGCGCAGCCCTGCTCCTGCCGAAAAGCGGAGCCCGGCGCCCGGGGGGGGAACGGGCGGCTCGCGGCTCGGCCCCGCCGCGTGTCCGTGGGCCTGGCTTCGGGTCGCGGGCCCCGCCGGGCGCGCGGCGTCGGTTCGCTCTCGTTCGGGTTTCTCTCGTTTTTATGCTTGCGTGCCTTTGGTTTCTTTGCAGGTCTTTCTGTTCCTCTGGATACAGAGATCTGTAGGAAGAAAACCCTCGGTGTGACCTGCAACCTTCTCGAACCATAAACTTTAGTACTGCTAATACTGACACACGTGGACGGATCCTGGCATGACGTAAGGAGTGGAAAAAAAAAACACTTTGTCGAAAACAAAACGAAAACAAAAAAAAAATTGCCTTAAATATAAAGCGCAGAACAGTCAATACATATCACTCAGTTAGGAGGGGGTGGCGTGTTCTCTTGGCTTGTTCACAAGCAGCCAGCAGCAAAATTGTGCCTAAGCTTAATATTTCTTTTTTTAAAAAAAAGAACATTAGTTATGAGATTTTTTATGTAGAACAAATAGCAATGCCTTTTGGTTTTTTTTAGCTTCTTTTGCATATGTTTTGTAAGCAACGAAAAGAATTTTTTTTTTGTATAAAAGAAAAAAAGTCTTGTACCCCCCGCTTTTCTGCTGCTGTTTCTATAGTTAACGTTGCATCTTTAGGATCAACCAGAATATTAAAATTGTATTAAGAGAGACTGGATATAAAGAGAGGAATTCTCAGATTCGGCTCTGAAAGCCACTAAAAGCGAATGTAGCCACAGCAAGGGGATATTTTTCCTTGCCTGGCTTGTACCTTCCATTATAAAAAAACAAACAAACTCATGTGCTGAATTCACCATCTCTTTGCTTCGGCCACTTCTGATTTTGGGAAAAGGAAGTTAAACAGCAAAGCAAGCTAGAGCAGCGGCGCCGGGCGGCGCTGCGGCTCCTCCCGGGCCGTGTCCGAGCTCCATCGAGGGTCTCTGCGAGTATCTCCCGGAGGAGCCCGGACGCTGGGGTCCGGCGCGGGAGGCGAGGCGGAGCGCGGCCGTCTCCGGAGCAGCGCGGCGGGGCTGAGCGCAGCCGCGACGGGGAGGACGAGCCGAGCCGCCGGGCGAGCGCGGGCCCAGGGAGCGGAAGAGAAACGAGGGACTCGGGCTGCTTTCGGGGTAAGCGAAGAAGCAACGCGGATGCAAGAGAAAACCCAGGCGGGAGCAAAACGCCTCTTGCCCACGCGTCTGAGCGAGTGCCCGTGCTCGGCGGCGCTTCCCGGGCGGAGGGAGCTGAACAAAGACGACCGAACAAAGCTGGAGGGACGGAGAAGAGGCGGCCGGAGCAAAGGCAGCAGCGGGAGACCGAGCCCGGCGACGCTGGCTGCGGGCAGCGAGCGCGGAGCCCCGGCCCGGGCAGCGGGCCGGGGAGCGGCAGGGCCGGCCAGCTCGTCTGCGCGCCGCCGCGATCCCTCCATCTCCGCGCGGCTTCGCCCCGCCGTCGCCTGGTGTTTGGAAGCGGCGAGTCGGAAGCGCTGCAGGTTTGTTTTACACCTCGACTTCACCCGCCGCGGCATCTCCAAAGCGTCCTCGGAGGCGAATTCAGCACGTCGCCCTTCTTCCCGCGGTGCCGGGACCCGGCCGCTCTTTACCCGCGCGTGGGCTCCGCTCTCGGCCTCGGCAAGCGAGATGCTCCTGGCAGCCCTGGAAACCGAACGCGACCGACGTTCCCGTCTCTCCAAGGGCTTCCCAGGGTCGCTCCGGACAGCTCCCATCTGCTCAGCTGGCCGAGGACCTGGCTTCCTCGGGAGGAAGACCCCCGCGGATGTGCAGAGCTAACGCAGAGGCGCTCGGCGGCCGTCCTGCGGTTCGCACTGGGGAAGTGTCCGCCGCGATTTAGTTTTTGTTTTCTTCCTTCTCCCTCCCCTTCTCCAAAATGGCTTCCAAAACGTTTTGTGCCCAGCTTTGCCGGGGCTCGGCTCCCGGGAGGGGGTTGAAACCCCGTCTCGGCAGCGACTGTAGCGCTCTCGGATGGGGGCCGGCTGCTGCCCGGCTCTGCCGCTGTGCTGGGGGGGCTCGTGGGACCGCTGTGTGCTGGGGCTGGCCTGGAGGGGACCCGGGGACAGGGACTACCGTAGGCTCCGGAGCCCCAGCAGCAAGGTCCGTCTCTCTCCTCTTTGCTTCTCTGGCCTGTGCTCGTGGGAAAGCTGTATTGCCAGTGCTTCAGCCCAGGGAAAGGACTGGCGAGCGGGATCGGGTCCCTTGGCATTTCCTAGCACTCGTAGGCTTTGGTGTAACTTCCTGGTGCTCCTCTTTGCCCATAGTTATGCTTCATGCTACAACAAAGCTTGCTGGAAACGTTCAGGAGCTGGTTACGAGTGCTGGACGGGGACGGGAGAGCCTCTCCTTGCCGCCCCCGGATCCACAAGGTCCGACTGTAGCTCTGGAGGTGTCGGGTGCTCCTGGCTTTCTCTGCCCCCAACCGCTGCTCCTGCCATCGCTTCTGTGCACGTGAAACCCGACGGCCCAGCAGCCACCAGCCTGATTCCCGGGAAGGGTCGCTGTGGTCCCTGCAGTCCTGCAACATGATTTCTGCTCGCCTGTGTCAACAGACGTGTTTCAGCCTAATTAACTCATCGGGTTACGACATTCTTTCCTCCCCTGGGTTCTTCCGCCTGCTTAAGCATCGGGCAGCATTAGATGGATGAGGTTTTCAGCCACGTGTGACAGGCTTGCCCCAGTGGGGCAGCTGCTTTGCAGCAAAAGCCAGGTCTTCCTGGAGCATCGTGCTAGGGTTGCCTTGAGTTTCAGCCAGTTGAGCGAGTTCAGTTTGGAACGATAAAGCATGCGGGGATGGGGCAGTGCCCTTGTGAAGCCTGCAAGCCAGGTCCAGGTGCTCAAACGATCCTGATTTGGGCTCTAGGCTAGAAAAGAGGAGTCATTTGCTGCCTTATGCAGTAGAAAAGAGGTTGCTTCATCCAGCGAGCGTTCCTGCACCATCGGCAGGGTCATGCTGGGGCCGGGATGGCTCTCGCTGCTCTGCGCTTTCTGCTGCCCCCGGCCCACGTCCTCCTTTCAGGAGGACCGGGGAAGGAGGGAGCAAAGTCCCAACTTTGGCAAGCTTGAAATCATACACAAAGGTTAAAAGTGCTTCCCCACCACTTTGATTCTGCAACGAGAATTTGAGGAGGCAGCTAACTTCAGATGGATTTAAAGAAAAGACACTGTAGTCAAGAAAAATCCCATAAAAATCCCAAAACTGTCAACCAAATTGAACATTTGGGAAGATTTATGATTTGATCAAAATTTTGTTAAAACTCCTTCATCCCCTCTTAGTGCTGGCTGATACTCTGCACACAGGCAAAGGAGGACTCTCGATTAAAAAAAAGAAAAAAAAAGGCCTTTCCCATCATCCCTAAACTGCCAGGCATTGTAGCAAAGATGGGGTTTTTCATCTGTATTTAGGCGATTTAGGTGTTGTTTTCCTCTTAATAGCAAAAGTGGCTAACTTCCTTGGCAAAGCATGAAATCCCAGCCCATGTGTATGGGCAGCTGTGGAGTATAACATTGGATGCAAGCCTGGCAGTCGGTTCTTGAGCATAAACCCTTAGTGCCAGGGTTTGGGGGAGACTTTGGTTCTTCCAGCAGGACAGCGTGAGGTGGGAGCCAGGCATTTGCTGCGCCTGGATGTGGCACAGCAGCACTGGGTGCTGCCTAGCTGGTACGTGCTCCGTCGGGCTTGCTGCGCATTCAGGTCCTGCCACGAACTAGCTGGCGTCTCTGCTATCCGGGAGCTTAGGGAGCAATGGCAGAGCGTAGCAAGGGAAAAACTTTGGGCAGCAGGTACGTTTAGCTCATAGGCGGCTTGGTGCTGTAACCAGGGAAAGCAGCTTGGCTAAAAATGCGCATTGCAACCTATTGCAATGAAACCCTCTTAGGTGTGTTGGTTGGAGACGGCTCTCTGACCGTGGTCTGCGTGCTCCCCAGTAAGAGCTGGCTGCTAGGTTATCGCGGAGGACGAGGATTGTCGCGGCGTTGTGCTTTCCTCTGGCGTTCGGCTGTGCAGTCTTACAGATCGTATTTCTCCCTAAAATTTCTCCTCCTGCCCTTCCAATCCCAAAGGAAAACGTGATTCTTGATCGTCACATAGCGAGAGCGAGCAGCTTGTCTTTTCCCCCTCCCAGGCCACACTCTGCCCATCTGCACGCCAGTGGTCCTGCTGGGAGAAGCGTCCCGGATGGGTTGGACACCTACAGTGGACACTGCAGGTGGCCTTCGGATTTGTGCTTCCTTTCTCAGCCTTGCACGCGTGGGTTTTCCTGGGCTGCGTGCCCCGCAGCGTTTGGGGCCGCAAAGCCCCACAAAGCTTCCTTCTTCTGATGGGGAATTGGGCGAGAGGGAAGGTCTCCTTCTCCCAGAAGGTCTTTAAGGCATGGCCAACTCTGCAGAAGTGGTGTTGGAGGGGACAGTTTGGAGTTGTGCTGAGGGTTTGGTCCATGCAGGTGTGGGCAACTGCTCAGTTGGGCTGCATTTCCCTGGCTCTCTTTCTTCCCAGGCTGCATAGCTGAGTTGCATCCCAGTTTTTTGGTCCCCTGTGCACTGCCGCGATGGGACAGTTCGTGCGTGATGGGGCTGGGAGTCACTTGGATGCGAAGGTGACTGTTTTTTGCAGAGGCAGCATTGAGGTGCTCACCCCCCTCACCTAATCCTGCCTCAAGAAGTATTACTTTGGGGGACAAGAGGCTGTGGGAGATGTATCCGTGGACAGGGGGTCTCAAGAGAGGGGCTTCCAGCTCACCCCTAGCCCATGGGACCTCGCTCTCAAGCATCCACCTGCCTCCCTCTGCATCATGCCAGAGCGCTGTGCGCGGTGCCAGGGGCCAGGGAGTGTCTGGAATCCGATTTGTTAACAGTAAAAATTGCAGAATTTAGTTCTTTCTCCCTCTTTTCACCTTCACCAGCTTTCACCCCTCAGCAAAACAGCTGCAGCCTCCCCAACGCAGCACCTTTACGGTCTGATGCCATCTGCGCTCGGCACCGACGGGCGATGGTGGCGCGCTGCCTGCTCCTGCTCGCAGCCCCGCAGCCGCTGCCAACGTGCCCCAGGGAGCGAAATTCCAGCTAACCCCTGGCTTGGCACTTGCTCCTCTGCCTGTGACCCACCAGTCAGATGTATTCGCAGCCAAGCGACTGCTTGGCTTGAGTTCAGCTCCAGCTCTTTGCCAAGATCTCTTTGGGCTTCTCTGCTCCCCAGACTTTACAGCTTGCTCTGGTGTCCTAAGGTGGCGCGTAGGCAGGAGGGACAGGACCGGGGATGTCTGGGTCACAAAATCTCTCTCTGCTCCTGGCTGAAGTGAGCTGCAGCCTGGGAGCTAGGGCCGTAGCAGTTCGTAGGCAGCTGGTTTGCAGGATTCAGGGCAATCAAGGTAGCCGCACGCCTAGAGATCCCTGATTGGGCTGTCAGGAGGCGGCTGCTGCCACCGATGGCTTGTGGCACACGGAGCAGGTCCGCGCCGGCCCCGTGCATCTTGCGGCAGGGTGAAGGCGCTCCCCCGTCCCCGCACGGTCTTTGCTCCCGTTGCTCTGGGGCCGGGAGCGCGGCTGCCTTGCGACAGGGGTTTCGGCCCTCCCCAGCTGAGAAATGCGGAAGCGCAACGTGAAACCTCCCCAGCTGCGACTTCAGTGAACGGCTTTTTCCCCTAGTCAGGACGGTGGTGATGAGCTGGTTTCCTAGAGGGTTTTGCACTGGCTGCCCAGTAGCGATGCTGTGGAGGCGTTCCCAGTTGAACAGGAAGGGCAGAAACAAGCTGGGATTTCCCCAGGAGTCTGCAATTTCAGGTTCAGTGCAGAAGCCTACCTCAAAGGTCCCCTGCATCTCACACATGGTCTTCAGGGCCCCGCGCCCTTGCTGGCGATGCATTGCATCCCCCCGTTGGCAGGCAGACAGGTGATGGGACCCTTGAGAAATGGGAGGCTTTCAAACTCTCCCCGTTCCCCATCCCCTGCATCCCTGAGGTTTTTTGCTCTAACAAGGTGGCAGCCAATTTAAGGCCCAGTGGAGCCCCTGGTCCTCTTGCAGGCCCTGCTGTGTGCCATGACGGCGAAGAGGGTGCCTGGGGTTTTAGGAAGGAGCTGAGAATGGGGAAGAGAAGCAAAGCTCATACTGGTGTTCCCAAAAATTTGGGAGAGGAAGGCCAGCAGTGTAGGCAGGACCAGGGCAAGCCATAAGCCCCCAAGGTGCTGCACTGGCTGACCTGGAGCAAGCTGCAGCCACCAGCTTTCCGCTGTTCCTGCTCCACAGCAGCAATAGGAAGATGTGCTTTCCATATGCAAAGCTTGCACAAGGTGTTTGCCCTGTTAAATCCTATGCAACCCTCTCTCCTCTTCCCCCATGGCCCTCCAGATCCCATCCTTGCCCCTTCCCTCTGCTCTTGTCCGTGACTGCTGAGTCCCTGCTCCCTGCTGCTCTCAGGGTCCAGCTTCGCTTCCCAGCAGCTCCCGAAAACATTTCAAGACCTGTGCATTGGAGCCTGGGAAGTTGAACGAGGGGTGAAGCGGTAGCGGCACCACCTCCAACCCATGTTGCAGGAGTTGGGCACTGAATTGGGAGTGGCAAGTGGCAAGACCTGGTCCTAGGGATCTTCCATGCAGGCTTCACCCTGCCCTGCCTTCTGTTCAATGCTCGGCCGCTCCCCGCCAGCATCCTTCCTCTTCGACCCTCTCCCCTGGTACGTTCTGAGCTGAGCAGCTGCATCCCACCACGATGCTTCTGGCTCTGCAGGCTGCAGTGCCTGAGCTCGTGCTTGGCTTGGTATTTCTTTAACCATCTCAAGCTGAAGGTGTGTTTTTCTTCCTCCTCTGCACCTCGATCTCACTGAAGTCCAGCTCACATCCTTTCTTGTGCAGGTTTCTTTGCACAGGGGCAAACCCTGCAGCCAGCTGCCCCGTGCTGCTCATCTGCTGGGGTGGAGGTGGGAGCGTTCAGGAGACGGATGCTCCAGTGGGTTCGGGCTCTGCTGCGGGGCGATCGCACAGTGTGGCCGCCTCTCGCTGCCCTTGGCGCCTGTCTGACCGCAGCTCTTGGGTTCGGCTTGGTGACCCCCAGTGCTCTTTGCAGAAGTTTGATCTTCAGGGAAATCAGCCCTTAACTGTAAAGCCAGCAGCCGTGTTTCCTTTGCTCTGTGTTTTCTGCAGGACTCTTGTGCGAGCCAAATGTGGGGATGGTCTCTAGTTAGGAGGGTGTTCCTGGCCGCACGGCTCCTCTCTGCTAAAACTTCAGTTCCCATCCTCAGGGGCAAGAGGCAGCCCTGCTTTGGGTCTGCGCATCAGTATTTCTGTTCTGCTTTTGTATGCCTCTTGCTCCTCAGGTCTTGCAAAACCAACCCCGGTCCAGCCAGGCACTGACCGTGTTGGAAGGAGACGGGATAAAACTCCTTCTCGCGCTCTTCAGACTGGGCACGTTGCAGCTGCAGGCACCGTTCTGCGCAGTTGCAGAACCGGCGCTTGCAAACGGGGCATCCCGGGCACCAAAGGCCTTTTGCCGCGAAGCATCTCTGAGCCCTGCGGCCGGGGCCCCGCGGGGGTCCCCTCCGGCGGCAGCGCCCCGCTCCGAGTGCCGCATCTGCCCAAACCGCCTCCAGCTTTTGAGCAAAGCACGAAACATTGGGGCTCTCGGGAAGGGAAGGAGCCGCTGGAAAGCGATGCCCAGCGATGCGCTCTTCTGCCATTCGTATTTAAATTGTCAGGAGAGGGGAGAGGAGAAGGAGGCACCTGGTGAAGCCCGGGGTGACCCCCACCGACGCACTTCCATCTCGCCGTCTGCGGGCAATGACATTTTCTAAGGAGGACTCCAGCTAGTTTAGCAAACAAAGCGTTAAACTTGGTTGCTCTTTTTATATATTTTTGTAGGGGGGCAGGCGAGCGAGCAGAGGGCAGATGCCTGTGGAAATTGTTTGTTTTTAACCCTGTAGAAGGTTTGGGTTTTTTTTTTTTTTGTTTGTTTTTTTTTATGTTTGGGTTTTTTGGTTTTTTTGGCCTTTAAAAAAATGGTCCTTGCTTTTGATGTTTATGCTGCCTACCTGTAAATCCAGATGTACTTAAGTGGCTGAAATCCTTGTTCTTAAATCAGATACACATTATAGTTTTGAACTATATATATAGTAAATATATATATATATATGCCTAACCCAGCAAAAAAATAAAAAAATAAAGTATTTGGGGGTGGGGAAATGCGTTGTTCTTTGAAATGAATCACAATTGGGGGATAAAATTGTGTTTCCGAGTGCCTCAAGATATGAATTGTTTTCATTTTTTTAAATAATTTTATACAAGTGTCAAAACAGCTGGCTGGATTATTTGGAATTTTTAAATAATCCTAACTTTTTTAAAGTAGATTTTGAGAACTGTCCTGTATATAACAGTAATGTAGCAATAAATGTGACATTTTATAACAATATTACTTTTTTTTCCCCATATCTGTCTTTCAGATGTTGTATACCTATGAATGAAAAGTTGTAATAAAGGTTTTACCTTGTACTAAAAAAAGAAAAAAAAGAAAAAAAAAAGGCAAGGCAAGACGAGACAGGTTTTCGGGCGCTGCCACTCTCTCTCGCTTCCTGTGCTTCGGGCAGCGCTGCCCCCTTCGTCCTGCCCATCGCCCTGGGGTCTGGGCATCTTTCACAGCAGCAATTGCAAAAGCCTTGGCGCATCTTTCTCCCTTGGCTTTCTCTGCCACCTCTCTGGGCTGTCGTTCCAGTGGTGCTTTTTTCGGGGGGGGGGAAGCATGTATTTTCACCCCAGGCTCCACGCACAGCAGAGGTCTCGTCCTCGTTTTGCTGGGAAAATTTGCATGGGAAAGCAGCCCCTGCCTGGCTGCAAGGAGGCAGGTTGCCGCGCGGCCGGGGCTGAGCTGCAAGCGCTCCCTTCCTCGCCTCTGCCCTGCCCTGGGGAGCACCCAGGTAGGTTGGCACTGGCTGGCTGCAAGTTGCAGGTCAGGTTAAATGCACCCACCCCTGTCACCCAGTCCAGGAACCCAGTTTAGACTGGCCGTGGGGAGAGACAGCTTGGCCGCGTGTTTAAGAGGGCTTAATCGTGCAAGAGCAGGCTGGATGCGGTGCTCGGAGATAGCCCAGCCTTGTTGGTTCACCCTCCCTGCCTCCTTTTTGGGGTGAGGATGTGCCGAATTGGGCACGAGGTTGGATCTCCCTCTGTGCCTCTCCGCCAAGGAGGCAGCGGTGGCCACAGCACCCCCAAACAGGCCAGCTCGGCTGCCTCCCCTCCTGCCTCCAGGCTTCGCTGGGGAGCAGCCCCACGTGTGGCCCCTCTGATAACAGGTATTTCCCCAAATCGTCACAGCTTTAACCTTTGTGGTTTCAGTGGTCGGTTTAGCCCTCTGCCACCAGCTTGCTCTTTGCATTAGCGACTGCCTTTGGGGAACCAAAGCAAAGCTGTGGCTGCTGCAGCCCAGAGCACCAAGCCCTGTCCTGCTGCCCTGGCTTCCAAGAGAAGATGCTGCTCCAAAGATGCCCTCCTTGCAAAGGTGCAGCTCTACTGCCCGCACTTCAGCCGTGCTGCTCCATCTCGAGGCTTGTCCATGCAGGGCCAGGCAGCAAAAAGAGTTCAGATTAACTCAGCAGTGACTCTTAGAGTAATTAGTTAAATTTCATTAAGCCCCGGCTGCCCTTTCCTCAGCAGTCAGCAGGCTGTGTTCGAGGCAGCGCGCTGCTCTTCCCCAGGGAGCCGTGCCGAGCGAATCGAACAACGGTCCTCTTAATTCCGCCTCTGCTCCTCGAGGCCGATACGCTTCACCTCGTCCTCTCAGCCTTCACTGCCGCCTCGCAGGGGTCGTTCCCAGCGTGCTCTCCCATGGAAGAGCTGATTCAGCACAGAGAGCTGCACCGACATGTGGGCAGAGCCTGTGCTGGACCTATTTGCTTTTCTCCCCCGAGTTGGCCCAAAGCAAGGCCAGGTCCAGATGGGCCAAGCTGCTTCCAAGACACCAAATAGGTTAAGTATTGAGAAATGTGACTGAGATGTGGGCTGCCAGGCCAGGCCGGGCTGGAATCATGGATGAGGAGGGGAGCCATACCCCACTACCAAGACACGGTGAGGATCAAGAAACCAGGGTTGCACTCAAGACATGAGACAGAAGTGTGCTTAGAAGCAAGGCTGAAGCTTGGAAGATGGATGCTCAGCGATGCACCAGGCTGAAGGTAAAGTGGGCAAGTCTAGGGGGCAAGGGCAACCCTGGGGTGGGAAGGTGGGAGGTTGGGCAAGAAGCAGGAAGAAGGAGCAACACACAGTTGCTGTTGTGTGGCTGAGAGCAAATAAGGGGTTTGCCCAAGAGACCTTGCAAGCAGCCAATGTCCAGGGCTGATGCTGGGGCAGGAGGTCCCTCGGTGAATGCTCAGAGCCATTTTCTCCCCAGAGATGAGCCGGGAGCAGGGATGACACTATCAGATCCTGTGGGCAAGCACCATGTTGTGCTGGCACTGCCTCACATGTCCGTGAGCGGTCCTTTAAAGCAAGATCCTTAAGGCAAAGAGCCCAGTCAGAGCAGAGGGTGGAGTCCACCTCACAGCTTTAAACTAGGTCCAGTGATTTGAGTTTAGCATGAGGTCTCAAGAGAAATGTCCCCACTTGCTGTGGTGGCCTGAAGAGCTGCAGATCGTTTGTTCCAATGGTTAAATTTATTTCAAGCCCAGTATGGGGTTTTGTCTTTTATTATGGTGTTCCTACAGCAGTGCTGGACAATCAGCCATGCTGCTCTTTTCTGCTTCAGGATCTTCAGAATGGCAACTCTTCCAGAGAAGTCACCAAGAGAAGTAAGTGACCATTGGTGGCAGCTCAGCTTCAGGAGTTAAGCTTTGGAGCGCAGCTCCACATGGGGCTGCCGCAGTGTGAACGACGTTGGTCTCCCAAAAACTAAGAGGATTTTCTCCAGAAAAAGAGCAAGAGCAGTATGGCAGTGCGGTGGCCAGGGGAGACATCAAACTCCTTTGTGTCATGCTTGACCTGTAGATGACAGCAAAATTTATTGAAAAGATAAGCTGCTAATATCCCTTTTGTTTTCTTTTCACCAGGAAATTGATAGTATTATTGGATTTTTCTCTGTCTGGCTAGACTGTGGTAATGCAGTAGGAAATCCCCCCAAAATGCCTTGAAAACCCCAAGGCTTCTCTGAAGATAATAAACATCGAGCTGTTTTTCATTGCCTTGTGGGTTTTATTTTGCATTTGTTATGGGGTGGAAACTTCCAACGCAAAGCAGAAGCTGCAACTCTCCCATGTTCGCGTGACTCCAAGAGGCACAGAGGTAAGAAGCCAATTAAACCCCTTTGACCTATGCAGAGACTGTTTCCCAGGCTCCGTCCTCCTCCAGGTTGGTGGTACCATGGTGGCTGTGGCAGGGGCACCAATTTCCTGCGGGAACAGCAGCCGTGAAGCTCCCTGTCCGACTTCCCCCTGCGCCAGCTGGCGCGTGGGCAGCGGGTAAACAGCTCGCAGAGACGAACCCAAAAGTCTGCACGGTTCAGCAGCCCGCGTCGCCCTGCTGGTATCTAGGCAGAGGAGAACTCAAAACCGTTACGATAAAATGCGGCGTTTAGTCAGTCAGCAAAAAAATTGGTAAAATAGTTGTTCTGTGTCTGGGTGAGAAAAAACAGGGGCCAGGAATCTGCAACAGGCTCAGCTCAGTGAATCCGGGCACTGGCACTGAAACGCGCGTGCCCGAGCGTCCTGCGCAGGGGCCGCGCTGGCTGTCAGCGCGTCGCTCCCAGACGCCGTTATTTCGGTTACCTCAGGGGAGCGCAGGAAGAGTCTTTGCCAATCCAGCCCCAGATCTCAGGTGCACAAAGGCTGTAACGTCTTCCTGTGGACTTTCTTGGACCTGCAGATTAGCAAGAGGCCGAGTTGGCTTCGAATACTGTCTCGGGGACTTCACGGGGTGGGGTTAGGGTCCTCTTCCAAACAAATGTGCCTTCAGACTCCCTCTCCTCGGAGGCTGCAGGGGCAGCAGGGAGGGCAGAGATGCTGACGGCCTTTGGGGAAAGCGCTCTGCAGCGGCGGCCCCTTCCTCCGGCACCGAGCATGAGGCGTGCTCCGCTCTCCGGCAGGGCGGCAGGGCCAGTCCCCTCGGGGCTCGTGTCCCCTTGGGGCTCGTGTCCCCTGTCCAGCCTGGGGCCAGGGCCGGTGCCCTCACAGCTCACGTCCCCGCTCTGGTGTGGAGACAGGGTCCGGGCCCCTCGGCCCCTGCTCCAACGCGGGGCCAGGGCCAGCGCCCCGGGGTGGGGGGGGACCTGCCTCCCCGCTCTGGCAGGGGGGGCAGGGCCAGCCCCAGTGTCCCTGCTCCAGCAGGGGGGTCAGGGCCAGCCCCCTCGGGGCTCACGTCCCCCCTGCAGCACGGGGGGCGCCGCGGGGCTGTGATGGCGGGCGGGCAAGATGGAGGCCGGCCAAGGCGGGGGGGGGGGGGGGGGGGGCGCTGTTACCACGGCAACGCGGTTTTGCTCAGGCAGCGGCGCGGGCAGCCCGCGGCCCGTGGGGGCCTGGGCGGCGGCGGCGGCGCGCGTGCGCAGAGGGGGTGACTTTGAGGGCGGCGGAGCGGGATGCTGAGCAAGCTGGTGGGGCCGCGCTACGTCCAGCTGCTGCAGAACTGGTGAGGCCCGGCCGGGCCCCCGGCGGCGGCGGCGGCGGCGGCCCCCGCCCTCGGGCCCGGGGCGCCCCGGGTTCTGTGAGCACCGCGGCCGGCGGGGTCCGCCCTGGGGCTGGCGCTGAAGGGCGGCGAGGCGGGTGGCGGGGGGGGGCCAGGCCGGGCCGGGCCGCTCCGCTCCGCTCCTCGGGGCTTAACCGCTCCTCGCGGCGCCTCCCGCGCCGGGGCGGAGGCTGAGGGCGCCCGCAGGCGCGAGTAAGGGGCGCTGAGCTGTGAGAGTCACGCAGCAAGCGGGGGTCTTCGAGCTTGGTGGCGAGCCCTTGAAACTAAGCCGTTTTCAACTTATTTCCCGTAAAACATCTTAGCTGCCCTGGGAGTTAGTACTTCCAGCTGGTGCGAGATGCTGTCAAGCTTTTTGCTCGGCTTCTTTCTTAAGTAAAATGACTTTCCCAGGTGTTTGAGTGATGCGTTTTCCAAAGCTTCGGCGGTGAAGAGCTGGTGGTGTTTACCTGCCCGTGTCTCTGTTCTTTAGGACTCCCACCCTTGTTACATGGGGTGGCGTAGCCGGGACGGGTATAATATGGTTTACGGACTGGAAACTGGTCCTTCAGTATGTTCCCTACATCGGTGGCAAGTATAAAAAAGAAGACTGAGCTTCCCCCTAATGGTAAGTCTTGTTTGTGCATCTATTTATCTAAAGTAGAGTTGTGTGGCTGTTTTGCCAGGATGGAATCAAATTGTTGGTCTGCAAAATGTGATTATTTGTGGGTTTTTTTTCAATACAGGGCTTAGCAGAGCATCAGAAGGACAAAATATTAGTAATATATTTATCTTTCAAGTGATTGTGTTGTAGGCTGTGGATTTTTTTACAATGTGGTGTGATTCTTGAGAAATCAGTTCAAAACAAAAGTCTCCTGTGACAATTAGGGAGTTCTAGTAGATCCATTTACATTCTAATTTTAGCTAGTATGCCTTCAAACTCATGACTAGTTTTGTGGCTAGGTGATTCCTTCCTGTTCCTTGGTGTAACTAAATTTGAAGAAAAGTTTCTTTCCTAAGTCAGTTGCAATGATAGTGTCTCAGGTGACTGTGGATGTTTATGTCAGTGGAAAAGCTCTCAAGTTATGTAGAAGCAATGTAATTATGTAGTAAGGAGTTTTCTTTTTTTAACTTAAAAATCACCTTAGCCAGTAGTAGCCAGTAGCAGTATGCGGATATATTCTGAGACCACAGCTTTTGTTGCCAAAGAGCATTGATGTGTCTTTGTGTATAAATGATCGGTAAGGAGCATGTTTATGTACAGGAGTAGAGAAAGAAGAGGTTTCTGTGGTGCTTGTAGCTCTTTCCAAAGAGACTTAAAAATCTGTGCGTCTGCATTGTGGTAGTTCTTCTATCAGGTTCTGTAACAGAAATTTCTGAGGCTTTTGAAATCTATCCCTAGTGTTGGCTGCTATAGCACTTTGCAGGAAGCATTGCTTATTTACTGTTTTGTGTTTATTGTAGGAAATTTGTTGCTGGACTGAGTGGTTTGGAGCCGTCCTTCTGCTGAGACCTTGCTTTGATGTGAACTTGTAATGCCCAGTACAGATTCTGCAACAGGCTGTGATGTTCCTTTCTCTCCCATGAACAGTTGTGACCGCTTGATTAAGAACAGAATAACATCACTTACGACCTGCCTAGTGTGTTTTCTGTGATAACTTTCACAGCAGACCTCATTCTGATGGAAATAACTTATAAAAACTGATGTACAGAATAAACCAAGTGGATGTTTTTTGTGTGTGTTGTTGTATTCTTATGCCACGTTCTTTGGACTCAACTCCTATTTGAGTTGGTGTATTGTATCTTCTCCAACTTTTTTGAATGTGTGTATCCTAAAAGGAAGGCATGCTTTATGTCTGTCTTGTTTCCTCAGGCATCAACCAGTGGCTGCTGGGATATTAGAGCTGGAATGCTGGGCTTGAGGAGCCTTTGATTTGTCCCAGGGTAGTTGTTGCTCATAACTCTTAATGCTGCTGTAATTTCTGAATCGTTCTGTTGTGCAACTTCTTGATGTGTTGATTTTAAATGTTACTAGGTCAGTGTTATCTGTGGACACTTACATACAGTTAACTTCATAGCTGGTTCTGCAGAGTTGCATGGTAACACTGATTCTGGGCATTTAGTTTAAAGCACGGTTTTGTTTCATTTTAACACTGTTCTGTGGACTCCCTTAAACTTTCTGATTCAGTGCATGCGTCTGTAAAGCAATATGTACTGCCAAAAAAGGGTCTGGCTTTTCTGACTTACTCTAGGGGCTCAAGGAAGGTAGTCTGCAAACCCCAGGAAGCTTCCAATATGCCATTTTTTTAAACAAACAACAACAACAAAAAAAAAAAAAGTGGGTATTGGATTACTTCTTTGATATAGGTATTCAATAGAAAAACAATGTAGCTATGTTTTGGCAGATGTAAAAATACCTGCAAAATATAAAGTGATGAAACAATGTACTACCAGAGTGCTTTATATGAAAATATTTTAGCTGTTAGGAAAAAAAAAAAGCAGTAAAAGAATTCTTATTGACGTGATCTTTGCCACCATGTCACAGCAGAAGACTCAAAGTTAGGGTGGAAAGTTGAGTCCTTTCAGTGAAAGCCAGAATTTTCAAACAAACTTGTGTGTGAAAATGGAATCTCTATTTTCTCTCTGTTTACCGTGACAAATTCCATCTTGTTAGAATTTTTGACAGTAATGAAACACTTGGATCTCTTTAGGGGAAAAAATCAGTTGTAGTAACTGTGCTGCTTGTATGCCATTGCAAAACCTGCCAAGACAGTGGCCCTGTACAGGACACTTAAACTACTTATTTATCAGAATAATTGATTTAGATTGACAGTATCTTTGATCATAACTAGTTATATGTATGTGGGGGGGAAAAGCCATTATCATGTAAAACTCACTCTGTTGCCCTGCTACATCCAATGGATTGGTACGTAAGTTCATGGTGTAATGGGATAAACATGTTATTTCTTCAGTTTGCCCCATGCATCCATTCCAACAGCGCTTCTGAATCTGGGCTGACTCCTGAAAGGCCGAAGCCATCGTGCTTTGAAATGCTGAGAACATAGGATTGACAACGGTCAGTGTAGATTTTTTTTAAATCGAAATAGGTTATATATGGAATTATAAAAAATTATATATAATGCTATACATGGCACTGTTGATTTTGGTCCACTTCCATCCAGACTGTTGCCTTCAGAAAGGACTTCATATTAGCCTGTGCTCACACATCATCAGAATCGTAAGCTTGGACTTGCACAATTAGAGCCTGTGTTTTTACTTACCTGTTTGACATGCCTAGACAGAACAGGTGTAATATGCTGCTGCTGACTTGAGAAATGACCTAGTTTTGGCTTGCTCCCATGGGCACGTAAGTCTCTGCTCCCATCGTTGAGAGGTCTCTCTTTAGAAGGCCTCAAACTAAAGTTTTGTCTTGGTGCATTCATCTAAGGACCCTGGTCTCCTTGAGTTGCCAGTTTACAGTTCTCACTAGTGAGAGCTAGCTTTAGCGAAGCCCCTGTGATAGCACTGTGCACAGCAGATTAGACTAGGGCATATTCAAAAGAGGAAAAACATACTCAAAATACCAACTACCTGCACGGGCAAGCACTGCAGGAAACATACGGACTTTGGATTTGTTTACCCTGTGGCAGTGGTTCAGCTGCTTGTGCTTTCTGTAACATTTCAAGTGATGGCTTTGTCTCTAACTCTAGGGTTAGCATATAACTAACTTCTAGCTCTTCTCTTTCCACAAGAGCACTCAGAAATATGCTAATAGAAGCATCTTCAGCATTCGTGGGACAAATTTGTGTTAAAATTCAAGCAATGATTGTTCAATTGCCATGGCTGATCTTTCTAGTCTCTAATATCCTGATGATGCCTCTTTTCTGACAGTTAACTGTGTTTTTTTCAGAATGAGCTAACCGCATTTTGCCTATACTGTATGGGCAGCGTGGTTAAAGTGTGTGTCGTGGTAGAAGAGGAGCAAGCTATGCTCTCAACTCCAGAGGAGTCCCACTAGAGGGCACAGCAGTGGATAAACTTGCCCAGGCTTAGCCTTTACGGAAAATCCAAAAGCACGTTCAGCTCTGCGTTAACTGTGCAGCTTCAGAGCAGCCTCTAAGAAAAGAGGGACTTGCACGCTCCTGTCTGTCTCTTTTGAATGTGTATTTGTACATCCACTTAACTGATGCATGTTGCACTCTGCGCGTTCAGAGTGCGTGGGTTGTTCGTGGCTGTCTCGAGCTACAGAAAAGTGAAGAGCTGTGACTTCTTCCAGGAACCATTCCACGTTCAGCACGCTGTAAAACTGGTGTTGAACTACTTGTCTGCTATCAGATACATTGCTCGTCCTTGAAAGACAAGAGAATCCAGGGAACACAGTAGCAATGCACTGTATTAGCAGTAAAGGGAGGAAAGTTCCTCTCTCCTCTGCGAAGGAGCCGCTTGCCTGTGTGAATGGTGTACGCTGCCCCCAATCATGTAAATAACTGTTTTCCATGAGTAGTCCAGCAGAGACTTCTTCTTTTCAGAAAAATCACAGTAGTTTCCTTGAGCTGGAAATTTATAGTAAAGGATTCCTTCTGAAAATTCCCCAAAGGAAAACCGCTTACCTTCTTAGTTCCTTGTAGTGTATGCCCCTGTCATTCAACAACAAAGACTTGGCAACATCCCCAAAGGAAGACTGGAGTGTTTTTCCTTAAGCTCAAGCAATGCTTTCTACTTAGAATTTTCATATAGTCTTAGGAAAGAGTCTTTCCTTTTCCAACCTGTTTCCCTCACCAGCTGTCCCTGAAAAATGATTTTTTAATTACTGTTATCCCAGACTTAAGGTTCAGTGGGCATGTAAGAAATCACCTTCTCCATCTCCACACCACAGTAAGATCCACTCTCCAACTTTTCCTGTAGGTGTTTGTCCAGTCTGTTCTTAAAAAAAAATAAAATAAAAAAAAATAAAAGATAGAATTTTCTCAGGCTCCGTGCATGATCTGTTTCAGAGCTTAATTTCTTAGATTATATATTTGTAAGAAAACAAAAAACTCTATACAATTTAAGCCCAGTACTTCTTTCCCTTTTACATATTTGAAGGCTATTACCAGATCCCGTCTGTCTTCCCAAGACTAAACAAACCCAATTCTTTCCTCATCCCTTGCAGGTAATCTTTGTAGACAGCTGATGATTTCCATTGCTTTCCCCTTGGATTTCTTCCAGGTGTTCCATGTCTTTCTCAGAACGCAGAGTCTAAACATAGATAAGTGTGTGTCCTGCATGATCTCATTTCTTAGTGAAATGTTGGTGTCTCCTTTTTAGTGGTTTTGATTTTAACTAGGAAAAGAGGAAATGGTCAAAAGGGTAGTGTGGAAGGAAGCACCATAAAATACTGTTCTTAGTGGTGAGGATTACTACCTGCTGTTTTGGAGCAGAGGAATGAGGTGAAGGCAGGTCTCTAGGGTTTTGTCCCAGCTGAATAGGCCAGTGGGATCTAATACATTACAGTCTTGGAGTTATTACTCTAAGTTTTCAGGTATGAGGCACACTAGTGTCCCAGTTACTGAGACCTATTCCCAGTTTCCCCATTCACTGGGCTGAAGGAGAGCACATCAATCAACTCCACCATGCCTCAGTTTCCCTTTATAGACTTTATATCTTAGGCTATTCTTTTTAGGCAGAAAGGTGTATTTCAGTCCAAGCTTTTGGTTAGAGTGGTAGAAGTTTTGCTTTCTTTTTTAGAAAAAATATGAAAAGGGAAACTATGAAAAATTTGATCAATACTAGCAATTAGAGTTTTTCCGATCTGTGTGTTCAAGGTTACAGGAAACAATAGTGATAGTAGAGCAGGATATTTCATAAGTATTCGTCCAGAATGAGACAGCATTAAACCCAGAACTACAAAAATAAAAATAATCCTTAGAGGGATGAAATGCCTTTAGGACAAGAGAAAGCTCTGTATTGATTAAAGACACAATCCCCACAGATTATAATATGGAAATATAACAATCTTCTTGTACAAAGCAAATGTAACCCAGCACCTACGGATGCACCCAGCTCTTTGAAGCTGCTTTCAATTTATACTACTTAGTCCAGACAACTTGAACCCAGTGTGCGGGGGACTCTGGGTTTCCTGCTCTTTGGACTTGAATGCGATGCACACATCTGACATCCTTCCTCACGCTCCCTGCTGCTTTCCAAATAAGGGTATTTGAAACAAAAGAGTGAGCACATTAAAAAAAAAAAAATAAGTAAAACTACCAACAGCTTGTTAAACAGATGTAGGCTGGAGGAAGCACTGTAAGTTTAAACAGACTAGATAAGTTTACTGTCAGAAGGAATTAAGTGGTGGCTGGAGTCATACCCGCACGCATCATCAGGAGTGTGGCAAGACTTGCTGATATTCGCGGAGTTTGGGTGCGCTCCAATAGATGCTGCTGCTCAGAAGTACAAAGTGTGATTGCTTCACAGCAGCGGATGCACGCGGGATTCTTAACAGAACCCTGGTATTTCATGCGATTGTTAAAATAATTACTCTGAGTTACTTTTGAGGGCTAGGTTAACTTGCAGAACTTGTTGCTATGCAATATTATAGAGACAGATGTCTTAGTGTTTTCAGAAGACGGATTTTGTAATGGTTGGGAACGCTTGACTGCCATAAAACGGTTGATAAGTCATGTATTATCAAACCTTAGGTTTAAAGATAGTTGGTAACGAGCAGCTGGAGACAGCAGCTGCCTGCTGCGGTGTTGCATTAAGCGATCAGGCGATTCGCAGCGTGTTGCGGTTTGCATTTTCTCATGGTCTACGTGACCATGGCCAACGTAATGGCAGCGGCCAACTAGACTAGTCTTTCCTAGATGGCAGCTGACTCAGTTTCACCGTGTGTCTAGTAAAAAGCCACCTGACAAACTCTTTGTCCAGTTACGGGCAAGACCGAGGAGCACCTGGCCCTTGTGCCACCCCAGCCCCACCTGCCACGGCTGCCCGGCCCGCGCTGGGGCCGCGCCGCCACGGCCCGCGGGAGCAGAGGCAGCGGGTGCTCGGCCCGCGGTCGGGCCCCTGCTGCGGCCCGGCGGCCCGTGTTCCCCACAGCCCGTCTCTGGGCCCACGTCCTGGGTGGCTTCTCCGTGGGGCTGTGTCCAGGCGGGCTCGTCCTAGGTGGCCCGCCCCTGGCCCCGTGTTCCGGGTGGCCTCTCCGTGGGGCCACATCCCCCCGCGGCCTGTGCCCGGCCTCACAAGCCGAGCCAAGCCCGCGGCGCGGGCGGGCCGGGGGCAGCGCGGCCGCGCCGGCAGGGGGCGCCGCGGCGCGCCGCGCCCCGGGGCTGCGCTGCGGGGCCGAGGCTGCAGGGGGCGCGAGCGGGCGGGGAGGAAGGGGCGCGGGGCCGCGCGGGGCCGCCGCTCCCTCACTCCGGCCGGGGCACGCGCGGGGGAAGATGCCCAAGGCGGCGCTGCCGGGACACCGAGGGGGCGCGCGGCGCGCGGCGCTGGGGTGAGGGCGGCTCGCGGGGGGCGGGGCGCTCGGCGGGAGGGGGGCGCGGAGGGGGGGGGGCGGCTCTGAGGGAGCCGCGGGCTCCGCGTGGAGGCCGGGGGGGGGGGGGTCGCCATGGCGGCTCCCGGCGGCCGCGGGCTCGGCGGGGGCGGGTGGGGGGTGTCGCCCTGGCGGCAGGGGAGGAGGTGGCTCGGCGGGGGGGGGGGGGGGGGGGGCGCGCGCGGCAGACCCGCCGTCGCGGTGTGTCCCCAACCCCCCCATCCACGCGGGAAGGGACTATATCGCCGAGCCGCCCGCGGGCGGAGGGATCTGGCCGCCCCCCGCGCCCCTCCCCACGGCGGAGGGGCGGGGCAGCGGGCGTCGCGCCGCGGGTGGGGGGGAAGGGGCGGGGCCGCCTTCGTCAGGGAGGCGCGAGGGGCCGCGGCGAAGGGGGGGGAACGTGCGCGCGCAACAGCCGCGTTCGGGCGAGCGCCCGCGGGGGGCGTGGGGGCGGCTGCCGGGAAGAGCTTCCTCGAGCAGCGCCGCCTCTCGCGGGGGGCGCGCGGGGCCGGTGGCGGCGGGGGGAGGCGCGAGCGGCCGCCGCACGGAACAGCCGGCGGCGGCGGCGGCGGCGGGAGGAGAGCGCGGCGGCCGGGAAGCGCCGGCGGAGGCGGCGGGCGCCGCTCGGTGATCGCGACGGCGGCGGCGGCGACGGCAGGCCGGGCCCCGGCCCTGGCCCCGGCCCCGGCGGAGATGGAGCGGAAGAGGTGGGAGCGCTCGGGCCTCCCGCAGGGATGGCAGAGGGGAAGAAGTGACCGGAAAGTCGGGGCTCCGCGCCGGCAGGAGCGGGGGGCTGGGCCGCGGCCTGCCGTGCGCCCGCGGGAGGCACCTGCCCCGCGGAGGTGCCCGGGCGCGCCGCGGCGGCGGGGAGCTCGCCCCGCGCTTCGCGGCGCCTGCCGCCTGCGCGTGTATTAATAGCCACGGCGAAGGCCGGGCCGGCGGCGCCTTCCCTGCGCCGGCTGCTGCCCTCGGGCCGCTCTGAGAAGCGCGCCGGAGCGCGGCGAGCCCCTGCAGGCGCTTGTGCTGGGGGGCGGGGAGGGCGCCGAGCCCGCTCTGCCGCGGCCGCGGGTCGCTGCCGGCGGGTGTGGCGGGGGGCGAGCGCCGCCTGCCCTCCCGGAGCGTTGTGTGCCGGCGGATCTAAACGGTTTGGGTCAAACGAGGTGTTTGTAGAGTAGCCTGTTAGAGGGAGTAGTAACCTGCCTTCTCGGAGCTCTATCTGTTTCTCTCCCTACATAGTAAGGGTTTGGGGATAGGGTGAAGAACAGAATTTACCTGGTTACAGTCATATTTGTTACTGCAGGTGAAAGTCCTGCACTGCCAGCAGAAATTGCATTAGCCTGTGAATGTTGCTGTTGGGGGGGAGCTTATGGTTGGGGAGCTGCTTGTTCTGCCTGAAGGGTTTCTATTAATATAATTGAATGTTTCATATGGCTGTAGGTGGGCCATATGGATCCTTCCTGCATCCATAAGAGGCAGTTTTCAACGCATCCATGGGCTGTCCGCCACCTAAGAGCGATGTGTGAAGCCTGAGCCCATCAGCGGTTGGGGGAGCGTAGCAGAAGTTAACGTGCTGTCCTTATCTGGCCTTTATTGTCAGTGCAACGTACGCTATCTGCAAGTGTTAGGTTTCATGTTCAAGATCAAGTTATAATTATGAAAATAATGTTCCCTGCTGAGCAGTGTGTAAACCAGCAAATAGTTATCTTAAGGAGTCTAAAGCTGAAAGTTTCTGCTCTCCTGTTGTGGCCTAGGATCTCTGCAGGAGGAAGAGAAGGCCACCTGTAGCTGCTAGAGGAGATGCAGCGGAAAACTTACAAGACCTCTATTTTTCAAAGAACTTATTTTGCTTGTAAAGTTGTGATCTCAGAGCTGAACTTTTTTTTTTTTTTTTTTTTTTTTTTTTTTAAAAAAAAAAGAGGGGCAGAGAGACCAAGTTGCATACTTTTATTTTCAAGTTATAATGGATTTTCCCTTTATCAGTTTGGACTGAGATCAAAGGTATAATGTGGCCATGCTGCAGTAATTTTTGGTTACTGTTGCATTTTGCATTACTTCAGAATGGAAAATATGTGGGTGGCAATTTATTAATACCTCTGCTATTTTTGCCTTTTGTTTACCTGGCTCAGCTACTAGGAACACATAGATACATTAACTGTAAAAATTGCATGCATTGGATTGAGTTGGAAACGGCGCTCGTGTGCAATCACCAGCCTTGAGAACTAACACCAATCTGAGGTGAACAGCAGCCAATACAACTTTTCTGAAGCATTGTTCAGGGCTACTGTGTTTTATATTTGGAAGTTTCCTTTTGTAATCCTAAGTGCTAGAAGCATATGCTTGCTACGCAAAAGTTTGCCTTCTCATGGATATAACTCTGCATCAGGAGGTAAGACAAATGTCTGAAGCTGAATATGTTCAGTGTGTCAGATGTGCCTGTGAATGTGCCTGGTGAGTGGCTGGAGATTAAACTAGTGATGTGGTCCGTGGTCACAAATTTTAGAAACACTCCTAGTAACCTTTTGCTCTCTAGTAGTTGATTGGGCAGAAACTTTCTCAGTAGAATATGTTGTTTTGCCTCTTTGTGACTTAAGATTTGGGAAGATCAGTTTGGAGCTGCTGCGCCAAATTCAGAGTGAGCAAGGTAAGTGCAGGTATAGAGGATTCACTTCAGATTTCAAGAAGGGAAACTTGACACGAGTTTTATGAAGTAGCAGGTTGCCTTTGAAAGAGTTCTGACTGTAAATGCTTTCCTCACTGTTTCCACTTGCAGAAAGGAGCTGCTTTGTATGGCAGTCTTTTCCTTGGTAGTATTTTCTGTTAAAAGCTTGATGTCAGAGTGCCTGAGATGTTTTGGATTGTTGTTCATTTCTGGTTCAGGCAGTTGTGGGCACATCTGCTCTAAACAACTGGATACTCTTTACTGGGTGAAGTCTTTTTTGTTGTGGATTTCTTACCTTTGCAGCACCTATGTAAAATGTTCATAAAAATCTTTAAAAAAAAAAAAAAAAAAAAAATCTGGTCTGAATCTTTTCTCCCCCCCAAATTGTGGAGGAGAATGCATTTCCTGAGAGCATTCTATGCTCTTTCTTAGTTAGTGTGTATTATCCAGAGCTCCTAAAGTGAAACTCTTAACAATTCCTGAGCTAGACCTTATAAAAATTGATGTTTATATTTGGGTTCATTACTCCGTTACAGGACTGCCACTCAGATTTTTATTTATCAGTGAGATGGTATGTTCTAGGAACTTGAGAAGTTTTAGGTGTATAATCCCTTAATTTTTTTTTGTGGTCGGAGACTATTTTCTCTCTCGAGTTACCAAACAAAGAAAGGCTCAGGAGCAGGCTGCATCCTTTCCATGCTGCTACTGGCAGCGGTTACCGGCCTTGGTGTAAGTATTGTTTAGGACAGGTATGGTAGCAAATGACAACTAGTAAATACGGAAAGATACTCTGCCTGTTGGTGGATGAGTAGAGGGCGCCAGTGTACTGAGGAACCTGGAAATATCTGTATGCAAATGTGCCATTAAGTGCATAAAGATGTGAGTTGGGTTATCACAGTAGTGGGTTGAAAAGGTCACCTGGTCCTGCTTATTACTTTACATCAGGGCTTTTATGTGCCTTTATGGGTGGGTGAAAGCTATGAATATGCATGTATTATCCCATTGCAGTTACTGCGTTGGAGTGTGGGAACACCGAGGCAGATTTATGACTTGGTAGGGATACTGCAACCAGTAATTACATAAAGATACACTGCAACCATTAATCCCTCTCTCTATATATATTTTTTTTCTTAGAGAAAGAGGTGTACCTTCAGATAGAAGTATTGTGAAGACCAGGGATATGTAGCATTATGAATAGTCTCTTGAACTGACAGGAGGGTTGCATTCTCCCGGAGGTGAGATAGCGAGATGTGCAGCACCTTTTATGCTATGCTCAGAACTTGTAGGTTTGCACTGTAAGACAAGCCTCTGCTGTAGGAGAGGGCAGTGTGGACTGTAAATACTAAGGTACTTGAGTGAGTTGGTGAAGAGCTGCTTTTGCGGGAGGGAGCACAACTTAAAAAAGAAGGAAACGTTTTTGCGTTACGCCCATCGTCCCTCACTAAGGAAATGAGGTTTTAAAGCATATGCTTTTGATGACCCTATAGACCTAGGTTATTACTATCTCTGTTTCTTTAAAGGACAGACAGCAACTGGGTTGTTCTCTCTCTTTTTTTTTTTTTTTTTTTTTTTTTTTTTTGTCTTTTGTCTTCAGCTTTCTAAGTTCTGTGAATCTGGTGTATGCTAACTGGGGAAAGAAAAATGGGAGGTGATTTCTTTAATGAGGCAGGGGGAGGGGAAAGGGACTGGCCTTGCAGTCGGTTTTCTTAAGAATATAAGATGACTGAACAAAGGGTGAGCTGCACATGGAGAGCAGACACCTGGCAGTGGCTGACTGCTGAATAGGCTGCGATGCATTCATCTTAATCTGCACCAAAAAAAAAAAAAAAAAAAAAAAATCCCTGAATAACAAATGAGGGTTTCTTGGGTTTGGTAATACTGCCCTTCATTTCTGTTTGTGTCTGTTTTGTTAATGCTGAGACAGGCTGTGCAGACAGATAGTGCGTTGTATCTTTTGATGGACAAGCATGTAAAATCGTTTGTGGCTTTTCTGGCAGCGTGGTGAAGTGTAAAAGACCTTAATCCGTGAGCTAAGTATAGCGCACGCACAATAGTAGTACCTGCAGTACAGTTTAGAAGTAGTTGGGTTTTTTTGCAGTTTTGTATCAGAAGTTTCCTTCTGAGTCTCTCAAACCTTTGTATATCAAAAATATTAAAGTGGAAAAAGCCTTCAAATGTTTCACTCTGCAGTGGCAGGAGAGGAATTTCACATTTTGAGCTGGTCTGTGTAGTTGAAGAAAGCACACAAGCACTTTAATGCCTTTCAGATCCCATAAATGCTGCTTCACCCTTTTTGTCTGTTGTGACTTACAGTAGGTATGGAAAAACTCCTGCTGCTCAAGTTTCGTAGGGTTTGGATTTTTTCTTTTCCTGGCTTTTTCTGCTTTTTACTTTCCCAGGTACCTGTAGCTTGCCTCGATGGCTGGGTTGCATAGAGCATGCTCGTGGCACTGGGGCAGCGCTGCCCCAGAGCACACCCCTCAGCGTGTTTGTTTTTACTGAGTAAGTTCACTATTGGCTTTCAGTTGTACCTTATTCCCCTGCTCTGCCGTTGCTCAGGTAAAGCTAGGCATAGTTGCCTTTTTCAGGAGGTGCAATCAGAATAATTTTTTTTCTTTCGACACGTTAGCGCTGTTCTTCTGGGCCAGCTGCCCAAAGAAGAGCCAGGACTGAGTCGTTTCGGGTGTCTTTTTTTTGTAGCTGTCTTCAGTCCTAAGTTGATTTGGAGCAGCTTTTCAGATTTGCTTTAAAATTGTTAGAACACCTAGGGAGCACTACCATCATCACGTGTGAAACTGCTTATTATATCTGTTACATAGTTGTATTTTTGGGGGCTTCAGCCATCCTTAAAAGGCAAGCTTGAAACTACTTTGGTTCCTTTATTTTTTCTTCATGTTTCTGAGTTGTTCTTGGTAGGTAAGACTGAACTGGGCTTTTATCTTGAGAAGGCACATTCATGACCCTTTCATTTAAATATTATCGTCTCTGAGTGTATCTAGCTCTTTTGTTCTAGAAGCTGTCCTGCACTTTTAGATGAGAGAACAAGATGTTTGCCAGCTGAGCACAAACCAGCGTGGAATATTATTTTCAATAAATAATGGTGAATTTCTGCTAAGGCATTAAACTGTAAATTGGCACTGAAGATGCTGGAAGAGGAAGCAGTATCATGTTTTTCACACAGAAGAAACTTCTCTTCTTGACTTCGCTGACAACAATAATGGCTTTGGCCTAAAAGCTATTGGAGTTGGTTTTTCCTCTTTCTGGGTCAAGGCCTATGACTCCCTTTGTATTCTTAAGCTGTGGTTTCCCATTTGAAGTCAACACCCAGTGTCTCTTCCTCTCTGCTCATGCCTGCCGGTGTCATCTTCTGGCCTAAGTATTTGTGCACCTCTATGGTGAACTGGCCCAGCTAAAGCATAACGAGTGATAAAGTGTTTCCCCCTCTTCTCTCTACACCCCAAAGCTGGAATATTTTCCCTGTCTAGTTAGCTGCATCTACATGAATGCTTTCATGCTTGCAGAGCATGTGTGGGAGGGATAGGTGTGGGGCAGAGTAAGCAGCTAGGAGCAACCAGGGCCAGAACCTCTCTTGTTACTGAGACCTAACAGGGGATGTGACCTTATATTTTCAAAAGGAAATTCTCAGTAGATCAAGAACTGAGGGTATTTGTAGGCTAGGGAGGAGGTAAGCTTGCTTCTGTGGGATTTGTCTGAAAAAAAATTATACTACTACTGACCTTTCTTTAAAAGTATGTATCTATATACATATACAGTGAAAAAATAACTGGTATTTTCAGTTATAAAATACCTTTCACCAAACCAGCCTGTGTTTCTGTACGATAGATGTACTTGGAGTGAATTTTTACTGGACTCGTACTAAGGTAGAGTATGCAGGCTCCCTGATTGATACGTAGTGATGTCCTTGGCTTACCAGAAGAGAGAATATTTAAAGATGCAGAAAATACAGAAATAAGAGAAATTAACAGAAGAGGCATTGTTGTGATGCTAAATGAGAACTTTGAATACTTTGTGCTCGTTGTCTGTTTAGTTTTACACTGCAGTCATAGTGCACTGACTTATGTCTGCTTTATGCATGAAATACATATATTCATTTAGCAGTGCTTTTTGTATTAACACAAAAGTTTCTGTTATTATTAAAAAGAATGAAGATGGAGTGTTTTGTATCTGCTTGCCAAGTTGTAGTCTGTTGTGTACGGTCAGATGCTTAAAAAGAATCTCTCTTCTGTTTTTGCCTTTAATGCAGTTTTCTAAGGCTTTGACCTTTACTCTGTTGTTAATTAAACTTTGTAATTCTTTGCTTTGCAGCTTGTCAGCAGCTGACTTCCGTACTTTCTACTTACTTGTTAATACTGTGTTATCCTGAAATAAGGTGTGCAGTGACCAAAGGACTTGTAATCAAGGCTGAACGTACAATTCAAAGAGGAGGGGAGGAGGGAGTCTTGAGACCTTTGTGGTGCTAGTCAAACATCTCACTTCTGTGAGAAGAAGCTGTGCATGAGAATGGACATTTATTATTTGAGACAATTGAGTAATGAGAGCTTTTGTGCAGACATCTTTCATTTCAGTACTTGCATGAATTATGCTATCTTCATTCACACTCTTTGCTTATAAAAACATTTGAGCAAGGTATACACTTGGTTTGTCTTTTCCACAATAATCATGAAAAGGAGTTGACATGAATGTACTAATATCTATCTAGAATTGAATGCGAGCTGAGAAGGGGGGATTTCACTCTTGGAAGTTCAGTGTTTATCTTCTCTCATGGAAGAAATTAAACTTGCCTCTCCTCTGTTTTGGGACTAACACTGCTACTGAAGTCCAGAGTTTTAATTTTCCTCTTTGTTTTTTTTTTTTCTGTGTTGTTTTTTCAGCCCAAGCGGTAAAAAGTTTCGAAGCAAGCCTCAGCTGGCACGTTACCTGGGGAGCTCCATGGACCTGAGCACTTTTGACTTCCGCACAGGGAAAATGTTGATGAGTAAAATGAACAAGAACAGACAGAGGATGCGATATGACTGTTCTAACCAAGCCAAAGTAAGCCTGAGATGCTGTGGAAGCTTTTGCCTCTCCATCTGTTACTGTACTGACCATCGTGCTTCTCAAAACAATGTCTGTGCGAGCATGCAAATTTAACATTTTTGAGCTAATGCTTTAAACTGGAGTAAAATGTCTCTGTTGTGGGGAGTTGGACAAATACTGCGATTTGTTGACTTTTCCACAGTATTGATACCATGAAAATATTGCAGTATTGCGAGATCTTTATACAGAAGGGTTGGAGATAGGGCTGGAATCTGTCTCTGTTCTCTCTGTCACTTGCCAGCCTGTCAGATGGTGGGGGCTAGGGATTTTCATCCCTTCATGGAGACTGCAGTGCGAGAGAAGAGCTGGGATTCCCTTCTCTTCTTTCACCTCCCTGGAATGCAAGATCACCTTCTTTGGCACAGTCTCTTCCAGAACCACAAATCTCCACTTGGCTCCCATGACTATGCAGCAGCTCCATTCTGCTCTAGCATTTTGTTTTGGGGGAGGAGGGAAGAGTGGTGCTGGTCAGCAAGAATGAAGAGGTAATGCAGCCTGCCTCAAGCGAATTTCTAGAGCTACTGGTAGGCCATGCTGCTGTCTCAGCTTTGGCATTGATCTAGAGAGAGAAAGCTTTTCAGGCAGAAAGATGAAAAGACAAGAGCATAGCAAGGCCTCTTTGCAGAGCAGAATAAAGACTCTGTTTTTGTAATTTTGATCGTTATGGTTTAATAACGTTTGTAGTATTACTGTGACATTGGTACATCACCGATCTGGCTAAATTGGCTTACGTCGTTCTTGAGTATTTTTAACAGATACTGGAAACTTTTCAGAACCCAAAAGTTCATTTGGTGTTTGTCTGTGCAACAACACTAGGTTTTCTAATGATATTTTTGAAAGAAGAATGCCTTGCCTCACAGAGACTAGTAGCTCATCCTCACACCCCTCTCCAAGGATGAAAATTCTGCCCAAACATTTCAACAGATGTACGAATAGTTATCCTCAAATTATAAATGTGTAATAACGCAAGTGACTCGGAATATTTGTCCTGTGACTTTGCTATATGTCATGAATAAATGTTAAGCAGACACTATGTCTGCAATCTCAAAAGCAAAGTGTGTCGTAGAGCCACTCCAAGATTTGCAGGTTTGATCTCAGAATGAACAGCACTGTTCTGAAGTTCTCGCTGACAGAAAATGTCATCGTATAGTGAAAACCTAACTGTTATCAGCCGCACTAAAAACTGAATTTAAACTGAGTGAGTTTTTAGCTTTTAGATTTGATGTGCTTTAATTGTTAAGATCTGGAGGTAAAAAAGCAATCAAAATTCCCACTGCGTTGTTGTGTTTATGGGTACCCACCAATGAATTTAAACAGGCTTTTGCAGTGTCTTCTGAATTTGCAAATTGTTCTCCTAATTCTGTGTAGTAACGTTTCTAATTCTTAGAAACTCAGGTTTAGTGATCCAAAAGGGGACTTGTCATATTAAAATGCTAAAGCAAGTTCAGCATTCTGACTTTTAAGTTCTGTCCAAATTAAAATAAACCCGGTATGTGTAAACTATAATGAGAGGAATCAGTATCTTAATTAGAATGTGAAAGAGTGGAAAAACATTGTTAAATTTCATAGATCTGAGCCAAAATTTGAAGATAGTAATGCATTTTTAGCAGTCTAGGCTTGAACATCAGACAAGTTTTCAGAAACATAAATGCTTCTTTTCACCATTATATATCTTTATTAGCTGTTGTAGCATTTATTCAAACAAAAAATAATGTGTATTTTTCTCTTTTTGTTTGAAATTTTTAGGGCAAACCTGATTTGAATACTGCACTCCCTGTCAGACAGACAGCTTCCATATTCAAACAACCTGTCACGAAGATCACAAACCATCCCAGCAATAAGGTGAAGAGTGATCCTCAGAAAGCTGTGGACCAGCCCCGGCAGGTGAGGTTTACAGCTTAGTAGCCACTTTTCTAGAGCGAAGAAACTTTGTTGTTGTTTTTTGGAGGATCACATAATAAAGCAGTTTAATTTTATGACACTGAACAAATGTTCTGTGACAATTTGAAGTGTCTGAGATTTCAGAAACAACAGTTTATAATGCTCCCAGCTTTTAAAATCAGAACAAAAAGCATTTCCAGTATACAGTTAGTGTGCTGTCTGCACTGTTTTGTGACTAGATTCCAACCCTTGTTAGGTGACAATTTCACTGTAGTTAAAACTGCCTTTCCTTGATACTGAATCTATCTACAAATTTAAACAGAAGTCAGAACCACGTTTGCATTGTAATTAGAATCACTGGCAAAGGTTTCAATTGTATAAGGATTCTGTGTTTTAAGAAATCCCTGTTCCAGTGTGGACTGGACTGTGGTGCTTCAGATGTACTAGGAGATGCACCCCTGCCTAGACCTTTTTTTACATTGGTATCTCATTGATAATTAACTCTATCCATATGAATAAGGTCAGAAACTGATTTGGAATGTCATTATTAAGTATAAAATGAAATGTCGTTTTTCTAATTGTACTGTGTATTGCAAAGAAGAGAATACAGTAAAATTAAAGGAAATCTTTCAGCTTAATTTAATCTAGTGAAAGGATGCAGAAAGTGTGCTTAGGAACAAATGTAGCTTTGAAGTTAAGGCATTGGTAAAATGAGGCTTACAAGTTCAAAGCAGTCTTTGGAAGGCATTCTCGTTTCATTAGTATTACCTGAAGCTGACAGCCTGTCACCTCGGCTGAGCTCACAACAGGGATTCTGTGAATCCTCTCCTGTAGTGAGTCCGTCTTTAAAGCTTTTGGAAACTAGGTATTCAGCTTCATTAGTCTGTTCAGACAGTGTCATCTGCATCAGTTATCAGTATATTTTGCACTCTTTCAGTTCTAGTGGAATTAAAATACACTGTATACCAGAAGAAGTATGGTTTCATAAAAAAAAAATCAGCTGATAACTTTACTCCAACTTCAAAGATATCTTTCTGAAGTGAGAGTTAGGATGTATTTGAAGTGTGTGTGTGTGTGTGTGTGTGGTTTTTTTTTTTTTTTTTTTTTTTTTTTTTTTTTTTCCTAAAAGCAAGATGGTGTGGTTTTAGCACCACTTACTAAGGGAGTGGGGCATGTGCGTTTGTAGGTGGAGATGGATAGAGATTCGTATTGCTGTTGAGGGAGAGAGCGATATATGAGCGCAACCTGTATTAGACAGCAGTGACCAGCAGCCGCGCACAAAGATATAAACCGGACCCCTGTAGTTCTGCAGCCCACATTACTACCTGTTGTAACACAGCTGCTTAGACCGTTTGTATTTTCCATGTTTAACCTTTCCTCTTTTTGCTTTTATGACAACATCAGAGTATACACGTGTGTGCATGCATACACATATAATTATTTTTATACTTCGCTTTGTATTATATAGCATGGAATAGGGGAATTCTTGCCTCTTTCTGTGTTATACATCTAAAAGTCTTGTTAAATAGGATCTTTAAAATATTTTACCAGACTATAGTGTATTTTAACCTCTAGTCAGCTGAAGCTAGATGCTTCCACGTTTTTTTTCAAAGCAGTACTCAAATTGATCATGCACTTGGCTTAATATTAATTTATTTGAAAGTCATAGGCTAGAGGATATCCAGCCTGTCTCTTTTGGCTTTGACTGTCCTGATTTCCAGCTCCTGACAAGGAAATAAGAAAAGTAATAGGGATTGTGTTATATTCAGATTTTGGTGGCATGAAAAGGGGAAGTGCATGGACTGGGGTAAATTTTTGGTTTCTCAAAACCTAAAGCTGCTTTCTTGCAGGAGAAAATAGTGCTTTAGCTGTTCACTGATCATTCTTATACATATAGTGAGTTGAACATGCATCTTTTTGTAATACTGTCTGCCTTCCTACCAAAACAAAAGGCTGCATTTGAGTACAAGATTGAGAAAATCTATTCTTTAGAATACCAGGAAGGACTAGGCATGGTGGTTCTTATGAGAAACTATTGCAGAGCAATAAAATGATGCTTTACCATGGAAAGAGCATGAATACAATTTTCACATTCTTTAACTTAAGCTCTGTGGCATATGCAAGACAGCAAAATAGGGATAGTGGTTTTAAAAAGCTGCCCCTTACTATGTGCACACTGAAAAGACAAATGTTGCCCTACTCAGCTCAGAAGCAGAAACGAGCAGTAAAAGTACCAGGCCCTAGCAGAAGAAAAGAAGCCTTTTTCAAGGCAGCAAATCAGGACACAGATGTTGAGATTGATCCTCTGTTACCGGTGAGGATCTTTGGACATATCAGGGCCCTTCTATAGTAATAAATAAAATTGTCTGCACCAGCATGTTTTATTGTTGGGGTTTTTTTTTTTGATAGTAGCAGATGCTTTGTGTGATTGTCGAATCCATTTCTCTGTTTTGTACCAATAAACACTTTCTTTGATGTCAGCTCTTCTGGGAGAAGAAATTAAGTGGACTGAATGCTTTTGACATTGCAGAAGAGCTGGTGAAAACAATGGACCTTCCAAAAGGTTTACAAGGTAATCAGAGTCTGCCCTTAACTCTAGAGGTGGCATTTTGATATCAATCAGTGGTGATTGAACGGTATTGTGTTTGGCCTGCTTGTTCTCCAGTGTTTTTTAGTTGTGTGGACCCTTCTACTTCAGCAGGAACATTAGTACTCTGGCTAGAGACTTGCATGCACTTCGTCCTGAGGGGATACTGAAGCATAGTGAGCAAAGTGGCATAGTTCCTTGATGTTTTTATTTTCCAGAAGCGGTGCCCATTTAAACAACTCCCTTCTGCAAGTTGGGTTTATGTAACAGAATGAGGCATTGATCTAGATTTAAATAACCTTTGAGATGGTTGTACCGAGGTTCTTAGAGGTGTTTAGGACTGAGACTTACGTTGTACGAACTTCTCAAAATGACAATATACAATTTTGCCCATTAAAAATCGAAGCAGTTCTTGTTGTCTTCATTCACTGTTCTTGTGTAATCTTGGTTGTCTTTTTCCCCCCCCCCTTGCATGCAGGGGTTGGGCCTGGTTGCACTGATGAGACCCTTCTGTCTGCTATAGCTAGTGCTCTGCACACGAGCACTATGCCTATCACTGGACAGCTGTCTGCTGCAGTAGAGAAGAATCCTGGAGTTTGGCTAAACACCTCACAGCCACTTTGCAAAGCATTTATGGTGACAGATGAAGATATTAGGTATTACCTAGAAATACCAGTTACTATCTTTTTGGGTGTTTGGGTTTCTTATTTGTTTGTGGTATAATTATATCCTCTTTTTTTTTTTTTCAATGACAAGTTTAAATGTGTGATAGAGGACTGTGGCTGACTGAACTGATTTGAATACTACCTCTTATGAAGGAGAGAGAATTGTTATACAAAATTTTTCTCATACAGACATGTTCTTAAAGCCTGTTATTACTAATTTTTTATTTTGACCATGTTTAGTTGCTCTGAGGTGTCAGGGTTCATACCTACGTTTTTCATGTCAAAGCTGTTACCTTGTGTTAGAAAAGGTATCTGAGTTTGAGTAGCCTTGGTTAAGACAGCCTTAAAGAAGGGTGGAAGAACCCTAAACAGTGCAGTTCTTTTCACCATTGCAGCCTGGTCTAATTAATTGCATTGGGGATTTCAGTTAACATTTTCTGTGATTTACTCTTATGTGTCATCATGGGGCCAAATAAAGCAATAACTGCTGCTGTGGCAGCCAACAAGGATGTAGTTTATTTAAGTGTATCTTGCTTTCAGGAACAGATGACATTGTTGAGTCGTAGTTGGTCAAAATCCAGATTTAAGCAGCTGATAATGTCTTTGTTATATTCGGATCTCTAACTTGAAACCATGCTACTCTGCATCCGTTAACATTGTACAAAAGTAGAAATTGTTTTGTTTGCTAGGTAAATCTTCTTGAATTTACAAGATGACTTTGACCAGGAAAAACTCTCTGTTCATAACTTTCTAATTTCCTGTGGCTGAGATGTCCCATGAGGCACGATTGTTGATGTTTAAACTGTTTTAAAACTTTGGCATAAAAGCAGCTGTAAAATTTAAGATTGTGACTGAAAATGAGAATGAGCAAAACAATGGAAATCAGAAGTTTAATTTTCTGCGATCTCAGTTTTGGATGTCTGAACAGGGTAGGTTAACAGATTTACAAAAAAAAAGGCTTGAGTCAGCTGCTAGATTAGGTAAACTTCAGCCAAAGTTAAAAGGATATTATCAATATTAAGGACTCAGAAAATGCTGGGCAACTTTAATGTGTTTCTTTCAACTTCACTTGCAATATAATGCAGGGTAGTTTTTTTTTTTAAGTCATACTTTCCTACCCAGCCCACGTGCATGAGGGATATAATGATTTCTTTCCCCCAAAGTTGGCAGCTCTGAGAATTAATGTGTGTGTTCATGAATTTGGGCAGGAAACAAGAGGAACTGGTGCAGCAGGTGCGAAAGAGGCTGGAGGAAGCCCTTATGGCTGACATGCTTGCCCATGTAGAGGAAATAGCAAGAGATGGAGAAACTCCTTCAGAGAAAGAAGGAGGTGAGGAAGAAGGGGAAGAAGAGGAGGAGGATGAGGAGCAGGACCATGACCAGGAGATGGAGAATGTATAGTCCAGGTAATATGACAACTTCCTTTCTCACCTTGAACTGTACTGAATAGTGTTTCACTCGGGGCAGGAGTATTTTTAAAGGGAATCTTAGCATATGTTGACAAAACTTTGTTTTTCAACACACGCTTTTAAAAGTGGAGTAGCCAATTTATCAGGCAAAAATCAGATATTCTGAGTGTCATGTCTGGTGAGTGTTTACGTTGTCAGTGAGTATTCTGTGTTGTTTCATCAGATAGGCTAAATTATAGCCAGAATGCGTATGTAAGTACTTGAAAGTGGATCAGTTTTTTAAAATATATTGGTATCTTCTAATGGCAATTCATTTTCCCAAATTTTCTTCCTGTGATAATGAAGAGGATACTGTGGGTGGGCAAGACAGCAACCATCTTCTCATGAGTTCGTGCCCACCCTCCCCCCTTTCTGTCTGGCTTTTACTTTCTTAATGAGCGTTTTCTTGCAGGCTGTGTTAGAGGGCGCATTCATAGAAATTCAACATGATATTTTTAGAAGGCACGTTCGTGGAAGTTCAACGTGATACTCTCAGAAGCTAGGAAGGGTAACTTGACTATTGAAAGAGAGAAGTTACATACGTTATGTGTCAGGAATTTGTAAGATGAAAATAACAAGCACTTTCTTATAATCTGGAAATAACGCAGGTTTAAGATCATTTAACAGTAGTAACTACAGGATTCACAGAAGTGGGCCTTTACATTGTGCTGCATCCCTTGTTGAAAACAGTATGCCCTTTGTGATAATTTAGGTGTATATGACTTCCACTTGTGCAGGGTGCAATGACAATTTTGTTACCATATTTGTAAACTAAAATAGTTTGGAACAGTGAATAATTACTGTATAGTAATTCAGAGCAAAAGCAGAGGTATAATCTTCAACTTTACACATAAGGCCAAACCAATATACACCAAATGAAGTTCTCTTAAATGTTGCATTAGATAGGACAGGGTGAGCTGTGCTGTGAAGCAGGCTGTTCCTTTGCTGTATTAATTTTGAAATAACTCTAGCCAGGAGCACTGTGCATCATCAGTGGAGCTCATGCAACGAGATGAAAACAGAACTCATTGATTTTAATTTTCACTTATTTTAAGTCTTACCATAAGAAAAGCAGTTAGTGTTCTGTCACTGAAATGGGATAGCCAATACTCTTGATGCTTCATTATGTAGATTCCAGCCTGTGGGCAAGAAATGCAAATGGGGGGGGGGGGCAGAAAAAAAAGGCATCCTGGATGAATAGCAGAAGAAAAGCAAAGCTCTTTTTGAAGGAGTGACAGCTGTATATCAGTATCAGGTGGAATCAAGAGTAATTTATGTTCACTAGTCCTTTAAGTTGGAAGTTGATTATAATTGTGATACTTTCTTTGGCTTTTGGGAGACTGTATCTTGTATCTGGGTTCTCTTCAAGTTCCTGTTTTACTGCATGATTAATGGTGGCTTTATTTTGGCATTAAATATCTTGCATTTCTTTCTACTATGAAGGTCTGGCAAGAGTAAAGCGCCAGAATAAATTATCTGCTGAAGGTGAAAAACGGGAGATAAAGAAATGGATATGTTACAGATCAAGACTAGCAATGATACTTTGTCCTTTAAGAGCTCACTTGCTACAAAGCTGTATCATGCCTATTAACTTACTAAGTCTTTTCTCTTTTTCTTCTAGGGAGTTCCATCTAAGAATTCCCAGTATAAACCCTATCAGCAGGGTCAGCACAACTATTTACAAAGCCAAGAGTGTCTGCAGAGTAAATTGCACCAACAATCCAAATGTACCTATGAGCATTTTTGATGTACACTTCAGGAGAACTTGAGAAGCTGATGGTTCATTATTTGCTGGGTAGTTTTGAAGATGGAACTTGACTAAACTCTACTCCCCCTCCTTTTTCTAAAGGGGTAGGGTAATAGGGAATACAAAAGTGGGAGGGAATAAAGGAATATAAAATGATGGGAGGGAAAATACTAGGAACCAAATTTCCTATCTCTTTTTGTGGGTCAGTGATAGGTGATAGGTTTTTCAGGCTTTTCTATCAAAGTACTTTTAACAGTGACCCATAAAAGCAATTTTCTCTCTAATACAAGTGAGAGAGATGTTGTTTCACTCCTTGGCTACTCTGCTGTAGGCTACCTGTTTGTACCAGGCTGTAGGGAGGTCATTTTATGTTGTGGATTGTCATTCCATATGTCAATTCAGGTCACTGAATTTCACTTTCCTCACAAGACCACATTGGTCTTGAAGTGTAGTCTCAGAGATGAACTGCCAGTGCCTCTTCCATCTGAGGCTTGATGTGTAGGGGAAGTTACACTTGAGGAATTGGTCTTATGTCAGTGGCAATCTGTTTCTATAGTTAGTTCCAGCACCACACCGAATGGTTCTCAATATGGAATTCTGTGTATGTCTGAGCATAGCCTAATAGCATTTTGAAGGTAAATATACCCACTCTGTGGTATATTTTGCTTTGGTTTAAGTCTGGTCAGAAGGATCTTCTCAGCTCAGAATGGAAGGATGACTCACCTCTGACCGACAACGAGGAAATTTTCCTCCTTTCTCTTCTGGTGCCAATAACCCTGACCTCTGTTTTTGTGAGTGTGGAGGGAAGGGAATTCATTCCAATAGGTGTGTCTACACTTCTGCTTTCATGTGCAGTAATATTCTGACCTCTTTTAAAAATGCAAAAGGAAAAAGGTTGATTTTTCTATAATTGATATCAAAAAATGAATCTAAAGCTTTTTATTAAGTATTAAATCTTTCTTATTTGCATGTGCAGTGAAGTGACCAGCATTTTGTGTCCAAAAATGAGATGATGTGAAACCTGCCTTAATGTGTTTATAAGTATTTGGCTTCACCATGGGTACCTTGATTGATTCCTCAGTCTCTTCTAGTACGTCTGTGAGCATATTGGGGTAGTTTGTGGCTAAAAACAGATTTATCTCGGAAGAATAGGGAGAGAGGAGGAAGATCAGAGTTTATAGTTTGGAGAATGTGCTGACTAGGTTGCAAAGATTATTTTAGTCTTTAGGGTATCCATTGCATAATTTATGCATGGAAGTCTCAGTTGAGAGTATAGTATAAAGTGGTGGATTGCATATTGTGCCACTAACCAATTGTACAAGTTGTTGGTATCCCAAAACTTGGGGAAGAAAGTAGCTCCCAGAGCCTTTATCGTGTAAGAATGGTTAGCAATAACAGCAAGGGGCCAGGGGAATTACCTGGAAAGTATAATAGCCTTTGGGAGTAGTTCAGCTTAGTGATCTGAATAGGTGTAAGCTCCTTGAAAAACATCCCATGCCAAAGTGATTGATACCGTGTTAACCTTTTTCTTAAAGATGTGAAAATACAAAACCTCTTTGATATTGCTCATTTGGAGTACTGCAAGAAGACTGAATTGTACTTTGCTGCTGCTCTACCAGGTATTGCTTTGGGGAACCCTGCCTGGTACAGCTGCCAGTGAAAACTACTTTCCCTTTTGAACAGTCTGTTACGGTTATGATTCTGTAAATCTGTCCTCTTGTAATTCATTGTGTTGAATTAAATGTTTCTCACAAAGTAGCGATTCTTCTAGTCTGCATCGAGCCCCTGCTTGGAGTTTTTGTGCTAGGCCGCTTCCAGTTACCTCAGTGGAAGAACTCTTCTATTTTTGTCATGGGCTGCGTTCTGAGATTTGGACCTCAGTGTCTGGGACCCAGAAGAAGGGAATGCAGAGTGAAACTTGTGGAAGGCCAGTTCTTTACTTCTGCAGTGTCCTTCCATGTCTTCACTGAGTAAGAGGCTTCCGAGGTGTCCTGTCTAAAGGGCAAGTTGCTGATAAAAGTCCTCTGACTCTTATATCTAGCAGATCATAAACCCATACAGGAGTAGAGCTTTTGGCTATTTTGGTGCACTGAAGATCAAGTTTAAAGTACTGCCAACTTGTCTGCCAACTTTTGCTTTCACTGCATGCACTTTCCCTGTTAGCTTTCTGTTTTCCTTCAGTCTTTTACAAAGTTTATTAATATTTTTCATTCATATGGAGGAGTTGATTGTTAAAAGTACCAAAAAGGGGCCCAAGACTCCTGTCACATTCAAAGAAACTCAGATAACTTTACCTGCTTACCAAGACAGGTAAGTAAATAAAACATTCATTTTAAATTAGCCTGCCTTTTTAACCACATTGGGGCAATAATAAATGGATTGATTTGTCTTACCACAGCTTACTGCTCTGGACATGACTGATGGGCACATAGTGGTTGGCCATCGTTGAATAAATCCCCAAGATGGAGAAAGCAGTTGTTACTTGAGGAATATCTTATTAATGAGATGATTAGTAAAGGAAATATATAAGACAAGTAGATGGTAATTGAATGGAATTTGGGCAAAAACTTGCTAATCTTTGGTTAATATGTAGCAGTTGTTAGATTTGAACATACTTGCAGTGACATTGCCTGTGTTTCAGTCTGAGACCAAGTTCATGTGTGTGGAGAAATACTAGTGAGGTGATGCTTATGAAACTGTTAATTCTTTCTACAGATGGTAATGGTGCCTTTCTGTAACCCTCAAAAATCATAAATATATGCAGTGTAAGGCTGCAAGACAAAACAGCCTTAGGTTTGTCCTGCACACTGTTTGTACCACTGAAGTCTTTTGACTGATTTGATACAATTATTTTTGTAGAAAATAAATAAGCTCTGTGGGAGGCTAATTATATTGAACTAGTTTAATCTTCTTTGGAAATGCTGTACAACCATATTTAACAGTCTTTGTGCATCTTCCCTAGGAGGTAGGCAAGTGAGAGATGTGGCTTGAACCTGTCCAGTACGCTTAAGGTTTTGCATCTTTTTCTGTAGGTAGTAAAGCTTTGGATCTTTGGATACCTACCACTTGAGTTCACAAAAGCTGTACTTCTGCATTGTATCATGCTCTGTCAGCGGTGAGCTTTAGGCTTTAAGTGGAAACAACAACAGCCTGCTTAATCCTAGGGAGCCCTGGTTGGAGGAGACAGGTGGGGGGCAGGGGGGGAAAGAGACTGGTTTGCTTGATGGTCATAGATAGGATGAAAACTTTCAAAATGCAGTTTTGCTCCCCAAAAGTGACCTTTTAAAAAAAAGAGACTCTGTTACTCAAGAGTTCTGACTGTGTTGTGCTGCAAAGCATGTTGGAGCTGTTAAGATTGCTCAATTTTTTTCTTTGTTTTGCAAAACTAACAAAGTTAAAGGGAATTTAATTATTTTCCTGTTTGTGTATTACCAGCATTATTCTTACTGAATTCTAATTGGATAAAATTTTGTGCGGTCAATAAAAATAACGAATTTGCATGGATAGCGGTACAGTCCGGATTTGGCCTGCAGAGCTTTTGTAGATGGTTCTGCTGAAGAAAAAGTTAGCTTGATTCACATCTGAAACTGAACTTGCAGAGCTGGCTGTTGAGCAAGAAAAAGGGAGGAGTCCCCTTGTTTGTAAACTGAGCATATTAGAGAAAACAGGAATGATATGGTTGGACTCTAAAATACAGGCATGGTAAGCCCTGCATGTGGGGTCTTTTCTATTCTCTTTTTTTCTCTCTCTTTTTTTTTTTTTTTTTTTTTTTTGGTGATGAAGGGGAAAAAACATTAAGTTAGAAGCCACTGATAAATATGCACTCTTCCTCTACTTCTCTTGTGAGAGGAGGCTAGCTGAAAGGAGCTTTCCAAATCAAAAACATTTGTTTTCATCAGTAAAATAGTTGTACTTTGGGAACTGACAGCATTCACTTTGTACGAGATGAACACTGCTGAATGAAAGCTTTTAGTCAGTGCTGGTTTATCAGCTACTGGTAGAGGTAATTTTGCTTTTGTGCAAGTCTAACACTGTCCTATTGCTCCTTTCTGTAAACTAAGAAATAAGAAAATGTTGGATGGGAATGAAAGTGAAGGTTAAAAAAAAAAATGACTTGTATTTTGCAGCTCTCTTGTGGAAAGCGATTCTGGTACAAGCTGACTGTGGCAATTTGAGGAATACAGGAGAGAGGCAGCAAACTATCCAGTTAATTATACTAATTTGACCCAAGGAAATTTTTTTGTGCCAATTCGGTGAAACTCAAGACTACATCCACCATTTTTAAAAGACAAAATCTACAGGTGCTACTGTACCTTCTACAGAGCTGCTGTATAATCCTGCTTCTCTATAATACATGTTTTGTAGCCAGATAGTAGTAGTCTCCCTGATTTAAGACCTTCTCTTTTGAATCAGACAAGCTACTAATCTGAAGCTTTCCTCCCACACCTGTTTATTTTGTTTTTAAGGCCTTAGATATTACCCTTATTCTTTTATGCTTAAAGCTTCTGAGCTGGTATTTATTCATCCCTATTTAACATTGTCTTGACTGTCACAAGTTCACTTCGCCTTTATCAAAAAAAGACTTTTTAATCAAAACTTGTAACTGTTCTTTTAAGATCTTTATTGGCCGTATCCATATTTCATCTGTTCACCGTTCAGCGTTAGCTCTGTGGCAAGCGTAGCGGTTCTGTGTATGAGAGCGTTGTAGATAATTACCATGTTCATAGCGGCTGCTGATGAAAGAGGGCAAGGTACCTAACGAGGCAGCTCTCGCCAGGCTTCCAGGCAGCGGTTACCAGTTGGGAGCCGCTCTTGCAGACGGCAGGAGGCCCCAAAACCTTAAAAACATGGCTTTGCCTCCTTTACGAGCAAGGCTGTGTCACCTCCATCTGGGTTCCTCGTACCTTCTGTTCAAAGCCTTCCTCAGGTCTGATAGCCTAGCTACACGCTTAACTCTTCCTTCTGACTGTATGCCTTGTTGCTTACTTTTTTCCCACTCCTACTCCTTTGCAAGAGGTAGATGCAGCAGAAGAGATAAGGGTGACTGATCTTTGAGTGCTCCTGAGTCATGTCCTTCTCCTCCTGCTTTAGAGGGAGCCTGCTCTACCTAGACTGATTCTCTTAGTCCTCTAAAGGAGGGTGGGATAATATGTTTGAAGGATTCAAAAGTGTGTGTGTGGCAGTGGGAAGTTTGTGGGTATTGAAGACAAAGTAGGTATTTCAGAAGTATCCAGTCTTACTTATTTGGGCTTCATATGTAAGACCAAACTCCAAGAGTCCAGGTGCCCATGCATATCTTTGAAAAATACTAATCCATATGAGATGAAATGCGTATTCTCAGCCTGGGCAGAAGAATCTACGCCTGCGGCAGAGCTGCTTCCTAGCAGGCTTTCCTTTATGACTGTTTGCAGTTCCTGCTTTTATGTAGCTTGGCTCGCCGCTTTAAGTAGTGTACGGATAGACATGAGAAGGTGGTATGCTAGTTCATGCTCGACCTTGATCAGAATCCGTTTTGCAGCGCAGAAAATAGTGCCCAGTGTAGGAAGTAGCTAGCTAAAACTTGAGTTTGTTAGCAGAGACCAAACTTTCCATTTAGTTTGACCCCAATGACCAGCTGCACTGTGTGAGAGCAGCACAGGCACCCATGTCAGCTCATAATTTGCGAAATGCTGCCTACAGTGATAGAGCTTAATGAGAATGAGGAGTAAAAACATTCTGAGCTTCAGAGTGACCTACCAAATTGCATTCCAAAGTATTGGCAGGGTCATTGGTTAGCATTTTGAGTTAGCATCGGTAAGTACTGGTGTAATGCTAACTGCTACTAGTAGTATTTATCAAGTATGTTGCAAAGCTCTTAATATTTACCAGATTTTTCCTTCCTTGCAGAATCATAGATTGAAATATTTTGAAATCGCGCAGGGTTGGAATAATAGGGCAAAGAATGAGATCTTCAATGGCTTGTCTATAGTAGCAAATTGAGAAACTTCATCACTAAAGGCAGCCAGATTTATTTGCATGTGTGAAATAGCAGCCTTTTGATTCATAGACAGAACTTCAAGCTTGAGCTTTCTGAAGCAGATACATAACAAGCAAGAAGTTATTATCTGAGTTTGTTCTTGAGTCCAGCTGTATGTCCTAGACTAGCCTATTAACCACATTTTATTGGCATTTCATGATCTGAAGGGCTGTGAAACTTTTCAAAACTTGGTGTGTAATCTTCTAATTTTCATGCTTTTTCTGATATGCAATTAATTTGTAGTTTTGTATCAGTTGGCTGCTCCACAACTTCTGGGAAGTTGTTACCTGAGCTCTAGATTCTTCATTACCCTAATGCATGAAAAAATAGACTTTTACTAATGGCTTCCCCCAGGTGTCTTTTTTTTATATGCTGTTTTAGTGGGGAAATCTGTTAAGATAATTGTTGTGAGTGATACTAAAAGGTAACAGGAAGAAAGACTACTTGGCCTATAAAGCTGAGAGCATAGTGTTGTCCATATTTTAAATAATATAAAAGTTGGTCAGTTGTAGCATAAGCAGCTAATATGACTTTTTTCAATGTCACATTGTCATTGACTTTTGTCACCTGGATCAGTCTCCGTATGTTCCCTCAGTCAGCTACTTCACAAAATGATTGATCTCAGACTTGGGTCATTTTTCAAGTTACAGATCTTGTCAATCTGTCTGGCTCCACCTACGTGCAGTGATTCAGCTCCTGATGTGCTGAAATATTCCCTTAAGCCTTCCCACACACAAGTAAGGACTCCAGTTTTATAATTCTTTTCCAAGTTGCATTACCTCTTCTGCACTGTGATGTACAGTTACCCGCTGCAAGCGTGTATTCTTGCTTAATGTTGGCATGAGCTTGAAGAATAGTGCAGAAAGTCAAGTCTGACCTCTTAAAGAGTGAGAGGAACTGCCAGAATAGTTCTCAAATAGTAGTCATTCCTCTTCTTTCCCCCCCCTCCCCCCGCCAAACTTTGGATGCCATTTATATTATCTGGCTGATGTGTTGTGCTTTAGGCAATTGGAGAAAAGAAGTTTTTTCCCCAAGTGTGTTTAGATTTCACCTCTTCAGAGCTTACCTGCAAAAAAAGATGGGTTTTATAGCAGAATAAATATTCTAGCTAGAGTGTTGTAACTCCTGTGTTTGCACTCTTGAGCTGGAATAAAAGTGCCTCGCAGAGTTGTACTTGAGGGCATTACACTTGTATAGCTGTGATGATGATAATTACCGTGCTGTGGTTATATTGATCCCTTTCCCCAGAAAAATGGCTTAATGTGCAGTTACACCTCTGTTTTGCTTTAGTGCCATTCTTTAATTCCCCATACATACATGTTTGTATTGGTCACTTGGCGAGGAGGCATCAAGGGCATCTTTTGTTCTGTAGATGCTCAGAGACTTAGCCCGGCAGAGGGCAATGCCAAGCGCCCTACTTGGACGCTGCGCGGAAGCACAGTCAATGCCCGTTCGTGTAACGGGGGACGAGGAAAAGCCATGCTGTGAGCACGGTGCCGCACGCTTACATGCCAGGAGGGAATTGAGCAGCTACGTTATCTGGAGGGTAGATGATTGCAGGCAGCACAAAGAGGTGGATGAACCCTCAGGGGAGGTGGGGGAAGCTCCTGAGATGGACTGGAGAGACAGGCTTGGAGACGGCACTTCTGTCACCTTTTTTTCTGTAGTGTTTGGGGAAGTTAGGCTTTCTGTATGACTGGGCTTTTTGGTAAGGAAATAGATTTGTACCAATTTGTATAATCCAGTTTCTCCATTAATGGAAGAAACCGGTCCTTTAAGAATCTGCTAGTGACTTGACTTAAAAAAAAAAAAAAAAAAAAAAAAAAAAAAGAAAAAAGAAAAAAAGAAAGAAAGCTTGGTGTCATGAGTGAAATTAAGTATCTAAGGAAAGAAGGAAGTGTGAGCTAGTTCTGCTGAATATGGAACAGATCAGAGACATAATATCTACAAGCTAGGCTTGCCAGAAGTACTTAAAATTAGAATTGGCACTTTCTCTAGGTGGTGTTGGAGTTGATTTAGTGATTTCCCAGGAGGACTGAGAGTACTGTAGGCAAAAATGGAAACATTTGGGGCAAAAGCTACAGCTTTTCAGGCAAGTTGGAAAGCCCGTGGGTTTGTCTCACGAAGACGCGATGGCCTGTGGTGGGGAAAAGGAGTGTTTTGGTCAGCTTTGCTATGGTAGATGAGTTGCAGCGAGGATGTAGGGAGTAATTTAGACAGGCTCAAACTGTAGTTGCAGACTTCTACCTTGATACAGATGGCCCGGAGAAGCTAACTGAGACATAGTGCTGGTTGCTAATGATAGTTTTCTACGCTTTCTGGAAATCAGAATGGCTCAGCAGAGAAGTTATATCATTCTATCTTAAGTAATGGAAAACCTGCTATTTTTAGTAGTTTAGTTAAGTGTTTTAACTTACCAGATTAAATATTTTGGGAAATGAGAGGGGAGCTGTGTTTCACAGCCAGCTGGTGTGGCCCAAAGCTGCTGGTTTTGCCAAATCTGTCCTTAATGAAATTGCTACAGCTGCTTTGCAGGAGCCAACCAGAAAAAAAAGGAGAAAAAAATAAAAAAAAGTGGGTCAGAACCTTGCTACTGAGACCTCTGCAGGTAAAACAGGAGGAAGAGGAAACTTCAAATCTGGTTTGTGAAACTTTTTTCAGCAGCCAGAGAATGTTAATGTAATTGCCAGGTAAGGAAAATGGAAGAAAATAAGGAATGCAGTCGCTCTAAATGGTGTTACTGTGATTTTATTTAGAAATGTAAGGTGAACCATTTGGAGTATCGGAAGTACGGGGTGAAAGATCCTCATTCCATGGAGGAAAAGGGGAGTCAAGTCACCACATGGGTGGCAAAGCTTGGGAAGTACAAGAATTGGCCACGTGGCTCCTGTGTTCAGGCCCCTGAGCTGATGTTTAATAGGAGCTGTGAAATGCAAGAGCGGAGTTGGCAGTCTGAAGGGAGGGGGTTAGCCAGACACTGTGATGGGTCTTGCAAATGAAAAAAAAATGCTGAATTGTTGAAATTGTCTCCCTCCATCTCTGCCTTTGGGACTATTACTTGAAAATGGAGAAAAAATAGGCTTGAGATTCGGACTTTGGAATTTGAGCAGGAAATCTGGACATTTGAGGTAGCGGGTGAGCTAATCATTGATCTTGATACCATTACAGTGAATTAGTGTGCCATCACTGCCAGGAAAGGGCTTCTAAAGCTCAGCCCGTGGAAATTCCCTTTAAAGCCATGGCCCAGGTGGAACGAATGATTTGGAGGTAATCGTATTGCAGGGAGCCAATTGCCCTTATCTGGGGGGAGGCTCTTAGGAGAACTACCTGCTGTGGTGGCTTCCCGGCACGGGAAGCTTGGCCAAAGGGTCCAGATCTCTCTGGTCTCAGGGGAGTTCTGGCTGCCCGAGTTTTTGTGTTCCAAACCTACTTCTGCTCCAGATCCAAACTTCTGCAAAGTATGAACTAAAGGACCTAATGAACGCAGGCCTAGAAGGAAGAAAAAAAAAAAAAAAAAAAGCTGGGAGAAAGGTCTGAAAGTGAACCCCAAGATTTTTTTTTTTTAACTGTTTTTTTAACTTCTATAACTTAAGCATATTTTGACCACTCAAGAAGAAGGAAATGTTCTTTGGCAAACACCTGCAGACCTGATCAGCTCCCTCCAGAAACGGAGGCCGAGAGAGTCGCTGTGGATTGCCTAGCGGATGAGGATCTGTGGCGGCTCCCACCTCCTGTGCTGCGGAAACGGACGGGCAGCGACTTGAAACGCACCTTTTTTGCTGACCAAAAGGATATTGGCTGGAAAAGGAAAACTCTAGAGTTGGCTCGGGCGATTTTAAGGACTGTTCTATGTCCAGAACAAGTAATTTGGGGAGTTTTTCAGATGCCGGGCTGGAAAGCGTAGCGCTGCTGTAGCTCTGCGCTCTCAAAGGCGCGCTAAATTTTGTGCGATCTTGGTAAATGTGCAAGGGAAGGAAAAGAACGTTCCACTTCGAGGTGCGATGAGGAACTACTAAAGCTCCCCTAAAAGCAGCGAGCGCTTTGCTGTCGCGAACAGCTGCAGAAGGCGACCCCTCGCCGCCTGCTCCCGCCTCCCCCCGGCCTGGCAGCGCTGCTGAGGCCTCGGCTCGGCCTCGGAGCCGGCCGCGCAGGGGAGGACCGGAACCCTGCGGCCGCGGCTCCGCGTCGCACGGGGACTCGAGCAGCGCTAAGGGACCCGCCGGCCCTTAAACCTGCCCTAATACAAAAGTTGCCTTCGCAACGCTGTGCCCGGGGCGCGCGGAGCCGAGCGCGCAGCCCGCCGACGGCGTCTCCAGGTAGGGGCCGCGCCGCGGGGGCGGGCGGCGCCGGCGTGGAGCTCCGCGCGTGGGGGTTTCGCCCGCGGAGGGGGCGCGGCGGCGGCGCATGCGCGGGGCGCGCCCATTGTGGGGGCGGGTGACGTCGCGGGGCGGGGCCGGGGCGGGGCCGGGGCGGGGCGGGCGGCGCGCGCGGCCGCGGCAGCCGCGCTGCGCTGCGCTGCGGGGGGCGCGGGCGGCGCGCGCACAAAGGCGGCGCGCGGCGGGGCAGCGGCACCGGCAGCGGCAGCGGCACCGCCCCCGGCCCGGGCCCGGCCCGGCCGCCGCTCCCCGCCATGCCCGGCTCCATCTACCAGCCCGACGGCGGCGAGGCCGCCCGCCGCCCGCCGCGCCGCCTGGCGCTGCTCAGCCCGCCGCCGCCCGCCGCGCAGGAGCCGCCGCCGGCGGAGCCCGAGCCGGAGCGGGAGCGGGAGGCGCCGCCGCAGGACGAAGCCGCCGCCCTGAGGTTCGCCCTGGACCAGCTCTCGCTGCTGGGGCTGGAGGAGGCGGCGGAGGCGGCGGAGGCGGCGCTGGCCGAGCCGGAGCCGGGCGGCCTGCTGGAGGGCGGCGGGAGCCCCCCGGCCGCCGGCGCCGCCTCGCCGCCCGCCGCCTTCGGCACCTTCGCGCCGCACCTGGGCGCGCCCGCCGCGCTGCTCGCCGAGCACATGAGCCTCCTGGGCGGCAGGAAGAAGAGCGTGAACATGACGGAGTGCGTGCCCGTGCCCAGCTCCGAGCACGTCGCCGAGATCGTGGGCCGGCAAGGTAACGCGCCCGGCACCCCCCACGCCACCCCGCGCCGCCGCCGCCGCCGCCTTTGTCCGCGGCCGCCCCGACGGCTCCCGCGCGCCCCCGCGGCGCCGCGCCCGCCGCCGGCCCGGCCCGGCCCGGCTCGGCTCGGCTCGGCCCGGCCCGGCCGCTATTTGGATCACTTCTGGCGCTTTTGTTTCTTTGTGCCTCGGCGGCGTGGAGGCGGAAACTTGCCGGGGAAAAAAAAAAAAAAAAACCCTCGCCCCCCTCCAACTCTCCCTGCGGCCGCACGCCCGGGTTTCGCGAGGGAGCCGCCGGTCTTTGCGCCGTTTCTTTAAAAATTATTTTTTATTTTTGTTTTTTGTAAACGCGACCTGCATAAAGACCAATTGAAGTGTGGAGGCCAGCTGTACGGCACGGGTGGCATAAACCCCTTGTGCATGCAGAAAGTTCGCAGGTTCGCTGGACTCCTTGCAAGCGCCTGGAAGCAGGCTAATTAGACCCGAAATTGGAGGGGGGGGGACTTTAATTTTATTTTAGTTGCTGCCTCCTTTTTGTTCCCCTACCACCACCCCTCGCTCGGGGTAACGTCTGGTGTTTCAGGCTCAGTGCGGAGAGAGGCTATTCACCGCTTCTGCGGGCTCGTTTAAAATATGTGAAACTCTTCAGATATGCGCAGGGCTGGGGCGGGGGGCCGGGGGGGGGGAGCCCTCCCCGCAGGAGCGTGTCGCCGAAGCGCGCCCGAGCAGCACCGCCGCGGGCTTTGTCTCGAGGAGAAACCCGGACCGCCTCTCGCCTCGCTGTCCCCCGAGAGCCAAAGACCCTCCCTAGAAGGAGAGAGGAAAAAAGATAATAATAAAAAGGAAAAAATGGCAAAAAGGGAGAAAAAAAGGACTTTTCCAGGGCAGCGTCGAGGCGAGCCGGAGCGAGGGCTGGCGGCGGGCGTCGCGGCCGGGCCCGGTGGGCGCCGGGCGCCCGGGCGGCCTCATTGTTCTCTTTGTTAGCCGGAGCCGTGCCGGGCCCGGCGCGGTGACATCATGCTCCGCGCTTCCCATTGGCCTGCGCTGCCTTCGGAGCCGGCGCCGCGCAACTTTCCGGGCTCCTCCGGCGGGATCCCCGGAACCCCGCGCGGGAGAGTGGGGCGTCCCGCTCGCCGACACGCGCGCGTGTGCACGCGTGTGCGTGCGCTCGGGGACCGGCGAGGAGCAACGCGGCGGGTCCGAAACCTTCCCCGTCCCGGGGAGGCCTCGAGGTCCGGGAATAAAGCGATGGAGGAGGCCGCGGCTCCGCTGGGAAAGGCGCTCGCTCGCGGAGGCTGCGAAGCCGTCGGTCCGCGCGCCCCTTTGCGGAGCTGTTTCGGCGCCGTTTGAGGTCCGCAGCGGGTGCCGGGTGCCACCGAAGGGCCCCGGGACGGAGCTGCCTGCTGCTGCCCCCCCCCGCCTCGGAGGAGCAGCTTTCGCCTTGGGTCCGCGGTCGCTCCAGCGGTGAAATACGCTGCTTGGGATAACGCGGGGTGGGGTCGGGTCCCCGCAGACCGTGTCCCGGTTACTCCAGGGAAGCGGAATCCGCGTTAGGGGAGAGCAGCAGGGCGTAGCGCCAACCTGCGGGGAACGAAGCCCCAGCTAAGTGGTGTTATCTAGCTGATGTTTTGGTGGGGGGAGAGACTGCTGTTTTCCCCCTCTTTATGCAAAACGAGTTACTTTTGCTTTTTCTGGCTTGGGGTGTCCCGGCTGTGACGCGGGGACTGTCCTTGGCTTTGTGAAGGGTTTGGGAAAGTTGCAATTTGCAGAGGACACTGGGGCGCTTGAGGGAAGATGCAGGGAAGGATGAAATCCCGCAGCTCTCAGCGGGCGTTTCGGTGCTTGGAGAGACTCCTGGCCTCAGCTCTGGGCCAGCCTGAGCATCTGTAGACTTGCAGCGCGTTGCTGGGCCTGCGGAGGAATTTCCTCTTCTTCCTGAGCCCTGTGCTGCGGGTGTCTGTCCTGTCCTCTGCCCGTCGTGCCACATCCTTTTAGGCTGACCTGGCTCTCTCCTCCCACCTCTCTTGGTCTTCGCAGAGCCAGAAACTCCTGAAGTTGGTAGCACGGATTGATCTGATCACTGAAGTCTCTGCCTGTGAACCTTGGCTCTGGCACCAGCGTCCTCTTCTCTGGCCTCAGGCGGAGAGCCCAGCCTCCCTGCCTCGTTTCTCCCGGCGCCTGGAGAAGAAACAGCGGTGTGATGCGCCTGCCTTCCGCAGCTGTGTTGCGAGGGTGAATTAATTACTGTTTGCAGAGAGGTGGAAAGAAGTGCTCAGCGAGAGAGGAGATGGGACGCGATGGAGGTGCAACGTGTTCTTCTCTACGTCTGGCCCAGAGTCCTGGCGCATCCCATGCTGGTCCCATTCCCCTGTAACGAAGGGAGTGGGGAGCTCCGTAACGCAGGGCCTGAGACAGGAAGGAGAGCTGGGGAAGAGGAGGTGCAATGCCTTTTTCCAGCACGTAGCCCTTTCCAGGGGGCTCAGTGCGAGTATTAGTCTGCTCTGGTGCTGAGAAGGGAACAGTCTTGCTGGTTAATGCCACCAGAGATGAATCCTCGTTGCTCCTTGGGTTTTTATAGCTTAGGGTTGGGTATTGCAAGCCTTGTGCAAAGCTCCATGTGCAAATGGAGCTGTGGCCGATCCATGGGCCAGAGTAATCAGCTCGCGTTGTCCAGAAGGACAGCTCGTACGTGGAGGAAGCCACATTGCGTCAGAGGGCTGTGGCCAAGCCGTACTCAGGACCAGCGAAGAGGTTAGCAGAGTGCCACGTGCTGCATGGGCTTCTCTTACCTGTTGCTTGGGTTAAGCCTAGGCCCAGGTGGAGAGGCACTTTCCAACCCTCTGCCCCAGGCCGTGCTCTGCTGGTTTTCACGGGCTCTTGCTGTAGTTGCAGCTCTGGTCTGACTGTGCCTGAGCTGCATCCTGACAGAAGGTGAACCCCTCTTTGGTGCTGGTGCCGGGAGATGATGTGCAGGGGGAGCAGCGGCCTTCCTCAAATGTTCTCTTCCCTGCGTGAGCCTGGGGCGATGGAGGCCAGGCTCAGAGCAGCCCTCGTGTGGCCCCGCCAGCTCTCGTCGAGCAAAAACGCCTGGGCCCAACGCGGGCTGCTCAGCCCCAATCCTGGGTTTTTGCTGTGGTCCCTTCTGTCAGCTGCTGTCAGGGTCGGTGACCACGGGATGTGTGATGGGGTGGCAGCTCGGACCAGGGGTTATCCTAAACCTTTGCAATTGAGTTCACCCACATCTGTTTGGTGGGACCTTCGTTGTCAGCTCCCTCTACCATCACAGCCTCGTTTGAGAAGGGAGATGCTGCTTCGGGACCTCTTTCTGCCCCGTGTTCCTCCTCTGCCCAGAAGACCTGCTGTGCTCTGCCTTTCAGGAAGCCCCACGGTGAGCAGGACTGTCGTAGCCCCGCCACCTCCGTTACTGCCTCGTCCTCGGGAGAATCCTAGGGTGTCCTAAACCGCTGGTGATTTCTCGACCCTAGGGCTGGGGAGGCAAGAAGGGCCCAGAGCGCTGTTGCGTTGTAGATCCGTAGGGCAGTTCAGCAAAGCAAAGCGAGCCGGGAGCCCCGCGCGGCCGGCAGAGCCGCTCGTAGCCGACAGCGGCGGGAGGGGGAGAGGGGTGCGAGTCCCCGAGGGGTCGGGAACGACCGAAACGGGCTTTTAACGCCGCCTTATTCTCAGACTCGGAGCAAAGTCTGGCACCTCGTTTCCCTCCTCCCTCGTAACGTGTAACGAGCGCTGCGCGTCAACCCTCGGCCACCCCGGCGCGTTAAAGCCCGGGAACGCCGACTGCTGCCGCGGAGCTGGGGCTCGGGCGCGCCGGGGCTCGGCGTCGAGCCCGGCCCCCTCGCCTCTGCGGGGACGTCAGATGGCTGCAGCCATCTGGGGTGGGAGTTTTCACGGGCGTGCTCGGGTGGGGGCGTGTTGAGACTGATAGAAAAATTATAAAAATGTCTCTTACTGGCACAGCTGACTCCCCCGTTTGCAGGTCGCCAGTTAAAGCACGCGCGTGGCGCGCAGCGCGGCGGAGGCGGGGTGTCTGGGGTCCGCTGGGCGCGTTTTGGGGCGCTTGGCCCATAGGTGGGTTTCGGCATCTCTTCGAGCCGCCTGGCTTGCGCGGGAGAGCAGCCGCAGCTTAGCCCCTCGCAAGCAGGGGGTTTGGATGGATGGATGGATGGAGGATGGAGGATGGAGGTCCCACCAGTGCGAGTGTTTGCAGACCCCTGGCTTGCCGCTCAGCGCGCGTTTAAACGCTTTGCTCAATCAGAGCCCTGGGGACCTGCCCGGTTTCTCTCCTCGTAGCTGTGACTTTTATGGCACCGGTTATAGCGTCGGTTCGATCGGTCCCGCCGGCACGGCCCGCCTGGCCAAGCGGAGCGAGGGATGGCCTCGCTGCGTACCCGGCGCTGTCCCCGGGCCAATACCCGCGCTCTTCGGAGCTCCTCGCACCTTTTGACGCCCTGGATGGTGGATCTTGAAATGGCTGTTTGCTGCTCCAGTCGGTGGCTTTTTATACAGCTGCTGCTCTCGTCTATGACGACAGGGACTGGCAAAGACCCCCGTGCGGCTCCTGCTCCTCGTTCAGCTGGGGGCGTCACCGGGGCCGTGGGACGAGGGTGTCCCCAGCCGTGAGGCACGTCTGCCGGCTGCCGCTGTTCAGCGGGGGATGCCACCAGCGCTGCTGCGTGGTGCCGAATGTGCCGCGTCCCCCCACCCCGAGCAACTTCCCCAGCAGCAGGCTGGTGGCGTGGCCGGAGCAGAGCCCGCGGGGCTGATCCGTGGGAGCCTTGCTGCTGCTCTCGGCTCTGGAAACCAGATTGCTTCAAGGCCTGGGGGCTTTCTGCCTTGGGGCACCCGGGGCTCCGCCTTGGCAGCTCTGCTGGTGAGTCTCTCCATGCCCAGCTGAGCACGGGTCAGGGTGTGCATCTGATGTGAGCCCCGCGGCTGGGCTGCCACCCCCCTCCAGCCTGTGGAGGACACGTCCGTACCCGGCATGTAGAGAAATTGAGAATTTTACTCCTGGCGAAATCTTATTTTGACTTTCTGGTGTGAACCTTCAGGCTTTGCACCTCTGTGTTTGGAACGACCGAGTCCCAGGTCTGAATCTGGTTTCATCTCTTTGCCGCAGTCCCTCAAGCAGCATCTCCCCTGGGGAAACATCGCCAGCGGAAGCATCGGGGGGGCGGGGGGCTGAGTGCGTAAGGAGACTCGACGGCTTTGATCCGCGCCTGGTGCGGTGCCTCCTTGGCCCTTTGAGGGCTTCTGTCTCTTTGGGAGAGCTCTAGCCGCGGTTTCGGTCGCAGCCGGGCCGGTTGACGAGGCGAAGGCCGCGCGCGGGGAAGGCAGAAGCTGGCCTCTGCGGGTCCCCCCCGTCGCGGGTCCCCCTCCGCGCGCGCGTGCGAGATGGACGCTTCGCGGTGGATCGCAGCAGCGGGAGGAAATGGCTCCTGCGTGCTGAGACGTGGCTCGGTTTCCATGTTTGCGCCCTGGAATAAATCTGGGAGAGGAGCACGGGACCCGGGGGCTCCCCGTGTGATTGCAGCCGGCGCTGGGAGATGGTCTCCAAACGCTTTTCCGTATAAAATCCGGGTAGCCGCTCCGTCGCGGAGCGGGTGGGAGAGCTGCTTCGGAGCTGCTGTCCTGCTGCCGCGGCTCCATCTGCCCCGCTACCTCCCCGCTCCGCTCCCGGCTTCGCCTCCAACGAGCCCGTTGCCAACCCCGAGCCGGGTCGCGCGCGGGCAGCAGCACGGCGGAGGGGCGACGCTCCCCCCACCCCGGGCTGCCTGGCGACTCCGAGCTGGGGAACGGCGGCTTCGGGCGCTGCGCAGGGGCTGGGGCGAAACCCTCGACGGCGGCACCCAGAGACGTTCGCTCGCGCCGCCGCCGCCTCGAGGCTTCCTGTGGGTCTCGGCTGCGGTTTCGAGCGCGGCGGCGCAGCGCTCGCCCGAGCCGCCCTGGCCCGCGGGGACCGACTCGATCCGCTCGCCGCCGAGCTCTGGGGCGCCTTGGAGGGCTCCTCCGGGTCGCGTCCCTGCCCCGGTGTCCTCCTCCGGATGCCTCCCGCTTGCCCTTCGCTTCCCTCCGAGCGAAGGGTGCCTCGGCACCCCGAGGCTTTGGTTGCACCTTCATCAGCCGCGGGCTCCTCTGGCCGCGGCCGGGTCCCGCTCCCGTGTCCAGGATCCCCACGGCAGATGGGCTGGATGTGGCTAGCGGGTGGGTCAGCGCCGCCGGGAAGCTGGGATGCAGCGCCCAGAACAGCTGCTGCTCGCTTAGTTTGACGTTTTTTTTTTCTTTAAATTATTCACAATACTTAATGCCTGGCTAAACGCGCGGCACGCGGGTCTCTGAGAATGGCACAGCGCCCGGTCGGGCTCTGCGCTCCGGCGAGGGCGGCTGAGACGGAGCGCAGCTCGACGCGCCCGCTCGGGACGGACCGGCCTGGACGTCCGGCCCTGCCTGAGTCGCTTGAGGCTTCCGGACATCTTCCAGCCTTGCGATGGTCAGAGCAGCTCTGCCCTTCCTCGGGGGAGGAGGAAGAGGGCCAGGAGCGGCTCCCCCCCGGCCGCGTGCGGCTGTTTATCGCCGGGGATCTTTGCCACGGCAGCAGGGGACGGGGACGGTGTTTTGGCTCTGTTCCTTCGTCTTCCATCCCGGCGGTGCCCGGGCTTTGCTCCGGGCTGCGCTGGGTGCGACGCGAAGCCCGGGCGCTGCGTGGGGAGGCCAAGGCCGTCTCGCGTGCCGGCGGCCGAGGGCAGCCGGCCGCGCTCGCGCGAATTTAATTAAGCGCGTGCGTTGGAGCGCGGGAGGAGCGGATGCAATTAGCGGAGCCGAGCCGGGTGGGAGCTGCGGGCGAGAGCAGCCCGGAGGAGAGCGGGACCCTTCGGGTCGGGCGGGCGCTGCGCGGGAGGAAAGGCGCCGGCGTCGTGCGCGGCGATGGCCGAGCGGGCGGTGACCGACCCCTCTGGGTTGTCCGAGCCCCCAGGAGCAGCGCTGGGTCGGCTCCCGTGTCCAGCGGGTCCTCGGTCCCCCCGCTGCGGGGAGGAGCTGGTGGCCCGGGGGTGGGCAGGTGCCAGGCGGCTCGGTCGAGCCCCGGCAGCGCCCCGGGGCCGAGCCGCGAGTTCTTGGCTGCGTTTGAAGCAGGAGACCCCTTTCTCCAAGACTGATTTGTTTGGGTTTTGCTGCAGGTGCAGAACCAAAGGGACCTGCTGGTTCTGGACCTCTCCCCGCGGGGCGGTGGGCAGAGGGGTCCGGCGAGCTCCCAGCCTTGACGCGTTGTTTTCCCGTCTCCTCTTTGCTCTGCAGGCTGCAAAATCAAAGCCCTGCGCGCCAAGACCAACACGTACATCAAGACGCCCGTCAGGGGCGAGGAGCCCGTGTTCATCGTCACCGGGCGGAAGGAGGACGTGGAGATGGCGAAGAGGGAGATCCTCTCGGCCGCCGAGCACTTCTCCATGATCCGGGCGACGCGCAACAAAGTGAACGGGCTGGCGGGAGCCATGCAGGGGCCGCCCAACCTGCCGGGACAGACCACCATCCAGGTGAGGGTCCCGTACCGCGTCGTGGGGCTGGTCGTGGGGCCCAAGGGAGCCACCATCAAGCGGATCCAGCAGCAGACGCACACCTACATCGTGACGCCCAGCCGGGACAAGGAGCCCGTCTTCGAGGTGACGGGCATGCCCGAGAACGTGGACCGGGCTCGGGAGGAGATCGAGGCGCACATCACCATGCGGACGGGCTCCTTCATCGATGTCAACGCCGACAACGACTTCCACTCCAACGGCACCGACGTGTGCCTCGAGCTGCAGGGCGGCGCGGCCGGGCCCTGGGCCAAAGCGCCCCACGCCGCCGCCCGGCGCCTCCGCCACGACGCCCTGAGCTCCCTGGGCGGCGCCTCGGCCGAGCCCTTCTACGGCGGGCGGGCGGCGGACGCCAGCCCCACCAGCCCCTACGGCGCCGGCGGCTTCGCCTTCAGCGAGCCCCAGGCGCCGCTGGCCTCGGACGAGCGCGACTTCGCCTTCGACTTCCTGGCCCTGGACCTCAGCGCTCCCGCCGCCGCCATCTGGTCGCCCTTCGAGCGCTCCGGCCACCCCTTGCAGGCCTTGGGCGGCCGCTCGGGCGGCGGCGGCGGCGGCGGCTCGCGGCGGCGGCGCGACAGCGGCCCGTGCACGCCGCGCCACTCGCCGCCGCCGCCGCCCGAGGAGCAGCCGGCCGCCCGGCGCGCGCAGAGCGAGCCCGTGGGCGCCTCGCCGTGGCTGCCCGCCCCGGGCTCGCTCTCCTCCTTCTCCACCAGCACCGGCTACTCGTCGTCGTCCTCGCTGCCCGGCAGCGTCTCGGCCGCCTCGGGCTCGCCCACCGACTCGAGCGGCTCCGAGGGGCCGCGCCGGAGCTCCCGCGAGTGCATGGTGTGCTTCGAGAGCGAGGTGATGGCCGCCCTGGTGCCCTGCGGCCACAACCTCTTCTGCATGGAGTGCGCCGCGCGCATCTGCGGCCGCGCCGAGCCGCAGTGTCCCGCCTGCCGCGCTCCCGCCACCCAGGCCATCCACATCTTCTCCTAGCCGCCGCCGCCGCCGCCTCCTCCTTCCTCCACGGCGCAGCTTTTTAAGGACTCGGAACGGTTCAAATCGACCTTTTTATTTAACGGATCAGATCGGGGACGCGGGGCGGGAGGGGAAACGGAGGAAAAAAAAAAGAGAAACGAGGTGGCGGGGACGACGGATATCTCCCGCCGGGTGGAAAGCCGGAGGGCAGCGATCGCGGGGGCGGGAGGGCTGGGGAAGAAGGGACCGACGACGACGACCACGGCGAGGGGCGTGAAGTTGCAGAGAGGAGGAGAAAAAAAAAAAATCAAATGTTTACAGAATAGCTTTAACTCTTAACCCGGCTGTGGCGGCTGGGAGGAGAAAGCCCAGCTGTTCTCCAACAGTCCGTTCCAAATAACAGTATTCAGTTTGCAAAGTTAAATAAACAGAAAGAAAAGGTCCGGTTGCACTTTTTATTTTAGGACACGCAAGGGTTGTCTTTTATTTTTTTAAAAGCATTCTATTGTTATTATAATTTTTTTGTCGTCCGTTCTTTTTGTACGTAGTTATTTTTTTGGATGAGTCTTGCTGGTTCTATAAATATATATATATATTTTTTTTTTGTAACACAGGTCTATCTTCTATTTTGCCAATGTGAAAACTGCCCAAAACGTGATAAGAAGGGACGGGGGTCTCGGCCGGAGGGGCCAGGCCGGGACCTGGTGGGATGGAGAGGGGCACGATGAACATGTCATGTCGCGCAAAAAAAAAAAAAAAAAAAAAAGGAAGAAAACAAACTCAACAGATTTATATCTCTTTTTTATTTTGTGGTTGGTTTTTTTTAGTTTTATTTTTTTATTTTTTACCTCTTTATGTATATGTAGGGAATTTATAGGAAAATATGTACTTTATTGAATAAATTTTAAAAACTAAAATATATTTTATTTTAAAAAGAAAATAACGGACCTTTAACCTTACATGGCTAAAGTACTGATTATATATTTGCTGAGCTGACTTGACGGTTATGAAAATTGTATCAAGAGTTTTATTTTTTGACTTCAAAGCCTTCTTAATAAAGACTTTTTACTATATACGAATACCGGGGCTACGTCTGGTGCGTCGCCTGCGCCGCCAGGTTTGGGGACTCGGCTCGCGCCACAGCAGGACCCCCGTAAAGCAGGGACCCCCCCCCGGACAGCGGGACCCCCACCCCGCAGCCCCCTAGACGGCGGTGGTGGGGCACCCGTGGGTGAGGGTCGAGGGTGAAACAGGGTGAAAACAGGAGCACTTGGGGGAAAAAAAATGAGGGAAAACGGCAGTGGGGTGGCGGGTGCTGCCTGGGGAGGAGGGCAGCAGTGCCGGACGTGGGTGCTCGGGGTGTCCCGGGCGCAGGGGGCTTAGATGGGGGTCGAGGGGGTGCAATGGGCACTTGGGGTGCAGGCGGTTTGGCTTTGGGGACTTGGTTTGGGTAGGGGGGAGCTGGGGTGCCCTGAGCAGGGAGCCTGGGGGTGCACGGGATGGGGGCTCAGGGTGCCGGGGGTGGGGGCCAGTCCTGGGGTGTCCCAGATAGGAGGGGTGTCAGGATGTCCTGAGTTTGGGGCGCTCCAGATGGGGAAGCTCAGGATGCCTTGAGGGGAGGGGGGCTGAGGGTGCCCCGGCCGGGGGGGGGCCTCGGGGGGCCAGTCTCGGGGTGTTCTAGACAAGGGGGGGGGCTCAGGGTGCCCCGGCCGGGGGAGCGGGGTCCCAGCCAGGCTCGGCTCAGCCCCCCACCCCCACCCCACCCCGGGGTCTCCGCGGCCGGGGCAGGGGACGGAACCGGCGGCCGAGCGGGGTGGGGACCTATGCGTCCTGCCCTCCTCCCCCTCTCCGCTCCCAATTAGCGGCAATTAGCGGTAATTAGCGGCCGCGCCGGCGGGCTATAAAGGTGCCCCGGGGGGGGCAGGGAGGGGGTGAGGTTCTGGCGGCGCTGGGAGTCCGGCCATGGCCGCGGGGGAGCTGTACGCGCAGGTGAGGCGGTGCTCGGCGCTGCCGCGGTGCTCGGCGCTGCCGCGGTGCTCGGCGCTGCCGCGGTGCTCGGCGCTGCCGCGGTGCTCGGCGCTGCCGCGGTGCTCGGCGCTGCCGCGGTGCTCGGCGCTGCCGCGGTGCTCGGCGCTGCCGCGGTGCTCGGCGCTGCCGCGGTGCTCGGCGCTGCCGCGGTGCTCGGCGCTGCCGCGGTGCTCGGCGCTGCCGCGGTGCTCGGCGCTGCCGCGGTGCTCGGCGCTGCCGCGGTGCTCGGCGCTGCCGCGGTGCTCGGCGCTGCCGCGGTGCTCGGCGCTGCCGCGGTGCTCGGCGCTGCGCATTTCCCCCCGTGCACATCGGCCCGGTGAACCGCTGCGGGAGTGATGCCCTCGCGCTGGCCCTCACCTCGAGGACCCTTTTGCGGGGCTGTGGGACCTGCTGGTGCGCGGCCCCCGGCCCCACCCCGTGAGGCTGCATCTCCCCCTTGGAGGAGAAGGGTGTCCCCGAAGCCCCAGCAGCCTGTCGCACGTCTCCGGGCACCCTGGCTGCGGCTCCCCTCGCTGAGCGGCCCTCGAAGCTCTTGCCGAGAGCCCCTGTGGTGGGACGGGCCGCCTGGCCGCTCCCTGCCCGCGGCGCGGGAGAGGGTTGGTCTCGGCTGGGCATGTGCGTGCCTGGTGGCTGCCACCCCCACAGGTCTGCAGAGCTCGGGGGGACGGTGCAGCGCCCCCGGCATGAGCGAGGCGCTGGCCCGGGTGCAGCGAGGCCGGCTCCGGTGGAGGCGCCTCCCTGGCGCGGGGGTTGCCTTGGCCCAAACCGTGGCTAGCGTCAGGGTGCCGATGGCTGCACCCAGCAAACCTGCCCTTCGGCTGGAAGCGGCTCGGCTGTGAGCGAAGCTGGAGAAACCCCTTCCCCTGGAGAAGGGAGCGCTGCTGTGTCCGCGTGGGCGCAGGCTGCGTGGGCAAGGAGAAGCCACCGTGGCCAAGGCGCGTTCTCGCGTGCTGCACCGGCAACCTCGGCACTGAGGCCGCGCAGCCGGCACGGGCTCGGCTGCCTCGAGTTTTTCCAGGTTATGCATCCGAGCTGGAGGTTTCCTTGCCGTGCGCCAGCTCCAGCCATCCTCGGAAAAGAGCCGGCAGCCTGAGCCCGGGGCGGAGGGTGAGCCGCTCGCCGCGCAGGAGGTGCGAGCCGGCCTGGCCGGCGGGGATGCTCGTGCTTCCAGCCCTGCTTTCAGGCTGAAGCCTGTTTAGTGCATTGCTGGGAAGCTTTAGATCGTGCAATTTTCGCTCCCCCCAGTGGCTAGGACTCAAACGGTAACGGCTTCCTGCCGCTGCCTTCTTTGCTGGGCCAGAGTTTAGCAGTCCTGCAACCTGATCTCGTTCCTTCCCCTTCTTAAAAAAACTGCCCCGAATGACTTCTTGGCTGTAAACCCCAAGCGCGGCCCCCTTCCTTCCCCTGCTACACTTGCAGGCTATTCGAGACGTGTTTTTATCAACTTTAACGGTGCGTTAACACATGTGCCTCGCACGCTGCAGCCCTGGAAACCTTTGCTGTAAGCCAGGCTTCCTGGATTTGCAAAATCAGCAGAATGAGAATGTTTTCCTAGCCCCCGCTTCCAGCAGGAGGCCAGCGGCGGCCCGCCGGGGCGGGAGCATGGTGTGTCAGAGCCCCTTCGCTGCTCTGAAATAGCTCCCGGAGCTATAGCTGATGGAAACGGATAGAGGCTCCCTGCTGCGGCCTGGAAGCAAAGCTGCCTCCATTAGAAAAGGAGAAAACCTCCCCTCCTAAACTCGCAATACGGCCTCGTCTCCGCCCGCAGGCGTCTGGCAGGGTTGCCGAGACGGGCGTCTGATGACTTGATGTACAGAGCAAGGGGACGCGGGTGCCAGCAGCGGGGCCGGACGGCGCGCCGCCTTCCCGGAGCACCCATCACCCTGCGCCAGCTCGGTGCTGCGTCTTTTCCCCCGCTTTTGCCAGTCCAGGGGGGCACCTGCAGCATGATTTTTTTTTTTCCTTGCTTGGGTTTTGCACCTTGCAAAAGTGGCCTGGTGGTGTTGTGCTGGCTGTTGCACCGGTGCTGAACACCTCCAGCCCTGCGGGGTGACTTCGGAGGCGATTTCGGAAAGACTTTTCTCGCATATTACTGCCTGAGTCTAAGGGTCCAGACCAGAGTTAGGGTCCAGACCAGAGTTAGGGTCTGTGTTTTGCTTTCTGCCTTCGTTAGCATCTAGCGTTCCTGGAGGCAGCCCTGGGATGGTGGAAGGGAGACTTCAGGTGGCAGCTGGGCACCAGAGGCAGGAGATGCCGATAGATGCCTTGCACAAGGCTGGCCACCATGTCCGGCCATGGGAAGCTGCAAGCATCAGGGAAGTGTATGAGGTGATTTATGTTGTCCCCATGCTCTGGACTGCAGTTGAGTCTCCTGAGCTGGAGGTGATGATCTGGATCAGTGTAGTAGCTGTCTGAGGACCTTGCTGCATGTGTATCTGCTTGCAAGCTAGCTATAGCTCCTGGGAAGAAGCTAGGGAAGGAGCAGTGTCTCACGGCTTCACTGCTGGCTACTCGCAGAGCCTGTTATTCCACAATAAAGCTAATATTGTGGGACCTGGTGTGAGCCACTCTCTGACCCTGGTAGGGATGAGCTGGGAGTTGAGCAAGATGCTCTGAGGGTGACCAGGCTTGGTGCCATGCAACTGCAGACCGTCCTTGCCACCTTAGGCTGGACCCATCTCCCACTCTGCAGCACCCTGCTGCAGCTCGAGCACTTGCTGGAAGAGCAGAGACCCCAAGGAAGCTGCTCTGACCCTAAGGCTGGGATCTCTGGTCTTGGGGGGAAAAAAACAGAGCCCTGCAAGCAACGCGATGGCTCCGGAGCAGGCAGGAAAGTGCTTTTAAGCTGATGCAGAGGATGCCCCGGGCTCAGTTGTGGGGGGAGGTGGAGGAAATGACTGGCGCTGCGCTACAGCGCTTGCGGCGCGGGGAAGCGGCTGTGCCTGTGGCAGATGGTGGTGCTGGACTGGTGCTGCTGCTATTTGAAGCATGTGGAATGTGGGAGGGAAGACACCTTTTTATAGTCCCTCTTAATCCTGCACTTGCTGGAGGAGGGGCTTTAACCCACCAGGCGTTGCTGCTTGCCCACAGGGACTGGAGTAGCTGCCCAATTTGCTGCTTGAGCTGGTCTTGGAGCTGAGCCAGGGTCAGTGCTGGAGCAACTTCTGAGCATGCCCCTTGGCTCCAAGGAGACAACGGTGGTGGCTCTGTCCGTGGGGGTGCTTCTAGCTGTTTTTGAGCTGTTTCTTGTAGAGGCTTTCCAGTGACAGGGAAAATCCACAGGGTCTGCCTGATGGTGGGGGGAAAAGGGGCTGTGGAACCTGCAGTGCTGCTGGACCGCGAGGCTGGGCTGCAAATGCTGTGGAGCACTTGGGCATCTGCTCCCACGGCTCCTGCTTGAGTGATGCTGTGCACCAGGTAGCCTGTCCTGGGCCAGAGCCTCGCTGTGGCTCTGCAGAGAGGGCTGCAGTGCTGGATTTGGACCCTGGTGGCTTCATACTTGACTCAGCCTCTTTGCCATGGGTCTCTGCAGGGGTCTTCTCCCTCCCATGTCCCTGCAGGGTGCCCGAGTGTGGATCCCTGACTGCACTGAAGTCTGGAGGGTGGCAGAAGTGACCAGGGACTACAAGGAAGGAGATGATGTTCTCCATCTTTGCCTGGAAGATGGCTTGGTAAGGTTGGAGCTGCGTGCCCCAGTGGGTCCCTCCTGTGCTAGCCAAGTATCCTGTGCCTGCAGGTGGGACTCACCTTTATGGCCCCAAACAAACCTGGACTCCTAAAGCAGGGAGCAGAAAGGTCAGCAGTCTTTGAATGCTGCCTGGATGTGCCCAGCAGCCACTAGACATCTCTGACAAGTCTGCTCCAGCAGCTGAGGCTGCTCAGTGCAGATACTCAGCGCTCTGCAGCCTCTGTGACCAGTCCTGCATCTGTCTGCACTGTTGCTCCAAGCAGGAGCCAGGTTTGTTGGGTCCTGCCTGGCTCCCAAACTGCCTCCAGCTCAGCTTGTTGGGCCAGCTGGGCTTGCAACTCCCAGTGACCAACAGTCCAGCCATGGCTGGCAAAACCTTCCCATGTGGCCAGTCCTGCCCTCCTCAGGCTGTTGGCCTGGCTCAGTGCTTATCCCCCTCCATGCATCCCTGCAGGAGATGGCCTACCCCATTGGGTCCCAGCTGCCACCTCTCTGCAACCCTGACTGCCTCTCTGGCAAGGACAACCTGGTGGCCCTCAGCTATCTGCACGAGCCGGCTGTGCTGCACTCGCTCCGGGTGCGCTTCCTGGAGGCCAATGCCATCTACACCTACTGCGGTGAGTCCTGCATGCTGCTGAGCCTGGCTCCCACCCCTGTGGGACAGGCGTGGTGTGCTGCTTGAGGTGCTCAGTGGGGTGCAGGCACCCATCCTGCCCCAGTGTGGCATTGAGTCTGCATGTTCCTCTTCCTCCAGGTATTATCCTTGTTGCCATCAACCCATACAAGCAGCTGCCCATTTATGAGGAAGAGGTGATTTATGCCTACAGTGGTCGGGAAGTGGGTGACATGGACCCCCACATCTTTGCCTTGGCAGAGGAAGCATACAAGCAGATGTCACGGTGAGAGCTGCCCCTGTGCCACATGGCCACTACCTGCTCTCCCAGACCCCACTGTCTCTGCTAGCATAGGGCAGGTGGAGGGAGAGGGACAGCAGCCACCACTTGATGATAAACCCAACTTGGGAGCATCCTCCGAGGCTGAAAATGGGAGGAGACTGAAGTGTGCTCCAGACCATGGTCCCTCCCCTTTCCTCTTGGACTGTCCCAGCCTCACGTATTCCTCCTGCAGGTATGGTAAGAACCAGTCCCTCATCATAAGTGGTGAGTCAGGCGCAGGGAAGACAGCGTCGGCCAAGTATGCCATGCGATACTTCACCACCATCGGGGGCAGCCTGGGTGACTCCAGCATGGAGGACAAGGTGCTGGCCTCCAGTCCTGTCATGGAGGTAGGTCCCTTTTCTCCTCAAGCTGTGCCCAAAGCCAGATCTGTGTGGGGACAGCTGGGGCACAGAGAGGCAGTTTGGTGCTCCTGCGGGCTGCCCCTGCATCACTGAGCTCCTCATAGCCCTGGCTGGGCCCTCATGCTCAGACCTCAGCCCTGCACTCCCCCAAGCTGCGTGGGTGTCCTTGTCCAAACCACAGCAGCTCCAGCTGTGGGCTGGAGGAGCTTGCAGCCACACTGAGAAAAGGGTCCATGTCCCTGGATATTCCAAGCGTAGCTGGGCATGGCCTTATCCAGGCTAGTGGTGCTGCTTGCTGGGGTAGTTAGTGAAGGAGGGAGAGGCAGAAGACATGGGTCTTGATGGTTTTGCTGCAAGATTGGTGGGTGATGTAGTGCTCGTAAAATGGGCGGTGGTGGGGTGGGGGGTTGAACTTCTCTACACAGCACTTGTGGATGCAGGGTTGGCTGAACCTGCCTGGCTTCCCTCCCCACCAGGCTTTTGGGAATGCGAAGACGACCAGGAACGACAACAGCAGCCGCTTTGGGAAGTACATAGAAATCGGCTTCCGCCAGGCATATGTCACAGGGGCCACCATCAAAACCTACCTGCTGGAGAAGTCCCGGGTCACCTTCCAGGTGGGTTTCTGGGGTGGGATGGGGATAGGGCTGTATGGGAGTCTCAGGAGCCTGGAGACCTGCGGAGGCCCCTGTGTCCTGGTGCTCCTGTAGGTGAGCTGGGCTGAGTCCTGCCTTCCTGGGCATCCTCCCAGGGAGCAACCTCAGTGCTGTTGGGTTGAGCCTGGAAAGGGGAAGGTGTCCCTCAATCACCAAATCCAGGGCACCTGGACCACCATGGGTGGGCACAGCCCCAGGGTCCCTGCCCTTGCTGGGGGAGTGGGATGCCCCAAGGTGACCAGGCCCTCAAAGCTTTTTTCCTTCCCATTTTTTTTTTTTCTGTAGGCAAAAGCAGAGAGGAACTATCACATTTTCTACCAGCTCTGTGCCTCAGCAGCCCTGCCTGAGCTCCAAGGCCTGGGTCTCCGTGAGTGCCACCATGACCCCCACTGCACAGCTCCCTGCCAAGGACAGACAGTGCTTGGTGGTCTCCCCTTTCCCTGCCCCATGTGACTGGGTGGCCAGGTGCAGAGCTACTTGTGCTGCCAGCTGGGTGCTGGATGGGGGGCCTGGACCAGCTCAGCTGCCATGCATGGGCTCCCTGGAGCTTGGGGCAGGGTAAGGGCTGGGCTAGGCCAGCCCAGCAGTGTCTAGGAGGCTGGTTGTGCTGGTTCCTGAGCTGATGCCAGCTGGTATCTCATCTGCAGGTGGGGCAGAGTCCTTCCACTACACCTGCCAGGGCCAGTGCACCTATGTGGAGGGCACTGATGATGCTGCTGACCTGGACAGCACGCGACATGCCTTCTCGCTCCTGGGTACTGTCCTTCCCTGGGCACCAGGGTGGGGGAGCCCCGTGTGGGGTGGGCTAGTCCGTGTGGCTGTTCACCCACTGCTTTCACCCCAGTGCTATTGCAGTGCCCTGGTGCAGGGGAGCCTGGCTGTCCATCAGGCAGACTAGGGAAACCTTGCCCTGTTCCTGCAGATGTTCCCATCCCATCTGGTCTGTGCAATGTAGAGGGGTTAGACCCTCGAGCAGGGAGAGCCCTGAGGGTTTCGTGCACAGCTCCAGGCCTCGTGGGGTTCATCATGCTGTGTCTGTGCCTGGCAGGGGTCCTGGAGGCTGAGCAGCTGGAGCTCTTCAGTGTCCTGGCTGCCATCCTGCACCTGGGCAACATTGCAATCAGGGGCAGAGACCGTTGTGGAGATGGCTGCTTTGTTGAGGTGGGTGGCAGCCTGCTGCTGGTGTCCCTGAGCCCTGGCGGGGTACCCAGCTGCATGCATGTGGCATGACCCTAGACCCGGATTCCTTGAGCTGCTCTGGCTGCAGGAGTTGCACCTTGACTATGGGCTGTGGGGTGCAAGCAGCCTTCAGCAAAGGCCACCCTTGCAGTGCTGGGCCACCCTAGCACCTGGAGTGACTGGATGCTGTCTGTCTGCAGCCCAAAGACAAAGCCCTGGGCCTGTTCTGCACGCTGCTGGGTATTGAGGAATTGCAGGTGTCGCGCTGGCTCTGCTACCGCAAACTGATCACTACTGGGGAGACCTACATGAAGCCCCTGTCCAGGCAGCAGGCACTTGACTTCCGGGATGCCCTGGCTAAGCATATGTATGGGCAGGTCTTCAAGTGGATGGCGAGTAGGGTCAACCGTGCCCTGCGGTCACCAGAGGGGCACCATACCTCCATTGGCATCCTGGACATCTATGGGTAAGAGGAGCCATGCTCCAGCCAGTGCTCTTCCAGGCTGGGCTGCATGGAAGAGCATGGGTCTCCTGAACTGGCCACAGCAGCCTGTCCTTGGGTGGTGACTGCTCCACCTGGGGCTAGGCATGCAGTGGTGTCAGCTGGGTGGCTGCAGCAGTCTTCAGGTGGCTTTGCGCATCCTTTCAGAGCTGTAGGCTGGGTGGGGTGGCTGTGCCCTACAGCCACCTCAGTTAAGTCCTCTGCTATCCTCAGGTTTGAGATGTTTGAGCTCAACAGCTTTGAGCAGTTCTGCATCAACTATGCCAATGAGAAGCTGCAGCAGCTCTTCAACCTGGTAGGTATCATGAAGATGTGCCTCCTCCCCACAGTGCCCTAGCACATCCCAGCCACACTGTTGCCTTTGGCTCTCTGCCTTGGGAATGCAGCTGATCCTTGAGTTCCCCACACTGTAGATGTAGGGCTCTGGGAGGCTGCTGGAGTTTAGCATGGACCATGCTGAGAAGCCCTTTCCTTTTTCCATGCAGTGCATGGCTAAAAGTGCGCCTGCCTTCTCTCCCCTTCCCCAGGAGAAGGGCTGCTCAGCTGCCTTAAGGAAACCAACCTATTGCCTGCAGCCTGTGTTGAAGGCTGGTTACCTCCATCCCTTCCCAGCTCAGTAGTCTTCTGCTCTTCCTTCCCCTCCCCCCCGCCCCCCCAGCATGTCTTCAAGCTAGAGCAGGAGGAATATGTGACAGAGGAGATCCCTTGGGTCTTTGTTGACTTCTGTGATAACCAGCTGTGCATTGAGCTCATTGAGGGCCGGCTTGGCATTCTGGACCTGCTGAATGAGGAGTGCAAGGTAAGCGAGGGGTGCTGGCAGCAGGAAGCTGTGCCATCCAGAACCCCCAGCTGCCCCTCTGACACACTTGCCTTTCAGATGCCTCAAGGCAGTGATGGGAGCTGGGCCCAGAAGCTTTATCAGACTCATCTTGGCAGCTCCCACTTCCAGAAGCCCAAGAGGCCCACAGATGCCTTTGTTGTCTGCCACTTTGCTGGCAAGGTAGGGAGAGCTGCGATGGGTACGACCTTGGGCTGGGAGGGCTCTGCCGCGGGTCTGTGCCAGCGGGCATGGAGCCTGCACTGTGAAAGAGCTGGAGGCAGTAGCTCTGCCAGTCTGTAGTCTCTTCTCATCCCAAACAGCTGGGTTGGCCACCCATGTCCAGACACCCTCCCAGGCTGGGGAAGCAGATCCTGCTGGTTGTGCTGAAGCAGATCTCTGGCTTCCAGCTCTCTGTGAGGGCTCTAAATATGGAAATTTTCTGGCTCTTTGGTGCCTCAGCACGACCTGAGCCTAGTGGTGGTTCCCATCACCAGCTTCTGAACAGCAGCTTCCCAGCAGTGCAGAGAGTACAGATGTGGCCAAGACCAGCTCTGACTCATGTCAAGACCTCCTGAAGCCCTGAACTGGCTCAGCAGAGCCCTGCTCTAAACAGGGCTAGGAAGCTCCCCAGGCTGATGCTGGTGCTGGCTTTGTCTCCTGCCAGGTGGAATATCACTGCAGTGGGTTTGTGGAGAAGAACAGGGACACTGTTCCGGAGGAGCTGGTTGGGCTGCTGCGAGCCAGCAAGGTGAGAGCTAAACTGCACAGCTGTGCACAGAGCAGGGACCGTGCAGGGCAAGATCTGGGTGACTTGTTGCAAAGGGATTTGCAGATTGGAAGTGCTGGACAGTGTTGAGAATGAACCCTGTAGGGTAAATCCTTGCCTGAGAGGGTGTAGGTTTAATGCCAAAAGCTCTGCTCAGCTTCTTTCCTGGTTGGGTGCCAGTAGATGGATGGGCATCCTGTGCTCATGGCCAGGAAGAAGGGTATTCAACCCTGTACTAGCAGACTGCTCCTGGACGCAGGAGGCAGATGCTGGCCTCTGGCGTGGGTGGGTGCAGGGCTGGTGCAATGAAGATGCTTCCCGGCAGATGGTGCCAGGCCCACACCGATGCCCTGCTGGTGCTGCCTGTGCAAGACGTGCCAGACCCCCAGGGCAGATGAGGGCCTGGGTGGGCTCAGCCTCCTAAGGCTCCAGCCCATGGACAGCGTGGCTCTGTGGTCCAAGTGCATCCCGCTCCACCATGCCCGAGGCGTGGGAATGCTGGATACCTCGGCCTTGCCCTTGCTGCGGAGGGCTGGAGTGTCTTGCTGCTCGCAGATTAGTAACGCTGTTGTTCTTTCCCCTCTACCCGATGTGACGCTGGCAGAAGGTAAGGAGAGGCTTGGAGGGCTCTCAACCACACCTAGGAGGGGTGCCTGGGGCTTGCACTGGGTTTTGCCTGGGGGGAAGCAGTAGACATAAGCACAGCTGGCTCTGACATCTGGCAGGCACTGCCCCCCCCCCCCCCCCCCGGAGGAGTGCCCTGGAGCAGGGTGGAGGGCTGCACCAAGCTGGCCTCTGTGGAGCCTGTGGGCTTTTGGGGCTGTGTCTCCTGGTGGTGGCTACTGGGTGGCCCTGGAGGGGAGATGCTTGTGCCAGGTCTGCCTGACTCTGATAGCTGCTCTGCTCTGCCCCAGTCCACCGTGCTTGCTGAGCTCTTCCTGGAGGAAGGGGATGGCACGGTATCCCTGCAGTCCCGTAGGTCTGGCGGGCACAGACTGACCAGTCGCCCTGGCCGGAAATCACTGCCTGGGAACAACAAGAACAAGAAGTCCATCGCCAGCCAGGTACTGAGCTGGGGAACTGTGCTGCTCCCAAGGCAGGGAGGGCGCGCGGGACACAGGTGCCCAGGGATAGCGTAGCTGTGAAGGGAGCTGTGGTGGGCTTTGCCCAGCCCTGGGCCCTTTGCCCTGGCTTGGGGCTGCTGGGGTAAGGCTGGCTCAGCCCTCTCCATGTAGCTGACCCCAGGGGAGCAGGAGCCCCAGGATATGCCTGCTGGCCCTAACTGTGCTTGTGTTGTCCTCCACAGTTCAAAGCCTCCTTGCACAAGCTCATGGAGATGCTGGGCAGCACCACACCACACTACATCCGCTGCATCAAACCCAATGACAGCAAGCAGCCCTTCGTGTGAGTGCTTGGCTGGGGAGACTGGAGGGTTGGGGACACGGTGTGAGGCACTGTCACCCCCTAAGCTGTGTCCTGCCTGCCCTAGCCCAGGAAGGCCCTGCATGCTGGCCTGGGGTCTGGCTGGGAACCTGTCCCAGTTAGGCCCTCTTTGCCTTAGGTTTGACTCCAGGAGAGCAGTGGAGCAACTACGAGCCTGTGGTGTCCTGGAGACCATCCGGATCAGCGCCTCGGGCTACCCCTCCAGGTACCCTCAGCAGCACCCCGGGACTCTTGCCAGCTGTGGCACCCACTGACTCCCCAACTGTCTCCCACAGGTGGACGTACCAGGAGTTCTTTGACAGGTACCGGGCTCTGGTGAGCAGGGACGAGCAGATGGGCACTGATGGGAAGCAGATCTGCAACCTTGTCCTGGAGAGACTGCTCCAAGTAAGATCCCTACTCCTCCCTTGATATGGAGGCTGTGGTATCTGAGCATCCCTTGTAGGTGCTTCTCCCCATCTTACTTACCACTGGCATGCCTGGGTGCCTTGGTGGGGTACAGGGGCTGGTCCAGCACAGCCAGGAATGGGTGTGCTGGCAGAAAGGGAGAAACCTGAATGGTCCAGACCAGGGGAGGCTGAACAAGGGGGAGCCAAGTCCCAGGACAGTGAGCAGTGCTGTTGGTGATGTGGAGCAGGGGAGCCTGGCCAGGATGTGCCTCGTCCGTGGGCCCAACCCCTCCCTTGTGTGCAGGACCCCAGGAAGTACCAGTGTGGGAAGAGCAAGGTGTTTTTTCGGGCTGGCCAGGTGGCCTACCTGGAGGAGCTGCGGTACCGGAGGCTGAGGGAGGCCTGCGTCCTGCTGCAGAGGCACCTGCGAGGCTGGCTGGCGCGGAGGCGCTTCCGGCGCGCGCGCGCGGCCGCCGTCTGCCTGCAGCGCTACGCCAGGGGCATGGTGGCCCGGAGGTGAGCTGGGGCCCTGGCTTGGAGCGCTCCTTCTGCAGAGGGAACGGCCGAGGCCTCCTGCCACGAGCTGAGAAAGAGCTTCAGCTCTGGGGTGAGCTGGCAGCTGGGGCTCAGCCCTGCTGGAGCCTGGCCTGAGAGGGCTGGTCTCAACCCGCGAGCGGGTTGTCCCTGCAACACGGGCTGGGGGTTTCTGCCCTCCCTGCCAGCTCTGGCACCTTATACCCGGTTCTCTGCCCTCCTTGCAGAGTCGCTGAGGTGCTGCGAAAGACCAGGGCTGCCGTGGTGCTGCAGAAGAGCGTGAGGATGGCTTTGGCCAGGCGTTCCTACCTCCGCGTGCACAGGGCTGTCCTCACTGTTCAGGCTTTTGCCCGGGGCATGTTTGCTCGACGCCTTTACCAACAGGTAGGAGCCTTATGGCACCTTGTAGGAGCAGGGTGTCTTGCCTGGATTGGGGCTGAGCTGTAGCCCTGGAGGTGGACGTGGTATGGCCCTGCTGCGCTTCCTCCCTGGTGCGAGGCAGGACCAGTGTGTTGGGCCTTGCACCCTGCCATGCTGGGGGCAGGATGGGAGCTCCTTGCAGTCACTCTGGTCCACCTCTGCCATGCTGTCACCTTGCTGTCCTCTGTGATAAGCTGTGGTCGCTTGGCAGGCTGAGCATTGCCTACTGGAAGCACGGGGCAACATTTGCTGGGGGCAGGCACCCCATCACCTCCTGGTGACAGTGCAGACTGACCCTGAGCGGTCCCCAGTTGCAGAGCACTGGCTTTCCCCCTGGTCCTCCCTTTGCTGGTGGTGCTACTGCATCGTTGCTCTCCCTGCACAGATGGTGCGGCACCAGAAGGCCGTGGTGATCCAGGCCGCCGTGCGTGGCTGGCTGGCCCGTGCCCGTTACGCTCGCCTGCGCAGGGCCATCATCTACCTGCAGTGTTGCTACCGCCGGGCCCGGGCGCGCAGGGAGCTGCGGCGCCTGCGTGCTGAGGCCCGCTCCGTCGAGCACTACAAGCAGCTGCACAAGGGCATGGAGATCAAGGTGATGCAGCTGCAGTGCAGGCTGGACGAGCAGGTGGGTGCTCCCAGGCCTTTACTATCCTCAACCTCTGCTTTTCCTCTGGATCCCACCTTCCTAGGGCAGGGCAGCAGCTGCTTGCACAGACTCCTCTTTGGTGGAAGCCGAAATCACAGCATCCTGCGTCTCTGGTCCCCTCTTGGCTGTGGGGTGGGAGCTGGCTCTGCGGGTGCATGTCGCCAGGCAGAAGTTGCATATCCAGTTCTCATTCCTGGGGTTTTCTTGGTGCATCCCTATGGACCTGAGGATGGGTGGTTCTGTCCTTCCCCAGGCTGGGCTCCCTTCTGGGTGCTCAGTTAGACGCAGCCTCGCAGCAAGGCGTCGCGTTGCCGGGAACAGCTCTGTCCTGGCACGCTGCGTTCTCCTGCCGAGCTCCCCGCCGGTAGCGTCTGCCGTCTCCATCTGTGTCAGCATCTCAGCGGCGGCTCTCGGTGTGCTGTCTCTGGGGGTTGGCCCTGTAGGGATGTAATCCCATCCCTGGGTGTTGGAGGAAGCAGGCCTGGAAAAGCCTGTGGAGTTCTGCTTTGGGTGATGACACAGGCTTGGGGTCCAAACAGCTCAAATAAGTGGGAAATGAGGTACTTGGACTGACTGCAGAAGATCAGCCTGGATACTTGTGGGCTCCTTCTGACACAGTGCCCCACTTGGGCCCTGTCTGATGTGTTCTGGCCCAGGCCCAGGAGAAGCAGCGCCTGTCGGAGCAGATCTCTGTGCTGAACGCTGCCCACGCCGAAGAGGTGCAGCAGCTGCGGGCCGAGATGCAGCGGCTGCGGGAGGATGCGCTGTGCGACACCCGTGTCCGGCGCCTGCAGGAGCAGCTGGCTGAGCTGGAGCGGCGCAATGCTGAGAGCAGGCTGAGCCAGGAGGTGGAGGAGCTGAGACAGGTTGGATGCAGGGGAGAGTGTCCTGGGCGCCCCTGTCCCTTGGGACAGCCCTGGCTGGACAAGCTTGGCCAGAGGTGCTCTTGCTCCTAACCCTGGCTTAACCCAGCCCTGGGTGCTTAGAGGCTCTCCGGGATCTGCTAATTTGAGGTGGTCCAAGATAGCCCCTGGAGGGGGACCGGGTTGGGAAGGAGACCCCCAGGCAAGGGCAGGCAGCCAGGGTTGGCCCTGCGCAAGGCTCTGGCTGCACCTGCCCCTTGGTTTTTCACGTAGCGCCTGGCAGAGGTGGAGGCTGTGAAGCTGCACCTGGGAGAAGAGAGAGATGCTCTGATCCAGCGGACGTTGGAGCAGTCGCAGGATCTGGAAGGTAAAAGGTCTCCTCTGCCTGGCTTGTGCTATCCCTGAGGAATAGCCTGGGGAACCAGGCACAGGCTGGCCCTTCAGGCTCAGTCCAGGCCCCTGCAAGCCCTCTTGCAGGAGGGGTCCCTGGCTGCCCCTCCCATCTTCAGAGGGGTCCCAGCTCTGACCAGTGCCATACAGCTTCCATCCTTCCTTCTGCCTGAGGGTTGTCACCGGGGCAGAGCAAACCTACTTCGTGTGTCTGTCTGTCCCGCAGAGCAGCACCAGCGCGCAGCGAGGGAGAGCCGGGGGCTGCTGCAGGAGCTCGAGGAGGAGCGGGCTCGCTACCAGAGCCTGGTGAAGGAGTACACCCGCCTGGAGCAGGGCTACGAGAACCTGCGGGATGAGGTGGCCTTCCACAAGGTGAGGCTGGTATGGACGTGGAGGGGCTCAGGGTAGAGGAATAGCGTAGCTGAGTGGCAATATAGCAGTCCTTGAACACCAGCCTTGCTAGGAAACCAGCTGAGCCAGCTTGGACCAGTGCCTCCACTGGAGCCCTTGCCGGGCAGCAGGCGCTAGTTCTTGCCTTGCAGCCAGCTAGTCTGGGGCAAGCTCTGAACATGTGGGAAAAGAGGGTTAGGGCCCAAACCCTGTGTGCTGGGATCCCCCAGCCAAGACAACCTGGAGTCTTCCAAAATAATCTTCCCTTCAGCTATTCCTTCTTCATGGTGGGACTCTCTTCTTGGGAGAAGCTGCCATGTTCAGTGTTGAGCAGGGGTGTTAGATGTGGTGGAACAGCCTTGTGCTTCTCTTTATGCAGCAAAGCACCTTCAGACGGTCCCCTTCATCTGAGAGCTTCCCGGGCTCCGAGAGCAGCTACCTGTCCTCAATGTCCACAGCCCCCTCACGGGATGGCTCTGATCTGCAGGCTGAGGCAAGTTGGGACGCTAGTGACCCAAGTCTGCCTGGTGGGGCTGGGAGGGCAGTGGTCTGTCCCTTCTCTTGCCGGCCCTATTGGGGAAGGATGTCCCTTGGTGCACCAGCACATGGCATGGGCTCTTGGGCCAACCTGTCTCCTTTCGTGTACAGGGGCTGGAAGAACGCTGGCAGCCAGTGCCGGAGGGCCAGCAGCCCCAGCCCAGCGGTGAGGCCATGCTGAATGGCAGTGTGGGCCAGAACCCCTTTGAGAAGGCCTATCTCCTCCTCTTGGGGCAGCTCAATGCTCTCAATGAGGAGCTGGCCCGGACCCGGGAGGAGCTGCGGAGGGCCAGGGCTCCTACAGAACCTGAGGAGAAGAAACCCCTGGATTTTCTCAAACGTAGGGTGAGCGCTGTTCCTTGCTGCAGGTGGGGTTGGCCCTGGCTCACAGCAGCTCATCTTACCTCCTCCTCTTCCTCCCAGCAGAACATAGCTGAGATGCTGGGGCTGGCCAGGAGCCCAGAGAAGGCAGCTGTAGATGATGACTTGAAGCATGCATATGATGCCATCCAGGTTGCCAATAGGTGAGTGCTGGTGGTGCACCCCCAAGGAGACTCTCTAGCTGAGGCTGGTTTGGGCCTGGCATTTGTGACGTGAGGAGAGTCCTTCCATGGATGCAAGTGGGATGCCATGCATACCTTGTACCTGTGCCCTGCAGGCTGCTGGCAAGCCAGCTGCGGGAGGAGAAGCAGCAGCATGAGGAGGAGGTGGAAGTGTTGCACCTGGACATCTGTTCCCTCAAGCAGCTGAGCCAGCAGCAGGCAGCCCTAATCCAGGACCTGCAGCGGCACCAGGGGCAGGAGGGGCTGCAGCACCGTGTTGTGCGGCTGAAGGAGGAGAACTGGGTGAGGAGGGCAAATCATGGTGCCAGGAACAGGGTTGAGGGCTAGCTTCTGCCTCCTGCCCTCACATGAGCCCCAGGCAGCCCTTTGTGGAGCAGTGCAGGGGACCCTGCTGTGTCCTACCAACCCTACCCTGCAGGAGGCTCTCAGGTGCTGGTGAGGGTGTCTGGACAGAGGGGAGGCTGCCTGAGCCTCATAAGGCTTGTTCCTGCCCAGGAGCTGGCCCAGAAGCTGGAGAAGCAGGAGAGGACCACACTGAAGCTCCAGAAGCAGCTGAGAGCCTATGCAAAGCAGATCCAGGACCTCACAGGCAAGTGCCTGCTTGAGAGGGAGCTGCAGCTTGAGCCAGGGAACAGGGTCTCCCCCGAAGAAGGGTGATGAGGAGCTCTACTTGGAGCAGGAAACCTGCCAGGAGCTGGAAGGACATGGCCTTTTAGCTGGGCTCATGTCACATCATGCCTCTTACTGGGAGCTCCCAGGCAGCCCTCTTTGGGCATGGCCCTGGCTCCAGTGCGCTTGCATCCTCTCCAAGGCATGGTAAATAGGATCTTTTCCCTCTCAATCACCTCTGGGGACCTTCCCTTTCTGCACCACGGCTGAAGGATCCAGCACCATGGAGCAGATGTGCAACCATGCCAGGAGGAGGGGGGAGCTGGTGGTGGTTGATAGCTCCTGGCTTCCCTCCCTGGGACAGGGCTCACTCCTAGTCCCATAGTAGGATTTGACCTGTGCTTCTTTCCCCAGTAAGGAAAGAAGTCACTTGGCCAGGACAGGAGCCAGCAGGGTCCCCAAAGGTGTCATCCCCAGCTGGGTCGTCCCAGGCCATGCTGGCATGGAGAATGGAGGATGAAGGGCGCATCATCAAGACCATCATTACAGGTAGGATAGGGAGGGAGGGAGATTCCTTACTTCACAGTTTACCCACCTCAGCTTGGTCCCTACAAGTCCCTGGCAGGGCTCGTTGCCTGATGCGTGTGGGCTTCTCCTTTCCACATTGCTGGGGCAGGATTCTGCGCAGCTTAGGACCAGTTTTCTGTAGCTGCTTGGGTGCCAACAGTGTTCTCTCCTCCAGACTACAGACTGCAGAGCAGTCCGGGGGTGCTCCCAGACCTGCCAGCCTACATCCTCTTCATGTGCTTCCGGCATGCAGACCACTGCTGTGACGAGCCCCGGGCCCGCTCGCTCCTGGATGCTGCTATTAATGCCATCAAGAGAGTCATGAAGGTACTGGGCAGAGCGAGGGGGATTTGTCTCTTGGGCCTAGCGTGTGCCAGGCTGTTCCCAGTTTGAGCTTCTCCCAGAGTGGGAGGGTGCCCTTGGGCATTACAGGGCTCCTGCTGGAAGGTCTGACTGCACATCAGTGCTGGTCCGCAACCTGAAGCGCCCTGATGTGGGGCAGGGAGTGTGAGGCCTGCTGGATTTAGGGGACTGGTGCTCCATCAGGCTGCAGATAGTGAGAGTCAGGGAGCTGAAGTGGAATCTGCTGCTCTTGCTGCTGGAGCCTCACTGATCCCATGTTGGGGCTGGGACTCTGCCCTGCCCCTTGCTGTCCCCTCCTGCAGAAGCACAGTGATGACTTTGATGTGGTGGCACTGTGGCTTGCCAATGCTTGCCGACTCCTGAACTGCCTGCGCCAGTATGGCAAGGATGAGGTAGGACTGAGCCCCCCAGGGGCTGTGATACCCCCATGGGAGGGATGGGAGCTGATCGGGGATGGGGTGACCATCCCAACCTGGTACCAGGTATCACTGGGCTTTGGGGCTCCATCCTCTAGGCCTACACAGCATGGAAATATGCTGGGCTGACCCTGCCCCTTGCTCAGGCCCTGTGGCTCCTGGAGGGTCGGGTGGGTACCCAGTGGCATCACCTGGGGCTTTGCCCCCCTGACCCAGCCCCTGCCCTGCAGAGTTACTGGCAGGCAAACACAGCGAGGCAGAACATGCATCGGCTGCGCAACGTGGACCAGCAGGAGGCCTGCCGGAGCCTGGATTCCCTGGCCATCCAGCTCTACCAGCAGCTCATCCGCACTGCTGAGAAGCGCCTGAAACCCATGATTGGTATGGCTGGGGCTGGGGGGGGGAGGGGTGCACAAGGTAGCCTGTGGCATGTGAGGGGTGGGAGCTGGCTCAGCACAGCTGCCCTTGGCTGCCCAAACTGTTCTTGCAGCCATGAGGGTTGTACCAAGAGGGGCAGGGAGGGCTCTGGTCTGAACTGTGGAAGATGCCCTGGACTGAGGCTGTCCTTCCATGGCAAACACCCAGGCATCTCCAGGTAGGACTTGGAGGGAGTGCCGAAGTGGGGAGGTCAAGTCCCTGGAGATCTTGGGAGACTGAGCATGCCCTCATGACCAGCTCTGCCACCTCCCAGCATGGGGCCCACTGGGGAGGGAAGTGCCCCTGAGGGCTGGGGCACCTCTGCTGCCACTGGTCCCCCATACCCAGGGCTGAGCTGCTGGATGTTCAAGGGGTGACACAGCATCTCCTCTCTGCTGTGGCCAGGCTGGGCCCTCCACCATGACCAGACTGAGCCTTCTTTGCCCTTTAGTTGCTGCGATGCTGGAAAGTGAGACCATCCAGGGCTTGTCCTCTGCTTGCCCCCCTGGCCTTCGCCGGCCCTCGGCAGCCCCTGTCCACACGCTGCCCAAGCTGCTGCAGCAGCTGGGCTCCTTCCATGAGGCACTGAATTGCCAAGGGCTGCCTGCTGCTGTGGTGCACCAGGCCCTCCGCCAGCTCCTCTTCCTCATCAGCGGCACCACCCTCAACTACCTGCTGCTGAGGAAGGATGCTTGCTCCTGGAGCCGTGGGATCCAGCTCAGGTTGGTCGGGGTGGCTGGGCGGGGGCTTGGTTTGGGTTGTGCCCAGGGACCTGGCACAGTGCCTGCCTCCCTACGGCCTGGTCTCCCGTGCAGGTACAACATCAGCCAGCTGGAGCAGTGGCTGCGGGCAGAGGGGCTGCACCAGAGCGGGGCCCGTGAGGTGCTCGAGCCCTGGTGCAGGCTGCCCAGCTGCTCCAGGTAAAGAAGGCCACAGAGGAGGATGCTGGAGCTATCTGCAGCCTGTGCACAGTGCTGTCGACACAGCAGGTACCACGGTGCTAGGGTTGGCCATGCGCTCACCTGAGATCCCCATTCCTTCACCCCAGACCTGCTCAGCCTCCCTGGGTGCACTGAGCTCTGGCAGACCTGACATGGCACTGGGATTAGGGGGGCAGCTGGTCCCTGCTGACGGTATCTCCTGCAGGTTGTGAAGATCCTGCGGGCTTATACCCCTGCTGCCGGGCTGGAGGAGCGTGTGAGCCCCAGCTTCATCAGCAGTGTTGAGGTGAGCAGGGTGCTGGGTCTAGCACCGTGGGGCCCTGCCCCGCAGGGGTTACCCCTCCTGGCCCCCAGGGTGGTGCGGGATGTTGGAGGGTTGTCTCCCTGCAGAAACGCCTGCAGGAGCAGAACCCAGAGGGCCCTAGCCAGCTCCTGGTGGACACGTGTCACCTCTTCCCTGTGCATCTGCCCTTCTCTGCCTCCTCTGTGCACCTGGATGAGCTTCGCATCCCTGACAGCATTGACTTGGCCTTCCTCCTCCGCGCCTGAGCCCACACCTGGTGGTCCCGCAGTGGTGGCAGTGCCCAGCTGAGCATCAGGATGAGTCTGAATCTCCTCTGGGATAAGAAGGCCACTAAGAATAGGAGATAGCTATTTATTTATTGAAACTCATGTGTGTTGTTTGTGGCACAGCCAGGGCCTGTGGAGGTCCTGTGCTGAGGCCTTCAACCATTTTTTTTAATCCTTTGAAGTTAATAAAAGTCTTTGCAGATAACTTGGAGCCTGGAGCTGTCTTTGGAGGATGCTCTGCCCTTTGGGTGGTGCGAGGGGTGGTGCTCTCCCTGGGCCTTGTGGCCAGGAGCTGGGTGCTGTGCCCAGGAGGGAGCTGGGGCTCTGTCCCTGGGTCCCAGCTGGGTCTGTGGGCACATGCAGCCCTGGAGGCAGTGGGCTATGCTGGGGTGGAATGGGGTGTTAGTGGCCGGAGTTTGAGGTGGGAGCACGTAGGGTGGTGGAGCCCATCACATTCAACTCCTCAGTGGGAGCTCTTGCCCTTGCAGGGGCTCGGCGCGCTCACAGCCCTTCATTTCAGACAGAGCTTCTGGGGCACTTATTGCTGGTGTAACCTCAATCATGAGACCTCTGGCTTCGGGCGTCTCCTTCAAAACCAAGCTTTCCTGCCCTACTCCTCTGGGAGCCGCCGGGTGCCTGCCCGCCCCTGCCCTGCAGCACCCCTGGACACAGTGAAGGGTGTGCTTTTTAATGTCAGTTATAATAAAATATTTTTACAGAGCCCAAAAAAGTCAAAATAGTGCAAAACATCTCACTGTCATGCATCCATGGGAGTCCCCGCCGGCAGCGCCGGGCGGGTATTTACAGACACGCGGGCGTCATCGACGAGTATGCTACATGAGCAGAGTTGGTCGGTTCAATCACATGCCGAACAGGAGCTGTCGGGGAGGAGGGGGCACGCGGGGAAGGGGGGCCGGGAGCCGCGGCGGGCCGAGGCCGCGTGTGCGGGGGCCGAGGGCTGAGCCCCAGCCCGGTCGCGCTCGAGCAGCAGTTAGAAAAAGAGGGTGTAAACATTGAACGGAAACGAGAGTGAACGGCTAAACCCTTTGGTCCCAGGCGAATCCTATAGAAAACGGGGCGGGAGCGAGGGGCCGGGCTGGGATACCCTGTTTTTTTTTTTTTTTTTTTGGGGGGGGGGGGGGGCCGGGGGGGGAGGTATATTGACTTTGGGGGTTAAATCCGGGCTCTGCCTGCCCTAGCCGGGGGGGCTGTCGCCGTCCCCGTCCCCCAGCCGCCCGCACGAGACACGCACACCACTGACCACGGGGCCACGACAGCAAAGGGCAACCGGGGCTGGGGGGAGCCTCTGGGCTGCACAGTTTGGGGTGGGGGGGGGGCGGATCTGGCTTGTGCCACAGAGGTCCCTTGGGTGCTGCTGGGACCTTGCGACGAGCAGGGCCGGCCGTGCGCGTCCCGGCGAGCCAGAGCCGAGGACGACGGGTCGCTCGTGCGGGGGTGCACCCGGTCCTCACCCCCCCCGCCTCCCCACTGCCCCCCAACTTCCAGCCCTGGCACCCCCGGAGCTGCGTCCCCTTGTTGCGGAGCTGGGGGGAGGCACAGGGAAGACGGGATCTGGGCTAGGGGAGCTTCTGGGGCGCCCCGGTGCCATGTGGGCCCCCCCCCATAGCCCTTGCGCACAGTGGGGTGGGGGGGTGGGGGGGGCTGCGTCCCCCTGCCCCGGGTATGTACAGCTATTTACACATGTACAGAGCGCTCGGCCCCGCTCCAGGACACGGCCCCGCTCCGTGTGCCGGGCGCGCGGCCCCGTCCCGCGTCCCTCACACCCCCCCCCACCACCCACCCACCCACCCAGGGCCAGGACCCCCACCCCACCCCGGGGCCGCCCTGGCGATACCAGATGGGGCCGGGAGGGTCCCCCCACGCTGGGGTCCGGCGGCACGGGCCGGCGGGCTCCTCTCGCCGCCGGTCCGTATGGCTTATCCATGGCTGGAGGATGCTGTAGAAAAGGGGCTGGGAGACGGGGGGATGGTTTTGGGGGGGGTGGAGGGGGGGGGGATGCACGGGGAGCGTTTAACCGCTGCCCTCCTCGGCCGAGCGCGTGTCCGACTTGAGCTTGACGAACTCCTTGGCCACGTCGTCGTTGTTGCGCTGCGAGAGGATGCGGAGGACGGTGAGGCCCGTGTCGTCCATGTGGATGCGGCGGCCCAGGGGCAGCCAGCAGGCGCAGGCGGCCCGCTGCAGCACGTCGCGCAGCTGCAGCACGGCGATGCCCACCGTGCGGTCCTCCCGGGCGAAGCAGTAGTCCTTGACGCACACCTGCAGCTCGTAGCACTCGGGGCCCGTCTCGGTGCCCAGGGTGCTGCGGCGGAGCGGGGAGGAGGAGGAGGAGGAGGAGGAGGAAGGGGTTGGGGGGGGGACAAGGCACAGGCGGCGTTGGCACAGCGCCGGGCTCGTGGGCGCCGGGCTCTGCGGCAGCACCGGAGCCAGGTAGCGGGATGGCAGCAGGATTAGTCCCCGCCTCGTGCCAACGTTGGGGGGGGGGTCACCCCTTGGCCCCCGTGGGGGCTGAGGGCTGTTTTAAGGGAAACCTGAGTCATCTAAGCCCTTCTTCCCCCTCCCCAAATCTCTTTTTTTTTTTTTTTTCCCTCCTTTTTCCCAATCCTCACTTTCCCTAGGCAGCTTTTGCCACTGGAAAACATCAGCATGGTCCTTTGGGGGAGGAAAAAAGCAATAGGCGTTTTTGGTGCTGCCGCATCTCCAGTTGATGCTGGGCTGCAGCATCCCCGTACCCCAGGGTCAGGGGACCCCCCCCACCCCACACCCCCGGGATGGGCCCGACTCCCCCACCCCAGCCCCACGCTGCCACTCACAACTGGAAGCTCTCGTTGTACTTGGGCGCCCAGCTGTTGTTCTTGGACTTGGTGGCGAATTTCCTCTTCTTGTCGCTCAGGTGGGGCCCGATGATGTTGACCTCGATGAAGGGCCGGAAGATGCCCGACGTTTGCCACTTGAGGTCGTTGGCAGCCACCACTGCAAGGAAGAGGCCGGTGAGGGGTGGGCTGGTGGGGGGGGGGGGGGGGGGGGGGGGGGGGGGGGGGCGGCAGCTCAGCAGCCGGGAGGCCCCGCAGCCCAGCCCGCGGCGCCCACCTTTGACGGTGACTTTGTGCTCGCCGGTGCCGGGGTGGGTGAAGAGCTCCACGTGGATGGAGACCTCGCCGACGGGGTCATCCACGCCGGAGCCTGCGTGCCGGAGGGAGGCTGCGTGAGCGCGAGCCCCCTGCCCGGCGCCAAGCCCACCGGAGGAGGCAGGTCACCAGGCAGGGCGGCATCGAGCGCGGCCCGCGGTGCCGCCACGGCAGCCCGGCTCGCCACGGCGCTGGGGTGTCACCACCACCACCACCACCATCCCTGCAAGGTCTGCCAGTCCTGGGGAAGAGCCCCCTCCCCCCCCCCCCACCGCCCCCATCCTCACCTGGGGGGCAGCGGGCAGGGATGGTGCCAGGTCCCGGTCCCTGCAGCTGGCTGTCACCGCTCAGTGCAAGGATGGGGACGTGTTGGGTGGCACCCGGGGTGGTGGTGGTGGAGGGGGGGGGGGGGGGGTACATGCTCTTCGCACCGCCGGCTGCGGTGCAGCCCTGGGGCTGTGCCCCGAACGAGACCTCGTGCCACCGGGCAGACATGGCTCTGCCAGGGACTTTTTTTGCCCCCCTCCATCTCAGGGCGGGGGGAGAGGGGGGCACACCAAGCCCTGGGCCCTCTCCCCATATGCCCAGCCTGGGGGCACTTTGACGGGGGGGGGGGACCTGCACCCAAGAGCATTTCCCCCCACCCCCCAGTGCAGCCCCCTCCCCGCCTCGAGCTGTGCATGCACCCATGGGTGACGGAGGGCTGCAAGGTGGGAGGGCGGGCTCAGCGGGGCGAACGGGACGAGTCAGGCCAAGGGGAGCAAACCAAGAGCAGCAAAAAGCTCCGCGCTGGGGAACGGGGCAGCGAAAACACCGGGGGAGGGGGGAGGGGGGGATAACACGGTGAGGGAGGACACGGCCCCACGTGTCACACCGTGGTGGAGCCCGGCACAGGCGTGCCAGGGCTGCGGTGGGGGTGCTGGGGGGGGGGGGGCACACATTGCCAGGGTGTCCCCGAAGCTGGCTGAGGGCCCACTTTGCTCTCCATCCTCCGGCCCCTCTGCCCCCCCCCCGCCCCAGGGGCACCCCCTTCCCCACCGGGCACCCTGTGCCGCAGCGGTGCCGCATGCTGAGCCGAAATGGAGGCGATGATGGGGGGGGGGGGGGTGTATGGAGAGGTGGGGGGATCTCGGTGCTGAGGCCAAGCATGGGCGCAGTCCCGGCTCGCGGGGGGAGGAGGGGGGGTGCTGTGATGGAGGCCAAGCAGGGCCCGTGGAGCCCTTCTGGCAATGGAGGTGGGGGAGTGTGTGTGGGGGGGGTCCCAAAGGGCCGAGGCTCGTGTGCAGAGCCCCTGGGTGCCCCGAGCGTGGGCACGGGCGGGTGGCACCGCCGGCCAGCAGTGCGTCCCCACGGGACACAGCGACCCCCCCCCCCCACTGCCCCCCCCCCCAGCCTGCTCCCTCCTCCACCGGGCTCCGGGTGGGGCGTTGTGGGGGTTGGGGGGAGGAGGTCGATTCCCTCGGGGCTGAGCCCCGGGCCTCCCAATTTTACGGCCGGCTGCCCGAAGCGGGGTGGGGGGCTCGGCGGGAGCCGCTCGGGGGGGCCGGGCCGGCTGGCAGGCAGGGTGCTGGGACAGGGGAGCGGTGCACGTACCCTTCTCAGGACAAATTTCTTCACTAAGGGTAAACCTAATACCTTTTCCACCATGAACTAGCAGGAAGGTGAGAGAGAGAGAGAGAGAAAGGCAGAGACACAGGGCAAAAAAAGTGGAAGAGAGAAACAGCGTGCGTAAGGGGAGGAAAGAGCAGGAAGAGAGGGAGGAGGAAAGAGAAAGAGAGAGAGAGAGAGATCAGGTCTCGCAGACAGACGCACGGCCGAGCACCCAAACGACACTGCAGCGACACGCAAGCGCCGGGCACGGTGCGGCCCCGGGCGCTGAGCCCGCACGGGTGCCGGGGAGCACCCGCGGGTGCTGCTGGCTGCCCGCTCCGCGCCGGCGGCCTGGCTGGCACAGAGAGGACGGACGGACGGACAGACGCCCCTTGGGGGGGAGGGGGCGCACAGAGAGCAAACATAAGCCCGGAGACGCAGACAAGCCCGCGCAAAGGCGGGGAGGGGGGGACACACACAGGACTGGCACCTAGCGGGGGGCCGTGCGCGGTGGCCCCTGAGCTGCCACCTCCCCAGCTGGAGACGTCAAGGGCCACAGCAAGGGGGTGGCAGCTAGACCTCCGGGGGCAGCGCGGTCCCTGGAGGGTGCTCAGCACCCCTGGCTCTGGAGCAGGAGCGGCTTGTGCCGCGGCTCCTCTTGCAGGGACCCAGGGGTGCCCGGCTGCCCTGGGCGCTGCCGCCGGTGTGCCCGGACCTCCGCGGGCACCCAGCACCTCTCCTTATCCCCAAGATGTGGTGCAAACCGCAGAAGGGTGAACGCTCCCCCCCCCCCCCCCACAAGTCCCTTTCCTCCCCACCGCATCCCCTGCACCCCATCCTGCCCGCCGCGACCGTGTCCCCCCACCCCCCCACCCAGCCCCACCGGGACGGGCCCCTCGCTGAAACCTCGGCGGCGGAGCAGCCGCTCGGGGTGGGGGGCCGGAGTGGGGTGGGGGGCCGGTGCAGCACGCCCTACCCTGCGAAGCCTGGGTCTGCACGAAGGTTTTGATGAGGAGGTCGGTGGCCTGCGTGTACAGGGACAGGGCGTAGCGCAGCGACTGCAGGTCGGGGCTCTTCTCCAGGAACGTCTTCTTCAGCCCCACGCCGCCCGCGTGGAAGTATTGCTGGAAGGAGGGACGGACGCCGGCCCTCAGCGGCTCTGCTGGCTCTGTGCCACGGCACCGGCAGCTGGGGACGGCCCCGGGAAGCGCATCGTGCCACCCCGACCCCCTCACCGGCATGGGTGCTGCACCCTCACCTTGATGGTGTCCAAAGCCAGCTCCACCACGGCACACTGCTTGGGGGTCAGGCTCTTGGCTTCCTCCCGCACCATGTGGTCCTGCAAGGCACAAATCCGGGGGGTCACCGGGGGGGGGGGCGCCAAGGCGGCCGGGCACCGCTGGGGACTTCCAACCGCTCATGGCGATGTTCGTGCCAGCCAGGCCCGTACCTTCAGCTTGGAGAGCTGGCCCAGCTCCTTGGCCGCGTTGAAGATCATCTGGGTGCCCTGCGGAGAGCAGAGGGAAGGGAACGGCCCCGGTGAGCGAGCCGGGCGGGGGGGCCGCGCCGCGGGCAAGGCTCGGCGGGTGCCCGGCGCTGCGCCGGGCCGGGGCATCGCTGCTGCGCTGCCGGGGTCCCCTCGCCCCCGCCCCGGGCGCCGGGCACGGGGCTCTCGTGGGGCAGCGCTGTCTGGGCAGGCCCGGCTCAGCACCGCTACCCGCTGTCCCCAGAGCCGTGCCGAGCGCTGGTCCTTCCCCCCCCCCCCCACCACCCCCAGCACAGATCTGCGTCTGCCCGGGGCGGGGGCGGGGGGTCGGCGACCCGGGACCTCACACCCCGGTCAGCACCTCCAGCTCCACTCCGGGCTCCCATCCTGCTCCCTGCGGTGCCCACAGCCCTGGCACCCGCTCCTGCGTCCGGCGGAGCCCGGCACGGCACAGGGGCACCACAGACCTTGCACGGAAACTGGTCCCCAGCCCGCAGGAGGAAACGCAGCGGGGGGCGGGGGGGGGGGGGGGGCAGGGAGCCAGCGAGCAGGCGCCGCGGGACGGCGCAGCAGCCCCGGCCGCCCGCCGGCCGTCCCTGCGCCCGCTGCTCCCAGCCCGGCCCCGGCCGTGACCCGGCACCCAGAGCAGCGCCCGCGCCGGGGCCAGCCGGGACCCCCCCCTCCCTGCAGGTGGGAATCCCCCCGGTGCCGCACGGTGCTGGAGGCCGGGCGATGCGGGGCCCCCCCCTCGCCCCTGCGCGGCTCAGCTCCCGCTCCAGCAGCCCTGCGCGGGCTGAGCGCCAGCGCCTGCTGCGCCCGTGGCACCACACTGCTGGGCAAACTGGGGCAGAGCCAGCGACTCCCCCACTGCTCCCCTCTCCTGACCAGTATGTCCAGTGCCTCCCAGCAACGCATGAACCCAGATCCTGTAACCGCCGTGCCACGGTCCCCTCTGCAGGTGCCTGGCCCCACGGCCCCACACATTTGTGCCCTCCTTTAAGCCTTTCCTTCTGCCCCCTTAGCTCCCACTAACCCCTCCCTTGCTCCTTGCTGGGAGCCGGGGACATGGGTGTCCCTCGAACGGAGCCCGGGGGGACACGGCACAGAGCTGGGACCCCCACACACACACCGGGCAGAGCCAGGGACAACGGAGCAGAGGGACGGCGGAGGCCAGAGCAGGGAGCAGAGGTGGGGGGGGGGGCCGTGTCCTTACTTCAGTGTGACTGGGCAGCTTCACCCTGCTCTGCAAAGAGAACAGCAAGGCACAGCTACCGGTGGCCCCGGCAGCGGCCAGCCGTGGGCTCGGGGCCCCCCGCGTCCCTCGGCCAAGCGGGGTCCGGCTCTGCGACCTCTGCTGCCCACAGCACCGGGCTGGGCCCAGCTGTCTGCTGGTGGCACTGGTTTGGCACCAGTTCACACCCGCAAAGGTTCAGCTCAGCGCCTTTGCTAGTGCTACTCCTCCCCTGGCTGCTTTTCCCCACACCCCTCGCGCGCCTGAACGGCTGTGACGAGCACGCCAGGTCTCTGCGGCTCTTGACCCAGAGGCCGGCTTGCTCCCGGCCTCGGGTGACTCCGGGGAAATCGCAGCAGGCGGAGAAAAGCGGTTTGCGCGGGAGCACTCGGCAAACCGGGGGCAGAAGCCTGGCGTCCCGGGCACCCTCGCTGCTCCCACCGCAGCACGGGCTGCGCCGAGGGCATCGCCCAGCCGGGCTCTGCAGCTGCCCGTCCCAGGATCTAGGTCTTGGGACCAGGCAGCCTGGAAGAAAACTCCTTCTGGCCGGAACGGCGTTCCTGAGCACCCAGGGAGGGGATGGGGAGCACCCAGGGCGAGTGGCCATGTGGAGGGCGAGCCTGGGCAGCCAGGCCAACTGGCGAAACCCTTCGGGCAGGTTTGGGGGCTCAGCCAGCCTTGCTGGGCCATGGATTGGCAGGAAGCAGGCTTGGAGATCCAGGGGATCTCTGCAGCCCCACGGCCCCCCTCCTGCTGGGGTGTCAGCTCTCACTGGGGGCGATGGACTGCGTTTGGGGGCGAGCTTGTGCCGTGCTCAGCCTGCAGAGGAGCGACTCCGCGGGCACCCCGGGGAGCGCCGGGGCCCATCACCCCCTGCTGCCCCCCCCTCACCTCCCCAAAATGGGACAAGCAGTCACGGCAGCCCACCACCACCACCACCACGAAACACAGACCCGGCTCACGCGCAGGCAGCCCGTCCCGCACAGCACGGCACACCTCGGCACGACACCACGCCACGCAGGCAACGGCACATCCAGACAGCACGACAGAGGAAGCACGGACAAGCGGGGAGCCCCGCCGGTGGGGGGGCCGCGGGGCCACGACGCCCGCCGGAGCCCCCGGGCTATTTACCTTCTCTGTCCCCTTGCCATGTTTTCTCAAGAGGGTGCCCTGTAGAAGCAACGTCAGAGGTTGAGCGGCGGCGGCAGCACGTGGGACGGGGCTCGGGGCCGGGGATGGGGGGCCGGGGGTGTTGGGGGGGGGATGCGTGGCAGGGCATGGCCGGGCACGCGGGGCAGCTCCTGCGGGAGGGCCGGCGCCGGAGCTGCTCCCGCTCCTGTGCGCTCGAGCTGCAGAGCTCCGGGCCCGGCAACGGCCCCGTGCTGATGCTGGAGCAGAGCCGGAGGGGGGGGGGGAACGAGGCTGGAATGGGGCAGAAGAGCCACACTGGGGTTTTTAACTGGTCTCTCGGGGCCGCTGGGGCATAGGGCTATGCTGGGGGGGGGTCCCTGGGGACGTCCTGCCCCAGAGGGAAACTGAGACACACGGTGCTGGGACCCCCCACCTGGGCCGGGCAGAGCCGCCACCGTCCCCACTGCTGCAGTGGCCACAGGGACAGCGGTCTTGGCTCTGTGCGACACGGGGTGTAGGGGGGGAGGTGGCCCAGCATAGCCGAAGGCGACCTGGGCTGGACCCCGGCCCCACGCTGGGGGCCATGAGGTCTTGGGCGGGGGGGAAATCTTTCCAAACACCGTATTTAAAATCAAAGGTGTCGGGGCAGCGGGACGTGCACTGGTGCCCTGCAGGGACCAGCGAGGCGGGTGCCTGGCAGCCGGTACCCAGCACCGGGCGCCCAGCACCGCTGCTCCTCTCCGGGAAGGTGCCAGCGGTCTCGGGGTGCTCCGATTAGGGGTGAGTGGGATTAGGGGGTCGGAAGCGGCCCTTCCCATGCCCCGCAGGGCACCGACGCGCTGTCACAGACCGAGCAGAGGACACCGAAAGGAAATCCCCCGGTCAGAGCCGCGCGAGGAACCTGCAGCAGTGCTGAGGAGGGGACCCAGGAGTCCGGGCTCCCGGTCGCGTGTCCCAACCCGGGGAAAAGCCTTGCAGCTCCCGCTGGCGAGCTGCAACCTCCCCCCCCCCCACCCCCTGCCCGCCTTGATCACCGAACAACCTCAGCCAGGGACCTCCGTGTCCCAGCGAGATGCTCTTCACCGAAGCTGGGAAAGCCTCTGCCCTCAGCACCCCCCGCCCCGCCTTCCTCCTGGCACGGCCACTGCACATAGGGAAACTGAGGCACGGCAGGTCAGGCAGAGCAGCCCCATCCGCCTGGCACACACTGCTCCCCTCCTCCCCAGCACGGAGCCAGGAGATGGGATCAGCCCGGGTTTGGCTGGCCCTGGCTAGGTGGCACTGCCCTGGCCACATCCCCACCACTGCCCCCACGTCTCCACGCCCCCCCCCCCAGCCCATCGCCAACCCAGTGCCGTGGCAAATCCAGCCGCCCCGGGCACCTCCAGGACCCTTCCGCACCCCCCGGCTCGGGGCCGCGGCGGGGGCTCCCCGCCAGGAGCTGGAGCCGGTGCCAAGCGGGCAGCGAGAGGACAAGGGGGCCACGGAGGTGAAGTGAGTCGGGGACCGGAGGAGGGCGAGGGGAGGGCACGGGCAGCCACACAAGACAAGAACCGGCGAGGTCGGGACCGACACACAGCGGACAGACAGACAGACAGACAGGGAGCTGCCGTACTTACAATCATCTGCCATTGAGAGGAGAGCAGAGCAATTGGAGAGAACAACCGTCACATGAGTGTCGTGTCCCTCCGCCAACCCCCGGCTGCCCCCAGGCCAGCCCCAGCCCCAGGCGCCCTCCCGCCGGCCCGGGACCAGCAGAGCTGTGAAGGCACCCCGCGCTCGGGGCTGACGCCGGTCACCAAAGCGCTCCATGCCCTTACCCTGCTGCCGGCATCTCTGATTTCCATGGCACCAAACTGGTCCCATCCCATCCCTCCCGGTCCATCCCAGCCAGACGGCTGCATCGGGGTGGCTTGCAGCCCAGCGCGGGGCAACATGTCCACACGAGCCCTGCTGATGCCCGCCCAGTTTGAGGGAGGCAGTGGACGCAGAGCAAAAGCCCGCTCGACCCGCTCGACGGGCTGCTCCAGCACCCAACCTCCGGCTGCCTCAGCCCGTCTACAGGCCAGAGCCTGGAGAGAGGCCCCCAGCTGGGCCCTGCCCTGCGGCGAGACCAGCCTCCAGCAGGAAACTCTAAGAAATTGGGAAAAATTGCCCAGCGGCATTTGAAACCATCCACACATCCACATGAGCCTCCTCTCCCCACGCACAGGGCTCTGCACGTGGCAGGGAGGGGACAGGAGCCGGGGCTGGGCTGGGGACCCAGCGGCGCCGGGTTCCTTGCTAGCACTGGAGTTTTGACCACGTTGGCCAAGAGCGCGCGGTCCCAGCCGGGAGCGACGCCGTCGCAGGGCAGCCCGGCGCCCTCGCTCCCCGTGGGCTGGCCTGAGCCGTGCTCTGCACTGGGGCAAGGTGCAAGCTGGTGGTGGCTAAGCTGGGCCACCTCGCTGCGGAGGGCTGGAGAGAAACAGCCTGCATCACGTCATCCCTTACGCACACAGTGCGAGAAGCCCCGCGGCCCTGGGGCACTGGGAGAGGTGACTCAGCAGTCGGTGGCTCCTTGTTAGAGCCCATCCTGGAGTCCCAGCTCCCAGCTCCATGACAGAGACAAAAGCCCCTAAGAGTGGCAGGGACAGGGTCAGCTGCGCAGCCAGCCCAGAGCCTTTGGTGTCACCGGTGCGGTGGAGGGGGAACTGCCCCTTCCCTGCTAGACCTGAGAGAACAGAAGCTCCCCCACCAAAAGCCATTGGGATAGGTAGTGGTGGCCCCCCATGAAACCCTGGGGTGCATTGCTACATGCAGGAGCACCGAGACACACAGAAATGCGAGACGGAGCCATGAAGCCTTTAGAAAGCCTCTCTCCAAGGAATGATTCCCTGAGCTTTACTGTGCCTCTGGGTCTTTCTGAACCCATGAGCAAAGGTTCAGTCCCAACCCAGGGAAACTATCCTCATCTTCACATCACCCCCTGAGCCTGGAGAAGATATAGTTCCTGTTCATTGGAGTAATCCCAGCCCCGCAGCAAGGCTGACGTGCCATAGCTTGCTGCACCCCAAGAGTCACCAGATTTACCTCTTGGCGCAGGGCCCGTGCCCACAGACTGATGCTGAAGAGGCACGGCATGGATGCTGTGCCCACAGCTTGGAGGGGAAGGATGGAGAGGAAAGGACCAGTTTCATCTCCTGGTGCCACAATGAGGGTGGCAGGAGACTGACAGTCCTTTGGTGAGATCAGCTGGATCACACTGGGCACTTGGCTTGAGCATGGACCTTTCCCTCCTCCATTCCTTTCCCGGCCATGAGCTGGGGAGGCAAGTGAAGCCCCCATGTCCTCAGCAGTCAGCAAGGGCTCCAGGCAATGATGTCCCACACAGGCCATCCACGCACGAGGTATAACCCCAGATCAGCCACCTGTGGCTCAGCTCCAGTGTCCCTCCTCCCGGTCCCTGTCCTCTGGCACTCACCGTCTGGTCAGTGAGCGGGGGCAGGACAATGGTCTTCTCCATCGTGTTCATTACCAGCTTCCAGAGCTCCTTCAGCACCCGTTTCAACACCGTCTTCTCACATATCTTGGCAAAGAGGGTCAGGCTGCAGAAAGGGGATGAGGCTGAAGGTCTGAGCACAGCACACCTGGTGCCACCCTTTGCTTGGCCACACCAAAGGCCCCACCATCCCCATGGGATATTGGGAGATGTCAGCCCTGCCTGGGTCCACATTGCTCCTGGAGTGCCTTGGGGCAGCCCAGTTGTCACAAGGGTCCCCATACTGGCGTTGTCCCCCACACTCACTTGCTGTCCAGGAGGTCCATGATGGGTTGCAGGACATTGTCAGCATCCTGTGCAACGCTGCTGCAGGTGCTGGCAGGGACATTGCCAGTGCCTTTCACCTGGCCCAGGATGTCACCCATCTGCTTCACGCACTCCTCAATGTGCGGCTGGAAGCTGGGGGGAAGCAACGCCCAGAGGGCTCAGCCCAGAGAGTCCCTGGCCTGGCCTCAGCTGCAGCTCTTAGACCCCCAAGAGCTCTCCCTGCCCAACAGCCCTCGTCCCCTTGCCTGGAGATACCTGGTGGCAAAGACTCGGCTCAGCTCGTCTAGGACATTGTTGAGTTTCACTTGCAGCTCCTTGAGGATATCACTGGCTTCTGTATCCAGCTGGAGAAAGGGGACATATTGGAGAAGACATCAGTATCCCTTATCTATTCCTGGGGTGCCTTTTGGGGTGCACCCCAAAAGCACCACAGGGTTGGGCAAAGCCTATCCCTGGTCCGACTTGCTGGCAGAGCAGGTGCCATGGGGTGGGACAGGGTGATCCATGCAGACATGAAATGGGAGGAAAAGGGGGTCTGGTCCAGCACTGTGGAGCTGGGGAAGGGGTTGGCCCCTGGGAGAGGAGACTGATATAGCCCCTCTGTGGGGCTCCCCCTTGGGGGCTCCCAACACTCACCTCCTTCCCCCCCATGGCTTCAAACATCTTCTCCAGCTGGACTCGGAGCTGTTGGATGTTGTTCATCAGGATGCAGGGCTGGAGAGGTAGGATGGAGAGGACGGTCAGCATCGAACACCACAATGTCACAGGAACTAGCGTCCACACCACCACCTCACACCCCAGAGACACCAAGCAAGGCGGCCACGCCACAAAACTAGGCTCTCTCCCGTCCCATCTGCTCATTTTGGCATCTCCATATCAGAGGCAGGGACGTGCACAGAGCAGGGATGCCCATGCCAGCCACAACACAGACCCCGCATGGCAGCATTTTGGGAGTTGCCAGGCCTCCTTTGAGCCATCGGACATGAGACCGAGGCTGGACTGGTGACAGTGGGGACCAGCTCTGGGTCTGAAATCACAGCTGGGGTCACTGCGTGGGGTCACCAGAAAGATGAGAGGGTACATCACCACTTTCTCCTTTTCCTTGGAGCAGTAGGAGGCGAAATCCTTGGAGATGATCTCGGCATATTGGAGCAGCACGTTGCTGATGGTCTGCAGCCACATGAAGGATGGGACAGGCCCAGAAAAGAGCAAAGAGGAGGAGGAGGAAGGAGGGAGGGAAGGAGATAGTGAGTCTCATGGCAGTGAAGTAACCCAATGCACGGATCTGCTGTGGCCTCCTTGGGCCCTGCATCCCCCCGGATGTGCCAAGACCCGTGTGGGTGCAGCCGTTCCCAGCCAGACTGAGCATGTCTGGTTTCAACGGGTGGCAGCGGGCAGCTCCAGCATTGGCACAGGCATGAAGGCATCTGCCACCAGCCAGCAAGCCCACATGCCACTCCCCTGCCACGCTTCAGCAAGCTGGTGGCATTTAATTAATCTAGATTAATTAAACAATTAACTTATTAATTAGCTAATCTCCCACGCTAGCAAAGCCGGGAGAGCCGTGGGGTCTCTGGGAGACAGGTTCACTCAAGTGTCGCTGTTGGAGGCAGGTTGTGCCTCACACGCTAGCGCTCGCAGGTGGCATGCAGAGCCCAGGGGCCAGGGACAGCGTGGCAGGTCCCCACCTTGGCAAACCTCCGCATGTAGTGCCCGACTATCTGGGGGTCAGGGCACTCCAGCTTCTTGATGATTTCAAAGCTCTGATTGAGCTGGGAGAAGACATCCACCACGGAGCAGGAGAAGAGGGCATGCTCGGACGTCTGCTGGAACTGCAAGGGGGAGAGAGAGCATGAACTGGAGGCATGGGGGTGGTTCTTGGCTGAGGGGACAATCCTCTGTCACCCACCCCAGGTTGCAGTGGCCCGGGGACAATCCTGCACCCATCTGCCTGCTAGGTAGAAGGGGAGAACCTGGTGCCAGGCTTGAGTTAGAGACAAGCTCCCATCATACCCCATCCTTCTTGTCCCGCTCCAGTGCTCCATGCAGGAAATCTCGTGACACCTCTTCATTCTCATCAAGCCACTGGATCACAAAGGGCTCAAACCAGCTGGAAGAGAGGCACATCCCCAGTGAGTGTGACCAGCACTAGACCAGTCCAGCAAGGTGGAGGACATCTGTCACTGCAAGACGGTGAGCAGCATCCCTCCCCAGATGCCCTCGAGATCTGCACTTACGCAGGGTACTCAGGCACGCGGCTCTTGAAGGAGGGGAGCTCGGTCACATACTCGTTGTAGAGCCACTTCACCTTGAAGTGCAGGTTCATGTAGTCGGCGCTCTTGCATAGACGATGCTTGTCGTGCTCTGCGTGGGAAGGCAAGAGCGGGATGGGGCTGTGTCGCCTCGAGCCCTCCCATCCCTTGGACTGGGGATCTGAGTGCGAGTCTCACCAGGGCCCCAGAGGTGGCTCTGGAGATGCCAAGGAGATGGAGCAAAGCTAGAGTGGGCTGTAGGTATTTCTAGGGAGGGGTGTAACCTCAACATGATGTTAACGGAGGTGATGAAACAGCCTCCCTCATGACCCAGCAGCCTTGTTCCTGCCCAGCAGCCTTGTTCCTGCCCAGTGAATATTCAAGTGGGAACCGAGGGGCACTCACCCTCCATCGCGTACTTCATGTCCTGAGCAAAGAGGTTCCACATCACCTCGGCACTGATCTTCCCCACGTTCAGCTCTTGTGGGAACCTGGGGAGGAGAGGACAGTGTGCTCACCGGGTGACTGGAGCATGAGATAATGCTCCGTGGCCAGGGCCAGACCACAGCAGGGACCCATGTCAGCCCAGGCATGGCTAGGGCTATCCCCAGACTGTCCCCCACCTGGTGGGGCTGGTGCATGGAGCCAGGCTCAAGGCAACCTTGATGGCTCTCCTTTGCCTGCTGCTTGTGGCGGGCTTATGTGGTTGTGTCCATAAATGGGACTCCTGGGGTCTTTCCCCAGCTTGACAGCTAACTTGCTGCGCAGGTTGGAAGTAAGTCACCCACCAACTCCTCCCCTGCCCCACGCCTCAGTTTTCCCACTTCCAAAGCACTAATTCAATCACGAATCGAGCACAGTGCCCTTTCCCCACATCTACTCACTGGTTCAGGCAGGGCGTGTAGGAGTTCTTGTCCTCTTCGATAATGGAAACTATCAGGGTGATAAGTTTGGACCAGAAATCCAGGTTCTTGATGCTGGGGCCCTGCTCCTCGGGGGGCACCTCGCCTTTCTTGTTCTGGAGCGACGGGCACACAGAGGAGGCTCCAGTCACCCCCATGCCCTGTGTGGCTCAATTTCACGGTGGGGCTAATGGGGAGGCTGGCAGGCAGTCACTGCTGGTCCCTCCCATGGTGCTGGGGACCTGGGATCATCCAGGGGCTCCACACAGTCCCCACATCCATTAGTGACATGGGACCAGTCTCGACTGCAGCAAGGGGCCTCAAGCCCTGCCCAGGACTTGGGGCCTGCTCTGCGTGGGGCTGAGCACCCTGGAGAAGGGCCAGAGCAGCAAGGGGGGCAGGGGGAGAAGGGAAGGAAAACCCAGTGAGGTGGGGAAAGGGATGGCAGGGAGAGCAGGCAGGTCCCCCTGCCCTGTCCCCACCACGGCTGGGGGCCCAGGGCTGGCCCTGACCGCTCAGGGGTGGCCGCGTGTGTGAAGTCCCAGCAGGTCCCAGCTCTCCTTGCCCTGCTCACCGGGTCTGTCTGGTACTCGCGACTGTACAGCTCATGACAGTTGTTGAAGATGTACTCGTAGGTGGAGTTGAGACAGGCCTTCACGCAGTCCTTCACCACCTGGCTGGCTCGGGGTGGGCTTTGCAGCTCCTGGACCTGCACGGGGAGCGAGACGTGGAGCCAGCTGCATCGGCCATCGCTGGAGACAGACCCACAGCCCCAGATAAGACCCTGGCGAGCCCAGGAACCGCCTTGGGGCCAACGCTCCCCCCAAATCCGGACAGGCCTGGGGCCACGAGGAATCCAAAGATGCAAATCCGACGGGAGCAGAAAAGCCGAGGACATCGCTGGGGCAATTGCCCAGAGTACTGAGGGGGAGGCTGCCCCCCCCCGAGGGATGGGGAGAGAAGGCAATACCTTCATCCGGAAGAAGGTGATGCTGGTTAGCAAATCCACCGTGGATTTGAGATCCTGCAGCCGCTCGGGGCTGCTTGCAGGGAAATTATTCTGTGAAAGGGAGAGGAAAAAGCTGTCAAATGTGGGGCGCAAGGGCCACCCAGCCCAGGGGCCACCAAAACCCGGGCAAAACGCCTGGTTCTTCCGGCAGGAGAGAGCAGCTGCCTCTTCCTTACACAGGTGGGGAAACTGAGGCACTGCAGACTGCTTACTCGGTACATGGAGAGGTCGATCCGCAGGGAATTGTGCAGCTGGTCGAGGAGCTTGACGAACCGTTCTTTCTGCGGAGAAACACCCCAGAGCCAGGTAAATGGGGGAAAAGCGCCCGGGACCGTCCCCCCCCCTCCCCTCCTCCCTGCTTCACCTGGCTCTCCCAGCCCTGACCCCGCACCGCCCCGCGGCTCATCCCCCCCACTCCTGCCTTCCTGCGGGCCGTGCCCTGCCGGGGCCGGGCGCTAGAGCAGCATGGCAGGACGCCCGCCGAGAAGAGCCCGTCCTCGCCGGTGGCCGGGGGGTCGTCAGCGGGCGGTGTGGAGCGGACGGCTGCAGTCGGAGGCTCCCGGGGCAAGCGCAGCCCCCGCCGGAGGACGAGGTCCCCGCTTGGCGACGGCGGGCAGTGCGGAAGCGAGAGCCCCCCCCCCCAAAAAAAAAAAACCCTGTGGGCGCCCAGGGATCCCCTTCGCTCTCGCTGGTGGGGAAGGGGGGGGAGATGGGCAGGTACATCTGCCCCGCCGGCCAAAACTCCTCCGAGGCCGGGGCGAGCGGAGGGTGCCCACGATCGCGCCTCCGGCCCCCCCGGGGGCTTTCACGGGCTCCAAAGAAAGAGGATGAGGAAAGAGCCGCGTTGGCAAAATCTTCCCAATTTTGGGCACGAGCTGCTTCGGGCCTCGCCGAGACGATGCCACCTTGCGCGACCGGGCTGGCTCCGGGGGCCGCGGGCAGGGAAGCGCCCCGGGCGGGCGTCATCCCCCGGGGAGGGGAGCTCTGACTCGGCTCGGTCCGGGGACCTCGCGCGGGGCCGGAGGATGCTAACCCAGGCCAAGCCGTTGGGCTGCTGTGCCGCAGCTGAAGGAAAAGCAACGGAAACGCCGTTCGGAGGCGCTTTGCCCGTGTAAACGTCCGCAAACCCGCAGGTCTCCCTGGAGAGCCCCGGTTTCACCCGCAGCCGGCGGCGCCCCGCGAGCCGGGGCCGGGGCCGCCGGCGCAGCCGCTCCTGCGCCGCGCGTCGGCATCGCCCTGCCCTGCGAGCGGGGAGGTGGCCGGAGACAGGGGCTGAGCCCCGCGTCCCGGCGGGGATTGGGGGGGGGGGGCCGCCGGCGTGGGGCCGGGGCAGCGGCGTGTCGGGGGGACAGTGCTCCCCAGCGCCGGACGAGTCCTGCAGCCTGCGTTTTGTGACCGCAAACCTTCCGAGCGCTCGCCCGCCGGAGACGGCAAAGCCAGGCTTTGGGCCGAGACCGTGCGTCCCCGGCACACGACGGCTGCAGCGCGCTTTAAAACCGCACACGCCGGGCGCTCGGGCTTAAAGCGACACGGCCGGGCGCTTTAGGACCCAACCTTTAGGCTCTCTAAAAAAAGAGAAAGAAACAAGTTTTTAAAACCCTACACGTTAGAGAAAAGGCTTTTCGTGTGGTTTTTTCCTCTTTTTTCTTCCTTCCGCTCTGACCCTGGTGTGCTCGCTCGGCTCTAGCTACCCCCTGCGCTGGCTGAACCGGGAGACGAACCAAGCCGGCCTCTCTCCGCGCGTGCTGCTGCCTCCAGCCCTCGCTACCCAGCGCCTCGTCCTAGCCGGGGCCGGGCTCCCACCTCGGTCCGCCCCGTGTAAACGCAGAGCGGCCGAGCTGAGAGCCCAGCCCTTCCCCTTTGCACCTCACCCGAGGGCCAACCCGTCCCCGTCGCAAAGTCGCCCCGGGCGCGAGGTGCCGCCGGGCGCCCCGTCTCTCCTCCGGCGCGCTCCGGGGGAGTTTGCTCCGGGCTCAGGTTGCACCCGACGCGCTCAGAGCCGTGCAAAGCTCCCGGCGAGCGGCAGGCAAAAGCGTTTCGTCGCCGCCGGCTTTCGCGGCAGGCGGACGGATGCCGCAAAGGTTTCGTTCTCCTGCTGGAAGGGCAGCGCCCGGGGGGGGCTGCCGGCGACGGGCGGCGGTTTGCAGCGCGCTGTCGCCCGTCGATCGAAGCCAGGTCGAATTGCAAGCAAAGCTTTACCATAATAATTCAGAGAGCGAATTTAGACCTTCTCCCAGAAGACGGCGGCCAGTTTCCTTCCCGATCAACGGGAGGTGGCTTTATTTCGAGGCACGGAGGCCGAAGGCCCGCTGCCTGGCTGCGGTTTGGAGGGCGGGGGCTTTGCACGGCCCTTTTTGCCCCACAAGCCCCCCGCCCCCAACCCAAGAGAAGAGAGAAGAAGGAAGGAGTGTTTACGCACCATCGGACTTACCCCGAAATTGGAAGCGGCAAAGCGGTCGGAGGCGGAGACGTTGGTGGAGGCGGTGGTGTGCGCGTAGTAGGCGTTGATGTTGGCGAGCAGCGTGCTCATCACCGCCGGCACTCCCGGACACATGTATTTAGAGGAGAGACAGGCAAAATGCCTGGGGGGGGGAGGGGAGAGGAGGGGGAAAGGACAGAGAGGGGAGCGATGGCAAACCAGCGCAAACGGCAGCGGGGGACCGAGGTCCCGGCAGGAGGACGGTCCACGCGGGGCTGGCGGAGCCGCCGGCACGGACTCACGTCATGGCCTGGTAGATGGACTCCACGCCGTAGCGCATGGCAAACTCGTCGACGATCTCCTGCGCCGTCTCGTCGAAGTACACCTTCCAGGCGTCGTCGCCCTTGGCGTCGGGGATCTTCACCACCCCGTTGTTTTGCAAATCCGTCACGAAGTGGAAAAGGTTCTGGAGGCGCAAGAGAGTCCTTACCGGTCACCGGCGGGTGCTGCCGCCGGGACGGGGCGACGCGGGCGCCCGCGGTCCGGCGGCAGCCCCGGCGGCGCCCGCTGCCTGCTCACCTCGTGCAGACACGTGTACTGCACGTGGTACGGGGCCACCTTCTCCTCGCCTTTGATCTCCACGCTGATGTGCAGCCGGATGGCGCCGGACACGGCCGACTTGTCCGTCCGCTTGTCTGCCGGGGGCGGAGAGAGAGGGCCGAGACGTGAGGGTCCCGTCCCCCCCGCCCACCCGCCCGCCGGCCCTTTGCGACCGGGGGCCCCTCCGCCTCGCTCCCTGCCCGCGAGACGGGGCAACGCGCCGTGCCGGGGGGGCTCCTCGCCGGGGCCGCGCAGTGCCTGGCACCGCCTGGCCTCGACACGACGCAGCTGAGGCATCGTAATAACAGATTTGGACCGAAACCAACTAAATCCCCGGCTTGCCAAGGCCCTCCGGGAGCGAGGTGGCCCGCTCCGTGCCTCAGTTTCCCCCTCTGCAGAAGCCCAGTGCTGCAGATCTCCGGGGCAAACGGCTTTGAGGGGGAAAACCCTTGACCGCAGCGGGCTTTGGATAATAAAGGATGTTTTTCACAGCAGCCTCGACGCTACCGTGCCGAAAACGGCCTCCGCGCCACGCGGCGGCAGGGCCGGGCTGCCCCAGGGCTGCGCCGGGAGCGCGGTGGTCCGAGCGGGCAGCGCCGGCGCAGCCGCTTACCGAGGTTGTACCAGACGTCCATCTCACCGCTCAGGGTCCGCACCTCGATGATGGTCTGGCCCAAAAAGTCGTCGGACTCCCTCTTAAAGCGCTGCTTGACGCGGGACTTGATGTCGTCGTCCTCGTCCCAGACGCGGACCTTGATGCGATCGGAGGAGTTGTGGCACTCGCTGCGGGGGGGACGAGAAGGGAGAGCTCCCAGCGTGAGCGGGGAAACCTTCCCGGCCGCTCCCCACGCCTCGGTTTCCCCAAATCAGAGCCAGCGCCCGTCCCTCGCTCCCCACGGCCGGCGCCGGGCTGGAGCCGGGCGGGAGTAGAAGCGACGGCCCCGAAAGCCTGCAGGAGGGCAAAACGCAGCCGCTTTGCCCCCTCCTCGCGGGAGGAGCTGGCCCGAGCCTGGCCGTCCCCGCTAGCCGCCACGGAGCCGCCGGCGCTGCTGTTGGAGCCCGGCGGCCACAGCCCGAGGCCGGGGGATGCCCGGGAACGCCGTCCCCGGGAGCTCGAGGAGCCTGGCGCTGGGCTCCCCCTTACCCCAGCAGCCCCCTCCACCCCGAGGGCGTCCCTGGGGCAGGATCAGGCCCCCGATTCCTGGTGCCCCGCAGGGGAGCGGATGCCCGGCGGGCAGAGCAGGGGCTGAAAGCCAGGGTGGGGGGGGGATGGAGGCGCACGGGGAGGACTTACAAATGGAAATTCTCCTCCCAGACCGGATTGAGATTGCCGTAGATAGTTTTAGTCCTTTTTTTCGTCTTTCCAACCTGAACAGTAACATACGGGTCACTGGAACCTGTCTTATCCTTGGCTTGCAGACCCTGGGCACAAACGACTACAGCACGCCACGCACACGCGTCCACACGGAGGCACACGCATGGCACCACGCGGCCACACGACACACAGGAGAGAACAGACAGAGAGAGCAGTCAATGCCGCGGCCGCGAGAGGCGGGCAGCGAGCGCCCTGCCGCGGGCACCCGCGCGCCGGAGCCGCCCGGCGAGCACCCCGCGGGCCCCCGCCGCCCCCAGAGCCCCGGGGCCAAAGCCGCTCCACAGCACGGGGCAGGAAGCATCCTCGTGCAAGGGCTGGGGCGGGGGGGGGGGGGGAGACGGATTTGCAGCCTCAGGGGACCGGGCTGGAGGAAAATTCAGGCCGGAGCATGCAGAGCCCTCCCTTCACCTGGGATTTGCTGCTAGCCGGGGGCAGATGTTTCCACTATCACCCCAAATCTGCTGGCTCAGAGAGGGTACAGCTTTTTTTGGGGGGTGAGGGGGGCGGGCTGCCAGAGCTGTGCCCACAGGGACGTGTCGGCAGGACGCCACGCTCTCCATCGGCGCAGGAGGGAGCAGGGACACGGGGGTCCCCCACGGCGATGGCACGCGTCGGGCTCGCGGACCGCGGAGGCGATGCTGGCGCCCACCTGTGATGCTGATCTTGGCCGACCACTTGGAGGTGCCGTCCAGGACGCTCTGCTTCACCGCCTTCATCTGCTGCGTGTGGGTGGTCTTGGTGACGCCAAACACCTCCTGGATCAGCTCAAAGATCTCCGGCTTGTTGCGCTCCCGGATCTTCATGCGGTCTTTGAGCACCATGATGATGTTTTGGGTCCGGTCCTCTGCTCCGTGCTTGGAGCTCTTCTCCGCCGCCCCTGGGAGAGGAGGACAGCGACGGGCAACACGGAGAGCGGGGACAGATGGCATCCAGCTGAGCACCCCCAAGCTCAGCACCAGGGATGAATCAGTCCAAACCAGGAGGGATTAGTGCGCCGATCAGGGCAGACCTGCCCCACTCCCCACCTCCCCCCGCGCGCAGGGCAGGAACGGGCTCTCCGGTATCACCGGCGGCTCTCTCGGGCCCGGCAGCGGGGCAGGCAGGGCGGACGGCTCCTTACTCTGCAGGCAGTCGGCGTTGAGCAGGTCCTGGCACTTCTCGTGACACTTCACCCCGCACTCGGCGCAGCGCATGCCCTGCCGGGCGATGCCCCACAGCAGCCCCTCGCACTCGTAGCAGTAGGTGGGCGTCGTGGCCGTCCACACCTCGAAGTTGTGGGGCGTCGTGCAGGAGATGGGGTACACTAAGGCTTGCAGGGTCTTCTTGTAAACATGGTTTTTCTGCGCGGGGAAGGAAGGGAGAGGAGGGGAAGCTCACGCGCCGGCAGCCCTCGTGCACCCGCCTGGCGCAGCTCGGCTCTCCTGCCGCGAGCGCCTCGCGCCCCGGCCTCTCGGAGGCAGCACTTACTAATTCCTCGTTGTTCAGGGTGCTCGATGCCAGCGCGGACGTGATTCCTGCTTTCCTGGACTGCACCAAGGACTGTCGGAAAGAACCACGAAGCCAAGTCACGCAGAGCAGGGCGGGGGGGGGGTCGGTCTCCTGCCATCCTCTTCGGGCTCCCGGCGGCCGGGAGCAAAACACCCAGTGCAGGAGGGTGGCACCACCCAGCTCTCCCGGAGGTCCCTGGGGCGCAGCCCCCCGGCCCCGGCCCGGGACGGTGCCTGGCAGGGACAGCGCGGCTCCGAGACGCTGAGGGCTGCAAAGTGCTGCTTTGCAACCAGTCCGGCCTGCGGCATTCCCAGCTGAACCCAGCGGCCTCCCTGGGGAGACCCGCAGGGTGCTGGGCACCACGGACGGCACTTACCATGGCCTGCGGGCAGCCAGGGGCAGCCGGGGGGGAATAAAAGACATTAATATTTCACACCAGTGCAAGCCCTTGCCCCTTCCCCCTTGCAGTCAGCAGGAAACGAGGCGGCACCGAACCCGCCGCCGGGCCAGTCCCCGTTAGCGGGGGATATTTTGGCAGGGCCGTTTGCTCCCCGAACCCGCAGAGCTGGCTGCAGCCTGCAAAACCGCGGGGAACCTTTCCACCGGGCAGCGACGGGAGCAACGGCCGGAGCGATGCCCAGCCAGACCCGCGCCGTCGTCCATCCCGCCCCCCCACCACCACCACCCCGCGACCCGTCCTCGACACCCCGACACCGACAACACTCAGCGCAGAAGCATCAGCGGCTGCTGGAGCGGGCAGGGGGGCAGCGAGCTCCGAGGCGAGGGGGGCACAGCGGGGCCAGAGAGGGGGAGGCAGTTGGGGAGGGGACAGGACCCCCCCCCCCTCCACCAGGGGAGGACACAGAGCAAGGGGTAAATCTGTGCCTGGAGCAGAGCCGGGCTCCTCGGCACGGCGGCGGCGGTGGCTGCCTGGCACCGGCCCGCTCTGAGCTGCCGGGTGGGAAGGGAAGGGACCAGGGAGGTGTCTGAGCTCTTGCGTTGCCGGCAGCAAAAATCAGAAACCAGAGGCTGCTACGGGAGGCCTCGGACTGATGCTCCGTGTCGGGACGGGACCCGGGCAGCTGCGTTAAAGAGAAGCACCCTTCGGAGAGGGGCCAGCCCAGCCCAGCCGTCCTCGTCCTCCTCCTCCTCATCATCTTTATCCTCATCCTTGTCCTCCTCCTCATCTTCCTCCTCCTCCTCCTCCTCTTCATCCTCGTCCTCACTGGCCGGGACGCAGGAGAAAACCCCTGTGTCAAAGCCTCCCCCATGCCGGGCCGCTTCCCTTGGGGGCTTCAGCCCCCCGTGCCCGAGCCGGGGGCGAGGGGAAAGCCCAGCGGCCCCAAAGCCTCCGGAGGGGACGGCTCCAGTGGGGTCCAGCACCCCAAAAGCACCCACTTCCCCCCCCCACCACCACCCTGACAGACGGATGGACGGATGGACGGCGGGGCTGCGAGGGGGCTCCCAAGGGTGCTCTCCCTTTAACCCCTCGTGCTGCGCTCACCAGATCTCTGACTAGAGGGAGCGATTTGCGTCCAAGCTTAATGTCGGGCATGCTGTCAATGCAGCGCAGAAACCTTACCGCCGCCCCGCTGCGGCCGGGGACGGCCAAGCCGGGCCGGAGGAAAGAGAACAGAAAACACAAGGCAGGTTAGAGGCGGCCGGGGGAGCGGGGCGCGGGGCGCCCGAGCCGGGCGACGGCGGGGCCGGCAGCGGCCGGGGGGAGCCCCGTGCCGGGGGGCCGCTCGCGGGGCGCGCCGGCGGCGGCGGCGGGGAGGGGGCAGCGGGTCGGAGCGGGAGCGCAGGCGGCGGCTGGCGGGCGCGCGAGGCGGTACGAGGAACCTCACCAAATCGCTAACTAGGGGGATGGGTTTTCTCTTGCGTATGTCCGGCATGCTGTCTATAATGATCAGCCCACCGCCAGGCCTGCAAGAGAGACGAGAGTCAGCGGGGCGCCGGCCCGCGCCGGCGGCGAGGGCGCCGCGTCCCCGCCGCGCGCGAAGCCGCCGAACCGCGGGGAAAGGGGCTGCGGGCAGAAAGCCGCCGTCCGCGCCGTGCTGCGCTTGGACGCTGAGACAGCGAAACGCAGCCAGGAGCAGCCCTCGGGGCTTAGTTTGCTTTGGCTTTCCAGCACGGAGCAAAACAGCCGGGGTTCTCCGCTTCGGGGCCGCGTTTCCAGGACGGGCGGCTTGGCTTGAGGAGCTGCTTCACAGCCTCCAGCCCGGCGGTTCGGGCTCGTCCGCGTGAAAACCGGGTTTGCCCTGCAGCCGCCCCGGGATCCCCGGGCGATTTGGTGGGATTTTCCGTCCGCTCCCAACGGCTCAAGGCAGCCTGCGGCGTTTTGCTCACGAGACCCTCGCGGGTCAGGCCTCGGGGCCGCTGGCCCCGGCTCGCTCCCAGCCCGACCCGCTCACCTCCTCGCCTGCCTGCCGCCGCCGCGGCTCTCACGGCCGGGCTCTTCCCCCGGCAGGCGCGGAGCAGCGGCCGGCGGCAATTCCCGCCCGCTCCGTCGGCTCTCCCGAAAGCGCCGAGGAGCCGGCCCGCCTGGGCGGCCAGCGCGACCTGGGCTCCGTCACCGCCGCGGTTTTGGGGACGTTTTGCCCAGGCCAAGCCCCCGGTGCACCCACACCCAGCCAGGCATCCAAGGGAGGTGGCTGATCCCATCGTCCCTAACGGAGCGGGGACAACGGAGACCCGGCGGAGCGGCGGGTCCCTTACTCACCCGCCTTTGAACCACAGCGACTTCGCTTCTCCGTCGCCGTCTCCGCGGGCCTGCAAGACACGCGGCGGCGGTCAGCGGCCGCGGCGGCGCCGAGCCCCGCGCGAGCCGAGGGCTGCGGGAGGCAGCCCGGCCCCGGGCGCCCGCGGCAGCGCGAGAGCGGGTTGCGGAGCCGGCGGGTGAAGCGCGTTGCTAAACCGGCTGGGATCTTTCCAGCGCGGAGCTCGCTCTAAGAATAAAATATTTGGGGGAGTTTGGGTTTCTGCGGGAGCTAACTCAGGTTGGCGAAGCGGGACGGGCCGGCTGCACCGCGCGAAACACCAGCAGGTTGAGGGGCGGCGGAAGGATCGTTGGAAAGGCTCCGTGGGTCCGGGCCGCCCCGGAGCCGCCGGGGACGGGGAGAAGCACGGGAAAAAGCCACAGCACACGGGGACCGTGGTGTGCGCGCAGAGCCCCCGGCCCCGCGGGCAGCGCCTGGCGGCGCGGGGGGGATTTCGGAGGGGTGGGGGGAGGAGGAGAGAGGAAAGAGCCAATTTTTGCTCCATCCCTGCGCGCACACACAGGCACCCGGGGAGGCACGCGCGGCGCAGGGCGGGCGCTTACCTGCAGGCGGGCTACCCCCCTTCCCTGCAGGGAGGGGAGACGCGGCCGCAAGGGCCATGGTGGTGGAGAACTGAAAAGAGAAGCGGCGGGGAGGGGAATCGCAGCCCCGGGGGGGCGCATCCGGAGCCAAAACAAAAAGAAAAGATGGAGGATGGAGTCTAAAAACAGAACAAAAAACGGTCAACTCAATAAACGGGGACGGGGACGGGGATGGGGGGATATGGGGGGTCACACCAGCACACTGCAACCGCATGCAGCACACCCTCGCGCGGGGCCGGGGGCCGTCGCCCCGGCTCCCGCCGTCGGCCCGACGGGCGTCGCGGTCACACGGGGAGCGGGGGGCCGCAAGGCGCCCGAGCCCTCCGGGTGCAGGACGGCGGTGTTGGTGGGGCCGCGAGCCCTCCCGGTGCCCCCCACCCCACCCCGCCGGCGCGCCGCGGGGCGAGCTCACCTCCTGCAGCTGCAGGCAAACCTTGTTGAAGGCTCTCAGCCAGTTGGCCTTGGCTCGCGCCTTGGGGTCCTGCACCTCGGCCTCATCCCGCTCCCTGCAACCGCACGCGGCCCGGTCACCGCTGAACTCGTTACGAGTTCTTTTAAACCGGAGGTTCTCCCTACTCATGTCTATAATTTAAGCCAAACAAAAGACCGAAAACGCCCATCGCGCTTCCCCTGTGTGCGGAGCAACCGCGCTCACCGAACCAGGGGGAAAAAAAATGGACGTTTTCAATAATCAAAGGCAAAGGTTGACACCCGAATTATTCACCCGCCGTACGGGGCACGCGGCACCAAACAATTCGGCCGCAAGGCAGGAGGCTGCGGACGGGCTTGTATCGGCCGCCCAGAGGGTCGCTTCCTACGAAGGAAGTTTCCCGCTTTGGTGGCGTGTCGGTGCCCGGGCACCGGCTCCAAGCCGGAGCTGCGATCCCGGCTGCGGGGCGGCAGCTCTGCCCCACGGCACCAGCCCTGGTGCCCCCCCACGTTCCCCCCCCTCCCCGCCCCGCTGCCTCCTACCTCTCGGCCGCTTTGGGGGGCTCGGGCTCCTGCGCCGCCTCCGGCACGGGGGCTTCGTCCGCTCCCCGCTGGGCCTGGAGGGACTCGGGGGGCTCTGGGGGGACGGAGGCGTCCTTCTCCTCCTTCCTCTCCTCCTTCCTCTCCTGTGGGGCCAGCTGCGGTTGCGGCGGTTGTTGCGGCTGTTGTGGGAGCGGCTGCGGCTGTTGCTGCCCGGGCAGTTTTGCGGGCGGCGGGTAGGTATCGTGCTTGGAGGCTTGGGGCTCATAAGCCTCCCGGTCCCGCAGGTCCTCCTCCTCCTCCTCTTCCTCCTTGGCATAGCCTTCCTCGTTCTCGCTGTAGTCCTCGTTGAACTCTTCCTCCTCCTCCTCCTCTTCCTCCTCCAGGTAGAGGTCATCCTCCTCCTCCTCCTCCCAGCGGGGCGAGTCCTTGCGGTAGCTGACGGAGCTGTGGCAGGAGTGGTAGGAGTCGCCATCGCGCTCGTCCAGCTCCGAGTCCCGCAGGCTCTCGTTCTCGAAGTCCTCGCTCAGCTGCGAGCTGCCCTGGCTGAGCTCCGCCGACGAGGCGTACCGGCTGCTCCCCGCAGGGCTGCGGGCACAAGGAGGGTGCCCGGCCTCAGCAGCGCCGTGCCGGGAGGGGGGGGGGCGCACACCCCCGGAGCCCGGCACCCCCTCTCCAACCTCCCCACGCCCCCTGCTCCATCACTCCGCAAAGCCCTGCACGTCCGACCCCTCCTGCCGCACAGCCCCTCTGCCGCCTGCCCCGCTTCCCTGCCGGCCCCCCGGGCAGCGGGAGCTGGGGCAGGGCAGGGTGACACCCCCTCCCGCCCCCCACTGCCACCGTGGGGCCGGGCACGGCGGGGAGAGGCTCACAAAAGCACGCATGCAGACAGTACGGGGACATGCCTTGGAAGAGGCCGACACCACGTCTCCAGCACCGGCAGCCAGGGCTCCGGGGTGGCTGAGGAAGGGAGGGAGGGAGGGACGGCGCCGGGCAGAGCCCCCTGGGCCAGCGAGGCCATGCCGGGCAGCGGGAGGGTTTGGGATACGCCGTGGGGAAGGAGGGTGCTGGGGCTGCCCAAGCTTGGCAGAGGTTGGTCCCCGGGAGGAGGGGTGCAGGCACGACCCAGCAGGCTGGGTTGGGGGGGGGGACACGCGGGCAAGGGGTCCCTGGAGCGTGAGGGCCTGGAGAGGGTGCAGAAGTGCAGGAGACGCGGCTCGTGCGGGCAGCCCCTCGCCTGCCCAGCCCGCCCTGGCCTCAGCTCGGACTGGGGGCCCTCGGCAAGCCGAGGGGTCTCAGACCACCACGCGGGGCTCTTGCCCCGCCAGGCTGCGGGGGTCTCTGCTGAAGTGCTCTGGGGCCCTGGGAGGCGGCCAGAAATGGAGGGCGGCATTTGCCTGTGCCAGCAACGAGTCCCCAAGGCACCTTGCAGCCCCAGCTGCCACGGGGGACACTGGTGCAGGGCCAGGCTCGCGCATCCACCCTGCCCGCCACGGGCAGCGGGCTGCTGCTCTGAAATCTAGGGGGCTCAGATGTGGGGAGCGGGCTGCTGCTCTGCAATCGAGGCGGCTCGGACGTGGGGAGCGGGCTGCTGCTTCGCAATCCCGTGGGCTCAGATGTGGGGAGCGGGCTGCTGCCTTGCAATAGCTGCAGGCTCGGACGTGGGGAGCGGGCTGCTGCTTTGCAATCGAGGGGGCTTGGACGTGGGGAGCGGGCAGCTGCTTTGCAATCCCGTGGGCTCAGATGTGGGGAGTGGGCTGCTGCCTTGCAATAGCTGCAGGCTCGGACGTGGGGAGCGGGCTGCTGCTTTGCAATCGAGGGGGCTCGGACGTGGGCAGCGGGCTGCTGCTCTGCAATCTAGGGGGCTCGGACGTGGGGAGCAGGCAGCTGCTTTGCAATCCCGTGGGCTCAGATGATCCAGGCTGGCCAGCGGAGTAGGGTCAGGACGTGGAGTAAGTTTTCCTACGGTCTTGGGAATGGTGCAAAGGGCAAAAAAGCCCCCAAACTCGTAGGCACGAGCCCCCCCCCGTCGCCCCGCGGCAAGGCGACGCGGGGAGGAGAGAGGGAGTGGCGGAGCGAGGCTGCCCTTGCCGGGACTGGTGTTGGCCTCACCAAGGCTGCAAGAACCGAGCACAGCACTCTGCGACGGCACACGGCACGCGACGAGGTAGAGACCCACCTATCAGATAGGTCTAGGGACCGCCTGCTCTCAAGGGAGTGCTGGCGGCTGGTCCGCCTGCTCGATTCGGAAGCGGACTCAGCGTCGCTGCGCCCGTTTGTGGCAGAGTCTACGCTACCGTAGCGTCTGCCGGGGAGGAGAGGAACATGGTCAGCAAGGTCCCGGGCGCCGTGCCGCGCGCCCGCTGCGGCTCGGCGCTGCCTCTCCTCCGCGCCCGCCGGGCGAAGGAGCCCGGCCGGGCGCCGGCGCTGCCGGGAGGGAGGCTCCGTCGCGGGGAAGGGCTGCGGGACGCGGGGGGGAAGCGGGGCCGTGCTGCAAGCGCGGTGCAGGGGGGGACAAAGCACCCGTGCAGGTGTCCCTGCCTGCGGCTCTGCCTACAGCCCCAGCCGTGCCACCTCCCGGCAAGGACGGCTCGGGGGTCCCCCAAGCAGGGACTCGGGGCAGGGGGTGACCCGAAAGAGCGTGAAGACTCATCTGCATTTTGAACCACAACATCCCGGAGGAAGGGCGGCAGGGACGGGCCACGTGCCCAGGCGCCGGCCCCTCCTGCCCCGCTTCCTCACCTCTCCGTTCTTCCTGCCTTCGCTCATCACCCCGGCAGCGACGTCCCCTCATGTCACCCCCGGGACCCCAGGACCCTGTCCCACCCAGCGGGTGCCTGGTCCCTAGGTGCAGGGCCACGGCGAGGGCCGGGCGCCAGGGCTACCTGATGGGGCGCTGGTCCGAGTAGTCCATCTCGTAGCTCTGCATGGAGTCCGTGTAGGAGTCGCGGGAGCTCTGCTGCTGGTGCCTCATGGGGTACTGGTGCACGGAGGCGTTGGGCTGTGAGGTGGTGTAGTAGGGCGGCGGGATGCTATTGCTCGTCTCGCTGCGGTAATCGCTGTCCCGGTCGTCCACAGTGCTGTCGGGGTCGTCATCTGCAAAGGGCCGGGCGGCAGCGGTGAGAGGGACGCGGGACGGACCTGCGCCCTGGCTGTGACGACCCCGCGGCTGCCACCGCCCGCGGGAGGTGGGAGGACGCTGGCCAGGATGGCTGCGTGACTGTTGCTGGGGGGCAGAGGGGAGGGTGCCCGGCCCAGGGAAGGGACCAGCACAGAGCCCCGGGAGACAAGGCTGGAGGCAGGACGTGAACCCAGGACCCCCCGAGCCCCATTTCAGGCCATGGCGTGGCAAAGAAGTGGGGGGGGGGGGTCACGCCAGGGACCGCCAGGCTCAGAGGAGAGGAGACGATGGGATACTTACTCTGTTGTTCTCCCCAGCCAAAATAATTCCAGTTGCCTACAAAGAAAAGGGGCTGAGATAATAATAAAGACGGACGCGGCGCCGGGGAGGCGGCGAGAGCCGGGCGCGAGAAAGCAGCCGGACCTGAGCCGGGCGGACGGACTCGGGACCTGCTCCCACCCCCTGCCCCAGGGTCCCCGCGATCCGGGGCGCGCGGCAGAGGTTTGGGGTGCGAGGGAGGAGGATGGGGCTGGGCACGGCCCTCGGTGATTGCAGAAAGGGAAACTGAGGCACCCAGACCCCTCTCCCGCCCCACAGTTCGGCCGCCACAAAGCAACCCAGAAACCACAGGGCAGGACGAGAGCTGAGAAACCCTGACGGACACGGAGGGACAGATGGAAGGGGATGGGTCCCCCTGTTCCCATGCATCCCAGGTGCGTGGAGCTGGATGCCGGGATGCTGGGGAAGGGAAAGGAGACAGGGCAGGGGCCGGCGGCCCCGGCGCAGGGGTACTTACAGCACTGGGAGCCATGAACCGGGAGAGGCTTTTCCTGCTCCTCCTGGAAGGTGTACTGGGGAGAGACGGGGGTGGATCAGGGTCCCCACTGCCCCCAGCCCGGCAGAGCCCCTCGCCACCCCTAGCACTCGCAGGCCGGGCGATGCCGCCCCTCGCTGTGCCCCAAATCCGCAGCGCAGGGCCCAAGGACGCGGCACTGGGGCCCGCGGGGGACTTACATCGTCCTGGTCCCGCATCGCGTTGAGCTGCTCCAGCTTCTTGGCCCAATACCTGGCTTCCTCCTCGGGGATGTCTGAAAGGGAAAAGACCCCCGATCTGTGGGACAGATTCCCCCCCCCCATCACATCCCTCCTGGCTCGGGGCCATGGGCTGGCCAGTCCCAGCTCCGACCCACGGGGAGCCCCGTGGCAGCACCCCCAGGCTGGGGGGAGGACAGGAAAGGTGCAGCCCTGGTCCCCGGGGCAGCGGGGGGGGCCAGGGGCGCCGGTACCTACCCAGCGGGAGCTCGAAGCGGGTGTCGAGGAGGATGCGGTGGAAAGTGGGGTCCTTGGTGCCCGAAATCTCGTTGTCGGTCATGATGACCTGGGAGTCGAGCGTGAGCCATTCCCCAGGACCCTCCTGCGGGGGTGCAAGCGGGGGCTCAGGGGAGCCGCCATGGGGCCCCCCGCTCCCTGCCCATGCAGAGGCCGGCCAGAGGAGCCCAGGCGTCCGGCCCGGCCTGCGCCCAAGGAAGCTGCCTTGGTTCCCGCGGGGGCAGAGGGGGCCTGGGGCGCTACGGCCGCCCCAGAGCACGGGGCTGCCCGCCCTCCAACGGGCAGCCGGGGCCAGCGGTCCCGGGAAGGGACCACCCTGCTCCCCACCTCGTTGGACTGCCGGATGGTCCGGAGGGGGATCCACACCGTCCCCACCATGGTGTCCCAGATGAGCCCCTTGTTCCACACCTCCACCGTCAGGCCCAGGTCCAGCCGGTTGATCTCGCTGCGGGGACAGGCGGGTGCTCACCCCCCCTGCCCAGCGCCCCCTCCCAGGGACCCCCCTCTCCTCCCCCCCCCCGCAGTCCTCCACCCCCGGCAGGCTCCAGGATCTCCCACCCATCTCGGGATGGGTGTTGTCGGGTCCCAGGGATGCCCCACGCCGGTGAACGCGGCAGCCCGAGACAACCCGACACCCGTCACGTCACCCAGGCTGCTCCCATGCCCCTCCCCCTCCCCCCAGGGACATCCATGGCCCCATGCCTGGGGGAAAAGGGGGTCCCGGGGCAGCCCTGCTCCCGTGCCCCTCGCAGGGCTAGCAACTCTCCCCGGCAAAGGAGGGGAGGAAAAGCAGGCTGAGCTGGGAGGCGAACCCGGAGACGGGGCGCCCTGGGGTCCCCGAGGGCCGAGCGGGGGGCTCGGTGGGCTCGGTGCACTCACAACATGAAGTCCTGCTCCCAGGACGGCAGGTTGCCCCGCACCGCGATGGTCGTGCTCTTGACATTTTGCACCTTCAGCGTCACGTAGGTGTTGAATTTCTCTGCGGGAACAAGCGGAAGGTGCCGCCAGGCCTGGGGCGGGCAGGATGGGTCCCCGCCGGTGCCAGGGGTCGCCGTGCTTTGCTGCGAGCCCCATCTCGTCAGGCCCGCGGCACCCCCAGCCCCTGCTCCCCCCCCCAATATGCACCAAGTCAGACCCCCAGAGCTGGGACCGAGCCTGGCTTCCCTTTGCCACCCCCCAGGCCCCGGCACATCCAAACAGCCCATGGGACAAGCCCCACTGCCCCCAACCCCCCTCCCCGGGATGGGGCCACTCACCTTGGGGCCCGTCAAACTTGGCCTTTTTAACTGCAGAGAGACAGAGAGAGAGGAGAGATTCAGCCCCGGCAGCCAGCATGGGGGTGGGGGGGCTGAGGACCCCCAGCGAGGGTGCCCAGGGGGGTGTGGGGAGGGGGGGAAGGACCCCAGACCACACGCTGACCCGGGCTCGCTGCACTGCAGAGACATGGGGGAAGGTGGCGGGATCCTTCCCTCCGGTGTAAATCAGGAGTTCCCGAGCCCAGGCACGAGGGATGGGGAGCAGGTCTGGTACAGGCACCAGGGGAGGAGGGCAGAGGAGCCCCGATAAAAACCCTGCCATTCCGGGACAACCCAGAACATCTCCTTTCAACTCTAAATCAGCGGCCTTATTCCATCCGGGGGGGGGGGGGGGCGCATCTGACCCTCTTCCCCTCTCCATCCTTTCAATTTGGGTCCATCTAGGGCAAATGAATGGGGTTGTGGGTGCTCCTCAAATCTCGAGGCTGGAGAAAGGCTGGGTGTTTGGGGAACTTCCCCCTCCTCCGGGGTTTTTGAGCAGCGCCGGGCTCAATCTTCCCTCGCCGGCCCGGCCGCTGACCCGGATCGGAGCCGACGGTGGGCGATGGAAACCCAGGCGCCGTAATGTGCCCCCCCCCCCCCCCCGCTCCCGGCAGCGCCGGGGGGCTGCCCAGGCGCCGGAGATGCTCTCCCCACCTCGCAGTCCCCCTGGGATCCCCTCTGTGCCCCAGGCCTGTCCCCCCACTTCAGGGCCCCGGGCCTGGTTCCTGTCCCGGACCCCATCGCTCCAGGGCACATCTGGGCTGGATCCTGCCCTGAGTGGCACTCAGCACCATGAGGACAGGCTCCGACTCGGCTCCAGTGCAGGACTGAGCTGTTCAAAAGCAGGATTTCTCCCCCCACCCACCGTGAACCACCCCAGTGACACCAGTTACACTGGTGCAGGGGGTTACTGGGAGCCCTGGCCGGGCAGCTTAGGGCGGCCAGAGGGGGCAGAGCGATTCGGCACCTGGCGCTCCCGAGGCCGCGGGTGTAGCTGGGTGCCGAGTGCTGCCGACGGTGGTGGCGGGGGGGGGGTCGCGGAATGACACAGCACCTGGAGACGTGTTAAATGACGCGGGTGCCGGCGGGCAGACCGACGTGACGGCGGAGGGATGAAAATAGCCCCAGCGATACCGAGGGTAATTGGGTTTCAAAGACGCGCCGCTCCGCAGCCGCTTATCACCAGCTGCCGGTGCGGGAGGGCCAGCGGGGCCGGTGCCCTAGGGAAACTGAGGCACGGGGCCATCGCCGATCAGGCACCGAATTGCACAGGCAACGTGCTACCAGGACCCTGGCTAACTGCCCAGCCGGCTTTCTTCCTCGCTATTTCGGTCTCCTGATTTAAAGAGTTCAAAGCGCCACAAGTTGGCCCCAGTTAAAGACAGAAACGGGATTAAGCATCACATCGCTCCGAAAATAATTGGGGAGCGTTCAGCTCTGGCAGCTGCTTTGAGCCGCTAAGAGGGTCAGGCGCTCCCCAGCTCTCTGCCCGGGGGAAGGTCACCGGCTCTTTCCCCGGAGCCGCGTCCCGGGCAATCGCAGGGCTCCGGGAGCTGCGGCTCTGCTCGGAGGCTCCGGCGCGCGCCGATGCCCTCCAGAAAGGCCGGCTGGAGGCCGGGCTGTCAGTCTGGCCGGCGCTTGGCTACCCCTCGCCCGGGGCATCCCGCAGGTCGCCAGCGCCAGCCTCCTCCTTGCCTCGGGAGCCAGATGCGTCCTGCAGGGCCAGTCGCTCTGTACCCGTCGCCTCCGAAACGGGAGAGCAAAGGAAGGAAAAGCTCCAAAAATACCCGGGCTCACAGGAACAAGCAATTACCCGGGGAACACGTGGCTCTCCTGGCTGTCATCTGCCGCCAGGGAGACATCCTGCTGACACCATCTGTGGCTGCCGTCCCCGCGCTGGCTGCACGGCCGCCGCGGCTCTCTGCAGCCGGCACAGCCCCGGCGACCCCCTGTCTCCCCTCCCTTGCCACCCCCCGTCTCCCCCCACAACCGGCTGCGCAAGCAGGATGCCACAGGGGAATCCGCTCTTGGGCTGGAAAGCTTGGGAAAGGCCAAATGCAACCCGAGTCCCTAAGCAGAGGGCTGGCAGCAGCACAGCCCCTCACAGGAGCGGGGTATCCCCAAAATAAGGTGGAAGAGCTGAAGCACTTCCCGAACCGGTGTGAATTAGCCCCGTCTTGCGCAGAGGAGCCGTTTGCCAGCAGGGGAAACTGAGGCAGACGGGCAGGGGCTGGCTCATGTCTGAGAGCACCTTCACGCATGGCAACGGTGGAGCAGGGTCCTCCCCGGAGCACCCCAGGGCCCCGCCGGGTCGCACCCACGTAACCAGCAGGCTGCGCACTGCTCCCCTGCAGTGGGCCTGGCCATCCATCCATCCGTCAGTCCGTCCATCCCACTGCCTGTCTGTCCACCCATGCTGCTGTCTAGCTGCTCGTCTGCCTGCTCATCCCTCCATCTGGGAGGCGCTGGGAGCTGTCCCGGGAGCTCGCAGCCCCCCGCCCACGTCCCTTCCGAGCACGGGGAAGAGGAAGGACCTGGGGGGGGCTGCAGCTCTGGCCTTGGGGACGCCCCAGTGCTGGGTGGATGTGGCTTTTCCACCCTCGGCTCCCCAGGAGGTAAGAAACAGGGTGATTAAAAAAAAAAAATGTTCCCCCCCGCCAGGCTCGGCGGTGCCTGGGGGCGGCGGGGGAAGCCTGTTTCAAACCCGGAGCGAGCTATTTATTGCCATCGTCCCCCGGTTCCCTCGGCAGGTCCCCGTGCTATTCCCAGCCCTAAGCGGAGCTGCTCCGAGGGGGCGGCTCTGCCGAGGGTGTCACCGCCGTGTGACATCCCCCCCCCCCACCCCCCACGGGAGCTGCTGTCTCAGGATTAAAGGCAGGTTTCCCCACCCCCGTGGCAACCCTGCAAAGTGCGTGACCCCCCCCCTTCCTCCCCCCCAAAAAGACATTCGCTGTCTAGGGGGGGCTAGGGAGCAAGGACAGCAGCTGCCCTGCAAAGTGCTCCCCGCTGGCACCGCAGGGACCTCCGGCACCCCCGACCACCCCTTGCCAGCATGGTCCTGCCCCAGGGGGGTCCCCAGGGATGTCACCTCCTCTCCTTCCCCACACACATGGGGAAACTGAGGCGCGGGGCAGGCTGTGACCTGCCGTAGGTGCTACAGGCTGGGGTGTGTCCTATCACCCTGCAATATCCAGCCGGGGGAGGGGGGAGGCACGTGGATCAGGCCCTCCCCAGGCTCCTCCACCCCTGGCAGGCAGGTTTCGGCACCTCTCCGCTGGCGAGGCTCCCCCCACCTCCCGCTTGTCGCTGCCTGGGTATTTATAGCTCCTTCCCGGACGCCTCCGTGGAGCTGTCGGAGGCTGGTGCCACGGAGCATCTGGAGCTGTGATGGGACCGAGGGATGGGGATGTCTTGGGAGGGGGGCAGGCACCCCCAGACACAGCTCCCTGACTCCTGCTGAGAGAGCAGGAGGAGATCCCCCCCCCCCGTCTTCCTGCCGATTTGCACCAGTGGGGACGCGGGGGGAGGCATCCCGGGGAACCCCCGAGCCCCCAAACGAGGGGGGGGGGTCTCAGAGGTGCTGAGCGAGCTTCAACGCCGCGGGGGACGAGGCACCATCCTGCCCCTGCCGCAGCCCCCCGACCGCCCTCCTCCCCTGTGCAAATCAGGAGCAGCTTCGCGGACGCCAGCGAAGTGACGCTGATGCAAGCGAGGGTGAACACGGAGACTGCAGGGTTCATCCGAGTGCCGAGTTGCGCAGGTCTCGCCGCGCCGTCGGGATCCCACACCCGCCCACTGCTCCCAGTTCCTCCCACCGTGCGGGGAGCCAGCAGCCCCCGCCAAGCCTGGGCTGGGGACAGCGGGGGCCGCTCCCAGGCGTGGAGATGCCACCACCGCGCCGCCACGCTCCAACCCCAGCAGCATCGCCGGGCACGTCGCCCGTCCCCGAACCCGCGCAGACGGGGGATCGCTCCTGCCGCCGTACCCGAGCGCGGCGGCTCCCGCGGGGGGTCTCAGCCGGGGCTGGGGGGGCGCATCCAGCCCCGCCCCCCAAACATGCAGCGGGGACAGTGGCAGCGCCGGGGGCCTCCAGGCTGCCCGAGCAGGGGCAATGCCTGGGGGGGGGGCGTTTGGGGATCTGGAGGAGCGCAATAGGGGTGGGGGGATTTGGGGAGGGTATGGAGCGTGCAGTGCATTTTGGGGGGTGCGTTGGGAATGGGGTGTCTGGGCTTTTCGGGGGGTGGGGGGCACGGCAGGGGTTGGGAAGGGGCCGCTTGGGGTGGTCCCTGCCCGGAGGATGAGGAGGGGGCGGATCTCAGCCGCGGAGCCTGGAAGTGCCCCTCTCAACCCCCCCACCAGCGATCCCAGCCGTGGCAGTGGGGAGGCGCAGCCCCCCCGGGGGGGGGGTGACGACACCCACCGCAAACCAGGCCCCTCTCCCAGGGGAGCGGGGCGGCGGCAGGGCGGGTGGGGTCCTCCCCCGCCACGGCACGGCACGGCATGGCACGGCTCGGCTTGGCTTGGCTCGGCACGGGCGCCGCGCGCGCCCCCGCCGGTTCATTCATAAATCCAGGCGCCTCCGCGAGCGCCCCCTCCCCCCCCCCCCGCGCTGCGCCCAGCCACTGGCCCCGCCCGGGCCGAACCACGCCATGGGGCGGGGGGGGGAGGGGGCCCTGGCGGCCGCCCCCTCCCGCGGCGGGACCGTCGGGTTGGGGGGGGGTGTCCCTCGTCCCACGGCTCTCACCCCACCGCGCCCTCGCCTCGCGTGGGGCGCGGTGGAGGATGCGGGGGGAGGGGGTTTCCCCGCCGTTCCTCTCCTCTCCTCTCTCCCCCACCCCCCGCCGCGGGGTGGCCTCGCCCGCACTGCCGGGGGGGGGGGGGCCCGGGGCGGCGGCGGCGGCGCGCGGGGGGGGGGGGGGGCCGGGGGGCGGGGGGGCTCTCCCGGCGCGGGCGCGGTTTTGTGAATGGAGGCGCGGGGCGCGCGCGCGCGCACGCACACACCGGGCCGCGCGCCGCGGGAGCCGCCCCCCGCCGCCGCCGCCGCCCCCCGCCGCGCTCGGGGCAGCGAGCCGCCCGCGCTGCCCACCCCCCCCCCCCCGCCCCCCTCCCGCCGCCGCTCCCGGTCTTTCCCGGTGCACGGCGGCGGCGGCGGGGAACCCCCCCCCGCCCCCGGGGCTCCCCGCTCACCTCCGACGCAGAGCAGGGACATGGTCCCGGTGGCGGTGCGGGGCGCTGCCCGGGGACCGGCGCGCGCTCGCGCCCGCCGCCGCCGCCGCCGCCCCCGCCCCGGCGCTAGCAGCCGGCCATCTTGCTTCAGCACCGGGGACAGCTCCTGACGTCAGCCCCGGGGCCGCCTCCACGGGGGCGGGGCTCAAAGGAGCCGCGGGGCGCCGCCCCGCCCCGCCCCGCCCCGCCCCGTCCCTCCCGCCCCCCCCAACTCCCCCGGGGGGAGCCGCCGCCGGCCCCACGGCCCACTCGTGCCCCCGCCGCAGCCCGGGGCCCCGCCGCGCCGACAAACCCCCTCCCCCCCCGCCCCGTCGGGGGAGAAATCAGAGCCCCCGCGTCTGCCGCGCCGCGGGCAGGAGCTCGATCTCGGTCTCGTCCCGGGCTTGCGCCCGTCCTCCTCCCTCCGTGCCCCGGAGCGCGGCGGCGGAAAGCCACAGACCCCGCGGAACCGGTGCAAGGGGGGAAACCTGGGCTGCAGCCCCCGCCCGGACGCCCAGGGAAGCCCCGGGCGCTGGGCTCCGGGTGGCCAGGCTCTGCCCCTGGCCCGAGGACGTGTCCTCGCTAGCCCGGCATGACAGAGGGACAAATTAGCTTTCTGAGGTGGGATGTGCTAAATCTGGCAGGTCTCGGATTCACTCGTGCATCCTACAGCTCCCAGCATCTCTGCAGTGTGAGCAAAGGTGGCACCGTGCCACTGTGCCGGGGAATTGTCACGTCTCCCAGGGATGTGGAGAAGGAGGGAGGAAAAAAAGAAAGGTGGCAAGGGAAACTGAGGCACGAGGCAGAGAGGGGACATATGCAAGGCCCTGTGGGACATGGGTGGCCTCATCCAGTCCTGCATCCCCCATGGTGCCCCTCCAGCTGCAGTGAGCCCTGCTGACTACAGCCGGGCACAGTCAGCACGAGGGTCCCCAGTGCCTCCCAGTGCCACCCCTAGAGCAGAGACCCCAGTAGGATGTGGGGGAAAGCCGAGTCCCCCCGTCCCATCTTAGGGCCTCCAGCCAAGGAGCCTGGCCAGATGCCGTGGCACCACATCACGGGGGCAGGAGGTAAAAAGGGTGGCTGTCCGTGTGTGCAAACACGCACACGTGCACCTGCAAGCTCGCACATGCACACCCCCGCACACCTACACTCGTGCCAACCCGTCCGCACAAACACACCTGTGTGAGCGGGCAGGCGCTCAGCCCTCTTCCATGCGCACGCACCCCCCCACACCACGTGCGCACAGACCCACGCACGCACACGTGCCCATGCTCACATGGCCACATGTGCGTGCATGCTCCCAGGCTCCCGCGCTCATGTGCACCCTTGTACCCTCACCAGGCTGGGCTCGCCTGGGGGGGGCAGGGAGCCGGATGGGTCCATGGGGGACATAAGGGACAGCCCTGGCTGTCCTCGGCATGGGGCAGCCCTGGGAATGCAGCCCCAGGCCTCTCTGCCCCATTGCTGGCCCAGCCTGCCCACCAGCGTCCACCCTGAGGCAGGGGTGCCACGTGCTCGGGGTGGGGGTGGGGGTCTGTTCAAAACCCAGCCCCCAACTCAGCCAGCTGAGGACTGAGTTTGCCAGGTCTCAGCCCCCAGTGCACGTCTCCCTCCAAGAGAAGCCAGGCTTCAGGGTGGCAGCAACCCAGTGCCAAGCGGGGAGGCAACAACAACCAGGAACGGGGTCACTGGCACCACCAAGGCTGGCAGGGGGTGCCCCCACGCCAGCTGCCAGCGCCGCACCAGGTGGCATAGCCAAGGGCCCTGCTGGCAGTGTGGGAAGTGCCACCCCCGGCGGGCAGCGGGGATGCGCTGGGGGGGTCGCCCACGGAGCCGGGCTCGGCGCAGCGGGCGGTGGCGCCTGCCAGCTCTCTCCCTCGCCTGGGGGAAAGCGTTCGGCTTTGGGGAGGGAGGACAGACTGCGAGCAGGGTGTGATGTGGGGGGCACTTAGCCCGCCCCGGAGAACAGCCCTGCTGCTATGGTGAGGGGCTGCAGAGGCAGGCACAGCCCTGCCTGCAAGGGAAACTGAGGCACAGCGAGCCAGGGCTTTGCATGGCTGGATCTGTGGGGAGTTCAGCACCCCAGGCAGCATCAGCACTGGCTGCCGTGGGCCATACCTGCCCGGCGGTGGGGGTGGATACGACCTCTTGGAGGAGATTGGGCGATGACGTCCTTCCCCAGCCCACCGGCGTGGCCGTGACTGCTCACGGAGTCAAGGAGATGAGGCCGGCACAGGGGAGGCCGCATCCAGCCCTGCTCAGCGCCCTGCCCCTTTCCCGACTCCCACTGGCACTGCTGACTCAGACCCATCCTCTCCTCCGCCGCGCTGCGCCGGCTTCCCCCCGCGCCCAGCTTCCCGGCAGGGTGGCCCCAGGGACGGCACCGGCGGCCCCATGCCAGGGCGGACGCCAGTGCCTGGCACGGGCTGGCTCCTGCTGCCGCCCCACGGCCGGGTCACCCCCACTCCGCCTTCCAGCGCCAAATAAAAGGGACGTCCAAGAACCCCCAAGAAATTTGGGACGATGCTGCTGTGTCCCTGGCATATCGGGGTGCAAAGGCCCCCCCGCCCCGGGCGGGGAGCTCGTGTCCTGCCTTTCCCCCCGGCACAGCCTCGGCGAGGGCGGGTGGGTACATCCTGCCAGCTGCGATGACAAATGCCCCGGCAGGCTGGGGGGGGGTGTCATCTGTTGACCCCTCCAGGGGCAGAGCTGCTGGGAAGCAAGACCCTGTGGGGGACACGAGGATGGCCAAGGCGAAGCCAGGGTGACCGTGGGGACACCGGGAGGTCCCCGAGGACATCGGGTCTCCAGGCTGGGGAGCGGGGGCAGATCGGGATGCTGCCACATCCCTGCACGGACGCCGCACAGGACGCGTCTCTTCCACTGCCGATCATCACGCGCGCCGCGTGCCAGCGCAGACATGCGTGCGCGCCTAGGAATGCACGTACGCGTGCAAACACCACGCACGCCTGTGCTCGCACGTGCACGTTCGTGCCAGGCGCACACACCCAGGCACGCACACGCGTGCATGCATACACTCTCACGCCTGCGCATGCATGCGTGCACGTACACAGATCGTTTTCAAACCATCCGTTTCAAGCCAAACAGAATGTTTAAATAAGGATTTTTTTTTTCTCCCCATTTAGCGCAGTCCATCTGTCTCCCACCTCCGCCGAGGTGCCTGCACCCTCCGCCACCCGCTCAGCCGCCCTCGGGTGCCCTTGCCTCTGCCGGCAGCAGGCATCCGCAGAGCATCTCCCTCGACAGCCCCGGCACTCAGCGTGGAGAAGCTCCCACGGCTCACATTTGGGTTTATTTTCTGCCCGAAACACTATTTTGGATAAAAAAACGAGTCTTGTCTGAGCAGGAAACATTCATGAAAAGCTCCTGGGTCCTTTCCCAAAAATGCCTGGCTTTTGGTCAAAACTAAGGATAAAAAATTGTATGAAATTAAATCAAAAGCAACATCCAGACCCTGAAATAAATTATTTCCAGGAGTCGAATTCTTGCAATCTTTGTCTTTCGTGCTATTTCCCTCTCCGCACAGCCAGACTGAGCACATTTCCCTCATCCCTGGATCACGTCTGTGGTGGGGTCTGAGACCTCCGGACCCAGCGCTGCGCAGACCCAACCAGTGAGCCGTAACGAGCGTAGTTCTAATTAGAGCCCGGCACCCCCCGACCCCCCTGCCACAGTGCATGGGAGCCAACCGAGCACCAGCCCAGGGGTCTGCGAGCCCCCGGCCTCGATTTGCGCCCCGTTTCCACATCTTATGCTTGGAGATGTTTTTGATTTTCGACCCACGTGCTTTCGGGGGCGGTGAGATGGGGGGGGGTCTTCCCGGCTCCCCCCCAAGCCGCCCACGAGGGAACACCGAGGGCGCGCAGAGCAAATCGGCCCTCTGGATCAGCCTTCTGAAGCCCGGCGCATCTGGGGCCTCTCTGGAAAGCGCAAGCATTGACCGAGGGGAGAAGGCAGCCCATATTTTAACCACATGTGGATGAGATAATCGTCCCGCGACCACAAGAGCCAAAGTCAAATCGTAATTACCGCGGAGCAGGATATTACAAGCTAACACATTTGGGCGATCTGCGGGCCCTGGTGCTTGCTGGGGAACTCGGTTACCTGCAGCAGAGCCCAAAGACCGGGAAAACATGTCTGTGGGTGGAGGGTCACCCCGTTGCACCTCCGTGAGCCCTACGGGCTGGCACCCCCGAAAGGCCCTCCTCTGCGGACCCGCGCCCCACGGCCCGTTCCTCCGAGCCAACCCGCTTACGCTCGCGTCCGTTCGCTGCCCGGGTCCCGCTGCAGAAAGAAAAAGCAACGCGCAAACCCTCAAAGGCACAAATGGCTCCGGCAGAGCCGCTACCTCGGCCCCACGCCCTCCCAGAAACCGCCCTTTCTGCCCCTCTTTCACCCCAAAGCAGGGGAGCAGCACCCAAAGGAGCAGCCGCGACGGTCGAACGCGCCCGAGCCCGCAGCATGCCCTTCCCGCGGGCACGGAGCCGTGCCGGAGCGCTGGGACAGCCTCCCCGGAGGCAGCCACCACCCACGAGCCCAGGCGGGAGCCTCGGCGGCCGGCGCACGCGGGGGCCGGGGGTGGCACCGCGGAGCCGCGGCTCGTGCCTCGCTCGGCTTCCTCCCGCCGCCCGCTGCCTCCCCGGCGCCGGCTCCGTTTCGTCCCCTGGACTAGGAGCCGATGGAGGACGCGGGCGCGGTGGTGGCCAGGAGCGCGGCGAGGTGGCAGCTCTGCTACGACACGACGGCGAAGACCTGGTGGATGGTGAGTGGGGACCCGGCGGGTCTCACGTCGTGGCAGAAACTGCTCGATTTCAGAGCGGGGAGGCCAATTGGGGGCAAAATTGGGACTTTTTGCCAAAGGCTCGGGACTGTTTTCCTCTTGCCGTGGGGGAAGGTGAAGAGGGGGGTCTGAGGGATGCCAGGCAGGTCCGGCCCTCAAACAACGCCAGTGCCGGCGTGAGATCCGATCAGCAGCAGTTTGCAGGGCGGGAGGAGATTTAATGCATCCTGCGGCAAGGCCGGGCTCCCTAACTGCAACCCCCCAAACCCGGCAGCGTGAGCCCCGGAGCTAAACCCCCGCGGTGCCGGGGGCTCCCCGCCGCCGGCCGACGCCGCAGGGGCTTCGCGGCGAGAAAAGCGGCGCCTTTGCGAGAGCCCCCGCGGCGCCTCTCGCTCGCCGGGGCCGCGCCGGGACGCCGTGGGCGGCTCGGGACGCCTCGCCGGCCGGAAAGGCACTTGGCGGCAGCCCAGGGGCTCGACCCCGCTGCCCGGAGGCGGCGGCGGGAGGGGACGGGCGCCCCAGCGTGCCCTTGCAAAGGTGACGCCAGCCCTCGCTTTGAGCGAGTCTTGGTGCCGTCCAGGAGGGTTTTCCGGGGCCGACGGCCCTGCGTTCAGCTGGGACGCGGACGGGTCGCGGCCCCGGTGCCATCGGCGTGACGGGGTGCACAAACAGGCGGAAACCGGTGACTCCGTCCGGCCCCGCCGGAGCGGCTGGGCCGGGCGCAGGGGAGGACTCGACCCTTGTCCCGGCCTACGCCAGGCCCTGCAATCCCGGGAATAGGGCATCGCAGCCAGAAACCTCCTCCGCAACAGCCCCTCCGGCTCACGCGGGGGCTCGGAGCGCATCCCGGAGGCTTCGAACCGGGCTGCAGAAAGGAGTCGGGTGCAAAATCCCCACCGTCCCCGCTCCCGCCGGCTCTCCTGGCTCGCGTTTCTCGTCCGGCACAGCCGGAGCCAGCCCTCCACCGGCGCCCGCCGCGGCCGAACCCGTCCCGCCCGGCTGCGAATCCGGACTAACGCCGCAGCGACCGCAGTGCAAACTGGGGGGCGGGGGCACCAGGATTTGCCCAGGGTCGCTCCTCTCTCTCGGTGAGCGGTGTCGGGTCTCAGCCTCCGGCCGCGGCGGCTTTGCACGCGCCGCGGTGCGCGGGGCCGAGGCAGAGGCCGTGCCCGGTCGCGGCGAGGAGAGGAAAGGACGCTCGGCTCCCGGACGGGGCCGCTGACGCCTCATTAAATGTTTCTATCAAGGCATTTCGCTAAACCAAGCCAAGCGAAAAAGCCCCGGGCGCCCGATGCTGCCCTCCGCGTCGTCCCTTCCCGCGCAGGCAGCTGGCACCTCCACGGGGCTGGGCAGTCCCGGGGCAAAAATCCTTGGGATTGGGCAAAGAGATTTGTTGCAAACGTTGGAAATCGCCCAAGCATCCAAGAGGGGCAAGGCCCGAGCTGCCGGCCGGACCGGGTCTCCGCGGAGGGCCCCGGCGCGCGTCCGAGCCCTTCCAAGCACCGCGTCCCCGGCGCGGCGGCGCCCGGTGGCGCCCGGACCTCGCGCTGGCACCGCCGCCGCGTCACGTCTGCGAGCGTTTCACTTTTCTTCTCCCGAGTTAGGGGATGGTTTAGGAATGTGCCGAGTTTTTAGCAGGACAGAAAAGCAGGTTCCCCGCGTGCCCCCCCCCGTGCCACGATGCCCCAGGTCCCCAGGGAGCGAAGGGACCCTCCAGGCCAGGTGGCCGCGGCAGGGTCCCCAGTGAGGAGAGGGGGCAGACCAACCCCCTCCCCAGGGAGAGGGCCCAGGCGTCCGGGGGAGGGATGGGGCCACCTCGCCACCGTGCTGGCCCGTGGCTTGATGAGCGGCTTCCCACCACCCGCGTCGGGGCAGCTCAGCTCCGAGGCGCCCGAGGGCTCCTCGGGACGGGCTCTCTGCCGTCCCCAAGGCTGGCGGAGCCCGTGGGCCCGTGGCCCGTGGCAGGGTGCCGGTGGCCCGGGCCAGGCGGCTCGAGGCCCAGCAAGCGCTAGATGGCAGCAGAAGAGCGCGCACGGCCACGGCCACGCTCCGCGCCGGCCGGGCTGGCACCCCCGCGGCCGCCGTGGCCGCCGTGGCCCGCCGTGGCCGCGGCGCAGCGTGGCCGCGCGTCCCGCGCGAGCCGGGCTCGGCAGCTCCGCGGTCAGCGCGGTGCTTGGGGTCACCCCGGGGCCCCCGCTGTCCCCCGGGGCCCGGCGCAGGGTGGCACGCTGGCACCTGCTCCCTCGGGTGCCTCAGCCTCGGTGGGAGGCTGCTCCCTCCCACCCCAACGCGCAGACGGAGCACATACACGTGCAAGTACGTACCGGGCACACAGGCACACACGTGTGCGTGGTGTGCTCACGCCCAAGCAAACACATGTACTCATGTGTGCGCATCTGCACACGCGCACACCCCTCCGTGCACGCACCGCGGCGTGCACACACACGTGTGCGCAGCCCCAAGCATGCTCGAGTGCACATGCGCGTGCCAGCGCACGGGCAGACAGGCGCACGAGCACACGCACGCGCACATGCACACCGGCACGGCGGCCCGCACGCACACACATGGGCACACACACACGGGCACACACACGCACAGGCCTTCCCAAGGTTGCTTGTTAAAAAGTACCCGGGTAGGTAAATAGTGTGCACGGGTGGGGGCCGGGGCCGCTGGCCGGGTGGCCAGCGGTGCCGTGGCCGCGCTCGGGGGGGCTCAGCCCAGCTGTTAATGACCCACGGCCGGTGCCAGCTCTCTAATCCGTGCAGAGGTTCAGGACAAACTGTACCAGCGATTATATAAACCGACTCGCCTCTATTTATTTAATTCCCTTTTATTTATTTACCGCCCAGCCAATTGAAGGCAGGGGAGTGGCGGATCCCCCCCCCCCCGCCGGCCGCTCCGGGCCTCGCCGCGGCCGCCCCGCGAGCCCGGCCGCCGTGGGCCCGAGCCCTGGGCAGGGCGGGCGGCCAGGCCTGGCGGGTGCCCCGGTGGCAGCCCGCCTGCGCCGGGGATGGCCGCGCTGGCGGAGGGCCCCGGCGCGGGGCAGCCCGCGGGGTGGGCGCTGGCAAGGCACATGCAGACGTGGGTGCACGGCCGGGCCTGGGTGCGCACACGCGTGTGCGCATTTGTGCGCATGCATACAGGCGCACGTGTGCACGTATGCATCCGCGTGTGCACGCACACGTGCGCTGACACGTCACAGAGATGAGCGTGCATAAATGCCCCTGCACGCGTGCACCGTGCATGCATATGTGCACCCCTGCATGCATACGCACACATGCATGTGCGCACCCGTGCGTGAACAGACATGCACGCATGCGCCTCGACTGCCCGCACCCCCACGGGCACATCCACATGTGCAAATGCACACAAAAACCCGCGTGCACCTGCACAAACGCTCGTGCACGTGCGCAAACACCTCTGCGCGCAAACCCCCACGTGCGACCCGAGGGGCGCTGAGGACACGAGCCCCCGAGGGGAGGGCAGACTGCCGGGACCCCCCGCCCACCCCCCGTCCGGCCGCCGAGCACGTGCCGAGGCGGATGCACGGCCCCACGGCTCCCGCGGGAAACCGGGGCTGAGCCGGCCGGCCGCGACGGCTGGGCCTCGGCAAAGCCGCCCCGCGGCCCTCCGCCGGCGTCGCGGCGCCCACTGCAAACCCGAGCCGCCTTCGGGGAGCAGCTGACGCGCCGGCCGGCAGCAGGGCACCGTGGGGGGGGGGGGAACACGCTCGCCCTCGCCACCCACCGCCTGCCCTTCCCCCTCCGTTGCATAAACGCCCATTACAGGAAATCGAGGGGCAAATGTCTTACTCGAATTAATAACTGACTTCCTGTGGTTGCAGATTCACCTTCTGCGCTTGTTTATAACCCCCCGCTCGGGCCCCGCTCCGGTGCCCGGTTCGGTTAATGCTCCCCGGCGCCGTTTGCCATTAACCGGCCGGGGCATGGCGTGCCGGCGCCGAGGGGCCGGGCCGGGATGGGTTGGGGGGCGGCAGGGATTCCCGAGCGGCGCCGTGTCCGGGGCGCGCGGCCGGGTGCCGGGCTCTCCCGTGGGCTCCGCTGCCGCCCTCCCAGCTGGCCTTGCCCGCGTGCCCTGAACCGGCACAGCGGCGGGCTCCCCGCGGGCTCCCCGCGCGCCGCTTTCATAACCCGGCGCTCGCCCGGTGGGAAGGAGCCGGGACGTCGCGCTGCGCCGCGCCGCCGCCGCCGGAGAGCTCGTGCTCCCGGATGAACCCGGCTGGCTCAGCCATTTCCTGGTGCGTTTCTCCCATCTTCCAAAAAAAGAAAAAAAAGAAAAAACAAACAAAATTCTTCTTAAACCAGTTGGGGTTGCTAAGAGACAGCAACGCGCTTTACGCGGGGCCTTCCGTACAGAACGGCGCTCCTAACGAGCCTAGGAACGGCTGGCGAAGAGCTCGGAAACCGCGCTGCGGCGGGGCAGAATACCCGCAAAATACCCTTAACTCTGCCCCCGCGGCGCCACGGCCGGGGCATCCCTCACCTCGCCTCGGGCCTGCGGCCACTGAGGCAGCCGGGCTTTTTTTTTTTTTTTTTTATTGTGCCGCGGTCACCCGTCGCCTCTTCAGCCCCGGCACCACCGCGGCGCCCTTTCCGCCGCGTGCCAGCTTTCCCGGCGCCGGCTGCGCCCGGAGCAGCTGGGGGCCGCGGCCGCGCTTCCCTTGGCCCCGTCCCCAGCTTTTCAGCTTAGCGCTCAAATCAGCTTGCGAGGTGCCGGCTGCTTAGCACCCAAATCCCCAGCCAGGGTTAAAAATAGCCCCCCCCCAGCCCATCCCGGGCTCGGCAGGTGGCAGCTGGCATCTCTCGGAGCCGCCTTGGCACCGCGGCAGCCTTGGAAATGCCACCGCCGGGGGGGGGGGGACGGCGACGGGGACAGGGTCGGGGACGGGGAGCGTCTTTTGTTGTTGTTGCTGTTGTTGTTTTGCTGTTTTTTTTCTTTTTTTTTTTTTGACGGGAAATCCGGGAGCATCTTTCCAAGTTGCCTCCGCCTGCACCGAGTTTGTACGGCCTCAGCCCCTCGGGGAGGCCGGACCGCGGCCCCGGCAAGGAGAAGGGGCTCCTCGCTGGTCCCTCCACCACCACCAGCCCGTCGCGAGGGATCCGCTCTCCCTCCTTAAAATCCAACCTTGGGAAGCCCTAAAATCGCCCCGCGGAAGCGCCGGCTCCGCGGCGGCCACGGGGCCCGGCGGCCTCCCGGGTGTCCCGGCCGCGCCGCCCCTGCTTCCAGCCCGCTCCGCGCATCGCCCGAGCCGTCACCAGTTTAAAAATAGCGTCTCGGCAGAGTGCAACCACGTTCCCTAAAAGCCATGTGGTTTGAGTTAGCAGATTAATTGGAAACGCTTATTTTGATTTTGCAAAGTGATTGGATTTTTCCAGGGCATTTTGAAAGGAAAAAAATCTGAATTTAATTATCGCTATTCCAAAAAAGCACCCTGGGACCGAGCGTTTCTAGACTGTCTCGTGTTCGCTTCACACCCCTCTCGAAAACGCAGGCAGGCCGCGTGCGACGGGGAGCCGGGGCCTCGCCGCAGCCGCGCTCCGGCGCCGGGCAAAGCCCCGGGCTGCGGCGGCGGAGCCGCGCTCGGGCCCGGAGCTGGCGCTTTGGAACGATTTTCTTTCACCGAGTCGCTTTGTTTTTACCAAAATGGATCTTCAGCAGTAATTGTTTTTTTTTTTCTTTTTTTTCTTTTCAAGGGGAACATCTTTTTCAATTACATTTCTTTGGGTTTCCATTGAAAAAATGAAAAGCAAATGCTGTTGCGTGCTGGCAAAATGTGGAAAAAAAAATGTCTAGGAATATTTTTGTAAAAATGACTACAGTTTCATTTCTTTTTCAAGATCTCCTTTTCCTGAAAAGAAACCGCGGTTGTTTTCCCAGTTATTCTAGTCAGACTGGTTTAGAGACAGACTTCCCAGTTCGGCGGCCGGAGCAGCCATCACGGTGCTATGGGGGTAAATGGCGGCCACCTCCGCCGGCATCGCCGGCATGGCCGGCACCGGGGCGGTGCCGGCACCGGAGCGGGGCGGCAGGCCGGGATGCGGCTCAAAATTAGCACCGGCAGCCCTGACCCGTGCGGTGGTTCGGTGGAGGCGGCGAGAGGCTCGCCGGCACCGCCGCTTTTCCCGGCCGGCCTCCGGCGAGCCTGGACGCTCCCGGCTTGTGGCCCGCTGGGGCGGGAAGCATCGCCGCATCCCGGCTGCTGCCCGCGGCAGGGAGCAGCCGGAGGGGACGGAGCCGAAAGCAGCCGGCGCGGGGAGGAGAGCCGGCCCCAGCGCCGCGCGGCCGACGCGGGACGTTGGCCGGCGCTGTCACGTGGCTCCCGAGCGAGGATTTACGCACCGGAGCCAAGCGGCCGCGGTGGCACCTGGGCGAACGCGGCCCCGCCGGGGAGACGCGGCAGCTTCCCGGGAACAGAAACGGGGAGCTGGGCGAGGAAAAAGGGGGATGCAAAAAAAAAAAAAAGAAAGGGAAAAGAAAAAAAAAAGAAAAAAGCAAGCAAACGCCTTAAAAATACATATTTTTTTTCTCGGCGGGAGATGTGCCGGAGCAGCCCTGTTTTTCTGCGCTTGCCATTAAAAAAATAAATAAATCGAGCGAGCGAGCGGCGGATACAAAGTCCGCTTGTGGCGCGGGGCCGGCGCCCTCCCCGCCGGTGGCAGCAGCTGGGCGCGCGCCGCCGCCGCCGCACAATAGCGCCCGTTGTTGCCGCCGCCGCCGTGGGCTGGCGGCTTTTCAGGCCTGGGCAGAGCCTCCGCGCCGCCGGGGACGGCAGCAGCAGCGGCGGCGGCGGCGGCTTTAACTCTCCGGGCCCCTGAGAGGAGGTTCTCGGAAACGCCATTCCCCGATTTTTTTTTTTCCGGCTCGCGGAGGGAATCGCTGGCCGTTCCCGCGCGCTTCGGGGAAACTGAGGCACGGCCGGGCGAGGCGGTTCGGGGCAGCGGGGCCCGTTCAGACCCCCCCCGTCCCGTCCCGTCCCCCCCGCTTTCCCTTGCCAAGCCTCTTCCGGCAATAATTTCGCCTTTACGATCAAAGTCTAGACCGGGAGCATTAAAGCTTTTCCCTCCCCCCCCCTCCGCCCCTTCCCGTCCCGCGCTGCCTTCCCAACGTTATCCCGCGCTTTTCCCGGTGGATCCCCCTTTTCCAGCCCGGACCCTCGGGAGCAGGCGGCACCCGGAGCTCGCGGGGGAGCCGAGCGCCGCGGTGCCTGGGCTCCGGCGACGCCGGGATTTCACACGAACGCCGAAACCGCAGAAACCTTTTTTTTTTTTTTTTTTGGTTATTGTTGGTGGTTTTTTTCCCCTCCCCGCTAACCCGCGCGGCCCAGTCCCGCTAATAAAAAAAAATAATAAGGACATGGAAAATTCTATAATATCCATTTCCAGATTCTTGGATTTGGAGTTCGCTAATTCAAAGCAGACCCCGGAGGGGGGCGGCAGTGCTGGGGGGGAGTCAAATAAAACCAGAATCGTGAAACGGAAAGCCAGTTTTCACAAAAAAAAAAAAAAAAAAAAAAAAGCCAACAACCCCAACGCCTGAATGCAGCAGCGAAGAAAAAGTTTTATGTGTTCTTAAAAACAAATGAGCACTGGTATCATTTTTAATTACGAGCCTATTTTCAAAGCCCTTATTACTTACAGTGCATTCGGCATCTGAGTAATTTTCCTCTCTCATAAAATCATATAAGGGAAAGGGAGGGAAAAAAAGAAAGAAAGAAAAAAAAAAGCCCTTTGTGTGCACGGAGAGGTTTGCGAGCCGAATATCTGTGCCAATTTGTCTGCAGTAATTGGATTTAGCTATAGAAGTATGTTGGCAATCGATTGGGCGAGTTGCTAAACTTTTCCCGCAGAAATATCGGCCGATATTACTTCTGCGCGCGGCGGGGCTTGGGGCCGCATCCGGAGGGGTCCCTTCGCACCCTTTTATTTATTTATTAGCTTGTTGGTTTTGCTCCCGTGCACCGGATGGGTTCGAAGCTCATTCCGGGAGAAGAACCAGGATTCTCTGCAAAATTCCCTCCAAACCGAGTCCGTCCCGGTTTGCCGCCCCGGCAAAGCAAGTCGGAGGAGAAACCGGCCGCTCCTGCGGCGAAGCTCCGGCGCTGGCGCCGCTTGCCCTCGCGCTTCCCGCTGTGGTGCGGCCGGGTGCTTGGAAAACTGCCGGCGATGCCGGATTCAACGCTGCTGAGGTCGGATCCGAGCCCGGCGAGGCCGGATCCAGCACCGGTGAGGCCAAATCCGAGCCCGGTGAGGCCGGATCGAAGCCATTTGAGGCCAGATCCAGCACCGGCGAGGTCAAATCCGAGCCCGGTGAGGCTGGATCGAAGCCCGTTGAGGCCAGATCCAGCACTGTGAGGCCGGATCTGAGCCCGGCGAGGCTGGATCTGAGCCCGGCGAGGCCGGATCCAGCACTGGCGAGGCCAAATCCAAGCCCGGTGAGGCTGGATCCAGCACTGGTGAGGCCGGATCCGAGCCTGGCGAGGCCGGATCTGAGCCCGGAGAGGCCGAATCCAGCACCGCCGAGGCCAGATCCGAGCCCGGCGGGTCCCGGGCAGCTCCGTGCCGTATCCGCCTCGCCAGCCGCCGGCTCCCGCGCCTCTCCGGGCACGGCCACCCGCTGCCGTCGTATCGGGGGCTTTTGGCCACCTTTCCCATTTCTCCTCTATCCGGGGAAGGGGAAACGCGCCGGCTAACGTCGTGGCCGAGAAAAACGCAGGCTCGGCTCCCTCTCCCGGCTCCTGCTCCTGGCTCCCGCTCCCAGTTCCCGCTCCCGCTCCGGCTCGCCGCGAGGAAGAGCCGAGCGAGCCTGCGGCCGGCAGCAGGTAGCGCGTTACCTAACCGCGTTGCTGTTTGCTTTGGCAACCGCCTCGAATTCCAGCCGTATTCCTGCCCCGCCGCTGGGCCCGGCCCGCCGCGGGCCCCCTTTTGTCCTCCCCAGGCCGCGGGAAGCAGGCGCCGGCGGGGGCCGCCGGCCCCCATGCGGCGTTTGAACCGCCAAAGCCAATTTTATTATTAATTATTCATATTAATAATTATTAATTCCCCCTCTACACTTTGCTTTTTCGGAGCTGTTTCCTCCCCGTCGCGTTTTAACCCCCAGCCCCGTCGTGCCGGCGGAGCGGCGGCACCTGCCCGCAGCGGGCCGGCCGGAGCCACGTCGCGGCTCCGGGGAAGTTGTTGGGATCGGGCGGTGCGTCGTCTCCGAAAGCCGAGCTTTTCCTGGCCGCTCCGGGCGCGCGGGGAGCGGCGCCAGCGTTTTAAGCACCTCGGCAGAAGCGTCCGGCCTCCCCAGCTCTCTGGAGGGAGGGGAAAAAAAAAAAAAAAAGGGAAATCTCGACGCTTTTGCAGAGAGCAAACAAAGAGAAGGGGGGGACACGTATTCCTCGCTGTTTCGCCCACCCCAGAAATTGCAAAAATTAAAAGAAAAGAAAAGAAAAGAAAATCGGAAAATACTTGCATTAAAAATAAGCATCGCCGTGCTCCAGGGCAGCCTGAGAACGGCTGCGCTTGATTTGCCTCTGCATAAAAAAAAAAAAATATATAACGCGAAGAAATGTTTCCTGATTGCATTACATTTTGGTTGTGTGTGCGCTTTTTTTTTTTTTAAAAAAAAAAAAGGAGTGAAATGCCAGCGTTTGCAAGCTTGCAGGCAGTTTGAATTCCCAGCGTCGACTCAAACGCCTCTCAAAGCCCCAAAAGCGCGGCGGCCGCGGCCCCGAGCCCCCCGGCGCAGCGCCCGGGGCTCTGCCCGAGCGCCGAGCCCCGGCCGCACCCGCGGCTACGTGCGCTTGACTTTGGAGTCGGCGAGTGCCGCATTGGCAGCAGAGAGGCCGGCGCGGGCCAACGCGCGATGTGAAACGCGGAGCTCGCTCTTGGCGAAAATACCCCGCGTTCGCCTGCGTTTCGGGGCAGATTTGCCCCAGCAAATTCAGGTTTTGCAGCGCACCAGTCCGGAGCAGGTTTTTCTTCCCCCGTCCCCGGGCTTTGCGGGTTGTTTTTCAGCCAAATCCAGGCAAAGAGGTGATGTCTGAGCCGAAGGGAAAACGGGGAGAAAATATTGGGGATCTTTCTTATTTAGAACCTGATGGCACCCAAATAAATTAGAATAAATAGAAATCTACAGCAAAATCCAAAAAAAACCACACCCCATTCCTCTAGATTTTACAGAATAATTTAGTAAAATTTGCTAGTGATTTTTTAGCTGTAATCCCCCAACACTGGCAGCAATTTCACGAGTTAAAAAGCTGCTTCACAAAGCCAGAGAAAAGACAAAAAAAATTTTTTCCTCGCAATTTTCAGCTTTTAATTGAGCCGGGACAGACCTCTGCCTGTTTGGGACCTAGGCCAAAAAAACCCTCTGCAGAAATAAAGTAAATAAATTCTGGTCAAAACCAGAATATTCTCCTTAAAAAGTCGCTTTAAAATCAAAGAAAAGCAGCTACAAAACTGCCTCTGTGCAGGTTATTTCCTTTCGGTTGAGGGACGCAGCTCGGGGAGCCCCGCGGGCCTGAGCGCTGCGCCCGGCAGGATCGGACCCTCAACCCCCTGCCAGAAATGAGCCAGAAAGAAAAGGCTAATGAGCCCTGGGTATATTTTCCCGTGGCGCCACGGGGGGATTATCCAGGCCGGTGCTGCTGAGCTGCCCCCGCTCTGCTCAGCCCCCAAGTTGGCACCGAGGAGCCTTGGCAGCATAAATCAACCATGAAATGCCCTTTTTATATATATATATATATATATATATATATATATAAAATAAATAAATAAAAAAGTGCTTTCAAGGGGGCAGCTCACCCTGCTTTCGGCAGCCCCGGCCGCACTTGGGTGACGTCCGGCCGGCTGCAATTCGGCCCGGGCAGGGGCTGCGGCGCAGCCAGCGCGGGTCCGAATTGGCTCCCCGCGGCGGCAGATTGCACGGCGGGATATTCGCACCCGCTCGCCACGCCGATGTTACAGGCGAGCGGTGCGGCGCCCGCACACGGGCTCTCATCTAAACCGTAGTCATTAAACCAAGGGGCCTGATTCAGAGCGGGCGCCCGCGCGCTGAACGAGGACCAACTCGGCTTCAACGAGCCGGGTTAAACCGCTGTGCAAACCCGCTCGGAGAGGAAGGATCAGAGCCCAAATCCGCCAGCGCGGCGTTTGTTTATTCACGGTGCCAGGGATGACCTGCCCAGGAAAATTAAATTGGGTTCGGGGATTTTTTTTTTTTTTTTTCCCTCCTCCTTATAATGATATTTACAGGCAGCCGGGGGAGAGGGGGGAGGGAAAAAAAAAAAAAAAAAAGGATTATTTTATTCTTAGTGTTTTTCTGCCTGGATTTTGCACTAATAATTAGGGCCGGAGCTCGCCGGGTCACTGGGGCCGAGGGGAGCCAAGGCGGCAGCCCGGCCGCGGCGGGGCCCTACGGGAGCCCATCGCCGCCCTGCGATGCTTTCGATGCTTATTCCACCCGCGGGGCGTTATCGTTGCAGGCCGCTCCGGATGGGACCATGTGCCCCCTCGCCGGCACGGGAGAAATCGGATGGATGCATGGCAGGGCGGGGATGGAGATCGCGTGCACCGGGGTGCTCGGGAATCCTTCGGGGCGTCTCAGTGCCTGTTTCGGTGGCATAGCCCAGCTTCGACTTGCCCAGGCAGTATTTTAGCAACACGTTAAATTAAATAAATAAATATCAGATAGATAGATAAATAAATAAATGAGGCAGGCCTGGCGCACCGTTCCTGCAAAAGCCCTTTCGTGCCGTCTTCAGGCGCTCGCAGAAGTGAAAATAAAAAGCCCGGCCCCGTTTTTCCGCGCTCTTTTTCCACACCTCCCGCCCCGTTTCTTTCCGCCCCGGCGCCGGGCCCGGCAAGCTGGCAGCAGCCGCCTGGCATGGCCGCGGGGCACCCGCCGGTGCTGGGCACCCGCCCCTGGCGCCCCGAGAGCGGCCCCCAATCGCTCGCTAAACCGCTGCATCGGTCTGTTCCCCTCTCAAAAAAAAAAAAAAAAAATCCTGGGGGGACTCAGGGTTTTAAGGGGGGGTGAAACTGCTCGGGACGAGGATTTAGGGAATTACTGCAGCGCTGGTAATAAGGAAAATATTTGCAGCGGGGAGCGGAGCTGCGAGGCGGGCACCGAAGCACAGAGTCAGAGCCGGTTAAAAATTGGCAAATTCTTCCGCGCGTTTGGATTTCCCCCCCCCCCCCCTGTGTCTCGCAACGCTAAGTGCATAAAATGAAAACTATATTCTGTGAGCAAAGTTGCTCCGGAGTTTACATTCCTCAAGGCTTATTTAGCTGGGACAAGGCGAGTTAACTGCTCATTTCAGCTGGGAGCCTTTTTCGACTTAAAACAGGGAAGTGGCTTTTCTTGGGGTAGCAGATGGCGATTGAGGAAAAAAAGAAAGAAAAAAGTTTTAGAGCTTGTAAATACAAAGAAAAAAATTTGTTTTTTGATAGAAAGCTGGAACAGAATTAGATCTCATTTACATAAGGCCAATCTCCGTACTTCGATGTCTGACAAACAACTTGAATGGCAGTAAAATAAACTCCTTTGAATGCACAGATTATTCCATGTAAAGTCCAGGATCTCAGTTTGTGCATGGCGAGTTTAGCAGGCCAAGGGGATATGGGGATGTATAAAATAAACCTCTAGTGTATACAAAATCCCTGTTAAAATCGAGCTGATCCCTTGTAAAAATGATCAGTGCTTGCTGAGTCCCCTTGCACGAGGGAAAAAAAAACTGAGAAAACTAAGAAATAAAAAATAGCAAAGGCCTGTGTAGCTTGATTTAAAAATATAATAAATTATTTAGCATATTATTTATCATGCTAAAATCATTTGAGCACAAGACAGCCAGAGATCATGTTCCTGTTTGTTCAAGGCTGCGCAGCGAGCCTAAAAATACAGCAGTACAGCGTACACTTTGCCCCTTAATAAACTGAAAAAGCACCTTTTTTTTTGTTGTTGTTGCCTTTATCTATAAAAAACCCAGTTATTGAAATGGCTTAAAAGATTAACAGATTACTCGATAACAAGGGTTAAAAATACAGGTCCAGGCACCAAAAAATAAAATAAAATAAAATAAAATAAAGAGGGGGGAGAAAAGAAAAAAAAAAGAAGAAGGGAAAAAGTGGGGAAAAAAGGGGGGGTGATAAAAATTAACGCGAGCGTTTCCCTAACGGCAGGGTTTGCTCCCGCGGCGGGGGCGCGGCGCGCTGCTCCCGACTTGCGGGGCGGCGGCGATGCGCGGAGGGGTTGGGGGGGCGGCCCCGCTCCGCGCTGCGCGCTGCAGTGACAGGTGGAAAGTGTCGTGTCCCCCCCCCAACACACACACACACGCTGTTGTGTGTCCCCCCCCACCCCCCGCCCCCATCTCCCCCGGGCCGGCCCCGCCCGGCCCCGCGGGGGCGGCCGCGCAGCCCGGCGCGGCGCAGCGCAGGTCGCAGCCTGCCGGCAGCCGCGGGTGCTCAGCGCTCTCGTGTCCCCCCCCCACCACCACCACCCGCCGTCGCCCCCAAACCCCTCCCGCGGCTCTACTCTGCCCCGCGCGGCCTGTGGCTTTAAGAGAGCCCCGGTGGGGGGGGGCAGCTCGGGGTGAAGGGTGCTCTGGGGGGGGGGGAGCCAGGGGGCACGTTCGGGGGGCACGGATGGGAGGTGTTACTAAGCAGTGTAGGGGTGTTGGGGGGGGATAGAAATGGGGGTGCCAGAGGGATGGAGGCTGTCGGTGGGGGGGGGAAGGATGGGAGCTGTCTGGGAGGCAGGATGGCACATGTCCGGGGGGGGGGGGGGGCACGGCTGGGGGTGCCCAGGGGATAGAGGTGTCCGTGGGGCAAGGATGGGGGATGCCCAAGGGATGGGGGTGTCCGGGTGGGGGGCATGGCAGGGGATGCCCAGGGGATGGGGCGTTTAGGGCCTGGGGTTATGCAGGGAGGGGACACGACTGGGGGGGGGGGCAGAGGATGGGGACGCAGTCCTGGGGGGTGTCCAGGGGACGGAGGTGTCCAGGGAGGCCACGGCTGCGGGATGCCCAGGGGATGGGGGTGTCCGGGGGCGGGGCACAGCTGTGGGATGCCCAGGGGATGCAGGTGTCTTGCGGGGGGGCGGGCACGGCCTCGGAATGCCCAGAGGACGGGGGTGTCCGGAGGTGGGGGGGCACCATTGTGGGATGCCCAAGGGATGCAGGTGTCTTTGGGGGGGGGGGCGGGCACGGCTGCGAGATGCCCAGGGGATGGGGGTCTCCGGGGGGGGGGGGGGCACGGCTGCGGGATGCCCGGCGGACGGCGGTGCTCGGGGGATGCAGGCCTAGGACCGGGGGCGTCCGGACCGGGGGGGTGGGGGGGGGGCGAGGATGAGCGGCGTGACGCCCGGTGCAGGGGCGGGCGGCCGGGCCGGCGCTGCCCGCAGCTCCTCCCCACGCTGCGGTAGCTCCGCACCGGGGCCGCGCCGCCCCCCCCATCCCCCGCCGCGCCGCGCCGGGCAGGGCCGCGCCGGGCCGGGGGGGGGGGGCGGCCCTGCGCCTCCCTCCGCAGCCAGCCGGCAGCCCCGGGGGGGAGGGGGGCGCGCCGCAGCCTCCGCCACCTACCAGCAACTGCCATCCGGGGGCTGCCGCCGCTGCTCGCCGCGCTGCTGGGCGAGCGCGGCCGGGGGCCCGGGCCCTCCTCCCCTCCCCTCCTCCTCCTCCTCTCCGCCCCCGCACCGGGGAGGCTTCCCCTCCGCAGCGCCGCCGGTGCCCTGGGCGAGGGGAGGAGGAAGAGGAGGAGGCTGCGCGGGCGAGGAAGGGGAGGAGGGCTGCGATGGGGACTGGGCGCTCGCGGCTGCGAGGAGGAGCCGTGCCCGTCCTGAGTCGGGCTTTTTTTGGGGGGGGAGGGGGAGATGTGAGCTTTTATTTTTTATAGGCACCACCAGGGAGAGATCTACCCATACCTCCCTGTATATATATATATATATATATATTATATATATATTATATAGATAGCTAGAGAATTTTTTCAAATAATATTTTTGGGGCCTTCCAAAAATAATCATCATCATAACCTTCCCCCCCCTCCTCCCCTCCCCGCGCCCGCTCCCGCAACGCTCCACTCCGCGGAGAAGAGCGCGCGTAAAGGTCGCGGCGCGCATGAGGCCGGGCTGGGCGCGGCGCCGCGCTCCCGCCGCCCGCGCTCCCGCCGCCCCGCGCCGCCGCCCGGCCGCCCCGCCGCCTCCCTGAGCCGCCCCGGAACTCGCCGCCGGCGGCAGCCGGCCCGGCCCATGCCCCGCGGCGCGGAGCCCGGCCCAGCCCGGCCCCCGACGCGCTAAGGCCGGAGCATGGCCCCTGGGAGCAAGAAGGAGCCGGAGAGAGGGTGATCGCCCGCGGAGGACACTTTGCCGTTGGCGGTGGCTTTTTTATAGGGGGGGGCTTTTTATTTTTTATTTTTTTTTGTCTTCGGGGGCAACATTTTTTTTCCTCCTCCTCCTCCTTCGGCTCGGTGGAAAACACACGTTTTAGAACAAAATACCAAAAAACACCCTCTTTGCTTTGCTTTTCGCAGCAACTTGGAAGCCCGTTAATTGCACTTGGCTATGGTAGGTCCCATGACACTTTCGTTTTCTCTTCTACTTTCCTCCTCTCCCCCCCCTTCCCCCGTGTGTGCACCCACGAGCAAAAGTTGGCGGCCGCGGAGGGGGCGGCGGGGGAAGCGGAGCGGCCCGGGGGTGGGGGGGTCGGGCCGGGCCGGGGCGGAGTGGCGGGGCGCTGCCGGGAGCAGAGTTTAATACGGTGCCCGGGGAAGGGGGGGGGGGGAGCGGAGGCGGCGGGGGTGGGGAGGGGAAGGGGTGTCGGGGTGGCGGAGGGAAGTTGCCGCCGTCTCTCCTCCCCTTGCCCACCCCTTCCCCGCGGTTTGGGGGGGGGAGGGCGGGGAGCCGCCCCGGCGGGCAGGTCGCGGCGCGGGGGGAGCCTCCGCAGCCCGGGGCGGGCGGCGGGCTGGATGGAGCTGAAAATGGCCGCGAAAAAAGGGGCGGAGAGGCCTGGCAGCCGCACCGACTTGAACTTGGAAGTGACGCCCAGGAGGGTCGCCAGCAAGTCCGCGCCGCGCTCCGCGGGGCCGCCCCCGGCCCCGAGAGCCGCTGCCCGACGGCGGGGCCCGCCCCGGGGGCAACGCGGCTCCGCCGCCCCCCCCCCCCCGCCCCCCGCCGCGAAATGCGGGTGGGGGAGCAAAAAAAAAAAATAATAATAACAATCCGCCCAGTCCCCGCAGTGCTCGGTTTTCCCGGCTTTGCTTCCTGCCAGGCCACGGGGGAAATAACGCGGGTGCCCGCGGCCGGGGAGCGCAGCGGCGGGGAGGGTTGGGGCGGGCGCGGGGTGCTGCCGCCCTCCCCGGGTCTCCGGCCCCGCTGCCAAAGTTTGCGGCGGGGAGCGGGGCCGCCGCAGCCGCCGCGCTCGGCCGAGAGGCACCGCAGAGCCGTTTCTCCCTGCAGGAGAGGCAGGAGCGGGGATGCCCGCGGCGATCGTTTATGCGGGGGAGGAGGGGGGAGGAAAAATTTAAAAAAAAAAGGGGGGGGAAATAAAAACCATTAAGATTCTCCTCTGGGAGAAAAGCAAAAGTTGAGAGTGAAAATCAGTCGTGCAGGCGGAGGGGAGGCTGGGACGCACGGAGTGCGGGGAGAGGGTACACGAGGATATTTTCCCCAGCAGTAGGGCTGAGCGGTGAAAATCCTTTTTTTTATTTAGGGAGAGCGAGGCAGGGTTGGAGACGCAGCTCCAGCCGCCAATGCAGCCGGGAGCAGCTCCCGACCAGCCCGCAGAGCCCGGCTGCCTCCGACGGGCAGCAGTCCCTCCCTGCGTTTCAGGTCACTGCAGGGAGCAATTAAAAAAATATATATATATACGTATCTGAAGGGAGGTGAGAGCGGGGATAAATAAATCGCAAACCTCGAGAGCCTGCCATCCGCCATCCTGCAGGGCTGAAACTCACTTTCACAATTAGGAACCGGGGATTCCCTTTGTTTTTCTGTACGTGGCTCTCTCCCTCTCTCGCTCTCTAATTAGGTTTTATTAAAGCCTCCAGAATTGGTTGTTGTTGTTGTTGTTTCTGTAGTGAGAACTTGCGGTTTGGAGTTTGCCGGGCGCAGGGCTCCGCTTTTTCTTTCTCTTTCTCTCTTTGTGCACTCGGGGGCTGAGGAAGGAGGCGAAGCGGCCGAGAGCTGAACCTGCGCCGCCGGGACGCGGCCGGGCCCGGCGGGCTCGGGGCTCGCCGGGGCCGGGCCGGGGGCCCGAGCGGGGGGGTCGCTGGGGCCGCGCCGGGGCCGGAGGACGCGGCGCCCGCGGAAACGGGGCTTCTCTTGGCGCTTCCTCCGCGGCACCGGGAAAGAGCGTAAAAAAAAATTTATGATAATTAAAAAGAGCGGGGGGAAAGCGAAAAAAGCAACTCCGCCGGAATTAGCGGGGTTTGGAGGCAGCCGCGCGCAGGGGGCGGTGCGCGGTCGCGGGAGCCGATAGCCGAGCGCCGTCCGCGGGGAGGCAAAAGCGGTTCTCGGCCGCCGGCGCCGCCGCACGAAACACCTCTGCGAGCCGCGGCCGGAGGCTCCGGCGGAGCGGAGCGGAGCGGCGCGGGGCGCGGAGCGGCGCGGCGGCGTTGTCGGGCGGCAGCGGCGGGGAGCGGAGCTCGGCGGGGTGCGAGCATCGCCCCGCCGGGCACCGGGCACGCCGGGGCCGCCAGCGGCGGGACTCGCCGGGGGGAGCGTCTCCCTTGGCTTGTGCCCAGAAATTGCACATGAATCTGCATTTTTCCCCCCGTCTCCCCTACCCCTCGCCGTATTGGCTCCGTTTGGGGAAAAAAAAAAAAAAAAAAAAAAAGAAAAGAAAAAAAAAAAGAAAAGAAAAGAAAAGAAAAGAAAAGAAAAGAAAAGAAAAGAAAAGAAAAAGAAAGAAGGAAAAAAAAAATCCCCGAGCTCGGCCAGCTCTGCCCGCACGTCCCGGCACGGGCAGGGCCGCCCGGGCACCGTGGGAGCCGGGGGACTATTAATAGCCCCATCGCGGGGGTCCTCGGCCGTGCCCTCCCGCCCCCCCCCCCCGGCTCGCCCCATGCCCCGCAGTGCCTCGGCCCTGCGAGCCAAAGGGGGTTCCTACATCTTTAAATGGGATGTAATATTTTGGGATGGGCTTTTTTCATAACGTCACTTCATTCCTCGCTCCTTTTTTTTTTTTTTTTTTTTTTTCATTTTCTCATTCTTTCTTTCCTCCCTCTCTCCGGTGCCCGTGTCTCGGATGGAGCCGCTTCCCCTCTAACTTCCCCGCTCGCCCTCTCCCCCGCCGCCCCTGCCTCTAGGCTGGGTGCGGATCGCCCCCCCTCGCCCCCCCGGCGAAGATGAGCCTTTCGCCGTTTTAAAACGCAAACCCCCGCGCTTTATTTCGGGGGGGGGGAAGCTTTCCCCCCCTTTTTTTTTTTTACTTTTTTCTTTTTTTTTTTTTTTTTGGAAGTTGGACCCTTTTTATTTCCTCCTCGGCCCCCCCTCCCGCGGGGCCGCCCCCCCCTGCCCGGCCGCCTCCCCCGGGCCCCGCAGAGCCGCGCCGGAGGAGAGAGAGAGAAAAAACGCCCGGACTGCTCCAGCCTCCGAAATGACTCAGTAACTTTTACGCCTCGAGTCTCAGCCCTGCAATTAGCCACTTTCCCAGCACGGCTCGGGATGTATTCGTCTCCTCTCTGCCTGACCCAGGTAACCAGCCCCGGCCGCGGCCCCCCGCGCTCCCCGCCGCCCTCGGCCCTCCCCCCCCCGCCCCGCTCCCGCCGCGGCTTTTCCCCTCTAGTGCAAAAGACTTTTACTGTTGCAAGGCAAAAAAAAAAAAACACAAAATAAATCAAAAAAAAAAAAAAGAAAAGAAAAGAAAAACCCCAAAGCAGGAAAAAAAAAAAAAAAAAACAGCGAAAGGGCGGGCTGGGGCCAGTGCGGGGCTGCACGGGGCCAGTGCGGGAGCCACGCTTCCCCCTTGCTTCCCCCCCCCTGCTGCCTTTTGAGTCTTTTTTTTTCTTTTTGGGTGTCTCTGACGCTTTGGTTTTTTTTCTGCCTCCACTTTCACTTGGAGCTGTTGGGGCGGGGGGGAGGGTTGCGCTGTGTCTGTGTTGGGGGGGGGGGTTGTTGGGTTTCTTTTAGCTGCGCCCGGAGGTGGGTGGCGCGGGGAACCCTCCCGGTTTCGGGCTCCGGGGGGGGGACACGTTGGTGCGCGGCCGGGTGGCCGGGGCCTGGCGCGGGCAGGCGGCGGGGGGGACCCGCCGCTGCGGCTCCGCGCTGACCGCGCCGCCTCTTGCAGAGCGTGAAACTTTTTCCTTCCCTCCCCAGCCCAGCTGCACATGTTCGCGGGGCACAAGGGGGGGGGGGCACTTGCGTTTTCTTCGAATTTCTCCAAGTTTGGGATAATTTGCGAGCTCCCCAGGCGTGCTGCGCGCGGCGGGATGTTTGGGGGGCGCCGGCTGTGCCCAGCCTGGCGTGCCGCGCTGGCAGCGGGGCGAGGTGTGATCCCCCCACCATGCACGCTCGGGCCGTCAAGGGGATGGCCACCAGCTGCGTGCTTGGGGACACTCGTGTCCCTCCAGGTGCTGCCGCCGCCGCCTCGGGGACGTGGCCTGGCGTCGTGCAGGGGCCGCGGCGGGTTGCCGTGCTGGGTGCTGCGGTCGGCGTGTGGGCAAGGGGCTCCCTGAAGTTTTTTCTGTGGCGGCGGCCGCCAGGCCCAACCGGGGCGTTCGCAGCTGCGGCTCTGCCTTTGCTCCGTCCTTATTGATCGCTGATATTTATTTAATTATTGAGCAGGCAACCTTCCCCCGGCCTCGTAACCTCTTCCCTGCTGGCAGCTTCTGAGCGCCGCGGTCCAGCCCTGCGCCGGGCATCGGCTCCCCGCGCAGGGTCTGACCTCGGGGGGGGGGGGTCTCGCTGCGGGAGGGCGGGTATCTGCCGCCCGGTCGCGGGGGTCTCTCCATGATTTGGAGCCACGTTGCTCCTTGCGGATCTCGTCCCTGCGCCGGGCCTAGGCCTGATCCGGGAGCGGGAATCTGGCCCCACCTTGGGAAGAGCCCTGGGGATTAGTAGGCACCCAGGAGGCAGCAGGGAAGGAGGTGCCCGGCCGGCGCCGCGGCTCCAGCTGCCGCAGCGGCAGCCGCGACACCTGCCTCGTGCGGCGGCCTCTGGTCCCGCTCGCCCGGGGACAGGCGCTGCGAGCACGTCCCGGGCTGGCGGAGGCCTCGGCTTCGCGCGCCTGCCCCGTGCCGGAGGGCGCGAGGCCGCTCATGGAGGGCTGGGGGCAGAACTGCGCTGCAGGACAGGGGCGAGCGCGCGGCCGGCGCCCGGGGTGGTCCCCCCAAAGGCACCGTCGGAGCCGGGGCATCGCGGGCCCTCGGGGAGCCGTGCGGCGCTTGGGCAACCTGCGGCTGCACGGGGCTGCCCGTGGCCCAGCGGTGGGCAGGGCCAGGGGCACGGACGTGGGCACGGCAGGGGCACGGGCGGGGGCATGGACCCGGGCGTGGGCCCGGGCATGGACACGGGCAAGGGCAGGGGCACGAGTGGGCCGGGGCTGCACACGTGACTGGTGAAGGTGCTCCCAGTTGTGCACTTGACTTGGAAACACCTCAGTCTTTTCCCTTTCCTTCCTGCCTTTCCTTCCTTCCTTCCTTCCTTCCCCTTTCCTTCCTTCCTTCCTTCCTTCCCCTTTCCTTCCTTCATTCCTTTCCTTCCTTCCATCCTTTCCTTCCTTCCTTCCCTCCTCTTTTCTTTTCTCTTTTCTCTTTTCTTTTCTTTTCTTTTCTTTTCTTTTCTTTTCTTTTCTTTTCTTTTCTTTTCTTTTCTTTTCTTTTCTTTTCTTTTCTTTTCTTTTCTTTTCTTTTCTTTTCTTTTCTTTTCTTTTCTTTTCTTTTCTTTTCTTCCCCCCCCCCCAAGTCATGCTTACTGGGGGACCCAACATCCCAACATCGTTCCGGGCCTCCCCCTCCCGCCAGTCTCCAATCTGAGCCGGGTTTGCAGGGCCCGTCTTTGCCAGCTCACAGCCGTGGGGCTGCCAGGAGCGGTTCTGCTCACAAAACCGTGCTGTTCCCAGCGCGTCGCTCAGCGGATGGCGGGAGCTGGTTTCTCCTACCCGGATCCCAACCTCGGCCCTGCCACCCGTTGCTGCGTTGGCGCCGGGGAAGCTCCCGGTTTCCTCTGCCCCAGCGTAGCCTCGGCTTGCGCCTAGCCCAGCTCAGGGGGGATCAGCCAGCGTCCGATCCCTGCCCGCGGCCCCCCCCAGCCGGGCTGTCCCCGTGCCCCGCGTGCTCACCGCGGAGGCTCCCACGGGCCGGGGCGGCCGCGCGGCGCGCGGTGATGTGCACACATTGGAACGTGCGCGGGACCCGCCCTGCGCCGGCCTTTGCCGCGCTGCCCCCGGCTCCCGGCTCCTGGCGGCTCCGAGGCCCCGGCGGTCACAGCCTTGCCGTCCCCTCCGGGAGAGGCCGGTGGCTTTGCGCTCTGCCCGCCTGCCTAGGGACTTCCTCCCCCTCCCCCAGCTCACCTCCGTCCCCTCGCCGGCACCGGCCGGGAAGTCAACGCGGAGCTGCCCCGATTAGCAGGGAAGCGGGACCGGCGTCTCGGCTGAGGGTGGCCGCGCGCGATGCCTCCGGGCCCCTTTCCCGGGCGCCTCCGGCCACGGAGCCGGGACGGGCCGGGACCCCCCGGGAGAGCCGGGGCGCCGCGCGCTCCTCGCCGAGGAGGCGACCGCGGTTCTGGAGGATCCCGGCCAAGGCGTAGCGTTGCCGCGGCTGCCAGCCGGGGTGCGTGCACGCACACACACGCGCGCGTGCCTGTGTGTGTGTGTGTGCAGGGGGGATTTTCCCGAGCGCTGGGCATGTGCCCCAGCCCGCAGGGCTAGCCCTGGCGCAGAGCCGGAGGTTTTCGGGCCGGCTGGGATGCTCCCGCCGCTTTTCTCCGGCACGGTGCAAGCGCTCCGCCGGGCAGGGCTCCAGGCGGGCCCTGCTCCCCCCGCCGCGGCCCCGGCTCCCCGGGCACCCTTGGCTCGCGGGGAGGTTTTTGCAGGGATGAAGCGGGGCCGTGAGAAGCGTCCGTGGCCGGTAGCTGCGACGGAGGCGGATCGCAGCCGGGAGCTCGGCTCGGGTGCCAAAGCCCTAGGAGTAAGTCGCCGGGAACGGCGCGGGGGGAGAGAGGGAAGGTTGCAACACGCGTTCGGTCCTCCATCTGCGGAGCATTGTTTGGGAAAAACAATGAGGCCGTTCTTTACCCGTAACCTTCAGGAGAGCCTCGCTTCGCCCGCGGGGCTCCCGCCGCGCCGGGCCCGCCTGCCCTCCGCCGCCAGCAGCTCCGACCATCTCGCTCCTGCCGCCTGCTCTAATTTTAAATCCTCGGCCGGTAAAAATAGATCCCTTTTTTTTTTTTTTTTTAAGTGCGATTTATGAACCCGGACACGAGCAGGACAGGAGCCCGCGGGGAGCTCGGAGGCCCCACGGGGAGCTCCGTGCGGGCGGCGCGGAGGCGAGCGGCGCCGGCGCCGGGCCTGGCGAGACCCTCGCCACGTGCCGAAAACCCTTCGCGGCCACCCGGGGCTTGAAGGGACGTCACCGGGCGAGGAAGGACGGGCCAGACGGCCGGGTGGCACCGGTCCCCGCGCCATCGGCGGGCGCCGGGCCGGGGCGGCGTGCCTGCAATCGCCGGCTCCCCTCTGCCTCTCCGAAACCCCCGGCAAGAATTCCCGCTCGGTGCTGGCTTTTGCCTTTTCCTCGGCTGATGTATTTGCTCCTTTCTCTTGCGCTTGGTCCAGGCAGGGGCGTTTTGCACAGGCTGCCGCGTGCACCGGGCAGGGTGGAAACCGGGAGCTGATGGGGAGCGAACCCGGAGGCCGCGCGGGATCCTGGCCGTGCAATTGCTTTTGCACGTAGCTGCTCCAGGCAGGCAAAGCCCGAACGCTGGGCCTGAGCCCCCTGCGGGCACATCTTGAAGTGGGCGAGGAACTGCTGGGGTTTGTTGCCTTTTCCCGAGGCCGGGGAAGGATGCTGGCAGCTGGAGCCCTGCTGCCTTAGCCTGGCTGTATTTCGCCCTCGCCACGGTGCTCGCGGCGAGGCCGCGGCTCCGGCCCGGGGACCGTGGGGGCAGCAAGGCTGCAGCGTGGCAGCGTGCGAAGCTCTTGCTTCCCCGGCCCGGCAAAAGCAAAGGGGAAGCAGCAACAGGGAGCAGCGAGAAGGGGCTGAAAGCCCTCGGCCGTGCTCCAGGCGCTGCGGCCAGGACAGCAGGCTGGGTTTAAGGCCGAGGCTGTTGCTCATCGCGGTGGCTTTACCCGTGCAAACCCTGTGCGCGGGCTGGGCGTGCAGGAGTCGTTTGTCTTCACCGCTGCCGCATCCGGAAGGGGTTTTACCCTGGGATCGTGCTCGCCCCGTGCCTCGTCCATCCGTGGGGGAGCCGCGCTGATGCTGGGAGCGGAGGAGAGAGCGGGGGCTGCAGGGCTGGAGCTGCGGGAGCCGGCGCGGGTTCGGTCGGGGGGCAGCGCCGCGGGGCAGCGCGCCGGTGCGTCGCCAGCGCTGAACCAAGAGCTCTGTTAAAGGCCCCGTGGCCGTCGCTGTGCGGCGCGGGCGCGCTCCCGCCGCTTGCCGGCGGGACGTGCCGCGGTTCGGAGCGGCGCGGGAGAGACGGCGGCCCTGAAGGGACGGGCTTTCCCGGGTTTTCCCTACGGCTGGAGGAGGCGAAATGGCACAAAGCTGCGTTTGTTTAAAAGTCCCTTTCTTTTGCCCTACCTTCGGGATTGGAGAGCTGGGCATCCAAAATGCTTTGGAAAGGCCTCGGCCTGGGGCTTTTCCAGCAAAACGGAGCCAGGGCCGTCCCTCGCTGCGGCGCTTTGACCCCGGCGGCCTGGCGGCCGCCTTTCTAGCTTCAATACACATTGCACCATGGCCATAATAATATTTGGAGAGCCAGTGTAAATCCAGGTCTCCTGGGGCGCTGGCCAGGTTTTGCATCCACGCCGAAAAGGGGGGACAACGACCCCTTCCGCTACGAGGGGTGGCCCAAAGCGCGGGATCCAGAGGGACGGAGCTGGTATCGGGGCGGCTTCGGGCTGCCCTTGGCGCCCCGACGTCGGTCCTCGATGCAGCCCAAATGGGGCCTATTTCGCCCCGTGCTGAGCGACACCCCCGCACCATTGGGGACGGTGGTGGCACGGCCGGGCGAGCGTCACCGGGCTCCTGGCGAGCGTCACCGGGCTCCGATGTTGGAGAGGGGGAAGGAAGGGAGTGGGGGGGGAGAAGGCAAAATCTCTCTGCGCCAGGCTGGCTGCCTGCCTGCCGCCCCCGTCCATGCTGTGTCTCTTCCTGCACTGGGGATGGATGTGCCAGCACGCCCGAGCGGCGCTGAGCATCGCCGCGAGGGGCTGCGCGCCGGCGGGAGGGTGGCAGCCACCCGGGGAGGTGCTTCTCCCCCCAAAGCCCCCCGCGCTCGGGTGCTGGGTCCCCGGGGCCGAGCGCGCCGGCGTGCCACGAGCGGGCAGGGAGGCGATTTCTCCCGTGGCGCCCGAGGCTGCTTTTGGGTACCGGAGCATCTTTGGAGGCTCTGGAGCCGCCAAGGCCTGAAGGCAGCATCCCTGCCCGGCCCGGCGGGAATCGCGGGCATCGCGCCGCCGGGCAGCCTGTCGCGGGCAGCCCTGCCTGGGTCCCGCGCCCGGGCACTGGGCACAGCAGGGACGTTTGCAAGCCAGGCCCCGCACCCCGCGGCTGGCAGCGGCCCGGGCGCGCGGCTCTCCATCCATCATGTCGGCCCCGGGCAGGCATCCCCTGCGTCCGCGCCGCGCCGTGCCAGCTTGGCGGGCGCCCAGCGCCAGCACCGGCCAAGCCCAGGCTCTTCCCAAGTCCTGGAGAGGAGCTGGGAAGGGATCCCAGGGCCCAGGTGTGGCGATGATCCCGTGCTGGGGGGACCCGCGGGCCAGGCGGTGCCAAGGATTGATTTATCGGTTAACTCGCCGCCGCTTTAAAAGCGCATTAATCCTCCCTTCACCTGCCAGCAGCCATCTATAATCAGCGTTTTGGGCAAAATCCCCAGGCCCGGGCTTTGGGCAGCCGAACGCTTGGCATTCCCCTCCGGGCCGCCCGTATCCAGGCCAAGATTTCGGGAGAGGCCGGGCAGCACCATTAGGCAGCGCTGCCTGGCACGGGCAGGCCGGGAGCTGGGAGCGGGCGGCCGGCTGAGCCCTCTCCTCCGGGGTGCTGCAGGCCCCCGGGAGCTTGCTGCAGTCTGTGGCCAGGTGGAGCTTCTTTTCCCTTCTTCTTTTTTTTTTTCCAACTGGGTTTTTATCTTGTTTTTTAATAGGCTTTTACTCTCCTTGCAAAGGGCCCCTGCATTCCCTTCCCTGGGAAGCGGTATTTGCCCGGCTTTTGTCCAAAAAAAACCCCCCAACGTGTTTCTGATCATGAAAAACCCAAGAAATATTTTCGCTTGCAAAGGCGGGGGGGGGGGGAAGAGAAAAAAGAAAGAGAGAGAGAGAGAGAAACGTTGATTTTCCGAGCGAGCCGTTGCCCCCCTGTCCCCCCGGAACGAGAGGCGCCGTTTTCCAGCGGACGCGGCGCGAGCCCCGTCGCTTCGCCGCCGGCTCCGCTGCGGGCTGCCGGCGAGGCCGGCGACGTGCCGGCGCTCCGCCGGGAGCCACCGATCCTGCCGCTCGCTGCGGAGCTCCCCGCCGCTGCCCCGCACAGCCCACCTCGTCCCAGCGCGGCGCGGCCGGGGCGGGAGCTGCTATCCCGTGTGTGTGTCGTTCCCACCCCCCCCCTCCCCGCTGCCACCCTGCAGTCCCCTGGCTCCTGCCCCGCGATTCGGGAAAGTGAGACAGCAAGAAATGTAACGTGACCCTCGGCGCGGCGGCGCGCTGCAAAACCTCCTTTAGTAACCTGTGCGCCAGGACGGGCGCGCGCCGCGGCGTGCATACAAATGAGGCGGCGCGGGGGGAAAAGTGCCGACTAAAGGGTTTTCGATGGAAATGGCATCGCCTGAGGAAGAGAGGGAGCACGCGCGCGTGAGCGTGCGTGAGCGTGCGTGTGCGTGCGTGCACGGCGCGCAGCGTGTGCCTGCCTGCCTGCCTGCCTGCCAGCCGGCCCGGCCCGCGTGGGCGTGCGAGGGTGCACGCGTGCGTGCGCACGTGCGCGCGGGAGGATGGGGCGGCGCGGGGCGCTGGGCTCGGTGCCCGGCTGCCGCGGGGGCTCCCGGCGCCGGCTGCCCGTGCCAGCCGCGGCCGTGCGAGCGAGTTGGTGCAAGCCTTGGAGGAGGGGGTGTGCGTGCAAGAGGGGAAGGGGCCGGGGGCTGCAGGCGGAGCGGTGCGGCGAGGACGCCCCCCCCGGGCGCGTGGGGACCTCGCGGGACCCTCGAGCGCTGCGGAGCGCGGCGGGCTGCGCCCGGGCGGGTGGGCGGGCGGCCGGCGGGCCGGCGCGGGGCACCGATGCTCCGGGGGAGCGAGGCGCTTGCCGGAGGGAGCCGCTCCTCTTCCGCCGCGCGCCGAGCGGCTCCGGCCGGAGGCTCGCGCGGGCACGAGGCGGGCCTGCGCGAGCAGAGCCCCTGGCTGCACGCCACCCCACCTTCCCGCTCCGCTCCCCGGAGAGTTTGTTAAACAAATTTCTCTAATTGCACAAGCCAAGGAGTTTGTCGTAGAAAAAGCCAGGGAAATTCCCCTCTGCTCGGCCGCCCCTTCCCTGGCCCGGAGGCAGGAGATGCTTTGCAGTCGGCGAGCGCCGCGCCGGTCCCCTCCTCGCCCGCCGCGCCGGTCCCCGCGCCGGCTCGCACGCTCCGGGTGCCGGGGGGCTGCCGGCGGGGCCCGGCTGTCCCTCCGCGGCTGTCTTCCTGCGCCTTTTTTTAAACTTTTTTTCCCTTTTTTTTTTTTTTACACGGCCTTTGAAATCGAAACCCGTCGGCGGAGCGAGCGTCTAAAGGGATAAAAGCCTCGGGTGCGCGACGGTTTAATCTCTTTACCAGGTCTGGGCCGCTGGTGCCTGCCACACCGAGAAGGGAGCTGCGGGGCTGAGCGCCCTGGAGGTAGCCGGCAGCACCCAAGGGTGGCGGGCACGGAGGCAGGATTCCCCTCCCCACCCCCCCCACCACCACCCCGGAGCTTCCCGGGGGGCCGACCGCGGTGACCGGGGAGAAGGGGGCGGCTTTCGCTTTTGCTTCCTTCCGCCTTTCGTTTCGGAGCCGCTCTGGAGCGAAAGGGCTGCCCGGCCCCGGGGGGGAGCCCCGCTGCTGGGCTGCTCTGGGGGGGGGGGGAGGGGGTCTCGTCTGCCCGGCGCCGCCTCCGTCGGGCCCCGTCCGCAGCCCGGCTCCGAGCCGCGGGCACGTGCGCCCGCTCGGGCACCTAAATCGCCAGGGTGCCCGGTGCGAGTGCTTTGGGTGCGGGGGCGATGGGGGGGGGGGAGTGGAGCGCAGCGCCGGGCCGCTTTGGAAAAGCATCGTTGCCGAGGGCTCTAAAAATAGAGTCATACTGGGATCTTAATGGGACTTTGTGGGAAACCTGGAAACATTTTCTCATCCCTGTAAATGAGTCCAGATGCATTAGCGATGACTGCATCGCATCCTGAGGTACCGCCGGAGGAAACCAGGACACGCTCGCGAGCCTCCGCTCCGTGCCGCGGTCGGGTGGGTCAGCAGAGAACTTGTTCGGCGGCCGAGCCGCGGCCTCCCTCCGCGCCGGCGGGGCGGTGGGACGGTGCGGCGGCCCCGGGCGCGAGCACGATGCTGCCGCGCTGCTCCTGGCCGGGCTGCCGACACCGTCCCCCCCCCCCGTCCCCTGCCCGGGAGGCCAGCGCGTTTGCACGCTGCCGCGAGCACGTGCGTGCTCCTGCCGGAGCGCTCTCGACGCTCCCCCTGCTATCCCGGGGCTTTCCGAAGCCGTGCGGTGCTGTCGGCGCTGCCGAGCATCCCTGCGGCTCCCCGGCGCTGCCGAGCATCCCCGCGAGCTCCCCGCCTTTACCCAGGGCCGCTCGAGGCTCCGGAGGGGGCCGCGGCGCGTGCTTGCCGCCGGCGCCGACTCCGGCAGCGCCTCCGAGCCCTGGGAGAAGGCTGGTCGCTGGCGTGGCGGCGCGGGGCTCGGCGGCGAGAGGGCACCGAGCACCCTCGGCGGGCGCCGCCGTGACCGGAGAGGAACCCCGCGTCCCGAACAGACTGCCTTTGTTCGGGACCCGGCGTCTGGGCCGCCGCCAAAACCCTCCCGAAATACGACCCGGCCCGGCTCCGCTTTGAAACGCCGGAGGCGAGCTCAGGAGAGCGCCCGGGGCGCTGGAGAGCCGCGGCCGAGCTTTCGCCCCGGGGCTCGGCGGGCGCCCGAGGCCGCCGCTCCTCTGCGAGCTGCCCGCGCCGCACCGCGCCGCCCCGGGGGGGTTGGGGGGGGCCCTGGCTTTGCAGCGCCGTCGACGTGGGCTCTGCGCTTTAGTCCCCGGCACCGGCGACGTGCGGGTGCAGCAGCCGGCGCCCGCGTTCCCATCTGACGGGTGCCGGCTGCCCGTCGTGGGGCTCAGGGATGGGGCCCCGGTGCCGCCACTCCCCCCCCTTCCGGCAGGCAGCCCCACGGGGCCCATCTTTGCACCCCGGTACGTGCGATAGCGCAGGCGGATGGAGGAAAAGGCCAGGATGGAGTGAGCAGGGCTGGAATTAAAATACGGCGGGAGAGAGAGAAAACCTCGGGGGCTGAAGCCGGGCTCCGAGCCCCAGGGCGACCCTGCTGCCTCAGTTTCCCTCTGCGCGTTCCCCGCGTGGGGCAGGGCTATAGCGGTGCAAATCTCCCTCCGTCCTGCCCTCCCTGGGGGGGGGGGGTGCAAGCAGCCCCCGGCCGTGAGCGATCTCCCAGGGGCCTCTGTGTCTCTGGGCTGGGGACCGGCCCTCCCTTGCAGGGCAGCGAATGGGCCCCGGCGTCCGGGGGCCCCTGCTCCAGTCCCTGGGAGATGCGGGTACCGCGGGCGGCCCCGGGGCCCCGCGGCCTCGGCGCTGGAGCAGGGCCGGGCGGAGGAGCTGCCAGAGCCGGGGCCTGCTGGCGAAACCTTATTTTTCCAGTTCCATAAAATGTTTCCCTTCCTCGAAGCCCTGGCGGGTGGAGGGGGGGGGTCGGCTGGGAAGCCACGTGGCCCTGGCTCTGCCGGCCGCGGGCCGGGGGGGGGGGCAGGCCGTGTGCCCCCCGGTAGCTCCCCTCCGTGCCCCCCCGGGGCTCTTCCCAGGCAGCCCGGCCCCAGGAGCCGGGAGCATCGTGCTCCCCCCGCTCCGGGGCGCCGTGCCTCAGTTTCCCCATCCTCGGAAAGGCGGAGCGGTGGGGCAGGCCGGCATGCTTGGGCTTCGGCAGTGCCCCGCGCGGCACCGACTCGGTGCGAAGCCCGGCCGGAGAGCGGCAGAAATTATGAATAAGCTCTTGTTAATAAATACTTTATGATGAACCCAAATAGATTTCCTCCTCTGGAACAATTATTGTAAAATGGGCTCTAATATGTTGCAGGGACGGCCCTGAGAAAGGTTGGGTGGATTTCAGGGACTAAGTGCCTTCCTCCGATAGACCCTAACGAGCGCTTTCAAATCATTTGCATCTGTCTCTGCAACAGGTCTCATTACCAGGTTAACTTATTACCGAGAGCCGTTTCTGCGAGCAGTTAATAAGCGGCTACGGGCGGATTTGCACATGCAAGTAGGAGCTGGACGAGAGCGTTGGGGCCGCACGTTTGGCGGGCGCCTGGCGGCCAGAGGGGCTCCGCGTGCTTCGGAGAGGGGAAACCGAGGCACCGAGCCGGCGCCGAGGTCCCGGCCCCGGGCTCCGATCGCTGCTCCCCGCTGCCTCGCTTTTGTTCTCCGGTGCAGATTTACGGCAGGCGCAAAGCAAAACCGGGCTCTGCGTTACGCCAGGTCGGCCGGAGCAGGGCGGATTAACCCCCTCGTTGGGATCGCGGCTGGATTAGACCCCTCTGGCTGCCGGGGCTCCCGCGGGGCCGGCGGCACCTGGAGGAGCCGGGGCGGCGGAGGCGATCCCAGACCTGCTTTGGGAGCGCTCGCCCCTGCCCGGGCTCGTCCGGGCCCCGGGGATCCGTAACTGGCGACAGCGGAGGCCATCGGAGCCGGCAGCATTTTTGAGGTGTGCGGTTGGCTGCCGGAGAGGCTGAGCATCCTTTAATAAAATAAACCCTGTGTGGTCCCCACGGGGGCCGAGGTGCCGTTAGCCTGGCCCGCGCCTCTCGGCGCGCGCACCGGCATCGGCCCCTCGCTCCCCCGAGCGCCGGCGGTGATGCCGCTGCGGAGCGAAACCCGCTGCCCAAGTGACGGTGCCCCCCCCCTTCCCCTTCCTCCTCCCCCGTTAAAACTGTGCGGGAATTTCCGGAGGAAACATGTGGTTTTTTTTGTTTTTTTTTTTCCTTGGAAAATTCAGGCTGTTGCACCCGGCCTGTTCGGAGCTGTTTGGACAAGGCGCTCATGCAAAGGAGCCGCGGAGGCCCGGCGGGCCGGTGCCGCGGCGCCGGGCTGCGCTCAGCGGCTGCCCCCCGCCCTGGGCTGGGGGGGACAGCGCAGCCGTGCCCAGGGCCTCCTTCCCGGGCCGCGGCGCTCCGTGCGCCTCTCGCCCTCCCCGGCTTTTGGCAAATCCCGCTCTCGCCGCTGCTTTCCCCGGGCAGAAAGCAAAAGCCCAGCCGACGCGTGGCCGGGTGGGAAACGGCCCTTGAAAATCCCTCTGTAGCAAAAGCTCGGCGCTAACCCCCGCCCCCCCCCCTTCCCGAATCGGGCGCGAGGGGTGCGAGGGGCCCCGCTGCCGGGGCCGGCAGCACCGGGCCGCCGGCGGGCTCCCCCGCCGGGTCGCGGGGCTTACGAGCCCGGGCTGGAACGGGCCCAAGAACAAGCTCTGCTGCCAGATTCCTGGCCGGAAATGCCCTAAGAACAGCCTTTTTCTGCGGTATTGCAGCATGTCTCTGCTTCCCAGCCCAGCAGAAACTCGGCAGCGCAAATGAAAAACAACAGAGGAAAAAGTTAACCAGAGCTTTGCCGGCTCTCCAGAGGGAGAAGCCAAGGAAAGGGGGGCGGGGGGGGGGGGTCCTGGCGCCCCTGCCGCCGCCCCGGGAGGGTGCAGCCCGCTCTCGGCGTGCAGGGCCGCGGCGGCCGGGCTGCCGGAGACGGGCGCAGCGGCGCTGCTCTGCCTCCCGCTCCCGAAAGGCGCCGAGTCCCCGGTGCTCCAGGCCCGCCGGCTTCCCGGCGAAGGCAACGAGCCTTTAGCCGAGCCAAAGCCCTCGACCGTCTGCCCCCGAGCCCTGGCCTGGCCCAGCCTGGCCCCGCTAAAGCAGATTAACTCCGTGCGGCATCGCCGCGCGGGATAAGCCGGGCGGGAGGGAAAGTTGTCGAGTGGCTGATCGGATTGCAGGAGCTGCCCGCCTTTCGGTTCAGCTCCGATGCCGCCTTAATCCTGGTGCAGGGGCGAAGGAGGGGACTCTGCCCCCGCTGATGCCCCTGCGGCTTTGGGGGCTGCGAGGGCTGGCGCGCCGCAGGGGAGACGCGCCGGGCGGCTCGGCGGCGGAGGCTGGATTTAGCCACGGCATCTTCCTTTTGCCCCATTTTTGGGGGTCTGAGCAGTGGGTCCGGGCAGGGATCCGAGCAGTGCGCTGGGGCAGGGGGATGCAAAGCAAGAGGCTGTGGGAACCCCTCCAAAAAGCAGTTCCTGCTGGCGGGAGGGCACAGAGCATCCCTGGCCCTCAGCAGCGGCACCGGGTCCCCCCGGCCTGTGCCAGGCCTGGAGGTGACGGGCGCTTTACGGCTCCGCGCCGAGGGCGAGCGGGACCCAAAGGCGCTGCCTGCCCGCGGGACGTGCCCACCCACCCAGCCCAGGGCTCAGCGGGCCCTCGCGCTCGCCCGGAGCTGCCGGGGGCCCCCGTGGCGGTGCCCCGGGTGGCAGCGCCCCGGGGCCGCGGCGGCCTGGCAGGGACGGGGACGCCGGGGCTGCGCCTCGCACCTTGCCCTCTGGCCAGCCCCGGCCCTGGCTGCCTGGGGAGGGTGTCGGGGACGGGATATGGCAGCAATTTGTAGGCTTCGTCTGAATAACCGGCCACCAAGGAAGATCAGCCGCCCACCGCCCCGGCCAAGTATTGTTTTTGGAACTCATTGCTTCTTTTTTCAGCTCCTGTCTTACTTTTCTTTGACCTTCTTCCCTGATTTAAGACACATGCCCAGCCCTTGCCCAGCTGCACTGAATTAGCGGCTCCTGTCGGGGAGGGATCCAGGCCCCATGGCTGAGTGGGGCTGCAGGCGCCCCGGGAGCAGCTAGTAGGGATCTGTCCCCGGGTGGGGATGGATCTGCATGGTTTGAGATGGCTCTTCCAGCAGAATGAGTCCCTGGGGAAGGGATGAGTCCCTGTGGTTGAGATCCCCCTGTATAGGTGGGTCCTCATGGTTGGGATGAGTCTCTCAGCAGGATGAGTCCCCTTGGCAGGATGGGTCTCCCAGCAGGGATGGGTCCCTGACAGGCATGAATCCCCGTAGTCAGGATAGGTCCCCACGAGTTGAAATAGGTCCCCCAGCAAGAATGGGTCCCCACAGTCAGGATGGGTGCCCAAGAAAGGATGGGTGTCCTAGCAGGGATGAGTCCCCACGGTTGGAATGGGTCCTGGGTGGAGATGGGTTCCCCAGCAGGGATGGGTCCCAGCGCTTGGGGTGGGTCACCAGAATCAGGATGGGTCCTAGGCGGAGATGGGTGCCCTGGCAGGGACGTGTCCTGTGGTCAGGAGGCGGTGGTTGCACCCGTGCCAAGCGGACGCCCCTTGCCCTTCCTGGTGGTGCCTGGCCCCGGCTGTGCCGGCACGGGGGGGTCGGGCAGGGGTGCAAGGGGGCACCCACTGGTGTCATGGCTTGGGTGATGCTGCTTTTTGGAGGTACTGATGGTGGGGGGAGGGGGAAGGAGGGTCTCCGGCTCCAGGGCCAGTGCTGGTGGGTAGTGGGGTTTGTGCCGGGGCGCCTGGTTTGGGATTAGCGAGGTCCATGCGGGGCCGATCCGTGCGGGAGGCTGGTTCGGGAGTCGCTGTCCGCTCCAGCCGGGGTCGCGTGGGGACAGCGAGCGCCGTCGCCCGCCCCAAGCAGGCCGGGGTCGGCCGCCGTCGCCGGAGCCGCTCGTTCGCCCGGCGCCTCCGTCTGCCGGGCTGAACCCGCCTGGATCCGTCCCTGCCGGCGTCCGGGCAGCCCCGGACTCCTGGGTCCCGCTCCGCAGCAGCGCCGGCCTCGCTCCTGCTCCGCGCCGTCGCCCCGTAAGGAGAGGCCCCGCGCGCCGGATCCTGCTTCCTCCCCGGCCATGCGCGGGGGGCTCTCGGCAGCTGGGAAAAGGGGGGGGGGGGGGAGAAAGCCTGAAAAAGGAGGGGGGAAAAAAAAAAAACTAAAGCAGAGAAACCGTCTTGGAGCGGTTAGGGTGGGCCGAGCCACGGGGGAGCGGCGGGATGGCGACGCGGCCACGTTTGCAGCCTCCGTCTCGGAGCGAATCCGCCCCGAGAAGAAAAACAATCCCTGGGCAAAAGCGCTGCCTCGCGCACTTCTCGTGTTTTCCTTGCCCGCCGCGAGCCCGGATTCCTTTCCCCGCTCGCTTTACGCCAAGCCTCTCGCAGCCAAACGAGCCCCGGCGAAAGGGGCCGGGAAGGGGCAGACGGGCCGGGTGCGGAGCCCGGCGGTGCGTCGCCCTCTCCCGGCGCGGCGAGCCTGGCCATGCCATGCCGTGCCGTGCTGTGCCATACCATGCCATGCCATGCCATGCCATGCCATGCCATGCCGGCGCCCAGGCTCCTTTCCCGCTCGGAGCCCGGTTATCCTTAAGCAGAGCGGTGCGGGAAGCGAGCAGGCAGCCCGGACCGGCGGCGGGGGGGCCGGTGCTGCGCGGCCCGCGGGGGCTTGGGGTTCTGCGCCCCGGCTCCACTGCGCTTTTTGGCCTCCCTTGGTGCCCTCGCAAAGGCGGCCGGGAAGCTGGCGGTGCTGCTTCGCCGGCGGCCCCACGCCGCAGCCGAGCCCCGAGCCCAGAGCCCTGGCACGAGCGGTCCCTAACGCCTCTTCACCTCCCTCCTCCTCCCCGGGGGCGATTTGCATCCTTTTATTTATTTATTTATTTATTTATTCTCTTCCCCCCCCCCATCCCATCCCATCCCGGGCAGGAAGCACGGACTTTCCGAACGGGGGGAAAAATCGGATGCGGGAAAGCTTGGAGGCGGCGGGGAGTGTGCGTGGGGCGGGAGTAGGGGGGGGGGGGATGGAGGCACTTTCCTTGTTTTCTTTCTGGGATGGACCCGTCCAGAAACGCTGGCCAAATGGAAAAAGACAGTCAGAGCACGACTCGCTCGCTGGGCCGGCGGCCAGCAGTCGGGCCGGCCGGGATCGGGGCAAGCTCGGGGAGTTTCCTCGCCGCGCGAGGAGCGGCGAGGTCCCGCGGCCCCGCGACTCGGCTCGGCTCGGCTCGGCCAGCCGGCTGCGCCTGGCACCGGCGCAGGTGGCCTCGGCGGATGCTCATCACCTGGCCGCGGCCGTGGGGAAATGTCAGCCTGGATTTCTGTGTCTGTCGGGAACGGATCCCGGCGCGTGTGGGTGGGAAGGGGAGAGGGTTAGGTTACTGCAGACACAGCACACGTTACGTAAGCGCCTTCCCCTCCGCAGCCCGATTAGCTCCATTACACCCAAGCCATCCCGAGGAGTTTATTGGCCTGGGAGAATTGCAGCCGGCAGGATTTATGGGCAGGCGCTGCAAAGGCTCTTCCCCGCGGCGCTGCCGGCCGCGAGGAGGGGCAGGGGAAAGGGGGGAGACGTCCCCGTGTGTCCCCCCCCGCGCCGCTCCCGCGGTTCGCCCCGCTGCCGTGGGCCGGGCGCGGGGGGTCCCGGTGCCTGGCGGGCGCCCACCTCTGCCCCTGTGGCCGCCGCCGCTGGTTAAACTGGGCCGGAGCCCAGTAGGGCAAGCCGTGCCACCTCCAAGAGCGCGGGAACGGTCCCAGCGGGTTCCCGTTGGCTCCCCGCCGCCTCGCGGCCCTGCCCGCCCGCGGAGCCGGGCGGAGGAGAGGGCCCCGGCGTCCAGGTGCCAGCTCCCTCGCCGCAAGCGCCACGCCGGCCCCCGCGGGGCGGTTCGGGCGGCGGACGCGGGGGTCCTGCGCGCGGGCGCTGGCCCGTGCCGCGCCGCCCGCGGGTGACAGCCTCTCCCTGTGCTCCCTGCAGGATGAGTTCCACCCCTTCATCGAAGCACTGCTCCCCCATGTCCGGGCCTTCGCCTACACCTGGTTCAACCTGCAGGCCCGCAAGCGCAAGTACTTCAAGAAGCACGAGAAGAGGATGACGAAGGACGAGGAGAGGGCGGTGAAGGACGAGCTGCTGAGCGAGAAGCCCGAAGTCAAGCAGAAGTGGGCCTCGCGCCTCCTGGCCAAGCTGCGCAAGGACATCCGGCCCGAGTGCCGCGAGGACTTCGTGCTCTCCATCACGGGCAAGAAGCCCTCGTGCTGCGTCCTCTCCAACCCCGACCAGAAGGGCAAGATGCGCCGCATCGACTGCCTGCGGCAGGCGGACAAGGTGTGGCGCCTCGACCTCGTCATGGTCATCCTCTTCAAAGGGATCCCGCTGGAGAGCACCGACGGCGAGCGCCTGGTCAAGTCGGGCCAGTGCACCAACCCCATCCTCTGCGTCCAGCCCCACCATATCAGCGTCTCCGTCAAGGAGCTCGATCTCTACCTGGCCTACTTCGTCCGCGAGAGAGGTAGGCGCCGCGCGCCCGGCTGGCGCTCGCGGGCAGGGCCGGAGCCGGGAGCGCTCCCCGCCGGGGCCGGTTTTCCAGCCAGGACGAGCCTTGCAATTACCGCCGAGCGTGGGTGCCCCCACGCCGCTGTTGCCCCCCAGCCCCGCTCCCCCTTCGTGCCTGCCCGGGACAGACCCTGGCCCCGCGGACGCTCGGGGCGCCGGCGGGCGTCCCCGGAGGGGAGCCCTGCATGCCGTGCCCGCCTGCCCGGAGCCGGCTGGCGGCAAGGCGCCGGCTGCTCGCGGCGCGGCTCCAGAGCCGGGGCGATCGGGCACGGAGCGGACGAGTGGGTGTCGGGCAGCCGAGGCTCGCGCCGGCTCGGGTCGCATCTTGTTTTACGCGGGCGGGTTTGGTGCCGCCGGTCGATACCGCGCTGGCGCCCGCCGCCCCGACGCACGGCGGCGCGCCGGGGCCGCCGGGGCCACGCAGGTGCAGCTCTCCAAGGAAAGGACCTTTCTTTTGGCCCGAGCGCTCGAGCGCTGCCTCCTCCGCGCCGCGCTCCCGGCGCTGGCCGCGGCCCAAGGACACGTAATGACACCGAGGGGGGCACTCGGGTGGCTGCAATCCCAACGAAGGGGATTGACGGGGCCGTAAATCACGGCGGCCGGAGGCGGCTCTGCCCCCGCCCGGCGAGGGAGCGGACACGCTGCGCGGCACCCCGTCTCCCCGGGGAGCTGCTCCGGCGAAGGGCAGATCGCCACCTCCGCGGCTAGCAGCTTGCAACCGCAATTCGGGCAATCGCTCCCCAAAACGCGCGGCCCCGGCGTGCCCCCCGCGGCGGCAGCGGCGGCCGTGGGCGCGGGGAGAGCCCTTGGTGCCGTGCCCGCCACGCAGCCGGCCGGGCCCAGCTCGGGATGCCCGCAGCATCCAGGGGAGGGCCGGCGGCGGTGCTGGGTGCCCCCCGCGCCAGGCTGGGTCAGGGTGGGTGGGGGGCCACGTGCAGGGCAGGGTGCTGGGTAACGGGGTGCATGTGGGGCGGGGAATGGGGTGCTGGGCTGAACCTGGGCGCTGGGTGCCGTGCACTGGGGATGCTCGGTGGTGGGGTGCCACGTGCCGTGCCGTGCCGTGCCAGGGGGGGCACCGCATCTGCGCCGGGTGTCCCCGGGCGGCCGGCAAACGCCCCCCTCTCGCCACCCGCCGCCTCCGACCTTGACCCCGGCGTCTGGGTCCCCAGCAGCCCGGAGTCACCTGACCGCCTAATTGGGAACACGGCGGCTGTAAATACGCTCTGATAAGGCCTGGCAGCCTCTCACTTTCCCTGTTAAGGTCGCTCCGCGCCCCGGTTAAGGGGGACCGGCGCCCGCCGCGGCCGCAGCCACGGCGGGGGGGGGAAACTGAGGCAGGAGGCGGCGGGCGCCCTCCGTGCCCCCGGCCGCCCGCGCACCCTCCTTCCCGCGCGTGTTCCCCCTCCGCACCCTGGCTGTCCCGCCACCGCCTAATGCCCCCCTCTGCGCCCCCCTCGGCCCCAGCAGCCCCAACGCCGCCCCAGCTGCCCCCCCTCCCGCCGCCTCCCCGCTCCCCCCCGGCAGCCCCCCGTTATCAGGCCGGAGCACGTCGGCGCGGCTCCCCCGCCTGCGCCCGGCCGCCCCGTTTCGCTGGCGTCAGCACAATTTTCCAGCCGCTGCTCTGGCAACGCGCGGGAGGGGAGGCCGGCGGGGGAGCCCCCGCAGCCCTGCCCTCCCCGCGGAGGGTCGCGGCGGTTTGGGGGGGGCGGGGGGAGCTCAGCTTCTCGTCTCCCCCTCCCCTGCCCCCGACCAATGCTCTGCGCTGCAGCGCTCGGTTTTGCCCCCCATCATGATGCCTGCAAGACCCGACGGCCTCCTGTGTCCCCTGCTGTTCTGCTGCACGTGGGGAAACTGAGGCACAAGTGATGCCAAGGGTGAGGGGCAGCAATGCAGCTGCCCAGGCGTACAGCTCCGGGTACGGCCGGACCCACACGTCCAGCCCCAGCGAGAGCTGGGAGGGAGGGGGTCCGGGGAGGGCGCACAGCGCCGCTGGCTGGAGCTGCGTCGCCCCGGCTCACCCGGGGACCCAGGTGCCCCCTGCCCAGGCGCATCCCTTCGGGGAGCCCCCAGGGATGGGGGGCAGCGGCACCCCCAGGGGGGTCATAAATCCAGCCGGATGGCTCCAATCCAAGCAGAGCCGGGGTGCCACGGGGGCCGTGGGAAAGGCGGGGGTGTCGCGGGGGCCACGGGAGCCCCCGCTGCGGCTCTGAGGGCATCTGGGATTAATACGCGCCGGGTGATTTGTGGGGTGAGGGGGATGAGATGGGGATGCTGGGGCTGGGGTGCCGGGGACCCAGGGAGACACACGGTGCGGTGTTGCCTGGGGCTGGGGGGGCACCCCGGGGCCGTGCTGTGGGCGCAGGAGCAGCAGGGTGCTGGAGCCACCGTGCCTGGGTGCCTGCGCCGCTGCCCCGTCCCCCCGCCGCCCTGGGGGTGCGGGGTGCAGGCCAGAGCCGGATGCTTGGGTCCCCTTGCCAGCATTCAACACCTCCCCCCAGCCTGAATCCCCCCCACCCCTCTCACCGTGCCCCAAGCAGGGGCATCCCCTGGCACCCTGCTGAGCCCAGCAGGCTCGTGGGTTCCCAGCTTGTCTTGGGTGCAGAGCTGGGTGCAGGGCTGGTGCAAGACCAGGTGCAGAGCTAGACTGGTACAGGACAGGGTGCAGGGCTGGGTGCAGAACCAGGTGCAGGTTCAGTTCTTGATGCGAGACTGGGTGCAGAACCGGGTCTGGGTGCAGTTTTCAGTGCAAGACTGGGTGCAGGCCTGGATACCATTCTCATTGCAGGGCTGGATGCAGCAGTGGGTGCAGGACTGGGTGCAGTTCTCTTTGCAAGACTGGGTGCAGGGCTGGGTTCTTTTCTTTTTTTTTTTTTTTTTTTTTGCTGGACTGGGTGCAGGGCTGGGTGCAGGACTGTGTGCAAGGGTAGGTGCAGTTCTCTTTGCAGGACTGGGTGCAGGGCTGGGTGCAGGACTGGGTGCAATTCTCTTTGCAGGACTGGGTGCAGGACTGGGTGCAAGGGTAGGTGCAGTTCTCTTTGCAGGACTGGGTGCAGGGCTGGGTGCAGGACTAGGTGCAGAGGTGGATGCAGTTCTCTGCAGGGCTGGGTGCAGGACTGGGTGCAGGACTGGGTGCAATTCTCTTTGCAGGACTGGGTGCAGGACTGGGTGCAAGGGTAGGTGCAGTCCTCCTTGCAGGACTGGGTGCAGGGCTGGGTGCAGGGCTGGGCTCTGCGCACTGCAGTGGGGGAGGGGTTGGCGCTGCAGCCCAGAGCTGGGCGTGCGGGGGGGGGGGAAGCTCGGAGGTCGCTGGTGAAAGTCAAAAGCATTGCAGTAAAATGGTAATCAATCTCCCCAGTTGATTGTGCCAGGACCTTCGAAGCATTACGGAGAGATTCCTCCTCAGCTGCTCCCTACAACAGCAGCCAGCTCCCCCGCACCCCAAGTCCCTGCGCCCCAGTCCCTGCACCCCCATCTCTATATCTCTACCCCTGCACCCCCATCCCGGCACCTCCCATCCTTGTGCACCCATCACTGCACCCTGCACCTCCATCCCTGCACTCCCATCTCTGTATCCCCATCCCCACACCCCCATCCCGGTGCCTCTCATCCTTGTGCACCCATCTCTGCACCCTGCACCCCCATCCCTGCACCCCCATCCCAGCGCTCCCCAGCACTGCACCCACCATCCCTGCAGTCCTGTCCCTATGCACCCATCTCTGCACTCTCCAACCCTGCACCCCCACCCCTGCATCCCCCACCCCTGCACCCACCATCCCTGCAGCCCCCATCCCTGCAGCCCCCTTCCCGGCAGCCCCCATCCCTGTGCCCCCCGCATCCCAGCCCAGTGCTGGATCGGGGCCAGGGGAGCAGATGGGGTCTGGGAGCTGGAGGGAAGCGAGTGGAGAGAGTTGGGGGGGGGGGGTCCCAGCCCCTCTGCCCTTTCGGGGTGCTCCCTTACCCCGAGCTCCCCGCGGGGTGCTGGCGATCTGGCAGTGGCTGTGCTCAGCGTGCACCCCGTGCTGCGAGCTTCCCCCGGGGGTGTCCGGTGGGTGAGCACAGCCAGTCCCTCCCTGCCTCTGTCCTTGCACCCCGGGGACCCTTGGGATCGCTGTCTGGGGAGCACCCCGCGGCGTGGCCCGGCAGATGGGTGCCGGGAAGGAAAGGGCAGGGCAGCGGGCGCGAGAGCGGCACCTCACTCGCGGCGGCCTTGGCAAGAAGCAGCCTTTCTCCTCGGCGGCGCCGAGCGCGGGCAGCGCCCGCAGGCAGCGCGGGGAGGCAGGGAGCTCCTCTCCGTGCCAGCGCGTCTGTAGCCTCCCCGAGCCTGGCAGCCCGTTATCTCCCCTCACCAGCCTCGCCGCTGGCTGGAGGCAGGCGAGGCAGATGGCACCAATCTGCCGCCGAGCCTGTGCCAGGCCTCTCGTCCTGAGCACGCCTGATGGCCGTGCCAGGGCGGCCGTGCCAAACGTCTGCGCGGTCCCTCCAGATGGAGGATCAGGCGTTTCCCCGGGCAGCCCCGCTCCGGCAGCCCGCGCACAAATATTTATCAGCACGGTTGCAAAGAGATTGACAGGGTGGACAATATTTGGGCTCTGCCTTTCGCAGACGTGCACCGGGCACTCGCAGACAGGCCGGCCCTGATAACCCCCTCTCCCCCCCGCCCCCGGCGGGCAGATAAACACGCATGCAACCCCCCCCCCCGCCAGGTATCTCTATTCCCAGCTAAACGGCTGCAGTGCGCGGGAAAGCCGGCGCCGAGCTCCTTGAGATAGGCAGAGGCCGCTGGAGAAGACTCCCTCTGCAAAAGGCACGACCGTATTAGACATCGGAGAATCTACCCCGAGCGGCTTCCTGCCTGGGGGAGCTGCGCGCCGCGGCGGATGCGGAGTGCGGAGTCGGGGGGCTGTCGAGGGGCCGTGCCGGGGCTCCGGTGAGCCCAGCGCTCCCCGGCCCCCCGCAGCGTCGCGGCGGCCCGTGTCCGGCCTGCGAGCAGCTGCGCTCGGGTCCCGCGGCGCTGCCCCCTCTCCCTTCGCCTCTGCCGCGGCGGCGGAGATGCCCGGCACGGCTGAAGGCCGCTCCGAATCGATTTGCCGGCGACCTTGGAGAGGTCAGGGCTCCCCCGGCTCTCCTGCAGCACACGCCGAGCCGGCGGCGCGCGGGAGACAGGGAGCGCGCCGGCAGCCCGGCCCCAGCACCCGGCACCCGCCGGGGGCTCCCGGAGCACCCGCGGGCCCGAGCGGAGCCACTTGCGTGCCGCAGGGCGGGGAGCGGGGCCGGCCGTGGCGTCACTAGCGGAGCGAGCGGCTCCGTGCTCAGCCCCGCGGGACGTGGCCCGAGAGGTTGCCGCTGCTGCCGGGGGGAGCGGAGCAGAGGCGCGGCGCGGCCGGGCTGTGATGCCGATCGGGTCGGCGTCGGGGCCTGGCAAGGGGTGACGCCGGGTGCCCCCGGGCGGGGGGCAGTGGCAGAGAGGAGGGGGCACCCGCCCGCCGGAGCTGTTCCAGCGCCATTCAGCGCCCGATGAATAAAAGATGAGCGGGAGTTTGTCTCGCTAGCACCTGCCGTCCGCCGCCTCCGCCACCCGCCCCGTCCCCCCAACCCGCCCCGCGCGCGCTGGCAAGCGCCGTGCCCTCCCCGGGGCCTGCAGTTGCCATCCTGGCCGGGCGCCCGGCTCCGTGCCGTGCGAGCGAGGGGACAGCTGGGGGAGCAGATGCCAGCGGCTCGCTCCCTCCCGGCTCGGGGCCCGCCGGCGGCAGCGGGCACGGAGGGAACAGACGCCGCCGAGCCCCCGGCGTGTTAATGCTCCCGCGGCGACACTTCCCGGTGGCGGGGCTGGCACGGACAGCTGGAGCCCGGGCCCTGCCGGGATGCCCCTGCCAAGCCGGCCCCCAGCTCCCCGCCGCCGCAGCTGCCCGCGCTGGGGGTTTGCCCGCGCCGGGGGCTCAGCCAGCCCGCAAAGCCCAGCGAGGCCGTGGCACCGCGTGCCGTGCTGCCGGAGCCCGCTTGCTCCCTGCCGGCCCCGTGCGGTGTTGCCCAGGGAGGTGCTTGCGGGCCGGCGTGCTCCATGGCCCCGGGTTTAGCGCGAGCCCCCCCTCCAGGGCGCCAGCTGGCTTGCGGTACCCGTGCATGGCGACGGACGCGCGCCGGCCTCGGTGCGGGGTTGCGGGCAGGGATATTCCCAGAGAGCCCTGGGAGGGATGCCGGCGCCACCGTGCATGGTGCAAACACGCACGTGCATCACGGGGAGGCCCAGCCCGGCACAGCCTGGCAACGTGGTCACGCCGAGGGACCGTGCCACAGCTCCAGCCGTGCCGTAGAGCCCGCCGGCAGCGTGCTGTGCTGTGGGGCCGCGCTGCGGGGCCGGGCTGTGCCCCCAACGTAGCGGGGAGGGGGCCGGAGCCGATGGCGGCCCTGGCGCCCACGGCCCCCCTCCCTGCAGCAGCTGCCGCGGGGGCTCAGCCTTGGCACCGGCGGGCGCCCGAGCCGGCCGGCAGCTGCCAGGCTGCCGCAGGCAGTGCAATGCCAGGCTGCGGCAGCTGGCACGGCCCAGCCGGGGCAGATGGCGGCAGGTGGCGGTGGCCGAGGCGGGCAGCGCCGGGGGGCGGCCGGGGCCCGTGGCGTGGCGTGGCCTGGTGTGGCGTGGTGTGGCGTGGCATGGCGTGGCCGGACCCTCCCGGCACCGCACACACTGCCCCAGCCCTGCGCCACCTCCCTGCCTCCTCCCTCCTCGCTGGGTCCTCTCCCTCTGCCATCGCATCCCTCCTCCTCCTCTTCATCTCGCCTTTTCTTCCATCCTCCCAGCCTCCGTTCTTCCTTCCCTTTCTTTCTCTCTTCCTTCCCCTTCTCTTTTCCTTCCTTCCCTTTTTTCCTTTTCTTTCCTGCCTCCCACATTTTCTTCCTTCCTCTTTCTTTCTTTACATTTTTCTTTCCTTCCTTCTTTCCTTATTTCTTTTCCCTTCTTCCTTCCCTTCCCCTTCCCTTCCCCTTCCCCTTTCCCATTCTTTCTTTCTTTTTCTCTTTCCCTCCCTTCCTTTCTTTCCTTCTCTCTTCCTTCCATCCTTTTCCTTTCATTTTCCTTGTTGCTACCTTCTTTCTTTCCTTCATTATCACTTTCCCTTTCCTTCTTCCTTTCTTCCTTCTCTTTCTTTTCCTTCCTTCCTTCTCTCTTTCCCTCCCTCTCTCTCCTCCGGCGGGTTCGGGGCCCAGCGGGCCGGGCATCGCCGGCGGCACCGTGCCGCAGCCAGGCCTGGGGGTCCCTCCCGGGCGGAGAACCCGCAGCCGCAGCCCCGAGGGCAGTGCGGTGGCCCGGCTCAGCCCGGCGCCCGCTGCCCCCCGCGCGCCCGGGCGCCTCGCCGGCCCCCGGGCAGAGGCCCAGGCCCGGCAGAAACGCCGGCGGCGGTGCGCGGGGGGCGGCGGAGGGTTCCCGCATGGCGCGGCCGGCCCTTGCCATCTCCCGATGGCGCCCGGGGGTCAGGCGAGGACAAGCCCGCCCGGCTCCCAGCACGGAGGCGCTTAAAGGCGCCGGCGGCCGCCGCCGCGCTCGCGCCTCCCCGGCCTCCCGCCTCGGCCAGCTGGCTGCAGCCGGCTAACGTGGCAGTGGGGGAGCGTCTCCCGCACGCCGCTGGCTCGCTCCGCGCCGCTGCGCTCTCCCCGGCCCCTTGGGGCTTCTCCGGGGCCCGGCGGGGGTGCTGCGAGCTTCCCCGGGGCAGTGTCGCGGCGGCGCGGAGAGGGGTATCGATGCCGGCGGCACCAACCGTGCCCTGCGCCATGACGGCCCCCGGCAGCCCCCTCCTCCGCGCTGCAGCCCCCGTAGTGGGGGGTCACATGTTGCGAGCTTCCCCGGAGCAGTGCCCCGGCCCGTCTCGTCCCAGCTGCCTGCCCCCACCCTGGCGCGGCAGCTGGGAAGTGGGATGCGCAGGGGGATGCCAAAGCGGCGCCTGGCGCTGGGAAATGCCTCCCACCCTCCCAGCCCACCCCAGGGGGGGCCGGGAGGGACGGCACGCTCGGCACCCGGAGAGCTGCATTCGGGTCCCAACCGCAGCCCCAGCCGCAGGCTGCTCCGCGGGGAAGCTGCCGCCCGGTGCTATTTCTGCACTCCCAGGCCTCCAAGAGGCCAGGCGGAGACCCAGCGAGCTCCTCTCACCCCTGGCAGCGCCGCATCCCGCCAGGCACAGGCAGGGATGAGCCCCCAGCCCTGGGGCGGCAGAGCTGCGCGTTAGGCAGAGGGATCCCAGAGGGATCCTGACACATCAGCTCAGCCAGCATGGCCACCGGGGCCGGGTTCAGCTGGGATTTACCCGGAGCACACAGGGTTTCTCGGGGTATTATATAAGAGGAGGTTACACAAGTGGGTCTGTTCCGGGTTTTATGTAAGGGCTACTTTAGCCTGTGTGAGAGCGAGACGGGCAGAGCCGCTTAGACGAGTGTTAATGAAGCTGCCGAGCCCCGACGGCGAAGGGGGGCCCTGGGGGAGCTGGCGGGGTGGGGGGGGGAGGGTGGAGAGAGGGATCCCAAGTGCTAATCACCTCCTCCAGCCTCTTCTCAACCCTCACTCGGGGTCTGAGTGCCTCGTACGGACCAGGCTCCCCTATGTCTCCATGCTTCCTCCGTCCCAACTAGGCTGTTCACTCTGGGCCCTAGTGATGCACACCATTGCTGAGGGGCAGATGCACAGACCCATCAAGGGCTGTGCACCAGTTCCATTTCAGATTGAGGGTGCTGGGGCCGCACAGACACAGAGGGAGGGACAGGCCTTGTCCCAGAGGAATTACAGCTGAATCGGTGCCAGGGGAAAATGAGGCACAGAGGAGGAGCCTGCAGGCACGGGTGCTTGTCGCTGCGCCTGCCGGCGCTGAGCCCTCTCTCAGTTGAGCAGAGTCAGGTGGAGAAGATGGGGAAAGACGGAAACCTGCCGTCCCCATGGCTGCCCTCGCCAAGGGGCCAGGGCTGCCCTCGCCGGCGGCGGCCGGCAGCTCTGCCAGCCCCCGAGCATCTTCCAGCATCTCTGCGCCTGCGCCCCTTGCCGCGCTCCGCTGCCGGTAACATCCGTGCCCTGTTACCGTAAGTGCTCGGGCACGGAGCCAGGGCTCTCACGCAACTCGTGCCAGGGCCTGGCAGCCGCCGGGGGCTGGGGTACCAGCCCCCCGGCCCCAGCGGCAAGGAGCCCCCAGCAGCCCCGCGAGCCGCGGCGCGGGGTGGCTCAGCGCTTCTTCCCTGGGGGAGCCTGGCTCCTGCTGCCGCGTCTCCGGGCTCCGCTGTCTCCTGGTCCTGGCGGGGGGTGCAGCGGGGGCGGGGTGGTGGAGGGGGTCCCCGATGGAGGAGATGGGCGAGGGGGCCGTTCCCACGCGCCGAGGGGCATGAAGTCACCGTGGGGGCGGGCGGCTCGGTGCCAGCCCAGCCCGCTTGGGAACAGGCCCTGTGTGCCAAGGGATCCATAATTCAATGGGTGGCATCGATCCAGGCTGCAGCGCGCTCGGGCAGCCCGGGCAGCCCTCGCCGCTCCCCCCCCTCGCCGTCCCAACACACACACTTTTCTATTTTAAGAGAACAAGCTATCGACCTGTTGGGCACTGAGATCTCCCCCCACCGCTCGCTCGGCGCAGTGGGAGGGGGACCGGGCGCTTAACCCCTTCCCCCGCCGGGCTCCTCCACGCCGCCTGGCTCGGGCAGCGGGGCGGTGCCGCCGCCGAGGGTCGCGCGCTCCCCTTGCCTTGCACGCTGCTGGCAGCTCCGCTCCCTTTTGTGCCCGCTGCCGATTTTGGCGGTGACGGCTGCGTCGGTACAGCCCGGGCGCTGAGGGTAAAGCACACGCCACCCTGGGGGGTTATTTCTCCCTAAATCCCCGGCTCCAGGACTCATGTGCACTTACGGATCCCTCTATCCAGAGCGGTGCTGCTCTTGCCACCGGGAGCACCTCCAAGCAGGGAGGCCAGGCGCCACGGTGAGGGGCGGGAGAGATGCCCCATTGGCCCCATCCCTTCCCTCTTGGTCCAGGCACCGCAGCATAGTAGCCCGGATCCTGGGGATCCCTGGCACTGGGATCCAAGGCCCCTTACCTCTGTTCTCCCCCCACCACCAGTGACACAGCCCTGGCACCCAGGAGGCAAAGGATGCAGGGTGGGAGCCGGGCTGGGAAAGCCCAGCCCGAACCGGGGCTTTTCCAGGGATGTTCAGGGCTGGGGCGGGTGCGTGAGCCGACCGGGAAAGGAGCCGCTTGGCAGTTAAAGATTAAAGGTGCCTGTGATGAATACGCGGAAGACGTCGGGTCAAATCCATCAGCTCCGCGGGGCGCGGGGGCACGGCGGGGCGACGCCGGGCGCAGGGAAGCCGCCGGGCGGTGCACAGCAGCCGGCGCCGCAGACCCGCCGTGAACCCAGGCCCCGGCGTGCGTCTCCCGGAGCGGCCGGGAGATGCAAAGCAAGCGTCTCCGTGGGGCGCCGGGGAAGCCGGGTCTGGAGCGGGAGGCAATGGCGGCGCTTTGGGGCTTTTTGCATTGGCACCGGAGGAAGGAGCCCGGCCCTGCCGGCACGGGGTGGCGCGATGTGGGGCGTTCGGCCCCCCGCGGCCGCTGCGCCGACCCCGCGCCGGCAGCTCGCCGATGCCATCGCCATTTTAGCAGGCGCTGGCCGTCCGCAGGCAGCAGTCACATGGCGGCCGAGCGCAGCGCCTGGCCCGGGCTCCGCTCCGGAGGAGGCAGCCAGAAATGTGCTGGCAGCTCGCACGGCGCAGCCGTGACACTCCCCAGTAGCTGGGGAGCCCGCCGGGTACCCGCACCGAAATCCGGCTCGGCACCCGGTGCCGAGCACTTTCCCGAGGGAGGGAAGGGCACGGAGGTGGGGGTGATGGCGGGGGGGGGATCCCAGCCTGGCGCAGCTCCAGGCCCGCTCGGCGCCTCTGCCGGGCGCCCCGACGGCGGCCCCCGTTGCTCGCGCCTGCGTTTTTATTTCTGCAGCTTGGCCGGGCTGCGGGGCGGGCGACGCTCCTGCTGTCGGGTCTCTGAGCGCCGCGGGCAGAGCCGCAGCCCGCGCCGGGACGGCTCAGCCTGCAGCGCTGCGCCTGCCTTCCGGGCCTGGGCGGGTTTTGGGGCCGCGGGAGCCGAGCGGGGGGCTGCCCTGCTGCGCGGCGAGCCTGCGACGCGGTGCCTGGCATGGCTGGTGGGCCGCTGGAGCAGCCCCCGGCAAGCGGCCACTAGCCCCGGCGGCTGGCCACGAGGTCCCGCTTCGTGCCCAGGCTCTGCGGGCACCCTTGGGGCGGGGGAGGACATGCGGGGGTCCCAGAGCATGTGAAGGACCATGTGGGGCATCTTGACGTGGGCAAAGGACTGCGTGGGGTATCTTGGGGTGGGTGAAGGGTTGTGTGGGGTGTCTTGGGGTGGATGAAGGACCATTTGGGCATCTCGGAGTGAGCAAAGGACCGTGTAGGGTATCTTGGGGTGGCTGAAGGACCGTGTAGGGTGTCTTGAAGTAAGCAAAGGGCCATGTGGGGCATCTTGGGGTGGATGAAGGGCCATTTGGGCATCTTGGGGTGAGCAAAGGACCATGTAGGGTATCTTGGGGTGGGTGAAGGACCATGTAGGGTATGTCAAAGTAAGCCAAGGGCCATGTGGGGCATCTTGGGGTGGATGAAGGACAATTTGGACATCTTGGGCTGAGCAAAGGACCACGCAGGGTATCTGGGGTTGAGCGAAGGACTGCGTGGGGCATCTTGGGGTGAGTGCAAGGCTGTGAGGAGTATCTCAGGGCAGGAAGGACCATGTGGGGTGTCTTCGGGGGGGGAGCAAAGGGCAGTGTAGGGTACCTCAGGGTGAGTGAAGGGCTGTTTGGGGTATCTTGTGGTGGGTAAAGGACCATACGGGGCACCTCAGGGAGAGCGAAAGGCCGCGGGGCACCTCGGGGCGAGCAAAGGGAGCCCGCGGGTTGTCTCGAGGTGAGCAAAGGGCCGCGCGGGCGCCTCCGGGTCCCGGCGGGGTTTCCCAGCGGCCGGGCGCCCCGCTCGCCCGGAGCGCTGCCGGCTCGCCGCGGGGGCCGGGGAGGCGCAGCGGGTGCGGGGGGGGGGGGGGGGGGGGGAACGGCCCGCTCCGCCGGTCTCTCGGCTCTAACCACTAGACGCCGCCCCGTTGCCTTGGCAGGCCTCCATCGCTAACCACTTCCAGAGCCGCTGCGAGATTTGTTTTTTTAAGAGGCGAGGGAGGGGAGGGCGCGCCGCGTCCAGCAGCGCCTGTGCGCGCGCCCGCCGGCGCCCCGGGGCTCGCCGCCGCCGCCGCCTCGCGCCCCTTCGCGCCCCGTCCCCAGCGGACACCACCGGGGCCGCTCTCTCCTGCCTCGCCTCCCGCTTCCCTGGCACCCGTTCCCGTCTGTCCCGTTGCCGCCGCCTCCTCCCTCCCCGCCTGGGAGCGTGACGCGTTTTTCTGAAGAAAAGGGAAAACGGAGAGATGGAGAGAAGGAGGAGGGGGGGGAGTGGGGAATAAAAAAAGGAAAAGAAACCCCCCCTGCCCCGCTCCCCGTCCCCGCCGCCCCTGCAGGCCTCGCCTGGCACCGGGCCGGCGGCCCCCCTCCACCGCCCGGCTCCCTGCATCCCTCCCCGGCTGCCGGAGGAATTTGCGCTCCCTAAAATGGCTGCCTGGAGGAAACGCGGCGCGCGAGGCGAGGCGGGGGGCCGGGCGCGAGCGAGGCGGGGGGCGCGGGACGCTCGCCCCTCGCGCGCCCGAAATGGCCGCCGGCGCGGGGGGTGGGGGGGGGGGGGCGGCACGTGAGGGAGAGGGACAACATGGCGGGGGGGGGGGGAGCAAGGGCAGCAGGCCAAAATATTTCCCTCCCACAGCCCGCCGCCCCGCACGCTTCCCCTCGCCCCCGCGCGCCGGGATGGATGGAGAGCCAGCCGCGGCAGCGGCGGGACGGCGGCGGCGGCGGGACCCCCCCCCTCCCGCCGCCTCCCCCCTCCCACCACCCGCCTCCGGCTTGGCCCGGCGCCCGCGCCAAGGCGCGCCGGCACAAAATGGCTGTCGGGCCGGCACGGGGGAGACGGGCCGCGGCGAGGGGAGGCCGACAAAATGGCTGCGCGGAGGCGAGCGGGCCCCGGGGCGGGGGGGTGGGGGGGGGCTCGGGGGGCGGCGGGGCGTTGGCGGTGCGCGGACCCCGGCGGCTCGCTCGGCTTCGCCTCCCGGGCGGAGGGGACCGCCGCGCGCGGGCGGCAAGGGGTCTGGGGAGAAGCGCGTGAAAGGGGAGAGGAAAAAATGGGGGGGGAAGAGTGGGGGGACGAAGAAAAAAAGGAAAAAAAAAGAAAAAAGAACCCCCCCCAGCAGGCTGGTTGGCAACGCTGGGCCGCTGTGTTTTGACTGCGTTGTTTGGATTGTCTCAGCCTTTTCCCGGCATCAGCCAAAGCTGCGAAAGGAAAATGCCGAAGGCCAAACAGGTGGGAGGAGGAGGAGGATGGAGGGAGCAAGAGAAAAGAGGGACGAAGGAGCGGTGGGGGGGGGATAAAAAACAACGACAACAACAAAAATCATGGAAGTTTTGGAAGGGCTTCGAAAAGGCGCCTGGCCCCGCCGGGGCGCGCGGGAGGCCGGCCGGCGGGCCGGGGCTCTCGGCTCGGGGCGGGAAGGATGCTCTGCTGAAGAGCGGCTTCCACGGCGCGTTCCCGCGGCGCCCGTGGCGGGGACGGGGAGGCGGCACCACCCCCGGCTCCGGGCACGGCGGCACCGGCGGCAGCACCGGCGGCGGCGGCACCGGCGGCGGGCGGCAGGGGCTCGGGCCCCGGCGCGATCCCTGTGCGGTCACTTCGCCGGCGGCCGTGCTGCAACCTCCGCCGCCGCCACCCCCGGGGGGAGAGGCCATGGGGCCCGGCGAGCCGGGAAACTCCCTGGGAACGATGCTGAGTGCCGCTCGTCGGCACCGGAGCGCCGGCACCTCCTGGCTTCTCCCTCCTCGCGGCCAGCGCGGGCCCGGCCGCCCCTCGCCACGGGAGCTGGGGAGAGGGAGGGCGACTGCTGGCAAATGCAGCGCAGGATGCTGGAGAAACCAATACCGCTGAGCTCAGCGTCTGCACGGCTGCCCGGGGAGGCGGATTATTTTTAGATAAGATGGAGCGGGGACAGGCCGTGCCGGGCTGCAGGCCGCCCTGCGCCAGGGCGTTTCTGCCGCGGGAAGGGGAAGGGCGGCGGGGGGGGGGAGGTTGTAGTGGAGGTTTCCCCGGGCACGACGGCTCTCCCCGGTGGAAACCTCGCCCGGCGGCGGCGGCGACCATGGAGTTTCTTCCCCTTCCAGGCTGCGTCGGACGCTGCCCCCCGCCCCAGGGAGGGCCCGGCCGGGCTCCGGCGCGGTGCGGATCCCTCAACCCGCTCCGCTCGGTGCGTGCGGCACTGCGGGGCGTCTGCGGAGCGCCGGGGGCCTGCGCCGCTCGGTCCGCGCTCGGCCAAGCCGCGGGGAGGTGGGAGGCAAGGAGCCGGGCCCAGCAAAGCGCACAGGGCGTCCGGAGAGGGTAATTCCCAGGCAGCGGGACCGGAAACGAAGCGGCAGCGTGCGTCACGCCGCCCAACGGCTGGAGGAACTGGAGGAAGCGGCGAGGCCGGAATCGCTCCAGGATGCTGGGATAACAGCCGGCGTGGCCGTGCGCGGCCCGCGGGCCGGAGCGCCGAGGGTTACGTTTCTGCAGGAAGCGGAGAATTGCCACATATCCTGCAGGAGCCGGCGGAGACGGGGAGGGGCGCGTTTCTGCGCCCTGCACGCGTGCGCTCCCGCACGCCCCTGCCGACACGTGGCCGCCGCCGCCGCCGCCACCCTCCGCGCGAGGGGACCGCGGGCGTTACGGGGAACGGGGTGGGGGACGAGCTGCCCGCTCCCCTCAGACGGAGCCCGGCTCTTTGCAGCGCGGCTCTTGCAAGGAGCCCGGGGGGCCGGCACCGGCATCGCGGGGTGCTGGGGACGAGCGGAGGCGAAGCGGGGAGAGGCCTCCCAAGGCGCTGTGCAAACGTGGGGCGGCCTGGGAGCCTCGAGCGACGACGCCGGCGTCCCGCGGGCCGCGAGGTCGGCCCGTGGGGTGCGCCGCGCTGCGTCGCGCCGCCGGGGCGAACCGCTCCGGGCCCGGGTCCGCCGCGGCGCTTCCAAGAGCAGCAAGGGAGCAGCGATTCCCCCCTCCCCCCCCACCGCCGCGGCGGTGCCGCCGGGGCGCTTCCGCGGCGCCGGCGGCCGGGAGCTTCCTCCATTACCGGCGTCGGCGGGCAGGAGGCCCCGGCGGCCGCGGCGGCTCCTTAATCGCCGCCCAGCGGCACGGCGAGCGCTGGCGAGCGAGCGCAGGGCGTGGAGGGGCCATTACGGCACCGAACCGTATTGCATAACGGAGCCATTAGTGTTCGTCTGTCACCATGGGAACCCCGGCGGCCGCCGCGCCGGGCGTTTTCAACCGCGCGAGGGAAGGGGCGTCCTCGGGGCTTTGGCACCGCCAGGGCCCTCGCGAGCCTGGCCGATCCAGCTCGCTGCATCCGTAGCAGGGGACCGCAGGGAGGGACGAGCCGAGGCCGTTTCCCGGTGGCAGGGGATGTGCCGGTTTGCCTGCAACCCTCGCGAGGCGGGAGCCAGCCTGCTGGCCCGTGCCTCGGTTTCCCCACTTGTGCCATCAGCCCTGTTATCCCACCTGGGGCAGCACCAAGCGTCTAAAGTTCTTTCAGGGCTGGGTAGCAGTGTGTTCAGGCTCTGATCCCTCCGAGGATGGCTAGGAACCAGGCAGGATGGTGCCCACATCTGAATGCCTCTCCCGCGGCATTCAGATGCAGTCCCGCGTCTTCCTCCACCTCGCTTGCAGCCGCCCAGGCCGGGAGCCGTGGCTGCAGCAGGCCGTGCAGTGCCCATGCCCGCCGGCGCCCACGTGGCAGCGGCACGGCTGCAGGAGCACGCTTTGACCCCTCGCGGGGCTGGCGCGGGGGGCTCGGGGCGGTATTCGGCTGGCAGGTATCGCCGGGTTGCACCCAAGAGCGGCGTCTCACCCCGTTTCCTCCTCTTCCAGATTCAGAGCAGAGCAGCAGTCCCCGGACAGGCATTGGCTCGGATCAGGAGGACAGCAAACCCATCACATTGGGTAAGTGGGGGCACGGCGGGGTGGAGGGGGTCAAAGCCCTCCCGTCCAGCCAGACGGGCCCAGCGCGCCTGGGTGCACGGGCTCTTTCGAGCCCTCGGGGTGCCGCCGTGTCCGTGCCCCATGTGGACCTCCAGACAGGCTGGGTGCCACGGGGCGGGCGATGCTTCCAGTTGCCCTGCTTGCGTGGGGTGTTTCCCCTTGAAGCCCCATCTCCCGGGGTCGGGACACCGCAGGAGACCCTCAGCTTGGAGGTCCTTGGCCAGGGCAGTTGCCAGCCCTCACGGTGGCGGGTACACGTGGAGGAAAGCGGAGCAGCCCGCGGGAGCACCTGCGGCACGGGATTTCCTGGGACTCGCGTGGGTCCCTGATGGCGCCCGGCTCAGTACCCCCAGGGCCTGAACTGGCCACGTACACCCACCTCCTGGATGCATGAGCCCCTCCCAGAGCCCCCAGGGACCCCGCGGCCGACACAGTCCCGTCGGCACGGCAGGCGCTTCCCCCGCAGAGCCGCGGCCCGGGCAGGAGGAGCAGGGCAGGCCGGCGGATTTGCAGCCGGCAGGAAGAGCCGGGGCGGGGGGGGGGAAGGTCGGGGGGGGCCGAGGGGAGCGGAAAGGCAGCGATCGGGCTGCGTTGAATGGAAAAAGGCCGCATAGAGGAAAGCGCTGAGCGAGGGGCTTTCTCTGCGCCGTAGGAGCCCGCCGGCTGCTCCGCAGCCCCTGGTGACTCCCCGACCCCGAGCGAGCCGCGGCCCCTGGCACGTTGCAGCCGGAGCGCTGACTCAGCGCGGCAGGGCTGCGGCGCTCGCGGCGGGCGGGTGAGCGATGGCTGCGGCTCCGCGCCGGTCGCCGCAAGGGGCTGGGGCGCCAGGCGGACACAGTGGAATGAGTTTCGCACGGCCTCAGCCCCCAGCTAGGGGCCGGTGGGGCCGGTGAGGCAGGGCGGCCCGGACGCCCGGCATGGCTCGGGGCAGGCGGAGGGGCCGGCCGGACTCTTCCGTGCTGAGTAGCGCCGCGGCCGCGTTTGATTCCTGCCCGCTTGTGTCCGGCCAGGACAGAGCTTCCCGGGGACTCGGCTCTGGCCACCTCCGGTGCAGCCAGCGCCCATCCCCGCTCCCCCCTTGGCCGGGGCTGCGAAGGATCCGGCCGGCCACGCGGCCGAGGGCAAAGGCAGGCACGAGGATTTGGGGCTGATCCGAGGTCCGGAGATGTGCCCGAGGTGGCACAGGAGCCCCCGCAGAGCCCCACTGGGGCTGTTTCCCCGGGGCGGACGGCAGCATCACGCAGGTGCCGCGCTGTCAGCTCACCAGCGTGCTGCACGGCGCTCTGCCCCCGGGGCACGGGCAGCAGCCGTGGGGAAACTGAGGCACGGAGCAACCCTGAAAGGGGAAACCGAGGCACGGAGCAGCCATGGGGAGGAAACTGAGGCACGGAGCAGCCCTGGGGAGAAAATCGAGGCACAGAGCAGCCTTGGGAGAGGAAACTGAGGCACGGAGCAGCCCTGGGGAGAAAAATGAGGCACGGAGCAGTCCTGGGGAGGAAAGCGAGGCACGGAGCAGCCCTGGGACATCATTTTTGCCGGAGCGGACTGGTTGAGAGGGTCACGCGAGTGGGCCTGGGGGAGCCTCGTTGCTCACGGAAGGAAGCGGAGTTGAACGTGTTCACGGAGGACACAGCAAAACAGATTACGGACGAGGAACCAGCAGGCCTTTACGAGGACGTGGGAAGTGGGAACTGTCCAGATGCCGCAGGAGGTCGACGGGATGATGATGGTTCGGAGACGACCCTCCAGGCTGCTTAACGGAGCGGGGAGACGTCTAGGAGAAAATCCTGCTCCTCGAGGTGCTTCGCTTCTCCGCGCAGAGGCCAAGGCGGGGACCGATCCGCTGCCGGAGTCGGGGACGGACGCGGCGCCGCTCGAGGAGGGACGATAGGGAGATGCTGCCGCGGGACCGGAGCCGAGGGAGTCCCACAGGGCGCGATGTCCTCGAGCAGTGCTCCCCTCCCGGGACGAGGAAGACGCTGGAGATGCCGACAAGTGCCCGGACGCCTTCCTCCACCTCACACACCCGGCTGGCTCGGTGCCTCCCGAGGTGGCCTGGGGACTGCAGTCCTTGCACCCGGAGCGCCCGGCTGGCTCAGTCCCTGCACAGGGCTCCCTGTGTGACCTGGCTCAGCCTCCTTTGCTCCCAAAGGGACCTGGGTCCCCCTTGGGAGGACCCCTGAGTGAGCCTGCCCGGCCCCATCGCCCTGCCCGTGGCCTGGGAGCGTGGCCCCACACGCTGCTCTGCCGGGGAGCGCATAAGCGCAGGCCCCAGCCGGGGAGATCTGGGGTGCAGGCGAGACGTCAGGGTGAGGGTTGGAGCCCAAGCGGGTGCTGGGGCAGGCGTGGGGTCCCCCACCGCTGCTCAGTGCTTTCTCCTCTCTCCTTTGCAGATTCAACAGACTTCCAAGAAAGCTTTGTGACCTCGGGGGTGTTCAGCGTCACCGAGCTCATCCAGGTGTCCCGAAGTGAGTGCCGCAGTGGCGCGCGTTCCCCTGGCGCGGTACCCCGCTCCGGCTTCCCAGGCCCCGCAGCACCCAGCCAGCCCCGACTTCCCTGCCGCCCGCACGGCCCCGCAGCAGAGCCGCCTCCGCGGGTTTGAGCTCGGGGCTGGGGGAATACGTTTGGGCACAGCCCGCGCTAACGGCTGTGTCTCGGGCCCCCGCGGTGGGGACGGGGGGAACAGGGGGACCCAGCACCGCCGGGTGTGGGGGTCCGGCGCGTTGGCGCAGTGCTGCACCCCTCCTGATGCCCCTCTCTCCTTGCAGCGCCGGTGGTGACGGGCACAGGGCCAAATTTCTCCTTGGGGGAGCTGCAGGGTCACCTGGCTTACGACCTGAACCCCTCAAGCACAGGCATGAGAAGGACGCTACCGAGTACCTCCTCCAGCGGGTAGGTGCCGGGGCCGGCAGGCTGCAGGGGCGATGCCAGGGCAATGCCTGGGCACGGCTGCGAGCCGCTCACTGCCTCGCCGGGTGGGAAGGGAAAGGCAGGTCGAGTCCTGCCCTGGGCGGGCGCCGGGTTTGCCGTGCACAGCCCCAGCTGGCGTGCTCTCCCACCGCGGGGACCCCTGGCACGGGGACGTTGTGCACGGAGACACAGCCCCCAGGGCTGCCCGTGCCAGGCTGGGGTCAGATGCAAAGACACCCCACCACCACCACCACCACGTCCCCCCGGGTGCGGGCAGAGCGGGTACCAGGTGGGCAGGGGCGCCCTTCCTGCCTCCAGGACCGCCTGCCAGCTCCCCGCCTGCCGCGGCTCCCTCCGCAAAGCGCATTCCTCCGGCCTGGCCGCCCGCCCGCGCGCGCCCCGGCTCCCCGGCCCCCGGAGCCGCGCCAGGCGGCACGGGGAGGCTGCCCCGGCGTGCCGGGCACCGCCTGCGTCCGGCCGCCTCCGCCTGGGGCGGGGGTGCTCGGGGGGCTGGGGACGGCAGCGGTGTCCCTGGCACGCGGGGACGGTGCGAGGGGAGGTCGAGGTGCCGCCCTGGGCGGGATTGAGGCCGTGATGCTGGAGAGCAGATGGAGAGCATTCCCCCGTCGGGGAAGGCCCCGATAGCCATTACGCTGGCGCTAACCCGGCCGCCAGGCCAAGGACGGGCAAGCCGCGCGCCGGGCTGAGGTTATATATAGTTGCATTAAGCATCTTTAAGGCTCTGCGGGCCAAGCCCGCAGTGCTCTAAGTCGATTAGCGCCGAGGCAAGGGCAGACGCCCTGGCACCCTGCGATCGGCCCCGGTGGTGCCCGGTGGTGCCAGATGCAACCCCGGCTCGGCAAAGCCACCCCGGGGTCAAGCCCTGTCTCGCCGTGTGCTGGGGCTGTGCCCACGGTGTCACCGGTGTCCCCGGCCCTCGGCGCTCCGCGTCCCGGCTCTCCACGGTTCCCGTGCTGGAGCTGGGCCAGGGACCCAGGCATCCGGGTGGGGGTGGGCAACGGCGGGGAGGCTGGGCGGGGGGACACGCTGGCCTGACCCTTCCCTGCTCTCCTGCTCCCCAGGAGCAAACGGCACAAGTCTGGCTCCATGGAGGACGACATAGACACGAGCCCAGGGGGAGAGTACTACACCTCGTCCAACTCGCCCACGAGTAGTAGCCGCAACTGGACAGAAGACATGGAAGGGGGTAGGTACCAGCGGGCCCTGGCTCTCTATAGGCGCCGGGGCGCTGCCGTACAGCCCTCCTCGGAGAGCACCAGTTCCCTCCAGGGGCCTTGGCATGGCTATAGGGCCCCCCGTCAAGGCATTGGGTCTCTATAGGTGCTGAGGTGTTGCTGTTAGGCCACAGTGTCAAAGCGCAGGCTCTCTGTAGGTTCTGGGGTGTAGCTCAAGGCCCCCCAGTAGGTCTCTGACTCTCTGCAGGTGCTGTAGCATTGATATTAGCCCCCTCTGTTAAGGGCTTGGCTTTCTATAGGTGCTGTGGTATAGCTACAGGACCTCCTTGTGAAAGCACAGGCTATCCATAGGTGCCATGATGTTGCTATAGGGCCTCCCCGTGAAAGCGCAGGCTCTGTAGGTGCCACGGTGTTGCTCCATCAGGGCACTGCTCTCTATAGGTGCTATGGGGTGGCTATAGCCCCCCAGCAGAGGCCTGGTGTCGTGGCTAGCTCTAGCAGAGGCCCAGGGGTCTGGGCTGTGTCCGCGGCCCCCCAGCCTGTCTCCCTAAACCCTCCATGCCGGCACCCTCCGACAGGCACCTCTGGGCACCCGGCCTGCCCGGCCCCCTGTGCCCGCCCTGGCTGGGTCCCAGCCCCACGCCGGCCTCTCCCAGCCCCACGGCTGCCGCTCTCGCTGCGGACAGCTTGCTTTCTTGCTTTGCATTTTTTTTCCCCTTCCTGTCTAGACAGCCCCAATTAGCTGTTCATTAAGAAAAAGGGGGGCAGGGGCGGGCTGGGCTAATTAAAGCGATGCTGCCGCGGCTGGCATGGCCGGCTCCCAGGCTCCCACGCCCCGGGGCGCTGCGCAGGGCTGCAGGCAAGGGGAGGGAGAGCGGCGCGATGCCGCTCGCCTTTATTCAGCCTCCGCTTTTATTCCGCCTTTCCGCTCCTTTCGCGCCCAAAAGCGGGAAGCAGGAGCCAGCGCGGTGCTTAACCCGCCCCCTCCACCACCACCACCACCAAGCCCGCTCCATGCGTGTCCCCGTCGGCACGCGTGCCGGAGTGCCTTGCCCGCGCGTGTGCGCCGCGGCAGGGAGATCCCGGAGCCGGGCGGGCTTTCCCGCGGCTCGACACGCCTCGGCAGGCGGGAGACACGCCGGGTCGGAGGCCGGAGCTGGCCGGAGGGCGAGGGAGCTCGGGGAAACCCAGGCAGAGGAGCCGCAGCCAGTTTCTAATGGGCGCAAAGTCCCTTTGGAAACTCGCTCATGGAAAGAAAAGGAGCCTCCAAGTTTTCCTCTCGCATTTTCCAGGATCGCTGCAGCCCCCCGCAGCCCCGAGGCCCCGTCACTGCTGCTGCGGGGACACGGCGAGCCTGCCCTGGCAGGGCTCCCCGCGACGGGGGACATTCACTCTGTTTTTGCCAAATTTATTTGTGCAAAGGGGGGAAAAATGGGATTTTCATTTCAGAGGAATTTTTCCTGTTGGAAACTTCCCTGGGTTTTATTTTTAAACTCAGCCCTTTCGCAGAGGCTCCGAGCCCCCTTCGAGGCTTTGCGCCTCTCCTCGACATGCTGCGGCTTCTCGCTCCCAGCTCTCGCGCTGTGCGGGGCCCCGCGCGGCCCTCCCAGGCGCTGGGTGGCCTTGGCACCCGGCTGCCCCGACCTGCTCCATCCCGAAATGGGGCTGGGTTACATCCCGAACGGGGACTGTGCCTCATCCTGACCTGGGACTGTGCACCATCCCAACCCAGGGCTGTGCACCATACCAACCCGGGGCTGTGCACCATGCCCTGGTGCAGGACCATGCCCCAACCTAGCCCAGGACCGTGCCCCATCCTGACACAGGTCCATGCCCCAGCCTGGTGCAGGACCATGTCCTAGCGCTGCCCAGGTCCATGCCCCAGCCTGGTGCAGGACCATGCCCTAGTGCTGCCCAGGACCGTGCCCCAGCCTGGTGCAGGACCGTGTTCTTGCGCTGCCCAGGTCCATGCCCCAGCCTGGTGCAGGACCGTGTCCTGGTGCTGCCCAGGTCCATGCCCAGCCTGGTGCAGGACCATGCCCTGGTGCTGCCCAGGTCCATGCCCCAGCCTGGTGCAGGACCGTGTCCTGGTGCTGCCCAGGTCCATGCCCCAGCCTGGTGCAGGACTGTGTCCTAGCGCTGCCCAGGTCCATGCCCCAGCCTGGTGCAGGACCGTGTCCTGGTGCTGCCCAGGTCCATGCCCAGCCTGGTGCAGGACCATGCCCTGGTGCTGCCCAGGTCCATGCCCCAGCCTGGTGCAGGACCGTGTCCTGGTGCTGCCCAGGTCCATGCCCCAGCCTGGTGCAGGACTGTGTCCTAGCGCTGCCCAGGTCCATGCCCCAGCCTGGTGCAGGACCGTGTCCTGGTGCTGCCCAGGTCCATGCCCAGCCTGGTGCAGGACCATGCCCTGGTGCTGCCCAGGTCCATGCCCAGCCTGGTGCAGGACCGTGTCCTGGTGCTGCCCAGGTCCATGCCCCAGCCTGGTGCAGGACCGTGTCCTAGTGCTGCTCAGGTCCATGCCCAGCCTGGTGCAGGACCATGCCCTGGTGCTGCCCAGGTCCATGCCCCAGCCTGGTGCAGGACCGTGTCCTGGTGCTGCCCAGGTCCATGCCCCAGCCTGGTGCAGGACCATGCCCTGGTGCTGCCCAGGTCCATGCCCCAGCCTGGTGCAGGACCATGCCCTGGTGCTGCCCAGGTCCATGCCCTGGGGCGGCAGGTGGGGACGGCAGGCAGATCCCGGCGGCCGTTGCAGCAGCGCGCGCTTGTGCTGGGGTGGGCAGCAGCCGCAGCGAGAACAGATTTAACCACCCGCCTCCGCTCTCGCCTCCCCCAGGGCTGGGGCCAGAGCCAACCCTGGGGAGGGCCGTGCCGACGCGTTCCTCCCGGAGGCCAAGCCGCGCCGCCGGGGATCCAGGCGCACCGCGAGCGCCCGGCCCGCCGCGGCCACCCTCTCCGCCGCTCGCAGCCGTCCTCGGCAGCTGGCCGGCACCCGAGGAGGGCAGAGGCCCGCGCGGGTGGCGGGGGGGTGCACGTCTGCCGGCGCGGCGTGCGTGCCTGCGGCTGCACGTGTGCACGTGCCGCTGCGGGGCCGCGCACACGTGTGCCCCGGCGTGCACGCGGCAGCGGGGAGCCGTGCACGGGAGCGCCTGTGCCCCTGCTCCCGCAGCCGGAGGCCTGATCCCCGGCTGGCGGCGGGGGGAGTCCCCGGCAGGACGTGCTTAGCCACGGCTGGGGGGTGGGGACGGAGGGTGTTATTTCAATCCCGTACTGGATGTTCTGGGAAATCCTCCTAAATGAACGTCTGAGAATGGGCTAAACCCTTTAACGGCGGCTGGGCCAAATGGCCGGAGCTAAAGCCGGGCTGGCGGGGGATTAACTCGCCGCCCGGCCGCCTCCTGCCCGCTCGGCCCCCGGGGCAGCCCTGTGCCCCGGGAAGGCCCCCGGCGTGGGGAACCCGGGCGAACTGCCCTGGGCGAGGGCGACTCCAGCCACGCGGCTTCGCGGTTGCCGGGAATCGGGCTGTTTCGGCCTCCCTGGAAACCCTTTGCGTGGGCAGGATGGGTCCGCGGGCCCTGGGGTCCCAGTTCAGGCTCCTGTCCCACCTTATGGGGCTCTTCTGGGTGTTGCCCGGCCCCACGGGCACCGTGGGGATGTTGGGTGGTTGTGGTGTCACAGGGTGCACCCATTTATACACCCGAGGGTGGACACACGCACACACACACATTCCTGTAATTGCACACCCAGGGCACACGCACATGCACTCTCATTCACACACACACACGCTCGTGCACATACGTGCAGTAGTGCAAGTGTACTCATGCACACACATGCTGATGCAGAAACACTCATGCACACACACACATGCACAGGTACAAATACATGAATGCACATGCACACATGTGCACATACATGCATACATATAGATGTACACACACGTGCACGTATGCACACATGTGCTGATGCAGAAACTCATGCATATACACACACACATGTGTGTACACATACATTGTCATGCACAAACATGTATACGCATCGCACACATTCGGTTCAGAGCCGCTTGAGCCCCTGTGGCAGCTGTCCCAGCGCTCCTGGGGCTGAGCACCCCAACCCCAGGCCCTCCTCATGTCGCCCACCGCATTGCCCCGTGCTCGGGGCAGGGCTGGCAGGACGCCGGGGCCCCCTCCGGTCCCCCCCCCAGCCCAGAATGCCGCCGCCTGGGAGCGCCCCGTGTAACTGCGCACCCCGCTCCTCTCCCCAGGCATCTCCCCCACCGTGAAAAAGACGGAGATGGACAAGTCACCCTTCAACAGCCCGTCGCCCCAGGACTCCTCGCCGAGGCTGACCAGCTTCACGCAGCACCACCGTCCCGTCATTGCGGTGCACAGCGGTGAGCAGCGCGCCCGGCGGGCGGGTGCCGGGGGTGGAGGGGAGTCTCCGCGGCTGGAGCGCGGCTCGGGGAGGCTCGGCCGTGCCCGGAAGGCTGCCGGGAGCGTGGGGCTGAGACGGCGCGGGGCTGGCGCTGACGGGCCGCCCGGGCCCCTCTTCCTCTCTGCCCCCTCCAGGTATCGCTCGGAGCCCACACCCTTCGTCTACTCTGCATTTCCCCACCACCTCGATTCTCCCCCAGACGGCCTCCACCTACTTCCCCCACACGGCCATACGGTACCCGCCTCATCTCAACCCACAGGACCCTCTGAAAGATCTCGTCTCGCTGGCCTGCGACCCGTCCAACCAGCAGCCCGGACCGGTAAGGAGCTGGCGCAGCCGCCCCGTCCGTCGTCGTCGCCCGCCCCGGGCCTGCGTGGGGCGAGATGCCACCGGGGGCGGCGGCGGCGCCGGGCTGCTGCCGGCCTGGCCGGATGCGTCGCCGTGCCGGGGGCGTCCCCGGGGCGCTCGGGGCAGCGGCACTGCTCCGAAGGAGACAAGAGCCCGCTCCCCGGAGCCTGTAGGATCGTCATCCGGAGCCGGACGAGCCGGAGAGGAGCTGCGCGGGGGCGTCCGCCCGCTGCGCGGTGTTAGCCCCGGCGCGCCGGTCCCCAGCACGCCTCTTCCCCCCCCCCGCCCCGGGGAGCGGCAAACCCCGGCGGGGGCAGCGGGGCCGGCCGGCCCGAGGGGGCTGAGCGGTTTCGGCCACGCTCGTCGGTCGGTTTGGGAGCGCCGCCGCGCGTTGATCGCCTCTCCGTCTCGTTTCTCCAGCGAGGGCTGGGCTGGGGGCTCCCGCCGGCCGCTCCGGGCACCCGGGACTGCTGCTCGGCACTGGCGCGCCGTAGCGGGGGGCCATGGCAGAGGGATGGCCGGGGGCTGAGCCGTCGTGCAGGGCTGGCGTCTGTCTGGTGGGACTGGAGTAGCCAGGAGTGGGTGTGCGACCGTCTCCGAAGACCCGCTGTCACCTTCAGCATGCTCGAGCGCGCCCGGGAGAGCGCCGGCCCGCGCGCCTCCCGGGGCAGCGTCCGTGCGTCCGGCCGCCCCGCACGCCTGGCCCGGCTGACCCGTCTCCCCGGCCGTCCCGCCGCTGCGCCGCGGCCCTCTGCGGAGCTGGGCGTCCCCGCCGCGTGGCCGGTCCCCGCTGCGCCGGGGTGCGGGGCTGGCACCGCGAGGCTGGCGCCGGGCTCCCCGTGGTGCTCAGGGCTGCGCCGCGGGCAAGGGCGAGCGCCCGAGGTGGCCGGACACCCCGGCTCGTATCGCCTGGGGTGCTGGGGGTCTTGCTGAGAGCACCTCCGGGAGCCCCAGGCTCCTGGAGTCCTGCTCGTCGCTGGTGAGGCCTGACACCAGGGTGAGGGGCACGGGTGGTTTTTCACTCTCGCAGCGGCTCAGTGGCGGTGGGGCTCGTGGGGGGGGGAGGTTTTGGGTGGGCGAGGGGGAGCAGGGCCCCCGCCAGGGTCAGGCGGAGAGAGGCTACAAAGGAGCCTTTGAAGGCGGGGTGGGGGCGAGGGGGCGGCGGAACCGGCGGCCGCTCCCCTGCCTTTGAAGCCGTTTCTGGGCTCCTCCAGCTCCCCCCAACCCCCCCCCCCAGTTTTTTTTTGATGCAGCGGTGGTTGCCTCCCCGCTGGCGCCATGCCACCCCGGCGGGGTGCCACCTCCCCGCAGGTGGGCGCTTCAAAGGGCTCGCGGAGCCCGCGGAAAGGCAGCGGCGGCGGTGGGGGGGGTGGGGGGGGGGACCGGCTCCGGCACGCACCGCCGCTTCCTGCAGCCGCGCCGGCCAGAGCGAGCCGGGGGGGGGGGTTGGGGAGCAGAGGGGGGGCACCTCGCACCGCCAGCCCGCCCGGCTCCCTGCCCCGCTCCGTGATTCCCCGTCGACATCCGCTCCGGGCTGCTCTGAGACCCAACAAACTCGTTGCGGTGGTGTTCGGGAGGAGGGGGGGGGGGCAGCCGTGCCCCGCTCCGAGCCTCCCCCCCCCACACCCCGTTCCGCCTCCCACCGGCAGCCCCCCCACCACCGCAGGGCCGGCCAGTGCCAGGGATGCTCCGGCAGCGCCCGCCGGGCCGAGGGGCGCCCGTGCCGCCCGGCGCCGCGGCCCCCTCTGCCGCTCTTGCTTCCTAATGGCTTTTGCTGTGTGTTTTTTTGTCTGTGTTGTGTCCCCAGTTAAATGGAAGTGGTCAAGTGAAAGTGCCCAGCCACTACCTGCCCACTCAGATGCTGGCTCCGCCACCTCCCCCCGGCATGCCCCGGTTGGCCGTCTCTCCTGACACCAAATCCGCCACGACAACTTCCGAGGGAGGGACGACCTCACCGACGTCACCCAGTAAGCACCCCGCGGCGCCCACCCCGTGCCCGCTGCCGCCCTCCCTCCGGCCAGGCCTTGCCCCTTCCTCTCGCCCCACCGTCCCTCTCGGTGCCGGGGGTGTTGTCCGAGGTGGCCTCCCCGGAGCCGGGGGGACTGGGGAGAGCGGGAGCAGCCGGCACGCAATGAGTTTGCTGGGTCTCAGGCAGTTCGTAGCGGGCAGGTCTTGGACGAGCGGCTGCTGCCCAACTTGCCCTTTTGGGCCAGGCCCCGGGTGCCACGGCGGAGTCAAAGCGCTGCGGGCCGGTCCGCCGGACCGCCCGGAGCCACCGATCCCTCGGAGATGGCCGGAGGAGCGTGACCGGGGTGGCAGGTCCGAGCCGAGCCCGGCGCCCGGCTCTGCCGGGCAGATGGGTGGGCAGGCCACGGCTTTGTCCCCAAAAAACCGCACGTGGCGAACGGCCGACTTGTGCGGGAGCCCAGCCTGCTAGGGAAGTCACGTCCCGTCCCCCCCCCGTGCCTCAGTTTCCCCACTGGACGGCAGCAGCGCCGGTGCCGGTAACGCAGGGATGAGCCAGTGCTGGTGCGGCGCGAGGACACGCAGCGACAGACGGCGCCGGGAGGGCTGGGGGCAGCCGGCCCTGCCGCGGCTGGGGGGCCGTGCGCCCGCCCTGCCCGGCCTCGGGGCCGCGCTCATGCTGCGCGCGGCAGCCACGGCGGGCGAGGGGCTGCGTGGCCCCCGTGCTGCTGTCACCGTCCTTTCGCTGGCACGGGAGCTCTTACCGCAGGGGCCCTGCGTGCCGGGGACCCCGGAGCCGCTCGGGCTGTCTGCCGAACGAAGCAAGCGCGAGGCCCTGGTGCAAATGCCCTGAAAACCTCGGGGGGGGCACTTAGGGGGGCACTTTGTGAGCAGTGGTGGCTGTGACGGGCTCGTTCCCCTCCGCTCCACCTTGGGTGGCTTCAACACGTCGTCCCGGAGGTGGTTAGGGGTGCTGGACCCCATGGACATAGAGGGCAGACCCCGGCATTGCCCCGGCGCTGGCATTTTGGGGCTTGCACGGTGCCCAGTGCCCTGGGCTGGCATCAGGGCGCGTGCCCACAGCAGCCGCCCGCAGTGCCCTCACTGCAGCACGGTGGGGAATGTCCTCATCCCCCCAGCGTTCGCGTGGGGACGAGTCACAAGGAGGATCGCGGCCGGCCTTCCCGGGGGGCAGGCTGCAAGCCGGGCACCCAGCACGTCGCGCAGCCGGAGCGCCGGTGCCTGGGTGCTGCCCGGCCGGACGGTGGGTGCGTGCAGCAGGGCTGGGAGCTCAGCTCCTGCCATCCCACTGCCTGCAGCTCCGCAACCTCCCGTGCCAAAATGCCGCCTCCAGGGCAGGAATTGCCCCGCTGGCAAAGGCAAAGGTTGAGAGCACCGAGAGTCACGCAATGTGTAAAGAAATCCCTGCCAAGCGCGGCGGGCGCAGCTCCCTCGCGGGCACGGCGAGGCCAGGCCGGCGCCGGGGGGGCGCGTGCGGCCGCAGAGGAGGGACCGGGCAGCGCCGAGTCCTTCCCCACGGTTCGAGTTGGATGCCTCGGGGTGCTGGCCCAGCACATGGGTGGCAGGTCCGGCGCGAGCCGCGGGTGGCTGTTCCCGCGGGGGCGGATGCTGGTTGCGCCGCCGGTGAGCTCCGGGCACAGCAGCCCGTCGTGATGCGGGTGCTCGGAGACAGCACCAAGGAGCTCAGCTGGGCTGGGTCGGGGGGGTCCTGCTGCTGGACCACGCCGCGGGGGCAGGAGGCAGCAGCGGGCCGGGATGGGGGGCAGGGGGACGTGGCTGAGCGACGCCGGCGGCTCCGAAAGCGCTCGCCCCACGGCAGCTCCGCTTGCCGAGCCCCGGCGCCCGCCCACCCGCCTGTGCCGCCCGGAGCGCCGTGGCGCAGCGTCCTCGCGCTCGGCTCTCCACCACCCAGCGCAAACCCCCCCGGGGCGGCAGGGCGCAGGCCGGGCACGGCTCCTGGCTGCCGGACCCGGGATGCCCGTGCCCGCGGTGCCGGCGAGCCGGCCGGCCGTGGTTCGTCCCCGGGGGGGGGTTCATTTGCGGCGCAGCCCGGCAGCCCGGTTAACGAGCTCTCATTTGTTCCCCAGCCTACTCTGCACCAGGCACGCCCCCTGCGAACCGTTCCTTCGTGGGATTAGGACCAAGGGATCCCGGGAGTATCTATCAGGCACAGGTGAGAGCTGGGGATGCTGCTGGGAGGGGACCGGCCCGCCGCAGCCGGCGACATGTGCACGCGTCCCAGGGAAGGATAGAGCATCAGGCCAGGGCTTTCGGGGGCATCGCTGGCCGTGCCGGCCGCCTGCAGCTCTCCGTGGGCTCTCCGCCCTGGTTGGGGGGGGGGGTCTCCCAGAAAGGGACCCCCAGGAAGAAGGATCCGGTGCCACCAAGCTGAGGTGACGGAGCCGTCGCCAAGGCCGGGCACCTTGTCGTGGCTCGGCCTCATGGACAGCCCCTCCGGGTGCCCGCGGCATCCCCGGAGGAGAGCCGCTGGGGGGACGCCCCGTGCCCGTGTCCCCCTCCCCGGGAGGGCACGGGCACCCCGCTCACGCCCCGCTGTGCCCGCCGGCCGCTCCGAGCCACAGCGGGCTGTGCCGCTTGTGCTTCCAGATGCTTTTAATTAGTCCTGCTTATTTTTTAATCTGTACTTCATTAGCGGGCGTTAATGAAGTGGACGCTCCCCATGGGGGGCATTGGCAAGAGGGGCCCTATGCCAAAGGGGGCTACTGGACCTGCCCAGTTAACCCAGTTGCAGCCGGGCACCAGTTCCAGCCTTCCCACCCAGCTGGGCCCCGCTCTTCGTCGCTCAGCTGAACTCCGTAGGAAATGTTTTCTTGCTGCCTTCGGACGCGCTGCACCCCGGAGGCAGCTGCATTTCTGGAACGTCCTCTCCACTTCCCTCTCCATCCTCCAGTTCCTCCGCCCCTCTGGGTCGTACGAGGAATTCCCCCGGCAAATACATGTAAAGACCCCCCCGTAATGCCAGGCCAGCGCTGGCCGGTGCCGGAGTCCTGCCGGCATCTCCTGGCAGGCGACACGAGGCAGCTGGCCTCAGCCCGCTCGGCAGCGGCAGCTCCGGGCGGCCACGGCCCCGGCTCGGGCGGCCGACGGGGCGTCCCCCGCTCAGCCCTCGCCCACCGCGGGGTTCCCCGGGCACGGGGGTCCCAGGTCGGCATCTTTCCTCCCTCGGCCGCCCGCCGGTGCCCGCCGCGGGCCCCGAACACAAGGGCTGTTTGTGCGGCGTCTCCGGAGGCGCCGGCGGCCGGGAGGATCCAGGTGAACACTGGGCTCATTCACGGCGCCGCGGGCCCCGGGGAGCGGCGGGCGGTACGTGCTCGGGAGCCCCAGCGCGCCGGGCCCGGCGGCTGTGCCGGGGCTGCCGACTCGCGGGCAGAGCGGGGCCCTCCTGCCCTGCGCCCCCGTGGCAGGAGCAGTGCGACTGGGGGGGCCGTGGGAGTAAGATGCTGCGCCGTGCCGTGGGGCACCCCAGGGTGCTGTGTTGTGCCATGGATGAGCTCTTGGGGGTCCTGAGCTGTGCTGTGGGGCACCAGAGGTGCTGTACCGTGCTAGGGGCAAACTCCCGGGGGACCTGAGCTGTGTCAAGGGGCACCCCAGGGTGCTGTGTTGTGCCAGGGACAAACTCTTGGGGGTCCTGAGCTGTGCCGTGGGGCACCAGAGGTGCTGTACCGTGCTAGGGGCAAACTCCCGGGGGACCTGAGCTGTGTCATAGGGCACCCCAGGGTGCTGTGTTGTGCCAGGGACAAACTCTTGGGGGTCCTGAGCTGTGCCGTGGGGCACCAGAGGTGCTGTACCGTGCTAGGGCGAACGCTTGGGGGTCTTGAGCCGTGCTGTGGGGAACCAGGGATGCTGTGCCATGCCAAAGACAAACTCTTGGGGGTCCTGAGCTGTGCCATGGGGCACCCAGGGGTGCTGTGCCATGCCAGGGACGAGCACATGGTGACACTGCTGAGCCAGGGGCGCTCTCCGGGGGATCCTTGGGGCGCTGTGGACACCCCAGGGCTCCGGCCATGCCAGCCCCATCCCGATGTCCCCGCTGCGGGGGCCGTGCCCCTCCTCACCCCAAGGAGCCCAGCACCCCCCCACACACACAAGGGTCACTGTTGGCCACTAGTGGCCCAGGACTCCTGGCCCCGGCTTTCCAGGCTGCGGGTGCCCCCCTGCCTTTCCCCGGTCGCCCACAGTGGCTGCCCGGCTCCAGGGGATGATACCTCCTGGTGGTCATCCCCACGGGCCGGGCTCTGCCCCACTGCTCGGAGCCTGCCTGGGGCTGGGGGGCAGCAGGCCGTGCCGCCGGTGGGGCTGAGCCCCGGCGCAGTCGGGGCATGTGGGGCGCAGGGGGTAGCAGGCCGTGCCACCCGTGGGGCTGAGCCCCGGCACGCTCAGTTCACGCGGGGCCAGGGGCAGCAGGCCGTGCCGCCTGTAGGGCTGAGCCCCAGCGCGGTCGGAGCACATGGGGCGCAGGGGCCAGCAGGCCGTGCCGCCCGTGGGGCTGAGCCCCGGCGCGCTCAAGTCACGCGGGGCCAGGGGACAGCAGGCCCTGCCGCCCGTGGGGCTGAGCCCCTGCGTGGTCGGGGTACATGAGGCCGGGGACCAGCAAGCCATGCCGCCCGTGAGGCTGAGCCCTGGCGCGGTCGGTTCACGCGGGGGCCGGGGGGCAGCAGGCCGTGCCGCCCGTGGGGCTGAGCCCTGGCGCGGTCGGGGCACACGTGGGGCCGGGGGGCAGCAGGCCGTGCCGCTCGTGGGGCTGAGCCCTGGCGCTGTCAGGTCACGCGTGGCCGGGGGGCAGCAGGCCGTGCCGCCCGTGGGGCCGAGCCCCGGCGCGCTCGGGTCACGGGGGGCTGGGGGGCAGCAGGCCGTGCCGCCCGTGGGGCCGAGCCCCGGCGCGCTCGGGTCACGGGGGGCCGGGGGGCAGCAGGCCGTGCCGCCCGTGGGGCCGAGCCCCTGTGTGGTCGGGTCACACGTGGCCAGGGGTCAGCAGGCCGTGCCACCCGTGGGGCCGAGCCCCTGCGTGGTCGGGTCACGCGTGGCCAGGGGTCAGCAGGCCGTGCCACCCGTGGGGCCGAGCCCCTGCGTGGTCGGGTCACGCGTGGCCGGGGGGCAGCAGGCCGTGCCGCCCGTGGGGCCAAGCCCTGGCGCTGTCAGGTCACGCGTGGCCGGGGGGCAGCAGGCCGTGCCGCCCGTGGGGCCGAGCCCCGGCGCGCTCGGGTCACGGGGGGCCGGGGGCCGTGCGCGGTACCCGCCGTGGGGCCGGGGGGCAGCGGCCCGCGGGGCCGGGGCGCCGTGGAAGGGTTAAGGGAGGCGCGGGAGGGGCCGCCCCGCGCCGCGCCCGCCGCGCCGCCCCGCGCAGTCTGGTTGCCAACGGAAACCAGACGTGAGGTAATGGCGGGACGGACCTGAACGTGGCGGGGGGGGGCCGTGCCGAGCCGGGCCGGGCCGCGCCGGGCCGGGCCGCGCCGGGCAGGGCACTAACGCTGGCCTCTCTCTTCTCTCCCCGCTCAGTCCTGGTACCTGGGATAACCGCAGCTGTGCCACCCCTTCGCCTCCCTTCTCCTCTGCTTTAGGCACCCTGAGAGGAAAAATAAATGCACGGCCCAGAGCACCAGGCCCAGCCTTGCGGTGAAGACGGAGAGCGCGAACCGACGACGACGACGACAAACGAAACCCCAAACGGAGGGAAGGAGAGAGGGGAGAGGAAGAAGGAGAAGGTCCCACTTTTTTTTTTTTTTTTTTTTTTAAAAAAGAAAAAACAGGAAAAACAAAAGAAAACAAATCAAAAACCCTACCAAGACCTTCCCCCCCCGCCCGCCCGCCGGCCCGCCGAGGCGATCCGCCTCCGATTTGCCAGAAAACAAGCAAACACACGGAAAAAAAAAGAAAAAAAACACACGCTCTTTGCCGCGGCGGCCGAGCTCTCCGCCAGAGACCCGACACAGCTCGTGACGGCGATCGCAGCAGCAGCAGCAGCAGCAGCAGCGGGGCCGCGGCGCTGGAGACCTGCCGGCCGCTCGCCGAAGGGTTGTATATGCAAAATTGTCTTTACTCTTTCGTTCTTGCCTCTTGTGAGTAGAAAAGAACAAATATTGCCGCCCCTTGCTCCGCCGCCGTGCGCCCCCCACCCCCGATCCCCGCCGCCCCCCACCGCTCCCCGTCCCTCCCGGCGCCCCCGGCAAGCTCTCGGGGCCGGGCCGCAGCCCTTGGCGCGAGTCGCCACGGCGGCGGTGGCGGAGGGGGGATTACGTCTCGCCGCCGCCGGACCCCCCCCGGCCCCACGGGGTGACCCCCGCTCCGCTGGCGCTCGCCTGCCCGGCGCCGCTGGACGGGAGTTGGGGGGGGGGGGGTCCGCGCCGCCTGTGGTGCGAGCAGCCGGGGGCATTGCCGCCACCGGGGCAGGCGGAGGGGGCACGGAGCGTGGCCAGGCCCCCCCCCCCACCCCCCCCCCAGCCCCACCGTGCCCCCGGCGCCATAACCTGTCTCTCCGCGACGCCTTAAGCCGCCGGCGCGAAGCTTTCCCTGCCGCCCGGGTTGCACGGCTTGCGCGGGGGGAGAAGGGGGGTCTCCCGGGGCGAGCCCGGGGGCCGCGGGAGCCGGGGCGTGCGCGTAGAGCTATGCATTCCTGTGGACAGGTACCAGGTGGACTTGCGACGAGAGGGTTCGATTGTGTTGCACATTTTGTAGGAAATGCACTTTTAAGAGAGAATCCTAAAAAAAGAAAAAAAATGACAAAAAAAAAAGGAGGAGGAGGAAGAGGAGGAGGGAGAAGACAGGAGCCCCCCCCCCACCCCAGCACTGGCTTGCCGGGACGGGTGGTTTGTTGTTGTTTTTTTTTTTTTAATTAAAAAAAAATGATGGAGAGGAGAAAGGAAGAGCGAGGAGGAGGAGGAAGAGCAGAGCCTCCGTAAGGGGACGGCGGCCCGCGCCGCGGGGGCGCTGAGCTGGGCCGCGGCGCCGGCGCCCCTCGCCGCCCGCCCCGCCGCCGTGACCCCCCGTGGCTGCCGGCGTGGGGAAGGGCAGCGCTGCCCGCTCCGTCAAGTGCCTGAATTTCGTGGCAGCGCGGCCGGGGCCCGGAGCAGGGAGCAGCCCCCAACCCCCCTCCCCCCCCCCGGAGCCGGATCCGGAGCGTCCCGGGACGAGGGACGCGGAGCCACGTGGCGGCCTGGCGCCGGCTCTCCCGCTCGCGGAAGGACGACGACGACGTGTCCGGGAAGGAGACGGAGACCCCCCCCCGCCTGGCCCCATCGGCCATGGCTGCACGGAGATCGGCGGCGGCGCTGCAGCCGCTCCGGGGTTCCCTCTGCTCACCCTGGAGAAGAGGAGGAAGAGGAAGAGGAGGAAGACGAGGATGTCGCCACGGCTCCAAGGCACCGGCTGTCTCTTGCAAGAGGGGCTGCTTCCGAGCGGGACTCCGGGGCCCCCGAGCGCCGCAGCGGGACGCCGGGAACATGCCGGGGTGCCGGCGCGAGGACGCCGCAGAGGCACGCTGCCGCCGGCGGCACACCGGAGACACGGAGCCACCGGGAAAGGGGGGAAGATCCCTCCCCCCCCACCACCGAGGGAGGCCTGGGGGCCACCAGCGCGAGGCAGAGCCCGGCCGTGCCGGCGAATGTCACCGACGCCGAGCCGGGATGGGATTTCAGCCTCCGGCCGGACACATGCCAGGATACCCCGCGAGCCGCGCCGCGGACCGGCCGCCCCGGCGTCGCCTCCCGCCTCCGGCACCGCCGCTCCCGCCCGCTCCCTCCTCGCACCTGCCCGGCCGCCGCCGTCCCCCAGCCCCGGGGACGCCGGTCCCGCTCTCGCTTCCGCTTCTTGCTTCCCCCTCCCTGTGCCCAGCAGGCTTGCGCGGCCGCCGGGGCTCCCGCCGCTCCGGACCCCCAGCCCAGGGCCAGCGAAGCTGAGTCGAGCTCCGGGCCGCATCCTGCACGGCCCCGGGCGGTGGGTGCTGCCGCCTGCTCGATGCCCCTTGGCTCGGGCACAGCCTGGCGCCGATCGGAGGGAGGTGAGAGAAGGGGGGGTCCGGGGAGAAAGGGCTGACGCAGGAAATCCCAAAAAGACAAAAAAACCACCCACAGACACAAGGAAAAAAAAAAAGAAAAAGAGCGCTTGACGGAGAGGGAAACTTCTTTTTTTAAATATAAAAAAAAGACAAAAAAAAAGACAAAAAAAAAAGACAAATAAACTGCATGGTGCTTTAACACGATCTCGTGACCTGGCTCAACCCATCAGTGGATGGCTGATGCTGTGCATGGCAGACTGTATTAACCGGCTCTACCTTCCCCCCCCCCTTCAGAAAAGAGAAAAAAAACACAAAAAAAGACAAAAAAAAATCTGTACAAAAGAAAAAAAAAAGGTCCAAAAAAAAAATCCATGTTTTCCTAATTTGCACGAAAATTTTATACCACATGATGTGCCTTGCCTTCGAAGACTTAAGTATTACCAGAAATGATATCACTGCACAGGAATAGCTGCATGTGTCGGGCGCCAAGGCCCCGGGGGCTTGGGGCCGTTCGCCGCCGGCGAGCGCGGGCGCGCGGCCGAGGACGCCGGGGCCCCGCTGGGGCCGCTCGCCGGCGCCGTAGCCGGCTGCATGTTTTCTTCTTGCGTTGGGCCGCGGGGCCGGAAAGTCCCTTTTTTTCTCTCTGTTTTTTAAGAGTTTCCCCTCGTAAACGTCTTCCAGTTGTTAATACCAAGTGCATCCTGTATGAAAACACACCGGAATATGCAATACCTGTTTTGTCTATGTTGTTAGGTGTTTTAGCCCAAGGGTCCTGCTGGCGGCTGGACGCGGGGGCCCGGCCGGCGGGCGGTTTTCTGCTGTTCGGCGGGGATGGAGGTGTGTGTGTGTGGGGGGGGATCAGGCCGTTCCTTTGCTTTTCCCCTTTTTTTCCCCTCCTGTTCGGCTCGGAGCGATTCCAAGGCGGCGAGCAGGAGAAGCGCGGCCGGTACCGGCGGGATGGGGAGCAGCCGGCGCCTCGGCTCCGCTCTTCGGGAGCGCTGCCGGGGAGGGGACCCGGGCGGCCGGCGGGAAGGGGTCCGGCCTGGACAGAAATGTCCGTCGCTCCCCCTTCTCCCCCGGGGAAGATGCTCAGGGACGAGCTGCCCCGGGTGGTGGTGGGGGGGGGGGACCCAGGGCATCCCTCGCCCCTAAAGCATCGGGGCAAAAAGAGGGTGTCCTGCCCCCCCCCACCCCCCACCCTAACTTGGCTTCTTGCTCGACGGGGCGAAATCGGAGCAGCTTGGGCCCTCGGAGGGGCTGGCGGCTCTGTCCAGGCGGCCGTCGCCCGCTGCGTTCCCCCCCCACCTTGCCCGCGCCCTCCATCGCCTCCCTCCGTCCCCATCGGCTTCGCCCTCGCGCCGGCGGCGCCCTTCGCCAGGGCTTTGCGTGTTCCCTGCTGCCCGCAGCGCCTGGGCGCCGAGCCGCCTGCTCAAAATCACGACTTTTGCCTTAAAAATCAAGCTGCTTGTCACCCTCCCGGGCTGGCAAGGAGAACGCCCGGCTCTGCTTTGAAGGCGAAAAGGAAAAAAGAAAAGAAAAAAAAAAAAAGCCTCTTCCCGTCGCAAGCGCGGCGCCGAGGCCCCGTTTCCACGGGGCGCCCCGAGCTGGCGATGGAGGCAGGAGGTTCGGGAAGGCTGCGTGCAGCGCCCTGGGGCGAGAACCCCCCCCCCTGCCGCCGCCGGGGTCCGCAGCCTCTCCCGCCGCCCCGGGAGCAAATCGCTGCTTTTTTTAATGAAGAAACATTGTCGTTGCTCACTTTTTTTTTTTTTTTTTTTTTTTGGTGTCGAAAGTATTAGCTGGTGGTTCGGGGGCAGGAGAGCGGCTGCAAGGTGGGGGCAATGCTTGCGCGGTGCCCTTCGGGGGCTCGTTGCCTTTTGGTCTCTCTCCCGCCGTGTTTTTCCGATGATGATTGTTGCGTTTTTCCACGCCGTGGGCCAGGCAGGGAACGGTTTGAAGCAAGGAGTGCATGGGGGGGGGGGGCGGGCTTGGGGGGGAGGGCGCGGGGAGGGAGGGCGAATCGGAAAGTCCTTGGGAGAATCCTCTTTATGCAATGTGCAGTATTGTTTTCTGCAAGGACAATGCAACACAAGTAGCGTTAGTTTAGTGTTAAAAAAAAAAAGAATAAGAAAAAAGAGAAAATTGCAAAAAAAAAAAAAAAAAGGTTTTAAGGATAGAAAAGATTCAGTTTAAAGCAAAAAAAAAAAAAAAAAAAATTTTATCACATACGACCGGAGTGACAAACGCAGGAGTGAGCGGGCCATGGGCCCGCAGCGGGGCCTCGGGGGCCGTGGTCCCCCGGCTGGGAAGTAGCATCCTTCAAGGCATCCCCAATCCAATCCCGTTAGTGCAAGAGATACCGACACAGCTGCTCGGGTTGTGTTCGAGCATGGAAATTTGGGGGGGAGGCGAGGGGCGCTGGCGCCTCTCGGGCCTGGGCCACGCAAGACGAGAAAGTCCCCTCGCCCGGCTGGGGAGGGGGAGCAAGCCCCCCCCAACCCGGCCCCGCTGGGGATCCCCCTGTGCTGCCTTTAAATCCTCGCCAAGGCCGGTCCCGAGCTGGGGAGAGCCAGAGGCCGGCTCGCCCCGAGACATCGCGCCTCTGGCCGGCTCTGCGAAACAGCCACAAAAAACCGCCCTCGGAAAGAAAAGCACCTTAAAGACAAAAAATAATAATAATAAAAAAGAGCAAAAATCATGGAATCACCCCCCCAACACCCCCAGGAACCCAAATCCCGGCGGGCTGCGGCCGGCACTCGCAGCGCGGGGGGCTTTGGGCCCGAGGGGGCTTTCTCGTCGGCGTGGCCGCGGGGGTCCCGCGGGGCCGGGGAGCGCTCGCCGCCCCCGCCGCTCCCCTGCGATATTTGCACTGCTCCACTCTCACACTTGGCTTTCCTGCTCTCGTTACACCCAGCCCCCGGTGGGGACGTGGGCCGCATCCTGCGTGGGCCGGCTGCGCGCCGCGCCATCGCCCCCGAAAGGCTCTGCCCGGAGGGAATATGCAAAATCCACCGAGCGCCGCCTCCACTGCCGCTCGCAGCCGGCGCCGGCCGGGGGTCGGCGGCGCAAGGCGAGGAGGGGATGGGGAGGGCGGACGATCGCTGCGGTTTGGGGGCTTTATTTGGATTATTTTGTTGTTGTTTTTCAACTCGTGCGCCGTGATCCCCCCCCCCGCCCCTTCCCCCCCCCCCCCCGGCCGGCCCCGCCGCGCGTGGTGGGCTCGGGCCGCGGGGGTGGGGTGAGGGGGGGGGGCCGCAATCGGCTCCGCCGACGGGGCGGGCGCAGCAGCGGCTCCCCCCACCCCGCTCCCCGCCCATCTCCCGGCCCCGACGCCGCGGGGAGCCGCCGGGGCCGCGGCCTCCCGCCGCCCCGAGACAATCAGGCCGGGCAGCAGCGCCGCGTGGCCCGGGCACGCGTGGGAGCGGCGGCCGGGGCCCGCCGCGACAATCCCGCGGGGCGCCGCGCCCGCCGCCGGCCCAGCGCTCGCTTCGGTATTTCATGCACTACAGTTTCTCTAGAGGGTTTTTAATTGTTTTCGTTGTTGTTGTTGTCGACTTCTTGAGAAGAAAAGCATAAAGAGAAAAAAAAAAAAAGTCCTTGCGACCTATAAATAAATAAAAAAAAAAACCCTGTACATATATATATATATATATCCACATATATATATGTGTGGCGCTGCAGGGGCTGGGGGCGAGCGGCCGGCGGCTCCCGGCGGCAGGAGCGGCCGGTCCTGCGCGGGGCCCCCTGCGCGCCGCCGCGCAGTTAAGGTACTTTAAATCGCAAAGTAAGGAATATATATATATATATATATATGTATGTATGTATGTAATTTTTTTTTTGTACTATGAGTTTGAAATTGCTGCTTTCTGTTTCTCTGACTCACATATCGACCGGGGAGGGGAGGTTGCGGGCTTCGCGCCCACCTGCCCCGCTCGCGGCTCGCCGGGGCCAGCGCGGCGCTCGGGAGCCGGCGGCAGCACTGGGGGCGAGCGCCCGGCCCGGCCTCGCCGCTGCCCGCGCCCCGCGGCCCCGGCCGGGCTCCGCGGCTCGGGTCTTCTCCAGCCTTTTGCCCCCGCGGCTCCTGCCCGTTGCCGCGGGGCGCCCGGCTCGGCGCGCCCCGGGGGGGGCGGCGGGGGGGGGGGGGGGGCACCGCTCGGCCCCCGGCGCCGCCGGAGGCGACTGTTTGCCACATGCAGAACGAAGCGAAGTTTGGGGAGAAAAAGAAAAAGGAAAAAAAAAAAAAAATGAGGAAAGAAAGAAAAAAGGGAAGGAAAAAAAAAAGGCAGAAATCCAACAAAAAAGAGACGACGGAGCAGCCGGCAGGAATACGACTACATCAATACCAAAAATCCCCGACGCAGTGCCTCTCACTACTGCCGGCTCGCCGTCGCCTGCTTTTTTGGGGACGCTTTGAGTTACCCCGGGACGAGGCCCCGGCTCCGCGAGTGGGACCGGGCAGCAGCCCCAGGGCGCCGCGGCTGCGGCCCGGCCGCCCGCGATGCCTTTTTTTCTTCTCCTTTCCTTTTCTTCCTTTTTCTTTCCTTTTTTTTTTCTTTTCCTTTTTTTTTTTTTTTTTTTTTTTTTTGCGTTCTTCCTTCCCCCCACCTTCCGCAGAGAAGATTTGGGTTGTTTTCCTTTCTCTCAGTTATATTTTACAGACATTACGGCAATAGTTATTCTGTTTCTCGCTTCTCGCTTCGCTGTACACATTACACACACCTACGAACACACCAGGGCAGGCCGAGCCCGGGGCTGCCTCCCCGGACAGTGCCTTTCTCGGCAAAACTCTCCCATCAAAATCGAGCCCCCCCTCCCCCCTGGTTGCGAATCCTCCTCACCTGCCCGTCCCCGCCGTCCGCCCCGGGTCCCCTGCATGACACCCCCTCCCCACCCCGTCCTGCCCGTCCCCTGCCCCCTCCCCAAGCCCCTTTCGCTCGTCTCCCTGGTGCTTCACGATATTTGATTATAACATTGTATGCAGCCATTACTGATTAGCAGTCGCTCCTACCTACATACAATTTACTGAAAGTGACTATGGGTTTTTTTTTCCCCCCCTATGCAAAAAACAGAAAAAAAAAAGAAGGAAAAAAAAACAGACAAAAAAAAAAGACAAAAAAGACAAAAAAAAGGAAAGAAAAAAAATAAGAAAAAAATGTATAAAAATTAAACAAGCTATGCTTCAACTCCACGCCGCGTCCGTGCTTCCTTCGTCGCCCCTCCTGCCCCGCTGGGGAGGCTGATGCGTGGGCTGGGCGCTCGGCTGGGGGGCACCAGCCCTCCCGCCCACCCCCCCTGAGGAACCCTGGTGTCCTGGGGAGGCACTGGGTTGTACTGGGATGGAGCCCCCCCATGCGGGGCAGGGCAGATCTGGGTACAGTCCGTGGTGCCCATCACCCTGGTGGTGCTGCCCCCCACCCGTGGGTGCCAGAGGGGCCCCTGCCGTGGATGTGGGGTCGGCGCGGGCACCCTGGGGACGTGGGTGCCTTTGCACCCCCCCCCATCCTGCCATCCCATGGAGAGCAGCTCGGGCAGGATTAGGGCCGCAGCTGCCGGCACTGTGCCGGGGCGCCCGCGGGCACCACCTGGCCCTGCTCGGAGAGCCCCGGGCACGGCAGGGACATGGGCACAGGGGCGCGGGCACGGACACACGGCCACACGGGGAGACGTGCAAACGGGGCACAGCGCTGCGTGCGCGCCCGAAGGGACACGGGGCCAGCGGGCAGGGACGCGGAGAAGGTGGCACAGGGCGGGGGGCTCGGGGATATGGGGCAGGGGACGTAGGGAGCATGGGACAGAGGGACGCGGGACAGAGGGACATGAGGCAGGGGGATGCCGGACTTGAGGGTATGGGGCAGGGGGACACACATGGGGCACGGGGCGTGGGGCAGGGTGTCCGTGGGTGGCAGCGGGGCACAGGGCACGTGACCGGGCCCCCCAGCCCCCCCCCCAGGTCACGGATTGCTCCCGGTGACGTCACCGCCCTCACCCCCATGACGTCACCGGCCTCAGCCGCGTGTCACCCGGGCTGCGGGGTCACGGGACCAAGTGCCTCGACTGGCAGGAGCCGCTGCGGGGGGGTGGGGGGGTGGCGGTGGGGGGCGGGGGCGAGCCGGACGCCTGGGCCCCTCGGCGGGGGTGGGCCCCGGGACGCGCTGCCGCCGCCGGCAGGGCGCTGGCTCCCCCCCGTGGGCACAGCGGAGCCGGGGCAGGCGCCCAAGGCGTGTCCCCCCCCCCCGCCCCGCCCCACGCGCCCCGCGGTGGCACGGGGCGGCCCCGCGGTGCCCGCCGCCCCCCGGCGCTGTGGGGCGCTGGCGCAGTGTCACGGGGCCCCTGTCCCGTCCCCCCGCCACCGTGTTTCCCCCCCCCCCCGGTCCCCCCGGCGTCGCAGCTGCAGACCCCTCGCCCCTGCGCGGGCTGGCAGCCTTTACTGGCGACGGCGCGTACAGCTGGGGGGCGGCCCCGGCGCGGGGGGGCTCCGTGCCCCCCTCCCCGGCGCGCCCGGCCCCGCCGTCGCTCGGGGAGCACCCCACCGCCCCGGGCTTGCCGCCAGGCGGCCTCGGCCTGTCCGCACCCCCGGGTGCCCACCCCGGACTCTGCCCCCCACGCCAGCCCTCCGCCAGGCCCAGAGCTCTGTGGGTGCAAGTGTGTGTGTGTGTGGGGGGGGGGGGGGGTCCCTGCCTGGTCCCCAGCTCAGGGCCGCTGCCAGGCCCTGCCCTGCCTCGGTGGGGCTCAGCACCTTTGGCTCCCAACGCCAGGCGGGACAGCGCAGCCCCACACCGGAGCTGTGGTCGGGGGTGGGGGGCAGGCCTCCCCCCCCCAAACTTTGCCCTCCCCAATCCATTCCGGTGGGCACCGAGATCCAGCCCGGGTCTTGGTGGCAGCCGCAGGGGCTGCTGCTGGCACCCTTCACCCGCTGCCTGCACCAGCAAAACCCGGACTGGATCCCTGCCCTCCCGGGCTGGGGTGAGAACGAGCCCTAGCGACTCCCCAGGACCCACTAAAGCCCAGTGCGCCCAGTCGGAAGAGACACCCAGCAGTGGCAGGGGCTGCCCCCAGGCCCCCCCAGAGACCCCCAAGTCCAGGCAGCTGGGGCTGCGCCAGGCCGCGCGGAGCCGCCGGCGGGGCTGCGGCCGCGTCGCCGTCCGCGGGGAGCAGGGTGGCCCGGCGGGGCGACGGGGCTGCGCCGGGCAGCATCTCACAGGGACGTGGCTTTGCTCTTCTCCTCCTCGTTCTCCACCGCCGAGTTTTCATAGGCGGCCCTCTCGATCCTGCCGGAGGCGGGAGGGCGTCGGCAGGGCCCAGGCGTCCGGGCAGCAAGGGCCGGGCGCCCCCAGCCCCATCCCAGGGGCGTCCCCATGTGACAAACACTCGTCCCCCCCCCGTGGGCAGGACATGGGCTTTAACCTCCCATCTGCCCACGCTGGCACCTCCCGAGGACAACCGGGGGCGGGGAAACTGAGGCACAGACCGGGGCCGGGGGGGGGGGGGGATTTTTCGGCCGGAGGGTGTGGGTGGGCACAGGGTGCCCACGCAGCCCGGGACACGGTACCTGTGGGCTTCCTGGCTTTCCTGGGACACGTCGCTCTTCCTGCAAGGAGAGGAGGGGGGTGAGCGGTGCTTGGGGACCCCCCCTCCCGTCCCCTCCCCGCATCCCCCAGCTTCCCCCACACACACCCCATCGCGCACCCGGTGCCTGGCACAGCCAGACCGTGCCCCCCCCCCCCCCAGGCTGCCACGTGCCCCCTTCCACGGTGCAGCACCCGGTGCCGGCGCAGGATGCGGCCGAGGGCCGCGGCCCGTCCGCACCGCCCCACCTGCGCGTCCTGATCCGCCAGAGCCGGTTGGCAAGCAGGAGCACGAAGACGATGAAGAGGAAGACGACGACGGCCGTGAGGCCGATGAGCCAGGGCTGCAGCTGCTTGGAGCCGGTGGCTGCAGGGCAGGGGGACAGGGACGGGTTCAGGGGACGCGTCCTGTGGGGGACAGGACCCCTCCACCCTGGGGACACGGGGGACTGGGACATTGGGGACACTGGGGGACATTGGCGGCCACCCAGGTACCCCCTCCTGCACTGTCCCTTGGGTGCCAAGCCCCCGTGATGGACAGAGCCACCCCTGGCACCGCCACAGCCGTCCCCTGTCCCCGCAGGAGCACGGGCCGTGGCAGTGTGGGGGTCCGGCACGGCATGGGATGCCAGGCACCCCCAAATCTCACTGATCTGACCCCAAAATGGTTGCTCTGGTGCTGCCCTGTGGGCATCGCCTGGTGACTTGCACCCGCTGGCGGGGTGACGCGTGGGTGCCCTCAGCAGGGAGGGTCCCTGCCAGCCCCAGCCCGTCAGTAGGGCGCTGGGACGGACTGGTCCTCCTGGGAAGGTCTGCTGGGGGGGGGGCTGTGCCACCCCTCTCAGGGCACCCGGAGGGACGCTGGTGGCACATCGGTGGCACCTACCTTCTTGTCCCTGCGCGGTGGCTGCGAGGACGAGCAGGAGCAGGAGCGAGAGGGGTGGCGGGGCCGTCGGCCTCTGCATTTTGGGCTGCGCGAGGCACGGGGAGGCGGACGGACGGACAGACGGACGGGCGGACTGGGCGCGGCAGGACCCTGGATCCCGAGGTGGGCTCGCCGCCGCCGCGAGCACTCTGCACCGCGGGGCCAACGGGCGCTTTTATTGGGCTCAAGAGGGCAAATGCCACCAACTGCCATGGCAACGGGGTTTCTTTAACCCTTGGGAGGTGCCACCTCCTCCCCGCCGGGCTCAGCCACCAGCCCCCTGGGGCCACCACCCTGGGGCCCGTGGGGCGCAGCGGGGAGCCCCAGCCTGGGGGCGCTCCTTTGGGGCGAGCCGTGGGCACCCAGCGAGCCCCGGGCACCCGGCGCCCACCCCGGGAGGGCAAAGCCCCGGAGGCACCGGGTCCTGACCACGGTGGGGAGGGGAGGCACTGGGATGGAGAGGCTTGACAGACCGGGCGTACTGGGAGTAGAGGACGGATGGTGGCCGTGTGGCTGCCCCAGGCAGCGGGCAGGGGCGTGCGGCCACCAGGAGATGCCCCCCGTGCCAGCCAACAGTGCTGCCTGGGAGCAGCACGCTTTGGGGCCAGAGGAGAAAGATTTGGGGTTGCTCTTTCTCTTTCCTTCCTTCCTTCTTTCCTTTTTCCTTTTTTTGGAAATACAGTTGGTTTTGCCCCAAAGCCCAGGAGGGCAGGATTTGCCCCTTGCGGGGAGCTCAGGGCTCTTCTGAAGCTCAGCTTCATCTTGCAGGTGCTCAGCCCTGGCCTCGGGGGAAGCTCTTGGCCCATGGGGACCTGCTACCCTCCGCAGCGGGCGGTGGGTGGGTGCGTGGATGAACGAATGGATGGGTGGACAGATGGATGGGTGAGTGGATGGACGGACAGATGGACGGATGGACAGATGGATAGGTGGAGGGATGAGTGAACAGGATGGATGGACAGGTGGGTGAGTGGATGGATGGAGGGATGAACAGATAGGTGAAGAACCTCCATCTGTCTTCCAGGCCCCGGGGAAGGGGGCAGGGTGCCAGGCTGGAGCCCGTACCCAGGGCAGGCAGTGCTGGCGCACCCACTGCCGGCCCTACCCACGCCAACGTCAGCTGGGGGGCGGGCAGTGGGGCTGAGCCAGCACGGGGCACCCCGGGGCCAGCAGGCACCCAGGGCTGCCCCACGGGGGGTTGGCATGGACTCCCGCACCCCAGACCATATGGGGCTTGTGGCTGCTTTGCCCCTCCGCCTCCTCCACCTCCCACCAGGGTGGCTTTGGGAGCACCCACGGGTGCCGCTGAGCTCTGCCCCATCCGCGGGGGGCTCGGCCCAGCGGTGTCCAGGGCACGGATCAGGCGCCGGTGCACAGCCGGCAGCGGAAGCAGGGCCACGGCGAGCGCGCGTGCGTGCAGGCACGCGGGGCAGCGTGTGCACGCCTGCCTGCGGCCGCGGGCCCGGGCGGGCCCGCACATCTGTCCGCACAGCTGTGCACGTTTGTGCCTGCGCCGGGGCGGGCGGCGGCGCCGGACCGCGGGTCCCTGTGCGCAGCTGCCGGTGGCTGCGCAGGGGGACGTTCGTGTGTGTCCGTGCCCCGTGCGCACCTGCGTTCCCCTGTGCACACGTGTGCGTGCGCATGCACACGTGTGCACGCCTGTGCGCGTGCGCGTGCACACAAGTGCTTGTTCGTACGTGTGCACGCTCGCGTGTCGCTGAGCCTACGCGTGCGTCCGTCGTACCTGCGCCCAGCGAGCCGCGACGCAGCCAGGGGCCGCATCCTGCAGGAACCGGGCGCGAGCCCCGCGGGCCGGCCCGGCTCTGCTCCCGCACCCGCGAGCGCGGCTTTCCCCCGGCACAGGCCGGGAGGTGGCACCGTCCTGGCCACCACCACGTGCACGCGCTTGTCACACGGGGGACGACAACCCGGGCTCAGCCAGATCGCTTTATTGACGGAGGCGGCTCGGTACGAGCCTGAGATAAGTGCCGGGCTGTGCCAAGGACGGCACTGCCCCGGCACGGCCCGCGGGGCTGCCGGCGCCTGCGCATCCTTCCCGGGCCGGGCCGGGCCGCGGCGATGGGCGCGCGAGGGGCTGCGCGGGCACCGGGCAGAGCAGCGGGGACGCGGGCTGCAGCGCGCCCGCCCCGCGAGCCCGACGGCCACCAGCTCCCGAACTGCCGGGCGGCCGCAGGACGCCGGGGCCACGCGGGTCCCAGCGCGCGCGGGGCGTCCCCGAGCCCTACAAGAACCTCTTCTTGCGGGAGTCCGCGAAGGAGATGGAGTTACGTGGGGTGGCGGAGGGCAGCGCCGGGGGGATTTCCACGCCTGGCAGCGCTCCGGTGCCTCTGCCCTCCTGCTCCTCCGCCGCCACGGCCTCGTCCTCCTCCGGCCACTCCACGTCCAGGACGTTCCCCTCAGCCATCGCTTCCTTCTCCTCCTCGGGCTTGGGCCCGAAAGCCCAGTCTGCAAGGGCAGAGACGGAGCCCTAAGCGGCGCGTCCCCGCGGTGGGAGAGGCCGGGCCGGTCCCCAGCCCCGGCCACGGGGCTGCCTCTGCCACGAGGAGCAAATGCCTGCAAGCTGCCAGCTCCGCCGCGCTGGTGCCAGGGCTGCGAGTGCCCGCGGGGCCGAGGCCACCAAGGAAACAACCGCCCGTCAAAACCATCTGTGGGGGAAGCCCACCACCACTACTCGGTCCCGTAGGGAGTCGGGAAGCTCGACGCCGCCCCGGACCCACGTCCCGGGCAGCCCCGAGCCCGCGCACTCACCGGCGAAGTCGTGTACCAGATCCTTGATGAGGTGCCCCACGATGGCGTATGCCACCACCAGCACCAGGACAGCCGCCATCACCAGGTAGAGGACGTAGCGGGGCAGCCGGATGCTGTCCAGGGCTGGGGGCTTGTAGTCCACGTACAGCACCTCATCCTCTTCAGGGGTGGACTGCAGCAGGTGCCGTGCTCCCCCCGTGCCAGGGAGCAGGGTCCCACTGCCCACCGCGGTGTCCCCCACAAGGGCCATTGCCAGCTGCCCCCGCACCCCAGCCCAGAGCCACCGAAGCCTCCACCGTGCCGGGGGTCCCAGGGGAGAAGCGGCATCGGGGTCCCGGGCACTCCTCCTGTGTGCCCGCGGCGTGCCCGGGGAGGGAGCTGGCGGCTCACCCCGCCAGCACGGACTGCGGGGTCGCCATGCCCGGTGGCAGGGTGACACCCTGCTCTGGGTGCCGGGGAGCCGCTCGCCAGCCTCCCTGCAGCGCAAGAGGACAGAGCATCTGAAGGAAGGAGCTTAACGCCTGTTAATCCGGGCGCAGCCCGAGCACGCTCAGCCTGGGGGGCGGCGAGCGCTTGCTCCCCAGCATGGCTTGGGACCCCCCAAATCCACCTGTGGGGCAGTGCCGCAGGCATCTCTGCCCCCTTCCGAGCAGGGAACTGGCGGTGCCCAGAGGACCCCCAAGCGCAGGGCCGGGGAGGGATGCGCAGAGCCCTGCTGAGGAAGGCGCGCAGGCCCGCTCCCCCCGGGCCCGGCTAAATCCCTGGCCAGGCCCTGAATTCCCCGAGCAGATGGTGTGAAATCCAGCAGCAGCACCCTGCCACCCGCTCCCAAGGACACCCACCACCCTCTGATCTGGGGCGGAGGATGCTGTGGGGCAAAGGGGCAGGCGTTGCAGTCCGCGGACAGGGTGCTTCTTGCAGAGCCCACTGCGCCTCAAGGGCTTCGGAGAGAGCAAAGCAACCCACGGCGAGCGGCCGAGCATCTTCCCAGATGCACCCGCTGGGCGCAGCATCTCCGCGCCCAGCATCTCTCCTTTGATGAGGATCAAAGGGGTGCAGAGCCCAGATGCCGCCCAGAAACGATGCCCTCAGCACTGGGATTTGATGGGCAGGAGACTGCAGGGTTCAGGGCTGGGCACGGGTCAGCCTCCAACGCCCTGGGCCTGCCCTGATGCCCACGAGCTCCAGACCGACAGGGTCCTATGCCATCGTCCCGCACCAGCTGCCCAAATGACCTTAGAAAATAATAAAAAACAATCCTTTCCCAGGGTGGGTTTGCCAGGGAGAGATTAAAGTGCTGGAGTCAGAGCTACGGGTGCAGTGCCAAGGCAGGGCTCGTTGCCTGGACCCTCCTACACCGCAGGCCAGGGCCAGGCCCTAGCACACATCCTGGCTCTGCTGCGCCCAGGCCTCCCCCAGCCAGATCGTGGCCGCAAAAATGCCAGTTTCGTTCCACTTTAGGCTTAAAAGGAGTTCGAAGGACTGCAGGGTTTCTGCAGCTGGGGGGAAGCGGAGGCGAACCTCACAGCAGAGGGACCTGGGAACGCTCTAGCTCGCCTGAACGAGTATCAAACGGAAACGTGGAAGTGCTGAACAGCAGAGAGCAAGGGTTAGAGCAGCCTGGTACAATAACTGGAGACAAACAAGCTGGTAAGCGCCGATGAACGTGTTCGCTGCGTGTCCGAAGGCCCGTGCTGTGATAAGGCCCCAGCACAGGGCAGGCAGCAGCCTTCTTTCCACTGATAACACAGTGCCAGGGAAATTACACCTTCCACGGCCCACGGGAGCCCAGAGACGGGCGCAGATGCTCGAAACCAAGGAAATGCCAGCGAGGTTGCTGTCTACCATCCATGAGCTACAGAGCATGAAGGAAGCAAGGCAAGAAGCCCCATCACAGCTGTCGGCTCCTAAAGGGTATGAAAGCATTAGTTCATTGCCAGCAACACAGAGGAACCAAAGACCCAAAGCCCACGGCCCTTCTCCTCCATGTCACACACAAGCAGTCCTGGCCACAGCACTCAGGCACATGTGTCTGGGTTCTTGTAGGGACGAACAGGCGACTGATATCGTTGCATCTCCAGTAAAAGCCCCTTCCATGGAGTCCTGAACTGGACCAGACTGCGGCTGGGGCTTTCCCCTCCACCCAGGCACCAGAGCCCTGGGGACACCGAGCCGGCCACCTTGCCAGGGAAGCAGTAGCTTTAAGGACTAAGAGGATTTAGCTTGTGAGAGTGACTCATAAAGTGACTTTGGCCAAGGGAAAAGCACCTGTAAGCAGGAGGCAGGCAGCTGCTCCCCGCGCAGCTCAGCCACCTTGCAGGACCGGCCGCAGGTGCCTCGTGCGGGCACTGCCCGTGTGGCTCTCCCTGCTGGGCAGCACCACTCTGGGCTCCCGGAGCACCGAGTTACGAGCCATCCCTTGGGCGACGTCTGCCCCATGTGCCGGCTGGGGCCAGGGTGTCGTGGGGAGAAGGCCTCTGCCCCTGCGCCATCAGGGTCTCCCCCACGCTCTTCCCCACAGCAGCAGCTGCAGGAACCGCCAGCCCCGTCCCAACCCTGCAGCACTGGGTACACACCCAGCCGAACAGGGCGAAATCACGGCTCGACTCACGTGGCGACGCACAAGGCCAGCGTTTTATTTCCTCCCAGACCACACATCCACACTGGGGCAGCCCAGGGCATTTGGGTGCTGGGTGATGGCAGGAGACACCAGCCTCAGCCCTGCCAGGTCTGGTTAAACACAAGGAAAGTCTGGGCAGGCTCTGCCTCACCCTGTAAGCCCTAATCACAGAGCGGTTCCCTGCAGAAAGAAAAATCGTGGCCAAATCTTTCAGACTTTGCCATGAAACAACCTCCAACCTAGGGCAAAGGCTGCTGCAACCACAGAAGCCTGCCCTGACAGGAGAGGCCAAACCCACACCAGCTCCTCCACCATCCCTGCAGCCATGATGGCAAGGAGGAATCCATCTCCGCACCAACAGCAGGAGCAATTTCTAGACATTGCACAGCTACAACCCATGAGACTGATGGCCCGAAGCCAACCCCAGCCCCTCCAGAAAAGCTAAAACAAGGTAAGCAGAGCCTTTTTGAACCAAGCTGCCATGGCAGGGCAGTCCCAGAGCAGCCCCAGGCCCCACACAGCTGTGATGGGCTCTGACATGCAGAGAAGAGCCCACCCAGCCCCAGCCTCAAGATGTGCTGCAGGCAGGCAACGCCGATTCTACCAGCAAAAGAAAAGGGGGGCAGATCCAGGAAACAGGGGCCAAGTAGCAGCTCAGTCTGGATTTGAAGGAAGAAACAGGCCGTAACGTTGCCAGAGAGCAAAAGCCGGTCCCTCCTTCATCTACACCAGGGCAGGGCGCAGATCCAGCCTTGTGTGTCGATGGAGGTGGCCACGTAGGGCAGGGGAGGCAGGTAGCTCACCCAGCCAGCGCTCCCCTTCTGAGGGCTCAGGCGGAGGCCTGCAGCTTGCAGAGTCCGTCCGCGTACTGGAACTGGGAGCTGTTCTCGTACTCGTACATGTCCAACGCCACCTCGCAGCTCTCTCGCACCACCCTCTCCTCGTCGTGGGCAAAGGCCCGCAGGGTCTCCAGGCAGGACGCCTGGGCGATGGAGCCCAGGGCCTCAGCACACTCGTGGCGCACCATGGGGCTCTCAGCGCGGCTCTGCAGAGCGGCCGTCAGCTGCGGGACGCAGGCCTCGTGCTGCATCTGGCCCAGCACGTAGCCGATCTCGTGGCGGAGGAGGGCGCTGCCGCACCGCAGGCCTGCGGGGAGGAGGCAGGAGTGAGCCACCACGGACCCCCCCACGCACACTGGGGTGCTCAACCAGACCCTCCCCATCCAAGAGGGGCAGCAACTGGCAGCGGTCAGCTGCTGAGTGGCAGGTTGGCCCAGTGGTGGAGTACGTGGCCAGCACGCCTGGCCCACCAGGGACTTGGGGACAGAGTCAAAGCGCTCAGAGGGAGGAGCACCGTCCCCCAGGGCGCTGATCCCACATTGCTCCCTCACAAAGTACGGCCATCGCCCCAGCTAGACACCCTGACCCCACAGCGTCCAGCACTCTGATCACCGAGAGTGGTCGCGTGCCCACAGCGCTGCCTCGGGGCACGGCGCGGGCGTGAGACACCCCCTCGGGACCAGGGCAAGGCACAGCGCTGTACCCACCAGCCCAGCGGGTGCCTTCGCTCGCCCCACGGGGCTGCGCTGCCCATGGGCCGTTTCCTACCGGCTGAGGGAGCCCAGAGCAGACCAGCAGCACAGTCACAGCCCCAAGCCCTCCTGTGCTGCAGAGAAACTCCTGCAGGACCGAGATGCCACGGCACAAGCTCACAGATCACTGCACACCTCATTTCACCACACAGACACACCCTTGGCCTGCACTGGATGGCCGGAGAGCCTCGTCCACTTCTCTTGGGCTGGTGGAGGGGACACAGCGGTTCTAGGCTGTGCTGTGCCCCTTCCCCACGCAGGAGACATTCATTCCTGTCCCCAGAACTATTTCCAAACCCAAGGATGAGGCTGGCTGACCTCTGCATTTCCAGGACAGGTCTCCAGCAGCCAGTTACACAGGTCCCACCAGAAAATGCCAGGTCAGACTGGCAAATCTAACACCAACATTACAGGCCACACCCTCTCCCACCGGGACCCACAGAAAAAGGAGGACTGGAGGAAGGAAAGGGTGCTATTAAACACCAGGAAGGATGGAAGACACCCAAGATCTTTCAGCTTCCCAAGAAAGGGCTTCCAGAGAGCACCAAACCTGTTATGATGCTGCTCTTTTGTCATGGCAAGCAAGCAGTGGAACAACAGCTCTAGAAACAGCAACGTGAGGAACTTACCTGGAGCCCTGTGGCTATGGCAGCCCTGGATTTGGGAAGTGCCAACCCTGGTTTAACTTGTACAGACTAATAGCAAGCACAGAGCAGACAGCCCCAGGCTGGCCCTTACCATCAGCCAATGCCAGCACTGCCTCCTGGCCCCCCAAGTTTCGCAGGGCAAACATGGCCCTGTAGCGGTCAAACAGAGTGTGTGACTCGTCCAGGAGAGTTTCACGGAGTTTGGCAATGTCTGTCTCCTCAGCAGGGGGAGCGGGATCCACCGACAGGTAGGGGCTGGTGCCTGGCTCCTCCTTGTTCTCCTGAAGCCACTCCAGCCTCTTCACGGCCAGCTGACAGGTCTCTGCCACCTGCACGGACAGAGACAGGACCCTGGTTGCAAGACAGACTCTGAAGCGCTCCCGGCGCGTGCCCAGGGCTTCCCTACCACAGCCAGGCTGGGCAGATCAGACATCCCACCAACCACTCAACTCCACCTCCTCATCACTCGGCTCTGACAGCAACCACGTGCTGCTGATCTGGGACACTCCCAACTGAAGGACATGATGCTGGACGCTGGCACACACCAAGACACAGCTCATGATGCTGGTCAGGAGCTACTACCCCCAGCATAGTCCAAGTTCCCTGGCCAAGGGAGACCTGTTTCATCATGCTTCATCACCAGCAGCACTGAAACCCATGGGAAACAAGCTCCCAGAGAGCCTCACCTCAACCACAGGATCTTCCGAATAGCATTTCAGGACATCCAGCACATCGGAATTCCCAATAGCACCCAAGGCTTCACCTTAAGGAAGGACATGTCAGGACGTTACTAAGATATCCAAGGAAGCGAGGTGCCCCTGCTCACTTACAGACAGTGGGCGAAGAGGACCCTGCCGCACCCTCCGGTCAGGCCTTGCCCTGCTCTGACAGGCAGGGGCCTGACTCGGACAGATCTTAAAGGGTACAGCCATGCAAACAAGCATGGTAGGTGGCACCTCGGCCAGCAGGAGGGGGAAGGCTTGGACAGCTGGCCTGGCTGGAGGATTTAGCATTTTCCAAGCCATGATACTCAAAAGAAAAAAAAAAAAAGTGTATTTCAACAGAGGGTCCATGGTGCCTTCCAGATCCCTCTTAGGCCCAGCTTGGTGACAAGGAACATTCCCACTGCTGGATGCCAGCAGAGATGGCCAGCAAGTAGCAAAGGCAGGTTGGATTAGGCCTCACAGGGCCATCACAAGCTGCTCACTACCTCAGGAAGCACCCACAGCTCCACTCACAGGCCACACACTTCCTCTGCACCCACAGCCACAAGGGCAGCCTGAAAGCACGCGAACCTCAAGCCATCATACCTGCCTCGTGCCTGACCATGGGCTCCTGGCGGGTGTCCTTCAGCACCTGGACCAGCACCGGGATGGCTGCTTCATCCTGCATCTGGCCCAGGCAGTACGCCAGCTCATGCTTCAGCAGGGCAGAGCTGTCCTCGAAGGCTCGGCTGATCCAGTCCACGGCCGCGCGGCCGCCCACGTTGCGCAGGGTGAAGAGGGCCCGGAAGCGAGCTGGCAGCGGCTGTGTTGCATCCACCAGCGTCTGGCCGATGGCCTCCACCTCCTTCTCCGTCACCATGGTGCTGGCAGCAGCAGAAAGCTGGTCGCATGCAAGCCTCCAGCAGGACTCTCTCCCAGTCGCACTCTCCTCCCGTCACACTCCGCAGCCACCTGCGCAAGGGGAAGAGGATCAGAAGTGCGCATGGATCAGCCAGGCTGCAGCCAGGGCCTTCTCCAGGGATGGGGACATCTCCAGTGTCCAGCAGGGTCCCTCAGGGATGGGGGACAACAGACGAGGTCCTGTTTGGCCCCAGCCCTGCTGGGCCTGATGCTTGCAGCAGCTCCCCAGGGGAGAGGCCAGGCGTGGAGATGGCGAACCCCAACCCCGTGCAGGTCAGCTGGGCAGAATCGCACCTCCGGGACCAGGCAGGATCGGATCTGCCAGAAGGGACTGAGTAGAGCCAGACTGGATTCAACCTAGCTCCGAGGGACAGGCCTGGACCGGACCAGGACCGGACCGAACCAGGCCCAGCTCAACCACCCCCGCCGGGAGCCGAACACCTCCCCCTGCCGGGACGGACCGAACCGAACTGGACCCCTTCCAGGCGGATGCGGCGGCCGGGCCGGGCCAGAGCGGAGACCAAGCCTCATCCCCGGGGCCAGGACCGGGCCGGAGCTGGCTGGGCCAGGAACCCCGGAGATGGCCCGGCGACCGGACCGGATCCCCCGAGAGAAGACAAGGACCGGACACCCGCGGGGCTGGGCCGGACGCCTGAGACGGGCCAGGCCGAGCGGGCCCAGACCGGGTCCGCGGCGGCCGGGCCGGGCCGGGCCGGGCCCGACACCCGGTTCCGCCCCGCACTCACCGCGCGCCGCCATCGCAGCCGCTCCCACGTGACCACGCTGGCCGGCTCGTACCATCGCAGCTTCCGGGTGGGGGCGGCGAGGCCACCGTGCGCCCACGTGGGCGGCCGCATCCGCCTCCCCCCGCCGAGTGGGAGCGGCCCGGGGCGGGCAGCGCCGTCCCGCGGCGTTGCGGCAGAGGCGCGGCGCATGCGCAGTGGCGGCCAGGCCCAGGCCCAGGTCCAGGCCCAGAGGCCTGCGGGGGGGGGGGGGGGGAGGGGGGAAGGAGCCTTCCCCGGCGCTGCCCCATCGTCCCCCCATCGCCCCCCGGCTACTCTGTCACACCCCGAGCTGCCCCATCTCCCCACCCCGAGGTTGTCCCTTTTCCCCCCGAGGCTGCCCCATCACCTTCCCAGGGCTGCCCCATCGCTCCCTGGGCTCCCGCATTGCCCCCCAAGGCTGCCCCCCCTGCCCCCCAGGCCGCCCCATCGCTCCCTGGGCCGCCCCATCGCTCCCTGGGCTGCCCCATCACCCCAAGCACAGGAGCAGAAATAACTCTCTTTCCTCCTCTGGTTGGTGCTCCAAGCTCACAGACATTTTTGTTTTCTGTATGATTTTTGAATTCGTGGCACTTGGGAAAAGCCCAGCGTCTCCCAGCAGTGCAAGTGCCGTGTGCTGCCTTCATTGTTTCAGTTCCAGCACCCTGCGTGCTACCTGCCTCCGAGAGTGAGCCCAGGGCACGGCCCCGCTTGCGGCACCCCAGCCAGCGCGGAAGCACGCTACTGTCACGTCCGCGCTACTGCTGCCGCGCACAAGCACTTCCATCGAAGCAGGAGCTTGGCACAAAGGGCACACGATACTGATCCGGCCACAACAACACGCGCCATCATCCGCTGCTAACGTGAGCTGAGCATGTTCCAGGTGGCTCCTTCCCACCCACTCCGCTCTCGGTGATCCTGATTTTCCATTGCGATTTGCACCAGCATGCAACAGGAATGAGGCTAGGGGTGTTGTGATTCTCATGCTCAGCCATAGAGAACTGTTTCCTTTGCTCTGGGCCAGGAAAGAAAGCTGGGAGCTTCAGGAAGGCAACCCCAGTGAGTTAGTTAAGTCCAACACCTGCTGGAGTTAGTGCTGAGTTGAGAAATGCCTTTTTGTGTAACAAAAGGCGAGATTCCCCTTTTGCGATGCAGGGACAAAGCCATACGATGGCTAGTTCACCATACCGTGCAGGGTCTGTGTCCTTTCAAACTGCAGCTCTTAGAGAGAAGAAAAATCTCTGTTGTGTTTTAAAATCAATGGCTGAGCCTATAAGCACATTTACAAAAAAAAAAAAAAAAAAAAAAAAAACAGCAGTTTTCTTGCCAAGATGCAAGGGGGTGCCTTTGGGCTGAAACAAGCTGCATGGAGTTCCCAAATTGCCCTTTGCCATGGACCCTAGCATAACACCTTTCATACTCCCCCAGCTTGCCAGCATCACCAGATCCTTCTTACTATGCAGTCACTTTTTTGATGCAAAACAGAGAGAACCACTAAATTTCCATGATAAACAGGTCATCAAATGCTGGCACAAGTGTGAGGAAGGAGCAGGCTGCAAACAGGCCCATCCAGGTCTGGCTGTATCTGCTGCAGCTGGGCAGCCCACACCACCACTCCAATGCCTTTTGCCAGGAGGCTGAAATTTGGGGTTCAAGCCAATGTGGTTCAGTCTGGCTGAGGTGAGATGGGGAGGTGGCAACCGACCTACTGCTGATGGTCCGGGGCATCACTGTCCATGCCCCCGAGAGCTCTGCCACGCACCTCAAACTGGGGCGCCCCATGTTGTTACAGCCCCAGCTGCCTGCTGAGCCCTAAGGCTCAGGATACCGTCTTGGTAGGACGGGTGGCACAGCGAGACGTGCCTGTGCCATTCCCCCGCCTACCTCCTTCACCTAAAGTGCTGATGAAGGTGCCTTTGTGCTCTGCCCTGGCATGGCCGAGGCGGTGCACCATGGGGCTCTCGCCTCTGGCAGGACGACAGCAGAGGAGTAAACCACAGCAGCTTGATTTCTCAGACGATATCAGGCAGAGCCGTGTGTTTCTAATCATGGCAGTGCTGTGGGCTACAGCCAGGCTGGAATCTGGCCAGCGGTGCATCTGCCCTGCCCTTCCTTGCAGAGGTGTGAGCAGATGCTTGTATTTCACTACAGGCAAGATCTCTGCAGAGGCTCATGAGGCTGCTTTGGAGAGTCCTGCTCTTCCAGAAGCAGCCTCGGGTCCTGCTTCTGTCTCACATCTTGCTGCCGTCTCTCCTTATGTCACACCTAACAGAGCTCAGAGGCACCGGCACTGCCCAGACCTCAGCTGCACGGAGGGTGCAGATGGGGAGGGACTTTCTGGGCCAAACCGCAGACCGTGGCAGCAGCCCCGAGTGAGGAAGGGGATGGAGCTTGGATCAGAGGCTGGAGACAGCTCAGCCTGCCCAAGCGGGGAGAGAGCACAAACTAGCTGACCAGATGCCAGAGCAGCAGTTTGCAGACTGACTCCCGGGCTAGCCCCAGGCAACTTACTGCTTTTCTCTGCCTCTTTCTTCCCTTCCTCTCCCAGGTATATTTATATAAGTTTCATAACCCCAAAAGAGTTTTGCCTTCTGATTTCAGGTCTCCTGATTTCAGGTCTGAGCATAGCACCCTTGCAACAAAGAGACTTTCTTAATATGTCACTACAGTGAGCTCCTGAGCTCAGCGTGGCTGGTTGACATTACTGTAACACAGCTAATAGCTGTTATGTTGTGGCCTCCTACCTCAGCATCCAAGTGTGTCCCAGTTTGGACAAACACTGAGGCAGAAGTGCTGGCATTCAGGGCACTTCATGCAGATCTGATCTCTGGCTGCTCCTTCCTTCAGGCCCTGGTCACCAGCAGTGATGGAAATCACACAGCTTCCATAATGGCAGGCCAACTCCTTCCACTCACCCTGTGCTCTACAGACCCGCATTTATCCTGTAGAGAAAGGGAAAAACAGACAGCCCTCCTTCTAGCCAAACCTAGATCCCTGTTTTATTTATACAGCACAGAACACATCACAAGATCATTGAAATCCTGGAAGAGAACAAGGGCAAGAAGTACATTCCACTGCCTGAAATCACCATGGCAAAAACAGTATTATCGTGATGCAGCTGGCCTCCCTCCTGCAAGCAACTGAGCCAGCAAAGACTGGTCCATCCAGCCCATCCGACAGCCTTCCTTGCTCTGCTGGTAGCATTTTGCAGAACACAAGAGGATGCAGTCCTTGTTCAACAGCCCGGTATCACTGGGCTCTGGTCACGTTCACTGCAGTTCATGGGAAGTCTGCGAGCAAGGATGTGCATGGCTGCTTCTTCCTCCCTATCAGCCCTCCCCGCAGGTCTCAAAATACTGGCACATCAGCTCGCGCACTTGCTCAGCCCGACCATCTTCCATGGAGGCAGGCGCGGGCTGGCATGGTTTGGGCAGCTCGGTTGGCTCGGTGCCCTCCAGCCACTCCTCGTTAAAGGGGTTGTCATGAGCTTCGCACACGTTGTGCAGGATGCAACAGGCGAGGACGAGGGTGGGCAGCAGCTCCAGGCTGCAGTCATCACACTTCAGGAGGATCTGCCAGCGAGCCTTGAGGCGGAGGAAGGCGTTCTCAATCACGCTATGCGCCCGCTTGAGGCGGTAGTTGAACTGCAGCTGCCGCTGAGTGAGGTTCTCATCCTCCTGGTAAGGCTTGAGTATCCAGTCTTGCAAGGGGTAGGTGGCATCACCCAGCAGCACATATTTCTGTGCCTTCCCCATGAAATGTTTGGGAGGGTTAGGGCACAGCCGGCCCTCCTTGGCCAGCACCCACAAGCTGGAGCTCTCCAGCACAGCGCTGTTCTCCATGCTGCCAGGGAAGGCAGTGGAGACATCCCAGAACTGGCCCAGCCCGTCCACGGTGGCCTGAGTCAGGATGGAGTGCCAACCCTGGCCATTGCAGTAGTCAGCGCTGAGACGCAGAGGTGGGTTGATGGGGATGTGAAGGCTGTCCAAGGCACCGATGCAGTGCGGGAAGCCCCAGCGGGCACGGAAGATGCGCACCATGTTCTCCAGCTCCTTCTCGTTGGGCAGACGAAGGTAGAGCGGCTTTAGCAGCAAGACCACGGCGTAACTCACCTCCCTGACACATGTCTGAACTGTGGCAGGTCCCACACCGAAGAGTGGGCTGATAGTCTGATACTCCACATTGGTGGCCAAGTGCCACAGGGCCACGGCGACTCTCTTCTCCAGGGGCAGCGTGGAGTGAAAGTGGGCACCATGATGAGCCAGCCCTGGCCGCAGCTGGTTACATACATAGAAGAAGGTCTCCTTGGACATCCGAAACTTCTCCAGCCAGTCCTGGGGCCGGAATTCCTTCATGACCACCCGTTCCCACCAGTCTGCGTTCCTGATGCTGGGCCATGCGCGGGGGTAGAAATAACAGCTGGTTCTCCTCCGGCGAGCGATCAGGAGCTGCAACGTCATGGGAAGACAACACAGGCATGAGATGGCGTTGCGCCCAGGCCCTCACCCTGCTCTTCATGATTCACTGCACCTCCATCAAATTGCATTTGCAGAATCTCCGAGCGCTACCCAAATATTAAATCCCCTCCCCACAGGGAAAATCTGCATAATTTTTTCCCTAGATGAATCTGGACAAAAAGTCCAAATTTCACATAGGAGAAACTTTCTGGGAAAAAAAAAAAGAATCCTTTGGGAAGGCAGTCAACATGCTTTTTCTTTATTTTTAAACAACTATTATTCACTTTCTTGCAGGACAGTGAAATGCAGGTTTGGTAGTTATTTGGAAGCAGGAATTATCATCCTGTGTTCCTGGTTTGCCAAGGGGGAACTGTCTTTCTATCTGTTTTTAAATTCTAAAAAACATCTTTAATCGGAAAGGAAGCTTGTTTTGCCTTCCTGGCTGCCACAGAAAGTGAGCTCACAGCATTTCCTCCCAGAGGTCCCCTCCCTGCTGCCACCTTCTCCCCCCCCCATACATATCCCCAGATCCTTCATGTCCCTTTGTCCTTTGCATCCCCTCTCCTTCGTGTCCCCCCACCCTTTGTGTCTCTCGTGTTTTATCTCGCATCCCTCAGGCCCCTCGTCCTTCATGTCCTGTTTCCTTTGGCCTTCCTCTTTATTCTCTGTCCCTCTCAACCTTCATGTCTCTGTCCTTTGCCTTCCCTGTCTTCTTCATGCCCCATGTCCTTTGTGTCCTCGCTGTCCCTCCATCCATTTCTCCTATGTCCTTCCTGTCTCTTGTCCTTCATGTCCCCCATCCTTCGTGTCCACTGCCCATGCACCCTATGTCCTTGCTCTGTGTTTCCCTCTGTCCTTCGTGTCCCCTGTGTCCTTCATGTGCCAAGTCCCCCCAGCCTTCATATCTCCCACCCTTCATGTCCACTGGGTTACCCCATTTTCAGGCCGCCTGGCTTTCACATCCCCCCACCCGTCATGTTCCTGTGTCCCTCATGTCCCTTGTGTTCCTCCCATCCTTTCTGTCCTTCATGTCCCCCATGTCCCCTGTCTCCCATGTCCTTTGTGTTGCCCCACATCCTTTGTGCCCCGTGTCCCCATATCTTTCACGTCCTTCATGTCCCCTGTATCCTTATGTCCCCCATCCTTTGTGCCCCCCGTGTCCCTGTATCGTCCGTGTCCTTTGTGACCCCAGAATTCATGTCCCATGTCCCCATGTTTCATGTCCTTTTGGTCTCCAGTACTCTTTCCTGCATGTCCCCGTCTTCACATTTTTAATGTCCTTCATGTCCCCCATCCCCTCTGCCCTATCCTTTGTGTCGCCATCCCCTGTGTTGTTTATGTTGCCCCACATCCCCTCGTTCTTTGTGTCTCCCTATGGCCCCATATCTTTCATGCCCTTCATGCCCCTCGCACCCCTGTGCTCCCGTCATTCGTGCCCCCCTTGCCCCCTGCACCCCCGTGTCCTTTGTGCCCCCCTATATCACCCCAGATCTTATGCATTTCATGTCCCCTGCGCCCCCCCTTCGTGCCCCCTCGTATCCCGTCCCTCCATAGCCTTTGCGTTGCCCCACATCCCCCGTGTCCTTCATGCCCCCCACTGTGTCCCCTATATCTTTCGTGTCCTTCACGTCCCCATACCCCGTGTCCCTCTGTCCTTCGCGACCCGCGTCCCCCATCTCGTGTGTCCCCTGCACCCCCCTGTCCTCCGCGTTGCCCCGTGCCCCCCCCCCCACCCGCAGCCCTCCCGGCCCGGCCCGCTCCCGGCAGCGGCCGCAGCATCCCGGCCCGGCCCGGCCCGGCCCGGCCCGGCCCGGCCCTCCCCCGGCCGCGGCCCGTCACCGTCATGAGGCGCTTCTGGCGCTGCGTGTAGTACTGCCGCAGCCAGGCGGCCCGCTGCCCCTCGTCCCAGCGCCCGGCCATGTCGCCCTGCGCGCCCGCCCGCCGCTGCATCAGCAGGTACAGCAGCAGCAGCAGCGGCTCCTGCATTTTCAAATCGGGAGCCCGGCCCGCCCTGGAAGTGGAAGGGCCGCGCGCGGGGTCACGGCGGGCCCGCGGGGGGGAGCGCCCGGCGGCCCCGCCCGCACCCCGGCAGCGCCCGGCTCGGCTCGGCTCGGCCCCGCTTGCACCCACTGCAGCTCGGCTTGGCTCGGCCCGGTTCGGCTTGGCAGGGCTCGGCCTGGCCCAGCCCAGTCCAGCTCGGCCCCAGCTGCAGCGCCACCCAACTCAGCACAGCCTGGCTCGGCTCGGCTCGGCCCAGCTCAACCCGGCCCAGCCCGGCCCGGATCGGATCGGCCCTGCGGGGCCCAGCTCAGCCCGGCTGGACTCGGCTTGACCTGCCCCATCTCAGCCCAGCTCTGCCCAGCTGGACCCAGGTCAGCTCAGCACGGCCAGGCTCCGCTTCACTCTGCCCGGTTCTGTTCAGCACGGCTCAGCTCAGCAGAGCCGAGCACCCTCCTGGCACAGCCCTGGGATGGTGCAACCTGGTTTGGCCCGGTGCAGCCCAAGGACAGCGAGGTCCTCAGGCAGAGGCTGTGCGTTTGTGCCCCTCTCCAAGTTCAGTCCTGGCTGTTGCTGTCACAAAGATGATATTTTATTGAATCTGGATCCCTCCCAGCTTGCTCCTTTGCTCCCCAGGGCGTCCTTCCCCCCCCCCAACCTCGGACAAAGGAGGCTGGCACCAGCCTGGTGGCTACCTGCAACCTCCCCCTCCACCCCAGTGATTTACGCACTTGATTAGCTTTAAGCTGCGACATGTCCTTGGGCTCTGCAGGTCTCCCGAGTTTAGATGCTCTATTCATATGCTTAAAGCTAAGTGCATTGGGTGGTTGCTGGCCTGGGGCTCTGGAGCCCTTTGGCACCCTTTGGCTTTTGTATTTCAGGTCGCACCACCAGCGCAGATGGAGTCTGAAATACCACGACCTGTTACATGGTCCATTGTGATTAATACATGTACATTTAGTTTGCTGCACACGCAGGAAAGCCCAGAAAAGCAGGCTGGACTCCTGCTTTGGGGAAGATCTTGCACTAGGTAAAGTGCGAGTAAAGAAACAGTGCAAGTTTCTTAATCCAAAAGTGCTCCAAAAGGGGGCAGGATGCCCCCCAAATTGGCCCAAAAGTGGTGCAGGATGCAATGTCTCTCCAGAGTCTTTTTGGATTTTTTGGACCTCCACTGGGTGTGGAGACACTGAATATCCTGCTGAGTTCCTGTATGACGACTGGGAACCAAGACCCTCCCTCCAGGCCACTGGAAAAAAGGCTGTTAGGATGCTTAATTTCTTGAAAAATCTGTTTTTTTTTTTTAAAAAAAATGAATTATTCAAGCTTGCACTAGTTGTCAGTTATTAGCTTTTTGTTGTTGTAAATATATCCATAGAAGTGAACTTCAAATGGGAATTTGATCAATCACAGAAGACTGAGCATCATTAATAACATGGGAACCACAGGCCTACAGCTTACTGCATCACAGCATTAAAAACAGTAGTAAAACCAAAATCATGGCTGCATATTGCTAGTATAGGGCAGGCTGTTGGCCGAAGGCTGGTACTTGGTTATAAAAGCACTTGAGTGTTGCAGCTAGACAGAATTTGCACATATGAAATATTTCACTGCCTTTGATCCCTAATAAATTTACCTGCAAGGCCCATGCTGGCAGAAGAGATCACAGTGGGAAAACAGTGGGAAAGGCAGCTCAGGTGCTTACAGCACTGGCTCTTGCACAGTCGCTTGTGTTGGGAATGGCTTGAGGGAGTGGAGTCCTCGCTGCTGGCGTAGTCTGAAAGGGCTGGGAATGGCTCCCAAGACTACTGCTCTCACTCCGCTCTCTAAGAAAAGCCTAGTGGTTGAGCTCCTGTGCCAGCCTCCCGCTGGAAATGGCTGAGACAGAATTTTTGGGAGATTTCTTAACAGCTGCTTACTCAGATTGCTGGAGCAGCAGTGACTGTTGGCTGCAAGCTGCACTCACGGCAGCAACCCTCAGTTGCTGCGAGGCAGGTTACACCGCAGGACCGTGCGATCACTGACAACTCCTGTAGGACTGCTGCCTTCAGCAAAATCTAGCAGTCCGTGCTTCATTTCAAGCTGTGCCGCCAGCGGGGAAATGCTCAGAGCCCATCGACCGAATCACTCCATCGACTGTATTTCTGGCGTCAGAGGCTGACCCTCTCCTCTTAGACATTTAGCCTAAAGGGAAGAGCAGAAAGTGCTGCTCAGTGAGCAAAACCAGAACAGCGATTAGCTGGACTTTTTGCCCCTTTCCTCATGGACGTGTGGTTTCTCAGCGGGTTCAGAGAAGGATGCAAAGATGCTGCAGCACCTGCATCCCATCGCCCACGGCAGCACTCAACCACCGAAATGCTGGGGTCCACCACCTGCCCCCGCCTGGCTGCATTACAGCACGGGGTATTTAAAAGGAGGAGAAAAGCACATGTTTTTGTCCTGCTGAGGCGTTGGGCATGCCCACAGCTCCCCAGCAGCCTCGGAGCCCGGGCCGGGGGCTGACGCTGCCCAGTGCAGCCCCAGGGGCACCGGCGGGAGTGCCGTCGCGCCCCGGGGAGCCAGGCTGAGGGGCGCCGAGCCCCTCGCCCCCGCAGCCGCCCCCCGGCTCCGCCACAACCCTGGCCTGCTGCGAGGTGATGTCAGCGAGTGTGTGCCCCCCAACCCCCTTCCCCTAGGTTGTGCTCAATCTTGCCCAAAAGGTTTCTACGAGGCCGAGGAACGTCGGTGTCGCACACCCGGCCCCGGCCCCCGGCCCCGGCCCGCTGAGGGAACTACTCGAGCGCCGCCGCGGCACCGCGACCAGGCCGCAGCGGTTGCCAGGGGCAACCAGCGCGCCCGCCGCTTCCTGTATTGATTCGAACGGGGAAGGTGGGCGGAGCGCGCTCCTGTGATGCCCCGCGCGGGGGCGAGGCCTCGGGCGGCGAGCGGAGGGCGGGGGCTGCCTGCTCGCAGGCGGCCGCCATATTGGGCAGCGCTGCGGCCGGCGGAGACTGACAGGAGGAGGCGGAGCGGGGCCGGGCCGGGCCGGGCCGGGCCGCGCAGGTGAAGGGGGGGGCGGCGGGGCCCGGGGCCGGTGTCACGGCTCCGGGAAGAGGAGAGGGGGAGGTGGCTCCCTCCCTGCCTCCCGCGGCGGGGCCGCAGCCCGGCCGGGGGGTGGCGCGGTCCGCGCCGCGGCGGGGCCTCGCCGCGGGGTGTCCGCCCGGCTGCCCGCGACGTCCATCCCCGCGGCGGCGGGCCCGGCCTCCCCGGCGCCTCCTGTGCCGTGCCGGGTCTCGAGCAGCGGGTGACGGCGCTCCTCCGCGGTGCCCCCATCCCCACCTTCTTCTTTTTATTTTTATTTCCGAACGGAGCTTTGTCAGGCCTGACAGGCGGGAACTGAATTGCTCTGAGGTCGCACACAAGTCGTCGCGCGCAGGTCATCGCGCCGCGTTGCCTCGTGCAGCCAGGCCGCTGCGCGCTGCGCCTGCCGCCTGTCGGAGCCGCCCCGGCCCCGTGAAGGGGATGCGCCCTCACGCTCTCCGGCGAGAACTTCGACGCGTCCGGTAAAGGGCTTCGCGCTCCTGAACCCGCCCGCCTGCCCGGGAGATGGTTGTGCGGCTCTGCCCACAGCTGCTGAGAGGTCTCCGAGCAGACCCTTTATTCACCCAGCTTTGGAAAGGCGCGTTTGGAGCTAGAGGAGAGGTCAGCTGCTGTCTTCACAGTGCTCCAGTTCTTGATCAAATGGCCAACACCAGTGGTAGCCACGATGGTGGTTTGTGTGTTGTGGAGTCTAGCAAGAGAGCAGCCCACCACAGAAACTTTTTACCATGCATTATTTGCTTATATACAACATAAGCTAGTGATATGCTGTTGTTCTGATGGCTCCTCAGTGGTCTGAGGGAACTGAATACCAATTTGTGTCTTTCATTAGGTTTTTAATACATTAAGTCTTGCAAATAGAAAGCACTACACGTGTTCAGTGAGTTACAGGCTTTAAATCTTAAAAACGTGAACTGAGCATCTGAGCATGGTGAAAGAGAGCATTTTTTTGCAGTAGGCATTAAAGCTTAAAAAAAGGTCTATTGGATTATCTTAGTCATCTATCAAAGCTATCTTAGGCTTTGTTGCTTGGAGAATTTTACGCGATTTGTTGCTTCTCCTGAAGGCATTGTGCCCATTTGCTTGGGAAGTGCTGAGTTTTATTGAGTTAGTGTATTTAATAATGCCAGCCTAGTGTTTTGTGCCTGAGATTCCTTGCTGAAAGCAATTCACTGGCTGGTAACAGTATCTCATATAAGATTTATTTATTTATTTTATGTGTAGACAAAATTTTCCTGGGCTGTTGACTGAGGCCTTTTTTTCTTTTAAATCTGTGACTGAATTCTATGACTTACTTTTTATTTTGTGAATTGACCAGGGATACCATTGCATCTTCAGTAGCTTAAGCCTTATGATAAAACACAGGCCTCTCTGAATAGCCTGGCTTTTCCAGTAAAGCTTCATAAACAAAGCTGCTGGTGAATTTTTAATCTTGGCTTTTAGTTTACTGACTTCTGATAAGGCTTGCAATAAAACAGACCTTTTATCTGGAACTGATGCTCTTAACAGCTGTTCGTACCTTGTTTTGAGACGTTAAAAAAGATCATCAGACAACTGTATTTTGTGGGTTCTTCTATCTTGTAAGAAGAAACAATGTTATGAAAGTTGTATGCTAATAGCTGTATGAAAAATAGACTTTGGACTGTTTTAGAGCTCAGCAATCTGTGGGCAGGTAGATGTTATGAAAGTACTATTTGGGAGATACAGTGCTTTGAAGAAAGGATGTCTCATCTTTTGTGCTTAAAAGATTCTCTTGGTTTTCCTCTGCCTCTTGAAGCATGATACGCAATAGGACAGAGTATACAAACTATTAAAAGTAAAGCTTAAGTACTGCACTCCTTGAGTCCCCATTTCCCTTTCATTAAGTGGCTTGTGGTACATTCAGTAAATATCTTCTAGGTAGTCACCAAAATGAACACCACCATATGGTTGTGGATGCCCAGCCAGAAGTAAATCTCCTTATTTCTACTGTCTGTCCAGTGGCTTTTCCAAAATGTGTGTTTATGTGGGGAAAGCTGCCATCAGGTGACAATCTAAATAGAGCTACTGTTGACATATTTGGCCCTCTGCTTTGTCTGCCAGCTCTCTTGGCAGAGACCAAAGACTGGACAGATAGAGGTTGCCTGTAGCTCAGCTTTCATATCTTAGTAAAGATACGGTGGTGGGGTGGTATGTAGGAAGCTCTGTGGGTTTTTTTTTGATTGTGCCCTCTGTCTTGTGGGGCACATAGGGTGGCAGCATCCAGACTTACCAGTTTGGCACATCTTAAAACATGGACTGAGATGAAATTTCAAAACAGAACATTGCAAGATTGATTTTTGTACCCTGTATGCCATGTAGTGATATGAGGAAATCATACCCAGTTCCTTACCTAGCATTTGGGAATGTTCTTTACCACCTGCAGAAGGCAATAGCGTTTCACACCTGTTTTGCCCTGCTGCCACCCTGGTGCAAAAGCACAGGTAGCAGTAACTTGTTTCCTTACATCAGCAGGACCAGTGGAGCAGATGGAAGTTACAACCTGTTTGGTACTCTGTCTTAGTATTTCTAGAGCCTGATCTGCCAGTGTTGAACCAGATTTTTAATTCAGCCTTCAGAACTTTAATTAAGCCTGTGCAGCAGCAAAAAAGGAAGAGTTGCTCATTGTCTAAATAATACATCTCTAAAACTAGGGAGTGGTTTTTTTATATGCTACCTGCTTTATTTGTTTTGTCTTCATAATAGATGAACCTGTCACGAGGCTGGCTGTTAATTAGGTGCAGAGATTGCCTTTTGACCCACAGGCAAGAGCTGACACAGAAGTGACCCAGCACTGAACATGTGTTATGTTTTAGCGCTGTATGTATTTCCCAGCATATGGCTTCCTGCACTTCTGAAGACTTTGTTCTGTATTTCAACTTCCTTAGGAACAGGTGTGTCTCTCTGATTTATGGAGGGAGACAGGGAAAAGGAGAAAAGAAGAAATAATCACTATATGAAGGCAATAAAAAGGGTTTAATGGTGATGCTTTTGAGAGATCACCTGCTGAGTACCTGATTGTCCTGACCTGTCTGCTTAGATAAAGCCTGCACTCCTAATAGACTGTTGTAAACTGCATTGAGATCTGTGAAGATACAGTAACTAACATACAATTTTCCTAGTTTATTAAAATTTGCTTGAAGCAAACTTGGAAATCTCTTAGCCAGGGGCTCGGCTGCTACATGTATACAACTGTGTGTGTGTGTTGAGAGGGTCTGCTAATTCTGATGGTCTGATCTCTGTAATTGAGCTTTACACTTGTGTTTGAATCATGAGTAGAAGAGTTGAAAATGTACTTGTCTTTTGTGTATGGCATAGCAGACTACTCTGTCAGCCTCCCTTCTTTCCTTCTCCCAAGGGAGAAGTGGAATTTAGGAACGAAAACATATATCCTGGAAGTGATGATAATAGCTGAGTGTTATCTGTGTGAAAAAGTAGCAATAGCAATGTTCTTAGCAGATTTCCTGGAATCTTCTTCTCAGATGGGATCGTACATCTAAGGAAGGTTTTTTTTTATTGTTGTTCCTGGCTTAGTTAAAATCATCTGGGCGTGTAATGGTGTATTGAGAAGAAGGTGCATTAATGGTGTTCGTTTTTAGTAAAGGCTCTTCCAGAGATGGAGGTTTTGTACTGGGTTTCCTGTAGGTGTTCTAACCCTGAATTTCTGCTGGCATGTAAAAGTTCACGCTGTGTCCTGAGCTCTTTGTTCTGAATGCTTCATCTTTGGTTCATGCAGACCTTCTGCAGGGTTCTGTGACCTGAGTTGTGCTGAGCTAGCAAAGTTGCACTGTGGTTTGTTGGTCAGGGCTCCTCTGACATCTAGAAAGCACTTTTGCTTTGAAAAGTGAAAGGGCTTTGCAAAGCCTTAGTTTCAGAAGCTGACTGGAAGACTATACAATATTTTGTAGCTTGTCTGCAAGTGTAGGTGTAGATGCAGTGAGTTAAAGATTTGTCACCTCCAGTCTGAATTACAGGTTGGGCTCTTGCCTGTGAGGAAGGGATGATGTTTTTATGACACTGGAAGCAAAAGAAGGCATGAATAGCTGCAGATACCGTTGATCTTCTAAGCTTAGTGTAGAGCTGCAACATCTCAAGTTTCTGTGCTACTGTTATGAATCAGGAGGTTGAGTGGAGGCAGGAGATGAAAAAGTTCTTTGAGTCACTTTGCCTTTCAGATTGAATTTGGCTTTAGTCTGAGCCTATTGTTGGTCATAAAGTTGACATTTTTGGAATTTGAACATTGTAGAATTGATGGTGGTGAGTACCTAGGAGGCCTGTTAGCTCCCTGGGTAGGAAGAAGTTGTTCCCAGAATGCCGTGACTTGTACGGACATTGAAAAGGCAGAAATAATACAGATCCTCGCAGGACCCTCAAGTAAAGAGTAGTCAGCTGAACGTTAGTCTGAAACGCGCTGATGTAATGTGATAGTTTCTGCAGTAATGTCTTAGTTCATTGGTGGAATGTTAAATCTCTGCAGCCTTCAGGAGCGAAGTACAGCAAAATAAGGGTGGAGATCTTGAATGTCGCCATGATACAGAAGTAGTATTTTCTTTGCTGTTAGCGTGATCTCTTTGTAATACCTAGTTGTGAAGAATCATCTTTAAGTGTGAGGCAATTAAGATTATATTTTGAAATAAAGTTTAATCTGCTCTGCTCATATAAGTACTTTTATAAAATTTTTTTTATATACTAATACTTTTGTAAATCGTTGGATAAGAGATTGCCTAATTATTTTAAAAAGATAAACATGGGTAAAATTTACACAAAGCTCTAGCTTTTTGTACTGATGCTTTTAAAAGAAGATTAGTTACTTAAAAAGAAATGGTTTGGCATAATAGCTAAACTTCATGACTGTTGCTTAAATTTGGAGTAGCTCTACTTCAGCTTGGCTAAGAGCACAGTATCTTGCTCCTTCTAGATGTTAGTGTTAGCACTCCGTAGCTGGCTTTAGTGTTCTGTACGCATTTATAGTAGGCTTGACTTGGGCTGTATTTTTTTTTCCGGCTTATTCAAAAGTCTAAAAAATAAGAGAATCTATAATAACTGGAAATATGCTTTGATACTCCAGAGTGAGGCAGCATGAGCTAACTGAACCAACAGCTTTCTCCTGCCAGAAAAGGCCATTCCTGGCTACACGTTCTCTCTGCTTCCCTAGTGCCAGCTTTGGCTCTCATTGGACCAGACCCCTCAGCGAGTTGATCCAGCTTACAGAACCAGCAGAAAATTTCTGCTCTTTTGGATTGAGTTAATTTTCTGTCATCCTAGTGAGCCAGATAGACTTGCAGGGGGGTCAAACAAGAGCCGGAGCTAGCACAGAGGAAGAGCAGGACTGTTTAGCTGGGATAGATCATTGGAAGACTAGAACATAGGCTTTTGGGCAGCAGGATACGTGAGGTTGGTTTCAAACCCTGATGCTCATGACTTAAAGGCTAAGTGATTTAATCATTTTTCCATCATTTTCCCCTTGGTAAATTATAGGGTTAATTCTGAGAGCTTTTAGATACTGAGCACCTGAAAGTCTCTCAAAATTAATACTGGGGTGCTGTTAAATACCAGTCCAAAGAGAAGGTAGCCTCTCTGGTTTTGGGTAGGCTCTTGCTATCTCTAAATTCATGTGTGAAAGTGCGTTGGCTTTCAATTTCCTGAAAGCACCCCCCCCCCATAAAAGCAAACAACCCTCCCCCTTTGCTTTAAGAACTGTAAGTTGTCCTCTTGAAGAAACAAAGGATCTTGAGGAACCAAGTCTGTTATGAATTCTTTCTGAATACATATTTTGTTACTAATTAACTGGCTAGTTTATGCTTGGAGGGGAAAGGCTTTTTTACTCCTGAAGAACTTGTGTATTGTGACTCTTAGTGTTTTCTTAAGGTACCCTAAGTCTTATCTTTAAGCTGGCTGGATTTCATCATAGTTAGAATTATTGTTCTGAAAGAAATGCTATGCAGAGTGGTGGTGCTGAACAAAAGTATGTTTTGTTCTTTTTATTGACCCAGCTTTAATGTATTCAAATACATAAATATGTTTTTCTCAGTATGGATCTGTTTTTAATAAGCCTGCATGCAAAATGCCAGGCAGTTGGCAGGGAAATGAATGCAGTTACTCTGCAAAATTGTTTGTTTGCTGTTTGAAAGACAGCTGGTACCTATCTGGATTTGTTAGCAAGAGTTGAAGTTGCGGTCTTTGTTGTGGGCTCTGTCATAACTGAGCTTCTTGTTTGGTTTTTGATGTGGTCTACATGGGCAAGACAAGGCTCAAACAATCCTTGACCATTTTTTTTGATATGGAGTTGTTCGAGCTGTTCATAAAAATGGAAGGTAATTGGGGATGTGGATGTTAAACATAGGAGATGCTGCTGAAAATGAGACCACAGGATCTGATCCTTTCCTGGTGAAGTTGAGAGACGAGAGGAATACCAAAGGCAGGAGATCTTCTAGAAATATATTGCACCTGTACATTTAAACTTAAATGGAGCTTTCTATGTGACTACATATAGATCTTTCACAAATATTGTCTTGTGCCATTATAGGAGAACACTGTAAATGTGTGACATCGTCTATTTGATTATGCTCCTAGCGCAGGTTCTGCAAGCTGATCTCCTTATCCAGAGTGTATAAATGTATTTTGTTAAAATGCTTGGTTGAGAGATCCCCTTAGTTGTAAGGGTAGGTTTGGAAGATAAGTGAATAAGGATAGTGTTAACACTATTCTTCACTTTTTAGTTTAGTTAGCTGTGGGGTGCATTAAATTTTTTTAACTTCCTCTGTTAACAATGTCAAAAAGACTTCTAACTTTTCACTCAATACTGCCCTATCTCTGATATCTCATTTTATTCAGTAGAAACTGGTTATTGCCAAATTTAATAGCTTTCTCCAATTTTGCCCTTGAAAGAGCATACGGGAGAAATCTCTCAAGCTGAGGGATGAGGGTGGCAGGGGTAAGCAGGGGGTACTCAGAAACAACTTGGCATTATTTCTTTAAGGAACGCTCTTATAAAAGTGTTAAAATATTTTACGACAAGAAAACAAAAAGTCCCTAAGTTCCAGTAGTTCTTAGAAGTTCAAGTTCCAATTAACAAACAGCTTTTTTTTTTTTTTTTTTTAAAAAAAAAGGTAACTGTGCTAGCTAATAGATGACTGTAGTCCAGAGTTCATTTACTTTGTCATCTTGCTTTCAATCTAATTTTGTAAAATATTGCAATACTTAATTTGCATCTCACTGGCTTACAGCACGTGCTGCTGTAACCTCTCTAATTTGGCAATATGCCCCCAATTTTTAAAGGTAAACATTGGGCAGATTTTGTGTTCTCAGAGGCAAACATTTTTACAGAAAATCTCGTTCAGGTGGCAGCAGGTGGCTGCCGGCAGTTCCATCATGGGCCCTGTATGTGGCACTGTGTAGCCTGTTCCTATATGACTTTCTCCCAGGACAGCTGCTGGTGTGCAGTTACCTCCTGGATCTTGCCACAAGTGTGTATCTTGAAGCAGCTTCACTTGTGTAGCTGGGACTCTAGCGAAATGCAGTAAATGTTTGTACGACAGCAGTGAGTGAAAATCACTGTATTCTGTAGAACTTGCATATGCCTGTGCGTTGAGGTTTTCTGTGTGGAGTGCGTGTTAGATTCCACCTTTTCCTTTGGGGGTGTTTATCTCGGGTTGAGAGACAAGCCTGACATGCCTGGTATTGGCATTTTTGTGTCGACGTGAGCTGGCAAAATGTGTAGTGCACCCCCTGTTCTCTCTCGAATTTTCAGATTGAGTGTAGCAAAGGTGCTCAGATGGATGATGTCTTCCTCTGTCCATTCTATTTGTCAGTTCTCCCTTCTTCCAGACAAAGCATAAAGTATATGCAGGTTGGAAGAGGCTGGGCATAATAGTGCTGGTCTGTTACCTTAAGAGCCTGGAGAACGTCTGTGGTTACATATTGTCTTGGAAGCGTTAACTAATGTGTGTTCTAATTTAGCCAGCCAAATCTAGACTGTGAAACAGTCTTACGAAGCATCTTTCAAGCATACGTTTTCGGGTAAGGTGGATGGCAGCACAGATTAACATTGCACTATAGATATCCTCTGTGATTTTTGTGTACCTGAATATTTCTCACTTGCTAAACTATACTGCTGCAGTTTGTGATACGGGTTCATCTCAAGTATGAGGCTGCACTCTGTGCTCCCGTAGTGGTTCTCATATGCTTAGATCCTGTCAGACACAAAATGCTAATTGCCTGTGCCTGTGGATCAGTAACCAAGGGCAATAATGCAGAAAAAACACTATCAGCAGCAGCCTCATGCTATATTTTGTCACGGAAGTTTGATAACAGTGCTCTGGAAGGAAGATGGTCTCAAGTTTAAAGAATGGGCTTAGACTTCTTAGGTTCTGCCACTTGTTTGTGCATGTGAGCAACTTGTAAAGTCGGCAGAGAGGCTGAACAGCTTGAAGATAGAACATGTGCTACAGTTCTGCTCTTCTGATATGGCTTAATTCATTAATCATCTGAAAAGCACCTTAAACCTCTCTGGTCAACTGTAGAAAAGAACTACTAAAGAGGCTGGCTTCTGTATGAGAAGGTGTGGTATTTTGGTAACTTTCTTCCTCTAACTGTTGCAGCAGGCTAGTTACTGTTTGGACTTCATGAAGATAAATTCCTGGGACTGCTGAACTCCCCAACTCCCCCTATCCTTTCCACCATGGACCAGGATTACGAGAGACGTCTCCTACGCCAAATCAACATACAGAATGAAAACACGATGCCTTGCGTAAGTACAGATATGCTGTGATCTTAGTCTGGCTATTAAAAACATTCATATGCAAGACAGACAACAACTTAACTTGAACTTCTGAAAGTTATAGGCCTCTTCTAAGCAAACCTAGATCTTTTTTTGGACTGTTTACCTTGCAAGGAGTTTGCCCTGCTCCACTCTTTCCATATATTTATATGACACTCACTTGAGAAGGGGTGGTGAGAAAGAAACTGCTTAATTTCTTCTTTCAGGAAGAGTTCCTGTGACTGAACTATGGTGTGCTCAACAGCTTTGTTAACAGAATAAACCAGTATTTGTCAAAGCTAAATAAGGCTAGAAGAGCCAAAACTATTTTGATGATTTTTCAGGCCCCTACCGTGATCACCACTTATTCTTACGTATCTTTTATTCTTTAATTTAGGTAGCAGAGATGAGAAGAACACTGACGCCTTCCAATTCTCCGATGTCTTCTCCTAGTAAACATGGAGACAGATTTATTCCCTCAAGAGCTGGGGCCAACTGGAGCATTAACTTCCACAGAATAAATGTAAGTTTTTATTTATTTATTTTCCCCCTCCCATCTCCTAAAGCTCAAAGTCTTGGAATTGAGGAAACAGTGCATTTTATTTTGGCTGGCAGAATTATTCTGCTCACCTTCTGTATCAGGATGTTCTGCTGCCCCAAAAGAGCTATTCTGCATACAGATCTTGTGGCCCACAGGGACAGCCTGTTTTCAGGCTTCTTGGCATGGTATTTTATTTGCATAGTGAGGTTTCTGTATGGTAATACCACATTTCTTCCTTTCAGGAAAATGAAAAATCACCAAGTCAAAACAGAAAAGCAAAGGATGCTACATCGGACAATGGCAAAGGTTAGACCCTTTCTACCACTTGTGCTGTGCCTATAGCTTTTTATTTCAAGTTGGTGCCAATTTTGGAAATCAAAAGTGAACACTGGTATTTCTATGCTTGTGCAAAAAGTCAGGTGGCTGTTTATGGGGTAAATGCACACATCACGAGAGCGCTCATATCTGTAAGCTGCTGACTGAGCAACTGGAAAGCAGGAGATTATTTGTGTCCTTTGATCTATTATGTCATGGAAATACTTTCCTGACGGACTGGAAGGAGAGGACTCTTCCTGCTAAAGTAATTGCATGCTTGAGCCCCAAGCACATTAAGAGGACTTGTGAATGTAGAAGTTGGGCACATCACGCTGTCGCTCTCTGCGGAGCTACTTGCTTGTTTGGAGTTCTCTGCCTAAACACTTTTTGGGGTTCACAGATGGCCTTGCTTACTCTGCCTTGCTGAAGAATGAACTCTTAGGAGCAGGAATTGAGAAAGTTCAGGACCCACAGACAGAGGACAGGAGACTGCAGCCATCCACCCCTGAGAAGAAGTCTCTCTTCACTGTAAGCTGACTACTTTGCATTAAACCAATGGAGATGGCCTGTGCCTTGTTTATATCGTAAGAAAAAAAGCATATAATTTTGTCAAGTTGCTAGTGCAAGAGAGTTACTGTTGTCACTTTATTAACATAAGCTATGATAACAAAATCTGGTGGCCTCTAAAGAGGTCATGAATGTCTGCAATGAAGTGCACACTTCCTTTTTCCATACTAGCAAGGAAGCTGAGTTGGGACCAGGCTTTTCAGACACTCAAAAATTGTGGTAAGTGACCAAATCAAGGTTTTGGAACAACAGAGATGAAACTTTTAGCATGGTTTGGAAGCGCCTGGAAAAGGAAGGAGCTGAAAAGGTTAGGAAATCTGCCAGTGAGTGTTGGATTTAGTTAGGCATTGGATACCTGTGTCTGTGTTGCTTGTGATCTCCTAGGTCTTGGACATGCTCAGATTCTTATTAGATGGATTTTCTTCCTGCAGTATTCCCTCAGCACAAAGCGCTCCAGTCCAGATGATGGCAATGAGGTGTCACCATATTCGTTGTCTCCTGTCAGCAACAAAAGGTAATACAGATCCTTCACAGGCTGCAAGAAGGGAAGGGTTGGGACAGAAGACTGAGGTTCTCTAGTAGCACTATGAATCAGTTATGGAGGTCTGGGAGATTAAGCGGTTAGGGAGTTGAGTTCACTAAGGATTTCTATAGATATCCAACCTGCTTACCTATTCCTAAGGTAGTAGTAGATACCTACTACTTCTTGGCCAACCTTCAGTGAACCTGATTCCTTCAGTCTTATTTGCTGGAAAGAATTTTGCAATCTGTGCATTTCTATAGAAATGCAGATATACTTTAAAGAGTGGCTATAGCAGTCTACAGTCTGCTGCAATATATAAAATCCTGTAGTTGTTTTTGTGTCTGCTCTGGTAAACAGTCAGAAGCTGCTAAGATCACCTCGAAAACCAACACGGAAAATCTCAAAGATTCCTTTCAAAGTGCTGGATGCCCCAGAGCTGCAGGATGACTTCTATCTGAACCTGGTTGACTGGTCCTCTCTTAATGTCCTCAGCGTTGGCCTCGGGACTTGTGTTTACCTATGGAGCGCTTGTACTAGCCAGGTAAATGATGATTGCTCTCTGGAAAGTGAAGTACCAGTTGTAGATGTTCCAGCCATAGTGTCTCTCAGAACTGTGGAACGCACTGTCTGAGGGATTTAACGCTTGTAATGCTCTGCCCCAAGTATTTAGTTTCAGGCAGCTAATAATATGGTACGATGGCAGCAGATATTTCTTACTTTGTTCTGTATTATTTTCAAGGTAACTCGATTGTGTGATCTGTCTGTGGAAGGAGACTCTGTAACATCTGTGGGCTGGTCGGAACGGGTCAGTATAACATTGTCAACCACAAGAGCTGAAAGACTTAAAATTCAGACACTGTCACTATGGCCATACAACTCTCTCAGTAGTTGTGACTTCTTGGGTCATTTCCCTGTCTTTCTCCAAACTCCCTGCATGTTTTTGAGCAAATGAATTTGCCTGTCTACACTCAGTTCCTCTCTACTGAATGAGAGGGGATGGAGGGCAATCTCTTTTAGCCTGAGGTTCTCTAGGCATTTGATAAAGATGTATGGGAAGAGGAAAGCAACAGTTCACTTCTCCTCCACCTCTAGACAATAAAATGTCATGATAACTATGTTCCAACTAGGCTAGTTGGTTCTCGTTATTAAAGAAAAAATGCAAGACGGAAAAATACTGTATGTTTTTTTTAATCTTGTGGGTTTTATCCTCTGCATCCGGCTTTTATGTCCACCTCCACTTAATAGCTCTACTGATTGTGGGTTTTCTGTTTGTCTAGGGGAACTTGGTAGCAGTTGGCACTCACAAGGGTTTTGTACAGATCTGGGATGCGGCTGCAGGAAAAAAGCTTTCTATGCTGGAGGGGCACACGGCTAGAGTTGGTAAGGAGACGGGAGGCAGGAGGGCTTAGCTGTGTTGTTTCTTTAAAATTGACTTCTTTTTCCCCCTTTTGTAAAGGAGGGGCCTGCTTGAAATACCAGGATTCAAAATTTATCGTGATTAATATTCTGTGCTGTTTTGAGCAGTCTTTAAAACATTATCACTTAGTAATCACTGTGTTTTGATCTTGGGTGTGGTGGTGCTTGAGTGGTTATTGCAGCATTATTGCAGGTGTTTCCTCCATGTCTGAGGCTTTTAGGTTTGGTTACAACATCTCTTTTTCACTGCTGCTGGCTTCCGTTTTCAGCCTTCAAACAGGCTGCTTTACACTGAGATTTCCAGTTCTCTCATTCCTCAGGGACTGTTTTTTTGCTCAGAAGTGTTGTGGATCTGATCACTGGAATAAGATTTAGGAAGTCAAGACACCTTCCAAGTTCTATTTCTGTGCTTTATTGCACTGTGAAATGGGATTAGGGATGCCTTGAATGAGTTTGTGCTGCTTAATCTTTCTTTGTATGCTATTTTAGGAGTTCAGACAGTAGATATAAAGGAGTTCCCTAAGCACTTGATTTTTGTAATCCTCCTCCAACTGTGGTGGCTGTTCTGCCTCCCTGCTCCTACATGACCCCTGCAGCATACTCTTATGTTGTTGCTCTGCCTGCATCACAGGTGCATTGGCGTGGAATGCAGACCAGCTTTCTTCTGGGAGTCGGGACAGAATGATCCTTCAGAGAGACATCCGAACCCCACCTCTACAGTCTGAGCGGCGGCTCCAGGGCCATAGGCAGGAAGTTTGTGGGCTCAAGTGGTCTACTGACCACCAACTCCTGGCATCTGGAGGAAATGATAACAAGGTATAGTAATTTTTGCTAGTCGTGTGGGGCTCAGCATCTCCAGATCTTCACCAAGAAATGTCAAACTTTCTTGCTTTAAGAATAATCAGTCTCTCTGAAGGAGCTTTTGTTTTGATCCTTAGACTGTTCCCAACCATAAGCACTGCTAAACTTCTACTTAGTCTCTTCTCTCCCTAATAAAATCAGAGGCAAATTTAATTGTGCTTCTGTATTTGGCTAATTGAAACTATAGGACAACAAACTCACTCCTAAACTACACTTCCTGACTTTGTTTAGGTAATGTATAGTCAGGTCTATTGTAATAATGCTTGTCTATGTGGAAGGAAATTGAGTTTAAAAGCTGTATTAAGTTTTAATATCTATAACTTGAGCTTGTAGTTCACTGAACACCATATGGAGGAAGCATCTGTTATGAAGTAGCAATGTTCACAGCTCTTTGGAAAGGGTTGCTAGGTAGTGAATTTACCCAGTGTATATGTAACAGCTCAGCTGTACCAAGTTCTTCTTGCTCAGAATATCTTCTAATAAACTCAGACATATTTCTAAATATGTGCTGGAACAATCCCAAAGAGTCCCAAAGTCAAAAACTCTTAGGTTCATATTCAGTGACACTGTCTGTGACTTCATAAACTTAGCTTAAGGTCTGTTTTGTTTCCTTGTTAGCCAGTGGTAAAGTGGCCCCTCAGTTGAGTGTGGTAGGGAGGGACTGGCTTTCAGGGCTAAAATAGCTAACTGAGATGCATGTGCTTGGGCAGAGCTGTGAGAAATCATCCTGTTGCACAACCACCTTCATCAATCCCACTGCGACATCGTGGTTTGTGGGTGTTGAAGACACGTGACTGCAGTGCAAGTTCAATCACATCTCTTCTCTCTGCCAGCTTCTTGTCTGGAATCACTCCAGCCTAAGTCCTGTCCAGCAATACACAGAGCATCTTGCAGCAGTAAAAGCTATTGCATGGTCTCCGCACCAACACGGCCTCCTTGCCTCTGGCGGTGGAACAGCTGACCGCTGCATACGGTTCTGGAACACGCTCACAGGACAGCCTTTGCAGTGCATTGACACTGGGTCGCAAGTGTGTAACTTGGCCTGGTCTAAACATGCCAATGAGCTAGTAAGTTCCTCCCTCTCCCTGTTCAGTCCCGCTGCTGAGCTTTCATGTGTGAGGAAGCATGACTCTGACTTCCTTCTCGCCTTTCAGGTGAGTACCCATGGATACTCTCAAAACCAGATCCTCGTCTGGAAATATCCCTCGTTAACTCAAGTAGCAAAGCTAACAGGACACTCATACCGAGTCTTATATCTGGTAAGCAATGGCCATGTCTCTAGCGAAAACTTTTATAGCTGTGTGTTTCTCTGTGGCTGCGTGTGCTGAAAAAGGATGCAAAGAAGCACTATAAGCTGCTTGTTGTCTAGGTAGAGATACGAATGTTGCCCTGCAAGCAGTGGAAAAGCTCTGCATCTGGTTTTCTTGCCTGCAAGGGATACTTTGGTTTGCTGCTATGGAAATGTGAGGCTTTATTAATGAATAGCTTGTGCTTCCTCAGAAGAGTTTTGGCAGGCTTTGCATCTTTTCTTAGTCGCTTAAGATTTTTACGATGTTTTTTCATTGGAGATTGCAAGCAGGGGAAGAATTTGACACTTTCACTTCTCCCAGTTTGGCATTAAAATGTTTGAGGCAATTAATCCAGCTTGATCTCTTACCTGCTTTATTACTGTTACATGGGGCTTTGAGGGGTGTCATTACAAAATAATATCAGCATATTTATCATCTCTGTGAGTAGATTCCAACATAAGTGACTAATGTTACTGGTGTTTGTCAGCTCTATCACACTTCCTGTCTTGGCACGCAGTTATTGTCTGGAGAGGAATAGCCTCAATTACAACTGACTTGGATTTCTTAACGCAGGAATCCTTTTTATGTTAATTCCATCCATGTGTTCCATAGCTGAATAAATAAGATGCAAGTACTTGAATTGGCACCTACTGAGACTGAATAAGGCACATGAAAGCAGAAGTAGCCGTTTGGTTTTTCACAGTCAGCCAAGTAGGAAGGAGAGTTATATCTCTGATACATTCCAGTGAAGATTGGTTTTCACCCTCAAAAGCGTAAAAATCATTGAAGGTTGTTCTCTCTTGGCCTTAGGCGATGTCCCCTGATGGGGAGGCGATAGTTACAGGAGCTGGAGATGAAACCTTGCGGTTCTGGAATGTCTTCAGTAAAACTCGCTCAACAAAGGTAAGGATGTTTTGTGTGGATAGCTGCAACTGTGTTCTGCAGGTAGGCTCAACCTTTGGGAGTGAATTTATTCTGAGCTTGCTCTGTTCTGCTGCTTTGCTTTTGAAGATCTCTTTACTTTGTCCTATGGATGGAGGGATGTATGCAGTGAAGGGTTAAACCTTACTGAGATATAAAGGGATTTGCAGTCATCAAGTGAAATAAAAGGTTGCCTCTGTGCACCAAAGACAGTATGACAGAACATCATTCTCCTGTCTGTTACAGAGCCGCTAAACATAGCAATGAAAAGCTGCTGGCTTTCCAAAAGCAGTGTTGCAGGGAGCTCGCCCTGAGCCTACCATCTTCCCTGCTGGCATTCTGCTGTGAACTGACTGTGTCCTTGAAGATAATTATCCCTTAGTTCCTTACACAGCTATTTAAAATGGTGGCTTGGGTGGAGATGTCCTGAGAAGTGCCACTAAAAACTTGCCTTCAGTGAAAGCAGATTGTGCCAGAAGGTCTGAGAGCTGTCTTGGGTATCTCAGAGGCAGTGAAGAATGGCAGAGCAATCTTAAGGAGTGACCTGCGGGGAGCTGGCATGCTTATTGCTAGGTCTCCATCAGATTTCTGGTGGCTCTAGGATACTGTTTCCAACAAAGCTGTGGGAATTGTATACTCCATGTTATCAGTGGGAAATGGAAAGTGTAGAAACATTTATGATACTGGACTCTGGTGAGCCCAGAGCTCTTTCTTGGCTAGAGATGCCTCACTGACTTCATTATAAAAGGAGCAAGTGGAGTAGCATAGCAGCAGTGCTGTGGAGGTGCTCTAGACTTAGTATTTGCTTTGTCTTTTCTTTTTAGGAGTCTGTATCCGTTTTAAACCTCTTCACCAGGATACGGTAAACCCTCTGTATTATAACCCAGGAGACCACAGTCTGACGTACCAGGATAAAACCACTAACTTGGTGTGCATGGAACCCCAAACAGTCAGCCAGAAGGGGAGTGAGTGTCGGTGGCACTGGAGGATGGATCTAACAGATGCTAATTAAATGTGTACTTGTGAACCACATTGGGCAGTATTCGGGATGGGGTTGGGGAGGGGAGGGACTTGCCAAAGGTTTACGGATTTATCCTTCGTAAAGGGGGACAGGTACAAGAGTGTTAAAACAGCATCCTCCAACCCTTATTCTGCATACTGGAGAAAACATGTATGATATGGACCATTAAGACCGGACCAAGACCATCCCAACTGCTGTGTTGTCTCCTCTTAGGAGAGATGAGTATCCTTGCCTTTGTGGGGAAGGGGTTTAATGTGCTGCTTTGGGTCCCTCTATCCTAGAGTGGACATTTTTGGAGGTAGGAACTAGCCAGACTTGTTCAATGCGACTGGTGCAAGGGGACTAGACTCCAGACTGGGTGTTAGCCTTTCTCATATCTAAGGACATTGTTTACAGCCTGGGATCTACATTACATGAAGGAACTGGAGAACTGAGTATTTTTCTTTGCATTTTTTCCAAATAAAACAGGTACTGCAGGGCTCGATACAACCATTCCCGTAAGACAGTTTAACATTGGCACACCTAACAACTGGCTTCAAACAAATACATTTTTGGGCTCTAAACTTTAAAAGAGATTTAAAGAGGCTCCACCTTTGAGGGAGTACATTCAAAGAATTTTAAAATTGCTATTGCATGTTCTAGGCTGATCTCCAAACTTTTTTAGTTAATGAAGAGGAAAAACAATGTCTTTAAAAAAAAAAAAAGTATTTGGAGCTTCGCACAGTGCCATTTGTTACAGGCTAGTTGCTCTAGAGTTTTTCTGAGGACAAAAGCAGTTGAGATGTGGTTAAAACAAAACTACTGTAGATCTGTTTTTCAAAGAAAGCATTGCCTCTTCTGGCTGGAAGGGGGGAAACACCAAGGCTGGGTGAGGGTTTTTTTTATGCAAGGAAGAAGTGTTGGGGTTTTTTTTTTTTTTTTATCTCTAAGTCAAAGCCAGGGACTTGTTGATTTTGTTTGTTTTGTTTTTCTTTTTTAAAAAAAAGTTGTATGGGAAGAGAGTGCCTGCCTGTGTGTTTGGAGCCCATGTGATGAGTGCAGTGGGATGTGATGCCAAGCACTTGTGTGTATGTGTTGCTTTTAATTTAAAGAGAAGCTGTTATGCTTGCAGCAGCCTGTTCCTGTCTTACTTTGTACATGTGCCAACGCTCTCCCTGCTGTGCACCTGGCTCTTCTGTCTGCCTCATGCCCTCTCTAGTACATTTGGATGTGAGTGCTGTTTCCTGTTCTCATTTGGATTTTCCTGGCTGTGTATATAGACCTTGACCCATTCTCTGTAGAGTGTATAGGCAATACTTCCCCCCTGCCTTTTTTTTTTTTCTTTTTGGAAACCAGACTGCAAGGGTGGAGGTGGGAATACAACTGCCTCTTCCCAGTGCCACCAGTATCCTTAGGGTAAGCTTCTGAGATTGGAAGGCTGAAACGGAGAAGGGCAGCATAGTGCAGCTCTGTTCACTACAGCCTTGACCAAGTGTGCCGTTTACACCAGTGCCTGGATCGGGCTCTTCTGTGGCTTGACACTACCTCCACATATTGCAGATACTTGGAGGTGCTTGTGCGCTGGGAGTTCACCGCTCCTTAGCAAACGGCCAGCACTGGATCTCGAAAGCCCAAAGCAGCAGCCACATCATCTTACTGTAGCCTCGCTTGCCTCAAACATAATTTCAACACCAGTCTATAAACGTAACTTCAATGTAATTTCTGAAACACAATTTCAACACAACTACTTTATTGTAGTAGGTACTGCAGGAGTATGAGGCTTTGTTAAAAACCGTCTAATGGCCTCCCAGTTCCTCCTTCGTTGCTCGTTACATTCACTGGCGTTGTTAAATGGATAGTGTGGAAGGACCACTGAAAAGCACTGGGGAGTTGTTAATTAAGTCAGATCATTAAGTTGGGAAGCAAGTTTGAACTGAAAGGCTAGTGTCAGGGAGTCATGGCCTGTCACGGGTGTCTGTCCTGTTGTAATGTCACCCTTTTTGGGACAGCAGAGCCTGGCAAAGGGGGTTTCTTACACTTCGTGGGTGAAGGTGGTTGGTAGCTGCTGCTGTTGATTTCTTTCCTGCTGTGTCCTGGGATCTCTCCTACCTAAATCCTGATGTGCAGCCCCCTAGGAGACACTACTTTCTTCTTGAGGAATAAACCTTTAAGTGGAGTGGGGGCAAGGAGGAGGTTTCTGAAGTTGCACACAGGTGACCCCAGAAAGTGGGGTGACTTCACACTGGTTTGTGCCCATCCTGGAGAAGGGAGTGCGGGGTTGTGCTGGAGGAGGAAGCCAGGCAGTCCTGACCGCGAGCGTGGGCGCTTGCTGGGGCTCGGGTGTCCCCTCCTCGGGGCTCCCGTCCTGCTTGGGATTGGGCTCCACCTCTCACCCCGCGACACGGGTGCCTTCCTTCGAGGAGTCCCCGGCGCGGCTGGGGAGAAGGGCGGCGTGGTGAGGGTGCGCACAGCCTGTGCTGTGGCCGCAGCTCGGTGCTCTCTCATCTCCTAGCGTCCGGCTGGGCCCCGAGGAGGCTGTCGAGGGGGTCAAGCCCCTCGCTGCTCCGTTGCTGGCGCTGTACTTCTCTTCTGCCAGGCGCTTTCACAAACTATTTCTTGCTTTTCTTTCTTTGGAGCTGCCTTGTGAGCAGGTGGGGTTGTGACTTCCTCTTCCGTCACATTTGGCAGGGAGGGCTAGCGATTCCCAATCCATAGCTAGTCTGTGGTTGAGCGGCTTGGCTAACGAGCACGGAGAGAACGAGCTGTTCAGTTTGATTTAGCTGTTACAGTATGGCACAAACTCCTTCCCCCACTCTGCTAGCAGCTGCCAAGGCAGGAGTGGAGTTACCTGCAGAGAGCACTTCTGGGATTTTGCTGCGAGAGTGTGCGTTTGTGGGTGTGTGCATATGTCTCGGCTCATATAGGCAAGTGGTGTGACGCTGTTGGCTGGCTGGAGTGTGCTGCAGTATGTTAACTGGGGAAAAGAGCAAAACTATCGTAAGCTTGTGATCGCCCCCCCCCCCTTTTTTTTTGGTGTATGATCTGTAAGTACTGAACTGTGCAGGCGGGTTGAGCAAAGGGTCCTCCCGGAGTTTATGCGATAAAGTCTGCAACCTCGTGGCATTGTTATATATAAGGCATCATATGGTGGAAGAAAAACATAGAGTGTTGTAACTTTTCCATGTAAAGCAATCTAACTGGCATTAAACAAGTTGTGACTTTAAGTCTGCTGCTGTCTGGAAATTGCATTTCTGAGGTTTTGCCCATGTGGGGAGAGGATGGCAGAGGCTGCAAGTGAATGCTTGGCAGCTCCCAACACAGTGACTCTCTCTTTCCCACTGTGGGCCAAGAGCCCAGAGGAGTATCTAGGTGCTCCAGAGCCCAGTCTCAAAGGTCCCAGGGTCTCTGCAGCGAGCACCCTTGTCAGGTCTGAAGGTACCACGTTTTTAAGGCCCTGATCTTGCACTTGGTTTATTGCTACTGCCCAGTTCCCACCTGCCAGCTCATGTTTGCTTTCCCTGCTGCTAGAAAACCAGGAAGAACCAAGAAGTCCCTGGTCTTCCCCTGTTTGCCCTTGCAGGGAAGGAAGGGATTGAAGGTGTCCCTGCCCTGGAGGAACTACCCCGAGGCCCTCTCCTCCTGAGTGCTGCCAGCTCCTGGCCCGTTGCTGGGGGCCAGTTGCCAAGTTCCAGTTCCGGCAACAGTAGCTCGAGGCCCCGTGGCCCGAGGAGGCAGCTGGGGCTGTGGGGGCTGGCTACAGGCAGGCATGGAGCTGTGGTGGCGCAGACCCTACGTCCCGCAGAGCACCCTCGAGACGGACTTTCCTCTGCCCCTGTGCAGGTGAGACCCTTACGCGTGCGCCAGCGTTCCCATCCCAGCTGTCGGGGCAAGGTCCTGGTGCCCCTGGAGACGTCCCGGAGGAGATGCAATGGCCCAACGCCTGGACAGATGCGTCCCTGCCACGTGTGTGCCACAAAGCCCTCGCCTCTCTCTCCCACCAGTGACACTCTCTCCCCACAGTGACCAGTATGTGACGCTGCGGGGGCCCCACCGTGCCCCAGTGCTGAAGCAGGCTGTGCGCTGGAAGTGCACCCCCATGGGCCGGGATGCCGTGGGCCAGAGCTGGTCCACGGGGCTGAGCAGCTGGAGTGAGAGCGAAGACGCCTGGTACGCGCTCCCTCGCGGCGGCGCCCCTCCGGCCTTCCAGCGCTGGCAGCAGGCCCATGCCAGGCGCGAGCGGGAGCGCCTGCCCCCGGGTAAGGAGCTAGGCCAGACAGGCTGTCCTGATGGTCCAGGACAGCCCATCTCAGGGCGAGCACTGAGAGACAGCAGTGTACTGGAGGGGAGGAAATACTTGGGCAGAGAGCTGCTGCTGCCTCGGTTTCCCCACCCGGAAAGCAGCAGCAGTAGCTAGAGCAGGGGAAGCTGCAGCTGGACGAGGACGGGGTTGAGCGTGAGGAGCGAGTGAGGGGCTCGTGGGGCGAAGCGGGGCATGCTGCTGTGGTTCCTCTCCTGCTGGCTCTGCTTGGTGCCCCACAGCTTACGCCCAGCGCCTGCGGGAGGCGGCATGGTGGGACCCCGTCATCCCTGCTCAATACCTGGGACTCGGCACCCGCTGGGGAGCCTTCCTGTGGCGGGAGAAACCCACCCGGGGCAAGGAGTATGGTAAGAGCCTGGGGGGCAGCCAGGTGCTGGCCGAGCTGCGGGTGGCTGCAGGGCCCAGGGCCTCCGGCTCGGCCTCCTCTCCACCCCCTTCCCCTCTGCTTTGCAGTTGTCACCCGCAACTGGACCCGCAAAGAGCCGGGGGGCAGCTTGGGGTATGTCCCTGGCCTCTCCTTCTGCCGTCCCCCCTTCACCACCAGGGACGTCTGCACCTGGAGCCACCTCCACCACCAGCCCTCCACCAGGCAGTGAAGGCTGCCCTTGCAGGACTCCTCCCGGGCCCTTCTTGGGGACGGGGGCTGGAGCAGCAGGGACACGGAGGGGGGCAAAGTGGTGGCTCCCGGTGCTGAGGGGGCCGGGAGCCCTGCGCAGGCTCTGCTCTGCCTCAACCTCCAGCCCTCGCTTGCCCCTAACCACCACCCTTGAGTCATCGGGGAAAGGGACAAACGGCTGGAGGGGGGAGAGCGCCCAGGGGCCAGGCACGGCTGAATGCCCCCATTCAGGTCTTTTTTATTAAAAAAATAGTTTGGCCCCTTTGTCTCTGCCCTGCAACGGGCCCCACGGTGCTAACGGCCTCCTGGGCCCATATGTTCCCCCCCCACTGGAGGCTGCTGGCCAGCTGCAGTGAGGGTGCGCTGGAGACCACCACGGTCCGACGCCTGGAAGCTGCCGCTGCTGGCACGGCGCGGGCCGCGGCACGGAGCTGCGCCGGCGTGTCCTGCTCCCGCCGGGGGAGCCCCAGGGCGGCGGAGGTGGAGGGAGGCCAGGGAGCCGAGGCACAGCCGGGCGCAGAGTCCCGGGGCTGGAAGGCGACTCGGTGGTTTTGCTCCTGCTTGGCCCCCGTCGGCCGGTCCCCGAGGGGCAGCGGAAGGGCTCGGAGCGGTCCTCGAGCGCCCGGCCTCTTTGCTGGTGCCCAAGTGACAGCAGGGTCCCTGCTGGCCTCATGTCTTCTTGTACCTGTAGGCGCAGAGGGGAACCGGGATGCTACGCTGGGGGCGAAAGGGGCTGCCGCCCCCCCCCCCCCCCCCCCATCGCCGCCTCCCTGCGACTTACGGGTGCTGCGCGCTGAGGTCTGGCCGAGCCGCCATGGCCATCAGCTGCCGCTCCAGCTCCACGATGCGCAGGCCGATGTACCCCGAGGACAGCAGCAGGGCCACCATGCTGGGGGGACGGGGCAGCGTCGGGCACGGGGCAGTAACCGCGTGTGGCCGGGATGACCGGGGCACCGTGCCAGAGGCAGAGCCCGGCGCACGGGGCGAGGGCTCCGGCACGCTTCCCCGGGGGACACCGTGGGCGTGAGAGATGGTGGCGGGCAGGTGCCCAAGGGACGGCGGGGGAGTCCGGGCTGCCAGCGCCACGCTGTAGAGCCTGCCTGGGCAAGGACGAGGGGGGCAATGGGGACCTAGGGGTGGGTGGCACGCAGGGGGCCAGGCAGTCCCGAGGGGGACAGGGGCAGGGGTGAAGCTACGAGATGCACGAACGGGCCCTGGGGACTCACAGCAGCAGGTAGATGACGATGACGGCGCGGAGGGGCCTCGTCTGGGCGAGCCCGGCCTTCGCGGTTGTCTGGGGCTGTAGAGCAGCGCGCGGTCCCCCTGGCAGGATGAGGCGCCGGCAGCGCCGGCCAGGCGGGGGGCTGGCATCGGCGCTGGCGAAAGCCTCTAGCCCCGGTCCCCTCGGCCGGCTCGCCCCTCTCCCGGGTGCTGCCTGCCCCGCGCCGCGTGGGCTGGCTCCGACCCGCGCCGCGGGGCCAGCTCCCGGCTGAGCCCGGGCAGCGGCTCCTTCCCCACCGCCCCGCCGAGCCGCCCCGGAGGCTCCGTGTGGCTTTGCTGAGGGCTCGCGCTCACCTCTGCCCAGAGCGGGCGCGTCTTCGTCCTCCTCAGCCCGCCTCGGCTTTAGCCTCAGTCCATCTGTACAAAACCAGGAGATGTTCACTGAGTAGCCCAGGAGCGGGGAGGGAACCGGGGAGGGTCCTGGGGACCCAGCAGGACATCCTGGGCCCCATAGGAAGAGCCTGCTCTCCCCAGCGCCACGGGAGATGCTGCGTAGGGCTCCGCGGGCTGCATGGCCCCATAGGCGCTGTGGGGGGGACGGGCAGGAGCAGCAAAGCTGAGAGCTGCGACCGGGGCAAAAACCGAGGACGAGGACACAGTCCTGAGGGCCGACCGCTTGCGCCGGTGCAAAGAGGGCCGGGGCAGACACCCGGCTGCAGCGTGCGGCAACCCGGAGGGTGCGTACGGGAGCCGTGCCAGCGCGCCGGGGCAGCTCGGCCCGCAGCCGCCGCCGCTCACCGGGCTGCTCCAGGACGCTGCTGAGCTCCAGGCTGCTGCGCTCCGGGTCGCACTGGCTCGAAGTCTGAAATGCGAAAAGCTCCGGTTGCAGAGCACCTCCCGGGCCACCAGCCCTGCCCGCCGCACCTCCACCAGAGCCGCAGGGCGACGGCTCGGACCCGCCGGGACCCCGCCGAGAAGAGCGCCGGCGGGGACGTGCCGGACTGCTGGAGAAGGAGCTGGGACGCGGCAGAGCCACCGCGGCCCGGCACGAGCCTCCTGCCCGGTCCCGGCAGAGGGTGGGGGGGGGGGCCATGCCAGCCCATACGTCCCTCCGCCTAAATCCTGCCGCCAGCGATTTCCCGCCTTTACCAGAGTCTTCCTAAGGGTTTGCTCGGTGCTGCCGTCAAGCGGAGAGGCCAACGGGTCGCCGTTGAGGCCGTTGTCCTGGAGGAGGAGGAAAGGAAGGTGGGGGGGGTGGAGGAGGCTGGGTCAGCTGGAGAGCCCCCCCCCCCCAGTCCCTGATTTTTTTTTGGGGGGGGGGGGATAAGAGACCCTCCCCACCCCCGGCTCCCGCCGTGCAGCGCCTACCTGCAGGTGTCTGCAAACCGACTTGAGGAGCTGGTACGTGGCCTCCCGCCGGCGCAGCGACACGAACAGGAACTGCCGGAGGAAGAGGAGGGTTCGCAGCGCTTTCTCGGGGAGCTCCGAGCACAGCCCGTGGCCCTGACGGCTGTGGGGGGTTTGGGGGGGGGGGCTGGCATCCCGCGGCAAGGCACTGGAGACCCCTGACGTCCCCAGAGGGCCGGAGCTGCTGAGCACTGGGGCAGGGCTGGGCTGGGGCTTGAATCCGGGGGAATTAATTCGGGCAGCGGCAGAGCAGGATTCAACCCCCCTCCTCTGCCTGGAGGGATGCGACGCCCTGGTGACGCTCAGAACGAGCCGAACGCTCGCAGGGATGGTTGGGCCGCTTTGCCTCTGCTCCCAGCTGACACGGGTCCTGCTGCTCCCTTGCACCCCGTCTCGTCATCCCACCTCGCCCCGCTCCAGTCCGACCCTGCTCTCACCTTCTCTCCCTCAGCTGTGCGGATGCTGAGTGCGTTGGGCACCAGGAGCACCGTGTTAGTCTTCTTGAGGGCGGTGATGGAAGGGACGGGGACCACTGCCTGCGCCAAGAGGAGCCCAAACAGCGTGAGGGGCTGCAGGGCGCCGTCGTGAGCAACGGGGTGCAGAACGCGTGCCAGGCTCGGAGGGCTGAAAGCCTTCCAGAAGCACGTGCCAACCTCGCGTGTGCCAGCCTCACGCCACGGGCAGACCCCACGCTGCCCCACCCACCCACCCCGGCTTGCTTGCCGCCCTCACGCCATGCACTCCGCCGCCTGCCCGTGCACCCACTGCCGATCCCTGCCACCAGCCAGCCAGGTCCCACCTTGATGTCTTTGAGCAGGAGACTGGAGTGGAAGCAGACGTAGCTGGAGGAGATGTAGAGGTGGCCATGGTAGGGCACTTCCTTCTGCCAGGCGCAGGAGAAACCTGGGGCAGAAGAGAAGGGCCAGGCTCAGAGGGGAGGCGGGAGCGCGGCGGGAGCGGGCGCCAGGCTCGGGGCACTCACAGTCCAGCAGCGCCTCCTTATCGGCGATCTCCTGGAAGACCTTGCGGAAGCTGGCGGCGCGTTTGCTCAGCTGCGGGAGAGAGCGGGCGTCAGCGGGAGGCAGGGCAGCCCGCGGGTGCGGGGACGACGCGGCGCTCGCTCCGGCCGGGACCTGCCCTCCCCTGGCTCCCTGGCCCGGGCAAAGGGGCGCGCGCACCCAGGGCACGCCGCTGCCGACGGTGTACCCAGCCCGGGGAAGATCATCGCTGGGCGAACGCGTGCTGGAGGTGCCGCCCTCGCAGGGCGGCCGGGGCCCCTTCTTCACCCCGCGAGCGCCCGAGGAGCCGGTGCGGCCCGGCGGACTCACGGACGAGGATGAGCCTCCCTGCCTGCCCGCCGCGGCGCCCTTCTCGCTCTCCTTGCAGAAGGAGGGGTCGTAGGTTTTGGACCTGGAAGGAAGCCGGGAGCAGGGCTGAGCAGGGACGTGCAGGGAGGCTCCTGTCCGGGCCCACGCGCCCATGTTGTGCCTCCCGCTCCGTGCACTGACCCAGGCGGGGGCGGGCCCCGGGTGGCAGCGGGGTCTGAGACGCAGCCAGGCCAGACTGCAGCTTGGGGACGTGGGACCCCCGCGGTGCGGAGCCCACCTGGCGAGTGCGAGGTGTCTCCTCTGCTGGGTGTCCACGTTGCCCGGCTCCTCCAGGCTCTGCCACTTCTTCTCCTCCAGCAGCCTCTTCTTGCTCTTCTTTTGCTTCCCTAACACGAAGGAAGAATCCGCCAGGCAGCTGGCAGAGAAGAGGGCAGGTTACGAGACGCATCCCCATGTGCCCCTGGACCGGGCTAACGCCAGCCCAGAGCTCCCGGCATCCCCTCAGCGGCCCCTTTGCCGCGGGGCCGGCGAGCCCCAGGACCACGCGCGGGCGCAGCGGCTCCCTGCTCTCCCCGCGACCGGGGATCGCAGCGAAGAGGGGATCCGCAGCCCCGCGCTTGGGGCAGGGCCGGCCTCTGGCAGGACGAGGGCAAAGCTTCTCCGGGATGTAAGCTACGTCTTCACCGGGACCGGGAGAGCAAAGTCCGCCCTGCCACACCAGCACCTCTCCCACCTCACGCCTGAACGGGGAGAACCGGTGAGGTTCGGCTGCATTTATCCCCAGCTTGTAGCAAAACTAAGCCAGCGGGCACCTCCGCAGGGGAGGGTCACAGACGCCCAGGCCCTGCTCCGAGCCCCGGCCCCTGACCGGCTTTGCAGACGCGGGGGGTTGGGATGCGGAGCAGAGGCGGGGGGTGCCCCCCATCTCCAGCACCCGGCGCTCCTCGCTCTCCCCGCGCCAGCTCTGCCCGGCCGAGCCCGCGGCCGCCAGCCGGGGCCGTCCCAGGGCGCGACGGGCGCCCGCTGCCCCCCGCCGCCTGCCCTCCTCCGCGGGCGGGGGGAAGCACTTCACAGGGCTGCTCGGCGGTCGCCTGGGAGGCGATCCCCGGACCTGCCGTCCCGGAGGCGGGCGGCGTGCGCCTCCCCGGCCGGCTCTTGGGGATCGCCGAGAGATTTGGGGAGCCCCCAACAAAACCTGCGCGGAAAATGCAAACGCCAGGCAGGACGGTGGAGGGAACCGGGAGCCTCGGGTGCTGCAATTCCCGCCCCGTCGGGGCGATCTGCGGGAAAAGCCGCGGCGGCGCCAGGCCAGTCCGCGCCGCTCCCGTCGGGTCGCTCCGCAGAGCCGGGCCGGGCCGGGCCCGCCTGAGCCCCGGGGGGGGGGGGGGGGGCGGGGGTAGGATGCGTGTGTGTCTCCCCCCCCCCCCCCGCCCCCCGTCTCGGCCCGGTCTCTCCGGGTTGAGGCAAACAGGCTGCGGCGGGTCAAAATTCGCGGAGCCAAATCCCGTCCGCGCCGGGCGGTACCTCATGGCCGGGAGGGCTGCGACCCCCCGGCCCGCGCCGGGCTCCCGCTCCCCGCAGCCTCCGCTCCGCTCCATGCGCGCTCCCGGCCGCGCGCGCGCTCCTAGACCCTGCCCCGCGGCCCGCAGCCTCCTCCTCCTCCTCCGCCTCCGCCTCCTCCTCCTCCCCCCGGCGAGGAAGGGCGCGCCGCGACCCGGCGGTCTCGGCCGCGAAGCGCGCTCGACGGCGCGTTCCCCTGCGGCCGGGAAGGGCGGAAGAAGCAAAACAAAATAAGAAAGGACCCTCCGCCCCCCCCCCCCCTCCCCGGGGGGAGCGTGTGCCAAGGACGGAGCCGCCCCCGCCCCCGGCCCCGGGCTCCCGGCTGGGCCAAACCTCTCCGCTCCCCGCACCGGCCCTTTGCACCGTTTGCACCGTTCGCCGCTCCCCGCACCGGCCGTTTGCACCGTTCGCACCGTTCGCCACTCCCCGCACCGGCTGTTCGTACCGTTCGCACCGTTTGCACCGTTCGCCCCTCGCCGCTGCCCGGACCTTTCCCGCCGGCACCGGCCAGCCCGAGCAACCAGCCATAAACCACCATGCGCAGCTCGGCCAATGCAAGCGTGTCGGGGCGGGAGGGTCTGGAGGGAGCAGGGCCCTGGCGCTGCGCACCCCCCCTGGATCCCGCAGGCCCCCCAGGACCTCCACACCTTCCCCCCCCTGGGCCGCAGGCCCCGACGGTGCAGCCCTCGAGGACCCCAGCTCCGCCACCCCCCAGGACCACGACCTTGCAGCTCCCGGCTGTGGCCTCCGCAGCCCCCCATGGCCACGGCCCCCCAGGACCTCGTCTCTGCCGTTCCCATGGGCTCCACAGCCCCCCCACAGCCATGGTCCCCCAGGACACCGGCTCTGCCGTTCCCATGGGCTCTTCACCCCCCAGGGCCCCAGGCTCCACAGCCCCCCATGGCCATGGCCCCCCAGGACACCGGCTCTGCCGTTCCCATGGGCTCTTAACCCCCCCAGGGCCCCAGGCTCCACAGCCCCCCATGGCCATGGCCCCCCAGGACACCGGCTCTGCCGTTCCCATGGGCTCTTAACCCCCCCAGGGCCCCAGGCTCCACAGCCCTCCATGGCCATGGCCCCCCAGGACACCGGCTCTGCCGTTCCCATGGGCTCTTCACCCACCCAGGGCCCCAGGCTCCACAGCCCTCCATGGCCATGGCCCCCCAGGACACCGGCTCTGCCGTTCCCATGGGCCCTGCAGCGCCCCCCCAGACCCCATCTCCAAGGCTTCCCAGGCCTGCACCTTCCCCAACCCACTGCTCTGCAGCCCCCCAGGACCACAACCCCCTGGACCCCTTCTCCGCAGCTCCCCAGGACCGACCCCCCGAGGCCCCTGCTGACCCTGGGGTGGGGGGTGCCCAGGACAGGGGGGCCCCCAACAAGCCCCATCTGCCGACGAGGGGCACGCACCCCACACCGTCCCCCTGCCCAGGCTTCCCCGCACCCCTGCGTCCCACAGGTGCCAGCACAGGGCACCCGGGGAGGCGTGCAGGGCGCTGTGCACACGCGTGTGTGCGCACACAACACCCCGCATGCACGCCCATGGTGACACACGTGGGCTGCGCCAGCGCCTGGTGCCCCAGCAGGTGTGTGCACACGCGCACCCCTCGCAGGCACCGACGCTCCTGCCACGCACACGCCCATCGCACAGCTCCGGCACACACGCACCGCACGCAGCCGTCACGGTCCCACGCCCATCTCACGCTCACATGCACACGCACAGACCCTCACTCACATGCACAGCCCGTCACACGGACCCCTCTTACACACCCCCTGCCACACACTGCCGCACGCGCGCACACGCACACGCTCACACCCGCGCTCTGCCGCCCATCGCCTCGTCCCAGCGCTGCGCCACCGGGCCCTGCTGCAAACCCGAGCGAAGCTCAGGCTCCGGCGTGGCACCTGCTGCCCGGGGCAGACCGGCACCTCCTCGGAGCCAAAGGGTGCCAGCGCTGCGGGCCAGCTCCATCCTGGGGGGCCGGATGCTGCCCGGTGCTCGAGGCACCGCACTGCAGCAGCACCTTGCCGGCAAGCCGAGCTCACCCGGAGCCGCGCTGGGCCCCGAAGGGGTACTGTGGTGGTTTTCAGCCACTGCTGAAACAGCGGCACTCTTCCGAAACGCAGATAACCACCAAACACCTCACACACGTGGCACAAACGTGGTGGCGGAGCTTGCACGGGGCTACCAAGGCTCCCCCCAGTCAGGCACCCCGGGCCCCTCCACAGCGCCCCGCAGACTGTACCAGCCGCCTGTACAGCCGCGGCAGCCGGAGGCCGGGCCCGGTGGTGCCCAGGGCCGGGGGCAGCAGCCGCGTGGTTTCACAGGGGGCTGCGTGGGTCGTGCTTTGGCTTCCCCTGCGTGTGGCCCTCACTCCCACCCGGGTGCCAGCACCCCTGCAGACAGGGTGACCCTGGGGGGGAGGCTCTGGGGCTAACGCTCTGTGTGGTCCTGTCCCCTGCCCCCCTGGGCTGGGCTGCCAACCAGAGATTTTTTTTATTATTTTAATGGGAAAAAAAAAGCATTTAGGTCTCCGCCTGCCACGGCCGCCCCACGCCTGCCGCCCGGGCCCTCCCACCGGCTGCGGGCGGCTGACCCCGCGTCAGCCTCCGCTCACCCCGGGCACCGCGTGGGAGGGGCGCAGGGAGTCTCATTGGCTGTTCTGCCCCCGGAGGTGGGACACAGCGGGGCAGGGGCCAATCAAATGCCGCCTCGCCGCAGCCATTTTGTTTGTGGGCACAGCCCCAGTAGCGACAAGCCGCGGCAGCCATGTTTGCTGAGGGCAGCGCCTTGCCCCGGGCCTGAGGCGGGGACGGCGGCCATGGCGCCGGCTGAGGGGGCGAAGGGGAGGGAGCAGGGAGACCCCCACACACAACACCTGCCCCAGCCAGGATGGCCCGGGGGACAAAGCACAAGAAATTGCTGCAGTACTTTGGGTCAGAAAATGCGATCCTAGGGGCAGGCAGGGAGCAGGCTCAGCCCTGGCAGGCGTTAGGGGAAAAGGAGAAGGGGGAACAAGGCCCTGGAGCAAGCAAGCGCCACAGGGAGCCACGGGCCAACCCGTCCCCCGGCACCCTGCGCTCCTCTCCACGCCGGTGCCGAGGGGAGGGCACCAGGGTGCCTCTCCCTGCCCTGCTCCAGCCCCACAGGCAGGCTGGTGCCACAACAGCCCCATGCCCGGCATCGCCGCCCAGCATCAGCCCCTGTCCAGTCTGGAGACACGCAGCTGCCTCCGGTTCTTCACAGCCACGAGCGTTAGGCATGAAGCGTGGGACCACGCGAGCAGGGAGTGCAGTGAGAGGAGCCCGGGCACCTGCCCAGGGGGGATACAGGCTCTCCAGAGCAGCAAGGGGGAGGTGTCGTTTGACAAGAGCATTTATTCAAGTTTAGAGGTTTTTTGTTGTTGTTACTGTCCATTTCCCTCCCCCCCCTCCCTTCCCTCCTCCTTTAAAAAAGTGCTATATATAGACACTGACCTTACAAAAGCTGTTAAAACCAAGGGCCGGGCACGCCTGTCCCACAGGGCCAGGGCTGAGCCCCGCAGCCCGGCCCCAGGCCTTCTAGTGTTATACTTGTGCAAACAGAGACATCCTTCAGCAAGTCCCCAAGGAGAACGTGGGGTGGCAAGTCCTGTGCAAAGTGACGGAGAGGCAGGGCAATGGCTGGATCCCACCTGAGCCCAGCTCCCCAGTCCTGGTGCCAGCCCCTTCTGTCAGGGTCCCTCCAGGCAGAGCTCGGCAGCATGGACATCACCACAGCCAGGGACACGTGCCCAGCTCAGTTGACCGTGTTGCTCCGGCTCCTTCCCTCTGTGCTTTCTGTCTCACTCGGCTGGGTCCCTCCTCCATTCAGCCCCAGGAGGGAGACATCATCTGTGGGGACACAAGGGATGGCTTAGGGGCTGTTGTAGCTGCTGGGGTGACCTAGCGCACACTGGCCTAGTCCTTAGAGGCTCTCCTGCCACCAGCACAAGGGCGCCAAGGCAGCACAGGGACTGTGCAATACCTCCCCTCACCCTAGATTAGGGCAAGAACTGGGCATCCAGAAGGGCCGAGATGCAGCTGATGAGCTGACACCCATCCCCAGCTGACAAATCCCAGGCACAGCAAGGGGCACCTAGTTCCCAGCCCCTCACATCTGGCTACCACCCGGGACAGCTAGAAGGACCTCCCTCTCCACCCCTCAGCCACCCTTAGGCTGCAGGGCTCAGCATAGCCATTGCACAGCTGGGCAGAGGCAGATCCTGCCCCCTCCAAGAGGGCACAGCAAGCAGGCATAGCCCAGGGCATTGCCAGCTCTGGGGACAGGGACAGCAAAAGCACGAACACAGGGAGCTGGGCCTGCCCGGGTGCATACCATGAGGGTCACCTGGCTCCCACCAGGTGGGGCTGCGAGCTTCCCTGAAGCCAGCCTTGCCCCAGCATCTCCTACTGGGATAAAGCTCCCAGCACCTCACTGCAACCGGGGTGATCTGGAAAGACACTTTCCTTTTAGCCCAGACTGGCAGAGGGCTGGGGAACTGCCAGAGCCCCCAGCCCCACACCTACCCCCTCCCAACACTCCCAGCCCTGTGGTCACACTCACGGAAGCGGACTCGGATGGGCCAGATCATGATGCAGCACAGACACAGCGTGGCAGCCATGGCAATCCCCCCAGTGACCACCACCATCACCCAGTGGTAGAAGCTGATGCAGGCAGGACAGCAGAGCTCAGTCCTGCAGGGAGAGGACAGGAGGGGTCATGCTTGATGGCAGGGACTGAAACCTGGCCCAGCACTGCCCAAGCATCCTGGGGCTGCTAACATCCTCCCACTGCCTGGCAGCTGTTCTAACCACTCAGCTGGGTCTGCTGCAGGCATCAGGGCTGGTTCACACTTGGGCATGAGGGATAGGTCCAGAGCAAAGAGAGAGAGCAGCACCCTGGACATCTTTATTCCCATCCCTCAGCTTTGGGCGCCAAAATACAAGTCAAGAAGGATTTAAGACAAATTAGAGCTGGTTTTCACTGATGTCTCTCACTAAGGGCATAGCGGCATGCTCCAACAAGGACCTCAGCAGATCTGGCCAAAAATATCACTGGGAACGTTCCCACCCTGCAGGGACACTTACGGGCATGGATGCAGGTTCTGGATTGCCATCACAGCCAGTCCGTTGGCCATCTTGTCCGTGAAGCTCATGGCCCCGTAGACGAATGCACCGCTGTGCTGCAAGGGGAGGGGAAGCCTCATCTCCCATTGCACTGGGGCCTGCCTGTGCCATGCATCCCAGAGGTAGAGAGCAAGAGCCTTGTGCCCTCTCATGGGCAGAGCCCATATTACACCAGAGCCCAGCAAGCAACAGGGCCTGGGCATAAGGGACAGGTCTGCCTGGCTCCTTGACTGCTCCGTACCCCTGCAGATGTCTCCTTAGCCCCACTGTGACACCCTAGCTGAGCTGCGGTCCAGCTCAGCCAGATGGTGCAAACATACCGTATTGGTCCCAATGAGGTCAGCTGTCATGGAGAGGGATGTGACCAGGATGGTGGCAGAGCCAGCTCCAAGCAGCATGGCCGCAGCGTAGATCTCCACTCCCATCTGCCTGGTCAGGGTCACCCAGGAGGCAAAGGCCAAGATCACCAGGATGCCCACAAAGTAGGTCAGCTGCTCCACACCAGCATGGGGACAGCAGAGGGAGAAGGGAGAGCTCAGTCTTGGCTGGTCACACTCCAGGTCCAGCCAACACTCAGCAAGGCAGGGGTCAGCAGGGAGGGTGTTGGGACCAACACAAGAGTCAGTCCTGTTGCAAAATACCCTCAAGTCTAGAGACACCAGCCAACATCCCTCCTAAAACTGCACCTGTCCAAGAGAACAGGGGCATGGTGCAGAGACCACTTCCCCCACCCCAAAGCCCAGTGCTCCCACACCACTATGGCACTGGGCAGCAGCTGTGGGTTGGCATATCCTCCTGCTTGTCTGCCAGCTGCTCCTTAGGCCTGAAGGAAGAGCCAGGACCATTTGTTTAACAGGTCTTGGTCCAGGAGCCCCCTCCCCACCCCCACCCCCACAAATGCAAGAGCCCTGCAGTGATCCAGGCAGCTTTAGAGTATCGGCTGCAGCCTGACCTGGATCCTGGGGGAAGCTGTAGGTACAGAGCCCACGTGGGGCACAGAGACAGCCCCCAGGCTTGCCCTGCACCCAGCTGTCAAGAGGAGAGGAGGGCCTTCCCAGGGATGACATTTACTCCAGACCAGAGGGGGATGCATCAGAGGGGCAGCCCATCCTGCTGGCACTGCAAGAGACCCACATGCTCCACATAGAACAGCTTGGCTGGTAGCACTCTGCCTGTCTCTTGTGGGCACCTCTTGACTCTCCCAGACCTGTCAGGGCTGAGCAGTATAGACCAACTGTAGGCCAGCACTGCTTTCCGTGACCTCAGCACCCTCAGAGAGGTGCAGGATAGTCCATGCTCCATTAGCTGGCTCAACACCAGGAGGAGGCTGCTTGGCAGCCAGGATAGAAGGTGTGAGCAGGGGTCCCTGCTCTGCAGTCAGGTTCAGGTGCGCTGAGCGTTCTCCTCCCATGACACTTGTGGGAGCAGGATTTGGCCTTCCTCCCAACTCCTGATGCTGAAGAGCAGATTGTTATACCCTGCCCCATCAGGCTCCCAGGACTCACATTTCGGCCTATCCACTTATTCACAGGCTTCATGAGGAAGGAGGACAAGAAGCCACTGACGTACATCATCAAGGGAATGGTGGCAATGTATTTCTGGGAGAGATAAAGACATGAAGATGAGCTCCAGGCCCTCAGCACAAGACCCCTGCCCAAGAGACATTGGCACATGCATGCGAGCCTGCCCTGTGCCCACCTTGGGCAGCAGCAGCGAGTTGGTCAGGTACATGGCAATGTAGGTCTGGGACAGGTTGACAATGAGCCGGGTGGCCATGTAGAGCACTGCCACCTGCAAAGAGAGAGATGGCAAAGACATGGCAACGCTGCTCATGGCTGTACAAACCGAAGATGGGAGAGGCTGACACCTCCTGTGCCCAACTTTGCCATAGCACGGAGGGTGCCACACGCCAAGACAAGGACAGGCCACCTGACATGGTAGGTTGGTGCCTAGTACAGCCCCATCCTCAGCACTACCAGGGAACACATCCCTGGGCCAGAGGATGCCCCAGCCCAGGCCCAGCGCCCAGACAGGGCAGCATCCCAGGACAGGTGCTGTGATCCCCACTCAAAGCCAGATGCTGCGTGGCGGTACCCTGACCCCGTTGTACCTGGTAGAAAGCAGGCTCCAGCAGCCAGTGTTTCCAGAGCAGCAGCGGACGTGGAGAGCTTGCAGGCTCCTTGTGCAGCAGGGGTGTACTCTCCTCAGGCTGGGGCAGCACACCCAGAGGGTATGGCTTTTCTTTGGTGCCCAGGTGGAAGATGAGGGAGAACACAGCACCCAAGCCCACCACAATGAGGGACAGGTTCTGGTGAGGCAGAAGAGGTGAGCATAGCAAAGGGTGCCCCTTGCCTGTCCACCATCCACCCAGTCCAGAAGATTGAGGAGCAAAAATTTGTTCCTAAAAACCCAGGGGAGTTTGATGCTGCCCATCCAATGCAGCAGGAGAGATCTCGGGGCACTGGCATCTCAAATCCCCCTACCGCCCTCTGAATATAGCCCTGTCCTGCCCAGGGGAGAGCTCTGCCACTTACCCGAAATACAGGGACATCCTGAATGCCCAGGTGCTCCATGCGCTCAGGCTGCTCCACCTGCAGGTTCAGCAGAAGCCAGGCCAGGCCATACACAGTGATATTGGCCATGACGGTGAAGGCATACCTGAGAGAGTCAGTGTCTGAGTGATTCAGAGAGATGAGCGCAGCGCACACCTCAAACCAAGGCTAGCCTCAAGTCAGGCAAGGTGCAGCCAGCTTCGCACTGCATGGTGATACCTCCAAGAGCACACAGCGACTGGCCAGCCCTGGCCATGCTTTCACCACACTGAGGCACCTCCCAGCATTCTCCATCCAAGCCTTGGGCAAGACTGGGAGGAAACCAAGCTTCCTCAGAGTCAACCTGTCTATCCTCAGTCACAGTCCCTCTCTGCCCTAAGGATGTCCCAGCTTACACACAGCTCACCAAGACCTGGAGTCCCTAGAGCAGAGCCCAGCTGTGTCCCTGGCTCACAGCTACTCTAGCACCTGCCCCACATCCTTTCTGCATGGGAGTGAGATGCTGCACCCGCTCACCCTGCCGGAAGGGCAGCTTCCTCCCACCAAGGTAGATAACCAGGCCCTGCTCCATCTGATAAACACTCTTCCCACAGCCTGATCCTGCCAGATAAGCAGCACAGAACCAACCTCTGCACAGAGCTGTACACGAGGCCCAGCCTGTCCCCATTCCCACTGACAGGGAAACTGGCACAGGGCACTGGCCCAGCTCAGGTCTCCTTGGGGTGTCTGGGAGGCATTTCTGCCTTGGGGAACATTCTTCTCCAGTCCCAAAAGAGAAGTGCCTCCAGCTCAGAGTAGTGCCAGGTGAGCACTGCTTTTGCCCTGCTCATGGGCCACATACAGCCACCAGCAGGGTACAGCCTGGAATGAGCTCATGCCTGGATGCAACTTCCAGGGCTGGGCAGAGGGTTTGACACCCTCTCCAGCCTCTTCCCCTGCAGGATCTCCTGGGGCATCCCCACAGCCCAGAGTAGGAAGGGAGCTGTCAGATAGCCCTGATTCTCCCACCAGCACTTCATTACAAACCCTATCCGGTTTCATGAGATGGGTCCAAGACCTCCAAAAAGTACTAGGAAGGGTCATGTTCAGCACAGTATGGTTTTGTCACCAGCATCACTGGCACTGGGACCTTTTTGCCTGGTACAAAAGGGTTTGGGCCATGGACCCACAAGACCAGCATCACTGGGACACATCTTGTGGGATACCAGGTGTGCAGGGGTCCAGCTATGCCCAGGGCAGGGAAGCGTTTGGACCTGTGGCACCTAGAGGCTCTCTGCCATGCAGACAACAGAGCTGGTGCAGGCAGGGCCGCTCCTCCCCACTCAGGGGAGGCCCAGGCCTAGCCACACTCACCTGAAGGCTGTGAGCTCCACCTTCTCATGGTCATTAGTCACCAGCTCAGGGATGAGGGACAAGTGGGAGATCTGTGTGGCTGCCCAGCCGAACTGGAAGATTACGATGAAGGGGAGGTAGTAGATAAAGGCTGCCCACTGTGGCGTGTTCTCCTTGCAGCCCAGGCAGGGGTTAAAGATGAAAGGGAAGGACAGGAGGACGCAGGTAGTACCTAGAGAGGCAGAGACAGGTAGTGAGAGGCAGTAAGCCCTGTTTCCCTGGGATCCCAAAGGCCACAGCTGGCTCACGCACCCTGCAAGTCCCATCCGGAGGGCAGAGGCTGTTGGACAAGCACAGCCAGCCCTATGCTAGGACAGCTGCTACCCCCAAGCGCTGGGGAGGAAGGTTGGCTCCTTCCTCAGGCCAGGTAAATCATAGGGAGCCTAGCGCTCCCATCACCCTGCCTCATCCTGTGCAGGACGATTCCTTTCCCTCTAGCACCCAGCAGCTAGAGACAAGCAGACCCTTGTCAGTGACCTTTTCACAGTCAAGAACATCCAAAAAACCAAAACCACCTTCCACTTGCCCCATCCACCCCTCACACTGTCAGGGGACATACTCCCCCCCACCCACAACTGGGGCTAGGGACTCCCTAGTACACCACAAACAAGGGCTTCTCTGCCCTTCTCAGGGCCTGGAGATAATCAGCCCAAGGACACACACCTCCCTTCCGCCCGCCCGCCCGAGATAAGGCACCTTGCAGGCCAGGACGGCTCTGGGTTATCCTGCAAGCACAGGGCTTGCCCAGCTGCCTCCTCGTCTCCTGAGGGGCTGGTGGAGTGAGCATAACTTCCTTCATGCTTGCAGAAGTTGCCACCAGAGCCATGGCCTGCAACTCCCCCTCCCAGGCAGCTTAGCCTTCATCCCAGCACGGTGGGGAACAGGAACAGATCTGCTCCTGGTTGCAGGTCCCAGGACAGCATGAGGCTGGCATCAGACGCTGTTCCACCACGCTGGGCTTCAGGAACAAGGGGAAGTTCACAGCTGAGTCAGTGAAATCAAATCCAGCTACTTCCTCCATCACAGCATAACGGTGTCCCCTTCACACAGGATGGGGACGCCTGCGTGGAGCAGGCAGGGACATGCTTACTTCTCCCTCTCCTTTCTCAAGGTCATGCATCAAATCCACTGAGACACTTCACTGCTCTCAAGGCCCAGAAGCTGAAGCAGAGATGGCTGTGTGCCCTGGACATCGCTGTACTGCACAGCCCCCGCTCTGCCAAGGTTCGTGGCACCTATCAGCTGCACAGAGCCACAGGAGCCGGTTCTCACGGCCAAGGGGAATCTGCAGCCACTTTGTGACGTTCCCCAAAGTCTCCTCTCTGCTGAAAGGTGCACACCCCTTCTCACGAGTGATTTCTCCCTTCACCATCTCCAAAAGGCAAAGCTCAGGTTCAGCCCCCCCTGCTCCCCCGTCTCCCCAGGGGGCCTCTAGACCACCACCAAACCAGCTGCCAAGGGCAAAGCCAACCTCCTGTAAGGTGATACCAGAAGTCCTGCACAGGACTCCTGGAGTACCCCAGGAACACATCCCTGTCTGTCCCTGCTCCACTCCATGGGCAAGTGGCAGAGGTCCAAGCTCTCCTCTCAGTGTAGCATCCCTGAAGTGACCAAGCTTCCAGGAAGCAGTGGCAGGATTGTCAGGCTACAAGTGGATAAGCCTATCACAGGCTGCAGGCAGGAGTTTGGGACAGCACAGCCAGACTTGCTCAGCCACATGGGACTCATGGTAAAGAGCCACTCATTATTTCCACCCTGCTGTTGCAGGAATCCACCAAAAGCCTGAGACCAGGACAGCTTGCAGAGTAAGGTGCCCAGGACACATGTGCCACGGCAGGCCACAGCATCTCTGGAGCACTGGTACCCAGCAGCTCTGCAGTCAGCCAGACCACCACAGCGGAGGGAAGATGCTGCTGAGAGAAACTTGTGGTAACTCCTCCGAGGCTGCGGTTTCACAATATTTCCTCCGATCTGAGCACGGGTTGCTGCCAGATGGGCCACCCTACTCCCATACAGAGGATTTAGCCACAGTGTGACCAAGCAGAGAGCCTACAATTTGACCAGGGAACTGCAGCCTTCAGAGCTTGACTGTGCCTCCAGCCTCCATCCCACTCCCTAAAGAAAGGGGGGCAAGACTAGAGGGCCACAGCACCGCTCACTGCACCAGGATCTTGGGTCACCAGTCAGTCTCTTCTGCAGCAAGGAGCAGAGTGAAACAGGGGTTGCCTCAACCTCATTTCAAGAAGTGATTTGGGACTTCCCTTTTCATTTACACTAGAGAGCACCCAGCTTGACCAGACCACAGCTTGCGCTGGGAGAGCTAGTACAGCTTCAGCCACTTCCCTAAACCCAGGGCACAGATCTAGCAGGCACTGCAGCTGGGGGTGAAGTTGTCTCCCCTCAACACCAAAAAGGAGACCTTCCCCGAACTCGCACAAAGTTTTAAAGCCCAAATGAAGCAAAACGCTGGGTAATCAGCTGCCTTATCAGCCCTCAACTATAGTTCAGTTATATGAAGCGGTTGGCCGAGATAAACTCGGTATCAAGATAACAACATCCACAATACAAACATCTTCCTCCCTTCCAAAGAAGCTAGTACTCTAGCATTACTGTACCGTTGCCAGGAGGAAGCATCAATGGTCCTTATCTGTGGCTGAATCTTCATGCTAACTGACCCATCCCCTGCTTGAGACACCACCAGCTCAGTCCTGCTTGGGGTAGGGGGCAGACCCCCGTGCCTTCTCACAGCCCAAGGACCCTTTCTCCAGGTCACACCATCCCCTGAAGAACAAACTAGGACACTGGCAGGGCGCACACACACAGAAGTCCTCACCAGCCCCAGCACTCTGTTGCTTTTTGACTCCACAACGTGGTTTGAGCCGAGCGCCTGTTAATAATTCATACAGGCTACAGACCCAGTGCCTCTTCCCCATCCTCACGGGGTCCTTACTCATCAGGCGCCTGGCTGCCTTAACCCGACAACATGCCGGGAAGGTCACAGGGCAGACCGGCACTGCTTGTGCCTGCTGCAGAGACCCATCTACACTGCTGCCACAAGGAAAAATACCTTTGCAAACACAGCACTTGGGGAGTCAAGATCTGCTGCAGCAAGCAGCACAGAGCCATCTAACCTGCTTGGTCTCCATACGCCAGGAATGGTCCCCAGCCCCTGTGCCCAGCTATGCAGAGCAAGAGACAGCCACCAGCCACAGTGACGGGAGCTGCCCAGCCATAGGCAAGTCCCAGGTAAATCCCCAGACTCCTGGAAAGCCCAGACTTAACTCTAGGTCTCGTTTTCACTGTAGCATCGATCAGCTAAACCTCTGATGCCATCCCCCACGTGTCACAGCTGGGTGATGCAGGGCCACCCTGCAGCCCTACACTGCTGCCCAGGGAAGCCAAGGGACTGGGAGCCACCACTTACTGCTGGGCACGGCGCTGGGACTGTCCGGCTGCCCCTTCCCGCTCCAGCCCAGGCTGGCCCTGCCAGGGCTCCCAGAGCACCTCTTCCACCTCACTAACCCCCAGCGCTGCCCCCCTCTGCATGGGGCACCCCAGGCCCCACCTCAACACCACAGGGGCTGTCACCCTACATATGGGGCACCCCAGAAAGGTATCTCCAGAGCTATCCCCCTCCATGTGGGGCACCCCTGGGCCCAGTCTCCTTCACCCAGGGCACCTCAGCCCCAGCCCTGCTACCCTCCAGGGCTGTCTCTCTCCATGCAGGGCACCCCAGGGGGGCTGTTGCCTGTCAGTGGGGGGCACCCCAGAAAAAGCTGCCCTGGGGCTGTTCCCCCCACCATGTAGGGCATCCCTGGGGTGCATCTACACCAGACCACCATACAGGGTCCCTCAAAACAGTATCCCCAGGGCTGCCCCTTCCCCCCCATATGGGGCACATCCTACAAGCCCCTCCAAGGGCTACCCCCTCCCATATGGGGCACATCCTACAAGCACCCCCTCCCCAGGGCTGCCCCCTCCATATGGGGCACATCCTATAAGCCCCCCCGAGGGCTGCCCCCTCCCCTTCATATGGGGCACATCCTCCAAGCACCCCCCCCATATGGGGCACAGCCTCCAAGCACCCCCAAAGGGCTGCCCCCCCCATATGGGGCATAGCCTCCAAGCACCTGCTCCCAGGGCTGCCCCCCCCATATGGGGCACAGCCTCCAAGCACCCCCGAGGGCTGCCCCCTCCCCTTCATATGGGGCACATCCTACAAGCCCCCCCCCCCAAGGGCTGCCCCTTCCCCTCCACATGGGGCACATCCTACAAGCACCCCAAAGGGCTGTCCCCCCCCCATATGGGACACATCTTCCAAGACCCCCAAAGGGCTTCCCCCCCCATATGGGACACATCCTACAAGCTCCCCCTCCCAGGGCTGCCCCTTGCCCTCGATATGGGGCACATCCTATAAGACCCCCCCAGGGCTGCCCCCCCAATATGGGACACATCCTCCAAGCCCCCCCCCCCACAGCTGCCCCCCCATATGGGGCACATCCTCCAAGCCCCCCCTCCAGGACTGCCCCCTCTCCCCCATCATGGGGCACACCCTACCAGCCCCCCTCCCCTCGGGGCTGCCCCCCCCCCCGCAGCCCCGAGCCGGGGCGGCCCCGCTCCCCACCGACGAGGTGCCAGGACTTCCTGCGCCCGTAGCGGCCGCAACCGGCCGAGCGGTCCGCCTCGTAGCCGAGCAGCGGCGTGCAGAGCCCGTCGGCCACCTGCCCGGCGAGCAGCAGCCCGCCGGCCAGCCCGTGGCTGTAGCCCAGCACGGCGTGCAGGTAGAGCAGCAGGTAGGTGAACCACAGCGAGGCGCACAGGTCGTTGAGGAAGTGCCCGGCGGCGAAGCTCAGCCGCGCCCGCAGCGGCAGCGCGCCGGGGCCGGGGCCCGCCGGGCCCCTGGGCCGCGGCTCCGCCATGCCGGGGCCGCCCGCGCCGCCCCGCCCGCGCCGCTTATAGCCGCGCCGGGCCCGCCCCGGCCCGTGGCGCCGCCCGCCCCGGCCCGGCCTCCCGGGGCCGCCCGCCACGGCCTCGTCCAACCCCCCCCCCCCCCCCCCCCCGGCCTGGCCTGGAGCTCCGGCACCGCCCGGCCCGGCCCGCCTCCCCGGTACCACCCGGGATGGCCCGGCTCGCTGGTACTGCCTGGCCCGGCCCGGCTCCCCGGTACCATCTGGGATGGCCCAGCTCCCTGGTGCTGCCCGGGGCAGCCTGGCCCGGCTCCCCGGTACCACCCGGGATGGCCCAGCTCCCTGGTACTGCCCGGGGCGGCCTGGCCCGGCTCCCCGGTACCATCCGGGATGGCCCAGCTCCCTGGTCCTGCCTGGCCTGGCCCGGCTCCCCGATACTATCCGGGATGGCCCAGCTCCCTGGTACTGCCCGGGGCGGCCTGGCCCGGCTCCCCGGTACCATCCGGGATGGCCCAGCTCCCTGGTACTGCCTGGCCCGGCCCGGCTCCCCGATACTATCCGGGATGGCCCAGCTCGCTGGTGCTGCCCGGGGCAGCCCGGCCCGGCTCCCCGGTACCATCCGGGATGGCCCAGCTCCCTGGTACTGTCCGGGGCAGCCTGGCCCGGCTCCCCGGTACCACCCGGGATGGCCCAGCTCCCTGGTGCTGCCTGGCCCGGCCCGGCCCAGCTCCCCGGTACCACCCGGGATGGCCCAGCTCCCTGGTGCTGCCTGGCCCAGCCCGGCCCAGCTCCCTGGTACCATCTGGGATGGCCCAGCTCCCTGGTGCTGCCCGGGGCAGCCTGGCCTGGCTCCCCCATACTATCCGGGATGGCCCAGCTCCCTGGTCCTGCCTGGGGCAGCCTGGCCTGGTCCCCCCCCTTGCTCCCGGTACTGCCAGCCCCAGCTGGCTCAGCCGCCCCCCATACCAAGGCAGCCCACGCGTCCCCATCACCCAGCTCGGCCCAGGACCACGCCACTGGTCCCACCCGGTACTGCCCCGCTCGGTCCAGCCCCAGCAGCGGGGTGTCCAGCACTGCACCCTCGGTACCGCCCAGCCTGTCCCCAGCCCCTCACCCTGGCACTGCCTGCTCCCTGCCTGCCTCGGTTTCCCCCCATGCACAGCCCCGATGCGCCAGCCCCACGGAGCCCCTGGAGAGGGACCTACGGCTCCTCCGTGCTCGTCAGGCCCTGCTGCTGGGCGCACTGTGGGTGCGCGGGAGCGCTGCTCCAGGCAGGAGGCGTTGGGGGAACACCTCTCCACTGGGTCACCCTCTCCAGTGCTCTGGGCTCTGGGGACTTGGTTTTGCAGGATAGACTGCAGATTGCAGGCGGTGGGTAAAGTGTTGGCCGGTTCCCGGTTGATTTGCGGGGCCAGCATCGCGTTGGAGAGCTGGTGGGTGCACGAAGCAAAGGCAGGGCTGGCAGGGTCCGGGTACTGCTCAGCCCCTCTGCTCTTCATCATGGATATGCCGGGTACCTAAGGGCTACTGCTGGCTGGCAAAGGGGGATCTTGGCACATCAAGTCACTGCCAGTTCCTGCCCTCTGGCATCTCGTCTCACGGGAGTGGGGCAGAAAGAGGGAAGCACGCTCTGGGGTGAGAGGAGGGCTAAGAGCCTGCACCCAGCTCCTTGCTTGGGGCTACGCTGGGTGTCCCCTTCGCCTGCAAATCTATGCTCTGGCTCTACCCCGCTTGCACCCCGTGCCCCCGCCTGCCCTCAGGCACCAAAATGCCTTGGAGGAGTCCAGCCCAAGCACGGTGCAAATACAGCCCTAACGCTCTGCAAATGCCCCTGCAGGAAGCCAGCCCCGTGGATACCTCTGCGACTGTCCCATCAGCGAGGCCAGCCTCAAATGGGCATTGGCCACCCAAAGGCATATGGGGCTTCCCTCCTGCCTGTGCGGGACGGGGCCCTCCTGTGCCCGGGTCTCCTGCCGGGAGCGTGTTTACACACAGGATCACGCTAACTATGTGAGTCATTGTGTCCCGAGTGAATTATTTATCCAGCGCTGCAGGTGTGCAGGGGCAGCAAGTCCGTTCTGCACCAGCTCACATCCCTCCACGTGCTGGGAAGCTGGAGGAGCGCCCAGGGCACCCTCTGCTCTCCCACCAGCGGTGCTGGGCGTCGCTGTTCACGCAAAGCCTGACTTGAGGCTTTTCCTGGCAGTGGGATGTGTAGGGGTGGCTGCTGGCTCAGGAGCCCCATCGCCTTGCTCAGCCGTGCATGGAAATCACTGGAGATGTGCTTTTTAGCCTGGAAATGGGATATGTGTGATCACGTAACATGAGCGTGTGTCCACTGTTCACACTGGAAGAGAGCTAGTCAGCTCAGCCCTCATCCCGCAGCAGAGTCCGCAGAGAAAGGAGCCTTTGGGAGGGAGGTTTTCCTCTGCTGTGAGATAATTTCTTGGTGATTACAGGGAAGTTCAAAGCTGCCTTGCTGATTAAAGTGGGTTCTTAGTGGCTCTCTGATCTCCAGTTCTGCTTACTCTGCCTGGGCAGTGGGATAAACCTCTTCCCACGGCTTCCTGTCCTTGCACCCAGAGCTCTCCCTCCGATGGCTCCTGCTGTGCCCAGGGTGCTGATGGTGACAGTCTCCACTTGGCTGATCAGAGGCTGGAGCAGGGACCCTGGGGCTGCCACCATCCCCTGCCCGCAGCGGCCTTGCTTCCTCTGGGATGGCATTTGGCATCCGAGCAGGGTCTGAGCAGCGTCCAGTCTGCAGTGGGGATTTGGGGTGTCTTTTGGGTGCTGGGTCCCCTGCCTGCTGTCGAGCGAGAGCTTTACCTGCTGCAGCAAGGGGTGCTCTTGCTGACCCCAGCTCCTCTTAGACAGACCAGGAATCGTGCTACGGTGCCTCTGCTCTGGCACCCAGCTCTCCTCAAGTCCTGCTCAGCACCCTGAGCCCTGGCCCTGACTGGGGCTCCTGTGCCAGCAAAGGCACCTTCCTGCAGCCCTGGGCACTGGTACTACTGGGTAGTAACGCTGGGCTGCTGGGCATGGCAGGGCAGAGCTGTGCACGCGTGGGGAGAGGGCTGCGGTCCTGGGGCAGGCGGCTCTGTGGGGCGGCAGAGGAGAAGGGGGCCGTGATGTGCCCCTGCTGCTCGCCGCCTCCCTAACTCTGCCGCCCCACCAGCCTCCACAGAGATCGGCTGGGTGAAGGACAAGTGATGCTTCGTCCCAAAGATTTCCCTGTATCGCACCGTGCAGCTGACCTTGGCCTCTGCTGCCCTCTGCACTGCTCTCCAAGGCACGGGATCATTGGGTTGGGAGGGAAGGAGTGACCATCGCTGCATCCGCTGGCCCTTTGGATGTCCAGAGTGGCCAGGTGAGCCCCAGGGCCGTGATGCTCAGAACAAACAATTTGCATTATCGCAGGGTCTTGTGATTTCCACTGAAACTCCCCAAGGCTGCAAGGGAGGCTGGAGCCGGGCTGCGGCTCCTTGCATCACCCGTTCAGAGTTTCCTCCCCATCATGTGAGGACGGGCTGGTGAATCAGTGAAGCTGAGAGGAAGTGAAAATAACAACAGTGACTGGACAAGCAGAGCAAATAAGGCACAGCTGAAGGGCAGAAGGGAAAAGCATCATGTCCACCCTGCGGGAAAGTTCCTGCATCGGTGGCTAGGGCTGTGTTTGGGTCCCTGATGTGTGGCTCGTTCCCGACCTCTGCAGCCCAGCTCCATCACCACCCAGGTCATGTCTGCTGTGACATGCTGTGAAAACAACTGAGGTTTCAGAGAGCTAGAAACCACCTGCCTAGTTTGCCTAAAGGCAAATTTGCCTAAAGGAACAGTTCTAGCAAAAACTCCCTTGGTGATTGAAATCCCCCTGCCAAGGTGGGCCACACCATCCCTCAGCGTTATGCCTTCACGCTGCTCAGGCCAGGGCTGTGATGGCCCATGCAAAGCCCAAATCGCTGCTGCGTTGCCACCGGTCACCGCTACCCCAGGCACCAAGGCCATGGGCGTCCCTGGTGCTGGTGAGGGGAGGGCTCCTGCGCCCATGGGGCGAGCTCAGCCGAATGTGTGTGCCTGGTGTTGTGCACCTGGGGCATCCTGCACCCCTGGGTATCATGTGCTCTTGGCATTGTGTGCCCTCGGTATCCTGCACCTTGTGCATCCTGCGCCTGTCATATCCTGCACCGTGGGTATCCTGCGCACTGGGCATCCTGCACCTCCGGTATCCAGTGCCAAATACATCATGCGCTCTGGGGATGCTGCATGCACAAGGAAGGGGCCGGCGTGGTTCTGGTGCCACCAGAGCCCTGCCTGGCTGAGGCTCTGGCCGAGTCTATGCAGCCTCTGGCGGCTTTTCCAGGAAGGGGGTACACGGGCCAGCAGACCCGACTCGCCCGGCAAGTCCAGCTCCCTTCCCTTCTCCTGACCCCAACCATGGGGCCCTGTTGTGAGGGGAAACAGGGAAAACCTGTTTGGGTCTTTACTGGCCTTTGAAGAGCTCTGTGTGTGGGGGGGGGGAGGGGGGGGGTGTTGCTCTTTGGGGTTATTTCCCTGAGGAAGGGACAAGGCCAGTGAGTCAGGAGCAATGAGAAATAGGTCGCTTTAGCAATGAAGCGTGGCTTTGACCCGAGCATCCATTTGCTGCTCGCCTGCTTCTCTGTGCAGGAATGAAGCAGTAGGTAAGGGCTTGTGCTGCTCGGCATATTTATCTGCATGCGCTCATCTTACATATTTTTCTGTTACAGAACAGTGTTGACAGCATGTTTTGGAGACCGGATGATTAGTGTGTTGGGGGGGCTCATTTCCTTTATTTATTCATTCATTTTGCATGTTTGGGTCAGGTTGCTTTTGAATAGAAATCAAAATTCAGAGAGCATAGTTTTCTAACCACATTTAAGATGAGAGAAGTTTTAGATGTATGCTAGCTTTGGAAGAAACAAATTAAGAAAATTTGAGTGTGTGTTTGAACACCACTGATTTATAGCCCCAGGATGCGCTGGCCACTGTTAAAGAGCTGAACTAATGATCTCTCCTTGCCCCCAGTCTTGAAAGCTCCTGGAGCTAATAGACCTCATCTTCTGCTGCCAGGCTTTATTTACAGATTAAAAGGAGCAACTGCACCGCCAAATTCTTCCATGTCCACGCGGTTTCTCCACTTTGAAGGGACTAAATGAACTGAAACAGTCAACAGACTTCACAGGGGCCCGTGGCTTCCCCACTTTGGGGCTGCGATTTGTGCTGAACGTGGCAGCGTGAGCTGCCTGTGTCCTGCTGTAAATAAATGCAAGCGATCACATGGGGCTGGGCATTAAGAGATTATCCTGATTAAAAATAAACCTGCTTTTAAAAACCAGTATGTCACGGCGATGCACCTCAGCTAAAAAACGCTGGGATTTAGGTGGTGTATGTTTTTACGCGGTTTTGTAAAACGGTGGTGATGTTTTGCAACGCTTTCCCCAGCCAGGTCGTGATTGGTGCCGGTGACAAAAGCCGGGGAAAGATACTGGAACCAGTGTGGGGGATCCTGAGGTCACTGGGATCCGCTGGAGAGGATATTCAGCATCACTGGGACCCTCCTTGCGTGAGTCCTGGGGTCACTGGGACGCCATGAGGGGTACTGGGGCCACTAGGACTCCTTCATGTGGGCACTGGGGTCACTGGGAGACCCTGGAGTGAGCAGTGAGGTCGATGGGAGCGGGATAGGGGATACTGGGACCGCTGAAATATCCCCTGGAAGAGGCACTACGGTCACTGGAAACAGTCTGGGGGATCCTGGTGTCACTGGACTCCTCTTGGGTGGGCTCTGTGGTCACTGGGAGCAGAATAGAGGATACTGGGGTGACTGGGACTGCCCTGCAGTGAGCACTGGGGTGGGTCACTGGGAGCAGTGCAGAGGATACTGGGGTGACTGGGACTGACCTCCAGTAGGCACTGGGGTCACCGCGAGCCTCTGGGGTGAGCACTGGGGTCACTGGAAGCAATGTGGGGAATACTGGGGGCACTGGGAGTGGTCTGGGGGCACTGTGACCCCACAAGGGTGGACACTGGGAGCACTGGGGAGCAGTTGAAACCCCTCAGGGTGAGCACTGGGAGCTGAGTGGAGGCACTGGGGTCACTGGGGGCAATGTGGGGACACTGAGGGCCCTGGACCCCCCGGGTGGGCACTGGGACCCCCCGAGCTCCCTCCCCGGGCTCCGCGGCCTGGACGGCGAGGCGGGTGCAGGCGGTGTCCCCAGGGGGACGCTGGAGGTGGACCCACCCCCTGGCCGGCGTTGCCGCTTTAAGACACTGCCCTCCCCACAAGACTTCTCCCACCCCTGCATGCCCACGCCGGTTTCTGATTGGCTGGGCAGCCTGCCGCGCGCGCCGAGCTTAGTGGACGACAGCACGCAACGCCGGCCAGCCCCGCCCACCCCCCTCGCCCCTCCCCTTCCCGGCGTGCGTTCCTCTGACGAGACTCCATTCCAGCCAATCCGCGCGGGGCTGCGCGCCCCGCGGCTCCGCGCGTGGAGCCAATCGGGAGCGGCGAGGCGCGCTGCTGATTTGCATAATAATAGAGGGGCGTGGCCGGGTGAGGAAGGGCGGCGGAGGGGCCGCCGGCGGCGCCAGGGGCGTTGGGGGGCGGTGGGTTATGGGGCGCGGGGTGGGGGGGGCAGCCCGGGGACCCCCCCCTAACTTGGGGGCGGGGGCCTGGAGCTGGGGGGCCGCCCGTGGGGCGGCGGGGGTCGGAGTCGGCGGAGGGTTTGGCCGGGCGGAGGCGCGGGCCGGGCCGGGCCGGGGTGTCCCTGGCTCCGTGCCTCGGTTTCCGCCGCAGCCTGGTCGCGGGGGCTCGTGAGCCGAGGGGCTGGAGCTCGGCGCGGTGGGGCGGCCCTGCTGGGGGCCCCGCCGCGGGGGCGCCCCTGTGGGGGCGGGGAGGTGGCACCCAAGGCGCGTGGGGCGGCCCACCGCGTGCAGGGGGCACGAAGGCCCCGGGGGTGCTGAGGAACCCTCGGTTCCTTGGCCGTCCTCCCCCAGGGCAGTGGGCGTTCTTGTTCCAGTCCGCATTGTGTCTCAGGCGTGTTGTCCCCTTCCGTGGGGACGTGGCCAAGGCGTCCAGCCTCGCCGTGGTCTGCCTGGATTTGTGCAGTGAGGTGGCATCTGGGCTGCAGGTAGAACCCCAAAGCCCTAAGCCTACATTGCCCAGATCAGAGCTCTCCAAGCATTGGCTTTGCCAGCCCCGTCTACAGAGCGTCTTCCTCCCTGCTGCCTGTCCATCCAGGGGCAATAACAGCTCTGGTTTTGTGTTTCAGGGGTCTTGACCTGAGCAGCATTGGCGAGAGTTGCCCATGGCCCACAACACAAAGCAGTTGGCTGCGGGGATGCTGTAAGTGCTTTCGTCTCCCGGCCCATATGCCGTTCCTTCAGGCTGTGGGGATGCCTAAATGGAAGCCTTAGCCTTGGCCAAATGGAACTGTGATCTCCTGTATGTCACAAGTTGCTTTGGGTCACCTTGTCCCTCCCCTGTGCCTGCTCCTACTTTTTTCCCTCTTGCAAAGGGTGACTGGCCTTGGTTTGAAAACCCTAGGGATCTTCTCTGTCTTTTGGGGAAGCTGATACCTTTGCCTCAGGCTTTAGCAGTGTCCCAGTTACTTGTTAACTTCATTAGCTTGTGCTTTCACCTATGTTACTTGCCGTGGTAATAAGTGTAAGGCCAAGTGCAGGGCCTGTGAGGACTGCGTGGGGAGGGGGAAAGGCATTTAGTTGTCTGGTGAGATTCAAGATTGTCAAGAGATACCATGTGCCTCACCTAAACTGGTGAGGTCTGTTATCTCCCTTGAGCAAGGGGCAAGAGTGCTTCTCTGCTGCTGCCTGCTGGATGTGCAAACTCCATGTGATGCATCCAGTGCAGCGGACACCTGCGGAGAGATCCCATCTTGCCAGCGTGAGCCCTGGCCTCGGTCAAACCCATCTGTGTGCCCAGAGCAGAGGTGTCTGGGGCTGCTACCCTTGCTCCCTTCCTGTGGCTACATGTAGATGTTGGATTTTAGGGATCCAACCAAGATCCCCGGGCCTGTTTCACAAGCAGAACGATGAGGTGAAACATTCTTAGTGTTGGATCTGAAAATGGTGAAAGTTGTCTGAGGCTGTTTGCCTGATACCATAGCTAAGCTGATGGATCCCAAGGAGTCAAATCCTTTGTAGCTGTCTATGAGGACAAGCAGATGGAGAAGTTTATGCATGGCAAAAAGGGAAGTGAATGTCAGAATGAGTTTATTAAGGGAGTTTCACAGAAGGAATCTTGCCTGAAATAGTTTTACTTCTTAGGCATGAAAGGAATCCAGGCCATTGTGAGTTTCTGGGAGGAGGGAGAGGACTACTTTTGCATCTTGAACTGGTGATGGAGAGTGTTAGCATAGCTGCTGTGGGATGTTACTGTATTGGCACGTCTAGGAGCATTCTGTAAGAGCTCGTAAAGAAAGGCTGAGGTCGGCCATGCTCTTATGGAGCTCTGGGAATTCTTATTCCATCAGACTGAAGAAAAGATGGTCTTGTACCTTCCCGTAGGCATTAGTGTGGCCACCAGCAGAATGGCTGGCCTAACCAGTATTCCAATGAAAAGACCCCAAGCCAGGAATCTACTACACTAATCAAGAAAAATAGTTATGCATGGTGTCCTTGGGGACTTACAGAAAGGGACCCAGCCAAATTAATTGTAAGTGTGGCTGGTACAGGTAATCAATCACAAGACAGTGGTAGGCTGGAACCTCTAAGGAGATTTTGCACCAAATATGTGGTGCAAGAAGTAGATGATGTAAAGTCTAAGGGAGTGTATCCTGAATGAGTCAAGATCTGTCTGGCTTTTAGTATACCACCAAATTTTATTTTTCTGTCAAGCCTTGTGGGACTTGTGCTTGGTCCTGTGCTACTTTAGTGTATCTTGTGACCTTGATGAAAGAGCAACTAATGAAGTTTGCTGCAACACTCATGTTCTTCATGACTCCCCCAATTCAGGGGACTTGACCGCGTTCTGTTGTGGTTGAGTGTGTGATCAGCTGGGCAACAGCCTGGAGAAACTGCTTTAGTAGAACAGGATATCTAGACTTGTGCCTGGAAGCCTGGGATCAAAGGGTGCGGGTGGGATGAGGACACTGCCATGAGAAGTGACTGGCTGGAGAAGGAGCCGGGGGTAACTGGGCGGGCAGGAGCCCCACGGAAATGCTGCAGTTTGGGTGGGAGCATTCAGTAGGAGCAGGGAGGCTCTGTCAGCCCAGATAGGTCAGTATTGGAGCTGTGTTGTCAGCTGCTGATCTGCAAAGATGAGGCATCAAGTTGGAGAGCAGGCCTTGAGGCTTCCAAGCTCTCGCTTAAGCTGTTCGTTGCATCTCAAAGTGGCTTGGTCTATTTAAGCAGCAACATGGGCAGTAGGAGCCTAACAGAACAGTTGTCGCTGGAGCAGACAAGGGCTGAATGAGTCTAGCAGGCCCTCTGATGGCCACCTCAGTGCCCTGCCCTTGTCTTGTGGCTTACTGGGTTTTGTTATCCCTGGGTGTGCTTGTCTATGGCGTGAGTCATGCTTCCAAGCAGTCCCTGTGGAGCCATGATACAACCTTGCTTGGAGCACCTCCCTACCAGAGGAGGATCAAGTGCTTCATGTCACTTGGGACTCTTTGCTGTGGTGTGAGGCTAACCTTGGTGGTGCATGAGGACATACTGGAGCATGTATACAGTTACATTCACTACTAACTGCCTCCAGGAACAGCACCGGGAGCTCCCAGGCCCATACAAAAGATCACTGGGAAGACTGGCGTTGGTCATCAGACCTTGGCGCAGCTTTTATGTGCCCAGCAGTGCTGGGGCTGGTTAGATGTCCTGTTTGCCTGGCTGGGTGATGACTCAAAACCAGCTTTTCTCTGGCTTTTGTTCTAAGGGAAGGTATCAAATGCTGGGGATTTACTGTGCTGCCTCTCAGTTGCCGTTGCCCAGGTGTGCTGGCTTGGAGGCTCATCCTAGGAGCTCCTAGGCAGGTGTGGTGTAGTTGCCCTCTTCTCTGGCAAACACACTGTCCTATTGAAGCCTCGCGGTGCAGTTGTGATACTTGCAGATACTCCTTAGCTGTTGTGAGTTGCTCTGCTGTTACAGCCTAGGAACATTCTCCTGCTCAGATTTCTCTCCCTTGTGTGGCTGCTTTCTGTATTTTAGGTGCTTTCCTTGCAGCTGTTGTGATACTGGTGAGTGAACCCAGCTTTGAATATCCCAGATGAAGGCAAATGTCGCCCACGCGCTCCCTCCCGCCCCGATAAGTGTTGTGGGGGCCCATCTGGCTTCCAGCTGTGGAGGATGGGGAAGGATAGCAGCCTCTGTTGCGAGTACCAGCTAAATCTGCTCTACTGTTATTGGGTGGGCCCGCAAGACTGAGATGCGTTCACTGACCTGTGCCCACCCTGATGTGTCCAAATGCACCTGGGCAGCCAGGTCTGGGGTCTGCTTGAACCCTGTAATTCAACCTTGCTCTCTTCTAGCAATGGAAAGAGTGCAGGAGCAGAGGTTTGGGGGCTCGTAACAGATATAGGGGCTCTTTGTGTGTGTGGGAGCAAGGGAATCTGGCAAGCACAGAGTCACGATCCTGGGGGATATTCCCATATTGATCCCTGTAGCTTCCCAGTCCTTTCTGACCGGAACTTTCTGGTTTCAGACACACCACAGGCAAAGCTCAGCATGGCAGCTTTCTGGTGGCCATCAAACAGGAGAAAGGGGAGGTGGCCCGGACGAGCAGCGAGAAGCCGCACGGCGAGGAGGAGGTGAGCCCTGCTGCTGCAGTGCCTGTGGCCCTCCCGGCTCTGCCCCTGTGAGCGGGATCTGTGCTGCCGGTCTGAGGCTGTTGTCCCCAGCAAGGCAGCGGGTGCCTTGCTGTGCTGTGTCAGCTGGCATGTGGCAGCAGATGGCTGCATGTCTGTCTCTGTTCCCCTTGCGCTGCACATATGACAGAGCTGCTGTAGTAATACTTAGGCCTGGTCTAGAGGCTATCCCTTTACTTGCCTTTCAGTAGTCTAGGCACAGCTGTGCCATAGAATTGGGCAAACTTGTAGCTACCACTATGGCCTGAGAAAAGGCCAAGACCTCCCCTCCCTCAAGGGACACGAGGCCCAGGCAGATCTGTAAGCTGCTCCCCTCCCTGTGTCCTGCTAGTGCAATGGCATCATGTGCTCTGATTCATGCTGAATTGTCCCTTCCCTGGGTGGCAGCCGGTGAAGAAGAGGGGCTGGCCAAAGGGGAAGAAGAGAAAGAAGATCCTTCCCAATGGCCCCAAAGCCCCTGTGACTGGTTACGTCCGTTTCCTGAACGAACGGCGCGAGCAGATCCGCACGCAGCATCCTGACCTGCCCTTCCCAGAGATCACCAAGATGCTGGGGGCTGAGTGGAGTAAGCTGCAGCTCTCAGAGAAACAGGTACCAGCTCCTTGGAGGAACCCTCACTTGCTCTGCTTGGGCTAGCAGGCAGTCTGCAGATGCTGGCTCTGTGGGAGGCTGAGCCTCTGTCCGCGTGGAGCTGGCAGCTCTCTCCAGAGGCACGTAAGAGTGTGCATCTGAGGGAATTTGCTCGCTGCCTGGCGGCAGCTCGAAGCATGAATTTGGAATAGCTCCGTCACCAGACCCTGGTGTACTGGCAGACAAAATCTTTGCTGTGGGCAGAGTATGGGCCCTGAAAGCACCATGAAGGTGGTTCTTGGGAGCTTGTCCCAATGCTACTGGACTGGTGAGCAGAAGCTGGACCCTGAGTGGTGGGAGGGTTCAACCTGGGGAGCCTGCTGCCTGGGGCTGAGCGAGGCTGAGAACCCATCTGTGGCTGTAGCGATACCTGGATGAAGCGGAGCGGGAAAAGCAGCAGTACATGAAGGAGCTGCGGGAATACCAGCAATCAGAGGCCTACAAGATGTGTACGGAGAAGATCCAGGAGAAGAAGATCAAAAAAGGTAGGTGGTGGCACTGATGGCTGCAAGTATTGCTGCTCTTCGTTTGCCAGAATCTGGCTGGGTGCTGCCAGAGCCTTTTAGGAGATGTGGGGTGACTCCTAGGAAGATCGGGTAGGTAATCTCCTTCTCCTTTCCAGAGGATGCTGGCTCTGCAGCAGTGAACACCCTGCTGAATGGGCACCCACAGAAGGTAAGGCCCTGGTAGCTCTACCACCAAGTTGAGAAACTGAGGCATTTTGAGTCCCTGTGTTTGGGTGTGGGAAGGGTGAGTAGAGACTGACTGGCTGCTACTTTGGACAGATGAGGACTCACAGGTGCTTCAAGATTGTAACTTCCTGCTGAGGTAGAGCCTGGAGTTGCAGGAGGCAGAGCACAGCCATCCCCTGCCCCCTCTCTCTCTCTGTCCTCCCAGCCTACCCAGGGGTCTCCTCTTGCCCTGTCCCCACACTGCCTTTGTGCTCAACCCCAGGGTGATGGGGTTCCCTTCAGCTGGTTCAGCCCTGCCTGATCTGTCCCCCTCCCATCCACCAGGCTGGTGAGTGCAGCGACACCTTCTCCACCTTTGATGTCCCCATCTTCACAGAAGAGTTTTTGGACCAGAATAAAGGTGAGGGGCTGAGCCACAGGGCAGGGACTGCTGGGGGCTGCTGGCAGTGCAGCATCTCTGTTGGGGTCCTCTTAAGGACCACAGTAAGCAGCATAGTTGCCAGAGTAGCCTGCAACTTGTGTCACAGCTGTCGTAGGGTGCCACGTACAGGCTGTGAGATGTCCCTGGTGAGGATGCATTTAGGGAGCAGATCTTGGCTGGAGGTTGGTCGTGTTGAGCCTCCCTTGGAGAAGCAAGGGCTAGGGAAAGGATTGAGCTTGGGGTGGTGTGGGGGAGGAATCAGTGGACCTCCTCCTTTGCCTGTGCTGACCCTGCTCTGCTCCCGGCAGCCCGGGAGGCCGAGCTGCGGCGCCTGCGGAAGATGAACACGGAGTTTGAGGAGCAGAATGCTATCCTGCAGAAGCACACGGAGAGCATGAACTGTGCCAAGGAGAAGCTGGAGCAGGAGCTGGCCCAGGAGGAGAGGCAGACCCTGGCCTTGCAGCAGCAGCTCCAGTCTGTGCGGCAGGCCCTTACCACCAGCTTTGCCTCTCTCCCCATCCCTGGTGAGTCCAGGGCAGCCATGGGGACCAGTCTGCTGCTGGGATTTGACATCACCCTTAGGGACGCTACTGGGGCTTTGCACGTGGCTAAGCCTGGTGCAAGCAGGGATGTCATGGGGCATGTGGCAGTAATAACTGCTCATCTGCTTGTGGGAAAGGCTCCTGGAGCATTTTGGGAGCCTTCCAGAGAATCCAGGACAGCCCACAAGATCCTTCAGAGGTGGGATAGAACAGACTAGTGTCTAACCGTAATCACAGATCCACCTGCAAGGCAGAGATCACAGATCCACCTGCATAATCAGAGATCCACCTGCAAGCCCAAATAACTTTAATTCCTGAGTTTTTACCAGTGCAATGTGTGTCCTGCTGCAGGAGAGGGGAGTGAGTGTCCAGGGTCTCTTCTCCAGCTGCCAGTGGCACATGCAGGGCTGGATAGGGGCTTGCTTGCCCTGTGGGCCCTGTGCGTGGCTGACTGGGTTGCTGCCCTGTAGGCACTGGGGAGACCCCCACACTGAGCACTCTGGATTTCTACATGGCCAAACTGCACAGCGCCATTGAGAGCAACCCGCTGCAGCACGAGAAACTGGTGGTTCGCATCAAGGAGATCCTGTCTCGGATAGCCAGGTGAGCCAGGCAGGACAGGCTGTGGCCTGGCCTGAAGCTGAGCCAGGCACCCTTGAGCCCTCATGCCCCAGCAAGCACCTGGACCCGTGGGTCAGCCCATGGCAGGATGGATGAAGGGAGCTGAGCAGAGAGGGGTGCAGGCAGAGATGGACTTGGAGCCGTTCCCGCTCTGGGGATCATCTGGGGTCTCTGCGTTGGGCTTGGGAGTGTCTGTGTCTCTCCAGCAACTTTTTCTCTGGCTGTTTAACCCTTCCTGAGCAGGGCGTTGGAAATGTGCTTGGGATTCCCAGCTCAGCGTACAAAGCGAACAGGGAGACTGGGCTGCATCTCCAAGAAGGACTTAGCGTCCATGCTTGTCGGAGGGCGGGGGCCCAGTGCTGCTGGGCAGGGGTCTGCTCTCACCCTCCTGGGGGCTCCCAGCTCTCATGGTTCCCAGCAGGCCTGCGCAGAAGGATTGGGGTGGAGGGGTCCTTGTTACGGATGTGCATGTGCTTTCTTGATGTGAGGTCTCAAGGCAGGCTGGGGTGATGGGAGCCTGGAGGCTGCCAGTCAGTCCCTTGTCTGCCTGCTCTGCTGGGGAGAAGCCCCAGCCCCTCTAACTTGGCCTTACTCTCCTTTCTGTTCAGTGAACACTTATGAAGAGGACCAATCCCTCCCAGAGCCCAGGGCCAGCCGGACCGCAGCCCTGTCCCTGGAGCTCACGAGGGACAGTCTCCGCTGGGGTCCAGCTGCTCTCCCCTGCCACCCTGCGCACATCTTACCGGAGAAGTGACTGGGTAACTTCTCCTGGCCTCAGTCCGGCTGGGCCCTCTGGGTGCAGCATCTCCAAGGACCTTGAGCTGCTGAGAACCGAGCAGTGACATGGCTGAGAGATCCAAGCTGGGGTGGTGCCAGGCGAGGAGATGGTCTGCAGTGGGCGCAAACGCCCTCTCCCTGCTCTCCCATGAGCTCTCCAGCCTCTGCAGCCTTGACTTGGCATTGCCTGGCAGTTTTTGCTCACTAAACCAGAGACTCTCCATAGGGTATCTGACGCCAAATGAGGCACCATGGCCTGTGCCTTAAAGGCCTATGAGTAAATTGGCCTCTCTCAAGGTGACTGTCAGGGCCTACTTGGCAGCTATAATTGGCCTTTAAGGAAAAACAGGGAGTTAAAACCCACCCCTTCCTTTAGAGCCTCGTCTCTCCCTGTTAGTAGGGATGTGACCTCATTTTAAAGGACCCTTTCAAAACGTTTAACTCAAGGCTCCTGTCCCTTTGCCCTGTCCTTCACTAAGTGAACCTTGGATGAGGGGCACCGTGCGTGGTGTGGGGCAGCAGGGTGCCCTCAGGAGCGCACCGGGAGCTGCCAGTGCATCCTAGCCCAGCCCCTGCCGGTTAATCATTTCGGGAACCCTCTTGACTCTGTCTTGGGTGAGCTGGCAGGTTTCCTTCCTGGCCATGTTTTGCTTTATTTAATCTTGTCATTCCCTTCACTACTCTGTAGCAGGTGCCTTCAGCCCCACTGCCCCCATGTGCCCCTCTGCCCATCTCGCCCTGCCTGAGAGCCACTGGCTGCCTCCCACTCTTGGCCTACCCGTTCCCCGTGCTGGCACGAGACGAAGTCTTCATGCTGCGGGGGTGGAACAGGGACCAATCCCTCCTGGCACGGAGGGAGCCTGCAGGGTGGCGTGCTGGGCCCTCAAGCCAATCCTGCATTGTGGGACCACTGTGATGGCAGCTGTGTCCTCGCTGTGCTGTACTGGGGTTGGATGTCCCCGGGCTGCCTGTCACTAATCTCAGATTGTATAATTAGAGTGTCTTATTTTCTTACTAGCACTACGTGGATTCAGCGCTGGATATAACCCAGTGGCTGGTGTGTGACCACCCATCTCTTGCTTGCAAGGTCAATGCTCTGTAGTTAAGTCTCCAGGCTGCCATCTCCTGGTGGGCTGCCTGGCTTAGGATGGAGATGGGAGCAAATAAATATGGGAGAAAGGAGCAGCTTAGGCTGTGTGTGTGTGTGGAAGGGTGGTGTGTATTCTTGCCCTGGGGTGCATGAGGACTGCTCCCTGGGGGAGTTCTGGCTTTGCTGTCCTGGCCTGAGGGCTGGGCTTGCAGGAAGGACTTGGGAGTTTCTTTGGGGAGCTTGGAGCCCTCCTGGCCCTGTGAGTCCCTTGTTTCCTCTGAGCCGGCCATGGCATATCTGCAAATCACAGCTGCCTCCCTCCAGCTCGCTGGTTCTGTCCCCTCCCATGATCTGTTACAGAAGAGCTGGTTTGCAGGTCTGTTCCTGGTGGTGTCTCCAGGGGTTGTGGGTGCTCAAGGCTGCCTGAGCACCCTTCATCTGTTCAGCCAGAGGCATTTACTGGGTCCTGCTGCCAAATGAGCCTGGCCTGCAGGAAAAGGATGATGAGGTCAAACTCATCTTGACCTCTCCAAACTGCAGCTTGGGAGGCTGTGGTGAACCTGCCTCTGGGCTGGTTGCTCTCCCACTTGGCTCTTTGAGCTTTGCCAGAGCCATTCCTACACAGCAGAGCTCACCTGATCTTCATCAAATGACCTGCCCTGCTGGATCAGGTTCCCAGGCCCAGGGATCACCTTACGGCCGAGCTGGGAGCCAGCATCCATCTATAATTCAGCAAGGCCGACAGCCGGTGGGAGGATGCGGCGGGCAGGCAGGCGAGGCAGGCAGGCCGAGGAGGACAGCCCCATGGAGAACGGCGTGGGGCAAGAGCCGGGGGCTGCTGAGACGCCCGCTGCCGAGGGCGCCCCAGCACCCCGGGCCCCCCGGGTCCGCCCACGGCTGGTGTTTCACACCCAGCTGGCCCACGGCAGCCCTACGGGCCGCATCGAGGGCTTCACCAACGTCAAGGAGCTTTATGCCAAAATCGCAGAGGTCTTCAGCATCTCGCCCACTGAGGTGAGGGGGCTGTCGCTGCTGGGGAGTGGGGAAGGAGGGGGGGGTCTTGCCCTGCACTAGCTCTGCTAACCAAAGCCTTAATGCCATCCCGCTGGCATTGACTGTGGGCTGGCCCTCCGGCGTGTCCCCAGCAGCTTGCAAATCAAGTTCTCGAAATGCACTGGCAAAGTGCATTTTAATTTCCGGGCTGTCTTCCCTGGAGAGAGGTTGGGTTGCCTGTGCCTCAGTTTCCCCACCTTGTGCAGGCAGAGAGCTGGGGGAAGAGAGCATGGGCTATGCGTGCTCCTCAGCTGTCCCACCTCGGCTGATGCTGAGTGCTGTGTGAACATGGAGCTGAGGGGATGGGTGCATGGGGTGGGTGCAGCCCATGCAAGGATGGTTGCAGGCCTTGCTGCCCCCAGTTCCCTTCCTATCAGGGTGAGCAGGAGGTCCTGCGGGTTGCTGGAGCGCTTTGGTCTGCAGCAGCTGGACCTGACCTGATCCACCCTTGCCAGGGATCAATGCTGGCAGCTAGGTGCTGGCTTGTCACCTCTGATGCCCCCTGCTCTCCGTGGGGGTGTCCCCAGCCACTGGGCATGTGGTGATGGGGCTGCTGGGGGCAGATCCTCTTTTGCACGCTCAACACACACAAAGTGGACATGCAGAAGCTGCTGGGGGGGCAAATCGGCTTGGAGGACTTCATCTTTGCCCACGTCCGGGGCGAGACCAAGGAGGTAGAGGTGACCAAGACTGAGGATGCCCTGGGCCTCACCATCACTGACAACGGGGCCGGCTACGCTTTTATCAAGGTGGGAGCATGTGGGGCTGGAGGGGTTTCAGGGGTTCCCTGGGGCTGGGGGAGAGCCCTTGGGGGCTGTGGCCCGTGAGGAGACCCGTGACATCTATAGCGTAGTAGCCCAATCCTGTCACCCTGACCACAGCAGTGGTTTCAGACCTTCACCTCCTGAGTCTGCTCTCCACAGCCACCATGATGTACACCCTCCTTGCATCCTAACCCACACTCTTATTGCACCCTAACCCAAACTGTAGCCCGCACCCTTGTTGTATCAGGGAGGAGGAGCACAAAGTGGTTGCTGTGGCTCATGGGTGCTTCAGGTCCACTTAAGAGATGGAAAATCCCCCCTGAGAAGTAGTGGGGCAAGAGGGCCCAGGACAACTGGTGTCCCCTCCCTGCCTGCCCCCACCTCCCAAAAAAAGCAGCCCTGAGGGTGAAAGCAGGCCTGAACATGCCCCACCAGCTGCTCTCAGCCTCCTGGCCTGACCTGGTTGGGATGGTGGTACCAAGGGAAATTGGACCGTGGAGGTGCCCATGTGTGGCATAGGGCGAGGGCTGCACCCGTCCATCCTCCCTTGGAGGTGAGCTCCTGTATGACCCCCCCCTTGGTTTCGCTATGTCCCTGCGGTCCCCAGCGAATAAAGGAGGGGAGCATCATCAACCGCATCCAGACGGTGTGTGTGGGCGACAGCATTGAGGCCATCAACGACCACACCATCGTGGGCTGCCGGCACTATGAGGTGGCCCGGATGCTGCGGGAGCTGCCCCGGGCTCAGCCCTTCACCCTCCGCCTGGTGCAGCCCAAAAAGGCCTTTGGTGAGTCGTGGTGCAGGCTGCGGGCCCAGTGTCACCCCCTGGCCAGGTGCAGGTCCTGGGGTCCCGTTGCTTTTACCCCAGGGCTGAGGGAGCCCCCGGCTGGGACGTTGGGATCCCGTTCCTGCAGGTCCCCCCGACAACGCATGGGTGCTGTGTGTTGATCCCGACGGCCGCGTGTGTCTGTCTGTCCCACACCCATGTGTGCACTTGCGGGGGGCACTGCACCCTCCCCATGCACCCCGAGCTGCACCTCAGGGTGCACCCCCACACCTGCCTCTTCCCTCCCTATGCTGCACCCGTGGTTGCCCCTATGCCTCTGTGTGCACTGCCATGGGCACCCCTCACCCCTAAGCACATTGTGAGCACCCTGTGCACCCCCATCCCCACCCATGGGTGCCCCTTGCACCTGCGCTTCCCTTGAGCCACCCTCTTTGTGCACGGTGTCCCCTTCATGCACATCCCTTGGTCCTTGGACGTCCTTGGTCTGGAGCTGGGTCATGGCCACGGTGGTGGGTCATGGGTGCAGGGGGTGCAGATGAGGCCCTGCCTGCACCCTCACCCCTCTTCCTCCCCTCCGCCCCCCGGGGTGCAGATATGATCGGGCAGAGGACGCGGAGCAGCAAGTGCCCGGGTGAAGGCAGAGTGGCCAGCGGGAAGGAGACGCTGCGGCTGCGGGCGAAGGGTGCTGCCACGCTGGAGGAGGGGGTAAGGGGGCTGGGGCAGGAGGAGGGACCTGTGCTGCTCCCCAGAGCCAGCTGCCCCATGGCCACTCACCCTGTCCCCCTCTGAGGGTGCAGTACTTGGGGGGGGGGGGGGGAGCATCCTGGCCTGGACCTCGCAGGGTGCAGAGCATCTCCTTGGGGTGCATCGCTGGGTGCCAGCATGTGCCTGGCCACTGCATGGGCAGGGCCAGGAGGCCACATCCTGCTCCAACAAGGTGGACGCAGCGCCACGCCGGCGACCTGGCCTGCCACCCCCTGCCAGAGCCGGGCGCTGCCCCGACCGCCAGCTCAGGCCGTCTGATGGAGCCTCTCGCCCGCAGCCCAGCGCGTTCGAGGAGGAGGCCGCCCGCCGGGTGGACGACCTGCTGGAGAGCTACATGGGCATCCGGGACAGCGAGCTGGGTGAGCGCGGGGTGCGGGCCGGAGCGCGGGGCCGGGCGGTCCGCGGGCGCCCGCCGCGGCCCCGCTGAGCCCTGCCTCTCCCCGCAGCCTCGACCATGGTGGAGAAGGCCAAGGAGTGCCCCAGCGCCGCGGCGCTCGCCAAGGGCTTGGACTCGGTGCTGGGCGAGTTCGCCTTCCCCGAGGAGTTCGTGGCCGAGGTGTGGGCGGCCGTCGGCGAGGCCGAGCGGCGGCAGAAGTAGCCGCGGGGGTGGTGGTGCCCCTCGCCGGGGTCCCCTCCTCTCCTGCCGCGCGGGAGGGCGGTGGTGGTGGCGGTGGTGGTGGCGGTGGTGGTGATGGTGGTGGTGCTGCCCCATCCTGCATCCCCTTGAGGACTCCCCCATTGTAGGCACGTCCACCAAGGCTGGGTGGGTGGGGGTCAGGGTGCTCCAGGGTGCCCGAGCTGCACCCCCGGGTGCCACCAGCCTCCCTGCAAGCCCTGGGCTCGGCCGGCGTCCCGCGCCGCCCCCGGGAGTCGCGGGAAACGGTTCATTAAAACGCGGACGAAACGAAAAGGGCTGTTCCTCGGGCTGCCGGCGGGAAGCCTGGCTCGGGGCCCGGCGCCCCCCGGCACCCAGGGACCCCCCCCCGCCCCCCGCGGGCGCTCAGCGCACCGGGCGCGCACAGCGGCACAAGGTGGATTTTATTGCAGGGGGGCCACCCGAACCGAGGCGGGGAGCAGCCCGGCGCCCGCCGCTGCCAGCCGGGTCCCGGCGCCCGCCGTGCCCCCCGGCTCCCTGCCAGCCCCGGGGAGGGAGGTTGGGGTGGGGGGGGGCAGAGCACCTTGGACACGTGCTGAATTAACTCATTAATTAACTAATCACCTCTCTGGCCCTGCCTTACACCCTGGGGGGGGGGGGAAGGGAGGGGGGGACACGGCTGCGGACAGCTGCCCTGGGCACCAGGGAGATGCCACCCCCCAGAGCAGGGGCACCCGGCACAGGCTGCGCCCACGAAGTGGGGGGGGGGGGGGGTCACGTTTTGGCCCACGGGGCTCATCCCACCCCACTCCCCCACCTCGCGGCTGTCCCCGGCCGGTGACCTGGCGCCTGCTACTGCAGCACCGACTCCTGGGTGAACTTGCGGCGCAAGGAAGGGTTGAGGACAGGGTAGAGGGAGACGATGGAGGGCCGGGAGCGGAGGCTGGGGTAGACGCGCTGCAGCACGGCCCGCCGGAAGAGGATGTAGACCCACGGGTCGAGGATCTGGTTCCATGTGACCATGCGGATGTAGATGAGCAGCATCTTCTGCGTCTCCCAGGGCAGCGTCTGGACCCGCTCGGGGGCCGGCAGCTGCTGCAGGACCGTCTGGATGATGAAGATCTGCAGGGATGGGGTGGACAAGGGGTTAGCAGGGGCTCGGGGGCGCCGGCTGGGCACGGGTCCACGGCGAGGGGTTCACAGCGGCTTCAGCTGAGGGACGGGGACTCGAGAGAGATGGGAGCGCAAGTGTGGGTGGGAGCTGTGGGGGTGCTGATAGGTGTCCCCCAAACCTCCCTGCTCTGCTTGGACCCCTCCAGGGTGTCCTGGGGCCCTTGCAGGACTGCTCTCATTTTGCGTGTGTGTGTGGGGTGAGCCCCATGGGGGTTGGCCAGACTGGGCCCCAAGGCTGGGAAGGTGCTGGGTGACCCTCTGCTGCTCGCTGCCGGGGACCCACCACCAAGGGGACGGCCAGCACCCACAGCAAGCCTGGCGCGGGTGCCTGCGTCTGCTGGACACCGCTGCCTTTGCCATACCTGTGCCTTGGGGCCGGGCGCCTGCTTTGAGCAGGGTCAAGGGGGCTGTTACTGGCCAGCATGGCCAAGAGGAAAGTCCCAGGCAGTGTCGAGCCAGCTGGAGAAGGAACCCAGGCGTCCTGCTCCCTCCCACCCCCGATTTGGGGCTGAACCCAGGCGCCCTGGCTGCCTGCGCTACGTGCTGGCCCCCGGTACTTGTGGATGCCCGTGAGCGAGAGCTGCTGAGCCCACGAGCGCATTGCCCCCGCACCTCTGGGTGCCAGGCAGGGTACAGCGCGACGGCAGGGCCTACCAAGGGGCCACAGCCTCACCAGAAGGGGCATCCAGCAGATGGTGGCGATGACCATGATGCCCACGAGCTGCACCATCATCTCCACCTCGCTGTCCCGGCGCCGCTGCACTGACTCCCGGTCATGGTAGACGCGGCACAGTGTCACTACGCTGACTGTGTTGAAGATGAAGGAGAGCAGCACAGAGAAGATGCCCAGCAAGGCAAAAAGCAGGCAGAAGATGACATTTTTGGTGTCGGGCAGGAGGGTGAGGAAGCACCAGGAACCAGGGTACTGCAACGTGTACCTTCCCAGTCCCAGGACTGGCAGGAGCCCTAGGATACAGGAGAAACCCCACACCAGCCCCACGATGGACCATGCACGACGCTTGGAGATGCTGGTGGAGCGGGAGAAGGGGTGGTTGATTCCAAAGAACCGCTCGCCGGCCATGGTGGCTCCCAGTAGCAGTGGGCACTGCCCAAAGAAGACCATGGAGAAGCCAAGGAAGTTGCAGAGGTGGCAGCTGGGGTCCACCTTGGCCCAGTTGAACTTGATGAAGTGATAGGGGATGATGACTGAGGCTGTCACCAGCAGCCCCATGAAGTCTGTGACCACCAGCCCACAGAGGAAGACGAGGAAGGAGGAACGGGTCCGGCTGGACAGCTTGCGGGATGAACTGAGTAGGACACACAGGGCAAAGAGGTTGGAGCACAGGCCGATGAGGCCAAAGGTGGTGGAGAACCACGGCGACGTGATGGTTTTCCTCTGCGTCTCATTGAGGCTGACACTGGCATTGAATGCCCCGAAGCACGTGTCCGGCTGGCCGGCCACACTCCCGTTGGGGGTCTCCATGGCCCCCAACCCCGTCCTCGTCCTTGCAGTGGCTTCAGGCGCCCTCCAGACTCGGCTCCATGGGGCGTCCTGCCCGCAGGCTCCAGTGCCTGCCCTGATCCTGCCTTGCCCGCGCACGTGTCTGCCCGACCCTAGGGGGAGAAGGGAGAGGTTTAGGACCGGTCCATCACCCACCTCCTTGGGGTGCTCCTGTGCTTGCCAAAACGGGGAACAACCCTGCCAGGCTTTCCTGGCCCTCCCACCCTGCCCGGAGCAGCCTCTGCTCCCCGACACTTGGCGACGGGGCTCAGGGTCGGTGCCTGCTCTCCCAGCGGCCGGGGCCCGTCCGCGGTGCCCGGCCCAGGGCGGAGGGGACGGCTGGGCCGCAGCTGGCCGGGATTAACCGTCCCCGGCTCCCGCGTCACCCGGCCAAGAGCCACTCGGGGCCGTAATCCCCGCGCGGCCGTTGTTTAAAGAAGCTTGGCGGTGGCTCGTGCTTTGTTTGGGGGGGGCTCGCTCGGCTCCGGCCGCTGGGGATGGGAACCAGCCGGCTGCTGGGAGTCAGCAGAGCTGCTCTTTCCGTCGCTAATTAGCGCGGGCTGTTTGCGAACGGCCTGAGCTGGGGTCGGCGGGATGGGATGGAGCCGTTTCCAAAGGAGAAGGCAAAGGCATCGCTGGCTTTGACCCCTTCAAAGGGGCAGCGAGGACCAGACACCGTTGGGACCAGATGCTGCAGGGACTGAAGCTCCTACTGGGAGCCGCCGGCTCCGTGGCGAACGGCCGTGGCCCCGGCACAACCGCCCATCGCCCCCCACTCCCCCAACACAACCACCACCCCGGGCCAAGCCCCTGGGCAGCACCGGGACGGCCCCTCCTGCCTTTGCAGGGCTGCAGTGCCCCACGGCCGCTGGGGGGGGGGGGACACACCGGAGGTCCCCAGCCCCCTCCCGCGCCCGGCACGAATTCAAACCTCGGGCCAAGGGTGCCGAGTCTCGGGCCGGCCCCGCTCGGCGGCAGACGTAGCGGCTGATCGCGCAGCTGCCCCCGCGTCGCGTCGCCTCCCGGTCCCAGGCGCTTCCCGAACGCAACCTCACGGCGGCTCGAGCCCCGCTCCGGCCACCCCCTTTCCCGGCCCGCTGATGCGAGGGCCAGCTGCAGGGCCAGGAGCCGCCGCGCGCATCGGAGGCGAGAGCTGGTCCCGCAGGCCGGCGCTGCGATGGGGCTGGGATGGGGGCCAGGGATTGCAAAAGCCTGCTCTGGGGCTGCGAGACCCCCCCCCCCCCACCCGCCGCGGGCAGCGGGGTTAGGGAGCGGGGCAGCGGCCGGAGGGGCCGGGTCCTGGCCCCCGCGCCCCCGGCGGGCGGCGAGCTGCAGTGATTCACTGCTGCGGCGTGAGGCCGCCCGGGGTTTTTTTTTTTTTTTTTTTTTTTTTCCATGAGACGAGCGCGAAAACTTGCCGCTGTTTGTTTTCTCCATTCCTGGAGGAATCGCAGCAGCAGCCCCGAGAGCAGCCGGCCTCAGCGAGCGGCCGGGGCCCCTTCGCGACGCGGGCTCAGGGCAGCGTGTGCCCAAACCCGGGTCCCGCGTTTGCAGGGCCCCCGGGGAAGCTGCTCCGTCTCCCGCGTGTATTGGGATTCCCGGGCCTCGACCCTCGGCAAACTCATCGGCGCCCCAGTGAGGCGGTGCAGTGACGCTGGTGCACGGCGCTGCACGGTCACCGGATGGAGCAGGTCCCGGGTTCAACCCCTGCCGCTGCCCTGCTGGGTGCTGTGCCTCAGTTTCCCCATCGCCACGCTGGGAGCGGGGCCTGCAGGCAGGCAGTGGTGGGGGTGGGGGGGGGGGAAAACACGTGCGAGAAGGGCAAGGAGGGCCGGGGTGGCTGCACCCTGGTGCCTTCGGAGCCCCGGGGCCGGAGCGGCCCACGGCGGGGTGCCGGGCTCTGCCGCCGCTCGGGCAGCGGCCGCCCGCTGCGGTCGCTCATGTTAACGGGCCAGCTCAGCCCTTGGCAGCGGGGCTGCGGCACGGAGGAATTCAACCACAGCGGCTCCCTCCGCTCCGCCGGCCGCTAGTCATAACAAGTGCTGGGTGGGCACTGTCCTCCCCCCCCCCCGGAGCCAAAAAGTGATCCCCCCAAACCGCCAGGGCTGGGGCGCCGGGGGCGGGGGGCAAATCCGGAGCCAGGAGCAGCTCTGGGGAGAGGGGTTTGGCCGCAACGTGCCGCTGGCATGGGGCCGGCGGGGAAGCAGGCGAGAGGACGGGGCTGGAGCCCACGGGACGCCGTGTTCCTGCCGCTCCCTTAGCCCCGTCGGGATTCAAGGCCACCGGATGAGCTCGGCCAGCTCCCGGGCCTCGGGAGCGAGACGTTTTCAAGGAACCAGCAGGGTCTGTGCTCCCCCCTCGCCGGCTCCCCGCGCCGCCTCCCGCCCCTCCGGCAGCCCCCGGGCCGCCTCTGGCTCTTGCAGCAGGGAGTTTCCCAAGGCGCCGCTGTTCCCATGGCCCTCGCTGCCTCCCGCGGGCTCTGCAGGCTCCTTTCTCAGCTCCCTTTGGAGCTCGATGCAAAGGAATTGCTGTTGCCTCCCGCCCGTCATCCCACCCTGCGTGTGCCGAAAGGTTTTCTTCCTTTCCCTGACCGTGTGGTCTTCCCCGAGCTGCCTGGGAGGACACCACGGCTCGGGACGCATGCACCAGAGCATCTCCAGCCCAGGGACACATGCACCAGAGCATCTCCACACTGAGGATGCATGCACAGGGGCATCTCCAGCCTGGGGATGCATGCACCAAAGCATCTCCAACCTGGGGACGCATGCACCGGAGCATCTCCAGCCCGGGGACGCATGCACCAGTGCATCTCCAGCGCAAGGACGCATGCACTGGTGCATCTCCAGCCTGGGGACACATGCACTGGAGCATCTCCAGCCCATGCAGCACGGACCCCGACACCTCATCTGTGTCACAGCCCAGACCCCCAAACCGCCGCGTCCTCTCTGCCAGGGCGCCGTGCCCGGTTTGACACGGAGCAGTCGGGAGCCCGCTCGGCATGCCAGGCGGCTGCTCGGCGCCCTGCAGTGCAGCCGGCTCCCAGCTCGGCCCGGGGGCCGCACAGCACTTAGAAGGAATCAAATATTAAACAGGGCACATTTATCACTCACGCAGCTGCAGCGGAGCCGAACCCCGCGGGCTCCGGGGCAGAACGAAACACTTACGGGAAGAGATTCATGTGCGGGCCAGAGCCGTCACCTCAGCTGTCGTCTCGCCCCATCCAGGACGGCCCTCGCACGAGGATGCCCGCGCCGGCCCTGTCCTGCGGAGGAGAGACCCTGAGCCCGCGGGCCGGCCGGGACAGCGCCGTCCAGGCACACACCTGCCGGCCCCCGCATGCCTCCAAAGCCGCCGACTGCGCCTGGGCTCGGGGTACCCAAATGCAGCTCAACCCTCCTCCAGGGAGCCCCCAGAGGGAGCGACCACGACTAAACGCAAGGGGCATCGCTGCTGCGCCCAAAGCCCGGCGGAGCAGAGCCGGCTCCTGAACGGGTCGTTGCAGACGTACGAAATACGTTTGCAGACTCGGCGGGGGAGCGCGCGGGCGCTGACGGGCTTCCTGGCGCTGCACGAGCCGCCAGTTCAGCGCCGGGCCCGAGCACGCCAATGCTTCGCCATGGATGTGACCCGGCCCGCGCTTCCTCCGCCGGAAGCCGCTTCCTGCCCTTGCTACTTCCGAGGTTAAAAAGGAAAAGGCAGGAGGCTGATCGGGAGGGCGCGGGGCTGCGCAGGGGTCCCGTGGCCCCGCCACCCCCATGGGAGCTGCCCGAGCCGTAGCTCCTTATCAGCCCGGCTCCTGCCCCGGAGCTCACCACTTCCCGGCGCTCCGGGCACGGGATAGCGCTGCGCCTCCCCCGGCGGCACAGGGCTTGCTGCCAGCAATGCCAGGAAAAAAGGTCGAAATGGGAGGGCTCGGGGGTGTCCGGGTGGTGCTGATACACCAGCAGACCCCACAGCCCGTGGGCCACCTTGGCCTGGCCTCTGCCAGCCCCGGCGTCCCCAGGACGCAGCCTCCAGGCTTGCAGAGTGGCCGGCTAGAAGATGCTCTGGAGCGTTTGCATTTCTCTCTCGTATTTCCAGATCCTTCTCTTTGCTTGCTGGACCTCAGCAGGACACCCCCAGCCCGCCGTGTCCTGCTGGGACGAGGACTTTCCACGCGGTGTCCCCTCCAGCCTGATGTCCCGCTCGCAGGAGGTCCTGCCGGGACACGTGGCCTGGTGCAGCCATCTCTGCCAAGGAGGAACGTGGCCGTCTGGCACCCGCCCCTCGGACCGTGGTGCTCCGGACGGCAGAGCTGCTCAAGGACGCCAGCTCAGATGGGAAGAGCAGCGGCCACGTCATGGCGACAGGGACCTGGTGGGGCCCCAGAGGACCTCCCCAGACCCACAGCAGACAAAATGACCTGCTGCTGAGGGGGCTGAGCCGGCCTGGAGTGGGGACATCCATGGGGCATCCGGTAAAGAGGATGGTGGGGAGGTGGTGACAGGCCATCAGGGACGGTCTCAGCTGGGTGTGCTGGCTGTCCTCATCTGTCCCACGACAGCAGCCCCCACCCTGCCCATGCTGAGGGCTGGCCTGCGGCTCCCCTCCGGCCTCGGAGACATGCAAGGTGCACGTGTCACTCAGCACCTCCCCTGCATCGTCTTGTCCCCAGCGGCCCGGGGGCAGAGCCAGCAGCGGGTGCCCTGTGCCAAACGCTGGTAGTCGGCGGAGCTCCCTGGCAGCACTTGGGTGCCAGATCTGGGCTACCGCAGCGCGGAGCACCGTGCCACCGAGCCGGCAGCCCCGGCAGCCGGGGTTCCCCGTGCCTCGGCCGCCGCCTGGCTCGGTGCCCATCGCTGCAGCATCACGGCATCTCGCCGGCTTCACAGTCGCCGCTGGACCGCCCCCTCTGGCTGACCAAAATAGCCCCTTTCCCGGCCCTTTCCCATCCCTTCCCAGCAGCATCTCTCAAGCAGCGACAAAGTTTGCAGTGACACCAGTGTGTGGGTGGCTGGGGGCTGCCGGGAGGATGTGGCAGAGCGCTCGGGAAAGCCGGGACAAAGCCAGGCCGAGGAAGCCGTGGTGCCTGCGGGGGGGGGGGGGGGGGAAGGGAGGGGATCCGAGCACCCCCCCCCCCCCCCCCCCCGCGTTTGAGCCCCTGCAGACGGAGCCTGGCCACAGCCCCCAGAAAAAAAACCAAGCGAGAGAAAAGCCGTGGGCAGCTCAGCCCCTGAGTGTGGGCTGTGCCCGGGGGGTCACCGCCGGCCCCCCCGAGCGCTCCGGCTCCGTCCTCTGTGCAGCCCGGGCCGTGGAAGCCCGTCCTCGTCCTCGTCCATCGTCCCAGCCCAGCGCTGCTGCCAGTCCCAAACCCGCCGCCCCTTGCAGCCCCTCTGCCCTCCACCCCGGCCCCCTCTTCAGCATCTCTCCAGCCATCCACACCCCCCCCCCCCCCCGCCGCAGCCCCTCCATCGGTCCCCCCAGCCGCCCCCCGGCCCCGACCCCGCTCAGGCACCCGTCGAGGGGCCGCTCTGGCTGCTTCCGGGCGGGTGGATGAGGGACCCTCCCTCCCCCCCCCCCTCCGGCCGCCCCCCCCCCCCAGCCGGGGCCCCCCGCGCAGCGCCCCCCGGCCCCGCTCCCCCAGCGACCTACCGCGCCGAGGCTCCCGACGGGGCGGGCCGCGGCCGGGGGCCACAGCGCGGCTCGGCTCGGCTCCGCCCGGCTCGGCTCAGCCCCCAGCCGCGGGCCCGCCTCCCCCGAGGGACGCGCGGGAGGGAGGGCAGAGGCCGCCGCGGCTTGGGCATCGCGGGCTGGGGCCCGCCCGGGCGCCGCGTCGCAGCCCGGCGGGGCCCCCGCGCTGCCCGGGCAGCGGCCCCGCCGCTGAGTCACCGCCGGCGGCGGCGGCGAGCCCGGACCCGACGGGGCCGACGGCGCCCGGCCGGGAGGCCGCGGTGGGAGACGGGGCCGCGTCCCTCGGCCTCACCTGTCGCGGCTCTGCCGGGAGAAGGGGCTCCCGCCGAGGCGCCCCGCGCCCTCCTTCCAGCTATATTTAGCGGGGCCGGGCTCTTATCCGGGTTACTCACTTGTTTACCAGAGCTGGATTCCAGCAGCCGGAGAAGGGGGGGGGGGTCATTCCTGCCGTGCCTCCGCCGCCTCCATCCCGGGGGACCGGCACAGACGGCCCCCGGCTTGCAGCTCCCGCCGGCGGCGGCTCGGCGGGACGCCCTGGCCGGCCACGTCCTCGCCCCAGGGACGGGGCAACGTCGGTGCCGTCCCTCTTCCCCCTCCCCGCCCCGAGCGCTGCCCGGCCTCTCGGGGCCTGGGAACGTTGGAGCACGAAGCCACCGCGCTTGGCAGAAGCAGCTCCCAGAAAAAGGCTGGAGCAGAGCTGCTTTGCTGGGCAGACGCAAGCAGATGCCCCCCCCAGCAGGGTCCAGCCCGGGTCCCGCCGCCGAGGGCTCTGCCGAGCTCCGAAACCCTGGTGGCACCTGCGCCCGCGGGGGACGGAGCCAGGGCCGTGGGTGCCGCGAGCCCCGGGGCAGCTGGCCGATGCCGGGGAAGCCCCGGCAAGAGGGTTTTGCCTGCGGCTGCCTCGGAGCCACCTGGCTTCAGAGCTGGTTTCTCATTCCCTCGCTCTGGAGCAGAGACCAGCGCAGTAAAAGGCCGGGCAGAGGGGGAAAGCGCAGCTGGGGAGCTCCGAGGGCAGCTCCGGGCGTGCTGCTGTCACCCACCCCTGGAGCCGGCCGGGCCCAGGAGCCACCGCGCGCCGAGCGATCGGCAGCCGGAGGCCGCCCAGGTGCACCGTTCCCCTGTGCCGAGCTGCCGGAGGATGTGGGCGCCGGGGAGCCGAAGGCAGGACGCTCGCAGCTCGGCACCGAGCAGCTGCTGCTACCGGCCCTGCAGCGCCGGGCACTGGCATCCGGCGCAAACCCGGCCGAGCCGCCGGCAGCACCGGTGTCTGCGGGAGCTGAACCCCCCGCTCCTGCCCCCTCAAATCCAGCCAGCCGCGTGGACATGGGCCTTCACCGCAGCGAGGCGCCCGCTCAGCTCCCCCTGAAATGCAGGGAGACCCGGGGAAGAGCTCTGGGAACAGCCGAGGCTGGAGAAAAACACCAGGCTCAGCCAGATCCGGCCCCTGAACAGGCCCAGGGCGGGCGCCTGGCTGCAGCGGTGCTCGGGGCGCCGGCTCTCACCCCGGCGTCTTGGCCGCCCTCCGGCTCCATCCCGTGCAGGGGGATCGGCTGGGTGCTTGGTGCTCCAAGGGGACAAGGCGTGACGTTTCCTGGGAGCTGGCGGAGGACGGAGCCCTCGGGACGCAGCGGGGTGGCGGAGGGGACTGCTGTGCCCATCTCGGCAGGTCTGGGAGCTGCTTTTCCCCGCCAGGAGCTCCGGGCAGCCCGGAGCCAAGCAGGGCTTTTCCCCTCGCCCCGAGGCTCGCTCGGGTACCAGGGGCTGATGCTGGGGCACGTGAGCTGGGTGATGGCCCCCCGCTGCCCCTAAGCTGTCCCATGGGACGTGCTGGGATGGGTCCACAAAAGGGTCTCGACTGCTCCCTCTTCCCCACTGAGGGCACCCAGGTGCCCAGTCTCCCTCCCTCTTCTCCACTGGGTGCTGCCAGTTCAGTGCTGGGATGAACTGGGGACACTGGGGTGGGGGGGAGTCAGGCTCTGGGGTCCCTGCCCCAGTCCAGGCACAGGGGCATTAAGTGCCGAGGACAGCTGTGACCCCCCAGCCCGGTCACGGTCCCTGCCGGGGACCCATCCGAGCCCAGCCAGGTGCCCAGGGGTGGGAGACCTGCAGGACGGGCCCTCCCGGGCTGGGAGCAGCTCGGGGTGCTGTAAAGGCTCGTGCCACGGAGGGGGACACAGAGGACAGCTGCAGGGGACCTGCTTGTCCTCACGGTGCTGCTGATGGCTGATACGGTCCCCTTGGGGGGCTCTGCCAGGCTGGCTCCCGGCAGGCAGCCGTGCAGCGACCCGGCGCTGGGGGCGGGCGAGGAGGCGCCCAGCCGCTGCTGTGCGGTTTTCTCCGGTCGATTATTTTCCCCCCACCCCACCCCCAAACCCAGCTCTGGCTCAGCCCTCGCACACTTCCTGTGCTGCCCTCAAACACCCTCCAAACAACCCCCTGCTCAACAGCTCAACGGCTTTAAATAACCCGCAGGAAGGAGAGGCAGCGGGACGTGTTCCGACACCGCCTCCGGCCCGGCCTGGCCCGGGGGAGTCCGGCAGGATGGAGAGGGCGGCTCGCCGGGCTGAGCCGCTCGGGGGTCTGCCCTGTGCCCGCGCCCCGGCGAGGCGGTGCTGTCACCCGCGGCCAGGCCAAGCCCCTGGCACGTGCAGGCGCAGGTGGCAATTGCGGGAGTCCCCTGGGCCTGAGTTCCCACGGCCTTTGCAGAGCCAGGGTGCTTGTGGTCCAGGTTTGTCCCCCCTCCCCGCCCCAGAAGAGCCCAGTTCCCCGCGTCCCTGTCTCCAGAGACACCAGCACCACGCAGGGAGCCCGTCCTTGCACGCTGCAGCTTTAAAAGACACACTGAGCATCTCTGGGGCAGTTCCCCACCGCCTGCCCGTGTGGGGCAAGGTCAGCCCAGCGCTGCCCCTCACCCCAGCATGGGGCAGGGCAGCTGCTTCTGTGGCATCTGGCCTTGGCTGGGGCACCAGTGCCCTGGGATCGATGGTGAGACTGGTGAAACCATCTTTCAGTGCCCCAAGGGTCCTGGGTATCCCTTGGTGGGTTGGCACTAGGATACATCCAACCAGGGCAGAGTGCTCTGCCCCACAGTTCCTCCCGGGGGAGATGGCAGGGATGGGGCAGCCAGAGAGCCCCTGCGCAGCAGGGCTGTCCGCGGCCAGGGGCACGGCCAACTCGTGGGGGCTGTAACGGGGCAGGATGCAGCGAGGCCGGTGGGGAGGAAACCACCTTGCTGCGGCAACCCTTGGCCGAAGTGAAGGCTTCCTGGAGGCTGCGCTGCCGGGTGTTTCTCACACACCGGCACTGCTGGGATGCGACACTGGCTTATCCCTGCAGGAAAGTAGCTCTGCCCTAATCCTGTGCCTGAGCTGCCCAACTTCAGCACAGAGGAACACGGACACTCTAGGGACCAGGAAGCTGGTGGACCCCAGACAAGCACGGCTGCGCCCCCACGACCAGCACAGGGAGGGACCGACCCCAGCGGATCCCAGCCGGGCCTCACAGCACTCCCTCGCTGAGGCATCGGAAACCAGGCAAGGTCCCGGGTGATCTCCAGCCTCAGCGATGCAGCTCTAGGGAGCGCCGCCAGCCCCATCGCACACAAGAGCAAGAGCTGCTCAGGCACGAGGGGAGACACTGCAGGCCAGGGAAAGTGAATTTTGCCCTGTAAGGGGATGTCCCGTTCACATCTAACATCCATTTCCTTCACCCCATCGGAGGCTGACGCCCTGCAGCGCTCATTGCCTTTCATCCTGCAGCCAGGGTCAAGGGACGTAGTCACGCTCCCAGCCTGGGGCAGCAGGATTCCAGCGGGGACGTGCCAAAAATGAGGCCCCGAGGGACTGCGCTGGGCCTGGGGTGGTTCACAGCAGCAGGGTCGTGCTCGCGGAGTGAAAGGCTCGGCAGCTCCAGCTGGGGCACGTCTCGGCTAGCAGGCGTCTGGCACAGGCACTGGGAGCGTATGAAACACGGTTGGGTCTGGCACAGACGGAGGAAATGCTAGGGGCTGACAGCATTCAGGAAAAGGGTGACAGTGCCTGCACAGGGGTAATGGTGAGACCACCCTCACCACCACCCAGCCCCCTGAGAAGCAGGGACAAGACTGGGGAGCTCCCAGCGCTGACCCAGCGTGGGACTGCCGAAAGGTGATGCACAGGCTGCCACAGTGCCCATGCGCAGGATGCCACGGCTTAAATAACCCCGGTTTATTTGTTCAAAGTCTCAGGATCCCTCAGAATAAAAGGAAGGAGAACAAGGAACAACTCAGCGAGTCTGTCGGAGTCTGTGTACCAGGCCAGGCAGAGGGGACGTTCAGGGCACGGTACGTGTGAACGGGCGAACAGATCCCCTGGTCACCCTCTGCAGCAACGGTCCAGAGGGGAGCCGAGCAGCCCCTCACCTACGGTAGCGGTAACGCTTGAAGTGGAACCAGAGCTGGAAGATACCATTGGCAAACTGGCAGCGGAAGCCGTGGCGGTGGGAATACTCCCACTCCCGGTTGACGATCTTGAAGGCAATGTCCTCGTAGGGCGGCCCAGCATGGAAGCGCAGGATGGCGAAGTCCTTGTTGTCCTGGCAGGCCTCCAGGAAGTACTCTGGCGTAGAGCGCTTGTCGATGAGGTCAGGATAGAAAATATTGAACTTGTAGCCCTGGACAATCTTGGGTGGGGGGTTGTCAAAGTCATAGTGGGTCTGGTTGTATTTGTTCCACTCGAAGCCTGTGTGCACCCGGTTGAAGAAGCGGGGCTTGCGGGGCCGGTACTTGTCAGCCCAGAGATAGGCCTTGCCTGTGAGGGGCATTTCCACGCTGAACTGCGCCTCGTCCGCGCCCATGCCCTCCTTGGCCTTACGGAAGAAGATGTCATCAGCGCTCTCGGTGGCATCACCTGCAGGGAGGAGAGGCAATGGCCGGACCTGCAGTGCCAGCCAGGCCTGGCCTGCAGGGACGCTGCTCTCAAAGGGCAGGGGAGGGAGAAAGCAAGGGACCAGTAGGCTCTGGGCAAGGGATGTGGAGATGGACACAGACATGTACATGCCCTCATGGTGGGCACCGGGCCAGCTGCACTGGGGCACCCTTCCCACTCGTCCACAAGCTTGACAGTGGTGCTGGGAGTGGGGAAGGACCCGATTCAGGTACCAGCAGTCTGAGCCATGTTTCCCTGCTCTCAGTCCCCTCTGCTACCCGGGGAGCTCTGCGCCAGCCTAGCTCTGGATGTGCACTCCAGACCCAGCTCTTGCTTCCCCATGCCTGAGGGCACAGTTCACCCTCTCCCTCTAGCCCCACAACCCCAAAGCACATGCAGGCTGCAAGGCTGGTGGATGCACAGTCCAGCTGCAAATGCTTACCTGTGACCTGGAGCTGCTGACGCAGAAGCAGCAGCCGATGTAGGTCCTCTTCGGCCTCCAAGACATGGGCATCGAAGGGCAGCTCGTTGGTGCCCATCAGCCGGGGGCTGTACTTCCCCGCATCGTAATCATCTAGGCTCTGCTGGATCAGGTCCTCCTCCATCAGCACGGCCTCCCCTTCTGCATCCCCCTTAGCCTCTGACTCCGGCTCTGCCCCTGCCTCTGAGGATGGTCCCGGCTGTACTACAATGGTCTCCTCTGGGTCCAGCCTACTGGGAAAGGAGAAGAGATACCTAGGACGGAGATGGTACCCTAGTTCTCTGCTCCCCTGAGGTTTGTCTCAGGAAGGATAGGAGCACCAGGCTGCATTTTCCCTCCTGGTCTGGAAAGATTTAAGGATAGAAGATGCCAGGTGCCCAGGGGAAAAGCCCATCCGGCTGTGCTGACCTGGGAAGGGGTTGTGTACCTGTCGCTGGGGGAGGCCGGCTCCCTCTTGATGATGGGAAAGAGTGGCTCACTCTCCACACCCTGCTCCTGCTTCAACTTGTACAGCTTCTGACGCAACACGTCCTGGTGCCGCTCCCGCAGCCTGTGAGGAGCAGATCAGCCATCATATCAGACCTAGCCAGGCCACTGGGTGCCCACCCAGTGTCCAAAGCTGGGCCAACCACTGCATCAGGTAGAAGCCTGCTGGGTTTTGTACAGTAACTGGGCTGAGTAACCCTCCCATATGGAAACCTCACCGTAAACATAACCGTTTGAGAAGAGACTGAGTGTCCAGCCCATCTTCCCTCTTGGAAGGGCCTGTCAGCTCGTAAAAAATAAAACGCACCTCCATCAATGACTTCAGGTTTGTGTCTCTCCAGCTCTGCTCAGAGCAGGCCTGCATTACTCCCTTCCACAGCCCTGGCTGAGGGACAAGTCCCTGCTCTCACCTGGCCCGGGCCATGTAGGCCTTCAGCTGCTGCAGCAGACTCTCCCAGTAGCCGATGTCGAGATTGGGTCCACCTGCTCGGATCTTGCTCTCAATGCCTTGGTAGAGCACTTGTAGCTGGTTGTACGTCTTCCCCTTGAACACAGACTGCACATCCGAGCTGACGGAGGCATTGACGCCATCGCGACGCTCCCCTACGCAGACGGGCGAGGGTGGCTGGTTAGTCTCTGAGCACTCAGCTCATGTTCACTCAAGCAGTCTTGAGTTGCACCGAACAGTGGAACGCTAGACCCCAAAAGAATCTAGATGGCTTCCAGATCCATAGCCTCTATCCAGCACGTCCTCCAAGAGCAATTAGAGACCCTTTCCCAGCTTGAAAGCATGGGGCACACCCTACACTCTGCTTTACCCATTGCTCATATTCCCTTTCACATCCACACCATGCTGTGGGCTCTGCCCTCCTGCTTACCAGGTCCTCCCTTCCCAGAGGCCTCCAGTTTGCGGAGCTTGGCTATCTCATCCTCCGTGATGATGGTCATGTCTCTCCAGAAATCCACATTCTTGCCTTGCTCCAGCTCCATGTAAACCTACAGGCAGGAGACAAACAGGACACTTAGGCACCTGTTCTGGACCATGGGCTGAGCTCAGCCACGGGCAGGGAACTGGAGCTAAAGACAAGGAAGAGGCAGAGAGCCTCGGCACAGGAGGGCTGCAGAGTGGGCACCTGGATATCCTCCACCAGATCCTCCATGTCGGAGACAGTCAGGCCGTTCAGGAAGGTGTAGGGCTCATGCATCTCCACAGCCAGGTCATCATCCTCTGCACTGATGTACTTGGCCAACAGGTCAATAGGTTTTGCCCTCCCGTCTCGAATGCGGATCTTAGATCTGAGCAAGAAGAAAGGGATGGTGAGCAGTGCCTGCCACGCCCTGCTCCCCAACAGGCAAGCCCCTGCGAGACTGGCCCACCTACCGCAGCTTGGCCTGCTGCAAGTGGAAGTTGTCCTCCTGCTCCTCCCAGGTTTTGAAGTGCTCTGCCTCTTTCTCCCGCTGCAGCATCTCCAGCTCCTGCTCCCGCATTGCCTTCTCTCGCTCCCGCTCGAGGCGCAGCTGCTTCACCTGCTCAGGGCAGAGCAAGATGTGAGGCTGCAGAGGCTGGGACTCCCATGCAGGACACCCACCCAAGAACATGGCCTTACACACCCTCACTGAGCTGCTTCAGCACCAGCAATTAGCCCAAGGCTCCCCAGAGAGCCACGTGCAAGAGAAGCTAGCTTGAGCTAGGTGGGGCCAGATGCTCACTGCCAGCCCTCGAGGTGCCTCAGTGCAGTGACCTGACACTTGTCCTACCTCGGCACCTTGCAGCTTGGATTCAGCCCCAACGAAAGAACTTCACTATAAAAAGTAATAAATGTGTAGCACCTCCATCCCATTTCCTACAGCCTGGAGGCACCCCCAGCGAGGAGAGCAAGGGGACTTCCAGGTGACGGACTGGGAGAACTGGGCTGCCCACTGAAGGGAGCACAGCCCTGCCACAGGGATTGCCATCAGATGGCGGGGAGAAAGAGGGCGTCTGTCCCCACCTTCTGCAGCTCCAGGCGGTTGTCCTCCTGGATTCGCTTGTTCCTCTCTTTCAGGTCCTTCTCATCCAGGTGGCTGATTCCCTTCTTTTCCAGCGCCTGAAACCAAGTGGCCAAGAGGAACCATGAAACAAAGCAACTTCTACGGCCTCTCAAAGGGTGGCAAATACCACCTCATCCACTGCTGCCCCAGCAGCAATCCTGTAGATTTCTCCCTCTCTCAAATCCCACTTCTGCAGCCTCTCAGCAAAAGCAGTCTCAGCCAGAACCGACCAGGCTCTTCGCAGTCCACCCCTCAAGAAGGGGTAAAGTGAGAGCTAAACACTCCTCAGCACTCAGCTAGCAGGTCCCAGAATGTTTGGGTCTCTTCATCCGGCACCGACCTGCAGACATCAGTCTTTAAAAGTAAGGGGATAAAACCTCACTGACTACCAGGAAACAGCAGCTACCACCCTAGATGACACCTTTGCTCTGATGTAGCTGCTTTTAGTCTTCCAAATGTTTCCATTCTCGGCAACGGGGCCTGCCTGACAACTCACTGCTCTACTGTCCCATCCCGTGGCAGATGCATAGGGACAACTTCCTTTGAGGCAAAGTACAGAGCAGCCCCAAGCAGCCTCCTAAGACATATGGGGTGCGGAAAGAGAGCTCACCTTGCTCCAGATGAAGGTGCCCAGCAGGTTGTTGTCCCCAAAGGGATTGTCGGTGTTGGTGTAACCCATGTACTCCTCTCCCCACCCCATCTTCTCCCGCTTCTTCCTCTCCTTGGCTTCCTTCTTGGCCAGGCGGCGAGCCCGTTTCTCTTCAGGTGTCTCCAAGGCTTTCATGAGTGCAGCCTGCTTCTTCTTCTCCTCCTTCAACCTCAAGCGCTCCTGAAGGCTCAGCTGCTGCGTTTCCTCCTTGCCCTGGGAACGTGAAGGGGATGGAGAGCTGACAGAAGACACAGAAGACTTGGAACTAGCTCTCTTCCTCCGCCTTTCTCTGCTCCGGGCTCTCCTCTTGTTGCACTCTCTCTCTGAGCCTGAGCTGGAAGAACGACCCCGGGATCGTGAGCGGTGCTTCTTCTGGTTTTTATGGTGCTGGTCCCTACTTTTGCTTTTCTTCTTCCATTTTTGCCTCTCATCTCCAGATTCCAAGCTGGGGGAGAAGAGTAACATTCAAGTTCAGAGCTGATTACTAGCTCCAAACCAAAGCAGCCCCTTGTGTCGAGAGGGGTCAGTTTGGCCAAGCCTGTGCCCCCTGCGCGGGGCTCCTTGCCCACACAGAGCTGGGACGCGCTGCCCGCAAAGAGCCTGGCGGGCGAAAGCAGCGCAGCCCCAGCTGTTTGGCAACGCACTTCTGCCCAGGCCTGGCATGGCAGGACCCGCTGGCACGGCTCTGCACGCAAACACTCCCAGAGCAGATCCAAAGAGACGGTTTTAGCTCCATCCAGAGGTGGCAGCAGCCAGCGCATCAGCTCAGCACCTGGTCCAGGAGGTGGTGGGAGTTGCAGCCCCCCAGCAGAGCAGCATCCCCCCATCCTAGACGCTAGGTCTGGCTTGCTTGGCCAAGCCCTCGGGTACTGCAGCCACTCTCCCGGGCCTGCGGGCGGCCGAGGGGACGGGGCTTTCCAAGGCGCCGGTGCCCCGGCCCCGGCTCCCGGCCCGTAGCCTCGCCCGCAGCGGGGCCCCCTCCCGCCTGCCACCGAACTGCGGCCACGCCGAGACCAGCCCCGCGAGCCCTGTTGGCACCGGGACCCGTTTCCCCCGTGCCCAAGTCCCGTCCGCACCAGGGCCCGCTGCCCCCAACCCACCCCGGGCCGGGCCGGTCCCGGTCCGCCCCCCTCAGGCAGCCCGGGCCGCACCGCGGCCTAGTCCTCCCCGCGCTCACCCCGGGCTCGGCTCCCGACGGCGTCCCCCGCTCCGGCTCCGGCGCCGCCGCTTCTCATCGCTGCCGGACGCGGAGCGCGAGCGGCTCCGCTCCCGCCGCGGCGACCGGGACCCTCGCGGCCGCCGCCGCCGGCGCCGCGCGGGGCTGCGCGACCGCGACCCCATGGGCGCCTCCGGGGGCCTCCGTCGGCGCCCGGCGCGCGGGGCTGCCCTGAGCGCCGCCTGCCGCGCGGGGCGGCGCTAGGGGAAGGCGGCGCCGCTAAGGAGGCGGCGCTGCGGGCAGCCCCGGCGCGGAGCAGGCGGCCGCCGGGGCAGCCCCGGCGCGAGGCCCCCGGCGGGCGGGCGGGCGGCGGTGGCGGAGCAGGGCCCGGCCCGGCCCGGCCGCGCTTCGCTTTGGGGCCGTTTGGCTCCTTTTTTCACACCGAGAACGGGGAGGAAAAAGGCTGCGGCTCCGGGGACGGCAGTGAAGGCACTACACAGGCTCGTTTGTCCGGTGTGTTTACAACACGGAGTACAGTATGCTTTATCACAGAGCCTAGGACAGATAGCATCAATTTACAGTTCTCTGGAAAAAGGTCTCCCGAGAGGAAAGAAGAAGAAACAAAAAGAGAAAAGAAAAGCGCTCGCATGACTCCCCCCCCCAAAAAAAAAAAAAAAAAAAGGAAAAAAAGAAACATGACAACACCCGCGGGTTGGCATCACCTTTCCGGCGCCAGCCCCCCACCCCCCAGCCTACTTACATACATTCGTTACACGGTGCGCGCGCACAGAGCGACAGAGAAGGGCCGGGAACACAAACATCCGAGAGCAGATACACGGGTCTAATGTAGACGCTAACAGAAAGAAAATCGGACGTGATCCCATATGCCTGAGCCGTGACATTCGCCTTTTCCTTTTCAGTAAGAGCCTGATGCTGGCTGGGAATGGGGAAGAGAAGGAAACGCCACGGCTGGTCCCGGAGCATCGGTGCCGCTAAGGACGGCTACGCTGCGTTTAGGAGCCAGGCGAGGACTGCGGGCAGCCGCGTCCACGTCGGCCCAGAGCCCTGCCGGTGCTGCAGCTGTGCTGGCCCTGCCAATCTCTCTGGCCGTGCCAAAAGACTTCCCAAAGTGCAATTTCAGCACGCAGAGCAATGGTGGCCACCCAGGAGGCAACGCTGCAGCAGAGGTAGCTCTGGATCTCATCTCTCATAAACGTTTAGGGTTTTCTGCACCCTTTTCACAACCCCCAGCTTTCCAGTTTCTCCCATCCCTCCACTCCGCACATGCTTTTCAAAGCTCTGTCCTTTACAGTAACTCTATAGCAAGTTTAGTCACCTGCCATATTGTGCAAACTGAGACATCTCCCTAGAAGGAATCTCTCAGGAGACCCATGTTTCCTCTTGCTGAATCTATACCTGGTGGGCATTTGTGGCAGGCAGCAGCCCGGGCTCTGCGTGCACACATCACTCTAAACACCCACACCTCAGGAGACCACGCTCACTGCAAAAGTGGGGCAATCGCTCTTGCTGCCTTGCAGCTTGGCAAGAGATGCTCCCTTCAACAGCCTGAGCTGAAAGCTCACCAAAAGCCTTAGCAGATAGCAAGGTTCACTCCAGAGCACTTCATGCAGAGCTGAGGGTCTAAGCTGGGATGATGGGGGTTGGAGAGCAGTGGCAAACAAAGTTACTTGGGAAATGCTGTCTCACTAACTAGGCTACTCTGCTCAATTCTTGGAGGAGCAGAAGAAACACACTGCCTCCTTTTCAAGTTGTAGGCATCATGCGGGTTACACCAGTGACAACAGCAGCCAGCAGCCAACTGGGTCACTAGAGGAAAGTCCTAACAGAGGAAGTACATGCAGCTCGTTTCCAGGATGAGGTGGAAGTACAGCTGGAGAGACATTCAGACCACATACTGGACAGGGCTCTCATCCCCTAAGAAAGGGTTGATGCTCTCTCCTATGGGCAAGACCTAGTCCTTCCCTCCTCTCATTCAGGTATAACCTGCCAAAGGGAACATTGGCAGCGGTTAGGAAACTTTCCAAAGCTCACCAAAGCTGTCACCCTGCTACCCACTGGGGAGCAAGTATCTGAATGCAAAGTGATGGTCAAAGAGCAAACTTTAAACTCCAAGGTCTGTTTAACCTCTACAGGAAGTGGAGGCTCAGCAGTTCTTTAGCACAGAGGTAACTGGACATGTAATGTGAAACAGCTCAGAGTGTGTGCAGGCTTGGAAAGGGGCACCTGTCATTTCAGATCAGTACCTCCCTGAAGAAAAGCTCCTTAGGAAGTCCCCTCATGTTGGCAAAGTTGTTCTAAGCCCTTTGCACATCCTTTCTCAGGACCTACTCGGAGCTGAGAGCTCATAACTCTAGCAGACTCACTTGCTCCAAAGTGTTCAGTGTTACAGAATTGCACGCACAAGGATCGTCTCAAAAAGCCAGGACACCTAAGGAAAGATGACATGTGGAATGAACATATTGCAAAAAAAGGCCTGGGCTTCCCCACATGTTCTGGAACCAAGTGCAGCTCCAGACTGCAAAGTTCATTCACCTAGATCCTCTGTGAAGGCTGGGCTCAGGTGCTTCCTGCACTGAGGCTGAGCAGCCTGAAATGAGGGGAAGGGATAAAGTTTCAGTCTCTGCTCTTAGAGAATGAAAGATGCTCAGTTTCAGTCAGTGTATCCTTGCAAAGTCAAGTTGAAGCAAGTCCCACGAACGCGGTGGTACCAGAGCAGCTGACTCAGTCTAGACAGTCCTAGCAGCCTCCTAGGCTCCTCCCCAGGACTACATTTTTGCCAGTGCAGAACCCAACAGCGACATTTTAAGATGCAGAAGAGATACAGTTCCCACTGGCCTCCTTCCCAACAGTGGCTGCTCTGCACTTCCGGAGGAAAAGAACAGCTACATTTTTAACATTGCTTGAAATCTCTTGCTTTCAGCCCAGAGGCAAGTTACTCTGTATGTATTGCACATCTCCCAAGTCCCCTCTGCTGAACTGCTGAGCCCTGCCATAGCACTAAACACATACAGCTTGCAAAGCCCATACAGGACTAACACAAGGAAATGTGGTAATTTAAGAGCCCTTTCCAGCCTGCCAAAGGGACTATCATGGAGCAATGCTCCTTGCTAGGTGAATTAGCTGTCAAGAAGCTATTGGAAGGGGAGAGTTTCCTTAAAACACTTCTGATAGACTACTCTGGTAAATATATGAATAAATCTAATGGCAGCAGCTTGCAAGAACCCCAGCCTGTACTCTGAGAGCAGCACACCTTACAGCCTTCAGCTTCTGCAGACAAAGGGTGAAAGTTTAGGTCCCATCCTTCTAGGCAAGAAATAATGTCAACTCATGAAGGTCCTCACCAAGTTCATCATGATGCAGAGGGGAAGAACTTCCCACCAAAGCAACCACTTTCTGGGACCTGAATTAACCAGTCCTGAGTGCTGCTATGAGGCCGATCAGAGGGGACTGAGCCCTTACAGCAGGGTCCCACTTCCACACTCCTCCACAAGGAATCCCAAGGACGGTTTGAAGATTGTAATGGGAACGGAGAGATCTTTGACCATCTCTCGAACAAGGCCTGTAAAGCACACAAACAAGACCTAGCTAGCTCCCTCTGCTCTAAAGGATTTCTCTTCTCTCTGGGAGAAGAGGGGGGATTGCTAGGGAATTGAAGACAATGCTACAGTACCCTGTTGACAGAAAGATGAGCCTAGTCTGAACACTGCTAAGTGACACCAAATTTTCCTCATCTCATCCAAAGTCTGCAGCCCTCAAAAAGCAAACCCTCCACATCTCAGACATCCAAAGCAGCAATTATCAACAGGCAGCATCAGAGTCTCCCAGCTTTTTGTCCAACAGAGAGAGTCTGTGAACACAATACTGCCTGGTGCAATGAGGCGCCAGAGCCAGGCTTCTGTTACTGCCTCCAGTGTGTGGACGTGCATGCGTCTCCCTGACTACCCTGAGGTATGGAGGACACACGTGAACCCAATGTTCTGTGACCCCCGATTACTTGGCAATCGGATACACCCATGAACATGCGTGGTGCGAAGTGGTTCCAGTAGGATGCAGTGTCCAGGCAAACCCCACCTGGGGCTGGGCAGACTTGGGAACTCTTACTCCAGCGAGGCTGGTCCATGGGATGCACAGTTCTCATCTGTCCATGCCTGTCACCAGGCAGCAGCCTGGAGCAAACGTCTGTGCAGCAGCTGGTAAGACAAACGTGGACTCCGAGCACAAAGGGACAGGGTGACACAGAGCAGTGCAGCGCATGGTGAAGGCAGAACCCATCGCGATGTCCAGAGGAGGGCCGAGGTGACCACGTCACTATAGCCAGGAATCATTTGCTTCCCCCACACAGTGTTACAGATCAAGAAAAGTCACTAGCAATTTTTGAATCCAAGTAAATTGGCATGGCTACTTTGGACTACTGTAACATGGGAGCAATTCTATTCAATGGCCTTTAATACATTGCATTTACATAGCACCTTTCATCCCAGGGTTTAAGTGCTTTAACGGAAGTGGGTACTGTACACCCATTAGCACAGGGGAAACCGAGGCACAGAGCGGTTAAGTGACTTGCCTTAGGTCACTCGGCAAAATCGTGGCAGAGTTTGGACAGCCTTAAACCTCCTGACTCCAACAGTTGGTTAGACCACACTGCTGCCTCAAATGAAGCCACTCCAGTCCCTGCCCTCCCCAGCAACGTGCTCCTACCAATTCTCCAGTGAGGTCTCACACCCTTTCTGATGCACAAATATATGACAACCAAAAAAAAAAAAAAAAAGTGCAGTAAACTAAATGTTTAAAAAAGCACATTTGTGCTGTCTCTGTGCAAAGATAAAAGAAATAAATACATGATTAAAAAATTAAAAAGGTTCACAGTATCACACATGGATAGGTAGCTACGGTAGTGCACATTTGGAAAACACTGTGTTACTACCCAGGATTCTCTACACCCAGCTGGATGTCTCCGTTGGGAGCTGCAGGTGAGCGGCGGTTTCTTTGCTGCCCACATCTGGGATAAGTAGAAATATACGGTTAGAGTTTTGCTCCGTTCTGAAATGCAGTGCCTGGGATCCTGCAGTGCAGCAATACTGGTGTCAGCAAGCTCCTCCCCATCCCACTGGAACGGCTGCATCAACGAAAAGGGAACACATCGACCTGCAGAGGGAATCGCTGCTCTCTGGGGCTTCTGTGTCTGCATAGAGATTACTGCAAGAGGCAAGAGAAGAGAGTCAACACCTGAGCACCCATTCTGTGTTCACTTAAATCTGAGCCCAGCCAAATCCCCAGAATCAAAACGAACATGAAGAGAGAAGCCTGCTTGTTCTGCACCCTCCAGTGATGACAACATGACCAGAGCACTTCAGATCCCCAAGCTTTCATTGCGCTAAATGATTCAGAATGAGCCAGAAGCACTGTTGAGCTAAACTAGTCTCTCGCCTGCTGCCACTGAGTCAGTCTGAGATGCAGAACTCTGCCACAGCCATGCAAGAGCCCCATGCTGCAGAGGCCGTAACAGCTCTCTCCTGCAAGCTGACCTTGCAGAAGGAGCACAAGCTCCGAACTTGACCCACCGGGCACCCGGCATATGTTTCTCGTACACTTACTGTATCGCTCTCCTCATCGGAGACAGAGTGGAGCTGAGCGCTATAGTGGAGCGGGGAGTAAACCCAACTCCTCTCGTCTGTCGGCTGCCAGAGTGGCCAGAGATGGCGGGGAGAATGCAAGGAGAGCAGCAGCAGAGCAGGGAGCAAAGGAGAGAAGAGGAGAAAATAAAAGGAGAAAAATAAAAGAATAGGAAACAATACAGTAAGAACAGCTGTCCACCTGGAGGGAGAGAACTGAGCTCAGTGCCAGGTCTCAGCGAGGAGCCTTCCTCATCCTCAGGACGTACCTGCTCCCCACCAGCTGGGGCAGCCTGCCAACAGCTCTGACAATGGACACTGCTCCAGCTACAGCGGGAATGGCACATCCACCCCCTTGCACCTACCAGGGACAGATTGCAGTGCTTTTGAGGTGCCAGAGAAACCTCAGCTCACTGCCACAGCATCACCCTCACTTTAGAGAAACCAAGACAGATGTGAGAAGTGACTTACCTAAGGGCAGTGACAGAGGGCTCAGCTCCTGTTGGCCAGTCCTCTGTCCCAGCTACCAAACCCCTGTTTCCTGAGCCTCTTACATGTTATAAGCTGGCATCCCTTGGGTGTCCATGAGGGTTTTTAGGGTGGAATCTGGTTTGCTGTGCCTTCCCCCTTCCCTGCAGACCAAGCAAGGCAGCAGATGGGCTAGTTAGATCATGGTGGATGGTGGTCACAGAGAGGAACCAGTTAGTGATGAGACTTTTGTAGACAGTGGCAAGATGGGAACAGGTACAACAAAGGAGGCAAAACAAAACTGGATCTTAGAGAGAAGGAGGGGAATGAGGATGTGCATCTAGGGAGCCATCTACCCCAGCGCTCGGCAAGTGTGACAAAACACATTTCTGTTTCTGACTCAACACAGAAATCCAGGCAGATTCAAGGGAATCTTCCTAGGTCCATTTCTGGTGTTCCCCAGGGGGATTCACTTCCACTGTGAAATGGTTTTGTCAGCTCTAGAGGTGCATCAAGATCTGAAGGAGGGAAGAAACTCTCCACTTTGACTGAGCTCAGGCTTGCAAAGGAAAGAAATGGAGCAGGATACTTGGAAGAAGCCTGGGAGGGTTCCTGGCCCAGGAACCAACAGTAACGCTCTAAGACGTACAAGAAACTACAAGAAGCCAGAGGAGCTTTGAAGCACTGGGCTCCACATGCTGAACCCCAATAACAACGTAGCTGCGTTAGCGGAGAACATTGGAAAAAAGGAAGGAAAAGAAACTCTTGCCCGAAGCTTCTTCTAGGGCTCTGCTAGAGATGAAGGATCGCTCAACACTGCACACAGCCTGTCTTGCACCCCGTTTTCCATCCACTCTGACTGAACCCCGTGCTCCAGCCAGCTTCTTTCAGGGGCTTTTAGGGGCCTAGATGCAGGCAGAATAAGAGCTGCAAACTCAGTGCAGAGCTAAATGAGCAACCAGTACTTGGATAATAATCCTTCTGGTGCTGGGGCAGCCAAACGCAGCAGACAAGGGCAGGAGGAGCTGCAAGGAGAAGCTGCCTGTTTGCCTACATAAATACAGCACTTTCCCCATGCCATCAGCCAAGCTGAGGAGCACGTTATGAGCTTTGTCCTTGCTTCCCCATGCACCCTCCCCACCTGATGGCCTCTTCACTACTCCCCAGCCTGGTTGCAGACAGGCAAAGATGCAGAAGACCACATAGCACAATACTTGTGCTGAGGCCCTGAGAACGCTGTCATTACCCACTGAGGAAGGTATCAGCTCTCCTCAAAACTGTGAGGAGAAGTATCATAACCCAAAACGGTCTGAGCTCTGAATTTAACTCCTAAATGCTGAACTTCCTCCCTGCATCTTTCAGAAGGCAAAGGAAAATCCTTGTGGCTCACAGAAAACCCGCAGTGAGGAGGGAGCAGAAGTATCATACTGGCTTGGGCTGGGGAGCAGAAACCTTCCCTAACCCCAGCAGTGCATCTCAACTCCTTTGGCTTTAAAAGCTGATCAGTGTCCCAGACAGCAGGAAAAAAAAAAAAAAAAAAAAAAAAAAAAAAAAAAAAGACCAACCAGAGACCTAAAATTCCAGCTACAAATGTGACCTTTTATCTGCATCAAAACATCTTACACGTCTCTCTGGAAGCCAATCTGGCTTCCTAGGCCAAAGGAGCTAAGCCTAACATTTACCTATAAACATACAGATGCCTCTGACTTTCTCACCAGCTCTGGTGCCAGCAAGTTTGTTCAAGGGCTAGATGATGCTATAGCCCATCTAATGCCAGGAACTGTGTCACTAGCCTGAAGAAAAGTGGGGCAGAGTCCTCATTTCTGCAAGATCCTACATTGAGATCCACTTACGTATTTTTTCCTCTGCTTCTTGTTTTTACTGGGCTGGTTTCTAGTGGCCACACAATACAGAGCCATGACATCCAAGGGAAATGGAGCTGCTAGCCCCAGTGTTTCAAAGCTGCAGCTCTGCTCCCCTACGTGCTAGCATGTTCACTTACAGTCCCAGAGGAAAGCGAGGTGGTTCGGAGTCTGCGCTGGCGGGGAGAGTAAATCCAGTACCTCCCATCTGTGAACTGGATGGCCCGAGGGCAAGTGAGGTGAGAAAGGAAACACAGGAGAAAAGGATGATGTATAAGAGGATGAAAGAGAAAGCAAAACAACGGGTTGGGCAACTCCAGGCCTGAATGGATCAGCGGGCAGGAAAGCCGTGCATGGGAAGAGCAGCCCCGCCACAGTCTCTGCACCTTTATTCTCCTGTGGGTGAACAGGAGGATAAAGTGCTTTCCTTTCTGAAGCAGATTTCCAAAGGTAAGACCATAGTCTCCTGGGACTTGCAAAATCCTTCTCTGCACACAGCCTCCCTTTACTGATCATTGTTCCCAGAATACTCCTATAGAGCAGCTGTGGTCCAAGCCCCACTGCTCTCATGTGCAGCCTCATTTGAGCTGCAGTTCCAAGTGATTTTCCAAAGAGAGTGCCTATGGGAACGCAAATCAGCTTTTCCCTCCATTCCAGCAGTGAGGGAAACACTCCACAGCACACGACACACATTTAATGCAAAACTTAAGGGCTCAGATGAAGTATGAAATGCTAAGGAACAGTCAGTCATGCTCTCTATGAACACACACTGTACACAGACAGCTTCCTCCAGGAAAACAACCAGCCCCTAGAAAGTTAGGAGGAATCCATATGCCCAGGGACAGGGAAGAAGAGGAGCTGACCCTTGCTAGAAGACACTTGCCAGTGGAGCAGGCAGTATCTGCAGGCAGCTTGCACACAGCTGCCATCCACAGGCAAAGAAAGAGCAGCCAGTATTAGAGGGATCTGTTTGCATTTTGAACAGCATGCATAAAAACCCAAACAGACAAGCTCTTAAAATGGAGCTGATTCCTTCTGCAGCTCCCATGAGCCTCTAAATGACTCGGCAACGAGTGAGCAGTTCTGCAGCAGTCACGCAAGCACAGGGAAAGCCAAATGTTGCTGTTTTTAGGTTAGCCTGAAGGAGCTTATCACAAGGTTCAGCTCTTCTGTACTGCCATATATCTGACAGCAATGTGTTCGAGTAGGGAGCAGCCAACCACCTCTTAATGAGAAGGTTCCAGTGCCAGGACATGGGGGAGAGCTGCCACAGGACAGACCCTCAGCCTTGCACTACTCTGGTAGTCCAGGGGACAGGCACATATTGCTGAACTCCTCTCCAGTCTGCAGAAGTTGCTCAGACATTGTGGGAGCTAACTGAGGAATACAGGCTTCACAGCACTCTGCTGCCAACCAAAACCACCTCACTTACTCCCTGTTTCAGTACTAGATTTCCACTGCACCATCTAATGCATCTGCCTGCAGGGAAAGGAAAAGCCAAAGTTCACCAGAGCCTGCCATCAGCCCCATTGCAACCACCTCTGTTCTGGCTCCACCGCAGCACACCTGCACACAGGAAAGCAGCAAGGCACTCTGGCTGAGAAAGGAGATTCGCCGTGTCTTATCTCAGGAGTGAACATGCTGGCCTGTCAGTGCTTGTGCTTATAACTAGAGTAGCACATCTACAGTCTACAGTAGCAGCATCACCTGTTTGGGCCCCATGGCATGCTGTTTTGAGTTCTTCAAGGGTTAATCCAGTTCTCTGGATTCAAAAACCTGTCCAGCATTAATATCTCGAGGTGCTCGACAGAAGGATGGCACAGGGCAGGCCACTGCCTCTCACTCGACTGCCTGAATTCTGACCAACCATTCATGTCACACCCCTCCAGAGCCAGGCAGAGAAGGTATCTTACAAAGTATATGTCTGTGACTGGCACATCATCTTCATCCGAGGCCTGGCTGGCTGGTTCGGAGGCCTGGCTGGCCGTCTCCACCTCTACTGTAGCTGTGGACGTTACAATGGCACAGGCTGAAGAAGCTGCCTCTCTGGAGGGGGAAGAAATGACAGAGTCTAGTCACTATGATCAAAAAAAGAGGAGCAAGAAAGACTGATTTACTACACAGATGCTCCATTTTCACATCCAGAAAGATCAGATCAGGTCAGGCCAGAAGCAGGAAAGCTCAACAGTGTCTCACTGAACTATCTAAAGGAGCACCTATCTCTTCAGGAAAGTTGGCAACCTAAAAAACTAGCTTCCAGCACAAATCCCATAGATTTAATGACACTGGGCAAGGCTCTGCAAGGCTGTCAAACCCTCAAATACTCACTCTTTGTCATCGTCTTCAGGAGCTATGATCTCTACATCACACTTGGGTTCCAGCTCTACGCTGATCTGCTGAAGCTCTTCTTCAACCCGCACCTCCTCATGTGACCTGGAAAGCCAAAGACACGCAGGCCCAAATGCTTAGTTTGGCACTATGCCGCCTCTACTCATGCACAGTTCTCAATTTTAGGTCAGCGTAAATCAGCCCTGAGTCAGCCTCTCACACTGCAACTGGCCATGGGAGTGAGCTGTCTCCCACGGGAGCAGGTCTGCCTCCACACCTGGCAGCCTGTGGCCAGCCGCTCGCAGCACTGAGCTCAGGGTAGAGACCGAGCCATTGATTTCAGCTCAGAGGGAGCAGTCAGGACTTCACAGGATTGAGATTTCAGATAACCAAAATTCCCAGACAAAAGGGCCAAGCGCTTCAAACTGCAGTACTTGAAACCACAGTGGTAGGAGAAGAGGACAAAAAGAAAAGCATTAGGTTGCCAACACTGCAGAAAAGACGAGTAATGTCAAATTGGATACAGGAGAAAAAAGGAGAATTGGTCTCTGGGGAAAACCTGTGTCCAGAGTTAGCCTGGTGTTATCTAGCAACAACACAAGGGCCAAAGCCTCCGACCTCTTCCAAAGCTCCTAGTGCCTCAAGCTGTTCAGGCATGCTCCAGGGATAACATCAGATTTTTCTGCATGCTCTGAAGCCATTTGTAGCACTGCCTTCAATTTAATATCTCATGCTATTAAAGTAATTGCTTATGTTAGTGGGGCTGGTTTTAGAGTCCTCATGGGAAGAAGGAGCTGGTGTTTGCCAAGCCAAGGGCACACTCTGAGGAAAGGAGCTGTGGGCTTATAAGCAGTACCAGGGTGCTCTGCTTGGTCCCTGGCTGGTGCTCAGCTGGGAGCAGGGCCCTGGGAAGCGCTGCAGGGAGGCTGGGAGCTGGAGCCAGCAGGCGGCACTCCTGTTCAGCTCGCCATGGCTGGGTCCGTGCCACCACCAGAGCTCTTGCTACTTCTTGCGGTGGTGGATTTTAGAAACCTGGAGGGAATTCTCCAGCAGATTAGAATAATTCAGAGGTGTGACACATTCCAGGCTTGAGAAAATTGGATAAGGGCTTTTTCATTTCAGCTCAGGAATGTAAATTCCCCAAGACTCGTGCATTAATAACTTTGTTCTTGCATTGGCTTTCACCAAGGGATCACGGAGTGCTTTACAAACACACAGGTCACTGCTCCCCTAGAAATAACATACACAAACACCAGCATCAGAAATGAAGACACAGGAAAAAAAACAATCAAAAGTAACAAAGGCCACATCTACAAGGGGGCTGTAACTGTGGCTAGTCTGTGATGGAGATATCTGCCCCTGAAGAAATCACTGAGCTCCCTGTACTGTCCAGGGACAAGTACTTCTAGGACACGATTCACCTGGCCTATTTTCAGATGAGCAGTTGCATCCGATAGTGATGTGTACAAAGGGAGCAGGGAGTGATTTGGATGAAGTCACTGCTTTTTGCCTGGCAGGTCCTGTCACAGGTGCCTGAGCTTAAGACTCTATTCTTCAGCACTTTCAGACAATGGATTCTGCAGGAGGTGAAATACTTCATGGGTCCCAGCCACTTCAACAGGTGCTACAAATCTTCAGCAAGTAGGTCTTTGCCCTCCAGTGGCAAGGACTTAACAAGACTCAGTAACACTTACCATTCAGAGGTGTTCTCATTAACACATACCATGGAAAGGAATTTTTTGATCCATGTATCTGGTCTCAAGCTCAACCAATCATTAAAAACTACAATGAGATGTTTCTGAGATGATGCAAACTTCCACTCCTCTAAAGCACCAGACACTGATTGCAGAAAGAGGATGTGAGCCTGTCCAGCAGCTCCTCTGGCTATGGCATACCCCACAAGAGTGTCTCTGGAGGGCATTTCAAAATCTGGATCTACAACACTTACAAGATGTCCCAGGAAGCCAGGGCAAAAATGAGCAAAAGAAATGCAGGGTCCTCATTCAGATTCTTCTGACACACAGGTAATGGAGTCAGTTCTACTGGTGCAAAAATATGCATGGTAATTATATGATATGCACCTCTAAATCCAGACACGTCTATGCTGTAGGGGAATTTTTGTCACACACTGCCCTTGGCTCCAAACCACCTATTACTGCAGGAGAGGGGAATAAAGAAAAGTATCTGAGTTTCTAAAGACACTAGAAACACATGCAGCCTCCAAACTATTTCCCTGGAGATGGCAAGTGTTCAGTACCTCTCGAAGTTAGAGCCCTTTCCTATATTCATCTCCAGTGCACCTAGATGGCAGACAGATGCACAGGAGATGAACTGCAGCCTGCTTTTAAGGCTTGTTTACCCAGAGAGGGACATAAGGGACTCAGTCCCTTGATTCTGGTGAGGTTGCCTGGGTGAATTTGGACAACTCACTCAGGCCTTTCCCCTTTCCCACCAAATAACAGGAGTAAATTCCTTGCAAAGCACTTGGAGATCTGCTTGTGAGGAAAATTCTGTATAAGAAATGGGATCAATCAATTGCAGGAAGAAGTTCATCATGCTATAGAGGACCACCCCAGTCTTGGAACTGCAGAGGTTCACACTCAGCCTTTCAAGCCTACCTTGTCCTTTGCACAGGGACAAACATAAGGTCTCTGTGCAGCAATGTAAGAAGAGATGTGACTTTTCTCACCTGCCATCCTGCCCCGAGGAGTGTGTGCGCCTCCTGCGTAAAGAAACCAGAACAGCACAGTTTGAGGACGGATTTAAGACAGAAACCCTATACTGCCCCAAAATCTAACACTACACTCCATGAGGGAGATGTTCTACTTAACAGCTGACACTTCTCCCAGCAATAATTAATCCCATCAAAGCTGTGTCTGCTTGCTCCCAGGAGAGATTTAATTAAAATTGGTCATTAGCATTCCAGAGCATAGGGCAGCCTGCAGAGATGTGCAGCATGAAGATGAATGACAACTGCTTGACTCTAGTGGGAGCAGGACACGGGTGCTGTCCTCACCTGTATCTGGGCTGCTCAGAGGTCTCTGAGGGGGATCGCTCAGGAACGGAGAGAGAAGTTGAAGACAGCGTTGTGGCTATGGAGGCTGTGGTAGCTTCTTCAAAGGAAGGTGGCGTGCAAGGTAGCAGGTCTGGCCTGCCTGCTGGCCCAGGTAGAGGGCAGGGAGAGATGTAGGAAGGAAAAACTGAACAGTCAAACACCAACACCTTATCTACATCAGTACTGTGCCAGGCCACTCTGCCATCAGCTGCACACCCATACTGGTACTGGCCACTTAAAGCTATGAACACACAGGAAGTTTAGCTGGGTTCATGACTGCAACAGTTTGTCCCAAGGCAGGTTAGGCCAATGTAGGTTTCTTCCAGAGAGAGCCAGTAAGCACCACTTCCTGCCCAATAGATAGCATCCTACTCTTGGGTAGCAGTTTAAAGATGCTACCGGAAGCATAAGGTCAATGGAAACATCTTACTGTTAATCAAAGCTGGATTAAAAACTTGGATTGCTAAAGATAAATATCCAAGTGAATTAAGAGATGAATTGAGTGCTCACTATTTTGTACATGTAGAGCGACTTTGCCTTTCACCACTCCTCTGTAAATCCAGTGCAGATGGAAGTGATGACAAAGCAGCAAAGAAGCAGATCCATTTGTCTTTTTACAAAGACAAAATCTTGCCCCGTTAAAACTACCCAAATGTTAATGTTAGTGTCCTGTAGCTCCCACTCTCCTTTCTCTAAGGGTAAAAAACTCAATGAACCGCCTTTCTGATTGTATCTGGACTACAAATATTGGTGCCAGTTGGCAGAGGCTGCCTTGCAGCAGTGAGGCAAGCAACCATTTTTACTGCAGAATCATACATATAGTGCTGCAAAAAAGGGATTTAGTTTTCTTCAGTGCAGAGATGTCCCATCCCTAAACAACTATCTGCCAGTGCTGTGACAAAACAATATACTCTTACCTTCTCCCCTGCCCTGGTTAAGTTTAGCACCTGCAAAGCACAGCAAGACATGGAATGAAGAACTATCCATCAAAGATGATATGTTTGGTGCATGGTGGGGAACTGAACGAGAACAGGGGAGGACGCTAAGGAACTGCTAGGAGAGAAAGGGCAACCACAAAATCATCAGCCACCAAACGAGATCATTACCTTCATCATCAAGTGTGGGGTAACTCCTGGCAGCACGAAGATCATACTGGGTTTCGTCCTTTTCTGAGGGAAGCTGGCTAGCCGAAAATGCAGCCGTTGGACCAGATGTCTTGACAGCTAGCAAGGCACTACGCCCTTTCTTTGAGGGAGATGATTTTAGAGCTAGATGAGAAGTGTAAACGAGACACGGAAGTTACCACCACTACCAACTACCTTCACACCAAAGGCACTGTCTCCTTTGTAGGGAGAGGCCTCTGCCTTCCAACACATGCCTGTGCTCTGCAGGCTTCATCTTTTGGAGACTGATCTCCCTGCTGTCAGGCTGCACGGAGAGCTCCTGGGCCAGAATCTGAGCAGGCCAAGGAAAGCTGTGACAACCCTAGCGCTTTGCAGTTCCCCAACTTTTCTTTATGCTACAGTGGAAAAGCCTGCTCAGACTCCAGCCCAGATACTTTCCACCCAGACTGAAGCAGCAAGATGGCGATAAGGCTCTGCCTCTCCCCCGTCGCAAGGACAACCGCTCTTGGACTATGTACACTTACAGGAATTCTTTCGAAACACCGTGTTGGTCATGAATTTGAAGAATCTCTCTGCATAAAAGCTGGGTCTGTGTACTGACACTGTGTCCTACAAAGGCAAGAAGCAATTGTTTCATTTAAAAGTCACCCCTCCAAGACAGGGAATTTCTGTAACAGCCAATATAACCTTTATAGCAACATATAGTACTGATAGACCCTTAAAATGGAAAGGCTTAACTGAAATGATCTGATTAATGCTATATATAAACCTGAAGCATTGCTTTTGATTTGATTGCATTTGATTACATTCTCACTATAATTCTATAATGGATTTTGGTGATTTTATTTCTTTACAGGCTTCCCAGAGTTTTGGAATATTGGTCTGATTACATCTGTCAAATTTCTTCTGGTTTTGCTGGCTGACATTCAAAGCGTACCTGGCTACATTTGCATTTGACATGGACACCAAAATTCAGCCAAGGGTCTCCAAACATTTCAAATGTTCTGAGCTTTCGGTTTAAAATTCTAAAACAGGCTGTCTGTTTTTGATGTTTCACTGTGCTACTATGAGTTGGCATTGACACATTTCCCTTGCCTTACTATTTAAAAGAAGCTAGTCTATGCATTTCTGAATAATAGTTTCCATATCTGAAGTTGCTCTTTTGTAAACATATATCTGGCTGCTGCAGGAGACAAGACAGCAGAGGAATACTGAAAGGGATTCACTAACAAATAACTCACTGAAGTGGAAATGCAGTCAATCACCAAAGAGAGCAAAGACAGGGCTCCTCAACACACACAAGAACGCACACGCCTTGTGCATACAGCTCCTGGTGTCATGGGGAGGAGGGAAATGACAGATGGGAGCAGGGGAGGAAAGCTGGTAGCATGACAGCTAAACATGTGAGGAGGTGGAGTGAGCAAGAAAACCTGATTCGGAATAAGTGGTACTACACTGCTGTGCAGGCATAAGAGGCAAGAACTATTCCTTTCATCAACTTCAACTGTACCAGTTCAGGCACTATAAATAGTGACATAATTGGCACCAACTAGTATAAAAGAAACCAAGGCAGGTAACCCCACTGAGGCCGGGACAATTCTTGCCTCTGTACAGGCACTCACCCCATCATGGACAAGGGCCTTCCAGGTATGTTCCAGCTTCTTGATGAACCTAATTTCAGAGGAGAAGCAGAGAGAAAGAGTTGGATTCAGGTCTGTACTCTATATCTAAGCCACTTTTCACACCCTGCACAGGAGAGGTGGCAGAGTTGCTAGTGATTCCTCCTCCTTCTGGAGCACAGCTTTCCTCCAGCCAAGAAAGGTCAGCTGTGCACACTGGCATCTCTGCAGTCAGCTCAGGACTGCCTGGGAACACGACAGGCAGGGAGGAGCTGGGCTAGAAGAGGGGCAGAAATACCATCTTCTATTCCTGGGGAAATGCTACCCGTCCTAGGTACAGACACAGGGAGCTTCTTTATGAGCAACTCATTATACCTTAGAAAAATGACTCTGTGCCACCAGCTGTTCTAAGGACGAGAAAAAAATTCACAGCCCCTGACATGCATTGGTCAGACTGCTTCAGGCAGCCTGCCTACTCATTATCAAACTCTTCAGGAGAGGAAAATCTTCCTGCTTTCATCCAGTATTAAAATAGATGTTAAGACATTTAGAGGACAGATGACTGCAAAGCTGCCTTACCTGTATGACTGAAGGATATCTATTATTCCTACGTGTAGCAGGAGACGCTCTCCTTTGCCATTCACTGCTGGGATTCCTCCCATTCTGCAGGTAAGACAAAACCCCAGTGAGCAAAGCCTTGAAAAGAAGGGCTGTAATACCCCGAGATCTATGCTTCACCTTCAGCTGGGAGGCAGGCAGCAACACCAAAAGAGCGCTCAGTGATGTGGTGGTCAGGCACAACACAAAACCTGCAAGGTCCCTTTGTGTGAAACCATGGCAAGTCCCCTACTGACCCAGAACATCTCGCGCAAGGTGTCCCTGCAGCCACTGCCTGCCTGTATCGCCAACCACAAAACAACAGGACAAGAACATGTGTTGCACGGCAATAGCCCTACCCGGAGCAGAAAGCATCGCACGGATTTTCTTGGCTACAGGACATGACTGCACACTTGAGGCTGAAATCAGTCTCTCAGGAGAAGCACCATAAACTATATTGTGACAGCTGGTGGGGATGTGTCCCAGGGCAGTTTATAAAGATGATATCTGAGGAACAACCCTCCTCATTCAGGCACCCACCAGCTGAGTGTTAGCTCCTATCACATGTAAAAACTGCTCCATGCACCAGGCATTATGCAGCCATTAGCAGTGTCTTCTGTACGCTGGGTATCTGAGATTCCTGGATCATAAGATCCTATTTTATTCCTGGGACCAGATTATTTATCAAGTCAGCGTGTGCTGCCTGCCTGTTAGGGCAGCAAATCTTTAAGGACGAGGGTGTTTCGAGTCCTCCTGGCTTAATCCACAATCCTGTCAAAGCTGCAGCACCACTAGTACCAGTGTAGATCAGGAGCACGCAGGCAGGCCCCTGCAATTAAGGATGCTACTTGAAAAAATGGAAACACCAAAGTATTTCCTGCCTCCAGCATGACTGATCCTCTGTTGAAACTGGAGCAGCTGGTTTCAGACAGCATGGCTGCTAGCGGCAAACACAGCAAACTGCACCGTTTATTAGCAAGTCCACGGAGCCAGAGAGACGGTCACAAGAGCCATCTGCATGCAGCTCAAGAGCCGCAGCGCAGGCCGGCCAGCAAGCAGCCCTCCGATGTGCTGCTCCACCAGTTACTCCGGCAGTCACCTCTCTGCTGAGCAAAGGCCATTTGCTAACTGCACTGGGAGGGTTTCAAGTATTCCAAAGATGAAGTGACCAAAAATGAACACCAAGCTCCGAGGGACAGGTTGATCCCTACTTCCACTCCAATACTTGGATCTGAGCTAGAATTGAGCTAGTTTCTCCTCCCCTGAGCACAGATGGTGTTTTAGAGGCTGTAACAGGAGCCAACAACCTATGGCCTAGGCTAAAGAATTCTAGGCAAAAATCACTGCAAGGCTGGAGTCCACTTCCCACCTCAGCTTCCCACTTTCACAACACACTGCCTCAGCACACTGCTTTACTGGCAGCAGCTTTCCATAACCTCCCCAAAAGATGCCCACGCCAACAGTTCACGTTAGCCACAATTAGGGATCTAGTACTTCAACCTCTACTTCCACCCCTCCCAGCAGTTCAAGAGAAGCAGATTTTCACCTACGTGTCATCTGTGTCTATGGACTCCCCCCGGGCAGCCCCACCCTGGATGGACTCCATGGCCGTGGAGTAAAGTGCCTTCTGCCCCACAGGACGCTTCTCATCCGATGTGCTGTGGGCTCCCTCAGACTGTCGTTCCCGTTCTTGCTGGTCTATGTTATGAACTCCAAGCAGGAGGCTGTAGTCCATGATTTTAAAACTTTCCAACACCTACAGGTTAGTATTGAATTTAAGAACAAAGACAAGTCAGGCCAGCAGTTGCTCCCAAGTGATTTCAAATGCTGTACAGACCCCAAAGCCTGAAACAGCTCCTCAACATTCATGCAAACAGCTTCCTAGCCAAAGCTGGAGCAATTCCAATCAAACAGTCATTTCTGGACTCACTTCATCTCATAGATTTTAGCCACCCCACAACCCAAAGGGCTGAGGACTCACAAGTAACACTGTTGTACCATGCATCTGTTGCGTACTGTACAGGAAAAAGGGTTTTTTTTGCCCAAACATCCTAGCTACAGATGAGGCAAACTGCCACAACTGGATGCATCAAGCAAATGAACAGTCTTAGTTCTCAGAAACTATCACGAGATTCAACTTCACTGCTTTGCTTTTAGAGGGGAGGAACAGTGGAGGGACTTATCCCTGCTTTGGGGTTTAGGATTAGCAAGGTTTTCAGTCATCAGCTCTTTCTCATGCTTGAGAGCCACAAACTTTCTTAACCTGCTGTCCCCTCCTTACCAGACAGTCTCGTTGCAATGTTTTCACCAATGCACTGAAGGTGTCTGCATCCAGCATCAGGCCCTCAGGCATGTCTTGTATGAAGTCTAGGTCCTTGTAAGTAGGGCTGGATTTTTCTTTTTCCTTCTTGGATGCCCGGCGTTTGTAGGTTGAGCCTTTCAAGTCAAATTTCAGGTGCATTTTCACCACACGAGGCAAAATGTTGTTCATCACAACCACACGGATGTTTTTGCCCCCTGATTGCACACAATAGAGTCCATAAAACTTTGGCAGCAGCGTCCGTGGGTTCTGGTTCAGGTTCTGCAGCAGGGTTGGAAAAGCATCAGGAAAGGTCATTTTGACAGAAGACTCCTGCTGTGTTCAATACAGAGCCCATGTTAATGGATCTTGGAGCTGTCAGCAGACTAGGGGTTCTTCAACTAGAGATTTTCTGAACTTTGCATGAAAGCTTACTGCATAAATTTGACACACTCTTGCTTTTCAGTGGCTTTAGGACCTGAAAATACCACTATGCCTTGAATATAGGGAATCAGATGTTCAGATCTCTCTGGGCAAATAACCAAGTCCGGAAATTCCCTGCTTTCCCCATCAACAGCAGCTAAAAAAGGGAAACCAAACTGAAAGAGAAATAAATACAAATAAGTGGGAACTTCAAGTTTAAAAATATCAGCTATCTTCATCTGTTTAGAAGTGTCAGAAATCAAGAGCTGTTCTGTGGCCCAGAATAAACCAGGGCCACAATATCTCTAACAAAACAACATCAATTTTCTCCCTCTTTTAGAGTCATCTTATAAAACACACAGTTGGCTAGAAAGCACGGATATCCTGCTCTGCTATCATGTCCTTTTTTAGGCAGCTGTGTTATTAGAAATGACATGACAGGCATGATTTGCTTGTTCAGCTTTGGGGAAGTTTGGGAAGGAAACAGAACATCTCTGTACACTATGAAAGAAAGGATGGACCTGACAGATTCTCTGACAGATGGCTGATGCACAACTGTATTAAAATTTCATGCCCCTCATCTCACCTTGCCTAACCGGGTACATGACTGAGTCACCTTTGTGAGAGTGTGCTGTTCAGCACAGTGCAAGCTAAATGCAACACAGCAGCAGCAGATCAAAAGCAAACACCACTTTACCAGCTTAAAAGTAACTCAGGATGTAACTATTCTGCTTCCTTCTCATTAGCTCATTTTACTCCGGTGAGTTTCTCAAAAGCAGCAGAGAAATCACATGTAGCACTCCAATAACTCACAAACATCTGAATGCTACAACAAGTATCACACATCTGTGCACCAGGCAGGTAAGTCATTTTAATTCTTTAAACTGATTTCTGGCCAAGACAACTGCAGAATTCAGGACAATAGTGCTTCTTTCCATTCCCATTCAGAACCCCTTCACCTCCTTTACTACATTCATTAGGGAACGCACAATGCTTTCCAACAGAGCTCCTACTATCCAGGAGCTTAAGTGCCACTTTCAAAAGCAAGCGACTGTCTGTCAGTTATATGTGGTCACCCAAGTCCCAGGCTCACTTTGGAAAATTTTACTCAATGCACATTGGGCGAGACAGGCAGCTTCAGAAAAAAAACGTGCAAACACTTAAATCAAATCCACTGCAACACACACACAGACAGGGCAGCCTTAGCATCACCTGCCATAAATACAACCTTTACTTCTGCATCTCTAGGGTGAAAAAAATCTGTGGGTGGCCCTAATGAAATTTCAATGCCCTCATCTACAGAACTGGATCCTTTGACATAGTTATGCAGAGGTAGTTGCTGGTTTATAGAGTTGCTTTCTAGGCACGGTTGCGGTTCTAATTTATTCCTTGTCATCTCAAGACCCTCAAAACAGACAGTTGGGAAGTCTTTTTCAGGACAGAACATGTCCATGAGCTATGACACAATTATCTGCCTTAAATTTATCTAAAGAGTTTGCAAATAATTAGCAGGGTTCATGCTTCTGAGACAGGCTTCATGACACACTGTTAATGCTGTCAAAGGTACAGGGCAGGCAGGCCGCAAGAATCCCGGGTGGATGATATGCCCTATGCAATACTTTGTACAGAAACATTGTCACTGCAAACCAAAGCAAGGTTCAAGGTGCAGGGTGATACACACCATGTAGTAGCCAGGAAGGAGCTTCTGTAAGAATTCAGCTTCCTTGTGCATCACAGTTTTTATGATGAACTCATCGTCGCTGGTGACATAGAAGAGGGAGCCGCTGGCACCAGGATTCGACAGCTCTATCAGAGGCTCGTTACATAATGAATACTAGGGAGGGAAAGGGGGAAAAAAAAAAAAAAAAGGAATACTTTTTTAGCCCCAGCTCATTGCATACAGAGTTCTACTTCCTTCAGAGCCTTCCCAGCATGCAGCCTCGCTGCAAGATTAAGAGGTAGCAATGCTCCTCTTGAATTCTTCTCCTCAATGAATTATTTTCATTATAGGTTAGATCTAAGCAGCAAGGTTGATGGACAATTTACAATTAGAGAGCAAGATTACAGTTCAGAGCATCCCAACTGCTCAGAATAAAGCTAATCTTCTGCTTTCAATAACATCCAAGCTGCATAATGACATCTTATCTTTCCCCATTGTGTGTGTACATGTGTATCACATTTGGGCTTCTTTCAGCACATTACCGCAAGCACAGACAGAAAGCTCGGATTTTAAGAGATATGACAGTTTGCTCAGGGCACCATATATCACTGTGCTGGAGGGAACAAATTGCACTGGCTGTTCTCAGCAGCCTCTTCTGGCCTTGAGCTCCCCTATTAGATGTATGTTTTATAGCCACATCTCACCTCCTCAGTACTGCTAGGAACACATGAAAAGTATCAGACCAGGCCCCCAGACAAGAAGAGAGGAATCAGTGCTATCTAGGAACAGCAAGGGGTATTGTATTTAGAATTGAATTGGAAGGACATTTCTAGAAATCAGTATGCAAACAGCAAATCCTCAACTGAGAACATGCCTAGCAGCAGAGAGAAAGAAAGCACAAGCATGCACATGAGTGCAAAACACTTTGCAGCTAGGTACCAACCCCAAAGTATTTGCAAATGTCAAGTGGGTTCAAGCCAGCTTTATGTTGGAGCCACCGCCAAAGATGTAAGATGGAAAGAAAGCAGCTGGATGTGTAACAGACGTAATCAGAGCAATAAATTAAACGCTCATCACTACGTACTGAAAACAGCTTTCAGCACTGCACAAATTAACGATCCAAGACTTTATCAAGTTAATTATCTCATGCATAATTAAAGGCATTTGCTGCTGTGGCAGGCAAGAGAGAATCAGGGGAAGCAGTAACAAATCAGAGCTGTGACCTTTGCAACTGAGGCAGGCTCTTTGCCTCACACAAGTTTTGAATCACTCATCAAATCAGCCAACATTATCTCGGATGGCGTAGATGGGGCACTGCTACTGTCAAGCCGTGCAGTGACACAGACTCATTTGTACTTCTATGTTTTCAGCCACAATTATCCCTGCCTGCAGTTGGAGTCAGTGTGCGCACGCATACAAGTGTATCAACGCTGGTGTATCCCAAGTCTCATCAGCCTATGCTACTGTCTATGTTAAAAACAGCCTTTCTAGCTCTGAAGAGCCTTCTGAGCACAAGAACAGGCTGGATTTTATTCTGTCTTCACAAGATGATTAACTAAACTACATTCACATAGTTCTTGAGTGAGTAAACAAGGAAAAATTCCCATCTTTGTCTCAGAGCCCCAGGGGACATTACAGGGTTGCACCAGCAGAACAAAGCTCCTTCTGCTTGTAAACAGAGTAAGTTACTGTCACCACAAGCAACAGAGAGGGAACCCTGTAACGTAACTTACACTGCACACCCTTACAGCAGGTCATTTCTTTTCCCTCCAGTTTAAGCTAGCAGTTACCTCTTCGGAAATGAAGACTGGCTCAATGGTGATAGTCCCTGCTGGGACTGTCACTGGAACCCCTCCAAACAGGGGCAGAGACTCTAAAGTGACAGCCTGTTCTCACTCCTTGCTGGGATCAGAGTGATTCCTTGACTCCTCTTTGTCCCCTTTTCAACAAGATTTGCTGACAGCCTTGATTTAGGGGCAGATTTACTGTTACTCCAGACCAACTCAAATAAAGCAGGAAAGACAGAAATCCAATAATATGTCCATACCAAATAATCATCCGGACGAATCCCAAAGAGTTCTCGGAAGTATCGGAAAGCCACTGGTGCATAGGTTTTGAATCTGAAGTCTGCATAATGGTGAGCCGGAGTGAGGTTACTTCCTTCACTGCACAGAACAGACACTAGATGAGGATGGCCTCTGCATTAACATTTACCAGATATGTACGATCACATCAGGGTTGCTATATATTAAAGATAAATTGAGCCTTGAAAAAAGACATCTCAGGAACATTTTTTTTTCTCCCCTTCCCATGGCAGGACAACATGGAACAAGTATTAATTTATCTGCCAAAATCTATTTCCCAAGGGTGCCAGTAAGAGCACCCTTGCCAAGCTGAATGTATTTATCCTCAGAATATAGCTTTTATGAGCTTTGTTCACCCACATGATCAGAGAGCTTCCAGAATGAGTTTCCTCCATCGCAAACAAAGTGTAATTTCTAGAAGGAAATTCTAGGTAGACAGGTAGGAAGAAAAACACCTAACAAGGCTAACAAACCCAAGAATACAGTACTGCATCTCACACTGTACTTCCTTGCAAGTTAGCGTGCTGCAGAATCTAACACTTCCTACTGTTGTGTTTGTATGAAATGGATGCATATTTAAAACATTCAGAGCATCCATCACTGTGATCCAAAGACAGATGGAAGCTCTCCTGAAAAATTAGTGAGAGGAAAAGAAATAACTCATCCCCTCATTTTGTTTTCCAGTCCTCTTTACCTTGGGAAAAAGATGCTCTCCACCACATAGAAGTCCTGCATCAAGACATCTCTCTCGGGCTTGGAGCTCAGATTGCCAACAGTATATCCAATCCCTAGCTGGATGGCCCCCTTCAGAGTGGACGAAGTGGTCTGACAGAAATAAAAGATCAGTCAACTCGCATTTCACAGCAGATTACTGCAATACTATTCCCTACATTACAATACAGTCATGCTGTGACTCTTACCGGGTTGTCCTAGGCACTATATACTGCTAAACAAGTTCAACTAGCTGCTGAATAGATTAATTCAGGCTTTCAGAAGATTTGCAAACAGCAAGATTATACAGTACAAGGGTACTGCATAAAGTCTAAATCAGATTGGTAGCTATTAACAAACTAAACCAGGAAAGCTCAGTTGTGCTGTATCTAACCCCTGGATCCAGCTTCTCTTCTCAGCCTTTTACCTCCATAGCTACCGGTTGCCACACCACAAAACCAAACCTTTTTGTAGGTCGTTTCACCAGAAGCATCAACTCCTCGATGACCTATCTTCTTTCCTTGGCCAGGCTGTCCTGGAATCGATGGCCCCTGCAATAAAAAGTATGGTTAAAACTCAGAAGAAAAGCTGACCTGACTGACAAGAATAAGCAGAGCAGCATAGGCAGGACCACGCTACCACCGTCATAAAGGACGTAGTAACTTCTTTCTAACACTGCTTAAAAAGCTGCAGAGTGCAAACAGGTCTATTTGGCACCAGCAAGCTTTAAACAAGGCTATTTGAATTACACATCCATCCTTCAAGATAGCAAGTTTGAGAATATCCAACCTCTCCAACACCCACAGCACTAAAGGGTAGAGCCCTCAGCAAAGATACTAAACTCCAGAAAGATCAGTTTGCTTCCTAGCTGCCAGATCCCCAGGTTGCTTAATTTTGGTTTCTCATTGATTACAAATAGAGATGTATTAAATCAGACAGGGAGAAGTCTATTTTTGAAAACCCCATGCCCTCAGGTTTCACAGCAATACCTTACACTTCACTGCAGAAATAAGAGATAGATAACACGGATAACACAACCCCACTCTTGTGTTCACATGGAGATAATCCATTTAAGCAAGATCTCATTCGATAACAATTCAAAGAATAAGCCCACACAGGGTGAACTGCAATAACAGCTCTTCCTGAAGTTTTGCAAAATTTTGCAGAAATGCTATAGGACCGCCAGCACTTCAGAGAGTGAGCAAATCTACTCCTTAACCCATTTCTCCCCCTTCTAAGTTATTTCAGGCCTTTGCTACTGATCAAGGAGCAAGCAGATTTGTGAACGTACCCTTTTACAAATCGAGTCAATCATGTATGGCAAAGTTTGATATAGCTCCTTCTGCAACCCCAAGCACAGGGCAGAACTCTGCCATGGGGCAGTTTCACTTGCTCCCCAGCTCTCTGCTACCCCAGTGGATTGTTAAGCACAGCAGTTCGCTGAACATGTTGATGGTCACCAACTACACTTGGGGTTTTGTTACACTAACGAACAGCCAGGCTTTGGATGTTCCTTTAAGCAGTGTGCAGAGAGATCCAAGGTCATTTCCCAAGTGACAATATTATATCACCAGCTCTCTCAAGTGCTGTGCAGAGCCATCTCTCAGAACTGAAGTCTAGAGCAGACAACATATAATTTTGTTCAGGCTACAGAAGTTCTTTGTGCTTTAGTTTTTAATCAAGAGCTTGAGCTATTTCTGGTCAAGCTGCTTGAACTTCTGGAACTAAGAGGTTGTCTGATTTTTCCTTCAAAAATCTTACTTCTCACTCTGTTTTAAATATTCGTTTAGCACAGCTGAGCTTGCTTTCAAGTACTCCCGCTCCAAGCAGCCATGACTAGCAGTATAGTTGATCCTTCCCCTGCACCTTCTAACTAACAGGCTGTATACTATTACAGGCAAACTCAAGCTATACAGCCCTACCTCTTCATGTGGCTCATCAACCTCTCATAAAGTGATTAATAGACATAGGTATTGGTTAAATAGATTGCCATCACATGAAAAACAGTAACAAAAGTCTATTCCACTACAGTCTAACTGTAACTGTGTTTCCAGGGCAAGAAAAGGTTGGGCTACTTGTGCAGTGAAGAAAGCAATTAACTTTTACAGAAGTTTTGAGTTTTCTCAACATGCACCTGGGGTTCAAGTGTCACATTCCTGGCCATTTTATGGAAAGATTTTGCTACTCATGTATAGAAATGTTCATAATCTCAGGTAAGTAATATAAAGGATCAAGTCAGAGGATTAGATCAAACAAAAATCATTTGAACGTGGTGCCCTAAACCATGAGTGCGGGCTTTAGGCAACAGCTTTCTGGCACAGATCCTCCTACCAAATTCCCTACTGCCAACTGCAAAGAGTTTTGCTCCAGAAGGTAACAGCGATTCCACAACCTGAGACCTGGATAATGTGCGACAGAAGAGCACTACGCAGAGATCCCCCCTGTTTTAGAGCTTCAGAAATTATAGCCAACTTGACTCACTCCCAGGAGCAGGTGAGACCTAACACAGAGCACTGGAGATGCCCATTGATTGCTACAGACTGCACACCCCTTCCAGGCCATTACCTGAAGATAACTGGAGATGGTGCACTTGGCCAGATCCAACCATCCATATACAGACATCATGGAGTACTCAGCTAAAACTGGCTGTATGGTGCACAAAATCCCTTCCTATCCCCTTCCTGGCTGTGGTTATACCAAGACAAAGACTCTGGAGACCTGCTGCTAATTTCCATTCTCCCAAGTAACTGGTATCAAATTTTCAGTAGTGTTACTTGTACTTTAAAATCCAGCTTTGTTCAAAAAGTCATATTGAAGCATTTCCTAGAGCTCTCTGTTCTCATCTCTCAGCATGGGATTTCTGAGAGCAGCTTCACACATCTCACCTCAGCGATGGCTGCCTTCTTCAGTGCCAGACCTGAGGAGAGAAGGGGAGAACATCAGTAAAAACAGGGACATGAGAAAAAATATATCCAGAGCACAGCCTAATTCAAGTAAGCAGAACAGCCTTTAAAGCAGCTGCTTTTGCTCAGTTTTCAGTTTCACTAATGCAGGAATCTGAAGTTATGGGGTTCGCCCAAACAATTCCACCTTCGGAAGTACGAAGATGCACAATTTTTTCTAGCAGTAACTTTTATTAGAGGTTTCAGCAGAGAAAGTTCTTCTAAGTCCCTGCTGCACCTTAAGTAATATGTTCACGCTATGTTGAAAAGTCAGACACACGCTTGAGGAAGAGTTTGATCATGGAATCTCAAACCTTTTTACAGAACCTTATATCCAAATATATCACAAAAAATGAATATATTATTTATCTCTATCTACCCCTTTGAGAGAACCCAGTACTATTCTACTACAGTGAAAGGTAAGAAATTAAGATTTTGCCTAAAAATTTTAAATATATACTCAGAAACACTGGGCAAACCCCTCCTCTAGTATGAGACCATCTTTCTGTTTCCCAGTGCTACTCCAAGTTTGCAACGAGGTCCTTGTTTTTAGGCAACGGTGAACGGCCTCCTTTGCTGTTGGCACTGGGACGCATTGGCTTGGATGGAAATGGCAAGCAGCCACAGGTGCTGTACCAAGAGCTCCAACTCAGCCAGCTCTGGATAGCCACTGACCTGAGTAACGGTGAGGATCAAGAGCTCCTTAAGACAGCAAAGAGCTACCCACCTCTTCTTAGCAGTACATCACCCGCTGAGGCAGCACCCCCAGTCTTACCCAACAAGCTGCGTGTTCAGAGGTAACTCACAAAGGGAGAAATAAACTTTCAGAAAATCCTAACAGAAACGTTAGATTTAAGGCCACCCACTTCCAGGTATAATCTGACATTCTCTTATCTGTTATGAAACAGTCCTAGAAGCGTAGGAGATGGAGACCATTAAACAACCCCTAATCCTTCAGAAGGGATTTCATTTCACAAGAGATCAGTGAGTAGGACAACTTCAGAGTTTTGCTATGAAAAATAGAGCCTTTTTCAAGCCCTTGACTTTTCCCCACTTAAGAGTAAAGGGCAGGTTACACAACTACCTGCTGGCGCACAAATCACCCCTGGGAAACTGAAGAATACCTACATTCAAGCTGTGGTGGGGTCTCTCTGCAGGCAGAGTGGGAGATGTCCAGCTCTTCAGGATGGAGAGCAAAGAACTTCCCAGAGGGATCAGCCCAATTTGCCACCCCTTTAGCATCTCCCTCATTTGGCGAAGGAGCAATTACAACAGTTTAACTGGTGCAACCACCCATCCTCTTAAACTGCGAGCAGCGATGCTTTGGGGCTTGTTTCAAAAGGAGTCCAGACAAGAACTCACGCACACCAGGAGTGCAATATGCCACAGATGACAACATCTCTTAGAGAGCACATGATTCAGTTATTTATCAGGAAACTCATTTCAGACTCGCAAGCAAAAACCTCCTTGATGGTCATGGGGGAGATGAAATTCCTCTTGATAAGAAGTGATGAAATGATCTCAGTGGCTCAACCTCAGTTACAGAGCACTGAGAACAGAAACGTGCTGATCCAGCCTCCTATGATGGCAAAGCGTGGGCCACACCACCACCAAACCATCAGCTGCTGAACGAGTCTCGTCCATACGACGTTTTGAGCCATCTGCCGTATGGCTCGCACTCAGCCTGACAGCTTTGCATTTGGGAAGCCAGAGCTGCACTGAAAGACTCACCTGGGGCTTCTGCACCCCTCCTTCAGTTGTTTTGTTTTAAATCATACCATCTTTGCTTTTAGTGCTGAAGTTTGGCATCAGGCACTGTGGCAACGGTCCGAGATCCTGTTCCCTCTGTACAAGCTGCATTGCACAATTCCATCTTGAACACAAGAACGGGAGGGAAGAGGAGAGGAAACCCCTCCGTAGAGGGCACAGAATAGCTTCCCTCTGTCACTGATTTGGATTGCAGATTTGCCAGCACAGGGTGTGTCATCTACACGGGCAGGCACGTTGTTTATTTAGTGATATGAAATTAATTCAAACTCGTCGGGACCGTACCACCATTCAGATCAGAGAACACTGTATTGCTGCCATGTGGCCATCAATAGCTCAAACATTGTATCTGATGAACACCCACACACACAGTTTTGCTCTGAAAAATTAGTTCTCTGGCATAAGACAACATAATTTTATGATCGTTCAACAAAAAACTTGGCAATGGCTGGGGTTGTAGGAGCACAGAACTGAGTGCGCATTTGGCTAATGGAGCCCTTTCAGAATACAGTCTGGAGCAGTGACTCCGTGAACACACAGGAACCCAAAGGAACAAATTCGGCTCCGGGTTTTGCACTGAGAATCACTAGGAACGCAATGTGGCCAAGGTGACTCCAGGCCAGAGAGGCTACACTTGCCCTGCTGACTACAGGCAGTGACCAACATCGCTATCTTACTGCCCCCTATTCCTGACGAGTTGCACTAATCTCTTTTCTGCACTTTGTCACAATTCCAGAGCAGGAGATTATCATAAAATTAAAGATAATTACCTCAAGCCATTTCATTCCCAGCTTTGAAGTGTCTGCTGTTGTGCATGTACCAAACCACAGTATCAACACTGACTGCCTGCTCACAGGAAAGGTATCTAAGGTGAGGAACTGCACATCTCCAGGAGAAACGATGTTTTGGTGTGGACAGGAGCATTGGCAGCAAATCCCCTCCAAAAACCCACTTTATGAAATCAACTTGTCTAGGCAAAAAATAAAAACACTCCATTGGCTACTCAGTGTTCAGTATTCGGCTGTGCTCATCTCAAACAAGCTGACAGATGGCCTTGTGAAAACTGATTTCCCTCCAGCTTCAGGGGTTATACAGCCACAAGAGACAATGCGCAGATTTACGGGTGAATCAGAGCTCGGCTATGGGAGGTTTCAATACTTAATGAGCTAATTGAAGTGATTCTTATCCAATTGGGTACAGCATATTCAGAAACATGGCAAACTGCTCCAGAAGAACCCTGGGATGAAACCTCAGCACTCTGCCCTCGCCTCCATCTCATTCCTGGGTTTTGTAGTGCCTCTCATGCACGCTTGACCTGCTGCCTTCAGTTCCTCTTCTCATCCGTGCACTGCTTTTATTCTACCCTACCCCAACGTTCAAGCTCCTCCACAGCCTCAGAAATGAATGCTTCAGTTGTAATGCTCAGCGATTCTCATCTCCGATTTTACATCTATTTCTTCATATGTCTTTCTATTCACAGCCACAACTGGCTCCTTCCATCCCCCACCACAATGTTTACGTATTGCAGGACAAGGATGAATTTATTTCCAGAAACCCTTTGCACATTTGCCATCCAACACAGACAAGGATTCTTGAGTTTAGTTTCTGGTTTTAGCTCTACCACTCCAGAGGAGCACAAATCTACACCAGATTAGATAACCCATTTTTCCTCTTATGCAATATACTGCATCAACAAATTGACACTCATACTTTTTTTTATATATGTACCCCCACCCCCTATTTGTGCACACATGGCTACATAAAAATTCATGATGCCAACAAGCAAGCATAAAACACACAGGCGGGAGGGCTCGCACTTGCTAAAAAAAACCCTGATCTCCACCAGCTTCCTCAGTCGCATTAGTAAATTTGAAGTCATAGGTTTGGAATGTGCATGTAATTTCATAGACGGGTGATATTTTTTGGTACTTCTTTTCTGAAGCAAGTTTAAGATGTCATCATAATCTTTCATAAGGCAGAAGGAGGGACTATGCATCATGTTCAAAAAAGTGCTAAGTGAAAAGCCACTTGTCTCAGCACCCCTGCAGAACAGTGCAGGGCTGGGTCAGAGCAGGAGTTCGCTTGGCCTCTCCAGCCCACAGCCTCCCTAGATGCTGTCATCAATGACGTGCAAACAATGTCAGAAGTTACGTTCAAAAAAATTGATCCTTTCAGCATAAAAAGAAATATCTTGAAAACCAGATGTTGTCCTTGCTGTCCATGGCTTTGAAACATGGGTTTCAAGCTTCTTTATGTGCAAACAAATCTAAAAATCTAATCAAAACAAACAAACAAACAAACAAACAAACAAAAAAACCTGCCTAGATCTCTCAGAAACAGCTAAAAAGCTGACGAGCAAAAAGCCTTCCTTGTAAACTTTGAGAATCCATAAGAGGCTTCTATCTACTGAGAAGGAATTTCTTAAGAAAGCTAACACACATCCTGTAGAAGTCTTACATAAGACTTAATAAAGAGGTCTTCTTTGTAAGATGTGTGTGAGTGTGTGCATTATAAAAAAATATAAATATGACATATTACATGCTTTATCATGCTCTGGAGAAGCGGTCAAAGCAAATTTGAACCGCTGGCAGATTTTTCTGGACTCCTTTAACCAATCTCAGATGCAGAATTGCTGCATCATTAATAAAAGCCTCACCAGGAGAGACATAATGTGACTGCAACTAAAAATACATTAGCACATAAACATCACATAAGCTCTTCAGCTGAAAGCTGTACCAACGACCCCTCCAAAAACGCAATGCACTAAAGACCTCTTAGAATTTGTACTAATTGTCCTTTGGGGTGGTAGCAATTGCAATTAGACATAGCTAGTTTTCAAAGTCAAGCTCTCAAAGCACGGGCCAGTTTGTGTTTGTTGCTGGGGGGTTTTATGTGTTTGTTTTTAAACTACTGGCATGATAGCAACCTTTGCAACACAGACATTTAATATTAACCCACTGTAACCTGCTAAAAAGCTATGAAAAATCTAACAAGTTGCACACACATACACACTAAAGGAGGTCTGAACCTAATTATACACATGCTTAATCAAGACAACATGACACCTGAGTAGCCACTTATGTTCCCTAACCCATTTAGGGAAAAAAAAAAAAAAAAAAAAAGGAGGTGAAGACTTCAACCAGGATGCTGCGATTTATTGTTCGATCAGACAGCTCTAAACGCTGCCTGGTGTGGTCAGTGCATTATGTTCAAAAGCATTAAGAAAGAGGAGAATGCTAAGGCACGAGTTATAAAAGGCAATGGCTATACACATGTAGCAGATGTGTGGCAGGAGAAATACGGAGAGAAATGTTGGGAATGAAACACATCCATCAAAAGAGACAGCTGTTATTTTCTGTAAGGGACTGACAATAAAAAGAAATAAAGGGGAGGGAGGGGGAAAAAAAAATCAGAGAAGATGCCAGAAAACCCATCTCAGCTGAGCAGCCGCATCTGAACTCGCACACCCAGCCAGATGGGACTTCTGGAGGAGCCAGTGTGGCCATTGGGGCATACCAAAAGGGAAGCTGGCCAGGGAAACAGCAGCCTCCGAATCCCTTCTCGCACTCGAAACGTGTGGCTTCGCTTCCCAACAAGCGGCACGCTGGATCAGGCAGGCCAGTGCAATAGTTAGAGAGAAGGACAAACAACAGGGAGCAGAATCTGGGCTCTGGAGCAACCTCATCGAGAAGGTAGCTATTTGCCACCTGCCCTTCCCAGGCATCTGGAACGACCTACTTTTGATTGTTAAACAGAATTCCTTTCCATAAAACAACACAACTCGATTAGGATGAGAAACACCAACCAAGCCACAGCCCTAAACACAAAGAGGTTGGGTTTTTTTTCGTTTGTTTGTCTTTAGATGCAGCATCTCTCTGCAGAAAGAGCTGTAGCTGACCGTTCTTCACCCTGGGCACTGCCAGCTGCTTCTGCCATTTGAGAGCTTGCAGAAATAATAAAGAAATAAAGCAATCTGAGAGGAATTCTGCTTGTTATCTAGAGTCTATAGAAGCGAGAGCTTTTGAAACTCCACACAAGCTTTTGATACCAAAATGAATACATTTTCCCCCGGAGCATTTGCAAATTGAATGAATGATTTGGGGGTCATCTACACAAAACTTGTGCTGGTTTAACAAAAAACAGCCTAAGCTATCTCTTGAGCCACTTGTTACACCGGTATAGCCCCGTGTTCAGGCAAGCATGGCAAGGAGCAGGAAAGACTCGGCTCCAGTTCGCTTGCAATGCAGGTAATTCCATGCGCTTTAGGACAGTTTAGACACCAGCTGAAAGGCAGCGGTTATTGCAGGAAGATTGAAATGCTGGCATTTGGCTGCATTCAGATGGGACTTGGGAGCAGCCAGAGATAAGAAGATCCCCATCTCATTTAAGCCCACCTTGACAACCAGAGCCTGGTGTGCCCTGCTCTGCTCCTCAGCTCCTACTTGCCTCCCACCCGAGCCCAACACATCGCTCTGCCATTCTGAGCCCGCAGGAACCGTCTCCGCTTTGTGCTACAACGACGGCGCTCACAGAGCAGCCTCTGCCGCACCACCTGTACGCACCGCATTCTTTTCCCCTGCCTTTTGTCTTGTTTATTTGAGCATAAACTCGTTAAGGAAAGGAACGGCACGGCTTGTACAAGGTAAGGGAGAGCGCTTAATGTACCGGCTAGGTAGGACGGGCCTTGGGGCACTGCTGTGGTATATACTCGATAGCAGGGACACGGTGCTCTCCCCTCCTTCCACCCTGCGCAGTTTCTATGTATTAACCCGAGACGGGATGGATGCAGGAGTCCTCCCAAGCTTGCCGTGAGCTAGCACAGAGACCCCATCCAGACATGCTTCTTCCAACCTCAAGAGGCTTCTGCTTGAAGGTTTTGAATCCGAATCCAAGGACTCTCACACTCGAGCACTTTCTCAGTGATCAATTTACACACTGTGTCGCACAGCCCAACTGTGTGAACAAAGTGTCCAGCTTAAGGACTATCACCATTGCAAGGAACTGCTGCAAGCTGGGTAATTCTGCAAAAAACGTGTTGACTAGGCTATTTAAGTTTTTATGCAGCAACTCTTTCTGCCTCAGAAATAATCTGTTTATCCGAGATCAGGAGGCAGGGCACAAATCGAAGCTGCAGGATGGGAGTTAACACGTTCCTCTCCGAGCCTTCCTCCCTCGGACCACAGGTGTGCTGTTTGGCTTCCTTGGTGCAGCCCTTCTCGTGGGAGGCAGATTGCTGAGCTAGGACATACCACGTTAAAACGTTTCCTTGACAACTAACCAGAAAAGCGCTTACAGCAGGGAAGCCCAATTACAGCTCGGAGCGAGCAGGACAAGACCAACAAAATGAAATTTAAAAAGAACTGATTTGTTTTCTCATTTCAGATCAGCTGCATGTCGGAAAAAAAAAGGACAGTTTTAGAGTACTTAGCCTGAACCGTGTGACACATCTGACAAAAAAGCACAACAAAAATCTAATCAAGAGACGCACACAATAGCTGACATCCAACAGAGGAAAACACTGCAGCCGTTCGGCTCCACATTCAACTCTGTAATTATGCAATCCAGTGGGATGTTCAGACTAACATCTGCTAGATGGGGAAAGGTGCCGTCTTATCTGAACACAATGTTCCTTTTCCCTTCCATGCCGCCGGTCACAAGAGGATTGCAGAGGAGAGTAAAACATGCTCCCTGGCACGTCCAGAACCGCCAAGCCTTCTCCCCCTTGCGCACACGGGAAAATGGAGGCAGGAAGGTGAGACGTTCCCAAGGTCAGACGCCCCAGCAGTGGTGTTAGCAGGGTGAAACTCTTCCTAGCTTCTGGCTTCTCTCTTTATTACTACCTCCAAGTCCAAATCTGTCTACCAGAGTTCACAGCAAGGCTTGATTAGGATTAATTAGAGACAGCAAACATCACAGCAGGAAGCATAACCTTCTCAGGACAGAGCCAGCTCTTCTTGCCTGTGATGATATCCAGGCACTGTGGCATCACATTAAAACCACAACGCTAATTTAGAGCAAGGCCATAAAAGGTTGAAGGACTTGGAGCCGCGTTCCTCAAGATCATTCAGAATAGCTGTAGCAACATCCAGTTGCTCCCCTTTCTTTGCTCAGGGGCAGGATATGTTCCTCATCCCCTACCAGCAGATCCCAACCCAACAACACTGCTCACCGGAGTATCTCCTGGCTGGTGGGAGAGCTCTGCCTTGGCAGCAAAGGGAGAAGATGAGAGGAGGCAGACTCTAGTTAGGTTGCAAAGATGGGGGAACTGAACACAGAGCAGGACCTCACACAGCCCTTTGGACTTGTTTTGGTTTTTCAGATGGAGTTTTCCACTGCCGCAGGGCCCCGGAAAACTATTTCTCAAACAGAGGTCAGAGAAATACAAGGTAGCATTGTGAAAGCTAAGTTCAGAATTCATTTCCTTCTTTAATTTTCTAAGTATTACCATTCTCCCTGCCTGCAGACTCCTGCCTAGAAGCAGGATTTAGCAATTTTAATGCATGTAGTATCCTATTTCCGTACAGGGAAAGGATGCTCAACTGCATCCTCTCTTATGCTTTTCTTCAAGTACCACTAATAAAGGGGAAAAACTTGGAGCTGATTCATCTCCCCTAACTAATCTGAGGCTACGGATTGCCTCAGATTGCCAGAGCAGTCATTCTCCCCTAAATACACAGGATTTGCAGTGTAGCATGTTTCAGTGGTTAGCTGCATGAGGCTTAATGTCAAAGTTTGCTAACTCCTGGCCAAATAACCACAAGGCTGCTACCATACACTTGGCACTGCTGCCAAGAGAGCATGGGATGAAGACTCAGCGCTTGATAAAAGAGTAACTTCACTGTAGCCAGCCCTGAGAGTTTTACTGATCGCTAGTACAGGATACTGTTACTGAAAAGGCAAAAGCCCCTTAACTAGGTGGGCAGGAGGATGTTTGCACAACATAGGCATGGTTATCTTTACACTACCGCTTCTCTGCGTAACCATTTGAAGGATCTCAAACTATCTGGGGGAGCACCAGTAAGTCAAAGAAATCCTTCAAGCTGCTTGTAGGCGCATGATAGCTAACACAGAATTAAGAATTATAAATTATGAGAGACCATGACAAACTCTCTCCCTATTTTCTTTCTCAGCCCTTCTTTACATAGGGTTCTACAGAGAAAGAGTCTGAACTGCTGATCTAGGAGCAATAGATCAGATTATTTACTACTTCCATCATTTAAAAGTGTCTTCTTATAGAGGTTACTGGCCAGACAGCTTGCTCCATTGCTCATTTACGAATAAGTGTTATTCTCAGGCTAAATTACATTGCACCAACTCATGAACAATATTTCCTCCCTCTCCAAATTTTCCATTTGGTGGACCTCCTGAAACAAAAAAAGCATGCATTTCAAAAGATCAGATTTGCAGCAGATAAAGGGATCTACCTGAAGTCTCGCAATAACTGCCAACTACAATACCAGAATATAGGGAAGTTACCCTAGAGAGCACAACTCTAATGTGGGAATGCAGCATCCCAACTAAGAGCAAACTGCAAAGGTAGAAAGGCCCTTGGCCAAAGTGAAAACAGTTGTCTAATGACCACCCTTCACAAGTCATCCTGAAGATGCACCTGGATCTTTAAGGAACAAGGTATTTTTCGATTTACTCTGTAGCCAAAGCTGCTCTGCTAAATCCTCTAAGATTTAACTCTGCAGTTGCTAATGTCGCTTGACAGAGAGATTTTCCTTGGGTGTTCAAACACTGAAGACTAAGAGGGGATTTGGGAATGGGGTCGTGCACAGCATGCGTCACTGGATATAAAGTCCTTTTGCCAATTTGCTCGCATCAGGTTGAGTAAACTTTCCTTCATGAAAGGCTTCCCAGTTGCCGCGGGTGTTGCTGACAATGTTGGAACATACGCACCTACAGAAGTATTTGGCATTGCAAGGCTGAGGACAAGGTCCGGCTGGGAAGGAAATGAGGGACATCTGTAACTTCTATTTTTCACAAACAGATTTCCAAGGCAAAATTGTGAAGTTCTATTTCTAAACCAAACATTTTTAGAGCACTGGTTTGTGATACAGGCCCCCCCCAGATAGCATGCCCTCTACACAATTCAGGTAGGTGACCTTCAAGTGGACAATGTTCTATTAAAAACACACAATTAAAAAAACATGCTAGGAGAAGGGGACTGCAGAAGCGCCTTCATTCTAGGTATCTACTTCTAAATGAGCCTAAGCTTTTGCTGCTGTAACAACCAGAAATTCTAACTCTCAAGGCTGCATGTAAGCCTCACCTGAAGCTATCAGAGGTTTCTTGGTCTCATTCAAAATTAACTACCCTGACTTGCATGTGCTGGAAGGCCAGGTCTGGATGGAGTTTTGCTGTTTCCCATCACCGTGTCCTCTGCTCTCAGTGTGGCACCCCGTCACCTCCGATGCCTTCTCCCCTTTCCTTCACAGGCGCTGGTAGAAACAACACAGATTTAGCACAACTCATCCAAACCCTACAGGAAGCCATACTGGGGGTTAACCAGCTCTTTATAAGCAAACTGTTCAGTCCATCCTAACTACTAGGAATCCTTTCCTCCAAGTTCGTCTTACCTGTTCCTAGACTTGTCAACACCACCTACTCTTCCCCAAATTCAAGCGGCTTGGACCTGGGAGAGGCAGCAACCTTTCAATCCTCCCTCCCTTCATTAGGATCTTGTGAACGACAAACCTCACCTACAGTATCTGTTTTAGGCAGGCCACATACTCAGTTTCACAGTGCAGGTAATAACCTCCAGGGCCAGAGACACTTGCTACAAGGCCTGGGAAGCTATAGGTTAAAAATAAGTTTATATACTGCTCATCACTATGTTCCCTTGCTTGCTAAGCCTTGTTAAGGCCACTTCTGTTCTTTGGGACTACAGAGATTTTAACTTATACTCTCACTCTGTTGTAATAATGCACCTGAACAGCTGGAGCAAAGCAAGCCACAGCAGAATAAACTCAAAAGATTAATTGGGTTGCCAAAAATCATAATTCAAACATGAAAATTTCAGCAAAAAGCCTCCTCTCCCCTTGAAATCTTGGCTGTAGCATGGCAGCTAGTGACTCAGCTATTAGCTGGAAATAAGTCACCTAAAAATCAATGAAATTTTTAAAGACACTGCTAGAGCTGTGAGTAGGAAATACAAACAGGTGAGACAAGCATTTGATGACAGGAACAGACAACCTGATGCCGATGCTGGACTACAAGGATGTATCAGCTGTGCTACACTGAAGACCACAGACAGTCTCCTTCAGTACAGGCAACCACAAGCTGAAGAACAGGCTCTTTACAGCACAGATCTGCAGCTCACCTAAAAGCCAGGTCAGTAAAGCAGCTTCCCCAATCCGGAGGATTTTCACTTAGATGCCAAGCCAGACATCTATTACTTCTATTTAGCGAAACGCAGCTCTGTGTTTATGTATTCACTGGAGAACGAGCTCTCCTCCAAACTCCGTACAGGTACGTGTCCAAACTAAAGATGCAAAAGAACAAAGAGCAAAATCCAAAGGAGCACTTACGCCCTCGAAGTGCCACCCAGGCAGAACCGAGGCACCTAAGTACAGTACTGGTTATCTCAAAGCTCCTGAAGGCATCCAAAGCACTGAGGACATTTCAGACTTCTAGCACCATTTTCCTGCAGGTCCACAACAATGCTATTGCAAATGTTCACACGCAATTCTGCCCCAAACCTCTTCACAAGCTCCACCACTATTTGGGATCTAGAAGAACAGAGAATATAGTCATGGCTGAGCAAGCTGAACAGTGGGCAAACATTGCACACATGACCTGTACCTTACACTTATACCACTTGTGTGGGATATAGGAGAGTTGTCAAGGTCTGTCTTAAATGATGTTGTGGTTTCTGGTCTCTGTGTTTGATATCAGAGGGTTACCAGCTGAAAGAAAACAAAAGTTACCTTGGAGCAGAAGCCAGAACAACACTCAGCTGGGTCAGCTCTTCTGCTTTCCAGCATCCCCAGCTCTCGAGTTGGGGGTTTCAAAGCAGCCCTGCTTCAATGGGAGAACAGAGGATGCTCCTTCCCAGCATGTGCCACAGCCTGGAGCAGCAAAAAAACATGGAGAAGGAAGAGACCTCCTTTTCTTAGAGAATACCACAACCACACAGGTATTACCCAAACATAGGCCTCTCCTCTCCCAGCTCCTGAGTATTAAGCTCTCCACCACTCCCCACAACGAGACCACGATGTCCCGTCTAGCACTGTGCACTCTACCCTAGAGCTGAGCACCTCCTTCCCAGGCAGTGTCATTGCCAGCTCTGGTCTATATATATTATAATATATATATATATATATATATATATATATATATATCAGGTGTATATAAAAATATATATTTTTAAATACACCTGAAAGATTATAATATAAGAGGAGCAAAGGCATTCATTAAACGCAGACAGCTGCAATAAAAGAACTTTAGGCTGCACAGACAAGTAATCATCTCAGGAAAAGCCAGGGCTGTCTGGCTACGTGGCTCATGCATGCACATTGAGATAATCATGCACATAGGAACAACTTTTGCTCTCTCAAGTCCTAGAACAAAGCCCTGAAACACAAATACGTTAACTCCTGACAAATACCCTTCTTGGTGCCTTATCTGACATTTGCCCAATACAAGAAACTACCAGGGATACCCTACAAAGGGCGATTACAGAATCAAGTAATTCAAGACAACAAGAGTGAACTTAAGTCTAGCACTTCTGAACTACACAGTGCTAAACTTCAAAAAAAAAAATATATCTTGCAGTGCCTTTAATACTATTTTCTAAGACTTTAATAAAAGCAGAAATGAAGCAAATAACCTGAACCATAACATTACTCGACTGGATCAGCTAGTCTGAGAACACACTGCCACCGAATTATGAAGAAGAGTGAGACACCACGGTCTGCTCCCAAGTTTGTAGAGAAACATCTAGTCAGACAAATCACAGCCAAGCACATAAACACCACACATTCATTCTGAAAAGTATATTCAGGACAACACCTCAGCCTGTCATCCAGGTTTCCCCTTCCAGCTCTGCTGGTAGAACTTTCTGCAGTCTCAATTTCGTGACGGTGGTGTGTGTGGTGCGGTGGGAGGAAGAAAATGTGCACGGTAATGCTGGCCAACTGTCTGAAACAGCGATGCAACAGTTCTTGATAGGGGATACAAAATGCAGGAGCTGACAGAGGGAATCACATGGCTAAAACTCTACATTTCCTGGTTCTCAAACCAGTAACCTTCTTCCAGGCCAGATGGCTCAAGTCTATGATCTGCATCTACCAAGCAGTGAGGCTCCTTGGGCTCACTCCTCACTGGTGAGACCTGGGAGATTTTAGCAACTGGAACAAATTATTTTTATGAAGCACAGGAAAATGGAGGAAAACTGCTCAAAGGTTTGGAGCAGTCAAGTGTTAATGACTTTCCTTGGGAATGCAAAAAGATGGCTTTGCTGAAGTAGTTCCCTCAGATATTGCAATGTCATCTAAGGATGGAGGAGACGAAGCTCTACTGCTTTAGACAGTGGCAATACTTCTCAGCTTCCTCTTCACTGAAATGGATGAATCAGTTTTGCCAGAATTTGAAGGCCAGACAAAAGGCAGAGGACACAGACTTATCTTGGCAAGTCAAAGCAACCAAAAGCAGAACTTATAATGGAAAACATTAAATAAATTTAATAACAGACAGCACTAGCCACTTTGGCCTTAATATATTCATTTTTCCTTTAGATGAGTAGCCACCGTTGAAGTACTTCTTATACCTCCCTCCCACAGGCCTTAGAAATCTCTGCACTATAACAGATTGAATGTTTTTTCACATCACCTCACTGGAAAACTTGTATCTAAAATTCACCTGACTTCTCTAGGTTAAATTTTGCTCTTCATTCTGGTTGTTTCCAGGCTTCTTGCACACTTAGTTTTCACTATACTACATTACTGTAATACAGGGAACACTAAGAGCAAAGAATAGTTTTGAAGAGACTCAAAATAAAATTGATCTTTCTGGTTTTAAATCTGTCGATTTGAGAAGCAATTTGTCTTTTCATAGTATCTCTCTGAGACAGATTACAAACCTAAAGTCTTAACACCATGTGGAAGCTCATGCAAAGCCACAAACACAGGGGTGCATGTATTAAATAAAGTTCCTCCTGAATTAGTAAGTTCTTAGCAACTGATGGACTCCTGATAACCAGCCCACTAAACCAGCATTTTCCTCCCTGGAGGTTCATAAAATTAATGTCAGCCTATATTGGCCGTCTCAATATCTGCCGTACAATAAACTAGGTTTCCCGCTGTATCAAAGTGAAACAGATACCGTGGTTTCTTTCTTTAACTGAAATATAACAGTCTTCTCCAATCATGCACACAGTGTTTTTGTTCCCTTTTAAAGATACAGACCTACGTTTATCAGGACATCAGAGGCTTTTTGCAAGGGAGCTGCAGTGAAGACAAGGCTGCAATTTTACGTTAGAAATGCACGCGGCTGGTAAGCGAAGAAGCTGCAAAAAGCAATTAGAAAATTCAGGATGTTCGCTCCCTCAGTTTCTCATGTTCTCTAATAAGCATTTTCTGGCATTACCAGTCTAGAAGCCTCTTTTGAGAAAGAGCGTCCTAGATAGTTAATCCACCAGTGACTCCTACTTAATACTGAAATGAAAACAAACATCCAACCCTCAGAGACTAAGGTGGAGAAAGACTGTGTCATCAGTTTTCTTCCATCAAAATTAATTTCAGCCTGAAGAGATGCCTGTCTGAGGGGAAGTATCCTGGAATAAAAAACAGTAAGCATATCAGAAAAGAACCTTAACAACAGAAGAATTAACTTTTCCACTTCTCCCAAGCAGAGGCTTAACACATCATTAGCATTAAAAAAAAAAAAAAAAAAAAAAAAGCTATAAAGTGCAGCACGATTTGTGTCCCTTATAAGAACTTAATTATCTTACACCACGTGAGTTAGCATTATAGGAAAAAAAAAAAAAATAAACGAAGCAAAGACAACTGTAAATCTTCCAGATTTCAGTTTTGATCACTGAACAGTCAGTCCTTATTAAAACCAAAATTATCCAATAACACATGCTATTTAAACCCTCCAAATAATCATCAACTGTTGGGTTGAGGTGAAAAAAACTTACCCTTATTCTATATTCTAATTAGGCAAGTGTTTGCCCTGTTACTGAAGAGCACATCATTTAACTTTGACATGTACAGTTTCAAGAAGGTATAATTTTCTCCTGTCTTTGTTCCAGCTTTGAAGTTAGGGACTATTTTATATTTCAACAGTCTGCATTCCTGCCAGCAAATTCTGTTCGGTTTTGTACACTGCCCCCATCAAACACACATCTTGACAGATGGCGAGAGCTTCGTCAAATACATACAGAGAGGACAACTGTCATTTTAAAGAGACACCAATTTAAAAGTGACATTTAAAGAGAATGCAAGCGGTTGCAGGTATTGCAACGCGTGGGATTTCTGACCACATTACCTCTTCCTCTTTGAAAATCTTCCTGGGTCGTTACTGTGCGGGGATACGCCTGCCGCAGAAGTGACAGAACAGACAAAAGCTGCGAAATCAAGGAATCGGAGAGGAAAAAAAACCACATCAGCATCTCAGATGAGCGACTGACTGCGTAAAGAGCTAAGGGATGCGTGTTCACGGGGAAGGAGCGTTCAGCCAGACAATGATTTTCACCAGCTGCCTCCCTTTGAGGCATGCAGTAATGGACAACTCTGCTACGAAAACTCCTCAAACTTGGTCTATCTCATGCATTGAGACTATAGATGAGCAAGATCCAAAGGCAGAGAGCAGCTTCTCATGAAACCCAGCGGCAGTGCCATGCTTGTACTCTACTGCTGCTGCATCGATCTGGTTGGAGTTTCCAAGAGTAGCTGATTTTGGGTGCTGTATCAGAAAGGAAGTGCTGATCTAGAAATCGGGTTTTTTCACATCATCCCAGTGTGAACAACAAAACTCACTAGGAAATTTCCACCTTTTCTCTCTCTAGTTCCTAGCTTCCTCCCATGTATTAACTGTGCAAGACACCTGGGAGCCCAAGTAAACAGTTCTGCAACTACAAAGCACAGAAGGAAACCTACCGCAGCATCTTCACCGGCAGTCGCTGTATCCTGCCCTTACTAGAGGTTTCAAAAATGTTTTGTTTGTGCTACTGTCCAGGCCACACAAAACAACAAACACAACATGAGGGATCAAGTGAGCACTAGGACACAGACAAACTTCCCCTGTCCTTTTAGGGGGAACAGCAAAATGCAATAGCTTCTACCTTGCATTAAAGCCTACCCTCACCACGCATTTAACTAGCACGGTAAATCCCACAAACATCACGAAAAAAAGCATGAACTTCAATTTTCCACTTCTATGCTTAAAAGAGAGCCAAGCATTTTACAAAAAGAAACCAGGCCATCGGACTGAAAGCAGTAAGAGACTCCAGTTAATCACCTTCATTTTACTTTGCAAAATAGAAACCTGTGTTACTAGGCCTTATGCCAGGCCTGAAGGTTTTTCTTAGATCCCTCAGCTCTTCAGGACCTTGAGTAAGATCCTGCTCCAATGGACGCTGGAGACAAAATTTAGCAAAGCACTGCTGTCAGCTTCCACGTGGCCAGAAGCTGACCCACTTCCAGCAGAGCTGTACGGAACCGGCAGCAAAACCCCGAAGGATCCAAGAGCACAAGTCTCCTCTCAACCGTTGTAACCACCAAGATCCTATTGATTTTGTCGACACAGCGAGCGAGTGCTAGATACCATTACCGATATAATCATTTCCATCACTAAGACGCACGTTGATAGGGTTGGCCAGTTTAAGGTACGGCAGCCCACTGTGGGCTGTGCAGGACTTCAGAGACGTGTCTCGAGCTCTGGAAGACTTCACAAAACTCTCAAAAACTGCCAATTACAGGAAAATATTTCTCAAATGTTCCAAATCCTTTGTGAGCTGTATCGACGTGCCAACCAAAATTGTTGCTAATACTCAAGTTTCTCAATTGGTGTAAAGTGACCTTAATTACCTAAGCATGCAGAGCCCTGAATGAAAATCCATACACAGTCCTTCTAAACTAAGCTCTAATTACTGGAAGGCTGAAAGGACTAGTATTAGAAAGATGTTTATACAGCTATTCATACAGTAACTGAAGCATCATAGCAACTGCACTGCTGCCCAATTTCTACTGGAGAAAAAAACAAGTAAATATTCAACAGCTTTGGAGGATGCTGTTAACTTACCCTTTAAGCAAGATCAGTTCAACCCACAAATCAAGAACCCTGTCCTAAAAAATAATTGGGAACACCTTTAAGCCATTTATTTTATGCACAGAAATAACCTTATTCTGCTCCACTGTTGAGGAGATTTTTTTGTAGGTATTAAATTAGTACAAAAGACTGCAAAGATCACAGAGTGCTCCAAACTTAGAAAACAGCAAAGCAAAGGGCGTCTGTAGCCCTGTAGCACACATGACTGGGACTCGTCCAGCCCACAGGAAAGGGAAGAGCCAGGAAAGATCAAGACGACCTACATTGCTCCTGCTTTAAATATAAGGTAGCACGGCTTTTATTCTACCCATCTCATACCTTCCTGGCCCACGTGGGGTTGAGCAAGACGCTGCCTGCTCGAGCGGCACACGTACACTTAGTGTGCATCCAGCCTTAAACGAGGAGGGAGGATGCAAGTTTGCACATCAAGCCCGAACTCACAGGAGACTGGTTTTGCAAACAATGCTCCTTCAACGGAGATTACATGCGGTTCTCATGTCAATTTTCAGTTCCATCATGTTATGCTTCACCAGTCTCCTTGGTGGCCATCTCAACCACTGGAGATCTGGACCTTTACACTCACTTGAGATGACAGTATAAAGCAGCAACTGAGAGCGGGCAAACTCCAAAGGGAAGCAGAGAAAGGCATTAACAGCAGTTTAAACAGCAGCTTGCCAGGCAGCAAAGCAAAGGGAAGAAATAACCCCAGTTGGTTCTACTCTTGCAGAATCATAACATGGTCACCAGTATGATCCTTTGGGTCACTTTAAAGACAGGCTTCCAACTCAGCCCTACCTAAGGGACTGTGTGAACTCAGTTAACCCATCTCAAAAGCGGTAGATCTCTTTGCTCCCTTCAGAAAAAAATGAAGGTGTTCTCAGAAACAGCTGGGGAAGTACTCTGAATTACTAACTGCAGTGAGAGAGCAGGGACTCAACTGGCTCGCAGCCCTTCCTCTGCTGATGAGCTGCCCTTCCTCTGCAAGTTCAGTGCCAGTTAAGGCTGAAGAACTCTCAAAAGAGCTCTTAATTTGAACTTCAGAAGAAGATCTATCTACCACAGTACAGTCACATAGAGAATTTTAGTTTTCAGAGTCAGTAGTTTGACAGAGTTTCATCAGAGGAAGTATTGCCAACTTCAGATGAAACTAAGATATTAACTACTCTGGCTATATGGACCCTCAAAACATGGAGAACCGATTCTGCAAGAGCTGCCAAGCCCTGTGTGAAGGCAACACATAGCAAAAGCTGCTGCAGCATCAACAGGACCCCTGACATTCAGAGTGCAGAAACAGTAAAGTCCTACAGTGATGGCCAGAGCACAAGGTGGAAGCTGAATTAAACACCATTCCTGTGCATGGCAGGAAGAGATTTAAAATTCTGCAGTAAAGCAAGAAGCTGTGTTCAAGTTACTTGGCGTTTGACCAGAACCAAGATCCCCACCAGCACCAAGATCCCCACCAGCACGCATCTCTAAGGTTACCGTTCCAAGGGTGGGCTACGTTTTCATGGGTCTAACTGCAAAGGAGGCAAAGCTGCCCTCATCTCAGAATCTGTTAATTCCTCCTATTTCAGGAGACTGAGCTATTTTGCACGCAACAAAGACATCTGCTTGCTGTATGTGGCGTTCCCCTGCTCAGTTAATCTCCACGTCCTTTCAGAAGCAGCAGCGTATCTGCCCCAGTCGATCCCGCGGCACAGCTCGGGCCGCGATGCAGTCGCCTTTGCCGGATCAACGAGCGTGTTGTGCAGCGAGAGCTCCAGGTGCGCTCTTGCCCCTTTCCAAATGCTACTCGCAGACCAGCCAGGTCGACAAAGCCGGAGAGGCGAGGCATCCAAACAGTTGGCTTCCAACTTCTCCTTTCTCACAGGAAGTCTTTCCCACCCTTTCCAAGCGTTTCATAACGAAGAGCACTTTCTACAAACGGAACAGGCAGATTCTACTAATTACAGAGGAGATGAGGACTGTGCCCTTCCGGATGAGCCTGCAAAGCATTTTACACTCCTCTCACTGCATACAAACCACACAGGCAGTGATTGGACATTGTGAAGCTCATTTTTCTGCCGCTCCAGATCTAGCTGCTGTAAAGCTGCGCAATTATCAAGGGGGGCAGTTCGAGTTACAGTCATTTGCCAGAGATGCAACTTTACAGAATATGCAATCTCTATACTATCAAATAATGCTATTCTTCTCCAAAATCAATTATTCCAGCCTTTTTCTGTTTTACAGTAAATATTGAAGAGAATCATTCACATTGCACGCTGACTCTCCAGATTTACGCGTTCGTATTTTTTAAACACAATTAGAGAAGAGTGTTGTTTTGCTTTACTCAAAGAAAACACAAAGAGAAGCAAAGGGACTAATTCTCATGGGAAACTGCCAAGAGTCCCAAGGAGCTCCCCAGCATCGGGGTTAGCAGCAACGAGGCATCGCTGGATGAGCTGTAACTACCGGGGCAACCGAACACGTTGAGGTTTCCAGATTTCCCCCCCCCCCCATCACAGCACATATTCTGAGTCAGCCTAGGTTATTCACCGCAAGCCAGCGCAAAAACCCACACGTAAGCTGGGGAAGCCACAGAGCACATGATGGAAGACAACCATACTTAATTAGCAGATGACAAGAGTTTCTGCTTAAATATGTGGGTGAGAAGAGATAGAGCGACAGAAAAGCTGCTCTGATCACTTTTAGCTTTTTAATTACAGAAAATGTTTCTCAGAAAGTCCCGGGGTTAACTTGGCTACTGGCAACACGGAAAAACTCAAACAAACAAGTGCCAGGCTGCTGAGGAACAGAGTACTTCTGAGATCTACCTAAAGAGGGAAAAACCACAACATCATCTTATTATCATAGGCTCTTTTAGGGCTGCTGAGAGAGGCCAGACTCCCCTTCCACAGACCAAGTCTGCTATTTATCTGGGGAGGAGGTGAAGAGCCTGGGAAAACCAGCAAATGCTTTTCCAGATAGCACGTAGCCGCCGAGGCGGGTAGGTGTGCGACGCTGCGGCTCTCTGCTGAGAAAGTCAGTGGTGACACAGCTTAAGACAAAACTCATTTCACACAAACCATCAGATTTCTTACGTGACCCTCTCCTTTCTCGAGCTTCAATTTCGGCATCAAACAGCCTTTTGTTCCGAGTCGCTCGCAGCGCCTTGATTTACCTTTCTGCTGCGCTCCTGTTGTTTCATCGCCGTAAGCGCATCAGCACAGCGGAGCTGATGGACCGCCACACGCAGGTAAGCGCTCAGCACGGCTCACAGTTTCATTAAAGCATCCTTCCCTTTAGGAGGAAACGCAAGTGGCTGCGTTTGTTTGTTGAACGAACACAGAGCCATACACCATCAGTAAGCAGCAAACGCAGAGAGGATGCTTCTGCCAGGAATTCTGCTTTGCCAAAGACTTATAGAAAATGACAATATTTTGTTCCTTTGAGCGTCTGTACCAGCCACAGATGGATTAAGAAATGGTGAAATATTATACAGAGGTATTGCTCCCAACAGTAGTTACTTATCTGGAACCCACATCAAATAACTAGGGCTCCGCACCTGCCTAACATCATAAAATAACTAGCTTCTGTCCAGCCCCACATACGTGATCAGTGAAGTCCTGTCCGATGTGACTAAGACAGTTAAATTTTGTTCTTGGGCACATTCACAAAACGACCCAGCCTGCAAGCCTAGAAGGCAACAGCTTGGGAAATATCTGAAGAAGAGCACTACTGTCAACTGGATTATTAAATAAAAATTAAATTTAAAGGGGACTCTATCAGAATTTTCTTGGAGACCTGAAAAGACTTTATAGGGAAAAACACAAACAAAATCCCTCCCTATGACTTTTTTCTGCTGTTCTGCTACTATTTATGTGTTTAAACATAACCACTCACCTCATTCCCCTCCTTGCACATGCATTCTTGAGCAAAGAAGGTACCAGGGTACTTCTAAACTTTCCAGGGTCTAGAGAGGATGCTCAAAAAAAGCCTCAGAAAACTGCCTCAAATCTCACAGCCTGCATTAATGCTGCTGCTCCTGCAGGCTCAGGGTGGGGGGGGGGGTGAGGAAGGGGGCACTTGTGGGAGCCCCACTGCTCCACAGCCCCACACAAAGGTGGGGAGAAGGAAGAGGACCACACGACCTGCTCCGGGCTCCCGCGAGACGGAGCGTCTCCTGGGAGCGACGTGACCCACATTTCTGCGCCCGCGCTGCCGGCCGGAGCCGAGTGCGCGAACCAGCCTGCCGAAGGTCACTTCCACCCAAACACAGTCAAACCGGCTTTGCACTAGGCGCTAGCAAGAATTTCCTCCCCCCTCTAACTCCACTTCTGACATTCCCTCGTGCGGTCAACGAAGGTGCAACGTTTTCTGACAAATGCAACTTGCAGGTCAATGGTGTTCGCGTAACTCCTGCAGTTCCTGCATGCACAGATGGGAACCAGTCTCGTGCCGGCAAACAGGTGCCAGGGAGCATGCAGGTACGCTAGCAACGTCAGGAGTGAGGCACCTGTCAGGCCTCTATAAATTAATCCCGGTCTGCAGGAATATGCTTGACAGTCCAAAGAGATGGACAGGAATAATAAACTGCGACAAAGACGAAAGCAGCATGCGACGAGAACAGTTCTCCAAGCCTTTGTCAGAAGACCACATAGCCTCAGCAGACCTATTTCTGGACTCAACCAGCTCTAATTTAAAGATGAAGAAAAAATGAAGAACATGAAGAAAGCTAGCACTGGAATTCCTGCTTCTGCTTTCAGCCCGTAACCCCCTTATATGGGAGAATTATATTAAATAAGATTGTGCATCTGGCAAGAGCCCATAATGGTCATGTCAGTGAATCACTTTAATAATTGTTCCCAAATAATACACTGCTTGTACAAATCCATTCAGTTGTTCCCCAGGGAGCCCTTCTGGAGAGGCCCAAAGATCTTCCCAAGTGGAATATGGTGGCTGCAACTTTGCCAGCCTCAGATCCAGCAGTGCTGTATTGGGCTATTATATACAGGTCAATGCCAAAAGCTAGTTAATCAAAATCAGATTAATCCTTCTTCCTGGGCTCTCAGGGGCTTGCCTTCCAGGCTGTCCTGACACCAATACAGATGGGCTCAGCACCTTCCAGGGCAGTGGCCAGAGCACCCCATGCTCCAAATAATTCCTATTGCCCTTCCTCAGCTTCTGACCCCCTTTAATGCCAGCTTCCCTATTTATTCCTTAAAGGACAGTTAATTTGCTAGAGCAGTCTGAATTCTATTTTCAATGCCTTCCTACCTCCCTGTAGCTGCACTGTGACTTATTGACTGTGAAGTAACTGCAGGGTCTTTAAAAGTTCAAGGCACAGGGTGTTTTTCTGTGTGCTTTTGTCTAGCTGACTCCCTCTGTCATCATCTTCACTAGCACCATTTCACGGGAAAGAGGCATGTGACATCCAACTAAGCTGTGAACCATAATCATGCTGGGGATGATGTTTACATTTGATTTTTCCTCAAGCTGATAAGCTCTCTCCAATTTCCCTCTCCATCACGTTGGTATGGATTGAACTGCTTGTGCCCCACGGGGTGGAATTCTTCTCTTATCTCTAATCTGCTCACTGGAAAAAATTTGCTTTCAGCAACCCTTCAAAAGTCACTTCAAAAGTTATCACTGCAAAGAGGGAAGAGTCATAATACTGTTCTTCATCTGTTGCAGTCAACACTCTCCCAATGCTTTTTGCAGATGGCCTTGCAGATGCCGTCAGCATCCAACACAATCAGCACCACTGGCCAGGATCTCCACTACTTTGCTATCTCCAACTCTGGGCACAATGACACAACCTTTGCATGAGCAAAAAATACTTCTATTAAAACATTTCAGCTCCCCAAAGCAGAAGAATTCATCCCTGAAGCACATGTTCTAGGCTTCTGCACAGGCTCCAAGAAATAAATGATGGGCACACTGCAACACATACAACAGCAGACATGAGAAATGGAAATAAAGCATAAGTCACCTCTGTTTTGCAACTGAGCTGAGAATTTCCAGACTCTGCTTTTGCAAAGAGAGGGTGCAAACCAGCCTCGTTATCTGGTTTTTACCAATGGCTGTCCCATAATTTGGGCCCCAGTGATTAAAAGGAAGTTTTCAGCCCCTCTATCCTCGAGAGACTCCAGGTTGCACCGAAGTAGAGGGATGGTCATGTCCTCTTTTCTCACCCAGCCATTTCTGGGGACAGGATACCCCAGCCAGCATAATTTCAGTGCATACCGCTCTTGCTCCTTGCACAGTGACTGAACACTACTCCAACTCCCATCAGCTGCAGTGCTCCTTGCACCAAAACTGGCAAATGATCCTTCAAACTCCCTGCAGTTTCTTCCCACAGAAAAAGGGAACAAATTTAGGAAGAAGGCACAGTGGCCACTTACATCTATAAGATTTAGAAACTCCCATTTCAACTACAGTGATCACAAAACTTTTAAAACCTTCAAAGCCAGCTTCCCAGAAATGGATGAATTAGGACAGTGTGTTTATGAATGAAGTAGTACTGCTAGACTACATGAAGTTTTTCTCCCCAAGAACACGTTAGGAGACCTCCAAAAGCTCCCTTAGGAAGGCTCTCCACATCTTAGGTCATCCCACCATTGGGGAGGTTTATCTGACTTTCAGCTCCTCTCCTCCACCCAGGAACTTCCATTTTACTCCTGTAATGGACTAACCCACTCCCCTCTTTTCTTGATGTTTACAGTGCGGCATTTTCCTGCATGCTCTTTGGAAAGGTCTTTGCTGACCTAGCCAACAGTCTGGATTAACCTTGTCAGGTTCATTTAGTAAGAGTGCAACACACAACCGTCCTTGCTCTTTGGCAAAGAGCCAGAAAGCAGATTTTAGCTATGCTGGTAATCCTTCATCAACAGCACAAGCATTAAGGTAAGCACTGGGCACCTGTGCAGGTGGATCACGAGCACTTCACCATCGTGGCCTTTGCTGCTGCTTCTCCAAATAGCTTTGAAAACATCAGCGCTGCATGCACTAACCACAACAAATAAATTTTAGGAGAGCTGTCAGCTTAGAAACAGGCAACAAAGCAGGAAGAAGTTCAGCACAAATCCCCTCTGCTCCCGGGCATATCGTTTTGGCATATATTATTCCCATCTGCTGCAACGAAGACTGCGGAGCACATAAACACGCGCTGTCGGCAGGCAGTCCTGACCTCCGAACTGCAGCACAGATCTCCCCACAAAGTTGTAGCTGTGCTTTCATGTACAATTCACTGAGAAACACCTCCATTCATATCTGATTTTGTTTTCTTTCAGAAAATACTCATTAGTTGTCTTCCATGCTGTCCCCAGCCCTCTTGGGAGCTCCAGTTGCAAGTACGGCTGGGGCCGAGTGACACAATTCGGACGCTGCGGAAGTGAGGAGTAAGCAACTTGACTCAAAAAAATCAAAGCAGCAGGGAGATTATTGGCTCTGTTTCATCTTTTTACTCTCCACGTAAGGTAAGACAGCCTACAGGTTTCCCAAATCCAGATTTACTCGCAATGCAAAGAAAAACACACACTCATTTAAAGCCCGCCTGAGCAACAGTCTCCACAGTCACCTTATTTCGTCCCAAGCATCGAACAACCCTCCACTCCCACAAAACCAGAAAGGTAACAAAGAAATCAAGAAGAAGAAACAACATTTTAATTGCTCATTGGCAAAAAGCTCTCTTTTCTATTCCCTTCCCTCAGCAAGGCAACCTGGAAGTCTGCCGGCCATACAACACCTCGCTCAGAGCACACTCCCGAAAAAGAGGTCTGAACGGTGGGTGGGGGAGCACCGCAAGCAGCCTCGGGGAAAAGCCAGCTGGATGCAGCTGTCCCCTCCATTTTCCTTGCAGCGCTGAGGAACTGAACCAGAAAGCCCGGGGACAGCTCACCGCTCATTTAAATCTCAGCACCTTTCAAAGAAATTATAGGTTACATCCGGCCCCCCCAAACGCAGCAGATGACATCTCTGAAATAATCACGGTTTCCACTGTAATTTGTTGGGTTTTCAAAAATCTAATGATTCTAATTTAAAGCCCCAAAGACAACGAGAGCACTGTCACAACACAATCAAAACCCAGCTATCTCGTGAAATGCTCTGAATAAACTTCACGCTCAGACAGGTGCTCGGGAGCTTTGAATTAGGCCCACAATGAAACTTGTCAACGTAACAACAGAGCAGGGCCGTATCATCACGCACAAACCCAAAGCTAGCAATTTTGAGGTTGTTAATGAACTATAAATTAGCCAGCAAAGGCAGAGGCAGGTGCACTCGCACAGCCCCACAAATCTGATCTTGCCAAACGAGAAACCCAAATTCTTTTGTTAATGCTGCCAACGATATATCATTAGGCTTGTTCGGGGGCTCGCTCGCTCTTAAAATGGCCTTCCCGATCTGGTCGCTGCCAAGACGAAGCCTGACGTGGCAGTGATGCCACCCTCTTGCTGCTGGAGAGGACCCCGGCGGGCTGAGGAGAGGGAGTGCTGGCATGGGCTCCTTAACTCCTGCAGGCATCAGAGCAAGGAAGGGACATCCTCTGCCTGCCCCTGGGCAACCACCGCCCTCCCGGGCTCACCCTAGCACCAGGGAAACAGGGACCGGCCAAGGAGCGATCCTCAGGGAAAACACGCTCCCTGCGGAAAGACGGCTTCGAGGAGGGCACCTGCGACGCCCACTCCCCCCTCAGCCGCGGGGGGGGTCGCTCAGTGCTGGGCACAGGGGTAACCAGCTCCCAGCGCTGCCACGGCGTCGCACAGCCGGGCGCCACCCCGGGCCTGCCAGGCTGCCAGCGGATCCAGGCAGGGGGTGGGAGCCGGCGCACAGGCTGGGGGCACGGATGGGGCGGTCGGAGCCGGGGGGAGCCCTGGAGCCGGCGGCACTGCTGCTCTCTTGGCGCTACCTTTCCTAAAGGGACCTGGGCGAGCGCACGGGTCCCGCGGGATGCGGAGGGGGTCACAGCGATCCGGCCCCGACAAGCACAGGCCCCGGTGCCCTGGGGCGAGCGTGGGGCAGGAGACAGCCCCGTACCCTGCCCTGCCACATGCCCCAGGGGCAACCACTACGGGAGACCCCCGGGCAGGGCACAGGGAGCCCTCGCCTTAGGCCACCATGGGGGGAGCACCTTGGGGGGAGTCCTGGGGGCGGGAGGTGGGGGGGTACCGCCACCCCGTGCCCGGGCTGGGGGGGAGGAAGTGGGGGGGGCACCACCACCGCGGGCTCGGTCTGTGGAGGGGGGGGCACCACCCCCCCTGCCCGGGCTGGGGGTTTGGAGGGGGGGGCACCGCCACCCCGGGCCCGGGCTGAGGGTTTGGAGGGGGGGGGGGGCACCACCACCGCGGGCCCGGGCTGGGGGGGAGGGGGAGGTGGGGGGGGGCACCGCCACCCCGGGCCCGGGCTGGGGGGGGAGGGGGAGGTGGGGGGGGGGGGCACCGCCACCCCGGGCCCGGGCTGGGGGGGAGGGGGAGGTGGGGGGGGGGGCACCGCCACCCCGGGCCCGGGCTGGGGGGGAGGGGGAGGTGGGGGGGGGGGCACCGCCACCCCGGGCCCGGGCTGGGGGGGAGGGGGAGGTGGGGGGGGGGGCACCGCCACCCCGGGCCCGGGCTGGGGGGGAGGGGGAGGTGGGGGGGGGGGCACCGCCACCCCGGGCCCGGGCTGGGGGGGAGGGGGAGGTGGGGGGGGGGGCACCGCCACCCCGGGCCCGGGCTGGGGGGGAGGGGGAGGTGGGGGGGGGGGCACCGCCACCCCGGGCCCGGGCTGGGGGGGAGGGGGAGGTGGGGGGGGGGGGCACCGCCACCCCGGGCCCGGGCTGGGGGGGAGGGGGAGGTGGGGGGGGGGGCACCGCCACCCCGGGCCCGGGCTGGGGGGGAGGGGGAGGTGGGGGGGGGGGCACCGCCACCCCGGGCCCGGGCTGGGGGGGGGCGGAAATCACGCGGAAGGGATAAGGGATCACTTTGGGGGGGGGGGGGGGCCCTGCTAGGCAGAACCACTCCAGGACCCGGGGGGGGGGGCGGCGGGCGGTACCACTCAGGGCCCCCGGGAGGGGGGACGGGACGGGACACTCCAGGGGTCCGGGCCGGGCGCGGCTCCCGGGGACCGACGCCACAGCGGAGGGGGGACACGCCGGGACCCGGCCGGGCGGCGCCGTTGCGCGGGCGACGCTTCGGCAAGCCGCCCCGCCGGCGGCCCCGCAGCCCGTTTACCTCCTGCACCGTCCAGGGCCCCCACGCCAGCCTCCGGGGTGATGGCACCAGCGCCCGCCGCGGCCGAGCCCTCCGCCTCCTCCGGCACCTCCAGCTCCATGGCCGCCGAGAAGGGGCGGGCGGGGCAGGCCCGCGCCCGGCCGCCGCGCTCGCCGCCCGGCTTCGGCCGCCACCAGCCGCCGCCGCCGCCGCTGAGGAGACTGGGAACCGCGCCGGGCCGCAGCTACCATAGAGCGCGGGAGGCTCCGCGCCTAGACACACCCCAGCGCGCCGCAGAGGCGGAAGAGGAGCGCCGCGAACGGCGGAAGTGGCGGGGAGAGGCTTCCGTCGGAGTTAGTCGCGGCGGAGGGGCTGGATGTCGCCGTAGCCGGCGGGATGGGACGGGATGGGACGGGACGGGAGCACACGGCACAGCGGGAGGCGCGGGGAGAGAAACGGGGCCGAGCGAGCGAGCGTGGGAGAGAGCAGCCTCCCCTCCGTCCCCTCTAGGGAGCAGGAGGCACCATAGAGCCGCGGGGAGCTCCCGGGCGCCGTTGCCATGGCAGCGCGCGGGCGGGGCGGGGCACGGTGGCGGCAGGAGCCGCCGGGCCGCGCCGGGCCGGGCCGGGCCGGGCCGCGGGCGGCGCCCCCTGGCGGCGGAACACCCGCGCTGCGCTGCCCGTGCGCGGCCCGCCCTCGCAGGCGCTTTGCCCCGCACCTGCAGCCGAGCCGGGCCGGGCCGGGCCGGGCCGGGCCCTTAGCACGAGCGCGAGCCGGTGCCCGCGCCCGTGGGGCAGGCGCGTCCCTCTCACGGGCCGTGGGGTCCCGCAGGGGAGCTCGGCTGCGCGTGCCGGCGGAGAGCGGGGTGTCTTCACCGTCTGCTTCGTGGGGATCCCTTAACACCAGTGCCAGGGATCGGGCTGGGGGCCGAGGGGGACAAAACGCGGGGGCTGCACCCTGCGCCGGGCTCTGCCTCCTGAGGGGCAGCCCGAGGGGGACGCGTTCCCAGGGCAGCGCTTAACGCCGCCGAGCGAGGCGGTGAGGGAGGTTAATGAGGGCGCTCGGCGGCGGCGGCGCCGCCAGCCCGCCCCGGGGTGCTCCCGGCCGCGTCCCCTGCGAGGGAGGGGAGCGGGTGCCCTGCGGCACCGATGAGGAGGATGAGGCGGCTGCGACCTGCGCGCTGCCCTGCCCGGGTCTGGGGAGCAGCGTCCGGCTCGGCCGGAGCTGCTCTCTCCTCCTTGGTGTTCGCGTCGGGCTTCTGAGCGAAGGAGCCGTTCGACGGGCGGTGGCGAAACCGGCGGCTCCGCGACCTGAACGGGGCCGCGTCCATGTCTCCGGTTCCAGGATGGAGACTGGTCGCTGGGGGGTTCAGGAGGAACTGGTCCCCCCACAGCGCCCACGCGCGGGGCTTCGATGATCCGCTGTGGTCTCGATACAGACCGCGGCCAGAAGCGGCAGGCCAGGGCAAAAGCCGACGCGTGGAGCCGATTCCGGCCACCAGACCTGCAGGAAAGCGACCCAGCGGAAAGAGGAATGGTTTGGGGCTGGTACCGAGGTGAGGGAGGGCAGGGTAAAGGGGAAGGGGAATGAGGGTGAAAACAGCCATCAACAGGGAGGGAATGGTCACTTCCCCCCCCCCCCCCCGGCCCCCCAGGAGTGGGTGTCCCAGCTGGTCACTGGCCCTGTCCCCCCCAACTTGTCCCACCTGCCTTTGGGAGGTCTGGTGAAGCCTTTTGGTCCCCAGCTGCCCAGGGCCTCCTTTCCTCCTGCTCTTTCCCTCCTGACAGGCAGAGTCTGGCCCGCAAAGGGTTACGCCGGGTGCCCTGGAGTGACACCGCTGCTACCAGCCTGCGAGCTCGGCTCCTTCCTGGTCCGATCCCAATCCCGGCAGGGCTGAGCAGCCACTCGGTGAGTGCTAACCCTGCCTGCCCCGTTCGCAGACAGCGGCGGGGATGGGGACCCAGCCCTGTTCTCGCCTGGGGAATTGGCCGTGGTTCTTTTCCCCCCCCCGCCCCCCGCCAGCGCCAGGAGGGACAGGGTGGCTCTGGGACCCTCGTGGAGTCCTGGCCCCACTGCAGGGATTGAGCTGTGGGAAGACCCCAGGGGCTGGCCCCAGGGGACCTGAGCAGGGCACGGAGCAGAGTCCTTTTTGGGGTGACTTTGAGAATAAGCGGTGTCTGTGTCAGCCGCCTGGCTCGCCCTGGGCTTGGAGACACGAGGCTGGGGCTGGGCATATCAAGGGCTGGAGGATGTGTCTCTGTCCTACTGATTTACACCCCGGCTGGGTCAGACCTTCCCAGAGCGAGGAGGCCCTGGGGGAGATCAGGATCAGCTTGTGGGTTGCAGGTGGGCTGGGTTTGTGGGAATGCTGGGAGACTGTTAGAGAAACCAGGGACTCCGTTCCAGCACGGCTGGGACTACGTGGGGTCAAGCGGCTTCACCCGCAGCAGCACTGGCTGAGCCGAGACGTGGGGGACGTGCTGTTGATCCCACTTAGTCCCAGCGGCCACAGACCCCCTTTGTGGGGCTTGGGGAACGGGGTATGTGCGGTAGGGATCGTCCTGGGGCAGGGCTGGGGTGGGCTGTCTGCATCCCTCTGCAATAAATAACCTTGTCCCCCACGTGCTGGCATGTCACCTACCACGTAACGATGCTGCACCCTGAGGAGTGCCGGCGGGCAAGGTGGTGGTGGCACCCCGGGCCGGGCAAAGCTCCAAATTGGGGCCTCACAGCGGGAGGACTTGCCCTGGCACAGCCTGGGGCTCGTTTGGCCGCTGAGCAGCCCCGCGAGGTGCTGGCCACGGCACGTGCGGGGGCTGTGGCTCGTGCCGGAGACGGGAGACGCCGTGCGCCAGGCGAGCCGGGCTGGGCTGTGATCAGCACAGCCCAGATACCGCCTCTCCCGGCGGGGCCATTTCCGTGCAGGCTGGTTTCTGTTGGGAAACCGGCCGAGCCGGCTCCTCCAGTTGCAGGCCACAGCCTTTGGCTCGGGGCTGTGGCCTCAGGTGAAACCGGGGGCAGGTCCGACGGGCTCTGCCAGCTCTGGCTGGTGCGACGGGAGCTGCCGGGTGCCCCAGCACTGTCCCCAGCCGTCCTTCGTGCCAGGACTGCCGCCATCCCCTCCGGCTGCAGTGAGGGGCACGGAGAGCCCCAGGAGGCCGCAGAAACGGGTGCGTGCGCCGACCTGCGATGCCCTGGTGACGGGATCGCGGCGGGAGCTGGTTGGGGCTGCTGGGGCCGGCACGTGCCAGCCTTGTTCCTGGACACCTCGAAACCAGGAGGGATTACTGCTTCCCTCTCCCCGGAGCTGCGCCGCGGGCGGTTTGCGAGCCCTGCTGGGCAGTGCTGCCTTCGGGGCTGGCGAGGGGCTGCCGCGCTGCGCCCCGGAACCGGCCACCTCCCGCCCCTGCCACCGGCCCTGTGGCCCGCGGGTGGAGGGGGGCCCCGGAGGGATGGCGTTACCCGCCGGGCGTTACTGCTCTTTTCGTCTCAGTCCTGATGACGCTGCCGCGTGGCTGTGGCGCGGGAGAACCGCTCGGGTTCCCAAAGATGCTGCAGGATGTCTGGTGCTCTCCGGCCTGCCGGGGCGGCACCGGGGCCCCGGCTGGGTTCAGGCATGGCCGAGCTGTGTGCAGGGCTGTCCCGGGACAGCCCCTGCTGGGGCCCTGCTGGCAGCACGGCACGGGGCACGCGGGCTGCGGCACGGGGAGCTGCTGCCGTGGATCAGCACCCAGAGGGATCTGCTGCAGCAGTGCTGTCAGCCAATCAGCGCCCAGAGGGATCTGCTGCAGCAGCGCTGTTGGCCAATCAGCGCCCAGAGAGATCTGTCACAGTGGAGCTGTCATCCAATCAGAGGCCAAAGATCTGCCAGGGCAGAGGTGTTGGCCAATCATGGCCTGGGGAGATCTGCCGCAGCGGAGCTGCCAGCCAGTCAGTGGTGAGGGAGATCTCCCGCAGACGAGCTGTCACCCAATCAGGGCCCTGGGAACCCTGCCACGGCCCAGCTCTCGGCCAGTCAGAGCCCAGAGAGAGGCCAGCGGGATCCTGGGCACCAAGCAGGCCGGCCCCAGGGCACTTTGGGGTGCCCCGGGGCACCCGGGGGGCCCGGTGCCCCACGGCGGGGGGGCAGCGAGAGCCATAGTGGTGGGGGCGACCCCTCGGCGCCGCTCCGGGGGGCCACTGCCGGCGAGGGAAACCGAGGCAGGGAGGCAGCCGGGGGCGCCCGGGGCCGGCCGGTGGTGGTGGCAGCGGCAGGGCTGCGCACGCCGGGCGCGGCGGTCGCGGGAGGTGGGGCTGGCCCGGAGGCGGGCCGGCAGGTAGGCCGCCGCGCCGTGGGGCTTCCTCCCCGGCGCTGGGCGCCCGGACAGAGCCGCCCGCCGCCGAGCGGCTGCCCCCGCGCCGCCGAGGGGGCCCGGCCCCGCGCCACCGGGGCCCGGGGTGCCCTGCGATATGGCCGTGCGGTTCCAGGTGCGTTGCCCTCTCTGGCGCCCGTGCCGGGGCTGTTGGCCTCCTCGCGGGAGCTTTGCTGCCCGCGGGGGTCCCGAGGTTGGTGCTGGGCCGGCGAGGAGGACGCTGGCCCGTGCCGGGGCGGGTGCGAGGGTTTTACCTGCGACGGGGTCCCCGGGGGGGGGGGGTGGGGAAGGAGGAGGAGTAAAGCCCTGGGCGCGTGGGACTCTGCAGCGAGGCCGAAGGCTTCCGGGGTGCTCCGCGGACGGGCCGGCCGTGGGGTTTCCCCCCGGGGCTGTGGGGCAGTGTGGGGCTCCCTTCTTCCCTCCGTGGCCGGTGCCACTGGTGCTGGGGGCTCTCTGGGTCTCCCTCCGCTTGCTCCGTTGGTGCCCGGAGGCTCGTGCTGCTGACGGGTCGCTTGCGTGCGCTGAAAACCACTTTCCGTGGGGCAGCTTGGCTTTTGGGGTCTTTCCGTGCCCCCCCCGGCAGTGGGGCAGGGGCTGGCAGAGCCCCCACGCCGTGAGCAATGGGGCGGTTGAGCCGCCTGGCGGTTCTCGCGGCGCCGTCCTCCCCGTCCGGCCGCCTCCCGGCGTGGCTCAGAGCCGGGGGAGGACCTGGAGGTGGCGGTGGCGGGTGGCACCTTCACTTCCCCTTCCCTCCGGAGGGACAGAGTCGACACTCTGCGGCCTCACCGGGCATTTCCTCGACACGTGCGGTAGCACGGATGAAACCAGCCCCTTCCTGAGTCCCTGAAACAGGCTCCTTCCCGTCCCGTCCCGAGGGCCCTGCTCTGCAGTCGCAGCTTGCTGGTGGTGGGACCAGGGCTGGGCGCTCGGAGGGCTGCAGATGATCTGCCGCGACATCACCCGGCCCTCGCGGTTTGTGTTTTTCTGTACCCAGACAACCCTTGTGATAGAGGCTGTAAAACGCACCTCGTGTAAGTCACCGCCCTGCTCGGGCTCGCGCTTCCTTGCCCTCAAGAGCTTTATTAACTCAGCTCAAGGTCTGTGTCCAAGCCTGAGGGTGAAACAAGACTCAGGGATCCTACATCTCTCTTTGGGTTTGCACAGACTTTTCCAGGAGAATGGTGGCACTGGGCACGGCAAAGGGAACCGCAGGCGCCCCACAGCCTAGGCCCGCTGCCGACCTGCTCTCCCTGCAAAACACCTGCTCCTCTGCGGACAGACCAAGAGGGCAGGGAGGGATGTCCCCAGCCCTTGTCACCAGAAGGATTTTTTGTTGCACAGAGGCAATTCAGGGTTTTTGGAGCCTGTTCCCATATGGGGTTAACCCTGGTGTAACATCGCTGCAAGTCCTGGTGGCCGCTTGGTGGGTGTCTGAGCACCTCTAGATGCTCTGTCCACCTTCACCTTTGCCACCCCCAGTGCCTGTGGCTTGACTTCTGCTGAGCACGTGCAGCTCAACTCTTCGTTGCAGTGTGAAGAATCGAGGAAGGGCACTGTGCCCGTGGCCACGAAGAGGGACAGAAGCTGGTCTACGCCTCCAGGCTGGGGACAAAGCGCTGGGTGGCCTCAGCGGTCACCTTCCCTTGTTTGCATTAACAGGTTGCAGCCATGGAGGAGATGGTGATCTGGGAGCAGCACACAGTGACGCTGAGCAAGGTGAGTGTGTCTCCAGGGTGGCCAAGGGGTAGTGGGGATGGGGTCGGGGGTGCACCCCATGGCTCCAGGCCCTGTGGCTCCTCGAGGTGGTTGCGTTATGATGCTCATGGAGATGGTGTTGGGAAATGATTTGCCCAGGGTGCTGCTGTGGCCAGGACTGGAAACCAGGCTCTGGCACCCCTTTTGCCCCTCTGACTGGGAGTGGGCAGCAGGGCTTCTCCCCTGCTGCTGCCCACAGGTGTTGGCTGCAGCCAGGGGTCATAGTCACGTAGCGACGTCCCCTGTTCTTCTGTGTGGAGGGTGCGTGGCCGTGAGCCATGCTGCCCCAGACCCTGTGGACATCCCAAGTGCTGCGATGGGGAGAGATGGGTGCTCTATAGGGCTGTGGCATGGGCAACATCCCCCATCCAGCTCTGCCATCAGCGCCAGAGAGAGCCCAGATCTGGCTCCGTCTGACATGTCTCTGTCTGCCTGCACTAGGACCCTCAGCGAGGCTTTGGCTTTGCTGTCTCAGGAGGTCGAGACCGTCCCAGCAGGACAACTGGGGACACGGCGGTGTTTGTTTCGGATGTGGTGTCTGGGGGACCAGCGGCAGGACGGCTCCAGTGAGTGCACAGGGATGCAGGGATACCGGGATTGCTTGCTATGAACACAGGACAGGAAGGGCAGCAAATTGCTTCCATTTGGACAAGGCTTAACTCTGCTGCCACCCTGCTCTGGTGTGTTGCGTGAAGCCTGGGTGGGCTGGAATTACAGCACAGGGCAAAGAGCTGGGTCCTACTGGGGCAAAACCTGCCTTTGCTGTCCCCATCAGCCCCCCAAGCTGGGGGCTGCGACTGGGGCAAAGCCACGGCTGCATTTTCCCTTCCAGGCTGAAGGATCACATCGTGATGGTGAATGGCCTTTCCATGGAGAACGTCTCTTCCTCCTTTGCCATCCAGACACTTAAAACCTGTGGCAAGATCGCGAACATTGTGAGTGTGCCCTGCAGCAGGACAGGGTCAGATGTCAACCCTGGGCACACGAGCCTGCTCCGTGCCTGTCCTTGGCCATGCTGCCACTGAACCGCGTGTGACTGAGGTGGTTCCATGTCTGCAGCGTGTGTGATGACTCTAGACAAAGCCCTGCTCCTCCTGGGGCATCGCTTGCTCTCCTTGACACTGAGGTGGTCAGGGACCTGTGCTCTTTTCTGACATCCCTGCGCATTCTGGGGTGCCTGTTAGCAGCTCCACCGTTGGGCCATGTGAGGGGTGATTAACACTGTGGTTATTTGGGGAACACCCCCCCGCCCTGTAAAAAGGAAAATCTTGGCAGGATGGGAACCCCCTTCCCTGGTCTCGCCATGGCCCCTCATTCTTGCAGTACAGGGTGGTCCATGCCTGTGCCCATAGAGACGGGCCATTTGAGTCCCAGGGCGAGTTCCCCTCCTGTATGGCTTCGGACATCCCTCTGTTCCCTCTTGGCATTGATTTCTGTCCTGGGCTTGGAAATAGCTGCAGAAACATCTCCTGGCAGAGACAGCTTTGTTTACCAGTTGCCCTTTTCCTTTTCAACCTGCAGACACTAAAGAGATCCAAGAAAGTTCAGCTCCCAGTGAGCAAGAGCAGCGAGCCCCCAAGAGGCAGCTCGGTGTCCCCCACTGCGCGCCGGCGCTATGACTCGGAAGAGGAATACGAGTCTCATGGTGCTGAGCCAGCCCTGCATGCTGCCAGCAGGCACCACTCCCAGGATGACCTGGACTACAACCAGGGCTACGACGGGGACTCATCCAGTGAGAGGAGCTCTGGGCACTACCGTCATGACCGTCGCCATCAGAAACCGATGTCCCGGAGCCGGAGGCGAAGCCAGGACAGCAGCCACTGGAGGCAGAGCCCTGACAGCGGCTCAGATCAGAGGGACTACAGCAGGCACCGCTCCACAAATGGCTTTGGCCACGAAGGGGACACCAATGGGCTGGTCCTGGTGTCTGGGTTCAAGCGGCTGCCACGCCAGGATGTGCTGATGAAGCCTGTCACATCGGTCCTGGTGAAGCAGAAGCAGAGTGAAGGTAGGGCCTTCTCTTTCCCTCTGTCCCTGGCTCTTGTCACCTGAGTCATGGCCTGTGTGTCCCCTGGGGAGGAGGTGATGGCTGGGTTGCACCCAGCATCTGGCATGCAGAGGGAGGCCAATGCTCGCCGTGCAGAGAGATGGGTGCACTGAACCCGCCTGGTCTCAGCCCAAGGGCGACAGTGCTCAGCTTTGGGGCTTGCTAATGCCCCAGCAGGAGCTGGAATGAGCTTAGGGGATGATGGTGAGGAGGGACCAGTGTCTGCCTAGCTCTGTCACGGGCTCTCTCTGGTGCAGAATATGGCCTGAAGCTGGGAAGTCAGCTCTTCATCAAGCATATATCTGAGAACGGGCTGGCGGCAAAGCACAGCTCCCTGCAGGAGGGAGACCTCATCCTGAAGGTACGGAGTCCCAAGGGGATGCAGAACGTTTGCTGGGGGGATTCATCTCTCCCTGTTCAACTTGCTTTTCCCTGGCTAGTGTCTCTGTAGAGCCACTGGGAAGAGCAGCCGAGCTGTAAAGGAGGGGATGAGCCAACAGCCTGCTCTTCTCAGCTGGCTGCAAGGGGTGCCAGGTTGCACGGAGAAATCTCCATCTGGTGCCCGCATCCTGTCCCATCTCCCTGGTGCAGCATGGGTCAAACCACCATCTGGGACTGTGTGGGGGCTCTTGGGAACCAGCCCCACACAATGCCGAGGCTAGTTGGTTAAGGCAGCCCTGCGGTGTTCCGCTGGGAACGGCTGCTCATCCTGCTGTCCACAGTGGGATCTTATCCACCCCGCTCCCCATGGCACGTGGGTCTCCTTGCTGCATGTGGATGTCCCTGCTGGGGGAACAGTTGACAAGAGGAGCTCAGATGTTCAGGGTATGTCAGGACTGTGACTAGATGAAAGGTATTTGGAGAGGATAAAATAGAGGGCTGGAGATATTTAGTTTGCATGAATGGGCCAGGCAACCCCGTGGCCATTTGGGAACCAGGACTGAAAGAGCTCTGGGGCAAACAGGAGGGATTTCACTCTGGCACAGTTCAACAGAAAAATCTTGCAGCAGCTCTGGAAGATCACAACCCACAATCCACGTGGGCATGATTCTCACTGGCACTAGTTCAGTGCCTAGGGGAAACAGCACTGAGCAAAGGTTAAAGTAAAACTGAGTTTTAAATAGTATCTGAGCAGGTCTCTGCAGCTCCTGTCTCCATGCAATGCCATGTAGCTGATGGTGGGGATTAATTGGCCTTGGTAATTTGTTTCCTGTTTGCACATGGATGAGGTCTTGCTGGGAAGCAGCCAGGAATGGGGACACAAATCCCAACGGGCCAAGCTGCGGGAGCTGGTGCCCAGGAGCCAGGGCCAGAGGGGCAGAGAAGGGACCTGTGAAGCTGCAGTCGGGGAATGCCCCATGGTGGCTCCCGTGTGAGTAGGGTTATTCCCAAGGGCTTGCTGCAGCTGGAGGCAGTTTTTCCATGAGCGAGCACCCTCACACATCCTCTTCCCTCTCCAGATCAACGGGGTGGCCAGTGAGAACATGTCCCTGGCTGATACACAGCAACTCATTGAGCAAACAGAGGGGATCCTGACTCTGCTTGTGCTCCGGGACCGCCGGCAGTTCCTGGTCAACATCCCCGACGTGACAGACAGCCACAGTGACAGCTCCCGGATGGATGGTAAGGGGACACGGTGGTAGGGCTGGCGGGTCAATATACAGCACAGGAGACTAGATCATCACTGATGTGTGTCTTGTTGCCGCAGACATCTCCGACATTGGCTCTGAACTGTCCCATCCACCATCCCCTGAGATCTCCCCACAACTTCCAGCTGCTGCCAGGATAGATTCACCACCGTAAGCCCCTCTATGTCCATAATCTTGTCTCCTCCCCATTGATCATCAGGTCCACTTGTGCTTTCTGCCAGTCTGGAGGGGCTGGTTCTTTTCCATTCTGCTGCTGTCCAGAGCTGGCTCAATCTGGAAGTGGGACTGTATTTTGGTCCCCAGAAGAAGCTGGAGCTGGGCACCAACTTGTCCTACTGTCTCCACTGCCTGCTTGGCACTGCAGGCACAGCCCGTCCATGCTGAGCCAGCACCCAGCTCTGTGATCTACCTAAATGCTGCCCTGACTTTGTTCTAGAGAGAGGAGACAGACAAAAAGGGACCCTGCAGCTGACAGGACCATGGATGATGCTCCAGGCCCTGGTAAGTGAACTCTGATCAGGCTGTGTGGGAGCTAAGAGCTCTAAGCATCCCCACTCACCAAACACACCTGGCCAAGCCGTGCTAGGTCTCTCCACATCTCAGCTGCCTAAGGAGCGGTGCAGCCTCTGCCACTTCCTGGGACCAGCCCTCTTTCACTGCAGATGTGCTGGAAGCTGTGGAGGAGGATGGCCGCCACGGCCCCTATACCAGCCCCGCTGCCCGAGCCACCTGCAAGGACGGGTACGTGTCTGAGAGGTGGTGGGGAGACAGGGACCTGCTCTGGTGCAGGGCTGGGGTCAGAGAGCTGGTGACCCACTGTATTGCTGCTGGGCTGACCGTGGCCTTCCCCTGGCAGGTACAGCCCCGACTCCAGGGTTGTGCACTTTGTGAAGGCCAAGAGCATCGGGCTGCGGCTGGCTGGTGGGAATGATGTGGGCATCTTCGTGTCAGGCGTGCAAGAGGGGAGCCCAGCTGACAGCCAGGGCGTCCAGGAAGGGGACCAGATCCTGCAGGTATCTGCGACTGGGAAGGGCTCTGAACACTGCTGCACCTAGGCTGCCCAGTATGGACCTACCCCACCCCTCTCGGATCCCATACCCCGCTGAGGTTTGGATTTCTCCTGGCAGGCATTATTTCAGGTCTGTACCAGTTGGCTAGACCCTTGGGCACTGCCCAAGGGGACAGTCCTGTCCCTGGCACCATGCTAACACCAAATGAGGTCCATGTGCTGCCTAGCCTGGCCCTACCTGTGCCCAGAGCAGTCTCCTTGTCTGGGGCAGTCAGCTTGAGTGACAGAAGCCAGCAGCAAGATGACACCCTCTATGGCAGGGTGACATGGGAGCAGTTCCTAGGTCCTCCTCTCCCACTCGGCCCTGGGGGTACCCTGGGCACTGCCATCCCCAGGACCCCTGCCCAGCACTTGCGCCACCCATGCTGCTGTCTGAGCGCCTTCCTCCATGGCAGGTGAACACCACTAGTTTCCAGAACCTGACCCGTGAGGAGGCCGTGCAGTACCTCATGAGCCTGCCACCGGGTGAGGACGTCACGATGCAAATCCAGAGCAAGCAGGACAGTGAGTGACTGAGTCTGCATCTCTCTGTCCTCTGTCTCTTCTGAGCAAGCACCTGATGAACTCCTCAGGGTTCTTTCTGCCCTGCAACACGGTCCTTCTTCCTTATACCCTCCTCCTCCTCCTTCTGAGAGTTAATGGGAGGGGACCAGACCATCTCAGGGCTGTTTATGCCTTGGAGTCCTGGAGCATGGGGCTTTTTGGCACCCATGGCTCAGTCTGGAGCAGCCAGTCTGTGCTGGGGGTCAGGTCCTGCTGTTCACAGTGCGGCAGCAGTGCCTCCAACACCCTCCTTGCAGCGAGAGCTGCTGTGGAGGCTCCCAGCCACCTCAGCTCCTGCCCAAATCACTTCAGCACCCCCAGATTCCTCCCTTGCCACCTCTTCCTCTAATGGTACCTCTCACCTTGGGCTCCAGTTTACAGGAAGATGATCTCGTCCAATGTGGGTGACTCGTTCTACATCCGGACACACTTTGACTTTGAGAAGGATGTGCCCTCGGGGCTCAGCTTCGTCCGTGGCGAGGTCTTCCACGTGCTGGACACAATGTACCGGGGCAAGCTGGGGAGCTGGCTGGCCGTGCGCATGGGCAGGGACCTGCAGGAGCTGGACAAGGGCATCATGCCCAATCAGAGCAGGTAGGGAAGGAGCCAGGAATGGCCCTGGGCTGAAGAGGCAGGGGATGGCTCCTCAGTGATGGACAGGGACATGGATGATGGTCCTGCTAAGGTGCAGGGCAAGGGCTGGTAAAGCAGCAGTTGGAAACAAGAGCTGGTGAAATCCCTTCTCAGTGCCAAGAGGGGGATGGGGCAGTCAATGCTCTGGTTGTCCGCTCCACAGGGGAGGAGAGGCTGTCACAGCCTCATCCTGGCAAGTCCAGGACTCAGTCCACCTGCCCCCTCCCTGGGGCTCAGAGAAATGCAGCAGAGGTAAATCCAGAGGCTCTGGGTCCTGAGCCCTCTCCCATCCCAGGGCCGAGCAGATTGCTAGCCTGGAGTCGGTGCTGAAAGCCACGTCTGGTGCCAATCCCTCTGGAGCACGCGCTGAGTTTTGGAAGCTGCGGGGTCTGCGGGGAGCCAAGAAGACGCTGCGAAAGAGCCGAGAAGACCTGTCTGCCCTCACGAAGCAGGGCCGCTACCCCCCGTACGAGAGGGTGGTCCTGAAGGAAGGTGGGTGCTGCTCCAAGACACCAGGGCCTGTCTTCATCTCCCAGTGCTGTGGGTGCTGAGGGCAGCTCACCCACCCTAGGGACTTCAGACCTTGACCAGAGGCTGCCTTGCTGCGGGTGCTAGTGGGCTGTGCTCACCTGGCAGGAGGGGGAGCAAGCTGCAGGGTATAGGCCTGGACGCCTGGGTTCTGCAAGCTCTGCCATTGCTCCCAACCTCCTCAAGCCGGTCTGTCTTCTCTCCATAGCTAGTTTCAAGCGGCCAGTGGTGATTCTGGGCCCCATCACAGACATTGCCATGCAGAAGCTGAGCACGGAGTCGCCCCAGCTGTTTGAGATCGCTCGTAAGTGCCCCCACTCTGGGGTGACTCCTATTCAGAAGATGGAGCCGCAATGTCAGGGCCTGCAGGTCCTTCTTTACCAAGAGCCCTGTCCTGATCTTTCCTCATTGCCTCCACATGACACCTCAACATACTGCTGAGCTTTTTTCTCCCCCCTCTCCCTACATCTCACCCTATGAGCTAGGCTCCAGACATCCTGATGGATGGACACATCCTTGGGGCTGGGCATGGCCAGACCTGGCCCAGGGCCACCGGGGATGTCACATCTCCTCTGGCCCCTCACACCATATCTCTTCATCCTGCAGCAAGCATTCCCCGAGATGGGGCATCATCTAAAATCATCAAGTTGGACTCAGTGCGGCAGATTGCAGAAAAGGTGAGAGCCTGGGAGCTGTGTTTTGGGAGCCAGATGGGCCAGGTTTTGGGTGGGTTCCTAGGGAACCCTGCCTCCATCCCTGTCCACAGCGGGGCTGAATGCTGGTCCCTTGCCCCCAGGACAAGCATGCACTGCTGGACATCACACCGTCAGCTGTGGAGCGCCTCAACTACGTGCAGTGCTATCCAGTGGTAGTGTTTTGTGAGCCCGAGAGCCGCCAGGGCATCAAGGCCATGCGCCAGTGGCTGGCACCCGACTCCAAGAAGAGTTCCCGGCGCCTCTACGCCCAGGCCAGCAAGATGAAGAAGTACTGCAGCCATCTCTTCACTGCCACCATAAACCTCAGCGGCAGTGGCAATGCTTGGTACCAGGCACTCAAGGACATCATCAGGACACAACAGAGCCAGCCCATATGGACGGCAGAGGAGCAGGTACATAGACACGAGGTCCCTGTGGTCAGACTCAGCCGCACATAGTTGCAGGCTGGGCAGCTAATGGCACCAGGGAGCTGCTGGGGAGCCTGTGTGGGGCAATGTCCATCCCCTCTGTGCCTAAGGTCCTCCTTCTCATTCCCACCCTGCAGGTGGACGTGGGGGTAGAGGACAACCTGGACCTGCTGAACCCATCGAGTGCAGCAACCTCAGGCTACCTGACCTGCGACAGCCATGCCAACAGCGACTATGATGACACGGATGGCGAGGCGGGACCCTACACAGATGGTGAAGCAGAGGATGACTACGACCAGCCTGCATTAGCCCGCTCCTCTGAGCCAGCAGAAGCGTACCCAAGCCATCGCCTGACGGAGCAGGCAGATCCCCCTATTCCGGTATGAGGGACTGGTGGGCCAGAGGGTCGCACAGAGCTCTGCTATGGAGGGTGATTTCTATCCCAGTGTGGCACGGGCAGGAGCATGAGCATCGCCTCTGCCTGTTGCAGGGCACAGCCAGGCATCCGTGCCCAGCTCTGGTGCTTCTCCACCCTTTTTTTCCATGGGGGAAGAGCAGCCCAGCTCTAAGCTGAAGTGCAGATCTTGTCTGCCCAGTGCAGTGGCCCTCTGGAGCTTGGCTCCACCACCTTTAATGCATGTGCCTCCTGTCTTCAACAGGCAACAGAGCAGCAGCCCCAGGGCCAACGGAGACAGCACTACGACAGCATCAGGTATCCTGGGTGCTGGGGCTGATTGGGGAGATAACGTGCCACCCCTCCTGCCCAGGGATGTAGAGCAAGTTGAGCCCCAAACTCATTAGCTGCACACACAGCTGCTGGTCCTACAACCTTCCTGGGGGCACCCAGGGAGGAGGTATTGCTGGGGCTGGCACTGCCCTGCCCCAAAAGTCACACCTGGAACTGGGGAAGGGCCCAAAGAACTGTTGGGTCCTGCTCTGTCTGACCTGACCCCGTGCTGCAGGGACTGGGTCTGCCACCCATCCCACTTGGGCTGCACAGGCATCACTGCTTTCTCATCCCCCACGTAGGGAATACGAGCACGATGCTGTCAGGAAGAGGTTCACGCGGGCCCGGGACGACTCAGACCAGGACGAAGGCTATGAGTGGGGCCCAGCTACGGACGTGTAGCGGGGCAGGCTCAGCGCTTGCCTAAGAACGCCCCACGCCACGGGGCCAGGCCCCTCCGGCCAGCCCTGCACCGCTGCGGGGTGCCTGTTCAAGTCAAAAGCCAGGCAGTGCCACACGGCATCCTGCAACCGGGCCAGGCTGGACCTAGTCCTTCTGCACCGATTACTACGTGGCACCTCCAAGTGCCTCTGTCCCCTTTTAGCCACGGCTCTGCCTCATCTGCTGAAATAAAGAGGACATTTTCACTAGCACAAGCTGTTTCCCTGTGGGCTGGGTGGCAGCGTGCACAAGAGCACCACAGGCAGCGGTCTTACTAGGAACCACACTGCCTTTGGGGCTGTGATGCCCTGCCTGCTGCAGGTCCTGGGCCTGTGCAAGACTGGTGCTGAGGCAACTCAGCAGGATAAGGCTGGGGGCAGTAAGGTTGTGCTAATGCCTAGGATCACAGAGAAGCTGGGCTGCATTGCCCAAAGAGCTGAGCTCCCTTCTGTGCAGCCTAGCTGCTTCTCCCTACCTCAGCCAGTGCTCCTTGCCCAGAAATGCAGCCTCCAGTATCTCCCAAAACTTTTATTTTTACATCAACCAAGCACAGGGGCAAAGTCATGTCAGCGCTGCCTGGGCCAAATGGGTCCAGGAAACCACTCATGGAAGAGGCATCCCTGGGAAGTCCTCATCTCTATGCCAGGACCCAGTTGCAAGGACGCTGCCTTGGCGGGGGGCTCACGTCACCACCCGGGACAAGAGCAGCGCTGGGCAGCACCATGTTTTCGCTGTGCGGAGGGACAGCCCTGAGGGCTGGGACCCCGTGCCCTTGGGGGTGCCGGGCAGTGCGTGCAGAGTGGTTAAAGGCACTCCTGGGGAGGCAGAGGTAGTTTCCAGGCACAGCGCAACAGGTCTAACAGGGACTGTGCACCCCAACGGGCCCCTGGCAAAGCTGGGGAGGAAAAGCAGCTGTTGAGGGTCCTGCTGCAAATAAGGCTGAATCTGAGAGCTCCCACCTTGGGGGGTGCCCACACGCTGCTGCGAAGAGTGCAGCACTGCTTGGGACTGCCCAGGACAAGCCCCAAGAGCTGTGCTCAAGCACCGTCCCTTTATGAGGAAAGGCACCATCGGTGAGCGAAAAGCACTATTGGGGAGCGAGGGGATGGGGCAACACTTCCTGCCGGGTCCCCACTCCTCCTACCAGCACCAAGCCAAGGCGAGGGATTGTGCGAAGCAGTGGAACAGGCACCGCGCAGCCACGGTGAAACAGAGATGGGTGAACAGAGGTGGAGGAGAAGGATCACAGGCCCAAACCATGGCACCTCATGCCCAAACACTGCTCAGGCTGGGTCATGCCCTCAGAGTCTCCTGCTGAGTCCTGAGTAAAACTGAAGAGGCGCAGGATAAGGCCCTGCTGGAGGCCAGAGGGCTCTAATGACAGTGCTGAGGCAGAGCACGTCCTACCCTCGCAGCACCAAGCTCACTCCTGCCCAGTCCCAGGCACGTACAGTGAAAAACCAGGCACAGCCAACAGCTCAGAGAAAGATGGGCTGCTCCTGCCCTGTCAGCAAGCGGTACGTGGACGCTGGCATCGTCTTGATGTGGACCTAAGGCAGAGACACAAAGATTAGCTAAGAGACATACCAAAGCCCAGGCTGGAGTGCGCTGGGGCAAAGCCCTGAGCACAGCCTGCTACTTTGGGGTTTGGGCAGGCCAGGACATTTCTTGTCCTAGCAGTGGGTCGGGCAGACAGGCTGCTCTAACCCAAACATCCCCGTGTCAGCACCGTGGACTGAGGCACGAGCGCTCTTGCCTGCCACCATGGAGAGGGGTCTCCTCGGTGTTGCCAGAGCACAGCCAGTCCAGCCACCCCTGAATGCCCTGGGGGCAGTCACAGGGAGCAGAGGATGCAGTGGCAGCCTGACCTGCGGCACAAGAGCCTCAGCCACCGCCTAGCCTGGGCCCAGCTTACCTCACTGACGGCCTGCGTGAGGATCTGGATGATCTTCTCATGCGGTGTTGCCACCACGCTCTGCCCATTGATCTCGATGATGCGGTGCCCCACACGGATGCCGCCTTTTTCCGCAATGCCCCCGCGCATCAGGCTGCAAATCTGGAGAGCAGGAGGTGCTGTTGAGAGCCAAGCTATTCCCGCACCCTAGGGCTGTGCTCAACCATGCTTGGGCTGTGCCCAGCCACCCCCGTGAGCCCTTGCATCCAGATAGGGTCCTGGCAAGAGCTCTGGGCATGGGTGGCATCTCCTCCAGCCCACGGGAACATTCTTCTCTGCCTTTCCTGGGCTTATCCAACGCAGCCACTGCGGAGCCCAGAGCAGGGAGTGGCTGGGATAGTGACAAGTGTCACTAAGGACACACAAACAAAACAAAAGAAAATCGCCACCCCCAACGCAAACAGCTAAGGAGTGCCAGGGAGACGGACCTAACCACCAGCACCATGGGCGAGCTAGCAGGGCCCTTTGCCACGGCACAGCACCGTGCCAGGGCAGCATCAGCGAAACCTCAGCCACAGCAGAGGCAGGGAGCACGGGAGCTGGGGGCTTGTCCACGCAGACATAGCCAAGACTGTGCGTCCCTCTGCCAGACTGGCCACCAAAGCCCTTGGCCAGCCCCAGTCCAGCTCTGCCTCTTTTGCCCCAGGCACTCACCACGCCATTCTCAACGCAGAAGCCCAGCTGGTACTTGGAGTCAGGGCGCCGGATGACAGCAGTGGTGACAGGGGGACAGTGCACTATGTTCAATGTCACCTCTGTCTGGTGCTTCAGTTCCTGAGAGAGAAAGTGGTGAGGATTAGTACAGTTTTCAGCGGGGAAACTGAGGCATGCACCAGGGCACTGCCATGCTCAGTTCAGAGAAATTCATAAATCCAGTCAAAGGTGCTCCATTCTGCCTCTCAGGCCACACTGCCCTTGTTTTCAGCTCCCTCTTTCCCAAGAGGTGGAAAGCGCAAGGGAGCCCCCCCAGGGATGCTTGGCGACATCCCTGCAAAGCCCTGCTTCCTCACCCACCCACCCACCTCCCCAGGCAGGGCCCTGCTCGCACCCTGGCACAACAAGTTCAATCCCCGGCTTCATCACTGCCTTGTCCCATCCTTCCCTCCCAAGGACAGGGAGCAGGGACCACCATGGCTCATAGGGTGGGTACAGCCTCCCACACTCCTCTGGTATCCTGCACCCTCTGTCCCCATAGCCTCCCATCATCTATCCCCTCCCCAGCACGGGAAAATTTGAGGGGACCCCAGCACTACAGACAGGCTCGGACTCATTCAGGCCAGTCCTATCTCGGCCAAGCACTCACCCTCCTGCCACGGTGACCAGCCCGGCCAGTGCAGCGGCTCTGGGCGCTCCGAGCTGGCCAGCGCTGGAGGCAGGAGGGCTCTGCAGGCCCAGCCCCGGCTCACCCGGATGATGCTCTGGCAGGTGGCGAGGGGCAGCCCCACCAGGCTTGTCCCGTTGACAGACATGAGGCGGTCCCCAATGCTCAGCTCGCCTGACCTCTCCGCAGGGCCCCCGTGCATGAGGTTGGCGATGACGACAGTGGGCAGGATGGAGCCCCAGCCTGACTCCACAACGGCGATGCCCAGGATCTCCCCCTTCTGCTTCCGGATGCAGACCTAGGGAGGACAAAGGCAGGTCACAGTCACCAGGATAGGGAGCCTGAGCCTTGGGCATCTGTCCCACCTCCCACATGGGTGTCCCGGGCTCAGAGCCAGCTGGGAGAGGGCAAGGGGAACCCAGATACCCAGTTCTCCACAAACCCCACACAGGCAGCTCTGTGGGGGAGAAATCATGGTTGCTCAAAGAGCCATGCAGGAAACAGGGAGGATGTAGCAGGTACTGTCACGCTGTCCCCCGCCCTCCAAAGCGGCTCTTACATCCTTGCAGTTCTCCTGCCTGGAGAAGTGGGTCAGCTCCGTGTTGTAGTGCTCCTGGTCCTCGAGGGCACGGCTGTACTGGCGAGGGCTCAACTCACTCGGGTTGATGCTGTTGGCCTCCAGAAAGCGCTGATAGGCCACGCCAAAGGCCTGCCCGATGGCCTGAGCAATGATCTGGGCCTACGGGAGGAGAAAGGTGTTTGTGCTATCGGCTCAGCACCATGGTGGACAAACTTGACCCACAAGCTGCCAGAGCCCAGCATGGAAAAAGCCTGGGAACCCCAAGGTCTCCCAGATCCTTTCCTACCTGGCTGGGCCTCTCCTCACACAGATTCCCCTTCTCTAGCTGAGCCCATCTGTGTGAACAGGGTGTCCAGGGAGGGCACCTTCCCCCTCTTTGTGCCCCACTGTGCACCCAGGAGCCCCTGGGTGTGGGGTTGCCACAAGACAGCCCAGCCGTCTCCACAGAAACTCAGAACACCCTGTCACAGCAGAATGGGGCCCAGGACCCCAATGCTGCCCTCCTCCCCAAGGGGCTCATGTGTGGTCTTACATCAGCTGAGTGGAAGACATGGCAGATCATCTTGTAGAGCCGCTTTTCCTCTGCGGCTTCCGCCCGTCGGGGCAGTTTCCGGCGAGCCATGAGCACCACAAGAGAGCCAATGTCAGCGATGTAGGAGATGGTCTGCAGGGAGTGATCCATCATGGCCTCCTGGCAAGAGAACAAGGGCAAGAGTGACGTTCAGCCCTCCTGGCTTGACAGGCACTGCAGGCAGCCTGAGAGCCAGCCAGGCACCTCCACAAACAGGGAAACGTTTGTGTTCAGTCTGATTCATATGTTGTCTCCACCAGCGTGCAAATCAAATACCTAACGTACTCTTGGGAGAAATCATGTCTGTGTTAAGACACAAGCAGCTCCTTCAGTTGACGGCTCATCTGCATCTCTGCTTGCTGCCAGGGGACAAGACAGCCTTTGCATCTTACTATAAGGAAGAAACTAATCCTGAGGCAAACTGCTCCAGAAATTTCAAGCCTCGCTCCCCCTGAGCTCAGGCTGGGAGCCCAGCTGTGCTTACAACGTGTAGTTTGAATGAAAAGCCCCATGCCACCATGTAAAGACAGCCAAACCACACACAACACATCTGCATGGGATATCTGGAGAGTGACACATCTCCTCCTGGCTGCCTACCCCTGTGCACAGGCCATCCCTGGGCATGACCCCACCTGTGTGGGCACAAATGGACATAAAGATGAGGTCCCAAGGTCAATAGAAAGGTTTCAGCAGCCCCAAAGCAATGTGCGTACCCTTGTTCCCACTCACCTGCGTGTCAGCTGTAAGCACCTTGATCCTCTGCGTGGAGACAAACAAGTCCACCTCCGTCATCGGCTGGGACTCCCCCTCCGGTGCCTGTGTGAAGTGTCCACGCAAGGTTACTGCTGCTGACAGGACTCCTGGGCCCTTGCTCCAGTACTGCAGAGAGCTGGGAAGTGCCCTCCGTGCATACCCCAGGCCTGAACACTGCTCGATGCCCCAGATGGGACAGCTGTGCCGAGCTGGTGATGATCATGCCTCTCCACCCTCCCTCACCTTGATCCTGTCCACGGCCTCTTGGGCCTGTGCCATGCGGACACTAGTCGGGGGATTCCTCTCTGAGACAAGCTGTGTGGAGCCCAGATACTTTGCCCCGAAGATCACACCATCCAGCAGATCCTCTGGGTCACAGGGGCCTGGAACTGAAACATCAGAAGGAATTAAGCAGTCAAAAGCACCCTCCACTCTGTCCAAGGACTGGGGTACCAGCTCCTACTGCCCATCAGCTTGTGCCCCTAGACACAGCAAAGCAGCTCCACATTTGGGAGATGGGCTCCTCGCATCACCCCAGGGCGGCCTTCTCCTTTGTCAAGCCTGAGGTGCACCCTGACATCCCTCCTGCTCCCCCTCCCAAGCCTGGGATCCCCTCTGGGCATCCCTGGAGCCCCTGCGTTAAACCTGGAGAAGGGGGAGTGGGGAATGAACCAGCCACCTGGAGATGGCAACTCCATCCTGCCACACATGGCAATAACCACTCTGCCCCTGGAAGGGCCCCTTTTCCAGCCTGGGTACAGAGCTGAGTGCTCCCTCCTTGGTAGGGACCCTGGAACACCAGCCACCCCCCTAGACCAGTGGTCAGAGCACAGGTCCGTGAGCCAGGACTCCTGAGTTCTTTTGCTATTCAAGCAGAGAAGCAACTCACCCTCTTTGAAGGCTGGACAGGAGGAGCAGGATTCCTTATTCTGCAAAGCAACAAGAGGGTGAGTGAGAGTCTGGATGGGAGCCTGTGCACTTAGAGCCTCCAGCCAGGCCATTTGGGAGAAGGTGCCAAGCCTTGGCACTGCAGCGACCAGACTCCAGAGCCACCCAAGGACAGAAGGGCACCCAGAGGACCAGGAGAACAGTCCTGGGGCTGGGGGGCCTGCTCAGACCCCGCTGATCTGTTCCCCAGGGGATGCAAGGGCACACAAGTGCCTTGATCACATTTAGAGCGGCAGGAGCCTGCAGCCACTACTGAGGGTCTTCTCTGGGCACCCTCAGCAGCTCAAAGCCATGTAAGACCCAGAAAGGCAACGCTTGCTGCCCTCTGTCCCACCAAATGCCCCACGAGGGAGCAAAGCCAAGGATCACTTCCCAGCTCACTGCTACCCCACTGTGGCCGCTATGCAATGCACTCACAGCCATGCTGCCTTTGGGTGGCTGCTCTGCCTCCTGGGCTGGAGTAGAGGACAGGGCCACCCACGCTGCCTCTGGGGAGCTGTCCTGGTTGTCCACGCAGGTGGAGTGGACCTCACAGAGCCCCTCTCCATAATACCAGCCACCAGAACATCCTTCCTCTGAGCTCTCTGGCCTCCCCAGTGCTTCAGGTGCATCCAGAGTGGCTGGTTCTTCTTGAGCCTGCAGCATCTCCAGATTAGTCCCAGCCAGGATGTCAGAACGGGCCAGGGGTGTCTCAGTGCTGGCCTCTGGCAGCCCCCCCTCATAGCACAGGAGGCTCAGCAAGTCCTCCCGATCGACCTCAGCAAAGAGCAGGCCGTGGCAAGGCCGGGAGCAGGCCGAGTGCTGGGCACAGCAGGGCCGCGTCTCCAGGCCTCTGCCTGTGGCTACATGCAGTGGGCAGGGCCGGCATTTGCCCTGGCACTCTCCATAACCCCGCGGGCTCCGCTCGCCCATCGCAGGGACAGCGCTGGTGTTCGAAGAGAGCGATGGTCCCTGCTTCGGGGCGGGCAAGTCATCGCAGATGTTAGTGCTGAGGGTCTGGAGCTGGGCTAGCAGGCCCTGGAGCTCCGAGGGCTCATCCTCCACATTCTCGACCCATTTGTCCCCACCCAGGCAAGCGCTGGCCTCGGGTGCCTCGTCCAGCTCCATGCCCGCCAGATCACCACTGCTCGGGGCTCGGGGGGGGGCTGTCTCCTGGGACGCGCTCCCTGCATTTGGTTTCCAGTTTGCAGTGACCTGCGGCCCTGTCACCTCTTCCTCCTCCATTTCTCTTCCCAAATCCTCACAAAGCTCAGCTTGCGTGCCCCCACCTCCTTTAAGGTCCGAAGCTGAAGCAGACTCTGGGATGGGCCCCGGGCTCCTCTGTCGACTCCTGGGGAGAGGCAGGTCCTGCCCGGACCTGTGGCTGGAGTGCAGGGTGACGAAGGGGGGCCCCTCCAGCCGCACGTCGCCCACGCTGTGCTCAGGAGCACTGGGCTGCACCAAAGGCCCTTGCTCCGTGTCCATGGCCGGCGGCTCTGGGGCTTCCTCACTGCCGAAATCAGGGGCTGCCGACGCAGTCGCTTGGAAATCCATGGTGCTCTCCATGGCGTTGCTCCCGCCTGCGGAGGCCGTGCCGCACTGGGGACAAAGGGGAGGAGGGATAGAGGGGCAGCAGAGGGATCCGAGGGTGGCTGCAGAGGAGCTGGGGGGGGGGGTCAAGGGGCCAGGAGGGGGCTGCAGAGGAGCTGGGGGCTGCAAGAAGCTGGAGAGGGGCCCGGGAAGGGGGGAGCCGAGTTGGGCTGGGGGTTGGGCTGCAGAGGGCTGGGCGGAGATGGGGGCTGCAGAGGGCCTGGGGCGGGGGGGGGGGGGGTGCAGAGGGGCTGTGAGGAGCCTGGGGGAGGACTGCAGAGAGGCTCGGGGTCCGGAGGGCGCCTGGAAGTAGGGGGGGGAAGCCCAGGAGCCTGCGGGGAGACCCGGGGAGGCCACAGAGCGGCCCGGCCCGGCCCGGCCCGGCCCGGCCCGGCCTGGCCCGGCCGGCGGCTGCGGCGGGGGGGGGGGGGGGGGTAGAGGGACCAGGTACCCGACCCTCCTCCCGGGCCCCGGCCGCGGCACTCCACCTCGCGGCGCCCCGGCCGGGCCGGGCCGGGCCGGGCCCCGGCCGCGCTCCCCGCTCGTCTCGCGCGAACGGGCCGGGCCGGGCCGGGCCGGGTCTCACCGCTTGGCAGCGTCGCCGACCCGTGTGAGCGATGATGCCGCCGCCGCCGCCGCCGCTCATGCGCATGCGCGGGCCGCACCGCACCGCCCCTCCCCGCGCCCGGCGCCCCGCTTCCGGTCGCCGTCGCGCATGCGCGGTCCGCGCCGCGCCGCCATGGCCGCCCGCGTGGTGGGGCGGGCGCTGCGCGCCGCCGTCTGCGCCGCGCCCGGCCCGGCCCGCAGCTACGCCAAGAAGCCGGGTGAGCGGCGCCGGGGGCCTTTCGCCCCCTGGGCTCGTCCCCACTGCGTGCCTCGCCCCCTGCCCCGTGGCTTGTCCTCGTGTCCCTCGCGGAGGCCTTGGCCCCCTCCCTCGTGCCTGCCCCGCGGCCTTGGCCCCTCACGCCCTTCCCCGGCTGCCTTCTGCGCCCCTCTCCGCCGGCCCCGTGCAGCTCCGTCCTGCCGTGCTCGTGTCCCCTGCCCGTGTCCGCTGCGCTGACCGTGCTCTTGTCCCCGCAGCTGCGAAGTCCAAGGGCAAGAACGTGGCGAAGGAGGACCTGAAGGGGCCGGAGGTGTGCACGGACCCCGTTATGCTCACCACCTACGCCATGGGGGTCAATATCTACAAGGAGGGTCCGGAGGTGGCCCTGAAGCCAGACTCTGAGTATCCCGACTGGTAGGTTGTGCCCGGCTCGCTGGCTGCAAGTGCAGGAGGGACCTAGTGTTAGAGCAGGGCCTGGAGGTTGGGACGTGCCTGGGTGGTGATAGGCACGGGTTTCTTGGTCCTGGCGTGGAGGGCTCCTCGCAGGGGGGGTAGCATGGGGGCAGCCTGTCTGTGCAAGACACCTGGGTACTCCAGCAAGGCCTTGTAAGTGGGTTCTTCCTGGTGGGCCCATCCTGACAAGGATGTCACGCTGGGCTGGCCCCTCTAATGCCCTGCAGCCGGGCAGGGAGGGAGTTTGTGGGGAAAGTGGTGCCTGCCTAGGCCTGGAGGCACAGATAAGTGTAGGAGAGATGGGGAACTGCTCCCCATTCTGGGAAGAGGAAGCTGGTGTTGATCTGCAGCCCAGAGACCTTCCCTGAGACCCAGGGGAGGAAAACAGACTGCACTGTGGTTGTAGTGGAGGAGGGACCTGGACACCCTGATCTCACACAGCCATTGCTTCATCCCCTGCCTGTCTCCTTCTTGCCACGGCCTCTCACATTCTCCATTCATCCCTCAGGCTCTTTGAGATGAACCTGGAGCCCCCCAAGAAGCTGGAGGAGCTGGACCCTGAATCGCTGGAATATTGGAGGCGCCTGCGGAAGTACAACACATGGCGCCGCAACAAATTGAAGAAGGGCAAGAAGCTGTAGGCCCAGACCCTGCCGTCCTCAGGGGCGCTGGAAGCTGCAGTGAATGTCAGCCGTGGATGTCGCTGGGCCGAAGTGCCCTCCCCTGCGTTTGGTCTCTTATTGTTGCTAAAAACTGATAATAAATCTATGGTCGTGCTGATGTCTCCCCTTCCTGAGGCTGTGGTGAGCCCAGACACCCTGCAACCTGCAAGCTCAGTGCAGGTGGCTCTCCAGCGACCTGTGTGTTTCCCCTCCCAGGGCCTGTCCCTGGTATATGCACTGCATCTTGCTCTGAGGATCCACTGGTGGCATTTGCAGCTAGCTGATCATGCCCCTTGCTGCTGGTTACCCTCAGGCCACAAATTCTGGTAGTTGTTGCTAAAACAGAAGCTTCGTTTTCTGCTCATAGAGGAGTTTAAGCTGCCAAACCAGCTCAGCTGTCTTCTGTGTGCTGCAACACCTGGGGAACTGTTTAAAGAGCCTACAGAGGAGGACAGAGGGTTTGCAGGGGAGATGCCTCCACTGGCATCACTGTGCCCCCCTTGAGAAAGGGGGTTTTGTGGACCTGGGCACCTGGGGCTCCCAGGGCCGCTTCCCTCAGTGGGGGAAGGATGGGGGATCTGGTTGGGCCTGCGGGGGCAGCAAGCGAGGTGCAGGGGGGTCATCGTGGTCCTTCCTGCTGGGTCATGTGCTCCCCAGGGCTCACAGCGCCTCCGCCACCACCCCGCACTCTCGCTTCCTCCCAACTAGGGCTGGTGGGGGAGACATCACCACACCAGAGAGAAGAGAGGTGTTCGCAAGGGAGATGTCTCGGGGTCACAGAGGGCTGCAGCTGCTGCGACACCTGGGTTTACAGCACAGTCCCTGGCCACAACTCCCCCAAACGCTTAGCAACGAGGGCTTCTTTGCTGCCCTGTCCCCGCGTGTCCGCAGCACGGAAAAGCGCACCAGCTTCCCCGTGGCTGTCTCCTGCCCCCGATCCCAGCCCCAAGCTGTGCAGAGAGGCCCTGGCTCAGAACCGCCCGGGTCCTTTATCAGCAAAGAAGGAGCATTGGAGCCACGGCCTGATCCACGGGCCCCGCAGCGTGCCCTGGACCGTGTGGGCCTCGGGGTGGCCCGAGACGCCAGGCTTTCCCCAGGGGCTGCAGGGAGGCTGGGCGAGCAGCTGGCGGGCGCCCACGCTGTGCAGCGCAGGAAGCGGCTCAGGAAAGCAGAAGTGCCGTTGGGGGGGGGGGGGCGGCGGCTTTTGCTTTTAACCTTCATTTCCTCTGCGTGGGGCTCGGCGCGCGCCGAGCTGCAGCTCGGAGCTGACGGCTCCGCGCAGGCTCCTCCGGCGGGAGGTGGGATCTGCCCTGGAGGCTTGGGCCGGACTGTGTCTGCAGGTGAGTGCCCCGGGCCTTCGAGGCGCTGTCCCTCTCTCCGTGCCCGCGCTGCTGCTTGCCCTCCCCTCGCCACCCTCCAGCGCACCCGGCCCCTTTAACTCGCCCACCACCAAAGTGCTGCACTAGGTGGGACCTTCCGTGCTCGAGCGCCCGCTGCTCCCTGGCTCCAGGGTTGGTCGGGCGTCACCCTGCTGCTGTGGATGAGCTGGCCCTGGGGACAAGCTCCCACCCCGCGTGTCTCAGTGGGGAGGGAGAAAGAGATGCAGGAGGAGGAAGGAGCCCTGTCCCCGGTGCCACCCACAGCCTGGGGCCGAGCAGGGCGGTTTCTATGCAAGGGGCAAGGAGGTTTGGGCCACGCTGCCTTGCTGGAGGTGCGAATTTGAGGGGAGCTGGGGCTGGTTCTGGCCCCAGCGCTGGGTGCTTGTCCCCTTTGCTCTCCCCTGCGTGCAGCTTGCATGGAGGATTCCTGTCCTGGGGCTCAGATTCATCTCCCCTTCCCCACTCCTGCCCCGATAGGCTCCTCTGGGTGCCCTGGCAGGGTTCAGGCTGCTTCCTGCCAGCTGGAGACACCACCAAGGTGATGGGCAAGGGGTTGCCTCAGCCTAGGGCTGGGCTAATGTGGACCTAGCTTTTTGCAGGATGCTGGGGGTGATCTGAGTCCCCTGTGCCACTGTCATGGCCCTTGTCCTCCAGGCACAGAGGAGGAACTTGTGGCATACCTGGCTGGCTGCCCACAGGCAGCACTCAGCAGGCCTGCCCGGCCAGCTTCCCCCTGCTCCTGGCACCTCTCCAGTGCGACTAAGGGGACCAAACCCTTGCTGGGCTTCCTGCAGGGCAACACGGCCACCCTGCTTGGCACCTCACTCTTGCAAGAACCACACAAACATCCCAGTCAACCTGGGCACCTCCATGCTGCCAGCTGGGATGTGGCAAGTCCTGCTGGGAGCTGACGTGATAGACTCGTGCTGGGTCCTGCTCATGCTCTTCATCCCAAGCCATCCCATGTTCCAGCCCCATGGACTCTGTTTCAGCTCCACTTGCCAGAGTAAAGCCATGTGATCTGTGAGAAGCTCCTGGAGATGCCCTGAGGGGTGCAGGCATCTGTCAGGTTACTCTGGTGATGACTCACACCCTCTGCATCCCTAGGCAGGCAGTGGCCAGGGACTTCACTCTTGGTGCTGGGACCGGGGCACCTGGCCAGGATGGCAGACTGGAGCATGCCCATTGGCTCCCTGGGTGAAGATGTGGTGGCGAGGCTCTGCGAGCTGCTGGACAACGCCAGCCGGGGCTGGCGCAAGCTGGCAGAGGTGGCTGGAGCTGAGAAACGCTTCAAGTGCAGGTAGGGATGTGGGGGCCATGGGCAGCAGCTGGGTCTGTCCCTGCACGAGGCATGTCCAGTGGTCCGTCCCTCACTGTTGATGGGTTGATGGCTCCAACCTGTCCCAGCTCCAGGTGACAAAATGCAGTGATTGGGCACAATACCCCAACAGCCAGGGCAGTGGGGCTGTGCAAGTACTGGGAGCCCTTTTCCATGCATGTGGGCACAGCCCTTCTGGTGGCTGAACAAAGGTCCCCATTGCCTGTTCACTTTGTTGTGGCCACAGCCTGGGATAGGAGGTGATGGCAAGTCATTTGGGCATTGCTGCACTCCAGGGAGGGAGGCTTTGCTGGGTCCCCATCCTCCCCAGGTGCCAGGGTGGGCCCTGTCTGCCTTGGAGCTGGGCTGTGGTGCTGACTGCTGGGGCCACTTTGCAGCGAGGAGGAGCTGGAGATGTGCTCACTGAAGGTGCTGGAGCCCCGTGGCAGCCCCACACAATGCCTCCTGCAGTTGCTGGCTGAACGTGACTGCAGCCTCAAGTACCTGCTGGGCTGCCTGGACAAGATGGGGCACACACAGGCCTACCAGGTCCTCAGCGGTGCTGGTAGGGACTGCCGGTGGGGTTGCATGGGGCCTGGAGGTGGGACCAAGGATGGAGGCTCGGCAGAAGAAAGTGAGGGAGAGAGGAAGAGCAGCTGATGGTCTCGTGCTCACTAGTGGGGCCCTGACCAGGGTGGGATGGAATGGAGTGCGATAGGATGGGATATGTCATGATGGGATGGAGTGGGATGTGGTAGGATGGTGTGGGATGGGTCAGGGTGAGATGGGATGGGAGAGGATGGGACAGGACAGGGTGTGTTGGGCTAGGATGGGGCAGGATGAGATGAGATGGGAATGAGACAGCGTGTGATGGGATAGGGTAGGGCAAGGTGAGAGGAGAAGGGGACAGGACAGGATGTGATGTAATGGGACAGGATAGGAAGAGATGGTTGGGATAGGATAGAGTATGAGAGGATGGGGCAGGATGTGATGGGATGGGGCAGGATGAGATGGGACGGGACAGGACCAAGGATGATTGGATAGAGCGGGGCGGTGCAGGACAGAGGTCTCAGCCAGCTAAGGTGGTTCTCTCCTCTCTTGCAGTCCAAGACATGATTCGCATCACAGTGCAGCCAGAGTCGCATAAGGTGACAGAGGGGACACGAGTGTCTCTGACCTGCTGGGCAACTGGCCCACCAGGGCTGAGTTACCAGTGGTTCCGCGGGAAGCAGGAGGTGAGGTCTCATTGTGGTTGCAAGACGCTGGGACAGGCTCGACCCTGCTCCTGGCACACAGAGTGGCTTTGGGCAAGTTCTCCTGGGGGCTTCTGGGCCCAGTCCATGGCAAAGGCACCCCAGTTGTCTCTGGACCAGCTCATGCCAGGAGGGATGGATGAGTGGAATGGAACTCCTGACTTGAGCTGTCTGAATCCTCAGTCCCTGACATCTTCCTGCTGTCTCCTAGCTGCCTGGAGCCACAGCCCCAGAGCTGGTGATCGACACAGCCACCCTGCAAGGCCAGCCCAGCTGGTACATCTGCCGGGTGAACTGTGGGGTCAGCTTTGTCTTCTCCAGGTGGGCCCACGTCCAGGTCGAGAAGAGCAGCAGCCCTAGCTCAGGTGGGCACAGAGATCTCTGTCCCCAGGCTGGTTCCCGCAGGGCGTCGTTCACTCCGTTGGGCTCTGGGCTGGTTCCTGCAGGGCATCATCTCACCCCACTCAGCCCTGGACGGGCTCCCGTAGGGCATCACTTGCCCTATCAGGTTCTGGCCTAGCTGAAAGGATCACTGGGCTTGCTGGGGTTGTGGTGGCCATGGAGGAGCTGAATGCACAAACCCTGGTTGTGCTGTGTTCCACATCCTCCTAGCGCCAGTCGGCTCATGGCCAGCACTTGCACGCCATGCCCAGCATCTATGGGTGCCAGGACCTGGGGGCTGGGGGTTTGGAGCTTGGATGGATCTGTACCCAGGGTTTGGCCCCAGGCTCTGCCGCATGTACTGAGCATCCTCACATCAAGCCAGAGGGTCCCAGCACAGCACAAGGGCTCCAGTGTGCCCTGGCTTGGCTGGGCGACAAATTTGGTGCACTGTCTCCTCTCCAGCAAGTGGGTACTGCCCAACCATGGTGGGGCTGCAGATCCTGCAGCAGCCACGGGCCTGTCGCTTGGCCGAAGGGGACACGCTGGTGCTGGAGTGCAGAGCCATTGGCAACCCACCGCCCCAGTACCAATGGTTCAGGAACCGGCGCCCCATGGAGGGTGCGCGGGCACCCCAGCTCCAGGTACTGCCACGAGGCCCCTTGCCATGCCTGGCGCCATGCAGGCTGTGCCTTGCAGCAGATGGCCCCCAGCTCCACTCCGTCCCTGGCAGGTGAAGCTGGTGACAACGGCTGAGAGGGGCAGCTATTCCTGCAGGGTGTTCAACCTCTTCCATGAGATGTGGAGCCAGGAGGTGGACGTGGAGATTGGTGAGGGCTCAGCACCATGCCTATGGCCAAGGCAGGCTTCCAGGTGGGGTGACAGCCCCGTCTAAGAGGTGACAACCAATGTCTCCTCCTGTTCCATCACACTAGTGTGGTGTATCCAGGCCATGTTTGCTTCATCCCCCTGTAAAGCCTTCCCGTGGCCTCTTCTGGGTGCCTCAGGCTTATTGGGAGGCTCTAACCCCATCCTGGGACACCATGATCACTGTTCGTGGTACAGCGCAAGAGCTGCTCCAGCGTGTCCCCATGCAATGCCAAGGTCCTCCCTAGCCCACTGGCCTCATCAGTGCCACCCTGTGCATCAACCAGCTCTCTCTAGCCTAACTCCCCCCTTCGCACTGTTACAGGCCCGCGTCTCTTCACCTCTGGAGGTTCCTGGCAGGATGGGGATGGAGGTATGTGCAGGCTTTGTCCTCGCTCGTCTCCCCCTTCCTGGAGCAGCATAGCTCTTCCTGGACCAGGAGATGGAGATGGTGCAAGACGTGGTGGGCTGGAGGCTGCCTGGCTCCTGGGCAGTTGGGCTCTCCCAAGGGGTCACCTTCTGCTTGTTTTTGCCCCTGGGGAGAGCCCACATGGATGCTCTCCGGTGGGACTGTGGTGCTCAGGGCTGGGGCACCCATGTTTCTGTCTTTTCAGGTGCCTCGGAGCATTGTAGCCCTGGACAGCTGTATGGTAAGAGTTCTTCCAGGAAACAACCTGTCCCAAACGGTTTGGCGACACTGGGGCTGTCACTGTCCCAGTTCCTGATGGCCAGTGTCACTCTGCAGGATCTCCTCTGCTCAGCTGGGCTCAGGCATGGAATGCTTGGGATGTAGCATCCTGGGGAGACTTGATCAGAGAGGCAGGGACCTGTGGTGCTGCAGGAGTACCACAGGCATGGGGACATTAGGCAAAACAAGGTGTCACCTCTGTAGGTGGTGGTGGTGGGGGGGACAGGGAAGCATTCCTGACTCTGTCCCCAGCATGTCCCTCTCCCATCCTGCCAGCCACCGACAAAGTGGCCCTGCTGATTGGCAACATGCACTACCTGCACCACAAACACCTGAAGGCCCCCATGGTGGACGTGCACGCGCTGAGCAGCCTCCTCCGCCAGCTCGACTTCAAGGTGGTCTCGCTGCTGGACCTGTGCAAGGCTGAGATGCAGATGGCCGTCAATGAGTTCCTCCTTCTCCTTGACAAGGGCGTCTACGGTACAGTGGGTCCTGCCATGTCTGTGCCCCTGTTGCCTGCCCACAACTGGGGTCCCTATTCATCAGGATGTCTCCAACCCTGGGGGTATCAGGACAGTTTGGGGCTAGGGGTCTTGTGGGAGAAGCTGGGCAAGGAATAGCCTAAACCAGGGCAAGAGTAGGAGCTCAGGGATGGGTAGTGCAGCCCAAGCTGAAGGAAAGACCCAGACTGTACAAACACTTGCCCTTCCACTGCAGTGGACCAGGGCAGCTGGGAGCAGGGTTGGCATTGCAGAGGGGGTTGCTGAGATTTGTGGGATGCCAGAATCTGGAAGGAGGCAGAACCCTGAGAAATGAGGAGGGAAAAAACCCCCTGTCCTCGTCCCACTCTCAGGTTTGCTTTACTATGCTGGGCATGGCTATGAGAATTTCGGCAACAGCTTCATGGTGCCCATCGATGCGCCCGGCTCCTACACCTCGGCCCACTGCCTGTGCGTGCAGCGCGTGCTGCGGAGCATGCAGCAGCGCCACACTGGCCTCAACATCTTCCTGCTCGACATGTGCCGCAAGAGGTGACCAAGTCCTGCCCATGAACCAAGGCGGGAGGTCCTGGGTTGTGGGCATGTGGGTGCTCACCACCAATAGGGTGCCCCAGTGAGACCTAGAGGAGGACAGCAGGACCCTGGAGTCCCATGCAGGCAGTAAGCACCTGGCAGGCACCCAATGGGATCATCTGGGTCCACCACTGGGGAGACATAGCTCCTGGGAAAACTAGAGTGTTCCCTGTGGGTTTGCGGCACGTAAAGCTCTTGGCAAGCAGGCTCCCCAGGCACAGGAGAGACCACACTGGTGTGTCCAAGCAGGCAGTAGATGCCCCTAGCTGTCCCACCACCCACTGCATGGGTCCCAGCAGCCCTTCTTTTCCAGGAACCTCAATGATGACATCATCCCGCAGGTCGGGGCATTGCAAGTCACAGCCAACATCGTCTTCGGCTATGCCACGTACGTCTCCATCTTCACCTTTCCCCGGGGATGCAGGCAGCAGGCCTGAGTCTAGGCAAACTTGCTTGGGTCCTACCATGCTTTGGGGCTGGTGGGACATGTTTCTTTGTGGCCTGGAGTGGGGACAGGGCCCAGCACCCCAACCAAGCTGTTCCCTGCACGTAGGTATGGTACATATTAAGCAGTATTGCTCCAGGTCAGATTGGCTCCCTTCCGGTCAGTGCCATTGGTGCTGTGGTGCATGAAGGAAAGTCTTAGCCCCAGATTCCTTTGTGGGAAGGGAGAAGCTCACAGTGGTGCTTGGGCTGATGGTGCCCAAGGGAATTCAGTAGTGAGGGTCCTCTGGAGCACAAGGATTGGGTTGACGATGACCAGGAAGGGTGATGACACTTTAAGTGTCCAGGATCCAGCCAAAGCCCCCACCTCATCCTGGCATGGCTGTTGAATGTGATATGTCCAGTTCTGGGGCTTGAGTCTGGGTCCAGCCTCACGCTGAGGATGCAGCTCCAGATCAAGAGCTAGTTCTGGAGGAACATCATGGGGACAGGAGGACCCCAGTGATGGAACCCACATCTACTTGTTGATCTCGCAGCTGCGCAGATGCTGAAGCTTACGAGCTGAGCCAGGGTGAGCTCTCCAATGGCATCTTTGTCAGCTTCCTCAAGCGCTGGCTGCTGGAGGACGAGAAGATCACAGTGCTGCTGGACAAGGTGGCCGAAGGTGAGTCGCAAGAGATGGGAGGCAGCCAGCGAGGCTCCCAGTCCTCTCAGACCCCCTCCTCCTCCTGCAGACATGGGTACGTTGGAGATCACTCGGGGTCGGCAAGCCTTGGAGCTGCGCAGCAACCTCTCAGAGAGACGAGCCCTCACAGACCCCATCCAACCAGCTGAGGGCCAGGATGAGTTGTCTGTCAGGAACCTGCAGTGGGCCAAGGCCCACGGTGAGTGTTGCACCCGCCTTGTCCCCATGTGCTTCTGGCACTCATGAGGTTTTGGAAAGGGAGGTCCAAGAGATGGTGGGATAAGGTGATGGGCAGCACCTCCCTGGACCTTTCTCCCAGCCTTTCCTCTCTGCTCCAGGAAAGAGAAATCCCCCAGCCCAACCCCTATGGAAGCTGCCAGCCCCAGGGCAGGAGCTTCAGGCTGGAGACCCTGCTCCAGGGAGACCTGCTCTTGCTATAAGAGCCCTGCAGTGGCTGCTCCCCAGTGGTTGAAGCACTGGCCCCATCCGTGAGCATCCCCAAAGGTCCCAACTCCATGCTCGCTGTCTCCCCAGTCCTGCCAGAAAGCCGGCACCTCCACTTTGACTGCGGGGTCACCGTCCAGCTGGGCTTTGCTGCCGAGTTCTCCAACATCATGATCATCTATACTCGCATTGTGGACACCCCAAAGGATATCACCAAGTGTGAGGCCAAGCTCACAGACATACCAGAGGTGAGAGCTCGTTTCTAAAACCTCTGGGCATCTGCTCCTGGTGACGTGGTGTTGGACAGGGTCCTGTTGGGCCCTCAGTGATTTTCATGGCCAGGCATTGTCTGAGACAGGAGCTGGACGTGGATCTCAAATTCACCAACAAGGAGAGCCCTGAGGAGGTGGGCAGCCCACTGTCTCCAACCTGGAGCCTTGATGTCCCCTCCTGCTGCCTCTACAGCCGGCTCTGCAGTCTGCAGAAACTGCGGGTAAGAGCTGTGCTGGGCTGGAGGACGGTGACATTGGCACTGCCTGGTCACTGTCCCCAGGGTTGGCTCTGCCAGGATCTGCTGTGGGTCTGCCCATGCAGCAAGGGGACAAGTCGATCCTCAGAGCTGGGCCAAACAGCTCTGGACACGGCGATGTCAGGGCCACGCCGTCCCCACGAGCTTGGGCCACGCCGTCCCCATGAGCTTGGGCCATGCCGTCCCCACGAGCTTGGGCCAGGCCGTCCCCATGAGCTTGGGCCACGCCGTCCCCACGAGCTTGGGCCAGGCCGTCCCCATGAGCTTGGGCCACGCCGTCCCCACGAGCTTGTGCCACGCCGTCCCCACGAGCTTGGGCCAGGCCATCCCCATGAGCTTGGGCCACGCCGTCCCCATGAGCTTGGGCCACGCCGTCCCCACGAGCTTGGGCCAGGCCGTCCCCATGAGCTTGGGCCACGCCGTCCCCATGAGCTTGGGCCACGCCGTCCCCATGAGCTTGGGCCAGGCCGTCCCCATGAGCTTGGGCCAGGCTGTCCCCATGAGCTTGCGCCACGCCGTCCCCATGAGCTTGGGCCAGGCTGTCCCCATGAGCTTGGGCCACGCCGTCCCCATGAGCTTGGGCCACGCCGTCCCCACGAGCTTTCCCCCACGCTACTCACTGGTGCTTTGCAGCAGGAGCTGGTGTTCACCGTGTGCCTGCAGTACCAGTACCGGGGCGTGGACGACTTTGTGGAGGAGAGGCAGATGGTGAACGTGGGGAAGCCGCTCATCGCCAAACTCAACCTGAGGCTTGGCGATGGGCCGGATGCCTCTGCCCAGCCCAACCCGGATGCCTCCGTCTCGCTGCCGGGCTCCGAGGCCTCTGGAAGCCCCCTGTCCGGCTCACCCCCGGGCAGCTGGGCGCCCGCCGACGCTCGCTGGATGAACACCCCCGAGGAGAACCTGAGCCCCGAGATCCCCAGCTCGCACTCCCTGTAGACGGGCAGCACGGCCCCCCCATCCCCACCGCGGTCCCCTCCGGCAGCTGCAGATGCCGCGGCGCTGCCACATCCCTCCTGCCAGGGGGGGCCAGGAGCCGGAGGGAGCAGAAGTGCCAAGGATGGAGCTGAGCCCCATCCTGCCCCGTGCCGGGGCTCCCCAGGACGCTGTGGGGTGCAGGGCTCGCCACACGGCACCACCAGGACCCCCAGTGCCGGCAGGATGGGGCTCAGCGGAAGGGTCCGGGCTGCGGTGCCGGGGGTTTGGGGACTCCCCCAAATATTTTGGCTGTGTGTTTGGGGCACCGGGGATGGGGCGTTTCGCTGGGGCGCCGCTCAGGGCCAGCCCCGCGCGTGGGTCACTTCCAGCCCCACGTCCCAGCCAGGCCGGGTGCCGCCGGCATCGGCGACACGGTCCCCCCCCCGCCGCCGGGCGCCGCCGGGACCCGCAGGTGGGCGCGGAGCCGAGGACGGGGGACCGGCCCCCGGCCCCAGCGGGAGCCCCCCGGGGACGGGGATGGGGTGGGGGGGGGGGGCAGAGTGCCCAAACGCCGCGGCTCAGCCGGCGCGCGAGGCGTCGCGCCGGGGCGAGCTTGGGCTCGTTCAGGCCTAGGAGAAATAGAGAGAAATAATCAGATTACGGGGCAAATCCAAAGGGAGGCGATTAACGGGGTGGGGAGCGGGAAGGGGCCGGCTCGGCCGAGGGGCGCGCTGTCCCCGCGCTGTCCCCGTGCTGTCCCCGCGCGTGCCCGCAGCCTCCGCGGCGCTCCGCCGGCTCGCCGCGCTCCGCGGGCGTCTCTGCGCTGGTGCCGGAAGCGGCGCCCGCCGCGGCCCACGGGCTTTTCCCCCAGGAAAAGCGGAAAATATTAGGAAAAGCAGCTCCAAATGAACCAAACTCCTGAAAGCACTCGGTGTCTATCCCCCAAGAGCAACAAATTTCCTTTTATTCCTGTTAGCTAGAATGACATTAATGGGGGGTTTTAAGGTTTTTCTGGGTTTAAAAGGCGTTATTATTATTTTTTTTTCCCTGCTGGAAATACCTGCGGAAAAAGTTTCTGCGCCGAGCGAGGGGGTTTGCCGGGCAAGGGGTGTGTGGCTTCGCGGGAGGTTGCCGGGGGGGCCCTCGGCCGGGCGTCCCCCCAACCCACCCCGAGCACCGCTCGGGTGTAACCTCATCACCTCCGCTCCAACCCCCAGTGCAAATTAGCTCATTTGAATAATTTGCATACCCCCCCCATGCCTTGAGGGAGCCACGTTCCCTGCTGCATGTCTCCCCCCCTCCCCCCCCCCCCCCCCCCCCCCGGTTCCCAGCTTCCAATTTTGGGCTGGGGGGTGGGGTGGGAGCTGAGAAGGGCTCTCGCCCCAATTAGGCTCCAATTAATCGGGCCAGGGAGGTGGGGGGGGGGAAGGGGAAGGAGGGGGGGTTCCCCCGGGCGCTGGCGCCAGCCCCGCTCGGCCGCCCCAATTACGGCGGGGGGCGGCGGCGGCCCCCGGCCCCGCTCAGCGCGGCCCTCGCCCCGCTCAAGCCCTATTACTTCCGCGGCCTTTGCTTCATTGTGGCCGCGCTGCCGAGCCGAGCCGAGCCGAGCCAGGCCAGGCGGGGGGGGGGGGGGGGGCAGCATCGATTATGCGTTTAATGGCTCGTTAAGGGTTTAATTGTCACTAACGAAGCAGACGGAGCCCGAGCGGGACTGCAGGGGACGAGGACAGGGACGAGGAGCCGGGTCTCGCCGGGGTCAGCGGCCTGCCGGCCCCCGGCGGCTCCCGGCTGCCCCCGAGGCCCACGGGGGGGTGACACACACACACACACACACACGCAGGCTCGGGAGGAGGCCGCGGGGGGGACCCTGGGGGCCGCCCCGGCTGGGGCCCGGCGCCGCTCGGCCTAGCGACGGCGGAGCCGGTTCCCCTCCAGCGAGCAGCCGCCGCCACCGCCGGGCCCCCCTCCACCGCCACCACCGCCGGGCCCCCCCTCCACCGCCACTGCCACCACCGTCAGGCCCCCCCTCCACCACTGCTGGGCCCCCCTCCACCGCCACCTCCGCCGCCGGGCCCCCCTCCATCACCGCCACCGCCGGGCCCCCCTCCATCGCCACCACTGTCACCGCCGGGCCCCCCTCCATCGCCACCACTGCCGCCGCCGGGCCCCCCTCCATCGCCACCACTGCCACCGGGCCCTCCTCCACCGCCGGCCCCGCCGCCGCCCGGCACCTGGCCGGCAGCTGGCACCCGAGGCGGCGGGCGCCCGAGGCGGCGTGAAGCCCGGCCGGCCCCGGCGGGGACGCGAAGCCCGGCTGGCCCCGGCGGCGGCGGCGGCGGTGCCGGGGCGGCCGCGGGGCCCCGGCTCCAGAGCACGCGGCAGCGGTTCCGAGTCATCTCTTTACTCAGGGTACAAGGGCCTCGCCGGGGCCGCCGGCTGTGCCCCGACACAGCTAGGAAAAAAAAAAAAAAAAAAAAAAAAAAAGAATCTCCCCGCCGAGGATTCCCTATGAAACTAGATCTTTTCTGATTGTTTTTGTTGAAATCTGCAGCGTAAAAAAAAAAAAAAAAAAAAATAATAATAAAGGGGAGGGGAAGGGCTGCGCGGGGCAGAGCCGCCTCGCTCCCGCGGGCGCCGCGAGCCCCGGCTTCGGGGTGTCCCCGGCTCGGCTCCGCTTCCCCAGGCCCGGCCGGGGGCTCGCTCCGCTGCCCGGCTCCGGGGGGGCGGCCCGGGCCAGGCCTGGGCTGTCCCTGCGTCCTGGGGCGGCTGGTGGCCGGGGGGGGGGGGGACGCTGGGACGGCAGGTCTGAAGGATCCGCGGTCGCCAACGTGCTCTGGCGCGGAGCAGCCCGGAGGGGACACGGAGAGGCTTCGGTGAGGCTGCCGGGGGGCTCGCCCGTGCCTGGGGGGCTCCCCAGCACCCTGCTTGGCTTCCTCGGCACCACGGCTCGAGCGGGAGGTGTGGATGCGACCAGCGTCTCTGCACACCCCCCCGTCCCCCACCGGCACCGTCCCGGGCGCCGGTGTCGGACCGGCGTCGCGGCCGGGAGCGTCCTGGCGTGTCCCGCCCCGGGGCTCGCCGGCACCGGGACGAAGCCAGGCGCGGGGGGCAGGAGCCGGTGGGGAGGGGGGGACACGGGGAGGAAGGGAGCGTTCATCAAATGGGCTGCCAGGTTTTGTCAATGGTCTGAATGTGCTCCTTGGCTTTCATGCGCAGCGAGGCGATGCTGGAGCTCCTCTGGTCGACGTCCTCCAGCGGGTACTTGTCCACAAAGGTGGTGCCGCACTGGTAGGCGGCGGGGGCCATGGGCTGCATGCTCTGCGCCATCGGCGGGGGGGTGTTGAGGAAGGAGTGCCCGCCGTAGGGGGGCTGCAGGGCCTGGGGTGCACCCATGAAGCCGGGGATGCTGTGCACCGTGGTGGCGCTGGAGATGGGCGACGTCAGCCACGGGTCCAGCGGGAGGGAGTTGCTCATGGGGCCGACGGTGGCTGTCATGGGGGGCCGGTTGAAGGACAGCATGGGGGTGTCGTGGAGCTTCATCGAGCTGGCCTCCATCTTCTCCTGCCGCCGCCACTTGGCTCTCCTGTTCTGGAACCAGACCTGCAAGGGAAGAGGTGAGATGGTGACCTTGTGGAGGCTCCATCATGCCCATCATGTCCCATGGGGCTGTCCCATGCCCGTGCCGGGTGCTGCAGGTGGAGTGTCCAGCCTGTCCCCATCCCTGTGGCTTCCCGCGCAATGGCAGGAGGGATCAGGGACCTTCCAACCATCCTCTCCTGTGTCACCTTGGGCAAGGCAGAACTGCTGGGCAAGTGATGACTGAAGGGCTGCCTCGTCCTTGGGGTTTCCTCAGGACACATTTCCGTCAGCCCAGGTGAGACTGTCTCTACCCTGGGGTGCGTTTCAGGGCAGATTTGCAGCCAGGAACCTTGCGACGATCACTGCGGACGCCAGCGGGGCTTGGACATTACCGCCGTGTGGATCCAGCCTTGGGGACAGCTGTGGTGGCAGGGGCAGCTCAGCTCCTGCTGACTTGCAGCCGTTGGTGCCCGAGGTCGCACTGGTGCCACCGGGGCCCAGGGACACTCAACAAAAAAGGACCCATTTGCAGCCGGATTGGTTCCCTGACCTGACTCAGCGTCTGGCTCCATGAGCACTGGGACCAGCGCAGAGGAGAGGGGGGACATCTGGAGACTGCCAACCACCAGGAGCCGTAAATCCCTACGTGCACTGCAGCAGGGTCTGCTGAATGAGCCGTGCACCTAGAAGCTTTGTTCTGAAACCCGGGGAGGAAAAAAGCATTTCTTTACAAACTTTCCATATTCGAGGAACTGTCACACACCAGAAAGCCTAAAATGTCCAAATCTTTGAGGTTCTTGTGCTTTCCCAGCCCTAAAGACCTGAAAGAGATCACGAGGGGCTGGAGTTTGGCTGCTTTCCCGCAATATCAGCCGAACTGATAAAAGCAACTGCCCAGGCCGACGTGCCCTCTCCTGGCGCCTCTGCTCTGCAGATCCCAGATCCACGGGGCGCTCAGAGCCTGTGCGTGCCGAATGCCACCGTCCCCATCTCCACTGGAGGGCAAGGCTTCCTCCGAGCGGGAAACCTGCATCCAACCCTGCTTTCCCACGGATATTTTTTTTCTCAGTCCCACTGCCTCCCCACGGAGCCCGGACAGGCTCCTTCCCTTCTCTGCCTCCGTTTCTCTACCTGTAAAATGCGATAAAGCTGTGCAGGTTTTCTTGGGAGAGTCTCAGGATGCAAAGGGTTCGGTGAAATACTTAAAACTCATCTCCCTGCCTAAACGCGGTCTCTGCCTCATTGCAACTTGACTGGTTGAACTGGGGGGTCCTTCGCTCGCTGTATGTGTACTGATAATTAGCTCTCCTTGTTAATTAGGGTGCTTTCCAGCGGAGGTGCCATCTGGCCCCGCTTCGGCGCGTGGTTTGCAGGGAAGGGATCAGCTTTGGCCAAGCCGCCTGCCCTGAGCCTCTCGGGGCCGGTGGCAGCGCCGACCTGCCGAGCCAAATCTCAGCTCTGCTCTCCCGTCCTGAGACGTCAGGCGTTGGGGTAGGATCTTCTCCCCAACGCGTGGCCCGGGCAGGGCCGGCGTCTGCATTGCCCCACGGCTATCCCAGAGCGGAATATGGGGCTGGACTGGCATGGACCCACGGCAAAGCCCTGGAGGTGGCCCTGCGCTGAGCACGTGCAGCCCTGGCTGGGCCTGATCCTCGTGGGACTGGCCGTAGAGCCTGGCATCCTTGTCGTGGCCAAGATCTTGGCAGCCTCCTTCAGCGGTCTGACAGTTTAACACGGTTTTCTTTTCTGGTGCTAAACTAAGCCGTGGTCGTGCTCTGCCACCCCAGAGCTGGCTGCATTTCGGCACTGCCTGGAATTATTTTAGTGTCCCAGGACTGCAGCCCCCCAGTGTATTTATACGCTGGCTCCGCAAAAGCAGCCTGCAGGACATAAAAAACTCCAGTACCATGGTTAGGATTGGGTAAAGTCCTTTGCAGGCCTCCTTGAATGGAGAGAGCTGGCAAAATTCCTATGAAAACTCATCCCAAATGCAAAGAAGTTTTGCTTTTAAAAGCGGGAGGTGGGAAACGGAAAGGCAGGCTTGGGAGTTGCTGTCTCTCCCCTGCTTTTCCATGGCTTGGAGCACCATAAGGACACCAGCCCTTTCACCCAGGCGGCTGGGCGAGGAGGAGGCTGGAGACCTGACTCCTTCTTCAAGGAAAGGGGAAACTGAGGCCCGGAGCGAGGCTGCAGGCACCTCCTGCTGCCGAGCAGGGCCGGGCTTTACCTGCTCCCCGCAGATCTGCTTCCCGCTGCGAGCCCCCTACCTGCACGCGGACCTCCGGCAGGTTGACCTTCATGGCCAGCTCTTCGCGGCTGTAGACGTCGGGGTAGTGGGACTTCTCGAAGGCTCGCTCCAGCTCATGCAGCTGGTAGGTGGTGAAGGTGGTGCGGTTCCTGCGGTGCTTCTTCTTGGGCTGCTCCTCCTCGACGGCGTCCGGCGGCGTGCCCTCGCCGTCGCCCGGCTTCCGCAGCTCGCCCAGCTCCCCCTCGCACTTGTTCAGGAACATGTCGGTGCCTGGAAAGGGGGCGGCGGGGTCAGCCGGGCCGCAAGGCCCCGGCCCGGGCTCAAAGCAGCGCCGGAGCTGGGCGTTTGCGGAGCGAAGTTTGCTCGCGCCTGCCCTCCCCGCGTGCCATCCGCGACGCCCGCTTCGGAGCTGCCGTCACCCGGGGCACCCCGTCCTGCTGCGGTGCCACCGCGAGACCTGGGAGCCGGTGCAACCCTTGCACCAGGGCACCCCTCGCACCCGTGCACCTCCTGCACCCAGTGCACCCGGCCGCCCCTTGCACCCAGCGCGGACAGAGCAGCGCCGCGGGCTCCCGGCACCCGCTCGGGGCACCCAGGCGGGCAGATCCCGGGGCCGGAGGTGGCCAGGAGGAACCGGCCCAGACCCGGGGTGCGCAGCCCCTCCGGCCCGGCTCTTTAGTCGGTTATGCAAAGGCGTAATCCTCTCGCCCGCCGGCACGCTCATCCCACGGCGGCCCGCTGCGGCATTGCCCAAGCGGATTTGCGCGGGGCAGCGCGGGCCCGCGGGGCTCGGCGGCGCGGGGCGGCGCGAGGGGAGGCGCGGGCAGGACCCGCTGCTGCCTCCACCGCCCCGGTCTCTGCCCGCGGTTTCCGTAGTGCCGTCGCCCGGTCTCTGCCTCAAAAAGGCGCTTGAGCACGCGGGCTTAGAAGAAGTAACGCTACAAATGCCAAGGGGGTAATACAGCAAACCGAAGCCAAAAATAAAAAAAAATAAAATAAAAATTACATTTCACCTAAAACCTCCGTGCGGTTTTAGGAAACCGCCAGCTCTGAAAACCGATGCAAACGCATCTCCGTGCTGGCGGGAAAGCGACCCAGCCGCACGGCGCCTTCCTCTTCCCAGCCCCACGGCTCTCCCCGTGGTGTCGGGCCGGGGGGGGGGGGGCCCCCGGCGACGCCTTCGCCCGAGGTGCCGCGGGCAGAACGGGGCTGCTGTTAAACCCGTTTCTCCCCCCAGCACCATTTTGGCTTTCCGAGCGCGATCGCAAAGCTTGAAATTACTCTAAAGCGCCAACCCCAAAGCCAAGTGCCGGGAGGAACCAGTGTTGCCGCCCGGCGCTCGACCCGAAGCCGGGGGGGGACGGAGATGCCCAGTGCCGCGGCTCCCTCCCCCAGCTAATAACCTTTTCCTGCACGTTTATAAGCGTTTTCAACCCTTGCAACATTTCATCTTTAAGCTTTTTATCCAGTATCTGCAATCTTTCTGCAGTATTTGCTGGGGATTAAGAGCCCCTTTCTACCACGGGGATCTAGTCAAACATGAAAATCAGGCAGAAATGCATAATCCTGGGGCACTTCTGCCGAGGGAAAGGTGCCTGCGGCAGAAACCTCGGTGTCCGCGCGTGCACCGCGTGCAGCGCACGTGCGCCGTGCACGGCCTGCGTGCGCAGCGCCTGCAGCACCCGCAGCAAGTGTACGGCGCGGCGCCCGCCGCCGTTCCCGCCCCGGGGGCGCGCGGTGCCGCGCGGCGCGTCCCGTGCGGCGTGCGCGTCTGCGTACTGCGCGTGCTACACGCAGCGTGTGCCCGGCGCGTCCGTGCACCGCCTGCGCGTGCCGTGCGTGCGGTGCGCACGGCCTCGGCCGCTGCCGCCGGTGCGGGGCCGGGGCCGGGGTGGGGGTCGGGGGGGGTCGCAGCGGGGCACGCCGGTGTCACCGGCGGCGGGTGGGGGGCGGCGTGTCCGGGCGGGGGGCCGGGGGGGCGGCGGGGCTGCTGCCGCTCTCGCTCACCCTCTTCGCATTGGCGCGACGCAGCATCTGCAAGGGAAGGGAGAGAAGGGAGAGGCAGCGTGAGCCGCCGGCCTGGCCCCCCCGGGCCCCCCCCGGGGCCCCCCCCGTTCCCCCCCGGACCCCCCATGTCCTCCCTCACTGTGCGATGCCCCAGGGCCGGGGGCCGGATGGGGCAAGGGGAGAAGGGCAGGGTGGGAGGGGAGGGATGGGGACGAGACGGGGGGATGGAGGGAAACAGGGTGATGGGGAGGGGTCAGGGGTGAGATGGGGCAATGGGGGGGACGGGGGTGAGATGAAGCAATGGGGGGATGGGGCAATGGGGGAGGACGGGGGTGAGATGGGGTGATGGTGGGGACAGGGGTGAGACAGGGCGATGTGGGGATGGGGTGAGATGGGGCGATGGGGGCGACGGGGGTGAGACAGGGTGATGGGGGAGATGGGGGTGAGACAGGGTGATGGGGGGATGGTTGAGATGGGGCAGTGGGGGGAAATGGGGCTGAGATGGGGCAATGGGGGAGGACGGGGGTGAGATGGGGCAATAAGGGGGGGACAGGGGTGAGACAGGGTGATGGGGGTGACAGGGGTGAGATGGGGCGACGGGGGCGGCCCGTAGCCTGGGCCCAGGGCCGACGTGGGGCCGTGTCGCCCCCGCCCCGAAACGAAGGCAGCGCCGGCTCCGCGGAGCGGGAGCAGCGACCGTGGGAGCCGACGGAGCCGACCAGCAGCGGGAGCGACGGCCGCGGGAAAGGGGGGGCGAGAGCCGGCCGCCGCGCGGGGCCCAACCCCGCCCGCGCGCTTAAGCAGTATATAGGGCCGTATAGGGGCGTTTGGGGCTATATAGGGGCATACAGGGGTATATGGGGGTATATAGGGGTATATAGGACCCCTATACGGGCTCCAGCCTGGGGCGGCAGCTCCAGCCGCCCCCCCCACCCCATCCCCTCTAAAGAGAAGAAGCCGCCGCTCTTCCAAAGCGTTTCGGGGAACGCTTCCCGGGAATGGGAAAACCGTCGGCTGCTGCAACGGGCAGGGCCGGCCGCGTCCCCTGCGCCCGTGGGGGTCACTCTGGGGCAACTCCGGGGGGGGGGTCGAGCACCTCGGCTTTCAGAACGGAGCGGGGACTGCCAAGGGCCGGCGGCGCCGGGGGATTTGCCTCTCTTCTGCTCTGCTCTTAGACGCACTTTTCCCCCCTCTGCAGTTTTAAAAGGAGCGGGGGGGCTTTTTCCCGTTGTTAAATGCCCCAAAATGAACGAACGCAGCAAGGAGCCCAGGCTGAGCGGTGCAAAAATAAAATAAAATAAAATAAAAAAAATAAAAAGCAGCAAACGCTGGGGACGAATAAATAACGTTATCCCTCCTCGGCGCCCCTCGCTTTCGGGACGATGAGGCTTTTAGCCAAATTGATAATTTTGCCTTTTTTTTTTTTTTTTTGGCTTTTTGAAACGATCTTTTGCATTTCGAGCAAGGGAAGGAAGCCGTGAGGAAGCGCCCGGGGCTTTCGGGGGCCCCCGCTCCCAGGCTCCTCTCCCCCCCGGCCGCAGCCCAGGCCTCTCCCTCCGGAGACGCGCGCTTCCCTCGGACGCGCCTGCCCCCGAATTCGCATAAAACGCCGTTACCTGCTGGGCCCAACTTGGATTTTCCAGGAGTATTTAACTTTGACGGTCCCTCCTGGGAACCAAACAAGCGGCTCAACCTCACCAATCTTGCAGCTTGGCAGCCAAAGTTCCCTCTAGTCTTCTTATTTGTCACAGAACCGCGGCGCTAAGGCTCGGGAGAATCTTTATTTAGTGTTGCAGATGTCACCGGGCCCCGCAGATTGGAAATGAGTCCAAAGGATTAAGACGAGGTTATTAATTGGAGGCCTTCCCCTTTAAGAATGATTGACAGTTACTTTCTGGACAAGTAATTGCTCTAAATGTCCCTCCAGCGCAGGGGCCGGGGGGGTCTGGGGATGGACAAAGACGGGAACTGCCTTCCCCACTCGGATTGTCTCCCTACAAAGGCGTCCTGCTGGAGTTTTCCTTGTAATCCCCTCATTATTGGAGAGGAAAAGAATTAGAAACACAGAGAGAGGAGAAGAAAGGCAAAGGGGCGGCGGGGGGAGGAGGGAGAAAGAGAAACAATTTCCTTTGGCTTCTCCAGCACCGCGGAGCCTTTCCCGGGGTTAAGGGATTCGGGGAGCATCCCTGGCCCCGGGGGAGGCACCCTGCGAGGATGGGGGACGGGGCGGCGGGGGTGGCCTCACAGCAGCCCTGGCAGCGGTGGGACTGCGCAGGGCGACCGGGCGTAGGGGAAAGCCATGGGGACCAGGCATGGGGACCTGCCACGGGGACCTGCCCTGGGGACCAGGCATGAGGGCCAGCTGAGGGAACTGGCCATGGGGACTGGGCAGGACCAGGCACGGGGCCGAGGCTGAAGGACCAGCCATCGGGACCAGGCGTTGGGACAAAGCATGGGGACCGGGCATGAAGACCAGCCATCAGGACCAGGCATGGGGACCAGACATGGGGACTGGGCATGAGGATCAGCCACTGGGACCAGTCATGGGGACCAGGTAGGAGGACCAGACATGAGGACCAACCACGGGCACTTGGCACAGGGACCAGGCATGGGGACTGGGCACGAGGCCCAGAAGTGGCGAGTAGCCAGGAGGACCAGCCAAGAGGACCAGCCATGGGGACTGGGCATGAGGACCATACATGAGGAGTGGGTATGGGGACCAAGCATGGGGCCTGGGCATGAGGACCAAGTGTGGGAACCAGACGTGAGGACCGGGAATGAGGATCTGTCACGGGAACCAGGAATGAGAACGAGGCATGAGGACTGGTTGTGTAGAGCGGGCATGGAGACTGAAAATGGGGACGGGCCGTGGGGAGCGAGTGTGGGTGGCTGGGGCAGAGGGCAGGTTTCCCCCCTCGCACGAGGCAAAGCAGAGGAACCGCGAGGCCAGGAAGGCGCCGGCACGACGGCAGCAGTTCCCCCTGTCCGCCTCCACCAGAGCCTGCTGCCAGCTCGAGGCTGGAGAGCCGCGTGGTGCCACCACCGCCCCACGTGTCCCTGCCGTGGCAGAGGGTCACTTGGACGGGGCTGCTGCCGTCCCCGCTTCCCCCCAGCGTCCCATCAGAGCCGGTCCCGGCAGCGAGGGAGCCCCGGGGCTGGGGCTGTGACGGCCCCTCGGCGTGACGGAGGTGTCACCTCCAGCCCTGGTGCGGCTGGGTGATGTGTGCTGGGTGCCCGGTGCCGCACGTGCTGGAGCTCAGGTCATCCCGGGGCTCCCCCCCGGGCCTCCCCCCGCCGCCCCAGCGGGTCCCTCGGCCGCTCGCTCGGCCTCACTTTGCCCCTTGCTTTCCCGAAAGCTTCGACTTTCTTCCGAAAAAAAAAAAAACTCTTCCCGCCGCCCGCGAAGGCTGCGGCGCTCGGCCGGCGTCTCCGCGCGGGGCCGCGGGGCCGTGGGGCAGGATGCCACGCTCGGGGAGCCCCCGGCCGGCTGCTTTTCGGAGCCGGGGGGCAGAGCCCTGCCCAGCTGCCCTGCCCGGCCCGGCCGGGATTTGGATTTACGCACCGGGGCCGCGCGCGCGCCGCCGGCCCCGCTAACCGCCTTAAGGTGTTGGCTCGCTCGGGAGGAGGGGAGGCCAGCAGGCTTATTTGACAAATGATTATAATTGCCTTTTAGGAGCAGATAGCAAATTGATTTGCTTCCTCGTCCGAGGCCTGTAATCGCTTCATCACTTTAAAATATTAATGCTATACTTCTTTGCTAGTTTCCCAATTACCCTAATTGAAGGCAAATTGGTTAAGAAGGTGCAATGCAGAGTATCAGGGGGTTTAGTTCACTCAAATGACAGTTTTAAACCTCCCTAATCCTATTAGGAGGCAAAGCTGCTAACGCTTAGAGACGCTGCGTCAGCTTACCGGGGCGGTGGGGCCGGAGGCGGGGGTCAGGGCCGGGGGCGGCCGGGGGCCGCCGGCCTCACGTGACCAGCTCGGCCGGGATTTATCACTTTTTTAGTTCATTAAGAGGCCTTGGGCAGGCGGGGAGGAGGCAGCAGTGACCCAAAAAGGTGTCGAGCGGGAGGCAGGTGGCAGCGCAGGGAGGGGGGGACACAGGACGATTAGCCAGGGAGACCTGGTGGAGGGTCCTGACCCGAATCCCCCCCCCACTGCCACTGCCGTCGGTGCCGCCGGCCCGGGCCCAGCCTGTGCTGGGAGCCCCCGTGCCGCCCCACTGGGAGCACTGGGAGCTGGCGCTGTGGCCCTGGAGCCTGCGCAGGGATGGAGGAGCCTGCACCAGGGTGGGGGTCGGGGGGCAGCGAGGGGCGTCCCGGTGGGGCCGGGCCCTGCGAGCCCCCCGGCTCCCCTGCAAAATGCTCGTTTCGGGTGGCAGCGCCCCGGGCTCCCAGCATCGCTCACCTGGGCCACGAGGACGCGAGCGCCGGGAACACCGCTGCGCTGGGGCCGGGGGGGAGCCGGGGGGCCGCAGCCCTTCGTGGCCACCCCAGCGCGCGGGGCCCCAAGCGGTGCCGACGCTGCTGAGCACCCGCCCTGTCCTGGCCCGGCCCCCGCGGGGTGGCAGAGACGTGGCGTGGAAAGGGGGCTCCAGCGGGTCCCACCCAGGCCCCGGCTCGGGAACTGGCAGCTATGCGGCCCCGTTGCGTTCGACGGAGCTTGATTTGTGTCCCGAGACTGGAGATTTTGCAAGACGGGTGGAAAGGCTGGACGGAGGGAAGCAAGGATGGCAGGAGCGGCAGGGACAGCAGGGATGGGAGGAATGGCAGGGGTGGGAAGGATGCAGGGATGGGAGGGATGCAGGGATGGGAGGGATGGCAGGGGTGGTGGGAACGAGAAGGCTCCCGGGGGTCGAGGCCCCGCCGTGCTCCAGCCGTGCGACATGCGATGCCTCCGTGGTCACCGGCCCCTCGGACCGGCCGGGGGAATCTCCGTTCCGGCACCCGCTTGGGAGCAGCGGCGCCTGCGCGGGGTCCTCCCAGCGAGCCCGGGCGCTGCCGTGGGCTCACCCCAGCGCCTCGTGCAGCCTCGGGGACCGTGCTGCCCCCTGGTGCCTCCTGCCCCTTTCCCCATGGGGCTGAGTACCCCGTGCACTTGGGAACCTCCTTGCTGGAGCTGGAGCTGGAGCTGGAGCACTCAGGCAGGCGCTGAGTTGCTCCTGGCAGGAAATCTGAGGCTTGTAGCTCTCGTGGCAGTGATGAGCTCGGCTGCACCATTCCTGCCTCACCCTAGAGAGGACCTCCACCCTCCCCCAAATTCCTGACTGCAGCTCCAGAAATCTCTCCGTTGGGATCCACAAGGGGATCCAGGGCTGCCTGGACCTCGGGCCCTTTCTGCCCTTCTCCTCCTGGGCTTTGTGGGCTAAGAATACTTCACCCTGCATTGCAAACCCAGGTGCCAGGTAGGAAGAGATTACGGACGTGGAGCGGGGACTTGCCATGAGCAAGTGTCTTGGCTGGGGACAGAACTGGTTCCTGCCTGACACCGCTCTGTCCCCTGCCAGCTCCGATATCCTCCGCGCCGGCTACGAGACAGTCGTGCTCACACTGGTGGCTACCAGAAGCCAGCAAGAAACGTCCTGCCCAGGCCTGGGGTCTGCTGCATCCGGCGGCTCGCTGCCTTCGGGCACCACCTCCTGCCCCTGTCGTCGGTCCCAGGCGCCGCGGGAGCTGTGGAAATCCTGAAGGGAGCGACGTCCCGGCAGGCCTTTCCGGAGCAGATGGCCCTGGCGTGGGGAGGACGGAGGCCCCTGGGCTGGGGCAGCTCGAAGCGTCTTTTCTTTCATGCAAACACAGCGTGACTCCCCCGGGCCCCGGCCCCGGCTGGGAGGTGCCGTTTGGGGCCAGTCCTGGTGGTACATTTTACAAGGGTTCAGCTAGCTTAGTCCTCGGGGACAGGCGATTCAGGCAGATTAGACCTCACTAAAATAAGCAGGTATTAGTGATCTCAGCAGCCTGCAGCCTTCCGGGGCCGGGTGTCTGCGAGGCAGCATTTAAGCTCATGCTACCTGCTAAATGCTCATAAAAGGGGAGCTCTGGCCTAGTAGATAACCCCAGGATGCGCGGGATAATCTAGCCATCCTTCGAAGGGATCCCCTTGCTGCCTGGCTTTGAGGTGCTGAGCAGCGAGGGACCCCCATGCTGGAGCAGGATTGCCGCCCGTTGCCACGAGCCGTTCCAGCGCGGATCCCGAGGGATGCCCCAGGCGGGGCAATAGCTACTGCAGAAACAACACCCAGGTCCTGGCAAACGCCACCTTTATTGAGCCGAACGGCGAGAGAGGCTCCAAAGGCGCTTCCTAGCAATAAAGGGGGCTGGCGGGAGCAGCAGGGCCTGCTGTCTGCCCTGGGTGGACAGACGCTGGGACAGCCCCGTCCCAGGGAGCTCACGCGAGAGCAGAGCTGGGCACATCGCGGGAAGGGAGGTGCCCAGCAGCGCCTGGCTGCACAGGACCCAGATGTCCTGGCACCCGCCCAGGACACCGTGTCGTCTTAGCAGGCAAAACCAGTGATGTCTGGGAATGTTTCTGAAGAAGAAAAAGCGGTGGCTAGGGGCAGGATGAGGGCTGCAGGACCCATGTCTGGAGACCAGCGTGACGGATGGCTGTTCTTGGGGCCAGCGCACCAAGCCTAGACCCAGTCACCTCTGTCCGCCTGGGCACTTGGCCAAGGACACCCACACGGGACACACACCCACTTGCTGCCGCTCACCCCATCACCCACAGATGGGATGTCAGGGCTGGGGCCAGCATCCCTGGCAGAGTAGAGGGCTGGGGAGCAGCTTGCAGGCTGGAGGACCATCAGTGTCCTGCTGGGTGTGGGGAGAGCCAGTGGTACCCTGTGCCCACCGCTAGCATGTGACAAAACCCCAGGCATCTCTAGTATCTATGTCCTATCAGTTCCCTAAGGGTTCAGTAAGGAATTTAGGGGAATTTAGGAGCCTCAGGGGATTTGTGGAGCTGGGGCTGAGCCCTGATGAAGCAGGTCTCATCCACTGGCCATCAGATCACCAGCACCCATAGGTGGGAGGGGCATCCAGTCTAGAGCAGGCAGCCTGGTGCTACATCATGGAGCATTTCTCCTTCACCTCCTCCACGGTGTCCTGTGCCCGGCCTCTCAGCGCCTGGAAATCCACCTCACGCAGCTTCGTCAGAAAGGAGAGCACCCCATCTTCCTCCTCCTCCTCCTCCTCCTCACTTCGCACCATGGCGGCCAGCTCCTCCGGCAGCTCCACAGAGCCGCCTGCCACATGCAACTGGGCATCGTCCCGCTCATCCTGCAAAGAGGAGACGGTGTCAGGGCTGCAGCCAAACCCTGGTGCCTCCTAGCCCTGGGGCAGCCCTCATGGTTGCTCTGGATGCTCCCTGGCTCTGGGGCTCCTGGAGATGTGGGATGCTTGTAAGGATGCCAGAGCTGTCCGGTGCCAGCTTCACACTGCGTACGGGCAGACAGGAGGGATGGAGACAGCAGCTGTTTGCTGCCCTCTTCAGGAATCACCTCCCGTCCCGGGGCGCCATGGGGAGACCCGGCAGCCATCCGGCCCAGGGTTGTCCTACAGGGCTGAGGGTCTGGGACCTCCCGGGATGGCAGTGCCTCGAGGCAGGGGCAGCATCCCGCTGAGGATGGCTGGGGTCCAGCCTTACCTGGGCCAGGCGGTACTTGTCACGCAGGTGCATCCGCACGGTGGCCCGCTCTGCTTTCTTGTGAGCAAAGGCCTTGTCCCGCTCTATCCTGCAGCGGAAAGCACAACGCTGTCACGGCAGCTGTGGCCGAGTCCCAGTGATGCCTTGTGTCTGCCTGGTCCCAGCTCCCCATCCCCTGCCCGCCATGTGGCCGTGGTAGCTGTGGTCTGGAGGTGAGGCCAGAAGGGTGCAAAGGCACCGTGTGAGGGTTGCAACTGGGGGCTTTCAGGGCAGGGCACCCACAGTGCCCCTCCAGCCCCAGTGCCTGGTGGAGATGCTCAAGGAAGCTCCTCTCTAGAGGGACTTGCTCCTTCCCCCGTGGCCTCTCACCTCCCTGACACTGGGCTAGCAGGTCCCCAGATCATGAGGACACAGGGAAGTAGGACCTCAGCGCAAGCCCATGATGGCCTGTGCGGTCCCTTGGAGCCATGAATGCCGGGGTGACAGCAGTGGTGGGCACCTGCTGCTCCAGGGCGGTAACACCCAGGGTGCCCCCTGCCCCCTCCAGCGGAGCCAAATTGCTGGCCCTACCCTGTGCCAAAACCCATGGCCATAGGGCAACGCTGAACCCTGAGAAAGAGCCTCTGAGAGGCACAGCGACCCCCCCTGCCCTGCGCCCATGCTGCTCCTGCCCCTCGTTCTCACTGCCTCCGCCCTCTCCCCTTCCCGCCTCTGGGACAGGCTGCCACGCTCCCCCCCCCCCCCCCGCCCAGGACCTTGGGAAGCAGGCAGAGAGACAGGGGAACCCCAGGCCTGGTCCTTCCTAGTGCATGGGGGACTTCACTGACACTACTGGCACTGACATTGCTACCCCGAAGAGACTGGTGCCCCCAGCAAAGCCTTACTTCTCCTCCAGTAGCTGCCGTTGGTACTCCTCAAACTCCTCACGGGCCATGCCGTTGGGTAGAGTAGCTGCCTTCCCATCCTTGGGGGGCTCCTTGGGCTCTTCCTCAGTCCCTCTGAAGCTCTTCAAGGCTGTGGTGAAAAAGGTGGCCATGGGTGGGTGGCTACGTGGCACCCCAAGGTCCCTGCAGTGCCCAGCGCCACCAGGTCCCTGCCCAGGGGCTGCTGACTGCAAGGTCAGCGGGATCGGCTGCCCCAGGGGCTCCTGCGGATCAGGGACGGATTAAGGCATTAGGAGAGGAAGCCACAGACACTTGTGTGGCAAGACCTTCTTGCACTGCTCTCTGCACCCAAAGGTGCTGCCAGCCTTAGGGGACAGATTTCAGGTGGGCCCAGAAACCCAGGACAGCCTTGAGGTGACTTGCATGCTTGCAGCTCCCTGCAGCACCCACTGCCTTAGGGCAGGGATGGTGGCATGGGGGGACCACAGGGTCATGGGACACCCCAGGGGGTTCCAGGTGGAGCCAGCGGGTGCAAAGGAAGCCCTAGGAGAGGGCAACATAAGTCCTTGGACTCAGCAAGATGAGCCCAGATGGGGCCTCAAGATGACAGAGCTGGGCAATGTGGACTTGGAAGGAGTCAACAGAGTCCAGGTGCTCCCAGGGTCCAACTGAGAAGTGCCGAGAGTGGGTAGAAGCCAGGCCAAAATGCCCCTCCTACCATCAGAGAGGCCCATTAGCAATGGAGCTGCTAGTGATGCTCCTCTGGCCTCCCTGTAGCCCCCTTGCACAGGTCCCTGGCAGAACACAGTGCCCACAGGGCTGGATCCAGCTGTGGGAGCCCTGTGCTGTGGGCCCATGGGTGCTCAAGAGCCACCCCTGTCTGCTTGGCAGGGTTGGAGGTGTGAGAATCCAGTGTAGGGGATGCAAGAGGATTAGCTGGAAAAACTCAATCAAGGGTTGAAAGACTGGAAGGGAGACAAGACACTGGGCTGACACACACACAGAGGAACACGTACCCCCGTGCCCCTGTTAATCCGTGTTCCACCGAGACGTGGAGATTGCTTGTGAGTCAGTCCATGGCCAGGGCCTTCCCGCGGCCAGGAGGATGTGCCTTGCTCCTGTAATCTATACGCAAGCAATTTCCCATACAGAGTCTGATTAAAAGAATAATCCCCAGCCGCACACAGAGCCGCGGCCCTGAGCTGAGAGTGGCCAGGCTGTGCTGGGAGAGGATTCGAGGGCCAAATCTCCAGGGTCCCCAGCAAACCTTCCCTCTTGCCTTTGCTGGAAGCTGAGCACTGTGCTTGACCCCAAGCTGGACGGCTCAACGGCAAGGGATAGGCCTAATTTGAGCCCAGAGGCTTAAAGATGCTGTTGAACTAATTTCTTTGGTTTAATCAAAAAACCCAAATCCGGGTGGTTTATCTGGCTGTGCTTGGTGACTCTGTTGGGTGGGCCTGGGTGATGGCCACTGGCCACCTTGGGCATTAGGCTGTCCTGGGAGCAGGTTTTAATCTTCAAGAGGGCTGATATATCCTGTCCCCATTGCCAGGAAGGTGCAACTCCAAAATGGTGACAGTTCCCCCAACACACCCTCACGCATGTGCACCCAGCTCTGTCAGGGAAAGACACAGCTGGGTCTGTCTTCTCCTGCCCAGGCTGGGCCCCAGCCCAGCTCTAGGTAGGGAAAACTCCTGAGGGCACTAGGGATCTAGGGACACCCACAGCTTTGAAGTGTCCTCCAAGACCCCAGCCATTAATACCCCAGCTCTGATCACAGCTTGCACCCAAGCTGCAGCTGCCAAGGGGTCCATGGAAAGCATGGCAGGGCCATGGGGGATGAGGGCTCTTAGTTTAGGGCCAAACAATGGGGCGAATGCTGAAGGAAAGCTGCTCCATGGCAGCACATGCCCCATAGCCTCTTGTAGAGCAGGGCAGGGCAGGGCAGAGCAGGGACTCCCAGTGGCACCCAGCCCTGTTGCATCTCCCTGCAAGAAGCCACAGCAGGTCAAGATGCCCTGGCTGAGTGCAGATAGGTGATCTGCAGCCAGCAAAAGCAGCCAGGTGACATTGGTCCATGGTTCTGCAAGGTGGCTCACGTGCCATGGCTCTGGTGGGTGCAGTGTATACGTGGCTGGCACATGGCAGAGGGGGTCATGCACAACCAGGACAGTCACACTGTGCTGGGGGGTGATAGAGCCAAATAGGGGCAGAACGACCCTGGTCATCGGCACCAGCCTGCTCAGCCTAATTATCTGGTAAACAGACAGGTTTTGGGGGCTAGTGGATGCATGCATCCCTGCTTCACACGAGGCAGGTCCTTCACTCCACTTCCACCAGCCTTCCCAAGGCAGGGCACAGGCTGTCTGGGTTCCTTTCCCACCTGACCACAGGGCTAGGAGCCATCAGGACAGCCTTTAGCCAACAAACACCATTCTAGGTGGCCCAAACTATGGGCACTAGGCCATGTGTACTGGTCCCACAGGCTTGTCAAGGAAGAAGGACTCCATATCAAGATGGAACAAGGCTGTTGTCTCCTCTTCAGGCAACCCAGAGGAGGAAAAGCCTTGCTGAAACATCTGTCCCATCTTTATTGGGAGATGGGTGTCCTGGGCCTCCACGCTGCCCAGATGTGACGTGCTCCCCTTGCTGTGCTGTTTCCAACCCTGGTGTGTCCAGAGGGTTACTGGCCATGAGCCCTGGGGACTCTGGAAGGGGGAGAGTGGGTTAAACATCCCCTAAATGCTTCAGCTCCTTCTGCAGCTTCTCCGTGAGTTTCTTGAAGGATGGTCGCTTCCCTGGCTCCAGCTCCCAACAGCTTTTCATCAGTGCATAGACAGTAGGTGGGCAGTCCTCAGGGGCCTCCATGCGGTACCCCTGCTCCAGCATCTCCGTCACCTCCTTCAGGCTCTGGGAGGAAGGAAAAGTGAGGTGGGACATCTTTGCTCCCCTTTCCTGCCCTGCCCGAGGCTCTCACTGGCTGTTGAGGGAGCTGGGATCTCCCCATCCTGGCCCACCCCTCCTGCCTGTCCTGCAGCCAAGCCACTGTGATATCACCCACATCACTCATCTCCCAATACTGTGAGAACTGGGCCAGCCCAGTGCCTCATCACACTCACCATCTTGGGATATGGCGCCCGGCCGTAGGAGAACACCTCCCACAGGAGGATCCCGTAGCTCCAGACATCTGACTTAGAGGAGAATTTCTGCAGCGACATGAGGGAAGGGAGTCTGAAGCCACCCAAAAGCAGGCTAAGTTGGACCTGCCATTCCTCCCCCAAGCAAAAGATGGGAGAAATACTGACTTTCCCATGCAAACCTCTCCCCTTTGCCTCCCGGGCTGCAGTGACCTAGGACTCTTCTTGTTTCCTCCCAAGCATCTGACCTCAGCCTGCAGCCAGTAGGACACCCTTTCTACCTGTGACAGCCCTTTGTCACTAGTAGTGCCTTGTGTCTGATGCACTGTGCTTAGCATCACCTTAGTTGCACCATCCTGCAGCATCCCACAGGAGCTGCCACAATTCTCCACTGTGCAAGAGAAGCATGCACTGTGTGGGAAGACAGCCCAGACCCTAGGAGATGTGGGGCTGGCTGCAAAAGATACACTTAGGGGTCGCTGCCCCATGATGGTGTGGTGTGGACGGTGACAGGTTGAAGGGTTGAAGTTGGTGGGTATGGGCAGGCGGGCCCCAAGGGGACAAGCTGCTTTATGAGAGTACCCCCAGGCACCCAGCCCTTTCCTCCATCACTCACGTTGTGTTTAAGGGCCTCTGGAGCTGACCACTTCACAGGCAGCAAGGTGGTATCTGTGCCCTTTGGATTGACTCTTGCCAAACCAAAGTCACTCACTTTGGCCACATTCTCTTCAGAGATGAGGATGTTACGGGCAGCGAGATCTCTGTGCACCAGCTTCTTGGACTCCAGGTAGTCCATGCCCTGGGCAATGTCCCTGCAGCAGCCAAGGCAAAATGCAGCCTTATCATGTGTCCTCTCTCAGGGCTGCCCAGTGGGGTGGCACAGAGAGCGCCGATCCCCACTGCTGCTCTGATGCAGGGAGAGGAAACCTGACTCACAGAGCAAACTGGAGGAGCTGCCTGGTCTGGATGACCGCCCGGCCCCGTGTGCGTAGGAAGTTCACCAGGTTCCCCTGACAGAGAAGGAGAAACACGTGAGGGCAAAGGGGATGGGCTGTCTAGAGACTTTACCTGCCACCGGGCCTTCACTGTCCCAGTCTTTCCATAAGGAAGAGATTTCACGACAGGCACTGTTTCCTGAGAGTCAGGCCGGAGCTAGCCCCAGGCAAGTTTCAACTAAGACCCAAACCAGGGATTTTGTCCTCAAATCTGAGCCACAAAACATCCCATCAGCCAAGGCCTGGCTGTGGCAGAGAAGAGGTGCTGGCCTAGCCTGCTCTGGGGCCAGGCGCTCTCACCTTGCTCATGAACTCCATGACGATGTAAAGGCCATTGTGCAGGATCACACCAAGCAAACGCACCAGGTTCTTGTGTCGGACCTTTCTGAAATGGGAAGACCAATGTCAAGGGGGTGCCTGGAGGATGGAGCTGAACTGGTGCCAGATAGTACAGTGGCTTCTGTAGGGACTGGGTGTGTATGTGTGCTTGAGGCAAGCCCTTGGCATAATGGGGGTGATGAGGGGACGCTGGAGCGCTCACATCTTTGCAGTCTGGTCTTGATGTGGGACTTTGCTGCATGGGACTTGTGGCTCAAAGGTAACCTGGCCCCAGCTTCTGCCCTTCATCTGGTGCTGTGGATACCCTGAGCACAAGCCCATGGCCATGTCCTGGTTTGGGCACCGGAGCTGAGCACAGGCCCACAGTGGGACTGTCTGTTTCAGTGGTACACAGTGATTTAAACAGCAATCCAGCTCAGTGCTGGTGGGGCAAATGCTGCTGCCTGGATTGGAAGCAGGCAGACTGGATACTGTAAGGTCTCTTAGAGTTGGAAACTTGTCCTCTGGGACCTTCAAAGTGCAGCCTCTCTAGACCCTCTGCTCATCCCTGGGGTCCAGGACAGGGACAAGCTGTACATACCCTCTTGCCACCCCTCCCCACCGGCCACATGGGGCACTCACGTCATGGCAGCAGTTTCAGCAAGGAAGGCTTGGGCAGTCACATCACACTTGATGTTCTTCACGGCCACCTTCTGCCCCATGTATTCGCCCTGCAGGACATCTGGGAAGGGAGTACGGGGGCAGATCAGGCACAGTGCTGTGCTTGCTGGATGGGGTGAGCCCATGGGCCAAGCTGGCTGCTCCCATTCCAGCTGAGCCCCCTGAGCCACAGACTGGTCAGGACAAGCAGAGAGAGAGGGGGCCCAGGAACAGCAGCAGCAGATGCTTCTTGGGATACTCAAGTCTGTATAAGTGGGGCCACTGGTGGGTTAGGGTGAGACATGCATCCTTGTGGCATTAAACATGCTGGGGTAGTGTGCCCTGCCCACGGGGCCAAGCGGGAATGTGTCCTCCAGGATGAGGATGGGAGCCATGTGGGGGTAGTGGAAAGGATTTCCTGCATGCCATCTCTTGCTGTCACCCTTAGTTTGGTCTCTTGGCACAAGCTAGATGGCAAGGGTTCATGGCAGCATCCGTGGCCTGTGGTAAGTGAGGACATGGGGGATGCTCTGGGGACATCTCTGGGGTTGCCCAAGGGGAGGGGACATAGGGATGGAGGGAGTGGCCTGACTGCCCTGTGTTGTTACTGTCCCTCCCCTCCCATTCTAGGTGCTGCTGGGACTGGACCAGCCCTGACTCATGCTCCTTGGCCACAATCAGGCCATTTCCAGGTGTCTCTATAAACATCCAGCTCCACCTCTTTACCTACCTCCAAACTCGCCTTGCCCAATGCGGTCTCCCAGTGTGAGGTGCTGTAGGTTCAGCAACCAGCCAGCTGAGGACAGGAACAAGAGCAGATTAGCAGGGCCACACAGAGTTTGGACTGTGTGTCCCCCAAACACAGACCTGGCCCTTCTCCCACCATCCCCTACCTTTAGCCAGCTCCTCCTCAGCTGACTTCATGCCGATTTTCGGTTTGGGTTTCACCAGCTTGGTACAGATAGCTCCCTGTTCCTTCATGTAGTGCTGCAGAAGGATGAACACACAGAGATGATGCTGTGATAAGGTAGGAATATCCTGCCCCAGAGCATACGGCTCAGCTGAGGGACCAGGCTCCACTCCATCCCCCAGGGCCCTAGCTACTTTGGGGCTCAGAGCTGTCCTGGAGACAGTCCTCCTAAGATGGTGTAAGAAGATGCTTCCCCCACCCATTGCCTGCTTCCAGCTCCTGTGGGAAATCACTGCTCCCCGCCCTGCGTGCAGCTCCCTGAGCATTAGCCGAAGCTAATGCTAATTAGCCGGAAGTTGTCCTGTTGCCCCTGGTGGCACCAAGGGCTGAACGCTCCACAGGATGTGCGGAGCAGACACTGCTTCCTTCTGCTCTGCTGCAGTTTTAGAAACAAACTGTTATTCACGGCTTGTGGCTTGGTCCAGCTTCCTGGGCCTGGTTTTGCTACGGGTGTGGTAAGGGAAACGCCGTAACGAACTGAAAGCCATAAGGGATGCTACCGAAGAGCTGGGCGGTAGCTGTTATCCCAGTGCACATAGCTCCCCCATTCCCGCAGCACATTGAAACCCATGCAAGCTCTATGTGCTAGAGCCCAGCTCCAAAATGAAAATGGCCTGCAACAAAGGGACTTGACAGAAAGAAGTTCAAAGAGTAGAGCTGAGGATAAGGCATTTGCAAAGAGGTAGTTTCCAGAAGCTGAGAAGCAGCACAGAAACACTGCCTGGTGGGGCAAGACAGCTATAATGGTTAAAGAGGGCCAGGGGAGCTATAAGGGGAAAGGACACATCCAAAAGCAGAAGTTACATCCAAATGAAGAAAGTATATGAGACTACAAATCCACAGAGATGAAATACAGAACAGTAATAAGACAGGACAAAAAGAGATTTTGAGGAACAGGTTGCTAAGAGCATGAGAGCTAATAATAAATCAGCCAGCACCGGAAAGTCCATGAGCCTTGCAGAGTTGGCAAGCCGGAGGTGACAGGGTTCCCAAAGGCAGTGAAACCACTGCAAAATGCCTCAACGAAAGCCATGGTGTTTGCTATGGGCAGCGAGGCAGGTCCCCTCCATTCATAGGGGATATGCTAAAGAGCCTTTCTCAAGCATCAGTAGGAGACCTTTCAAAACAAATTGCTAAAACAGAGTATTGAATCTCAGGGTAGGATCTGGTGCTTCATGCTGCACCTATCACACACCATCCATGGTAGGAAAGGAGGGGAAGAGGCAATAGCAATCTTAACTTATCAAAATGCCACAAGCCCAGTGGCTGCACGAAGCATCAAATTAGCAGGAATGTGGGGAAACGTGGCCCCAGACAGGGCATCAGGGCTGCTATGGGTACAGATGCTTCACAGGTAAGACATGGGGAATGCAGGCCAGCAACTATAGTCCGCACAGGAAAAGGTGCCCAGGGTAGGGATGAATGGCCAGTTCTTAGCTGAGGCCATTCCTGGGGCATTACAGATCTGTTCAACCCACCCAAAACCAATTTGGAAATGGAGAACCAGCAGCCTTTACCAGGGATAGGGAATTATGCAGGATAACAAAATCAAATGTAAACCATGAACAGTTGCAGAAGGCTCCTGAGGACAATGGAGATGAGGTGACAGTGCTATGAGGCACAGAAGGCAAAATAACCCCAAGTTCACAGGGTTTGATAACTGCTCTGTGAGCAGCTTAGCTCAGTGTTCAGGAGCAATCAAAAACTCCAACAGTCCTGGCCTCGATGGAAATAACCAGGAAATAAAGGGCAGGGACCTACCACTGCTCTGTGCAACCCCACACAGTTCAAACAGGATGTAATGAAGAGTCAGGAATACCAGCACACAGAAGGCTCCCATTTGGGGAAGAGATCCTGCAAAGCCTGGGGCCCTGTTTGCAGCCAGACTGGCTCTTTGTGCCCTCACACAGATGACAGTGTTGGTACAAGGCAGGGGAATCGGAGTGGTCTAGACACTGGTGGGTATGAACCATCCTTGGTCCTCTGCACAGGATGTCTCATCACTGTGTGCTGGGCTGATCTACACTGACCACCCTTGTTCTTGGTCCTGGCCAGCCTAGGGCACTCAGTTCTGGTGGGTTTCTCATCCCAAGGAAGGGGCTCTAACCTCAATCATGTCGATGAGGTTGCAGAAGCGCTGCTCGCTGTCAATGCTCAGCGTGTTTTCCTCGTATATCACACGGTAGTGGATGACCTCCTTGCCAAAGCTCACGCACAGCACGTAGTCACCAGGGTGCCGGATGGATTCACGCACCAGGAACAGCCCGTCCTCAGGAGGCTGAAGCTCCTGCACTGCCTGCACCCCTGAGATCTTCCCATGGAACCAGCTGGGAAGACAAGAACATGGAGCCTGCTGATGTGCTTTCCCCACAGCTCCAGCTCGAGACAGGGAGAGTAGAGCTCTGGCCAACCCTCTCCGTGGCTATGCAGACCCAATCCCATAAAATCCCCTCCTCCTAAGTCCCACTCAAGCTGGGTAGCTGCAACCAGGGGCCTTCAGAGCCAGATACCGGCCACAGCTAGTCCCTCTGTCACCAGGGCATGGTCACAGCCTGGTCTGCCCCCTAGCTGCCCCACAGTGCTGGGGCAGAGCCACCCAGCCTAGCATCTGCCACTCCACACATCATGTGGGGCAGGGGGCGGGAATTGTGTAGGATCCACTTGCTTTCCTGGCTGAGCCCAAGTCTGCAGGCTGAGCAGGTCCACAGGGGCTCTGCTGGCCCCCAGCATCCATGGGACCCCAGTGGGACTTGGCTGTACTCACGGCATGAGACTGAGCTTTGGGTCCGCCCGGATGGCTCCACGCTCCCGCAGCGAGCTGGCCGCCAGCAGCCCTTCCTCCCCGGTATCATTGTGCTTAGCGTGGTACCACCCTTTGCCCTGGAAAGGAAAGAAGGGGAATGGGTCTCAGTGCCACAGCTGGCCAGCGTGAGGGAAGCAAAGTAGTGACCTGCACACAGCCCCTGGCCCCTGCTGGGAAGGAGGGACCCAGCTCTGGCAGCTTGCTCTGAGGCCCAGCATCACTGCGGTCACCTCCCTCCATTCACAGCTGCTGCCAGCCCCTCTCCCAGGACACCTTGTCTCTGGGCCCTCGTTGGTTCACCTCCACAGCCTCGATGATGGTGACCACGTCTCCCTTGCGGAAGGCCAGCTCTCGGGCCTTGGGCTTGGTGTGATCGTGTTTGGTGACACACTGTGTCCCTGGGGCCCAGTGTTTCTGCAAAGAAGAAGGCAGCATGAGCAAGGATAGTGAGCTGGCATGTCCCCCCTCGCCTTCCACAGCCATTAGGGTCAGCCTCAAGGACCATTCCAGCCCCTAGGTGGGGCGACTGCTCCACTGACGTGAGATGCACATCAGCCACAGCAGGGGCAAGGGTGCAGGGCACAAGTTCACTGCTTGGCTGTCCCTTTCTGCGCCCTGCTGTGCTTATGGGTGATGGGTCACCCTGATGCTGGCAGGGGAAGTGCTGGCATCCTTGCGCCAGTCTGAAGGGGATGGTACCACTGTCCAGGCTTGGGATGCTGGGACATCCGAGGTAGGTCTGTTCCCTGTGCAGTCTGCGGACAGCAGGGACAGGGGGAGCTGGTCCTACAAGTGCCATGAGTCTGGACACATGGTCCATGCAGAACAGAGCAGGGAACAGGGGGAGCATCAGGCCAGCTTGAACAGGATTTGTTCTCTAGTCCTGGTGCTGCACCCAAGTGCCAGCGCCAGCCTGTGCTCATGCACCCAAGTGCAAGCGGGGCATACAGGGCTGTGCCCACAGGCACCCATGTTCAGGGCTCATCCTCTGCACTGAGGTAGCTCCGCTCACCCCAGACATGCTGGCTGTGCTGTCAGTGCATCAGCAACTTGTCGTCTCCCAATGTGGCCGTCACCTGAAGAGAAGAAATGGAACAGGCCTGCAGTGAGACAGGGGAGCCAGGCCACCTCCTCGAGCAGAACCATCCCACCGAACGCGCTAAAGGGGGTACGTGCCCCCCGGTGTCTCCCTGCAGTGACAGGAGCTGAGCTGCAGTCCTGTGGCTGACCTTGTCCCAGGTTGCTCCTGTCTTTCCTGCAAGCTCCTTCCTGGCTGACACTGCCCAACACGGCACCTCTCAAGGCTCTCTGTTGCCTGGGCCAGTCCAATGCTATGGGGAGGAAGAAAAAGGCCCAGAGTGCTTCAGAGCACACTGCCAACCTTCCCTGTTCGGGTCTGAGGAGGCTCCTGTTGCCCCACGTGGGAACAGGATCCAAGTGTCCTGGCCCCTGCTGCATGCTCATACCTTGGGTGAGTTCCTCTCTCTCTGGGTTGCACCCATTTTTGGCGAGTTCAGAGCACTGCCTTGGCTCTAGAGGTCCCCTGGGCCCTTTCCTGGCTCTAGCTAAGAGTGTCAGGAAAACCCACCACAGCCCCAGAGTCTGGTAGGAAAGAATGGTAATAGCCATTTCACCACCCACCGGTGCTGCTGCCGCTATGTGAGGCCATGGCACCGACTGCGGGGCCCAGGGAGAACATGGTTTTACCAGGAACTTCTTTCTCACCTCCTGTTTCAGCAGCTCCCAGTCATCAGGGTCACGAGAGCCGGGGCTGGGAGACGCGCCGGCTGCGGGGGCCCTGCTGACCTGGGATGCATCAGCCCAGTATCAGGGCTGCCTGAAGGAGGGTTGTTGATGGGTTAAGCTAGGACAAGGCAGGATTGTCACATCCTCAGGCTGTGGGATGACCTTGCAGGGCCCGCACACTCCCTGTCATCAACTCATCACGCTGGGATGATCACTCCCACTGCACATCTGCCACCTCAGATGGCAGAGACCCTTTGGGGGTCTCCAGCCCACTGCTCATATGCAGAAAAAGTCCCAGGCAGAGAAATGGGGTCCCAGAGGATGCACAGAGTAGGCCCCTGGTTCAACAAGGCAAAGGGCTTTGCCCATCTCAGCAAAAAGATGCTCTGGGGCAGGGATGGGGCTGCCTCAGATGGAGAGCATGCAGCAGTCGGCCCCCCAGAACGGGCTGGAAGCACTCAAAGCCCATCCAGCATGTCCCAGGGGACCCTAATACTGGGGTCACTGCCTGCTCTGGGGAATACATGTGCCCAGGTTCCACTTCAAAACTGTGAGGCTTCAGCTGCCAGCACCCATTTCTTCTCACCCCAAAGCCCTTCATCTGCAGTGCCATCTCCCTGGGAAGGTGAAGGGACTCCATGCGCAAACCACCCTCTCTGTGATGCCTATACATCAAGCCAGTCAGCACAACCCTGAGACCCTGCATGGCCCCTCGCTGGCAGAGGAGACAGCTGTGCCATGGGACAGCCCAGGGTGCTGGACTATGTTCGCTGCGGCACGGCCTAACCCGCTATACGCACAACAGGACAGGAGTATGTTGGCCCAGCAGCTCCCCAGTTCACAGCATCATCCAAAAAATCGCCAGGCTTTTAAAAATGAAGTAGGGAGTTCCCTAAGTTTTCTTCTGGTTTCAGAGCCCTTCCTCCAGCTCTGTTTTGCTGGTTTACATTTCTTTCCATCGCTGCAAAGCAGATGCTTTCTCTCCTTTTCTAAAGGAAGGATTTCTTGTGCATTCACATGACTCACACGCTTCAGGCTATATAAAAGAAGCCATCTGATGAGACCCATGTTCCATGTAGGCGAAGCTGAGTCGTGCCCACCTTACTCCTTCCTACCGACGCACTAGAAAGTGTGAATCTATCCCAGGAGCTCAGTGCTTCTCTCTGTTTTCACGACTGCCAAATGGCCAGAGAAACTTCCAATGAACAGGAACGTGGGAGGAGGGGGAAGTGATTTTATTCATGCACTGATCTTGGTGCTCAGCTAATACAAGAGCCTGCCAATGTGTGTCTGGGACCTGATGCTACCTGCACCACTCTCTGGAAAATCCAGTTGGGAAGATCTACTGTTGCTTGGAAACTTCCAACAACGATGATGTTTCCCCTGCTTTCTTGGCCTTTCTCCCTTCAGCTCTGTTTCCCTTCCTCTCAAGGGTGCTGTCAGGGTGGTGCACCCATCCCTGACCGCAAGGTCAGACCTCCCTGCACTGGTCAACGAGTGCTCTCACTTCCAGGAGGCAGTGACGCCTCTGGCATCCAGCTGAGCGGGGGTGAGAGGCACACCCCAGATGGCTGGCTGAGGTGCGGGGGCTCAGTCAGCTCCCTGGAGCTGAGATGACAGTCTTTGCTCTATTCCTCTTTTGGAAGGTGAGTCATGGTCATTCCTCTGCATCACAAGTGGTAAAACCCAGTCTGTATCAGTGACTGCAAGAATGTGAAGACTTACCATCCAGCTTCCATCCACCGTCAGCCAGAATCCAGAACAAAGTAAAGATCCACAAAAAGGGACAATTGCAGCTGTTTCAAGGCTAATGTTACTAGCCAGCAGATTTTTTCTGTTCCAGAAGCCACCTTCAGCTAGTACAGACATCCTTTTGTCCTGCAGCCCATCAGTGGCATTGCCAGGTGCTTTTGGATAGAGATGCAAAGCCAGCAGCCCCTTGCATATTCCCCCATAGACACAGCAAAGTCCTACCTGCTGGGATGCAGGTGAGCTATGTGTAACACATCCAAAGCAGGTAAGGACCACCTGGGCACAGGCATCTGCACCATATCCCTTGCTGCAGTGCAACCCAGGCCTCTGCAGGAACACACAGGAGGGATGGACAGGTTCCCTCCATGGTACTGAGATGTGCCACTTCATCTAGGACGGTCAATAGCTGCCCTGGTGGTTTTCCTTCGTTTTCTACTCTTCCATGTCAGTCATTTCTGGTGCAAAGCAATAGCTCTTTGCTCAGTTCTGGCTCCATGTGTGTGGGAGCAGGTGGCCGAGGTGCTCTGTGCTAGGCACTCACGTGCATTTCTTCCCCTCTTCCCATCTAGCACATCTGGTGAACCTGGTTTGAGCCACTGCAAGGCCTAAGGGAGGTACACCACCAGATACCCCCCCCCAAACAGATATCTGTCCCTAGGCGAACTTGGAGACCCTTCTGTACATCAGCCCATACACCAGCTAACATGCAGGTAGATCACATTCTTTTTAGTGCCACTTACGCACCTTGTCATAAAGCAAGAATTATACTTGGAGATCTTCAGTCCGTGCAGTTCCCACCACTAGAATGCATCTTCCCACAAGTAGGATGCACGGGCAGAAAGCCTAGGAAGAGGCTCTCTACCTTTGTCCATCCCCTACCCACCTTTTCTGAAGCTGTTCCACATTTTTTAACCAGCAAACCTGTATGTTTGCAATGAAGTACAGAAATACTCTGAGTTTCAGTTCTGAACCTCCCTGATCCTGCAGGTTTTAGACTTATTTCCAGTGCACAGAGTGACTCCAGCTGAAGAACCACCATGACTCAACCGTACCGTGGCAGATGAGGGGCACACCTATTGGCAACCTGCACTTTTGCACTGAAACTTGAGCTGGATATACTGCGCACACACCTTTGAAATACAAGCTGGAGAAATCCTCCTGTTTTACAGACATCCCATCGCACTAAGGGGTCACTTAAACAAATGCTGTGTAGTTCATTTATTGAATAACAAGTGACACCTGGCTGTTTACCCCACCAACCACAACACTAACATTACATTCATCTCTCTACCAGTAGAGCAGACATGACAACATGTCACCTGCTCTCAACAACTCTATCAGACCTTTACACTTACCTTCCAGAAATGCCCATACAAGGCCTTGCGGGCAACGATGTCTCAGGGCTCCTCACAACTAAGTCTGGACTCAAATCCCTGAATTCCTGGAGAATAAATCCCTTTTCATATGGAGCACCAAAGCTTTATTTTCAAAGACATGCTCTGAGAAAAAGCTACTGCGTTATTTCCTGATTTCTCTTCTGGTTAGCGCTGCAGATGCGGAGTGTCCTGGAGGTCCTAGTGCCTGCCGTCTGTATAGTCAAACATTAATCAGAGATGACTCATTATTTGACAACGCTTATCCCAAAATGACTTCTACCCTTCGATAGCACAGGAACACACCCTCGCTACAGAGACATTGCCAGATCTCACATCCTACAGCATTGTGTAGTACTCTCAGAAAAGTAATGATCAACTATGCAAATAGAGAGAGATCAGCTGGTATAGCCTTGATTTCCATAATTAGAGCATCTACCTGAGTAGCAGGTGACTGTGAGTGGCACCTGCTCTCCAGGGAGACTCAAACTTAAGAAAGGACACAGTAGGACCACAGATGCCAATGTTTAATCCTGTCTCGGCACCAAATTTTGTGAGATTTATGGGAGAGAGATTCAGGAGCATGCATGTGCCTTGACCACTCTATATGGGATGGAAACCACTCACAGACACATCACAGGCTGAAATGGGTAATTGCAAAGCCCAGAGAAATCCTTAAATGAACAACGCTGTCAAATGGCAGGAGCTTATCTATATCCTCCAGCATCTGCAACTAGAGCAGAGGGAATAATTGCCTCTGCAAGTCATCACACCAGCCAGAAAAGTGGAGACCAGTTTTGCCCTACTTCAACATTTCTAATTTTCTGAACAAAATCATAAAGAAGAAAATTTGATTTCAGGCAAACACAGTTCAGTTGATTAAAAAAAATGGCGTTCAATCCTTAAAAATACTGGCAAATCAGGGGCTTTAAGGGCAGTTTTGAAATAAACGTGTATTTCTATGAAGAATGAACCCAGAGCACTTCAATTCCTTACATCTCCCAGCAGGATTCCCCAAAACTGTCATCTTCCCTTCTTTAATACACAGCCCTACTCAAAGTTTTATACAGATGAATTAGAGTTCCTAGGTACCTTTAAAATATCCAAGAGCAAGAGCCAAAAGAGCAAGATTTTGCAGCAGTTCAAAATTCCCGGGTAAGCTTGTAATAATATGGAAAAAGTTTTTCTCACCTCCCAGGCTGACGCTCTAGCTGCTTGTCAGTCTTCCTTCTGGCATCCTTCCCTTAGGTCAAGAAGAATAGGGCTCTTGTGGTCACAAGCACAACTTCCTACAGAACAAACTGTTGAGCGCTGTCATTCATGTTGAGACTAAAAGAAGCAGCAAAACAAAGGATGAAAGTTATCCAAGGAAGCACAGGTTGGAGCAGGAAGGAGAAAGGATGTATAACAGTATTTATTAGGAACAGCAACACATTTTGTACAGCAGCTCCTTTCTCAGCACAGATTTGGGAACTAGCAGTCCAAAACCTGTGGGTTCTCCTTTGCCTACTCAGTGCTCTTCAGTCTCCAATTTGAAAACACAGTTGGATTCATCAGAAATGCAACAACTTCTCAGCCTGAGAAATGTGCCCCACATTTCAAGCCTTTAAAAGGAAATCAGAAAATGGTGGCACACGTCATACATGTCACAAAAGCAGACAACTCTTCCTACCTGCTCTCTAGACACTAAAATGAGAGGTAAAAATCAATCCCCTAAGGCCAAGGATCCAATTGACCTTTGGCTTCTCTACAGCCAAGGGAAAAGGAGGCACCTCCAGAGCACCATGCAGTTGACCTGGTTTCAGATGCCAACCTTCAGTAAGCCAAGCAGTGCTGGCTTTTTTTCTGCTTAGCACAGAAAGGCTATCTCAGTCTTTGACATGAACTTCAGACATTTAAAGAGAACATTATTAAGTGTAAATGTTCCTTTTTAGAGCTAAGATTTTTATATTTAGACCCAAACTTCTCACCAGTGATACTGCCAATTCAACGGTGAAGTAGGGAGGACCATTTAAGCGTGTCCTTACCCTAGGTAAGGACTGGACCTTTAAACACTGCTTAGAATCATAGAATCAGTAAGGTTGGAAGGGACCTCTGGAGATCATCTAATCCAGCAGGGTCACCTAGAGCATGTTACACAGGGTTGCATCCAGGCGGGCCTTGAATACCTCCAGAGAAAGAGACTCCACAACCTCTCTGGGCAACCTGGTCCAGTGCTCCATCACTCTCACATGAAGAAATTCCCCCTCACGTTCAGGTGGAACTTCCTGTGCTTCCATTTCTGCCCATTGCCTCTTGTCCTTTCATATGGGGCAACTGAAGAGTTTGGCCCCATCCCCTTGACCCCCTCCCTTCAGGCACTTATGCACATTGATGAGATCCCCCCCCTCAGTCTTCTCTTCCCCAGGCTGAAGAGGCCCAGCTCTCGCAGCCATTCCTTGCAGGGCAGATGTTCCAGCCCTCTGATCATCTTTGTAGCCCTTTACAACACAAGGTCCAAAAGGCATTATACACCCCTATATTACTTGCAAAGTAATCCCACAGCCAAGCAGGCTGCAGGAGCCAGACTGGCTGTTCTGAGGACTCCCCTCCTTCCTCGAGCCAGAAGGAGTGTAGACAGCACAGATATTTTCACAAAACCCTTAGAGAGCAGCTGGCATTTCCACAAATCTATACCCCATGAGAAAGCAGATTTTGCGGGAAAGCCCTTGCCCCTGTGCTTAAGAGACAAGTGGAAGATCTGCCCTTACAGCTGACGGCCTCAGGTCATTGCACTGGCTTTTGGCAGCTGTTTTATCTAGCAGCGCCAGGCCCTCACTGCACTGCCCATGCTTATGTGTCATGAGCGAGGCGTGACGCACAGCACTTACAGAGATGTTTCGTATCTGGTTCTTGGTTTTTACAGGCATCTATGTCCCCTATCCTGTCACATCAGTTAAACTCTTATTTTTAGCCCTAGTGACTCTTCTTTCAGTTCTGCTGGCACTTGTAACAGTGTTTTATGTTTTTACTTCCTAATTTCTAAAAAGGAAATCTCTTTGAAGTGGATGCACTGCTGTATCCTCTTTTCTGTTCTGACCAAGGCAGAAGGCTAGAAACTGCACAGAAACCAATCTGCATACTCCCCAATCTTTCTGATTTACCAGCAACAAATGAGGTTAATCATATGGCAAAAGGTAGATCATAATCAAGGCTTTTGTCCATGTGAGGTTATGGAATCTCTATTGCATAAGTGTGCAAGACAGATGGCAGCAGCTCCAGCAGAGCCAGTTAGCTAGGTAACATTTAGTTCAGTAAAATGGCACAGTACTGGTTAAATACAATGCATCTGTTTAAACAACTACAGAAGCACTTAAGTACATCCATCTTCAAATATGTATTTTTGTTCCATTTATAATTTTTAAGCCAGAATGTTTAAATAGAACCTGCTTTACCCTCCAAAACAAATACACTTTCAAGGAAGAAAGATCCGATGATAAACCAACAATCCGGAAATAAAATTTCTAATAAGTCCTAAAAAGCAGTGGTTCAGAATACTCCAAAAAGCATGAAAGAATATGAATAGGCATTTTAAAAGTAAGGTTTACATGAAGAATGTAACTATGAAGCGTGTGACAATCTATTAGCTAACTGGCAACATAACACAGAAGTGTGCAACTTCATTTATTTTTCCCCCACTTTGCCATTTTCCATAGCATTACAAGATAGCATTACAAAACATTAAAGCCACATCACAAGAAATCCTTCACACATTCGGTTGATCAATTTTGCACACAAACAAAACAAAAAACCAATTACGTATGTCTGTACCGTTCAGCACCTGTGTCACTGCTCCTAGTTGGGAGCCCACAAAGTGCTAGATCCCCCTCCAAAAGGGGAGAAGACTCTGGCAATTTCAGCCACTTCAGATGGCTAGAAACTGCCTGATCCAGGCTGGAAATCTAAATACAGAAAATATCTAAAGAAACGCAGTAAGCTTGTGCTTTGCTTTGTATGCCACATAGACAAACATCAGAGGATTTTTTTTAAAGCAGTATTTGCCTCTGTCTACCTATTTTACTGCAGCAAGAATTTCTTCTAGAGAGAGAGAGAGAGAGAGAGAGAGAGAGAGAGAGTAGGAGGGGTAAGAGCTATAACAGAAAGGAAGGAACTGTTGCTATAGGCAACTTCGCCCTTAAGGAACAGTGTAATTTCTGTAGTGATTATAGAGTACAATTTAAAATGATCTACAGTATGTTATATAAAGGAAAAAGCTATTAAAATTGTCAAACAATAGACTAAAACAAACTCTCATAATGTTCACATGGTTCCAATTTTTAATCTTACAAATGCAATAGCATTGTTAGGCTGCGTCTTCCTCTTTTTTGTCCTTCTTTCTATCTCCCCTATCCTCTGCCGTTTCAGTTCTCTCTTCTTTTCTATTGCACGCATTAAATGCATTTTTAGGAGGTGGCAAGGGGTCCATTCCAAGTATCTGTGTGTTCTTCTGAAAGCCAGCTAGCAGGTTTCTAAAACATGCTAGGAGAAAGAGTAGATGAAATAGCAAGAACCTGAACAGAATGAAGACAGCAGTAGGAAGGAAATGCACAGATGTCCTCAGTTCTTCCTGCACACACTAGGGAAACTGGAAAGTAAAGCTATTTAGAAGATCACTATCATTATCCAGACCAATACACAGCAACTAGGATTATATTGCAAAAATGTATTCAACACTCACCTACAGCTAAGGTAACCAGCTACTTTGAAAACTGGAATCAAGGATTTTGTATCCAACTTGAAATCTACTGAAGTCCTTCCAGGGAAGATGTGATGAGCTTTGGACCACGTGTATTATAGCCAAAAACCTCTGTGGGGTTTACAGTTTTGTGGGGGGAAAGCTTTTTTTTGTTTTTAAGTAAGAGTGCAATTAATAAGCTGCAGTCTTCTAGGAAACATTATGATCTAGCCTGAAACTACTCCTCTCTTGTTATAACGAAAAAAGTCAGCTTAATTTTCTCCATCTGCTGCATCTACGTAAGCACATCCTGCAGAAGTACTCTGCTGTCGTAACATTAGACCATCACAGTATTTCCTACTTCATTCCTAACAAGAGTTAATAAATAGTTAGGGCAAAGAGAGGCAAGTTCAGAGTGACTATGCTTGTAAAATTGTTCCACATGCTGTTAACGCAAATTTCTAAAACCAGCTTCTGCATTTGGCCACAGAAGTTTCAGACAAGCTGGGCTACACAGCCGTTGCTTGTAATTCCGTCCAATACTCCATTCTCCTTCCTCAAAATTTAACATGAGCAGCTATAGAATTTTAATGTTTGCTTATTCAGTATTGGTCAAGGAAGTCAGTTATCATTGCAAAAAATAATATGGTCGTGCACATATTAAGTACAATAAAAAAAAGTATGTAAATAATCCTTTTTCCTACTGCATATCAAGCTCAGGATGACTATGCAAAACAATTAACATTTCATTTAAAAACAGCTGGACTGGAAATTGAACTATAGTTCACTTTGATGAACCCCTTTACTAAAAAAAAGTGAGCAACATCAACATGTTTTCTGGGGATATTAATGATAGAAACATATTAATAAATAAAAAGCAGAACACGTCTCACTCACAGTAGCTTAGAAGTGTTAGTTGCTGTGTGGATCTCCAGTATACCACTCACAGCAACATTTGCTGAAGGTGTCCTTCTTAACAGATATTAACTATGACTCTTTTCTTCTTGTGCACTGGTTGTAACATCTTCTCATTCTGTACTGGTCAGTCCAAAACATCCAATTTAGCTTTCCAGTGGGGATCTTCCAGCCCAGGTTCATCTGGTAATGAAAGAATTAAAAAAGAAAACATATCACAACATAAATATCCCCCAGTCAGGTTTATAACAATGAAATTCAGGAGAAAAAAAAAATTGATTTAAAAAAACTATTTCAGTACTTCTGGAATTTTGCTTTATCTCAAGTAAGAAGTGTGACAAACCGATCAAGCTTTAGATTCTCAGGAATGAGCACTAAGATATAGAATTTGAGACTTCCCTTAAAAACTTTTCTAAAAATATTCTTTGTAAGTGTTCAGCAAAGCAACAGTCTGAGCTTTGTAAAGGCTAAGTGTGACTACCATAGATATCTCTCTGAAAAATTCAAGTACTAGTCTTTGCTTGCAAATCAGAAGGTAAAAATAGGTCTCTTCTTACTGGAAAAAAAAGTGTTGCTATCAGTAATATTTTAACAGAGCAGCTGAGCAGTACAGAGGATTCAAAATATCACACTTCAGCACACTTTTCTTAGGACTCCGCCTTGCTTTTGGCTCTTGGAAGACCACAAGCTGCTAGGAACATATCAACTTCTGTGATAAGTTCTTACTTGTCTATTTATATGATGAAAATTATCTGCTATTTTACCATCAAAACAGTCAAAGGGGGGAGGAGGGAAACCCTTTGACCTGCAATTATGACATATGACTTCATAAGGATGAAAAAAGGTGAATAAATAGCTTCTTTCTAAAAATTTTAAAGTTCTGTGAGACTACTGAGCATATGCAGGATTTTATAGCTGCTTGGTAATCTTCTTAGGATGACTGCAGTAACCATAAAAGAAATTCTCCCTCAAAAGCGCAAAGAATCACAGAATATATCACCTCTGTCATTTTTCACTCTTATCACATTTTTATTATGGTGGTAGGATTCATAACACTACTATCCAAATAATTAAAAAAATAAGAAAACAATGAATCTGAAGAAAAAAATAATGAAGATCCTCCTTACTGAAAGCTGCATAGGTAGCTGCTCTGAGATATTCTGTAAGAGGGAAAAGTCTAAATTTCTGGGCAGATAGCAGGATAAGATGAATGTTCCCACCTCCTAAAAGGAGAAAAAAAACCTAACCAAACAAAACCCCAAATCCCCAAACTTTTCCGAGAATGCTGACTCCCACTACAACCTTCACATTGAGGGCTCAGTTTCTTTTGAGCGAAACCATGGAAAAACTATTACCAGCAGCATTGAACCTGTTTTTTATTAAATCACAGGCAACTCCAAGCCATCTGAAAAGCAAAACTGTAATGCCTCACTTATCTATTATTAATGCTCCTTAAGTGACGCTGTGCTCTATTTCTGATAACAGAAGGACAAACAAAACTCCATATGGTGTCTTGAATCTGCATACTCATTTAAACAATTTAATGACAACTATAGCTACGTAACATGTCTGGAAGGCAACTGTGAGCTTTTGTTTATAATTTTAAATGCTTATACTTCAACATAAGATCATAGTTTCTAGTCCCGGCTAACGCTGTTCTGTGCGATGAACATTTTCACAGGAATTTGAGAGATCATTTCCTATGGAAATGGACAGATATCACAGCATTTTCTTCATGATTCAGACATTTTAAAATTTTTAATACTTTATACCTAGCTTCTGCAATTCAGTAAGGTGTTTAAGAACTATAAACACAGTTTTATTCAAAGTATTACCCAACAACTTTAGGCGCATAAAACGTCACCAATAAAAGTTGGGTTTATTCTCTTAGTATGCTATTTTCCTCCTCTGTTCTAGTGATAAAGATCATTCCCCATTTACGAGTGTGTGTTCCACAGGTAGCCCAACACTGTAGCTTTTCTACCAATCTCAACCTTTGCTATTATATCACAGAAGCATTGTAAAGGAAGAGTGCATTACTTTTTCTCATTTACTACTTCCTTCTCTGATTCCCACTGTCAGTGAATCAGAGACAAAAGAGCATGTTCTCAGTGAGAAATATTTCTGGACTGCCCACAGTTCTGCTGTAGGGCAGATGCTATTGTGCTTTGTCATGATACAATGATCACCGGAGGCTGAACTGGTGGTGATCAAACACAGGCTGAACTGTTGATTAAGTCTAAATATACATATTTTTGGCGTGTGTAAGTAATTCACTCTGATGAAATAAAGTTATGAGAGCTATGTTTTGAAGATCTCTATTAAGATATGTCCTCTCACTTTTGAAACAAGTCAAAGTTTACTGAGTAAGCATTGACAAAAATGCAGAAAATCTTCACACGAATGTGAGTCACTCACATTAAGCATTCATGAGAATAGCAAGATTTTCTCAGAAATCAAAAATAAATATGTAAAAGCCAATAACAATATAATTGGAAATTTTCCCAATTGAAATTTGGGGGAAGGGATGGACTACCACTCTTGAGAGATTCTTGTGTGGCTCTTTAGAGCTGTCTTTACTGAAGTTCTGCTCTAATGACTGTTTTTATACCAAAATATTTACAGCAGTAAATGAAAACATGCATTTCAATTGCAATTTTTCTTTCAGAAATGTTCAGAAAGCATCTTTTAAGTGCTGTACACACTTCTAGAACATAAGCATGCTCTGCTATGTCCATAATTCTACAGACTTATCCCACCTTCTGATGTCTTTCCGGATGTGTTGCGTATGCACCTGCTTCTGTGCAAGAGAAGTTACAGAGCTCACATTGAAGCTGGTTTTGAACCCTGCGGGGGCCACTGTTTCCTTGGTTTCCTGTCTTCTGAACAGATTCTTTCTTTTTGTGCTTTTGTTATTCTAAGTGCTCCTAGTAAATCTGCAATCAAACAGGGCAACACATTCATTTCCCTTTCAATGATGGTACTGTTTTTCAACTGAAACACTAAGTGCCCTCTGAAAAAAAAAAAAAAAAAAAAAGAAGATTTCCTGAAACAGATGAAAAATACTCACTTCAGAGTCACATTCAAACCTGTGATGTCTTCAAAGCTCAAAGTATAAGAGTTAGATGAATTTCTTTACTGCCTTACACTACTTTAGGCAGTCATACATAACCTACCCATTTTAGGTTCTTTCTGCAGTCAGCGTAGCCTTGGTTGTAAGGCTTCCATATGCTCAAAGGAATCTACTTAGTCCAATTATAAAGTTTAGACCTTTGCAACCCTTGAGCATACCTAATGCAGCTGGTTTAGATAAAGGTGCCTATATGGTACACATATAAATTTGGTTAGATGGATGTCATCCTACAAAATACAGAGAATTAAGGCTCTTGTTGCCCAGACTCCTTTTTTGTCTAAGTCTTCTGTAAGGCAATGACTGAGAATTGTAACCAATATAGACAAGTTCAAAAAGGTCAGGTGGTTTACAGGCATACCATAAGTTTCCTTCTAAAAAAATCTGTAGGAGTTTTAAGTGTGATGACTTACTGATATCAGATTATACTCTTCTGCTAAGACATTACAGTACTCTGCTAGCATCGCTGTTTCATCTTGCCACAAAGTAAAATACATTACAGCTGTCATCAGGAATCCAGGGGTGGCATCACCTTAAATGAAGGTGATACTGTGTGTTACCGACCAATAGGCTAACGAGTTAATGAAGACAAAAATCTTGAATGACAGATTAGATCTTAAAGAAGAAGTAATTACATTTTGTACAATTATTTAGTGATTTTTTTTTAGCTTATTACTGGAACTTCAACATAGTGAGTTCAAAACAGCAACAGTAGCACTCCAGTTATTTCAAGCCCCAAATTCAGCCAGCAGACAGTTCTGCAACTGTATATTCAGATTAAGAAGCCTAGTTCAAGAGCAGGACATGAAAGAAAGAGGGAGGGAGTGACAAACATTTAAATGGAAGAATGCAAGTAAACTATCTGGAAAACAGCTGTGGAAAAGTGAAAGGCAGCAAGGGGCTGGCTGGGAATAATGGTGGTGGCACATTTAGCATTGTTTGGTTTCAATTTCAACTATCAATGGTATTTCCACCAATATATTTTCATCTTTAGTAGCCACACATAGAACAATAATTTTGCACTGGATACTGAAAACCATAGTTTGGATGAGAACAGACCAATGCTTAGAATCTGTTTGGCTTAGAACTTCAAAAAGCTGCACCAATGTCCTACATGCTACCAAGAAGTTAGGATGGAATCGGTGCCTTATCTTAAGAGTGGAGTGGGAAGGGGGTTGTTAGCCAACTATTTATTAAGATTTAGCACTAAACCACTGTAAAATCACCCTCCTGTAAACAGACAGACAGCTATTCTGTGTTATAGAGGGTTACAGCTACCTTTCTTTCTACCACTCAAACATTTGTCAAAGACAACTGAAGATCATTGGTAATAGGATATTATTTATGTGATCACACAAATTACATATTATATATATATATATATATATATATATATATATATTAGTTTAGGAACAAAAACTTTCAGAGAGAGATTGACTAAAGTACTTCAAAGATAAGAAGCCTAGTTAATAGGGCCTTCTTCTTGTACAGAAGAAAAAATTGAGTTGCCATTCAGATTAATAGCAGTAAACTGAGAAAGTATTAAAAGAGAAGGAAGTTTTCACCTTACCTGCAAGTATTGTTTCTTATAGTGGAACGTAGTTGGGTAAGTTCCACATGTCCATCCATGGGGACGGCTGACTTTGATTTCAGGCATGAAATGAAGACACCAGTAACCAATTGCAGAACACAAGATCCATTCTCAAACCGTCCTTTAAACAAGTTAAAACTGAAAACAGACATTTTACACCTCAATAAGAAGTGTTTTCTTCTCAGAACAGTAAGATGTTATCTGACAAAATTCAAAACTTGAAAAACCATGTTTAAGGAGTGTTCCTTTGAATTTGCTCTCTCCTGTGAGAAATAAGTTTTTTTTTTTTGTTTGGTTTTTTTTTTTTTTTTTTAAATATACAGAGTGCCATCCAGCTATCCATAAGACTCACTGCTGAAAACTAGGAAACAGTAAAATAATGAACATTGCCAGAAGATAACAGATAAAAGGCAGGCAAAGGACAGCTACATGCACTACAACTTCCAGTGAAAGTATTTCACAGCTGGCTGTAGCTTGGTCTATCTTATAGATGCTCCATTGTTGTGAATTATTTCAGCACTCAGAACATAAAGCACACAGCAGCCTTTCAATTACTCTACTTAGAAAGAAACACTGTTTCCTTCTGTTCAAGGAAGGAGTCTCAGCCTTGTAGCCTTTTGAGAAAAACCATTAAAGTTTCATCTATAAGGAAACAAACTTTGCAGACTGTTCCTGTCTTGTACAGATGAGAAAGGCATCCAGCTCCTCCTACTGTTCCATTTCATTTAATATTCCTACATAATTTAAATAGTCTTACCCTGAAATATCTTAGCTGAACGCTTGAGAGGAAAAACCAAAAAGCCCAATAAGCAAAGCAGTCTCCTTCAGTCTTAGAAGAGCCCTGCTCAGTGGCACTTGTAGTCTGAGGATATTCTAGGGAAACAGGTACACAAGCTTGAATGCTTAGTAGTCCCAAACATTGAGGCCTGATATTCTTAGTGACGGTAACTGAACAAAACTACTTTGAGGAAACACCTGAAGGGGAGGGGAAAAAAAAAGAAGAAAAAAAAAGAGGAGATGGTTTTCCTATAGTTGCAAGACTAAGGATATCCCAAAAATAAAACTGAAGGTATGTATTCTTTAAACAAACAAACACACACTCCTTGTATGATCACAGGAGCAACACATTTCTTTCGAGACAGCTATTTTAATACTGATAGCAGTAAACAGACACAAACAGCTTAAGCCATGCTTGTACTCTGCTATAATGAGCTCTGCAGAGACTGGAGATGCTAGAGCAGCTAAATATACCATGCCTAGATAGCCTACACTATTCCAGCAGACAACTGCATTCCGCTGATGGTTGGACCACAGAGCTGAAGAATACTGTTTTAATAACTCAATCTGGCTTGTTTTGCTGAAGCAACAGATGCTCTTTCTTTAGAGCCAATGGTTTTAAGTTTTAGTACTACTGAAGTGCAACAACGTCCATATTAATAAAAAAGTATGTCTGCAAGACCTCATAAAAGAAAAGAGATCCTTCTTTATTATTATTATTATTATTGTTTTAGTAAAATAGAACATATTCCTAATGTTAAGTAGCCAAATGTAAGCCATTCCAGAGAAACAGTATAAGCATTTGGAACTAAGATAGAGGGATACAGGAACACGGAAAAGTTTTTGATACTTTTTACATTAGGTAAGGGAACTGAGGTCTTCAAGTCATCATCTTGAGTTGATCATCTGCCAAGCTACCAAACTATCAGAAAAACAGAACTAACAAGGCTGTAGACTCTGGCACAGATAATTTTATCTTACAAGCATCAGATGGGAGTTGTATCAAACAGAACGTCAGGAAGAATTCCAGCATTAATCTTCTCTGAGCCACAGTGTATCAGTTCACAAGGGCTGCACAAACAAACAAAAACAAAACAAACCTGGTTATTAACACCCAGGCTGACACTAGGACTGACTTCAAGTATCTTGTTATCATGAGGAAGTTAACTGTAGAATTATTTTAGCACATCTTCCAATGAACTGCCATAGAAATGTTTGTGAGGTTGGGCAAAGAGTTTAAAAGCTTAGTTCAGAGGTTCCTTAAACTCAGGTGTATCAGGAACTATTAAATACAGCATGTAATTTTTCTGTGATTCTACAACTTGCTCAGTTACCACAATTCTATTCCAGTAGGCAGAGAAAACCGCCTTTATCATCAAAATATTTACATTTTATTTGCAGGAAAAAAAAAAAAAAAAAAAACTTCTCTCATTACCAAGTAATTATCAGAAGAAAAAATATGGGTAAGCAAAATGGGAGTCAGTTTTTAATAACTTCTTGCCTTTTCAACAAAACAAAGTTATCTATAGTTTTTAGTTATGGATATACCGTTGTCTATTCTTTGCATTTTTTAACACACAAACATGCCCAGAAGCCAGTACCTACCAAAATCTTTTTTTTTTTTTTTTTTTTTCTCCCAGAAACTGATGATGGAATGAGTTAATCCACATAACAGTAGAAAGTTAAAATACTAGTTCTGTAGCATACCCTAAATGAAAATCTAACAGTGACAGAAATATCACTTTCTAGCAATAACATCAAGAAATTCATGAAGAATATGCAAAACAGTTCATATCATATTCTCCTGGGAGACAGTGAAAATATTAAGCATTCCAGTCACTTCAAATACTGTTTGGAGACATAATTATGAAGCAGTAAATTATGTTTTCTTTTTATAAACATACAACACAGATGAAGTGAAAGTGATTTCCATAGTTTCGTTTCAGTTTCAGAAAATGAATTTAAAAATAGCCTAAGATTAAAAATCCTAGGTAGGAGGACTTAACACTTAGCATGAAACAGACTGAAGAAGCTATTCTCTTTCTGTTAGCCGAGAGAAAGAGGCTTCCCCAGAAGGAAATTGGGAGTAGGAGGCTCATCTCCTTCCATGACCACAGGTAGTCCTAGTGCTCAAGTGTCATACATTTGAGAACCCGCTCTAAATCCACCTATACTGCAAAAACTTTAAAACAAAACACATGCAGCCAGAACACTAGGCTCCAACAGCACAGATCTGGTGGGTAGTACAAGTCCCTGGCAGTGTGCTGCAGTTGTAGTACTACCAGCCAGTACCTATACTTGCTCTCATAATTACTTCCAGATGCTGTTAGCTCGTTAAAAACGAAAAAAATGTGGAGGAGAGTTTTAATTGACTGACTTGGCAGACAGCAGACAATTCACAGATTTTATTTCTTGTTGTCTGTCTCTAAAATAGTAGATAACAAGACTGTTTATAGGAAAAAAAACATTTAATCACATTTTGATAGTACTGGCAGGGAATGACATGGAAGTAGACTAACAGCACTTACTCCAGGAGAACATCAGCTGGAGGGGAAGGGGGAAAAAAGCAGCACTCTCTCTTAACCAGTGGGCAGACTTAGTCCATCCCCATGAGGGGTGTCACTCTGATTCCATACAATATTCAGTCTGAGTCACCCCCAAATTAGGGGATGTTGCCAATTTCTGAAGTAAGACACAGGATTTCTTTAAAACATACAAAATCCATTGTTCTCGCTAGTAAAACAGATATTCCTATAGTGGGAAGATTTGGTTACTTTGACTCTCTAGAAAAATAACTATATTAGGAATACTTAAGTAGAAAGATCTTTTACCTTTTAGAAGACACGGATAGCATGCTGAAGTCTAGAAGCATCACCCTGAAATTCATTAGAAAAGTCACAGAATGGGTAAAGTTAGAAGGGACCTCTGCAGATCATCTAGTCCAACCTCCCTGCTCAAGCAGGGATACCTAGCGCGTGTTAGACAGGGTTGCATCCAGGCGGGCCTTGAATACCTCCAGAGAAGGAGACTCCACAACCTCTCTGGGCAACCTGTTCCAGCGCTCTGTCACTCTCACAGTGAAGAAATTCCCCCCTCACGTTCAGGTGAAACTTCCCGTGATTCATTTTTTGCCCACTGCCTCTTGTCCTTTCACATGGGACAACTGAAAAGAGTTTGGCCCATCCCCTTGACCCCCTCCCTTCAGGTACTTATGCACATTGATGAGATTCCCCCTTCAGTCTTGTCTTCTCCAGGCTAAACAGGCCCAGCTCTCACAGCCGTTCCTCAGAGGACTGGAGCATCTGCTCTGTGATCATGTTCGTAGCCCTGTGCTGGACTCTCTCTCCAGTAACTCAATGCCTCTCTTGTCAAAGCCAATTCATTAATAGCAATATCCAGATACACTTATTATAGACTGAAATAATTGTATTAGATGGGAAAAAAAAAAAGCAAAAAACACTCATTCCTAGAGAAACAGTCTTTACTTAGATCAGTACAACATACAACAACGTTAGTCATTTAGTTACCATGATAGATGCCTAGGTGCTGCAGACTTCTGACCAGTGGCAGATAAAAATCAAACTCACAAGGACCCTAAACAGCTGTTGGTCACCAAAGGACATACTAGCCATCAAGAAAATCCATCTGTTCTGACTGGTCAGAGATACAAGCATCTCCAAAAGGCAATTCATCCTAGCAATTGCTTTCTGTTACCTACAGAGGGAGTCATGACCAGCTTGCACAGACTCGAGCAAAATGAAGCCCACTTACAAAACAAGAAAAATCATGTGGTGACAGAACAATCAGGTTAAATCTCTGTCCAAAAGATCTTATCTGTCAGTAAGAACAGTCAGGTTTATGTGGCACAGTAACCTGTCTCCAAAGGTGGTTGTAAGCCAATGTCCAGGGAAGAGGCAGAACAGGGCAAACAATACTTCCTCACAACCTCCCTCAGCTTCTTCTATCAGCTCCAAGAACATCCCAAGTCTGACAGAATGTCTATTGGAAACCCTCAATCTCTCTCTGATAGTTGCTCAGTCTCCTTGTTTTCCCTTTATCTTTTTGCAGTCAAAACATCCACGAGCAAGGACTTTCACAGATCCACCACCCATTGCGAGAAACATCACCTCTTTTTTGCTTTAGAACTAGCTCCTACTAGCTTCATTTGAAGATCTGGCTTCTTGTACTGGAAGAGACAAATAATAGTCATTTCCTACCCAGATGCTTCATGACACTTCAGATTCAGTAAACATTCAATATCTGCTTTAAATCATTTCTCCCAGGTTGAATAATCCCAGCCCACTCAGTCATCTTTGCTATGGAAGCTATGTTATGCTTTTGATCATCCCCTTCCCAGTTCTACCATATCCTTTCTGAGATGACGGGAACAGAGAACTTCATGCAATCAGCATCCCAAGCCCAGGCAAACCACTACAATGTGAACCGGCAGCATAACAATGTTTTCTGTCCTCTGTTTTAGTTCGTAATGCCCAAGATTTGATTAGTTTAATTGCTGCTGAGTACCATCATGAACTCCAAAATTTTGCTCCTGAGTGATGATTGCCAGCACCAAGTACTTTATTCTGTGAAGACAGTTGCCTCCTCCCTCCCCTAATTTCTACTGCTGTAAATTTATTGTTTAGTCACTCATAAGGTCTTCCTGTAATTCCTCATGTTGTGCCCTCAACAACTCAATAAGAAGTTTTACCACCTTACCCCTTACCTTCTTTTTCAGGCCACTAATGAATATATTGATCCACACATCATTCCGCAAAGTTTAAAAACACACTATCTGATTATTACCATACCATAATGCCAGTATGATCTGAAAGAAAATAATTTCTCAAATGAGAAGGGGCTTATAAACAAATACACCACACATACACATTTCATAATCAACTATTTCATTCTAAATCATACCACAGTTCTAAATTACATTAACACATAGAGCCAACTGGACACTTGAGGAAACAATTCTCTCCTGATCCCAGCACTAACTACACACGAAACATAAGATTCAGTTATAACTATTCATTTACAGAATTGTAAGAGCTATGTTTAAGAGAACAGGATTGTATGTTTTTTTCTCATGACCCATGAAGAATATGGAAGTTTCATAGCCTTCAGCATCAGAAGAGACTACTCCATACGTAAACTATACGGTTTATTCCAAGAGCTGATCTGGTGGCCACCACAACTCTCACTCTTGTCTGTACTGTAACAGGGATATCCCATGTTTAAAGAAAAGTTCCTCTATACCACTTCTAGTATAAAAACTAGTTGAGAATCTTGTCTCAGACTAAGAAGGAGAGGCAGCTATGGTTCTTTCCTTTAAGTTATAAAGTCTATAGACATGCTGTCTCTAGCATTAGTGTGCATCAGGAAAAAAGTTGCCACCGCAGGAAAGCTGCTTGCCTGCTGTTAGTCATTGAGGGCTTATTATTGAGAAATTCATTAAAGGAGGTAGAAAACTGTCTCATTATCCCTCTGTTCTTTGCAGAATAGCTTGTCACTACTGTTATCATGGAGTATCTAGCAAGAATTACAAGTATTTTCCACCCAAGTATGAATGTGTCTACATTCGACTTGAGTTACTCAGCAGTTCACAGATCTTTCATCTGTTGCTTGTAGATTCCTTCCTCCTTCAAATATCTCTTTCTATACTTGGCAGTAATTTGATACTTCCTCTGACAATTATATCCTCTGGGTTAGGCTAGATGCTTAAGTCTTATTTCCCTGTTTTATTTCACTTCCTGTTACAGCTTCACCTTGCTATCTTCATGACAAAAGATTGACAGATAATAAATAAATCTCATGTTAACATCAGGATTGGATGGAGATATTAATGTACAAGCTATACTGATGACTTGGTCTAGGAAGTCTTCCACGTTCCCGAAGCTTCAAAAGTTGGTAGTTTTTCCTTCAAGACACCAAACGTACTCCTTTATCAGAACTACCAATCTACAATCACTGCAGTTAAGTCTCACTTTTTCATTAAAAGAACACTGGCACATGGATGTAGATTAAAAAGCGCCGATGAACCTATTCTTTATTGATGCCAAAGTATATCTATAAAAAGAAAAATCATCAAAAAGCTCCCACGAGCTCCACTTCTGTTGAAGTTCTCAGTACATAGATTAAAAAAAATAAATCAAAACAACTCCCTGGTTAAGCAACTCCCAACTAGCCTACTAGTTCAAAGGCACAAGTCTGAACAAAAGATCTATTTTTCTCGGAAAGCATTACAGATACGTCTATAATAAATCACATGAGATGTAAAGACAATGACTCACTTCATTATCTTGAAAGCATGAGAACAGAATACTCTGAGACAAAAGTCCCTAGGAAATGCTGATATCAGCTGCACTCCGCTCTCTGGTAGTGGTCTCGGTGAAGAAAAAAAAAAGATGATAAAATGATTCTGACACAGTTTACTGCAGAAACAGCATTGCAGAGATTACATGATATTAAGTCTGAATTTCTGTATTATACCCACTCATTTTACAGTCACAAAAAGTGCCCTTTAAGTATGCCTGTAAATTTAACCTTACGGCTCTAAGTTAAATACAGGGCAAAGTAAAGGAAGAAACATGCCAGTAAAATAAGTTCTGACAGACAATAATCAAAAGTAAACACTTGGACGTAGTAAATATTTCTGTTGACAAATCACAGCAGTGAGTTCAACATATAATAGATATGTCAGTTTTGGAATAGGTAATAAGAAGTTGCAAAGTCTTCATAACTTGATATCACGCCAATGCAGGCAATTCCTAATTTAGTTCACTGGGAGCCCTCACTTCCTACAGACGACTTCACAATTACAAAAGCATATCCTTTTTTGGGAATGTAGCTAAGTCTTTATGGTGGACAGGTAAGTGAGAGGTTTTTTTATTTTGGGGGTTTCCATACACAGAATCAACTAATACTGTATTTTATTAGCACCCTGCTGGGTAGTCAACTTACAAAAGCTTTGCCTAATACTGCAGTTAAAGTCTATGCTACAAAGTTAAGGTCACAACTGACAAAGACCAGAGCTAAGATAACCACAGGTCTCTAAGACAAATGACAGTAGCTCAGGTTGCACACTATGATGAGCAACAAACAATTTTACCTTGTGTACCATTGGCAGAAAATACTCACGTGTTTATCTAGCACCAAGTTGAAGTAAGACTATTAAAACATCTTCTCATTTCTCTCAAGTAATATATCTCACTCCTTAGTCCATTATTACATCTTTGCCCTACAGAGTATAATACAGGCAAAGGTAACACGCTACAAGTTGCTGCTGCAACATTTTTAAGGAGCACATAACATACCATCCAGAGAGCTCTCTAATGACCAATTAATGTGCCCAAAGGATACTATTGTCGGGTATGTTAAATTCAAGCTTTTTTTTTTTTTTTTTTATTACTGTGTAATTAATTTCAAAGCCAAACATTTGCATGTATAATATATACCTATGTATTTTATAATCTAAATATAGAAGAATGCTATTGTCACTGTGAAGACAGTGATCAGTATTATCTGTTCTAAATAAGTCTTCAACTACAATACCATTATCATTTAATTACAGCTATTTAAGCACTATAAAGCTTCAGGCCCTTTCAGAGGCAATGGAGGACTGTCCAAGTATATTTGAAGGAACACTGCAAGGGAGACGTTTAAAAATCTCCACTACAGTTTAACATTATGCTTATCCTCACCACTGATCCACATCAGCATAAAACCTAGCACAGAGATTTCATGCTCAGCTTTATGAAGAATCTCCAAACTATTATACAGATAATGCAAAAACACCTCCCTTCAGATAAAAATCTATCACTTGTAACTCTAGGACATTTCTCCCATGAACAACATAAACTACCAGTGGTCCCCATGCGTGCATGAAACAGTCATTCACAGCATCATCCAGAAAAGGATGCTCAAGACAAATATGTGAGTATACTACATTTGCTACATTTTATATCCTCATTTACCTCATCTAAATAAATATTTAATGCCCTCATAATATCCCTGTGGGATGAAGAAATGCTATTATAGAGACAGAAACTGAACTACAGAGACCATGGAAATGCTAATGTGGTTTCTGAGAAAGGAACGCAGACAGCAGGTTGAGGTTGGCGGAGACCTCTAGAGATCACTTAGTCCAAACTCTTGCTCAGAGCAGGGCCAACTAGAGAGCAGGTTGTCCAGGACTATGTCACACAACACAAGCAAAGGTTATTTTGGTTCCAAACATCATACTAAGTGCTTACATGAATGGCACATGGGCTTTATGAAAAAGGATTATTATCTACATAATACTACATTCCACTAACAGGATAGCCTATCCCATCCAGCAACACAGCTGTAGATTCTTGTTATATAAAGTAGAGAAACTTCAACTGAAGAAATAAAAGATAACTGTTATGTTACTGACGAAATTATTATGACCAGATCTCTGTCAACTCTTGACAGAGTTAGTCAAGAGGAAACAAATCCTTTTATCATTGAACTAAAATGAGAATTAGTTATCATAGCATACGTATTAAAAGAAATATAACCTTTCAATTTCTATTTTGCAAGTTTTGTATCAGACTTGAATTAAAGAGTGAATAAGTTATTTTCATATATCCTTAAGCCATTAGCTTACAACCTGATTTTTTTTTTTTTTTTAATTTAGGCATTTTAACATTGGAAAAAATAGTTAGTTATTAGAGCTGAAGAAGAGCATGAGACATACAATGTAAACAAAATAGTTTATTATAACGGGGAACATAAGTCACAGAGAAAACTAAAGGGGAAAAAAAAAGTTCACTAGCTGTAACAGTTCTCAGAACACCTTCCCTAAAATGACATTGTTTTAGTGCATGAGGAAAATGGACTAAGAACTTCCTCTAAAAGCCTTTTCAGGCCACGCAGTTTCCCATCTTACCTGAGAAGTAGAAAACTGTTAGAACGCTCCTCCCTCTCCCACACCTCTATTGCTTGCGCATATCTTATTTTGAAGACATTGTGCACGTCAACATCCAAGTCGATTTTTTAAGTCAAAATTTGCAGATTGACTATAACTCCACTTGCTTTCATGCTTAGGTATTTAATTTCAAAAGATGAAACAAACAAGAGTATTTACTTCTTCCAGCTTCAGAAACTGTTAAAACAAAAGGCCACAGATAACAAACAATTAAATTGAGACCTTTTAAATTTGGCTATTAATAGTGCTAATTACAAACATTAGTCTCCAAAACTCTTTCCACTGTGTGTACACAGAGAAAACCCCAAGGAGACAGAGCTGGGGTATCAGGTACCCCAAAATCTTGGAACAATGCCGAAAACTTTTGTTCAAAGAAACAGAAAACTGGTGGCTGAATCTCAGGACAACAGAACGGGTGGGAAAATAGCTCTTAAGGGAGAAGAGAGGTCTGAAAGAAACACAACACCCTAAAGGGGGATAAAGAAACTCAACACACCAGGGAAGAAGGTCGCCAGGGATGGAGGACAGCGCACAAGCCAGGACACCTTTCTGCAGCTGGTTACCTAACACGGCTTTTAGAAAAGGATGGAAGAGGGAGCTGCAGGAGGCAGAGCCCGAACCCCCCGATCACCCCCTCGGCCAAGGGGGCGGCCGGGGGCGGCCCGGCCCGGCCCGGCCCGGCCCGGCCCGGCCCGGCCCGGCCCGGCCCGGCCCGGCCCGGCCCGGCCCGGCCCGGCCCGTCGCAGGCCTGCACCGCACCTCGCCGCCATTTTAACCGCCCCGAGGGCGGGGGAGGAAGCCGCCATGGCGACATCGCCCGGGCAGTGGTGAGGCGGGGCCTCCCGAGGGGGGCGGGCCCGGCGGCTCCGGTAGCGGTGACGGGCGCCAGGAGGGACGGCTCGGTCCTCCCGCCGCCGGTTACCTGCCCCAAGGCCCGGCGGCGCCGCGCACGAAGCCTAACGGCTCCCAGCCGCCATTTTAGCGACCGCAGCAAGCTGCTGCGGAGGGGGGGGGAGGGGGCACGTGGCAACCTGCGGGCGGGAGGCGGGTCCGAGCCCTCACACAGCGGCGACCCGGCCGCAGCGGGGGCGCGGAGGCTGGTGAAAAACGAGGGTATCGATTACTATTGATACGATACGTCGGTGTTGTTACATCGATGGCCGTGTTATCGATATCTGTCATCGATAGATGCCCCCAACGCCAGCGTGGCGCCGTGTCTGAGCCGTGGGCACTTGCTCCTCACAGGTAGGCGAGGAGGGGTCGCAGCATGCTGCCAAAAACCGCTGCTTTAAACTTCCTTCATGGGCTTTCCTGGAGCAACTACTCAGTATGTCTGGAAATACACACCTGAATGGACCTGGAAATCTGTTCAAGATGTATTTTTATATATATCTTTACACAGGATCTATCATGTAATAGCGACTATAATATACTCCAAATAACCACTCTTGTGGTCAAGGAAAAGGTAAAACAGAATTATAGTGCTTTATCATAAAGACAAAAATGACATAAAAATAAGGAAGCTACTTAAAAGAGCAGGGTAAAAAGCATCCGTGGAGAGGTCTATCAGAAAACGGTCTGGAGACACCTTCCAGGTCATGAAGTCCGGAAATGAGTCACTGCCAGAAGAGCGAACCACAAGGGCTGAGGCTACTCAAACTCCTCCTTTCCATAGCTAATAGGACTTTTGACTACAGCCAGCAGACGTGCGTTCACGTGCACTGCTGATCCTACCCACACAGCGCTCTTACATTCTCTGTTAAACTCCATCTTAAAACTAGAGGCATTTTGTCCCTGTTACATTTATTTTAAGGCTCCGCAACAATCCTTCTCCTTTTGTAACCTGCAGTTTCTAGCTGGTATTTATTCATGGCTGGTTGTAACCATTTGTCCTTGCAGCAACGCCTTCGGTGCTTTACTTCACGTTGTCATTTTCCTGCCACATGCAAGAACTGTGTCGACAAATGTCTTGCAGTATAGCCAAACATAACTTGGTTGGCAATGAACTTTTCACGTTTCAGTGTAAATCAATGACTAGCCTGACTAAACGTACATGTGAAGAGCCAGATAACATTACATTGCTCCATCATCAAATGGCTTCACCTCGCTTTGCATTTTTAAAAATTCTAAATTATCATGAAACATTAAGACTGATGTATTTTCACAGTGAACTGAAACACAGCAACAACAAATGAATATATTTCAGCAAAATGAGATCATTCCTTTAAAAAATGACATACAGGTTAGCAGGATAACATCTTAATTGTCATCATAATTTTACGTAACACAATGTTTACGATGCTAAATGAAATGATTATACTGAAAATATGCTGTTGTGAATAACAATATCGAAGGTCAGTGCAGCAGTTTCATACCTATGACCTCAGTTTTGGAAATCTGAGACCTATTTTAGGCCCAAAAACAAGGTGCTTAATTAAAAACTGAAGATACAAGAAAAATGCAAGATACACAGCAACAGAAAGCTGCCATTGATGTGAATGAAAAAAATTGTGATATTGTGGCTGGCATACATAGCAGCACGAGCAAATAACAGATGCACAAACATCTTTTAATATTTTATGGGGGCCTTGAAGGTTATTTCAGACCTGTCAGGCTGGAATTTACACGTAAGGATTCCCCATCTGGCACTGAAAGCTATGATAAGGATGAAAGAAAAAGAGCAATAACTCTCTCTAGCATTTCTCTTAATGGTTAATTTCTTTGATGGACTCTTGATTTAGTGATGCTTACCATCACTTTGTCTTTGATACAATGACCTCCAGTCTGTTGGAGAAACTGGCTTGTTCTTGGGCATACTATATGGAAGATTAGGATCCCATATATAACAGCCCAGTATAACAGGATCACATGATAGGGTTTCTGAAATGTATTTCTGGACAGAAAACCAGATACCATCAGTGCAACAATGTTGGGAATTTATTATGCAAGGCCTTTGCCAGAGGCAAAATTGGAATCTATTCCAAGTCAAGGTAGGTAGAAGAAAGATATTTACTGTTTTAACTGTGTGATTTTCCATGTGTTCCAAGGTAATTATTACTAGGTATACAGTATTTCCACATGTATGCATGCAATCAAATGGCAAAGCACACATACCCCTATACGGCTTTGCCACTGTATCTCAAGTGTCCATCCTTTGGGCTGGATCTCATTACTCTTCTAGTCCAGAAAAAGGTACATTAATTTGATTTTAGAGTCATGTTACTCAAATTCATGAGTTGTCTTCAATAAAGAAAATAACGTTAAACATTTTAGTGTAGCAATACACTAAATACACAGCAATATTACTTTTTGGAATTTTTGTCCAAAGTCGAGTATCAAATTTAGACTTTATCAGGTATACACGCTTTACAGAATCTTGCAAATTCACAAGTGAGTTGTGCACAAAACATACTTCTTTGTACTGTGGTTATTATTGCACAATACTGTGTTAATGACAGAAAGGCACCTGTTTCCTGCAGAACAGTGGAATTCTATATTCAAGGACTCTGCCTGGGCAGTGGAATTAGGTATAGATGCAAAGGTATGCCCTTGACTACCAAAAGTGTGCTGGCTCTGGATGGAGGGATAAAGAGTTAAGATCATGGCAGAAAGACTTCCTAGAGCATAGAAAAGAGCTGATCATCATAGCTTCTGGTATAGAGCATTTCTAGCATTTCTTTTACACGGGAACATTTTAATCTCTTAACCAAGAGTCGCACACAAGCACTCCTTTGTGCTACTGCCCAGCGAGGCTTCCCTGTTTCTCTGTGCTGCAGCTGGCACTATGTCTACATCCAGGGAGAGAGAAGACATCAGCCAAGGGGCAGTTACTGACCACAGATGCCCAGAGCCTGGGGTTGTCTCACTCTTGCTAGCTGCTCCTGTGTAGTCTAACTTGTCCTACAAGGAGGAACTTGTACTTCTCCCCGTGGGAGCACAGCGTGGAAGGACTTGCACAAGGGGAGCAATGGAGGTGAGAGCCGCTTTCTCCTAGCTCCTGGCAATTACCTCAGCAAGGCCCAGCTCAGCCGGCTGAAGCTGGGGGAGCACCAGCTCGGCGGGCTCCGCGCAGGCCCTGCCTGAAGCCCTGACCTGGCCCCACGGGGAGCCCCTCCGGCCACGCCGCCGGCGCCCGCCGCCCCCCGCGGCCCGGAGCTCCCCCCTCGCCGCCACGCTGCTCCTGCGGCCGGGCCGGGCCGGGCCGGGCCGGGCCCTGCGCGCCGCCGCCGCAGGCCCTCGCCCCGCCTCGCCTCAGGCTCGCCTCGCCTCAGGCTCGCTCGCCGCGCGAGACCGGCGGCGCCCTTCCCCCGCCCGGCGCACCTCCTCGCCGGCCCGCTCTTGACGGACAGGCCGAGAGGCCAATGGGACGCCGGGCACGTGTGCGCCGCAGCCAATGGGGCTCGGCGGGCGGGGCGTGGGCGTGCCCGGCGGCGCTGCGAGCGGCTTGTTGTGCGCGCTGCGGAGCCGTTAGCCTCCCGCTGTCCAGGCCCTGCTGAGTCGCCGACAGGTGAGGCCTGGCCGGCTCGAGCCGCCGGCGAGCGCCCGGGAAGCCCCGCGCGGCCCCCTCGGGGCCGGTGGGGGCAGAAGCGGCCCGCGCAGGCCGCGCCAGCGAGGCCGAGGCCCGGGCCTAGGCCTGGGCCTGGGCCTGCGCGGGGAGAGCCGGGGCCTGCGGGGGGGGAGGGGCCAATTGGAGGGGGAGCGCGGGCCTGAGGCGGGCGGGCCCGGGCCGCGGCCTGCCGCCCGGGGGCGGCGGGGCCTGGGCCGGGGCGACGAGGGCCTGCGTGGAGTGGATGGGGCCTGGGTGGCGGCGGAGGAGCCCGAGGCCTCTGTTCTCGCGGGCGGCGAGGCCTTGGCTCTCGTTGCCTGGGTCTGCGGCGGAGGGGGCCGGCCCTGGGTGGGGGATGTGCTGCCTGGGTCCTGCCTTGTCTTAGAGTTTCTCTTCTTCTGGTTAATGCTCGTTGCTCCTTATTTTGTGTATCTGCAGTAGGTCTTTTAAATCTCCCACCTTCAATAAGACTGGTGCGTCTTTATTGACTGGCAGTATCTGAGGGTGGGCTTCCTCATGTGGACAGCACTTATTAATATTTATACTAATTCAGGCCTACCAGGAGCAAGGGTAGATAATGCTGTGTTAACTGCCTTTGGAAGAAATCACGACTAAAGCAGTAGTCCACTATTGTTAGTACTGGTGGGAGATTTTTCAAAGTAAAGTACTTATTCTTTAGGTAGCAATTGGAAGAGGCAAGAATGTGTTAGAGGAGCATTCAGTAGGAGGATGTGGGTGAAAAAAATGTGTGCAGTGTTAGCCTGGAGAAAGGTGGTGGAATAATTTGTACAGAAGTGACTATGCAGGCAATTGCATTCTGTAATGTTGGGTAGCGGAGTAGCATTATCTGTGAGGCAGTGGCCTATATCTGAGGCTTGCTGAGAAAAGAGACGTTTTGTTACGTGAAAGGCTTTTAGTTGTGGTCCACATAATAAGATGCCTGTGGGGGGAAGAAAGGGGTGGAAACAAATAAGGATAGAGATGCATTTATTAATACCTTTTATTAGTATTACCTATTAACTTTGCTGGCTGTTGATGTAATTGAGGACTTCTCTTGATCTCTGTATTTCTTTTCCTTTTTTTTTTCTTTCATTTTATGCCATAAATGTGAATGTGGATATTAATTGCTCATGTTGTATGACTCTGCCTCTTTTGCAGTGTGCTGTCCCCCAGGACTCATGTTTGAACCACTTTCCTTTCTAGATCTATTTGAACAGAGTTCTCACAGACCAATGTGTCTTTCTTTAAAACTGGGATAATATGATATGTTTTTGTCAACTCTTGGACCTCCAGTGAATTTTGGGGATGTCTGTACTGTGCAGTAATAAAGCCTAATTGCCTGAGCCTTTTAAGTCTATGCAGCATGCAACCTTACTCTGCGGACATGCTAGAGGTTTTGAAGCAGTGTAACTGTTTGTGTGATGCTGCAAATGAGTGTGTGGCTTCATGATTAAAAGTGTTCGGTAGTTCTGACTTAAAGAACTCTTATTACTTGCCTCTGCAGTATGCTGTCCACTTGATTTGGTTGGAATGAGAGCAGGAACATACTAAGTGGATGTTGTGGTTTAAGTATATTTTATAGTGAGTTTATGGGCTTAGTTATTTAGCCCTGATGTGAGTGGTTCTTCAACACAGGATAAACATGGTTATACTGCTTTCCCATGTGTGATGACTCATGCAGTGCCAGGTTTGTGGGAGCGATAGTAGTCATGTTAAGGACAGTCTCAGTGGAAGTACCAGTATTGTGTACAATATCTTTTTTTGACTTAATCGCTTCTGTTGAATGTGACTAGCTTTTAGTTGTTGACGTTAGCGTACCATGAACTGTGACCTATGCTCGTAATTCAAGCGCTTTATTTTCTACTTGCTATTCTTTGCATATTCTGTCACTTACTTTCTCCTGAAAAAATCTCTTGACCTGCCAGTGGCATGCATGACAACTATCTCTAAGCACTATAGAAAAAGCATGGAAATCAGCTTTCCTTTAATTAAAGTGTTTGTAAGCAGCGACGTGGTCGCGGTATAAGAGAGGTGTTAAATTTGTCTTCTAAAAATTAGTTGTGGCATTTTTCCTGTTTGAACTGCAGTTCTGTGATCTAGGCACCTTCGAGCTTCAAACTGCCGGCCTAAATGATGTATTTGGTTATACAACCTTATTATATGTAGGTGATGTATGCAGAAATGGATTTTAAGCTTGTTTTTGTTTTTCTTTTTTTGAGGTGGAGTAGGGTGAAAACAAGCTATGCTGAGAAGATAGAGGATTTCCTTTTGTGTTTGCATGCACAATTTTGTTTTTCTTTTTTTGTTTTATTCCTATTGCTAGTAGCAGTGGCATAGTGAATACAAATTATAACTTCCCTCTTACCCAGCGCTTCCTTGGCCTCCTTGTAGCAGCAAGTTTTGGTCCCTCATCAAGCCTTCAGAGGTGGATTTCCAGCTTAGTTGTGTTGTGCTGGTGCTACCAGTTCGATGCTATCTCCTATTTCCATTACTTCTCTTGCCTTCCTGTTCCATCAAAGTGGAAGTACCAGCTGCTAATCGAAGGATGGGTTGAATGGTAGTGAGAGGTGTCAGAATTTCTCTAGAAACCACAGTTCTTGTGCCCCCTTCTTCTCATCTTCCACAAATACCCTGTGCATAGGAAAGGAGTTCTTCCCTCGGTGTTTTATTTCAAGCACAGTTCTTGGCATCCAGACCTTTTTGGAGGCAAAAGAACTAGCCAGAGACAATGACTGGTCAGACAGTCTGATGCTGACTAGAACAAGGAAGGGGGCTGATTTATTTATCAGTTTGTAGTAAATCTGTCCTTTTCAAAAATACTGGTGCAGAAGATAAAGTAGTCCTAGCCAGAAATAGTTGTCCAGCTCTGTCTGTTCTGCTCAAGAACTCCATTATGTTAACTGTCAGCATCTTTTGACCCAGTGACGGAACAACTGTGCAGAGTGTTGAAGCGAAGCTCTGAGCACGGTTTTATAGTCTACTCTCTCTGTCACATCTAACTACTAACCTTGAAAGATGGGGAAATCTCAGATTTAGCTACAGTTTGTTTAGTATTTTAGTTGCGTAATTTCAAGTTGGCCCTTCTTCATAGACATCAAGTAGAGATGATTTGGGAGGCCCTGAGCCTCCCTTTCACATTTAAGCAGAAATGGATGGTAGTTATGGCCAGTGCTTATCTGATTTCTGGCAGCACCTAAAAAAGATTAATTTTTATTCCTGTGAATTGAGCACAGTTCATCAGACTGATGGTAAAATGGGGTCATTCTTCAGAAAATAGTTCTAGCTTTCCAAACTGCAGTTTATTTTTTTTTGGCCTTGAATGCTTATGTCTGTGAACAGCAGTATAAGCTTTGACAAAAATGCTTATCTGGAAGTTGTCAGTTTTTGGATGTGACTTAAAAAAAAATTGGAGAAAAGTGTTTAAAACTCTTTCAAAACAATCTGATTGTTAAAGACTATGTAAAACTACTTTATTAGAGTATTAAAATAATGAATTATGATTTATTAGAAAACTAATACATTTAATAGATTTATTTCCAAACTTAAATATATTTACAAAAAACCCTTAGTTTGGTGTAGTAGAAGTTGTGCCTATAGCATACGGAGATGAAGTTTCTTGAGATGACATTAAATTATAGTTTTTAGTAGTAGCCTTTTTGGAGGTTGTGGAGGCCCCTGTTACTACCCAGAACTGAGAAAACTCTTGAGACCTTAAACTTAGCCAGTCTAAGGGGATAAAGGGAAACGCCTTTATCCTCAGAGCACAAAAGGGGAACAGAGCTGACAAAAGGACGAGGTCCACTAATTTGAATTTTGTTTCTGCTTGACGGTCCTTCAATCTATTCAGTTACCCGATTCACAAACAGAACTTAAACATTAGTGTAAAAGGAACACAACCTGTACGTGCAAGTAAATGTAAGGAACTATGTGGCTTAATACTTCAAATTTTAGTATATGAAAACCATTCTAGCTAGGGCATAATGCTAAAGTTAATTTAAAAAGGTGACCTTCAGCATATTTCAGGAGGCTGATTGTTGCGGTTTGGTTTATTCTCCCAAAGAATGAAAAAATGCATGCCAGAGGAATAAAAAGGAATATTTAATTCCAGTTTTCCATGGTTGTTGATTTAAAGTAAAGTAGCTCAGGAGAAGAGTTCAGATGAAACAGTTATTCAGGACTGTATACTGCACTTACTGAGTACTGTGGACAGTAAAGGGAGAATAAGGTGACAGTACAACTCTGTATTGTATTCTACAATACCTCTCTTTGCATTTAATTTCTCATGTGTGTGCAAGTGTCATGATTCAAAAGTCATCATAAGCATTACAAGCACAAAAACACGAGATCCAGTTTCTTAGTGATCATGGACCTTGCTTTCTAGTAAAGGCATGGGGCATCTCTCAAACATAGGCACAGTACCTCATTTCTAAATTACTTCTATTCATACAGACTTAAGCCTGATGCCCTGCTTTTGTCATGTGTATGTTGAAATAATCTGATAAGACTGAAGCATGTAACTGAGATTCAAGTTGAGGTTTTGAAGTTTGTGACCCTCTCTCCATGTGCAAAGGAGAGGGGTAGAGATTAAGAAATTGGAAGAAAGGTATTCGGGCTGTGGAGCGTTGGGAAACTTTTTTTTCTTTTCTGGGAGATATGTAGGCCTAAAAGTTGTGTTTTACTGGTGTGGCTTCTGAGGTGAAAATTATTCTATTCCTTACAGTGATTTCTAAGGAAACGATGTATTTTCCTCTTCAATCTGTCTCTGCCTTGGTTAAATTCTTGCTTCTCAGTCATATCCTGACAGCTGGCTGTGAAACACAGTCTTGCCATGCTTAAATTTGTTGGAGTGTATTTGCAAACAGTCTCCTGAAATAGTTAAAATGAGTAGAAGCTTTCTGAAGGCCCTTTAGGAAGGGAAGGAAGGACTTCAGCTGAAGTTACTATAATTGAGACTTATTTCTTTTCGAATGTCTTCTGTTTGTGCATGTGACATTGCTTTTGACGTGTTCAAACCTGGGCATCTCAGCAGCTCTGCCTCTGGAAGCTGTGTGGATTGGTTTGGCACTTACCTTGATGTAGTACTGTCCTTTTTGTTCCATTTCAGGTATGATCTCTAAGGAATACTGCTCAGCAACTTCAAAACTTGAGTGTAGAGCAGCGTCCAAGACGGCAAGTTTATTGTTTGCTTCTGAGTCAGCCATGACTTGTGGGTAGGCATGTCAACAAATATCATCCATGCTTTGAAGAAACAAGAGGAGGTCTCTTTGTAGAGCCCTGAAATTCTCCTTGAAGCACCTCAGCAAGATCCTTCAGGCTAGACAGTGTGTTTGAAAATAAACTCTTGAAACTCAAGTCTGAATTGGTCAAGACAGCTCACTAGCAGAACTCTGCCAGCATTATTTGTTGCAATGTAGGATGCCTTTCTGCTCAGCGGTATTCAATCTAATGGGCAACTTCATCAGTTTGGGGATTTTGCTAGGCATTCTCTCTTGAGTGTTGTATGTCCTTAGTGATGCTAACCTATACATCACTGGAAAGAGAAGCTGAGGCCTTGGTCAATAATCTTTGCATATTTCAGCTGTGTTTTGAGAACCATGCCCTACTCGTTATGGTCTGTTCCTGGTTTTCCAGGCATTCATCTAATTCTTTTTGGCCGAGTGTTATACATTGGTGTAGTCTATGTACTTCTGACATAAAAGCCAAAAAATACATTCAAGGTAGCTTGACCTTCTTGCATTCAGCATAGGCAGTGTTAGTGCTTACCTGTGCACCTGCAGTGCTGTACGGTCTTACTCCAAGGCTAAATTGTCTGTATTGTTGTATACGTCTATATAGTTGTCTAAATATATTGCATCAATGAGGATAGGCCAGTTGCTGGATTGATAAAGAGCTGCTGCCTGGATTATAATGAAGCTGGTAACTTCTGGCTTGGAGCAGCACTGAGCTCATGACTCTTGAGAGAATTTCCTATCCTCTTAGGTTCTGCAGTAGCTGAAGTGCTCGTATTGTCATCTATAATCTGTTTACGTGTCTGCATTTGAGTTCTTGTCATCCCAGTGGTGGTCTAGTGCCTTTGGAGACCTGTAAAGATGATGTTTGGTCTTGAAGGCAGGCAGTTATCTTTCTTGAGGATGTACCTATTTTAGGTTATCGCCTCAGGAAGAAGAAAACATTTCACAATGAAAGATGTTAATGGTATCCTAGATGGAGATGCTGAGTTTCGTTTGGAAATAGCAGTTACTGATCTGTTGGAAGAACTACTTGTCATTTCCTTTCAAGCCTTCTGGACTAGGGATTTTATGAAGCTTTGTTAGATGGTGATCTTCATGGTAAATGTGATGTTGCCTAGGAAAAATACAGGTGAGCTTTTGAATCCAGTCCCTGACAGTACGGACCCTACTGTTGTTGAATGGGCAGTCTTTGCAGCAGGTAATGAAGTGCTGAGTTATGTGAGTTTGAGGACCTCCAAAATAATGGAATATATATTTCTTGTTGGATACTGGATGCATTCTTGGCTTCTTAAGTTTGTGAGCCTAAGGGCCTAAAATGTGTCTATTCATTTTGCCTAAGGAAGAAGAAAGTTGCCCTGTGAAACATACTTCTAAAGGATTTGTTTTTTGTAGGTAAATTCTCATTTTAGGTATAAGTTAGTTTTTACCATGGTATAAGTTAGTTGCAAGACTTCCTGTTTTTCAGGACCTGGAACAGAAGGTGTTTTTTAGAAAGCCTGTGAAGTACTTAGGCAACCTCGTTACGAATAGCCCTTCTGAGTGGAGTTCGTAACCTTCTTTTCTTCCCTTCCTCCACTGAGAATTTAAGTGCATATTCAGGCTTCTGATTTATGTGAATGTGGATTGACAGATTTCGTTTAGTGAAGTTACAGATGGAAGTTAGTTGCAAGGCCTGATTCTGAACTGCCTGGCATATCTGTTGATATTTTTTGATCATTCCTTCTTTGATAGATTAAGCAAGATCATGAAGTTCCCTGTATTTCATCCCTTAACATATTTTAGTGGGAGCAGAATTTAAAAATTGAGATTTCTAATGTAATTTTGTTGATTTTTAGCTATACCGACCATTTGATATTCCCTTTTTCTTTTGGGGAGTTGATTTTAGTATATAAATGATGGTAGTTCTTTAGGGGTTGTTTCTATTCTCACTGGTACAAGGTCTGTTAACCACCAGTGGAAGAAGTGGTGTCCCACTAACTTCCAGGATGGCCACAAAATGTCTGTTCATCTTGTAGTAGCTTCTGCAAGTGTTTGGTGAAAGATGAGAAAGCAAGGAACAATCCCTTTTTTTTTTTTTTTTTTTCCCCCCCTCCTCTCCAGTACTCTGTTCCTTTTCCTCTTTTCAACTACTCTTTTATCGTTCTCGCATGCTTTGTTACTGGTATCCCACAAATTTTTTTGCCAGGCCTTTATGTGAAGGCTTCCTGTAATTTTTCTAATTTCTGAAGGAAAGCAGATGGAAGGCTTCCTTCACGGTTCTAATTGCTTCTGAATCAACAATGCCTTAGGCACTTCTTGTTTATCACAGGGAAATATAGATGGTAAGTATTGCAGACAGCTGAGACTAGAAACTGTGGTGAAATGATTTAAAGTTGATAGCCACTTGCCAAACTCCTGTCAGTTTTACTTAATGCCAGATGAAAGTCTGGTAGCTTGCCATTATGGTGTGCCTTGGAATTTTTTATGCTTGGTATCTGTCTGTGGTGCCTCCTCTTTCAGGCAGCTGTTACAGATACCTTGTACTTGAAGGATAAGGAAAACAGATTAGAAAGTCTTTGTTTTTGGAAGAAATTAATGTGTATGGCAACTTTAAACTTGGCAGGAAAATAATCTTGGCATCAGCAAGGATTTGTTGAGTCTTGGGCAAACTGGTTGAGTGTGAAGGAAATTTGAACCTTCATTATGCAGAGTTAGGGGAAAAAAAATCAATGCTTCTTCCTTTGCTTATTCGATAGTCTATACTGTACAGTTTTCAGACTCATCAGCCTATTGGTGTATTGCACATATCTTCATTGAATTTTGCACAGAACAAAGGCAACCAAAATTTCTTTCCATTAAAACATTTTTGAGAACTTGTGTGGTTTTATAGCTCAGATATGTTGAACAAAGAAGGCTCAGCTGTTTGAGTGTCATTTAACAGAATAGGCCAATTTCTTGAGTTTGTGCTCTGACAGAATTGGAAGGGAACTTGTATTTAATGGTGTAACTTCACGATACAGCTGAGTCAAGTTGACAGGTTGAAATTATCAAAATGGGGAAGTTTTCTTCTGCTCTGAGCTTTGCAGTTCCTTCTCTTGCTCTCCTCTCCTTTGGTATGAGCTGTGGTGCTTATCTTGCTGTAAGGTAAGCAGATTAGAACTGCTGACACAGCAAAAACTGCTTTCCTTCCAGGGTAGTTTTTCCACTGCTTTCACAGTTCAAATTGGTTATCCTGTGAGCAGAAGGGGTTGCTGCTCAGCCTTTTACCCCCCATTTCTGTTCCAGGCATCAACACAAGCAGTGAGGAGTGAGCAAGACCTCTCCTTCCTTGAGCTGCCATCTGTTAGTTTGAATCAAACCATATCCAAAAATAACAGATCGAGTTTAAATCTATATTGTATGTACTGAACCTCAAACAAAATAAGTCTAGTGCTACTTTATTCTGAAATGTTATACTTTGGTATTTTCACTAATAAAAATATTTGACATTTACAGAAAGAAAGTATTAAACAAATGTGAAGCGTGACTTAATAGCTACTGATAAAGGGACTAAAAGTTGACATCCTAACTAAGGGCAGAATTTCCTTTCCAGAGTTAGGATTTCTAGTTGCTTTTTCCGACTTTCCATTATTCAGCTTCTAGGTATCAGTAGTGGTGCAATCTCTGGCAAAGGTTTGTTCTCTAGCAGGTCCTAATCCTCAGAAGAAAGCACTGTACCTTTGCTGCTCAGGCTCTTAGCACAGGGCCCAGTGGAGGCTGTAGTTTCACAAAAATCTGCAAGCTGGTACTATACACTGCGCATATGCTGTTTCTGGTTGTAACGCAAAATTGCCTTATTTAAGGAGCATACCTGGTAAGTGTGATTGCTTCTGGTTGGTCTTAATGCAAAACTAATTTGTCAAATGTAACTACTGTTAACCACAAATGGTACTGTAAGGCTTGCTGGCTCACTCTGCATTGAAATGAGCTAGTAGCTTTTGTATATGCTGAACACCTGATGTCACACTGTGTTGGAAGCTGAGAAGCAATAACATTTTAAACTGTTCTAATTCAGCTGGGGTTGATAATTTCCTCAGGAGAGATTAACACTAGTAGTGATACCTATGTTAGATAGTCTTGTCAGCAAACTGAAACTAGAAGAATTTTGATAATAGTTACTTATAGCATCTTGCCTTATACTTTTTGGCCAAGAGAGTACATGGGAATCCTGTTAAATAGAAAATGTCATCTTTGGGCCTATGGCAATTAATTCTTCTGTGATGGCTTTGAGTTTCACAGCCAGGTTCAGATTTTATGTTGAGCTTGAGAGGTTTGCGCTAATCTTTTAGAACTGTGTTAAACAATTGTAAGCTTGCTACTTGAATTTCTCGTTAGGCTGATTGTATTTAATATTTTCGTTGGATATTAATGAATCAGTATACTTTACATTTGGATCTCTTGCATCAAGTGAAGCCTTCATTTATTTTTATTCTGGAAATATTGGTATGAATCTGAACTTACAGAGTTAGTGAACGGAGTTCAGCAAGCACTATCAATTTAGCTATATACAGCTACATTTCCCTGCATGCTTCTGGATGATGTTCCTGGAGTGACCACTCTGGATTATAAAAAGTTTTGAATTCTCTCAGGGATTAACTTTAAAACTGAAAAGAAAAAAATATATTAGAGTTGGGTTAAAAAATTCTTGGAGTCTTTGTTTTTTTTCCCTCTTACCAGTGGAGAGTGAATTGGAAACTCGAACGTTACTTCAGCTTTAATGTGTAAGTTGACGTGTCTATATGCTGTTAGTGGGTCAAAGTACTTGGATTCTGTGTTAACATACACTAATACTGATGTTGTAGATGTTGAACCTACTTGCTCTTTATAGAGGAAAAGTAGTTTTTGTGACTTGTGTGAAGCTGAGAGGAAGTATTACAAAGATTCAACTCCATGCTTTTTTAACTACTTTTTCTTAATGTAACTTGGTTTAATGAATCTTATCTTGGAGCAGGAGATGTTTAACCCTGTCTAAGTGAGAGGAGGAACAAATATGCTCCAAAAAAATGGAGAAACAGATCAACACATCACATCATGTGTGGCACAACACATCAAATAGGATTCTTAATGATGATGGTTTCCAAAAGTAATATGCCAGTCTGGGCTTCCTGAATCTGTAAACTTTTTTTCTCCTCCCACAGGAATAAAGTTTAGTGATCCTACCTTTGAATATTTCTGAGCAGTTGTAAAAACACTTTTAATATCCCTACCATTCTGGCAGACCATGAAGAAAGAGCAGCTTGGGTCTGTTATGATTAAGATGAATTTGTGAATGTTCTGTGGATATGGAACTTCAGATTCAGACACTGCTGATGGTTAATGCAGAGTATCTCCATGTGATTAGATTTTCTGGATATTTTTTGAAGGCCTTCTTTAAAATGGTGCTAAAATAAAAGCTGTAAGAAATACTCAGGAAGCACCAAAGTTAATGTTCACTGCAGCTTGATCTATTTCATCTGTACAACTAAGTAGTCACTCAAAGACTACCATTTAACAACGATGCCTTACGATGTGAAACAAGCAGTGTGGAAAGGAGAAAACATTTGGAAGATAAATGGCCTGCAGTTGAGATACTGAACTGGGTCAAGCAGATCTGGCTGCTCCTGCTCTTTCTGCCTTTTTAGAGTTCCGAGAAAGTTGGGATTAAGGTTGGCATGGCAATTTGAGTTCTGGCATTTGTCAAATCAAATGCTCGGAAATTGGAAAGCTGATTTTTAACTCTACTCTTGTAAATACTTTGCTATTTATAGGAATGTGTACAAAATCTGTCTTGATTCTTCCTATTTATGTAAAAACTTGAGAGCTCTTCAACGGTACGTGATTTTGTAAAATATCGTGCTTGTTAGCTTGAAAGAGTGAATTGTTCTGGGATTTTCACAAACAATGTTTTGTTTTGCAAGTGAAAAAATGCATACAGTTGAAATGCTTGTTCTCAGTTTTGTTAAAATAAACATTCAAACTTATTTCAGATGGAGAAAGTTTGGCTAACTGAAAGATCTAGAACTTACTTGGAATTTTTCTCTTTGCAGATATAATATAAAATGTCTAATGGTTATGAAGATCACATGGCTGAAGATTGCAGGGATGACATTGGTAGAACAAATTTAATTGTGAACTACCTCCCTCAGAACATGACGCAAGATGAATTACGGAGTCTATTTAGCAGTATTGGCGAAGTTGAATCTGCAAAACTTATTCGGGACAAAGTTGCAGGTATAATCTAGTACATAAGAAACTTCTACCTTGTAGCAGAATACACAACTGAACACTTGATTGTATGCAATTTGATATAGAGTTATTCAATATTCGCGTATGTGTAATGCAACTACTGATGAGAATGCATGTAACTAGAGTAATGTTAAGACTAGAAATAGAGTACTGGGAAGATAGGATACCTAAGGTTGAATTCATGACTCTTCTTGTCTATACTTAAGAAGTACAATAAGTAAATTCCTAAATTTGAACATCTGCATGCATATTTAAGCCAGTCTGAATTTGGCCTCTAGCTGACTTATTCTTCTTGTAGCCTGAGCTTTTTTGATATTACATAAGCTCTGAATATTCAAAAACAAACAAACAAACAAACAAAATCCTTCAATCAGTAAAATAAATGTGTGGCATGTGTCTGAGATAGACGAACTTACAGTTAAGTTCCTGAAGAGTGATAAGGCCTACAACAAACGGGACTGTTAGTAATAGCATTAAAAGTGAGGAATGAAGTCTTTAGATTTATGAAACTTAATGTTTCTTTGAAAACAGGTGCTGGCAGAACAGCAGGTTTCATGAGCTAAATTTATTTAGAAGTAGGTGCTTTTTGTCTGCTCTGTAAAGATACTTTAATTCCTTGCATTGTTAAAATCTTCAGTTACAGTTTCTTGTTATTGTTCAGAATCCAGTGACCCTTTGATTTAGGGGGACAGTGTGGTTATTCCTGTAACTATAAGGATTTGTGCTGCTATCTAGTTGTTCATGCTTGTTTGTCCTGAGTGTGTAGGCAATTGCCTTGCGGCATCTTCTGTACATGCTTAGTCTAGTATTTCAGAATCTAGCAATACTGATTGAGATCAGTATCTAATCCATAATGACCACGTCTGAAGCTACTTTAGTGTCTGCTTTTTTTTTTTTTTTTTAATGCATGAAATTTGAACCATGTAAGAATTCTTTGTGTTGTGTTTAGCAACTTCTGTAACTTTATTTTATGTGTTTGAAAGTAAAAGTGAGAAGAGAGTAACCAGAAACTTTAAAATTTACTTCCAGGATGGCTTCTCCAATTCACATCTTTAGTTTTCTTCTGGAAGTACCGTTGCTGAAGCTTCACATAAGTCCTCTAATTAAATGTGCTTGTGGGCTGTATGTATAAAGTCATGATGAAATAGTTCCATAAAATACTGATTAGTTTCTGAGTGTTTTGATAGCTGAGTATTTAGCTGAGGTATTATTGTACAGTTTGAGGCAACTTTTGCAAGTAAGACTACTTGTTTTAATGACAGCAAGCTGTTCATCAAATGACACTGCTGACCTACATCTTAGGCCATAATTTTGTGTGTGGGGGGGGTGAAGGTATTTTAAATGCAGAACAAGACACAGCAGTACCTGAAGTCTGAGAGTACTTCACACTGTCTCCTGTGGCATCGTGTACTCTGGTAAAGTCTGCCTAACTTGACCTAAGCTACTCAGCTCTGTCAAGTTTTAAAGCCAAAATATGTGCCTGTGTGCTTGAGTTTTTTTCTTAACAATCCTCTGGAGAGTTGGAAGTAAAACTTCTGTTGCAATGTTGCCTACAAGTCTCCAATGTGATGTAAACTCTTTTCATGAAAGTGGTTGGAAATTAGACCGCTTAACATTTTATTTTCTACCTCACTAGCTCTTTTTCATTCACTTGCAACACTATTAGCAGCAATTCCCAGTCATCTTCATGCTCACTAGTAGTTCTGGAGTATCAGTAACTGAGAATCAGCTTCTACAAGAATCTTCTAAAAATACCACTTTACTGTTTTTCTTTCATGATTGCATTAAGATTCATCTGTACTGTAAAGCTGCATTCTAAGCCAATGCAATGTCTGGCTGCCCCTGAAAATGGTCTTGTTGCAGAGTTATGTTTTCTTCATGCCATCAATTGTGTGTGTTTGACCCCATGGAGAGCCATGACAGGTTTGCAAGAAACTAGAACTACAGGAGAGAGGGAAAAAAAAAAAGGCTAGTGTTAGATTGCATTCTTTACTATGAATTTTCTTTGTGTAAACATGAACTTGTATAGTAGTTGACAGAAGTTTGATTATGCATTTGTTCTATTGTTTGAGACAGGATAACTTTTATTTTTGCAGAATCTCTACAGAGAAGCTTGGATCTAGTAGCTGAACACTAGACAGTGCAGTGTTGCTGCTGTAGTTTCAGTTCTTCCAGATCATACTGAAAAGATAGAAAATGGAGAGAACAGCACCCTAACTTGTGTATTGCATTCTTAAGCATTTTCAGACATGGCTGTGTTTAACTTGAGTGAGTCCTTTCAGCTGCATTTAGTAATCAGTGTATTCCCAGGGGCAGTGGACAAATCCTGGACTTCTTTTTAGTAGGTAGCTTCCAAGTGCAGCAAATGAACACAACAGAATAAGCACAGCAATTCCTGGATTCTAGATCTTCTTCAGCCTTCTTCTGGAATCATTGAATGACTTCTGAAAACATTCAAGGAACTTCAAAGTACCTGCTGCTGTGGAGAAAGGACAACTGCAGAAGGCCTTGACTTCTAGCAAGTTCTAGCAATTCTAAGGAGCTCTGTCAGCTTGACTTGGAGCCAGAGGGGTTTAGAACTTTTATTCCAGCTGACTGCTGATCAGCAAATGTGAAGCACTGTTCAGCTGCTGCTTGTGAGGATGTCAGCAGACTGCACAGCATCAGGGGGCACAAGAGATTTACTAGATCTCTCTCTGAGACCCTGTAGCTTCAGGAGCCTGAAACCCTAACTGTGCTAAAGGAGAGATGTGCAGAGTCTGTGCTTATCTGTTTGGGAAATGAAAACTCCCACAATGCTGGAGGCTGGAAAGAGTGATTTCTGGCACCAGGAAGAAGGCTCCTGCTCTGCTTGCAGGTCAGCAGCTACATAGTAGGTTCAGCACCCTCATAGCAGAGAGGCGGCTGGGAGCTCTGTCGAATGAAGCTTCCAAGCCAGCAGATTGCAAGGCGCACTGCAACACCAGGAGGAAGCAATGAGAATAGTGGCAGAGTACGTGTCGGGGATGGAGGACCCTCCCATCTGGTGTGTTGTCTAGGGAAGTCTGCTGCTTGCCGGGGGCTCAGATGTAAGACGCTGTGGAAAGACTGCTGAAGCTTGTCCAACACTCAAGCTGTTACTTCCTGCTGTTCTTCCACAAGAACATCAATGATATGACCAGGACCTGCACTGTGTCAAACATGACTACAAGGCTCTGGGGGTGATGGGGTGGGGGGGTAGGTAGTGTCTCCTTGATCCTGCTAGTGAGAGAGGGGCTTGAGGAGGAGTGAGTGGATCTTGTGCATAAACAGCTGCTTGCACAACTTGTCAGCAACATGGTTTTGTTTTTTTGACAGTGGGAGCCTCCTTGAGGATCTAAGACTGCTCTGAAGAGACAGGATGCACCTAAGTGTGGTGGGAGCATTTTTGCTAACAGGCTGGCCAACCTGGTGAAGAGAGCTTTAAATTAGAAACAACAGAGAAGGGAGATGACCAACAATTAAGGGAGGAAGCAGCGGATCAGTTTGGCAAGTGAAGTGAACAGGCTGATCTGAACAGGAGAGACCCTGTAATCATCATCATCAACAGGGCTAAACGCGACCCAATTCAAGCATATGCATATTGATAAGGGAGCACCTACAGGACAGCATGGGTACAATTTTCAAAAGTTTTCTGGGAAATCAGCATGAGTGTCTGCCTCTCTGAAGTGGCTGCACAGTAATGCACACGCAGAGTTAGAAGTCTGCGTGCAGTTGCAGGGCTGCAATCTCATGGGGTTGGAGAGGTGTGGTGGGATAGCTCACAACTGGACTGCTGCTGTGGATGGATACAGGCGCTGGGAAGGCAAAGAGAGGAACTTGCCCTTTATGTGAGAGCAGCTAATGGTAGCGGAGAGCTGGGTGTTTGGGGAATGGGATCAGGACAATAGTTTTGTTTCAGACTCTGGGCTTTTAGCCTCTGATGCATTTGTTTTCAGAACAGCTGGGCTGTATCATTTGTGTCTTTAGTGGAGGGCTGGAGCAAGGGAGAAATACTTTGGTATCTGTATGTGATATTTGACGCATTCATACATATTTAAACTAAGATAGCACATTCTCCCCTGAGTGACACTTGGGGAGATTTGTTTCATCTTCCTGTGTTGCTTACTTGTCTGTCTGTCTCTGTTTTCTGTTTTATTTAATCTCAAAACACTGCATCAGTTGGTAGTTTTTCAGTGCAGAAAAAAAAATTTATAGCTAAAATGTCTTTGTGTCAAGTTATCCTGACATAACAGGAGCTTGTGGGCAGCCAGGTTTAAGTCCAGGCTTTCTTGAAAGGGATAGAATGGGGAAGATCCAAGTTAGCTGCTTTTAGAAGGGCAGCTAGTTCATAATGAAGAAGAAAATAAATACTAGCTCTGTCCTCATACTAGACTCTTCAGTGAAACTAGAGTTGTCAGTCAGTAGCAGGAGAGGAATAAGAAGTGATTTACTGACTGAAGCAGTATGTCTGAAGCAGAGAAAGGAAGCAAGGGCTTGGGTAGAAAACCAAGTGATGCACAGAGAGAAAGAAAATGAGTGCCCTCTTTCATGAAAGGGCTTTTTATTGTGGAAACAACTAGATGCTTTCTGTTGAAGGAGTATAATAGCTTGTTTTAAAACTACATTTCATGACCATTTTGTTAATTATTCACTCAGATAAAAGTCTACTTGTGCTTTTTTTAAAAAAATTTTTGTCTCTTAAGTAGATCTGTATTTATATATAAGCAAACTTCCCTCCCAGGCTCATATTTCTGACTTAATTACTATCCACTGAAGATTGTGCAGAGTTAACAGTACTGCTTTTGTATCCCCTGCATAGGTTTCTAGCAGGCTGTTACATCATGATAAAGCAAATGAAACCTCCAGCTCCTCCTTACTTGAGATAAGCACTTGATATTGCACGTAATGTTTCATAAATTTAGACCTCTTGCATATTTTCTGGCATGCCTGTAAGAGAAATTAGTTTGTGCTGTTTAGGAGCAGGAAAGATGGTATAAATTGTGAAGTGAAGACGACTCCCAGAGACATCGGTCAGGGGAGCTGTGGAACGTACCTGTTTTAGTGACAGGACTGTCATTTATTAGATGTCCTACCCTGGTTAGAGATCAGACCTATTAACTGAAGATCAAGAGGTGGTGACACTGATAGCATTAAATGTTGAGAGCAAAATAAGTTAATTTGGGGAATTTTGGGTGGTTTACTGCCTTTAAAACTTAAGGACTGTGAAGTCATGTTATAGTGACTTAATTTAAAGGTTGTAAGTATAGACTGAAGTTGGAAGGTCTATATTCCAGTTCTTATAGGAAAAGAGATGTAACTGTTATTTTCTTACCTGGTAACAGCTAAAGAGCAAATGGAACTACACTTACTGGGTTTTAGTAGAAACTCTGTCACATGCCTGCGGAGAGTATAAGAACATCTATTAACTGCTGTAGTCTTGTCATCCTGTAGATGACTTTTCAGATTTTTTTTAATTTATTTAAATTTTTTAATGCATGTTTATGTCTGTCTGCTCCAGTACATTCTTGCTGTCTTTTTCCCAAGGCATTCAAACTTGAACTGGAAAAGGTGCAAAATTTCACTCAGATGAAAGCAATAAAGAGGGTCAAAAGGATATGATCACTGCTTGTGTATACTATGGGGAACATATACTTGGAAGGGTGAGAATGTGTGAGCTAAAGGGCAGTATCTGCACAAGAACAAGTGGATAAAAGGTGGATGTAAATAAAGCCAGACCTGTTTTTAGAGAAGAGTAGCGTTGGAAGGGTGGAATTTCCAGAATATACTTTGAATGCTCAGGACAAAAATCTAACTCCTTTTAAAAGAAGGAGCTCGATTACCTTTAAGAAAAGGGAATATGTAGAATATTTGATCACAGGGACCCAGATTCCGTGGTTGTTTCACTCATGTGTGTCAATGAGTGCCATTACTGGTATGTATGAAAGAGAGAACCTAAATACCTTAATCTTCCTTGCTACCGATTGTAATGTGTGCATGTGCACACAGCTTGTCTTTTTTGTTGTTGATTTCTTTTTTAATGTTCACTTTCTGTTTTGTTAGTTGATGTTACCTATAAATCTTTGAAGGATAAAGGTGAAGCTGGTGTCTTAAGATATTGCTATTATTGTGTTTACCTGTTTCTTACTCCTTGCTAAATCTTACTTGGCTATCAAAGAACGATCTGCTATTACTACTGCACGGAACTGTCTAGTGTTGCAAAAGTCTGCAGTGCTAGTGGAGATGTTCTAGCACCATGTCTGTAAGAGAACAGCGTATTGTTCACTCCTCATACAGAAACATGAAGGGGATTTGGCTTCTTTAAGAGCTTTAGCAGACTGCAAAAATTAGAGGCTATTTACACAACAAGGGTTTTGGGAAATGTACGGTGACAGTATTCGGGTTTAGATGAGTTATTGGCCTATTATGTTTTCACAACATAGCACATAATTCCTTGGCCTGTTTTGTGCGTTTCTGCTGTTGCAGTTGTCCTGCAGTCGATCTGTGCCCTGTATTTGGAGCTTTCTTTTGTCCCTTGTTACTGTTAGTCTAGTAGGTCTCAACTCCTGCAGTGGACTGGTGGTATAGTTTTCAGCGGGGAGGTGTTATCTTCAGTGCCTGATACAGTTCTTTTCTTTAGATGCGAGGATGTCAGCACTGACTTTTTTTAGTGTATTTGAATTTCTAAAATCCTGGTAGCCTTACGCTTGCCTAAAACTGTCTGGAAACCTTACCAGCTGCGTACTATTGTGGAGCCACCCTGAGTAACTAAAAAAGGCTGAATTTCAGAAGAGAATCCTCCTCTGAAACTTTTAGCCATGTCTTCTGGTGTTCTCAAGCCTAATAATGGCGCTTAATAATGACTTAACAGTAGCATATTGTTAAAGTTGTTAAAGTAAAATATCAGTCTCCTATACACACATACAAATTTCTTTTGAACATCCCATGGATCTGACTGTGAGACAAGGAGAAAGTCTGAAAAAAGCAGTTTTTATTGGATGGGAGGTGCTTTATTGCAGGTGGACAATCTGAAAGGATTTTAGATTTATTTTATTTATTTATTTTTTTTTTAGGTCTACAGAGCTAAGAGCCTATAATTGTTAGAAAGTTGCAACCTCAAACAATCTTAGTATGCAGTATTATAACTGATACTGGCATAGAGGGAGGTTGGAAATAGAAGCAGGATAAATAAGTCACCTGTCCTTTGCCTTAGATGATTTAAAGATTTGTATTAGTAGTATTCTAAAATTATTTTTGTAAGAGCTTAGAGTACACTTAAGAAAAAAGATGAACACCAATAGCTGAAGATGCCTGCTGAGAAGCAAAGCCCTGCTTTGTATAAAGTGAGAGCGCATGAATTGTCTGCACTGAAGATTTTTCCACTCCTCAATTTCATCCTGTGTTGAGAGACATACTGCTCATCAGTCAGATGACTGTATCAAGGACTGAAGGCTTTTTTTTCCCGCTTGTTCCCAGGAGCGAGGGATGGAAAAGCCACACAGAAGTGGGCATCCTGATGTCATCTTGCTGGGGTTCATTTGCCAACACTTCTTTACTTTCTGCTATTATTCTTTATGTGTTCGTACTTATGAACTTAGCTGAATGCTGGCTTTTGTTTTTCTTTTCTCCTACATTAAGTTTATAAGACTGTTCAGAGCCAGTATTTCAGACTTGAATTTCTTGTTGTTAATAGATGCTTTGTGTTTGTGAGAGATGCCTTAGCCTGGGGACAAATGGATGTTCAACGTGGCAAATGAAGGAACCTTTGAGTTATTTGATGTGATATATTCCAGCCTTGAGAAAGCCGGTCTAAATATTTTGCTCTGTGGATTATGTTTTTTCAAGTTCATTGTTCTCGTTAAGTAGTTAATGTTTTGCCTTTTACATTTAATTTAATTTTGAAGGTGATGATTTTATCTTTTCTTTGGATTAATTTAAAAAATACTCTTCCATGTAGGACACAGCTTAGGCTATGGCTTTGTGAACTATGTGACTGCAAAAGATGCTGAAAGAGCAATAAACACATTGAATGGTCTCAGACTCCAGTCAAAAACCATCAAGGTAGGATAAATAGATTCTTCACTCTTCTCTGAAAATGGCATTTTAATAAACTTGTATTCTGAATGGTATTTGTTCTGGTGGTAAGCTTTTTACTCTTCAACTAGAAGAAAGGTTAAATGTGATTGACTAATAGTGAAATGAACTGTTGAACTGTTCATGGTTTGTAACAGCTTTGTATTCAAAGAGTCTCTTTTTTTTTTTTTTTTTTTCCTTTTCCACCATTTTTCGAGCAGTAGGTAAGATTATTCCAGATTGTTGTGTAGTTTAGAACTCATCTACTTCCCAGATACTTGACAGTTTCTGTGCTTTAAATCATGGAAAGGGAATATATGTGTATTACTAACGTATCAGTGAGTACACCGAGTCCTGGAAATCACATCATTAAATGATGCTTGCATCTTTCTCTAGTAACACAAGTTAAGATAGAAAATTGCACTCTGGCTCAAATTTTCTCTAGTGGGCTTTTAAAAATATTTAGAATATATGAGTTGTTGGAGTGATCTGTGGTCACTAATAGATCTGGTGTCCAATTCAGAACTTCAGACAAGGAGGTTCTTCAGCATGTTTGTTTGTTAGTATATTGGCTGGAAGCATTGGTATTGTCTATTGCTGTCCCTTCATAGCAATGCCTCTGTCTTTCCATCAGCTAAGCCCCAAATGAATGGAATTATATAGGGACATTTCTCAATTCTTGTTCTAGCAGTTTTCCCCTGTGGACTACCCCTCAACCCCTTCTCCTCTTTGAACTCCAATAGGAGAATTGCCTGCATTGTTAGCAAGCAGTGAATGTCAGTCACTTGTGACAAAATAAATTACTTTTTCTGTATGTACCCTGAATATTTTTTTTAAGGTTTCCTATGCTCGTCCAAGTTCTGAAGTTATCAAAGATGCTAACTTATACATTAGTGGACTACCGAGGTCAATGACACAAAAAGATGTAGAAGATATGTTTTCGCGTTTTGGACGCATCATCAACTCGCGTGTGCTTGTGGATCAAACCACAGGTGAGTACTGTTGCATTAGCAACGTAAGACTGTGTGATATAGCATATATATGTTTTTTCATAGGCTGGTAGTGTCGTAAACCAATTAAAGGTTTTCACAAACCAATCATAACATCTGATGTTAACCACTGAAATGATGTTAATGGGATATGTTTTTGTTTTGTTTTTTTTAAACACATAATGACCTGCAGAGCCTCCTTTGCTAGGTTATGGTGTAAACATCATAACTTATTCTGTTATTAGTTTCATCAGGCTAAGCTATTGATTTACTAAATCTGCTCTTTCTTTGAAGTTTGATGTCAGTGTAGTGGCTGAGTACGGCAGTGCTTGCCTCTGGACAATCAGTTTGCAATCTAAAGGGCTAAAGTTACCTTTACTGTACACAGATACAGCTATTATTTACAGGTAAATTTGAGCCTATATTATATAAGAAACACCAATGTGTGTGTGTTGTGCCAATTTGAAATTCATTCACACGATTTCTTGAAAATTTAAAACATTTGAAGCGTCTTACAGTCCTTTCTGGTTACTGCTAACCAAAAGAATGAACTTCATACTCTTAGCTGTACCCTACTGAGTTTTTTTTGAATGTATCTCATTTTTTAAAACTATGGGGAGGGGAGGGGGGGAAGTTGCTTAGTTAAGCACTCAGCTCAGGAGAGGCCAAAGTTAAGGATTTCCTTTGTAATGTTAATCCTGACTCAGTGTTGCAATGTGTTTTCAGAGTTCTAATTTCTTATTTCAAACTGCGTAACTGAATGGTATGACTTACTTTGCAACCTGAGGTGTTCTCCATTTTTCCAACAGCCCCTGTGTCACGTATAAATTTGGAAAGGAAAGGACTTTTTACACTTTTTCATGATTATACACGTTCTATATTAGAACAGATAAATTGAAATTTTTAGAATTAGATCATCACTCATATACAGTAGTATAAAGATTCATATGCAGTATGAAGGCAACTGCTTTCATGCTTTTTCAGGAATCTATCCTGATAGAGTAGACCATCAGCAACTCTTGGTGGGATTTATCTAACTAAATATTAAGGTCTACAACATTAAATTCCTATATCAGAGCTAGTCCCCTGGTGTACACATCTACTGGAGTGTTTTGCTTTGGTCAGATGGATTATACAGTAAATGTCGCTGCATATAAAAGGAGTTTGAGGTGACTAGATCAGATCTAGATACCAACATTGCACACAGCCTAAAGCTGAGTGAGGTTAATCCTACCCTTTGCCTCGGAGATGGAGAGGGATTCGTTTTGTCTAATTTGGATATCCATATGGGTCTGGTAATCTAGGTCTAAACTTTGGTCAGAATCAAGAAAAACTCCTAGAGCACAATGAATAGATATTAAAATAGGTGTCCAAAAGAGTTACTAAGTAAGTGTCCAAAATAGTCTGTTTTAGCTAGCTGCTAGTGGAGTTTGGACAGCTAGCATCTGTCTGTATGACAGAGCTGTAAAATGAGATGGCAGAAGTCATACAATTAAAGTCTCTCCAAGAATAATTTAGTTTTCATTGAGTGTGCTGACACATGATGCTGTCTAGTTCAGTGTCACCTGTGTAAAAGACCACTTAGAATATATGGCTTGCTTTCAGTTAAACTTAATTATGTATTGTTTGATGAACATATTCTGTTTACAGTGTGAAATTTAATCACACATGTATAGCCTAGCTTTGCCTTCCCTTCAAGTATGTCTCCAGGCCTTTGCTTTAAAGCATAAGTTTCATATCGTGGTCTTGTCCCAACTGGCACAAATTTTCTTTTGTGCTTTTGGATGTACCTTCTCAGCAGAGGTTCTCTAGCTTCTTGAGAACCAGTCTGTCAAAATACACACATTCTTCAGTACTTAAATTTTAAATGAACGCTACAGTAGATCAAGTGAGAAGTATTAAGATTAACAGCAGGGGAAGTGGAGAAGTAGCAGTATGCTGGACATGTACTTCCTCCCTGGCAAAGAATGGCTAAGCTCAATAGTGTTGGAGCACGTAACAAACTTAGAGCGGACTGAACTGGCTGATCGAGTCCAGCCTCTTGTTCTGGAAGCAACCAGCATGAGGTACAGAATGGAGCAACTTAGTCACAGGCTGACTGCTTCTCAGATCACGTTGGAAACACCAGTTTTGGAGCTGGTGCTAGCCACGTCGGGTCTTCTGCTCGGTAAAGAATACATCTCAAAGCTCTGCAGTTGTTTTCTTTGAAAAATGCAGTGGTTTAGCAAACAGGCTTTCTCTGTTTGACTCCGCATACTTAACAGCATGCGATTAATTAAACAAGACAAGTTGTCACTTATGGAGGTTGTCCCAATGCCCCAAACAGAAATATGTATTTTCTGTACACAGTTTTAGGGGGGAAGATATAAGTTGTATTCCCTTCTATTTGCTTACTTCGTAACTAGGAATTTATTATGCTCTATTTCCTCCTGTAAAATAGAGGAAATAGCGTTTCTTTCTTTTGTAAACAACTGTGCTGCTTATGATAGCTTTTTCAAAACTTTACTTGAATGTTTGCCTGCGTTGGGTATATAATACAGACAACATAAAAGCGTAGGGAAGTAGTCCTTTCTGAAGTAGCAGAGTTGGAACCGTAGAATTATTCTATCCATAATATCTACTTCAGAATGCCATTTAAACAAGATGTACCCCTTCAGGTTTCACTGTGTTAAGCAGTATTTCCAGACTGGTCAAGTCAAACAGATGTGAAGGAAAAAATTTCTGATAAGGGAAGTCTTTTACCTCTGTGAAAAGGATAACAAAATCCAGTGGCTGGGATCTGGAACTAGAAACAAGAACTAGAAACTAGTGTTTAATTATTTCAGGTGTGTAGATATATAATTGTTTCTATATAGTTACCAAAGAGAGAATTTTTTATCAGTACTTAATGAATTAAAAATGAGGTACCAGACAGCCAGAAATAATGAGCATGATGCAGTTTAAATCTATATCTTCATTATACAAGTTTATGTTATTAGAATTATTCCTTCTTGTCTTAATCTATGAACTAGTGTGCCATTGGCATGGATCCATCTTAGGTTTGGAAAATCAGTGTCAATTTTATGTTTACAGGTGTTTTCAGGGATAAAATAATCAAAGCTAAGGGATTTTGTTTTGTTTTTAACTGAGTGAAATTTGAGAATTTTTTTTAGAGATTTATAATGTTTTTTTTGTTAATGGCAATGTCTATCATTGGTTTTCATGGAATTTTATCACATTGGACTGCTTTTATTTAACTACATTATAATAAGTGTATTAGTCATTGTGGTTGTTGTAGCTGAAATGAATGTGTTAATTTCTTTTGTTTGTTAATTCTGCGCTTTATCCTCTAGCTTCTGAAGAACCATTAGTAAATGTAGAGAACTTGAAAGCTGTGACCATAGATATATTTAACTTCTTGGGTTTTTTGTTTTCAAAATTATTTTGATTTTATCCTGAACTTCATTTTTTTATTTATTTATTTTTTTTATTGGTTTGGTTAAAAGGTTTGTCCAGAGGGGTCGCATTTATCCGGTTTGACAAAAGGTCAGAAGCAGAAGAGGCAATTACAAATTTCAATGGTCACAAACCCCCAGGTTCCTCCGAACCCATTACAGTGAAGTTTGCAGCCAATCCTAACCAGAACAAAAATGTGGCACTGTTATCGCAGCTGTGTCATTCACCAGCTAGACGATTTGGAGGGCCAGTTCATCACCAGGCGCAAAGATTCAGGTAGGTTAGGAAGAATAATCCATTTAAGGCTGTACTGCTATTCCCATATCTGTGTGGGAAATTGTACTGTTGTAGCTGTGCAGTAATATCTTCATTGCAGCATGTGTGAATGAATACGTAGTGCACTGTATGTCCTACAGTGTTATGTAAATGAATTGTTGAATTAAAAGACAATTAAAGCAAAATTTTACTTGTAAAATTTATATTGGAATTAATCATGTAAAGGTACACTACAGTGTCTATTTCTACAATCCAGTATATCCTGAGATGATAGGAAGTGGCAGATTCCAGATGGGTATTTGTAGATGCCTGTCTCAACAGATCCCCATTCTGTAGTCCATATATCTGAATGCAGATATAATTTGGCAACTTTTAATTAAGCTCTAACCCATTGGTTCCAGCAGGGGGGTGTCCTAGTAAGTTAGGAAAGCCATATATCTGATTGAGAGTTTCCATGGGATTTCTGTCTCCATCTTCAGCAGTACAGTGCTCTTTCCTCGAGTCCTCATAAGTTCAGAAGGTTTATTGGGTAATTACTACACATTGTTTGCCTTCAGAGTTATAAAAGATACTGTGTGTTTTACCTTTGAGAATTGCCTTAGTTCCTTAAAGAAGGATGTTGAAGTTAGTTGAACAGTGCCTCTGAACAATGCAGGGTATTTACTGTCTTAAAAATAAGTAATAGGCTTTGTTATGAGGTGAGTAAGTAAGAGCTTCTGAGAGTAGTGATACCCTGTTGAGAACTGATGTTCATTTTAGTCTCATCTGAGGTATTCAGTTAGCTCAGCAATAACTGGACTGAAAACTCAAGCTAGAATTCTCAGTCTTTGCAGTGCCACTGTTCCAGTATTGTCATGACCATACCATATTGCTTAAATTTAGCATTTTAAAGACAGATAGGCATAACATGTTTTCAGTAAGAATGAGAACAGTCATCTGTTTTACAGTAAGCATAAGAAAAAATAAATACTGTAAAGGTGATCAAACACTGGAACAGGTTGTCAAGAGAGGTTATGGAGTCTCCATCCTTTGACATAACCTCAGTAGAACAGTAACATGGCACTGAGATCTGCTCTGGTTGAATGTACTCTGAGCAGAAGGTTGGATTAGGTGCCAATTTAAACTACTCAGTGTGTGATGCTTATTCAGTGATACTTACTGCAGGTAGCTCCTGAAACAAGATCTTGCTTCCTTGAAGCACTCACCCAGATCTCTGCACCCAAACCTTCTAAGGCACTCTAAGAAATGAACTTCTAGTGGTTAGATGAACTACTTAAAATCTCATACCTCTGTCTTCTGTGTCAGCTAGAGACTTTTTCAATGTGTCCCAGCCATAAAAAATGCTGAGGCTAATGTTTCTCCTATTTTCATTCTTAATGTAACTGGATGTTCTCATTATCATTCCTCTCCTTAAAATTCTTAGCAGAATTAGGGTTCATTGTAATAAGCAGTACAAATAGTGTACACATTCAGAATTAAGACACCAAATAACTTTAATTCTGTCCTGTCATGATTGCTCAGTTAAAGTAAAAATATGATTAATATTAATGTTTTAGTTGCAGATTAAGCTAAATTAATTTTAATGACAATTTTTTCATAGTTTTTCGTGTACCATTAAGAGCAATATTAAAGATATTTGTGTGCTTTCACTGTTTCTGTGGACATGAATTTTCACAAGTGGGAATAGTAGAGTATGTTCTGTCTCTTTCTGTCCTGTTCTCTTTTGTTTAGTAATGATATCCACTCAAATTTTCTGATCCCAGTGCTCATTTGCCAACACTTTCTGGCCAACTTCTGCTCCTAGCTGAGAAGAGCAGAGCTACAGGTTTGCTAATGGAGGAGGAGCTGAAGATTTTTAGGTATCGGAGACTGGGAGAGGTAATAGCTGCAGAATTCCACCATAAGACATGAGCTTATGAATATATTATGGAGATAGGGTTAGACTGTAGCAGTTGACCTGAAGATGAAAATGGTCCATCCCTCCTGGTGTCTTGTCAGATTTGCGAGGATTTAAACCCTTTTAAGACTATCTCACTTTAGTCGCACACATACGCACATGTATGAACGTGCATATGCAGCACATGCAACGCATGCATCATTCCACAACCCTTTTTCTTCCCTTGCCCTATTTGATGTTAACTGTAAATTTTACTGGTGGGCCTTTCTTAAAGGATGCTGAACTTAATGAGTTATGATCACTTAAATTGTGGTAAAGCTTAGGAACCTTGGCTTGTACCAGGTCTTATTTTTTCTACGTAGTGAACAAAACATAATGAAAGGATAAGCTGCTTCCAAAGAGCTCACAATCTATACTAGTTCCAGTTGTGGTCATGGCTACGTAGAGGTTGAACTACTTAAAATGGCATTTTGATTACTCTACCTAGTCTCCCATCATCTTCCTGTAAGTAAAAGATTAAGCCTTTAGTAGCTCTAACCTTGTAATTATTAATTTCCCACAGCTATGACTCAAAGCTTTTATTCAGTATTCTGGTAATCCTGTCCTGTTCCTGTGGTATTTATGGCTTATGCTTCTCATCAGGAGCTGGTCTTAATGTCCTGTCCCACTGAAGCACAGAGCTAGTCTACTGGTTCTCATGCATGGTCTGGAAGCTTCCCTGTTTCCATCTGTAAGGAATGACACTGCAACACGGGACTGTGTGTGGAAGATAGATGAAAACATCTGGGGCAAGGGTATCTTTTGAAATTAAGATTTCTTCACTGCAAAACAGAAAAGCAGATTGTTAGGTGCTGTACTCCACTGAAATTAGAGAGTTAGACTTGTAGAATTTGAGAATCTGGCCCAAGGACCCTAGAAGTCTGGCACTTTTACAGTTTGAGAATGTTATGCTAGAAGTAGTTTTTTTTTCAAATCTTGAAAGTATTCCCAGTTCAGCTGGTTTTGCTTTCAGACTTGGAGTTGGATCCTCTTCCTGTTTTCTTTAATGGGCAAGAGTCTATGAATTAGCTCCAGAATGTATGAAGGAGGAGCTGTTATTTATTGATATTTCTTTAATCAAGGGAAAATATGAGAAGAGTCTAGAGGATGTAACCTTCTGGTGCTAGGTAACATGGAGGATTTTGCAGATTGAAGGATCTTAAACCAGTGAGGTGAAAGAGTTAGGAATATCGGTTCTGAGGAAATATCCGTGAGTGTTTACGGATAGTCTGCAAACTCTGTGGAAACCCTTAAATTGCCAGAAGTATTAATATTTGGACAACTCCCAAGCATCTGTTTTGTTTCACTCCAGTGAAATTATGTTTATATTTTTCTCTTTCAAGGCAGTTTGTAGTTATTTTGGATGCAGCTTATCTGGATTGGGAGCTGATAGAGAACACTACTTCCATCCAAAGCAGTATTTCATCAAAGCTCCAGAAGAGTGTGGTGATGAACGCTCTTATTTCATTTGCTGGTACTCTGATGTGTGGCAGTTTGATTAAAGGGGCTTATTTCAGGCCTAAAGTTTGCATCCATTTTCTCAACAAAACCTGCCTGATGATAAACAGTAATTGTTCCTGTCTGTATCTGGGTATGGAAGAAATAGCAGCTTTATGGGATAATAGTGAATGTGACCAATGTCAGCTTAGTTGAACTCCTTCTCTGTATGGAGCCATTTGAGAAAATGCCAAGCTTAGGTGAAAAGGCAACATGGACTAATATTTAATGTATCATTAGTGCTTATTAGCATGACATAAGCTGTGGGATAGCTCCCACCTGTGATGCTGTATATAGTTCTTCTCAGATTGCAATGAAGAATTCTGCAAAAAAGAATTTATAGTACTGTCATAGAACTAAAAATAGTTTATTTTTAGCAGTGTTGCTCCTGAGATGATGTATTCTGTGTTAAAATAATCCCCAAATTCTATTAAGTGAAGATATAACAGTCTGTCTGTAATGGGTAGAGCAAAGGATATTCGTATAAGTAAAAAGCTTACCACGTAAACAACTTTCTGTTTGCATTGACAATGTCACGAGATGCTGGCAGGTTAGTGTGACTTAGAAAGAACCACCCACAAGTAAAATCTTCTACAGATACTTTATGAGGCTTGAAAAAAACAGGTAAGGGAGACAATAAAATATAAGTACACCAAAAATGAGGGCACAGCAATAAGTGTGACGAGGCTGCGACTATCCAAATCACAATATTCATGGCATATCTTTGATATTTTTTTCTGAAGTATCTTGCATCTGTGTGGGTTTTAGTGGTGTTAGCTCAGGTCAAAAAAAAAAAAGTCTCTTAAACATCCCATATAAGAGCAGCTTTACAAAAACCATCTAAAGTTTAGTTTGTAATTTATTTAAAAAAAAAAAAAAAAAAGAAGAAGAAAAAGGAAGTCTTGTGCTGGTAAGCAATAATGTATCGTTACTCAGCTACTCTGCGTGCCTGGCTGTGTACAGGTTGTTATTCCAAGCTAACTGAGAGACCTTAGGTCCCTCTACTTAGGAAGGTTGTCAGTCCAGGATAAGCATAGAGGATGTGTGTCAGATCAGCAATTTTGCCGCAGGTGGTTGCTGTACTTGTCATATGGGTGTGTTCACTCATGCCAGAGATCTGAAACAGTGTCTGTATGATGCTTCTGGGTTGGTGCAAGTCTAAACCTAAATCTAGCCTTCCAAATAGTCCTAATCCTACAGCAAGCTTGCTGACATTTTTGCAAGTTTTTTTTTCCTGTTACTGCTTTTTAACCAAATAACCGTTTGTTAGAGGCTTCTTTTTCATGTAAATTTGCAAATATAGTTCCATTTTAGAATCTCACTAGATCTGGATAAATATTGTGTGGTAAGGTATTTCCCATGCAAGTACGCTAGGAAAGCAAACCACTGGTTTATCTATCACTATCTCTCAACTTTGTTAGTCTTATTTTTCTATAGCAGGACTTGTTTTCTTCTGTATATTTCAGCTTTTTTCTAAATATCTTTTTTAGTCTTTTAGGAATGTCTCTTCCCTGTGCTGTGTTTCTGTAAACCTCTCTTTTCCCATTGGTTTATACACAGTATTAGTTCCACTTGCTTCTGTGTAGTCAGTGTCACGGCATAATTTTAAGCATTTTTAATCGGAGGGTCTCTGACATGGATAAATGAGAAACAGAGCAGGTGGTATATAGCAGTTTGTTTCTATTAACAGCATATATAACTGATATCCTGCAGAGAAAATATGAAGTAATCTGAAATAATTTCCTCAAAAAGAAGAGTGACCTAGCCTGCCTTTGGGCAAGGTAGAGTGTGAGTATAGGCAATTATAATTATGAAGCAATAGTATAGGAAGAGTAACTTTTTTATGATCAAAGTGAAGAGGGGGCAATCTGTTTAAAAATTAAAACAAATACCTCCATTCTCCGAAAACATTAAATCATTTTGCCCTCTAATAGGCATCTGAAATTTTTGCCCTTCTGCTTTCAGCCCCCCCTCCCCCCCCACTAGTGTTCTCAGCCTGTGATGCGCTACATGTCTGGGCTTTATGAGTTTTTGGGCAGAACCTGAGGCTTTATGGCAAGCAGATTCAGCCCCACACTGACTGCTGGAACCAACATCACTCAATTCTGAGCTTACTGATTTTCTGCTACCCATACATGTAAGCAGGAACCAAGATTGGTGATCTGTTGAGATGAAAATTTTCAGAGTATGAATTATGATAAATGGATCTTATTATATCATTACTCAGAAAGGAAGAAATTAAAAAGCTGGTGTCTGTCAGAAAAAAACAAGCATATAAAGCATGCAATCACAAGAACATTTTATTTAAATGCAAAATAATAAATAAGACATCACATAATCATCAGATCACATGGGTCAGTGCGTTTCATTCACATTCTGATACTCTTAACTGCTTTTTCAGTTTTACTATAGTACAAGGATTCCCAAACTTGGATTTGCTTGGGGCTGGCCATCAGTGGCAGCAGCAGTGAGTATGTGCAGCATGAGCTCAGGAGCGTCTGCACTGCGCTCTACAGACGCTGGGGTCACCGCTCAGGCTGACTCCAGCCTGGCTGAGCCAGGCTCTGGCTGGCTCCAGGCAGAGAGCGATGGAGGGGAAGGTGCCTGTACCACCAGGCTCCCTGTGCCCTGGGTACAGGAGGGGTTATCAGCTCAGGTATGCAGGGAAATGAGCTCTCCTGGAGCACCAGAGAGCCTGGGGTGGGGGAGATGAGGACTGAGTGGTTCTCTGGTACGAGTGCATTTACCCAAGTACCCACTGAATCTGAGCCGACTTCCCTGTGTGTATGTGTGTGCTGCCGCAGCCATGCTCCCGTCCCTTCTGATACACTTTGCCTTTAACGCTCCCGTCTGTGTAGAGACAACAGCAGCTCCTAGCTTTAGGCAGGGCAAGAAAAAGTCACAGTGGGAAGTGTTTGGCGCTTAATGCGGTGTTCACTGCCCAGACATCCATTCCCTGTTTTCTCCAGGTCAGCAGAGAATCAGGAACTGCCACCGCCATGTTCTTGGCAGAGAGCAGCACGTGTACCGCTTTTAAGTGGTTTGCATATCACCAGTGGTACACCACAGTTTGGGAACCCCTGGTATAGTATAATTATATTTCTACAATCATGTGACCTCACATTTTTAAATAATACATAAGCACAAGGGATCAAATTGAGTTTTTTTTAACCTTAACTTTCACATTTCCTGATCTTTGAGTGCTTAGCTTGTGCAACTGTAATACTGCATTAAAATATTCTAAAGATTTGAATTTCTAGGACAGAGCCCAGAAATAGAAGAAGGGGGAATTAGAAAGGTGGATTACAGGAGAAAAACAATGCAAAGCAAGACATTAAAAGGAAAACTTTTGGGTTTTGTTATTCAGAAATATTGCTGGGTCCTATTGCTGGAGGCTGGATTTGGGAAGAGTGGGTAGGTGATGTAAAAAAACAGCCTAGTTCAGTGAAGTCAGCTAAGTTTTCCTAGTATAAAGTTGTTGTAAAAATGATAAAAAGAACACTGCACCTACTTAAATTATAAAACTGGATACTTAGATGTGTTTTGCTATTTTTATATTTGAAAGTTATTGCAGTTAGAATAGCTGCATAGTGGGTATTTTAGGCAAAATAAGCTATAATCTGAATTCGGTAGGTAGAGATACGGGGCAACTCAGCTACCGAGCTTTTACTGAGGAAGTGATACTATTTCCTTAGCTACCTAGTAGCTGAGGGTATGCCTGCCTGGGACTGATGTAGTGGCCTGCTGGTACTAGGAGCGTTTGCCTGCATCTGCTGCCATATGGTAGAAAAGGAGGTCAGTTTTGTTCTGTTCTGGAGGGAGGGGGGGAACCCTCTGAGTCCCCAGCGCAGGATGAGGGGGATATTGGGTGCAAACTCCTTGAGGGAAGTAAATGGGAGATGCCTGAGGGTGGCTTGAAGTGAATTAGGAGCATCTGGGCAGGGGTGTCTGTTACTCTGCACTCAAATAATTCCACGTTGATGCCAGGGACTTAACAGCATAGCCAAGTTTCAAAGATCGATCCGTGTCCCATGTGATGGTGATTACATAACCTTGGCTTGCAACTGTTCTGTTGTCTACCTATTTCTAATTATAGTTCCCTATTGATAAAAGTACTTGAAATACTTAACTTTTTTTTTCCTGGCAGCTGTCAATTTGATTGTCAATTTGAATGGGGAAACATTTCTTTCTGGCGGTTTTGATGTCCATGTAGAAAATATTCATTCTCAGTTGCTTCCCATTCAAGTTAATTTGCTTAACTGAATTGAACTTTTACATGAAATATTGTGCTTTCTATTTGCTAGGTTCTCTCCTATGGGTGTAGATCACATGAGTGGGCTTTCTGGTGTAAATGTTCCAGGAAACGCATCTTCTGGCTGGTGTATCTTCATCTACAACCTTGGTCAAGATGCTGATGAGGGAATCCTCTGGCAGATGTTTGGCCCCTTTGGTGCGGTTACCAATGTGAAAGTTATTCGAGATTTCAACACCAACAAGTGCAAAGGTTTTGGTTTTGTGACCATGACAAACTATGAAGAAGCTGCAATGGCCATAGCAAGTCTTAATGGCTACCGCCTGGGGGACAAAATCTTACAGGTTTCCTTCAAAACCAACAAGTCCCACAAATAACTTGCTCGTGCTTTTTGTATGGAATAGATAATTGAGTGACAGAAGTTGAAACATTTTTGTTAGTGTAAAACTCATTTTGCGCCAATTTTCACAAGTGTTTGTCTTAGTCTAAATGAGAAGTGAAAAAGGTTTTATATTCTGGGATGCAACTGACATGTTCAAATGTTTGAAATCCCACAATGTTAGACCAATTTTAAGTTCCTTTAAGTTATTTCATTTAAAACATATTAAAAATCCCCTGAAATCTTAAGTAGATTGCATTAACTAGACCCTCTGGATGGTGGTAAAATTGAAGCATGCTTTCACTTATGAGACTAACATTTGTTCCATTGAATGTTGTCTGCAAAAACTGGAATTTTTTAAAACTATCAGGCTGAATCCATTAGTTTTCTTGTTTTTTATGTTGTTGTTTTTCTTCCCCATTCCCTTGATCTTCTCCTCTACCTTAGACTCAGTAGTGTGGAAGAAAAGTTGAGAAATACTAATGTTTTAGTTGACAGTAAAATGCTTTATCAATTAATATTCATTGCTACGTATAGTTGAGGATTAGGCTTTATAAAGTCAAGGTCTTGTAAGTAGTAGCATGCCAGCATAACTTTTAACACCATTGATGAGGTAAGTTGCACACTGAACAGTGGCCAAGTTGTCAAATTAAAAGGTTTTAGAAATATTACTTTTAAAGCCCACTTTGTAATAGGAATGGACCAAAGAGTTTCAAAGAAACTCGGGAAGATTTCAGAGTCAAAATGAAACTCCAAAAAAGTGTGAATATATGTTGCTACTTTATCAAACTGAATCTCTTCTGTCCAAATATTTAATGCATGGTGCACTACTTACTGGTACATTATAATGCAGCAAGATACTTACTCATTTTCAAAGATCATTATAGTTTGAATTCCTTTGGTAGTTCTATTTTGTAAAGAAAAAAAAGTTATAAACATTTGAGCATTGTATTTCTCGCATCCCTTCTAATGAGTGCTAGATTTTTCTATTTTAATAGGATTTTGTTTTGACGACTAGCTTTACTTATTGAACACTCAGCAGAAAAGTACTTACTTCTTGCAAGTTAGATATTAACAAAAAAAACTTTGATTTGTAGATTTAAGGATTAATCCCCCAAGTTTTCTGCAGACTGCCTTGAAACTTTGAGTTGTTCTGTTTCTGTTAATTTTCTTTTGCTTTTTTGTGTTTTTTGTTTGTTTTTACTTTTGCATTTAAGAACATTAAATTTGATTTTGTTTTGCTCAAATTTTGTTTTGTTTTTTATTTTCTGTTATTTTTTTGCTAAGTATTGCACAAAGTGTTCAGCTTTCAATGAGTGTTGTTTTAAAGAACTATAGTTGCTCTTTAAAAGTTTTAAGTTACTGCTTTGACAGATGAGTAGAAGAAAAAGGTTTGTGAAACAAGAGTTCTGCAAAAATCTGTCACGTAGAAACTATGTGCCACAGACTGATTTAACCCTACAGATATTTGGAGGTAGGAAGCCTGAAAAGGACTGCTTCATCAGTTAAAGGCTGTGTAAGGATATTGTGCTTGACCTAGAGGCTTGACTGGGGCAACTTTCATGTTTCTTACTTATTTTCAATTGCCAGAAGTTAGAGCAAATGCAAAAAATTGGGTCATTTACATTGCAGTGTTTCTTTTTTGAGTGAACCTCTGCCAGTCCCAGAGCCAACGAGCAGTTAATTTTTGATTTCCAATTTCCAGAGGCCCTTCCATACAGAGTTTGCATCACTTCCATCGCTAGGTGACCTTGCCTTGTAATCACCATCTTTTCTCCTCTTCCTGCAATAGCAGTTGCAGTCCTCTCCTGCCCAGAGTGCTCTGTCTGCATAAGCACCTGTGCCCAGCAGCTGAGAGTAGCTGAACTAGCTGCCGTCTCCATTAAGTGCTTTCAGGACTGTCTAGGAAGTACCGTTGCAGATATTCCTGGGACCGTCTGTGGCATAGGTGGGAGTCTGTAGCAGTATAGACAGGCCCTGGCTCTGTGTGCAGCCTCCCACTAGTTTTGAGCTCAAGTACAATGAATTTGAGTGTTTTTCTGCTGCTAGTATGTTCAGCTTTGCATTTCCTGCCAATTGGATTTGCTTTATCTGCTCTGGAGAAACTCAGCCAGCCTGAGAGGTGTGGTGGTGGTGTTTTCTAAAACTATAGCTCTTACTAAAAAAGAAGAAAGTAAACTGTCTGCCAGCCGCTTTATTAACGAGTGTCTCTTTCTGATGCTTCCACCGTGTTATCGTTCACTTATCACTTCCAATGAATCCTTCTTTTCCAGTGTCCAATGAGAAATTCAGAGGTTTTGTTGGGACTTTTTCCATGATAAAACTGAATAGCATAAGAGATGTCCTCTTACCCTGTCCCATTGCTTCTATTTCTTAACCTCAGCACTTGACCATTCCACTGGAATGAATCTGCAGTGATTTCCTATTTCCTGTAATTGTGTCTCTTGCCTTGTTTCTTGCAAGGTTAATTTTCTAACTAAATAGGAGCTGCTGTTTTACCAGAGCATTTTAGATTGAGGTCCAGACACCCTAAATAGGACTTGATGTCGATAACCCTTTAGAGCATGCTGACCAGTGCAGCCATATCAGCAGCTCACTACTGTGAACTCACAGTCACTTCATTTATTTTTAAACCCATCTTGAAGGCTTTGTTGCATCAGTTGTCTTTGGCTGATTCCGCATTTTTCAATCTCTTATTCTTTGCTTTGCAGCATATTTTTTCACCATCAGTATGAAGATGTTTTTTAAAAACTTGATTCAGGCTTCCTTTGGTTGCTCTGAAAACAGTAAACATGCTGTTTGTCTGAGCAAGGCACTGCTCCTTGAATCGCGAAAAGAAGAAAAAAGAGAACTAGCAATTCATTGAGAGTTGGTGCTGGAAGAAGTGTTGTATTTTTTGTTCACTGCTGTGGTTCTAAGAGTCAAGGAACACTTGGCATAAATAGCAGAAGCCCTGTTTTGTCAGAATAGCAACACTTACCTGTTCCTGAAATCAAGAAAAAATTGTGCACGTACCGATGATGCCTTTGTTCCTAAACAATAATCCACCCATCCTACTAATAAGAACCAAAAGGTTGAGGATGGAAATGGAATTCTAATAAAAAGAAATTCATCCACGCATTTTCTGCTTGAAAGATTTGAACGGTCTATGCTCCTTTAGCAAGTCATCCAGCATTTTCTGAAGCTCTACCTTGAACTTACGTGTTTCCAATGTTGTTTTGGCCTCTTGATCCTCAGGGAGTTTAGAAAAAAGCAGAATATGTTCACTGATTTCATCCTTTAATTTCATGATGAAATTCAGGTGGTGTTTCTGTCAGTCTTTGCTTACAGCTTCAAGATTTTTGTTATATAAAAGGCCTATTTCAAACCAAATGTCTGTTAATTTTCTCCTTAGTCTTAATAGGTTCAATAAGAATACTAGAGAGTCATGATTGCTGGATTAAACTTTATGATCAGACCAGATTTTAAAGGCCTAGATTTGATGGTCTATGCTGGATTTGCGGTACAGAGTAGCTGCTGTGAGTGTGTTTTGGGGTCGTCTTTGAATATGTCAGATGTATCGCAGGACATCTCTGGTTTCTTGCTGTTGAGGGGTCAGGCATTATTCCGGTAATTTTGGATGAAAGTGTGTAGCTACGGCCATGCTGCTGTTAGGGTGTTTTGTGTGTAGATGTCAGAGAATTACGGTGTCTCGGAGGACTGGGCATGCACTTTGTGCCAGAGTTTCTGAAGGGGTTAATCTGGACTTCATGGACCTGCAGTCTGAGGGACACGATTTCCTTGTACACTCTCTGATCTGACTGGCAACTATGATAATAAAATGAAAGTTTATCTGTCTCGGAAAGCGATTTTTTTTTTCCATTGGCTTGCTTATGGTCTAAGTAGCCTCAATATGGAGCATTCAAAGGAGAATATCAGTGATACTACTGTTCCCCTTCAGCTGGTGTCTGTTTTCAAATGGACTTGTTTACTCAGTTATTCTCATATTGCTCTAAGCAAAGGCACAGCTTGTTTTGGATGCGGTTGCTTATTGCTTCTGCGAATACTTGCCTTTACTCTGTAGATTTTTTTTTTCTTTTTTTTTTCTTTTTTTTTGGCTTTTCTCAAACTTCTCTGGAAGTGAACCCTCTGGATTGTAAAGCACTTGGCAGATCAGTCACCTTTTGAGCTTTGGCTTTTGTGTCACTATAAAGGCTTACGACATGAGCGGGATTGTACATCTGAACTTGAACAGCCTTTCAGGACCGTGGATGCTAATACAGATATCTTAAGACCCCTGGAAATCTTACCAGCTGTTGAATGACTGGTATTATTTTAGTTGTTGCTTTGTCACCTTTAGTTTTAGAATCCCTTTCTTTTATCTTGGTATTTCTTTTGAAAGGGAAGTTCTGTATATGGCATTTCTCCCCAGCTTTTGTTTTACTTTGTATCTATCCATTCCCCCCCCCTCTTTTTTTTCCAAATACTTGCTGTATCTGGCACTCCAAGAAGGCTCTTACCAGGCAAGAGCATGGCTATCAAACACGGTTTTTATGGGACTGCTTCTCAAATGACACATGAGCTGTTTTCACAGTTCTTTGGAACACTGTGGAGTTTCACTCTAAAATGATACAATGTGCAGTTAATAGCAAAATTGTCCTAATCATGGTTGAAGATCCCCCTCCAGTCTTCTCTGCAGATACTCTGGGCTTTAGTTATGTTGTCCAGAATTAATAAATAAATAAAACACACAAATTTCCTTTTAGTATGGTAAAAATTTGAGTATTGTCAAAATTAAAATTCCTTGAAGGCTTTATTCAGACTGTCTTTTCCAGTCCCAGCTTTCTCCTGTGAATGGAATTGACCCCTGTGCAGAAAGCTAGCCACAACTTGTTCACCATATAAACCTTCTTTTAACTGTTTGCACGTAAGGAGATTTCACAATTACTATAGAAAAAGAAATTCTAATGTTGCTTTGTGCTTTATGTAAGCGGGCAAAGGTAAATATTATTCCCTCACTTGAGGAGAGAGCAACATGAGAAAAGCTCTAAGCATCAGCCAAATCAAAGCAGCCTAGTGTTCTTAGTTTGTTCTTCTATGATTCTCTTCTAGATGGTGTCTCTACACTAAAACATTGAATTTATTTTGTTCTTCAAGCTACTTCACCATAAAATTTGGTTTGCTTAAGATTCTGTGCTCCCCTGTTCTGCGTGGAGGGAGGGGAACTGAGCTAACGCAGTTGTGTTGCCTGCTGTGCTGAGCTTGCGACAATCCCTTCGCTGCTGCTCTAGGTTTGGGACTGTGAAGGACTTGAGCCATCTTTTAGGGTCGAAGGAGAAGTCAGGAGAAATCACTGTGCTGAGCAGTGTTCCTTCCCATAGCAGCGTATGTCCACATGTTCTTTTCCTTCCCTTTGCTTGGTCATGTTTTTTTCAGTACATCTGTATCATGATAGCATGAAAACCACTGAAAACTCGGAGGTATCCAAGTCACTAAAATAGGATGAATTTCTCACTGCAGTTGGTCAGTTTATGGTCATTTAGATTGGTACGGATGACCAAAGGATTTCAGTGTCTTTTTGCTCCTAAAAGTCTGGAGAGACCATCTCTGTTTCTAGGGATATTGAACATTGCAGTAATGTTGTTTATACAAAGCATTTAAAAATCTTGAAATAAATTGACATATTTGCACCTGTAGAAAGAACGTTCAGCAGTTTAAAATGAAATGATTAAATAATTTGAAAGGTTATTCAATATTTTGAATATTAAGTTTTGCAAAATGAATAGTCCTAAGGTCTTTAAACAGTTGTTTTGTGTTGGTTAATGTTCTGGGTGAGAGCAATATTGTAGTGATTTTTCAATATTTCAGAAGAGATTTTTTTTCAGTATTCTAAACTGGAAAAACTAAAGTTACTTTTTGGATAGTTTAGTTACATATGTGCTTTAAAGCAAAAACTCTTTAAGAACATCCCCAAATATACTTTTCTAACAAAATAAACAGGTCTAACAATAAAATCAGCTGTTTATTGAAATTAGGTCTTCTCATGTTTACTTGCAAAATGCTAGAATCTATAGAAACTTTTTTTTAAAAAAAACATACAGCTTTTTGTGAACTCCTGGCGGCGATCTCATGGTTCAATCACATAAGTCAAATATAGAGCTGTTTGTCCTAATACTACCTCTATGATAAGGTTACCATGTTTTGACTTCCAGGCTGGGGAAATGTGTTTGTAACACTGTCAATGAAGCACCTTATTGTAACATTTCTACTTCTAGGCTCCTAAGAATAGCTTTAGAGTGAAGGGACCAAATTCACCGTTAGTGTAAGTAAACACAGCTCCCTTTTAGCACCCGTGATGGAGCTGCATTTATATGTATATGTATATTTTTTTCCCCCCTGAGAACTGAATTTGTCACTGTAGGTACTTTAATCTCTGTATTTGGAAGCGGAGGAATCTTCTGTGCCCTAGGCAAGTTCCTCTAACGTAGCTCTGCACTACTTTTCAATATTGGATACTCAACACAATAGAACTGATAAATAAATAAATTGATCAAAAGACTAGGCTTTATTTTGTATGTTTGTTACACCTTACTGGATTTCTACTTCCTAATAAGGAAAAGTGGATTTCATAAAAAGGGACACTGTTACCGCACTCCTGCAAGTAAGAGGTGGTACCTGTGTAATGTGCATCTCCATGACACAGCCAGTGCAGAATTCAAAATTGCAGTTGATTCCTAAAAGTGTATACTCTTAGTTTAATCAGGTATGGCTTAATTTTTCTGTATGCTTTTTTTGTAGAAATCCTAAGTAGTAAAGCTAAATAAACTGTAGGTGTTGCTTTCTCCTTCTGCATGATTAAAAAAAAAAAAAAAAAAAAAAAAGTTAAAGCCTTTACAATCTCTAAAGCAAAATACAGCACCCTGTGAGTGGCTTTGACTTTAAAACCTGTTATTGTTTTCTTCAGTCTTGCTGCAGTTATTTGTTATATATCACACTTGGTAAAAGATTTACAAAGTTTTAACTAGAGATATTTTTCTGTTGAGTGGAATTTTCAGCACTAAATTCTTTTGTTGATAATGATGGAAATTCAGTAAAAGTAGAAATGCCACCAGAAACCTTGAAAACTTGCTACTGTGTTCACATCTTAAAACCTTTATTCTCATAGTAATTATTGTTCATTACTTTTAAGCATTTTGAGCAACTTTTCAGTGATACAGCTGAACTTTTTCACTTGGTCATTGAGAAGAAAATGACTTGAGGTATTTCAAACATAAGTTGGGATAAACCTTTATTTGACCAGTAGCTTTGAATAATACTGTACTTTTTATTGATTTAATTTCCCTTAACTTATGTAATCTTTTGTTTATAAATTAATCTGTTTGTGGGACAGAAGGTTTTATCAATTGTTTTCCATACTGTACAGTATATGGTTAAACATTTTGTATATTTAGTGTGTTTTTAAGTTATTGATTTGTTTTATATCAAATAATTTATTTTTCAGGTACCATTTTCATTTAAACTTTGTTTTTACATGGGTTTATTTTAAATAAAGTATGACACTGCTTTCCAAATGTCTAAAATGAAGTTGAATCCCATTGTGTTATTTTGAGAGTACTTATGTAAATTAACTTACTTTAGAAATAATTGCAAAAATGTACCAAGTCCATATCTTGCTTGTGTTGCAATTCAAATGCTTGGAAATTCTCTGCAATGATTTTTAAGCAAATAGAAAAATTGGAATTTTGATACTGAAACAGTTCAAAGATTTGATGAATGAAGCAGCAGTTTTGTAGAATCTTGTGAATGGAATTATGAGCATTGTTTTCTATATGTTATTGTCAAAATTGAATGAAACAAAGCTTAGATGTTTTACACTAGATTTAATACTTAAAAGAAATTATCTGTGAATAGTGCAAAGGATTTTTGTTATTTTTGCCACATGCTCATTACTGTTTTTGTTAAGTACTTGTTTGGAACATACTCAAGTGTTTCTAAATGATCCATGATGGGAGTTGATGTAGTTCAAAACAGAATTAGGCTTTTACTTAATTATTTATATCTTATTTTTCTACAGGAATTGGACTATTGTGCAATTTGAGATTAGACAGTTTTTCAGAAGAATCTGAACTGTATTCATGAATAGGTTAATCAAGTTTATACCACTAAAAATAATATTATTTGTAACATTGTTAGAAAGATGGAATTAAAATAAGGCACATGACTTATTTTTCAGAAATAATGTGTTCTCGCCCATCTTATGATGGTGTTTATCCTGATTTAAAGAAGAAGAAAAATTGCTACTTAATCTGTTTTGAAACTTTTGAAAAGAGTTCTTGGGGGAAAAAAAAATCCCTTCACACACCTGGCAGGGTATTTTGGTTTCTTTTTTCCTATTTCACTCGTGGTCATTTGAGGCAAGATAGACACCATGTTTTGACTGACTCAGGAGGGGCTGTATGAATGAACTTTCTAACAAATGCTCATGAAGCTACTTTTAGTCAGAAGAAAGCCATCTGAATCCCAATATGCTACCGTTGTCTTTAAACAGATTGCATCAAAGTGTCACAATAATACTGCCTGGTTACTTCAACACATTTTACTGTATTTGATGAAGTCAGCTCCTCTTGAGTTTCAGGAGGTGCCTTGCTACGTTCATCAGCCACAGAAATCATCCTTCTGTCTTTGAGCTGGGATGTCATATCTTTTGAGACTTTAGCTCTGACTTTTTTTTTTTTTTTTTTTTTGCTGAACTCTTAGTAACTTTAGCTGAGAAAAGGGATGTGGTGGAAAAGGACTGTATAGTACGTCATGTCTGATAGCATGTGATGCATGGCAGTGCCAAGTCAGATCAGGCATCTTGATACTGTGGAAAACAAGTTTTCCAAATAAGTTATTTTTTCCTGTTATGAAAATTGCTCGGTGCAGCGCTGTTCACCAGGTTGGAGCCACATGCTATGCTGAATTGGTGAGAAGCAGAAATCAGTGTTTTCTGTTCCTACTGGTATAACAACGTGTTATTGAACTACTGATATGCAACATCCATTATAATCAGAAATGTTTAATCAATAGCACAGAATTTTAGATCTTTTATGGTTTCTTTTTTTAGGTGGACCTAGGCCACCTTTTCACGTCCTTCCTCCCATAGGACGTTAGTCCCGTGTTATTCCTTTTCCGTAGGTTCATTTAAGCTTTGTAGTTTTCTGCTCTTCTGATACGAAAAATCATGAGGAGATAAGGCATGTCTTAACAACCAGAAAGGTAATAACAAAATATGGTGAGTGAACTATGGACCCCCTCTCAAAGGGCAATTTTACTAAAAACCAAAAGGAAAAAAAATAAGTCTAGACACATTAACCCCTGAATGGATATTCTCTTTTTGTAGGATTTCCCAGAGACTCTCTGTCCTTGGAACTGTTTTCCAAAACACTTGCTATAATGTGGGGTCTGTTGAGACTGCCTACTGTTAAATTTCACAACTTAATTTTCAGAATATTCTGAAATAAAGGAGTTACTGTACTGAAATCCAACTAACTGGTAATTCAGGAAACTGGAAAAAAAATCCTATGCTCCTTTGTTTTTTGTTTTTATTTTCTCTAATATTTACTTGTAAAACGTGATGTTTACTTCATGAAAAGAGAAACACAACTGTTTTCCCCCATGTCTTGCCTTGATTCCCATTCTGTTAAATATATATTTATATATAGTATATATACACACATCATTGAAAAAATATAAATATTTAGAAATGTCCTCCTAGGTCATATTAATGATGTGTCCAGCTCAAGATTCTGTTTCTGACGGTGGCTGTAGGAAAAGCTATTTGAGGAAAGCACATGAGTCTGGGCACCAGCTCGTCTTCATTCCCCTCGTGCTTCCTCAGCGCGCACAGCCGTTGAATATCAAATGGGACCTGCGTATTCCTGTAATAGTCCTTCTCCCTTATTTTTTCCTTTTTTATTCTTATTTTTTTTTGATGCTGCCTTCTTGTGGCTTTAACTTACCTTCTACTTTCATCACTTGCTACTAGCGGGATGCTGAAAGGAAAAGTGTCATGACAGAGGTTACCTTTGTCACAAACATAAATGAATGAAGATTAACTCTCTTTGCTCCTTGACGTACTTTTTTTTGTATTTATGTGTAGAAGCAGTGAATTTAGCAAGATGGGAATCTGAACCTAGTTTGTCAAAACTTAGTTCTACTAACATCTCATTGACAAATATTTTTTCTCTGTAATAAAACTAATTTAAATTTGGCACAGTTAAAATGAAGATTTTTTTTAAAGTTTGACTAGCACGTATATAATGCTGTGAGTGTTAAACTCTTCAAAATTGATTTTTTTTTTCTCTGCAGAGCTATAGCTGGAGTGCTGATTTAAAGGGTTGCTCTCAACTTAAACTAGAACTTACAGAAAACTTCACTCACTGATTTTAATAAAAATGGGTCTGGGGCTTCCTGAATTCTTTAAATATCTATCAGTGGACTTCTCAAACTTATTTTAACTGAAATTCTGTTTGAATGTGTTGGAACAGATTCTGTCCCAAGTCCAGCTGTGCATGCTACAAAGAAAGATCATAAAGGAGAGCAAAGCAGAAATTATTTGGCATAGAAGCAGTGTTGAGTCTGTATAAACAGTGCTGAGCTGCTTCCTTTTCATAGACTTCTGTAGGCTCCAGCTCAGATGCCATGGAAGGAGTATGCACTCGCTCTTGCAGGATTTCAAGGCGGTATTATAGCCTGCATAAGGCTGTGGTAAGTAAGTCTGTGCTCTTCTAGAGTCATGGTACAAATGGTTTTGGTCTCTCTGAAACCAGAGTTGTAAAAATTGGGATGAAACCTTTCTTTTTTTTTTTTTTCATTTATTGTGACTCTGTAGTCTGCTTCCCAGACAATACATTCTCCTCAACTTTCAAGAGGCACAGTATACATATACTTATATGTATGTATATATTTAGTTTCTATATATATGTGTATTCTATATAGACTATATGTTTATCTAGAATCTGCGTATATTGTATCACAAAATTGTACGTATTGAATAACGTGCATGTTATGTACGCACATGTTATTCCACACATAAAGGCAGTTTAGAAGTAGTTCATACAAAGGTGTTTGTCTTTAAATATCCTAGTTCACTTCTGTAATGTAATAGTCCTGTTTTTTGACCATAATGCAGCAATACAATGTGCAAGGTATAGAAGCTTAAAAAACTAATTGCCAGGTGGATAAAACTTAACTCGCAAATTTTCCCCAAATTTCTTTTGAAATTGTTTCAGAAAGCTCATTTCTAGATATGTATCTTGGTATTTCTCAACAGCAGTCCTGTAATACGTAATATTGCTACTTTTTGGGTAGCATCTCACGCTTGCTTCTCCCTACAAGGCAAAATGCTGTCACTTCTTTGGAAATCAGCAATTTAAATTATTTTCATTTCTTTTTTGGGTCACTTTTTTCTTCTTTTAACCCTTTCTGGTTTTACTGTACTTCATAGGCCTTAATGTTTTAATCCTTTCTTACTGCAGGAATGGAGGAAGGAAGACAACTCAGCTTCAAGACTGGCTGTGAATCTAATGAAATGACAGTGATTGACCTCGTATGCGATGGCACACAACACGATTGCCTGGGGGGCACCATCTGACCCCCTATTCCCCTCACCCTATCACTGGATCCCAGAGCAGACATCCTGGCTGCTTGTACTAACTTAGATAAAATATATTGAGGCCTTGCCTGAGTGTCTTAAGTGCTTCTTTTCTGAACAAGGCAAGGTTAAGATTTATAGCAAGGTGCTGATATACTGCATACTTTGTGCTTTCTTCTATCACTCAGGTGGCTTAGGAGAACTTGCCTTGCCTTGTTTCTGGGGATGCACCAGTGGTTTTATTCCTGGGCAGTGTTGTGTCTGCACTGTGATTAGTTACTAGGGAAAATTTTGATTTGTGTGTTTAATTCTTAAGGGCAACACAAGAGATGCTGTATCTTGTTGGAATGTTGCTTTGAAGCTTTTTGCTTTCCTCCTGGTCTCAAGGTGCAGCAGTCTTGGCTGGGCAAGTTTGAGCCTTGTGTGCTGTTGGACTACCAGTGGCCTTGATGAAGGAATGTTTGACCTGAATTCAGCCTCTCCATATTCATATCACAAATACTGACCTTAGCAGAATAACAGCTCTGTTATCCACTGCAGTGGTATCCAGTTTCCCAGTTCCTGTGCTGTGCTATGTACATTCTCATTTTGGGTGAGGCAATACTGCTAGCTAGGGACCTCTGATTCTTTTAAGGCTGCATGCCAGAAGAATAAAAAGGGAAAAGGACAGACCTTCTTTCAAATTTGTTGAAATAAGGTAGGCCGATGTAACTTGTGGAATGCATCCTCTGCAGAGAATAATTTAATGACACTCTCATAGCTGCTGGGGTGTTAAGTGCAGCAAATGGAACAGGTCTCCGCAGAGGAGCGTTAGCAGCAGTATCTGTGTCAGTTACTGGGCGTACAGTCTCCATCGAATGGGAGGTCTAATCCATTTTATCACTTTACTGACTGAGAAAGGTGAGTGTCATCCAATCCTAAGCAAATTTTTTGTTACAGGAACCAAAGGAAGAAAAAATGTGTGCCACCCCAACTGAGCAGGGATGAAATATTTTTGCTCAGAATGTTATAAACCTCTGTGGTATGCATGCTGGATTGAGGTCATCTCGCCTCCAATGAGCCAATGCTGCTCTAACAGCTGCTACTGCTATAGTCTTCCTAGGCCTGTCCATCTCCCTTCCTTACTGGGGTTGGCTGAACGGAAAATTCCTTACAATCACTGTAGTTTTATGCTGTCGGCACTCATATTTTTGTGAAATGTTAAAGAAACGTGGTGTAATACTGCTTCAAAACTTGTTTTGAATGATGAAGAGATTTTAGAAAGGCAAGCCCTAAAAAAAGTGAGTGTCGTCGTAAGCAGAAATAAAAGTCTAAAGCTGTATTTTGTGTATGGGTTCAGATGGCAGTGCCACTATGAATGCTTCAGTCTCCAGCTTCTTGTACCAACCCTCAACTGTCACCTTACTTGTGTAGGTATAACTGTTAGTGTAGGTGCATTAAGAACAGATTAATGAACTAATCACTTTTTATAAAGCCCTGTAACAGTGGTTACTTATAACCTTGTTCCGTTCTTGAATCTCTTTGCCATTTAGTCCCATAGATACTTATTCCAGCCCTATTGAAGGGGAAGTTCAAAGATGGGATCAAACAGCTGAGCCTGGGGCTGCTAAAAGTGGCATTGCCCACAAAGCATATAGTCAGATGTATTTTGAGTGCTTAATGTCAGCTGGATGCCTTGATTAAACTAAAGGAACTATTGAGAGAAACCAGCTAGACTAGAAGAGTGGAGTATACAGATGTGAAAGACAGTTGAAGCAGCTTCTTGGCTGAAATTGCCAGTAATATCGATATATATTCCTGGAAAAGCAGAATACTGCATTGAGGGGAGGGGGAAAAAAAAGAAAAAGAAAAGCCACCACCAACAAAAATACCTCGAACCATAAGGATAATTAAGAGAAAATGGAAAGCTAGCAGATAATTGTGGATGGAGGAAGACTAGTTAGTAATGAAGGATGCACGTAAAGGATCTGGATGTGAAGGTGTTGTGATATTGTGAGGTAAGATGGAAACTTAATTTTCGACCAGGTTGGGAATTAGCGTATGCTGGCAAAAAAAAGGGGGGGGGGGTACCTAGATAGAAATTACTGTGGTGGTGGGCGCAAAATGCCTAAGACTAGTGCACTCGTAAGTGTGTAATCAGAGCTGGAGTTCTGATAGTAAATATCATCAGTGTTTGCAGTATATTATGAATGGAAAATAGTAAGTATCAGGCATATGCATATTAGAGGACTGTGACATGGAAATTATAACCTCATTAATTCGATCTCAGTACTACACAGGGTTTTAGAACTGTGCTTCTCGATGTGCAAGGTGCTGCCCTTGTGAAACACTAAGATCAGGAAATGAAGACTATGGCAGCTACTTTCAAGGAGCTGTACACTGCGATGTGGCTTTTTGATCCATGTGAAACATAGCCTAAAAGTTATTTTGAAGGCTTATACTTCAGATTTTGAATAAGAGACTTAAAGATATGAAGGTAAACGGCTCAAATGCAGCTTGGGTTTATCACGGATAGTGTTATTTATTTGATGAGTTTCCTTGAGGAGGAGAAGGAATTATTTATAGAAATTCAGTGCATTAGCTCGGTTCACCATAGACTGCTGTAAAGTGCTTTGATATGGTCACATAAAACATTAAATAAACTTGAGTAATTTATTATAAGTACAGAAAATTTATAATAAGACCTGCTTTAGAAGAAGACAGCAACAGAGAAAGTTGAGTAGAAGATACCCAGCTGGAAGGACACTATTAATTAGCTTTCTGGGAGGCATTTTTAACATTTGCTTATGTTGAAATATCTCTTACTTGCTATGAAATTCTCAGCTGGAAATTGCTGAGAGATGCTGTAGCTCTCAGCTTGTCCTCCCTAATCTTCCTCCTAGTCTTTAGTGAGTGTGAGGAGAGAGGCGGATAACGGGCATGAGGAATGTTAATGTTCCTTCACATAGCACAGGTGCTACGCGATCGGGTAGCGTGTATAAACGTGCGTCTTGTGACACGCAGGCCTGGAGAATCACTTTGGATAGCTTGGTCCCAAGTGCAGTGTGTGACAGAGCGCCGGGGAGTTGCGTTCCCTCAAGCAGGAATGAGTAGAAGGGCACAAGTCTTCCAATATGCTGCTGATTTTGAACTGTACCATCTTGCTTTCCTTATTTTGACAGTGAACCAGCTGAGCCATTTGGTTGATTTCTAGCTGAGGATGGGGCACAGATGTAGGCTGAGGAAGAACTTGATGGATGTAGTGAAATGAATGATTTGTGCACACGTGTGAAGGTTGTGAACTGCACAGTTTTCTTCAGCCAGCTCGATTCTTCTCCCAATTAAAGTTAGATGATCGCATTGGGGTGATAACAGAGGCAGTTTACTGTCCGAAGCCAGCAAGGAGTTGTGATGCTTGTCACTGAATTAATATCCTTGTCAGAAATATCTTTGTAGTATTAGGTTCATGTAACGTGTTCCTAATTGAGTTGCAGATTACAACCGACTGGAGGCTGTATTTAGTGAGGAATGCAGCGGCTTCCTTAGTAAATGAGCATCTTGCTGTGTACGGCTGCCAGGGAGCATTAGGCGTTCGTTCGTACGGCTCCATATGGCCTGAGACCTGCTTGCCAAAGACACTTTTTTTTTTCTTCTCCCTTTTTTTTTTTCTTTACAAAACAGGGTGTTGCTAAGAGACTATTTTCTTTTTTTAGGCACTAGAAGTGTGGCAGTTCTTTTTCCCCACTCCAGCCAAGTTCAGAATAGTCTGAGTTGCACGACAGTGAGCAGCCGGCAGCATGCGTTCTGGACAAGCGTGAAGGAAACTTCGGTCCTTTTAAAATGGCCTGATTTGTTGGTGGTGTTCTTTTGCCTTCTTTTATGATTTTTTTTTTTCTCTTGGCTCATGCAAGTTATTTTCTTATTTTATGTCTGATAGCTTTCACAGTTAAACTCTTTGTGTAGTGATGGTGAGTGGTAACTGTAAATCCAGCTGTCAGGACTTTCCTCTTTGTATGTGTGCTCTTTTTTAAATAAATACATTTGCTGCAGAAGTGTAAGTATTGTGCCATTCAGATTCCTCATTGAGCTCATCCTCATTATACTAGAAAGTTTCTAGAAACTCAGAAAAATCAGAACTTCAGAGTCAAGGTTTATTCTTTGGGTTGCACTAATTCTTAAAGTGTGTGTCAAACTTGTATATTTTCATGAAATGAGGCTCCCTGTTACGTAGTTACTGTTTTAGCTTCACCCATTTTCATTACGTCCTTTACTTACATCCCCCCTTTTTTTTCTTAAACTTTTTTATTAAAACAATAATCCACACTTAATGCTCTTTGTACACAGTAGGGTTTGGATGGTCAATTGATGACGTTACACTTGTATCACCTTAATCTGTTTCTATCATAGCCTCCTTATGTCATATAGGGCCAGCTACTCTCTCTATTTTTCTCTTCCCCTTTTAGGTATTACTGTCTGGTTTTATTTTTTATTTTATTTTCCTCCTGTCCTCCAGGTTTGATGTAGGGTTAATTATTACAGTCTCTTTTAAGTCTCTTTAGTGCTTTGAATATAATATTTTAGTTAACATATTGGTTGGAAATTAAAATTCTAAGCAGTGAAGAGAGGAGACTGGGAACAAATGATTTCCAAACTGCTAAGCCAATGTATACTGCACTATGTATCTAGCTTGCGTGTGCCCAGTTCCTAGCCAAGGTGTTTTATATGCAATAAGCGGATGTATCTTCAGTTCCTGCAATAATATAGACTGGAAACAGAATGCTGAAGATGCAAATATTTGTGAAGTTTGAGAGGATTTATGACCTTTTCTTTCAGACAGTGCTTATGTGTAACTTAATTTGTTTGTGCAGTGAGAATAAACCTCAAAGAAACCAGGCAGGATCTTGAAATCTCTTAAATTTTGAATAGATTTGGGAACATTATTTTAGTTATACTGAACAGATTTTTTGGAACTTTAACTCCTTCCAGACACCAAGCCTGAGGAGCTTGGTCATGTACAGATCATTTACTTGTGAGTAACAGTAGCCTCCCAGGCTTTAAAATGGTATCTCTCATTTTTGACTCTTCCTCCTGAGGTAGAGAAGAGTGCACTGCTTGCTCAGTCATGCTGATCTCACAAGTGCACTTGATGTTCCTGGTGGAGATGTGCTAAGGAGAAGTAGTCAGCAGCCTAGAACTTCTACTTCCATACTGAAAGGTGAGAAAAGGTCCTGGGAGAACACCTCTTCCACGGGGACTTATTAAGAGACGTGTATTTGCATGAGATCAGCTTTGGGGAAGGAGGAGCAGAACAGGTTGGTTTGTATTTACCTGTTTGAGGTTCTTGCACCTTTCTTTGTAACATCTGGTCTGATACTGTCAGGGCAAGAAGTGGCAGACTGCAAATGCCCAAGTGCAGCTACCTGAGCTTGTGTTGTTCAACCCTGAAGACTGTGACTGAGCTGAATATTACTATAGTCTGATACCTGGCTGTGTCCCAACTACAAGAATTAACTTTGCTCACTGAGCTGCTGCTTTTGCTAGGTCATAAGGTGAAAGGGGAAAGACGTATGGAGGTTTTATGGTTGCAGGTACAAAGGATGTGATTGTTCAGGTCGTAGGTGGACAAACATTCTTACCAGTTCTCTAAATGCAATTTTGTTTTGTTTTTGAGTTAATTGCTTTATTTGGTGCTCAGTTCCGTTTCCTGCTTCTCCAACAGAACCAGAGGTGGTCAGAAACATCATCCTACCTACCTGGAAAGGCAGTGATACTCATGAATACAAAGATAGAATTAGTTTCTGTTTTTGTGACTGGTTATGAGCAAGTGAATAATTACTGTTACTTGCAGAGTATATGGGTCTATTTTATTTTCTACTTAAGACTTCCAGTATAGGAAATACTGCTGCCCAGGTTGGAAGAAAATACTTACGATTTTGAAGAGCAGCTAGTAACTGTAAGGTAGCTGACTGGGTTTCAGTTATCTTCATCTGAAGAAGAGGACGAGTTGCCAGTATATGGGAAACTAACAAGTAAAGGTCAGGGTTGGTATTTTTGGCCGTTGGGAGGAGAATCACGAAGAATTCTACCTAACTAGAACTGTGAAATCGCTATCAGATGCCTAATAGGATGCAAATGTAAAGAATATTCATTCTGTCTGTATCCAACAATTGCGGCCTGCCAAAGCAAACAGCTTTATTTACATTTCTGCAGACAAAAAGACAGCAAAATGGAATAAAAGTGTCTTAAAAAAAAAAAAAAAAAAGGAAAAAAAAGACAGCACTCTGAAGATAGTGGACATGCTGCTGCTATTAACATTTCAGCACCAGAATGTGGTTTGAGGTAATGCCTTGCAGATAACTGAAGACTTCAGGAATATTGAAAGGGAATCAAGGAGGAGAATGATCCAATATCTGTTTTGTTGTGGTTCTGCTCAAGGACAGTGAGTAGAAGATTTCTGAGGTGAGCTTACCAGGTAAGTAATTCAGCAAGTTTGGGCTGGGTATAATGTTTCTCCACTGTCATTTGTTCCTGTTCATGTTGGTGCATGGTTTGGGCAGTCTGTTTCTCAAAATCAAACCCCCAAATTGATCTTATAAAATAGATGCTAAAGTCTCAGCATTGTAAATATAGAAATCTTTGCTCAAACGTGTAACTTAAGAGTGGGATTCATCCAACTAACTTGAGCAATTAAAAATCTTAGCGCTCAGTCTAAGCCTATGAGTAAGAACCTTCAGAAGACAATCCATCTGGTTCTAAAATACAGGATGTGTTTAATCTGATTGTAAAATACAGATGAACTGCTCTTAAAGGTGCCTGTCCCTCTCTGACTGCAGGGCACCTCATTTGTCTGGTTTAAATGAGACACTTTAATCTTCATTTTCTAAACATTTAGGCTGCACACTTAATGTCTGGGACCTCTGCAGTTTACACAATGCTGGCTGATTGTTTTGGACGTGGATTTTGGAGTGCCCTGTACAGGGATGTTTTTGCTTCTTCCCCTTCTAAAAACATTTGGAAATGGACAGAATGTTGACACAGTGAAAAGGATCATGGAGCAGAATTGGCCAAACTGGTAGAGATCTGAGCAAAGGCATCTCTGTGGCATCTTTCTATGGCTTAGCCTGCTTGGGTTGGGCACGAAGGCTGTGCTTAGTTGAGGACTAATACACCAAGCAAAGTGCTTGTTGCAATGGTGACTTATTTGAACATAATTCCTGGGAGCCCAGCAAAGCTGCGGATGTGTTTGAACCCTACATGAAGAATTTATGAAGTATATCTGAACCTTTGGTATGAAATCCAACAGTTTGCAAATGATGGTACTGTGAACATTGACCTTACTGTGCTGTAAGCCATGTCTTACTATGCTCCCATCTACGCTACATCTTCAGTAGGATCTCAGCTAAATTATGTGGAGCAGATGTAATTGTGTGATGGTTCATGAGGTGAAGAGCACCTGCACAAATTTATATGATGTAGGTGAGCTTTAGTGAAGTTACGGAAGGTGCACCTCAATTTTCTAGGAAGTGGAGCACATGCATAAGCTGCCATTGGTGGATGCTGCTTTTAGTAGGTTCCCTCGCTTGTTTGCATGTTACGTGAGCATGAGGTTCAGAATCACCTAAGGTCTTGTTTAGGCAAACTTCCATCACAAGCTGTTCTTGCATCAGTTTAGGTAATTCTTTAAGTAGCTTGTTTGCAGAAAAAGAGGAGAAAAACTACTACTTGTTTAGAGCTTGGAAGCACATGCTTGAGTAGGGCTATGTTCTGTTCTAAGCAGTAAGGACTAAAACGATGCGTTTATTGTTTGCAGAAAATTTGTTACCACATCAGATGAAATTAGGAACTCCTTTAGCGAATACGAGCAGTGAAGCAGGAGTGGGGAAGGGGCAAAGACACGGTTATGTGTAGGTTATGTCCTGCTAATTAAAAAAAAAAAAAAAAAAAAAAAAAAAGAAAGCATCTGTATAGCTTAGAACTGCTGAGAAATCTCATTCTGCAGAGAATGCTGATGTTCCAGATTTAAATAAAGACTTTCAAAGTTTCTTGTGGAAGGAATTTTTGAAAAATTATTCTAGAGAACTTTTATGGGATAATTTTAAAATTTATGATAAAATTTTAAATTGCAAGATAAATTTTTTAGGCTGTTCACTCCTGCTATTCTGAAACCACTTTGCCACATGGTACAAAGTTGAGTTAGTGTTTTTTCTGTTTCACTAAAACACAAACTAAAATGCATTTTGATATAAAAGAAAGAATGGTAGCAGTGCACTCTACTGACTGTATAGATCATTTCAGATGTCATCAAGCCGTGCTAATACTATGGTGTTTTATATATCTTAAAAGATGATAATATAATAATGAAACTCTGTGACCAAAACTCATAACTTAAATAAATAAATAAATAAATTTTAAAAAAGCGCTGGAAAACAGCTAGTAATGAGAACAGAAAGGAGCGCAGGGTTTTTAAGATAGAGGCAGCTTAATTGTGGACTGTAGGAACGAACTGTTACCTTTTCCTGTGCGATCTGCTCAAGCCGATGGGTCAGTTTGCAAACTTGTATCGTGTCGTTTTCACTGTGAATCACATCATCAAATTCACCAAAACATAGATGAAGTTTCATGGCTTCACTTTTTACCAAAGTTGAGGGTGGTACCATAGAGCCAAGGGCTGCTTCCACTTCTATGTATAATAGGCACAAACATGATAAATATTTTTTCACAAGGGTTTTGATTTACAGGAATAACTTTGTTTTTTTTTTTTTTTTTTTTTTTTTCTCAGTGAAAGTAATATTTGGATAGCAAGAAGTGCCTTTCATCAGTTGCTTTCCAACTTTATTAAGATATTATACATACAAACCATAATTAGGGGAACGTCTGTTTTGAGTTGTTAAGTGAAATGTTACATTTTTTGGGGGGAAAGGGGAAATTTTTCTAAGGAGAGAGTTTAGATTTATGGCTCAAGTTCTCTCTGTGCACTAGTGTTCAGTGCTCTGTTTAGTATGTGCACCTATCACTGCTTATTGCCATCTTCGGTTGTAGTGAGATAACACTGAAAAGTTTAAAATTTTTTAAATTTGTTTTAAAATATTGTAATACCTCTATCTTATATTAGTGGCATTGATTCTGATTCTTTGAATACTTTTTGAAATTAGTAGGAAGAAAAATACCAGTTTGCATGCAAAACCTGGCTTTGCCATTCATTTATTGTAAATAAGGTGCAATTACTATTCCTTCCAAATAAGCAAATAATTAAAAAAAAAAAAGTATTACATTGACTCTAGGATAAAACTTTTAGGTGCAGGTATAAAAAGAAAGTGTCTTTAAGCCATTAGTATCTGCATGTGCAATTGCAGAATGCTTTTGAGATGATCTGTATGAGAAAAAAGCCAGTAGTGTACACTCAAAATAGCCATTTTTCCTCCTCTGTAAATAATATGAACTTATTTGTATATGTTGCAAAGAATACGTGGTGTGCATACCTCCAGATCCTCCTCAACTCGTTAGTTGCTCTCTCAGGTTCTGATCCAACTTCAGTGGAATAATAGGAGCCTGAGTGATTTTTTTTTTTTCCCCCTCTCCTGTGAGTTGAGTCAAGAGTATCTCCTTTTGGAGAAAGCAAGTGATGTTAGTGGGAATTCAGGCTACTTCCAGATATCTTACGCTGTGGCATGCCAGTGTGGGGGAAAGGAGATTAGATATCATTTCAGGGGAGAGATGGATTCGGCTACAAGAGTCATTTGTGTAAAAGGCCTCTGTGGAGAAGGCTATATTTGGAAGCCTATATTTTAAGGCTATAATTGGAAGAAGAGATTAAACTTAGGGGCAGATCCTTAGCTGGGAAAATCAATACAATTGCAATTGGACCTGGTAGATTATTTCCCCTCTGATTAAAAACAACCTGTAAATAGCCACATAAAGCAGGTCTTTCCACCCCTCCAGTAAGTTAAAAAGATTACTATTATTCATACTGACCATCACTGAAAGAGAAACATTTCAACCACCTTTTTTTCCAATGATTGGAAAATCCCTTTGTGTCAAAATTTAATTTTGAGCTATAAACAAAAAGTATACTTGAAATTTTAGGTTTTAGATGACAGCCTACTATTAAAAAAAAAAAAGGCTTAAAACTGCCCTCTGTGTTAAAGAAATTAAAATGTTATAGAATGCAGTAGATACAAGTTGCTGACAGAAGGTGTCAGATTTTTGTCCCATCTCTACTACTTTTTAAATCTCATCCGGTTCAAATTTTCTGATATCTGCTGATTTCTCTGACTTTAAAGAGCTATGCTTGAAAAAACTAGGGGCATAAAACCTTCAAATCCCAGCTGCTTCAGACAGGGCAGCGAGTTCGCGGATGCATCCTCCGTTTATAGCAAGTAGTTGGCTCCATTTTCCTCCTTTGGAACAACCGAATGGTTGAGCCGTGCTATCCGTGTGCTTTCTGGAGCATCTGAGTCTTCAAAGGATAGGATTTTTCTGCTTTTTGTGCCAAGTAAGGCTTTCATCTTGCAGAACATCCATATGTGACATTCAGAATGTCGGTGTTTTAGCACCAAGATCCCTGTCCTGGGAGTGGGAACGCTGTGACCTATACCTGGCAGATGTTATAGTGAACTCCTGTCTGTTCAATCAAGGTTTCTTCAAGCATTTCAATCACGTTATCTTTGGGCTGCAGAAGTGAGGGGTCTACAGAAGGAAACTTGTCTGTATGGTTTACTGGATCTTGCTGCAAAAAGGGGGGAAAAAAAAAGGTAATTTCTTCAGTGAGCCCATCCCTTGTTTCTGTGTATAATCTTCTGTTCCACAGCTCTCCTAGACAAGCCATACATACTTTCGGGGGCTTGGGGGCAAAGTCTTTCTCACAGACATGTGCTATGATGCCAGCAGCCAGTGCATCACCAAGGACATTGGTCATGGTTCGAAATCGGTCCCTAGAAGAAAGAGCAGTGAGGTGGAAGTGACCATGATTTTTTATGGCTTTGGAACAGATGAAACTTGTTCCTAATGTCTTTATCACTGTTTTCACTAACAGCGAGCTAAGTAAGGTAGTTCTCTCAGCCCTGTGCAAACACCAACAGATGGTACAGTATCTGCTTGAACCGAGTATTGTTAAGGCAACGCATGCTCCTCATCTTAGTGCACAGAGGGGACTGTGCTGCTGCCAAAACTGATGCATCGCATATGTTGCTTCAGTGTGTGGGTGAGCTGCCTCTGTGCATCACAGAACTCCCCAAGATGCCTTTTAGGGGAGGAGGTCTTGCATTTATCCAGCCATAGGCCAAGCGCCTCTTTGCATCAGTAGGAAGTACCAGCAGGACTGTAGCAGGTAATATTACTGTGTACCTGTGGTATTCAACAATTTAACTTGCATTGTGTTTTAGTCTTACAAATTTCATCCAAGAAGTTCAATTTTACGTGAAAGAATGAGAAAAAGAGCCATAACACCTGATGCTCCTTCCCACTCTCTCTAGGATGGCTGTGAAGAACAACTCAGCAACCCACATGGTAGTTATGCAACTATGTCAGTATTTACTTTTTATGTTTTCTTCACCAGGCTATTTGCTTCATTTTTATTGTAGTACTTCAAAATGACTGTTTGTCTATGACAAATGTAATCAAGTAATTTTTTGTCTCAAGATCAATCTGGTCTTCAACTAGCAAGATAGGTATTACCTCCTTAGAATATAGCCTTTTCAGTGTTGGATGCAGTACTTTGAAAATGTCATCTGTACTTTTAGAAAAGCTAATGATATTTTAGTTCTGGTGGCATATATCCTTGAGATAAAAATTGTCTATACAGGTTTTTTGCAATGAAATCTTTGTTGACATCCTTCTGGCTAGCTTTCATTTCTCCTTGCAGGAAACCACAGACCTTTCACACTGTCTTCACATCTTGTTCATGCTCTAGGTGACCTGCTTGAGCAGGGGGGTTGGACCTCCAAAAAAAAGTGACATACAATCAGCTAGGGATTTGGATCTTTTTAAAAAAGGCCACACAAGCTGGGATTTTTTCCCCCAAATTTGGGACCTAACTTGAGACAGTGCTTGAATTCTATCACTGCTTATTCCAAATACAGTCCGTAATGAGACTCTGGACAGTGGCAGACACCTCAAATGGAGTGGAAACACCTCAAATCAACAGTCATTTAGGAGGCTATTGGCCTCCAGTTATCCTATGCTATTTCAAGAAAATGATAGAAAAATGAAGCCTTCCACTTGCTTTTTGGCTTTACTGTGTAATCCCTTAATCTGTTTCTCAATTAGAACTGCTTCAGGAAATCAAAGTCTTGATAGCTGGCACTTAGTACCTAAGCTTAGCATTGTACATGGCACATACTTACAAAGCCCAGTCTACAGCAATGATGAGTGTAATGTCATCGGTTGGCAGCCCAACAGATGTTAGCACAATGACCATCGTAACAAGTCCTGACTGGGGGATCCCAGCCGCGCCGATGCTGGCTGCTGTTGCTGTTATGCTGCAGAGATGAGAAGGTCACAGCAGTATTGTCACAAAGCTTTTCAGGAGGTTTGTTTACATGACAAAAGTTTATCGAATTTCATTATGTTGATCTAGTATCTGACAACTAGGTGACCTGGAATGCTTTGCTGACCTGGAGGGATTTCTCTAAACTATAGTGAAGTCTCACTGCTCACTGGGAAAGTTCATGCTTTTTAGGCTTCCTGTTGCTTGCTTAGTTACCTCCCTAGTCTGCAGACCTACCGTTTCATATCGTGAGAGACATCTAAACTGTTAAATAACTTAGCTCTCCAATCCTGATCTGCACAACATGTCTGTCTGTTTGCTCCCGCCGCTGTTTTGGAATGGGCCAACAGGATCTCTGAAAATGAAGCCCAGTGTTGGGGATAGTTCACTTTTGGGAGCAATCCTTGGTGGGAGAATCAAATCAGGTCTGACTTCCTCCATCCTTCCTGGTCCTCATGCTTCCACAACAGACCTTGTGCCTCCAAGTACCTGTGTACATCATGGCCTAAGGCACGCAATAGGTATTCTTGGCTTTGTGCTTAGAAAACACCCTTCTGTTGGCTCCACATTGGGCCTTGGGGCAATTTTTTTCTCTTCTTGCACCATTTTTAACTGGTCATTTCTGTATCTGGTTTCACACTCGCGAAGCACTTGTGCAAGCACTGTTCAGGGGACAGAGCAAAGACAAGAACAAGCAGTCAAAGGTAGATTTTAGGTGTCAAGGTTATCAAGGAGGTGTCTGTGGAACTAAACTGGAATGAATGACCTGTGGAGCATTTCAGGGCAGGGACTGGCCAAAGTTACTAAATATTTGAAATACTATTTACATATTTTTATCTAGATAGATGCTTTATTTCTCTGCTCGTAAAGCAAGGCTATTCCACTTTTAAAAAGGAGTAAATTATGATGATACTGAAAAAAGAATCACCTTATAGTTATGATTTGTCCTAAATCCAAATCGTATTCGTTAACCTGAGCAATAAAGATAGCAGCGACTGCTTCGTACAGTGCAGTGCCATCCATGTTTATGGTCGCACCAACGGGAAGGACAAATCGTGCCACTCGTCTGTCTATTCCATTGTTTTCCAGAAGACACTTCAGAGTGATCGGCAACGTTGCTGAGCTGCAGGACAAGAAAAGGTGAGTATTTCTCTTCTGTATCTTTTGTTTTGAGCACTCTACCAGCTGTATTAATAGATATCAAACTAATGGTATAGAAATACAGGTCTTCCTGGGGTTCAATGCAGCAGCAATGTATAGAAGTTGCTATAGCAAAAAAGGGAAGGATACGTTTCTCCAACTGATGCTACCTGGAGAACATACGTAATTAGCAATCAGTTGTTAGAAACTCTGTGTAATAAGCCTGCTTTTGTCTGTTATGCCTGCAAGATAAATGTCCCGAATGTCATGTCAGCATTCAAAGAAGTCACTCCGCATAACTTCATGCGACAGTTAAAATTGTTGTTGTACATACCTGTCCTCTCAGCTAATCTGGCAACATCTTGAATATTGGCACAAGGCAGAATTTGCCAGTATTAGCAATACTGGTTTCAGCCAGACTCCTTTATTTCTGGTTTGTCTCCTGCATACTACAAGCAGGTAGTAGCAGCTGCCTCAGTTCTAGTACACCACTAACCTACTTTCTTGCTTCTTTCTAGAAATAAGATGTGGGATGCCATACAAAAGTCGGGAGAAGGAAATAGAAGGACCAAGACGGAATAGAGGAAAGGAAAAGAGCACAGAAAAGAAGTTGATGTGATTACAAGCACTTAAACTGTAAACTCTTTGCAACAGGGACCCTCTCTTCATTTTATTGCGTGTGGTGAATAACAGCCAACATCATTGAGTGGGGTCTGTCAGCAGACTGAGGACTGTAGCAAGGCGAACGGTTTTCCCACTGTCCTCGACACAAGCAACTCTTCAGCTTGCCTAGCTGGCTCTAAAGCAGCAGCTGTCCTATGGACAGCATATTGAAATGGAGAAACCATCTACCGTTATGGTAGAGGCACTGCAGAAATTGCTATTAACTTCTGGGTTTTGCCAGAAGGCCCAGGAGCTTTGCAGAGCAGTTATGTTCTGAAAAGTTTGCTCCTGGGAGAAACTTGCAGCAAGCTGGTCCTACTCTATATTCTCTCCTAGGAACACAGAGAAAGGAAAAAGTCCCCAAGGCAAACAAGGAGCTGGTGACTGTGGTTAAATGGCAGAGAAGAAGCAGGGATGGATCCATTTTTCCTGAAGGTCAGAGAGAGAACAGAATATGTGCTGTGCTCTTCCCTCTTCGGGGTAATTCGAAGAGCAGTGGGCTCTTCTGTTTTCTGATAAATGTGGCTTCACACACTTAAAAAATGCAAAGGTGCTGGTTTACCACAATACTTGTGTCTCTGCAAGGCCTTTCTGCTTCAGAGATACGGAAATGGAGACCAAAGTTTGAGAAAAAATTAGCTAGTAATACCAGCAGAAGAGTCCTGCAGCAGTGTGTGTATGGTTTTACTGGGATTAACTAGAGAAAAAGTATTACTTCAAAGAGGCCAGAAAGATCCTTTAGCTGATCAGATATTTTCTAAGAAAACTGTTTTAACTTGCCCATCTTTCAGAAAGAGTGATAGTTTCTGATGTAAAGTTTCTTCATTGTCTTAAAGAATGTCTTTCAATAAAAACTACAGAGGAAAAAAAATCACCAAACATTATCAAAATGGCTGTTAGAAAAAGACAGACAAGACTTGTCCTTGGGGAAACTTGGAATAATACTTAAGAATTTCAATAAGGTGTTTAGTAGCTGTTTTGATGGTTTCAATTAAAATTCAGGATTGTAACAGCACACTTCTAAAGCACCTATGAAAGTCCTGTTTTGAATTCTTTGAAAGAAAGCTAATAGCAATAATTGAAAACAAGCATACACACAAATGTTGCTTTTTCCTGGGGAAAACCAAGGAGAGAGAGAGAGAGAGAGCAGCAGAGAACAGTGGGAGCTGGATGGATCTGAAGATGCCTGGGGGCTCTTCCTGCTGCCAAGCATCCCGTTCCTGCTAAGATCGTTTGATAGCAGTCTCACTTAAAATAGTGCTGGAGCGTATTTTTTGGTTTTTGGTTTTTTATGTCTACAGTACATCTGTTCTGCAGCTCAGCTGGCCAGGAGGAGGTTTGCATAAGCATTTTCTTTTGGAATTTGAGCCTTTCTGAAAAACTATAATGTATTTGTCTCTAACTGCTACACACAGCCAGGTCTCCTAGAGCTAAACCAGATTCATTCTTAGGTGTATCAGTATATTTAGTAAATGAAGACCACTTTTTTCATACCTGGAAGATGTAGCTAAGGCAATCAGCAAGGCTTGCAGTATCCCCCGAATGAAAGCAAAAGGGTTTTTCTTGGTGATGAGTGTGAAAAGCAAAGGTAAGAGAACAAGTCCGTGGATGAGTAGTCCTGACACCACTGTAATGGCATACAGTCCCAGCTTCTTTCCTATAACAGATGGATCTTCCATTTCCAAGATCTTCCCAGCAATGAGAAATACAATGCCAAAAGGGAAGTACCTACAAAGAAGGGGGAAAAAAAACTCCTGAGGATGCATAATCATTTAAGCACTATATGGCAGTTGTTGCAGTCTTTGGTGCAATGTGATGCAGTCATGCTAAAATAAATCTAGTGTCCAAAATAGCTATTATAAGGTTGTATAGCTATAAGTGTCTGTACACAAAAGACGCTGTTTTAAAAGAGTGTACAAGCTGCAAAGTCAAGCACTCAAAGCTTAGGAATTCTAGAATTAGGTCGCTCTTTGCAAGCTTTATTCAGCCTGGTGCCTGCAAGCAGTAGGATGAAAGCTTTGATTATGTGGTCCTGTCTTGTTCTTTTTCTGCCTCAAAACCCTGTATTTTTCAGGATGCACAATAGATGGCCAGCGTGTGCTAGTTCCCATGCCCCCATGAAGATTTTCTCTCTGCAGTTAATGAGCATCATCATACATTGGCAACTCAGCTAAGAACCATCACGCTTTGCTAATGTTGATTGCAGAAAGGGCAATATTTTATCCTCCAGAATTTTAATCCCCCCAATGCTTCCTTTTTTGTAAGCATGTGACTAGCATTACCATTAATTAGCAGGTAAGAAACTACCCAGCTGAATCAATCGGGAACAGATTTACCAGACTGCCACTGAGACAATTTTCATAACTGCTTCATTCAGGCACTGGCACACGTTAACTAGCGGAGCTCCTCGTTCACCCATTTTTCCCAAGAGAAGTCCTGCAACCAAAGACATTGATATATATTTTTGAATAGTAGGACATAACTGTGTAACACACTAAATATCTTGTGGACTCGCAGAAGATCAGACTAAGTATTAATTTCCACAAATGCCTTATTAAATGTGGCAATTACAGCAGTGTCGCAGCAGCCAGCCCCACCGTTACAATGCTATACAAAGACTTTGAAGGAGAATATAGTCCTCACCAGTGAGGAATATATAAATGTGTTCATGTCATCCGTGGTTAAATTAATTCCTTTCGTACCCAACTTTCAGAATGAGACTGACAGCCCATGTTACCTGCATGGACACCTTAGTCTCAGTGCCACAAAATATCTAATTTCGATCTTGGACTTGAACAACCTTTGCTGAGATCTAAAACAATTTCCACTTGACCTTGCCCCACCATTGCTGCAAAGAAGAGCTGATCCTCATATCCTCTATAACAGGCTACCGGTGCACAAAGCTTCGTTACTGGAGCCGTCCTCACTTATTCTGCTTTCTGCTAGACAAATCCAGTTCATTCAACCTTCCGTTGTAAGTAATGCCTTCTGTTGCTATGCATGGATGCTCTTCTCCGAACATGCCCGTTGCTGGTACACGTGCTGCTCCAGCAGTCCACGGGAGTCCATTTTCCCAGAAGTGTCCTAATCCGTCTCAGGCAAAAGCAGGGGTGAGTTCAGCTCGGTGGCCTGGGCTAACTCAGGTGATTTTCTACTAAGTTAGAAAGTCCTGATCTCACCACCCACACTAGCAAGGTGGTGCGGCAATAATCTCGGAAGAGAAAAGCAGCTTCTCTTTGCTTGCTCAGCTGGGCCAGAAGAGGGTATGTGTTCTGCATCCAAGAGGTTTGTATGTTCCCTGCGGATAGGGGACCACATGAAGTCAATGATCTGCAGATGATGCTCATCGTGTGGGCAAGAGTCCACCACAGAAAACCTTTTAGTCTTCAAGGATCTTTAAGTGGGTCTGTCTCAGCCCAGCCCCACTTCACCCATCTCCACCAGGCCAGTCACTGTATCAGCCTTTAAAACTGGCCAACCTCCTCTGCCTCTGATGGCAACCCCATGTGCTCCATTGGTATTCTCCCTTGCTCTTCTGACTACACTGCCTCTACTCTCTAAATCTTCTAATTGGCTTTTTGGTTCCTCACACAATAAGTTCAAGATCCTTGCCCTCACCTCTTAATCTTCACATAATCCTGCCCCCACAATAATCTCATTTCCTCCTACTCTTTTCTATCCTGATTTCTCCATTCTTCTCTTTCTCAGTCAGCTTTGTACCTAGTGTCTTTTTATCTTGTGCTTTGAGTCATCTCCAAGTTCTTGCTTCCAATACTTTGTCCTTTAAGCCTATTTCATCCCTGTACCTTTCACTTATTCTCTCTACCTGATCTCTGCTGCTGCTTCTTCCTTCCTTAAATTTCTGACCAGCAGCTTGTCCCTGTTGTTTTGCAAGCTGTTCAATGCAGGGAGCTTTTCTTATTTTCTGCCTAAAGAGCTGATATACATTTCTGTAGATTTGTAAGTGACATTCACTAGATTTGACTCAATTTTCAAATGCCACAAGGTCAGTGAGTTTGAACACTATGTCAGTGTGAAGGGTTTGGACTGTGTAGCAAGTGGTTTCCCACTTGCTTTTGCAGAGTCTGCAAAAGTTATAGTTCACTTTAACAAACTTCATAAAATGGCCCATCCAACTTGTATTAATATTTTTAAACTCTCAGGAAACACGCTCAGACCTTGAAGGCTCATGGTGAAAATCTGGAGAAGAAACAGCCTTCTCCATGCATAAAGATCACACCTTTCTGTGAGCCCCATTAATGACTAATACCATAGCCAACACCCATAACACCGATGAAGATGGTGTTATAAGCTTGGTGGTTGTGGCTGTGCCCAGTTCTCAAAGGACACGAGCAGTTAGAGCTCATGGCCATGAAATGGCCAGTCCTCATACCTCTGAGCATCCCTGGCTTGAGACAAAGCCCAGTGGCCACAGTGGTTATCATTCCTGAGTTGCAACCACCATTAAATATCCCTGCAAGTTTGGTCATGGAGTAACATGAAGACTGATTCTCTATTTAGCAAGTACCTATCGTTGCTGAGAAGATAACGATTCCCAAGACGTTCATTTCATTGCTAGTCCCAGGCAGAGTTTTGTAGGTCATTTCAGGAGATGGCGTGATCTCAAGAAACAAAGGCCGATGGATTTCTGGGTTTTCATCGTCGGGTGCAAAGTAAATAAAACTGAGAGATTTTCCTGGGTTCTTTGGAGGGCCTGGAGACTTCACTACCGGAACAAGAACGGTTCGATACTGGAACAAGAAAAAAGAAGTGAGATCAGTGTCCTACTGGCAGTAGATTCACATCTTGCTCTAAATTCAGAGGCAAAACCATCACTAGCTGAAATGGTTGTGGAGGTTCAAAGCTTACCTTTCAGGCAGTAATTTGATATAAAAAAGAAAAGCAAGAAATGGGCCAGGGAGACTGTAATTATTCCCTGCAAATTGCAGCATAACCATCTTCAAGCAAGACTGCATGTCTCCAGGCATCTGCATGGCATCTGCAAGTGAGGTTCCTGTGGGGTCTCCTGTGGGAGGGGCAGCCTCGAAGGTGGGGTGAGGCAGCAGCTTCCCAGCTAGGAGGGACTCGCTTCAGCTTTGCATTTTAGTCTCTCTCCTCTCTTGTGGCTTTTTTCCAGATGGAGGGCAGGCAGAGGTGTCCCTGAGGCTCAGTGTCCCCCACCAGCAGTGACGCCAGCACAGCCAACAACCACCCCATCTGCCCACCCTGTGCACCCCTGCACCCCAGGAAGTAGTGCCCGGGAGATGGAAACCAGCCAGGGCAGCAGGCAAGGCTGAGAGGGAGGTGGAAGGGAAGGAAAGGGGCTTGTGGCCAAGCTGTGGCTGGGGAAGGGCTTCAGGCCAGGGACAGCAGCCCGGGCTAGAGCTGAGTGCTGACCCAGCATCTCCAGAGCTTTGAGCTGACTGAGGTCCTGGAGCCAGGAGACTCACCTGCTGAAATGAAGCTTCGATGAGATTAGAAGGAAACATGTTCCTGTAAGAGAGTAATTGTGCAGAGGTTAGAGCACCTTGCGAGCCCAGAGAGAACCTAAGAAGTTCCTCTGGTGGACAAGAGGCCAAGAGGACCATTATGCCTGACGAAAGCAAGGCTGGTCTGTGAGAGAAGGACAGGGCTGTGGTTCATATATGTAAACTGGGTTCACAGAAAGCCAGAGGTGGGAAGGATGTTTGGCATCTCCAGCCCCCCTGTCCAGAGCTGGGCCAGCTGCAAAGCTAGTACAGGTTGCTCTGAGCCTTGTCCAGTTGACCAAATGCCTCCAGAAATGGAGACCCCACCCCCAGCACCAGTGCTGCACCACTTTTACCAGTTAACACTACTTCACTTCTAGTGCTTTAATCCATCACTGGGCCAACGCCTGCTCATTTTCACCTTGCAAAGCTCAAGGAGCTGCAGAGCTTGGTACACCACAGTCAGAACTGCAAAGGAAACCTCCCAAACTTTGCATTTCGGCGTGAGCAAGGCATTGAAATCTTTCCGTTCACTGCTGCTCTGCCTCTCCTCACTGCCGGCTCGGGGAGGCTGGGATAGCACTGGGAGGAGCTGTGCTATCCTGGAAGAGAGCAAGGGAGGTTACAGGGTGACCACAGGGATATGTGTGGGGAGAAGCCACCCCCAAGTCGCTTGACTTGGGCTACCAGTCGCTCAGAGGACATTGGCTGTGTGTGGGACAGGAGCCACCTGAACTGCCTTTACCAGGACCATGTGTAGGGGAAGCCTGTGGAGCACCCACCCAAGCGAAATTCAGTCCTGCTCTGAGGATGTGCCCTTTGCTTGGTGGAGGAAGCAGTGCTACTCCACACTCAGTATGGCCAATGTTTTTCACATTCCCCTGGAGATATCAGTACTTCCTGGGAACTCCGTGCCTCATGAGAAGATCTTGGCTGTGAAATACTATCAGAGCTTGTAAAATCCAGGCTCCTCTTGAAATTCTGCGATGTACCTGATTAAATCCAGTAAAGCATCAGCAGAGCTGAGCACCACTTTCCCCACAGAATAATCCTCCTTCTGGGCTGCTGCGCCAGGGTGGATGCTGACCACAAGGATGATCCCAATGGTCACGGCCATGAAGGTTGTCCAGAGATAGTAGGTGATTGTGATCATTCCCATCTTCCCACAAGCTTTGGAGTCCATGGTGGCGAGCCCAGACATGAGGCTGGAACAGAAAACATCGTGGTCAACATCCACTCCCATATCTGCACGAGATGGACTAGATCTCCAACATGCAACAAGTTTCCATAGCTACTCCTTTTACCAGTGCTTAAAGGTGTCACTGAGCTCTTGCCCGTTTGTGTGCCTGAGTGGTAGCTCTCTCTACAAGATCTGGCTGGCTGCCCCCACACTCCCTGGGCAGGCAGGGGGGCAACTCAAGGCTGTGTAGGAGACAGCTATGTGCCCCTTTACAAGGTCTGGCCATTTTTGTTGTTTTTCAAGGGATGACAAGTAAACACTCTGATCGTATTTTGACAAAGAATAGCTAATGCTCTTCTTGTTCTGTACGATATTGTCTTTTTAAGCCTCTGATGCACTAATGCTGCAACTGCATGTCTCTATTGACAGCAAAGGAAGGTATTAGCAAGGTTTATAAAACCCTGGTGGGGATGGACCCAACTTCCCCAAGGTAAGAGCGAGCTGCTGGTTCAGACTTCATGTACACGTAAGCTCTCCTAAGAACTATCTCATAAGCTACTTTTAAACAAAACTGGGCCAGAAATAGAGAGGGTACTTTAGGCCACGGGCCTAGCAGTGAGAGCAGGCTGGCTGTGTGCTGGAGGTACCAGCACTCGTGGCAAATGGAAGTGTTGTAGGGTTGCAGCGTGGGACCGTGTTGGTGGTACCACAGTGGTGGGACCATGGTGGTGGGCCCGTGGTTGTGGGACAGGTTGCGGCAGCAGAGGCAGTGCTGGAGAAGCAGGGAGCTCAGGGAAACAGGCTCATGTGCAGGCACACGCATGCACGCACAGACACACATACACACAGAGGATGGGAAGAGGGCTGCAGAGCTCCTAATCTCGGCCCTCACTGCTTCAGCTCTCACAGGACTCTGCAGATCCTTGACCAAAACTGCTGGCTGTGTTTGGCGTTGATCTGCAGACCCCCAGCTGTGACAGAGGGGTTGATGCCACCATCTGGGAAATGCAAGGCTGATAAAAGTGGGTTTTGCAAACAGTATCGAGCCCAGGAGGCTCTGCCATGCATCTGCCATGGCCCTCATGCCCGTTGCTTTCAGAGCAGCCCAGATGCCTCTTGCATGAAGGGCTGGTGTGGCCTCAGATCCAGCCCCATGCATCCACATGCCACAGCTCTGTTGCACCACAGGTCGTAGGGTTCAGGAGCTCGGCATGTGCCAAAAGGTTTCCTGGGCCAGGGGACTGGATGGAGCTGAGACATGCCACCCTCAGGACTGGGGGTGCAGAGCGGGCAGGACCATCAGCTTGGTTGAGACTCAAAGTCCAGGGGACATTGCCAGCACCCTTGGGTGCTCATGAGACCTGCACGGCGGGGGCGAGTGTGGCCATGGGACCACTATTGTGCAATTTGTCGATCCCTGGCATGTTCCCCAAATCCTGAAGGCAGGAGGATGTTTGTGGAGGTACTGGCAGAGGCGCTCAGGGATCGAGTGGTGGCCTCAAGGGAAGATCTTGCAATCTAGGCATCTGCCCTGGCCCTGCTTCTGCATAGGTGGGATGCTGAAGGGGTCACAGTGGCTTTGATGCGTGCTTGCAAACAGCCAAAGCAGGCTTCTTCCACAGTGTGTTGTGCCAAATCACAGGCCCTCATGCACCAACCTTGCAGGGGGGATTATCTGGCCCCAGTCTCCTTGCAACATCCCTTGTAAGGGCAGCGCTTTCACGGGGTGCCATTCCAGTGGTGCAGGGCTGTTGCCACCTACAGCGAATGGGCTGGCACACCCATGGACCTCCTTCAAAATGCTTTTCAGAACTTGCAAATTTTTGTCTAAATTTAAGCTATTTAAAGACTTTTTTTAGGGAAAATGAAGCTGTGTTTCCCAGGAAAAAACCCACAATGGTGTTACCAAGATGTCTCCATTGAGCGTCTCCACTATATCAAAGAGAGCCTGGGCAGAAGCACAGGGTTAGACCCTGGAGAAGGGGAGCAGGATCCATCCAACATGACAGCAAGATGGTCCTTTCAAAGTAGAAGAACTTGTCTTACCTTGAGGTGATGAGGGGCAGGATCAGCATCTTTAACATCCTCATGAGGAGCTCTCCAGGAAAGGAGAAATACTGCTTCTCCTGTGCAGAAAACAGAGCAATTGCATCAGGCAGCAGCTGAGAATGACACTGATCTTGGGTTAAGGGCTCAAACCTGACAAATCTGTCTTTTCATAACATCCCCATGGCCATCACTGCTGGCCTCTCCTTGACATCACTGCTTGTTATTTAGGAGCAGAGATATGTATATGCAAAACAGGCTGGTGGCCTCATGTCCCAAAAAACTGTCAAATAAACCATGGCACCAGTGTCGAAAATGCAAATAGCTTGCGGCTCCAAAAGGAAAAGCAAAACTCAGGGAGACCCCAGGAGTCCACCTGCATGTGTAGTCCAGCCCTTGCAACGCACTGAAGGAGGTTTCCATCACCCTGGTGTCCACCCTCCCCCACAACAGGGGGTGCAGGGAAGAGCTGCCCAGCGAGAGACCTCCAGTCTGCCTGGACTCCACAGCTGCTACTGGGGGAAGAGCTGCATTCTTGGGATGTCAGCAACACCAGCAGCCACGTGGTCAGATGGTAGATGGATGCATTTACCATCAATCCAACTCTCCATTCACCCTGCTTCTTCCATCTACTGAGATACGTTGATCAATACATCCATCCACCTGTGAGTCCATCTACTGCATGGGATTCGTTCATGTCTCCATCCCTCTATCTGTGCCCCCTCAGCCTTTCACTGTGGCCGTCCTGGACGTGTCAGGGACCTGACCTGAAATGTTCCCAAGTGAAGTGGGTACTTTCAGTCTACTGTAAAGTAACAAACATCACTGGGCTTTGAGGGATACCACAGCAAACTATTAAAATAAATGCCCCAAGCCACTGTCCCTGCATTAAACCACCCATTCAGCCTCTTAAACGAGACCGAGATTTCCAAGAGACGCTTATGTAGAGTGCAAGAGTGTACCCAAAGCTGTCACCGAGATACTTTGAGGCTGGGACAAAAGTCCGTAACAAGGAAGAGAACTGGCTGTCTGAGACCCAGTGTGCCGCCAACAGCTCAGGGCTGCAGCTGACAGGGCTGGGGCAGAGGACAGACGAACTCAGAGCATAGCAGGGCTGGAAGGAGCAAGGTGGCCCGAGTCACTGCACGCAGCAGGCATGCTTGAGGGGTTCGGACCGTGACAGCTGTAGGAAGGGGCTGGCATAGGACAACCGCAAACCTGAGGCTTGGCCAAGGCCTAGCTCGGGGCCCAGGGAGTCCTCCCTGGACTGGACTGACCCGGCTCGGTGCAGCCCGTGGACGTGCTGGGCCGAGAGTCCCTTCTGAGAGCGGCGGCGAGGTGTTTGGGGCAGGGGAATGGGAAATGGTCGAGAATGAGAGCTCGGTGCATGCGGAGGACCGGGATGCTGGGGCAGGTGATGGCAGGAGCCCCATGGCTCTGGCAGCCCCAGAGCTTGGTTCAGACCCAGAGGGGCCAGCAGCACCGCAGGAGGCCGGCCGGGCTCACGCGGGCATGTGCATCGGCACCCCGGGAGATTGCGTCCTGCTTCGCTTAGGTAACAGAGTCATCTCTGCTACGGGCAGTGATGCCGAAGCTCTTAATTGAAGTGACAAGACGTTGCTAAATCCTTGCAGATTAACCAGAGCTGTTCCAGCAGTGCCAAGCCAAGCTCCGCGGTGCAACAACGTTGACAACGAGCGCACGGAGCATTCTGCCTCCTGCGGCTGCACCAGCCCCGGGCAAAGACCAGGAGCGAGCCACAGCCAGGACACGCCGTGTCCTTAAAGCCGTATGGGTTTTAGTGCTGTGACATCTAACAGTGCAATGCTCCGAGGAAGTGCTGAGCAATCGGATGTTTTCAGCCAATGTTTTCTCCAATGAATTCGTCTCCAGGGGCCTGGGGAAGGAGGTGGCCCTGGAGGCTGCCAAACTCTCAGCTAGCCCCATATTTCTTTTCTGCTCCTTTTCCAGGGGTGGTAGTTAGGGCTTTATGTGCTTCGCTGTGTCCTCTGTCCAGCCTTCGGCCCGAGCGACAAGAACAGCAGAACAGCTCGTTCCTGGGGCCGCCAAGGCAGCCCCGCTGTTCTGCATGGGGGGGGGGAGCTTGCTGCTGAGCATCAAGCCCTGGATCTGGGCAGGATTAACCCCCTTTCCCAGCCCCATCCCTCCCTGGAAGCTCTTCCAGCCCCCAGGGATCCAGCCAGTTCCTCTCCCCATTTGTCCGTGGCTCAACCCGAAGCCTCGCACCCAGCCACACCAGCTTAACTAACTCCACTCCCAGCAGAGGGAGGCAGGATTTGTCCTGCTCAGGGCTGGAGGCTTTGTAAAGTGGCCCTTGGGCAAAAAGAAAAAGAAGAAAAAAAAAAAACCCTAACCCCTGGGGAGAAGCCTTCACTGACAGATTATTTGCTTCAGCAGAGCGTGTGCTTTGAGTTTCTCAGGCCGTACGTGGCGCGGTGCCCATCTGCATCCCTCGGCTGCACGCGTCAGGACTGGGGTCTGCTCGCCCCGACCGCCGCGAGGAAATGGCAGGCTCAGCAGAGCACTGCTTCCTCCCCATCGCTCCAGTCCCCATCCCCAGCGTTGTCCCACTTACCAGCTCCGTCAGCTCCAGAGCCCGCAGCAAAAATCCCAGGAAGCATCCGGTGACAACGGACAGCATTGAAAGAGTCAACAGGCCATTTTTGCGCCAGAAAGCCCGTACCCACTTCCAGACGCTCAGCAAACTAGCGGAAAGCGAGTTTAACAGAGCCTTTCTGAAGCGCTCCCACATGATCCTCTTCAGCCGTCCAGAAGGTGCCCCTTGGAGCAGGTCCCTGCAACGGTGACCGTGCCACCAAGCTGGCTCATTGCTCTGGGCATCCGCTCCACAGTCAACTGCTGTTTGCGAGGGAGCGTGCCGGAGCCGAGCACGCCGAGCGGCTAAGCCCCGGGAGCAGGCAGTGCTGCGCTGCTATTTGGGAACCTTTCTCCCTAATAGGCATTGACATCTTCAGCCGGTTAATCTGGGCTTGGCTTTCTAGTTGGCTCCACGAAAGCCTGGCGCCAAGCCCTGCCATGTTAACCCTTGACTGCTGTGCCAGCTGTGGCCACGGGATCAAGGTTGCATGCTGAAGGCCGAGAGTAGGAGTTAGAGCCCAAGGATCCCTCTTCTTTGGGGTTCCTGGTCTAAGAGGATCCTGTCTCCGGCCACTGGATGCAACTGGAGCGTTTGTGCTCCCATCAGTTTTAAGTGTGCCCCCTTCCACCTCTCGCTCAGTGTAAGGCCTTCATTAGGGGGAGAGTTTGCAAAAGGACGAGTGCTTGCTAGGATCATTAACAAGTTAATCAAACAAATGTCCACACTGATCTGAACTGTTTGGCAGCCCATTGCACTGGTGTATGATGCTGAACATGCCCACAGGAATATGGGCATATAGATCCCAATAATTCCTGGCAGTTTTGCAGGGAAGCAGTCTGAGGGCCACGGGATATTCCTGGGATGCATGCTCAATAATCACTGCTATCCACAATTTTTTAGAATATTTCCTTGGCCAATCTGACGCTGGCTCAGTTCAAGGGACTTTTTGGAGGAAGAGAGTTGTGCAGGAGGCAGCCAAAGGATTGGTGGGACCCAGCCAGAAGATGCATGAGAGGCCATGGCAAGGAAGTGCAGTTCAAACTGAGAGAGCTGTCTAAGGTGACACGAGGAGACTGTGGCAGAGCTGAGAACTAGAACCAAGTTTCTGAAGTTCCACCAAGCTTTAATCTCCTGGCCAGTGCATGGAGACAACCGGGGTGCTCTGAAGGTTTGCGCAACACACTCAGAAATGACTGATGCCTGTTCACATCCCTGTCTGAGATGTAAGGATGAGACGTGCACATCAGGAATTTGATACTTTGTCCCCACTAGTTCTGCTCTGTGTCAGCCAGGGAGGTGGCAGTGACCACAAAGCAGGTTTCTCAGAGCTCAGATGAAGTGGAGGCTGCTGCGCCTTTTGAAAGTGTCTTTCCTTCTAACTGCTGTCTTTTATTTATATCTCCTTGGTAATCACATCTCAAGTACTGGCATTTCAAACCCGACTGTGGTGATATTTCCCCTTTTCTAGCACAAGGATTTCAAAACAAGAAAGAAAAACAGATTTAGCAATCCCCAATTAAGACCATGAAACCTTCTCAAATCATTGCCGTATTTTACACAGACAAAATAAAGCCACAGAGAAGACAGTTTGATTTAAGGATCACTTTCAGCCCTCTGGCTGGTCCCTGCTTTTATGGGACAAGATCCCTGCAGAATGGTGAGCCTTCCAGTGCTTCGGCTCGGCAAAGACACAGTCACTTTGGCAGGCTATTTGAAAGGCAGCGGGAGCATGACAGATAGAGCTTTTCATGTTTAGACCCTCAGAGACGTCTCTCTGTTGATGGTGTCTTGTGACTTTTGCTTTAGCATGGATTGCTCAACCTGCTAGACAGGAATAGATAAAAATATTTGTTAATTGTTACAGTTAAAAGACATTTATCTCCATCTTCTGAGCTGTTTGCAACATAGAGAAGGGAGTTCCCATTCCAGGAGTCAGCAACTGCTCCGGAAAGGGCATCCCTTGTTCGTTGTATAATCAGGCACATCTCAAAGAACATTGATAGGTCCCTACGGGCTGGGGAGCAAGTGGAGGGAGCAAGATGAGAAGGGAAATGGTTTTGGGAAGCCCTAATAGTTGGGAACAGAGGAATGTGAGGGCCTCTGGGGAACTAAGAGAAAGAAAAGGATGTCCCAGAGAGAGGGAGAGACTGGGGAAACCACAGAAACCATGGCTCTTGAAAGAGGGAAGCTGCAGATATGGCAGTGGGACAGGAAGGGGGGCCTAATGCTGGCTCTTGGCACAGGGAGCTTGCCTGGAGAAGGGGTCATGGGCCCATGTGATCTCTGCCTGCTCTGAGTCTGTTGGACTCCGGGGGGGCCTGGACGAGCAGGAGCTCAGGATACCTCTGCTGCCTTCCCCGTGCAGAGGGCGCAGTGCCCTGGACCTCGGGGCAGGTGGGCAGGCAGCTCCCAGCCCCTCAGCAAGAAGCTAAGGCAGCAACTCACTTCTGCACCTACCATAAATCTCAACGTCGTCATAGATGTCAGTGTCCCTACGAAGAAAAAGAACAAGGTGCTGTGAGGAGTGTGGCCACCCACGGGAATGCTGCCACCACCTCCCACCACCAAGGCAAAGGCCAACTCATGCTCCTACCCCTCCGCTGTGCCCAGCCCCTTTTGCCTCCTCTCAGATTCACACTCACCCTTCTGGGCTGATGTCCGCAACGCTGGGATGAATTGCTGCCCTTCCCCATGCCATTGCAAAGGATCAAACACAACAGGAAATAGGACTTTTTTTTCCCCTATAAACCATGGCAAAAGCTGACCCTTTTGCTCTTTGCTGTTTTCTCTCCGCCATTGTCTGGTTCAGGACAGCTCGGCTCCTCGAAGCCCCATCCCTGCCCTGCTCCCCATGCCACTAGGACCTTTAAGCAGCCTTGCGCAAGGCCATATAAACTATGACGTGAGTCTCCTTTGGCTGTCCATCCTGCAGAGATGGGATCCTCTGGCAGGGGAGAGCATGGCTCGGTCCCTCACTAGGCTCCTCCTCGCACTGGCGACGGCAGTCCTGTCCCGGGCTGCTGGGAGCCTCAGACCCAGCTGTGCAGATGGGTCGCGCTGCCCTTTGCACTGTGCGGCTGGCAGCATCTGAGCAGTGCCGGGCAGGTCCCATGCAAAGCGACCGCAGTTTGGAGGAGGGGGTGACAAAGCCCTGGGAAATTGCTACTCTCCCTCTCTCATGAATCAGTGCCAGAACCTCTTCTGACACCCAAAATCTCTGGAAAGGGCAGATTTTTCCCTTCAGGTTAAAGAGCAGGCATTATCCTTAGGGATTGCTGCACAGTTTGTGTCCTTGGGATCGTTTTGAGTCAGCACTCAAAGGCCGAGGCTGGTTCAGTGCTGAGTGTGCAATTGCTACAACTTCTGGAATGGGGAGGAAGCGGCTGGGGAAGGGGTACTCACAGGTGTAGCATCACGGCCCGGGGCACATAGCCATCTGGAAGACAGCGAGGAAAAGGACGTCAGGAAGTGCCAGCAGAAGGGGTGAGAGGGAGGTTGCACCCCAGCGCGTGTCCCTGTCCTGCATGCGGGGGGCTTAGTTTCATCTCACATCCCCAGTGTATGTAGGGAGAGCGCAATGCGCTGGCAAAAGTCTGCTTTGCTTTTGGGTAGGAGCGAGAGGTAGGCATGTACAATGCAGCTATTGCAATGGGAGCTGCTGTTTGCAGGCAGAAAGGAAACTACAGAGGCTAAAGAGCTTTGAGATCCCCAGCAAAAAGGCTGCTCCTGCAGAGGCTTTTAGCAGAGGGAGATTCAAAGCTGAGCTAAAGCACAAAGGCTGGTGCTGAGTGGAAAGAAGAGCAGGACATTTTTGCAGAAGGAAGTAGGAACATTTGAGACCCAGGATAAATGCTGAGTCTCTTCTCTTTAATGGCAAGGTGATGGCGATGTCCCCTCCAGTCTATCAGTGCCATCAGTGTGTGTGTGAAGAAAGATGTTTCTGCTAGCAACTGCCTGAAAACTGTGTACTGTCCTCCTGTGCTATCCCTCGGCAGAGCCTCAAACCGCACTGACTTACATCTCCTCTGGCTGTTTCGGCAGAGAATTTGCTCCCTATTTGTAAACTGAATGACATCTAGAATTTCTCCTCGTCTGAGCGGGAGGTTCTTCCCTCCACCTCTCTTCTCCGTCGCTGCAGGGTCAACCATCATTTGTGTCAGGACACGGATGTCTCCTTCAAACTGGAACACAAACAGCATTGCTACCACCCTGGCATCAGCTCAGGCAGCTGCCCTGGAGGAGCGTGAGCTGGGCAGCTCTGATCATTCTCCCTTCTTGGAAAAAGCAGATTCCTCTTATGCAAAATGTTCTGTGGGACCAGTCTTACGTTGGGATATTTCAGTGGGGAAGGGGACAATTTTCAGCTGCCACTAGCAGGCTGTGGGGGAGGAAAGGCTACTGTTGAGTAGAGAGCCTGGAAAACCCCACAGTACAGATGTTCAAGGCTTCCTGACGTCCTTGCAGGGAACAGAATCTAGTAAGGAGTTGGGAATTCCTACTCTCCTCTTGCAGATACCCAAGCAGAGACCTGAGGGCTGCTGTGGCTCCCTGCAGAGCCCTGGCCTCTCGGCATGCAGACGCACATGGTGCCATGGACCCACTACTGGCCTTGTAATGGGGAATTTCACATCTGTGGTTAATTCCAAGATAAAAGGCATTTTGCCTGATCTCTGCAGTGCACAACTCTTCTCTGCCTTTACATTACATCCTTCTCGGGGTGCGGTGGGGGGTAGGTGAGGGTTAGCTTAGAGGGTTAAGTAGCCATTCATTACTGCTTACCTTGAATTTCTTCTGAAACTCCCTGTCTGCCTTCTCTTCCTTCTTGCATTCCTTGAGTGTCATCACCTTCGTCCTCTGAAAGATCTGGCCTTCTCTGCAGGGTCATCGAGAATCACAGGACAGCTCAGGTAACCCCAGCTCTCCGCTCCTTCCCATCCCCTTCTTCCCAGGCTGTTGTCCTATCTGTGGCCCGTAGTGTTTCCTTTGCATTGGGTTTCCCCCAGCACCCAAAGGTGCCTCCCTCCAGGGTACTAGGCTCTCGGTTCAGGTTTAGTCCTGCCTGATCTGGGATGCTTCACACCTTTGTATCACCCATGGAAGGTTTTTAACTGTTCAGTGCTTAAGACTTCTGCCTAGCGTGAACTGAGCTAAACTCAGCCACAGTTACAGACAGGTCATGGTGGGGAAGGAAGGAGGTGTATTTGGGGCAGCAGGGCCCCCCAGATTTACTGTGGCTGCTCTTGATAGCGGTGGCTGGGCTGGCATGTTGACAGTGCTCACTGCACTGCTCACCCACTGCGCCGACAGTCCTCTCTGGTCTCCTGCCAGCTAGAAAACTTTTCAGCCACTTGTGCTTTTCATCACAGACGTTCCTATTGCAAAGCCTCCAGCTTTGCCATAGCATAGCAAACTGGCGATGAGTCCCGATTTCCTGGCAATTTTGGGCCCATAAAATCATCAAAACTCTTGTTACCTCTGTGCAGTTGGCATCATGGCCACATTGTTAGCGGCTAGACCAGCTCCTCCGCCTGTAAAATCAAATTCAGAGAGGCGAGTGCAAGTGAAGCTGGTAAATGGTGTAGGTGCCCTCTGAGACGCAACACAAGGAATATCTGCAGGCCATACTGGGGGAAACTGGGCCAGCCATCTCCCAGTCACTCACTCACTCTTCATCCCATCCCATGCCTGTGCACAGCCCAACCAGGAGTCCAGCCATGGATCTCCTCTCCTTGTCCTGCTCCTCTGCAGGGGAATGGTTTGCTCGGTGCAACTCAGCAATGGAGTTGAGCAAATCTGGGTAGAAACTTAACGCTTTTCCTGTGGTGTAAATGGCATTTCTCTGTTCAGTGTATGTCATTTGGGAAGAAGCTGAAGTTAATGTAGCTCTTCCTTCAGGTGAAAGCTGTCTCCATAAGGAGGGCAGGTGGGAGGGGGAGTGTTAAAACAGCCAGGCAAGGGAGACTGAAATGGCAAGGAGAGCTTTCCCCTCCACCACTCCAGGCCCTGGGACCTCCAGGAGTGTCTGGCAGCTGATTTCAGAGCAACACCTTGAAACAACCTGGGGCATGATAGGACATTCTGGCAGTACTGGAGCAGCTGTTCTCCACAGCCTCCAGGGCTGCCTGCACTCCTGGTAACAGAGAAGGGGCCATGGACATCCCTGGGCTCAGCTGATGCTTTTTGGCTCACCTGGGAGGGATCCAGCTGATAAGCACATTTGGGAGTGAGAGTTTCAGTCCTCTGAGCACTGGGGAGTTTCAGTTACCCAAGCCCTTTACAAGGCTGCAGAGAAATGTGCATGGGAGCAGCTGCTTAAAGCGCACGCTCCACTGGCTGCCTGTGGTCATCGGGGCCTTGGGGCTGTCTGATCCACAGTCAGCACCACAGCTCCTTCTGTACGTACCTCCTCCAGAGCGGGAACATGCTGGGGGCTGGGATGCAGCACGTAGCGGAAAGCCTTGGCCTCTCCCAAGCAGTCCGACAGGCTCTACGTCATCGTATATCTCATCTTCTTCCCTGGAGCAGTGGGAAACTGTGATTAGAAAGCTGAGTTGCAGAGACTGCACTGGGGTTTGAGGGTAGAGGGTCTGAACAGCCTGCTAGGAGTAGGGCTGGACAACAAGGGGCAGCCAGCTGGGCCACCCATGTTTGGCCTTGAGTACAGGGCAGAGCGGGATGGCAGCTCTGTGCTGTATGCCAGCAGCTCCTTGCAAGGCTCAGAAATGGGGCACAGCACCCCAGGTGATGAGGAGCATCAGCAGGGTGTGATGGCTGCAGTCAGGCCAGCGGGACAAGCATCATGCACCAACCCATGGGCATGTTCCTGCTCTCTGGCAGAGTTTGTCTGGAGATTGGAGGGCTGAAGGATCACGGGTCTGAGCCCCCATTCTTGGCTATATCTTTCTCACTTGTGCACGAGATTTAAACTACAGCCACATGGAAGAATAGCACTCCGCACTGGTGGAACTTGCTGTCTCAAGCTGGGCGCTAAAAATAGGCAGGAAAACCCAAGGACGCTCTTGGCATTCCCTCTCATGACCTTTCCATTGAATTGAGACAGCACAGTGAAAGCACCTGAAATAAGTGCCACCTTGATACCTACCCTGTTAAACTTGGAGCGTTCTGTGGTGGGAATCGTGCTTTGACTGATGCAGTACTACCCGGTTTCAGGTAACCTATGATAAAAAAGAGGAATGGGAGGGAGTCACAAGAGATTATTTCAAGTCTTCTCCTCAATGCTCTAACTTGCTCTGAAATTCAGAGCCTCCCTGGGCTAGTTTTTTGGACGGAATGATGCAGGGTGATTAAACTGACTGCAGATCTGAATACAGGGAGGAGTTTTTGCTCTCTGGCCTATTTGGGGATTTTCTCTCCTTTCCTACACTCTGGAACATGACTCACCAGGGAGCTCAATAGGGAGCTTTAATATACATATTCCCATGTCCTTAATGTTCTTTTCTCCCTGGACCAGTGAGGAAATGGGAAGAGGCTGAGATAGGTATTTTGAATGTGGTGAACACCCCAAACCCAGAGTTTTACTAGAATCAGTACAAGTCCCGGACATTTCCATGTACTCAGGAGTGCTGCTGTCCCCTGTACAATCCCCTATGTACGTATATCCCTGCTAGGATGCCATTATTTTTATCACTAGACTCCTAGCTGTCACCATCCTGGTCTGCCAGACCAGTCAACAGCTGGCAGGAATATCCACAATACAATATCCCAGCACGGCTGAGATTATTCTACCAAGTAACGAACAATCATAAACCAGGCCCTAAAAATCGCTCTGCCCCTAAGCCAAACGGTGTGTAAGTGCTTCTCCTCCGTGGAGCGGAGGAGACTAGCTCCACCTCCCACCAGTCACGCTTGTCTGCTCTTACAATCATACGTTGGACAGGTTGGAAAGGACATCTGAAGTCTCTAGTCCAACCTCCTATTCAGAGTAGGGCTGGCTTTAGAGCTAGAGCAGGTTGATCAGGGCCCCATCCAGCTGAGATATGAACAGCTCCAGGGATGGAGATCCCCCATCTCTCTAGTCTTTGTTGCAGGGCTGCATTACTCTCATAGGGAAGAAGCTTTTCCTCATATTTAACCAGAATTTCCCCCACTGCAACTCATGCCTGTTGCCTCTGGTCCTGCTCCTTTGCATCTCTGGGAAGAGTCTGGCTCCATCCTCTCTACAACCTGCATTAGGAAGCTGTAGGCAGCAATAGGATCTCCTTTGCCCTCTTTCCTCCCAGCTGAACAAAGCCAGGTCTCAGCATCTCCTCTTTCACCATGTGCTCCAGCCCCCAACGGTCTTAGTGCCTTTCACTGGACTCAGTCTTCACCTACCGTCCTTCTCTCTCATTCTTCTCCACATGCTGCGTCTATAAAAGCCCCTTTGTCATTACCACCCCCCACCTCTTCCTCAAACCTCCTGTAATATTTCTATCTACCAGGAGCTCTAGACCCTAACTGGGGAATTTTTCCTTCCTAGGTCTGCCTTTGTAGGAGGATTGCAGGTGCTTGGCCATACTTGGCTGAGTATTCCTTGATGGTTCTGTGGCAGGATGGCTGTGTACCCCAGGATGTGCAGCTGCACTGAACTTCTCCAGATCCACAAGAGGAGGGCGCCTAGGCTTGGCTGGCCTCACTCCCAGTGCCTTGATGTGCGGCAAAGGCTTCCTCCGAGGCAGAGCTGGAGGCCTTGTCTCAGTGGTGCTTCCTGCGGCATTCAGGGAAGCTGGAACGGTTGCTCCTTTAGCAGGAACTATTGGAGAACCCTTGTTTTTGACAGGTGGCCATTTCTGCTGGGCTGTGCTTCTCTGGGGAGGATCTGAGGTGGCTCCAATGTCCTTGTTCAATGCCTCTCTTCCTCCTGGCTTTGCAGTGGCTGACTGGAAACTGGCCTCTTTAGCAATCCCCTTCTTCAGCTGTGGTGTCACCCATGCTGGGTTCTCACTAAAGGGATGAGTAGGCAAACTCTGTCCCTCATTCTGGCCTTTACTGCGAGACAGAGGGGCTTTGGTGAAATCCACTCTCTTGGTCCTGGAGAGCTCGGGAGGTGGCTCACCCTTGGAACCTGGTGCAGAGGTCTGTCCCAGCTCTGTTGCATGGGATGCTGCAGAGCGATTCTCTGGCCAGCTGCCTGCTTTAGGAGCATCTTTCCTGTTTCCCCGGAGCTTTGTTCGTAGATGCCTCACAAGGGCCTCTTTCCCTTCCAGATGTGTCTGTGACTGTTAAGAAATCTCCAGTTAAAACACCATGAAGGAAAATGAATCAAAGCCAAAATAACATTTCAGCTGAGAGAATACAGCATCATTTCAACATGACCTGACACTGAGCCTCCTGCAGAAAAGTAGTTTTTGTTCATAGTGGTCCTGGAATGTGCCTGAGGAAATAGCTCCTTGGGCAGACTGCACCAAGCCAGGAACAGGTCCCACCACCATGAACACATCCAAGAGGAGTTTTATGGAGCCTTTTTTATCTGATCCTCCCTCAGTTTGCTATGAGGGTGGGACAGGGCAGAGGACTGTCATACTGGTAACAACGCTGATGAGGACAGAACTTGAGACATATATTGCACAGGGCTCAGATGGGAGCAACCTGCCTTGCTCTGGTCCTGGTTCCCTTGAAGGCCATGGCAAATCCTGGACACTAGGGAGGTGGTTGTGTTCCCCCTGGACCTTCCGCTTCATGTCTGTGGTCCTTGATCAGGGAAAAGGACCACCTTGCTGAAATACTGATTCCCAAGCAGCAGTCAGCCTGGCTTCTGAGACTTCACTGCTGATGGGTGATGCCAGCGGTCCCGTGCCACAGTTTATCTGATGGGTAACAGCAGGATCGTGCTGTTAGATGCACAGTTTGCAAAGGAAATGATTTCTGGCTAAAGACTCAGTGTGTGTCACTGGGTTTGTCCCTGAAAGAGAGGAGTGAAGCAGCTTGCTCACAGTCTCTTTTGAAAGCACTGTGTAGAGCAGCCCCAAACACCACTTCCCTCATTATCGTAGAAGCAACCGCACGTCCATGTGGGGTATGTCCTGCTTTGAGACTGCCAATGCCAAAAGGAGAAGTGGCTCTGGCTGCCTGGGGACTGGAGACTGTTATATCTGCGTGGGAGAGACAGCACAGAGCAGTCAGCACCCTGCACAGAAATCACTGGAGGAAAACCTGGGATGGCATTGCTGAAATTCATCCTAGCGAAGTCTGTGCAAGTAAGGGGAAGAGGCAGCAGGTCTGTCCTACTTTTTTGACCAGTGCATTTCCTGTGCTACTCACATTGTGCTGAGCGCACACAACGAACTAGGACACATCAGTGTCTCAGCCTCAGACCAAAACTGCCCCTGAGCTTCCTGAGTGCCCCAAAAGCATCTCTTTCAGAAATCTCCAAAGAAAGGCTGCCAGAAGGAGTATGGATGACATTTGGGAGAGGAGGGCCAAGCTCAAGGTATGGGAGAGACCTTAGGTGTGATGTGGGTAGATTTTTATAAGCTTCTCAGAAGGATCAGATAGTAGGGGAGAGATCATTTTCTTCTTCCCCATTTTTTCTACCACTCCATTACACCAGGACCACCAGGTCCTGTTGCATCAGAGCTAGTTGGTCTGCTAAGTTTGCTCTGCCACTAGATCTTGAAGTTCTCCTCCCTCTGGGATTTCAATTTGAGTTTGTGGTTGCATATTTTTTTCTTATCACCAAGGAAGGGCTAACGTGCAGAGAAACTAGAGCAAATTCTGAGGACATAAGGGCTCAAGTTTACACTCCTAAATAAGTGCAAGCTCCCCTTACATCCCTGGAACTGTGTGTGGTAGTCACCTAAAATTCCCCTACTAAAAGACTGTGAGCTGAGTACTCTAAAAATAGTCTGTGATAGACAAGAGAATTCACTATTTCCTGTCCACTAGTTAGTGGAGCTTTCAGATAAATTAGTGAATAAAACAACTTTTTCAATATTCCCAAACATGCATTTGGCTTCTGAATGATTCAAATGTTTGTGAATATCAGTGTGAGCCATTCCATGAGCAAAAGTTTTTTATGGGATACAGTACTGCTGTTGCCGTGTTCTGATAAATTCTAGCTTTTTCAATGTATTTTGCATCAATAGCTGGTCTTCTGGCTTCAGTACTACAATGTAATCTTCTCTTCTTTCACCGATTTTATATCTAACCTCTTGTGCAATTCAGTGTCACCTGGTAATTCTTGCACTGAGTCCAGTAACTCGCCAGAGACTTTGCAAGCTTGGATCAGGTCAGCTGCACATAAAGATTTTGCCTTTTGCTGTACATTTGCTAGCCTAGAGAACAAAGTGATAATGTTATAGTTTGTCTGGCATTCAGCAGCTATTTCAGATTAGCTAGGGTTTCAATACGCACCAGTGGGACAAAAGAACTATTGTCTAAAGAGGGAAGCTACTCGCTGAGGAGGAGCAAGGACCTAGCACCTTGCAGTGACGAAGCCAAAGAAATCCTCTAGTTTTCCAAGCGTCACAGTGGGAGAGACTGCCCTACTCCCAGTGCCCTGTCCCCAGACACAACACAGCCCAAGTGCAAGCGGCCCAGCTGCAGATATTACTTACCATTTTCCATCAGCAGACACTTTCTACACGCTCATCTCCACTCTAAGCACCACCAGAGGCATCCAAGCACAAGTACTTGTGGAAGGTGAGGCTCTCTCACCAGCAGCAGAATCCGTCTCCTCTGAAACGAGAGACTCTTCCCTGAGGGTTGGCAAGAAGCTGTGCTTAATGTCAGGAAGTAGCTGTAGTCTGATGATGTAAAACAACAAGAGGAGGAGGAGGAACAGCTTTCTTGTATTGCTGTCTTCAATACTAGGCTCCGATGTTGCTGAGAAGTTTAAGGTCCATCAAGCCCTGCTGTTCACAAAATGGCCTGACAGGTAGCTGGAAAAGAGGCTTTGATTTGGGGAGCGAATCTGAGTTCAGGTGGCTGGGTTCCTACAACGAGCAAGAAGGCAGATTATGTCCTCATTTCACCAAGGCCAGCATGGCCGGGCTTCTCATCAGGTCTCCAAAGCACCATGGGACCCGCAGAGATTGGAAGAGATTCATGGTCTGCTCTTTGGTGGCTTCATTCCCTACCAGCTGTGTTCGAGTAAAACAGCAAAGCCGGTGCAGGTGGTGTAACAACGTCGGCTCAGCTCTGCACGCAGGAACCCAGGCGCCTTACCTCAGAGAAGGGTTATAAGGCCTCCAGGTTTCAGACGCTGAGACGCATCCAGACTATTTGACCTGCAGAAGAGCTGGGCTTTGATGGGGAAGTGCTCTGCATGGCGTAGTGCTGAATTAGGCCATCAATGTGTTGAAATGTCCTGTTTTCACCGTTTATTGCCTCAGAGACAGGAAAGGTGCAGAGGCTGAGTCAATCCCGTCAGCGCGGAGCAAAGCCTTGCCTTGCAGAGGGGAATCTTCCGCCCAGGCCACGGGCTGTGGTTCCCAGAGGAGCTCTGGCCGGCCCTTGGCCTGACGCGGACTGCTACATCCCCGGCAGAGAACTTGGGCAGGGCTCGAACGGAGCCTCCGCAACCTTTGGCGAAACGGGGATGGTCCCAGGCGAGGTCCTGGGGACGCAGCGGGGGCCTAACGCCACGCTGCAGAGCTTGGACCACTGGCTGCGGAGAATACGCAGAACGGCTCCGGGCCGGGGCTGCGGTGCCGGGGAGGCTCCGGGCCGGGGCTGCGGTGCCCGGGGGGCTCCGGGCCGGGGCTGCGGTGCCGGCAGGAGGCTCCAGGCCGGGGCTGCGGTGCCGGCGGGAGGCTCCGGGCTGGGGCTGTGCTGCCTGTGGGGCTCCGGGCCAGGGCTGCGGTGCCCGGGGGGCTCCGGGCCGGGGCTGCGGTGCCCGGGGGGCTCCGGGCCGGGGCTGCGGTGCCCGGGGGGCTCCGGGCCGGGGCTGCGGTGCCGGGGAGGCTCCGGGCTGGGGCTGTGCTGCTGGGGGGGCTCCGGGCCGGGGCTGCGGTGCCGGGGGAGGCTCCGGGCCGGGGCTGCGGTGCCCGGGGGGCTCTGGGCCGGGGCTGCGGTGCCGGGGCTGCGGTGCCAGGGGGGCACCGGGCCGGGGCTGCGGTGCCCGGGGGGCTCCGGGCCGGGGCTGCGGTGCCGGGGGAGGCTCCGGGCCGGGGCTGTGCTGCCCGGGGGGCTCCGGGCCGGGGCTGCGGTGCCGGGGGAGGCTCCGGGCTGGGGCTGTGCTGCCCGGGGGGCTCCGGGCCGGGGCTGCTGTGCCGGGGGGCTCCGGGCCGGGGCTGCTGTGCCGGGGGGCCTCCGGGCCGGGGCTGCTGTGCCGGGGGGCCTCCGGGCCGGGGCTGTGCTGCCTGGGGGGCTCCGGGCCGGGGCTGCGGTGCCGGGTAGGCAGCTCCGGGCCGGGGCTGTGCTGCCCGGGGGGCTCCGGGCCGGGGCTGCGGTGCCGGCGAGGGGCTCCGGGCCGTGCCGGGGAGGCCGCGCTCCGCGGGCCGCTCGGGGACCGCGGCAGGGCGGCGGCCGGGCCCCTGCCCAGGGCGGGCAGCAGCCCCGCGGCCCCGCGGCCCGCCCTGCCCGGCGCCGCCGCTGCGCAGGCGCGGGCCGCCTCGGCGCGGCATGGCGGCGGCGGCGGCGGCGGCGGGAGCCGTGCCGGCAGCGGCGGCGGCGGCGGAGCCGGCGGAGGAGGCGGGCGCGGGGCCGCTGTGCCCGGGGCCGCTGCGCCTGGCCCGGCTGCCGCTGGCGCGGGTGAAGGCGCTGGTGAAGGCCGACCCGGACGTGAGCCTGGCCAGCCAGGAGGCCGTCTACATCCTGGCGCGGGCCACGGTGAGGCCCCGGCCCCGCGGCTCCCCGCGGCTTCGGGGCGAGAAAACCCCGCTCGGGGCCGGGGAAAACGCGGCCGGGCCTCGCGGTGTGGGGCCGCCCCACGGCGAGGCCCGGCCCGGCCCGGCCCGGCGGGTCCCTGCGAGCGCCCGCCGCGGCCTTCCCGCCCGGGTAGCGTCGACGGCCGCCTCGGCGTAATCCCGCATCGTCCCGGTGGAAGCGTCGTCCCCAAACGGAGTCGGAAGGGGAGCGGGAGCGAGCGGGGCAGCGCGCGAGGCGCTGGCTCGGCTCCCGGCTCTTGGAGCGCGGGCGGTGAAGCGCCTGGACGCGGCGAAGCCGCTCTCGGCTAGCGGGGTTAGCGCCAGCTCTGAGCCCCGCTCGCTGCCTCACGGCCCGCAGCGCTGCCTGGGGATCCTCCTGCCCCTCAGTCCTTATGCTCGCTTCTGAAGCTTTAGCTTTTAATGCCAAGTTTCTCAGGCGTTCTGTGGTGCTTTCAGTATTTGTAGGATGGTGACCTGTTCTCTTGGGTTTTTCCTCTAGTGCTTTTTTGAGGGTTTGAGAGGTTTTCTCTCCCTGCTTTCTTGTAAGAGAAACCTCCATAGCTTGTCCTAGCGGTCAGTAAGTAGACAGAACTGCTGTGGGAAAGGATGGTAGCTCACAGGCCTTGCTAAGGTCTCCTAGAACATACGATTTTTAGCAACTCTCCTTTCTGTGTTGCCTGTTGATTGCATGGAAACTTTCCAGGGACTGTGAGCATCAAATTTGGTCCTGTTCAGCCCAGATATAGAAATACTGCTGACAGAAACCTGGCGAAGCTAAAGAAGGGCTGGCTGGGGCTAAAATCTCCTCTCCTGGTATGGTCAACAGTGCTCTGAGGCTGTGGCCATCTCTGTGATTCAGACTTGGTTGTGGAAATCTGCTTCTTGTCTGCAGAGCTTTTATAACGTGCTTGGCTTGATGTGGTGGCAGGAAAGCACTGGGCCTGTGCTGGTGCAAGACACGGGAACGAGGTGTGTCAGTGCTATTAAAGCTTCATGCCTGTTTTGTGTGGTTTTCCTGCTTACTTTGAACGGCAGGCCAAGAGTTTGTGATATATAAATCAGCACAACGTGCACAGAAAGAGGTTTTGTTGTTGGGGTTTTTTTTTTGCTTGTTTTGTTTTGGTTTGGATTTTTTGGAAAGTGTCTCCCACTGCACAGGTGGGGTTTGACCCGTTGGATGTCTCTTTCCGTGAGCTCACGGTGAGATTGTTAGGAGCTGGCTTCCGTGCTGTGAGCATCCTGCAAAAGCATCCACGTGCAGACTCTTGTCTCTCCCTTTCAATCTCTTCCTGCAGTAACTTTTAGGCTTGCTGCTAGGTGTTTACTTCCAACTGCTAAGATACCGCTGGGTGGCATGCGAGGACAATGGCAGCTGCTTAATCCACTTTATCCGCTGAGTGCAGGACGCGTTTCATCCTGGTTCAGAAAGTGCCCTGTGAACAGCTGATGAGCGGCTGGTCTCCCCGACACGTTCAGAGGAACGATCTCTCGTTGTCTAATTACCTAACACCCCCTCAGCCTGCTCTCCTGCCTGTTACTTCTCCTGTGCGTCGCTGTCCAATAATAATTGCTCAACAATTTCTGTTATTATTTTCGGGGCTATGTATTGGAAGGAGAAATCTTAAGATGAAGATTCTGGTTTCTTCCTAAAATCCTGTAGGACCTTTCTTTTTCCTCGTTGCCTGCGGAATGTTACCTGCTTCCTCTCACATTCTGTGCGTGAAATGGTCATGTTTTTGCTTTGCAGGAGTTGTTTGTTGAAACTATAGCCAAAGATGCTTACGTATATGCTCAGCAAGGAAAGAGGAAAACTCTGCAGAGAAAAGACCTGGGTATGAGACTAGTTTTTTTTTTGGTTTTTTTGCTCTCCTTGGCAAAGTGTTGTTAAGAGGAAGGTTCTGTCCCCTGCAGTGAAGCTGTCATAGGTGCTGCTTCTTTTTCCGAAGATGAGAGAGAAAAACTTCTTTTCTACCAAATATTATGCTAATAATCTCACATATTACCTTCAGAACAAATAAACCTCTTTGAAATTGGTCACTCTAATGTATTTTAAATTCAAATACTGATATTTGAAGCAAATGCAAATATGGATGTAGGTTTATCTATGCTAATTGTTATCACTTCACTTTGCAGATAATGCCATTGAAGCGATTGATGAATTTGCCTTTTTGGAAGGTGAGTTTCTGCTTGGTTTAATTTGATTTCAATATTTTGTGTAATCGTCTCCTTCTTGGGAGAGGAAGAGCTTAATCATTTGCAGAATCCTGTGTTGCACTTCTTTAATTGTTAATGGTGTAACTAGTTTTATCCCTCTCCTGTTGCTGAGAGGTGAAAAACTTAAAAATCAAATGGAACCTGAGATGTGTACAATACTTTCTAGCTAGATTTGTTCTTGGTCTTTTTAGATTGTTTAAACTTTTAGAAGTTATTGCATATTCCTTTGGGAGCTTATAAACATTGTTGTTCATGCACCGAGATTTCTGTTACCTGTCTGATTCCCAAAACTACTTTTTGCATTACTAGGTACTTTGGATTGAGCTGTTCAGAGAGGGAACCCTTCGGAGAAAGAGACTGCGGAGATGGAAACAGGATGGAAAGCAGAAGGATGAGAGTTTGAAAATAGTTCCTAGGATTGAGACACTGAGGTGGCAACCGTAATGTTTTGTATAAAGTTTAAGTTGTTGTAAGTTCATTATTTAAAATACATATTTTTTTTTCATAAATATTTTGTATGTCATTTAACTGTGCCCTGTAATCATGGTGAAAAGTGCTCCCCAGCTTTCATCATGTAACACAGCAGTTGCTCAGAGTAACTGTACCTGTCTCTCTCCAGGTACTCTGCAGCAATACAAAGCCTTCTGGGGGGAGCAGACTGGCTCAGATGTCCAGACATGTGGGTTTTTTTTATGAAAACGTATTTTTTCTTTGTGTGTGTTTGTTTCCTAGCCAAACACAATTAAATTTTTTGTTGAATAGCTGTGTTGTTTTCTCCTCTGTGTTGTGGGGATGAAGGGGATGGTGTTCCTGTATGTACTGTGGAAAATGAGGTTGTATTTTGGAAGGGATGCCTTCTAATGACGTTTTACTTTGGCTAATCATTTCCTCAAGGCATCTGTCTCAGTGAAGCCTAGCTCTCCTCCAGAAACTGTGTGAGCTCTGAGGAGACTTGGTTCTTGTCCTTAGGGGTGTGCAACTTCCATAAATTTCCATGATCGCTGCATCTGCAAGTAGTAATGTGACAGCTCTTGTAGCCAAAAATGTAATTGATACCCTATTTTGAATGCTGGTTTGGTGTCAGACACCGACAAAGAGATCATGACTTCTGTAACTGAGACACACATACAGCAAGTATTCAGAATATATTGCCAGTATGTGTGTGAAAGAGAGTCCCTTACAGCACACAGCACTGTCTATGCCTCTCCTGATTCCAAGACTCAGCAGACTGGTACCTTCCTACACGTATTTAACAAGCTAGAAAGGAAGATGCATCCTCTTTGCTCCAGGGTTCAGCAGCACTGAAAGGAGGTAAAAACAGAGTCTCGGGACTCACCTTGTGGTTGTTTCTGATGAGGAATGTGTTGTCATTGCTAATTTGGCTCTGAGTCTTACTGTGTTGCAGTCTGTTATCGAAGAGCCAGTTTTGGTCTAAATTCTGATGTCGTGGAGGGACAAAGGAGGGTTATCTCTTGATTAAAAAGGCCGTTGAATGTGATGAGTCAGGTTGAAGGATGCATGTTCCTTTCAAATGAGGGGACTTAAAAGTGACTCTGAGTTACCACAAACTCAATTAGTTTGAAAGTGGTGGTAAGAACAAAGACCCCCAGTGGAGCCATCCCAGGCTATGGGCGAAACCAGGCGCTCTCAAGAAACACTTTGAAGTTTGCCCAAAGCCTGATCCATGTAGACATGTTGTGGATAAGATGCCGTCACTGCTGAGCTGGCCTAGGTGTTTGTTCAGATCACAATCTGGAAACATTTGCCAGCAATATGCAAACCCATTTGTCTCCGAGCTGTTCACTTCTCCCCTGCTGAAGGAGGGCCTGGTATAAGTATCCGGGACACTGGAGACTTTTCAGTGTTTACGTGATTCCCAGAGTGCAGCTATGCAGGACCCACTAGCTGTAGTGTTCCTCGCAGGACTCTTGCGTGGTCCCGCCTTTGCCAGTAAGTTCCTTTTTTCTTCTCGTCATCTCGCGGCTCTGCCTTAGGGTTTTGCGTGGGAGAGAAAAGGGCTTGTATGGGTGTGCAAACAGGTGTGAGGCTGTGCACAAGCTTTGTTCGTCTCTGATGCTTTCTGTACAAGAACATTGCATCTTTCTGAGCGGTGGAGGGATTGTGTGCACTCGGCAAATGATTCAGGGTTTGTCTCTGAGGAAACCACCTTGCATTAATCTTGATGGGAGTTTACAGCCTGCGAGCTGCTTTGTGCTGTAGCTGATGCTCGAGTTCCATGTGAAATGGCTTGCTCCTTGGAGCCTGACTTGTGTTGCAGCAACATGTAAGTAGATAAGATCGGAGGACTGATGTCATATGAAAGAACGCAGCTAAATACAACCTTTTCTTAGTGTAATTAATCAGACAGGATATTTAGCGTAATCAGCCAGGTCTTTGAGCTCAAATAGGTCATGTCCTTTATAACTACTCTAAACATCTTACGCTGAAGCCGTTTGTTCAAGACAGCAGGTGTCTGGAGTCTTGTGCATGGAGCTCCGTGCCTCCTTCCGGATAAAGCAGGAAAGCCGGTGAGTTATAACTGGGATAATGCTGAGCTTGGTGGTTTGTGACTGCAGGTGCTGGAGCCATCAGCAGAGAGAATGAGCAAAGGAACCTGTTTGCAGAGAGGGGCTGCTGTGGGAGACAAAGCTATTTCCTCCACGTCGGGCATGGTGAGTTCTCCCTTTGCCTGCAGCAAGTCTGAATCCTTTAAACTTTCTCATTCAGGAGCCACCCTTCGGATGTTTCGTTATGTTGAAATTATCCTGGTTTCTTTTCCCTCCGGAGATTAAGGACAGCATTTCCCCAGATACGCTGGGGCATCCCATTCCAGTAATCCAAATTTTAAGAGCATTTTTTGTAAAACAGGAACTGGTGAATAGTCTGGTCAATAGGTCTGGTCATCTGCATGACACAGGCTTCATTTTCTGTGCCAGTGAGTTGCATGTGGTTGAATTCTGTGTTCAGATCCTTATGGTACTGCGTAAGCTCAGGAGTATTATGGGCTTTTGGTTTTCAGAATCAATCTTGGAAAGAGTGTCAGTTAGAGGACAGGACGTCCTTAGTTTATTGTGAAGAGAAAATAGGAAATATCTGCAGTCATTCATCAAGAAATAGCTATCACCTTCAAGAATAGCCCATAGTCTTGCTTCCTTTTGCAGTCTTTTTGCAGGGTACATAAAATCAGCTTTAGCTGCTTTTAGCAAAGATGTGAAAATGGCTTTAATGTGTATGACTGAAAGTCTGAGGTTTCTTTAATGAGTTTTAGGTTGTTGTCAGTGCAGAAGGGCAGTACCTGTACAGATTTAGTTTTTAGTGTTTGAAAAATATCTGAGGCTCTTGTGTAAACAGTGGACAGTCTAAAATTGCCAGCTCCAAGCTGAGGGCTTTCTGCAGTGGCAGTATGTGATCACCAGAGGAAACGACGAATAACGATAAAAACAGTAAAAATAGTAGATAGATAATAGATAATGATAAAGCAGTAAACATACGGAGTTACAATCAGATCTGGAGATGATGGTAAAAACAGTAAACACGTAACAGGATGAATAAAACATTCACTGTTCCAGCCTTTTTGCACTTCTGAGCTACTTCAGATAGAGCCGGTTGAAGGCATTTCCTCTCCCGCGATTGCTTCTCCCGGCCCTGCAGAAACGCTGGTGGAAGGGACTGCGGGTGTAGCAGGAAGCACCATTTTGTGGATCACACAGTCCTTTCTGTACTGCCGTGGGGATGGAAGAGCAGGGGTTAATGATGTTTTTAGCCGGCCGGCTCCTTCGCAAAGCGACTGCCTGTCTGCAGCCTGGCTGCGGGTGAAAAACATCCACGAGAATCGCTGGGGAATGGCTGACGGGCTGCAAATTCCTACCTAGTTTACTGCTAGCTCACTTCCCTGGGCAAGGAGATCCCGAGGCGGCTAGCAGCAGGTTTAGTCCAAGTGTGAGTTTAAAATGTCTATACGTATTTTCTGCGGCAGTGCAGCACGGCTGTGTCTTGCGCTGATTCTGTGAAGGTCTGTCTAAATCAGTGCAAGGTGAAACTTTTGTAGGACACACCATGTTTGCAACTCTGGTAGGTTAAAGCAAATGAGTGTTATTGAACTACTCAGTAGATGCTCACAAGGAAGAAAACTGATGTTAAAATATGATGAATTGAGGATTTATGTCATCTAGTCCTCAGAATGTGGATGTTATTGGGGAAAAATAGCCCATTTTAGAAATATTTCCAGAAGAAACAGCTCTTAGCAAATACTTACTAGAATTTCACAGACTCGAAATACAGCAAACCAAACAGATCTGTCTGCTGTGGTCCCAGGTCTCCCCTGTTCCCACATGCATCTCTGGCTGTACGATCCCACCTTCCTTTCTTCTAGCGCTAGTGCTACTGTGGCAGTACAGCAGGTACAGGGAGCCGATACAGCTGTGAAAATAGGATTTTTAGGGCCAGGTTTGTTTTCAGTTTGATTGGCTCTGTGAACTAGTTCCTCAGGCAACAAGAGTTGGGATATTCTTGCTTCCCTGAATTCACGGAGTGTCCAAGAACTTCACTGACGTGGTTATGTATTGTTCAGTACCTTCAAGATCTGCAAGTCAGCAACAGCAGAACATTCACATGTTGTTCTTGATAATCAATATATTAGTATGTTCTCACTCTATCCTTTGTGATCTCATTAAAAGACATATAACCTACTGTCTCCTAATTACTAATTTTGAATTGCCTTGTTTTTATAGGGTAGTGCTCTTACTAGTCTATTACAAAACATTTTCCTCCTGATCTACAACCAGAATAAAGACACATATGGCGCTCGTAGAAGGCCTTCTCTGTGAGTTTTCCACCTGTGGTGTTCATGCTGAAGGAATCCCTTTCCCAGCCAAACTTCCTGAGGGTGAACAATGTTTTTTTGTGTCAGGATTGTCAAGACAAAGCCTTGGCTTGAGCCCAGGCCGCCCTAGCATCATGCGAATTGTAGGTAATAATCCTTTTCCAGGTCTGTGGGAATTATGAGTTTGTCCATCCTGTGTTTCACAGATGTCTCGGGCAGTCCTGTAAGCATGGATGTTGGAAAATGCAGGTCCAGCTGTCTGTCACAGCAGATCAGCTCTCACCATCCTGGCCTCCTGGGGCTCTCCAGACACTCCTCCATGCTGGATTTTCTTAAAACTAAGAAGGTGAGAAATATGTTTGTGTCATCCTCACAGCAGGAGCAGTTGGGTCTGTGTGAAAGTCACACACGAGTGGCTGGGGCTGTGATTTCCTCTATAAGTTAAAATACCAACTGCACGCTTTCAAGACATTTGCTTCTGCAGTGGAGTAAACCAGTTACTGAGCATCTTGTCGTGCTTCAGTTTACAAGCAGTGGAGTGTAGAAATTAGACAAAAAGAAACTATCCAGCAGTGTTAGAGACCTCATGGCAGAGCTAGAGCGGAGCTGGGTGCTGAGAATTGTATTACAGTACCTGTCAGCATGCTCAAAGCAGCATCCAAGTGTATTTCTGGCCTCCCCTAGTCAAGCAGTGAGGCTGACGCAGCCACATCTGCTCTGCAGGAGACCTGATGTCTTATTTTCAGAGCAGCCAGAGGCCTTTCCCTGCTTAGGTGAACAAAATTGGCACAATCAGTTTATATCACGCGTAGCAATACCTGGCCTTTGAAGTGCTTGTGTCATTCCCTTATGTGCCATGTGTCGCTCCTAGAAGTGACCAGAAGGAACCTGTGCATTCAGGGACACACCTGTGCACAGACTGTGATGCTCTCCTTGTACCAGGAGAGCTGAGGATGTCTAATGTCCCATCTCTGTCCTGTCTAGCACCAGGGTATCTAAACCTGGAGAGGGAATGGGAATAAACTTTGCAGGATGCTACATCTGGGGGTCTGTAACCGTGAAAATACTACTGTTGTCTCTGTTGTGGCACTACAGGTGCAACATCTTCCAGACTAGCAGGTCCACGTTCATTCCCCAGGGCTGTTATCACTTTTTATACTGGACCTATAGAAAAAGGTGAATGTAGGACTGCTTTAGCCTTTACAGTTTGGTGATGGTAGCAGGGTTTCTGGAAATAAATGAGTTTGTTATAATATCAAAGACAGCACTACAGCAACACAGTGCTGCCATACAGGGAGAGAGGAGTAAAAGCAGAGTTAGTTCCAGGTCAGAAGAGGCCTTTATAAGGATCTGATGCTGAAAGTGGTTCTCCATGACTGTATTTTACAAGTGAACATGCCACTTGCCCTGTTCTGTGCAGCTGCAGGTCAGACATCCTGATTCGCTCCTGTGGCCTGGAGCTGAGCGTTCCTGCTCGCCAGGTTTCTGTTGTGAGCCCACCCGTGTGCATGTGGAGCGGCTCCTGCTCTTTGAAGGAGTCCGGGAGGTGGAGGTGATTGAAGGCTGTCAGTGCAGCACATGCCCCGAGGAATGTCTCCGTCTCCCGGCTCTGAAGACCTTCTTTCCAGACTGTCCCTGGGAGGTGACAGTTGATGTAGGAAAGTGCTCCTACCCAGCCTACAGTGCAGGTATGGGAGTGATGGAGGGCTCCCCTTCTCTGAGAAATATGAGGAAGAGCCTTTCTGTGTGGTCAGCACCTTTCCTGTGGCATGGGAGCTCATAGCAAGATCTAACAACGCTCTGGTTTGCTACTCAAAGCTTGTTTGATTTACCGGAAAATGAGACTATAGTTCATACTGTCAGGACTTGGGTTTTCATTTCTCTTCTGGGCCCTTGTAGCTCAGGTCTTCAAGTGAAGTAGCAGTTCTCTGCCTCTGTGTGTAGTTTAAAGATGGAATTAAACCCACCTCATTATAAGGAAGTACATTTTTCCTGGAGATCATAGGATCATGAAACAGTCCAGGTTGGGAGGGACCTTTGGGAGCCTCTGCCCCAACCTCCCTGTACAAAGCAAGGCCAGCTGGATCAGGGTGCTCCAGGCTGTGTCTGGTCAAAGTCTGAGTATGTCCAAGGATGGAGAACCCATCACCTCCTGTTATGTAGCTGTAGAGAACAAGAGGATCTCCCTTTTGTCTTCTCTACTCCTGGGCCTCTCCTCAGGTGTCCTGTGCACCAGCCCCCAACCATCCGGGTGGCCTGGGCCTGGCTTGCTCCAATCTGTCACTGCCTGTATTGCACCAGAGAGCCGCAAACGGGGCACAGTGCCCTACTTGTAGTCTCAACAGAGCCAAATAGAGAGGAATAATCCCTTCCCTTGGCCTGCTGGCCACATTTCCAATAATACAGCTTGGCAAGCAGTTGGCCTTCGCAGCAAAGGCATACCTCTACTTACATGGTGTTCCTGCTGCACCCGAGAGCAGGTCCTTAGGTTCTTGGTGGCGGTGCTGTTTAAACTGCCTAACTGCCTCCCTATTTATGACTCTGGCTCTGTTCCTTCCCATCCTTTCCTAGTCATGCCATTGCACCCACACACAGCTGTTTGCACAGTTCTGTGGCAAACCGGATTATGGAACTGTCCCAGCGAGAAAAATAACCTAATCATAAAAAAATGCACTGAAAATAGACTGAAACAGGGTTGGGACCAAGAGATAAATATACAACAGGATGATTCAGATAGGTTCCTGCCTGTTATGCCTTATGGTGAATATTGCATTGAATTTAGAAAACTGCAATCTAGAATACACTGTATCTGGACTGATATCAAGGCTTAAAATCGGGAGTTTTGTGATAAAAACATAAGCTGTTGCTGGACCTAAACAACGCCCTCCTTGTAGCTGGGAGCAGCAGAGATCCTTAACCAGTGATAACTAAGAAATGGAGTTTCATTTCTGACCTTCTGAAGAGTCCTTTCATCTCAGCATCAGTGAACTACATTGATGTTTCAAAAACCTCTCGGAAATAGAAACTCCAAACTACATGGTTCCAGACAGATCAAAACCTTCCACTGGGATAAAGTCGAAACAGTTCATTTTGACTTAATATTGTGTTGTCCTGTCAGTTATCCCACATATAAAATAACCTGAGAGTCAAATCAATGAGGACAAACTGATCTGTTTTTGTAAAAGTGAAGAGCCTTATTTAAGTCATTTTCCATGATTGCTTGCTAAAATCAGTTAGTTCTATTTAAACATGTTGATGTTGTTTCATTGGCATTTCTGCATCTAAAACCATCCTATCCAAACGGTTTTAAACAGCTGCTCTTATGACATGGCTGTGCAACAGCCACTAGAGAGGGACAGAGTCCTGCCATCCTCATGGGGACCAGAAAAGCAGCAATGGGGTCTGAGCTTGGATGGGTTAGGAAGGCCAGATGGGTGGCCTAGAGGATAGGAACTAGAGGGGCTTTGCTTTTGGATGTGTGCACAATCACCTGAGAGCTTAGGAGAGATTTGTACACAAGGACACAGCAAAGGGAAAGGAAATTAGGCAGTGTGAAGTGTTGTTTTTTTCTTCTTCTTTTTTTTTTTCTTTTTTTCTTTTTTTCCCAGGAGTGGGAGAATCAGTGCAGACATTTAATTCCCAAATATGTGACTGGAAGGTGCAGGTTGATAGCTGTTATCTGCAGATGGCTCATTCAGTGATAACAGTCCAGGGTTGGGAAATGCGGACTCGCTCCCAGCGTTGCCTCTGCCCTAGGGCAGGTCTCTGCACTTTCCTTCTGGATATTCCCCTTTAAGGTCAGTCTGAGCTTTTCAGTGGTAACATTAGATAGGTTGGGGCCCTGACGAAGGACATTAAAATCTCACCCAGAAACACTGGGCTTCCAGAAATCAGATGTGATCTTCTGTCCCCTTCTTGAGGCATCTCGGGGAGATTTGCTTTTGGAAAGTGCTGTTCCCTCTCCCGAAAACCCTGCCCTGTCCTGGGGCAAGGGACGTTTCCTTGGGCAGCTGATAGAGGCACAGCTACGAGGGGGCAGGAAACTCTCACAACCATTTTTGAGCCAGGAGATGAGCAGCCTCCTTCCAGATGAGGAAGCCCTGAAGCACCACCTCCCAAGAGGTGGGACTGGGGAAGACTAGGTTATATTTAGAGCGAAAACCCAAGACTGACCCCTGCAACTAATTTATCATCCATCTTCCCCTCCTCTAGCTCATACAACAGAGGTTTTAATCCTTATTTCCTTAATGAGAAAGAGAACACAGTGAGCTGTACAGGACAGGTTGTGCTGGTTTCCTTCACACTGGACATTTGTGACTTGCTAGAAGAGCCCTTCTGGAGGCCAGATCCATCCCACCTGTCCCACTGCCTCCTCTCAAGCTGAAGAATTGGTTTCCTTGGGCAGCCGGGACCTGCCAAAAAGATGGTGTGTCCTGGAGTGGAGGTGAAACTGCAGCGAAGACGCAGGCCTTGAGCTCTGCTTCCCCATCGCTAGCAGCCTCCCTGGTGACTCCTGGGGCTGCAGGAGAGGTCTCTGTCCTTTACCCCAGGTTTAGAAAATGAGTGATTCTTGGGGAAGCACTGACTGCCTGTGGGGCTTCTCTGTGCTCTGCAGCACTAGGATTGCTGACTTACTTAAAAATCAGATGAGGTATGTCAAACCTCAACATAATTTTTGTTTAGAGAACTTCTCATTGAGTCAAAGATTGAATACGGAAGGAGAAGGCAAAGCAGGACTCATTCCTGCCTCCCCAGAACAGGCACCATCACCTGCCTTCCCTTTCCTCCCCTCGTGTGCTGCCTCCATCCATCCCGCAGCATCCCTCCAGGTGCCGCTGCTCCTCCCCGTCCTACTCCATGGTTCTAGCTCCCCACACCTGTCTCCAACCCAAGCCCCACGCTCAGGCCCTTACCTACAGCTGAGGGAAAAGCTGCACTGGTGCCAGTGACATGCAGGTCCCAGGCTGGGTTTTGTCCTGACGTTTGGCTCTTATGCATCAAGGAAGGTTTGGGGGGGAGAGGGTGGTTTAGGCATGGACCAGCTTGACCACTTTGTAACAGCACCCTCGGGAAGCGCTTCCCCACCATGGAGCATCTCCTTGTGAGATCAGCTGAGCGCTGGCACAGCTCCGTGCTCCTGCAGCACAATTAGACATAACGTCTTCCTCGTGCCAGCACAGGGAGATGCTGTCTCCATCCCCCGGGACATCCACGTCCAGCTCATCTGCTGGCATGGAGAGATGAGCCCAGCAGAGCCCAGCCCAGCAAAGCAAATCCTTTGGTGGCGTCTGGCCATGCAGACAGCTCAGCAGCAAGCAGGGGACGAGGGGGATGAGGAGTTCACGTAGCCTGTGGCAGGGGCAGGTATGTGAAAGCTGAGTCCAGCCATGGTGGAGCTTGCCCCCTAAGGCCAGCTGCAGATACTTTCGGGGGAAAGCTGGGCTTTTTCATTTCATGTAATTGGGAAGCAACTGGCATCCCTGAAAAGACCAGGGGGACGGTGGACACCAGGGTGAATATGAGCCACCCTCATTGCAAGTAAGGCATATCACATCTTGGGCTTTGCTGGGAGGAGGGCAGTGGGATGGAAGGACTGTGCAGAGGTGAGGCATATGGGAGACTGGTAAAAAGCAGGCTGGCACTGGAGGGTATTTGCAAGGATTTATTGCAGCTGGAAGCATCAGCGACCAGGCAGGTTGTGGAGCAGCCAGAAATTTCACGTACAGGATGGGTGGGCGTTTGCTCCCTATCACGTGTTGTAAAGGAGCGTCGATGGAGTCTGGCTCTCTCGGGGTGGGCATCAGCAGGAGGTGGGCTGACACGCAGCTATCTACTTCCCTCCGATTAGGAGGAATTTAAAACACAGGTGTCTCAAGAACCAGTAACCTGCAGCTTCTTGGAACAGCTTCGCCCAAATTTCACACTAGGTATCGGACGTACAGAAAGCGCCTTGCTTTGATGGCCTGTGTGGCTGCCGCGTGCCGATGTGCAGCCAGCGGGGCCAGCGCTTCCCGCAGCAGGCGTCGGGTGCTGGCGCCGGGGCCACGTCGGGCCCGCGGGGAGGAGGCTGCAGCTGCAGTGGCCTCAGATGTGGGCTCACATTAAATTTCCTTCTCCTTTCCTTTCAGATGGGCTTTCCTGCCTGCCCACAAAGTTCAGCACTGCTCTGGTCAAAAGCCCAAGTGGCAGGGAGGTGGTTCGGACTCTGGAGAGCTGTGAAATGAAGGAAAAATGCTATCGCGTTTCCCAGGTGGAATATTACTACGAAATTGTTCACAGCTCTGCGGGACACAGAGAGGAACGGCTCAAGGTTGGTCTCCTACAGCTCGGCCTCCCCTCCCGCGGGCACCGCTGCATCAGCGCGCTGGGTTTAAATGGTCCAGCAGATGCTCTGATGCAAGCAACTCCCCCCCCCCCCCCAGTAGAGCTGAGCACACCCTGGCCACAAACTGTTGTTGTAAAAAACACACGTCAGCTATTCTACTGGATAAAATGTATTTTTCTGCCACCAATTTGTTTACGCGCCAGTGCCGTAAAGTTACAAACTGCCATTTCTGCGCCGTGAGAATCTATTTTCAAAATAATTAAGGAAACGGGTATTTATTCAAAATATGTCTTATGCTCCAGTAGTAACATTTCATTTCAAGAGAGATTGCTCCCTCCTTCAAGACAGGTTTTGTGCGCAGGTGCCTCCAGCTCAAAAAGCCCCACTGTGCCCCCCCCCAAACATTTCTCCCTACAAATTTGCCTCCCTGCTGCCCGTACACTACAAGACCTGTGTCCAGGTGCCCACACCGCTGGGGTCTGGCTGTGTATTCAGCCCAAGGATGCAGGTGGACAGCGGCTGGTCCCCTGCGCTGTCCCCAGCGCCCGCTGCAGGGGGTTTTTCATGCCTTTGTTTTGCAAATCTTTGCAGGAAATTGATGTGGGAAGGTGCTTGGGCAGCTGCTCCTCAGGGGATCCCTGCTCGCTTAGGTAAGCACAGCTGCCAGGATTTCAGCCTGTCCCCCCAGTAACTTCAGTGGAAGCCCTACAGCTACGCAGGGTCTTGGATGCCGCAGGAGAGTTTTCCTGGCACGTCTCGTTCCTGGATGCGTCCCCACACATTTATGGTCAGGTTCGGGCTGCCTCCGGGAGCCTTTGCAGTTTCCATGTGTCTTGAACACATCTCTGTGCTTCCCGGGGCAGGATTTGGGACGGTGACGCAGAAATAGGTTGTGAGCTCGCCCTCTTGGACGTTTCTAGACATGTAGGGACTGGCTGTGAGGTCAAAATTAAAAGGGAGCAGCATCTGCTCCGTCGCTCAGAGGGATAAAGCGCTTTGTGCTGCCCACAGACATCCGTGGCACGTGCAGCTTGTTTGGTGCTGGAAGCAAATCTAACTGCGGGGAAATAAAGAAGCCCTGTTCTCCATCGGCGAGGAGGGAGGAAATGGTTTGCTGAGTTATGTCGGCAACGAGGAATAAAAACTCCCTTGTCGAATGTGCCCTGGGAGAGAGCTGCCTCCCTTCTCCCTCCTCCCCTGCCCAGGGCAGGGAGTTTTTTACTGGCTTTGTCTCTATCCGCAGGGAGTCACAAGGCGGAGAGAAATGTCCGGTTCGGGGAGAAGCTACCTCCAGCCGCTGCGCCCCTCACCGGTACGACGTGCACACGTTCAGGAGCCGCGGAGACCGCGTTCGCACCGTCCTTGCTGTCTGGCAGTGCAAGTGCAGGGGCTAGCGGCTCGGGGGAGCAGGCTTTGGGGCGCAGAGGCAGCCAGGCTCGTGCACCGCCGTGCCCGGCGTCCTGCGAGACCCCTGCCAGACTGTCTGTACTATATGTAAATGAGAGAGGGCTATTTTATGAATAAAAGATATTTTAAACAGCGCTGGTATGAATCAACTGCCTGCAGAATATTTGGCAGCTTTTAAAATACGCGTTGGGGCAATTTGCAGCTCCTCGGGGCGCCGCCGTTCGGCTCCCTGGCCCGTAGGTCTGTGCAGGCATCCCGGGACGAGCCCGAGCGCGGTGCCGCGGAGGGAGGCTGCGACTCCCTGGCCCCGGCCCCGGGGCCTTGCGGGCCGCAGGGCTGCTCCCGCAAGCTGCTCCCGCTTACAAACCCGGACCCGGGGAGGAAAGGAGGAAAGGGGGAGCGTGCGCTCCGGGAGAAGGCAGGGGACCGGGTTGTGAGCGGAGGTGGCGATGGATGTGGCCCCTCTGCAGTGCGTCTGAGCCCGAGTCGACCAGCGTTATCCTGCGGGATGCACAGCTCTGCCCGGCAAACAGGGATGCGCCCGGGGAAGAGGAAGGAAAGGAGCTGAAGGATTTGAATAGTTTCCTCTTTCGATTAACACGAGCCTGTGCCACATGCCTGCAATTGCCTCTCTGTGTATTCTGGATAATTAACAGCCCTTTCACCCTCCAAACATCACGTTAGAATAAATTATAGATGCCAAGTGGCCAAGCAGCCTGCAGCTTTTCTCCTAATCGCATTAGCCCTGCAGCAGCGGGGTCCAGACCTGCCCGGCCGGGCAGCGCAGCTCCGCTTCCGCCCGCTCTGGGCCCGGAGTGGAGCTGGGCAAGTGGCCAAACCGGGGCTGCAGCTGGGGACGGCGCCTGCTCCACTCCCTGTTTCCTTCCCAAGCTGTTAGGGAGAGCCAGGATCCGAGGGCCCTGTTCACTGAGATTTATTTATTATTTATTTACAGGGCAATCATAAGGTCCAACAGGCTTTTCTAATCCTGCTCCTTTTATCTGCTGTGCTGGCTTTTAACGTGCAGCAGCGATTTTTCCCATTAAGGTGTGGGGCATTAAAACAAATGCCAAATGTGACTTGTCTGTGCGTTATATATCAACACACCTGCCTCTACCAACCCGGCTTCTGTCCGGGTCAGAAATATTAGCACAGAATTGGCTTTTATCTCGTCATCCTGAGTTCGTAGGGTTCTCGTAGTATTTCTTTAATATCAGTCATTCAAAAGCATCAGCAAATGCCCTTTAATCTCTAGGAAGCCCAGTGGTTTGGTTTTCTTTCTTTTTTTAAAAAAAGGCAAGACACCCACGTGTCCCCAAGCACCCAGCTGTTCCTCGCCGGGAACCATCATTTCCATAATTTCCGTCATTAAAAACCAGTTAGTCTCCTAGGGAGAGCAAACACAGCGCAGCCTGGGACCCGGGTGGGCATCCTGCCTCCGAGACCCGGCGTGTGCCCCCGCCAGCCCGGCGCGGCCGGGAGCCTTCCTCCTTGTGTACTGGGGCTGATCGGCGAGGGGAGCCCAGCTTCGCACCTTGTTAGCGGGGCAATCAGCTCTCTTCACCTCCCTGATGGCTCATGTGCATATTTGACTCCAATCCATCTTTGGGGCCGAGTTATAAACGTGGCGCCCGGAGGGAGCCGGCGTGAGTCGAGCCGGCGCTGGGAAGGCAGAGCCATGCTGGCGAGCGTCCTGCTCCTGCTAGCCCTGGCGAGGCCGGCGTGCCCGGCGCCGGACGGCGTGGCGAGCCGGCGAGCTGAGGCGCTCAAGAGGCTCCTGGAGGTCTTCGGCATGGAAGACCCGCCGGCGCCCCCGGCGCATTTCAAGCGGCCGCCGCAGTACATGGTGGATCTGTTCAACACCGTAGCCAACGCGGACGGCGTCACCAAGAACCCCGACGTCCTGGAGGGCAACACGGTCCGCAGCTTCTTGGATAAAAGTAAGAGCCGGCGGCGGTCGCTGGGGCGCCCGAGGGGGGCTGCGGGAAGGGGCTGCCGCCCGGCGCGGCCCCGCTTGCTAACCCGTCCTCCTCCTCAGTCCACAGCGACAAGATGCATTTCCTCTTCGTCCTGTCCAGCGTCGCCAAGAACGAGAAGATCCTGACAGCGGAGCTGCACCTCTTCCGCCTCTGGCCGAGGGCCACCGACGGGCCCAAGAGGCAGCACTTCTGCCAGGTGCGGAGGGGGCCGGGGGGCCGGGCCGAGCCCGGGGCCGCCGTCGCTCGGCCGCGCGGGCCGGTTCCCCTCGCGCTCTGCGAAATTCCCGCGAAGCACCTTGGCCTCCTCCCTTAGGTGAGCATCTACCAGGTGCTGGACAGGAGCAGAGCGGACTCTCCCAAAGGGAGGAAGCTGCTGGCGGCCAGGCTCATCTCGCTGCAGGGCTCGGGCTGGGAGGTCTTTGCCATCACGCAAGCGGTGAGTGTTTTTACCCCAGTTTGGGGAGTATGGGGCGGGGGTGGGGGGGTGGGGTGGGAACCCGCTCGTGGCCCCATCGCGGCCAACGCGGTGCAGCCTGGAAGCAGCACCGGCCCCGTCGCTGCAGGGCCCCACTCCTGCAGCCGGCCGGGGACGCCCGTCACCCGCCGCGGCGACGCGCCCGACGGTGCCCTTGTTTCCACCACCGTGACCCAGGTTTTGTCCCCCCCCCTCCAGGTTCGCGACTGGACAGAAGACGAAAGCAGCAACTTGGGTTTGATGGTGGCGGTCCACAGCCTGGGCGGGGGCCCGCTGGACCCCCCCGGCGTGCACTTCGCCTCCAGCCGGGACCACCACGAGAGCAAGAAGCCCATGCTGGTCCTGTTCACGGACGACGGGCGCCGCGGAGCGTCGCTGCCCGCCGCCGGCTTCGCAGGTGACCCCGCCGCGGCTGCCGCAGTCCCCGCTCGTGGGGCACCTTGCTCCGCACCCCTGCTGCGCCGGTGCTTTGCGTTATCACGGGGGTTGCGTGGTGCAGTTAGTCAAACTCGTTGGGTTTGGGGGGGTCTCCTGAGCAGCGGGAGCAGGGAATTCGGGAAAGGTGTAGCTGGCCCTCCGGAAAATCCCAGGCTGCTTCCGCAGCCAGCGGGCGCGATCTCTCCAGCCGGCTTCGCCCCGTCGTGAGCGCGGGCTCGCCGGCGGAGAGCCGGGCGTTCGCGCGCACCAGCTCAGCTCCACTCCGGTGCGATCTCCTGCAACCCCTAACGGCATCGCGTCCTCGCTTCTGGCAGATTCCCAGCCTCAGGCTCCCGTTCTCCCTGCGAAGATGACGGTGCCAAAACTGAACGGGCCGCGGAGCACTCGCTCGCTGGACCGGCTCCAGCCCTGCCAGAGGCATCCCCTGTCCGTGGACTTTGAGGAAATCGGCTGGTCCGGGTGGATCATCTCGCCGCGGGGGTACAATGCCTACCACTGCAAAGGCGCCTGCACCTTCCCGCTGGGCGAGAACATGCGGCCCACCAACCACGCCACCGTGCAGTCCATCATCAACGCGCTCAAGCTGAGCGAGGGCGTGAGCAGCCCCTGCTGCGTGCCCGACAAGCTCTACTCCATCAACCTCCTCTACTTCGACGACGACGAGAACGTGGTCCTCAAGCAGTACGACGACATGGTGGCCGGGAGCTGCGGCTGCCACTGACGTGGGGCGGGAGGGGGGCGGCGAGGGATTTGGGGAGGGGGCACGAGAAGGCGCCGCCGTCGGCACGTCGGAGCCCGGCCCCGCTGCCCGCGTCCCTCCGAGAGCCCCGGGGAGGCCGCGCGGCGGCTTCGTCCCCAGCGGCGCCCGCGGAGGCTCGGGGCTGAGCCCCGGTTCGGGCGACCCCGCCGAGCGCGGGGGATCGGGGAGCCCCGGCGAGGGGCCGGGTGGCTCCGTCTCCGGGTGCCCCGCGCAGGGCGGGCGGGTTCCCTCGGCCGCGCGAAGGCTTCCTGCAGGCTGTACTATATGTATATAGCGAGAGCACTAATATATGCCAGAAACCGCCCGTACGGCGTCCTGTAAATGTCTGCACGTTGCTGCGTTTTTGTGACTTGTCAAATGGATTCAGGGGATTAAACCCGCAGTTCTCAGGGCGGGGGGGGGGGGGGTCTTTTGCAACCACTGCCCGACGGGGCGACTGGGTGGCTCTGGGGGAGGCTGCCCGGAGCGGAGGGTCCTTGCAAAAGAGAAAAGAGGAGGGGGGGGGGATGGAGCTGATCTGCACCAGGAGGGTGGTGGTCATTGCTGGGGAGGCGATGGGGCGGGGGGGGGACACAGGAGCCGGTGTCAACCAGGCAGTCCCTGCCGCCGGCTCAGCCACTCCAGGCCTCTTTCGCAGAGTCTCAAAGCAGCAGCCGCAGGCTGGCGCCGGTGCCCCCCGGCTCTCACCTCCCCGTTCAGCTTGCAGGCGGGGGGAAACCGCCCCCCCCAGCCCAGTAGGCAACGGCTTCCTTGCCCGCCGCCCACCCCAAAGCGGCGCCCGCGGCCCAGCCCCACAGCCTGCCCTGAGCAGCGCACCGGGAACGTGCTCCCCGGCCCCAAGCTTTGTACGCCGGGGTGCAGCGGGAAGGACGGACATGCGACCGCAATCTTTCGTCCTCCGTGCACAGCTCAGCCTGAAGAGGTGGTCGCACAGCTGCATCCCTCTGCCAGCGCGTGGAGGACACGTGACCGAGGCGAGCTGCAGGACGCCTGGGCCCTGAGGTCGTGGCTTTCGGCAGAGTGGCTGCTGCAGCAGCTCCAGGCAGCTCTGCAGTAAGGCAGGTTTGGTCTCCTGACCCTGTCAAGCTCTGTGACCCTACCACAGCCAGGCAGCAGCTCCACGGGAAGGTTTGGAGCCTTCCTCCTTCGTCTTCCCATGAAGTTGATCACATCCCTGTTCTGCACCCAGAGCTGAGCCCTTACAGGGGATCAGAGCTCCCCCTTGGTAGGACACCTGGTGACACTGAAGGAAATCCCGGGTTCAACAGAGGGGAGCATGTTCCAGCCAGAAGCCACCCCAGCCCCATGGACAACATGGCCAGGCTCTTCCCAGACTGCTGAGCACCACCATGGGTCTTCACCCAGGTCTCCATGCTGGGCTCAGTCTAGGCTGAACTGTCTGCTTGGCTAGTAAACGACCCCTGATCACCGGCTGCTGGGCTGGAGTAGGGAGAGCCCTTGTGTGTCCCACTCGACACAGGAGCAGAGTAGAACCTGGGCAGGTATCACACTGGGCTTTATCTCATCACGTGTGTAGACTTCTACCACCCTCCTCGTGGTGAAAATCTAGCCTGAGGCATCGCACTTGCTCTTGTCCTGTGTCCTCGGGGTGCCCCATTCCCCAGCTGACCACGATGGACAGACATGCTGCCACGTCTGTACCGTACTCCCTATAGCTGCTCCTTTATTCATTGCTCTCCAGGACAGCGGCATCCAGCACGCAGTACTGAGGAAGGTCACAGCCCAAGGACAGTCACAGCCGTGCTTCATCCCTCCAAAGAGCCTGAGCTCTGGTACCTCTGCACCGGTCTGCCCCAAGGATGCTGCCATGACTTCCTGCTCACTGTCAGTCCCCATGTCATGAAGCCTTCCTAGGGGACAGGACCTAGGAGAGCAGCTGCAGTGAGGGATGGTCAGGACAGAGGGCAGGAGATATCACGGTGGGAGACAAGCTGGGGTGGAAGGGTTGTCTGGGGGTGGAGGGTCAGTGATGGCAATGTGGGTTGGCCCCACAGCACTCCGACAGCTTCCGCAGGGCTCGCTCCTTGAAGCGGATCCGCCTGGAGAGCTTGAGCGAGAGGCTGGTCTCGTTCTCGTGGGCCTTCAGCTTGGCATAGTAATCGGAGAACTTGTTGTAGAGGATGGAGATGGGCATTCCGTTCAGGATGATGCCGAAGGAGATGCAGCCAAATGCCACAATCCTGCCCAGCACTGTGTCAGGCACGGTGTCACCATAGCCCACAGTGGAGAGGCTGACCTGGGACAGGAAAAGATAAAACGCTACGTGTTCAAGCCCAGCAGACCTCTCCTGGCTGCTCCCCCCCCTCCCCAAGGCGGAGTAGCCCTCTTACCCCCATCCAACAGCCTGACTGACGCTGGGATCCACCTCGCTCTTCCTGCGCACAGAAGCTGGTGTCCCCCAGGCACTGCTCTGCACCCGCGGCTGCAACCAGCTCGGCTGTCCCCACTCCAGCGGCTGCACGGCCTTCGCTCACCGTCACGCCCCAACCGCGCACCAGCTCCGTCGCTGGCTGAAACCCCGTCACTGCAACGCCAGCCTGCGCTCTCCCTGGCTCTGCACCGCCTGCCCCTTCCCGGCCACGGCGGGACCCTCTCTCCGTGCCTGGAGATGCTTCGGCCCAGGCTGCTGAAGGCGTGGTGGGGTGGAGCCGGAGCGTGCGGTCACCACCGGCCCTCCTCGATCCCTCCCTCGACCAGCCCTGGCCTCACGTTCCTGCTGCCACACAGACCCCCCCTGAGCCTGGGGGAGTCACAGACCTTCCCCAGACCCAGGAGGGTCACCCATATCCTCACAGCATGCAGGTCCTATGTGTCCCTCTCCCTGACAGCCAGGACCTGCTCCGTCCTCCCCTTGCCCCAAGGCCTGCTTCACAGGCTCCTTTTCCTGAGAAAACACAGCTCCAAACCCTCTGGAGCTGCCTCTGTGCAGCTCATAGCAGCTGGAGTGGAGGCAGGAAACCAGGAAAAGGATTTAAGTCAAAGCTCTCTAGAAAAGGGCTTATAGCTCCACCAAAGCGCTGATCCCTGCTCCTGCTGCCAGTGCGGGATGTAGGTGCTGGGTACGAGCAAAGGGAACAGGCTTGAAACCTCGACAGCTCCTCAGCTGCAGGCTAGGGCAGAGAAACAGTCCTGAGTTTCTGCAGGCTTGTGCGAGGCTTGAAAACAGGCCTTTCGCTTCTGCTCTGGGACAAATGCAGCCCTGGTCCAGCCAGACGGGAGCCGTGCAGCGGCGGGGCCAGGAGTGCGCGGTCCTGCGTGATGCATGGGACGCTCCAGCTGGGCTAAGAGCAGCGTATGCAGAACCGCTCCGGGAAACCTGCCCCTCCGTTGATGCCGTTTGCTAGAGGGCGGCTTAGAGCCCCGGGGGCTGCACCCTGCAAGACAGCAAACCTGGGGAAGGGAGCAGGTCAGGCGCCCGGCAGCAGAGCCAGCCGGAGGCAAGCTTCCTGTTTGCGTGCGTGGCTTCAAAAGCATCTAGGCACCATCGAGCCAAACTTCCTCCAGCAACTGAACTGCCTGTCGGTGCTTCCTGCCCCACACGGAGTGCGGGCTTGGCGCTTCCTGTCCATAGCCTCCTGATCCCACAGGAATGGAGCTTCCCAGACCCTCCCTTCAAGGGAAATGGAGGAACCGCCTGGGAACACACGCCAGAGAACAGCATTTGGATGAGAGGGGAGCAAGCCGATGGGCCGTGGTGGGAGCCAAGACAAAACAGTTTGGCTCTAGCACGGAGATATGCTGATGGAGGATGGGATCAGGCACTCAGGGGTTCTTGTTCCTCGTCATTTAAACACCGGGATCAGCTGATTTTGCTAAGGGACACTTCCTTCCTCAGGGAGGAACTAATGAGAGGCAGGCAGCCTGCAGTAGTGGAGGGAGATTATAATATCAGAAGTGACTGGTGGGATCATTTTGTCTGCAAATCAAAAACCCCTTGTAACCCAAGTGCTTTAGCTATCTGTCAGCTCAGAGTTAATCCCAGGTTTACTATAGCGCTTGGCTCAGCAGAGCTGCTGGCTCCTGGCGACACGAGCAGGCAGCGAACAAGAGCCATCCCGGGGCTCCGGCAACTCAAAGGCTCCCGTCCCGGACTGCAGTGTGCTCTGATCTACGTTCCTTTTCCGGGCCTAGGCTGCAGCAAGGTGTCACCACATTTCCATGGTTCCCATCCCTGCGTAGTCCCGGGTTCCTCTCCTCAGCCCCATGAGCGCTGACCCCTGCGCCTCTCCTCGTGTCTCATGAGCCCAGCCAGGCTGCTTCTCCCTGGACAAACCTCAGGCCAGTCTGAGCATCCATCCCATGGGATCTGAACCATGCCATGGCCACCTACGTACTTGGGTCCCAGCTGCCATGACAAACAAGCTCCCACCGAGTCTTGCCCCCTCGGCACAAGGCCAGGCCTGGAGGCTCCCAGGCCACTTCTGACTCAACATCTTGCCCCCATGCCTGGTTTTGAGCATCTGAGCTTAGTCCCAATCTCTGATTTCCTCCCTCGAAGCATGCAGGGCTCTGGGCTTCTCACTGAACCTGAGCCAGCAGGAAAACTGAACCCATTTCTGCCTCCTGACCAGCAACTCATGGTGAAGCCCTCAGCACTGAGGCAGCCCCTGCCCGTGGAGCCACACCGCACCTTACCGCTGCCCACCACCATGCATAGGGGATGCTGGTGAAGTTGGTGCCGGGGACATCGTGTTCCACAGAGTGCATAAGAGCAGAGAAGGTGAAGACTCCCATGGCGATGAAGAGGAGGAGGCAGCAAACCTGCTGGTAACACTGGCGCATGGTGAAGCCAAAGGCCCGGAGGCCAGTGGAGTGGCGTGCCAGTTTGAGGATGCGGAAGATCCTCATGAGCTTGATGAGCTTGAGGACTTTTCCCAGCTTGCTCATGTTCTCCATCTTGTGCAGTTCCTCATGGTAAAGTGTGTCCGCTTCATCCAGATTTTCAAAGAGAATCTGAATATAGAAAGGCAGGATGGCCACTAGGTCTACAGCATTAAATGCTGCCCTCAAAAACTTCTGGAAGCTAGAGGAGGATATAAGCCTCATGAGATACTCCGAAGTGAAGAAAATGGCACAGATCATCTCCAGCTGCTCCATCCACTTCTTCCCGGTCTTGTGCTTCATCTCCTCCACTGTGCTCAAAGTCATGCCCACAATGGAGATGAGCACAAAGAAGCTTGACATGACAGCAATGATCTTGGCTGGGACAGAAGAGTATGGGTTCTCAATGAGGTTCCAGATCATCTTCCGAAACTTCCCTAAGCATTTGCCTTCAAAGTGCTCTGCTGAGTCCAGGGGCTCCAGTTCTGCCTCCAGCTCCTTCTGTATTTTCAGGTTCTCAATGAGTTCATCTTGCTTTTCCTCAAACAAGATCCGGCAGCAGCGCTGGGAGTATTTCAGATGGATTCCCCAGTACTCAATTTCCTCCACAAAGTGACTGGGGCACATCTCATCCATTATCCACAGGACACCGCTGCGGTAGAAGTGGAAGACGTAGTGGAAAATTGAAGGATCTCTGTCAAAGAAGTACTCATTCCTCTGCACTGAGTAGTCATCGCAGAGCTGCAGCTTCTTCATAGGGTCTGTGTAAATGGCTAGCTTCCCAATCCTGGTGATGGGATACCGGGCAGCTACCTTGTAAGCTATCTGGAATGATTTGCCTCCCACATTAATGTTGAGGAAGTATTTGTTCCTCAGGAAGGGAATTCTGCTTTTCTCTTGATTTCTGTCTGTCATGTCCTGCAGGGAGCTCCATTGCTTTATCAGGCTGTCCTGTGCAAATGGGATGTAGACTTCTTCTTCCTCTGGTGTCCGGTAGCAGCCCCGGTGATTCCCAATCTTCAGATTGGCAGAGAGGCTTGCACGCCTCTTCCCCAGCTGCCTCATTGTGCCTGACCCTTCAAAGCAGGGATTCCTCTTACAGGTTGCAGGACAGTAACTTCACAGGAACATTCCCACCAGCCATGTATGGACTAGGGCAAGTGCTTTCAGCTCACAGGAGCAGTGGACAGTTACTGCCCAAGGGGCACTGCCTGTGTCACAGAGCCACGTGGCACCTGCCAGGTTCCCAAAGCCAATTGCTTATCAGATTGAGGTTTGCACTGTAGGAGTTGGAAGCAGCTAAGAGTCCGCTCCTTAAGACAGTAATGAGCTTGAAGCACTAATCCTTTATATAAGGGACTATTTCCAGCTCTGTACTTCTCTTTTTCTTCATTCCGTTCTTATTAGCTGTTTGCATTTGTCACATACTACCCCGAGCAGGGCATCTACCATAGCAAGCTGAAGAGACAGCATCAACTTGCCTACATTCAACCTTTGAGGGCTTCTTTTGCAAAGGACATAAAGGTGCAGACACACAGGACTTGCACCAGCTTTACCTCCACAACCCCCCCCCCCAAAAAAAAGATGCTGCTTTTGGCATCATTCATTAAGTACAAGTGTCGATGCAGCTGCTGTCGCTCCATACAGCTGTCATAGCCCAGAAAAGGGAAACGGTTATTAGCTCCCAGCTCATATCTTGAAACCCCAAGGTAGAGATTTACAGGGCTAGATATGAAGGCACCATCTCACCATTCCAACCAGTGCCTGACTGGGATCTACAGTGGGGTTCTCCTGCACTGCAGCAGTACAACATCTGCTCATCGTCACACTCTCCTTCAGCCCCGTTACTCCTATAGCGCAGAAGCTGAACATGGAATGAGACAGTAGAAAGCAAGTATGCAACAGAAGTTGCCCTGATCTATAGGAACTGAAAAGGGAGAAATAAGCCTTTGGCTTTTAAAGCAGAAGGGGAGTCTAATTTAACAGAAACGGGCCCATTTTTGATGTCTTACCATAGAACAGTCCATGTGAACATGTAAAACATTTATTACTGTGAAATGACTTAACGTAGAGAGACAGAGCACAAAATTGTCACCAGACTGAAAAGCAGCTCTGCCCCCACTGTAACTGAAGTCTCTGAGCCTGAGGATTTGGGACAACAAAAATGCTTCTGGCAGGACCACGTAGGCTGGACAGAGGAAGAGAAGTTACTGTCACGAACATGCCTGCAAGTTTTGGCACATGACCTTGGCCCCATAAAGATAAGTTTTGCTTTGAAGACGAAGCATTCAGCTCAGGGATCAGTAAGCAGTTCACGTGTGACTTTGCAATGAGAAGAGGCTGCTGCTCCTGAATCCACGCCCCAGCCTTGCTCCTCTTGCAGAGAGGAAGGGGCTCGACACAGGGTAACAGAATAGTTAAGTCCCAGGCTCAAGACAGCTCAAGCTAAGAGGATGATCTGGGACAGGCTCGTGACAGCTGACCTCTGCCACAGAGCCCTGACAGCACAACACATGTACTGCACTGTGCTACAGCACTTCTGACAGCCCTAGTTTTGCCCCATCCAGCTGGGATTTCTGGAAGAGCCTTTCTGCTCTGCTGGGCACCCCACTCCTTCCACTTACTCTAATGAAGGAGTGGTGGATGCAAGGTAAAGCTCACAGGGCTAAGTTCCTCATCTTGTTCTAGATTACGCTTTTCAGCTTGTCATCTGCTCTACAGTAGCACCCCTGCTGCTAGTGCTGATTATATTTCTCTTACCTCTACCCTGCTCCCCTTATTTCACATTTTTTCCTGTTTTGGCTGATGTGTGCTGAAATCACTTCAGTCCCAAGTGTGCATGGCAGCATCTGCTTTCCTCATCTGCCCACCCTAGTCCACCTTCCACAGGAACCCTCTTTCTCAGGATGTGACAGTCCAGAGCAGATGCAGCGTTTGGGCTGCTGAGCACGGAATCAAACGAATCACAAACTCAGGAACAACAAAAATCCAGAAGTCACTACTATTTAATGTTCTTTATTCTCCTTTGTCATTCACCTACTGTGGTTTCCACATGTCCCTATGAAAGTAGAAGCAGGGCTGGATGTACCCTTTCAAATAACTTCTTAGTACTAGAAGTACAAGCACCAGAACAGCCCAGAGCTCCATACCTCTTAAAGAAATTGCTCTCATAAGTGTGCAGCTGCACACTTACTACCTAAGAGCAGAAAACTCCTGTTCTAAGGCTAATGACCAGCATTTGCCCTGCAAGCTGGCTTTTCACCTGTAAGGCACTGAGTTCAGCAGCCAAAGCAGTATCTTTTCATCTTAAGTGATATTTCAAACAGATTTAGGGGTCTTGCCTTAGATCAGTTATCATCACACACAATTAATTTGCAAATCATCTGAGCCAAAGCTCAAAACTGTATGCTATGTTGCTATTCCCTCAAGAAAACAAAGTTTATGCCAAAGGTAATATTAAAAATAATCTGTGTAATTCAAACAGAACAGACAAAACAAAGGCATCAGAGCTTCAATTTTATTTATTAGTCACGCACCAGCAAAGCTAGTATAAATTCAATACAGACAGTATCGTAGTTGCTAAATCCAGTGTGGGCTTCCAAATTACAGTGCTGCTTCTTAACGAACTACAACCTGTACATCCAGCAACTCCAGCCTCATTGTCTTTATTTCTCACAGATAAGGCTGGTCTTTTGAAAGCTCCCACTTCTTAAGCGCTGGCCCTGGTGTCACAGGTTTTTTCTCAGCTGTTATCACTGCAGACCCTGAACTGTGATAGAGGAAGGAAAAAAGCAGTGACTAGGTTTTAATCACACCTTATAAAGAACACTCAAATTTAATTAGGAGTACAGGTTTTATTACTGCTAGAGAGTTTAGGCAACTCAACTTCCAACCAACTTGTTTACTTAGTCAAGAAGAGATACAGAAATAAAATACAAGTTCAGTGTTCTTCTATGAATCTGCTAGATACAATGTTATTTATTGGAAGAGTTCTGTAGTTTTAGGGATGATCCAGGCACATCAAACTAGGCTCAACTTTGCTTAGCTTGCAGAGTTACAGCTGTAAAACAGCAGGACAGACTAGGTCTGACCTACCTGTCAGCTTGAGCCCCTGCAGCAAGGGTTTTCTGTGCTGATGCGACAACAATCGGTGGGAAAGCCTCTCTGCGTCCATCACGGGTGCAATAATAGTTATCTGCAAACTTGTGGCTGGGACCCACTGGGAGCCGAGGTGGCGGCTGGGTTCTAGACAGTAAGTGTTTCAAGACCTTCAGCACGCGAGTTATCATAAATAGATCTCCGTGTTAACGTGAAATCAGAACGCAAGCGCTGCGCGCTGGCCAGCCTACAGCTGAACCAGGTTTTATGGCAGTAAAATAAGCTTGATACAAATACAATCATGTTAAAAATGCAGAGCGGGGAAGTTGCAGCCCCCTCGCCCACGCCTCCGCGGTAACCGACCCCCCAAGGGACAACCTCCTCCTCTTTCGGGAGGCGGGAAACAAGAATCCCGGCCGACGAGGGAGCCGCGGGGCCAGAAAACGCCAGTCGTCCCGCCCCCAGGTCGAGGAAACAGCGAACAGGGCCGAGGTTGGGCCAGCGGCTCTAGGACGGGCCCAGGCAGCGGCAGCATCGCGGTGGGGGGGGAGGGCGCCGCCGCCTCTTACCTCTTGGAGATCTCGGTGTAGCGCAGCGCCAGCTTGGCCTGGAGGTCCCGCTGCAAGACAAGGCGAGAGCGGCTCAGGGCGGGGGGCGCAGCGCGGCGCTCCCGCAGCGCGGCGGGGCCGCGGCCGCCCTTACCCCCGCCGCGAAGTTGCGGAGCCGCTGGATGATCCGAGTAGCCGTCGCCATCTTGGCCGCGCTGAAGGGCAGCGCGGGGGGTGCCGGGAGGGCGGGCGCGCGCGGGGGGTGCCGGGAGGGCGGGCGCGCGCGGGGCACGCCGGGAGGGCGCGCGCGCGCGGGGCACGCCGGGAGGGCGCGCGCGGGGCACGCCGGGTCTCGCGAGACGTGGCGCTATATAGCGGCGGGCGGGGCGGCGGCGCGGCCTCTCCGCCGCGGAGCCGCCGCCATGGACACGAGCCGCGTGCAGCCCATCAAGCTCGCGAGGGTCGGGGCCGGGGCTGGGGGGTCGGGGGGGGTCCCGCGGCCGGCTCCGCGCGCTGACGCCGTGTCTTGTGCCCGCAGGTGACCAAGGTGCTGGGCCGGACCGGCTCGCAGGGGCAGTGCACGCAGGTGGGTAGGGGCGCGGGCGGCGCGGCCTGGCCCGGCCCGGCCCGGTCTGGCGCGGCCCGGCCCGGCCCTGACGCCGCGCCGCTCTCCAGGTGCGTGTGGAGTTCATGGACGATACGAGCCGCTCTATCATCCGCAACGTGAAGGGGCCGGTGCGCGAGGGCGACGTGCTCACGCTGCTCGAGTCGGAGCGCGAGGCCCGGCGGCTGCGCTGACCCGCCGGTGAGTCCCGGCCCCGGCCCGCTGCGTCCGGCGGCTCGCCCAGCTCGCAAGTAGCACGAAACGCTCCTTTCCGTTTACTTCCGCCCCTTTTGAACCGTTCAAACGAGCAGTTCTGTAGCCAAAACAACTCTCTGCTGTCTTCCTCCCAGGTGATGAAGGCCATACTGCACTAGCTCAAGAGCTGCTAGTTGACATCTGCTCTGCCAGATGTGGCTCACAGAAGAAGAGGATGGCATTTGGAGCTAATACAATAAAGTTTGTTGTTGGTGTTTTTTTTTTTTTTTTTTTTTCCCAGTAATGGTTTGTCTAGGTCTCAGTTGTTGAATGTGTGGGTGCTCTGGCCTGTCTCAGGGCTTATGCGTTTACCTTAAACAGTTGCATTCAGTAGAGGGACAAAAGCCAAATCGCCTTATTACAGGGGTTACCCTTACCCTTTTTGGATAAAATGCCTTCACCTTGATATTACTGCTTTTTTGTGTTTTGTATTAATCTATATTTTACAGGAGAAATAACTAGCTTTGTGTTGATTAATGACCTTAGTTATGATCATGCATTTGGTAAATGTTTCCCTCGATATAGCCACTGGAGTGACACTTAAGTTTTGTGGACCTTCTTGGAATTTCACTTTCTTTCACTTTTCATAGTCAAAATTTGGACTGGCTTTCAAAGCAATTGCCTTCTGCTTCTATTTTTCTGTGGTCAGTAGTCTATAAATGTTACTATAAATATACCTGCTGTCTTTTCTGGCAGTTACCATAAATAGTACTTGCCCCTGTTAGAAGAGCTAGTAAATCAGTCTGATTTATTCTTGTCCTCAACTTCCCCTTCTGCCACAATATCAGCTAGAAAGGTTTATTGTTTTAGGCCATTATGTAATGGTAGAGATGAGACTGAAAAGATTAAAAATGAGACTAAAAATTGCTATGGTACAGGCAGCAGCTGGCTTGTAAGCACTTTATTTGTGCCTGTGGTGGAACTGGCATTTTCTGACAATTGAGTGATCCTGGTCTGTGAGGTGTTTGAACCGAGTTAGGAGGTCTCTACTTCCTAATGCTGTGTTCTTGCACATTGGTTTTTCTGTTGGCAGAGTGTTTCTCCTACCTGAGTGTGCTTTACTTAAGGCACTTTACTGGCAGCTAGGAATGACATATCTTAAAAGTTGAGGAGGGCACCTCTGGAGTAGGTACTCAGATTACTGGACTGAAGCAGACTGAGCATGTTGTTCAACAGCATTTGTGTTTTTTTTTTTTTCCCTTTCTGAGGGCATTTGTGGGGTGTGCTGAGTCAGACCCACATGCAGTCTTAGATGGATTTTGTTCTCTGGAGCAAGCCCTCGACTAGTGTGTTTTTGTGCTGTTGCTTGTTCTGATTTTGTTTCCTCTTTTGTTTGGAGTTTGAGAATAGGGTGAATCTATGTATTCATGGTTTCTGTGACACAGCAGAGTACTTGGGAATTATCCATAGAGGTAGAGAGAAGGTGTCCACCTTGGAGATTACTTCTCCAGCTGCTGTTTGTTTGCAGCACAGCTTTGGCAGGGACCAAAGAGTTGTGTGTGCTTGTGCCAGGCCAGTGATGTGGGGCCGAGCAGCTGTGACAGGTGCAGTGCATGATGAGTGACCACGATGTGAGGGATCAGCTGTGATTCAGAGCTGGGATGGAGGTAAACTAGCAGTGGGGGTGGCTCAGAGCAGCTGTAGCCTTGCCCACATATCTCTGCCTGGTCAGTGTGCTCTGCAGCCAAATGAGGAGGGAGGTGACCTTGCATCCCCTCTCCCATTCAGATGATTGCTCTAAAATAATGTAGATTAACGATACCAAAGCACCAAAACAAACTGAGGATAGCAAAGGGCTACATCTGGTCCCGACATTTGTCCTACCAAGTGAAACAGGCCAGCAAAAACCACCTCATGGTATCTCAATCCAGTTTCTGACTGCAGGGGTAATTCATTTAGAAGAGCAGCAGATTTGGTCAGTCCCATCAGGTTGCAAGAAATCAATTGAACCACGGTGGCAACTGCTCACAGCAAAAGTTGTGTCCAGGCTATCCCTCTGCTGAAGATGTGCTGGGTGTTTTAGTTTGACCCAGATGAGGAGGCAGGAGACTGCTGATGGTTGCTGTGTTGTAATAGTTCAAAATAATTTTACTTTAAATTTTATTTGTATCTTAAAAATAAACATCAATATTAAAATATCAGTAAACAAATGTGAAACCAAAGCAGTGAATATGAGTTACATACAGAGCAGTGTACTAGGGTGTTGCTGTGAGCATCTTAGATTAAGCTCTGTGCAAAGCTGAAACAGGTCCACAGCAAGAACAGCAGGGTGTATTGCCCAGAACAGGTTTATTGGGGAGTATTTCCCCGCTTATAGTATGGCTCAGACCAGGTCTGTGTGGTGCAAAAGCAACGTTAAGAGAGGAAGATGGGCCAAGAACAGAAGTGGAGGCTGCGGCACTGCTTTCCTTCTTTGTGAAGGATTCTGAGAGCAGAGCCTGCTTCGCATGCAAAAGCCTTTTATTCTCCCAGTCCTTAGTCCTTACCTCGTGTGTTCCCACCTGGCTTGCTGCACACACACACACGTGCACACAGACACAAACGCATACGTTTACATCCACATCCGTCTTGACAGGCCCTAGGCTTTCTGAACCCTCACAGCTCCTTCCTGGAGCTATCCTCAGCCACTCTCCTCCCCCTTGAGAAGGAAAGTGGGCAGAAAGGGACTTACGTGTTGGCTCTAGCTGTCTTCACAGTAGGTAAGAGTTTAGAATGGTCAATGTTTACAGGGTAATTTCTGTCTCCCTCTAGGGAAGGCCCCTGCTCCCAGGTGGGGTAAGGGCTGCGCGCAGTCTCCAGCTCTGAATTCATGGCTGGTGGCCACCTTCTGTCAACGTGCTGGCTGCAGCCTTGAGCAGCCAGATTTGCTCCTGATGAGCAAAGCAAAGCATTGACTGATCCGATGATGAACTGTGCTTTTTGACTAAGCAATATAATTCTTTTTTCATGTTCATGTGCTATGGAAAATTCAGGTGTCAGCTGGGAAAGGAAATGCCAGACAATAAAGAGAGCAAGTATTTGAGTTGGGAAGTGCTCCCAGCGTATTTATAAGGCGGTGGTAATCAGCTGTCCTGTGTCCCCTCCCTGGTCAATCAGTGAGGCTCTGCCTTCCCCAGCCCGCGGAAGCGATGGAGACCAAGAGGAATTCAAGCAGGCAATTTGGTGAGATCTTGCACTTTTCTTCCCTGGCAAAAATGCTTAGTTTGACCTTTTCCTATTGGCTTTAGCTGGGGGTGGGGTGGGGTGTTGGTGTCAGTCTTCCATTTAAAAACACTGAAACCTGCAAGTTTTTCATTTCTTCTGAGGGAAGAAAAGACAAAAGCATGTTCTGCTAGGTCTGGTGACAGATTTACTACCAGAGCTTGCAGCTGCCAGAGGCTGGACGACATGCCGGCTTGTGTCAGAGGCACCGCCAGGTAGGAGAGAAGTGCTGGATGCAGTCTCTGGTTCTGCATCTTCTGCCTGCTGAGCTGGAGTTCGCCCTCTCGCAGCCCTGCTTCCCGACGCTCGCTCCGCTGCCTTCTCCAAGCTGCCGGGAGCTTGCAGAGAGCAAACCGTGTGCTGTTTTGGCTGGGTTTGTTTTCTGTTGTTGTGACTTGCAGAGGGCTCCAAGCTGGCACAGCTCCGGGGATTGTGATGAGAACCCGGGCTGATGGGGACCGGGAGGGGACAGGGCTGGCTTCAGCTCACTGCATTTCCTACCCCAAGGTCACTTGACTTTTAGCTCTTCTGTCACTTTGCAGAAGGAGGCAGTCGAGTGCAGGCTGCTCCCTTCAGCAGACGCAGGAGAGCGAGCCCAAGGGATGGTGCCTGCTCTGCTGATAGTAGAATAAAAACCTCTGCAGCCTCAGGGAGTGATACAGCACACAGGAGTGGCAGGAGGGAGGACATAAATTACAGCCCAGCAGTGATGGAAACCAGCTGAGTATGCACTGGATCTGAAGGTTGCTCTAATTTGGTTTCTTTGGATTCCCAGGACTTTTGGTGCCTGTTGGTGACATCCCCTGCTGCAGAGAGAGAAAACTGTCACCAAATGTCTCTAGAGACCCCTGCAGCCCCTCAAGGTCGGAGCGAGCCAAGCTGGCGCTCTGCTGGAGAGCGCGGCTGAGGTTCTGCTGAGCCTACGGCACCCAGTGGGTCTGCTCGCCCCTCCACAACCACCTCCCTGGGCAGTGCCCCCTCCCAAAAGGGACCGCTGGGCTGTGTTTCCCCCATGCAACCAAGCCAGTGGCATGGTGCTGCTTCCGTGGCCGCTGCATGGGACAGGGCAGGTGGCAGCAACCCGGGAGCTGGCGGGCTCCACGGTACTCACCGGTGGCTGTGTCTTCGTGCTGTTGAGGTGGGCGTACAGGAGCACGGCGATGTTGCTGTGGCCGGCCTCCAGCGCGATGGCAACAGCGTTGTTACCATCCTAGAAAGGGCAGAAGAGCGGTTGGGAAGAGGTTCAGCAGAGCAGTGTGAGGTAGCAGGAAGCCCAAGCATGCCGGGGCGTGAGCGGCGGAGGGCTCGCGCCTCTCAAACGCCGCTGCGGCGCTTACGCTGTCCACGATGGAGATGTTGCAGGTGGGCTGAGCCAGGAGCAGCTTCACCGTCTCCACGCGGCCGTGCTCGCAGGCGCACATCAGCGCGGTCGAGCCCTCCTCGTCCTGCAGGTTCACATCAGCTCCGCACGCGAGCAGGGCTTCCACCATCTCCTGCCGGCCGTGGCTGACGGCCAGCATGAGCGCCGTCTGGCCGGCCTGCAACGCAAGGGACACTGCCAGGCTGCTCCTACCTGCACGTGAAGGTGCCAGGCCCTAGCTGTGCCTCCCTGTCATCTCACAGCCCTGGGGAGGCTCCGCTACTGTCCCCAGGTGCCCACCCAGGCTACAAGCATCTCCTTGCTTGGAGACCAGGTGTGGGTGCAACCAGAGAGCCCTGATGCTGGGCAAGAGGAGTTCCTGATGTGATGCCTTCTCCACGCACTTGCCCTTCCAGGTCTGTAAACCCTTGGGGTACACAGGAGGTAGGTGTGGCACTGGGAACTGCGGGTAGGGGGAGAGTCGAGACACGGCATTGGTGAGCAGACCCCCCCCCCCCCCGCAGCCTGCACTAACCTGGCTCGCCTTGGCGTTGACGTTGCCCATGCTGAAGAGTCTCCTGACCACGTTCATGTCCTCCTCCTGCTCGACCGCTGCCAGCGCCGCCAGCATGAGGGCTGTGTAGCCGGCTTTGTTCTGGTGGTCCACGTTACAGACCCCTGCGAGGCATGGGCGCGCTGGGGGACTCAGGACACCGCTCCCAGGGCAGCGGGGCCCGACGGGTGCTGCGTGCTGGGCAGGCTGTGGCCCGCGGGACGGAGCCGTGCACCCTGCTCCCTCCCCTGCTTTGCAGCCTCGCAGGCCCAGACCTGCTGCTGGGTCCCTCCCTGCCAAACCTGGGCTACCAAAGGGCCAAGGGAAGTTGCCCAGACTACCAACGTTGGTGAAAAGCTCTGCTGGTGGCTACAGCAGAGCTGTTCAGGCCAGGGGTTGCCCCAGGGCTGTCACTGCCCTCCGGCGATGCCTTGCGCCGTCCTCCTACAACCCAGCCACATCCCCCAGCCCCGTAGGTCATCCTTAGGGGTTACTTCTCACTGTAAACCAGGGTCATCCGAGCCCTGCTCACGTGCAGAGCCTCCCCCTTCGGTGTGTGCAGGCGCGTGGCACGGGGTGGCACCTTCCCCATGCCCGGCACTGCGGGGACATGGCCAGGGAGGTGGTGGCATTCCAGCCAGAGGGTATTTCTCATGGGAAACCCAGGGATGGGGACCCGCGAGGAGGCCTGGAGCAAGCCGAAGTCTCCAGGGAGGGGAAGCGGCGGAGCTGGCGCCCACCCACCGGTGTCCAGCAGCAGCCGCACAATGTGGAAGTTGGAGTGGGAGACGCTGTAGTGCAGAGCCGTGTTGCCGTTCCCATCCGCCAGGTTGACCACGTGGGCCAGGAGGGCCGGCGAGACCTCGGCGAAGGCCAGGAGGTGGTTGGCGACGGTGTCGGGGACGGATGACTTCTGGCTGGACACGCGGAACCACTCCTGGAGCACCAGGCTGCTGCTGGCGAGCTGCGGACGGCCAGCGAGGCTGAGCTGGCAGAGGCGGCTCCAGGGCACGTCACCACGTCCCCCCTGTCCCCCCTGTCACCCTGATGGGCTCGGTGCCTGAGCAGTACAGGCAGGGAGCAGAAGTCACCTCCTTGGCTCCCGGGATGGGGGGCAGGCAAAGGCAGGTAGGACCCTAAACCACAGCCCCTTGCCGGGATGCCCCTGCAGGATGCCCCTAGCTGAGCCCACGTGGCTTTGGGGGTATCTGGAGGACGTTCAGCCCACCGAGCTGCTTCTCCTGCAGAGGGCTGTGCCCTCCGGGCTCTGCCTTGGACCTCTGCTCTGGAGCAGAGAACAGCGCCGTGTTTTGCGGAGGGGAAGCTCTAGGTCAGGCTTTTCCAGCCAGGCTTTGAGGACACCAAGCCCCAGAGATGTCCACCAAGCTGGGACCTCGGGCAGCCGCCGGACCCCGCAGGGGCGAGCCGTCCCTCCCGCCCGCAGCGCGCCCCGACTCACCGCCTCTTTGCTCTTGGCTGCGCCGGGGTGGCCCAGGTGGCTCTTGACGATGAGACAGGCCTCCCGCATTCGGGGGCTCAGCTCGAACCTACCGGGGCAGCGAGGGCGGCTCTGAGCGCGGCGCAGCCGCCACCAAAACGACCCCCCCCCCCCCGCCCCGGCAAGGAGCACCCGCGACGCCCATCACCACCTCCAGCCCGCGACGCTGCGGGGCGGCTGCTCCTGCGGCTCCGAGGAGGCTTTTTGGCACTTCTCCCCGCCGCATCCGATTCCCTGCGCTTCCCCGACCGTGCAAAGCCCGGCTCGGAGGGGCAGAACTGCTCCGTGCCGGGGCGGGACGGGACGGGACGGGACGGGACGGGATGGGACGGGGCGGGCGGCCGCTCCGCCGCCAGCCGCTCCGGGAGGAACCGGGCAGCGGGAGCGAGCGGCGCTCCTGCAGCTCCGGGAGGGCCGGGCCTGCGCGCCTGCGCCTTATACGGCCTTGCCTGGAGGAATTTGCCCATTTTTAGGCTGTTTTTTCCCCCCCTTTTGTTGAAAAACGCCACGGAGCTGTTATTTTTTTTTTTTTCCAAATTAGCTCCTCCATAAGAAAGGCAGCCGCAGCCTCCCGTTTTCCTTAGGAGTCCTGAAAAACTGGAATGATTTTTGTTTTTCCTGCTGAATGGTTTCTGCAGGAAGCAAAACGCCACGGCAGCAGGGTCGGGGCCGGCACCGGGCTTCAGGAAGAAAAATGAAAAAAAAAAAAACAAACCGAAAAAGAGCAAAAATCCGCCGGCGGCCCCTTCCCACACTTACTTCTCCTTCACCTCGGCGGGCTCCGGCACGGAGGCGCCGTCCCCGTCCCCCTGCTCCGGGCTGCCCGCGTCGCTCTCGCCCCCCTCGTCCGAGGTGTCCGCGTCGTCCTGCGCGTCGCTGCCGGAGCTGTCGGCCGAGAGCTTCTCGGAGGAGCTGTCTCCTTCGTCCTCCTCCTCCTCGTCCTCCTCCTCCTCGCTGGATGTGCTCTCGTACCTGCGCGGCGGGGGGGGACAGGGGCAGCGTTCGGCAGCGCGCCGGCGGCACCCGGCCCGGCCACGCTCGCCCCGCGGCACCTACTCGCCGTTCAGCACCCCGACGAACTGCAGGCTCTTCTTGCTGCCTTCGGCCTCGCTCCTGCCCGTGGCGCCGTCCCGCTTCTTCATGATGGACTTGAGGGCTCCTGGAAGGAGGGAGGGGGACACGGCACGGAGACGGGGGGGTGGTCACGGCCGCGCCAGCTCGGCCCCCGAAACGCGGCGGGCACCCGACTCGCCAGCTCCCCCCGCTCACCGGCCGCCGGGCTGGGGGGGGCTCCGCCGTCCCCCGCCGCCGCATCCTCGTGGCCCGTCTCCGGCGCCGCCGGGATGCCCGGCCCGGCGCCCTCCTTCCTTCCCGGCTCCGGCTCGGTGGCACCGCGCTCTTCGGGATGTCTCCGGCCGCCTCCGGCGTCGGCCGCGCCGCGGTCCGGCTCCGCGGCCCCTCCGTCGGCCTGGACGCCCTTCTCCGCGCGTCCCACCGCCGCGTCCTTCCCTTCGAGGCGGCACCCGACTCCGACGGAGGCGGTCGGCGGCGAGCAGCTCACGCCCCGGTCCGCCATCTCCACGGGGTCGCCGGCGGCCTGGCTCCGCGTCGGCACCGCCGCCTCCACGAGCGCTTCGGCCACCTGCGGCTTGGCCGTGACCTCCTTGTCCGCGAGCGCCCGCGGCCGGCGGGCGCACACCTCCAGCCGCAGCTCCTCCAGCTCCCGCGTGGCCTCCCGCAGGTGGCCCTCCATCAGGGCGATCACCTCCTTTTGGTGGCCGACCGTGTGCTGCAGCAGCTCCAGCTCCCTCTCGGCCTCGGTGGGGAGCCCCAGCGAGGACTCCAGCACCCACACCGCGACGTCCCTCCTCTCCCTCTCCCCTCCGGCCGGCGCCGAGCAGCCCGGCCGCTGCGACCGGTAGTAGAAGACGGCGTCGCTCATGTCCCGGTCCTCGCCCACGGCCACGGAGCGGCACGGCCTCCCGGCGGCCCGACTGCCTTTTCCGTTCCGCTCCGACACGGACAGCTTCTCCGTGAGCTTCCTCAGCTCCGCGATTTTACTCACTCGCGCCTTGGCCGGCTCCGCGTCGCTCTCCAGCTCGCCCCCGCTGACCGCCCCGGCGCTGGGCAGCCGCGAGGGCGAGCGGAAAGCCTCGCTGGGCTCCACGGACAGCTTCTCCAGCAGCTTCTCCTTCTCCTGCTTGAGTTCGCAGATCTTCATCTCCAGGATGGGGATGGTCTTCACCTGCTCCTCCAGCTCCCGGAGCTGCCGGAGAGCAGCGGCCATCTGCTCCCGCACGTGCTGCAGCTGCGCGGCGCTGAGCCCCGTGGCCGGCGTGCTGTGCCCCGAGGTGGAGGGGCTCATCCTGGTGGAGCCCGTGAGCGAGGGGCTCAGCGCGGCCTGGCCCTCGCCGTTCCCGCCGGAGGGGACCCACGCGGGCGGCTGGCTTGGGGCAACGGGCGCCCCGCCGGGGCCGGCCGAGCTGCTGCCCTGGGAGGGACTAGGTGGTCCGGGCTCGATGACGTTCCCGCTTTCCAGCAAATGGCCCTGCTCCTGCTCCAGCCTTCTGCTCGTCTCCAGCAAGGTCTTCTCCACCCGGGGGTTTTGCACGAGGCACTTGCGGGCAGGCGGGGGGAGCAGCCGTAGCGCCGGCGTCGGAGACACAGGGTGGGAGACTTGTTTGCTCGGGGGCTCCCGAGTCTCCAGGGGCGCCCGGGCACGTGGCGACAGCAGGACCGTGGTCCTCCCCTCCTCGCTGGTCGTGGAGGTGAGGGACTCGGTGGACGTCCAGCCGCTGGCCTGGCTGCTGGGGCTGCGCAGGGCGCCGGGCTGCTGCCTGGCCGCCTTCGCCCTCCGAGGCAGCGGCACTTTCTTGAGCGTTTGGCCGCTTTCGATGTCATCGACATATTTCAGAAAATCCAGATCCAAGAGGAAGCCGTAGGGGGTTTCCACCGAATACGAGCTCTTCTCCCCATCGTCCTGGTCCCTGTACAAGAACGGGCCCCCGAGATCTGCAAGACAAGCAGGGAGACGCTGGGGTGCGTAGGCAGCGGTCTGATGGAGACGGGAAGGCTTCCCCACTGGGTTATACTGGGCGAGCTGGGATTTGCAGCCCACCGCTCCGATAGCGGGGTGCTTGGTGCGGTCGGGCGCTTCGAGGCACCTGCTCCGCAGCGAGGAGTTTGGTGCTGGAGCAAGGACACGCCAGGACCCACCTCCCCACCCCCCCCGCCGCGTTCAGCCCACCGGGCCCGGCCGCTTCCCCAGCGCTCCTCCGGCCGCCCCGTGCCCGGCGCCGCGTCCCCCCCCGCCAGCGCCCGCCGCTCCCTTCACCTGGGAGGTTCTGGTTCAGGTGCGCGGGCTGAGCCATCTTCTGCCCGGGGACGCCAACGCCGCCGACCGGGGGACCCTCAACCTGCAACGACAGCGGGGTCCCGCTTCGGCGACGCCTTCGAAACCGGCCGGGCGCCGGCCGGTGAGCCCCATCCGCGCGCAGCCCGCGCCGGGGAACGCCGCGGCGGGACGGGCCCCGGGCGCCTGCCCCCCTCCAGCCCTGCCGGCCGCGAGAGCCGGCGCGGCTCGGCGCGGCCCCGCTCCCGCCGTGGGCCGGCTTCCCGGGCGGATTAAGCATCGAGCCGCCCGTGAGCCCGGGGATGGTTTGTACATTTAAGGAATGTTTCGCAGCCCGGCCTGGGACGGCCGAGGCCGCCCGGGCTTCGGCTCCGAGGAGGCGCTGCCAGCTCCGAGCGTGCGGAGTCACGAGGCAGAGCTCGGCTGCGCCGGGCGCACGGGCTGAAATACCGGGGCAGCGAGCTCCGGCCTCGCTGCCGGGGGGGGGGGGGGTGGGGGGCTGAGCACGGCCGTGGCCCCCCCGGCTCCGCCACGGCTCCTGGCTCGCAGCTGGGCGGCCTCGCGGGCGGGCCGGGGGCCAGCGGATGAGCCGCCCGGGCCCCCTCCCAGGCGCAGCCCGGGGCTCGCCCGAGCTTTTCTGCTTCTCGCTGCAGCTCGGCTCAGGCTTCGGCAACGCCCCCCCCGGCCGCGAAGTCTCCCAAACGCAGGATCCGGCCTGATTCCAGCTAGTTTTGTCCAAAACGCCTCGGATACCTACAACGCTGCTCCCACCCCATCGCGCCTTCATCCCCGGATCCTCGGACACGCCGGCTGCACGGAGACGAGCGGGGTCCCAGCTCCCTTCCCACCGCGCTCGGCAACAGCTCTGACTCCCCCCCCCCCCGCCCCGGGGAGCCCCCGGAGAAGCCGCTGTTCCCCCTGCAGCCCTGCCCGGCTCCCGCAGCGCAGAGCCCGGTTCGTCCCTTCCCCGTCCGCCCGCACTCGGCAGCTCGCGGTTCTCCGCGGCGAGGGGCCGGCGGCGCCCCGGCACGGCCGCTGCGCCCCCCCATCACCTCTAAAATTAGCTCCGGGCGGCCGGAGCACTTCCATAGTAGGTGCAGAGCGGGGAGAACCTCTGCTGGCTGATAACGCGGGATAAGGCACGGCGGGGGGGGGGGGGGGGGGGGGGAAAAGGAAATGCAAAGAAATGCTCAAAATAGAGCGAGAAAGCAGCACTCTCGTGGCTCGCCCCGGGCTGCGCGCCGGCGTATTTCGGGCAGCGAGGGGCCCTTCGCCCCAGCCGAGGCAGAAACCAGCCCCCGGTAACAGACCAGCAAGAAACACCCTGGGCTGCTTGCAGGGGGGCAGCTCGAGGCGCTGATTTAAGGGAAGAAGATGCTAAACGGCACCTTCCGGCTGGCAGCGGGTCCCCACTGCCCGCCCGTATCCCTGCTCCAGCTCAGGAGCTCGGCTGAGCGATGGGGTCCCCGGCGATGAAGCCGGTGGGAAACCCCCGTCCTTCCTGCCCCCCCCCCACCGGCGCCGGGATGCAACGTAGGGCGCCGGGTCCCCCGAGCGCTGCCGTTGCCACTGCCGCGGGCGTTCAGAGCCGGGGGGAAACTCGGAGGCCGGCAGACGCGACCGTTCAGCTCGGACCAGCTGGAACGGGAACGCACACGAACCGGGAACGCCGGCGCCACGCGAGCCCCCCGCTCGGCTCCCCGACACCGTGCGAGGAGACGCGGCCGGCCGGGATGCTCCGTCGCAGCACCGGCTCCCCGGGAGATGCTGGGCGCCGGGATCAACCCCGCCACGTTTCCTCGGGAAAGCGGTTCCCTTGGTTAACCAGCGCCACAGGCAGTCGCCCAAAATCTCCCGTTTTCCAGCCCTTCTTTGCAGCGAGACTCTCAGCCCCGCTTTCTCCCTCCTCCTCGCTCGAACTCCCGCTTTGCCTGACGGTTTGCGGAGGCGGCCGGGCCCTGGGGATCGGCACGTTTCCACGCCGCGTCCAAGGAGCCGCGCGGAGAGGCTCTGCCCGTCCCCTCCAGCCCCGGAGCCCGCTCCGGGAAACGGCCGGCCTCCCTCTCCGCCCGTCGCGGCGTTCCTTCCTCCAGGTAATTAAACAGCGCCCGGGCCAGGATAAACTTCCCTCCGGGCTTCGCGCACGCTGTAAATCAAACGGGAGGAAGAGGGACGGCACCAGGAATGGCCACGCGGCTCCGGCGCTCGTCGGGGACCAGCGGGGCTGCTTCCTCGGGGGAAGCGGCGCGGCGGCGGCTCCCTTCCGCTGCCGGACCGGGTATTGTCCCGCCTGGGGCCGGGCCAGGAAAAACCGCCACCACCGCCACCGCGCTCCGTCCCCGGCTTCCCGCGGAGCTGCCGGCTCCAGGCGGCCCCGCTCGTAGCGAAGGGGCTTTTTTTTTCTGGCATCGCGTTTGCTGTCAGTTGGAGGTTCCCTCTCGCGTACGGCCGAGACGAGGCTCAGCCGCGCTCCGGGAGCGCTGCAGCCGCAGTGCCGGGCGCGTCTCTGCCCCGCGCCGCCGCGAGCTGCCGCCCGAGCCGAGCGGTCCGTCCCTGGCTTCCCGACGCCTGCTCCGTGCACGAGCCCTGGCAGCCGCCCCGAGGCCTCTCCAAACCAGGGAAGAGCCTCAGTCGATCCTCCTGCATCTTTCAGCCCTGTTTAACTTTGGCCCGAAGGGACGGGACGCTCCGGAGCGGCAGCCTCGGCTTTCGCTCGGCTACGAAGCAAAGCAGAACGGCCGGGGCCGCGCACCGGGCGAGGCTCGAAATGCCGGGCCAGCCGCGCGCTGCCCCGCCGTGGCACGGGGCCCCGCTCCTGCGGGCGCTTCCAGCCTGAGTCACGTTCCCGATCCCTGCACAATGCCAGGAAACGGCCGCGCGCCAGCGCTCAGGAATGCGCGAGCGGCCCCGGGGGCGGGAGAAGGGCCGAGCAGAGCAGGTCCCGGGCGGCAGAAACCCCGCGAGTTCGGGGCTGCTGTTGGCAGCCACCGGGGAGATCCGAAAGGATTTGCAGCACGAATCCGCTGCGCTGCCACGGCCTGGTGGGCGCCCGCGTCTCCCCCACCGGCGGGAGATGCTCGGCGGCTCGCTGGCAGCGCGGGGCAGCAGGATCCAGGGGCAAATGCCGAGTCGGCCACCTGAGCTGCAGGGTCCGGCCGGGCGTTAGGGACCTGCGGGCTCTCGGAGACGTGCAAACCGTCCCGGAGTGAGCGGCGGGTTGGGACAAGAGGAGGGCACCGGGCTGGAGGAGGAGGAGGCAGCGGCGGCTTGCGTGGTTATTTGCACAGCTGCAGAAACGAGCCACCTCCAGCGCTCACGAAGCTCTTTCCTTCCTCCTTTGCCCGTCTCCCGGCTTCCCCGCGGGGTCCCAAGCCGCTGCCAGGCTCCCTCCGTCCCCGCAGCCTCGCCGCGCTGCTGAGCCTGGGAGAGCCCCAGCGCCGCCTGAGCACGGAGAAGCTGAAACGGGGGCGGACGCGCCCGGCGAGGCCGCGTCGGCGGGAGGGTTAAGTCCCCGCAGCTGCGGCCCCGCCGCGGGCACCGCCTGCACAAAGCCAGCCTTGTCCTCGGCCGGCCCCGATCGCGGCGACGCCGCTTCAAAGGGAAACCGCTCTCCAGCTCGGCTTAAATCCCGACCCCGTCGGCCGCTTTGTCGGAAGGGTCCGACCTCCGGCAGCCGCGGCGGCCCTGCTGGGAGCGCAGAGCTCGCGTGCTCCCCGCCGCCCCTCGTGGCCTCCGGCCGGGCGCCTTGCACAGACACCCCAGACTGGAGCCCCTCAGCTCGAGGCCGCTAAGAGAAGTGGGTCCCGTAAGCGGCGTGCCGGCCACCCGCACCGCGAGGACGAGGCAGGTGGCCGAGGGGCTCGGAGCCCAGGCAGGTTGCAGCTGGCTGCGTGTTTGCGCCCACGCCAAAGTCACAAGCTAAACTGCACCCGCACAGACGAGGCAGCAGCTGGCAGCCGTGAGGCCTTAGCCGCGGCCGCTCAGAGCCCAAATCTGCCACCGAGCCCCTGCGAAGAAACCACAGCTCGGGTACCGTCAGGAGCGAGTCCATGGGTTTTGGGCAGCTCCCGAGCCACGTTCCTCCAGTAAGGAATTAAACAGAAACCCCACCGGGAAGGGCAGAGGATGAGGGACTCCCCCATGCCCCAGGGCTTGGGACCAAGCCCGGCTCTTGCTGCCCAACAGCTCAGCGTCGGAGGCGGCGAGATGCCCCGACCGGGGCTTTCCAGCCTCAGGGTCCAAGGGGCGAGTCCTCCTCTGGGTCCCGAGGAAGGAACATACTTGCAAAGACCTCTGGTTGGCTCTGCTGCCACTTGCCAGGCAGGCTGAGGACACGGGGTGGGGTGAGAGCTTCTTCCGAAGCTTTGGATTCCTTGGTGCCGCGTTTCTTTAGCGATTGGCGCAAACGGAAAGCACGGCTGCTCCGCGCCTCCGGCTCGGCCTCTCCCGGCAACGCGCCTTGCTCCAGCCAGGGTTGCTCAAACACCGTGGCTGGAGCGGGGTGACCGCCGGGGGCTGGATGCGCCGACGGATCTCACCGGTTATCCTCCTAAGCCAAAATATTGAGGTCATCAGGAATGCGAGAGGAACAGTGTCCAGAGCAACCCCGGCCAGTGCAGCTTGATTTATCTTTGAAAGGCACGTTTCCCTTGAAGCTGCGCACAGGCGATAAGCCCTAAAGCCCAGGGCTGAGGCTGTTCCAAAGTTAAAGGGAAACCACTGAGCAAGCAGGCGGCTTCCTCTCCAGCGAGGGGCCAGGGAGCTGCCAAAGACCTGCCGGGATTCGGGCTCCTTGCATGAGAGTTGCGGCAGCCCCAAGCGGCACAGACAGCTCCCGCGGGTGCCTGGCTTTCACGGGTGCCCAGGACACCCCACGCCGATGCAGCCAGCGCCCGGCCGGAGGGACTGGGAAGAGCTTCGATGTTCTCAACAGCCTAATTCGTGGGTTGGGCCGTTATTTATGGAGTTGCTGCTGTCATCGCCTCCCCGGTCGGTCGGGAAGCAGCAGCACCGCTCCAAAGCCCGCTGCACCTCACTGAGCCCACGCAACACCTGCACAACAGGCGCACGCAACACCTGGATGACAAGCGCGTGGGCCAAATGCCGAGGTACGCGCGTGGGGATCAGCTCTGTGTTCCCCAGTCACACGGTAGCTCTGTGCACGGCTCCGCTAGGAAACACCGTCGCCCACCCGCCCTCGACCCGTGCGGCAGCTGCCTACCGGCGCTTTTCACCGAAACCTCCCCAATTCCTCCCAGGCTGGTGACAACACACGGCATTTGCAACAAGCCCCGACAGCCTGAGAGCCGTCCCGCCGCCGGGAGTGCGCGGGGAGGTGCCGCTCCTCGGTGACAGGCTTGAATTTACGCTCAGGACAGACAGGCAGGGCCAGGGCGCCCTGGGCGCTGGTGCCCGGCACCGTCCCGACGCAGGCTCCCCGCACGCCCGCCCGCCCGCTGCGCGCCCCCGGCCCGCCGCGGCCTCGCCACCCTCCCCGTCGGAGAGCGCCCAGCGCCCCGGGGTGCCCCACAGCGCCCCCACCCCACGCGCGTTGCAGCACCCTGGGGCGCCCCACAGCGCCCTGCAAGCCCCAGCACACTGGGGGAGGTTTGCTGCCCGCCCGAGCTGCTCCCACCAGCCGGGTGCACGGCCCGGCCCGGCCCGGCAGACCAGAGCCGCCGCTCCCGGTGTCACCCCGGGGTCGGGCAAAGAGCCCCGTTCCCGTGTTCGCGGCAGCAGCGAAAGCTCCTCGGGGCCGGGGCCGCGGCCGGGGCCGGGACCGGGGCCGGGACCGGGGCGAGCCGGGGATGCCCCGGCCCCGGCCCAGCGCTGCCCCGGGGCGGCGGGAGCGGCGCCTCCGCGGGGCCCCGGGCGGCGGCGGCTCCGGGCCGCCGCCGCCGGGACGAGCCGCCGCCTCGGTCGCTCCCGGTGCCGCTCCCGGGCCCTCCGCGCCCGGCGGAGCCGGTGCCGGTGGCGCCGCTCCCTGCCGGGCGCCGCGGGGGCGGAGGGCGCCCCGGCCCGGCCCGGCCTGGCCCGGCTCGGCCCGGCCGCCACCGCCGCCTCCTCACCTCGCCGGGCCCGACGTCTCGGCTCCCGCCGGGCCCCGCTGCGGGCAGCCGCTGGCCCGGGCGCGGCGGCTCTGCGCTGCAGCGCGGCGCCGGGCAGCGCTGCCGCCGCAGCCCCGAGCCGAGGGCGGGCGGCGGGGCCGGGCCGGGGGCGGCGGCGGGGCCGGGCCAGGGCCGGGCCGGGCCGGGCCGGGCCGGGGGCGGCGGGGCCAGGGCCGGGGCCGGGCCGGGGGCGGGGGCGGCGGCGGGCACCGCCCCCGGCCCGCTCGCCCCGAGCCCCCGCGGGAAGGCCTGGGGGCTGCTCCCGTCGCAGGATGAGTCCCGCGTCCCAGTGACTCCAGGAGGGGAACGTCCCCTGCCCTGGTTCCCTCCCGGGCAAGCGGTGCCCCTGCTCGGGTCCCCTCGGGGAGTGGCGGCGTCCCCTAGCCCAGGCATCTCGGCAGAAGCGATGTCCCTTGACAACGTGACTCCAAGATGGGGGGCTGTCCCCTGCCATGGTCACCCTGAGGAAAGGGGGATCCTCTGCCCTGCTCATCGTGGGGATGTGGCTATCCCTTGTCCCAGCGGCCCCAGGAAGGGGGTGTCCCCTACCCCAGTCACCCCAGCTTTGGGATGTCCCTTGCCCTGATCTGCAGCACCCGCTGCTGGCGCAGGGCCCTGCGGGTCGCTCCGGTCCTGCTCTCTGCCCCACTGGCCTCTCCTCCAGCACAGCCCTGCTGCCCCTCAGCTGGCTCCCTGCGGCGGCCCCCGCCTTTCTGGGCAGCCCTCCCACGGCCCGGCAGCGGGCTCTTTGACTCCTCTCCTTGCCAGCTTTCTTCCCCGCCTGCTTTTCGTGCTGGTTCACGCACTGAGGTTTGTGCCGTCCTCCGTCACACAGAGACCCTTGGCAGTTTAACGCCTTAAAAACCATCCGCAGCTTTCCCTGTGCCGGCCCGGAGCCGCCCCTCGTACGATCAGAGATTGCTCTTTTAACGCTGAAACGCTCAGCAACGATTTTTATTCCTTTTTCTTTTAGCTTCAGCAGAATCAGTGCAGGATTGCTGAAGCCCAGCGTGTTTCCTGTGGCCGGCGGAGCAGCCCTGCACGGTCCCTCCGCCGGCCCCTGCTCCGCCACCGCTGCTCGCGGCGAGAGCAGAAGAAACCAGATTTGTTTCCCGGCAAGTCCCTCCCATCCCGGCAGTCAGCTCCCGGACTTCCTGAGAAGGGGTTTGCATCCGGACACTCGTACCTTAATAGCCCTGATGGAGCTACCTCCACCGATTTACATAATCCCCCTTGAAGCCATTTACATATTTGGCCTCCGAGACATCCTGTGCTAACGAACTTCATGATTTCATGCCCTCATTCTTTACCCCAAGCGAGTCTAAAATAGCACGGCTTTTGTTGACTCAGTGCCTGCTGGCAAAGAAAGCTTTCGGGTCCTCCATAACCGCGCTGCTTTTGTTCCCCGCTCTGTATTGGCAAAGGTAAAGCCTGTCGTAACCGTGTCGGTCCCGCTGGTGCCCGCTTCCCAGGAACGTTACAGAGCTCCGTCCCCGCGCCCCGGCCCACGGGGGCTGGAGCAGGCTGCAAACGGCCTGTTTCTGCATCCCTCGTTCCTGGTGTTGGACATCTGACAAGAATTTCACCCGTCACTAAACATTTCTCGTTTCCTCCTTGTGAAAGTAGGGGGAAAAAAAATCCCATAAAATAAAAGTCTGAAAAAATGAGCTTAGAAAAGACAGTGTGAGTTGCACAGCTCACCTTGCCTGTGCAACCTCGTGCCACCGCAGCAAGTTGTCAGGTGCTAGCAAGGGCTGTAAAACGGTGTTAAGGTCTCAAGCGTCCCCTGTCCCCAGAGGAAATAAGGACGTTGGGCTGCTGGGGTGAAGGACGGCGTGGGGAACCTTCACATTGTGCTGCATTTGCAGGCGACTGGGTAAGGAGTCCGTGGATCACCGCAGCCTGGGGCCAAGGGCCTCTGTTTTCAGCCCCTGGCTCTGTCACCCTGCGTGGACTTGCAGTGAGGTCTGGCCAGATTTTCATTGCTGGTGAATGGGCAATTTTGCCAAAATGCTGGGCTTTTTTCTTTTTTTTTGGGGGGGGGGGAGTCCTTCCCAAGGACCTTGGTGCTCACTGCTGGGGCTGCTCCGGTGGCCCCAGCTGAGGGTTTGGCTGGTGAGCAGGGCTGGTCCGCGGAGCACCGGAGCACCATCCGCAGAGCACCGGCAGCATCGCTGCCGTCCGGCAGAGCATCCAGCTGACACATCCCTGCCCCCGGAGCATCCCGGGGAGTCGAGCGCACCTGGAAATCAGCCAGCTGGGGTGGTCTGAGCCAATGCCCGGCAGGCAGATCTCTGCTGGCTCGAGCCCCCGGTCCCGGCTCCGTGACCTGCTTCTCGCCCCGACTGGGCCGCCGTGCGGCGGGGGATCCCTCCCAGAGGGGAGAGGCGGGTGCTTCGGCTGACGTGGTCCCCGCAGGAAAACAGTGCGTGCGTCTCCGCCGTGCACAAATAAACCAGCCCAGCGGACTTCCTTCGCCCGCGGGCCCGGTGGGCCCTGCCGAGCCGGGCGAGGACCGGCCCGTGGCAGGATGTTCGTGTTTTCTGCCGGCAGGTTTGGGAGGGGGCAGGAAGCTGATTTCCTCTGGTGGCCTCGCTGTTTGGATCCTTCTTCTCCGGCACCTTGCGGCAGAGCAAAACAAACCCGAGAGCAGGGCGGCAGCAGCCCCCCTCGACGGCCTGACCCCCCTCGCCGTGTGCACCCATCCTGTCCCTGCCGCCCCCACTTGTCACCCATCACCCCCCTCCCGCCAGCCTAGGCATCTCCCCAGCATCAGGTGGGTCGCAGCTGCAGCACCCCGGGCTGCTTGCGCTGCCACAGCTCCAATCTTGCCAGCTCCGTGGGGCCGCAACACGGAGCAGAGAGCAGCGCCGCAGCGCCGTAGGTGCTGCGATGAGCCAGGGTACGGCCTGGGTCTGCGCAGTCTGGAGGGTCCCGGCTCAACAGCGGCTGCTCGCTGCCGTTCGGAGGTCTCCAAACTCTTCCCTGGCTGCGCCCGTCTCGCGTTCCCTTCCTGGCCCGCTCCCCTCGCCCGCCCTGGCCAAATCCCCTCCGCTGCGGTTGCATTTGCAGGCTTCGTCCTCAGGCCCCCACCGCTGGCCCTCCAGCGAGGGTCCCGCGTCCCGGAGGTGCCCTGGAGATGGTGCCGCTTGGGGAAGCTGGGTGCCTGCTTGGGTGCCTGGCGCGGGCTGGGGGCTTAGGGCTGTGCCGTGGCGCCCGTGTCGAACACGGAATACCTGCAATGCCACTGTTCCCTGGGGACCTCCGGCTCCACTCACCACCTCCTAAGGCCCCCGAGGAGCTTGGCTCCGTACCCCCGCGCATCCTCTCCTCCCAGGGTGGCCCTCGCCCAGCTGCAGGGTGCTGCCCTTGTCCCTCGGTCCCCTCTCATGGGTCCCCTTTGATGTAGCCGGCTGCAGGTGACATTTCCTGCCCGGGCGGCACGTTGGGCGCAAGCTTTTATCTCGGTCAATATTGAGGGTGCTTGGCACGGCTCCCAGCCAGCCCTCTGCAAACCGCCAAGCCTGGGGCGGCTTTTCTCTTTTTTTTGGCCGCTGCATTTCCAGCTCAGCCTTATCAGGGCTGCGGCGTGCTTTGCACGGCGGGGATTTACCCTGGCCGGACTCCAGCCCCTCCAGCAGCCGTGGTGGGCTGCCATAAAACGCGCCCCAACGGTCCACGGCAGCCGCCGGTGGGATGCTCCCGGACCTGTGACTTCCCAGGCTTCAGCTGGGGTCTGTCTAGTTGTTGCTGCCGAACCGCACGCGGAGCTCCGCGGCCTTCAGCGTCCAGCCGAGATGCCAGCCAAGTCCTTAAGGCAAAGAGCGTCCTTCCCGGGGGATGCCCCGCTGCTCCGCCACTGCCGCCAGCAAAGAAATCTCTAAATCTGTCCGTTGTGGGAATGGGGGAGTCACGGGCAGCCACCTCCAGCTCTCCATCACCCTCCTGTCCCAGCTCCTCCGCCGAGAGGGCACTCGGGGCTTGCGGCATCCCACCCGCTTTTGACATTTCGAGCGCGGAGGAGAAAGGCCGGGTGTCTCGGCGCACCGAGCGCCCTTCTCGGCGCAGCGCCCCGGCTGCCGGGCATCCGGCGGCAGGGTCAGGGAGCCGCGCTGGGAACTTCCCCGCGGGAGCCGCCTGAATCTCCTGTCGAAACGCAGCAGAAGGCCTCTCTGCGCGGCCGCCCGGCAGAGCCGCGGCCGTTCCCCGCGCGCAACCGCGCCATCGGGTCCGCAGCGGCAGCGGCGCGTCCCGCTCCCTCCCCTCCCCGGCTAGCGGACAGGTGATTTTTCTGCAGACCATGCGCAGATAAGCTAGGACCTTCTTGCTCCAGGACACTGTGGACATCTGTGGTTTATACAGGTTCAAAAATTACTTGAGAAACCCGTGAGAGATGTGTCCACCGGTCTCACCGCTGGGAGCTGTCGCTCACAGGTCCCCGGGTTGCTGCATTTTCCTCGCTCTGTGCTTGCCCTGGTCCTGTGCAGTTCCCTGGGTATTTGGGCCAGCATCTGCAAGAGGTTCTGGAAGGAGACGGCCTACTGGGTGCTATCGGGGAGGAGGGAGCAGGCGGATGTGACAGTGGTGCTGAGCAGAGGTAAGGTGCAGAGAGCACAGCGGAGCAGGACCGGTGGCCTTGGACCCACCTCCATGGCCAGCAGGAGCATGGGGACACGGGACAACCGCGCGGTGAGAACCGGAGCTGCCAGGCGTGCAGGACCCGCGTCCCTCCTCCTCGAGGAGCGGGACGAGAGGGCCAGCGTGGCCCCAGAGGCGCAGGACGGGGCGCTGCGGGGCCGGGCCGGGGCCGGGGCCGGGGCCGGGGCCGGGGCCGGCCGGAGCAGGCGGCGGGAGCAGCGGCCGCCGCGGCCGGGAGAGGGCGGTGGCGGCCCGGGAACGGGCCGGGGCGGCGCGGGGGAGGCGGGTGCGTGGGGTGGGTGCTGCGATGGGTGCCGGGGGGGGGGGCTGCAGAGGAGGGGGCCTGTGTTGGGTGCTGGAAGTAGGTGAGTAGGGTGGGTGCCGGAGAGGGTGAGGGGCTGGGTACTGGAGGTGGGGGTTGGGGTGGCTGCTGGGTGTGGGTGAGGGGGTGGGTGCACAGGGTTGGTGCTGGGGGTGAGTGAGTGGGGCATGTGCCGGGGGTGAGTGCCTGGAGTGGGTGCCCGGGATGGATTGAGGGGCGGGTGCTAGCGGTGGGTGCCATGGGTAGACGCAGTGGGACAGGTGCCTGCAGAAGGTGCCTGTGGTGAGCACTGGGGTGGGTTACTGGGGTGATGCCCTGGATAGGTACTGAGGTTTGAGGCCTGGGCTGGGTCCCTGGGCCGCGTGGGGAGGTGGGTGCCAGGGCCAGGTGTCTGAGGGACACACACGGACCTGCCAGGAGGTGAGGGCAGGACCAGCCAGCACCCTGGAAACCAAATGCACTTTGGGATGTTGTTTGCAGAGGGTGCAAGAAACTCAGGGATGGTTTTGCGTGAAATGAATGATGAAAAACACCCCTGAAAGCCTCTGCTGGAAATGGTCCTCCTTTGAATGGGATGGTTGGCAGTGCCACCAGGAGTGGCTGCGCCTGGGTGGGACCTTCCTTCTCCCAAGGGCTCCCTTCAACCTGGGAGGCTTTTGAAGGACGGGCAGGCCAGTGGGGTGCCTGTCCCACCACTGTCTGTGGGGGAAGAGCTGTCACCACCATCAGTCCAGCATGTTGTTGCCAGGAAGCCCTCAGGGAAAAGGTACTGGGAAAATATTTCCCAAATAACATTTTTAGGCCCTTCTCAAGGGTGAGGAAAGGAGGTTCCTGCCACGCCACTTTGCTCCCCAGTGGGTGAGGCCCAGTGCGGTGGAGGGGATGGCTGGGGACAGGGACGTGTGGCGGCCCTTGGGGAAAGCAAACCCGGCGCACTCTGAGCTCTGCCGCAGAGCACGGGGCACCAGGGCCACCGGCCATCAATCATTTAGAGCTGTTAATTTTTAATGCGCAAAAATCTCGTTAAGTAAGAGGCCCGGCACGGAGCAGCGCTGATGATTAATTCAGAGCGTGACGCAGGAGCGCAGGAGCCGAGCGCCGCGCCGGGCTGCAGCGTGCGCCGAGGACCCGCTGCAGCGCTGCGGTCGCCGAGCCCCGTTCCCGCGCCAGCGCGGACGGGGAGCTGCCGCGCGCCCGCAGGTCTGCAAAGCGGAGCAGGTCGCGGAGCGAGGAGGGAGGCTGCCGTGGGACAGGTCTTCCCACGTGGCCATTGTCACATGTCACCGTCACACTGGAAGCCCCAGTGGGGCCCCGGATAAGTGATGCCATGGTGGCAAATATTGGTTTCCTCCCCGAACTGGCCAAGGCAGGGCAGATATTCCTGTCGGAGCAGCAGTGGGGGCTCAGGTGTCCCCTCTGGCCAAGATGCCCCAGCAGGACTGGGGTTACGAGACCAGGAGCTATTCCTTGCTTCAGGCATTGCAGCCGTTGGTGTCGGACCCCAGGACGTCTGGTGGCTTCTCCGTGCTGATGTCTCCTCCGATTCTGTGGGGCTGGGCCAGGCAGGGGAGAAACCCCATTTGCAGCCCGAAGCTCTGTGCCAATAATTGCATGAACGGAGACTTTTATAAGCAATGAAACCAGCAGGCAAAAACTTCTCGTGGAGCTGCAGCTCCTTTTCCTCCTTCCTCCCCGCGAGGAGGAGCAGAAGAGCACGAACTGACCTCGGGGAGGACGAGCCCAAACAAGAGACCATTAGCGGGGCGTGAGAAGACGAGCAAATAATCCATAAATCCTTTGCAGCAAGGCAGGGAGGAAAAGCACCCGCAGATAACTGAGGTGATTCAGGGCGTTTTGCTCCAGCCTTTGCTCAAACCAGCAGCGACTGGGGAGACAACAGGGTTCGCACCAGTAAGCGGGATGAGCTCATCGGCTGGGCTGGGGAAAGCAGGCTGGAGAGCACGTAGCCCGCGACATCGTCAAGTCGGCCAGGCCTTCTGGAAGGGCAGGAGTTTGGCTCAGCCCCGCGGGCAGAGCGAAGGGCCGGAGGCCGAGGGAGGCAGGGACGTGCTCTGCGGACGTCCCCGCGAGCCCCACCAGGAACCCGCCTCTCCTAACCCGCTGGTGTCAACAGCCGGCCGCCGATCCCCGCAGCACGCGGCTGTCCCCACGCCGTCGTCCCCGTGCAAGGGGCACGCGTTTCTTTAGTGCTAAAACGCAGCTGCCACGTTTCAGATGTGAACGGAGAAGGTGTTCCCTCAACTGCCGAGGCGTTACTCCCTTTGGGGCTGGTAATTGCGTTTCTCCGATGGATTCTTGAGCCTCCAGGCTTTAAGCTAAGTGTTTGAAGAGGTCTGTGCCTCATTCCTGCCTTCACGTTCAAAGGCAATTAATCTGGGGGATGTGTCATTTCAGGGGTTGCCATGGGATCTACCCTACCGGGAACCATCATAGACATTTTCAGCTTTGAACAACTTCACTTCTTGGTACTGAGTGCTGGAAACAGAACAGCAAGGGACTTTCCTGTTTTAGCAGAATACTTCAAGAAACTGAACACCTTGGTGTCTCCAGATGCCCCATCTGTCGGTGTTTCCCTGTCTTGTGCTCTGGTTGTGAGCTCCACTATGTCTGCAGGACCTCAGTGCAGGTTCTACACGTGGGTTTGCTGGAAAACTGGGGATGAGAAAAGCAACGACAATAGTCAGTGCAATTTTAGGAAACGTGGTAGCAGCGAAACAAGTTAAAAAGCAGTGAAGAAAGCGCGTTCAGCTGGAAGGCGGCGGCGTGGGAGTTCATAGCGGCGGCATGTGATGCCTCTGCTCTGCCCACGTTGCTCCAGCGGGCACGGCGACCAGGGGAATCAGCCATCCAGAGGGACAGGCAGGATTGCAGCGCAGTCCTGCGGATCCCCTCCAGGTTTTGGGATGCTTCCGACTCCCAGTGCCCCCCAGTGGAGCCATGGCCTGTCCAGCCAACGTGGACCCAATCCAGGCCCACCTCGCTGCTGGGACTGCCCTGTGTGTGCGGGGAGCCCTTCCCCAGCCCAGGAGGAAACCTGCTGCTCTGCACGAATGCAGAGCAATAAAGTGGATTTTCAAGTCCCCAAATTCCACGTGAGGCACGGAGGAAAGAGCGATAATGGAAGGGCTCCACTTTGGGAAGGGGGGAATCTTAAATAATTAAGAGAAACAGTGAGGTGGAAACAAATGTGCAGCGGGTTTGGGGCTCCCTGGAAGGAAGTGGAGATGAAAGGAACGGCCTTGCTACAATATTCATAAAGCTCTGACGGCGAAGGCAGCAGTGCCTCGAAGAAGGTTTAGCGAGTGAGCTGTTCTCCTCCGGAGACCCTGTGCACGGCTCCGGGAGGCCGGGGCTGCCTGCACAGGCGTGGGAGGACGCGCCTGGGCCCCGCGGTGCTTTTTACGTTTTATGGGGCAGCCGTGGGTCTCGTGGCTTCCTGCTAATGGTGCTGTGTCCAGGAGCGTGCCTCCATCCAGCCCGCGCCAGCTCTGCGGGGGGCTCGCTGCAGAGCCCTCCGGCACGCTCCGGGATCGCTCTTGCAGCCGCTGGGAATGACACCAAGGCGGCCTGACCGCTGTCGCTGCCAGCGGCGACCAGCCCCGGGCAGGACGTCGCTGGGCTGGTCGAGAAACGCCGGCGCCCTTCGGCCCCGCTGCAGCCCCCCGGGCCCCGGGCTCCGGGTCATCGCAGCCCCGGGAGGGCAGACGCAGCTCCTGGGCGGTCGGGGCCGTTTCTCGGGAGATCTGGCTTCATTTTAACATTCTGCACTTTGGACTTTCCGTTAATGTAGTGCAAAGAACTGGGGCACTTTCCACCTCCAGTGCATCCCCGAGTGCTTGCAGCCTGCGCTGCTTTGGGCTGCTTGTCTCATCCCGGGTAAGAAGAGAACCCCATTCGCACATGTCCCCCCCTTCCTGACACTGGTGAGGGAAAGGTGTCTCCTAGGGAAGGAATTGGCCCCAAACTGAGTTTTCTACGTGACTCCTCCATAAAACAGAGTCACGCAGAAAATCCTGCAAAAACTCTTATCTGTCCAGGGGAGATTCCTTTCCAGGAGCTTGCACCTGAGGTGGGCCCCATGAATCTGGATTTATTCCTGACATCCAGGATCCCATTGACTGCTGCCCCGGGGGAAAACATGTTTGGAGGATGTTACCGCTGGAGGCGGACTGCCCCGATGCGTCCTCCCCCTGAACTTGGAGCGTCCGGGGTCCTTAGCCCTGGCTACGTGGCTGATCGCCCCGAGGAGAAGCACAGAAGCTCTGATGAAACCAGTTTTGCCGCTGATCTTCATCACCTGCAACCAAGGCCAGGTAGCTCCACACCACAGGCTCCACTGATGCATGGACAAAACTGCCCGAATTTGCTGCTTTCCTCGCTCAGAAACCACAACCAGCTGGTAGCTCCTGCATTTTTTCTCTCCATGTGTTCCCAATTTTGGGGTGGACTTGGTTGGCACAGCCCAGCATTAAGGAGAGCCACGAACATCTGGAACATCTTTTAGAAATAAGAACCTAATATGCCTCGCCTTTTTCGGCTGCTGGGGACCCCAAGCTTCGGCTCGCGAGGGATTTCCGTTCCCAGCACGGACGCGGGGCGCTGAGCCAGCGACGGCGCGGGCGGCGCGACAGCCCTTCCGCGCGTTTCCCCGCCACCTCTGCGTCTCTTCCCGCACGCGGCTGCCCGGTCCGGCGCCGCAGACCTTCCTCCGAGCAGGATGCGGCAGGCCCTAGCCTAGCAGCGCGTTTAAGCGCGCGGGTCAGCGGCGTTCTCCAACGCGCCGGCACCTGCGCACGGCTTCAACCGAGCTGCGCTGACCGCTCCGTCCTGCGTGCCCGCTGGCTCCCGCAACCGCCTTCCCGAGCCCGCGGGCTCGTAAAGCGCCTCCAGCCAGCTCCTGGTTTGGAGCTGCTCCCTTCTGCGGAAATCCAGGCACGCCGCGGCCCTTCTCTCCCGGCGGGGAGGGGAGGTGGGCTCCCGGCTGGAGGCGCCGGCGGACCTTCAGTGCCGCCTTAATGCGAGGTCTGGCGCTGGCCCGCACAGCCCCTTCCTCCTCCTCCTCCTCCTCAGCCATGGTCTTGCTTGGCCCCTGGATACCCGACGTGGCGAAAAAGACCCGTCGCATCTTTCGGCTGCTGCTACGGTTACAAAATCTCGCGGCGTTTCCGCAGGAAACGAAGGGCAGAGCCCCGGGCGCCGCTCGGCTTCGTGATATGATTTATTTCTTTTTAACCTTCCCAGGGTGCCGGGCTCTGTCGCCATGGTTACTAACGGGGTCGGGCTGCTAACGAGGCTTCTCGCTCCAGCCCTACCCTGCTGCCTTCGCCTGGGGCCCCCTTCCTGCCCCCCTGCCAAGGCAGAGCCCAGGCGACCGGGGATCCCGAGACTTGCCGGCTAGGAAATCCCGCCGGCTGCCTCCCACCTTCTTGCTTTTATTGCTCTTCACGCTGCTCTTATCCAAAGCGGCCCCTCGGCCTCCCGGCTCCGCTAACGCCGAGCTGTGCCGGGGCATCGACGGAGCCGGGCAGCGAGAGACCCGGCTGCTTGCCCACCCTGGGGCGACGAGGGGCCCGGGCCCCGCTGCTGCCCACGGCGATGCCGCGGTGCTCAGGACCGCGGCGGCGTGGGGGTCACGCAGGCGCTGCTGGGCACCCGAGCGGGTCTGGCAGGGGGTCTCCGCAGCGAGGGGAGCGAAGGGTGAGGCTGCAAAAGCTGCTTAAAGGATTTGAATTCTTAATCCCCATTAGAAATTAATGTCCAAATCCCCGGAGTGGTGGCAAATCCCACCCCAGAACTTCATTTTTCTTAAGACAAGAAAGAACAAAAGCTGTGAGCGTGCAGGAGCCGGCAGGCGCGGGAGCTGGGCTGCCCTTTGCGCCCAGAGCCGCCCGCCAGCCCAGGCGCCCTACGGCACCGTCAGCCTTATTTTCCCTTTTGATTTTGGGACCCACTCAAGACAACCGAGTAATTTAAGGCTTTTGGATGAGAGAGGTGTTTCTGGGTGCAGGTGCTGGGGTGCCTCCCAGCAGAGAGGCCGGGGCCTGCTGCAAGAGAGGTGAGTCCCAGGTGGGCTTTGGGCCAGGCTGTGGGGCCAGCGGGGTAGATGGCATCTCCAGCAGCTTGTTTTGGTCCTTCCAGCTCCCAGTGATGGCTTGTCCTGCTCCACAGAGCTGTGCTGGAGCCACAGCATCTCCAGTGGCTTCCCCCACACGCAAGCATCGGCTGGGATCTCCCAGACCGATGTCCAGCGCAGGGATGTCTCTCCTGAGTGAGGCTGCTCCGGGTGCCTCACTCATTGCAGGATGGAGGCAACCAAGCTCGGACTTGGCAAGATGAATTTTGAAAAGCAGATAAAGCTCCCTTTCCACTTGGGAGAAAGAGGAAAGGGAGGAGCAGCATGCGGTGGAGATGGAGCATCCTGGCCACTTGTTTCTAGCTGTGGGGGAGCAGCCAAAGCTGCAACTGCTTTTTGCACAACACCTTTCCAGTTTCGAGGTGCCTCTGCCCAGCTGCTCCCAGGCTGTCCCTAGAGCTGCGCCCAGGCCCTTGGCATCGCCCGGGGGGACCTGGAGGAGGAGAAGCCAGGCAGCCCCCAGCAGCAAAGGCGACCTGGGTTCCCCACCCTGAGCTCTCCACAAATTGTCCCTTCCCACTGTTCTCCTGGTTTAATCACCATCCCCGAGGAGGGGTCTGGAGATCCCTCTGGGATACGTTCACGTGATGCATTGGGAGAAACGTCTGAGCTGAGCCCCACAGCTGGCGGGGAGAGGAGGCAAGCAGGAGCCTTTCCCTGGGGCGAGCGCAGGAGGGAGCCTCCCGCGCCGAGGACTCGGCCCATGGGGCTGGAGGACGCTCGCGGGTGGGCGCTCAGCCTGCAGGGAAAGCCCAAACTCGTGATATACTCACACCTCGGCTCTGTCCCCTGGGAACCCGCACGAGGACTTGGTCTTGAGTGTCCCAGCACGTGGCAGTTCTCACGCAACAAGGGTATAAAGTTTCTTCCAAGAAGCCAAAAGCGTGGGCGCGAAGCCCACCGCACGGCTCCCAAGCCCCGCTGCAATCTCGTTTCCTACCCGGGAGGGACAGCGAGGGGATCCCGCCCCAGTGCGATCTCATCCCTCCCCGAGCCGCGCGTCAGCGGCTTCCTCAGCGCTCTGCTCCCGGGCGTTTGGGAAGACGCTCCCCTCTTCTTTCGGTTCGGAGCAGCCGTTCTTCGGGAAGCCCCGCATTGCTTCCAAAGCGATTCCCGGCGGGCGTAGCGAAGGGCTAAGTTAATTTTACACGTGACTGATTTTCACACCTCTGCCGAAAGGCGTTCTCTCTCTCGAGGAGCTGTGCATACCACGTATAATTTGATTATTTGTTGAATGAGCAAGAGCAGGCAGCACAGAAACTGCGTTTGATTCCCGAACCATTGGAAAAGGCCGACGGGCTTCTCACTGGAGAAGTGAACTGAAAAGTGGATTTTCTCCCCATGCAGATACGACTGAATAAATATATCCGGGGGCGGGAGGGGGGTGTGAACTGCCAGCACTGAATTCGGTTGTTCCCTTCGTCAGCAAGGGTCACCGCTCACGTCGAAGCCAGTGGACAAGCAGAGGCGCCCAGGCCCGCGCCGGGCCGCCGGCGGCACGTCCCGCCGGCGCGGCGAGGGCGAGACGGCGCCGGGGCGGCGGGGACGGACGTGGGGCCGCCGGGCTTGCGCTGACCCCGCGTCCTCGCGGCCCGGGGCAAAAATCACGGCCGGTGCATTCAAGCGCTTTTCGAGGTCTTTTGCAAAGCAAGGCTTTAAAATATCCACCCCGGAGCGTCAGGCTGGAACTGCCTCTTAGATTCTCTGACGCAGTTCAAAATTAGAACAAACGTTTTCAGTTTCCATGTAAAATGAAGTTCTCAAATTCTCTGACAAACCGAGAGGCTTTGCTTCCCGGCGGATTACGGCAAGGCTTCCTCTGCGCACGAAAGGCTGCCTTTCAAACGCCAAACGGGAGGAATTTCTAAACAGGAAATGGTCTGGATTTGCAAAATTTGATTTAATTCGATTTTTTTTCAGCACTCGGGGAGGGCTGCTGACGACCCTGAGAAATTCGGAGCGAGCTTGGTGGCCCCGGCTCTGCCGAAACCGCGGTCCAGCCCCGCTCTGCGCCCCCGGCGCCCAGGAGAAGCCCCCTGGCCAGCCCGGCGCCGAGCCCTGCGGAGCGGCTCCCGCGCTTTCCGCATCCGCCCCCACGCGAGGCGGCGGGCCGGGGGCCGGCGGCGATGCCGGCGGGAGAGGGCAGACCCCTCCGGACGTCCCAGACCTCGGCGGCTCCTCGGGTTTGGTATAATTTTACTTGCCCGGGTGGTAATCGCAACCAACATCGTCGCCGCGATGGCGTGCGGGGGGGAGCCGGGCGCCGTCAGCCGCGATGAACGTTTAAACTCCGGTTAATTAACAGGTTCGGGCAAGACCAAACAAGAGCCGAGTCTCCTTGAGGCAGGCGACGGGCGAGCTCAACGCAGGCTGACAGCCGCCTCCGGGAGCCGGCGGGGCGCCGGAGCGGAGCGCGGGGGGAGCCGCTCGCTCCGTTTGCCGCCGGCCCCCCGGTCGGCCCCGCGCGGGATGGAGGAGGATGCTCCAGGTCCCCGCTGCGCGCCTGCCCCTCCGGGAAGAGGGATGAGCAGGTGCCTGCGGGCGCCGCGGGCTGCAGCGAAATGTCCTTTCCTCGCCGGTCCCGGGTGGAAAGTTCGGGCTCTGCTCTTCGGGTTCGAAGCCGGGATCTGCTCTGCAACCTGGGCTTGCTTCAGAGGTGGCCCCACATGAGGAGGTGCCACCATGTTCTTCCAAAACCACCAGGGAGGCCAAGGAATAAGCCCTTCCCCGAGCAGCGGTGGGTCGGGGACACCCGGAGAGGAACTGGGCCTTGAGCGAGAGGTAGTGTGAGGACAGTAAAGGAAATCAGAGATACGGGCAGGAAATAACAAAAGTGAGTCAGTGGAGAAACATGCAGGCAAGGGCAATTTTGGAAAAACTAATCTGCAAGAGATAACGTGCCTGGGATGGAGGAGCCTCAAGACCGGCAAATCACAAGGGAGCTGGAGAACCACGGCACAGAGGTGTCCGAAACTCCAGTGCCCGATGTGGGTCTCTGCACGTGTTTGCACCATGCTTGGCGACATCACCCAAGGCGGGTGGAAGGAGTGAGCGGCAGGAGTGGTGCTGAGCACCCACATTTGGCTCTTCTGGATAGCACATGGGCTCAGGACAGATTTAGTAGCTTCCAAACATTTCCGGAGCCCCTGAAATCCTGTGCTATGCTTTTATCCCCATGCAGACGGGACTAGCTGTGGTGCAGCCAGCCTGCTTTTAGTCTGGTGGAGATTAAGCTCTCCAGGGCCTAATGGCAATTCTTTTGGCAACCATTCAGCAGGCCTTAATCCATCTTATCTCCCCTCTGAAAGGATGAATTAGGCGCGTCTCCAAGTGATCAATGGGGAGCAGAAGTGACAGGAGCTCTAGCAACGCACAAGCTGCTGTGGGCTCCCTGGGGGTGCCCTACATCTGACAGAGAGGCCACGTAGCTGCAGTGCCACGGGTAAAGGCCAAAGCAATTTGGAGGCCTGAGAAGAGGCACCGTTAAAGGTCCCGTTGGCCAGAAACCCGGCACACTTTCCTCTGCACATCGGCACCTTCTCACGTTTCTCCCACTGAATATCCAGATGTTGGGATTACGGGTTGTGCCTGAATATTGAAGGCCTGAATTTCCTTGAGATTTGCTTGGGTATGAGCCAAGGGTGGAGTCTCATCTTCTTTGCACCAGGAGAGGCAGGCAGGACTTCTCTATGCTGGTTCCTTAATGGGAACAGGAGGAGATTGGTGCTGGGGGACAACGTGGCCCTGCAGTGACACATCTCTGCTCCCTTTGTGCAAAGGCTCCCATGACACCACCAGCACCTTTCCAATCCTTCCAGCCCGCTTGATACCCAAGGATGTCCCTGCTCTGACAGTCGGTATGTGAACTGGACTCATCTCAGCAGCCTGCAGAAGATGTCATGGCCATGGCCATCTGGCCCCTCTTTGACGAGGCTATCACTTTGCAGTCCTATGAAGCTGTATTCCCACTACCACTCTCGTGGTCCCGTGGTTGTGCACTTGCCATCTTCAGTTTGCCTGTTCACAAACTTTGTCAAGATGATGCTAATAACAACTGTGTTAATTGACTGTCTCTCCGAGCTCTGCATGATCCGTTTGGTCATTTTGGAGGGATGTTGTCACACTAACATAAACGAGGGGTGGCATTCATCTCCCTAGCAGCCGTCTGGAGCGCAGGACTCGTGTCTGAACCAGTGACCTGAGGCTCTCGCTGCTCGTCAGGGTGACCTATTCACTGTGGGCACGGGAGTCAAGGATGCCGCTTGGCTCAGCTCAGCGTAGACGTTTAGCAAGAGGAACCATGGCTCAGACCTCCGCCAAGCATGAAGGCCGTGGAGGAGGGGGCTTGCATAAGACATCTCCACCATAGACACCGAGAGGCAGAGAACCAGACCCCAGCCCGACTTTTTGCCCCCAAACTGCTGGCCATCACTGGGTTTTAGATGATTGCCCGTCACTGTGGCATCTTGCCTTCCCTCTGCTCCTTCCATGTGAAATCGCTAATGACGGTGAAATCTTCTGGGGACTCCGCAGAGCCTGAAATTTCCTGTTTTTCCAGGTCAAACCTCTGCTGGCAGTGGGCGTTTGGGGCTTTAATGTCTTCTCGGCCACATTATTCCTCAGCTGACAGATGGCCCAGCTTGCTCGCGCACCAGCCCGGCTGGGGGTCCGGGCCGCGGCGTGGCACCCGGGCTGGGTCTCACGGTCCTGCGGCTGGTGCGTTTGCAGGGTTGGGACCTGCTGGCGGACGCGCTGGTGGCGGTGCCACGCTCGCCTCCCCCGTTGCCAAAACCGGGTGCTCAGAAGGTCGCAGCACGGACTCTCTCCCCGTCACGATGAGACCTGAATAAGAAAACCCCCCTGGGGAAGGGCCAGCTGACGGGCTAGAGCTTTCCAGCCCACCTGAGTCACGGCCTCAGGCTTCTCCTTCCCGCGGCAGAAGCTCTGCTCTCGGGCAGGCGGAAGCGGGGGGCTGCAGTCCGCGGGGGAGCCGAGATCCCGGGAGCGTTCCCGGATATCGCACGGCTCACGAGACCGTTAAGGGGAGGGAGGATTTTTGCAGCCCGGCTGTTTCTGAGCCGCTCGCTTGACTTCAACGGCAGCTTTAGCGAGAGGGCAAAGCTTGGGAAGGGGGAGCTGAAGCATCGGGGAGCCGCTCGGGTCGGGTTGTGCCTCCGGAAAGGGTCTGGGCGAGGGGATCCCGCTCTGCGCCGGTTCTCCCGACTGCTGCTCCCGCGGGGCCGCGGCTGCCGTGCACGGCCGGGCAGGGACCCCGCGTGACGCGGGCCCCCGAGGTTTCTCCTGCAGCCTCCAGCGGTACCCGCGCGGGCAGGGGCAGCTCCCGAGCCCTCCACCGGTGCCAACGCGCTTGGCTCGGCCAGAGCTTGAGCTGGGCTCTCCCGGAGCGCGGAGCATCGCCCAAAGCTGCAGAGCAGCACGAGGGACCGATGGAGCCCGGGCGGCTGGACAGCACCGGCTCCCCGGTGAGGCCCCTCTTGGCGGGGGAGGAATGCTTTTGGTTTCCAGTTTCCTGTCAAGACCAGAAAAAAAATTAACCACACTAGGAAATGAGGGGGAAAAAAAAAAAAAAAAAAATTTTTTTTAAGAGGAAGAAGAATTTGTTTTGCTCCCGTGGCTTGCAGTGAGCAGCGTGCCCCGACCCTTGGCAGGTCTCCACAGCCCCGGCTCCTCTCGAGGGCTCGCCGCGGGTCGCGGGAGCGGGGCCGGAGCCAGAGCCGCCCGGGGGGTGCCGGCAGTTCGGGGCGAGCAGCCGTTGGGAGGCTCTGCACGCGCTCGGCAGCCCGGGCGGCCGGGATCTCACTGCTATTTCGGGAGCTCTGCGCCCGCGGCGCTGAAAACATCCCTCTGTAAACACAGGAGCCAGGCAGAGCCAGGGCCGGGCAGCTCCCGGCGGGCAGAGCCGCCCCGAGGCGCCGCCGTGCTCAAGCCCCCGGGCAAGGTCCCGCTTTCTTTATTTTTATTGGTTTTTTTTTTTGCAAAAAAGTGGCGGTTTAACATTAATATTCCTTAGCAGAATCCGTTTTGTGAAGCTCTTTCAATTTTTCAGTGAGCGCTGGTTGTTTCCCGTGTGTCATCGCTTCCACTTTGGCAGGAGAGCACCCGCAGGGTCTCCCGCGGGGACCCCCGGGCCCGCCAGGCCGCTCGGGCTCCCGCTGCCCAGCGGCCCGTTGCCTGCCGGCAGGGCGGACCCGACGGCTCTCGTGCCCCCCGATCCCAGCCCGCGTCGGGAAGAGGAGCGAGAGGGAAGAGCGCCGCGGAGAGGAGCCTTCCACCGGGGCCGAGCGTCGCTCCGGGCTCCCGGGACCTTGCCCTCGACCCAGCTGTTTGCTCGGCGCTGCGCGGAGCCAGCCCCAGCCCCTCACCCTGCTGCTCCTGAGTCAGCGTCCGAGACGGGCCAAAACAGCCCGTGGAAAGCTCGCCCGGGGCCGCCGGCCGGGGTGAAAGCCCGGCCGGCGCGGGCAGCCCCGCCGCGCGGCTCGAGCGCTCCGGCGCGGCCCCCCGAACGTCCCTCCCAACCTCCCTTTCCCGACCGCTCTCGGAGGCTTCGGCTGGAGAATTTAAGCCGTGTCTTTTGGTAGGTAAAAGCGGGGCGTTTCTCTGCTTGGCCCCCAAAGCTCCTGCTTCCTCGGGGAGAGGAAACTCCAGCTTGTTGCCGCAGTCACGCGCGACAAGTTAATTTGCTCTGACTTTGCAGACAAGGTCAAGGGAGGAAGGACTCCCAAAATAAGAGATTTTGGCTCAAAATGTCCAAGTAAGAGCCCCAGCGAGAGCCGCTGGCTGTGCTCCCGAGCCCCAGGACCGGGGCGGCAGGGAGCTCCGTGGGGCCGCGATCCCATCCCCGGGGCTGCTGCTGGAGCCGGTGCCCGAGCGGCACCAAAACACTTGGAGTCAAACAAAATCCCGTTTGATAATTCACTCTGGGGATCAACGAAAGCGCTGGGCACATCCCCTGCTCCCCACGAAGCTCTTATTTTACCCGGTGGATTCAGGGCAGCAGAAACAGGGAATTAAAGTTGAATTTGGCCCATGGTTTCTGGGGAGAAAAAGGCCAAATGCTTCCCCGCAGCGCTATCAAAGGGAAACATGTTGACTTTTCACTATTAGCAAGGCTTCGCTTTCGATCCCAGCAACAATTAATTGAAAAGCAGAGGGTGAAGCTGCTAGTTTTTAGGCAGAAAGTCGAGTGTCGCAGGACCTGCCTGTTGCTTTCCGCTGTAAACTTACACTTTAATTCTAAGCCGGGTTCATCTCGCTTCGGCTTCAGCCTCTGGATGCCCCCGTGTCTATTCCTGGCCCAAAGAGCCCTGCGCCAGCAGAAATCCCCTCTCCGCGTTGCATCACCGAAAGTGGTTGAACTCCGGTGCATGCTGTCTCCAAAGCAACAAGCAGCTAAAATTGGTAGAAAGTTTGATCTGAGCTTTTGCCAAGATTAATTTTTAATTGCTTCTAATTTCATTCTCTCTGGCTCCGTTTGCCAGGCCCTGCAGAAAGGTCGCAGCAGCAGGTGCAAGGCTGAGTCACCCGCGGTCGGTGCTGCGGCCGGCGCCACGGCCCTGCTCCGGCCAGCGTGGCCTGCGAGGAATTCGAGGCCTTCTGCTGGCAGCCTTCAACCAGGGCTGTGCCGTGACCCTTCAAGGGGTTTGAAATCGTTGGTGCCTGGAAAGATTCACGGGGGCTTTGGGGAGTTCCTGCAGGTTGGCTCCGTAGAGCTCCCTGTTTCGGACGTCCTGGGACGCGTGGTCCGGAGAGGGGCTTGCCCAGGGTCCCGTGGGAGCACGTAGGCTCAGCCCCACCGGCAGCGGGGCTCTGCCGTTGCTCACGTGTCTCCTCTACGTGGCCGTGGTGGGGCCTCCAGCTCAGCCAGCATCGCTGAACCCCGCTCACCTGCCCGAACGAGGATCTCGGCTCCCGCAGGAAACCCATGTGCCACCCTGGTGGAGAAGAAATTCAGCTTCTACATCCAGCCTCCGAAGCAGGAGCTCTGCTTCTCCCGGACCACGGCTTGCAGCCTGCAAGCGGTCGGTCAGCTTTTGCTTCTCTGCATTCAAGAAAAGAAAAAAACCACTCTCCTAGTGCAAGGATTTGCCTTTAAAACCCGACCACGTTGCAGCAGCCCTGCTTCCCATGCACACACGGCAGGCTGGGAACGTGCCACGGGCTGGGAGCCGGCCAGCCGGAGGGTGACCGAGCGGCGGGGTGTTTCTGACATAGAGGTATACGAGGAAGCCAAGAGGCTCCGTTTTCATTTGAGGAAATGTCTCTCTTCTCCTGGACGCCTGTCGTGCGGAGCAGGGATTAGGAGGCCACTTTCCCGGTGAGCTTCGTGGCTGCCGCCGGAGAGAGTGAAAATCGTCTGGTTCTGGCTTAGAGCCCCTGGAACCTTCCACAAAATCCCCCAAACACGCCGCGCTTATGCTGACCAAGCAAATATTTATTCAAATGACAAAGGTCACTTCTTCTCTTTTTGACAGCTATTTTTGTACCACGTACTAAAGTCCAAGGATAGCGGAGCTGCAGAGCCGTGCGTGACATGCTGAGGATGAGGCTCCATCCTTCGAGCCAGCTCAGGACATCGGAGAGGTTTCAGAGAGAGAAAATGGATCTGAGAAACGGCCCCAGGGCAGGAGTGGGGAGGACAGGGTCCTGGCGGCTCCCAGGAGCCGGGGGCACGCCGTGCTCCCCGTGCGGGTGCCGGCGCCGGCGCGCCGTGGGTCAGCAAGGCCCAGGGGCCGCACCAGCCGCCCTCCCGGGCTGCTCGGTCCTGCCCCACCAGTAAAGCCAGAGATGCTCGGGTGGCGAAGACCCTGGTGGCATCATCTTGAAAGCATCAAGTCAAAGCGGTGCCACCAGGCCTATGATTCCCGTCAGGCTGCAGGGATCGCTGGTTCCCTGGGTTCATCAACAGTTAAATTAACAATTTGGGTCACCACAGAGATTAATTTAACGTTGATTTTTCTTAGCACCTCAGAAAACTGGAAGATGCTTTTGGCCTAGGGATCTGCAAACGCCAAATACCCTCTGTGGTCTCCGGCCCCTCTGTGCTGCCTCTGCGCATCCTTTTGGCACAGGCTACCCGAAACCTGGGTCCCCGCTCAGGCCCGTGTCCCCTGGCATCTGCAAGGAGGCAGATGCGGCTGGGGGCTGAGCTGTGACGCTAACAGGTATCTTCTCCCAGTCCTCTCTGTCGTCAAGCCTCTGTGCGAGCAGCTCCTGCCAGCCGGGGTGGCTCGCTCCAGCGGCAGACGTAGAGGTCGGTGCCCCACGCAGCGCAGTACCCAGATTTGCTCCAAACAGAGGTGGAAAAAAAAAAATAAAAAACCCCACTGGGTTGTGGGCCACATAGAGAAGAACGTCGGCTGAGCCTGACCTTCACGATCCTGCAGCTGCTCTGCAGCTCCAGCCCAGCCCGCAAGCCCAGCCGAGAGGGATGTGAACCATGTTTCCGAGTGAAACGGTGCTTCCGTTCCCTGAGTTACAGGAATAGTTCATCTTGCAAGCATGCATTCCTGACGGTAATTCCTGGCTGGGAGCTGGTTCCTGGGCAGCTCCCTGGGTGTGCTCTCTTGGACTGTGCTGCCGGCCGTGACAGCATACGTGCAGCCCACGGTCTTGTTTCTTGGCTGAGTAAGCTTGGGGGTTTTCGTGTTTTTTTTTTTTTCTGAAAATACACCTTTCTTGATATTACAACATCCCCTTCTTTGCGTGCCCTGAATTTTACCCGAAATTCGGTTTTCCTTCAGACACCCTGCCAGTGCTGTTGGTGGGGTGTCCCCAGGGAGCCACATGTTGGGACAAGGAGTATTTACCGGAAACTGCTAGTGGACTTTCTCTGGTTGCCCCAGAGAAAATCCCAACGAGAGCAGAATTCTCCAGCGAGGTTTTGCGACATGGTTGTCTCTATCGTGACCATCCGTGGTCTGTCCTACCTGCCATGATCCTCAGATGTTAAACAAAAATCCTTCCAAATATTGAACCCACATAAATTCACTTGGAGCTTGGAGTGGAGGATCTAGACAGACCCCAGCTGGTTCTCGGGTCAAGGTGGCCACGGCACTGGAGGCAGATTCATGCCCCAAGCTGCGTCTACACAGGGTGGAAGAGGGAGACCACGAATCCATGCTCGTGGCAGGCTGGGAACACGCAGTGCAGCTCCATCACCTCTGTCTGAGGGGTGGCCAAGCATCCCGGTGCCCTTGCAGCCCTCGGAGGAAGGAAGCGAGCAGCTAGAGGAACACAGGCAGTGTTTCAGGTGGACCGGACCACCCAAGACCCAAGGTGGCACACAAAGTCCCTGCACTGGGGAGTTTTGTCAACCTGGCTGTGCTCGGAGCTGCCTGGGGAACTATGGAGGAAGAAAACCAAGTGCATGACCTTGCAGCTCGTCTATTATGCATGAAGCCCTGCCCAGAGCGTGGTGGTAGCTTGTAGCAGCAAATTTCTTCTGCTCCTGATATTTTTTTTTCATTAGAAATCCTCTCCTTGCTACCAGGGCTCTTTGAGGACTCGGTGTGTGACTGGACCATGGACACACAGAGTGTAGCAAGACTTTTTCCCCTTTGGAAAACACAGTTTCTCCTAAAATAAAATATTATCCAGCCAGGGGTGTTGATACACATGGTTTCTTAAATGTTTTCCAGTTAGGAGAAGCGAAACCCAAAGCCGTGATTTTGAAGCAATATTTCAAAATGCAGACTGCAGCTTTCAGTTTGAGATGTTGAAGTCAGTGTGTTCCATGATCTCATGGTGTCACTGGTAGCTGCAGCTGTTTTGACATCGTGAGTCACTTTGATGGGAAATGTCCTTTTTTAATTTAATTTAATTTTATTTTTTATATTTTCTGGTTTCTGGGCTGTATTCAGGATTTCACTTTTCTCGATGTTTTACAGTGAGGAGGCAGTTGCCAAGCAGGCTGATGATTTCTTGGGATCTGGCTTTTTTTTCTATGGATGCCTGTTTATCCTTACTGCGACCAGGAGGATTACTAGGTGCCAAACGCACGCAGCTCCAAGGGCCACATGCTCAGCGCCTGACAGGTGAGGTGGTTCAAAGAGAGCATCTTATCTGAAAGCTCAGACACAGACTTTGACCTGCTTCAGATTTGTCACCGTCTGCAGAGCAAAGTCCCACAGATTGAAAAATCCATCTATACTGGGGGGGAAAAAAAAAATCCCACCACATTGGTTTTTCTAAGAGAGGAAAACTAAACCAAGGTTGTTCTATCCCAGCCACAGCCAAGCAGAATTGCTTTATTGCCATATGCTCCTTCTCTTGGCTGTGCAAGGGAACATAAGGGAAAGCCTTGAAATGTTCTTCTGGTGGGAGATATTTATAGGCTGGCTCTGTGCAAAGGCACAGAGGGCAGAAGCCTGGATGAAGGTTGCTGTGAAACCGGTCTGTCTACCCTATTGCTTCTACGGGCAAGCCGCGGTGGCTGCAGTGCTTCGCGGGGCTCAAGCCCAAGGAAGCGAAGCTCTCTTTAAGATGTATCGTCCCTGCGCTGGTCCAGGCAGCAGGACGGCCTGCACTCAGCTCCTGGCCCGAGTGTCTTGGGGGAGATGCTGGCACCTGGATGTGCTGAGTGCCCACAGCTCCCCAAGGCTCTCAGGGTGACGGGTCCTGGGGTCAGGGATGTCCCCAGGCCTCGTATCTGCAGGTATCCCCAGGCCTGATGCCTCCTGCTTGTGAAGCCAAGCCTCGCACTGGAGATGAGGGCTCCTGTCCTGTCCTGAGCTGGGGAGAGCTCAGATCCTCCCGGCAGGCAGGCAAATGCTCCTTTTGCAGCTGAGGAAACTGAGGAACAGCTGAGATCACTGTCAAGGCATGGAAACGAGCCCAGGACTGTAAACGGGGCCAATCCCCAACCCGTATCTCCCCGTCACTGTGGCTCCGCAGCCCTCCCATAGTCCGGCAGGCTCTCAGACTTCACCTGCAAGGCTGCGGGGAAACTATTTGTGGAAATTTTTATGCTTTGGGGCATTTTCATCCCTTCTTTTTAAAGAAGGTTTTCACCAAGAAAAGAAGAAAACAGATAAATTTAAAACCGTATTTATATACCCATTTGGAAATTGCTCACAGGGAAGAAAGTCTGTGCTCAGTCACGTTGGTTCTTCACTCCAGCAGAGCCTTTGCCATCTCTTCCCGTCACCTTGCCAGCGTGAGCGCTGACCTTCTGCAGCTGAGGACGGTCAGAAATATCCCCACTTCTGTGACACATCATGAGACACCCAGGCACCCCTTTGCACATCGCTGTACAGGGGTAAGGTGCAGCCTCCGGAGAGCTGGTGCTGAGAAACGGCGCGGTGACCTCGCCTGGTCCTTCAAGGAGAGCCGTGAATCTCTCCCTGTGGCTTGGCCGCTGGAGCAGGCCGAGAAGCCAGACTTACGCCACGTTACTCATAAAGCAAACAGGAAGCTGCTGGGAAGAGGTTTGGTTCTGACCTGGACCTTTCAGGACTGTGCCCGAAAGCTTGTCTGTTTTTTCCAGTGAGTTGGCTGCTCTGCTAAGGAACATCCCCCTACCTGCGGAGCTGGCCTTGCCTTCTTCCACCTGAGGCACCACAGCCCTCTCCTAAAGGCATCCTGAGTCAGCAGTTCCTCCGCTGGACATGGGAAAACCAGAAGTGGCCTCCTGAGGATGCAGGAATTCAGAGACCAGCAGGTCCCTCAGCAGATGTCACTTTTGAGACCGCTGGGTGCGACGGACTGGATCCAGTGCCAGCCTCACCCCCGCCCTGGTGTCGGCTCTGCGTTACCAAGACTAGCTCTGACCAGCTCGCATCATCCCTCACTGTGTCCAGATACTGACAGTGTCCTGAAGAGGTGGGGACCTGCCTGGCAGCACCGTCGAAGGAGGGGGTGGCTGCAGACAACCTCATGAGCAAAATGAGTGATGAACAAGGCATGTGGAAGAGCTCTCCAGTCACAGCAGCACTTACTCATCAGTTACCCTGCAGGGTGGCAGACGAGTGCAGTTCCCTGGGTGCCAGTGCTCCCACCCATCCCGAATGTCCCGGGCTGGCTAGTAACCTTTCTGGGCAGCAGAAGTGACTGTGAGGTTTCTAAAGCAGCACAGCCAAAAAGACCTTTGTGCCACGTCAGCAGAACCAGCTCATGAGGGTTTCTGCCAGCAGGATGAAGGGGTCACGGACACTGGCAGACACCCACTGATAACCAGCAAGCGGTGCCAGAACCGCCTCTGTTCTCCATCCCGGAGGAGGGCTCGCGGGGCCGGGGGGGAACAGAGGGCCCGGCCGCGCCACGGACTGCGTTCGCTCATGCTCACTGCTGCAGTTGTCTTCTTCCAGCAGCTCTGGACAGCTTCCTTCCAGAAAAGGCAAAGGAGATGAAAGGGCTTTCAGAAAACATCTAGGGAAATCTCCTGCCACTAATGCACCGTGGAGCCAGCTAAGGACTTCTCCAAAGCCCCCACACCTGGTGCTGGGCAACGGTTGCTAGTAGGAGGGAAGCCACTGTAGTCCCTTTGAGAAACAAGAGCCCAGACATGCATTCCTTTGGTAAAAAAGCTCTTTTTCTGAGGAAGCCTGAGGAAATGATGGCTTCACTGTGCTTCTCCCAACCCTCTTTTCCAAGTCAGGCCGAGCGGAGGGCACACCACCTGCAGCTAGCAACGTTTTGCCCTGGCAGTGTGGCCGAGGCCCTGTGCGCTGCAGCATGCCGTAGTCAGGCTGAGCCCAAACCCCTCTTCAGGGGACATGCCACTTCCGAAAAATAAGCTTGCTCAAAGCAGACTAACTTCATTGGAAACAGTTAGACCCTCCAAAAAAGGTTTTCCTCGCTTCCCAGTTATACTGATTAATGTGGAGTCCTTCATGTCATCAGATGATCTGATGAAAAAGACATCAAGATCGTGGACAGGCTGAACACGTTCACCTCGGCCAGCCTCCCTGCCTACTGGGTGCAACTATTTCCTTCCAAAGACCAGCAAAAAAAATGGTCTTGCACAGCATGTAGCCCAGTCCTCTATGCACAGCCTGGAGAGTAAACCAAGGGCAAGGCGCTCTGATGTGGAACGTCCCTCTCGGGAGACCTGGAGCTCCCTGCATGAATGAGCTGCAAGCACAGCCAGCAAGAGCCAGTAATTCAAAACGCATGTTGTTTAAATTGAAAGATGACTGTAAAAATAAGGGTCTGATTTCTCAGGCTGCCAAGCCTCCCACATTAACCGAAGACCTCTGATTTCCTGCCTTCTGGTGAATGTGACCTTCTACACAGTAACCTTAGAGCTCTCTGAGGAGCCCTGGAGATGGCAGGAAGAGTAAAGGGTAGCGAAGGCTTGCATAGCTTCCATTGAGCCCCGCCAGGAAAATAAGGGGACTGGCTGGAATGAGAGTGTCAGCGGCCTTTTATGTGGGCTCTTTATTTGACCGTGAAAACTGGCTTCCTTGCTCCTGACTAATGGGCCATGAGAACCTCCTGTAGTTAGGAGAACCCTAGGTCGGCAACAGCCGAATGCGGCCAAGGCTGCAACCTCCACCCTGTCCCCTGGAGCCTATAGGTGACGTTACAGACTTGGGTACTGATTTCTGGCAGTTGTCACCGAGCGCTCATGGGTCTCACTTGGGCTGCCAGCAACCTACCCGAGGCTGCTTTGCTGCACACAGCAGGGCTGCTGGCAGGGGAGGCTGGAAGAATGAAGATGGAAACGGAGCCGGTGGGACATCACCGCGCTCACCGTACATCTGGGCCTTGCTGGAGATGGAAGGCTGCAAGGGATTTTCCGTGGGTTGCTCCTGACTTACCCTGCTTGGAAGTTAATCTTCACTCAAGAGGAAACATCATCAAAAGAAGAAGCCCTTCTGAACGGAGGGGTCCCTGGCCCCAGGGAAAGACAGGCCGGGGTGCTCGGCCAGCCCGGGAACCCGCCAGAACCGTTTAGCCGGCAGAGCCGCGTCCTGGAGACGTGTGGTGTATAAACCAGTCCCGTGACCGGGTTTGACTCGAGACCAAGCCCAGGCCGGGGTGCCCAGCTGCAGCCAGGCCTCCTGCCAGTGCCTGCCTGGGCGCGACGTGCCTGCTGCGCTCACGCTGGGAGGGAGGAGAAAATTCCCGTTGGAAGTGCCCCAACCTCCACTGAATCAGGAATAGTTGTTTCTTTTAAAAGAGCTAAATTTATCCTTGAAACGGTGATGGACTAATTCACTCGTGCCCTATTCCCTTTTATTGGAGTCGCCCGTACGTTTGCTGTTGCTAACAATAAAGCAAAGCTGTGACCAACCTTCCTGTAAATCGGCGTCTCTCCCGAGCCTCCGGGTGACGTGAGCACGGGGCTGAGCAGCTGCAGGAATTTATCGGAGTCGGGATCGCGCTGAACTTTCGCCCGGTGACCTGCCGGGTCAGCGTGGGGATGGAAGGAGCGGGATGGAGAAAGGCAGGGAACAAAGAGGCTCGTCGCAGCCCCGCGGCACCGCGCGCCCCGAGCGCCCGCCGCTCGGCGGGCGGCCCGCCGGCACTGCAAGGCGCTGGCCTGCTGCCAACGCCGTTTCGAGTAGCTGCGGGGGGAGCCAAGGGCCGGGGGGGGGGGGGGGGGAGGGTTGCATGGGAGAGAAGGTGTTAGAAACAAAACGCGAGTGACTCATCCAAAGTTGCTTCAGCAGAAGAAATACGGGGGATGAAAGATCTCGTAGCAAAGTGAACTCCTCCCTCTGCCCTCAGATCCCATGCGGGAGGTGGCTATGGGGATGAGGGGACCCTGTGACTGCAGAGGGACCCCCTCCCCCCCAAAAAAAATAACTTGCTCTGGAGTCTGCTCTTCTCTCGCCGAGGTCCTGCTGGGACCATGGAGTTGACCCTGACTGGGCATACCCCACTGGAGCACACAGAGACACGGCTAGGGTTGTCCCACGGCCAGGGCACCTTGCTGCTCCCTGGGGTGCTCAGGCGTCCCAAAGGCTTCCAGGTCTGGAGGGCTGGGACACGGTCCTTGTGGGGACCCTTCTGGGGTCAGCATCCTTGTAGGGTCCCTTCTGGGGACAGGAGGGGTCCTTGTGGGGACCCTTCTGGGGACAGCATGCTTTATGGGATCCCTTCTGGGGTCAGCATCCTTGTAGGGTCCCTTCTGGGGACAGGATCCTTGCAGGGTCTCTTCTGGGGTCAACATCCTTGTAGGGTCCCTTCTGCAGAGAGCACCCTTGTGGGGACCCCTCTGGGGTGGACCAGCTGCACAGGGGGGAGAGGCCTTTGCACCCCCCCCGAGGCTGTGGGAAGGGGACAGCATTGCCCCCGTTCCCGGAGCAGGCGCCAGCGCTGGGGTCCTGCTCCGTGGCCAGCACAGGGATGCAGCGGCCAGGGCTCCCAGCGGCGGAGCCGATCGCGGGGCGCCAGGCGGCCAGGAACACGTGGGGATTTCCGAAACCGAAGCCCGTTTCCGTGCAGGACAGACCCGGGCTCCCAGTCAGCACGGAGAAATGCACCGCGAGATAAAACCGCTTTGGACAGTCCATTTTAAGCTCTATTTAAGCTTGAGTGCGTCTGACTGCAGACAACACCTTTCCATTAACCCGTGGTCATTCACAGCTCTGGTGCCTTGGGGAAGTTTTCATTTTCGTGTGTTAAAAATTCATATTTCTCAGGGCAAATTGGACATGTCTCAATAGGAAAATACATCCAAAGTAAAATGCATAAATCATGCGGTTTCTGAACAGGCCTCTGCATCTTACATGAGCTCTCTCCTGTCTCGGCACAGACGCTGCCAACGCAGAAAATAACTAGTGGGAACACGTTTGCTTCGGTACCCTGCCTAACCCCGGCGTTTCCCAGGCCGCTACGTGGGGCAAACCGCTGTTGGGTAACTCCAGGGCAGGCAGCTGAGTAACACAGAGGATTCATTTAGCCTGACGTCCTTAACCCGGAATGATAGTCAACCCTTGAAACTGTGTTTCCCTGTTTGTCCCAGTGACTCGAGTGTTTTGTGTTGCCTGGGCTGGAGGGCTCTCGAGACGCCGCTGGGAATCCAGCGTGGGCACTCCAACCTCTTGCTCTCCCGGCGCGGCTCCTGCCAGCTGTCATTTTTCTGGGATGCCAAAAAAATGCAGCAACAAGATAAAAAGATGAAAGAATTTTTCACGTTTTCTGGGGGCGGGGGGAAATCCTCTCTGGGAATTTTCAGCAGGGATCGGTGCTGTTGGCTGGCCCAGAAATGCTGCCTAGGGGTGACACCCGGCAGCAGAGCTTGGAAACCTGGATGCTGCGGCTGCCCCTCCAGCACCCACGGGTGAAGCTGCGGCCTGTGTGGTAGGGTGCCCATCACCTACCTGTGCAACATCTAACAGGACCTGGAGGCCTCTGTCTCTTGCCCCATCTCCTCGCGCTGCCCCTCGGGGCAGGGGAGCCTGGTGGTGCCGCGGCGCTGGCTCAGCCTTGCCCACCCTGCAGCGGGGCGACCCCGCCAGCCGCCCTCCCCAGCACCATGAGCTGTCGTGTCCCCATGCCTGACGTGTCCCCGGGTCCCCCCACGCGACAGCAGCAGCGCAGAGGGCCTGCTGCAAACCTCCCAGCTCCACCAGAAGAGGCAATGACAGCAATCTGCAACTTTTTGTTGTCCCCCCCCACCTTCAGCGCTTTTTATTTCCTATCCATGATTTTTTTTTCCATTCTTTTCTTTTTTCCTCATTTGGAAAATAGTTCTGACTGTGGAATAAATGAGAAACCAACGCCAGAGCAGGGAAAAGGGGGGCTCTCGGGCTGCAGTGCTGGTCCGAAGGGCAGGCTGTTTCCCAAATTCCTCCTTCCCCACCTCCTGCCCCTGTAACTCCTCCCTGCGCGGTTGGGGCACCGCGAAGCCTCAGCCTCTCACTCGCCCCTTCCGCGAGAAGCAGCTTGTGAGCGCGGCTGGGAGACGGGCCCAGGGCCAGCAGAGCAAGAAGCTGCCGGTGTTTGCTCCTAAGGAGCCTCCTATACCTCTGTGCATGATCACAGCTACACCAAAGAGATGCTTCACTCACTGCAGCAGATTTTTTTATCCTCCCAAAGGGAACGCATGGGAAAGCCTGAATATTAGCTACCTGCTCAGGCACAGGAAAACCAGTCTGGCTGATGGAAACATGTGCACACATAAACCTGCGCAAGGCTGGGTGCCACGGGAGCAGCCGAGCTTGAAAATTAGCTCTGTAAAGCCACAGTTAAATGGTGCATCTCAAAAACAGCCTTGGCAAAACTCAGCTGCGAGCGCTCTGGGGCTGGGCAAGGAAAGCCGGATCCGAATGTCAGCCCGCTGCTGGCTGCACCGGCAGCTGGCACGGGGACTGCTGGAAGGGCAAATCCCGCTGCTGAGCACGCTCGGACAAAACGAAAAGGGTTGGCCCCGAGAGCTGAGCAGCCGGGCCGTAGCCTGAGCCGTAGGGCTGGAAACAGCGCGGCCGGGATTGGGGCCCGGCTGCTGCGGTCAGCGTGGGGCTGCGCGGAGAGGAGCTCGGCCGCGAGCTGCCCGTGCAGCCCTCAGCCCGCGCGGGCTCCGCAGGAGCCGGACATGCGCGCAGGGAACAGCGGGCGGTGAGAAGCGGGGACTTAGCCCCCGGGGACGGTGCGGGCGAGAGAGCGGCTTGCTGCTCTAGGATGCGCTTTGTGAAGGAGGTACCGAAAAGAGCCGCCCAAGCGGCCGGGCAGCGGGAGGAAACGCCTGGCAGGGAGGGAGCAGAAGGGCTCCATCTGTTCCTATCCGAGCAGAGCCGCGAGCGGCTTCGTCGTGGTGCCTGAATTCCTTCATGGGGGAAAAAAAACAGTAACTGAAAATTTCTTTAAGCTGGTGGAAAATAGTGAGACAAGAGGGAAGAGCTGGTATCCGAAGTCAGATATTCGCAGATGAAATAAGGCGCACATTTTTGCATAAGGATGATGGTTTAATCCTTAGGCGCGGGAGGATTTTGCCATTCTTTGCACTCTGGAAGACTGGCAGCCTTTAGAGGAGCAGCCGTCCCCAAACCTGAGCTTTCGGCACGGCAGAGGTGGGAATGACTGTGCACTGGCTGCGCTAGCCGTTCGCTCCCACCCGGACACCGGCCAGGCTCACGCGCTACACGGGAACAACCCGCACCCCAACACAGCACCCTGCTCACCCCGTGGGTGCACGGAGCAGCTGGCTCCGAGCGCCTGCAAGCTGGGAGCCCGCCGGGCTCTGCCAGCTCCTGGGCAGTGCTGGAGCCCTGTGCCTGCAGCACGCACCCGCCCCAGGGCCGGCAGCACCCGGCGGGACCCTGCAACCGGAGCGGGCAAAACGCTCCAGTGCCTCCAGCAGCCGGGGGGGGGGGGGGGGGCCGCAGGGCACCCTGCGCTTACAGCACACACCCACCCGGGGCCAGCAGCACCCAGTGGCGAATGGCCTGGGCCTCTGAGGGGCCCCTGAGCCAAGGCGGCGGGAGGACTGGGGTGCCCCACCGCGGCTGAGCAGCACCCCCGGGCTGGGGGCTCCGCAGGGCTTGTGCTGAAGGGAGGGAGGGGGGACAAGCGGTGGGGCGCGGTGGGGACGGGGCCGTCCGGGGAGGCGGGGGGGGGGTTGGAACGGGCAAGGGGCGATCGGCTGGCGGCAGCGGGGGGGGGGGGGGGGGGGGGAGCGGGGCGGCGCCGGGGAAGGGGGCGAACAAAGCGGCGGCGGCGGGGAGGGAGGCGGCGGCGGCGGCGGGGCGGGCCGGTCCCGGGCCCTCCCCGCCTCGAGGCAGCGCCGGGGCCGCTATAAAAGGGGCGGCGCGGCGGCGGGGCGAGCGCTCGGTGCCGGCTCGCCATGCAGCTCGCCGGGGCAGCGCTGGTGCTGTGCGCCGCCGCCGCGGCGGGCATGGCCGTGGCCGTGGGAGCGGGGCCGGGAGCGGGGCTGGCGCGGCCCGTGGGCGAGCGGCGGGCGGCGGCGGCGAGCAGCAAGGAGCGGCGGGCGCAGTTCGCCTCCTGGGACGAGGTGAACGTGATCGCCCACGGGCTGCTGCAGCTCGGCCACGGCCTCAAGGAGCATGTGGACAAGACGAAGGGGCAGATGCGGGAGCTGGGCAGCCGCCTCAGCGCGCACAACACCTCCATGGGGCGGCTGCTGCGCCAAGCCCGGGAGACGCAGGAGCAGGGCGAGCTGCTGCGGGCCAGCGTGCGGGAGCTGGAGGGCCGCGGCCGGCAGCTCTTCAACCTCTCCGAGGCGCTGCGGCAGCGCCTGGAGGAGGTGGCGGCCGACAAAGCCGAGATCCAGGGCCGGCTGGAGCAGCTGGAGGGCCGCGTCCGGCAGGCGCTGCAGGCGCGACCCTCCGAGAACCAGAGTGCCAAGGACCTGGGTGCGCTGCAGGTGAGCACCCAGGTGGGGAGGGGATCGGGGGGACCGGAGTGGCCCCAGTGTGTGGACCCGACCCACCCGGGAGCATTGGGCATGGCCAGGGGGGACCAAGCCCCAGTGCACCGGCTGCAGCCCGCGGGGACCGGGAGTGTCCGGCTGGGGCGGGGGGCGGTTGCAGGTGGGGCTGCAGGATTCACCTCTCTTTCCTGCCCCCCGTCTCCCTCGCAGACCCTGATGGACGCGCAGAACTCGCGCATCGAGGAGCTCTTGCAGAAGATCAAGCAGCAGCAGTACAAGCTGGACAAGCAGAATCTGCAGATCAAAAGCTTGCAGAGCAAGGTGAGCGCCTGCCTTGCTCTGCAGCATGGTGCCCGTGGCATGGGGGGACAGCAGCCCTGTCCTGCATGCCGTGGGCCTTTGGGACCCCAGCCCCATGCAGCTTCTCACAGCCCAGCTGGCACCTGGGCTTGGGCAGAAGTAGCCACAGAGCTGCTGTTACCTGCCTTGGAGGGCTCTGCAAGAGGCACAGCCTCAGTGTCTTGGGCAGTCCCTGCGCTGCAGTGTTGCTGCAGGAGTAACGAAAGGCTGAAACTGGGAACTTCTTGAGGCTTTAGGCAATGAAATGTGAGGAATTAGTGTGTGGGAACCGAGCCTCGCTGGGCTGTTGCGTTTTGGTTTATCTGCAGAATAAACTCATTAGCATGGATGTGAAAAAACAGTCACTCCTGGCTTTGCCAGCCTCAGATGCCTCCTATTTCATGAGCTTTCTGGCTAGTTTCAGCCCTAGCTCTGGTCTGACCGCTGTAGCATCACCTTGGTCACAGGGGAGTGGCTGAAGCTTTGGCCAAACAGCTCTCCTGAGCGGAGCTAAAACTGTTCTGACTTGCCCCCCCTTTTTTTTTAACCTCAGGTCAATCTACTGATCCCTTTACATCTGAAAGACAACAAAACTCAGTCTCCAAAGTGGAAAATAAACTTGAAGAAAAGCCTCAGCCACACCAACCAAAGCCAGAACGCTAGTGTGGAGTCTGTGCTGCCCCTGAGTGAGTATCTGCACGTGCCACCCTGCTTTTCCTTGCTGGATCAAACCAGCAGCAATTTGAACAGTCCAGAAACAAATGGTTCAGTTGTCCTGATTCAGGATGTGAGATTTGCTTGCAAGACCAGGGCTTGGGAGTTTGGCCAGAAGTGGGGAGAGCTGGAGCATGGGCAGGATCAATCCTTCTGGAACAGTATTGGCCCAATGGGAGTTTAAGGATTTAAGAGGGATTTTTCTGCCTGACATCAAGAATGCAGTCAAAAACAAAGACATTCTGCTAGAAGGTATTTCCCAGAGAGGATTGGGACTGGCAGGTGTGCGGGGGCTGAATGGTGGAAGGAAAGGAGGATCTCTGCTCTCTGCAGATAGGTCTTGTTCGCTGTCCTTACTTCTGTCAGACACAAACTGCCCCTCAGTGTGTGCCCTCCCAGAGGACGGAAAGGGTGTGCTGGACCATGAGCAGATAGCTAGATCCTAATGCATCTGTCTGCCTTGGTGCATGCTTGGGCCCTGTACCTGGGGAGACAAGTATCCCAGCTCTCGCTGTCCTTGGAGAAAGGACACTTAGCTCCAGCAAACACCTGGAGAGTGAAGGCATGGAGACGTGCAGTCCTGGGAAACCTGTGCCAGAACGGGGAAGTGGTTATTTGCGTCCGGAGCCTCTGGCTCTGACTGGAGCATCTTCTTTGGCAAGTGGGATGGAGAAGCTCCTGTAGAGTGAAGGGGGAGCGGAGCAGCCCAGAGCTAGTGGCTCCGTGGTTGTCTCCAGCTGTGCTACACCCTGCAGCCTCTCTCCCAGACAGGAACTTGCATTCCCTCTGGGTTCACTGGCCAGGAGCAGCTGCTGTCATGTTATGTCAGCTAAATCACAGCGCTGGCTCTGGTGGCCAGGGAAGCGTCTGTGCAGCTGTCTGGGGATGTCCAGTTCGAGCCAAACAGAAACTGAGTAGGGTGAGGAGGTGCAGGGAAATCCTGCCCAGGGCTTAACTCGGGGATAGCTACAGGGAAACACATGGTTGTTTGTATGTGCTGCCCAGAGCTGTCATCGTGGTGCCTGAAAGCTGCATTGGCAGAACAAAGAGCCACAGAGTCAATGCAGATAAGGAGAGAGGTGGAACATAGTGCTCCAAAATCCTCGTGGTGCTCAGCTCGGTGGGGCTGGCCAGCCTTCACGGGGCTGTGGTGAGGTTTCTGTAGGCCAGAGCAGTGTCTGGCAAGCTGGAGAACTGTCTGAGAATTGTTTCTCCCCAAGCTTCTCCCAGCGGTTGCCCTTGTGCTGCTCTACTCAGACCTGGGTTACGCTGAAAGCCGGGTACCTGGGCATGGGCTAGGGTCTTCGCCGGTCTCTGCAGCGAGCGGCTGCAGAGGGAGAGTGTGAGTTTTCAGTACCTTCTCGTGCCGTGCTGTCCGTGTCCCATGCAGACCCATCCGATGGGCAACCCGGAGCGTCCGCAGCGAGCCGGGCCATCCCGGCTCCGCAGGATCAGCGCTTCCACCCTGCTAGGCCAAGCTGTGAGCTCCCCCTCTCTTCCCTAATCCCCGATGTTGATATCGAGGAAAGAAAACAAATTGGCTTCCTCTCATTACCAAGTCGAATGAGGTTTTTCTGGCAGGTCTTAAAGCACCGAGCACCCGTCGTGGGGCCAGCCCCGTGCCCCCCGCCTGGGTGGCTTGCGGGCTGCAGCCACAGCTGGCAATAGCGGGGAAGGCTTGTGCCGGAGGCTGCTCCCTGCCCGTTGTCGGGAACGCGCCGGCACGGCCCCGGGGAACGGCAGTGACCTCTTCCAGCAGCCTTTTCAGAAAGACCCTTTTATTTGCATCCAGTGAAACACAAGGGTGTTTTTTTTTTTTCCAGGCCAGAGATGGCACTGGGCCAAGCATGTGAAAGTTGAAGGCTTGACGCAGCCTGCAGAGAGCGAAAGGTTTAATCACTTGCAGAAAGAGGATCACGTCTTTAGGCAGAGCCTGTGCTGTCTGGCAGCCGGCCGAGTAGGGGAAGGGTAAAGCCCCGCTCCCCCCGCGGCGCTGGGACGCTCCGAAATAAGGGGGCTGGGGAGGGCGAGGAGGAGGAGGCGACGCGAGCGGCTCCCGGGCGGAGGAAGTAAGGCGCAGCCAGGCGCGGGGTTAATCCCGCGTTGGGCACCTCTCGCGGCTCTCGTTCGGTAGATAGGGTGCCATGCCCCGGGGCAGCTCCAGGAAGCCTTGCTGATGTGAGCCCTTGCCTGGCTAAATTCAGGGGGAGGGGGCAGACAGACACCCCGGGCCGAGCGGCCCCCAGCGCTTGCTGTTCGGCTGGTGCCGTACGGATGCGCGACGCGAACTGGAACTAGCGAGCGTGTTCCTCGAAGAAAAACACTGAGCGGGGGCTGTTCGAGCAGCTGCATCTCGTTCAGCTGCTTGAAAGTCCCTGCTAGCACCGGGAAAACACAAGAGATAAGAGAGCTGGGAGCTTGGCCGGAGCCCAGAAAAGGAAAATAAACCGAGCGGGGAGCGGGGCCGGCTTGTGCACGCCAGGGCCGCGTGGCAGAGCTGCGCATCAGCAAGGGCGCCCGGGCACCGTCCCAGCAGCCGCTCCGAGATAAGGCGGAAGCAGGAGGGAAGCGCCGGGAGAAGGGATTCTCCGACCTCTGGGAGGGGCACCTCGGGGGGGGGGGGCACCTAGTTTTGCGTCCGTGGGTGCCACGGAAGTAGGCTGAGAGCAGCCGGCCCCGCTCGGGCCCGGTTCGGCACCTGCCATCCCGGCCCGGCCCCTGGCCCGGCAGCGGGGAGGGGATTTGGCACGGGGGGGGGGGGGGTGGGAGGGGGGGAAGGGGATTTGGGGGGGTGGGGGGACACCCCACTCTCCCCGACGGGGCTGGTGGGCTCCGGTGGGGCCGGCCACAGCCAAATGGGGGGGATGAGTTCCTCCCGGGGAGGCCGTGGTGGGGAGGGGGGAGGCCCGGTGTGGAGGCCCGTGGGGGGGGGGGGGGCGGGGAGGGAGGCCCGGGGTGGAGGCCCGTGGGGGGGGGGGGGGGGAGGCCGAGAGGGAAGTGGGTGAAAGGTGGCGGCTCCCAGCCCCTCCCCCGCCGCCGACCTTTCCCCCAGTGGCGGCGCCTCGGGCAAAGGAGGCAGCTGGGGGGGGGGAGGGAGGAGACGGGGGGGGGCTGCTCTCCCCCTTCCCTTCCCCCCCCCCCAAAGCCCCATTTTCCCCCGCTTTGACCCCAAACCATGCCCAGGCCTGGCCCCTGAGAGCACCCCCCCCCTTTTCCCTTGCCACAGCCCCACGTGGCCCTGGGGCACCCGGTCACGGTGACCCATGGGGGACACTCCCCCCCCTCCTCCCCCCCCCCCTTTTTCGGGAGCAGCCGGAATCCTGCAGGGAGGAGAACAGGGAGGAGAACAGGCCGGCTTTTGTCTGGGGCCGGGGGCACCTGTCCCCCCGCAGACAAAGCGCCACTTGACGCCACCGCGCAGCTAAACCCCCCCCCCCGGGCGCATCCTCCGCCGGCTCTGTGCATCGAGCCGCGGGCCCTCCGGGGTGGGATGGGGGGGGGGTGTGTGTGTGTGGGGGGGGGGGTCCTGCCTGCCCCAGGCCCGCTCAGCGCGGCTCCGCTTGGCCCCCTGCCTCCGGGTCGCCTCCGGAGGGCTCGAGCGACGGCCGGCTCGGACCGGGAGCCGGGGAGTCGCGTGCCGAACGGCTGGCCGGCGGCGTTGCCGACTCCGAGACTCGCTTTGCGGTTTCCTTCTGGCCCCGGGAGACGGCCCTGCTGTTCGGGGGTGAGGTGGGGGAAGGCTCGAGGCCGCCCCCGGCGCGCGGCCGTTGCGAAGCGGGCTGCTGCCCGCCCGCGGCTGGCGCGGAGGGAGCTGGAAAGCTCGCGGGGCTTCTCCGTGCTCTCCGATCCCGGGTCACCAGACCCTGGCCTGCCGCCCAGCTTCTGCCTTGGACAGGCGCCCGAGAAGCTGGATTTGGGTAAACTGGAAAACACCGCAGCGCTAGCGTTTTAACTGCGCTGATGTCCGCGGATCCGCGGTGACCGGCGCGCGCATCCGGCCGGGCTCGTGCCCGGGGTCGAAGCGCTGGGGTTGCGACAGGAGTAACCCGCTGAGGAAGCGAGACCCGGGGCTGTCGTCTTAACCGCCTTCTCTTTCCTTCCGCAGAGCTCCCGGAGAATTGCCAGCAGCTCTTCCTGGAAGGGCAGCAGAGCAGCGGGGTTTTCCAGGTCCAGCCCTCTGGGTCTCAGCCCTTCAAGGTCTACTGCGACATAACAGCAGGTAAAGCGGTGGAGAGGCTGTGTATCCTGCCAGGCTTTGCACAGTGGTCTTGCAAATTGTAGTCCTGAAATGACCAAATTCTCTGCTCCCGCAGAAGGTGGCTGGACAGTGATCCAGAGGCGTAGAGATGGCTCTGTGGACTTTGACCAACTTTGGGACGCCTATAAGAATGGCTTTGGAGACCTTCATGGTAGGTGGATGATGGCGTCTGTTGTCTTATCATGGGATAAGTGATATCTCAATACAGCACAAGATGTTCCCTCTTGCTGGCCCCTGGAGATCTCTACCCACCACAGCACAGTGTTGGGATGAGGAGGGGGAGGACACTTTTCACAGACCAAGTGTCCTTGCTCTTTCTGACTTTTGCTGTAGGTGCCAAAGTCCGAATGCTGGAGTGTCCAGGGTTGTCCTATTTAGGGTCCTGCCTATCTCTGAAGCAGCCTTCTCCTCTGCTTTGCACAGCATGTTTGTGGATCTGCAACCAATGCTAACTGTCTTGTGTTTCAGGTGACTTCTGGCTGGGCCTGGAGAAAATACATCACCTTGTCCAAGAGGGAAGACACAATCTCTTGATTGAGCTGGAAGACTGGGAGGGAAATTCCCAGGTGGTACAGTTTGTTTTCAGCCTTGGTGGAGAGAGCACAGCCTACACGCTCAACCTGCTGGGACCTCTGTCTGGAGAACTGGAAAATGCTGTTGGGGACTTCAGGCAGCTGCCCTTCTCCACTCGAGATCGTGACCACGATCTCAAAGCTGACACAAACTGTGCCAAACACCTGTCAGGTCAGTAAACTCTCTTCCTTTCCAAGCGGGGGACGTGTGCCTTCCCTTCTACCCTCCGTTGTTCAGTGCTGTTCATGAGCACAAGGGCAGAGCCTGCAGGCGAAAGGACTGGGTGGACTGGGACAGGAGCACTGCTACACTAGACCCCTTTGGTGTTGAGCCTGGCTTGTTCCCCGTTTCCCTGGAAAACCTGCAGGAAGAATCTTGGGGAGGAGCCATGCAGGGAACTGGAAATAAGCAGAAACCAAGGGAAGTTTGTGGTTCAGATGCACAGGTCAAGATCTGTCTTCCTAACAGTTTTGCTAGCTGCCACCTTGCTTGGAAACCTTTCAAGAAAAGCAGAGGCCAGCCCAAAAGCCTGAGATGGGGCTGCTGAAGGGATTGGTTGGTTTTTGCATGCAAGCAAAAGAGCAGCAGGGATCTACAAACAGGGCTCAGTCTAGGCCTGAGCTGCTACGAAGTCGGTGCAAAGATTTCTAGTGTGTGGGAATTCCCAAATGTGTGCAACGTCATCTTTTAACTTCCCAAAGCACTAGAGAGTGGGGGAGATGTGGGCGGCAGCTACCTTAAACCCGGTTTTCTTTTCTGTCTGGAAGTGCTGTGGATTAAACCTGCCTCTGCATTGCCTTGGTAGGTGGCTGGTGGTTCAGTACCTGTGGCCATGCCAACCTCAATGGGAAGTATTTCCGCTCCATTCCCCGCCAGAGGCACGAGCGCAAACAAGGCATCTTCTGGAAGACATGGAAGGGGAGGTACTACCCTCTGAAGTCAACCACCATGAAAATCCAACCCACAGAGCTGGAAGCAGAATCCTAAAGCTGCCATTTCAGACTTGACCTTCTTCTCTGAGGAGCACAGATACGAGCTCCATCACTTGGTGTTTACAGAAAATAAACCTACCCTCCCCAGGAAGTCCACAGAGGATCATTTCTCTTGCTAGTGGCCCTTTAGTGGGCAGTGACTGTGGCATGGCACAGTGCGGTTATCAGCTTCTCACTGTAGGTAAAACAGCTTTGTGCTGCTGAAACTGATGGATGAGAGCTCTCAAACCAGAAGAGGAACTGCCAGCAGGGAGAAGCAGGAGTCTTCAAACCTGCCTCGTGCCGCTGCAGTGAGTTAAAGGCATCTGGTGCTTTCTGTCCTGCCTGAATACTTCTGTGTTGGTGTTGATCAGCTCAACTGAGTGCTGAGGCCAGGGGAGAGGGAGGTACATGGAAGTGTTTTGCTGCCCTGGCCAGAACAGTTGGGTACTGGGCTTTGGTGTCCCATCTCTCACCGTTGTTCCCAAATCAAGTTGTACATACTTTCCTCTGAATGTCCCCCCAGGCCCTCCTTCCTCCTGCCACTGCTGTGGAGGCAATGAGCACCTGACATCTCAGTTCTGTATTTGCTGCCCAACCCTCACTCCAGTGATTTAAACCCGGTAAGAACATGAGTTTCAGTGGGAAAGACACTTTGGGGACCTAAGGCTCACTTGACTTCCCTGCCCTCTAAGGCTTCAAAGCCATGTATTTGTGGCTGTGCTGGAATTTGCCAAGAGCAGGGAAAATTCCTTCTGTTCCAAGAAACGAGTGAGATCCCACTGTGGATTACACAGGGACCAGAAGAGATACTGGAGAGCCTTTCTGGTTGCAGTCTGACTCTTGAGCTCTGCCTGGAGCCCATTACTGCTGCTGAGCATGGCTAGGATGAGCTCTAGGACAGCAGAGGTACGGAGCAGTTCTGACCCTGGGCAAGACCAGCCTTGTCTCTCCAGCCTGATCTTCTGAGTTGGCTGCAGCCATGAATCTCCTTAAAGCCTGGAGGTTTGCCTTCTCCAGAAAGAGTCCCCATCCTTTGCAGAGCGGGTAGCACTGTCCCTCTAGAGTGACCTGAAATGAATTGGCTTTAAAGGGCCAGGGTACGGCGAGGTTTCTCTGCAAGAACACCGCTGACTTCTCATGTGCATGTCCTGAAATGCAGCATAGCTTTTACCTTCGGAGCGGGTGTAAGAGGAGGCTTTCTGGGGAGATGTGGGCAAAACAGATCACTGAAAACTGTTACAGGCCAAGCTTCCATCTTGGGGATTCCCAAGCATCCTGCCCTATTGAAGTCATATTGACTACTGTGCTAGAGCTCCTAGCTGCTAAATATTGTAAATAGTCATTTGTAGGATGTTGGATCTTTTTGATGAATTTCCTGTTTTAATTTGTTACTATATATTTAAATGCAGTGTTAATAACAATGTGGTGTAATTTATAAACGTTGGCTCTGGAAAAAAAAAGTAGTTTGTGTATTTTAAACTTTTTTTGTACTAAAATATCTTTTCTGAAGATGTCTTTTAATAAAAACAAGCCTGTAAATATCCTGGCTGGATTATTTGCTTGATGATTTACCGGTGCAAATCACATTAGAATCCTTGCCCCATTCCTGATTTGAAAACTTAGTTTATTGGTTATTGGACCAGAGCATAATATTTCCTTCTGGCCTGAATTTTTAGCTGTAGCCCTATGGACCTCTCTGAGACAGCTGTCCCTGCTATAGCCCCCAGAAGTGGTTTTCAGTCTCCAGAAGGTATAAAGGTAGGGACTAGTGCATTTTCCTCTGAAATGCTGGCTCTGGTGTAGCAAGACAATGAGTTGGTGTTTCTCAATCCCTTTTTGCAGACTTCTTTTTTTTTCTGAGTAATAACTCCCTGATGCACAGATAACATGTTGGAAAACCTTGTGCTATGGAAGTATTCACAAACTTAATGAGTAAGAGCAAAGGCTGAGGTCAGGATTACGTAAATTGATTTAACTCCTTTTTGTTCAGGAAAAGACACAGAAGGGAATAGCCTTTTGCCTGTTTATGTTGCATTTGCCCAGTAATCTCATCTCCCAAAGTATCTGTTACTGCTTGTGGGAAACAATTACATCTTTAGATCCACTGATCGCTTAATTTCTCTCAGAAGCCTTAATGAAGATGACTTGCTCATCAGGTAAACTCCAGAGGTGCACTGATCTCTTTCCAGCTGAAATTGAAGCTGGAGAAAATGGCAAGCTCTTATTTACTTTACTGTACAACATAAAATGGGGAGACAAAGGCTCATCCAGGTAGGGAAAAGCCTAGCTTATTTCTAGGATGACTAAAAATTGAAGAAAGGAAATCTGGGTTTTCAAAGGCTGAATTTAGAAACAGAGATGAGAGCAAATATAGCAGTCCCACAAAGTAACAGTATAAATAGTATAAACAGTACAAATAACTGACCCAGTCCGATACTTAGATGAGGCCTGCCTCCCCCGGATCCTGTGTCCTTCCTTCTTCCCTAGGGAAAGTCCTGGGATTAACCACAGCCAGAAGAACATCTGCACAAACAGCCCGTTATGCCCTGCCCTGAATTTTCCCTACTCCCGCTTGTATTTGGAAATAGAGTTTTAGGATGTTCTATTTGCTTCACTCAAAACTTGTTTAGTCCCACTAATGTGACTAGACTAAAGCATTTATTTTACGCATGAGACAAAAAGTGGGGAAGCAGGTACACCGTATCCACCCTTCGACAGATTCCTGGGTTTTGGCAGAATACGGCTTCGCTCTCTGGATGCGCGTTTGATCTTCAGCGCCTGCAGAAAGAGCCCTAGCGAGGCCCACCCCAACGCACCGCCCCTCGGCCCCGGCCCCGGCGCCGGCCGCCGCGGAGCCCGTTGCAAACCGCCACCTTGGGCAAGGCTGCAGATTAGCCAAACGCGCTGGTTTCTGCCTAGCCCGGGACCTAGACCTGCTGCTCTCTTCTGCCTCTTGGTCTCAGCCTGTTCTGTTCTCCCAAGCTTGTGAATGACGATGCCGTGACACGTGTTTATCGAGTCCCAAGGCACAAGCAGCTTCACCGGCTTCTGTAAACGATCCATTTGCAGAAGAAACAAGTCCTGGGACTCCGTCCCCACCTGATATACTCCCCGAATCCCCCAACTCATTCATTTTAAACAAGTATCTTAAATACACCTTAGTGCCATATTCTGGAGCCGAAATGAAAGACGGGGCAGCTCCCTCCAGTGACGGAAGGAGAAGCAGCACCCAACGCTGCAGGGAGCAGGCTTGGAAGGAGCCCTCCGGCTGCGAACCGCCGCTGCTCCAAGCCGGCCGCCGCTCGCGCGCGGGCTCCGGCGCGTTTCGCGCCCCTGCGGCCCCCGAGCAGCTCCTGACGCTCTGCTCCGTCGGTTCGTCGTTCGTTCGGCCCCAGTTCTTGGCAGAGCTGCTCAGTGCCACCGGAGATAACGGGCTGCCGCTAATTTTGATTACTCGTCCTGTTTCCGACAGGACTGTTTTCCGGCGGCCCCGCTCCGCGCGGGTTTTCTGCCTGCGGGGCGAGTAGCCCGGGACGGAGGTGAGCGCGCCTGGCTGCAGGGCAAGCGGAGCAGAAGCAACGTCTCGGGTGCCACAGACGGAAAGTGCAGCCCGAGGAAAAGAGCGGAGCAGAGTCCTGAGACCCTACAGGAGTCCCGGGCACTTAGAAGGGCTCTTCGGAGGGCCGGGGTGGACACGAGCCCAGCACACGCAGTGAGTGGAGGCAGAGGGGGTCCAGGGGACCATCAGCTCAAGAGTGCAAGGGCTAGGGTATAGATAAGGTGGAAGAGGGCTTTTGGGGGCAGAAATCCTGTGGTTGGCCAGAGGGTGACATAGCCTGAAGCTAATGGCCACAGACAGAGCGAGCGTGGCACCAGGGCTCGAGCGTGGCACCAGGGCTGGAGCGTGGCACCAGGGCTCGAGCGTGGCACCAGGGCTCGAGCGTGGCACCAGGGCTGGAGCCCGGCTGCGCGATTCAGTGCAGAGGCCAGGCACCAGCAGGAGCACACGGAACTGCGCGTGGAGCGGACCCGGTGGGCTCCCTCAGCCCATCGTTAGACCAGGAATACGCTGCACACCAGACACTGGCGTCTCGATCCGGAGGTGCACCAACAAGGGCTCCCTGGACGAATTTACAGATCGTGGCAACTCCCTCAGAAAGCGAGGAGAGCGTGGACCCGATGTTAGTGTGCATTTACACGCACACTAAGCTGCACCAAATCTGTCAGACAGGCTTAACCCGCCGGTCTCACCCGTGGCACTGACAGACGTGGGAGCGGAGAGGGCCCGTCTGCCTGCTCAGGGCACGTGCGCAAGGCAGGGCCGGTGTATCGAGCCCCTCACCGGCCACGGAGGCCGTGGGATGTGCTGTCGCAGAGCAACAAAACAAAGCAAAACCAAACCGAAAAAGCAAACCGGCAAAACTGTACCCGAACCCGAAACCCGGTGCAAATCCAAGAAATGGCAAATTAATAACAAAACATGAGTTCTTCACAACTCTCTGCCCACCCGCCCACGCCAGGCAGCTTTCAGCCGGGCTCTGGACCGTCAGGCTCTCTAGCACCGGGAAGACTCACGTTTACAAAGTGGTCACTCACTCAAGATGAACCGTGTTTCAGGTGCCCAGCTGACACACGGCAGTCTGATTCTCCCAGTGCTCCCAGTGACTTCAACTGTTCTGCTGGCACTTGGTATTGCCAAGAACAAATCACTCTAGAGGCATGGGAACTCACAAGGTCAAGTTTCCTGCAGAAGGGTCCATCATGGTTTTGCAAGTACTCACATCCTTATCAAAGACAAGTCACATGTAGAAGGTTGCTATTTATTCTGAGACCAGAGGCACAAGTCTATCTGGAGGCCAGTTGTGCCCACCAGGGGCTGCTGTTGGGGCCAGTATTGTTGAATATCTTCATAACGACCTGCATGATGGGTCTGAAGGCACCCTCAGCAAGTTCACAATGACACAAAACTGGGAGGAGTGGCTGGTACACCAGATGGTTGTGCTGCCATTCAGAGGGACTTGACAGGCTGGAGGAATGGGGAGAGAAGAACCTCATGAAGTTCAAAGCGGTGAAATGCAAAGTCCTGCCCCTGGAGAGGAACAACCCACGGTACATGTAGGTGCTGACTACCTGGAAAGCAGCTTTTTGAGAAGGACCTGGGGGTCCAGGGGCACAACAAGTTGAACACTGGCCTGCAGTGCACCCTTGTTGCAAAGAAGGCCAACAGTATCCAGGGCTATGTTAGGAAGAGCATTGCCAGCAGGTCAAGGGAGGTGATCCTTCCCCTCTGCTTAGCCCTGGTGAGGCCACATCTGGAGGGTTGTGTCCAGTTCTGGTTGCCCAGGGAAGCTATGGAGCCTCCATCCTTGGAGATCTACAAAACCTGACTGGACATGGTCCTGGGCAACCAGCTCTAGCTGCCCCTGCTTTGAGTAGTGAAGTTAGACCAGATGATCTCCTGAGGTCCCTTTCACCTTCAACTATTCTGTGGGTTTGAGGGATCATCGTAGATGCCCAAAAGATCAGATCCCACTAATGCGGTGGGAAGAGGAACATCTGCTTCAAGCATCTCAAGCAGGCAGCTGTGCCCAAGGGCACCAGCAGGACCTGAGGCACCTAGATCACCAGGACCAAGTCCTAGGGCATGCGGGATTTTCAGAAAGAACCTGCAAACACATTGCCAGGCAGCAATGGATGCACTGGTGACACAGGGCTGAACTGGTCGATAGGACAAACTGCCCTTGTGCAATGGGTGTGTCGGGAGCTCCGGCTTTGCTCTGCGTCACCAGACGGTCCCCCTGGGTAGCACTTCTCCTCCCAGAAACAGCCGTCGTTTCCCCAGCGTTTAGCCTCCGGCCCAGGGGATTTCAGGCAGGGATGGCCCGCGTTTCTCCTAGGATTTTTCTGAGCCTGCTGTACATCGCTCTTTAAAACTTCTAGCAATTCCCAAGCACCGGAGGAAGAAAGGAACAAAATCCTTTTGGTCCAACCCAAAAAGTCTTGTTTTGCTTTGTTTTCCTGCTACCTGCCCCCTCCCCGTCCCCCACCCCAACAGCGTTCGTTCGGGGCTGATAAAGCAGCTGGTGATAACGAAGCAAGAGCCGAGCAGGGGAAGCGAAGAGCCTCGGCCGCCAAGCCGGCGGGGAGCCGCCGTGCCCTCACCCCGCGGCCCCGCCGCTTGCAGGATGCGGCATTGCCAGAGCGGTGGGAGCCGCTTTGCCTTAGGAAACTCCGGACGGGATTATCCCGCTTCCCAGGAGAATCTCAGCCAACATGTTACATCTGTCTCCCCTGCTGATGCTGCTCAGCTGTTCACCGGTCGGTTGGGTGCTCCGGGTCCCCGGGCCGCCGTCGCGCCGCAGCCAGCCGTCACCGCGGGCGCTGCTTCCTCGCACGCTCCCGCACATTTATTAGCACTTACGTGCGGGAAACGGGACCCTTAACACCCGAGACCCGAATTGCCCAGGGTGTTCAGACGTCCCTGCCGGGGGTAGCTCGGTGCCGGGGCACCCCGAGCGCCCGAATCCGTGACTTGCGGAGCCCGACGGGAAGCCCGGGACAGAGAGATCAGGGAATTGCGCCCGCAGCGGGCATCTCCGGAGGCTCACAAAAATAAGCCCAAAGAAACCTTTGCTCTCCCTCCTTTCTCAGCCCGTGCGATAACAGCTCCTCAGCCAGCTAAAGACTCCTCCAGAGAAAGTAGGACAGACGAGTCTTGATAGAAGTAACGCGGAGGAGCTAGGAAACACGCCGGAGAAGCGGAGAGCGCTTTCCTGCCCCTGCCGAGAGCAAAAACGTGGGGTCGGAGCCGTCGCCGGGAGGATCCGTCTCCAGCACAAGTCAAGCACACGAAAACAGGGGACGCGATGCTCGCACGCAAGCGAACGCGGCGCGGGCCCGCGTTACGTAAGGTGCAAACTTAAAGCGGCGTAATTAAAACGAGGGGAACGTCTCGGCAGCCTGCTTCCTGCCGAGCGGCTGCCGGAGGTTTACGCTACGGCTCGGTCGACGCTGGCGGGGTTAAGCGGCGCAGCGATCCTGCCAGGAAGGTGAAAGAGCATCCTGCTGGGACCTGACGCAGCAGCAGACTCCGCGTGCGGCCACCGTCGCTCCCCAAGTTCTCTCGCCCTGATCGCTTACTCAGCGCAGGAAATTGCCGTAAGCCGTGCCAGGAAAAAAAAAGAAAAAGGGGGAAATGTTTTCCTAGAACAAGTTGTGTCACCACGCGGGACCTTTTTTTTGCTTTTTTTTTTTTTTTTGCCAGAACGGCTCTTTCTGATCGCGTTTAGCGCAGAAACATGCCGGACTCCAGGAGGATCCCTGCTGGTTGGGGCAGAGGGGCCTCGGCTCCGCCTGGAGAAGAGCCCAGGGAGAAGGGCAAAGCGACGGAGCGAAGGGCGTAACGGGGCCGAACCGCGCTCGGGCAGCGCAGCCTCCGCGGGGCAGAGCCGGTGCTCCCGCCCGCTTCGCCCCCGTCGGCATGCGGCCCAAACCGGAGGCTCTGGCGGCAGATATTGCCCTGGGAAGCAGGGCTGTGGCTGAACGGAAGGCAACCCCCCACTCCGGGCCCGTTTCCTCCCTCTCGTCCTCCCCTTGCCTCCGTGCTGCGGAAGCTCCCGGCCAGACTGGGGATTAACAGCGGTGCTAAAGCCCTGTGCTGAGCCTCTTTTCTGATCCGGGCCCCCGAAACCCGCGACTCCGAGGATGGCAGTGAGAGTGGGAGCGGAGCTGGGAGAGGGGAAGGGGCTGGGCAAGGCCACGATGGCACCAAGGATGTCAGCTCGGGGCAGCGGGGGACTCGCTGGCTGCCAGGAGGCTCCGTTGCGTGCTGACTCCTGGCTCCACTGAAGCTCGCTCGGGCCGTCTCACCCGATTAGGGGGTCGCGTTGGCCACCCAGACCCCACGGAAAGCGAGCGTCAGCTGCTGTCCCGCACGCAGACACGGGTGCCTGGGGGATAATGGCCAGCAAACCAGCAAAACGTGTCCTGGGAAACCTGCCTCTCGGCTCCCGCACAGCCGGGCCCGGCACGCTGCCAGCGCCGCGCACTGCAGCCGCCGCCGCGCACCGCAGCCTGCCCGGTGCTCGGCGCTGCGCATCCCCGCAGCGCACCGAGGCCCCGCCCACCGCCCGCTCCAGGCCCCGCCCACCGCCCGCTCCAGGCCCCGCCCCCGCCCCGCCTCGCAGGGTCCCGGCGTCGGGCAGGCAAGCCCCGCCCCTCCCCAGATGCCCTCGTTCGATTGGGCACTCCTAAACGCCAGTCAGAGGCGCGCCGGCAGCCTATTGGGCGTCGCTCGTGGTTCTCGCGCGCCGCCCGCCTCCTGCGGGCTCTGGCGGGCGCTGATAGGCGGCGGCGGGAGCGGCGCTGCCCCTCCCCCGGCTGGGCCGCGAGTCGGTGCCTGGCAGCGAGAGGATCGGCGCCGCCGCCATCGCCATGGGCACCCGCGACGACGAGTACGACTACCTCTTCAAAGGTACCGCCGCCGCGGCGCGGCCCGGCCCGGCTCGGCCCGGCCCGGCCCGCCGCCTTTGTGCGCGGGCGGGCGGGGCCCGCTCCCCCCCCCCCCCTCCCCGTTCCCCGCCCGTCGGGCGGCGGCGGGGCCCAGCTGGGCCGCGCGGGGATGCGCCGTGCGGCCGGGCCGGGCCGAGCCGGGCCGAGCCGGGCCGCGCCGCCGGTGCTCGTGCCGTGCCGTGCCGTGCCGTGCCGGCTCGCCTCGCCTCCGCGCGAGCCGTGTGGGCGCCGGGAGCGCGCGCGGCGGGCGCGTTTCCCGCGGGGACTGGGAGCGGGAGCGAAGCGTTCGCCGCCTCTGGGTCGCGGGGCCGGGGCGGGGGGGGGGGAGCGGCCGCCGGGGGCTGCCCAGAAATTACCCGGGTCCAGCCGGCGTCGGGCGAACCAGAGGTTAAATACGGAACTTCTTAGAAGTTGATGACCAATGATTAATAACTTAAAAAAAACCCCGCATTTTAACGTGAAAAGTGATAATTCTTGTTTACTCAGAGCTGTTTGAATATGCCTGTCCTGACGCTTGCGAAGTTCCTGATTGTTCGGCAGCTGCACACGGGAATAGTCTGAAAAAATAGAGAAGGGGGTATGGATTTAACATTCTCCCCGAATCCGCGGGGTTTTTCTGTTTTTTGCTTCACCTTTGGAGACCGATGGTGACTTTTTGTGCTGGCTCAGTCGTCTTTTTTTATTGTACTTAGAGGTTGGTGTTCTGCGCTTGTAGAGATGCTGGGGCGGACCTTTCCCCGGAGCCTGCCACAGCTGTGGCTTTGTGGCCTGTAGGCAGTGTGCAGGTGGCTTTAAAAGCGATAACCCTCGGGTTGCCCAGCTTGTCTTGCGCTTGGTCTCCTGCGGTAGCGTGGCCGAAATCCTCAGATCCAGTCGCTTTTACAGAAGGCGAGTTTAATGTTACCGTGTCGGAGAGCGCAGGACGTCTTGGACTTGGAGGGTGTGTGTGTGTGTGCGTGCACACGTGTGCTTGCTGTGATTAAAACCTCCCTGGAGTTCAGTGTTGGTGCATGCTGCACACATGCGACCCCTGACAAGGGCAGCAGCAATTCCACGTTTGCTTATTGATGAAAGGAAAGAGTTATTCATCTGTTGGGAATAGTTTACTGTGTATTTTTGATTATTGGTTATTTTCCGTAATTGGTACGGAAGTCTTTGCCTGCTTAGGGTATTCATTTTGCAATCTTTCAGGTAGTGAGCAAAAATCTTTATTTCTTTTCTACCTGTGAAGCAGAGGGTCTAGCCTCAAAAATATGCTGAGCTGTCTGGATCTGAAACTGGTTTTCTTCTGAAGTCATTCCACCATCTATTTCCCAAGTGGCAGGGTAACTGGGAACTTGAAAGCCCTCTCCCCCCCCCCCCAATTGTTTGGTTTCGCTGTCTGTAAATACTCAATTAGGTAGCCAAAGCTCCATTCATCTTAAATATATATATGTGTGTGTGTGTGTGTGTGTGTGTGTATGTGTGTGTGTATGTGTGTGTGTATGTGTGTGTGTATGTGTGTGTGTATGTATAAACATGCTGCTTTGAAATGCAATTTTAATTTTATCAAGAGTGAAAGTTGACCCAAAGCTATTTGGGCAGGAACCATGCTATTGTATTGATACTGCAAAGTAACTTGGCATACTTTCTCTTACTTTATTTAATGAAAAAAAAGGAGGAGAGGATTGTCCTTTCTGTTTGCCCTTTGGATAGTTGTCTTAGTACAAAAACAAAGCAAAAGAACTCTCCTATCTGGTCATCTTTCCTTCCTTCCAGGCTTTTTGGGACCAGACAAGAAATAATAAGTGGGATCAAATGGGATCATGTCTCTGCTGTAATAAGAAGAATGAATAGGACCAACTCCCCTTCCTTCCCCTTCTTCCCTCTTCAGTAATGGAGTTAAATATCATGGGGAATTAACATAATGAAAGAAGTAATGTCAGGAGGTTTTGATTGACTATAGCCCAGTCTTATCTACATAAATGGCTTTTGGACTCTTTTCTACACATAGTGGGCAGAAGTAGAAATGACAGTGGAGGAGGGTTGCATTCCAGGAAGGATTATTTTAATTTTTTATGCCTGAGGTTGACTTTAAGTTTTGACCATTTTCCCTACCCACCCATCCCCAAGGGAGATGTTATTGGACTCTGATTTTTTTTTTACAGTTGTAGCTTATTAAAGAAATTTGCATAATTGCATTGCAATATTATTTAGGATGTCCATTATTGAATATCCAATATGGCTTTGCAGTCACAATTTTTAGCTTTTTATGTAGAGGAAGATCTGGAATTGCTTCTGTAACTTTGATATCATTGCTGGTAAAAAGAACAATCAACTTCATGATCCTTTTTTTTTAAGAGACAAAGAGCCCCATTTATTGTTAGCCTCTTTAATGTGAAATAGTGTTTAAAAAAATTATTCGGGGTGAAAATGGCTGAGGAGTTTGTAGCAACAATTTACATTTGTAGTTGGCACACTGTCCTTACTGTTCACACAAAAGAATGACTATTCATGTCACTACTCATCTTGTGTTGTAGGATGAGGCATTTTAATAGGGCTGTATGAAAAATGCATATATATTATTGGCTTATCAGGTCTAGTGCACAATAGGCCAAAACTAATTTAAGGTTTGGTGGTACTCTGGGAATGCGAGTGTGGTTATAGTCAAAGCTGTTCTGCTGAACTAGCTCCTTTTTATCTTTATTACCAATTTCCCTCTCTTGTGTATGCATCCCCGCAGTCAGAGCTGCTTATTTTATTGACCAAAACAAAATGTTATTTGTTAACAAAATGACTGAGCCAACCTTTGGGAGAACAAGCTGGATTCTGTGTGCAATGCTGCACAGAATAGTTAAATTGTGAGGGTTGTATTTGTAGATGCGTTTCAGAGATGTCACCCAGGCAAATCCGATGGTTTAGGGATCTCTCTGTTCCCAAATTAGTTCTGCAGTTTGTAAGGTTAAAAAGCACAGGAATTTTCAACTGTGTTTTGAATGGGTTGCATCTGGAATTGAATATATGACCTTTTAATATTTGTTAAATTAAAGGAAGTCTTGTACCTATTAAAATGATCTCCACAATAATTTTCTTCTCAAGAAGATTAGCTATTATAGGTGCTTATTTTAAAAATTGTTTTTGAGAATTTGCAGATACACTGGCTCATGGAAAAGGGGAAAACACAGAAAAAGCTTACTGTTACCTTTATGGAAATTTAGGCTGTTCTAACTAAAACTTAAGCATAACAAAGGAGGTGCTTAATAAAAGCAAATACATGTCATATTATTCATCAATATCTGGCAACCTTATGTGAGTAGTATTTGTAATGATCTCAGTTTATGTAGTCTCTACTGAAAAGAGTCCTAATCCTACTGATTGTTCAAAAGAATATACTTTTGCTAGTTTAATAAACTATGTATTTAAAATTATACTATAAACTTGATATTTTAATTATTTTTTTTTTTACCAACAGTTTATTGCACTTGATTTTAATGCTCTTTCATTTACTTTGTACCTGCATCCTGAAGTATGAAGCACATTGTACAGGGTGTAGGATATACTCTACGCAGACTGGAGGTCGGTTTTTCATGCGGCCAAACAAAGTGCGGAGGCCACACTGATGACTTAGTGATGTTAATCGACATCTTTAATGACTTTTCAGATGATGGACAGGTAATGTGGTGAACTTTAACTTTCCCAAGATAATCACTTTGGTTCAAAATCTTATTGCTGTCTTCATGCTGAATTACCATAGAAAATAAAGGTGCCTGGACCCCTAGTCTTTCTCTTTCAGGATAGAGGAATATACAAAATACTTGTTTAGTGCTCAAGATTGAGAACTGATGGAAAACACTTGGAGATCATAGGGTAGGATAAAACTTTGTTGTGTTAATTTGGATCTGATTGCCTTTCTTCTATACTCCTGCATTCACTGGCTTCTCCAAACACTTCCTTAGAAGCACCATTGGAATAGTGAATAGTGTGATAAAGGGGAGTCCAGTGCTTTGAATGCAGCCAGCTTGCAACAGGCAGGTAACGAAGCTAGTGCAAGACCCCTTGAATTTTCTTCCTGCGGCAGTGGAGTTATGACCCAGGAGTCACCTACACAGTTTATGCATGAAACTGCTAACTCTAAAATGCCAAAAGTTAGAAGATTGGTATGATCTGGAGAGGAGGCTCTGCTCTCTTGAGCCACAGCTTCATTAGCAGCTGACTCCCTTTGGAAATGCTGGAAGGCTTCGAGGTTTTTACGATGTAGCTTGTGTAAGTATTATTCTTACCTTCTCGTAGTTAGGGCCAGGAATCTGTTGTGCGGTACGGCCTGCTGCGAGCCCGCTGGTGTCTGTACAAAACTGGTGGCCCGTTGCTGGAACGCCCCGTGGAATTAGCGATGGTAGGGGTGAAATATTGTTTGTCCGGAGGAAGGAAGAAAAAAATTAACCAAATCCTAACGTGACAACCACTTACAAAATCTTTTTCCTATATCTGTTCTCATGCTCTAAAAATTTGTTGAGGCTGTTTGCCAGTGGAGCCAGAGCACGGGGCAGAGGAGCTGGTTTAAGCCATCCCGGGTGGGGAGTTGTGGCACCTCGCCACGATCCGCTGGCTGCCTGCTCCCGCCTCTGCTGTGTTTTGACTCTTTCGGCCGCGCTGGCACGATTGCTGGTGTCTCTGCGCCGTCAGCCGGAGGAAATGCTGGTGTGGGTGAGTTCCGAGCGGCTCAGCGGTTTCCCAGCCCGGCTCGGGAGCCGGCGCGGCGGCGCAGCCGACGGCACCGGTGGAAGGGTGGGAATGGGCTGCCGGGGTGGGGAGGTTTGGGAAGGGCAGCCGCGTGCACCCGGAGCTGTGCCGTGCCGTGAACAACGGCCTGAGCGTAGAAAAGCTTTAATAACGCTAAATGACTGGCGGGATCTGTGGCCCTGGGAGAGCGCTGCCAAGCTAATTCGGAAAGCGTGTAATTAGAGCGTTCTGTAATTTGTTTCGGGGTTGGGGTGGGGTGAGGAATACCTTTTCCTACATGCCCATCCCTGCTTTTCTGTAGGAAAAGCAAGTTGTATTAACGAGAAAGATCAACAAATCAGTATTTTGACTAGAAACAGAATATTCACAAGATTAAAGAAGCCTCACGGAATGCCTTTTCCCCTTCTGCTCGAGCTGGGATGCTGTTAGGTGGAATACCTGAAGTCGCACAGTATGTGGTATTTCCTGAGACAGAGAGGTTGGCTGAATTGCTTTTACTCCTGTTTCCATTTAATCATCGCTTGCTCTAGTCAGTACTACGGGCATTTAAGAAAGCACACCTATGCGTAGTCTCTTTACCAGCACAGTAAAGAACGCAGCGTGTAAAACCCCGGTCCTGCCCTTTGCGTCGTCGGTGCGACGGTCTCGCCGAGAGCCCGGTCTCGCGTGGCCGGACCACGGCGCCGCGGCCTGCTGGGGCCGGGGCACGGAGAGCTGCGATCGGGCTCGGCAGCAGGCGTCGGCGTGCGGGGAGCCTCTGCTACGCGGCGTTCCTTTGACTTTCACGGTTCCTTTCGGTAAAGCTGGGTTTTGTATGTAAAGATCTTCTCCGTGCTAATGTCTTCTCTGTTAACATGGCAACGGCTGGTGTGGAGGCAGAGATTTTTCAACTCATCCTTTACTCCCCACGAAGCCTGCTAGAGCTCGCTTTGCTGGGCGGATTTTGTTGTTGTTCCGTAGCTCGTTTGTGGTGTCGTCCGGTCTCCCGCGTTGGCCTCGCCTTTTTGTGAACGAGCTTATGAATGAAATTACCAAAGCAAAACGTACTGCGTGACCCCGACAGGGCACGCAGGTTGCTGTTTTCGATGAAAACTGAGCAGGTTTGCAGCGTGCGCAGGCGCTCGTCAGACAGGCGGGCTGCCTGTTGGCGAGTTCGTGGCGAGTTAGCGTGCGGGGGGGACGTCTAGCTACCCCTGGCCGCTGGTGGTGGCTCGGTTCCTCCCTGGCAATGTTTAGCTGTTGACTTGTTGCTGTAGCTGTTTCTCGTTTCCATCTTTGAGGAACTGAACAGCTGCTAGCAATTGAAGGCTTTGGGGCTGCTTCGGGGGAAGCAAGTGTGAGAGTGGTAAAATCTGAGGTGCTGTCAGCGTAACTTTCTCTTATGTTTGGCTGTGCAGCTCCTCTGGTTCCTTCCTGCAAGCCAACACAGCAGCCAGGAAGCCTCGGTGCTCTATATAAATGCTCAGGTGAAGAATTAATTTTGAAAATAATGTGTTTTCTTTCAGTTGTGTTGATTGGAGACTCTGGAGTTGGAAAGAGTAATCTTCTGTCACGCTTCACACGCAATGAGTTCAATCTGGAAAGTAAGAGCACCATTGGGGTGGAATTTGCCACCAGGAGCATCCAGGTGGATGGGAAGACGATAAAAGCACAGATCTGGGATACTGCAGGACAGGAACGATACCGTGCCATTACCTCGGCGTAAGTACTGTGTTTTTCCTCAGACTAATAGTAGAACTATAGCAAAGATCCTATAGATAAATTCATGGGTAGAAAATCAGTGAGACGTAATTGGGAGACATGGCAAATCATTTGGAGAGACTTCAGTGTCAATCTATGTCATAACAGAGCAAATATATTAAGTAACACAAAAATAATGAAAACAATTTTTAGATTGCAGTGATACTATTGTAGAAAAATACTGTAGAAAAATGATAGCTTAAATTAAAAAAAAAAAAACTTGGGAAATTGCTGGAATCTTGTGATCTGGGTGTGGGTTGTTTTTTTTTAAATCTTGTATCATGTTCTAGTCTAGGCATGGTAGTGTAACACAGTCCAAGTGGCTTTCGGTCTTCATTGCCCCGTCAATCCTGAGGTTGAAGGTATTCTTAGGACATTCTGCAGCCACAAATTCACTTGAAATCTCAGAGTTTGGGTTAGTTGTAGTGCTGAAAGCTTTATCCAAGGACACACTCTACATAGCATGCAAGCGTTGAATCTGCAGCACTGGACACGTCCCTGTTTATGAAAGTGGTGGTGAGAAACTTTTGAGTACAGCAGTTTGTTAATCCAGATGGTGTATTAAGATGTGACCTCAAATCTGCTTCTCTGCAGGTAGTACGCATAAGTGCGGGGGGGGGGGGGGGTGGAGGCGAGGAGGAGCTGCTGATAGGCCTCGTTATCCAGGCCGTGTTCTGATTAGTGAGCTGAAATTTTCTACTCTTACAGATGTATCAGTTTCTAAAGGTGTAAAGCTGTTCCTGAATCATGCACAAATTGAGCTATTTTAAACTTCAGGTTAGGGGTACTTTTTTGATGTAAAATGTATATATACATACATTATGTGTGTACATATATGTGTGTGTAAATATATATACACTATATATATACACAGAGAGGGGGAATGGTAAGGCAGAACAGATGGGAGAAAAATAGAAGATGGTAGAGACCAAAGGGAAAAATACGTAGGGAAAGAATGCAAAATCAAAGCAGCAGCAGTAAGTGACAATTTCAAATTACATCTTTTCCATAATAATTGGCTTGTTTTTCAGAGCATTTTATGACCTCTTAATTTTTTATCACTGCTACAGAAGCTTAGCAAATAAACCTGCTGATTGAGTCTAGTTGAACAGCAGACTTAGCTGATGAGAATTGATACATCTGTGGTCTTGCTTCTCCTGTATGCTGTCGCAAACTCTTGCTGGACTCGCTGGTAGGCTAGTTCGCCTTACAGTAAAATATTTATTTCCCCTTATTTGGCACCCCGAATCAACTCAATGACATGTTGGACAAGTATTGGTGGAACAGTGTAGAAATGGTGAGATTATGTAGAGGAGAAATACAGGAATCATATCCCTGTCGATGTAGATCGGCTTGTGCAGTGCTGAGCCCTCAGCCTGAGTTGAAATTGGCCCAAACCTGCACTGAGGGAGCAAACTCTGTTCTTAGATTATGGGCCTGTGAATAAGGGTCAAATAGCCCAGAGGTCCTCCCCCCTAATCCTGCTTTTTTGAGAGGGACAGGAGTTATTTGAAAGATGTATTTAAAAGATGAACAACAATCACTGACAATTTACAAAACTGTCTTTTCTACCGGAAAAATAAGTTATAAGCTTCAAAAAACCCTCTGGCAATACTGATTCTGGAAGGTGCTGTGAGATTTCTTGCACACCGTTTTAGACTAAAAAAAAGTCACAGCTTCCATGGTTGTCTGCATTTTGTTAAGTAGAATTCTATTTTCTAGAGACACCATTAGAAAACCCTCAACAGTTGGAACTTGTGTTTTTTAAGGAATGGCTTAGAAAAAAAAATGCAGTATTTGCATCAACACAACTTTTTTTAAAGGGCCAGGAAGAGTACTAGTTTTAACTTCTTTAGTAGTAAATTGTATAGAAGAACCAGATATCGATGTTTTTGTTATAACTCTTGGACAGAGCTCTCTGTAAGAAATGTACCTAATATGGTTTCAGATATTACCGTGGTGCTGTTGGGGCCCTTCTTGTCTATGACATTGCCAAACATCTCACCTATGAGAATGTGGAGCGTTGGCTAAAGGAGCTTAGAGATCATGCAGACAACAATATTGTCATCATGCTGGTGGGTAATAAGAGTGACCTCCGCCATCTGAGAGCTGTTCCCACCGATGAGGCCCGGGCTTTTGCAGGTTTGTAGAGAGTATGTTTTGCGTTAATGCTTTCTGAACTTGATCACGTTTAGTGCAGACTGAACTCATGCTACTGCTGTTCAGGGCTGAACTTTCACCTCAAGTCTTATCTTGGCCCTAATAAAAGTGTTTTAAGATTTTTTTAAAATGAAAATATCTTGGCTTATGAAATAGATCTTTTTTAAAAAAAAATACTGTTTGTAGTACATGTTTTTGAAACATTGTCCTTGAGCTACCTGATATCTGAAGCGTAAACATTTCCTCTAGCCCGGCTAGAAACAGTAAGCAACATTTGGAGGAGAAAGTGTTCTTGGAAAAATAAATTCAAAGGGATTCTAATGTGCCCTGGAAGTTTTGAAAATAACCCTTTTCACTTAAAATGAACTAAACTTCTGGCTGTGGAGAGGATTTAAAATTCTCCTTGCTTAGTGTTTATTCAGTCCCATCTCAGTAAACAACATCACAACACAAAATGTCCTTTCTTTGTCGAGGTGTGGCTCTACTGAGAGCTGTATCAACATGGAGAGCTGCAAATGAATACTGAGTCTTCTCTTAGATGCTGTAGTTTCTGCTCCACAGCACTGATGCACGTAGTAATGTCATTTAGTTTCATTCAAATGCAGTGATCATCAGGCTTAAGTTATGAGTCGTTGGGAGAAATCCAGTTGGTTATGTGAGCTTCTGTATTTTTTTCCCTGTCTTCAGGAGCTTGCAGTGGGCTCATCAAATGCTATCTTGCACTTACACCCCTAAGGACATTTAGTCCACTGTTGTGGGGCTATCAAGCTTGGAGCTTGAATTTAAAATCCTAGAAGTATTAGTAGGGCTTGCTGAAACGTATTTTCTGAAGTCTGCTATCAAGCAAGTACATTGTACTCAGTAAAGCCACTAAACTGCACAAGTTTGCTGTTGAATGTGAGGCAAAGACTATACCAGAGTATTGAGACAAGTTAGTAGACACTCCAGATAGGGTATTACTTTGGTCCTCAGCTGCCTGTCAGGACTAGTATAAATACCTAGTGGTATTTATACCACTTTTATATTTATACCAGCAACGTAAGCTCTGTGACTGAAGCTCACCTATGTCTAGGCAGGCTGTACTGTATCATTCTAGGTGTGATGTTCAGGTATTCATGACAATAGTTAAATAAAAATCATCTGCTCTGCAAGGGAAAAAAAAGAATAAAGACTGTATTACCAGGGGGGTTATTGTATTTTGGAGATGGGACGTGATTAGAAAGTTGTAGATCTGTTTTGGGATGCAGAGAAGGCTCGTGACTCCTGTGGCAGCCAACATGCTTCAGCCTGTGCTCTTGCTCAAGGTACCTTGAGCAGTGAGCTGTAGCCTGATGAGAATAATATTGTGCAGGGCTGGGAGAAGTATTGCTTGGCTGAGTAAGGACTGCAGTGAGGGAGATGTTCTCACACGATGGTGAGGTACTGGCCAAAGGTGATGCTGCTGAAAGGCTATTAGCTAAATAAATGCTGCACAAAGTTTTTCAGTGTATAACAGGGGTGAGGGGGGAGAACCTAGACCAGGCACTAATTGATTTGGCTTAAAAATAAAGGTGAAAATCTGAAAATAAAGTGCCATTAAACTTAACTGAAGCACTTGTTATTTATTACAGAAAAAAATAATTTATCTTTTATTGAAACTTCTGCTCTGGATTCAACAAATGTAGAAGAAGCCTTCAAGAACATCCTTACAGGTATGGCTTGTTAAAGATTCAAGTGACACCTTGAGGTACTAAAGCTCCTTCATGGGCATATTTTGCACCTGTCTAAATTGTTTTGGTGTTGGGAATGATTATTTGCAAGTTCTGGTCTTAGCTTTGTCTTCCCTTCATCTCCCCTATCTTCCCCCTCCGCCTTACTGCCCCAGCACACAACCCACCTCCGTGCCCCAAAATCTGGAGATGTTCTAGTCTTCTGATGCTCCTTAAATTCAAGCTATTGCAGTAGCACTATACAAAGGATACTAGGAGTTCATACCTGCACAAAATCTAGGCATTGAAGGCATACCCCTATCAGGAAGTTAAATGTGCCAGAGTTTTCTTGCACTGAAAGCAGAGTGGTACGTAATTCTTTTGTCCAGACTATTGAACTGTTACTCATAATTGATTGCAATGGTTGTGCATGATTACACCCCAACAGCATAGCTGAATGCAGGCTGCCTTCTGGGAATGTCCCTGAACAGTGCCAGGAATTGTTTGGGAAAGTGATAATGGTCACAAGCTAAAACCAGGCCAGGGATAGTGATTTCCACTGCGCGATAATGTTCCTCAGAACTGTTTAACTGATGTAGATGCAGCTGAGTATGCTGTCCAGCTGCAGCTTCAGACTTCATGCATATACATGGGAATGCTGTTTGACTTACGCAGTAGGTCCACTGCCTTAGAGTATTAGACGTATTCTGTGCAGTAATATTCTGCTACTTGCTTTTGGTCTCTTCCCTACTGGGACTTGGAGTTTTCCTCCTTAAGATGAGACTGTCGCTTCTGGGTGCAGAAGGCAGCCTAAGATGCTTTTAGGAGAGACCTGCCAATGCTGCCTGCTGTGACAGATAAGGTGTTTAGGGTGCCAGAACTCAGACTGAGGTCAGGCTTGGGCAAACTGAACTCAAAGTGCTCCCTCTTAGCAGCATCCTGGGCTCTCAAGAGAGCCAAGACTGGCCGGTTTAGATTCAGTGTGGATGTAGCTAGTGGGGCTGAGTAGTCCTAAAAAAGCTGTTTCTAAAGTGACTACCTGAGGGAGAATCATTCTGCCGAGGGAGGAAAAGAAACTGGAGAAAATGTTTTGTGTAGAGCAATTAGTTGGAGGAAAGCATGAGGAACTTGGAGGAGGGAAGAGAGTGGAAGACACAGGCCAGGGGTTTCTTTACAGGCTCCCAGTTTGAGGGAGTCACTACAGACTTACAACAGCAGCAAAGCTAATGGATGCTACCCCAAAGAAAGGAGGACTTGGTGGTAACTCTGAACAACTAGTATAAAAATACACCACTGAGCATAAAAGAAGGGGATGTGATAATATCACTATAACTCTCCTCGTCCCTTTTTATTAAAAGGGCTGAAGGTAGTCAACAGTGAAGAGATCAGTATTTGGTTAAAGGCTTCAATTTTAACCAGTGTAAACATACTTTGTTTCCCCCCCAAAAATAAACAAACAAGCAGGGGACAAAACATGGCAAAACCAAAAAAATTCCAAGCACTCTCCTGTGATTTTTAGTCTTTGATAAAGACATTGGCTGTTGCAATTCTGAGTCTGTAGCTGTATGAATGTGACCATAATATTTACTGCAGACTTCCAGGGAGGTACTTGCCCTTTTCCTGCTGCACAATGGAGGGAAGTTGGAACACAGGCTTATATTTAGTGAAATAAGTGATATAAAAATATTTCAACTGTTAGCAGAAATAATTCTGCTAACCATCCAACTGAAATGGTTTATTTCTGAAAGCTTCTAACCTGACAGTCTCTCGGCAGCAGTTTTGTGAATCTGCGTACTCTCAGGCTTAATATAGGTCAAAGAAATTAACTCTCTCAGAAAAGATGTTGTTGGATCAGTGTGGAGCTTTATGGAACTTTGTTGCTTTTTCTTTTTTTCAAACTTCCGTAAGTGGGAAAACTGATTTGTTAGAGAGGAATAAGCATTTCTGTTACTTAGTTATAACAGTTTGCCAGAAGCTGAAGTGTGAAACAAATGCTGATGGAAAACCACTGCTGTGTGATGATATTTTGCAAGCATCCGTTGATGGTGTTTCTAGATAATGATGCTCTGTTTTATCCAAAATATGATGATTCCCTCTTTTAGAAATAAACATTCCTGCTGCTTTCTTCTTAAAAGGCTTTTTAACAATACTCATGTTCATGGAGTTGTTGAATAGAACATTACAGGAAGATAGTAAAGAATCTTGTCTTAACTTCTCCAGGACAGAGGGAGAGAATTTCCATTACAGACCTGGTAAGCTGGCAAACTATTATGTTACACAGCTGATCAGACCAGGTTCCCTTTAACAGCTCTCCAGTTACGTTAAATCTCCTCCGTCCTGGGTTCTACCACGATCTTTGACAGCTTGCTGTGAGATTTGCACATTCTCTATTGGAAAAAAGCCTTTCTGTGCTCTAACGAGTCTGTTCTCATTTCAGAAATCTACCGCATTGTTTCGCAGAAGCAGATTGCAGATCGATCTGCACACGATGAGTCTCCTGGCAACAATGTAGTTGACATCAGTGTCCCACCAACCACCGATGGACAGAAATCCAACAAACTCCAGTGCTGTCAGAACCTGTGACCTCCTGTAGATGACTTTTGTGCCCCTCACTTCGTCTGTGCTTCATTTAGAAACTTGTGTGCACTTCTTTATCTCCTGTGATTCAGTGACTCCCTCTTCCCTCCTTTACCCCATCCCCAACCCCCTCCTCTCATCTTAGAGCTTTAATTGTAGGGCTGACATTCCCCTGCCTCTGAAATCCCCTTGAATGTGATGACTTTTGGGCTTGAAATATAGGCACTGATCTGATAGACATGTTTATGTTGGAACATCTGCTGCTGGATATTATCCCATGAAGCACTCTCCTCAAATGTTTTTTTTTTCTTTGTTTTTCTTCTGGGAGAGAAACCATGGGGACTTGATTATAACAGTTGAAGAAATAACTACATTTAGGTTACAAAGTTTTTTTCCTCTCATAGTCAGATTCTCTCTCATATCCCTAAGCATGGGGGAGAAATTAAAAGAAAATAGTTGTCCTACTAAATGCTCTGTTCTCTGTCCTGATAAGTCTCACAGTGAGGTTTTTAGTGGCTGCACACATAAGAAAGCTGTTGAAAATAACATTATTATGTAATTACCCCTAATACAGTTAGTCTGGCTGTGTAGTTTACTGTTTTCTGCTTGGGAAATCTTTCACTATTCTTGTTTTATTTGGGAACAATGAAGTACATCTGCATTGCTTTCTCTGCCACCATGATTGCCTGTGCTGCTTGTGCAGGCTTTATGAAGTGGCTTAATATTTATTCATGGCTTATGTTAATCAGTTAACATTATTGTACAGTAAGTGCCAGCATATTGATTTCAAAAACCTTCTACAACCTATACAAGTGGGCTCATTTTTGTACTGTAGATCAGTGTCTGAAAGCAGGATCTTCTCTAGTTCCAGAATTTTTTGCATGCTGCTTTTTCTCTAGATCTCTCCTACCCCTGTTTGAGTGAGTGAAGCAATATTTTCATGTCATGTATATACCTGCACTTGTAAGGGTTTGGGTTGTTGTAGAGAAACACAATACTTTATACATTTTGTAAAACTTCTGCAGAACCATAGCATCTTGTACTTTCTTTTCATGATCTTTCACTCTTGGTCTTGTGCATAATCTTCCTGACCTCTACTAAAATGCATATTAAGATTTCACTTACTAATAACCTTTTGCTTCCCTCTTATTCTGTTTTACTGAATTGCAGACTGTAAATCTCAAATGATTGTACTTCACCTGATGTAACAGATTTGTCATCAGTAGGGCTAACTGCTATAGTATTTTGTTTTGCTGAATGGGAAGAATGTTATCACAACTTTGTGTAGTCAGTCTCTTGCTAGCTTGTGAAAATCCTCTGATGGCTTTTTGTCATTCACTCTCTTTACACTCTTGCATCCCTCCAGTAAACACTGAATGTTATGATGAGGCAAATACTGGGTGAAACTACATCAAGGAAGACTCGGAGACCATCTGCTGCTCTCTGAAGGCTAGTGAAGCAATTTGCAGTGAATTTTTGCTCTGTATTTCTTCAAAATTCTGAGACTGTGCCTCACTTAATACTATCTGCATGTTAGTGAGTTGATTTTTTTTTTTCCTGATACAAAGCAAATATGAAACTGTAAATTGTGCTTGAAGGGGAAATCTGACATTCCAGTCTCAACTGTTTTGTGTCTGGTTACGTAATAAAATTAAGGGCAGTTAACTCTGATGGCTTTTCTTTCACAAGATTTCCAGACCAATGCCTTTAATTTCATGCTGTATCCACCTTGAGGGCTATAGTTCAAAGCTAAGTACACATAGTGCTTAGCCATTTTTCAACTTTGTTTAGAGGATAGGCTCAAAGTAAAGGAGTGCACGCTTGCAGCCTAATACCATTGAACAACGATCTGAATTCCTCTTTGGGTATCACGGGGTTCTGTCCTGAGTGAGTCAAATAGTATTGGAAGCACTTTCAGCAGCTGATACTTAATAGCATCCTGTTGAGGGAAGGTGCAGCAAGTGGGACTTGGAAACTTTTCCTTTTGGTGGTCTTAGATGAGGATGTGATGCATGGTCAGTACTGACTGAGGTGGCAGGTGAGCATCGCCTCAGAGTGTGGAAATGCTGAGATATTGAAAACATTTCCTTCAAGAACAAGTAGTCACTAAAGGAGCTAGGCTCCTTACCTCTTAATTTTGAACAAAAGTTTTTATTGAGAAATAAGCTGGGATAGTGTGAGGAAGAATCATGCAGTTAAGAAGAATTTTTTTAAACCCAGGGTGACTTAATGCATTTATTCTGCAAATCCTGTTCTTAAGATGAACTTTCTGTGCTACCTTCTTCTCTGCTGGTGGTTAGGGTTGATTTGACTTGGAATAAGAAACTGAGCATTAGTTTCGTCATTTCCTGGTATATCAGAAGAAATTTTTTCTTAAGTCTTTTGACTTTGTGGAAAGGTCTGAACTTTACCTCAGAGTCACAATGAAAGGTTCATGCCTTGGGCTTAAGTGTGGTTAGATTAGGTGGGTATTGAAGAGACCGTGTACAACTTCACCATGCATTGACCAAAGTTACCTTGGAGCAGGTGGCTCTGTGGAGTTGTGGGTCTTAGACCCATCTGCTTTGTGCCAGGACGGTTGAGGTGTTTCTGAAAGCTGTTTGGTGATGGGCATGGAAGGCCTGCTGTCTTTTGCTGCAGAACCGTTCGTCTCACCATGGACTGGTCCGCTTAGGATGCGGGGAGCATGCAGGCATATGTGTGTACGTGCATGTGTTCACATTCGGAGATTTTGTGAGCGCCGTGTGCTAAGTGGTGGTTTTATCTGCCATGGTCAGTCAGTTTATTAAAATAGGTATTGACTCAGATTGCTTTGCTGCTGTCCTGGCAGTTAGAGAAGCAGCCCTCCTTCTGTGGGTCTGAGATGATTTTTGTCTAGACTAATCACAGGGATAGCAGTGCCAAAAAAGGACAGTGGGCAGTTTTTTTCCTGGAAAAACCACATTTCTATGCACAGAGAAAAATGCTTTTGATCTTTGAATATTCTTGTGTCCTGCAGAAAGCACTGTGTACTTAACAGAAGCTATAGCTACAACCAAAACCACTGCTGGTGATGGCTACTGAAATCATGCAGGGAAGACTCAGAGGAGTTGTTTGAGAGCTGTGTAACACCCAGAGAAGTTCTCTGATAGCACACGCTCTTTACTGTGCTTTCTTGATGTGGAAGCAACCGAGTTAAATGTAACCCCAGCTGGACTGCTTGCTGTCGTAATTTAGCCGGCTCCATATCTCAAAATGTAAGTGTCAGAAATATAGAAAAGGCTTCGGTTTTCTTTCAGTGTGTTGTAAGAGGCTTGGGGGCAAAATCTGCCTTATAGTAAACCCCCAATGACTAGAAAGCTGCCTGCGAAAGAAAAACGTGCTATACTTGCTTCACTCAAACATTGAGGGTAATTTTCCTAAATTTTGAAAGATAACACTAAAAATTGTTGCTTACTACCCTGTGTTAGTAACGTAATTGCTTTAGTTGAAGACCCCTGCTGATATTTAAATTGGATCCACCAATGCAAAGACAGACATTTTCTGCTAATTGACCTGTTAATTATGGGGAGAAGAGAGGTCTGAATTAACATGCAAAGGGGAATTGCTGCTGAGCAACAAGTAATCTGGTTAAATCAACTTCTTGGGGAAACTGTCTCAATTTAACTTTTTTTTTTTTCCAGTTCAGTGAGGTGCTTACAAACTGCTCCTGTGACTAGATGAGTTAAGGAAGAAGTTTGGAGAGCTTAGAGCTCTTCTCTAGCCCACACAGGACAAGAAAACTTGGATCATAGGAAACTTTTAAAGCACTGTGATTGTGTAAATATAAAACTGCAATTGATGGGTGTCTGCTGAGGCTGCTTCATACCTTATTGAAAAGACTTGTGTGCCTCAGAGCACCATCAAAATTTGGTAGAAGGAAAAAAAAAAACTATTTTCCCTTCTTCCCGCTTTGCCTGCTCCTCAGTGCTTTGGCCAGGTTAGAAGCAGTAGGATGACTGCTGACTCCTAAGATCCCCAGTTTGGGTGCTGTTACATTATTTTGCTAGATAACATTTAATGACCCCACAGTATCTGGAAAGGCTGGTGACTTCTCTGCTAAAAGGAGAGAGCTCTCAGCTGGACATACCAGGATGCGTAGGATCAGTCTATGCCTTTTATTTAAGCAGATCACTCACCAAAAGCAATTTGATCAGCTTGGAAAAACGTGCAGTAGGATTTTGACTTTGTGATGCTTTGATTCCTGCATGCTGTACGGTTCCAGAAGTCAGGGATGTGATCTATTTGTGGGGTTTTTTTGGTTGATTCTTATCTGCGCTTGGTGATAAGGTTCTGTTCCAAGCATGAAGATAGAATTTGCTTTGAGGTTCTGATCTGTGTAGAAACAAGATACTCGTGAAGTGATTTGAGCACTTAGGGAGGCTCTTTTCCTTCATAAAATGTTAAGAAAAAAAACAGTATTAAAGGTAGAGGCCTGAATTTCAAATAAGAAAAAATTGGGCAATTAGAGGTGAAGACTAACTATCCTTCAAGATACAATGTGTCAGGGTTGAGGCTGGGTTCTTTAGACTTTTAAGCACTGAATATGGTGATACTGCAGATAATTCAGTTTGAGTGGTGATTATTGGAATATTTCCATGAAAAATAGTATCTCCAGGGCTGTACTGTTTCAGTAAATAACAGCAATTACTTTAAAATGGTCAGATAATGTGCAGTAGTGTTGTCTGTCAGGCTTTGTAGGCTATAAATAGCACTGGACCTTTATGCAACCCAGAAGAGAGATTCCTTCCATTTACTTTTACTCCTGGTTCCTGTTCAGTTAAGTGCAATTCACTTTGTAAATATATGCAACACTTGATTTTTGTGCATGGTTATTATGTATTGTGGATATAAAGATTGCCAAATCATACCGTGTGTGTAAGGTTCTGTTTCAAACCTGAATGTAGGTAAGGTGGGAACGTAACTTTGGCTCTTTGGAGCCAGTAGGTTACCAGACCCGAAGCGCCGTAACTGATGCTGCCGTTAGGATCCCGTACGTACGTACTACGTGTATTATCCTCCCTTGGTGCAAACGCTGTCCGTCCAGGGAGTCCGCGGAAGCCTTCCCGGCGCCCTTCTTGGCGACACGGCCGCCAACCGCGGCGCCCGCTGGTGAGGAACGAGCGGGTCTGGCGCCGCTGCGGGCACCCGAGGTGGGAGCGCTGTGGCCTGGGTGCTTCACGGAGGGGTGGAGGCCTCCGGCCTCGGTGCATTTCGCCCGCTCGTCCGGAGACGAGAGCTTAGGTTAAGGCGCGGGACCACTGCGGGCTGTGCGCAGGGGCGGGGCGGGGGGCGGGGCCGGGGCCCGGCGGGGGGCGGGGCCCCACCAGCTGTGGGCGAAGGGGGGCGGGGCCTGCGGGGCCCGACCAGCTGTGGGCGAAGGGGGGCGGGGCCTGCGGGGCCCGACCAGCTGTGGGCGAAGGGGGGCGGGGCCTGCGGGGCCCGGCGGGGGGCGGGGCGCGACCAGCTGTGCGCGAATGGGGCGGGGCCTACGTGCCCTTGGCTCGGCGCTGCCGACCTCCCTGCCGGGCCGCTATTGGCCGGCGGCCGTTGCCAGAGGGGTCGCGTTGCGACGCCGGCAGCGCTCCGCGCGCTCCCATTGGTCCGGCGGGGCGCTGGCGTCAGCGCGACGCGGCGCGGGGATTGGCTCGGGGCCGGCGCGGCGCTCGGTGCGCCGCCGTGACGGCGGGCGGGCGGGCGGCCGCGGGGCGGGGGCGGCGCCCGGCGGCCGCAGGAGCCGCGCGCGATGGGGCGGCGCCGGCCGCGCTGAGGGGCCGCGGGCGCCGGGACCGCAGGTACGGCGGGGGCCGGGGGGGGGGGGGGGGAGCCGCGGCCTGCCCGCCCGCCCGCCCGCCCGCCCGCCGCCGGGCCGCCCTCCCGGTGCGGAGGGGGAGGCGACGGTCCGTCCTCGGGCTGCCGCCGGGAGCCGGCGCGGCGGGGAGGCGCCTCGGCCGCGGGAGGGCGGCTCGCCGCCGGCCGGGCGCGCGGCCGCTGAGTGCGCGGCGCTGCGCGGAAGCGTAACCCGGCGGCGCGACGGTCCTTCACGCGTCTGTTCTTTTGATTATTATTATTCTTTAATTATCGTTATTTATCGTTGTCGCCGCGGCTCTAAATAACCGCTTGGGAAAAGGTTTCCTGGCGGCGGGGCTCTCGCCGCCGCGTCTCGCCTCTCCCGCAGCCCTGCGCGCTCCCGTCCGCCGTTGCGGCGGGCCCCGCGGCCGCCGTCGCGCCCCTCCTGCCGGCGGGCTCCGCGGCACCGCTTCCCCCCGTGCGGCGGGAGCCGCGGAGCCGCAGGCTGACCTGGAGCGAAACCGGTAACTGCCGCCGCCTCGCTTAAACCGCTCGTCTCGAGGCGCCGGAATCCGCTGCGGGACTTCTCCGCGGGACGAGCTCGTGGCTCGCGCTCGGGAGGGCCGAGCGGGGTGTTGGAGCCGCTTTTCTCGGTATCGCCGACGTTCGCTTGGGCACGTTTTAGATCCCGTGCAGAGATCGAGATTAAAACCCCCCAAACCTCCCGCAGCGGTCCTCTGGCCGGGGCTTCTTGCTTGTCCGTGCAGTGGCCTGGCTGGCTGGTGACCCGCGGAAATGGCCCTCACCTAAACGGCGAGAGTTAAGGTTGTTTTGTAACTTGGCGTCTCAGAGCAAGCTGTGCAGAGCTCGGGATTTTTTTTTTTTTTTTTTTTGAAAAAAGGGAGCTGGGATGGCTTTGAAGTCGGTGCTCACAATGACTTGCTGGAAACGGCAGCGTTATCTGGAGCAGATCTGACATCGTCAAGCACGCTCGTGTTCGATGCTGTTCTCCCCAAAGCATTTGGGGACTGGGCCGTCCCCTGCCGACGGGTGTACGACGAAGGTCCGTCCGTGTGGCCCCGCTCCTCATCGCACCCTGTACCCTTTATTTGCTTGTGTTCGAGGGACTCTGTGTATCCAGCCTCATCCCCTGACTTGCCTCTTCAAATTCTTTCCCCTCCCTGTTACCAGGCCTCATTTCCCTTTGGGCTTTCATTCTCCCATTCTGCTCTGCTTCGAGCAAGCACTTTTCTCTGCCTTTCCCTTCTGAAATAGTTTCTGGCACTTCTCTAATCTTCTAGACCTTTTCCAGATTCTTGCCAAGAAGCCCTCTGACGCGGAGCTGCTGTAGGTCGGCTCCGATGGCCATGGCCAGTCGCCTTTATCCACCCCGCTCTTGGGAACGTACAGCCCTGCCTGGTTGCCAAGCTTACACATGCACCGAGTAATCCTTTTAACAGCTGGATGTTAGCCTTGTCTTTCCAAGGCTTAAGCGTTTAAGGATTATGGAGACAGCTGCAGGAGGAGTGTTTGGAGGGCTAGTGAAGCCCTGGTTCTCCAGGTGCATTTTAAACTCTGGCAGCGTACCTCCCCCCCCCCCCCCCCCCCGGAAAGAGGTTTGAAGGGAGAGAGGAGCTGGGACTGCGAAATCTTTGTCACGTGCTCTGTAACAGCGAATTTAATAACTCAAAGGCTTAGCAACCCATGGACCGTGGGTTACAGGCCAGCCTTCGGCAGTAAGGAGCCGTTAACTTTCCCGGACGCAGACCAGGTGGCGCAGGAAGCAGCCGAGCATGTGCTTAAGGTCCGTACCATGAATGTTAAATACTAGCTGTGTAAAATCGGGATTGGAACAGGTACAGCGTATGGTGGCTAATCACCCTGCTGGCAGTTTTTAAGAAACAAATGAAAACAGAAACAAGCAGTAGAACTGATGGTTTCTTGTTTCCAGTCTGTTTAGCTGCCTTTTTTTCCAGCGGAATTGCACTGAGCCTGCAGGCTGAGGTCATCCCATGTTGGACACCAAGGAGATGGTGCAGGCAAGCAGTATTATGAATGTACTAACTGCAGACGACTTCTCTCAGAGCTTTTTTTTGCCAAAATAGATGCTGGAAAGGGGGCTTTCCCACTCTAGGTTATTGATGCTGGCCTGGATCAAGCAAGTGCGGGACACGATGTTTCCCTGAGAAGAAGTTAAAGGTTCCTCAAAGCAGCAAGCACAAAAACAGCCCAAACCACTCCCAGCTCAGGCTGGGAAATGAGTAGGTTGAGACTCAAGGTGGCCTCTGAGGCCCTGTTAGTCATGAGGGACTGTTGCAAGTCCTTACCACATGTTTCATTATTTTTTAAAGTAACTTGGCTTTTTTACACTTAAAAAAAAAAAAAAAAAAAAAAAAAAAAAAAGCCAAGCCTTAGCAGATGAAGGGGGAAATCAAGTGTCCTGAACTGTAAACTACCAGATGAGTTTATTTTTCCCCTGCTTGACTTTGACTCAACTTTGGATGTTTGGAGATCTCAGAGTTTCCGTTTTCTAAACTGTTGGCTTTTTTTGCTCCAGAGTAAAGTTCAAACTGTTGTCTTTTTAGCCTCCCCCCCACACACATACACCAGTTTTATTTACTCAGTTTAACTTATGCTTCTGCATGCTCTTAGTGCAAACTCTTACACAGAGAGAGATGATCTCCATATACTTACATTTGTCCCCTTGAAAATACACTAACTGCGTCAGGTCTCCGTGTTGTACGAGACAAATCATATGACAAATAAAGCTGCGGGTTACTGTTAATTGCATCAATGAACGGAGCACGGAACCAAATCAATGCTGCTGTTACGCAAGCACTCCGTGAAGTTCACAGAAAATGGCTTTTCTGTGGGTTTCAACTCTAGCCTAAGCTGTGCTGAAGCACAGTTCATGGTTTGTCGAGGAGGTTAATGCCACGCGCGCGAGTAGCAGGTTCTCCGTTTCTCCAGATCTGAGCTCTCGTTCTCCTCCCTGCTCTCTGGTCAGCTTGAACTGCGACAGCGCCGGTCCTGCGCGGATGCCGCCACCTTCGCCCTGTTGCGTTCGCACCCGTTTGCTGTAGTTGGGCCAGGTCGCGGCTGCAGCTCGTCGGCTTCGCAGCCTCACGAACGCCAGCCGGCGCAGCTGTGCTGGGAGAGGTGGTTACCCGCTCGCAGAGCATTTGGGAGACCACTGCTGTTTATTGCACTGCGTAAAAGTACGGGGCGATCCTCCGCCACCTGCCTGCTTACAATTTCCATCACTTTTCGCTATGCTGGAAAGTGTCTTCTCGTAGCTGTGGTGGTTACAGGTTATGAAAAGTCTGAATGTCGTGGTAAAATGCAGAATAGCACAAATGCTCAAGGCACAGCCCGACAAAATACCTCGGGGCAGGGACTGAGCCCTTCGTATCCACTGGCAAAGAGAACAGCCGACATCAGTCGTACTGATCTTCTGGAGCTCTCTCGGTCGTGCAAACACATCACTTGCCCTGGGCCTCACCAGGACAAGCAGTGTTACAATCTGAGAGCTGTGATTTGTCTCCATTTTCGATCAAAATGTGCATCTGTAAGTTTGCTTTACTTTCAGATTTTAAGCAGCAATTATAAGTAAACTTCTCAACTTTCCAATTCCTGATCTAATATAAGATGATAACATGTGGTTAACCTCAGGGGCAAACATAGCTTAGCTGTTAAACATACTGTAACTGCTCTTGCAATTTTAATCAGTTGACATGAAGTCATGAAAACAGACTGAAGAAAATGTTCTCCTGCTGTCCTCAAAATCTGAATATTTTTTTAGAGGGGGAATGCACAGTATTGGCTTGGGGAACATATCAAGCACAAACAAATCAAATGTAGTTTCTAAAGCGCTTCTCAGAAATTCAAAGAGGGGAGTGTAGGAAAGCTCTTGCAGTCTTGGCTGTTGCCATGTCTGCTTGAAATTTTGACTGCTTTAGTCCTGTTTCAAGTAAAAATACTAAGGTTTAGATTTGAGAGGGGTGGGAGGGGAAGAGTTTGCAAGGTGAACTACAGCTCTGGACTCTCCTCAACTTTTTTGCCCCCCTCCTAATTTTTCTTGTACTTCCTTGCAAACAAATCAGTCAAGGCCTTTGTCTCCAAAAGAACTGCAAATGCAGCCTGGGCAAAATCTTCCAAACTTAATTGGGAAGAAGAGAGAGACGGATTTTGCAGCATGGGTATTAATAGCGAAGTTTTACTTCGGAGTGAGGAGGGAATTCGTAGTGTTAAGGAGCAGCTAAAGGGAGGACGCTGGCTAATCCTGTTCGTTACATACAGTTAATCCTGTTTGTTGACTGACCATGGAGGAAGAGGATGCTCCAAGTTCATGCCTGCTTTAGAGCTCTTCAGGCACGGACGGGTGGAAGAGTCGGCCGCTGTGGCAGTGCCTTTGCTGGAAAGCTGTGTGCTAAAGAGCACGGGGGAAAAAATTAGGTAGCAAAATACAAACAGACAAGTTAACGTAGGATCAAATATCTCCGTTCAAAGATTAATGTGCTGCCTGGTTTTAAATGGTTGCGCGCTGGCCGCATCCTGCCCTGAGCAGGGTTGCTGCGTGCTGGCGGATGGTTTGTTCCAGTTTGTCTCCAGGCGGAGCGTGATTGTTTGTATAGCAGTGTACGTGGCGCTTTATAAACCAAGAGCGAGGACGCTGAAGCGAGCGCAAGCCGTCTTGGCATAGGGCTGCGGATCCTGAAATAATGTTTTGCGTCCTTCTGAGTAATCGCCTCTGAGGCAGCGACCCCTCCAATGATGTGCGGGCACTTCTTTGGTGATCTGATGCATGTGCTGTTGCGATAATAAAGTCGATGTTTTTCTCCTGTATTTCCCCAGACTGGAAAATTAATTTGCTTTGACTAAATGGAAACTGCCTGGCAGGTGGCTGTATAGGGCAGGGGACCTTTGCTTTGGCATTGCTGCAGGTCCTGCCTCTCTTGAATGGGGAGTTGTCTGAAGCGACAGGCATAGAAAACAGAACTTTTCTGGCTCTTATTTTAGCAGAGAACACAGGTGCAAAGAGAAGTAAAAGGCCACTTAACTCCAGAGCCTTCAGGTGCAGGAAGAGTAGGTGGGAGCAGGTCAGAAAAGAGATGCGCTTGTGGGTGGTAGAAGACTTGTTTTCTCCATGGATGGGTAATGCTTTTGCAGGCATTGCTTTTTGGGCACAGTAGCCAGGTATTTTTCACACTGTTTCATGATTTCAGTGAAACTTTAAAGCCTGGCAAAAGCTCCCCTCTCCCCCTCTCCCCCTCTCCCCCTCTCCCTTCTTTTTTTTTTTCCTTTTCAGATAGAGAGTGGTCAAATGTGGAGAGAGGATGGCATGAAATCAGTATAATCTCATTTATATTGTGAGCCATGTTGCTGTTCACCTGTCTTAGAAAGAAAGAAAGAAAGAAAGAAAAGCCTAGTGTCTTCTAACTACTTGGTAAAGGAGCAGGTGTTTCTCATGGCCCAGCTGTTTTCAGTAGTTTTGTTTTAAAACTTGTTATTAAACTGGCTGAATGACTGATTTTTGGTTGGAGATGCCCTCTGCAAAGAATTCTCTCCTAATGTTGCAATTCATTTTTCCAGATGTCGGTAATTAAAGTGCAGTAAACTTTCCTTTCGTGTGGTCTCGTGGCAGATAAAAATTCTCAGAAGATTCGAGATTACTTGTTCATTTTGTCACTCCAGCTGTAAGGCATGGCCTGATCTTTTCCAAGTACAACTTGCAACAATAAGAAAAAAAATCATCCTTTAGGCATCTCATTTTTTTTATTGATATTCTTTTCCCCAGTGTGTAAGTTTGAACCTTCTGCTTCTTTTTGAATATTAAGTAATATGTTATAATATATTAGGCAATATACTTCTAAAATTCAGTTTCTTTGGGGGAAATAAGGAGGTGAGTGACAAGAGATGTTCCCTAAACCCTGGGGTAGCGGGAGCCCCTCTACATTACAGCTCTGCTGTGTTCGCACAAGGCTGGGAAGGGAGCCCACCCCTACAAGGCTGTTTGAAAATTAGGGTTTCTTCTTTGCTGGCTCTAGTCTGGCAGCGTTACGAGACGCTGATAGCGGGGAGCTAGCTGATCAGATAGGCTGAAGGTTTTGCAGAGGAAGGGTGTGTATGAATGCACACTTTAGAGAGTTGCATCATAAGGATCATGAACGCTCACTGTCGTATTTCCTTACTGGCAGAGAATAAAACCAGAATCTTTCTGCTCAAAAAAGAGAAAAAGAAATCATATTCTTTGGAATACTATCTTCATCTGCGCTGGGAAAGCAAACTCGCTTAGCATCAAAGCATAATCTAAACGATCAAGACTTGAGACAGCCTTTCGGATGTATCTGAAAAGTGGCCTGGTCTAGAAACTGCAAGTTATGATCATTTGTCCACAGCAAAAGCTGGGTAAGTAAGGCTTGTGCTACTACTTCAGGACTTCTGAACTGTATTACAACAGTAAGTGGAAGGCAGCTGGGCTGGGACCCTTATAGCTGTAGGTCATGTAAATATGTGACAAAAACAGAAGTCCCAAAAGGTTGTTCCCTATAAGCTTCTCATGTCCTCCTGGATGCTAGCTACATGGTTAAACTTGGCACATCTTACAAACTTCAGAAGTTCAGCCGTGGGGACGGGGAAGGTAAGCCTCCTTGGACAGCTGTGCCACTTCACAGTGTGCTCAGTCTACAGCTTTTGCTTTTAAAGGTGTGGGAAGAGGCTTTTCCTGATGTGAAACTTGTTTTTGTTTTTTTAAGGCTCACAATCTCCAGGACTGAGTCCCTTGGGTGTTTTCTTTTCTGGTTGGTTTGTTTTTTTGTTTTGAGCTTTGGGCAGGTCTGTCCCGTGACTCTCTGATTCACAGCTCTGCCCCACTGGCACTGCCTGAAGAGCAGGTTAATGTTGAAGTTTTTACAGCACCTCCTTGAACTCTGACTATCAACTAAATGTTGCAGACAAGGCAGGAAACTGAGAAGCTGCCTGGGGAGCGAAATGCTCTCCTGTGCCTGTTATCCAGCTTACTTCGAAGTGCTTTGAGAGCTGTCCTGTGACATCACGTTTTATTTTAAGTGTTTGGAGTTATGTCATAAAATGCTGTGAGCATCGCTTTTCCCACCAAACAGGCCTCATTGCACCCTGACTCGTAGATCCATTGCATTCAGATGACTCCTAAGCTTATGACTCACCAAATTTCTTCTGAAGTCCTGGCAGATGCAGAGGTTGCAGTGAAATCTCATTGCAGAACTGCCTGCTCTGTGTATGAGAGAGCACATATCTTGCAAAGCTTTAAAACTATGTTCAGCTTCTGGATTGGATGTGGGCAGATCTCTTGGTTGCTTTTTGAGTGCTTTTAAGGCATTATGCGGCAGGCCTAGTGAGTAACTCTTGAGAGCTAGATGGCTGACACAGAAAAACATGTTTTTTTTTTTTTTTTTTTTTTAAGAGCAAAACAGTGTGTTTAAACAAACAAAACCAAAAAATAAAACCCTGCAGCAGTCTGAGGCCAATTCTTGTGTTTTGTTGGTTTTGGTTTTGCTTCTTTTTAGATTAAACCAGTTCTGCAACCTTTCAATAGGAGGAGGGAGCACTTCCCAATCTGCAACCCATCCTGTGCATGAATACATTCGGTGGCAGTATCTCATGGAGCGTGGTCACTATGGGCGATGGTGTCTAAGGCTAGAGGTTGCCCTCTGGGGTAGACAGGACGCAGGAGCATCCTGCTGGTCTTCCAGAGCTGGGTATCTACGGGCCCTGGTTAGATGTTCCAGGCATCTGCGGTGGGCAGACCTGCGTGCCAAAAGGCACGCTGCAAACCTGTGGTTGCACTTAAACTGTGGAGATGCACGCGTTGGCTATATGAGATGGCACGTGGGAGGAGGTATCCTTAGATGTAGCAAAGGAAGCAATTCTTTGTGCTCTCTCCCTCAAGAAGTTTGTTTTCAGACATCTTAGAGCCATAGGATTTGGGAAATCCAGTTTTACTATTGAAAAGGAGAGCTTTGATGTTTGAAAATGCCCTTTAGAAACTGAAAGCCTTTAGTTTGCTATCTAATGACACTTGCAGAATCATGATTAGAAAATATAGCACCTGCAATCCCAAGTTAGCTATAACTAATTTACAAAGGCAAACTTGATAGCCTTGCTCCTGGGTGTTAAACAGCAATTGGGTTTTTGACCCTCTGCGCACAAGATTTTATGGATTACTAGCTAATTTTTTTAAAGAAGGTGCTCATGTACAGATGAGTGGGTTATGTTGACTATGGAACTTGGTTATCTCCTGGTGTTACTGTAGTGAGGCATCAAAACATAGTTACTGTAATCAGGGAAATGGATTAGTCGGTGGGGAGTGAGGTGAACAGACTTCGCCCCTGGCAGCCTTGCCAGGAGCTGAGTTTTCTTTGGGGAGATGTTCCAGGGAAGCCAATCTATGCAAAAGCCAGTGGGCAGGAGCTGCACCCAAAGAAGATGGAGATGCTTCTAGTTGCGGTTTGCTCTGCATTCAGTCAAAGCATCAAAATTGCTCCAAGGGTTTACATCAGTTTAAGTATTTATCATGTAAACAGTCCGAGAGGAGCAACAGTCTGAACCTAACAATTTTCCGTTACTGCAATCCTCCTTCCACCTTAACCTTTCCTGCTGTCGTCTTTCTTATCTTGATTCTGGCTTTTCTCTTGGTAGCTTTGATGGAGTTATCTGGCTGGCTACAGTTTACCTGCCTGAGAGAAGTAACAGTCTTACAGGGTCGCAAAGTCCAAGTATGCAGAACAGAGCTGGGGAACCATTTAGCTCCTTGTCCTTTCCATGTTCCTGTTGGGCAGGCAGTCTTCTGGATGGAGAACAGGAGTAGTCCAGCCTGATCGGTGCAGTCTTGGGCTGTTTAGTCATTTTGGGGTGTTTGGAAAACCCCTGTTGCTCTTTGCATGGTATAAACTGGGTCATGGTTTTTTGCTCTAAAGGTTGAAGCCTGGTAAGGTGGATACTATGTGGGCATGTTTTGCATGGACCACGTAGCTGGCAGGATCCTACGCAAGCGCTGAGGTCTGCGCCTTGGAACGGCGAATAGGTGCTAGCCGCTCTACGAGAAAGCGGCTCATCCCTCTGCACATGTTTGCGAGTTTTGGAGCCCTAGTGCATAACTCATTCTTCTGAGCCAACTTTCCAGAAACAGGGTTTGTTTTTCTTCAATTTGAGTAAGCTCTACAAACTCAACCATTTGTATCTTGGATCTGCTCAGAGGCTTAGGATACAAAACACTGCCTAAAAGGGACTTCTGATTTATTTGCTCATGTCTAACTTCAGCAGCAGAGGAGACATCAATAATAAGCCCAGCGTCTCAGAGGTCTTTTTTTTTTTTTTTTTTTTTTTTTTTTTTTTTTTTTTTTTATGGGAACAAGGAATGCATCTCCAAGGAATGGGCTGAGAAGTCGTGGCCGCCTGGAACGAACAGTGCGTGGTTCGACGCAGCTGTTTGGTTCTTGATCCCGACTCTGAGTTTTGGGGCTTTCTGCGGTGACGTTGAGTTTGGACGCGGTGAGCTGTTGACGGTTGTGAGCGAAGTCTGCGTATTGAGCTGAAGCCTTAAGGGAGCTGGGAAAGGGGCTGGCCTGGCTGTGCGCTGTGGTTGATGTTCAGCTGGGTATGAAATTGGAACTCGAGTGCGCTGCAGATGTTATCTTTGGATTTCAGTTTCTTCCTCGCTGACTGTAACTATGAAAATCTCTCTGCTTTTCCTGTGTGTTTACTGAATGACATGAGTCAGTTAAATATTAAAGCAGTGAGTTCAGCCTCCACCCTGGGATGGACCCCGACAAGGAAATGCCAAACAACTTGTAGTAGAAAACCGCGCGTTTCCTGATGGACTGCCGGGCGGCGATTCCCCTTCAGCCCCGAGTCGGGCTGCCGGGGCGAGGACGCGGCGCTGCCTGCGCCCGTCAGACGCGCAGCACGAAAAGCCTCAGTGTAAATACTCCCGGGATGCAGGGAGCGAGGGCAGTTTTCTTCCAAGACGCAAATGGACCATTTTCCTCTAAAAAACAAACAACATTTTGGCTGAACAAATGGAACTGAGCTTTTTATTAAAAGCATATACCTCCCCTTGTCTGCTTCAGTAAGGGGCTTTGAAACTTGAAAGAACTCCTTTGCTTGCAAAATAGCTGACTTAAGTCATTCCAATAGCATTTATCATCTTACTTTTTGCTCCTTGGTATTGGAGAGCTTGGAGCTTTCTTTTTTCTTTTCTTTTTTTTTCTTTTTTTGAAGGAAAGTATTAAGAAAAGTGGTTCAAACCCTGCATGCTTTTTGCCCAGATGGAGAGCTAGGCTGAGCCTCTCAAGCTCATGCTAAAGTTGATGGAAAGATTCCCGTTTATCTTGGTGGGAACTGCCCTGCCCGCAAGCTCGAGCCGATTCCTGCTCGGACGCACAGGAAGGCTGGAGAGTCGGTTATCAAAAGCAGCTTTAATAAACTGGCAAGCGAGAAAATGATTCAGGGACTTTTAAAGGGCCTTAGGAACATCTTCTCGCAGCGCGGGCTCGAAGGCGGTTTGGGCCGTGGCGGGGCGCGCTGCCGTTTCCGTAACGCGAGGGCTGGCTGCCGAAGGCGGCGCGCGGGGTCGAGACGCCAGCAAAGCGCCGTCCCCCCTCCGAGGTGTTCGCCACGAAAGGAGCCTTTCTGACAGAGGAAGCTTTCGGTTGTGCAAGTCTTGCTTAATTTTCAGGCCGCGAAAGAGCGCTGATCCTTAGCCAAAAGAAGTGTTTTCGGGGGCTTCAACGATCGCGTTCTCACTCTGGATTTTTTTTCCCCCTCCTTCTGTAGTCTGGCCAAGCATCCAGCTAGGAACAAGCCCTGATTTCCTCTAGCTATTTTAGTTTGACTCAGGCTTCGCCGAGCCTGATGAAAGCGCAGTTCCGTGGGAACGTTTGACTCCTGTTGTGCAGCGGTGGCGAAACGAAAAGCGCTTCCTGAGATGAGATGGCCAAGGTTTGTTTGTGTGCATCTACCGCCAGGAGACGGAGATTGAGCGTTTCCCCCCGCACGCGCCCCCGTCTCTCCTGGATTAAACAAACCTAATTCTTTCAATATTTCTTCTTGGGTAAGTGCGGGGTTCCCCCCCCCCCCCAGACCTTTTACGCTTTTCATTGCTTTCATTTTAGCTTCTTTTATGGGCCTGTTTCTTTCTTGAAATCCAGCCACCAGAATGAGACGCTGGTCCAGCTATGACCCTCGCAGCCCTGGTGCGCAGGGACTGCCGTGAGTCTCTGCAGTCCTGTTTACAGACACGAGGATTTTGGGCTTTTCCAACAGCATGATGTTGTTGGCTTGCGGTCAGGTGGTTACGAATTGTAACCGCAGCTCTTTATTTCTGCGCGGCCACCTCTTAGGGACTAGGGCGAGGGAAACTGCTGAAAATGGGATTTTCCCGAAGCTGCAAAACCCTTCTGTCTTGAGGGTTGAGATGAGTCCTGCTGGGGAAGAACGTGGCAGCGTGGGGCAGAAAGCTCCGCCACGTGCCTGCGCCCCGGTGCTCGTCCAGCATCGCTTTGGGGCTTTTCCTGCGTCTGCTGCCCGATTCTTGAACTTGCTGCTTGTCCCACGTGCTGGGTAAATCCCGGGGGCGTTGACAGCGTGATGCTGTGCCTTGCTATGTGCGCGTGGCTAAAGGTGGTTATCAAAATCACGCTTGGCCTCAAGTGTTGAAAGGGGAAGGGAGGAGAACTGGGCCCTCCTGCCCTCTTGGGGAAGCTCTCAGAAGTTTTACAACGCTTTTGAGTGCTGAATACCTGCACGTTCGCTGTTGGGACGTAGCACGCGGGCTGCGGAAGTGAAAGTGCGGGCGTTTCCATAAAGAAATTTAAAAAGGGAAAATCAAAGGGCAGGGGAGCCCTTGCGGGTTTGGTGGTTCGGTGAACAGGCGTTGAAGAGCTTGGAAAGCCCCTGAACGTAACGCGCTTGAGGATGGTCGAGTGCGGTGCGCAGACGAAACTTTGCAGCTTTTACAAAGGACACGGGGGAGCGTTTTCAGTACCGCTCTAGCCAAACTGCAGTGGGTCCCCGGAGCTTCTGGGTGCCTTCCCCTCCTCTGCGCCAGCGAGTGCGGTTTGAAAGGCTTTGTCAGGTTAAAGGGTGGCTACCGTGAGTTCTCCCTGGGAAAGGCAAATTTGCAATTCTAACACTAACTTATGTAAGTAGGACACTTTGAGTCTTACTTTTATATTTTATGAGGCTGCCTTAACATATTAAAAGGGACAGAAGACTAGTAAAAGTAGAGATTTTTTGGCGGGGGGAGCTCCTAGGTGTGCATATGGTAGCGAGGGCACTGCCAGCCCGCGCGTGGGTCCCGGAGAAGGGCGGCGAGGGGGCAGTCCGGGGTGCCAGGCGTTCACCTCCGTGCCGTTCCCGTTCCCCGCAGGTCTCCGTGCTGCCAGCGCCGGTCCCCAAGGCGGAGGCCCAGAGCTGCCATGACGACAGGCGACTGCTGCCACCTCCCTGGCTCCTTGTGCGACTGCCCGGGAAGCGCCGCCCTGTCCAAGTCGGTGGAGGACTCCGACATCGGGCGCCCGCAGTACGTCACTCAGGTCACCGCGAAGGACGGCCGGCTCCTCTCGACGGTGATCAAGGCGCTGGGTGCGCAGAGGTAAGGCAGGGCCGCCTGCTGCTTCCGAGAAGGGGCTTGTGCTGATTGCATCCGTTTTTCCCCTTTTTTGTGGCTCTTAAGCGCTGCAGGAGACAACAGGGTCTCGTTTGTGAAGGTGCTTCCCAGGAGGCTAATATTGAGGGCGATCCCTCATTAGCCAGATGCTGTCCAGCCCTGCGCTGGCTGCGCGGGAGCTGCTGCCGGTCGGATGGGTCGGCGCATTTGCGGAATCCCGTCGGACCTGTGGCTGCTCCAGCGTGTAGAGCAGAGGTGGCCCCGCAGGCCTCCACCGAGTCCTCGCTGAGCAGTAGCAAAGGCGGGACACGACGCCAGCCGGGGCAGCATGCTGTTTATGGAGCTTATTTATGGGCTGAAGATGGAGTAAATCCCCCTGTGCCAAGATCATCTTGGACTAGAGGCCTGGTGTAGGTTTTGCAGCCTCAGGAAGAGGAGGGTGTTTGGGTTGCAAAAACCACAGCATCCAGCTATCTTTAGAGCGGATGTGTGGCAGCTTTGCTTGCTTGCACCCTTCCTGGCATGACTTCTCATCCTGTATATTGAGCAGTGTCCGGAGCAGAGGCTGCCTGGCACTGCTATTCAGCTCAGCTATTGAGACCAGTCAAATTTTGGGTTCAAATCCTGTCTCAACAGCTGTTTTTCTTTTTTCAGTGAAGCAGGCTGAACATTGATGAGGTGTGAAAGCTGCGAGTGTAAATGTGGGGGAGGAAAGCAGAAAGGCTAGATGAGAACTGAGGCAAAAGTAATTGCTATGTCTAGCAAATCTGGAGCAGGGAGATAAAAATATGAAGGGAGGTCAGCTTGCTCTATAATGACAGACAGGGCTGGGTGGAGAGCTGTGCATGCCCTTAAAACCAGTCAAGGTGGGAAAATCAGGTGGGGAAATGGCCTGGGAATACAGGTGAAAAGACAGGATTCCTAGTGTTCAGCTCCTGTATTTTCACTGTTGTTTTTTTCCAGCTATTTCAAGTCTCTTCCTCGTCACAAGTACTTAACGAAGCGAAGCCAGACGGAGCCATGTGATTTGGCTCGTTTCTGGCCTGCCCAAAATGACAGTGAGCCTAGCAGAACCACGTGAAATGCCCAAGTGCAAGCATTTGTCACAGATAATTATTGGAAATGTGTGAAACAAAAGAGAAGTTGGAATCCAAGTAGGAAGGTAGAAGGCACCACGCTTTAATATAAACTGCCGCAGCAGCTGACAACAAAACCTTACAAATGAAACAACTCCAGGAGCAGTGCGACTGTACTGAAAGGTTGGATTAGTGAGACAGTCTCTGCAGCAAGCTGGAAAAGTGTGTCGAAGGCTGTATTGTGTGGGGGTGTGATCAGATCCCCTTCCCCCTCCGGTCAGGAGGGAAGGAGTAATGGAGTCTGATATGAATTTTTTTTCTCGCCATGTCAGCAAATTTTTTCCTTCTGGATTGTTTATTGGTAGCCAAGGTTATATTAATGCACTGGAAATATGAAACTTCTCAAACAGGAAGAGAGCAGATAAAATATCTTACAGATGCATTTCTCGGGAAATAACAGATGCATGAGAGCATTTGAGGCTTGGGGGGTTTTTTGGTCTGTGTCTGTCGCTGAGGCCGTGTGAGTGGACTGTAATTTTGTCACTCTAATACAGCACTGAGCTTTACTGCAATAAAGATTGCAGAATCATCCAGTAATTCAATCTGGAAAGGACCTTTGGAAATCATCCGGTCGGGTCCCTTCTCAAAAGCAAGGCCGGTTTCAAAGTTAGATCAGGTTGCTCAGAGCTTTGTCCAGTACAACTTTCAGCCGCTCCAAGGACAAAGATCCCACCACCTCTCCAGACCCCTGTTGTCAGGGGAGACCATCCCTGCTAAGTAGTCCCTTAAATAAAAGACGTGTGACAATTTGGAGAGAGCAAGGGTCAGTGGCTCCCCAGAGCGGTGTTTGGCAGGGAGAGGGGGACGGTGCAGTGGGTGGGCACAGTGCTAGCTGAGACCCTGGTCCACGTACAGGAGTTAAGGGTTGTGCTCTCCTGCTTTGCTCAGGGCTGTATCCTCTGGAAGACATAATCGCTCAGCTGGCCAGGAGAGGGGAGGAGGTATAGGGGGTGCACGCGTGCGCTTCCATCGCTGCTGCTGATTCGGTACGTCCTGGATTTCCTCTTCCCGCTGACCGTGCGTCACAGCGCTGTGCTCCTGTGGACTGGCTCCTGCAGAACGTGTCTCACGTCCACCGAACCAAGCTCTGCTACAGGGTGTCTCCACGCGCAGGGGCCCTGTCAACAGTTTCGCTTCGCTTCACTACCAAAAGTACCCAGCTCAGTACAGCACTGAACTCAGGCTTTGCAAGGGGCCGGAAGCTGCTGCCTTTGCTCTGCACGTCGCTTCTCCCTAGTCCTTTGGATCCCCCAGCTTTAATTATCTAAAGCTAAGTCTGATTGAGATGAAGCTCGTTAGGAATTGAGTTGAGAGTGGCAAAGATCTCCTAGGTTGCACCTCCACAAGAGGAGGAGATCTCCCACTTTTCTGAGCTGCAGTGCACTTATTTGCTGGCTCTTCTCTTCCCTTTGTGGCCCACCAATGTTTTTTCCCAGGATGCTCCCTCCTGTTGGAGTGTGTTCTGGAGTCTGGTCTTGCTCAAGTGGTCTTGCTCTTGCCTTCTGTTATGTCTGGTTGTGCAAACTAATGAAAAGAATGTTGCTGATTTTGAGGATCCTGGCTGTGCTGTGTTGCAATCGCCCAAACTTCTTTTGCAGACTTTTTTTTTTTTTTTTTTTTTGAGAGTCTCAGTCGAGTATGAACTGTGAGATGAGATCTGTGTGGCTTTTGTACTGTCAACAGCGTGTGGGCAAAGGTGATAGCTGATACAGCTCGCTTGGATTTCCAAAGGGCATCAAATAGGGTCGTTCAACAAAAGATTTTCTCGGAGCCCCCGAGCCCCAAATCTGTGAAACTATGGACATAAGAGGAAGAAATGTCTTGCTGGAAGACAAAAAGAAGTGAGATATGAGTGATGACTGTTTTTCACAGTTCAGGGAGGGTAGAACTGCAATCCGCTCTCATCCAGCGTTTTGTTCCTAAATGGCCTTAATGAGAGGCGAATGCTGAGGGGATGTAGTGAATCCCTGAGTAGCAAAATTGGGCATCTAGAGCTGTTTGAGGTTCCCCAGGGAGTCCCAGGCATCATCAACATGGGGCTGGAAGATGTGGCAGGGGGCTTCCAGGAAACACGTGATTTTGGGGAACGGTAGCTGGAGGCCATCTGGGATGTCCTAGGGACCTAAGGTAATGCTAGATGCCTAGATTTAGCCAGCTGAACGCTATCGGAAGTAACTGGAGACTAAAATATGGGTACAGCTCAGCACGAGACGATGCACACAGAGAAACATAGTCCTGGATTTACATATATATTCATGGGTTCAGAAAAGGAAGATCTTGGGAATGTGGCAGTTCTGTGCAAATTCCAGCAGTGACCAAAAAGCAAATAAAATGCTAGAATTTAGGAAAAAAAACAGAAAACAAAATATAGTCACTATGGAAATCCCTGGTGTGGCCACATCTCAAAAACTCTGTGTAGTTCTGATCCCTGCAGCTCTAAAAGGATATTTTAGAAATGTAACAGGAGGAAGGAAGAGTAGTGAAGGTGGTTTCTGTGAGGTGTGACTGAATAGGCTAGGACTCTTCTGCTCGAAAAAGAGGCAGATGAGTAGGAGATGCTGGAGGTCTGTAAATCTGAGTGCCATGGAAAACAGTGTCTTTTCCAAGACGAGAACTAGGTGATACCAAAAGAAAAAGAAGAAAAAGAAAAAAAAATTAGGTTTCAAGTGAAACAAACTTTGTGCAGGTATAGAAGGTCTTCACTGCAGGAGGACTTTGGGTGCTCGAAGTTCACGTGGGTGCAACAAAATGACTTTAGTTTGTGATGGAAATTTGTTTCATGAACATCTGCTGATAGTCCACAATTGAGGGTGTCAAATACAGGCATGAGAGAACATCTTGGGAACAAATGGGTGGCTTGAATTACTTACAGACCTGTTACTTGGAAGGTTGCAAGTCCCTGGAAGCACTGATACTTAACCTTGCAAAGTATTTCTGGCTCTGTGAGGTCCCAAGAGAGCAGATCTTGAGCATAATGGAAGAGGTTTGATTCTGTAGGTGAAGTTTCTAGCCGAGGAGGAGTGAGAGGTAGTTGTTGCAGTGCTGTCTGAGGCCAGCTGGGTACAGCCCCGAATCCTGCAGAATGGTCGTCTGTCTGACGGTGTGCGAACAGGATACTGAGGGGGTTACTGCGCCGCGATGGACAGGGGCTTAGTACGCCAGGAACTTTGTTTCAGTGGTTTCTTTTCATTAAATGTGTAGAGTCCTTGCAGACATTGGCTCCTAGAGTACCTCTATGTTATGTTAATGTAGTTTTGGCTTTAGATGTTGTTGTTCCTTGTGTGGTTACTGCTAAACCCGGGATGCACAGCAGAGATGGAGAGGAGGTGGGTAGGTGATCTGCTAACCGTGACTTTGTGAACTGCTGCAGTGGCTCCAGGCAGCTGGGGACACGCGATGTTCGCCGTGGCCGACGTGGGTCATCAGAGTTCGCCTTGGGCCTCGGTTTGCGTCAGCACCGCGGGGCTGGTTTCTGGTTCAGCGTCAGGCTTTCTGCCCACCTTTAGCAGAGCTGGAGGCTGCAGGACGTGCACGCAGCAGCCCCTTCTGCCACTGCCCTGCGTCGGGCAGGGCTGCGGCACAGGCTGGCGTCCCTGCTTCCCTGGGAGCCGCAGCGCTCGTCGACACAGTTTCCAGGTGCTCCTGACCTGATGTGTCCCAGGCACCTTCACAGTCCCCCGAGACCCACTTCGTGTCACAGCAGGCTGCTCGGTAGAGCCTCTGGGTGCGTGGCACGCTGTGCTGGGGGCTGCCTGCTCTGTGCGCGCTGTTCTGGGGCTTGGTGGCATCAGACCCTCTTCTCTGGATGTAGCTGCATCGTTCTGACTGTGATTTCGTTCTGTTTGTCTGCCTCTTTAGTGATGGTCCCATCTGTCGAATCTGTCATGAAGGTGGAAATGGGGAGGGACTGCTTTCCCCGTGTGACTGCACAGGAACACTGGGCACCGTGCACAAGAGCTGCCTGGAAAAATGGTTATCCTCCTCCAACACAAGTTACTGTGAGCTCTGCCACACAGAATTTGTTGTAGAGAGAAGACCAAGGCCTTTGACGGAGGTACTGCTTTCTTCCTGCTTCGCTTTTATTTCCTACTATTTAACAAAAAATGATTGATTTGCCCTACTGTTCTTGTGGTTCCTGCTGTCTCCTCCTTGCATTACTTTAACGCTTGCAAGGAAAGATTTATGTAGAGAGGCTAAAGTGATGTAGCTGGAAAAATGCAATGGCAGTGCTCGGGCAAAAATTATCTGTGAACTCTCCATGTGCTACCTACCAACTGCAGGCTGCAGAACTACAGTAAGGAAAAGCATTGCATGCCTACAGACATATTTTAATGCCCAAGCAGCCAAACACAGAGGTCACGCGCAACCTTCTGAAATGCAAAGCTCTTGGAAATAGGATTCCTTTTTCCTGTTAATCTTATCTCAGTGTTACATTAGTGTAGCTTTCTTGCACATGACTTCCTTGCCGTGTTTTGCTCTGAAAAGTGAAATGTGGCCACTGCTGATACTGCTCACTAGGGACCTGTCCTCTGTTGAGTAGTCCTGATGTGCGCTTGTAACATTTGGGTTCAGTTCCTTGCATCTTCCCGTCAGATTTCTGCACAGGTTTATAAACACCCTGGTAAACATCTAGACCTTACACGGTGATCCTTCAGAGGATTCAGCTGTTTGTCCCCAAAGGGGAGCAAGTTAATCGTCTAGAAGCAGAATCCGTCTAAATAAGCCTGAGTTGTGTTGGCAGGGGAGTAGGTGATGGTGACATGGCTGGGGTTTTTGGCTGTGCTGCAGAACTACGTAGATGGATGATGCTCATGTGCCTGAGATCCGACCTGGCAAAGCCCTTGCTGCCTGCGTCCCGTTCAGATCCCTTTCCCTGCCTGAGAAACTGCAGGCAGGCTCCTCCCTGTGACAGCTTGCTTCTAGGTTGGGCTAGGTTTGTTAGATACAACGTGCAACTGCAGAGAAGTCACAGCTGGGAGGTGGGGATTTACAGCTAACAATTTTGTATGCCCCACCGGTACTGTAGACATCCGCGGTGAGAGAAATGGGGAGGCATCATCTGAAGCTACCACTATAAATACTCTGCTTTGCTTGTACCTCTACAGAATTTGTCACCTCATCTTGCGTTGCTGTTTGGATGTGGCACTTAGCTCTACATTTGGTTTCAGAAGTAGGGTTTTTTTTTTTTTTTTTTTTTTTTTTTTGCTTTGTTTCAAACTGTTACAAAGCGGTGCTGCTGCATCCTGGCCCAGGAGGCTGCAGAAGGTGGTCTGTGAAATGTTTCTTTACAAACTCGTATTATTTCTCAGGTAGGGATTTATCGTGGTATTAGAGGTGTGTGGGGGGGTTAATTCTGGTTTGTAACTGTGACTGGTCATAGCCTACTCTACATACCAGATTACACAGCCCACTACATAGCCCACACCAGATTAAAATTGAGATGCAGTTGCAATTATAAGCTGTTTATCCCAGCTCTGTTCCCATTCCCATCAACTCCCGAGGCCACTTCCTTTCTCATCCCAGCTTTCTCAGGAAATGATACCAGCCTCCTCCTCCTTCCTGCAGTCCCCAGCTCTCCTTCCTGCACTGTTATCTCCTTCAGGTTCCCAGAGAGTCCTGGAGGGAAAAGAGTCCTCCAACTGGAGAAGCATTTGATCATCAGTTTGGAAAACTGATCTTGAAATTTAATGATCATTTAATTTAAAACCAATTATCATTGGCTTGACAGCACCAGATAGGAGATGGCCTTAGACTTCAGTGCTAAGTTGAATCATGTAGTTAGAACTGCAATTCGTAAAACTGCATTTACGTCAGCGGTTAATGTGGTCTGAGTCTTATCACTTTTCCCCCAGCTGCTAAAACAGATATAAAATGTCGCTTTGACCAGAGCCTTTCAAATGGGTGTTCCAGAGGTTGAAAACCACTGCTTTAAAACGCTTGGGGAGGGCCGTATCTTAGCTTTGAGAACATGCTGCAGACATGCCCTGTAACACTGAGCTTGGTAAAGCTTGCACAGGCCAAAATTTTGAGTGCAGGTTTCAGATGTTTTAGCTTAAGAGCTAATGAAGCATTCAGGCACAGAAACAAACATGTGGAAGGGCTTGTCATCAGAGCTCACAGATGCTGTAGCACTTCGTAACAAGAAGTGGCTTAGGAAACAGGATGCTTGAGCAAAGGCTGAAAGACTGGTGTATCTTGGAGTAGTTTCTCCTGTGACACTGAGGTCTGTGCTTCCAGCAGGAGAGAGAAGCTGTTGCTGTGACAGTGCTGACAGCAAAGTCGTGGGTCCTCTGTGCACTTTGTTGTCCGTATTCCAGGATGGATGACTGAGCAACCCAGGATGATCAGCTATTAATTCCTGCTGAGATCTGTGAAGAACCCTCTGAAGTGGAGCCTGTAAGCGTGTGGTGGCCAACAAGAGATTTTGGCTGAAAGCACACGGCAGTGAGTGCTGAGATGATGGTCAGGCGGCGTTTAATGAACCTCAGACTGCGAGGGAAATGCCACTGTGGTTACAGAGAGATAGAGACCCCGAAGCCATTACTGGTGGCTGTCAAAGGCTTGGGGATATGAGTTATTCGTTGGCTCCTGGGTTTGTGAAGAGTTCGTGAGCGCAGCGAAGAAGGTTGTCTGCCTCACTCTGGTGTCTCTCTTGTCTTTTAGGAGAACAGCTTGCGTGAAGTCACGTGTTGCTGGTGCCTTGTAGGTTCGGAGGCTGGCTAAACCTCTGCTGAAGACGATTGCCAGCTTCCAGTGAGGGTGATTCCCTGCTGTCAAGCAGAGTCTAACGTGCGGCTTGCCGTCCTCACGTAGCTTTGGAGTGATTCCTGTGCCTGCCGTTTGTTGGCAGCAAGCGTTTTCTTGTTGGAAGCAAGCTGTAGCCCCATTTCAATCGTCCGGTGGTGGCAGCCTGCGCCTGCCGCTTCCCCACCATGCAGTGGGAGCACTGGGAGTCTGGTGTGGATGAGTCTGGTGCGCGCACCGTGGAGAGTGCGCTAGGGCCAAGGCACGTGGACGGGCCAGGTCTCTACCTCGCAGCTCAGCTTGCCTGCACGTGCACTATATAGCTGGCCCTCCAGGAGTAGGGGGGGGCCCTGCTACAAGTGAAGGCTCACCTCGCTGGAAAGATCAGCTATTTTTGTTGCATAGTTTCCAGCATGCTGTAAAGCGCTCTGATCCCTACCAGGAGTATAGGGAAAGTGCCCTGGATTTCAGTTTCTCGTTTTCTTGTGAGTTATAACCACCCTGAGCCTCTGCGCTGCACAGATCTGTGCTCGTCAGAAGTAATGAACGTGAGCGTGAAACGTTTTCTTAGGCTTTTTATTCACTTAGAGGCGGGCTTACAAAACTGGGTCGCTTTCAGAAGCAGATCTCATTAGTGGAGGCTCTACCCTTAGCGCAAAGCCCTTCTGAAAGAGCTGATAACCACTTTGCCAGCTCACTTGCATTTCCCATTAATACCCTCTGTCTGCAGTCTGGTTTAATCTCATCCATGCCAGACTGGGCTGAAACTCTTCACCAGATACTTTCTGTGAAGTTTCAGCCCCAAACTGTTCAACCACTTCTGAGAATAGAACTAAGGAAGGAGATGCTGCATAGTCATTTAAAAATGACATGATTTCCTAAACTCTCTTATCTGAGAAATTCTCTGCTACTGTTTTACTTCATGGAGAGGGAGAGGCCATTTGGAAGATTTCAGGGAAGCGATCTTTGTGTGGGAACCTGCTGTTGAGTAGCTGTGATGAAAACCCACTGCTCACCAAGTGAAACTGGTCGCCACGTGGTAGCGAGCAGCTCCATAGTGCTGTAAGAGCCACAGTCCCTGGAGGGAGTGAGCGCTGTGATCCCACGGCCGCACAGCAGACGCTTCCCGTGGAGCCTACTCCGTCGCTAGGTCCTCGTGGTGGCCAGGTGGACATCCTGTGGCCTGGGTGCGGGCAGCTCGTAAGGCTACTGTAAACCTGAGCAGCGCTGCGTCCCGGGGCTGATACAGGGAATTGTCTGCGTGTTGGGGCGAGGGGCTGGAAAACTGGAGAAAGAAACAGTCCTGGATTGACAGGCGAAAGAGAGACTTGGCTTGTTGGGCAGAGAGCTGGGAAGTCAAAATGGAAGTTAAGGAGCAGAGGAGAATAAACAACGTGGAGACTAGACCTGGGAGCCACGTGGGAGCATGCTTGGTGGCAATGGGGTTGATGAAAGGGTCTGTCCCAGGTGCGAAAGTGAACCCAGGTGTCCTAGCTCTCCTTTGCTGTCATGTAGCAACTGTGAATTATGTAATTCGCTGCCTGCTAATGCTGGTCCTCACGGGAGGAAGCGATCTGCTCTTGCTGTTTGCTCTGAGGAGATTGGCAGCTGCTTGTAGTGGCTTTGATGGTTCATGAGCAGCACAGCTGATCTCTAGGCACGGCATATTTGATGCTTCCAAAGTGAGAGCAGGTCATCAGCCCTGGGAAAAAAATAATTCCGTCTTACGTGTACATGAAGAACCTTCTGAAGGAGGGAGGCTGAGAACTGACGGACTGGAGGAATCATTTTGGCAAAGACTGTGGGGAGACTACATGGTTGAGTTGAAATGCTTCTATGGAAGCTGCAGGAAGATCTTGGAAGGCAGGAAATGCAATGATCAGAGTTCCCTTAATTCTTAGTTCTGCCCTCTTGTAGAGCTGCATCATGCCGTGGTCTCTAAGTGATCAGAGACTCCTATTTCCAGGATCAGCGCAGGGGTGAAGAGTGCACATTAGCTGGCTAACTTGGTTTTTCTCACCGTGTGTTTTGTGGCTGTGTGCTCTTCTGTCCCTGCTTGCAAGACAAAACTGTTCGTATCCTCATGTGCTTCTCCAGCACACTTAGTGCTGTGCACTTCACAAACCGTGATTTAGTTCTGCAGCCTCCTTTGGGGATTGAAGATAGCAACCCTGTTCAGCATTGGTTATTTTTTTTAATAGGACTGGATATTATTTTCTTTAAGCAGCCTTTTATTTATGTTGTGGTCTGTTCAATTTAAAAATAGCAGTAGTGTTTGCTGCCAGTGCGCCTGATCTCTGAACGAGGAGCGGGGGACTCGCTCGAGCTCGGGGCTGGCTCTGGCAGCCGCAGTCCGGCCCGTGGGTGTGGGGAGGACATCTCCGGCAGCGCAACGGCGTTTAGTTATTTTTTAGCTGTTTGAAGCTGTTTGAAAGCTGAAAAAGCACGGAAGGCTTTTGTTAACCATTAGGATGTGAATTTGATGGGACGAACACTTTTTTGGGAACATGTTTTAATCACTGTCGGTGAAGACAGGGAGTTGAACTGAAGTCCCAGTGCCCAGCGAGGGTCTGTAGCTGTTGGCTGGGTGTGCGAGGAGTCTGTGCTGTGAAAGGACTGAGCAACTTCAGCTTGGCCCTTTGAAATGGCTTCCACCTCCTAGAGGGTTGTGGTTGGGGGCTGTCAAGCGAAGAATTTATTCCAGCAGAGAATGACATGGCCAAGATTGGAGAAGGACCAGCTTCCAGTAATTAATTTTGCTATGTTAATGTTAGTTGACTGTGTGTTTGTGTGTTTACATGGAAGTGATCTGAATGCTCGAGGCTTTAGCCAGCGTGGTTGACAAAGTCAAAAAGACCAAAATGCATCGTTGTATTATTTGGAAGACTTCAACAGTAGACGTTTAGAGGAGAACATTCAAACCCTAAGTCAAAGTGCGTACAGCTCTTCTGGAGCAGGTACTTCGTTCAACTCGTTGGGACGTGCCTGCCTTTTTCTGACTCTATGAAAAGTCAAAGAAAGTGGGAATGATTTAGACCACCAGTTGCTAAGAGTATAAAATGAAGCAAAATGTATCCCGGCTCTTAGTCACCTTCTTTCCAGCTCAGCTCCTTTCTTTGGCCTGTGGCTTAGTCCGTCATGACTTTGTTTTCTTTTGCAAAGTGCTCTTCCCGCCAAAGCTGCTTTGTCCCCTAGGATTTCAGGGAGAGCTACATGGATTAAGACATTCGCTACTCGATCAGGTATTTCTAGACAGCACTACCAAAGGTGGTGCTGTGGCTCTGTTTCTACTGGCATGAGCCAGTGCCATTCCCTCTGCACGGTTCCGGTTCTTCTCCCAGGCCATGGAAATGGGAGAACTGGTCAGTTGGTGTGCCTTGTTCCCGAGCTCCCTCTGGCCCATTTGCCCTCTTTGTTCCCTCAGATTATTGGAGAAAGCATTTCCTTTCCATGGCCACGTTGGTCTGCGTACTTTGCTGACGTCCTGGCTGTGGCATTGACCATCTCCCGTCGGTCTTTTCCATTCATTAACTGCTTTCAAAGCCTTTTAACTTTTCCCTATTGATAGCTTTCTCCTCTCTGAGTCTTTCTAAATGGGCTTAAGAGAAATGCCACCTCTAGCCCCTCCGTGACTCCTGCTGCAGGCCGTTCTGTCCGGTCACGAGCTGTCCCGCAGCAACCGCCGCTGGCTGCCCGTGCTGCGGGTCAGGGCTGATTTCCTGTGTCCTTTGGCCCAACGTCCCCACCCGAGAAGTGCTGCTTACTCAGACCTGGGTCTGACGTTGGGAAATGTCAGACGTTGTCGCGCCCAGCAGTTACGGCCTCTGTGCGGAAGCGGCCGGGCCTGGCAGATTGTGCAGGCGTCGGAGCGGCAGCTGTTTCATGCCAGCAACATGTCCACGTTAAAGAGGAAGGACCTGGTTTTGGCCACCCTTCGTTTAGATCCCAGGGAGAGGAGCAGAGTTACAGGGCTGGCTCTGACAGTGGACGAGCGTTGCTGGAGCTGAGTGCAGCGGACTCCGGCTTTGCTAAAATCCCCAGGGTGTCTAAACCAGGTACCCTGGGGGCAAAGGCTGGTGCGAGTTCTGCACGACCTGCTCGCAATGCGTCTGTAAGCGCGTAATACCTTTGCTAAAGCAAAATTCGTTGGAGCCAACTCACTGATTGCACAAATTTGTTTCTCTGGTGAGTTGGCTAAGGACTGTTTTGAATTGTCACCACTGGAGCAGTTTAACAACGCTCTTTGTTCCCAAATTTCTGTCACTGCACGCTGATGTTGGGATGGAGCCCCAAGAAAACCCTGCTTTCACGTCCTCAGTGCTGGTTCTCCTTGCAATATGTTTGTTAATGCATTTTATTTCAGATTGGCAGCTTTAGCAACATTTGTATGTCCTTATGCTTCTGCAAAACAGTCACTTCCAAGCGTATTATGCCGTCCTGGAGACTGCCATGTTTTTTGCTCCTCTGTTTTTCTTTGTGCTCTATTAGGCATTTTCGTTTGAAGATGCTTATTTTTTGCTGACTGCTAATGCTCTTGGCTCACTTAAGCTGGATATTTTATGTAGGTCAGTGGATTATTTTTTGGTCTGGTAAGGAAGATACAACTTCCAAACATGAGTGCTGTCCGCAACAAAATGCGTTTGAAACACACAGGCGCGTTTGCACGGCCGTTCGGACCACGCAGGAGTACAGGGCGCTTCCAGCAGGTCTGCTGCACGCGGTCCTTCCTGTAGCTAGTCTCCTGTAGCTGGTGGAGGTGCTGCTGGGACGTCTGCAGTGAAGTGAGGTGAGGTTTGCAGGGAGCGGTAGCGATATTTTTATTAGTCCAGCGTTGCCTCCGGACGCAGCGCCCGGTGCAGGAGCGGCCTCTGCCCCCGCTCCGCTTCGGAGGAGTGAGGCGCGTGACGAAAGCTCTCCCCACCCTTCCTCCAGCACTTATCTTTCTCACAGACGTTTTTTTGCTCTGCTTTCCTTGAACTCTGCTGCTTAACTCCCTGTCCCATTCTCTCCTCCATCTCCCCTGTGCTTTGCAATCCCCTTCCTCAGCTTGTCACCCTGATCTTTCTCCCTTTTCAAAGCTTATGTTAGACTAGTAAAAAAAAAAAAACAATTCATGCTCGGCTTCAGCAGAGTCCCATGTTCTCTCATTCTTTTTGCCCAGATTCCATCCTAGATCTTCTCATGATATTTCTCTAGATCCTCCTCTTTTCTCCAGATCTCAAAAACTTCTCAGTTTTTCTCTTTGCACTCCCCTGACACTGCCATGGTCTTTCTGGGCCCAAACCAGAAGTACTTCATCCCTGCCCTCCATTGGCACTACCCAGCACTGGTCTTTTCCTTACATCTCCATCCCTGTGGAGCATCGAGAGCGGCCACGGCAGCCAGTTGTGCAGCGAGGAAACGAGGACGAGGAGGGGACGCGTCGTTCCGGCTGCGTTTGACTGCCCTGCGCAGAGGGCAGGGGACATTCCTAGTCTTCAGCTTCCTGAACTCCAAGTGCTCCATTGGAAAACATCCCTCCCTGCCTTGGGAAAGGAAAGGAAACAGGATAATGCTGCTGGGGCTGCCCCGGTAGCTCGGTGGCCTGCAGGGAGGTTTCGGTGGGGTTTCATGGTGGCCGCCCAGGGAAGGGATGCGACAGTTCCTCTTCTGTGTGTTTTTGATTCAACGCTTTTCTCAGGGCAGGGACGATGCTGTGAACCAAGGTTATGTTTTTCGTTCTGGCTTACGTAGCCACACGCCAGGTCAGTGACGAGAGGAAATTCAACGGGCGCCTGTGCAGCTACAGGACAACTGTTTGGTGGGTTGAAAGGACGAGGGAAGTTTTGTACATCGCTGTCTTTCCACAGCCAGGTGCTCTTGTCATCATTGCTCATGTCATCCCTGGGGGGGTGCAGCACCCACCACGGGCTGCTGTGAGCCCACCCAAGGGAGCCGCTCGAGGTGGCGCGTGGTTGCAGCGGCCAACGGCGCGGGCGTTTCACAGCAGCGGTGCAGGAGGGTGCCCTGCCGTGGGTCACGGAAACAAGCTCCCTTCCACAACCCTGCTGAGCCAAGTGAGAGAGAACAGCTGGAAAAGCCCCAGGATTGTGCCAGAGGAGAAAAAAATATTCGGTACCTGGAACAACTTCTTGCCACAACAGCGGAGAGAGGTTGTTCCCAGCGGAGTGGTCTGGGAGGCAGCTCGTGGCCGACGCGGGCAGAGAGCAGCCAGCTCTGCCCCCCTCCCTTTGGACTTGCACTCGCTTGCGGCACGGGAGCAACTGTTTTTGGACTTGGCCTGGAAGACGACCAAGTTGTGCTTTTGTTGCTTTCCCATGTTTACTTGACAATTTTCCCTACAAAAATTGTTTAATCTGACTGACCACTTTTGGATTGTTTGCAAGGTTTATTTTAAGTCCCGTGTGCATTAATCCGCTGCTGTGCCAAAACTCCTGTGCCCTTAGGTGGCTTATTGTGTTCTCTCTTTTTTTACTGTGTCTGCGCATATTGGCAAAGTAAATCAGCTACTTCAAAAGGAAATTAATTTGCTTCCTGCCTTTACGTGGTTGGCTCCTGTCTTGGGGAGAAGAGGGTGTTTCAAAGGTCGTGAGGCATATAAATAGAATAAGATGCAGTAAAATATTTAACTGCCCTCAGTCCCTAAGGTTCTTATTATACAGGGGTCAAAAGTGACCTAAACTGCCCTTGTTTATGGAGATGGGATGCTCTGGGATTGCTGCTAGAGGGTGATTGGTCCAGGTCTAGGTAGTTTAGCATCCACCTGAGTGCTGTGTAGCTAGAGCAGGCTGGTGGAAGCCCTTTGCTGTTTGGAGCGGGGAAAGCCAGGCATGTGCTGGGACGTGGGGCGAACAAGAGGGCCGCTGACGAGCGGCGTTAGTTGGGCAGATGAGCTGCCGTCCACCCTCGCTTCCTCCCGGAGTTGCTCGGGCCTCTGTGTGTGGTCTGTATCCTCCCTGCGCAGCTCATTGCCTGCGAATCTTGTCTGCAAAGCCACGCAGAGGGTGACTTGCAGGTCTGCTGCCCCGCTCCTGGCTCCTCTCATCCAAACCATGGTTGTGGCTGCTCTGAAATTTCCTTGTGGCTGTCTGATTATAAAGTCATGCTCAGAACGACTTTAAAAATGCTTTTTACTTGCTGCTTTTTATTGTGGGAACACTACACAGGCCCTAGATCTGTGCTCTTCAGCTCACAGCTTGCTCTCTAGCTTTGCTCCTTCATGCTCTGTCTGGGTCTTTCAGATGCATCAGGTCATGTCTCTAAAATACAGCCTTCCCTAGGAGTCCTCCCAGCTGAAATTCTTGGCCTGACTCTTATCTGTTGTTGCAGCGTCTTCTCCTCTGGCCTTGTCCAGCTCCGTATCCCACCGCAGGTGTCCGGAGAGCAAGCTGCTGTCGCGGATCTGACGCCGCAGCCACGTTGCTGTTCCTTGCCCAAACTCACCGTCGTCTTCTCCTAACCAGCTCACATGAGTTATTTGTCTATACTTCACAGCCTGTCTTCGCCTTTCTGCTATGTCTTGCTGTATGTCCCTGATGCTAAACTCTCCCCTTCGTTAAATCAGCACAAAATTGCATACGTCCTTCCAGGCTCCCTCTTCAGGCCAACTTTTTTTCTGCTTATCTTTCTGGCCAGCCACACGCTCAGGTTGCTGCTGCTCTGTTTTGGCTGGTGCTGTCTCATTTACTTCTTGCTTGTCTCCTCCCAGCACTTCTCTATTGCTTTCTTTTTACTCTGTGATTTCTCATGTAGGGAAGGGACTTTGTGTTCCAAGTTGCTAATTGGTCCCTGTTAACGCTGCCTATTTGAAAGCAGGCAGTCCCAAATTTACTCCCGGTTGGGGAGATCAGGTCTCCTGGCCCATGCATTTAGGTAACTTAGGACTTCGAAAAGAAGGGTCCAGGGCAGGACATGTTCTGGCTGAAGTCAGAGCTGCAGCCCCTGTGGTGGCACTGGTCACCCTGTGGGCTGGCTCACAGCTGAGGACCCGCCGTAGCACTGATGTTCCTGAGGATCTGGAAGAAGGTATGGGCGGTGCGCTGGCGCTGCGCTCACTCCAGAGGTTTCCCTGCTGTCAGTGGGATGCGGGACTGGTTCTCTAGGGAACGCATCTGTGGCCTGTGCAGCAGCATATGGCTGAAGAGCCCATTGCCAAAGTAGCCCTCTCTGGAATGGCACCCTTGAGACCTCTGGGTGCCCCAGGCTGGTGTGGCTCTGTACATTAGGCGGTGAGGTTGTGTTGTCGCCAAGGGCCCTACTCGGAAGGGGTCCTCAGTGTAGCTCTGTGCCCTGGTGGACATGCCCGCCTGGCCTGGGTTCTCCTGCAATCATTCCCATCCCTACTGGGACTGTACCTCTTAGATATGTTCTCCATTTTTTTTTGAATAAAAGATCCTAAACAGGCCCAGAAGCCCTGATACAAGAAATAGGGAAGGATCCAGCAGCCCAGCGTATACAACTCCCAGTAGAAATGCACTGTAGCAACTCCGTGGAACTGGTAGGAACCAGAGCTGCTTGTTTTCCTACAGAAAGAAACGAAAGGTTGAAAATAGCATAATCCCAGGAAAAGCAGAACAATCGCTGTTGTCAAAGTTAAGTGCCTAAAGTAAAAATGAACCAACATTGGAAGCAGACGAGAATTTTTAAAAGAAGCGGATGTTTAGAGGTTGCTGTCTGTGGAGGGGAAGGGAAACCTGTCTGCAACAGACCCACATTTGTTCTGCAGCCTGCTAATTTGCGAGTGCTGCAGGGAAGAAGCACTTGCAAAGCTTCCTGGTAACGCAGAGCAAAGGTGCATAACCTCTACTGTGATGGATCACTTAATGCATGGGATGAAAGCAAGCGATCCTGGAATTGAGGTGGGGGACACACCAGAATCAGCTCAGTCCTGTTGCTGGCAGGTGTCTTTTGCCCTGAAAGCCTGTAACTTTGTGGCCTGTGGATGGCCACCAGCAATGGAAAAGTTCTTGGAGTTTTGCAGACGTGAAGGTGGTGGTTTCAACAGCTGGGTCTGTCTGATCATGGCTTGTCCCTTCGTGGTCACCTGTAGTCCACTGAGATCTGGGAGGAAGCAATAGGGGATCTTCTCCCCAGCAAGCCAAGCTCTGTCCTGCCTGGCCTGATGGTCTTGCTGCTTTTTCTTTAGAAATGATTGAAGCCTTTCCCTGGGAGTTGGGATCTTTTGTGTCTGAAGATGCAGATTTGGGTGCAGGTTGTTCTGTAAAAGAAAGTGGGTTTGTGTTACCTTTCTCTGCCTAGTCTAGACTCCACAGACCCCCTGGCTTTGCCTGCTCAGGTGCAAAACCTTCTTTTTGCTTTTCTGTTTTTTTTCCCCCTCTCCAGTCTTCATTTCTTAGTTGCTGAAGTGATAGGCTTTTTTCCCTCTCTGTCAGCAACTCGGTGGAAATGCTGAGTATGTGGGTGTTTGCATTTCCCACCGGTGGCATCGAGTGGCGCTGGGCTCCCCAGGCAGCAGCGCTGCGTCAGCTCCCACAGGCCCTGAGGACAGCGCCGTACCCTTGAGAGCCCTGTGCTCCATCTGCACGACCATCTCCTTGCACAGTCTCAGAGGTGAATCTAGGTCTTTCAGATTCGATTTTGATTTAAGTAAGGAGTGAAAGCCCAAAACGCCAGGGTTCTCCAAAAGGGACCAGAACGTTGGATGTGGGCAGCTGGCCTGGTGCCTTGGCCTGGCCGTGGACCTTGAGGCCCCTGAGATTTCCTGAAGTCCATACGCTAGCTGTAGGGACATGGATATGTTTCTGTTGAAGCTCGGTCCAAGACCTGTCAGAGCTTTACTAGACTAAACTTCACTAAACCAAACTCCCTCCGTCTGCTGGCTCACGCTGAGCTTTGCTCCCCTAGGGAGGAGCCCAGGCTGCTCCTGTGTTTACTGGTGCCTTCCCCCATGCATATTCTTCTGTCATCTCTTCCCTTTCCCGTGTCTGGTGTTAAAAATACGCTTGGAGCTTTCTAGCCCTGTTCTGGAGAAGGTGAAGGTGTGAGTTAAACGTATCCACCAGGTGCTTCACGGACTGCAGAGAGCACGCGAGAGCTTCCTGGGGCAGCAGTCCTGCTTCGCGGGCACAGCGCTGACTTTCTCCTTTCCTTCCTGCAGTGGCTGAAGGATCCTGGTCCCCGCAATGAGAAGAGGACCCTGTTCTGCGACATGGTGTGTTTCCTGTTCATCACTCCCCTGGCAGCGATCTCAGGCTGGCTGTGTCTTCGGGGAGCCCAAGATCATTTGCAGTTCAACAGCCGACTGGAGGCCATTGGACTCATAGCACTAACTATAGCACTTTTTACAATCTACGTCCTTTGGACACTGGTGAGTGTGCAAGAGAGAGCATCGCTCTCCGCTGCCCGGGGCCTTGTTCTGGTAAAAAGGGAGGTCAGAGCAGCAGCTCACGCCACTTCAGTGCAGCCAGCTATTTCTCTGACTCCCCTCCCGAGCAAAGCTCTGCCTCTTTTTCTTGAATGTCCATTTAATTATCGTTAAACGAGAGCTGCTAACGAGAGCTGCTAACGATGTTGCTTGAAAATGAGCTGCTGGCTGTGCCTGAGAATGAGAAACCACTTCCTGATCATCTGCTTTCCAGATTGACATGGGAGCCGTGTTCCCCGGGTTGTAATGTATCCAGGCGCAGACGGGCCTGAGCATGGCTGAGGCTGGGTGGAAAGCCCTGCTGCTGGGGGCGGGCAGCGATCCAACTGTTGTGCCTGTTCCTATTTTAAAGTAAGAGAAGAAACACAGGCTTGGCACCCGGATGGTTTAGGGGGAAAAAAAAAATCTGGAAAATACTTGACCCGTGTCCCTTCACTCTGTGCCGCCCGGTGCAGCTGGGCTGTACCCAGAGGAGCACTAGCAAGGAGGAAGGGGGTGCCAGCCTGCCAGCTGCTTGTCTGGGGTCTCTGTGACCCACAGCTAACCAAACACCTTTCTAAAAAGAAAATAAAAATGTATTTTTTTAAAATGTCAGTAGCACACAAGGATGGGTGTAAGGCGCACCGCAGCCTGGGCAGAGCTCTGCCTCCTCTCTTGTACTGGCTCGGTGGTCTGAGCCAAGGTGGGGTCACCAGGCTGCCCTGGCTCACCACTGCTGTTTTATTGCTACGTTGCGAGGAGGAACCAGGGATTAGTGGGAATCAGCACTTAATTCTGCCTGGATGTTTAACTGATCTGTGCTGGGAAAGGGTTTCCCGCAGATGCCCTGCTTTGCGTCTTGTCGGCCGTGCCGAGTCAGGCAGCCAGGAGCCTGCAGCTTGGAGCAGGGCCATGAGAGCAGAAAAGCAGAATTTGCTGTGTAGCACATCCGGGAGCTCTCCGAGCCGAGAGCCCAGAGGAGCAGCCGGGCTGGGGAGCAGCTCCCTGCCCTGCTGCTCCCGGGGCCCCTCGGGGCTCCCCCAGCCAAGCTGCTCCCGTTCTCTCCGGAGGCTCCCAGGCCGGGGACTTTCTTCTGTTTCCCACCTGGTTCTTTCAGGCTCTGTTGCCCAGTGGGTTTCTGGGTTTGGGTTTTCGTTTCAATTCTCCTCCTTCTTAGCCCTGCATGTGCTCGCACCCTCTTGGTAGCCTTTTCTGGCCGCTCACTGGGAAGCACCACCTTGGGAAGCAAAGAGACCCAGTGGCCGGGGGAGAAAAGAGTGGGGCCCAGAAAAGCTGGCCATGCTGTGGGAAGCCCAGTTGCAGCCCAGTTCCTTGCCGCTTTGTGCTCTGATCTTAGAGAAACTGAGCTGTCCCTGGGATTTGGGTGTTCCTTGCGACTCCTGTGGCTCTGGCGAAGGGGGAGCTGGTGCTGCAGCCTGCCTTTCGCTCGGGGAGGCGCGTAGGAAGCAGCCAGTGCGCTGAGTGCGTGTGATCTCTGCTGCTGTCAAAACGGGCAGCGACAGCATTGCACTGGGGAGCTGCCGAGGGAGAACCCCAGCGCTGAACGTACTTGCTCTGATGCACAGTTGCATAAGCTTCATTTCTGCAGAAAGCCAAGCTAAAATTGGAAACCTTCAGAGGAAGCGCTTCCATCTTCGCGGGCCTGGGGCTGCTCTGGAGCCCCGTCGTTCAGACTCGCTGCAAGAGGCGATTGCGATAGCTCTGCGCCGCTGCGGCCTCGGCAGCGCAGAGGGCTGCCGTGCGGGTCCGTGGCGATGCGCTGTGCTGCGAGCCTCCGGCGTGAGGTTTGCAGGAGATGCTGCGGTTGGGGCTACTGCTCCTTCCCGTGGAGCAGGAGCTTTCCTGGAGTTTTGCAGTATTAGCTCTCCGTTCGCACGCTGTCTCTGAACACTGCAGCAACGCTACAGGGTACCTTTACTTCTCGTTTATAAGTAAATAACATTATTTCCACAGTTGTATCTCTATATTAGGAAAAGATGGGTGCATACACATGAATGGGCTAAGTTACCCCGTGTGTGGCCCAGCTGCGTCTCTAATAGCAGATGTGAGTGCTATCCAAAATTATTCGGAGTACTGACTTTTAATTAGTCCAGTATACCGAGAAGCTTAGGAAGCAGCAGGAGCTGGGAGAAAATGGGAGTAGTGGTGTTAATGGTTGCAACAGGGCGAAGCAAGGAGTCCAGCCAGCTGGGGAGGCCGAGCTCAAAGCTCCCTCTTGCAGGGCTGCTCCGAAACTGCAGGGCCAGCTCCTGCCCCGGGCCAGGCTGTTGCCGGTCCTTGGACCTGCAGGTCCTCTCCTGTCTCCCTCTGCTGGACTCTGTGTAGAAATGACCATCTCCCGAGCAAGATCAACCCAAAGTCCTGCTGCTGCAGACCAAGGAGAGAAGGTTTCTGTGGAGGGTGCACCGAGATCTCTGAGGCTGGAGGAGTTTGATTAGATTCAGCCACTTCTAGGCTGATCCCGTTGAGAACCTCGATCTAGTCTTGCCCTGGTGCTTGCTTCAGCCCATGTCTGGGATGAAGAAACCAGCTGTGGTTCCTCCCCACCACGTCTCTGTGGTTTGTTTCCCAAACCCAACTGAGCAAACTCTGACCCTCGGTCCTGGTGCTGCCCAGAAAGTCCCTTTGGCTGTCTCAGGCCTGTGTCACCAGGAGATTGATTTCTCCTCAGAAGCTTGGGACATGGAGCACCTCAAACCATTTTGGGGTTAATGCTGCCTCTTTTGCTTAGGGGTGGTGGTGGAATAACTAGGAAGCGTGAGTAGAATGGATAAGGTGGCTGGTGTCTCGCAGCCCCCTTCGGGCTCCGGCGTTCCGACCGGGAATACAGTAACCAGGCTGATGCATTGTTGCCCACCAGGTTTCGTTCCGCTACCACTGCCAGCTGTACTCGGAGTGGCGAAGGACCAACCAGAAAGTCCGCTTGATGATCCCGGCCTCGCGGAGCCCTCGCCCCGTGCCCCACTCCCTGCTCTCAGCCAAGCTCATGAAGAAGTCTGCGGATGAAACCACCGTCTGAGCCATCCCTCGGCCGCTGCCTGCCGTGCCACGAGGCCGCGTCTACGGCCGGAGCAGGGGCAGCCCTTCGGCGCTGCCAGCAGCAAAGAGGCTCAGGTCTCCACGTGTGTGCTGGCAACGCGATAGCTGCGGAGGCACTAGGAAGCAGTCATCCCGCCCAAAGGGACTTTGCAGTTAGCACGTACTTTATGCTACGGCAAACAGACAGATGATAAAAGTCTGTTGCGTGAAACGGCCCAAAAGAGCCAGATGGCGAATGTGCCTGTCTGCAGGGACGCTTTCCTATAACTAAATACCGTAGGTGAAAAATCTCTCCCTCTATATATGTATATCTATATATAATATTATTTTTTAATGGCCATGCATATTGTGTTTCGGTCCTTTGGTGTTGATGTTCTAAGCTTCAGTATAGAAGCTGGCAGCCTGATCTCATTCAGAGGTTAAATCTATGCCTTTTCACCAAGTGAGCATTTAAAGAACACTTTTCTTTGACCGTTCTTGGAAGTCCCCTCCTCCTTTGCACTGAATGGGTTTTGATAATATTGCAGCAGCCTTTCCCGTTGCTCTCTGGTCTTTTTTGTGGTGTTTCTGTCCTTTCTAGGAAGTTGTGTGTTTTTAATAATTATTATAATCCCAGAAGGAGTAAAATGACATAATACTGAATGGAGCCATTTTGTATTGTAAAATATGGTAATTTTGAGAATTTCAAAAGAGAAAATCTTTTACTGTGCAGATGTGATCTCACAAAACACTTTCTTCCCAGATCCCCAGGACGTGGATGCGCTCAGCTCTTGTGTGAACATCCTCCTAGCAAAGGCAGGGGGAGGATCTGTGGGTAGGAAGCGATGGCTTGTACTAGCTAAGCTCGCCATTGCCCTTCGCTGTTAAAACGCTAGGAAAGGACCTTTTCTGACCCCAAGAGGTGAGAGTTGGAGTCTCTGTTTGCTGATGTCCTTTCACTATCTTGAGGCTGGACCTCTCGTTACTCAATTAACGCATACCTTACCAGGGCAGGCCGGACGCAGCAGTCGCTCGGCAGGACGCAGGCAGCCTCGGCTGCCTCTCTGCGTTTTACTTGCACATTCCTTGGCAAAAGCTAGAGGAGCTGCTGTGGTTTAGTTCATCGCTGAAACCGCTGCCTGCCTGTTAGCTGTGTCCACTAGCGAAATGCCCCAAGTTCACTAGTTGCTGGAGGAGAACAGGCTCTGGGTCCCTTCTCCTGCAGGACCAGCGCTCCTCTTCTTCCTCCGTCCATCTGCATCCACCTAGCTGAGAAACCCCTCCGTCTTGGAGGGGCCGATCTGCCAAAGGACTTCAGCACCTAACGTAGAGTCTGTCCCTCTTCCTGACTTTGTCTCTTGTCCCTGCCTCTCCACCACTTCCCCGCCGTGCCAGATGCTGCCCGTGTTTGGTGCCGTGCTCTCCAGAGCCTTGCTGGCAGAGTGGGCTGTAAGGATGCCCGCACTGGCGCTGTCCCGCTGAGCGCTCCGGAGTTACGTGCTGCTGCTCGACGCAAGCCTCGGCTCGGACTCCCGCACCGGTGAGGGTGGTGGCAGGGAGAAGGTAGACTCCAGCGCTGCACCTGTCCTTGTGGTGGGTGATGGCTGTGCCCCATGGTCCTCCGCTCCCCCTTGCTGAACGCAGGCGGATCAGTCTGGTGGCTTGTTAGACTGAGGCCTGTAGTTTCTTGAATTCAGAGCTCCACGTGCCATTCCTGCTCCTCTCTAGCTGCAAAGCTGCATGCTTTTCCTTAGATGATCTCTATTCCTTTTTCCTTTTCCCCTACCTGACCCTACACGGGAAGCCCCTGGTGGGCATGAACAGCAGTGGCCAGTGGCCTGTCTCCCCAGCAGGACTGCTCCAGCCCCAGGGCCTGCGCCCACTTTCCTCCTCTATCTCCTGTCCCAGGCTTATTTGCGTGACTCAGTGGTATCCCAGCACGTTTTGCAGCAAGCTGTCGGCCCGGCCTTGGGCTTGCAAACGCTGGTGCAGTTTGCTCTCTGCTCTGAGCAGAAGGGTCAGATCACGTGTTTGATCCCAGGAACAAACGTTTTCTGCCACAGCTGCTCCCCTCTCTCTGCCAGGCCCCTAGGAAGGTCTGGTGTCTTCCCTTTCACCACTTACCTGAGGGCACCTTCCTTTCTTTCCTTTCCTCCTTTTTCTCCGTAATTTGGGATGACTTGGCCCCCGTTGCTCCTGGAGGCTTACAGTAGGGAGAGGCCTCTTCAGTCCAGCTACAATCGTGGTCGCTGCACAGCAGTAACGTCCTACCGGCACGCGTTTCAAATCAGCTTTTGCGGAGTGGCTATTCCTGCTCCTAGCAGCTTCAGCGTGCTGCTCCCCAGTCCGCAAAGGTTTGCGCGTGTGCTGGGGCCGTGCAGCAGGCCCCTCTGCCCGCCAGCTGGGCCGCTGCAGGGGCTCAGCCCTGCTTCCCAGCACTGCAGCTCCTGCACGGGCGCTGCCTCCCTCCCCAAGCCCCTTCCGCTGGCAGTGAGCGCTGCGTTGCCGCTCTGTGGCTGGTGCTTGGTCCGCCCCCGATTCAGCCCTTCCCCATCAGCACTCGTGACACCAGGATATTTCCACTGCAACAGAACTGTTGGGGTCTTGTTCAACCTTCCCAGCCCTGGCTGCCTCCTAGGAGCTTGGTCTTCTGACGCATCTAGTTCTGGCAGGTATCTGAGGATGTTCATTCCCACGCTGCGTTCCCGTAGTAAAGAGTTAATGGAGCCAATGTTTCAATGGTGAAACCTGGTGTCGATCCAAATATGCAACTGCGAAAGCCGGAAGTCCCTGGCTGGGGCAGACAGGGCCTGGCCTTGTGCTGCTGCAGGGCTGTGGCTTCACTCTCTGCTTCATAGTCTCTGTCACAGCTGCCAATAATTGGAGTTGTTGCATGTGCCCCTGCAACAGCTGATAATGACTCTTTGAGCATTCTCCTTCCCAGAGGAGATGCTCAGCTCTGGTGGATGTCTCTAACCTGCCACCTTCCAGTGTCATGAGAAAACGGGCCGTGCAATTATGTAAATAAAAGCGAGACAAGCTTTGGGTTGTCGTGTTGTTACTGGAGAAGACTGGAGGCCCCGAAGGGCTGGGGCTGTCTTGCTGCTGGGGTGCCCCACTGCTGGGTTCCCTGGGCACAGCAAGCAGCTTTCTTGGCCTCACTCCTGGGAGAGCTGGCAAAAGGCTTCATGCTCGAGCCAAAGCTGGGCAGAATCAAGGCTTGTTCTGATCTAAGTGCAGGTTTCTCTTGTCTGCACACAGCAGCCATCTTAGTGCAGGCCAAGCAAGGAGGTGAGGTTTGGATCAAGGGGGTCTTGCAGCCCCTTCAAGGGGAGGGCAGGGGCTACACCAGACCAGCCTGGCTTGGCCTCCCAGTGCTGCCTGCAGGCTGGGGTCTGCGGGAGATCTTCCCACCTCTGTGCTGCTGGCATTGCTCAGCGAATCGTCTGAGCAGGATCCACCCTTCCACCGGCTGGTCCTGCCTGGTGCTTTGTACAGGAGTCTGTCTGCTGGTGCTGAGAGCTGCAGGACCATACAAGGCCTTGCCACCACCCTGAGGAACTCCTCAGAGTCTTGGTCTGAGCCCTGCCGTGGCTTTGGATCTCACGCTGCAGCACGTGAGAGCTGCAAACTGGTTTGAGGCAGGAGAGGCTGATCCAGGCTCCTGGGACACAGTGCTCCGCAGCTTGTGCCAAGGATGATTTGGGGTGCAGAGCTCCAGCAGGGCTTGCTGAGTCTGTTCCTCCAGACTGGTGTGGGGGCCTGGGCAGGGTCCATCATCCTGGGGCAGAGACCTCCTATCTTGTACAACCCTGCACCCGGGAGCTTCTGAGCTGGGGATGGTGCTGATCTCTCCAGCTGGATTAGTCTCAAGTGACCGCTGGTATCTGAGGAGCCCATGGCGGGGAAGCAGGAGCTGTTTTCCTTCCTGGGCTCTGTTTTTAGCATGGCCTCATCCTGTTTCTGTGGAAGGAGCCGAGCTCTCAGCAGTGCACTGTGCTGCCCAGCCCTGTCCTTAGCCCCCGACTCCCTGCTCTGCTCCCGTGGAGGCTGGAGATCGCTGCAGGAGGCTCACCTGGCCCTGCAGGCTGGATGGTCTGAACTTCAGCAGCTGAGATCGCTGACGCTGGGATGGGGACGTGCCCCTCCATCCGCAGAGCACGGGAAAAGGAGAGGCAACGTTGCTCCGAGGCTCCGACCAGCTCCAGCGCTGCACTGTGCAGCAGCCAGGGCCGTGGGTGACTCCCCTTCGACCCTGAGGTTTTGGTTTCCTTCCAAGAGTTTATGTCCACCTTGCATGGGTGGGAATGCTGAGGGCTGGTTTGGCTGCTGCCCCTGGGACCAGTCCCGCTCCCTTCCTTGCGCTCTCCTGCCCTGGCTCCGGGGCTGGTGGGCCTCACGGTGACCTGGATCAGGGTCCCAACAGCCAGAAAAAAACTGCAGAACGAGGAAACAATTCTGTGGCGCTTTAACTGCCCGCACTTGAGCGTCCGCTTGGAGGCTTGTGTCAGCAAACCGCCAGCTCCTCTCCTGCTGTTTGTTCTGGCTGTGGCTTCGCTGCGCCCTTTTCCTCCCGAAACGCGGTGGTGGGGAGAACATCCTCCTGCCGTCGGAAACCTGCTCGGGGGGCGCAGCTAAGCTCAGCGTGGCCGGCACGTGCGCAGGCCGATAGGCTGCTCTTGAAATGTCTGAATGCCTGTTGCAGGCAAAATAATCTTGACTGAGGGCATGTCATTTCATTTCATTTATTGCCAATTAAAATAATTGGCTATTGAGAAGCAAGGAAGACGCAGACAATTAAACAAGACTTAGGAAAACTCCCTTCCTCCCCTTTCCGCAGGCTCCAGCATTAGCCCAGCACCTATCCTCCCCACTTCCTCGGCTCAACTCCCCTTGTTTTCCCTGCATCACCCGCAGTCCCTTACAATTTTGGTGAGGCGACAGGCGGTGCAGGAGGTCGGTGGTGGTGTGCAATGGTTTCTTTCTGCTGCCTCTTGCTCCTTCCCTCCACTGCTCGTTGCTTCTTGCTGTTCCTGTGCACCAGCACGGCTCCTCCACATCCTTCGGACAGCCAAGTCCATGTTCTGCTGCTCAACCACTCACAGTTACTGGTGTTGGTTTAGGAATGGTGAAAAAGCTACCTACAGAATTCAGCTCTACATCAAGGCAGTTTAAAATCCAAGAACCTACAGCAGCTGCCACTATCTGTTATTGGCTTCTGTTCGCTGCCCCAGGACCAGAAGGACAAAATACTGTGGTGAAAGAAGAGAGCTAAAAGAAAACCCAAGTTCACACTTCATCTCTGTAAATCAGTGTTTCAGAAATGCAAAATCATGGATGTCAGGAAAAAAAAAAAAAAAAGAAAGAAAATCAACAAGGTTGTCCTTGCGACAGAGGTGAGCCACAGGCTAAAGCTCCACTGAGAAATGGGAATCTGAATCAACACTTCCAGTGACAGTCTTAACTCAGGGGTTCCAGTTGCAGCTCGGAGGGAATAAGCACTCCTCCACAGGAGCAGCAGAGCTGGGAACAGTTCCCAAATGCCTCCTTTAAAACAACACAAACTCTTGTTCCATCCTCAAGAGCAATCCAATGTCCACACTGTGAAACACAGGTGGTAAAGCAGAGCTGCTAACCCAAGCGCTATGGCAGCAAGGCCAGAAGGTGAAGTAAAGATTGCAATGTCTACAGCATCGGGATTACCTGTCCTGGGAAGCAGAGGCAGGTCACTGGCACGGGTCTTTCTCATACTTTTCCAGGGAAAAGCAGGCGCTGCTCCCCGTTGTCTGACGGAGCAGATCCTGCCACGGGGCTCTCGGTCCCCAGGAGAAAGAAGGCTTTGCTGCGCACTTCCACGTTCTGCTCTTCAGATGTGCTCGCCCACGACAAGACCACGTATGAGACCACATGCAGGACAACGCACAACTCCCAAAGAGCTGCAGCTCTTTGGAGAGACAGGGCGGCAGATTTGGGGCTGCCTCGCTTCTGAGCATTTGCGTGCTATTCCTCCTGGCTCGCAGAGGCAACGCCTGCCAATTCCAACATCCCCTTCAGCCGGAGCTACAGTCAGGGAGCAGCAGTACTTTGCAGCAAACTAGCTGTTCAGCAGAGCTCTGCACCGCATCCCTGAGGTGGGCACCTTCTGTGACATGGACTTTGGAGAAGATGTTCAGCACTGCTGACAGCCCAAGCAGCTAGATCCTCTCCTGAGACTAGGTTTGGCAAACAGCAAAGGAGCTCTCACTTGCACCAGTGCTTGAAAGGGAGGAGCGGTGCAAAGGAGCACTCCGCCAGCCGCAACAGCCGACCAGCAAGACACACAGATGGGCACACGGACAGTCAGTCGAAGGCAGTCCTTGAACCTTCTGGTTGACGGTATTGTGGATGATGTTTTCTGCTTCTGTGGCAGTCCCATCTTTCTGCCTTTTCTAATGCTGTCTGGATTTGGCCATATTTTGGTGTTCTGTTTCATACCTGACATCTGTAGAAGGTAATGCTGGTTCTCTGCAACAATAAAATATGTTTCCAGAAAGAATATTCACTGGCATGAGCTACGTGGCCAATTAAAAAGTCTTACAGCAGAAACCTCAAAGGACCGCCAAGAACAAGTAGCTTGGCACTTCAGAAAACTATAAATACTTAATTACTATTAGCAAGCATCTAATAAATAACTGGGGGATGTGGGAAAACAGCAACTCACTGTTTTTTGATTCTCCAGTGCAAAGCGAGGATGTATATCATAGCTAGTAGAAAACCAGTGACTGTCACAGACAGTGCTGTAATGTAGATCTTCTGTGTGTTGTGATGACGTGCACCGTCCTTCTCACTGTCCACACCTGGAGGAAATTACACAATTCCATACATTAGACGGGAAGTGTCTGCATTATTGATGATCTAGCAGCACGTTCTACGTTCCCCGTACAATCTGGAAAGTTATTTCTAAAGGTGATCTGATGACTTCTGAAACAAAACTTGCATAGCTGGGTTTCAAAATTAAATGTATCAAACAGCTCAGAGGTTTTGTACAGTGGCTAATTCTGAACTCTCAGGTCTCGATTCACTGCAGGTTTTCCTTGTATTCAAAGCAGCTCAGCAACAACAACAAAACTCGCCCTGGTAATTCTGTAGTCAAAGTCTAGGCAAACAAACTGCCACATCCACAGGAAGATGTTTGCTCTCTTTCAGCTGAACACACATAATACATTTCAGGTGCAGAAAAAACAACTGAAAGGCATAAACCAAGTTTCCAGACAGCTGGAGAAGAGTTGTAGCTTCCTAAGTCACCAAATACTAAGCCAAAATGTTGTATATGGTAAGACACTGTCTAACTAGATGACAGTGCATTGCTACGAGCTGGCCAGGAAGACCAAACTAGTGTCCACTATTAACCTAAGTGAGAAAGGACACAAAGGACAGCTTTCCAAAAAATGAATAAAACTACTTCGCATTTACCTTCACCAGTTTTATCCACCGGAATTATGATGACGGGGCCCTTCTCTTCTGGTTTTGAAAGACTTGCCCCTAATCGGAGAAAAGTAAAGTCTCAGCATGTCTCTTCAGAGTTTAAAAAAGTTTAAAAAGTAATTTAAAAAAGGACAAAGTATTAATCGTGTGCGGCATGCTGCTTTTTGTAATCCCCTTTCAAACGAAAATATCAGTCTGATGAGAAAGCACAAACTGCTCTTGAATCCAATGGCAATAGGAATAAATAACCACCACTGCTGGCAATAGGCCAGAGACCAGGCTCTGCAGGTGGGCCACTTTTCACTCATGTTGTGCAGTCAAACTCTGCGTTTCAGGGACGTTAGCTGCATCTTCCTTACACCCTCCCACCAGGTATTTATACACAAGGATACGATCTCCTTGAGCTCTCTCTTCGCCAGGCTAAACATGCCCAGTTCTCTCCGCCTCTCCTCACAGGTTGGATGCTCCAACCCCTTAAGCACCACAGTGGCCCTTTGCCAGTCTCACTCCTGTATGCCCGTGTCTTTCTTGCACTGGGGAGCTCAAAAAAATTTATTACGTACTTTACTTTCCTGCTAATCTAAAGAATTGTGAAAAAGCCTAATCTTTACAGGAAATAAATACTGGCTATCTACCCAGTAGATCCTGACGCTGCTCAGAAATTGGATCCTGCTCTGAATCTCCATGTGCATCAGCTGCAGGGATCTCTGTAGCCAAACATGCATGAGAAGTTTCCATTACATATTTCACTCTCCTCCTAATCTAAGGAATTATAAGAACATTTATTTTTTCCAGGAAATCAATGCTGACTACTTACCCAGAGGATCATGCTGACCCTTGAAAATAGGATCCCTGTCCGAAGAGGGGTCCACTCTGCCTACTGGAACATTCGAATGCAAGCATACTTGAGAACACATTTAATTACATATTTTGCTCTCTTGCTGATCTAGAGTGTTGTAAAAATGCTTATTCTTTCCAGGAAATCAATACCGGCTACTCACCCAGGGGATTGCGCCGATGCTCAAACATCCGACCCCTTTCTGAAGCTGCGGAAGCTCTGCCTACAAACATATTTGGAGCAAAAGGCAAATGACAACAGTTTGTGTTACACTTTTTGCTCTCTTTCTTATCTAAGGAATTCTAAAAGTGCTTATTCCTTCCAGGAAATAAATACTGACTACCTACCCAGGGGATCCCGCTGATGCTCAAAAACTGGGTCCCGCTGGGAACCTCCATGAGCTTCACCAACGGGCATGTCTGTAGGCAGAAATGCATGAGAATAGTTTCCATTATCTATTTGGCTTTCCTGCTAAGTTGAGGAATAGTAAAAATGCTTATTCTTTCCAGGAAATAAATACCAACTACCTACCCAGGGGATCCCGCCGTGGCTCAAATACCTGACCACTCTCTGAAGATGAGTAATCATTGCCTACAAGAATATTTGAAGTCAGAAACGAATGACAACGCTTTCCATTACGTGTATTGCTCTCCCCAAAATCTAAGGGATTGTAAAAATGCTTATGCTTTCCAAGAGATCAGTGCAGAATACTTACCCAAGGGATCATGCCGACCCTCGAAAATAGGATGCCTCTTCGAAGATTGGTATACTCTGACTTCAGGGACATCTGTAGGCAAATATACAGGAAAATAATTTGCATTACATATTTTACTCTCCTGCTAATCTAAATAATAATAAAAATGCTTATGTTTTCCAGGAAATAAATAGCAGCTACTTACCCAAGGGAACATGCCAACGCTCAAAAATTAGATCCCTCTCTGAAGATGGGTATGCTCTGCCTACAGACACATTCGGAGACAACAACAAATGACAACAGATTCCATTTTGCTATTCTCCTAGTTCAAAAAACAAGTCTGTTGCTTCCAGGAAATAAATGCTGACTACCCACCAAGGGGATCCTGCCGATGCTCAAAAATGGGATCCTGTGCTAAATCTCCTGGGGCTCCAGCTGCAGGCACATCTGTTGACAAACACAGGAGAACAGCTTCCATTGCATATATTGCTATCCTGGCAATCTAAGGAAATGTAAAAATTCTTACTCTTTCCAGGACAGAAATACTGACTACTTACCCAGGGAATCCTGCCGACGCTCCACAATCGGCCGCCCGTCTAGAGATGGGTAAGCCTTGACTGCAAGCCTATCTGTAATCACACAGGCATGGAAACAGCTTACCTGACATATTTCGCTGTAATGCAAATCTCAAGGCATTTACGGAAAGCAAGTGCATCATGTAATTACTCCATAACACTTTTCTCTCCCTTCACCTCAGGAGTATCTTCCAAGCGGCTGACGGCTGCCTCCAGTGGCACTGCCTTGATACACGACTAATTCTCAAGGCAAAGCGTGCCGCCTCGCACCTCCACGGTCTCCTGGTTCCCACTCTGCTCTTTGGCAGCTCCGACCGTCCGTTTGCCTCTAATGAGCACAGTGAGGCCACTCTGCCTGTGACGCGGACACAGGTCGAGGTTCTCGGTGCTGCCGAGCGGGCCTGGGTGTCCTTCTGGGCCTGATAGCTCTCTAAATCATGCTTTGATGCTCTCTCTGAGGCTCCTCAAGCACCAGCGGGACACCACAGCTTCCCCCTGGGCTGCCTTACGAGGAGGTCTCTCCTGCACATGGAAGGAGCACAGACCCCGTAGGGAACGCTCAGTCCCCGAGGACAACGGTCATCTTTTCCCCGTGTCTGGGAGAAAAGCCCATGGGCCAGAGAAAGGCTGAACCCTCGCTGCCTCCAGCTGCACACTGGGGATCTTGCATGATCCTCCCCACCGCTGCTGCTGTGGGCCAGGCCAGGCCCCCCGGGGCCACTGTCTGGTGCTTGCCCGCCCTACCTGGGCCTGGTGCTGCTGCCGACGCAGCCCCGCCGTCCCGGGCGCGTGGTGCCACTGGCGGTGGCAGCAGCAGCAGTGGCAGCAGCAGCGGCAGCAGCAGCAATGGCAGCAGCGGCAGCAGCAGCAGCGGCAGCAGCAGGCGGGGCGGGGCCGAGGCCCCCCGCGCTCGCACCATGCGGCCGCTCGCCAGCCCCTGCCGCCGCCGTGTGTCCCAGGCTGGGCGCGGCGCCGCAGGGCCTCTGTGACCTCACGGGGCCTTTTGTGACCTCACGGCTCCTCTGTGACCTCATGGGGCCTTTGTGACCTCACAGCTCTTCTGTGACCTCATGGGGCCTCTCTGAGCTCACAGCTCCTCTGTGACTTCGTGGGAGCCTCTACGAGCTCAGGGGCCTCTGTGACTTCATAGGGCCTCTGTGACCTCATAGGACTTTTGTGACCTCACAGCTCCTCTGTGACCTCATAGAGCCTCTGTGAGCTCACAGCTCCTCTGTGACCTCCTGGGGCCTCTATGAGCTCAGGGGGTCCTGTGAGCTCAGCGGCCTCTGTGACCTCTGTGCTGTTGTAAAATAGGCAAACGATGCCATCTCCCCAGTAAGTTTTTGTTCACAACCTTCTTGATGATCAAACTGTCCCCATCTCTGTTCTGCTTTAAACTACAATCTCTGCTCGTCTCTGCTCATTACATTTATTCTGAGGGTGAGCTACATCTTTTTCTGGTTGCTTGGCTGTATAACAGCTTCCACGGGTTTCTTCTCTTGACGAGAAGAAATCACCTATCAAACAAAGCAACACATCTTGCAAAACTAAGAACCCCCTTTAAAAAGATCACAACCACGTTCATTGCTAAAGCAGGTGGAAGAGCTGGGAAACAGTATGAATTTTACTTTTTTCTCCCCAAGCAGTTGTTGGCCACGGTGGGAACCACCTCAGCCCTGTGGGAGCAGGGCAGGTTCAGCCTCAGGTCTCAGAGGGACTTGTGAGGTCCCAGAGGCCCCGTGAGGTCCCAGAGGTTCTATAAAGTCACAGAGGAGCCATGAGGTCACAGAGGCCCTGTGAGGTCACAGAGGCCCGTGTGCTCATAGAGGCCCTATGAGGTCACAGAGGAGCTGTGAGGTCACAGAGGCCCCGCGGCGCCGCGCCCGGCCCAGGACACACGGCGGCGGCAGGGGCTGGCGAGCGGCCGCATGGTGCGAGCGCGGGGGGCCTCGGCCCCGCCCCGCCTGCTGCTGCCGCTGCTGCTGCTGCCGCTGCTGCTGCCGCCGGTGGCACCGCGTGCCCGGGACGGGGGGGCCGCGCGGGTGGCAGCGCCGGGCCCAGGTAGGGCGGGCGAGCAGCTGGGCGGCGGCCCCGGTGGCCCAGCCCGGCCCGGCCCGGCCCGCGGAGGCGGGGGGCTAAGGCGGAGCCGCGCCGGGCCAGGGCTGGGCGAGGAGCGGGGCTCCGCCGCCGACACGCCCCGAGCGGTGCCGGGCCGGACCCGCGGCGGGCGGCCGCGCGGGGGGCCGCGGGCGCTGTTGCGGGGCAGCGGCGCCGCGGCCGGCGGGGAGCTCCTGCCATCGCGGCGTGAGTTCGCGGGCCGCGCTGCGGCTGCCGGCGGCTCGGCCGGGGGCCGGGCCGGGCCGGGCGAGGCGGGGCGCTGCCCCGGCAGGCGCAGCCGCAGCGCCGGGTGCTGCCAGCGGGTGGCCGGTGGGCGCGGGTGGCTGAGCCCTCTGGAAACTCCCTCTGCCTCCTTCCTGCCCCCAGCGCGTTTTTCCGGGAGGAGCTAGGGAGAGCTGGTGGTCACTGGTGATAAGGGAAAGCCGGGATTTTGTCCCCCATGTGCGGGAAACATCCTGCTCTGCCAAAGCACCTCTTCCTCCTTGTTCCACAGTGCCCACACCTACCACTTAGGTCCGCTGGTGATGGCACGTAACCAGGCTCTGTCTGAGCATCACCACCGCAAGCCCAGTAAGGCAGTGGAGAAGAGCCTTTCCCGTGTAGTCTGCTTTTCCAGGCAGGCAGCAGTGGCATGGAGCAAAGCGTGTTTCCTGCTGGCCTGAGTCGTTTCTATTTCTTCTGTTCCTAGCCGGCAGTAATACGCAGCTCAGGTTACTTTTCCTCCTATGCTAAATGTTGAGATCGCTCACGTCTTGGACACGAGAAGGACTCCATCGGAGAGGTCTTTCGTCATTCCCTGATGAAACATTCGCACAAGATCCCCAGTGTGCAGCTGGAGGCAGCGAGGGTTCAGCCTTTCTCCGGCCCATGGGCTTTTCTCCCAGACACGGGGAAAAGATGACCGTTGTCCTCGGGGGCTGAGCGTTCCCCATGGGGTCTGTGCTCCTTCCATGTGCAGGAGAGACCTCCTCGTAAGGCAGCCCAGGGGGAAGCTTTGGTGTCCCGCTGGTGCTTGAGGAGCCTCAGAGAGAGTATCAAAGCATGATTTAGAGAGCTATTGAATCAGACCCAGAAGGACACCCAGGCCCGCTCGGCAGCACCGAGAACCTCGACCTGTGTCCGTGTCACAGGCAGAGTGGCCTCACTGTGCTCATTAGAGGCAAACGGACGGTCGGAGCTGCCAAAGAGCAGAGTGGGAACCAGGAGACCGTGGAGGTGCGAGGCGGCACGCTTTGCCTTGAGAATTAGTCGTGTATCAAGGCAGTGCCACTGGAGGCAGCCGTCAGCCTCTTGGAAGATACTCCTGAGGTGAAGGGAGAGAAAAGTGTTATGGAGTAATTACGTGATGCACTTGCTTTCCGTAAATGCCTTGAGATTTACATTACAGCGAAATATGTCAGGTAAGCTGTTTCCATGCACAGATGGGCTTGCAGTCAAGGCTTACCCATCTCTAGACGGGCGGCCGATTGTGGAGCGTCGGCAGGATTCCCTGGGTAAGTAGTCAGTATTTCTGTCCTGGAAAGAGTAAGAATTTTTACATTTCCTTAGACTGCCAGGATAGCAATATATGCAATGGAAGCTGTTCTCCTGTGTTTGTCAACAGATGTGCCTGCAGCTGGAGCCCCAGGAGATTTAGCGCGGGATCCCATTTTTGAGCATCGGCAGGATCCTCTGGGTAGCCAATATTTATTTCCTGGAAAGAATAACAATTTTTACAATTCCTTAGATATCTAGGCTATTAAATATGTAATGGAAACTGTTGTCATTCATGTTTGCCTCCAAATGTGCCTGTAGGCAGAACATACCCGTCTTCAGCAAGGGATCGGATACTTGAGCATCGACGCCATCCCCAGGGTCAGTAACCAATATTTATTTCCTGGAAAACAGAAGCATTTTTACAATACCTTGAATTAGCAGGAGAGTGAACTATGTAGTGGAAATTGTTCTCATGTATGTTCACCTGCAGATGTTCCTGTTGGCAGTTCATACCCCTCTTCGGGGCGTGTTCCAATATTTGAGCTTCGTCAGGATCCTCTGTGTAAGTAGTCAGTACTGATTTCCTTGAAGAAATTTTTACAATTCCTTAGATTATCAGGGAAGGGAAAAATATACTGGAAAATGTTTTCCTGTGTGTTTGCCTACAGATGTCCCTATAGGCAGAGCATACCAATCTTCAGAGAGGGATCTGATTATCGAGGGTCAGCAGGATCCCCTGTATAGATAGTCACTATTTATTTCCTGGAAAGAATGAACTTTTTTTAGAGTTCCTTAGACTCTTGGGATAGCATTATATGTAATGGAAAGTGTTGTCTTTTCTCTCTGCTTCCAAATGATTGTAGGCAATGATTACCTAGCTTCAGAAAGAAGAAATCATCTTCCCAACGTTGCGCTCACTTGTAACCACGACCAACTATAGACTATGCATCCACTATCTGTGCAGTGAAAACGTGGTGTATTTACAGTCATTCTTTCCACTTGTGTCAGAAAAAGATGTGTATTTTCTTCTGTGACCCTAAAAGAAATCTGACCAGCAAGCACAATAATTTGTAACACACTTGGCCCAAGTTAGAGGCAAGCCTCAGTTCAGACTTGGATTGATTTGCCCACTAAATGCCCAATGAACGAATCGATAATTTCTAAGAAACTTAGAAACAATGGGCAGAAGAGCAGAAGACCAGAGCTCTTTGTACCATCTTGGCACAGCATTTCTGTGGTTTGTTTGCCCCTGTCAACAACGGCCATCTCCAATGGGTAAGCTCAGTTGCTGTGGTGAGATCCTGTCCTTTTCCACTGATGGTGGGGGGAGTGTAGCTGACTAGTTCAGGCTGGACACTTAACTTTAAGGCATCTAAAATGAACTGCAGTTAATTCAGTGTTGGATTAGGGAGCTGTTAGTTCTATTTAAAATCTCTGAGTGTGCTTGGGGGGGCTGTGTGTTCTTTGCTAACATTGGTTAGGGTGCCTCCAAGGTCTTTGCAGCGCTTGGGGCTCAGGCCACTTTCTGTGACTGTTACATTGCATGACAGAGTTGGCACGGTGAGACTTCCTTCTCAGGAGGCCATTTTCCCAAGCTGAACTGGTACAGATTTCATTCATTCCCGCAGAAATCAGCATCAACATGGTTTTATGATTGGCAAAAATGCACCAAGGGGAATGTGTTCAAGAAAAGTAGATGCAATGCACTCCTCGCTCACTGGGTTTTTCTTGTTTGCATTAGCGAGCTGGAATGTGTTATGTGCTTAATTGTTTCTCCAGAAATGAATCTTTCTTTGGACTAGCTGAATCCTCAAAATCTCAAGTTTTTTTTTTTTTTTTTTTTTTTTTTTGAAAATGTTATTCAGTGTCTTGAGAAGTACTACCTTCAGAAGATAATATGTTCCTTTTGATGAACCATCCCTTTTAATTCAAATGTCTTGCTTTCTTTTCTAAAGTGGCAACACCGAAGAAAAAGGACAAAGAGGCATTTCAGGAAGGTCCGAGTGACAGTGTACCTGTTCCTGCTGAAAAAAAAGAACAAACTGGAGCACAGCGCCTACCAGGTAATTGCTTTCGATTGTCAGGTGCCATAATAAATCAAAATAACTGTCTGTCCAAAGCCTTGGTAGGTGTAGTATATCATGTCAGCAGCCAAACTTGAAAATAGTAGGGAAAAGGAAGTGTTTTCCACTAAATGACAAATGGCTATCTGAAGGTGACTCTCATCTCCGGTATGTGGTAGTTGTTGTGGTTAGTGTGTTAGCGATGTTCAGCTAAGCTTCTCACAGAATCACAGCTTTTACCTGGGGTCAGAACTGCTGCACTGATTCCCTGGCTGGGCACGGGCTCTAGAGGGAAATGCTGCTGTCCTTCTGCATCCTCTGCGACTGAGACATGCTGAGACTTTTTACCTTTCTCTGATTAGTGACAGTGCTGGCAGATCTTTCAAAACCACTCTACGTGGATGACCTCATCATAGGTCCAATTTATAAAACCAGTGAAGGTAAATATGAGCTAGTTTTATTTGTTCTTTGTAAAGCTGTCCTTTGTGGCCCCTGTATTTGTTGATTTAGGAAGCTACAGTTCTTCTCTAGCGATTCAGAAACACCGGGTTTATGCCTTTCAGTTGTTTTTTCTGCAGCTGTAAGGTAGTGTGTGTGACCTCTGCAGCAAGCTGAGTGTCTTTGGAGCATGTAATGTTGCAGGCTGTTACGGGAGGCAAGACTTCTCTGGAGAGCACTTTGACCCAAGGAAAGGGAGGAGTCCCATTCGCTCTCTCATGTCTTTCTCTTTTCAAGGGTGTTCAGAAGGGGGAGGAAGCAATAGCACAATCAGAGGTGCAGTCAAAAGAAACAAGAAAGCAGGGAAGAAGAAAGCTGGAAAGAAGAAATGCAGGGGTTTGCCCAGCAAGTGTAGTGCTGTGTTGAAGGCATGGAAGGTGTGCCTAAATCCCTAGGAGAGGAAAGCTATTTCCCTGTCTCACTGTATGTCCACAAAAGTATCAGAATGGCCAAACTCAGGCCAGCAGTTACCAGATACCAAGGCTTATGAGGAGAGGTGAAATGAGCTGAGAGTCTTCATGCTGTCAAGCAGAAGGCTCCAGGGGCAATGGCTGAGCTTTCCAAAAGCTTTCCACTGCGAGGGTGCTGGATGAGGTGAAGGCAAAGCCGTTGTTCACCAAATCCCACAGCATGGAAAAATCAAGAGCAAGTCTTCCTGAAGCACAGAAATTGCAGTGGCTCTGTCACTGGCTACTAGAGGCCCAGTCCCTCAGTGTGAACTAGCAAAGCCTTCAGCAGCTGAGAAGGGACCGAGGTGTTCTTGAAGATGGCAACGGCTCCCTTCTGTTTGACCCCTTGTGTAAGTACCTAGGTTGGCAAAAAAGGACAAGAGGGAGTTTGGCTGCCTCTCACCAAGTTCCACGCATAAAACAGCTAAGATTGCCATTGGCATAAAAGCAGCTCCAGAGAACAGAGTGAAGAGAGGCTCCAAAGTACCTAACGTGCAAAGACTTGGGAGTTCCATCTGCTGCTTCTGAAACCAAGAAGATGTTACAGTCCCAGGGGTTTCACTCATTTAAGGATGGGAACAAACGACAAGTTTATGAGGAACGAAGAATACGCCGTTAGATCATCAGTAATGCAGACTCTTGCCCTCTAATGTATGGACTTGTGTAATTTCCTATAGGTGTGGATGATGAGAAAGAAGATGGAAGCCATAACAACATTCAAATATATCCTGCAGTGGTGTGTGGAGTAGTCAGTGGTTTCCTATTGATTGCAGTATGCATATTTGCTTTGCACTGGAGGAGGAGAAAACAGTGAGTGGTTTGCCCCTCCCCAAGTCATGATTAGATGCCTGTTATTAGCAATTAGATATTCGCATTTTTCTAGGACACCAAGTTATTTTTTTGTGAGATTTCTGCTGTAAGATTTTTTAGTTGGCATAGTAGTTCATACCAGTGAATACTGGTTTTGGAAACACATCTTTAATGTTGCAGAGAAGCAGTATCACCTATTACAGACTCTGAGTATGAAACAGATGACCCAAATACAGCAGAAGGAAGATCAAACCACAGAAAAAACATACAGTGATGGGAGAGCTGTGGAAGCATGCAATAGCCTATGTACCGGCTGTCAGCCTCTGCTGCCTTTGCCAAAAGAGAAATCTCAGGGTGCTTTGGCACCCTACAATGAACTGAAACAGCTCTGCCCTCTGTCCCTGCTCTGGACGTTTGCAGCTGCTGCTTCTATCAAGATAAAGAGCAAAATATGGTGTGCTGTGCTGCAATGCTTTTTAAAAATCTCTGTGTGCTAGTACATCACATACATGAGGCCCTTTAAAAGGTCCTGCACAATTAAAATCTGTTTTAACATGCAGCCGTGCGTGTGTCTGTACGCAGGTGTATGCCTTTGGGTGTATAAGGGCTGGTCCACTTGAGGGTGAGATTTGAGAGACTGATGAGGAATGACAGCAGTCCTGTCTCTGAAAGACAGCTCCAACAGTTGGTAGATGTAAGGGTGAAGCAGGGACAACGCCTGGACTTCTGACAGAGACAGACAGACATGACTGATATTGAGCATTTATTACCTCTGCGTCTGAGTAGGGGATCCCCAGTGATTTCCCAATCGATACGGGGGCAGTAATGGAGTTGGAATGTCCCTGGCACCGCTGAGCATCGGTCCATGGCGAGGAACGCCGGTGGGGGGGGGCACTATATGAGTTTTTTATCTACTTTGCAGATGCGCAGTAAGCATATTGAGCTTTTTGCTAATCTCAATTCAAAGCCCAGCTGTAGCACTACACTGGCATAAGTCCAGCTGCATGACTGTGAGTCAACGTGCCCCGTTGATGCTCCTTTTTTCCCACAGAACGGTCTGGCTAGCTTGCATTGCCCATTTCCTCAACGTTCTTCCGCTTTTTTCCCTACAGCAGGTAATGCGCTAGGTTTTAGAAAGAACTCTTTGGGGCAGCAGGGGAGCAATGTGTCCAGCTGTGATTGTTTTTAAGATTCCAGTTGTTTGGAAAAACAAGAACAGAAGCTGAGCCTGTGTACATGACAGTTTCCCCTTGCTCATACATACACACAGTATGTTCTCCTTAGTTTGCCAGAGCTCTCTGCAAGTGATCCCTCAGTCCTGCAGACTTCTTTTTGTTTGGGGAGGGTGAGGAGTTCTTCTCCTGTCCGCCTCCACCCCCAAATGACAAAGTACAAACTAGATAAGTGGTAATGAGGTGGACTGAAAACTGCCCTGACTGGCAGCCTCAGTTCAGTGGCATGAAGTCCACCTGGAGGTCAGTCGCTATTGGGGTACCTGGGGTCAATACTGGGGCCAGTATTGTTTCACATCATCAGTAACAGCCCTTAGCAAGTGTGCCGATGATACAAAACTGGAAGAAGTGGTTCATACAGCATATGGTTATGCCACTGTTTAGAAGGATGTTGACAGGCCAGAGAAATGGGCTGACAGGAAGCTCATGAAGTTCAACACAGGGAAGTGCCAAGTTCTTTGCCTGGGGATGAACAACTCCATGGACTGGTACAGGCTCGGGGCTGGCTGGCTGGAGAGGAGCTTTTCAGAAGAGGACAAAGGTCCTGATGTACAACAACTTGAACAGGAGCTAACAATGTGCCCTTGTGGCAAAGAAGGCAAATGGTATCCTGAGGTGCATTAGGCAGAGCATTGTCAGCATGTTGAGGGAATTGATCCTCCCCCTCCACTCAGCTCCAGTGAGGCCATCCCTGGAGAGCTGTATGCAGATCTGGGCTCTGCCATACAAGAGAGAGACGTGGACCTACTGGAGCAGGTCTAGTGAAGGGCCACTATGGTGATTAAGGGATGAGAGCATCTGTCATACAAAGAGAGGCTGAAAGAGCTGGAATAGTTTAAAGAGTTTACCCTGGAGAAGAGAAGGCTTAGGGGAATCTTATCAATGTGTATAAATATGTGAAGGCAGGGTGTAAAGAGGATGGGGCCAGGCTCTTTTCAGTGGTGCCCAGTGGACAGGATGAGCGGCAACAAGCACAAACTGGAACATAAGAACTTCTGCCTGAGTATAAGGAGACTTCTTCACTGTGTGTGGGTGACTGCCCAAAGGAGTTGTGGAGCTTTGGTGACTTTGCTTGGACAGGAGGATTGGACTAGATGATTTCTAAAGGTCTCTTCCAACCTCAACTGTGCTGCCATAATTATGAGACCTAGCATGGACAAAACCAAGGATCAGCAGTGGAGCTGGGGGTTAGCTAGGGAGAGTTTGTTTGCTGTGAAGAGGGAGTATGTCCTCTGTCCTCTGAAGCACAGAAATTGTAGTGCTCTCTGTCACTGGCTACTAGAGGCCCACTGTCCTCTGAAGTCCACAGAAGTGGATTTAATGGAACAGAATATGATTGCTTATATTCATTGCATGCTCCAGTTACATACGCTGGTTGGTTTGACAATCACTTAATAAGTTAATGTATCTGCAGCCCCTGATTCTTCTTTCTCACACCTCTTATCTTGTTGTTTCACACTTGGGAAGCCTCTCTCCTTGGATACGCTGGACTGAGTAGATTGAATTTGCTAGATCTCATCAAGTTCATGCAGCAGCCTCATTCCATGAGGAATATCCCAAGTTCCTTTGAAGTAAGAGAATTCCTTCTCCAGCGAGCTCATGTCAGAAACTGCCTGTTTCTGGTATGCAAGGACTTAGGAGTTCCACTTGCTGCTTCTGAAGCAAAGAAGATGTTATAGTCCCAGGGGTAAGTAATTAAGTATTTATAGTTTTCTGGAGTGCCAAGCTAGTTGTTCTTGGCGGTCCTTTGAGGTTTCTGCTGTAAGACTTTGTAATTGGCCACGTAGCTCATGCCAGTGAATATTCTTTCTGGAAACATATTTTATTGTTGCAGAGAACCAGCATTACCTTCTACAGACACTGGTAGGAAACAGAATACCAAAATATGGCCAAATCAAGATGGCATTAGGAAAGGCAAAAAGATGGGACTGCCACAGAAGCAGAAAACATCATCCACAATACCGTCAACCAGAAGGTTCAAGAACTGCCTTCGACTGACTGTCCGTGTGCCCATCTGTGTGTCTTGCTGGTCGGCTGTTGCGGCTGGCGGAGTGCTCCTTTGCACCGCTCCTCCCTTTCAAGCACTGGTGCAAGTGAGAGCTCCTTTGCTGTTTGCCAAACCTAGTCTCAGGAGAGGATCTAGCTGCTTGGGCTGCCAGCAGTGCTGCACATCTTCTCCAAAGTCCGTGTCACAGAAGGTGCCCACCTCAGGGATGCGGTGCAGAGCTCTGCTGAACAGCTAGTTTGCTGCAAAGTACTGCTGCTCCCTGACTGTAGCTCCGGCTGAAGGGGATGTTGGAATTGGCAGGCGTTGCCTCTGCGAGCCAGGAGGAATAGCACGCAAATGCTCAGAAGCGAGGCAGCCCCAAATCTGCTGCCCTGTCTCTCCAAAGAGCTGCAGCTCTTTGGGAGTTGTGTGTTGTCCTGCATGTGGTCTCATACGTGGTCTTGTCGTGGGCGAGCACATCTGAAGAGCAGAACGTGGAAGTGCGCAGCAAAGCCTTCTTTCTCCTGGGGACCGAGAGCCCCGTGGCAGGATCTGCTCTGTCAGACAACGGGGAGCAGCGCCTGCTTTTCCCTGGAAAAGTATGAGAAAGACCCGTGCCAGTAACCTGCCTCTGCTTCCCAGGACAGGTAATCCCGATGCTGTAGACATTGCAATCTTTACTTCACCTTCTGGCCTTGCTGCCACAGCTCTGCTTTACCACCTGTATTTCACAGTGTGGACATTGGATTGCTCTTGAGGATGGAACAAGAGTTTGTGTTGTTTTAAAGGAGGCATTTGGGAACTGTTCCCAGCTCTGCTGCTTCCTAGGCAATTCCTGACAGGCTGGAAGGCCCAGAGCTTGATTATATTTAAAGAAAAAGTTTTAATAAAGATAGCCACATCGCAACCCCAGAACAGAGGCCTACCGCAGTCCTTTAACACAAAAAGGTGGGGAGAGGTGCCAGACAGCAGTTTGGCCAGGACAAGAATAAAAAAAGAAACAGAAAAGCCAGAGGAAGAGAGTTCATTCTACTGCTAGAAAAGGAGATATATTTCAACAGCCATCTGGACAATCCCAGGCATCGTGCGCTAGGCGACCCTGCTTGAGCAGGGAAGTTGGACTAGATGATCTCCAGAGGTCTCTTCTAACCTCAACCATTCTGTGATTCTTTGTGATTTTAACAGGGATGATTTTCATTTGTAGCTGTTGAGAGGATGTACTAGATCTGAGCTGGATTTGTTTGAAGTGTTCCTGACACAGACCAGTATTGAGAAAAGCTTGTTTCCTGATGTGCTGCCACTTTCTGAGTGCAGAGTCTGCAACTCAGGACTTTTTTCACAGCTGGGAATGAGGAGGCTTATGCACATTTTGAACAACACTGCTGTGTCTTTGCTGCAAGACTATAAAAGCTGATGGGTCAATATTCGATGACAGTGAGGTTATGGACCTCGCGAATTACCCCGGCTTCTATTTTCAGGCAGCTGGATGTTACGTTGGGGACCGAGATGAGCCAGAACAGCAACAGCTACCCCTCTTGTGCCTTCATTGAGTTGTTTTTCAATTACAGCCACAACGTACTGTCCACCACACTTCTCCATGGAGCTGTCCTACAAAGACATAGCTGGGCAGCAGGAAGTGGTCACACTGGTAATCAAGGGTTTACACAATGCTCAGCTCCGGTGGCCCAGAGTAGGATAACTGAACTGTTGTGTCCCCTCCACAGCAATCTGTTCTTTCAAGAAAAGCTTTTGTTGAATAGGGTGAATGTAAAAATTAAGCTGACATGTGACAAAGAAAGCTTGTGTTGATGAGCTCCCGGGTGACTGTGATTTTGGGTGTGCCCAAATTCAAGTTGTACCAGATAATGATGTACAATGCGATGCAGTCGTCCCAAGACCCCTGGCTCAGCCTCTTGGTGTAGCAGAATGCAGGAAAAGGAGGTGGCAGTCCATCCCAGCACAGTGACAATATTGTGATTCTGCCTATTTGGTACTTCATGGGAAACCTGAAGCATGGGAGATACAAACAGCATTGCTGTGTCTTGAGGACAGGAAGGAAATGGCACGGCCTCTGCGATGGGAGTGCAGGCAGCGTGAAGCAGTACCAGGCGGAAGGGCCGAGCACACGCAGCAGGACCTTCAGTGGCCGAACAGGCCCCTGAGCAGTTGCGGCCCACAGGTGACCAGCCACAGCCGCACGTATGGCTCAGGAACGCAGGGAGCTGAAGCAGGCTTCTAAGAGCGAGCCCACGCAGGACGCGGAACGCGAGACACGACCCACGCGGCCCGCGGGGGCTCCGCGGCGGGCAGGCCGCGGTGGGAGGGCATCTGCGGCCCCCAAGCAGCCGTTCCGCCACGCAGGCACAGCCCGGGCAGCCCCGCAGCGCCACGGAGGCTCAGAGCCATGTTTCCGGGCCCCGACGGGACCCGGGTGCCAGCAGCCAGCGCGGCGCCGCTCCGACGCCCCGCAGCCGCTCGGGCGCCATGAGGCGACTCGCGCCCCCCCTTCCCCCCCCCCCCCCGCGCCGCTCTGCGCATGCGCGGCACAGCGGCCTGCAGCCGCCACCGCCTCCGCCCGCGCCGCTCCCCTTCCCAGCGTGCCCTGCGCGGCCAGCGCGCGGGGCGGGCGCTCCTCACACAAAGGCGCAGCGCTGGGAAAATGGCGGCGGCAGCGACAGTAGCGGCGGCTGCGGAGGGCGCTGGCGGCAAAATGGAGGAACCGGCGGCAGCCACGGTGGCGGCAGCGGCGGCGGCAGCGGCAGCAGCAGCAGCGGCGCAGCCGCCGCCGCCCAACGGGGCAGGCAGCGCTGGGGACGCGCCCGTCAAAAGGTGAGGGAGCTGCTGCGGGGCCGCCGTCCCGCGCGCGGCCTCCCCGTGCCGCCCGGGGCCGCCCGGGGCCGCCGCCGCCACCGCCGCCCGAGGGCTCGGCGCCGCGCGGGCCGGCGGCGGGCGGGCCTGTCGGTAGCGCTGGGGTGCCGCTCGCGTCCACGCGGGCGCGGGGAGGCCGCGCTGGGCCTAGCTGCCGCGCCGCCTGGCATGGCGGCCCAGGCGGCGGCGCGGAGGTTGGCGGGCGCGAAGGCGCCTTGGGGAGGCGCTTCTGGGAGCGCGCTCGGCCTCGGGTCGGGGTGTGGAGGTGGCTGGTGCCCCGTCCTGGCGCTTTGTGCGCCGCGCAGGCCTCGGGGTACGGTTGGAGTGCTCCTCCAGAGATACGGGTAGTGCCGGAGAATTGGGTTTTGATGTCTTATGTTAATTATCGTTAATTATCGTTTGCCCTAGCGTTAGTAGATGGGTTATAATAATTAGCCTTTGCTCAGACAGTGATCATCTCTCACTGCTGCAGAGTCTGGATCAGTGTGCTTCTCTTATGGTTGATGATGTCCTACTGGCAGGTACCTGATTCAAATACCTCATGGGCAAGAGCTGGCTTGAAGGTGATGCGAGGCACTAGCTAGGGGTTATGCGTCTGTTGTAAGGAAAATGTTATAAACTTTTATTTTAAGAAAAGTTTCAGAGCTTACAGTTACTGGCCTGTGGATGTGGGGAAAATAGGAAAGCCTAAACTGCATGTAACTTGCATAGATTAATATTAATCTCTTTTTGGGAAGTTTCTTTCTTAGAGAAACCTAGATTTTATATAAAATTTATGGGATGAACAGGAATTTTTCAGTTACTTTGTGGCTCTGGGACTTGAAGATGAGAATTAGCATTTTGAACCTGATGTTCTTTGAGCAATTTTTTTTATTATTTTTATTTTTTTGCTTTGTTTTTTGGACTTGAAGTCAGATTTGTTTAACTGGTGTTCCTGAGGTGTGTTACATACTTGCGTGTTAGTTGCATTTCAAGCTTCTGAAGACTGTTATGCCCAGACATGTTGCATATCTGCTGTCCAACTTGGAGCTGACAGATATGAATAACTGAGGCTAGCTAACTGGTCTGTAGCTGATTGGAGATAATAAAAGTACAATGAAGAGGCAAATGCGGTGCTGTACCTTGAAAAGCTTCTTTCATCTGTCTCTACTGGCTTTATCTGTAGGTTCAGTTTCACATGATCAGGAACTTCCTGAGCATCAAGCATAGAATGGACTGTTTCAGAAAAATGTTCGTATCTTTTCTTTTCCTTTTTTTTCCTTTTCTTTTCTCTCTCCCTCTCCCTCTCTCTCTCTCTCTCTCTTTTTTTTTTTTTTTTTTTTTAATGAATAGTTAAAGTGTGCTCCTGACAACTGATACTTGGCTCTTTCATCTCCTCTTTGCCAGGCAGAAATGAACACGCCCATTCAGGAGTAGAGGCAGCCCTGGTTGCAGAGGGTGGAGTTCCCCGTGTCACCATGTTGTGTGATGCAGAGGCATGTAGTTTGTTAGCCAGGGCTGGTGGATGATCCTCAAATCTTCCTGTTCTCTCCTTTTCATGTTGGGTAGCAGACGATTGGAGGATGTTCATGTCTTATCTTGGATTGTGGTTACAGCTCTGGTTACACCAGAGCTTGATCTTGGCAGTTATACCAAACCCTCCAGCTCTGGGTAGTATGAGTACAGCAGTTTGTCTTGTATGAGATGAAGATTTATTCCTGAAAGTATAAATAAAGATTTTGAATTTGTTCTGGTTCAGGAGGCAGACCCTTTCCTGACCCTGTAGGTATTTGGGGTTTCTCCAGAGAGGTTGTCATTGTTGTTCTAGGTTCAGTTCTGTATCTAACATCAAGCTCCACGTAGCAAAGCTAACTTGTCTACACTGATAATACCAATGTTCTTGAGAGCATACTTTCAGTGTTCTTGAGGGAGGGGGAAAAAAATCTGTGTGTAATGTATTGAATTCTCGCTGTATTTAATGACTTGTGCACTTTCTGGATATAAGTGGTGTGTTTCTGAAATACATCTTGAAGAGTACTGTGTGCAGTAGTCCATTTCTTGGGAGAAAATAAGAGCTCCCCTTCCAGTTCCTCCTTTCGTACACTTACCACAAACAGAATTTTTCTTGAGACTTACTGGAGCATTTCAGTTCTCTAGCCTAAGGGGAAAAAAATCAAAGTAGAGATGTAGGATTGTGAGGAGCTCATCCTTTTCTGCTAGCTAGAACTCCTCAGGGAAAGAAGAGACCTAAAAACTTAGTTGTCTTCATACCTCCCAACTCTGTCTTTTAAACTGTCTGTGTGGACCTCTGCCTGCCCATTTTTGTCCTTTAAGTGTGATGGAGAATACTGTGGAAGTTGTCTGAAATCCTGCAAAAGAAAAATATTGCAGCTTAACTAGTTTCTCTGACACTTCTGAATTTCCTCTACCTGTCTGGATTCTTGTTACATTGAGTATGTTAAGGAATATGTTCTAGGCTAATACTCACCTTTAGTTGCGGGTACTATGGCTTGTCTAAATTTTTTAAAGGTGTATCAAAACATAAGGTGTACGTAAGCTGATTTGGGAGCATTAAATGCAGGATTGTGAAAGGTGTTTTCATTGTAGCTTGTGACTTTGAACCATCCTATACAGCAGCTCTAACTTGATGCAACTCAAACAGTTCCATTTTGAGGATTAACCATAGAAAACTGGAGCACTGGATGTAGCTTTTACTACAGGTGTCAAATTTAATGTGTATATGTGTTATTTGTTCAGCTAAATAGAAGTTAGTTTAAAGGATTGTCCTGATTTGAATCTGTTTTTTTTTTTTTTTTTTTTTTTGCATTTCTTCTTTACTCTTGATGACTTTGTTACTCAAGAAGTATTTTAAAACTCAGAGGAAAAAAGTCTAAACATTTCACTTTTTGATGAAAGTTTTATAAATAGTAAAGAATTTTATGCACTCATAGGTGCATATGCACGATGCTCTTCCAGCATATTATTCACATGCCTCTCCTTGGCCTATTTTGTCATTGACCTCGAGATTGAATAATATCTGATGGTCATATACAGAGCCAAATTATGCTTGTGGTTAGAGCTGTATCTATAATGAACAGTATTTCTTGAATATTTGCTTGTAACATGCTTATAGCTGAGAAAGCATAGATTACTATGTAGTAAAAATGAGGAACCCACTCAAATATGCAGCTTCTTAGAAATCCTCGTATTTTCTTTTTCACTACAGGCTGTTGTATCTGTTCACTGGTTGAAATGTTTGAAATGATTCTAAAGGAAAGAATAGTATTAGTGAAGAAGTAGATTCATATCAGAGCTAAGATTTGTCATAGAAGTGATAACTTCTGACAGGGCTGGAACTTTGCAGTTCTATGTAGGTTGAGCTGGAACTTAGTTTAAGTACAGCACATTTTTTAGAAACTTTATCAACTTCTGTGGTTAATGTTTTCTGATGAATTCTTTGTGAAGGTGCATTTCTGCATCTTGTAAAAATGGAAGTTGGTTGTATCAGTGAATGGAGCTGTCATGGAGTTGTCACGCTGAAGTTTTTCATCATCCTATTTTTTTAAACGCTTGCTATTCAGTATTCAGTGGGATTTGTATTCTGTAAAAACCTCACGTAAAGGCTCACGTAGCTTGTTAGAGATATAGTCCTCAATTTTTCCTTTTCCAAATCTGATGTGTCAGAGTTAGTGCTCTGATAGAGTTACAATAAATGTACTGGATGGTTATTTTAAGGCAGAGGTTCTGAATTGTCTAAAATGATATTCATTAGTAGAAAAAAAAGTTGTTTGTTAACAGTCATAGTGACCTTAGTGCTTACATGCTGGATCATTTTGTTAAGATTCTTCTAGTACAAAACTACAAATATGGTGGGTCAATGCATTATTTTTATTAAAGTTGTTGAAGTAATTCCATGCGTTAAGGGAAAAAGAAGTAGAGTTGGATGTCTTTGGTCTGAAATATCATGAGGAGGTGAGGTTAGGCTCGGTCAACTTTAAAGATAGTCGGCCTGTAAAACTGAGAACTTCTGACTTAAATGAGTTAGATGAATGTGAGGAAGAATGGTGGGTCTTGATGACTATAACTTGTCTACTATTAGAAAGTCTTTGTTACAATGCAGCACTAGTACTGTGAGTCCCAGCTGTGTGCAGTTCTATAGTAGTTCTGCAAATAGCAGTAATAGGCGAAACTTTTCAAGTTTGGATTTAGTTTTAAGAATATGAAAACTATGCTCCAGGAGGTGTTGTGATTTGGATCAAATGCCAGAGTAGTTAATATATGTGAATGTTTTTCTTTACTTGCAGTGAAGGTGAACGACCAAGCCAAAATGAAAAAAGAAAAGAGAAAAGTGTCAAAAGAGGAGGGAATCGCTTTGAGCCATATGCCAACCCTGCTAAAAGATACCGAGCTTTTATTACAAATATTCCATTTGATGTGAAGTGGCAGTCTCTGAAAGACCTGGTCAAAGAGAAAGGTAATGTACAATTCAGGTGGCCAAGTGATGTCTGTCATCTTACTTGTGGTTGACTCTTTGTTTCTAAACTTAACAGTTGAAGTTCTGGGCGCACTTAGTGACAGGAGTTCTGTAAAAGGTCTGCTTAAAGCCTTTTTTGGTGTTGTACAGCATCCACTCTGTGGCAGAATTCCACATGGCTAGTTCCTTTATAGGCATTTTGGCAGATGGTTAATAGTGTTTCATCAGAGATTAAAAAGTCTCAATGGGGGGGTGATTAGGCTTCTATCAGGTTTAGTCTTGACATGCAAGAAATGCAAGAAAACTTTCTGAAGCATTTTAATGTCTCTTGGTTACTGAAGATGGTTATTTACTGCTGATCTGGTGTACATATAGCTGTCTCCAAACTTTGTAGTGATTTGTGCTTAGCTAAAAATCCATATTGCCATCTGATAGCAGTAAAATGTATTTAAGGGTGACCTGCAAAGGAGAAAAATCAGGTTTGTGCTTTGGCATGTGCTGCAACATGTGTAGGGCTTTAGAAATTATATTCATGGTGTTTTCCCCCTTCCCCACTTTTATTTAATCTACACGTATGAACGGGAGCCTTCTTGGTTTGCTGGCTTAGCATCTTCATCCCTTCAAGAAGATGAAGAAATTGAGTTGACTATTCTCAGATGGTGATAAGTTTAAATGCATCTTTTTGGCTCGCTTAGTGTTATTTCTTTAAGCTGATGCCCAACCTATTAGTTCTCAAGTCATCTTGGAAATGTAGCCGTGGCAAGAAAATATCTGGCTTCTCCATCATTAAAATGTCTGAAATGTTAAGTCACTAATAGAGCCATTCCTCTTGTGGGTCACTACTAAAATACATAGCATGTATTTGCAAAATAAAATAGCAACCAATGTTCACTTGTGTTTTGAACTAGGTAAGGAATTACGGCTAATGAGTACATAAGTTGTGGCCTGATGAATTGGAAAACAAATTTCCAAAAGGGTTTTAAAACATCTGTCTCTGGAGGCAAAATGGAACTGAGTCAGTGTAACAAACTATAAGCCTTGGGAAGTGTTCATAATTAGAGGCTGTGAAATGTTGATGCCTGAGATTCAACAACTGTTCTCCATAACATAAAGAAAGTCTTAAAAGATTGCATTAACAGACCCTAATTATGAACGGTCCCTTGCCTTAAACTATGCTTTGCTACACAAGATACACTGGTTAATAGGAGTATCTGTATGTGTAGATGTCTAATATTTTAAGTGCTATGTTGAATTCCGTTCCAAGTGTCTTGTGGTTTCTCTCCAGTTCACGTGGATGGAAAAGTCCGATGTGAGATTGTTTCCTGCCTTGCTGTTCAGCTACTCATTCCTGCAGATACTTCTAGGGGAACAGTGAAACCTCTTCGTTCTGTCTGCAGGGCTTGTTATGCTAAATCCTGAGAAGCATTGTTCTTGGTTTTTGGGACTGCTTGTTAAAATATAACAGTTTAGATTTGCTGTGTAGTTGGGATTCATTCCAATTAGTCACTGACTTTTACCAAATTGGTGCTCTTGTGCTGTGCTTGAACCTGCTGAATCGGTGCTCCCTGATATAAGGCATAGTAGTTCCAAGAACCAGGAATGTGGCTGTGAAAAATCTAACTGTTAGAATTCTTGGTTTGTAAGTGTAAGAATTACAGGCCAAATGTTCAAGGTTTTGGGAGCATGTGATACAGCTCTGTACATAAGGATAAATATAGGTGATTCATTACTGCTCCATCACTCGGCAGTCATAGAAGACTTAAGCTTTTAGCAGCAATGGCATAGCAGGTTGCCGAACGTAGAAGGAGTTCATCTCAATCGGCTGTTTTGCGTCAGTAAGTATGGTTTAGGAGACATGAGCTTTGAGGTTTGCTTATATTTCTGCAACCTGGTTTTCTTCAGATGCGTACATCTGAAATCTTAAAATGGTGACATCGCTCTGAAGAGCAATGCCTTGGTTCAGTCATTTCAGCGTATTTGTTGGTGAAACTCAATTACAGGTGTGCAGTATGATACAATTTATTAATAAAAATTAACAAATGTTCTTGTTTGAAACTCCCTTGTATTGGCTGACAAACCCAAGCTTCTGCTAAATTGATGTCATCAGCATTGATAACTGGTAATTGGTAAATGGATTCAGGAGAAGAATGAGGCAGCAGTTCTTCAGCATGTAAGTGGATTCTAAATGTAATCATGATTGAATGCTAAACAGTTGTCTTAATCTGTTCCCCCAACAAATGGCTCTGTCTTGGGGAGAAAAATTGTGATGCTTCATGGCAGCTGGCATACACAATGCGATACCATAAGATTAAAAACAATCTGGTATTTGAATTCGTGATGCTTATCATTGATTCCTTTAGGAAAAACAGAATTTTATAGTTTAATCTCTTTACTGATGAAAATAGCAAGATAGAATACAACACAAATTTTAGCTGTAAAATGAAGAAATAACTATATTCTGGTCTGTTGCAAAGGTAGGAACAGTTGCAGCCAGGGCTATGCTCAAGTTGAGCTCAAATGTTTCAAGAGATCCTATAGGTTGTTTGTATTAGCATGGTTGAACCCACTTTTATGTAGTCCGGCCTGTAGTATGTGACAGGCGTGCTCACCTTTTCATATCAAAACCTGAATGCCTGGACAGATAAGAGGAAAAAGAAGTAGCATAGCTATTGGCACCTTATAATGACTGAAGAAGAGCAGCTGCTAAACTTTATTGTTCATGTGCTGACTTCACCTTTCTTGCCACATCTCTAGGTATTGTTGGCGACTGATTACAGAGGTAATTCGCACACTCTTGGTATTATACTTAGTCCAAATTGTCACTTAGGTACTAATGGCAGTTACTCGAGTACTTGAAGACAGTTATTGCTGGAGGTTGCCCTGAGATTCAGTGCCTAAGAAGATACTGTCAAAATGTGCTCGCAAACTTCAGTTTGTGGCCGAAAAGGATGAATTGAACAAAGCAGTAGTGCTGATTTGTCTGACTTACTCCCTCTTACTTTCAGTAGTCATGCTAATGAGGTTTTTTTAGCATCTTGCCACAAAAGCGGTTCCTTGTCCTAGTTCTAGAATAACTTAAAACTGGATCCTCTACAGGCCAAGATTTTCCCATCCTGTGCCATTTCTGCCTTTCTTCTCATTCTTTACCACGAGGCACCACCACCTCTGTGTGTGTCAAATTAATTTTAAACTTCAGTCTTAAATTACAGCCTAATACTTGCCTATTCCTCTTTTTGTTGAATGGTCTGGAATTTAATTTAACACCAGTAAGAACTATCAGCTAGATGCTAGTGGCAATTTAATTTCTTTAATGGTTAATGTCAGTCAACAGGCAGCTTGCTTGTGTGAAAGCAAAAGCAAGCCTACCATTTTATTTCTTCCTCTGAGAAGTAGATACTCTTTCTACTTATGGAAAGGGGAGTTCTACTGTGTTCCTTTTTCCATGTGTTTATATTGAGACACCTACATCAATTTCTACAGAAGGCAGGAAAATGGTTTTTTTTATTCTTCATTCTGTTCTTTGCTGCCTTTCAAAGCTATTGTGAAATGCAGTGAGATGTATTCTCTTGTGTAAGAATAGCTATATATCTTAACTTGAAGTGAAATTACTTATTTGAAATTTAGAACCAAGTGTATGCAGATGTCATAACTTGTTTAGTGCAGAAGAAAACTGTTTATTCTGCTAGGTACTGCACCAATCTGAGAACTGATGTTCTATTGCTGTGGCAAGTATGCCCTGGATATGGTTGCTTGCTGGTGTCAGTAAGGGAGAAGGATGATGCTTCCCCTTTCTTCCTCATTTTCAAATAGGTGTTTTTTGTGAACTGGAAGAGAGCCTGAAAAGCTCTGAGCAGTACTCGAAGCTCTCAGTTGGACCTCTCTATCTGCATCTAAGGCTTTTATACAGGAATATTCAATACAGACTGCAATGTAACTGATTGTAGATGAGTTTTCTTGCAGTACAGAGATGAATACATCCTTAGTTTTAAGATTTTTCTTTTTTTCATTTTATCATGGCCGGAAAGAGAATCATGGCTGATGTTTCCGCAGTTCAAAACTTCAGGTTATTCTTCTTTGGACAGTGTGACAATAGTATCTAGATTACCTGCTTTTTTTCATAATTTTTTAATGTGTGCTGAGTGCAGATGGCAAGACTTGACTATACTTAAAGTATAGTGGGACTGTTTAAAATAAGACATCTAAAATGTTCTTAAATAGAAGTATCAACTGAGAGAAGTAGCAACTGCAAGTCTTTAACTTGTATGTGATTTCTCTTGCTTAATTTTTGCTATTTAAGACCCTTCTGTGCAGTCAGTAGGTTGTATTCATAAAATAAAAAAGAAAACCCTTGGCTGTCCTTCAAGGTGAAACCTCAGTTTAAATACAGCTGTGTAGCTTGTGCGCTGCTCACAGCACTCATCTCTGATTAATGTTTTATCTGGCTTCTATGTGAAGCACTTCAATAAAATATCTTGAGCAGCCATTATAATAGGACTTCCAAGTATAGCAATCGCTAAATTCATTTAAATTTTGCATTTCTGCTGCGGCTGTCATGTTTAATGGAATTTTTGATGTTCTAAAAAAGTTGAACCAAATTTACTAAGAGCGGAAGTTGTGCTTGATGTTCTTGAGCTGTCTGTCACCCTGCAGCAATCCTGCTTGAGACATGGTTCCATCAACTTCCAGAAAGATGGACAGAAGAGACTTAAGTCCTACTGAAATGCTAATAACATTTTTAATAAGTATTTTTAAACCTTTTGATGAGTATTTAAACTTTCAATCTAGCTAATTCAATTACACTTTTAAACTTGTGGGTACTACTTGTTTCTTCTATCTTGCTCTATTTTATAGCCTTAACTATCTTTTGGAGGTGCCATTGTCCTTGTGGATGTCAGTGGATATGATGTGCTTTTCATCTCTTCTATCTTGGCTGAGCTCTTAAAGAGCTAAAATTGCACAAGGCTTTTTTTTTTTTTTTTTTTTGCCTAAGTTGTCTCACTGAAAAGATGGCTTGTTTCTTCTGTCTTTGCTTTGGGAGAAATGTATTTTTCTTATCCCGTTTTGCCTAAAAATTCATCTATACATCAAGTGTCCCTCCTTCTTCCCATCCCTGCCCACAGGTAACTTTTTAGATGTAGTCTGTCCTGAGATTTAAATACGGTAAGTGAAGGAGGAACTGTGACAAATTCTGAATTCTTAAGTTGACCTTATTTGGCTTTTGATAGTACAGTTCTCCAGATTCTAGTATCAGTCACTTTGGTTGCAGTTCTTTACTTCTGAAGATGATGATAAATCTGTGCAGTCTTAGGATAATGTCTTGAAAGGGTGCCTTCTCTGTTTAGTCTATAGCAATTTATTTTTGACCAAGGAAACTAATGTAATTTTTAAGCTTTTACCATGTTTTCTCTTTCTTTTTTTTTCTTTTTTTTTTTTTTTTTCCCCTCCTCAGTTGCTGAGATGTCTGTCTATGAATCTTTTAAACAACTTTCAGGAGTTTTGTGGTTCTTCCCTAACAGTGAGAGTTGTATTGCCTAGCTTAATCTTTAAAGTGAATGTTTGTATCCTGAGCTCATTATCCTGCACTTTCAGATTCATTCATCTAGCCCTGAAGAGGTATCTAAGCCATGCCTCAGGTCACCGTGTGGACATACTTATCTGAACATCCTGAACAGTCAATGAGAACATCCAAATACAGACAAACTAATTTTGGTTGTACATCCTAACTGTCCATGCAGATAAACTTCACAAAGTGGATACAAAATGGAGAAAAAACAATGACAGTGTGAAGTCATACCTGTTCTTCATCTATAACACTGGAGACTTCTTTAGTTTGTACTTCCAGTTCTTGTAATGAAGACTTCTGCTTAAACGTTTTGTTATAGAAACACTGAGTTTCTCATCTTTCTTAAAAGTGAGGTTTAAAAAAAAATCTTTCTGCTCTAAAGGCACCACAGTGAACATAATGCAAGTATAATTATATCAAGGAATAACTTAAAACATTGAGCTAATATTTTCTGTTAATTTTTTAATCCCTTGTGGATGTATATCTGGTAATAAACTTTAATTCCTTGAACAACCTTTTTTATGCTTGGATGAGATTTCTTCACTTCTGAGTGTAGCATATCTTTCCGTGTGAGCCAGCTGTTCTCTAGCAGAAAGAAAATGTGCCTGGATCACTGTGGATTTCTTTTGCACTCTGAAGCAGGATTTGGTTTGTGGATATCTACTGTTGGTATTTTTCCATGGCTTAACTGCCTGTGCAGTGTTACAGGCTGCATTTGCCTGCTGTTGTAGCAGGCAGATTTTTGTCCATGATGCCTGCTCTTCTGATGCACTCTGGTCTGAGATCTAGAAAGCAGCCAACTAAAATGTGACTTTACGTAGATTCTTAAAAAATATATCTTTCCCAGAAACTACTGTTTGAGACTAGCAAAGAGTGCCATGTTGAGTATTATTACATGTTTTTCAGGGACACTTTCCTTTGCAGTTCTCTGTTCTGGACTTGGTGTCTTAGATATTGGACTATTAGTGTTTTCCTTTCCCCCCTTTTTCAGGAAGTTCAGACATCCTTTGAAGGAAAACAGCTTTAGTTAAAGGTTTCTATAAAGCTTGAACATAAAGCTTTGAGTGAAATTGGCACATAAAAGATTTTCCATGTGATAATACAATTACTTCTGTGGCAGATTCTAGGGAATCTTGTGGTTCAGAGGTCAGAGATTCCTTAAACGAGCCTGTTAAATCATATTTAACTTACGTTATATTCAGGCATGGCAAACTTGTTTTGGAAGAGTTTGTGTAGATCTTGGGTAAGAATTGCAGCTGATTTGATTAGTGATTGGGAGTGGAGAGCCATAAATCTAGGGGCTCTAGTGTTATTAGGAGCAAAGAGTCACAGGCTTCTAACCTTGTGACTTTTGGCCTTTGTGAAATGGAGTGGTTTTGTATTGTAGGTAATCTGGGAATTTGTTGTCTTACTACATAAATTGTTGAATCACATTTCATTCTTGATAAAAGTTCGGTTGGACCCTGGCTGCTGCTGTTGAGATGGATGGCTTCAGAATGTCCTGGTAATACTGAATATTTGCACTTAGTGCATGGCCCCTGTGTACCACCATGGGCTACTCCAACAGGGCTGTGTACAATGCAGTCCCTTTAAATAGACTGTGGAAAGAATTCCATGTGTTCTGTGTTCTTTCATGATCTCCCACTACTCAGATTATAGGATGGAGTTGCTTTTTTGTTAGGCTTTATTTCAAGAAGTACTTACTGCTTAGATACAGAAGATACTGATAGTAATTCTGATGTTCCCCATCCCTTTAAAAGGGATGTTTGTTGGTCTCTACCAGTCTCAAACACTTAGTGTCCTCAAAAAGACATGAGTGCCTCAGCATTTGTTTAATATGTCTGGCCATCTGCTCTCTGCCTCGAATGCTGATGCTGTTTAATTTCTCTTTAAATGGAGGAAAAATTGTAGAGACTTCATTAAGCATTCCTTCTCTTCCAGCTTCTGGAATGGACTTTCAGAATGCTTGTTTTGGCTAATCACACTAGCTGTCCTATAAAATGAGTGGTCCTGTAGGAGATGAAATTCCTTCCTCTGTCCCTTGCTAAAAGGGTAGACCCTTGAATGTGAGACTCCAGTTAGTTCCCGGTTCGGTGGAGTAAAAAAGTCTGTTGTTCAAAGAACTCTACCAATATTCAGACTCTAGGGCCTGTGGTTTCCCGTGAAGACTGCTTTCCTGACACCTTTCAGATAATAAAACTTGGAGTCCTCCTGTCATAATTACAAAAACAAAAAGCTCACAAAAGTCATAATTGTTTTCTTCAGTTATTCTTCTGTATGCCAATCACTTCAAAGGCAGCAGCCATTTCGGTAGTTGTATTCTGGAGGTACACGATACGGTTATGTGGTCCTAAATGGGCAATCCTAATCTTGTGTGGAAAGGTGCAGAGCTAGTTTTCTGATGTGTTTTGCCTTTTGCTGCAGACTGTTTTATCTTGAGAGCGAAGATGGCAAAGTTTAGTGTTTCTTCCTGAAGCTAAAAAATGCAGTTAACTTTTATTACAGCTTGACAAAAGGCAAAAAAGCTGCTGAAATAAATAGTAAGCAGTCAATAATGTCTTGGTCTGTTAGGTCAGTCTGACTTCCATTTTGGTAGCTTACCTTTAAATCCAGAAAAGCAAATGGTAACTGTTAAGTTCTGGATTTATGGTGACAAGCCTGCAGATTACGTAATGTGAAGGAAACTTACTCTTGCAGGCTTTCCCATGGATTTGGATTGCCTCTAGTAATGAGTGGGTACTAAAGATAAGGAAACTGATATTGTGGAAATAGCTGGCTTTTGAAGTGGAGGAAAAATCAAGAACATGTTTAACTGTTTTAAAACTTTACTGCATACCTGTAATTGTCCAGTTTTGTGGTTTAGAGAATATGGAGTGTTTCTGGGCTTTCTTATAAGGCAGAGGCTCCATACACGGTTGTTGATTGTTCTAAATTCCCATTGTTTTCTTGGCTTTTCTCCCTTGGTATATGTGTCGTCTGGAATCTGATTTGTAGTTGGTGAGGTAACATACGTGGAGCTCTTAATGGACGCTGAAGGAAAGTCAAGGGTAAGTGTTTGAGAGAATTTCTTCTGTGGATTTTCTACATGACAAATGTAACTGTATGGTGGCGTGGAACGAAAAGAAGTCAGGAAGGTAGACTCTGTATGCTTAGTGGCTATAACATAGGTAGTGCTTAAAGCTTCTCTTGGGATGGGGAGGAGGTGGGATGGGGACTTGTAAACAGTGTTAGGGTGGTCTTCCACTGTGTTCAGTTGGTGTTGGCTGCGTGAATTATGCATGGACCCTAGCAGTGGTATGGAATATTAATGCAAAACTTGTGTTTTGGCAAATGTCACTGTAGTGGTTTGCTGAATTTGTAAGGCCAGTGTGTAAAAGCAGGTTCTGTAAACTACACTTCCTGTGCCAGTAAACATAAGTCAACCTCTTAACTTAAACGTATATAGCCTTCACAGGTACTTAACTCCTTTAGTTCAGCAAAAGAATTTTGCAGGGAGGAAATAGTAGGAGCTCGCTTAACTGTACTGAAGAATATGGATTTAGGGTGAGAGAATATGGCAAGGATTTTGATGTATGACAGAGAAGAACAGGCCATATAAAGCGTGTGGTATTTCTCTTGGAGAATCTGGACTTTAGTTCTGTTTGTTACAACTTCAGAAACTACAGTTTAATCCTGTTAATGTGTAAAAAATTTTATCTTATGGAATTCAAGTAATGAAGGCCTTACTGGGTAAGATTACATTTATTTTTGCTATTAGGGTTAACTAATGTAATTGGACTTAAAAATCATTTGTTTTGTATTTTGTGCTTTTACTTACTTTTTTCTTCTTTTTTTTCCCCCTCTTCTCTTCCTTGTTATTTCGCCTGTGAAATCATCTCGTCAGGGATGCGCGTAAGTTCACTTATCAGTTCGTAGCAAGAAATGGGGAAACTCCAAGCTGTAAGCAGTGTTCTTAGCTGTCTTGTATCTCCACAGTGTTGTTGAATTCAAGATGGAAGAAAGCATGAAAAAGGCTGCAGAGGTTTTGAACAAACATAGCCTTGGTGGAAGACCATTGAAAGTGAAAGAAGTAAGAAAGACTTGTATCTGCTCTTTCAGTATCTTGCATTTTAAAGTGAAGGGATTGTTCTTACTCAAGTTTCATGGCTGACTAATTTGCAGATAAGAATACTTAAAGTAGGGTTCATCAAATAGAATTAGAAAACAGACCAACTTTTTTTTATTGTTTTTGCCATTGGCATATGTTCCTGAATGAGGTTGAACATGATTATCAAGAATAAACTTGATTTAAGGAATAGGGGCTGATGATAGTAATGCATAACTAGAAGAGAAAAAGCAAGATCTTGACTTTAACTGAAGGTATACTTTCTTATTTAATGATTTGGAAAAGAAACCTGTGTAAGTACTGTTTGTTCTTTATTGACTGCTTTCTGTTTTAATTATGCATCATAACGCATGTATGCTACAAACAACTACACAGAGAAGCTTTGTCTCTGAAACATTTTGAAGATTTATTTCCATTTTGTTTTTTAGAATGACATGCTTAACTATATCATGCATTAATATTTATTTATTGACAAATTTAAAACTTGCTTGCAGTAGCTTAGATCCTGTAGCTGTGTTGAAGGTCTTTTTAAATGGTCAGCAGTATTAGCATTGACTCATGGCCATATGGTATATGAGCTATATTCTTAGCTAAGAAAACTGCATGCTTTCTAAATACTGGGAGAAGATGTGTCTGCATATGCATAAGATGGGGTATATGTGTGCAGGAGGTCTGTCCTTAGCAAGTGCTTCTTCGTGCAGTTTGAGGAGCAGTTGAAACGAAGGATGGATACAGTAAGTGACAGCACTTCCCATATCTGGCAGCATTGATTGCAAGCAGGATAATGATTTCCTGGGGCAGCAGCCTGCTTCTGGCTGCAAGCACTCCTTGAACTATTGGCTTCTCCCTGTCCTTGAAGGAAGAGGTGATACTGAAGATTAGAAAGTAGTAGTTTTGTCTGGAATTCATCAGGTACTGACCTTTCCAAGGGGCCTTTGGAAAGAAAGGCTTCTTCAAAAGGGGTCATGACATGAATGTCTTTCTGTTAATGATAAACCATTAATACAGGAAGTCAGGTTGCCCCTTCCCCCCCTTTTTGTTATCAGTCCTTGAAAAGAGGTAGTTCTAGTTTGCTAAACTCTTCCTTAAACTGTTGTTAAACTTGAACATTCCTGTTTATATGGAATGAACAGGACACAAATGACTCTTGAAATTGCCTTAGGAGCATTTTACTGGTTTGAGGGATTTTTAGCAACATTTAACCCAGGCATGTGCCACGGTCTGGCTGTATAGAATGAATTGAGTTATTGTGGATGACCGTTAACATAAGTTCTGCTGACTGCCATGTTTGCTAGCTCCCTACTGAAGAACATGAAATTAGGTGACAAAAGTTATGAGGCAGCATAAAGGTCTCTCCCTGAACATAAGGCTTTAGTTTTGTAACTGCTGCTTTAGGCTTTGTTGGAACCAATCTGATTTTAAGCCACACCTTAATTTAACAGTGAAATAGGAAATTTACACTGAGTTTTGACTTGTATTCACTCTGTGTTGTTTGCTGTTTTGATACCACTGATATTTTTCTGAAATAACTTTGTGAAAGCTATCCTTTCTCCTGTTTTCAAAATGTACTTTTGCTTATTCTTGAAATTCAGTTCAAGATTAAATTCACTTAAATAGGGAGGATTTTTAATGGATCTTTGTATTGCAAGCTAAATCTATGTGTGGCTTCGCTTTCCTTAGCAGACTTGTGATGCTGCCATGTTTGGCTCACTGAATACTTAGTTAGAAATTTTGCATTGTAACATAGATTTACCTTGTATTGTGTGGGTACTTTTCACTTTCTGTCTGAAACAAAGTGGCAATCTTTTTTTCTGCCTTGAAGTCTTTGTTCTTTATGTTCTCTAGTGTGTACTAAAATCATGAGATTCAGCACAAATAGGGGCATATCTTAGCATGATTTTAGTTTAAAAGCTGTATTTAAAGGGAGGGGGGAGGGAAGGGAAGGGGAGGTTGCCCAAATGTCTCTTACTGACATTGCATGCACTTTAAGATAAATGAGTTATAGCATTGTTTTGAAGATTCCAAAAGGCAACTGGCATTTATCTTTCAATACCTTGCCGTTGCCATTCTGAATTTATAGGAACAAATGTGAACAAACTATGAAGTTTATCTTCAGTGTTGAATAATAGATAAAACATTCTTGGAGTCAGTGAATTAATCAAAAGGAGTAGCTTGCAAACTTGAAGGTTACCAGTACACCGATTTAAGAATGTTTTGACAGGTGGCTATGATGTGTGAAATAGTTGGCAGCATATCCATGGGGAGTAGATAGCCCTGAAGACAGAGAAACTCCTTCTTTTGTCCGTTTTAGTCGTGCCATTGAGTCCCCATGTATTTATGGGAATATAGAGGAACTAAATATGTTTGTTTCTGTTTTTTGTAGGATCCTGATGGTGAGCATGCGAGGAGAGCAATGCAGAAGGTCATGGCAGCAGCTGGTGGAATGGGTATTGGTCCAGGCCCAGGTGGCCCTGGAATGATCAATATCCCACCTAGTATACTGAACAATCCCAACATACCCAACGAGATCATTCATGCCTTACAGGCAGGGAGATTAGGAAGCACTGTATTTGTTGCAAATGTAAGTAGTATGTGATCTGAGAACAGATCTGGGCCTTAACTGAATTAAATTTAGTGGATTAGGGGAGAAGTCAAGAATCATCTCTGTTGCAGTAAAACTGAGTAGTAGTTTATTCTGTGACTAGTTCTGCTCTCTTCTGAGTGGAAACAAACTTCCACTTCATATGAAAAATAAGTGAGATGTTTTTCCCATGGTAGCAATACCTTTGTCACAGAAATAGTGTAGAAACAAGACAAGAAGCAGACAATTTGTTCTTCCCTGAGTCTTTAGACCTAACTGTACATGTGACATTATCAAATACTAAAATTAAACTTGATCAGTGAAGGAAAAGCTGTCTGAAGGTAGAAGAGAAAAAATTGACTAGAGCATAAGGTCATTGACCAAGCTGCACAGGAAACTGGGAAACATGAAGATAGGCTGAGGAACCTGGGTTTGTTCAGCATAAAAAGAAAGCATTGAAAGGAGAGACTTTAATACCAGTCAAAAGATAGAGCCAGTCTCTTCTCAGAGGTGCACAGCAATAGGATGGAGGGCATCAGACAAAAATTGGAACATGGAAAATTCCTGTTAGATACAGTTAAATAAAAGTCCTAGTCTCTTTACCATGAGGCTCATCAAATAATGGACAGTTTCTGAGAGAGGGTATAGAATCGCTATCCTTGAAGGTATTCAGGAATTGACTGGACATGGCCATGGGCCACCTGACCTACTTAGGCCACTTTCGAGCTTGAGTAGGGAGTTGGACTAGATGATCTCCAGAGGTCCTTTCCAACCTAAATTATTTTGTAGTTCTCTGTGCAACTGATGTTACAAAATGATGACATATCCTATCTGTTTTGATGTTTGATAATGTGTATTTTTGATCCGATGTTCTCGGTTTTGTTCAAGTTTTGTGGTATTCTCTGTTACTTAAATTTTATCCTGCCTCTGTTGGCATTTGATTGTTCTCAAGACTGCTGATACTAGGAAAGTAAACTTAAGAATATTTTCTTTTTTTTCTTTTCTTTTTTGATGGAAAACTTTATTCATACTTCTGGTATCACTTGTCTTCCAGTTGGATTACAAAGTTGGTTGGAAGAAACTGAAAGAAGTATTCAGCATGGCTGGTGTTGTGGTTCGGGCAGACATACTAGAAGATAAAGATGGCAAAAGTCGTGGAATTGGCACTGTCACTTTTGAGCAAGCTATAGAGGCTGTTCAGGCTATATGTATCCTTGAAGAATAATAATGGTAAACAGTAGGCAAACTTACTAGTATTTCCTATACCAGCTTTCATGAATTAGTAGGTAACTGTCAGTAAATAAAGGAGGATGAAAGTATGATTTTTGCTGTATTACAACTGAGAGAATTGCCACACTGTGGGAAATGAAGACATTGCAGTGGATTGAGAATGTAAGGAAAATTGAAAAAGAGAAAAAAGCCCAGCTTAAAATAGTGGGTTTTCTTTTCTCAGATGACTAAGTGGATTCCCTTTCCCATATGGGGCAATGCATTTCCAGCTCAAATGTGAAATTTCAGTCTCTATTGTAGCTAGTACTTAAATGCAGTTTATAAGAAAAGATTTGCTTTAAATTTCTGTAATGGAGATGAAGAGGGAGTGCAGTAGATCCATCTGCAGTGTAGAAAAGCTTGACCTCGTGTGTTCCCCTGACTAGTGTATCTTTACATGGTGGAAGTTCTGGTTTGGTATGTATAGCAGTCTTCTAAAAACACCTATGTACAGATGGCTTACTGTGTGCATGGTCTCTCAACTGAGACTGCAGTGTGGAAAGGAGAAAAATAACCTCCTCTCCCCCCAAAAAAGTGTTTTTGGCTGCTTGAGTATTGATTTCTTTTTCCTTATGAACCTAAGAAGTTGAGACTGCTGGTTACATATTTTCAGTTCAGCTCTTGACATATGAGAGAGTTGACTAAATTCTGAAGTAAGCCACTTCAGTGAATCATGTGATATTTGTATATTCATTGATTTGGGAATGTTGGACTTAAGCATCTTATTTTCATGTTCAAAATATCTAAACATATTGATGAAACACTTAAGCATCTAGACTGGTTTGGAGACATGCAGGCTCATTTCATATGATGTCTTAATGACTTTAACCTTGGCCAGAGAGTATTTTTGTGACTGATGTTTTAAATTAAAGACATTCTTTAAATACTCAGTAATTGGATTTGGAAGCCTTTTAATTTTTGAGAAGGCAGAAGGCTTGTAGATAACCTGTGAGTGGCAGTGTAAGAAGCAAGCTGGAGGGATGTGGTTCTGTGACTGGGTTTTTGTGCTCTGCATCAGAAGCACTTAGACGTTTGAGACTTTGGGTGGTTCCAGCACTTGAAAGATAATCTTTAACGAAATAATAGCAATGTTCAATGGCCAGCTGCTGTTTGACAGACCAATGCATGTAAAAATGGTAAGTACATTCAAATTCTTATTGCTCTTCGGACTGATAATGTACTCCTGGTTTTGGATGGTGTATGACTTTAAGGTTGTGTCTTATAGTGTTCTGGGTAAGCAGAAGAAGTAAGTAGTTAGGAGAAAGGAGCTGGTATGTAGCCAGGTATTTTGCATCTCAGTTTTAGCTTACGGGTTGAAATATGAAAGTAAATGTGAATTCTACATAAAGATTGGCCTAATTCCTAGTGATATAAACCCGCACAGTCCAAAACAACCTACAGAATATTATTTCTGATTTTTTTGCTAGAAAAAAATCACAGATACAGTAAAGATAGGAATGCAAGGCTAAAGCAATTTTGTTTGAAGTTTGTATGAGATTCTAGCCTACCTTCTGCCTAGAAGAGCAAGAAATGCTTTGGTTTTTTTGTTTTGTTTGTTTGTTTAATGTATTTAATTATATCTAGGATGAACGAGCTTTTCCAAAGGGAGACTTCTTTCCTCCAGAGCGACCTCAACAACTTCCTCGTAAGTCTCTTCTGTGTGACTGAGGCCCTTAAGGTTTTAGTTTGCTGTGCAGCAACTTGAATGTTTACAGCACAAGACGTTATCTGAAAGTATTTTGCTCTCAGCACTGCATTTAGAGAAGCTTCCTTTATATTTACATGTATTACTGAATATTATGCAGATTACATGTATTACTGAATTGGAGTCTGCTGGCAAACAAAGCTGAGTTGCTAATAGTGCCCCTTAGGAACGGGAAAACTGGGCTTAAGAGGTAGTGCTCTTGTAGCCCAGGATCCTTAGGAGGAAGAGATGAATAAATAGAACCCACCTAAAAAGTTAAGCGCTTTTTTAAACTTGAGGCCATCTACTTTTTTAGAACCTGGTCCCCATAAAATTCTAGCTCAGCCTTTTGAAAACTAGAATCCAAATTGTCAGAATAATATCAAAAGAGGAAATAGTAATGCAGAGTTTCTCCTTGCCTTTTTTGGATCCTTCTTTTTCGCCTCATAGCTGGGTTGTGTTAAAACAGTGTTGCATTCATGTTCTTAAACTTCCAAGTTTCTCAGTTGTAATCCAAAAGCCATGATGGCCCTCTTTTTTTTAAGAAAAAAAGTGAGTGATAAGTTGTGTTGTTGTAAAACAAGATTCAAAACTTCCCAAGTTCATTTTTTTAAGAAATAAAGGAAGAAGTCCTAGTCTCATTGGTAAACAATTCTTTTAAGATGTTTGTAAGTACAAGCAGAGTTTTCTTCCTGATAAGTATGAGGGAAATAGGAGTGGTGTTTCTTTTGTTCTTTCTTTGGACTTGGGAACCCTTAAGTCATTTGGGTAGAGGTAGATACAAAATCAATCCCAAAAAAATTTGGGAATGATATACTTCCTTTGCTCAGGGGAGAGGCTGGCTGTGTGCTCTGGATTATATAGGTGGCTATCTAATGATAGATGGATCTTTGATTATTTAAATTCTTACCTACAAGGGAAGATGTTTGGTCAAGGTGGAAATAAGCTTTTTATCAATCAAGGATAATATTCTGCAAAGTTTGGAAGTCTTTTATGCTAAATTGCCCACTCAGTTCTCCTTAGCTTGAGGAGTTGCATCACAAAATAAAATGAGGAAAGCAGTGTTCTAGCCGGATATTTTTTCAGGAGTCAGCTCAAAAACACACACGCGCACACACACACGTGCACACAAAAGCGAGTTTTCTCAATAGCCATATAGAGAGTGGAAGATGAAAAGGAATATTTGAGATAGTTTTCTAGTCTACTTCAAGACACATTACTCTGGTTTTAGTATATGCTTTCATGCTACAAGTACAGACCTAGAGGTGGGAACACAGCAAGCTTTTTAGAGAATGGAAATCAATTACTTAAGAATAAAACTTGCTGTTTTGACAAACTATGGAAACAAGGCTTTTTTGATATCTGAATATTTTCTTCAGATGGTCTTGGTGGTATTGGCATGGGATTAGGACCTGGAGGTCAACCTATTGATGCAAATCATTTAAACAAAGGCATGGGAATGGGCAACATGGGACCTGGAGGTAAGAAGATTACTCCTATGCTTTGTTTCATGAGAGCTTTAAGCTATATAGAAGGTAGATAGCTGTGTTTTGCCAAAACAAAAAGTTGAAGTGTATTAGGAGTGTTAAAGGCAATTGGGTTTTTGTTGAGCTAAATATTGAGCTTGGTAAGGGAAACTTGAACTAAACAGATTGCTCCATTTTTTTCACCATGGTCAAGGCAGCTCTCACTTCCTGACTCTTGAGCATGAGCAGCAAACACTGCAAATATACAATAAAATTTTAAAACCATCTGTCATCCTTAATATTTGTCAGTGGGCTTGCAAATCTGTGTTTAGGATATATTTAAATAGCAAAAATTTTAAAGAGCCACCAAAAATGTAGCACACATTCAGCTTTCAGTTTGTGAATGCCTGTGGGTTTTTCCCTTTGCTGCTTTTACCCCCTAAGAAGGAACTTTGTGCTCTATTCAGAGCTGTCCTGTGTAAACTCTTCAGTCCAAACAGTGGACATGCTATATGGTCTCTTTGTACAGCCAGTCTAATGGCTGAATTTTTGTAGAATTATATCTGCTATATAAAGCTCTCTCTTTTATTTTGAGGAATGGGAATGGAAGGCATGGGCTTTGGAATGAATAAAATGGGAGGTAAGCTGTGTGTGTTTTTTGTTATTGTTTTGATGTATATAGCTTGGACTGCCTGAAAGTCATGTAAACTTAAAATTTTCACCAAATTAGTAATTTTCACCAATTTAGTAATGACTCCTTTTGAGTATTAAAACTGCTGTGATGTGGCATATACAAGTGTATGGAGAAGTGTTAAATTTTCAGAGAAAGCATGACCAGTGCTTTAGTCATTTGACTTGTTAAAATTGCCATTGGTTTAGGAGATAAAACAGTCTGGTCAGAATTTGGTCACGTCTTGTGAATGTGTGTTAAAGTTATCTTGGTGCCTGTGGAAATGTTTTTCAACTTAGCATTTACACTTCACGAGATAAGCTGTTTCCACAAAACATCACTAAAGTATTGCTGTCGAATATTTCATTTCAGGAATGGAAGGTCCTTTTGGTGGCATGGAAAACATTGGTCGCTTTCCAGCTGGAATGAACATGGGCAGAATGAGCGGTAGGTATTTGATTTTTTTATCAGATTCCACGTAATCTCTGAAAGTTTAGTACTGAGGAAACTCTCTAGGTTGGCCCGTTTCCTTTCCCCAACTTTTATTGGAAGAACTCTGGGCTTACAGATGACACAGTATTCGCAAATTCCTCGTGGCCTCTAAATCATAGAAAGAGTAATGTATTGGGACTGTCTTGAAGGCTGTTTTAGAATGAGATAAACTACACTATGTCTGTATTCAACAGAAAAAAAAACTTAAGAGCAAAGTGACTGCCTCAAATGTGGATGTCTGTGTATTGAGATGAGTCCCATTTCTTGTCTCAAGAGGCATGATAAAACTTTGCCTTACTGCTGCATTAGGCCTAATTTTTTCAAGGTTAAAGATACCCTGAAGAACATATTAAACTTAATTTTTACAGAGATGGATCGTGCAATGGGTGGAGGATTTGAGAGAGAATTTGGAAGAAATGAAATGGGAATGTCCCGTAGTTTTGGAGAAACCTTGGAGAGAGGAATAGGTAAGTACGCTATGATAAGGAATTCTAGTATGTGTCCTAGCTGAACTATACATAAAAAATCATGCATACTCTGTTCTAATCTAACAGACTAAATTTTTTAAAGAGCTTCTGTAGTACTTTTTGATCAAACTCCTATGAACTATATATAAGACAGCTATATAACCAGTAGTGATTTGTAATGTGCTGTGTAACGGGAGCCTGATAGGAAAAGGGAATCTTTCTGGCTGTGTAGTAAACTGCCTTGTGTCCTGAAATTTCATACTAAACTTCCATATTTGTGCATGGCAAAGAGGAAAATTGACTGATGCGTTCCCAAGCCTGTAACATAGTTTGCAGCCAAGACAGCTGGGAGGGGAAATGGGTATAACCTTAATTTCTTTGCCTTCCTCCCAGACATTGCAGGAACCTGGTGTAGCCTCATGCATCAAATCACTGAAGAGAACACCATTACTATGCAGCTTCAGGAATTCATGTAGTACTAAACTTTGTGCTCTTAATGTGGATCTTTCCTTCTGAAACTCAGTGGGAAAGGAAGACTATCAGCATAGCAAATAATGTAGTACAAAATAGTACTTGAACTGAGCAAGTAGAGCAGTGCTTTTCTGTGGCTGTAGTAGCTTGGAGATGGCAAAAAGTATTATACTTCATGGAAAGCTTCAGAACTTGAACATTTTAATGTCTTCCATGAGCATCTGTTCCTCATGTGTACAGTTTGATTCTGCCAGTTGCTAGTATGTTAACCTCTCCTTAGATTGTTCTGCTATTGCTGTGCTTTATTGATCTAACTTAAATTCATTCTTAAAGCAAAATGTGCTACGTTGTTGCTGGCAGAACTCAGAGGTCTGGTTTTGTAAAACTGGATCTCAGCTGCAAGGGGAGAGGAATCTTACTTTAGTCATTCAAAAGGACAAAATCCTTTAGAAGTGAGGTTGCAAAGCAATACAGCCTGACTTTAAAAACTTCCAGAACTTAAAGCAGCAATGCACTGATTGTAACACGTTGCATTATCGTTTCTTGATATAGCGTAGTACAGTCAAAAATAACTTTCTGGGAGATAATCTTTAAATAGGTAAGCCATGTTATTGCACTCATTAAAACACTTCTGGAAAAAAAGGAGGAGCACTAGAAAAATAAGAGAACTATTTTTAGATTATGCTTCACTGACAGCTGCCCATTTTTGAAGTGCTACTGTTGAGAAGGTGGGATATTGTCAACAAAATCCTACTTCTTCCCACTGTGTAATGTCTAGCTTCCTAGCAAGCTACCTGCTGACTCTGGAAATACTGGACTACAGTAATCAGTCACTTAAAACTGTAGAATTTCTGAAACAAAACTGAATGCAAATGTCCCAAAGTAGGCAGGCCTTTACTCTTCAACTTACAGAAGGAATTTTATTTGGTTTATAACTGAATCGCAGCACTTAAATAACCCAAATTTGGCTCTGCCTGCTTGCATGGGATTTCTGAGAGGCTCTAAAGTAAACATACAACGTTACTAGCTTTCCACTGAACAAACAGTAAATGTTTGTTGCTGTCCTTTCTTAAAAAGAAGCTTGCTCAAATACAGGTGTCATATAACCTGAAACCGTTCTGCCTTACAAGATATTCCTGAAGCTCAAAAAACAGGAGCAAGATGAGTGCTGTTCTTAAACGTGGTTGCTTCAGTCTTCTTAAGGCATAGGTTCATCTTATAGTTGTATTTAATGAAGAATAACAAGATAGTTTTTAAACTGTTTAAGCACACAGGTATTTTAAGACTTTCCCTCAAACTGTAATCAAGCTTAGGGTTTTACTACAAAGCTGCAGTGCTAAACTTGATTTGATAAATAAGCTATGATCCTTTGTACAACAGCAAATTGGCCTAAACTACAGGGAAGCGATCCTTTTCGTGTAGAAAGCAGAATATTCTGTAGCAGAGTTGGAAGAACTTAGTCAAGATTTTGTGGCATAAATCTTGAAACAGTGTTCCTACTTACATTTTGTGGCACGGGCAACCTTCTTATGCTTCTTGCTACATTAAAAGGCCAAGCATGCTTTGTGAATTTGTAATGGTCATACTATTCTTGTATGGATTTTTTTTTTTTACCCTCCATTTTTAAGAGCTGTGGATAGAGATAACTCTTAGGTTTGGGGAGGCTTTTCCTGTAACTCTTGTAACTTCTTGTAGCTCACTCTTGTAATTCCTTGGCAGAAGGAATTTTTGAGCTACATAGCAAGGATGATGCAATTTCATTCCTCTTCCCAGCAATCAATGCTTGAAGTGTAATTTTATCTATTAATTGATTATCCTTGCTGCGTTATCCCTGGTGTACTTCAGTGGACAAATACTACCTAAAGTTTAATGTAACATACCACCTTTGCCTCCCTGATTTTGTCTGAGGTCTGCATACGCCTTCAGAATCTTTTCACTTGTCTTTTGAAATCTTCATGTATACGGAAGTTAAACATCTTGGAGAAGGGATGAACTTTTTCCTTCTGAACTGTAGTATGTGTATGAGATTACTACTCCCCGTGCCATGATAGTCTGTGTAAATACCACCACCACACTTATGGCCTGAAATACAGCTTTGCTTCACATTCTGCAGCAACAGAACACACAGCATGCAGTCACTTTTCTGTTAATAGTACAGCTTAAAGCATTTGGGGAATGCAAATATATATATCAGCTTGGTTTTGTCCATGTTACATTACTGATAATCCATGTGTTGTATTCCAGGTGGTGGAAATGCCAGCATTCCTGGGATTGAGAGGATGGCACCTGGCATTGATCGTATGGGCTCGGGAATAGAAAGAATACCTTCCGGGATGGGGCACGGGATGGAGAGAGTAGGGTCAGAAATAGACAGGATGGGTCTTGTTTTGGATCGCATGAGTTCCAATGTGGACCGAATGGGTTCAGGAATTGATCGAATGGCCCCTCTGGGCATAGATCACATTGCTCCTAACATTGAGAGGATGGGCCCAGCTATTGAGAGAATGGGTTCTGGCATAGAAAGAATGGGTTCTGGAATAGGCTTTGGTATTGAGAGAATGGGTGCTGCCATTGATCGTGTCGGTACCACTATGGACAGAATGGGATCAGGTGTAGAACGTATGGGTTCTGGCATGGATAGAATGGGTATAGGTATGGAGCGTATGGTCCCTGCTGGAATGGGAACTGGAATGGGTCAGGTCATAGAGAGAATGCCAGCTGGTTTGGATCGCATAGGTGCCACTCCTATGGAAAGAATAGGAATAGATCGCATGGGTGCTGCTAGCATGGAGAGAATGGGCTTGGAGCGCATTGGAGCCACTAATATGGAAAGAATGGGTCCTGCTATGGGACAGGGCATGGGAGCAGGCATAGATCGAATGGGACTTGCAATGGGAAGCAATTTTGAAAGAACAATGGATATGGAACGTGGAAACTTTGCAGGCAATTTTGCAGGCTCCCTTGGAGGAACTGGAGGACCTGCAGCTGGGGTGGCCAGAAAAGCCTGTCAGATATTTGTGAGAAATGTGAGTAGCCTTCTTCCTACCTCTCCCTCATTGATCATGAAATTAATGGTACTGAGATGTTGGCCACCTCTGTGCTTTGTTGGCTTCGGTTAGAATAATACTGGCTGCTGCCCAACGCAAAATTAGTTAGGCTCTTGGGAGCTGAAGCCAGTCTTCAACAGGAGAAAACTGTCTTCGTTTGTAAGTGATTATGCTGAACTGTGGCTGCCCCTGAATGGAAAAAACTGTTTTGGAGAGTTGTGGTACTGATAAGTCATTCAGTAAATCCTCAGTAATGGTCTATTCTTCTTTTTCACAGCTGCCTTTTGATTTTACATGGAAAATGTTGAAAGATAAATTTAATGAATGTGGTAAGTTATTTTGTCTTGGCAGTCTTTACCAATTACTGTAAGAGCTGGTATGACTTAAAGTAACTTTTGGCACTGTACGTCCCTGACAGTAGTATCTTAGTTGAGATTTTACTCAAACTTGGGGAAATACTGGCTGTTAACTTTCACTAGTATTTGCAGTGTTTTTATCTCCACTAGGCCAGCTAGAGTTCTGCAGTGGTGAAAAGGAATATTGTGACTGGCTAGTTGATAACCTAGTCAACACATGCTCTTTCTCAGCTCAGTGCTTTGTTCTCTTCTCCATCTCAGAATTAGGAGAGCTTGATTTTTACCCTGTGGATAGCCTCTTTGCAGTTGCAGAAAGAGATGAGAAATAGAGATACTGAAGTAAGCCCAGGACATTGGATCAGGCTCTTTCAGTAAGAGCCAAACGTTGAGAACTGCTGAGATACATCATGGAGTCAGGTGGCTGAAAGGATTTATGAATGTAGCTTGATAATAGATAAGTTTAGTGTGCTCAGCTTGTGAGATGTTTGATGTTAGCTTTAGTAAAGCTAACCCCATACAGACATCCTGCTCACTACAACAGTGACAAATTTCCAGTGTTGCACTGTGGAATAAACATACTTCTAGAGGACTGAGAAGCATCATATGGTAATTTTTTATGCCATTTCCTTAAAAAGCGTAATGGTTCTCAGACTTCATGGGCATGTCTTTCCTTTCTGGTCTCCTGCTTGCTATGGTACCAAGAGAGGAGCAAAACAGAAAAGCAAGACTTAAAATACTTGTTTTCCCTGGACTGTAGAGTTAGTTGGATAAAGTTCTGACTTGTTGAAATTTTGGGAGATTTTTTTCATGGCAATAGTCACTGCCCAAGCCTTCATCCTTGATACCTGGTGCTGCTTGCCTCATGGCAAAATCAAGTTCCAGCCTCATTAGCTACAATGTTAACTAAGTGTTGGCAAGCTGGACGGGGGCTGTTAGATTGCACTTTGCTCCCTTCAGCTACTTTTGATGCAGGTATTTGAGTTCAAGAGAACCAGTTTGAATTAATTCATCTTTTAAACTGAGTATGCTCCTTTAAAAGAGTGACTTGGTAAAGTTGTCTTGCAGCTTAAAGTTTCAAAGTAATGGCAGTTTTTAAACTTCCACTTCCCTTGCCTGTAAGGTAGAGAATGTCAGAGTTGATACAGAGTTCTGTGGTAAAGTTAAACAAGAAATTTTTTTTTCTTTTTTTTCTTTTAGGTCATGTGCTGTATGCTGATATCAAGATGGAGAATGGGAAGTCTAAAGGATGTGGTGTGGTTAGATTTGAGTCCCCAGAAGTAGCTGAGCGAGCCTGCCGTATGATGAATGGGATACAGCTTCGTGGGAGGGAGATTGATGTGCGAATTGATAGAAATGCTTAAGTAGTTGCCTTTTTAAGACTTATACCAGATTTTTGTTGAATTTGTATTTTTCTTGTTAACCATTTTAATTTGACTGGATGTAAAGGTGTTAAAACAATTCAGTTGCTTTCTGGAGTAATTTTAATTACTTTTTTAACAAATGGATTTCCATTTTACTGTTTTTGCATTGAAACTGCAATGTGCACAATCTTTTTTTGTAGTTGTGGCATCTTGTTGACATTACAGATGTAAACAGTATGACTTTGATAATAAATGCAAGTTAAAGCTTTCAGTCATTGCATCTGTTACTGGCAGCACATCTTATGCTTGCAAAAATACCTGTAATCTGAGCTCAGTAACTAGAACTTGTATTTCCTGTGAAGTGTCAAGAAGGAATGTTCGTCTCGGTTGTCAGTTTATGACGGTATGAATCAGTCTTTAAAATGATAACTTGCATATTAGCAGTAGTATTTGAATGTCTTCAGGGTATGAGGGACTTCTCTTCCTGTATTAAGATGTAGTAGATTAGCATTATTCTAGCAAAAGAACTGGAGTTGGTCACTTAAATTTTTCTCCAGTGGCAAGGCTGGTTGTTAGAAAAAAAAAAAAAGACAAAAAAAAATCCTGCTTGTCAGTTGCCTCAGAGCCATTCTGAAGGCCTGAACTGAAAACAGATTAAAAACACACGTTCTTTCTAATGTGGACCATTTCAGCAGAGGCAATGCACACTGTTTTGTCAGTTCCAGTGAGGGGCAAAGTACAGTCTGTAAGTGGGAAACAGCTGCTGCAGGTGAAGAGAAAAGATGGGATTTTATACCTGCAACAAGTACAGTTTTAATGTCCAGCTACAGAAATTAAAATTGATTGGAGGGGGGAGTTCTCTTGGTGGGAGAGCTGAAATTTTATACTAAAGACACAGTTTCTTGCCCTTTCCTCTGTTTGAGGTCTGCAAAAGTTCCAAGACTAACTTCTAGTTACAGTAACAGGAAATGAATAAAGGAAATGAATAAATGTTCTCCTTAATGGCCTTGATTCTATCTGCAGTACTCTGCTGCCTGAGAGACACAAGGACTGCTTATTAAATTCATGAACAGGCTTTGTTGCATAAAGACGTCATCCAAGCTGTATCCCAGTCAGAAAGGATAGACATTTGAAGTGTTAATCTAGTGCAATAGGCTGAAGTTTAACAAAGTTTTCTTCCGGTGAAAGGTCTCCTGGCTTGTTTCTGAGATGAGTGCTCTGTGATACCTAATGACTGAATTGTGCTGCAAAGGCTGGAGTGGTGTGGGAGGTCTTAAATGTGGAAAATTCATTGAACTAGATACTGGAACAATTTTTACAGCTACACTGTGCCGGGGAGGAAGGAAAGAAAAAGCCTGGTAACTGGCAGCTTTTGGTCTCCTTAAGAACTCTTTTCTCCACTTTGCCCCTGCAGTAAGTTTCATGAAAACTTACTGTTCAAGAATGTCTTCTCTACACTTCAGGGTTCTGAGTTACAGCTTCACCTTGCCATTCTTACTCAAGAAAAGGCAGCATAAGAGTTTCCCACCTTTTCCAACAGTGCATTCTCTCCCCAGTATATTTCCCCTTGGTTGTACTGATAGAAGTATTTGTGGGGTAAAACTGTTGAATCAAGAGACTCGTTTGTAATTCACTGAGATTTTACATTATACATCATTAATGAACAGTTTCCTCTCACACAGCTGTACTGCTGAAAGGTAAACGTAGCAGAGAAGTGTAGGAACAACAAACCAGCTTTGCTACTGCAGAAAATGTAAACGATAAACTGTATGTTGAGTAGGTAATGATCACTACACGATGAGCTGCTACAAGAAGAGGAGAAGGAATAGTGGCTGGAAAAACTTTTGAGGAGAATCTCAGGATGCTGCTGACATTCCGGAGTGGTATGCTGGAGAGAACATGTGCAGACACTTCACTTGATACTTTGTACTTTAGAGGAAAAAAAAAATACTGCATTTTACTTCATAATAAAAGAGATGTTAGTTAAACTTTTGTTCTGACTTTCATTGTAGCTAGCCTTTCTGCTGAGATGGGGACGGGCTACCTGGTGCGTGAGACGAGTTTCTCGCGGACTCTAACCTGGGGCTGGTTCGCTTTTTCTGCCCCTCGCCGCTGCCCCCGCGGGCCCGCTGCCCCTCGCCGCTGCCCCCGCGGGCCCGCTGCCCCGGCCTCGCTTCGAGGCAGCCGCGGCTAAACGGGAGCCCGGTAAACCGCTGCCTTGTTTCCTTCGCTTTCCCGTGCTCTGTCGCTGACGGGAGCTGTCAGTGCTGTTCGTGCCGGGTCGGCGTGCTCCCAGCACGCAGGAGCCTCCGTTCCCTCTCGGTTTGCTCGGCGGCGCTTTCCGGCGCTGCGCCGAGCCGAGCCGAGCCGAGCCGAGCCGAGCCGCGCCGCGCCGCGCCAGCCGCCCCCCGCCCCGTCCCCCCCGCCCCCGGCCGCGCCTGCGCCCTGCGCCGCGGCGCGCCGCGCTGACGTCACTCGGCGGCGCCGCGCGGAGGTCACGCGCTCAAGATGGCGGCGGCGGCGGGGTCCGGCGGCTGCCGGGTGAGCGCGGAGCGGCGGGCGGTGGCGGAGCTGGTGCCGGTGCCTTCGCCGAGGGCCGGGCCGGGCCGGGTTCCGCGAGGTGGCCCCGCGTCCCGCGTGGGCGGCTCCGCGCCGACGGAGCTTCCGCCGGGTCGCTCCGGCCGCCCCGTGAGGCGCGGCCTGCTCCGGCGTGGCTCGGGGCCGCGGCCGCCGCGCGGAGCGCCCGGGGCCGCCGCACGTCCGGGCCGGGGCCAGCGGGTGCTGCCGGCGCCGGCGCCCGGCTACCGGATCGCTCCCCCGTGCTGGGGCTGCCGCGGGGCCGGCGCCGCGGGCTTTCTCCGCCTGGGTCCGGCTCGGCCCTTCGCGGAGGGCTCGGCGGGCTGCCCTGAGGGCGCTGACAGGCCCCTCTGAGCGAGCTGGGACAAGCAGCGTGAGCTGTGCGCGGTCTGCTGTCACTACAAGATGCTGAACTGGAGGCTGGGTTTTGTGATACAAGAGTTTGCAGCTTGTGGTTTCAGCAATACGCAGCAAACTTTCTTAGTGAGCAGTCTATACGTGGCCTTCGGGTGCATCTTTTCTGTTCCGTGTCTTGGGGCAAAAGATGTTTCTCTGCCTTCAGGCAGCACAAAGCTTATGTGCAGAGTGGCCCTGATTTATCCTCTGTAATTGAGGAGGGGGAAGGGAGTAAGTAGTTTTGGAGCCATTTTTTCCTAGAAAAACATAAACTTCTCATCATGAGCAGATGTTTCAAACAGTTACTGATTACATACAAAGGAAGGCTTTACCTATGTATCACTGTTATTATAAAATCAGCCCTCTGCACAACACACATTTTTCCAAGTAATGGTGAAAAGTATATTGCCTATTTTTGACTGCAACGTTGGTTTTATCAAAATGAACTTTAAGAGGATGCAGTGCTGTTTAAACGTAAAACAGTATTGTTATGGATTATCCTATCTTGCCAGCCTGCAAATATTTCATGGCAGCACCTCCAATCTGTTCCCTAAAGACCAATGAATATTGTCTTTTTTTGCAATATTCTTTTCTTGGTTCTTTAAGCCAGCTATCTTGTATTGCATGCTAACCTAATCTTATGTTTTGATTGCAGAAATGTCTTGTCAGTGGCATATGGCTTATATCAGGAAGATACTCTGTTCCTGCAGTCTACAGTGGCACAGTGTATAGAATGAGCAGGCCTGTTCTAGAGCTTTATCAGGTTGGTTAATATTTCAGACTGAAAGAGTTTTACTGACAAAGTACTGAATCTACTAGATGCGGATATGTTCCCGAGAACAGCAGTTCTAGATGAAAGTTTCAACTTTTAAAGATACATCTGATGAATTCAAGCATTTTCTTAGTGGTTGAGTTCAAGTGACAGAGTTTAGGAGTGGTCTTCCAATAGCTCCTTCATCTACCATGTAAATTTTCCATTGAAATTGGTTAATTGTCAACAACTGTTTCAAGCCTAGCTAGTGTCAAACTGTCTCAAGAGAAACAGCTTTTTTACGTGACTATATAGATGTGTGTCACAAGACATTATAAGTGTGTTAGATGTTCTGCTGTTAGGAGGGTAAGGTGCTTTTCTTTCAAAGTGGCTATATATTTTCTGTAACATCAAATACACCAGAAGTGACATGGTACTTGGCTTAAGTAAATCCATATTCTGTCTTTAATACTTCTTCATTTTAATGTTTCTTTGGTTTCTACAATTTGTAATGATTTTCTTTAGTCTAGATGTTACTCTTCTGGAGGAAGAAAGGGGTTTATATCAGGCTTTGTGGAGAACATCAAACAGGAGTTAGCAAAAAATAAAGAAATGAAAGAAAGTATTAAGAAGTTCCGAGATGAAGCTAAAAAGCTAGAGGAATCAGATGCACTTCGAGAAGCGAGGAGGAAATATGTAAGTACCATGAATTCTTTCAATGTTTTCATTGACTAGTCACTAAGCTATTACTGTTCTCAATGTTAAACTTCAGTCTTTGTGCAAATTAATTGTTCAGCCTATTTTTATGAGAACTTCTGCTTGCCTGGAAATACTGACAAGCACAATCAATGCCTTAGAGTGTTGTTGCTTTTTTTTTTTTTGTGCAAAATCTTTCCAGCAGATCCTTCATTAGATTTCCCAAACAGTGAGCAGATAAAATAACGAGGCATTGAATGTAATTTTTTCAGTATTTAGATGCTGTCTATGTAACCTTAAAGGATTAAAAAGATCTTTACTTGCAGTAACGAAGTGCTAATGTTGTTAACTTGAGTATTGTGTGCTTCATAAGAACATAGAACAGTCAGAGCAGGAAGGGAACCATAAATTGGCAAAAAAATTACTTTGTATTTATCCTACTGCTTTGTATTGTGCTTCCTCTGCACTTTGTCAGATGTAGTTTTTCTTTTAAAAAAAAGATTGCTTATCAGACCACAGACCACTTAAAATAAGATTTCTCTGCACTTAAAAACAAACAGAAAAACTTGACCATCTACTTACTCTTCAGTGGAACTCTAAAATTTTTTACTAACTTACTAAGTTGGTTGTTACAGAATTAACTGCTGGGCTCTAAATCCCCAGTTCACTCATTTCAAGCTATTGTCCTGCTCAGTCTGTTGAATTTGTTCATTAATTCATTTTTTCCATGTTTAAGGGTAGCTGTTAGTTTACATTGCATTGATCAGGGGATGTATTTTACCCAGCAAAAAACATGTTATGTTCTGGGTTTTGTTGTTGGGTTTTTTTTTTTTTTTTTTTTTTTGTAGTGAGAAAGTGTTTTTTATTTACCTTGAGAAATGCTAGGAAGAGAAATGACTCTATTAATCCTACTCAGTCATGAGCAAATGTAGCTTTTTTTTTTTTTTGGTCCTAAATTACGTTGTTAATGCTAAACTGTTGCTGAGTGTTTTTTTTCTCCTCATAGTTATATTGCACGTTTTTTTCACAGAAAACAATTGAATCTGAAACAGTGAAGACATCAGAAGTAATTAAGAAGAAACTTGAAGAAATAACTGGTACAGTTAAAGAGGTAAAACATAACTGTGGAAAAACCTTCCTCTGAGGCCATTTGGTCCTAAGGCTCTGTGTTTTGTTTGTATTTGAATTATTGTCAAAAGTAATTGTCAGTAAGTTAATGTACGGTCAGAGGTCAGGCACTGCAAGAATACCCAGTGCTGCTTCTTGGTTTTGCAGATTGGAGGTGGTATATATGGTGTTCTCACTGTTAGCACTTAGGAAAGACAAAAAGCCTCAAGGTAGTCTTCCATTGCAGGACAGTCAGAGCAATGCTGGGAAGTCACCATGGGAAGCTTTTTAGGAGATGTGGTGTTGTCACTTTTCACTAATAATGTGGTAGAGCTTGTGTTATAATACTGAAGGCTTTGACCTCATTACTGCACGTTTCAAACACCTTGCAAGGTCAGTGGCTCCAGGTGCTATTATTAAAAGTGTTGTTGGTATAGTTGGTGAAGTTGTTTCCTTGAAGTTAGCGTGGCGTTAGTGATTGCATGGCTCTCTGTGCCTTGAGAATAACAAAATGCCTGGAGGAACAGTTCTTCATACGTCAGGGATATGAATGCCTTCCGTTCTAGGATTTGCAGCTGAGAGGTGCTCTAGGAGACTGTTCATTGTAATGATGTCAATTGGGGCATCCTGATTTAATGCTTTTTCCTAGGCTGTCCCAGGGCAGAGTGAACTCAGTCATTTTCAGCAGTAATTTAAGGCCAAAGCCTCTGTGGCTGTGCCCAGCACTGCCTTGAACATTTGCAGTCAGGTGCAGAACCTCAGCTGGGAAAAAAAATAGCCTAATGGTAGACTTAAACTCTGTGTGATAGGACATTTGTCTGTGGACCCTTGGTCCCCACTCTCTGCTGTGCTGCTCCACACCCATTAATCTCAGACTGAACATTTTGGTGTGGCTTAACTGTATGTACAGTTGTGAGCTGGACACAGTGATTGTTAGTGGACGTAGCCAGTGTCTTTTCAGCAGTGTGTTGAGTGTGCTGTAAAGCATATTTGTAAGCCAAATCCTATTGAAGAACAGGGGAAATCATGTAGTACTGTCATCCTATCATTTCTCTTCCTGTGAGCTTGTAGCTTCTGAGCCATCCAAGATCAGCCGCCTACTGCCAGTGAGATTTCTGAAATCCTCTTCGAAGGAGGATCCTATGACCTGATGGTGCTGCGCAGAATGAAAGGAATGAGCAGCTGCTGCTCACAGTCCTTTCTAACCTATTGCATGGTAGATCGTGACTCTGTAAACAGAGCAAAAGTAATGTATGTGAAACTAAACTGAGAAGAGCTCTTGCTAATTCTGCATGAACACTTGCATACAGATGCATAGCAAGGCATCCTCTCAACCATTTCTAGGCCTTCTGTTGAGAAATAAAAAGTACCTAAGTGTTTCAAAGGAAGGGGCTGGAGTATTTTGACTCTGGCATTGTTCGTCCTTCTCTTTAGTGTCAAGAATTCTGAAATGTATGGATAGCAATTATTGCAAATGCACGTGGTCTCATGACTATCCAAAATTGTTGCTCTGCACAGAGGTGTTGGCTGTTACATCCAGTCAGCCTCCCCTGTGACATGTAACTGTACTTACTTTTGGCTTGCTTAGTCTTACTGGGTATGCATTGGGATATCTGTAGCACTCCGAAAGATGACTTACTCCAAAGGAGTTTTGAACCATTTTTTTATGACCTTTTCTTTCCTGTTCTGTTGCAGAGTTTGGATGAAGTAAGTAAAAGTGATATTGGCCGTAAGATAAAGGAAGGTGTGGAAGAAGCAGCAAAAACAGCAAAGCAATCTGCAGAGTCGATGACAAAAGGAGGGGAGAAACTAGGCAAGACGGCAGCCTTCAAAGCTATTTCTCAGGTACGTACATGGGTCCCTTGCTTCTCTGAGGCCCAGGTCCCAGTGACTTGTGGACACGAGTCATTGTCATGGAAGTTACATGCCAGCTTGTGCTGACTCTAAAATTAAATGCAGAACTCTTAGAGCAAGACCTTTCCCATAAAAAGATCCTGCTTGTGAGCTATTGGAATAAACTGGTAAATTTAAGAGCTATATTTTGCAGGTCTTACACTTTTCTAGGGCAACTGAATGAACTCAAGTAGATGAGTTTCTGCTAAAATGTGATATTGTAAAAATTGCTTGCTCGTGCTGTTCTCCTGGAGCAGAGTAGCATATGTTCATGTTCCGTAGACAGGTACTAGTGGTACTCTTTGGAACTACCGATTGACAAGCTGGCAAGCTCTAATTTTCTAGAAAATATGTAAGCCCTTGTATGTTTTGACATCACCCAATCAACTGACAAATAGTATAAAATGAAATGTTCCTCGCTGGTTTCTTGTGCTTCCTCTGAAGTATCTGGTTTTAGCCTTTGTAAGAGCAGATACCTGGCCAGATGGAATAGCAGCCTCATCAGTCATGTCAGTTCCCTTCTTTCTGTGTTTCTAACAGGACGTCATCTGCTGAAGGCCGCTTCTAGCCATAGCAGCAGATCACATTATACTCTGGTTTGTCTGTGTTGAAACCTATTGTCCTGCTCTGGCAGCATCCTAATCTAAGAACTGTTTGTTCCATCAATGAAGCAAGCTGCTAAGCCATTCCTTGTAGGCCATCAATGACTTTATAGAACTTTAAGCCACAAAAAAATTTGCTTTGAAGATTTCTTCTCTTTATATGCTGATAAGTATTTTGATTTGTTGTCAGGTTTAAGTTAACTGATTCACAGCGCTGTAGGAATGGACTGAACTTCAGAGCTTCTTATTTGCTTATCTGTGATGTTTAAAATCACTTGAAGTCCGATTTCTACTTCATATTGTATCTTCTATTCTGTTTAGTTCCTGAGCACTGCTGTAACTTTCTCCAGGAAGAAATCGCATTGACTTTAATAGGAGAGGCTGTCTTACCCAGGCATAGCTGTGGTGGACACTTTTGAGCATTCTCCAAGAAATTACTGCATTAAATAAAGTTTAAAATTAACAGTCCTCATAAAACCACTTGGTGCTCTGGGCTAGATAAACTGCATGTCCTAAATAAACATGCATCTTGGGAAAAAGCTGTACAGAAGGAGTGAATATAAAATGGCTTTCTGCCCGAGTGTATCTGGTTGTAATATTCTCGTGAAACAAGTCTTCTATAGATACAGTCACTAGAGAAACTACTGCTCAGAAGTTCAGTAAATTAATGAAAGTAGCACAGCCAAGATAAAGCAGAACCACTAAAAATGCATTTTAGTCCTAATCCCTATTGAAGTATATAACAAAATTTCCTCCAGTGATTACAGTGGGATGTGGCTTCTTCTCAGCAAAGTCTGGATTAAGGAAGTAGGTGTGCTCTGGCGTGTATCTGGATTTATCAAGTCATTTTTCTTGATGTAACTTCGTCAAAGAGAGCGAACCTCTCCTTTAGTATAAGCTACATTACTGTGATTTTTCTGCACCTTTTCTCTGGCAAAAGCAGTTTATTTCAAAGTTATTTTCTCAGCTGGGAGATGTGTAGACTTCTACTGTGAAAAGTGAGGCTGCTTTTTTTTTTTTTTTTTTTCTAAAATAGGTATTTCAGGAAGAGCAAAACTATTTGCTTGAGCTTGTGTCTTTGTCCTGGATTTTTTGTTGACCTTTCAGATGGTTTTGCTGCTAGTGCTGATTTTTCTGAAGACTTACTTTTTTCTCTCCTATTTGTGGATGCTAGGAATCACTCTTCCTTTATCTGTAGCTTGTTGTTTTATCAGCAGCTGCTAGAGCTGATACTCCTTCTTTCCTCTAACATAATTTACTCAAATTTAAAGTACAGAGAGAGCCTGTAGAAGGTGCACCTCATCAGCCATCAGGTTTAGCCTTCTACTTTGTTGTTTTATCTTCAGGTTAATCCAGATAGAACTAGATCTGTTTATGGTCCCAAACTGCTAAGTTCTTAAGCAGAAAGCCTTAATATTGATGTATTGCTCCATATACATTAGCAAAGAGCCATTTGCTGTGTAGAGAGAGAGGAGAATAACCTGTGGTGTTACATCTTTTTTTTTCCAACAGAAGTGACTTGCAGTTTTTTGAAAGGTAAATAACCCTAATAAGAATATTTTTCTTTCAGGGAGTAGAAACTGTTAAGAAGGAAATAGATGAAAGTGTTTTAGGACAGACAGGTCCTTACAAACGTCCAGAGCGACTACGAAAAAGAAAAGAATTCTCAGGCGAGAGGATTAAAGAGGAGCGAATATTTGAAGCTAATGAGTAAGTATTGGATGCAACTTAGGTGAATGTTTCTGTGTATAATTTGATGAAAGTTTTAAAATTTAACTACGGGTTAGAGAAGGGTGGAATCTGAGAGCTGAAGTGAGGCTTTGGGGTGAGGCATAACTTAGCAGAGCAGGTGGATGCGGGAGCAAAATTCTACCATATGCTAATGATAGTGAAGCTGGACATTAAGAAAAAAATGTTCTGACATGACATTTTTATGTGCATGTGCATTATATTTTCTTAAGTCTAATGTGTTGCTGTTGATTTAAGTTTAGCAGGACCAAGTCCTTTCTTCTCTGTACTGTCTAGCTCCACTAAGTCATGTATTTTGTGGCATATTGGCCTGAGTGGTACTGCATGCTCCAGTGATGTTCATCAGTATATCCTGTTTTTTACTCTCACTCAGATACTAAGGACATGTTCATGAGTACCTATGTCTACTGCTTTTTCTAGGGAGGCTATGGGTGTGGTGCTGCATAAGGATTCAAAATGGTATCAACAGTGGAAAGATTTCAAGGACAACAATGTAGTCTTCAATAGTAAGTGTTCCAAAGATGGAGTAGCACATTATTTCCAGTGATCTGATTGTTGCTGCGTTTGAATCTGATGCCATCTGTGCAAGTAGTCCCAGCATACTGCAAATCATGGGCATTTTTTTGTTGTTGTTGTAGCTGTGGGTGTGAGATGGTGTGAAATGGGAGGTAGGCGTAGCTGACAACGTGGTAGCCTTTCCAAGCTGCTCTGTCTCTGTTGAGACACCCCCCCCCCCAAATTTGTATTGCCTTTGATCAATAAAATATCACAGCTTCTTGTAGATATCAAAACTTATCTTTATGATTGCACAAAGAGAACTAAATCTGCTTTTTCTAGTCAGATGCACTTTGGCATTGTGAAGGGGCCAGGGCATGCATGCATTCATGTTATCAGGGAGAGGGCAGGGAGATCTCTTCTTCCTCACCTCAAGCTTATGGTGAGGAAAAGTGTTGTCCTCAGTGAGTTGGTTTCTGCTATGACTTGCTTATGACTCTGGGATATGTGTAACTTTACTTCCTTTCTATTTTTATTTCAAAACATAAAAACAGTGGATATCTGTATTGCAGTGAGCAATAATTTTTGATGGTTATCTAGATGCTTAATGTTTCTGAAAGGCATAAAGAAGCCAGAAACCAGAATCCTTGAGCAAATCAAAATAACTGTTGCCTGTAGCTGAAGGGTAAATAAGGAAAGGAAAAAAATATTGTATCAAACTGGATCATATCCTTAAATGTGGACCATGTTTTTTCCCACCTGTCTTTAAAGCAGAGCTCCTGGGGAAGTGTCCAGTGTGTTTTTGTGTCCCTTGTGTTAGTCTTTCCAAGGAGACGCTCGTAACTTCTGAGATTTCTCCACATATTGCATCCTCCAGGCCAGTTAGCATTGAGCTCTTTGTGCAATCTCTGTTTTTTGTTCATGTTTCCCAGACTGTAATTTCACAATTTGGGCAGATTTGCAGATGTGGCTGCACCAGGCTCTAGAGTGTGTGCTCTCTCTTTGTACCAAGAGCACAGTGTGATTTTTGGAAGCAGCATAAGATTCAGGGCAGCATTCCAGTTGTTAATTGGCATGGTAGGAAGAAGCTTCCCTGTGGACCCATTATCCCACAGCTACCTACTGCAGTTTCTGATGGTCCATCTGATGGTGCTCAGAGACAGAAAGTGATTTTATTGTAACAATGTCTACTTGTTTAAGTGGCTTTGCTTCCCCCCTCCTTACCTCTGCCCTTGCCTGCTCTTTTTGTCTTTGAGACTTTGCTTTATTAGGAAGAGAAGAGGTTCTCCTTCCCCTTCAGTAACTTCTGTGTTTTTGTAATACCTTGGCTTTCTTCCTCCTCAAGGTTGAGCAGTCCACAGAGGTGCTTAAATACTGCATCCTCACTGGTGTCTTGCTATTCTGTCAAAAATTGACAAGCTTTAAGGTCTACTTTGATTTTCCAGATACGCTTTCTGGGTGTTGGCTTCATATTACTACATCCTGCGGCTCCTTGTATCAAACTGAGTCTAGGGAGGTTGTTACTGCTCTAAGCAAGTCTAAAGGCTCTGACAGTCGAAGTGAGAGAAACCGTGATCCTAGGCCAGAAGAATTCTAGTGGGACCCTGTTTTCTACAGGGAACCCTCATACTCCTGTGTAAAGGAACTAATCCCATAGATAGTGACAGTTATTGATATTTAAGAGGATTGTAGGAAGGTGAGAAGAAAAATAGTTTTTGAAATTGAAACTTGGTAATCCGTGAAAAGATTTAGAAGTGAACTTGTAGGTTAAATCTACAGTCTGCCAGGAATGTAGTGGAAAGGCACTGTTACTCATGTCTTCTCTCCTTTCAGGGTTTTTTGAAATGAAAATGAAGTATGATGAAAGTGATAATGCTTTCATTCGAGCTTCCAGAGCTGTCACAGACAAAGTCACTGACTTAATAGGTAATGTTTCATCCTTGCTGTGAAAATGCATCTCTAGCCTTTTAGCTCTGTTCCTATGGCTGATAGTGCTGTTCTCCTCAATGTATTACTAGCCTTTGGGAAAGATCCTGGAGCTTTATAGTATTTTGCATGGGTCATTATCCAGTATCATGCAGTGTAGCAACCTGTTACTGGATCAGAAGTGCAATGTAATGCAATGACAAGTGCTATTACGGGATAAATCTCAAACCTGATGTGCAGTTTATAGGTGTTCCCAGGTGACTCTTCCTTCTGTTTTATAACCAAAAGTCTGTCTGTCTGTCTTCTGTTTTTTTGGCAACAGTTGTCATATCACCAGTCTTATTGTTTTATCAGGTGGGTTGTTCTCGAAGACAGAAATGTCTGAAGTTTTGACAGAGATACTTAAAGTGGATCCATCCTTTGACAAGGATCGTTTTTTAAAGCAATGCGAGAATGATATAATCCCCAATGTCCTAGAGGTAAGGCGGAGGCAGAGTATGATGCGTTTGTTTTGTTTTTTTTCCTTTATCTCGGCATAGCAGATTTTTCTTTTAATTTTCTAATGCTAATATTAAAAGCTGGGACAGCATTTGCTTCTCAAACATCCAGCTTAGCATAACATCCTACATGAGATAACCTTGGTAATGGGAAGCTTGATCTCACATCACAATTTAGTTGCAAATCATGTTACACAATTTAATAGCGTAGCAAAACATTTTCTGGCCTGGGAAACAACTGACCTTCTCCCATGAGAAATTGTATAAACATTTGAGGAATCAAACTGCACTAGATGAATGAGCAGTACAGGGATAGTGTTGATATCAAATATTCATGAAGGAAGGAATCTGGTGCAAATGCACTATTGGATTTAAAATGATCTGTAACTGCTTGGGAAGAAGACCAGGTCAGGGCAAATGATTCAGTGAAAAGATTTCTGGCGCCAGTCAAGAAACTTTGTGAAACTTTAACGTTTCTGAAGACCAGAGTACAAAAGCACTCAGAAGATAGCACTGATTCAGGATGCAGCTGTGAACACATGTAGTTCATCTCACTGCCACAGTATGTCTGAAAAGACAAAGTGAAGGTAGGAGATTAAAAGACAGATGACAAAAATAACGTCTTGAGAGATCTGTGTGACACTGGAAAAACAGACTTTTGAAGAGAAACGAATGTTAGCAAAGTATTATTTATTCCTCCTACCATACAATACGATAGAGTGTAATGATGTTGCCAGATCATATCTCAAACTGATAAAAGCTAATAAGCATTTAGAAATATTTAATGCTCCTAGTCATGAGGTAATGAGTATAAGATGAGTCAAAAAGAATATGATGCCTGCAGATACAGACATCCAAAGTGATGTACAGTTATGTTTTGTCACTGCTACCTTTCTAGTGACTGACTCATGTATGTGACTGGAACTGTACTGTCTAGAGGGAAATAAGGTGGACCTGATGTAGTAAATCAGCCTAGTGATTAGTCTAGTCCAATTCCTACTCCTAACAATGTGATGTCACTAAAGCGAGGTGCAAAAAATGTGTTCTTGACTCCTGGAGAATGTACTTCTTGTAGGAGAGTTTTTTTCCAAGCAGCCAGCTTACTGATGCCCTCAAATACGAAGATTTATAGCTATTATATTGGAAAACATCCTGCCACATACAAATAACTTTATTTTGAAATTTGATAAATTCACTGTTTGTCTTACAAACTTCAAGTGTTTATTGCACAATGTTTTAAAGAAAAATTAATGAGTTGCAATGCAATTCTTGTGTTCATTGTGTTCCCTGGCTTTTTGCCATCTTGAAAACTAAGCATCTACATCTGTCCTGTACTCCTGCTTCTGTTAGATCCCACTTCTCAGGATTTCCAGGCTGTGTACATTCTTGTGTCCTGCTGAACGGTAACTTTGAAGATGGCTTGTATCTTAAGTAAGATTCATGTCTATCCTGCTTGGTATCTTTTTATTTATAGAAGTTCTTATTGCTGTTCATCTTTATTTGGTAATACATTCTGCTCCTGTCCTGTTTCAGGCTCTTACAAGGTGATGTAGGATTTAAAGTAGTTCACTTCTGAAAGTGCTGATATTTCAACTTTATGGGAGGTGTTTTAAAATGTTCATATTTTATTTGATTTTTCTCTCTTAGGCTATGATGTCTGGAGAACTTGATATCCTCAAAGACTGGTGCTATGAAGCGGTAAGTAGGGCTACTAGTAATGTCTGAAAAGGTTAGAGCTAAACTAGTTTAACTTGCTCCAGTTTTGCACTGCCCTTCTGAGCTTCCTTGGACTTTTGCAGAGCCTTTGAGGATTGCTGCACTGTGTGCTCTTAGTTCCAGGGACCTTGTTAGCTCTGAATTTAGCTCTCTTATGGAACTCCCTAAGAGCTAATGAGCCTTCCTGCAACCTGGAGCTTGGGCTTTCATGACACACAATCACCTTAGTGCCTCAGCAGCACCAATTCACAGCTATCCACTCTTACTTAGCATAGGCTTAGCACTGCCATGGCGTGCCTGACTTATCCGAAATCATTTTGAGTTTCTTGGCACTGGGCCGTCTTGTGACGATTTGTTAAGAGAGATAGAAAACCACATGAATGTGCATGTTCCTCTTCGCTTGATAGTTACTGCAGCTTTAATGAGCTGCTGTAGCCTGAAGCTGTGGGGAATGGCTGGAGAGACAGTTGCTCCATGTATGGTCATCTGGGATCCAGCATAGCTGGATAGAAAAATAAGCTGTCTCCATTGCTATGACTGTGACTTCAGTGACCCTGTCTGCTTTGGATTTCTCTGCATTCCTGATGTGGGAGAAGAAGGTGCAGAGACATCTGAGCTTATCCAAAGTGGTGGGGGTGATCTGCTTGCAGAGTTCACCTGTCCATGAAGCTACTCCATAAACGCAGCTCCACTGTAGTATCCCAGCAAATAATCTTGGCAGACTCAAATCTGTATGAATTTGCAACACAGGTAATCCGCAGCCTGGATAATCTGACTGCAGAAAATTTAATTTACTGTTAAGATGGTGGTTTTGTTTTCCTACTGGGATAGATTTTCAGTATTGCATCTAATTTCTGAAACACAATGAATTAGTTTTGATTCAGTGACTGTATTCTTGTACACTTCATGGAAGTAGATCCTTATCTGAAGTTAGCACTTAAATGTAAAAGGATGTTTATTCTGCTCAGTCTTCAATCTGTTCTAAAATAATTGTGTTGTTGGCAACAAAGCCATACTTGTTTTGTTTCTAAATAATTTGGCTGCTTAAAGTGAATGTTCTCCTTACTGATCACCACCACCACCAGAGGGCTGAAAATTCACACGCTGGAAGAGGAAACCTTTTCTGTTTAAAATTTTCATGTTTGTTCTGTTAGGTCTTCCTAACAATTTTGCAGTATATAAGAGTAAGATATTTAAAGCAGTCTGAAAGTAAAGAAAATTCTTTACTGATTCAAGCAGCCTTTAAAATGACACTGCAGAGTTCCTCTCAAATCTGTAGAGAGAGCTAGCAAATTTATTGCAATGCGTAATACGCAAGGAAAACCTGTCCAAGTTGGTTGTAATTGTAAACTAAGCTCATTAGTTGAGACTCATGTAAAATAAGCCAAGAGAGAGGAGGAGAGCCTCACTAATAAGTGTCCAGGAGAAAAAGGCTTTTGTATAGAATCACCGCCTAAGTGTTAAATGTGTGGTACTGGTGGCTAAAATGTAAGGATGCAAACCGGTAAGACGAAAGCTTAAAACAGTGGCAAGTATTCCAGCCAGGCTGCAGGATATTCTCTGCCCACAAACTTACGTATGGTTTGTGTTTTATAAAACTGTTGCTGCCTACTCTCGCTACAATTCCTGTCCTGTATCTCCAACTGCAGTCTTGTGACTTTACCAGTATATTTCTAAGTTATTTGTACCTGAATGCTTATTATGAAGGTTAGAAGATCTGTGATCGGGAGGCAGGGTAGCGACTGCCTCGTGTTTGTTTGACAGGTGCCAAGAATGCTGTGATAATGCTGGAAGCAAATAGAAATTCACTATTCCAGAAGACAGTTTTCAGTGCGTAAATAATGAAACATATGTGTGTGTGCCTTCAAAGGAGCCAGGAAATACTGGGCTGCCTCCAGGGTCTGGCTGGGTACTGGGAAAGTAGCTTCATTCCCAGATTTTTCTCCCTGTTTGCTCTCAAATTGGAGCAGCAAGTGCTTCGAGTATCAGGTGCACTCAGTGTGCGTATTCTGTGGTGAATGATGGATCTTCTATTATGTCTAGTGGAGTTGGGAGTTTTAGTGGGAATTTAGTTATGTGGAGATCAGCACGCTTGATGTAGCTGTCTGATATCTTGCAATAAATCAATTTTCAGCATGTTTGCAAGAAAATGACTTTTTAAAAAATTTTTTTGATGGTTCATACTAAGCAAAAAAATTCCCGTTTTCTTTATGACAGAACAAATTCAAACATGTAATACAAGTTTGTTTCTTCATTTAGACTTACAGTCAACTTGCTCATCCGATACAGCAAGCCAAAGCCATGGGTCTCCAGTTCCACTCCAGGATTCTGGACATTGACAACATTGATGTGAGTGTCCTTTTCTGTACTTCACTGTGTGGACTGAATTAGAAACTTGTGACTTCAGGACTTTACTGCTTTGTTTCCTGCTGTGAGTGCTGTTTCTTGCCTCATGCTGTTCTTGTATTTGCTGTTCCTGCTAACAGAGGAACAGATCGCCACCACTGAAGCACACGAGGCGGGTTTGGGGAAGTAGTTCCCTACTGTGTGATCAAGCCTAAATTATGGGACTGTGATTTGTCCCCTCTCTGCCAGGGCACCTTGGTCTTAATCACCTGAGTATAAATTTAGAAAGGCTAATAATAAAGGCAAATAGCACTGACCCAGTGTTTTCATGAAGGACTTTGTTGATGCTTATTCTGGATGATAATGTGTAATACTTCTGTGACTCAAGGCCATGTAATGCAAGAATGGCTATTAGAGAGACTTAACTGCTGTTTTGGATGGCTCTTGATGAGGAGCAAGGTAATGGTTGTGAGTGAAGCCATTGCCTGGGTAGGAGCAATGCTGGCAGTTGGGGGATTCTTGCCAAATGTCTGCACAGTCTTAGTGCTCTTCAGATTCCTTTTTATTGAGGAGCCAGAACTGTTACTGTTGTACTTAACAGTAAGTCTAGAGTAGTACTTTCATCTTTAGTTTCATCTGTTACTGGCCTGTAAGTTTCCCTTCAGATGTTTTTCCTTCAATGGCAAAAGCATCTTCAAAAGAAATTCTCATCTTTGATCAGCCCTTCCCTATTTTATAACGAGCTCTGCCTCAAAGGAGATATATCAGGGGAGGAGGGGAATAGGGTAGCTACGCAATAGCACTTTAAAACACATGCATTAAATAGTTTGAAGTCAGAATATCAGTTTGCCTTTGTCAAAGGTACTAGCTCAGTGACAGCAACAGGATGGCAATATGGTTAATACCAGTTTTCATGGATTTCAAAGAGGAAAAAAAGCTTTGTGTTGGAATTGATATTTTTTCTGAAGAGATGATCAGTTTAGCTGGGAGAGAAAAGGAGGCGCTTGTGGCATACTGGCAATTTTTAAGACATCTTGACTTGATGCTGCAAAGCATTTGTGTTAAATATATTGCTGAATTGTCAAACCAGTTGTCAAAGGGCAATCATTGGTATGTTTTTAAGCAGCTCTGTAGGGACTGATACTGAGTGAGACACTGTTCAATGTTTTCATCAGTAATCTGGAAAGTACAATTTTTTTTTCTGACAGATGTACAGAACAGCATTCTTGTAAGAATAACAATAGAGCTGTGTGCAATTATCTTGACTAAGATGATAAGCTGAATCCCTTCAGACAAATGTGGTACCTTAGTAAAGCTGAAAGCAGAGTCATTCTTGTAGGAACAGAGAACAGAGACGTATAGAATGGGAGCCTATACCCAGGTGATCTAGTCCAAGGGACAGAAGACTTAAGGGTGTTGACATGCTGTAGAGCTTGCAGCATTGATGTTAAAATTGAGACTGTCAAGTATCAGCATCTGAACTCACATTCCAGGTACATATTTAAGTACTCTAGTTTGCTGCTTTGCTAGACACCTACTGCCTTCAAGTTTAATTTTGGATCCTTGATATTTTTTAAGGCTACTTCTTTACCTGCCTAAGTGTGTTTTTAAGTACGTAACTTGTGCAGCTTAGTTTCTGAACTTGATTTAAGAGAAGTATTATAAATATTGTCTTGATCACTGCCGAGTGAGTGGGGCCCATTCCATGAATCCATCCTGGACTGGGATGGTGGGAGTTATTGCAACGTTAGAGAACTGACTCCTTCAGTAGGTAAGGCAGAGGGGCATTACAGAAGTGCTGAGCTTTCCTCAGGAGAGAATAAAGTGTATACCTTCCTTGTTCAGACCTATCCTATCAAAAGTAGCAAGAGTTACTAGCAGAGTTCTGTCCTCTTGCCTGAATGAATGCGGTGGTTATGAATAGACTGTAGGACTGCAGTGATCAGTTTATTCCCTGTGTCAGCTGGAGAGGTACGTACTGATCTCTGACTGTTTGCTTTAAGGCAGCAAAGTGCAAGCATGAAGTCTGAAATACCCCTTTGTAAATTAGGGCGTGTTCTTGTAACTCCCTTGTGATGCATTCTTTATTATGTGATGAAATGCAATGTTTTTGAAACAGTACATCTCATATACAGAAAAGTTATTGTTAAGTCTGAGGTAGTGTGATCAATGCTTTGGGTAAAATACCCAATAACTCTAGAGTTGCTCAAGAGCATGATGAAAAATATTATTCGGTAACATACTGCATTGCTACAAAAGAAGCAGGAGGAGGCTTGTATTTTAAGAGTACAGCTTTGGGAAACAAAACTTTCTATCGTATTTCTATTCTCTGTTGTGTTTCAGTTAATAAGTTCGTAGAATATTTAATGGGATGATCTTGGAATAGAGATCCTGTCAAACAAAAGGTTGTTACCTTGAAGTCTTTCTCCTTAGTTCTCTATCCAGTTCTGTATAGTTTCATGTTAAAGATTCATTTACAAGCAGATCTTTGGGAAATGTTTCTTAAGAGCATGATTTCTTTTATTATTAGTCTCTACTTTGGAAATACTTAAAACAGAGCTTGTTCATGTTTTGTGAATTTTCAAACATAGGGAAAAAACTATGACAACTTTGAGAAAAAAATTTGGAAAGTATTTAAGCACAGGGAAAGGTTTGGGGAAAATGCTTTACAATAATTTCTACAGTGACTGTGCCAACAGAACAGGAATAACCCAATTGAAGTGACTAGATTCAGCTCTGAGAGGCAGCAGCACTCTTACAACTGCTATGGCCTGACACACCTGTTAAATGCTTGATGCTTTTACATTAATCTTCTGAAACTCTTTTTTTCTAATAGAATTTTCTTTCTTTGCAGCTGGCTATGGGGAAGATGATGGAGCAGGGACCAGTATTAATTATCACTTTTCAGGCTCAGGTTGTGATGGTAGTTAAGAACCAGAAAGGGGAAGTGGTGGAAGGTGATCCGGTAAGTGATGCTCACCAGCTGTCTGTTCCCCTGAGTTTTTCTGCTAGCCATCTCAGTTATGATGGATCCAGTCTTTTTAGCAGTCCCTTAAGGCACTCTGTGGGGCTTTTGCATTTTGTTTATCCACGTTCTATATAATTCACTCACCATAATTGCTCTCTCTAGTTCTCAGCAAAACTGTTACGGCTTTTGCAAGAGTCTGGTGATGCTGACCCTTAGTGCCTCGCAGTCTCCACTAGAACATTATGAACTGTCAGTGGTTAAAAAGAAGGCCGTCCAATGAATAAGTGCATAGTGATACAAACTGTTGTTACTTAGGATGTTCATGCACATGTTAACAAAAATCAAGTACTTTGCTGTTTCATGAATTGTACTGTAAAATACTGAGGTCCACCCCACAGCGGACAGGAAGGCTGTGCACTGCAAGGGTGTCTAGTCTGCCTGTGTGTTTCCTAGAGGTCCTAATGAGACAGGGCTAGAAGATGAAGCAGGTGACTTGAAACAGAAGTGAAAGAGAAAATAGGTAGGGCTAGAGAAACTTTTTTTAGATGAATAGGTTACACTTTGCTCTGTCTGTTCTATAGACCTGGGAAGCACAGACAAGCTGTGTTTTGGAAGCAGTGTAACTGTCCATACTACTCTGTAAAAAGCTAGTATACCTACAGCTGAGTTAGCTTAGTTCTATGCTTTACATGTGTGGCTCTGTGGCTTTTGGAGCAGAGCTGGCTCACATCCCCCTCACCTCAGAGCACTATGGAGAAGGCATGGGCTTGTTTGCTTGTGTTCATATAAGCATTTGCCAAGTTCTTAAATCAAGCAAGGAAAATCATCTGGATATTTACAGGTGAAAATGATTGACCCAAGAAATCAATTCTAGCCTCAGGTAAAATTAGGAGAAATGGGGAAAGAGCAATGCATCTAGAACAGTGGGTGACTGCCTATACATACTACATTGACTGGTTGGTGTCATCAGCCATGGTCAAGGCATTGTCATGCAATTACACGAGGTTTCGCTGTCTTACCAGACCATTGGAAATACTGAACTGAAATAAAATACTCTTGGCAGTGGTGGAGAGGTCAGAAGGTGAGTTAGAAAACTGTGGCAGTTGAACTCATTCTTGCATGCTGTCCCAGCTGTATTTCTTGTCAGTCTCATCACAAAGCTGCTAGATAAACGTATGGAAAGTACCAGTATTTGCTGAAGCCTGGAAAAGAGTGTTCCTGTTCCTATCCATGTGCAGAAGAGCAGGGCTGGTGCTTTAACAGATTGTTGTTTGGGATTGTTGCCTTGATATGGCTATAACAGAATTGTTTCTTCTCTACTCAAATACAGCATCTGTCTTCACTGATGGTGTATTCTGTGTACTCAGACGGCTGTTAAAGAGATTGTAGCTGGTAGATACAAACCCTATGAAACCTCTCACTTGTGTTCCATGTGTTTCCTTCAGTGATTCTTAGGCTTCTAAGGAGGGAAGTTTAGATAGATTAATCCCATGTGACCAGGTTGTTCTTGTTGCTTTGTGGGTTGCTAGGTTATCCTGGGCCAGATGTGCAATAGCTGGACTCTGGAGAAGCCTTTGAGAATCTTACGCAAATCTGAAAGAAAATTAGCTTAAATTGGCTGACACAAGATTGGTGTCCATGAAACCCAGAGGAGAGTGTAAATATGAATAATACTGTATCTTTGGGGTTGGTGCTCAGCATGAGCCATTTATTCTTGTCAGACTCTTGAAACAAGTGTTACAACCCATTAATTGAGAATTATCTTAAGTCAGAAGAGTCTGCAAACATCTAGAAGGAACATTTTAGATCACAGTGAGGAGAGGAGCTGGAGCTGTGACCACCAGTGGCACTTTCTCCTCTTGTTGCTGCTGTGCGTGGCCAGCTCTGCCCTGCCTGCGCGCGTTTGTCACCTGTGGTTTCCGCTCCTTTAGCGCTCTCTGGGACAGAATTGAAAAGCTATGTATTAAAGCCCCATCACACAGCTTCCACTTAATCCTGTTCTTTTTTTCTCACCCTTCCTTTCATGAAGGGCACTGTAAGAGCTGAGCACAAAGTTGCAGTGCGTTTGGCAGACAGGGCAGGAGCTGGAGTTACTTAACCAAGTTGTTTGTCAGAGATGGGGAAAATTACAGGAACCAAGTGGAAGTGGGAGCGCAGGTTTTTTGCTACTGCCGCGCGACCCTGGTACAAAATGTCTTACACTGTCATAAGCCTTTATTTCCTGGAGCTCTCCCATATCCAGTTGTGTTAAGTGTTATACATGATACAGGCTGCTAATGGGAACCTCTGACAAGAGATGTTTTGTAGAGTGATTGCTGTGCAGCAAATCTCTGACATCTCTGTGGATTGTACTTCACTGTGGTTTAGCTTTTAAATGTGCAAGTCCTAGACTGCAGGTTCTGCTGTGACTGATGCTAAACTGAGCTTTTCAGATTTAACCACAGAATGCACTTGTTACCAGAGTTAATGACACAGCATGCTGGATGAGGCTGTGCATTTTTCTGGAATATCTTTGTTTCTGAGTGGCTGTCCAGACAGCTCTGGCTTGCACTGTGTCTGTGCAATGTTCAGGTAGTCTGATGATGTATAATGGATGACATTGTAGAAGCCTGGAGCTGGGAGTTTCTAGCAGACTTGCATTAAAATTAATAAAAGCATTTAATAAATATTGGCTTTCTGCAACCATTCTCATTAGTCTAAACTGTAAGTTTACAATAAATGGACTAATTTTAAAAATGAGGCCATCTGGATTAATTACGACCTGTCACATTGACTGCAAGGGGAGGAACAGCTGATATAGTGATTTCTTGCATTAAATTTCTCCAATCCTAGAAGATAAGTATTGATGTGATAATTATTAAACAGGATATCAAAGTCCATTTGTAGTCTGATTTCTCTGGAGCAGCAATAAATCAGGGAGATGAATTAAAATTCTCTATAGGAAACAAAACTTTAGTTTTAATCAAATGTCAGATGCAGGCTGGCTAGTAACTATTATCTGATGTTACTGTTGAGCTGCTCCTGCAGTGTGGTGAACAAATGACCTTCTAGGGAAAAAGAGCCTCAAATTGTAAACTCTAAATAGAAATGATGTGCTTGTAATTGCTGCGGTATTACCTAGTTTGCACTTGTGCAAGCTCCCACTGCTGTGCTGTGTGCTCACCCCCCAGTGAGATGTGGGGAGACTGAGCAGGCTGCGAAGAAATTGGGCCAGGTGTTCTGGTAGTAAATGTAGGAGATCCCTGTGGAGCACCACACAATCAATCTGGGGAAGCTGAGCCTTACACAGCCCACTGAGCAGTGCTGGGAGGTCAAAGGAATCTTTTTAAAATTGAATCCTGAGGGACTCTGAGACAGGATGCCGTTTCTCATAGTAGATTGTGGGATTAAAGGACAAATTTTATCTTATATGCGTAGCCATGGTTGAACCACACCTCTGGGAGTCCGCAGATGTTTACTGTCCCAGGCTCTGTATGCAGCATTCTGTATGCAGCAGCATGCACTGTACATTCAGGATTAAGATGTACCCTATTAATAAAAGCACCAAATCAGTAAGCCAGAAATCTCTCAGCTTCAGGAACTAACCATTTCTATGCTTCGTCACGTCTCATTTTCGGGAAGAAAGCTTTACTCTTTGTTTAGTAGTGCATGCTCTGAGGTCAACAGCAACTGTAAGGTGGTCTGCTGTTCTTCCTTCAGAAACCCTGTCTTCAAGAGCATATATAGTATAATTAAGAGAATTATAGTCATCAGGGCAATGAGAGGTGTGGAAGAGTATCCATTAAAAAAAAAATTAGGAAACAAGATAAACATGGATAAAGGGCTGTAAAATAGGTTGCCATGAAGGTGCCAAATAAGATGCCTTTGGTTTTGTAACACAAGAGCAAGTAGGGTCTGTTGAATGAGGGCAGAAAACTTGAAACCAAGGACAGTATATTCACTCATGGAGAATATGATTACTGTGATGGAGAACTGTGAAAGTTGAAGGTATAAATTTGCTCAACTGAAGTTGAACAAATTCACAAAGGATTGATCTGTTGATGGCTTTTGGGAACAAGCAAGTCCAGATGGAGGTGAGTGCCAGGAAACCTCTGACACTTCCCTGCATTACATAAGGACCTGCTTGCTACAAATCCTGTTTCTTTTACTTTTTCCTTGCTGTGTATCATGCTGGCCAAAGTCAGAAGTAGTAGTCTCGATGTATTAACAGGATTTTTTCTTTTTTTACAAGAAAAGTGAAATGAATATGAAGACCAAAAACATTCTTTGTGAGCTTGGGATATACCTTGGCCTTTTAGAATCCAAAGTTACATTTAAGTTCCAGTAGCCTGATGAATGCTGCGAAGATCTTGCTTGAAGGATTCACAGCTCTCCAGCTTTCTCAAGCACTCGGATATTCTGTTGGTTTTCTTCTCTTCTCTCTTATGCTCTTCCTACTTACATATCCCAAACATCTGCATGACTCAAGTTTTCTTTTTAACACTTCCAACTCGAAGAAGCAAGTTGAACTTTTGAAACATTAAGAAAAAAGTGGCTTTGTGATGCACAGTGTTTCTAAAGCATTAGTTTCTAATGACTGCACGGGTACAGAAAGTCTCCCCCTCGCATTTCTATACCTGAATTGTAACCTATAAAGATTCACACATTGGATCAAAATGTAGTAAAGTACGCATGTGGGCACTGAGCCAACGCTCGGTCTGATCCCTCAATGACACTTCCTTATCTGAGGGAAATACTTGTCCTTCTGTGGTTAATGCTGTTCTCATTATACGTCTATTACATCCCAAACATTCTTGAATCTGTTCAAATGTAACTCCCTTGAAGCAAGTCAGATAACTTTTTTTTTTTTTTTTTTGATTTGGTTTATCTGGAAATGATTTTATAAAATCAAATACTTGTTCCTAGTCGTTTCTCCGTTTCTCTTCATTGGATGTACCTTTTGATTTATCTGACTTCAGTGCAGATACAGTAACAAAATCTTTTCCCAGGTAAATTATTTATCTTCTAATTCTTCTAATAAACTTCTGAATTCTTAGAGAATGTAACTGATTTAGAGTAATAATTAAGGTAGGTTAGAGAATATTGGATTTGTGCTTGTATTTCACTGAAACCTAAGACCCACTAATATCAAAATATATACCAGAGTTACTAAAACAACCTTGCCTTTGCCTGTCAGTGATACTTGCTGCGTTTATAAATGCACTTCAGTGTTTGTGGTCCCAGATACAAACAGTTCATTGTGGCCTGGCACAAACAAGCACTTCGCAGAGCTGTGTGGTTGCAGCAATGCTCCGGTGCTCTTACAGCCTTTCCAGTGAGAATCATTGTTAGGTAGTTACAAATCACCTGTAACTTAACTCAGAATCAATTAGCGGAGCTAACAGTTACCCAGGAAGAGAACATCTTTTTCATACTTAGATGGGACCTTGGCTTATTCATAGAATGGTAAGGTTGGAAGGGACCTCTGGAGATCATCTAGTCCAGCCCTCAGCATAGCCCCATACGGGGATTGAACCCGTGACCTTGGCATTAGCAGCACCACGCTCTAACCAACTGAGCTAAACCTTATTGAAGGGTAAATTATGATGCTTGTTACTTAGCTAGCTTCTGTGGCTTGGTTTTGGCTTCCCATAAACAGGAACATGTTGGATTTTCTCTATGATTAGAAAGATGGTGATATTTTTATTATTGTCTGTTATTTTGCAAGTGTAGGAATTTCTGGAGTCAAATTTTATGCATTTCTTATTGCATTGCTCTTTGTTCTGGCTGTTTGGAGACTTGTATCGAATTTGGGCTCCTGGCAGCCCATTCTGTCTGATAGTGTCACTCCTTTCCTAGGAGAGACAGAAACTTTGTCATCAGTAGCTGCAGAGACTATTCAGGGATTTGTTTTCCTAAGACTGTGAGTGAGTGAGCTCCGATTGAAATGTGAGCGCTTGCAATAGCAGTGGGTGCAGCTGATCAGCAGTTATACAGGCTGATACAGGAGAGGCAGAGTTACAGGTTTTGGGGAGAGCCTAAGCTTTAAGTTGTGAACAATGGTACACCCTAGCCATCAAAAGGGGTTTGAAAACAGAAATTTATGTTGAAAGTAAGTAAACTATTATCAAGCTTGATAGTGGTGTCTGTCAGTTAATGTATGCCCTCCAGAGATACTTGGAAATCCTAATTTTGTGTTCAGAAATCAAAAGTGCCTGTGTTCCTGACGGTGATGAGTTTGTAACCATAACATAGTAAATGTTGCTGGACCTATCCTTATTTGGGATCTTTGGCTTTAGTATCCAGAAAGCAAAATTTAAATGAGAACAATATCTAGAGGAAGTGTGGAGCTTGTTCCTAGTCAGCACTGAGGTGGGAAGTCTGTGACCATCATGCAAATTCTAACAGCAGCATTTTCCTTCCAGGACAAGGTTCTGCGGATGCTGTATGTGTGGGCGCTTTGCAGAGACCAGGATGAGCTCAACCCTTATGCTGCTTGGAGGTTATTGGACATTTCCTCATCGAGCACTGAGCAGGTTCTCTGAGAAGAATTACGTTCTAGAGCTTCCAGTACCTCTCTCAAAGCGATGCCATCTCTGAACTTGCACCAATCTACTGCATGATGAATTGTGGGGGCGGGAGTGGGGAGGGAAGAGGCCAGATTGGTTCCTTTTCAGAAGAAGAGGCTATTAGGTGTGCCATCATCATACCAATTCCTACTATGAACTGGATGAGTCTGACGTATCTGCCTTATGCTTTGCTGTGTAGCGATTGCACTGTAAGGATGTATGGTAGATTTAAATGTGAATGATCTAAGACACTAGCAGCTGCTGTTGGTTCCTTTTTTAATTGTGGGTGAAGGAGACTGGTTTTGTTCCTCTGTGTTCCCTACTGCTTCCAGGGTTGGACAGAGGTGGGTATCTGAGAGCACAGCCACAGTGTCTAGTCTAGTTTCCATCTGCTGTCATCTTCTGATGGCCTTACAGCACCCCTGAAAAGCACTTAGAGGTGGTCTTAAGGCACCTAGGTACCTGCTAACATACATCTCTCGTATGAGGTTGTACCAATAAGCCTTCTGTTGCTACAGTGCACTTTACCAAACCAAATAAAATAAGGTCTTTGCAGCTCTTAGTTTTGGGGGGGGCATAGCCGTAATGGAGGTGTTGATATCATCAGGCAAGTTCTTAAGGCCAGCTGCAGAGGTGAAGCTTACTGCCAGTGGTAATGTTCATATTTCCCCACCTTTGCAGGGGGAATTGTTCCCAGTGTTTCTTTTCATTGCATCAGCTGGTGTCACTGAAGAGCACATGACTGCATCTCCCTGCCAGGTTAATCTGGCAGGGTGGAGGGGACAGCCCTAACCAGCTGCAGGGGGGCAGACAGAGCACTGGAACAGTCACCAGGAATAGGGTGGGACTGAATAGCAACAAATGAGCAAATAAGATGCAAAAACAGGCAGAACATCACCTCTTGTAGCTGAGATATTTATCACGTGAGGTGAGTAAAGAGGGTGTGGTTCACTGACCTACTCTTTGAAGTGTATTGTGAGCACAGCTTTCTGCACCAGGTGGACTCATGCTTCAGGGTAATGGCACATCTGGCCTGGGGGTCCCTGATAGCAACTGGAAGATGTCAGAGAGCGCTGCTGGCAAGCTTGCACGGACTCTTGGTTCTGGGCTTCTGTTGGAGGTTCAGTTGGGAATTGTCATGTGGGTTGATTCTTCAGCTGCCTCCTCTTAATGGACTGTGAGGTTGGGGGAAAACAAAACTTTTATGGAATGGGAAATCAAAGGATGGATCTGCTGCTGTTTTTCTGCCTGTACACAAAGTGAGGTGGTGCGGGATAGCACTTCCTCGACGTGGTGATTAAAGAGAATAATTTGCCCATTCTCTTGTGAGTGTTCAGATCCTTTGATGTCCTTTAAATATAAGTGGAATTATGGCTCTTGAGTGAGGTGTTTAATTTCTGTAGCAAACATTGTAGTCTGAGAACTGGTGTGCACAGCAAATTGAGTAGCACTGTCTGCCCTGCCTCCTTCAGAAGATGTCCAAACCTGCTGTCTGGCTAACATGCTGGGATCTCCCAAGGCAGACTGTGGATGCGATGGAATCCATGCTGCCCATCGTGCAGTTCTCCTGCTGGTGCTTTTATCAGTGAACTCATTTCAAGGTGTGTGTGAGGGTGTTGTGTGTTTTTCTTTTTTTTTTTTTCCCCAAGTACGTTAAGCACTGGCACATAAAGATCTGAACAAAATAAATTCCACAGTGCAGAAAGCAACTGTGAATTGGGGAATCCCTGTATCTGACTGCCTTCAGAAATGGAGGATATGAATGTTTGCAGGGCTCATTCAGTGAGGCTGTTTCTGGGACTGTTCCCCTCTAACGTATTTCTGCACCCTGGCTGTATCCAGTGCGCAAAGACTAATTCTTTCCTTCAATGTCTGGACCGCTTATGTTTTTGGCACTCTATGTTGTTGGCATTAATAGTCCGTGAGATACTGCTAGAACTTCATCAGGACTGAGGAAGGTCTTACCACCAAGAATCTGCAGAAATTGAGGGAGTGACCTCAGAAAATCAAGACTGATATCTTCTGCTGTGCTTCGTCATTAGCTGGATGTGGGCGGTCACTGGTCAAATTGAAGATTACAGGAGTCTATGTATGTATGTGCAATCTGCAGCCTGCTGTCCGAGTCTTTATGGATGCTTCTATGAAGCAAGTGCAAAATTTTTTTTATTCGATCTACTTTACTTTTTGTGTATCCAGTATTTAAAAAAATTAAGTGAAGACACCAAGCTAAGAGTGTAAAAATAATTTGTCTGCTTAGGATAGCTGCAGTAACCTAATGCTGGTGAGTAGCAACATTTTGCTCCCAAAGTTGCTTCATACTTCTCAGTTTGTGAGCGCTCCGTGCCTGAACTGCGTTGCTGGCCAGGTGGAGGTGAAGGGGGGGTCCCCCCACCTGTGTGAGTGTGATTATGTCGGACAGCCCTCTGGACATGCGGTTTCGTGGTGGAACAGCTGGGGCTTTAGATGACCAGAAAGAACTTGTGCTTTGGATGCCAAACCCTGAGTGTGCAGGACAGTTTGTAGCCAGTCTGATGAATTCAGCTGGCTGCCCTTGACTTGTGTGGCTAGCAGGCGGGATGTATGGGGGGCAGCTGGCTTCAGTATAGGTTCTCTGGAAAAGTCAAGACTCCCCTCCAGAACTGGCAGTGCATTATTGCTTGGTTTGGCCAGTGAGCGCTGCGTAGCGGCTGGCACGGGCACCCAGCCCTGCCTGGCCGCAGCACGGAGGGAGCAGAACTGGAGTTTGGAGTGCCAGAGCTGTCTTGGTGCCCAGGTGGCGTCACTGCCTGATACAGAAAAGCATTCTTCGCGCGGCAAGTGATGGTGCGAGCTGCTCCCTATGAGGCCTCCCTGCATTTACCAGGGATGGTCCCCTCAGTCTGTCTTGCTGCTCATTAGCAGTTTTTTTTCAAAGGATGCAGTGGCACGAGGGCAATTACAGAAACAAAATGAGATGCAAACCATGGGGTAGAAAGTGGCGATAACCACAGCAAACGTGAGTTCTGCACTAGTAACTGCTGTTACTGATAGGCTGTAGCCTGTCGCAGCTGCAGCACAGGGTTGGTGGTTGTCCCAGGATGCTACCTGACTAGGTGCTAAACTCACCTCTCAGTTTATCAGTATTGTTAGTGCATGATCAGGGGCCTGGAAAGCTGGGGTGGTTCCTCCCCCTGAGCAAGCAGGTGAGCTAGCACGAGCTGGTGTGTGTCTGGGTCAGACAGCCCTGGGAATCAGGAGGGAGCTTCAAGAAGCAACAGAAATCACTGAATTGTCAAAATGAACCGTCTCTAAGTTCTGCTTGTCTGAGAGAGTCATAGAGGTGGGGGCAGAGGTGGAGGCTGTCACTGCCTGCCTCCTCCCTCAAGTCTTTGCCCTTTCTGTGGGCTCGTGGAAGGAAGAGGTGCTTGTGACTTCCGCCGGCCTCAGCAGCTGCCGCAGTTCAGCAAGGACAGTGCTGGCAACCCTTGGCCTCCGGTTGATGGCTCGGAGTCCAGGGGTTCCCCTTTGCACCCTGACTGCACTGCTGATGCTTGTTGCCACCACAGTACATCCACGGGTTTGGACCCGAGCTGGGCTCAGCCCCACCACTCTCCCTCAGGGGTGTTCCCCTGGCTGGGGCCTGATATCTTCTCTTCCCTGGCTTTTGTCCTGCACTCTGTCTGCACCCCCCTCCCCTAACGTCTCTCTTCTCCAGGCCCAACTGCTCTGCACTAAGGGGACAGTGGAGAGATTTACTTGCTCAGGAGGAAGTATAGTTAAAATGAAATAACTGTTTCTTAGCTCTTGGGACAATTAATTATTATTATTATTTTTATTTTGGGAGGAATTACAAGTAGCAATGTCGTGGGAGCTGCAGGTGGTTTGGATTGAAAGGCAGTCCGCAGCCTGCACAGAGACAGGAGGAGGTTTTTAAATTATTTTTAAATATTTCTCATGAGTGTGCGGATTTACAGTGGGCTGTAAATATCCGGTGGTGCTGAGTTATAGTAGCACTGCACAGGCCTGGGCTTGCTGGCAGCATCACGATGACACTGCTGTAAAGACATTGTTGCATGAAGAGATCTTGGCGGTGCTCGTAAATCTATAAAAAATAACGGGGGAAGTTGATACAAGGAGAGCGCCGGGTTTCTCGGCGTTCGATCCTGCGCCATCTCCGTCGGTGAGTCCGTGGGTGCAGCGTGCGGCGCTGCGGGACCAGGCAGGGGAGCGCAGGGCGGGCAGAGGGGCTCCGCTCTTCCACCCTGCAAATCCTCCGCAGTCCCTTGCCTGCGATGAGCACACGGCCTGATGCCAGTCGTCACGCAGAGGGATTCCCCGCCAAAAACGCTTTTCCTGCGTAACCTACCTCAAAGTAAGCTGCCTTTACTGCTGCATCTCACAACAGCACTCCCACTCAGCCCCAAATTTTCTCATCTTTCCACCAGCACTAGAGCCCATTTCGCAGGTCCTGTTGCACTGTGACTTGTGCTGAGGTTTAGGTTATTGCTGTTTTACTTGGCTACGCTCTGCAGAAAATATTTAATCACACTTGCTAGTATCCTTTGCCAAGTACTGGGTGTGTTTGTGAAGCCTGGTTTAATTCTGCTTTAGATAATAAATACCACTTGTTCTGTAGCTGGTTACTTTCTGTACTCTATCGTTACGAAAATGTGCAGCTCGCTTGACAAATGCTTGTCAGGTTGGAGATATATCAGTAATTGGCTGAAACTGCATGTCCCCAACTGCTATTTCTGTAGGTGTGTTCAGCAGTGTGTGTTGGTAGAGAACTGACAACAGCGAAGTCTTGGAAAGAGGTATTTAGCTGCAAACCCCTCTGCGCCAGCACATGAGACAGCCCTGAGCCTCCCGAGGTCGTGCCCGTGTCTGCTATGCTCCTGGAGCCCAGCTGCCCCATCACAAGGTTGCCACAACGGGATGGGGCTGGGATGGGCCCTCAGCTCCCCGGAGCTGTTGGTGCTTTCTAATGCTGCTCACAGCTCTTGGCGCGAGGATGCTGGAGGCAGTTTTTGCACCTTGGCCTGGAGGTGGAGAGGTGAATACGGTCACTATGAAGTGTTTGAGTGTGCTTTGAATATGCCCCTCGCGCCTGATTGCTGCTCAGCCATGCTAACTGGTGAGCAGCCTTCTGCACAGTGTGAAGCCAGCCAACAGCAGAAGGGGAACCTGCAAGGCCCTGGTCCAGCAGGACCGAGGTTGATGCAGAGATTATTTTGGCCAGTGATGTGAATTCCCCTATCCTTTAGCAGGGATGGATTCGCGCCTGCCTCAGCGCTCACCCACTGGGCACTCTGCGGTGAGAGGCAAGCTCATCCCTGCAGCTCAGTGAGCTGAGGACCGTCCTTGGGGGACCATTTGATCATGTGGATTTGCATTTCATTAATTAAATTAATACTTAATGATGGATAATTTGCAATAATTAAGGCCTTGCTAAAGTGGAGGGTTTGGGGGCATAGCCAATTAGTGACCGTTGCTCGAGGTGGTGTGTTGTGGTGTTCAACAAGCTCGGGGAAGCTGTGTGCTGAAGGACGTGAGGCAGCGCCGAGGTCGCTCTAAGGGAAGCAGCAATCACGCTGGGTGATGAAGCATTGCCTGGTTACTCCTCCAGTATAAACAGGCTCTTGGATTTATCTTGGGTGACTTTTAGTGGGGCCAGAGCGGGGAGGAAGAGGAAATGGGTCTGCAACACAGGACACTGAGCGTGCCAGAGCCCAGTGGAGCTGTTTGACCCCCTGGCTAAACTCCCGCAGCGACGGCCCCCTCGTCCCTCGGTGGGAGAAGCTCCACAAAGCAGGGATCCAGCCCAAGACTAGTGGGGGAGCTGTAGTTTCCCCCAGCAGCCTCCAAGCTGGGTGTTAGAGGAATGACTTTCCCCACTGAAGAGCCAGGGGTGATGCAGCTATGGGGGACCTAATGCCGGCCTGATGCGATGGGTGAGGGTGCCGGGTCGATTGGGCCGTGAGCCGGAGAGGGCACCGTGGGCCTCCAGCGCACTGTTTCTAAGCCCCGTTACTCTGAGCAGCCTCACGTTATTTAATGTTTACAGCTATACATTTATAACAGTGATTTATGAGGGAAGATTAAGCAGCCTTTCAAGCATATTAAACACGTCTTTGGAAATTCCTGCTAATATCATTAAAGGAGGAGCTTGATGGCTAAGGACATGGCAGTGCCAAGCTGCTGGCAATGAAGTAATTTGTGAGGGCAGGCAAACTCTTTCTTCCTCTCCCAAGCAAGCAGACGGGTGACTCAATCCTGGTCTGTTTGCTTCACCAGCCATGGGCGATGGCATCCCGCAACCGAGAGATACGGGACTGTGTGTGCTGTCTCTGCACCAGGCAGAGGCTCTGCCTGATTTATTTCCAGGGTTTGCCAAAGCTCTCAAAAGAAGGCTCATTATTTTGAGGGAATTAAATAATTTTATTAGGCACAGGCTCTACTTACAAATCATAAAGAAACAAATAAAAATGAATCACTATAACTGGTCAGAATTAGCTTTTCTTGTGAATCTTTGATGGAAGTAGCAACATTTGTTATGGATATTTGCAGTGGAAAATTGCGATCTTTTGTGGAAAAGAAACCCCACTTCCCTGCACAGATGTATTTGCCCAGATATGGGAAATACATTCATATTTTCCTAAGAAACATTCTCATTTTGACTTTCCAAAGAAAAAAAAAATGAACAATTTCAAGCCAAATAAGAGTTTAAAGAGAGAATATTAGTTTGATTAGTCCCCTAACAGGTTTCAAGGGACTTTTAGGGGTCTCTGGTCCAACCTCTTGCTCAGAGCAGGTCTTGAGTTCTTCAGGGTGGTATCCAGCTGAGGCTTGCATATCTCCAAGGAGGGAGATTTGATACCTCTCTCATCCCTATTCCAGGGTTCAACTAACCTCATGGTGGAAAAGAGTTTCCTTCATATCTAAGTAGAATTTCCCTCGTGCCAACTTGTACCATTGCCTCTTGTCCTGTTCCTGTGCAGGAGAGAGGACCCTCTTCTTGGAGAAGAGTCTGGTTCTGTCTTCTCTGCACCCTCCCATTAGGCAAGTGTAGACAGCAATAAACTCTCCCCTTCACCTCCTATCCTCTCAGCTGAGCAAACTCATTTTCCTCACCCTTTCCTCATCCATCCTGTGGATGAACTTTGGGTGAAGAATAACACTTTTTTTTTTTTTTTTTTTACACAAATGATTTTCCACGTAAACGATGAAGACTCCAGTTTTCCTGCTGCTGATTAAGGTTTTGAGTGAGCAGCAGGAAAGCCAGTGCTCTCCTCATAGGACATATCCAGAGACATAGATACAGGCAGAAAAAACAAGAGATTTGTTCTGATCGCAGCTGCTCACCTGTCTCTTGGGTGAGCTTCTGCAAGTGACTCTTGAGTGGGCTCGTGTGACTGGCTCTCTAGGTCTGTGCCAGCATCCCACGCTCAGGCATGGAAATGCTCTCTTGTGAACATGCAGGCCTGGCAGCTGAGCATGGCTGGAAGATGGAGCTCATGGGCTTCTGCTCCTCTGCTTGGCACTTCCACATGATTTGCTGGCTCCTGCAGTGACAGGGGGCTGAAATGTGCCTGGTGCAGGCTCTTCTCTGATCACTGACAAGCAAACCATGTTCCGCAGTGAAATGTGTCAAAGGCAAATGAAGACAGATTGCAGCAGACACCTCACCAGCATACATGATGCAAATGAGAATGAAAAATGCATGTGGAGGGAACGGAGGAGCATGTGGGCTGCGATAGCCTTATCTGGGTGGTGTGCTGAATGCCAGGCAAGCTTGCAGCATCTCCTGGTTGCCAAGCAGGCTCCCAGCATCTGTTTGTAGCACTCTTAGGGCCCACTTGGGTGCCAGGCTCCTGCTTAGATCTGCTCTTACACTGACAGCGGCTTTTGCAGTACCCAGGACTGTTCACCAGCCCCTTCTTGTCCTGAAGACAGAGAGCAGATCTTCCAAAAATTCAGAGGCAGGCCTGAGGCCTAAGGCCTACTTTTCTTTGCCAGGCGGCAGCTGACATGCATGTTATAACCATGCCCAAAGTCACGCTATGACAGGCCTTGCACATCTTTGGCAGGGCTCTTTCCAGCACTGGAAAGGAGGTGCTTTGGAGACACGTGAAGCCAAGGCAAGGAGCAGGAACACAGCTCCTTTGCACTGAATGTGGAGGAGTCCTGGTCTTGCTGTGGGAGTTTTGAGGAGGTGGTGACTCCTTCTCTTCCTTGGCCTTGAGCCACAACCACACATTCTCCTGTGCTCACGGCCACATGCAGACAGGCAAACTGTGTTCTTAAGAAAAGGCTACCTATACTGGCATTCCCTTTGGTTATGTGTGTTCAGGGAAGCAAGAGGAGACTTGGAGCTCATCACAACATCGACTTAGTTGAAAGCTAAGACTGAAGTAGCAAATTTGTTTGGGACCATGTGAGCAACCCAGTACCATCTCTGCTTCTGATGTGGCTCTTACACATCCTCTGCCTTCTTGGGTGGAGGAACCAAGAAAGAAGCTTCCCAGACTGAGTCAGATGCATTTGCTATCATGATGACAGAACCTCACTACCACAGTGCCAGGCAATGATGCTCCTTGTGAAGATCTGATGAGATTTTTGCTATAACTCGCCTAAAGCAGCTGGAGACATCTTGTCTACAGAGGAGAAGGGGAAAATGGGAAAGATCACAGTCTGAAAGCCTGCATGGTAGTTGAGAGACCTCTTGGTAGCAATGAGGTGAGAAGAAGGTGACAGTCAGAGCACCTTAGCTGCTTGGTGCTTGACTGGCTGTGGCAGGCTCATTCCCCTGTGTATCTCTGCATTGCTCCCTGCATGACTGGTTGCTCTCTGCACTTCATGGCAGCATCACATGTGGCAAGTGCAGAGAGGACAAAACTAGGAGTGAAGGATAGTCTAATCCTCTGAGTCCCCTGCACAGGGGGGATGCCAGTGTCTGACTCCTCTGAGATGAGTAGAACCATTTTAGATCATCTCCTGGTGTCAGAAAGACAATTATGTCTTTTTGTGGCCTCTGAGAAATCCAACTCCCAGTGAGGAGCCAGATGGGTAGATAGGAGGTCTACCCCTTTGTACCCTGGTCAATCAGCAAGCTGTTTTGGTTTGCAGTTACTGATGCTGATGAATGATCAAGTTGGATTTTGGGATAGCAACACTCAGAAATTTCTCAGAGTTCAGAGCTCAAGAGGTGTAAGCCTGGGGATATGATTCATCCACTGAGACTCTGCATGAGCAGGAGGGATGAAGAAGTTGTAGAGACACAGTGAGCAAAGCAATGCTGTCACATTGCCCGTCGGATGCCCTTTCTACCCCGGCACTCAGTCACCAGAAGTGAGACCATCATTCTGGAACTGCAGTACCATTCTGAAACTTAAGACTGGCCACAAAATTCAGATTTGAGATTTTTAATAACTTACCTGGGTCCCTGGATTCCCACTGCAACACAAATCTTTTAGTACTGACTGATAGCCACTATTTAGTCTGATCTACCTTGAAGTGAACACACAATGTTGTGGGGGCTCTGAGAACTGGGGGAGCTCTTGGCGTCTTGCTGTTTGGTAGGACAGTCAGCCATGAACTCCTTGAGTAACTCCTCTGTCTTTCTGTTCACATCACCTCTAAAAACTGAAAAATACTATTATTGGTTGCCTCTGGACTCTAATCTTTCTCTATTTATCTCTACCAGCTAATTCTTATCCTGCCTCCAAAGGCTTCTGCTCTGTGTATTCAGACCAGACACAGTCAGGATTCACAGTAATATCTCTTAAATATTCATTTATGCCAATTAAGTGACCACGACCGTAATAAACAGCCTCTCTGGTGCTGTTCCTCTCCTGCCTTGTTACAGATCCTGCCATGCTTTGGGTCTTGGGCTTTGCAGGCCTCCACAAACCTGGTGTGTTGGAGCATATTCTATCACGGAGTGAGAGGTTGTGATGGGCTGGCTGCCATAGGCAAGGTGGTTTGCCCTGACTCCCACCAGCTTCCCCTGCTTGCACTGCACCCACTGCCCAGATCATTTCTGTTGGACTCCTGTTCTCCCTGCTTGGCATCTCTGTAAGAATCTCTGCCAATTCAAGGCCCACTTGCTCCCCTCAAACCTTTCCCAGCTTCCTCAGACGACAGGAGATACCTCTGCTCTCCAAGAAAAAGAGGCCAAGCAATGGAGCCTTTTGTTTTAACCTTTCTGCACCCGAATCAAACCCACCCCCACCGAGCTTATCTTTTACCACTGAAGAAGAAGATGGAGGAGGAGGATCCATTCCTGAAAACAGTCCATGAATGAGAGTCATTTCTATGCTGCCAAGGATCACTTGAAGCTTGAGTAGGGTTCTGCTTTCCGTATTTCCTCTGGGCTGCTCTTCATACCCTAATTCCAGAGGATTCTCTCTCCAGGCAGTGTCTGCTGGAGGATAGCTCATGGGCACTTTCACTCCACTGCAAAGGTTGCCAGGGCAACTTCTCCAGCTTTATTCCATTGTCCAGAGGTTTCCTTTTTTCTCCTGGACATCTCTGAAGATAATAAGTTCCTGGTCTTTGCAATGCATCTCAGTGCTTGGGGAAGATTTATATCTTTCATATTTTCCTTAGCTTTTTGTTTTTAGCAATTCTCTGATGTCCATTTGCGCCTTTGGTGGGCTTCCAGCCTTCTTGCCATATATTAAGGTCAAAATGGCATTAGAGATGAACAGTCATAGTTTGTCATGTAAATTACAGATTTTCCATGACCAAGTAAATTGAAAGTGGTATTGCAGCTCAGTCATGGCAGCATTTCCTTCTAGATGTTTCCACTAACTGAGACATTATGCCAAGTTTCTGACTCACGAAAACAGTGAAGCTCCAAGAATTGTTTTTACTGAGAGCTTAGTCAGTGGTGCGATCTATCCTGGTGAGGCCCAGTCTGCTGTTCTCTTGGATGTTTTTCTTTTACTCAGCTTCAGGGAAGGCTCCAGAGAAGCCTGTGTGTCTACCATTAGAGCCCAGTGGTTCCTGCTTCCACTGTTGAAATTTGACTTTGTGATTCTTTTTGCCATTGTCTGGATGTTTCAGGGTGCCTGGAGCAGCTTTTCTCACTGATGGTCTCATTGTCTCCAAAGTGTTGACTGTCTCTCCATTTCCTCCTCCAAACCTGTTTTTTTTCTGTGGCTTTCATGTTGCTATTTGCCGTACGGGTCAGTGCAGTATCCCAGGTCCTTCAGCCCTGGGTCTGTAGCAACATCATGGTACAGACAAGGAAATGATGAAGTGCTGGGTGGCCAGGAGTGGCAACCTGGCTCCTTTAGTTCCAAGGCACTGTGGAAGGAAAGAAGATGGAAATAGGGAACTGAGGACACTGGAAGGTAAGTTTGGGAGGGGGAGTCCCCTTCCCTTCTGTATTGCCCTGACGCTTGTAGCCCTGGATGAGTGTGGGAGGACACTGACCCCAGCCAGTGCTGCTCTGAATTCAGCCTGCCGCATGTTGTAAAGAGCCTGGACCACAGCACTCCTGCTTGCCAGGCAAGTGCTTTAGTGCCACAGCTGTTGCACTAAGGGGTTAACTTGCTGTGACAGCAGTGCCCTTGTCCAGGGACTCTTATTGGGACCAGAGTTTGGTAGAGACACTTAAGTCCATGGGGAAGAGCAGAAAAAGAGCTGGGCACCTCCCTGCCCATCCCCAGGGATCAGCAGAAGTCAGTGCCCATGTCCCCAGAAAAAGACAATCCTAAGTGTATGCAGGAGCCTTGTGTTTTGGTTCTCGGGGAACTGTGTGACACGAGGTGGAGGTGCTGCATGATTTTAGGATCCTCCAGTGCTAAACCATGATTATGTGTTGGTGGTCCAGGTTGTTCTCTGAGCCTGAGGTGGCATCACTTGCTTGGGCTACAATCTAAATGAAACAGTGTCTGCGGAACATGGCCTGAGGGCTGTATTTGGGGGTGAAGGTGGAAGCCTGGTTTTTGGTGCTTGATGACTGAGCTCTGCATATCTTGAGCTTTTCAGAGTTTGCAGGGTGGGACTGGAGGTCTGCATGAACCATTCGTGCCTGAGGAGGGGGGGATTAAACTACAAAAAATAGCACCACTAGCAGTGTGACTTTGCCAAGAAAGAAATTGCCTCGAGATCCGTGCTTGAAACCATAGACTGCTTGGAGAGAACTGGCAGCGACTGACAGAGGCTGGCAGAACCAGCACCTTGGCATGGACCTGCCAGCTGAGCCTAGGGAGAGCGAGACTCAAGCTGCCTCTGAAAGAGCATCCAGGCTCCTGGAGGGAAAGCTGGACCCAGTGAGCCAAGACAACTATTTAACTGCGTGCTTATGGTTAAATAAGCCTGGAGCAGGGTGTTGCTAGGAGCAAGTGTGGGCTGAGTCAGTGGCTGCCGGCTTGGCTGGCAGGATGCCTGGGTCTAATCCTGGGTTTGTCTGTCTTTGAGCTGCAAAGCCTCCCCATGGTTTTCTCTTTCTCTTTTTCTGCCCACCAGACTGTAAAGGCTTGACCTGACTACCAAATGCTGGCGCAGGATATCTAAGGAATCCCTGTGAAGCCAGTGGTTATGGCTGCTAGAAGATCCATGACTGGCATCTGGAGGCCTGGCCCAATGCCCCAGGGCATTGTAAGTGATGCTGGACCGTTATGTTCAAGCTACTGAGCTGAGCTCTGAGCTTTGTATGAACACATGTGGGTCAGCGTCGCAGCCAACTGAAGCGCCTGCCATGGCTCTTATGTGGCTGTTCCCAGAATGATGCAACACAGCCTCGAGTAACAGGTGGGGTGCTCCAGCGTACGGGAGAAAGGAAGCCCAGGAGGCTGCACCTGCCACCGCTGCTTAAAAATGGCCTTTGCTCCCAGAAGCGCCAATGGAGTGACTCTCCAGCCTCTGGTCAACCAGCCCCTAATGGATACAGATGTTATGAAGACTGGTTCTTCCTCTGTTTGTGCAGTACCAGCACAACAAGCCTTGCTCCTGGTCTTACCATGACACCTTTCACACCAGTGAGTGGTGTGACTGGGGAGTCATGGGACATGGATAGGGAGGAACACGCTCATGTCTGCAACCCTTGCAGGCTGTGCAGGAGAACAGTACCTGCACTCAATGAAGAGACAGCACTGTGCAAGATAGAGTAGGACATGGAGAACATGGCTTCTCAGAGGGCAACAAAGAGTGTTCTCACAGAGCACAACTGTGAAATTGTTTCATGAAAGAAAAGATCCTGAGGCCTCTCTCTGGTGGGAATTTACGAAATGGCTCCTGATTCTCGTAAGCCAAAAATAGTGCCTGGAACACAGTTGGAAGTTTGAGAATTTGAGTGCAATCCAAGCAAATTCCAGCAAAGAATAACAGATTTATCTGATGACACCGCATTGCAGCTCATGGCTGCTGCACAAAATGCGTTGCAGAAATGTCTCTGCTTCTCCCCAGTGATGTATGAATCAACTGACTGCACATCCTCAGCTCAAGAGCTTATTTTCATTCATGGCATAACAACAAAAGTGGAAGTGTCTGGAGTGTTCGTGAGCCTCCATGAGCCAAGACCTTGGTGGCTTGGAGATATGACCCCTTGTACTTGGACTGACTAAACAACTCTGCTTTGATAGCAGTGGAAGCAGACCAGGAGACTGAGCCAACAATGGCTGGGGTCTCCTCTTGACTCCCAGCCAGGAGACAGTGAAGCCTATAGGTTAGTATTGCCCACTATGGTGATTAACATTTTTATGGTAAAGGTAGCTAGTGTTTTGGAGGATCCCAGTAAGAAAGGAAAACTAGGGGAGGTATTGATTAAAATACCATTTATTGAAGCTAATACTGTAAGGAAAAAGAGGAATCTTATATCCCTTCAGATTCTGGGAACCCTGAGTTGTGCAGCATTGGATGGACCTTCAGTCAGGCCACAACACGTGGTGGCGTGTGTCCTATCAGTTCATAGGCATTTTGGACTTTAGAACTCTTACGGTATTTTGTTACAAGAAAACAATCCTATTAATCATTCCTACAGTCAAATGAAAGGGTGTTTACATGAGACCATAATGCTTCTTCTAAGAAAAATACGAGGACATACAAATGGTGCAATTGCTGTTGCCAAGTGGGAGCTGCCTGCCGGCTCCTGTGCTTATCCTGTGGCCAAGGATACGCTGCACCTCACAGGCCTGGAGGCTGAGATGTACATGCAGCAAAGCACAGCACATACCTGTGCCTACTCGGGTTAACTGTTACGTGGATCACCAGCTCCTCAATGTACAATGGTCTTTTGGTCAGGATCACTACAATGTTGTCTTCTGGTTTCCTTGTGTTTCCCTCTCTGTAGCCACCTGTATAGGAATATGTTTTGGGGCAGAGAATGTCCGTTTTGGTTGTATAGCGCCTTACACACTTTTTGGGTTCTCGTTCTGCTTTGGGGGTGCCAAGGTCCTGTCCTAATGCAGTGGTACAATTTTGTCTGGGAAGTTCCTCTTCGCTGATGTTAGAGAGATACAATGAGATAAAATCAACTCATAAGCTTGGGGAGGGATTTGTTGTTGCTCTGTGTTGCACTTAATTAACTTCACAGATCATAGGGCCGGCAGGGGTTATGCTCTTGGGGTGGGCTTAGAGAAGGAGGCCAGCCTGCCTGCTTCAAGAACACCAGTGCCCTTGGCAGGGCCAGGCAGCCTTCACCCACTTTGTGCCCTCTCTCACCTGTGATACCACCGATGACATGCTGAGAGCTGGCCCCAAAAGGATGATGCCAAGCAGATCTGGGCAGGATATTTGTAGGCGACTGAAACTTCCTGGGGAAAGGCATTGGGGGTGGAGGAGTTAAACTGTTCCTGAATTGGATTAATTTGAGCTGGAGACATTGAGAAAAAGATGGAACGATTGTTTCTACTTTTCATTTTAACGCTGGGCTTCTCACCACCTAATGAATCCCCATCAGATTGTAAAAGTGATGAAATAACTCCAGTGTCTTGTGCAGGTTCAAATGGACTTTTAAGAAAGGTCTGAATGATATTTGGGGGATTATTTAACTAGTATTTTTAAATTATTTTTCAAAAGTGAAATCTGTCCTTCTAGTTTCAGTTTCAATTACCTGATCCCAGTAGTTCAAGCCAGCTAGGATACATTTTGCCAGGAGGCCAAAATACTTTAATGAAACAGTTTTGTGGAATCTAAGAGTGAAGAGAATGTACCAGAGGTGGGAAATTTAGATCTGAGTAGACCCTTTCGTTCTTCAGGTCTTGAGTACTTAACTGAGAAATTTTTATAGATGTGAACTATTTGGAATCTAAACTGGCTGAAACACTGGGAAGGGAAGGGAGAGGGTGATGGTAGTGTTTCAGATGCAGGAGGTGCTGGCTCACAGCTGTTTGCACTTAGGGTTTGTACTTTTCTCGGGCTGCATCCAGAATCCTGCTACACAGCCACCACTGGACACCGTCTTGACAGGCTCCCCCAAGGGAGCTGCCACCCCTGCTTTCCCTGGAGTCTCTGTCTTTCTGTATTCGTCACTGTGTCTTGTATTGCCCTTGAATACCTGAGTACGTAGCTTAGGCACGTGTCTGTGCTGCTGTGTCTGTACAGCACCCACTACCCTGTGCTCCCTTTTGTGATTGAGCTCCAGACCACCAAGATGGTGCAAACATTGCAGGTTGACCGACTCACTGCTTATGCCCTTGCTCCCTATATTCTTTCACCACCAGAAGAAGAAAGTTGAGCTGACTCAGCTCTCCTGCTTTGTAGACATTTTTGTGCATTCATACGGGTCCATTTTTGGTTGCTGGGTGTAGGATGGTGACTCCTGTGCTCCCACTTCTTCCCAGCTCTTTTGCAAGTGAAGTAGCCTGTGGGCTACCTCCTTTCTCCTCATTTCGTGTTAAGCCTATAGCTGTATTGTTCATGACAGTACTTGTCGTAAGACATGCCTTGACTGCACATAATCGGGTGGAAAGTGAACAATTTGAAAGTTTTCCTAAGGACTTAAACCTTAATTCCCATTCATGTCCAATGGGAAATTTGGAAGATCTCTGCCCTAGTCACATAATTGCACAAATTGCATTGGCAGTGACTGCCCTGAGTTGAGGAACAGAAGCACGAGGGCCAGCTGCACAGAGCCATGGGATGTATTTAACTCTGGCCAGCTCAGAATTCAGCACAGACACTGACACTTAGCTTATTGATTTCTTCTCAGGAGAAATCTACTTTCATGAGATCAAACAGGCACCAGGCCTGGAAGAGTGTAATTTGATCACGGCAAGCCTTTCATGCCTGCTGCGCCTAGAGCTTTTTCTCTGGAAATTGCAGCTACTGTCCTACTTGGTGGGGAAAGGACAAGCCTTGAGACCAAAATACTCTTTGGAGAAAATGTTTGTGGACCATTTAATGCTTACATCCTTCAAAGAGTGCAAAAGAAGCCCTATTATTTTGCATGGGAAAGAGCTCTCCTGTGTTACATGCCTGTCCACTGGGCCTGTCTACTGTGGGCTGGAGAAAATGATGCCTTGGCCATCAGCAGGTATGTCTGGAAGAACATATGTATTTGTGCTTAGTCTTTCCAGTCTGATTCACAAAGGAACTACCATTTTGTTGCACTCAGTACTGTAATGTCTCCATTTTCTGGCTCCATGTGCCTCTGGCTGGGCCACTGCTATGTCCATCTTTGAGTTGATTCAGGAGCGCTTCATTCCTAGTGCTTTCTGTGGCCAGAACAGTGAAACCATAGTTCTTTATACTGCATGTACCTTAGGTACCTAACCAGACTCACTTAGTGGTATGTGGGCAGCAGAGTGGTCCAGCGAGCATCTATGGGTTGATCAAGTGGCCAGAGAGGGTCAGGAGAACAGCCCAGGGCATCTGTTTGGAGTCAAAGGTAATAGCCTGTGACCAGGTCTGGGGATTTCTTTTGCTGAGAAAGAAAAACAAAAATAAAAAGAAGTTTGGATACATTTGTTCCAGCCAGGCTGAAGACAAGCACTATAATGTCCTTATTGCATCTAGGCAAAACAGCCTGATGTTTACTCATCTCTAATCACAAACTTTTCCCTCTCTGTTAGTTTTTATGCCTATGGTTTCCGAGGGACACAGTTGCAGAGGTGCAGTTTGCTGCCCGTATTTGAGATCCACTTGTATGGGCTCAAAAGAGCTTGGTACGGGCCTGGTGAATATGCTTATGATCTCCAGAAAAGTAAGGATTTTCTTGCAGAGCGTACCACAGGAGAGAGATGGGTGCTGCAGCTGTGCCACTGATCTGCTGAGGTCAGAGAAGATGGCATGATACTTCCTGGGCTGAACTTCCATTGGCATCCTGGCCTGAGAGCACTTAGAGAAGCAGGTACGGGACGCTGTACTGGGTCCCCAGGGCATTCAGCACTCCACCAGATTGGATCCAGCCTTGATTGAATTGAAAGCACAGACCCCCCTCTTGGAAGTCCTGAGTAGCTGTGCATGTCCTTGAGCATTCCCTGCTTCCTTACTCTGTGAAGGATGCAGGAGCCACCAGACACCCAGCCATCCAGACACCATTGGCAAGATGAATAGTCTTCGCTTTGCCAAGCCTGCCCTTTCACTACATCTCTCTGGTAATTAAATAGCGCTAACTTGCCGCTGAGTCTTGTCCGACAGAGACACATGCATGACAAGTATTTTGGCCTCTGCTCTGTTGGAGACAGTGTGGTGGCCAGATTTATCCTTGAGCAGTCCCAGGCAGAGGTTATTGCAGCAGGAGTCTGTTGAAGGATGTGGGGAGGCAACAAGGATATGCTAACTCTGTAGACAGGCTCTTGGGCATTGAGAGTGTCAAATGGGAGAGAAAAGGGGTCCTGCTGGACAGGAAAGCCGGTGAGCCAGGGAGAACAGGGCTGTGAGACTCCAGGCACCCAACCCCATGTTAGCTTTCCAGGTAGCCCCTTTTCATCTCCAATCTGGCTCCCCAGGACCTCTCCAGTGCCCCCTACAAATGCCCTGCAGTAAACCCTTCACTACAGCTCCTTCCTAGCTCAGGTCTCAACTCTCCTACCACACACCCCTCTCCCCTTTTAAGTCCTGTCTCAGTTTGATAGAGAAGGTATGTCCCCACCAGGGCCAAGCACCATGCCTTTGTGCTGGGTAGCAGAAGACTTGGGGATGCCCAGGAGCATTTCAGAAGAAGGAACTGTCTCTGCATTATTCTCAAGGACAAGATGTTCCTGGTGCCAAAGAAATCTGCCAGCCTCAGACCCTGCATGGTGGCCGAACTCTACAGGGTCTCTGGTGACTCCTTCGAAAGGCTGCTCTGCTGGCAGTGTGGCCGTGTTGCTGTTAGCCTGGTGTGACAGGAATTTCTGGCTTTATGTCCAGGCCTGTGCCTATATCATAGTGAAAAATGATCTTGTGACATGCCCTGCAGGTGGAAAGCGCTTTCCAAACGTCATTATGGCTTTGAAAACTGTTACCAAGGCACCTGTCTGGGACACAGCTGGCTGGAGTGCTCCTAGCCCTCCATCCTTAGCCTTTTGCTACACTTTGCAGTCTTTCTTGTACTTTCTTGTACTATTCTTACAACTGCCTCCTCTCAGGAAAGCCTAATGATAGGAGAGATAAAAGCAGCTCTGCCAGGATTTTCCCACAGTTCTTCCTGAGGGGGAGTAAAACTGGCAGCCCCCTTTCCTCCTCTGTCTGCTCTCGCTGGACTCATGGGGAACCCTGTCCTCCAGTGCTGTGGGGCTTTGTGGGGCCAGCCTGCACTTCCCCCTGTTTAGACAGTCCCTTCTGGTTGCTAGAGACATCCCAGAAGTACTAGAAAGCCAACCTTGGCCTGGCTTGTGGGGCACTTGGCATTCAGGGACACCAAACCATGATAGTAGGCCACATCCCAGGATGCGTTCAAGGTAAGTGGGATTGCCGTGGGCATAGTGACTCACTGCTTTGCCAGCAGTTACAGCTGCAGACTGCACTGGTTCTGCGTGGAACCAGCCCATCACCGTGAACCCTGCTCTGTCCTGGGACCAGGACCCAGAGCGGGGAGGGCTGCCAGAGGAGTTTTCCAGGATGGCTGCTGGTGGAGAACCGGGCAAACAAGAGAGACTGAGCTGCAGAGTCATTGCTGGAAAAGCAATATACCTGACAAATCCATGGCACAAAGGGCTTGTCTGGGAAAATCCTTGCTTGCCTAACACTCCACTACTACCAGCTGTGCAGTTTCTCTAGCAGTACCCCAACTAGCCGGGTACCCTGCTGGGGTCTGAGGGAGGCAAAGAGGAAGTGGAGGGACCGTCAGAGAGTTAGGGCCAGCCAGCGAAGGAAATCTCCGTACTCTCCACTTGCACAAGCCCTATGTGGCAATCATTCCTGCTTATGTGAGATGCCTGAGGCTGTCAGGGTGATACTAGAGAGCAGAAGGAGAGTCAATGAGGAGTTAAACACAGCCAGAGCAGTGGCAGGCAGGAGGCAGCAAATGTGAAACTCATGTTCATTGCTGAGAGAAGCTGCTGCCACCTTGAATGGGCTGGGGAGCATTGACACTGCTGTTAATGTACCTTACAGAAGTTTAGGTGCTAGCTGAAAAGGAAGGAGAGACCTGCCACCTCCCCTGGAAAAGAGGCCAAAGCCAGTGCAGGGAATACGGATTTTGAACTTGCCATGCCTTGTGAAGACATGGGAGCAGTGAAGGCTGGGTGGTCCTGAGCAGCTTACCTCCTGCTGCTCAAGATGGAGGCACCTCTCAGTGCCTACCAGGGAGACTCTGCCCTTATCTATCTCCTGTCCTCAGAATGATGATTGAAGCTGGATCATGTCCCCTCTTCTTTGAATCCGGCAACCTGTGGAGGAGAAGGCTTTTGGGTTTTCTGCGTGTCTCTTGTTCTGGCTGCATGGCCACATCAGCCTGGCAAAGCAAGAGTTGGAAACTAAGTATAAGAAAAGACAAACCTGCAAACCAGCAGTGTTCCCCGAGCTGTCAGTGCCACCTCCCTGAGATATGTCTCAGTCACAGGAGCCAAGGGAATGACTAAGGAGCATTTTTCCTCCTCAGTGCTTATTGTCATAGGCTTGTTAGATTTGGGTAGGTGAGTGGGGAATGAGTCCATGCATCCTGAGGGCCAATCAAAGCACCAGCCTGCTGCTATCTTGTTTCCCTTGTGCCCACTATTGCCTCCCTCTTTCTAGTCTCTCTCTCTCTCTCTCTCTCTCTCTCTCTCTCTCATATTTTTTCCTATGTTGCTGTTGTCCTCTGTGATTGTTGAGTTATTCCCTCCCTGAAAGTTCTTAGGACCTACTTTATTGCCGGCCTCATGTGGCAAGTCCCTCCCAGTACAGGTCCCTCTGGCATCCCCTGCCTGGCCAAGGCTTCTGCCATCACCTGGCGAAGCGCTCTGTAAGGATTTCTCTGCATGTACACCCCGCGTCAGGCTCTAGTTCTGCCCTTGTTTCACCCACATGGCACACTATGGCATTTGGAAGCTTTTTCTGTATTACCTTCTGACCTGCAGTCAGTTTGGGGACTACTACTGACAGATCAGGATGAGACATGCAGAAAGGCCACAGGCTCTTACATCTCAGTGCTGGTCCCTTGCAGGAAGGAGCCAGGGGCCAGGGGCTGTCATACAGGGGCCTGGATGTTGTATGTTCTTGGGTAGTAGAGTGCAAGCATTAAGATGTGGCATGATCCTGCAGCAACACCAAAGAGAAGGCACTTTGGCTTGCAGGCCAGTTTGCTTGTTCAGTTGCTGTGATGCATCTCCCTACCAGCCACCTGCAACCTTATGTAGTCTGGTGCCTTTGAAAATCCATTGTCCATCTCAGGCTTATGACAGTGTGATCCCGTTCATTTCTAATGGCTCTTTGAGCAGTACAAGATCTTCAGTGAGCTTTGGAGGGTTTCTATGATGTGCTTGTGTGAACAGTTTCCTCTAAAAATCTGCTGCAGTGGAGCAGTGGAAGGTAGATGAGGCCCAGCCCAAAGCAATGACACTCATTAATGAGCCAGGGGAATCTGGATTGTAAACGAACTGGGATATGAGGCATAGGAAACAAATACAGAATGTCCACAGGGAGGTCCAAGGCAAAAGTTTTTGTGGCCCAGGGCTAGAATCTGGCTGATTAGTGAAAGATCAACTCTCTTGTCACCGAGGAGGAAGAGTTGGCCTGGAGGCCAATTCTCCCCTGCAAGAAACTCTAGTTAACAGAGCTCCAATTAGCAGAGCTACTCATTATTCTGCCAGACTTCCAGTGCTGAACACTAGAATCATGCACTCACTATGATTATAGACACAGTCAACAGCAAATTGCAAGCAATTTGCAGCAGGGAATTTGCCTGGCTCTGTAATGCAATGTGTATATCTACAGTGCCTTATATAGCAATATAGTCATTATGTGTTATTAATAACCTGGCCTGTTTTTATAAATAAGACCAAACTTTCTTCCTGAGTTTGCTGCTTTGCAGTATAGATGGAGGCACAGCCTCCCTCCAGCAGCAGCAGCGTTCCTGTCCTAGCGCTTCAATTTCCCTCTTACGGCCCCAGGAGTGTTTAGGGGTGCAGCTCCAGCTTTCTGATAAACTGCGACTCCTGTACCACATGCAAGGGGGCAGGTGGCTTCAGGCCCTGATGTGGGATGGTTTGAGCTGGCATGGGGGTGTCCTAACTCGCAGCCTCAGGCCCCGTCCTCCTTCTTCCCCACCTAAACTCTTCTTCAGAATGGTTTCTTGGGGTGGCCTCACAGGCAGGGCAGAGACTTCAAGGACTTCAAGGACTCTGCCAATAAGTGCCACGCTCTAACCCAGATGCATAGATGCACACACTGGCAGCTCTAGAGAATCACAGAATAAGGATACCGTAATGATAATCGTATATACCATATATGACATTCATATATATCATGATATTCGTAATATAATAGTTACTAGTATATAACTAACAGTATATTGAACTAAGATGCAAGACATCTGTTGTGCCAGTCACTGTATATTTAGAAATAACATAATCTTGCAAAATCATTGTACCAGCGACTAGTACGTCTTCAGTTCTTACAGCAAGATATAGTTTTTGAAACACCTTCAGCCCACATTGTGTGTGTGTGCGCGCATTTGTGTGTGCATATGTGTGTGTGTATGCATATACAGATATTCAGGATGCTGGAAAAAAAAAAAAAGAAATCGTTTTTGCAAGTGAATCAGAGGGAGTGAAGTTGCACAGTTTTTATTCAATGTTATTTGGAAATGTTAGCACCAACCTGGCCAAATAAATTCAGTTTTCTCAAAGACCAAAGGAGACATGCTCAGAGCAAATGAGCTGATGCTCTGCTCTAGCAGGACGAATGAGGGGAACAGGGGAATGAGAGATGGGAAGCCACTGCTGAGGGGGCCCAGGGAGTGTAGCGGCGGGTGGCATGGGTGCCAGTGATATCTCTGCAGAGGGAGGGACGTTCCCTGATGATCCTTGACAATCATGAGAATGTGAGTGCTCAGGCTCTGCTTATTTTCTGAGAACACATGATGGATCTAGGAATGGAACTGCTGGAGATGCAACACTGGCAAAGCAGTATCCTTGTTCTGCACAATTTTCCTAGCTTCCCAGGCAGAGTACTTTTTTGCCTTATAGGACTCAGCCACTGTCTCTGCATGCCCTCTCTTCTTTCCTGGCCTCTCTGGAGATACACTCTAAGATACCTGCGTATGTGTAGCTGGTTTCAGGAGCCGGATGTGTGTGTTGAGCAGTGGGACAGGCCACATGCCCTGAGCTGAACTCTTTGGGCCTAGAATAGGTGCTCGCAGAAGGGTCTTGGAGATGTGGAATGGGAGAAAGTTGGGACACTGTGGAAAACAGTCGGGGCTTTATGGCAGGGTCGGGCCATGTCTAGCCTTCCAAGATGCTCACTGTGCCCAAACTGCAATTCTCCTTGGCTCCACAGGGCTGCCAAGCTGAGCCTGCACCATGTTTCTCACCCACAAATCCTACCAACTCCTCCTTCACACTCCCCACCACTGCTTCAGAGGACCCAACTGTTTACTGGTTTTGCGGTCATGACCAGAGATTGTGAGCTGCAGTTCTTGACTTCCCTCCACAGTCCTGCCATGTATTTAGGATGACCACCATGTCACCCTGGATGCCTTGGTCTCCCTCTCACAGTAGTGACAGCACTAGGGGTGGGGTGATGCATGGGAAGTGCTAGAAGGCTCTCAAGATGTGCCAGATACATGAGGAGAAACTGAAGGCAGGTTAGCTCATACCACTATCTGCAGTCCATCCACACCATGTTCTGTGGTCAGCCCACAGCATGCTCCAAGGTCAGCCCACACCATGCTTAGTGCTTCTACAGCCTCTGAAGTCTGTGAAAGTTCCAGCTGTGAAAGGTGGCTCAGAATAGAGCAGGGAATAGGAGACCAAGTGCCTTGGATTTCTGTGGTAGTTACAAGCAAATGAGTGGCTGTGACCTGCTGGAGGGGGAAGCCCCAGCTGTGCTTAGGAGCAGCTCATTTACGTGCTAATGAGGCCTTTCAGCCAGGGTATTTCTCTGCTGCAGGAAAATATTTCAGTGATGGATGATGCTGTGTTCCCAGATGTCTCTTCCCAGCTGCCTGCCAAGCAGCCTCCACCCTGAGTGAGCACAGGATGGGCAGCCCAACTCTGAGCTACCCTTGGCTCCAGAGCAGGGCAAGCTTGCTGAATGGCCTCCAAGCCTGGGCCAGCAACCCTGAGGGGACACAGCCCAAGGGAATGCTCTCTCACCACCCATGGAGCCACTTCTCAGTTTTATTTCATCATCAAACTTGCTGAGGGTGCACTCTGTGCCTTCATCCAGGTCACTGCATCCACTGCTCTCCCATCATGTACCGAGCAAGTCATCCCACCACAGAAGGCTATCAGGTTGGTTAAACGTGACTTCACTTTGGTGAATCCATGCTGACTACTCCTGATCAGCTTTTTATCCTTCACTTGCTTAGAGATGGCATCCAGGTTGAGCTATTCTGCCACCTTTCCAGAGATGGAGGTGAGGCTGACTGGCCTACAGTTCCCTTGGTCCTCTTTCCTGACCTTTCTGAAGATTGGAGTGACATTTGCTTGCTTCCATGATCTCCATGACCTTTCAAAGATGATTGAAAGTGGCTTAGCAATGCTGCCTGCCAGCTCTCTCAGCACTCATGGGTGCATCCCACCAGGGCTCATGGACTTGTGGAAGTCAGGTTTGTCTAAATGATCTCTAACCTTATCTTCCTCCACTGAAGGAAAGTCTTCCTTTCTCCAGACTTCCTCTCTTGTCTCCAGCCTCTGGGATTCCCGAGGGCTGGTCTTAGCAGAAAAGACTGAAGCAAAGAAGGCATTCAGCAACTGCCTTCTCTATCCTACGTCAGCTAGGCCCCTGCCCCATTCAGTAGTGAGCCCACATTTTTCCTAGTCTTCCTTTTGTTACTGATGTATTTAAAGCCCTCTTGCTGTCCTTGATATCCCATGCATAAGAGTGATGTTGCTTTTGCTCCTTGCCATCACTTTCCCTTTTCTGTATTCTCTGTTTCATGTACACTGAGCGTTTTTGGTCTCAGAACAGTTGTTTTATTTCCAGAAACCAAAGCAGTTCAAGATCTTATTTTATCTTCCCATCTAATTCACAGTCATCTGGATTCCCAGTGTATGATTTAAGGTTTATCTGGGAGCGCTCCATGCAACTGTATTTTCTTTCTAGTTTTCATAGACTAACTTCAGAAAGCCCATTAACTTGAGGACGGGGTCCAACCAGAATAATTAGGCTAATTTCCAAGAATTATGCCATTTTTATTCAGTATAATTGTCCCTGAACTTAGTTGTCTCTCCACAAATTCCAGCCAATAAATCTTGTGAGGTCCTGCTGCTGCTACTGCTCTCCGCAGAATATGTTCTGCAGGTACATTACATCCTCTTCGGATGTAATTCTTTATATGTACCATCTGTTCACAGTATCAGCCCAAAGTATATGCTTTATACATGCTCATTACTGATCAACCTCATCTGGTAAAAGAGAAAACATAGCTTAGATCCAGTTTTGCCTCCCCGCTCGATGCACAGTTCAGTATTTGCAATGTCTTTCCGCTTGCCTTTATAGCCTTGCTCCTAGTTCTCCTCTATGTTCTACTTTTGTAACTCTGATTCACCACCTTGTACTCCTCCCCCTGCCAAAACCTGTTTTTCTCACCTTTACTCAGCAGCATTTTTCTTTCTATGCATAAATCTGAAATTTCTAGCTTCTTCTTCTTTTTTTTTCTCTCTCCCTTTCGAGATCTCTGATCTGTATTACGTATTGCCCTGAGGGTGGGATTCCATAAGTCATCCAAAATCAAGCATTTTGCCCAAATATCAGGTCCTATATGAATGCCTTCTTTGCTTCAGTCTTTACTGCTAAGGCCAACCCTCAGGAATCCCAGATGCTGGACACAAAAAACTGCCAAATTTCCACCTTTTTTTCTGGCTTCTTGAAAGTCCCAGACTCTCCCATACTATGGGTCCCCTTTTGTTATCTCCAGACGCTTAGAGTTTTACAAACTGTTTGAACCCGTCCTGCTGTGTCTGAATTCATGCAGTGTATTTACAGACCGAACGCTTCTTTCTGAAGTTTTTTTTTCCAACATTTCCAACTCTAGTGCTAGGTTTGGATGAGACGTGATGACTATAGCCCTCAAACATGTCACAAGAGGCTTCCAAGGTGTACTTCAGTCCTCTATTCCTCCACAATATAGTGTATATTAAGGATGCAGCCTGTGCTGCCAGATCAAATTGTCCTCTCTGGGGCTTTCTGGCTCAGGGTTGTTTCTTTCCAGACTTTTGCATGCAGAACATTCATTGCCAAATTACAGCTACAATAAAAGTGCTGTGTCAAGACTGATGCATCAACCTTGTTTAAGAAAAGTTCATTAGCGGTGAAAGTTCTTTGAACGGGGTGTATTTCATCTCAGGAACATGCCTGACTGGCCAAGGTACAGGTCTGGGGAACAGAGCCATTCTGCACTCTCTCTCAAGATGCTCTTATCTGCCAAAGCCTCCGAGAAAGGTTCATTTTTGCAGTGAATGACTCCAGAATGATTCCTCTCCTTTATCAGATGAGCTGTGAACTGTAAGTTCTCCCTGGGTGATACTAAAGAGAACAGCAATAAGTTTATCCAAGCTCTTTGGAGGAATGAGTTACCAAGACCTGCGGAGTCTTCTGAACGTGCCGATGCCACCACATTTCCAAAAAAACCTGCAGCTGCTTTAAAGCAAATGCTTGAAAAAACACCTTCTCTGGGACAAAAGGCACAGAGGGGAAAGACTGCTTTGAAAGGATCTTTCTGAAATAAAGCATTAGTGAAGGGAAACTCCTTAAGGTAGGGAGTCTTTTTTTAAATCTGGTCTCATTTATACCTGGCTGTGCTCTGAAAATGCGAGTAGACTGCTCCCAGTGCAGGAGGGGATTTTACAGGTGCCCGTGGTAAGTCAGGCAGTCTCTCAAACTGCAGACTCCAGTGTGGCACCAGCAGTAAGCCAGTAGCACAACCAAGACACAGACTGCTGTTAAAATAATAGCTACACTACAGTTGTCAGCTCCGAATTACGAGCTGGGCAGCATCTGCAGATGCCATCAGCAAGTTACTTTCAGAGGGAAAAAGTACTCAGCACTTAAAAAAAAAAAAAATCTATGCTACAGGGTCTGGAGGCAGATGTCTGAAACCAAAAGCACCCTGACACAGTATGCCTGTCTGAAGTAAGTTTGAGCATGTGGCTGACCATGCTGCAGCCAATATCTGCCAACAACAGGCAAAAAAACCTTGCAGACACCTTGGGAAAAACTTAAAGGAAATCCCAGGCTGATGGAGCGCTGAAGAGGCCTGGACGGGATCAGCAGAGCCGATAGGGAGGCTGGATCCAGCACATCCGCGTTACCCCTAGGGTCATTCATCTTCCTGGGCTTATAAAATCATCATGTTTTAACAATTTTTGCATTACAGGTTTTCAAAAAAAATTTCTGAGAAATTAGTACATGAATACATTAGTTGTATTTTGCCACTGATCTAAATCTTAAATTCCCTAGTATTCTTTCAAATGAGTTGTTTCTAAAAAGATTTTCATTCACTTTCACTCTGCTTCTGCAATACTTTTAATTGGTTAATGGATCTATATGATAGGATTTACCTATATTTCGAAAGAGGAAAAAAAAATCATAAAACGCCGCGATCTCTGAATGAAAAAGCAGCAAAAAAGTTAATGAAACAACTTTATTAAAAATTACCAAAATATCATATGGTTTTGAAAGGAATCTTGCCCACAAAAAAAAAAAAAAAAAAAAAAAAAAAAAAGTCTGCTTTTGGAAAGGACGCAGCGCTAGATTAAAACATTCTGACAAGCTGTGGTTGTAGTGAGGTCTGTAACTACGCAATTGGTGCCCAGGCAGGAGAAGCTCTTCAGCACATGCTTCAATTTCCCTAGGAACACGTGCCAAACATTTGCTGCGGCGTGTGGTGCTTGTATTTCCCTGCCAGGGCCACCTCACTCGCTGTGTAGGATGGTTTCTTCTCCGAACGGCTGACGTTTATTTTTATCCCCATCGGTTGCTGTGTGGGTCTGTGCTGAGCAGCCAAACCTGCCCTGACGGAGGATGAGCTCCTGCGTTCTCTGCCGACACCATCATGTCTGATTTCCCTGGTAGTGACACGCTCGCCTGTATCTATGGTTACACAGCGCACAGCAACAGTTTTCTATGTTTTTCTCTTAGACACCATCAGCCTTCTTGGGTATGCAGTGACTCGGGCTGCTACCAGAGCAAGACTCTGCAAGGCTGAGATTTTAAAGCAAATATAATCTGTGAATTTTCTAGCTGAGGCTAAGCAGCCCCTTTCAGCGCAGTGGAGAGAGAGCCCTATTACAATTTATCTTTGCTCTGAGCCTTCCACTGCCCGTGAAAGCCTGTGTCCCACCGATGGACACGGCTTCCTGTTTAATAACAAGGTCATAACCAACCCCTGGCCCAAGCTCTGCTTTGGCACACCCATCAAGTAGCTGTGCTCTTCTCCCTTGAGAAGCCTGTCCTGATGGCCTCAGGGCGAGATCAAAGAAAGGATAGGGAAAATATGTGGTAGGAGCTTTGCTAGCTGCACATGAGGTTTTGGAAGCTGCAAACAACTGGCCTGTCTGATCTAAGGGGAAAATATCACCGGCGTGTCCCAAAGGGTTTGCTAGCAGGAACCTCCCGCCAGCTCTACACTTAGGCAATCCCCTAAATGCTCTGGAGGGTTTTCCAAAACCTAGAGCTCTCCCCAGTCCCTCCAACGTTAGGAACAAAGATTAAGTCTCCCCTGACTGAGCAGGAATTGCTTGTTTTGAAGACATCATGCCCTCAAATGTTCTTGCTGGATAAAATCAGTACAGATCTCCAGGAGGTGTGAATTTTGGAGCAATTTTGGCCCATCCTGGCTTTGGCATGTCCTGTAGGGACAAATCTCAAATGGCCCCAGAGCTTCCAAGGAGCACGTTACAGCCCCTGAGGACACCTGAGAGAGATGTCACACAGCTCTGGCAGGGAGCTGGTGATGTGGGTCCTGCCTATGCGCTTTGCCAGCCCTGCCTTGCCATCGTGCCTGCGCCCTAAGGTTGGGCAGTCCCTGCAGTGCCTGGGAAATGCAAGGGGAGCTGGAGTGATGGAGCAGGGTGTGATGGCTTTGGTCTAAACACATTATGATCACTTTTGCTTGTGGCCTCAGTTGTCTCCCAGCCCTTCAAACCAGTCGCTAGCCTCAGCCTCTGAACTAGATAGTCATCGCGACTTCTCTCTCGGCAATCTTGGGATTTCCTCACCTTCTGCATCCCAGTTTCCTCTGAGACTGCCTATTCTCAACGTAGGTACTGGGACTGCTTCTATACCCTCTGCTTTGGATGTCTGGTGATGTCCCCTTACTCCCTTTAATGTGCAGGGTTATGGCTTGCCATGGTGTATCTGGAACCTGCCCCATTTCAGAGGACCTCACCACCTGCACTGCCAGCCACCGCAGGGTGGGCTGCCAGTGGGTGCCCAGGCAGGCGAAAGAGAAAAGGTTCTGCTTTTGCTGCTCTTGAAGCTGCTGGAATGTGGAGGAAGAAGACGCAGCCACTCTGTCCTCCCAAAACCAAGTGATTCAACATGCCCTCTCTGCTGAGCGTCAAACGAATCCCATCGGGGAGCAGCCCTGGGGAAAGGATCGGCTCCAGGGAGCTTCGCTGCATCTGCCAGCGTCGGCCCACATCTCCACGGGAGCAGCTGCTTTCTGGAGAGAAAACTGCATTGTCATAAAACACCAGCATGGAGCACAGAGAAAGCATCCCCCTGTGGCAGTGCCCTGCCTGAGCTTCATCGGGATCGTAGCTTCATCCTGTAGCTTCAAATCCCACCCTGTCCTAATTTGTCCTTGCATATCCTGCAGTTTCCCTGAGCTTATTTGGTACCATGTCAATGTATCCATAAGTCCAGCATCCAGTGTTTGATCTGCTCTGCAGGAGCAAAGCACTTAGGCAAAAAGGACTTTACAGGAAGGTGTCTATCTGTGCACACATCAAATGTGCCATGAAGAGCACTGCACAGGCTTCGCAGAGACCGGCAGGTCTACTGCAGGAGCCTGCCCCGTGCATGGCTCAGGCACTCGGCGCTCTGCGCTGCGGGAATATCCGCCCTGCGTTCCCCGGAGCTGGCATCCTCAGGGGAAGGGGCACACCGGAGGGAGCATCATCCGCTGCTGCCAGTGCCGTAAGTCCAGTGTACTGAGAGAGTTTGCTGGGTGCTTTGGCTGAGGGTCCCACTGCAGGGAACTTTAGAAGAAACTTGAATGTGTGTGGGGGGGAGAGGTTTTTTCGGACATAAGTTCACTGGCAAGGGCTGAGCACCTGTGGTGGCCCCCTGTCCTGCCTGCTAGCAGTAGTGACAGCTTTGAATGGCTCCCTAATCTACATATATTGCTCTGCATGTCTGTTTTATACTAACACAAGGGTATATTCACAAAACCCTGGTGACATGTTCCAGCCTGAGGGACTGCTAGGACAGGAGAGGGGAGCGTGCACAGGAAGGTTGGGAGCTCAAAGCCCTCTGGGCTGAAACAGAGTGGCCAGAAGCATGGTCACCCTCTCTGTGCTCTGCTCTTGGAACTGGTGCATTGCTCAGGATGGCAGAGAGGGATGGCTCCAGCCAGAGGACGGCTTTGGTGCAGTAGCATTTGACAGAAAAGCTCCAGAGCTGGTGCTGAGCACGAGCAGCAGCAATGCTGTAAGTCCGTGCTGGGATCTGGCAGGGATCTTACACCGACTGAAAAAATACTGTGAGGTCTTTGCCTGTATTCCTCCTGACTGTCCCAGCAGACTGGCCTACTCTGAGGCTGTGTCCCCCTTCCGCAGCATTCCCTTTGCTGTGCCTCCTCCTCCTCCTTCCTCTGCTGCTCACAGGTACTGCCTGCACCCTCCTGCTCTGACCTCCAGCAGCCACATCACCCCTTGTGCTGCCACAGATCCTGTGGGACCCACGGGGATGATGCCTGTGGCTTCCTTGTGCTGTGCACCTTGCACAGCCACCCCTCCCCATGGCACCCTGCCCTCCTGTGGTGGCCTTCCCTCAGGGCCACCATTCTCTCCCCAGCACCACCTCTTCTGCATCCTGACCCCCCATATTCTCCTGCACCCCCAAAGCACAAGCCACTGCAGCACTGATCACCCCTCCCCAAATCCCCCCAGCACCCCTGTGTCCCCACAGCAACCCCCCAAGACACGCCACCCTGCAGCCCTACCCCTGTGCATCCCCACAGCATCACACCCTTGGCACTTCCATGGCCAGCCCCACTACCGCGAATCCCCATGGTCATTCCCCATGGCACCATGCCACCTGCATCGCCCTAGCCATGCCCCATGGTGCCCCATACACCTATGTCCCCCGTATCACCCTATACTCCCACAGCAACACTCTGCATCCCCCTGGCACCCCTGCCACCTCATCCCCGCTGACACACTGTGGTACTGCTCCTCCTTGCATCCTCCATCTCCCCTGTATCCCTAAGATCGTCCTGTCATGCCACACCAAAACGTTCTCCGTGGCCCCCTGCATCCCCACAGCCCCCGGTGGTACCACAGCCCCCTGCATCCCCACGGCCCCCCGCGGTACCGCACCCCTCGCACACCCCCGCGGTAGCACACCCCCCTTTGCTGCATTTCCCACGGCCCTCTGTATCCCCACGGCCCTCCTGCCCCTGCCTCCCCCCTGCCCTCTGCCGTGGTACCACCTCCCCCTGCATCCCGCTCTCCTCCCCCGCAATGTGGTGCCACCTCCCCCTGCACATCCCCGGCCCCCGCATCCCCCGCACCTCCGCATCGCCCCCCGGCCCCCTCCTCAGCACACGCCCAGGCCCCTCCCCGGAGCCTCCCCACGCCCCGGCCCCCCCCGGTCTCCGCAGCCCAATCAGGGAGGGCTGGACGAATTCAAACCCCGGCCCCGCAAGCGCCCGCGGCGGCTCTCGGCTGCGGGAGGAGCCGGGGCCGGGGCCGGGGCCGGGGCCGGGGCCGGGGCCGGGGGGTGCCGCCGCCGCCGCCGCCGCCGCCGCCCCTAGCCGGGGAGGCTGCGCCGCTGGGCGGCCGGAGCGGGGCTGCTCCGCATGGGAAGCGCCGGGCGGCCGCGGCCCCCGCCTGCAGCCCGGAGCTCAGGTGAGCAGGGGGGAGCCGCCGCGGGCACCGGGCGGGGGTGGCCGGGGGGGTCCCGGAAAGTTTGATCGCGCTGTGGCCGGGGGGGAACGGGAGGAGGGAGGAGACCGGGCGTGGGGCGGCGGCGCAGCGGGGGTCTCGGCGGTGCCCGGCCCGGCCCGGCAGCGCAGGGCGCCGCCCGGCAGCGGCTCCGCAGGGGCGGCGCGCCGGGGAGAGCCCCCGCGGCCGGGCGGGGCGGGCGCGATCCGCGCTCTCCCCCGAGGAGCCCGAGCCCGAGCCCCGCTCGCCGCTGCGGGCTGAGCCGCCTCCGCCGCCGGCTGCGTCTCCCGGCGGCATCGGCCACCTCCCGGGCGCCCTGCAGAGAGGGGGCCCCGAGGAAGCGTGTGTGTGTGTGTGGGGGGGTCTCTGGGGGTGCCGGCTCTCCCCGAGGTCGGTGATGGTTCGGGGCAGGGGAGGGAAAAATCGATGTTTGGAAGAAACCCCGCTGCTAAATTAGGCAATTTGTATAGGCATTTGGGGAAGGGAAAAAAATGGAAATGGGGAAATTCTGCAGCTGCTGAGGAGCTGATGATTTTAGAGTTCTCATAGTGGGAAGTGACAGGGGTCTGTGAAAGAGACCCTTGTACTGAAGGGCCTTGGAAAATGCCTGCCCTCTGTGTCTGGAAAGGCTATGTGAAATCGAGAAACTTTTGAATTAAATTGGCTTGATTTCTGCCTTGGAAGCTCTGGGTTTCTGTGGAAGCGGGGGAGAACGGCACAGAGCCTTAGAGTAAAGCAAGAGGCCAAACAGTCATCCCCAGGAAGGAGCTGGTGAAGTTTAAACCGCAGCCCCCATGGGAAGAGTCAGAGCTGTGGGACCTCTCCAGCAGCAGTGTCAGTGAAGCCCTGCTTACGGCAGGTGCAATTCAGCTCTCCCAACTCCTGGGAAGGCAAGTGGGAAGACTGGGCTTGCCACAGGCAGTTTTTGGTGCAGAGTCTCGAGTTAAATATGGAGAGAAAAGCTGCTGTACGGCAAGGGTGGATCTCTGAGAGCTACAGGCTTCCCAGCGCTTGACTCCTAGCTTCAACTTTCTACCATTCCTGGAGAGGTACTGCATACTCGCAGCTGTTATTGTTTCCAATAAATCTGTCCAAAAGCTTTTTAGCTCCTTAGGAGGGCAGAGCAGACCTGTTTGCAGTATTTGGAAAAGAATGGCTTTGGTTCTCTCTGCTTGACAGGTCCCATCCCTGTGCGTTGCAAGCACCTTGTGACCCCAAACGAGGCTGTGGTGCTGTGACAGGGCACCCAAAGCCCAGCATCTGCTCGCTTTGTCCAGTTCAATATCTGTCAGTTTGAGGCACAAATCTTGAACTGTGCCAAAGCAGAACCAGAACTGTGCACTGCACCCAGCAGGAACTTGTCTGAGAAACACTCAGTTTGGGGCTAGGTGGGCAAGACACTGCAGGATAAAAAAGCAGCCTGGTAGTGGTCTTTGTTGTTAATATCACTACGAACCTGCTGCTTCTGCATCCAGGAGGTGGCACGGTTGCAAACATCATCTTATTTTACTTCATGATTGGTTCTGGCAGTGCTGTGGTGAGGTTAGTACATGGAACTGGAAAAAGTGGCTGGGTGATGGGGAAGATACGTGCAGCCCTGGGTGCCAGCAGGTTGTTCTGATAGGTGGACTAGATGGAAGTAGGTTCTGTTGTGTCGTACCTCTGGTCTTGCCTTTAGCAACTCAGCTTTGGCTTGCTCCTAGCTGGCAGGAGATATGCAAGTCTCTGGGCAGGTCTGTGCTCTTCCCTGAGCCCTAGCCCTGTGGGACATGTGCCCAGAACTGCTCCCCGTGGCTCTGGTTCGAGGATGAGAAGGAAGAGCCAGGGCTGACTTGGCTATCTGTAAGCACATTTCTTTGATAAAAGGTCCAACTTGCAGGTCTGCCTGAAAGGAGTGTGGTACTGCTCTGGAGATGTTCAGCCTCTGCCTTGCTGCCTGCCTGCTCACCAGCTCTCCAGGCCTGGTCATCCTGGTAGTGGCTTGGGCTGCGCTCATCAACTTGCCATTCACCTGTTGAAGGTGGCCTTGACAGGGCAGTGCAGGCAAATCTCTCTGCCTTGCTCACTGTGGTTCTGCCAGAGAAAGATGTTTATTTCTCCAGTGCTTGACCAGCTCTGCTGTGCCGTCTACAGCACTGCTGGGGAAGTCTTCCCAGTCCTTGGTCCTTGGACAGGATGGAGTGGGCTGTATACCAGAGACCAGGGCTTCCTCAGTGAGCGTGGAGAGGAGAGAGCTGGAATAACAGCAGGCTGTGGGCAGATGCTGGAAAGCCAGAGGGGCATACCAGCAGGCCTGTGCTATTGGCTTTGTGACTGAAGCCACATGGAAGCTGATATGGGTGACAGAAATGGGTGACATCCTTTGTCTCATGGCTTTGAACTACTTCACATTGCCAACTGTCAGTAAATCCTGAGTCAAAGTGTTTTTGAAACAGCTGCTCCTAGGAAGAAAACATTGTTGGGCTGTCAGACACCCAGGAGCTGCTCTGATTTTACTGCAAATATTCCTGCAAAGTAAAATTGATGGATCTGTAATCTAATATTCTGAAAGGAAACTTAATGGCCATTAGGTTGTTTCCTTCCAGCTTTGAGTGCAGAGCTGCTTCCTTTAACTAACACATTAAAGGCGTGAAGACAAATGAAGAGGGCTCACAGATGGATAGAGGGTAGCAGGGGGCTGGCTGCTCTCAGGGCATGGGGCCAGGAGACAGAACCAGGCACCAGAACCAGAGACTCCAGAGAGCAGTCTAAGGAGGCTATTGAGCAGCCTACAGCAGGAGCACATATGTAAGGAGCTGCTGCCTTCCAGAAAGGAGCTGTGGTAACCTGACCTGTAACTTGGGTCTGAAATGGTTGAGCCTCCAGGGATCTGCATCCCTGATCTCCCCCGGCCAGGCTGTTCCCAGCTGTCCTGGTGCTGGGCTGGGATCTCTTGCTGTCTGCAGTGCCCTGCTCATGGCTCTCAAGCCTGTGGGCTCTTTTCAGGAGAAGATCAGTCTCAGACCTGCTGCCCACCTTTGCCCTGAGGTCCTTTTGACCACACTGTGGAGAGAAGCAGACCAAATTCTTGGGCAAGTCTTAGGGTCTGTGTGTGCCAGGAAAGCAGTGAACACCAGGGACTGGCGCAACCCTTCTCTGTTCTGGTGTGTCCCACCCCAACTGACTGGTAATCTCCTTTCAGCCTGTGCTCTGGCTACTCAAACTGCTGTCTGGTCCTTTTCCCTTCTCAACTGATTGCCATTTCACTGATATTAAAGCAGAGAGCTTTGCTGAGCTTCAGGCATGTTTATTGTCCACTTTGATCCTTTGCTGCATGTTGACACTGGGCCAATTCTTTTTTGTGCTTCCCCTGCTAAAGCTGAAACATGCTCCTACCCCATGGATTTGCTGCTGGCCATTTAGCCTTGCAGCCTTCCAGGAGAACGGGAGAGTGGGCTAGCAATGATACACCTTCTCCAAGCACTGCCTCTCCTGGCAGTCTCTCCCCGTATCTCCCTCCTGCAGCCTGGCTCCATGGTTTTGTTGCTGTCTCAGGACAGGAAGCCCCTTCTTTGGCCCCACAGCATCTGGGAAGTGGGGTGAGGGCTGGGTTCAGACTTGACTCTCTTCTGGCTGCTAGATCCATCTGCTAAAGTACCCAGACCCTTGTTAGCAGTTGCTATATCTCTAGGATCCAGAGATACTGGAGATGCCAGCCTGCCTCTACCATGTCGGCATAGCAGCCATGCTGCTTGTCCCATATTCAGGTTCTTCAGTGGGACTCGAGCAGCCTCCAGTCAGAGTGGCTGTTGACTACTTAATGACTGAAGCATGCTGCTTCCAGGAGGGATTACAAGGCATGGTAACAGGTGGCCAGAGACCCCTTCCAGATCCATATTCCTAATCTCACACCTGGAGGGTGATTTACTCCATGGACAGGACTGAAGGTGTCCTAGCACCCGCACCTCACCGTGAGCCTTGCCTCTGTGGCAGTCTGTGCATCCTGACTGACACCTGGCCTAGCCTTTGATCAGAGCTAGGGTTCTTGGATATGGGCTTGTAGGCTGTGCCCACCTCCTGGGGGACAGGCAGGCTCTGGCTCTAGCTGCAGCACATTGCTGTCAGCTTTTCTTGCCATAATGTGCTCCATAATGTAAGCTTCCAAGTGGTCAGAGCCCTTTGCCTGGAGGAACTTTTCCTCCATGGTGTGTGGGGAACAGGGTAGGAGAGCAGGGATCTGGACGCACAAAGAGTCAGAGCTGGCAGTCCTGGGCTGGCTGTGTTAGTCTTGTGGTGCCTTCTGAACTTTGGTTCCAGACACCATATCTGGGTACACTGATTGGCAGGTTGCTTGTGAGGGGATGCATGCCTCCATTAGGCTGACCATGTTGTCCATCCCTGATCAGAGACATCACCATGGGAAGGTAGAGAGTGTGAGTGCTGATGGGAGTCAGGGTTGCAACATGACCAAACCCAAGGATCAAATATCACTAGTCTAGAAATCCTGAGGTATGCTTAAAAATCTCTTTGTCCACCGAAGCAGTCCAAGCAGGGCCTGCAACTTGAGGCTGCTGGGATCACGCTTTTTGCCCCAAGCATGAAATCCTCCCTTTCGTTATGAGAGCTGATATTCCTACTACCTGGAGACAGTACTGCTACTAAAGCACCAGCTTTTACAGTTCCTGGGAACTGGCAGAAGCAGCAGGTTGGCTGTTGTCTGTGCCAGAAGCATGAGCCAAGGGAGCCCACACCTTCTGCTTTATGGTCCTGCTGTTGCCATAAAGGGCTAAGCCTTGCCTCACCCTGTCTCTGCAGTTTTTCTGGTTTTCCTGGTGCAAGAGTTGGCTGGAGGGGGGAGGGTGCGGAGGTGGTGGTGGATCCAGGTGACTCTTGGTACATCTGAGACTGAGGCAGTCCTCTGCTTAACGTAAGATTCTCCCAGACTGATCTGAGTTCAGAGGTGGACTCCCCCCAGAAGGGAGGAGTGAAGCGATGGAAGTGAGCACAGATCTCTGGGGACCCACAGAGACATAGGACTTAATGCTGTAAGAGATCCTAAGATGGCTTATTTCACTCACCTGTGGAACCTATGGGACCTACTTGTCTGATTTTCTTCCCAAGATCTGTGGTGGTATCAGCTTTGGTTTGTAAACTTGGACTAACTGCCTCGTTTCATCTCCAAGCCTTTCGGTCCTCTGCAAAGAGCAGTTACTTCACAAGCTGTTTCGCTAAGAAAGGAGACTGGAGGTGTTTCTCACCATAGGTTATATCCCTCACACTCCTCATCTCCATGGTGTCTGACTGCCTCCACAACAGGCATCATCCCTGTAGCCCTGTCACTGAGGGTGGGTGGCTGGATGTGGCTGCTTCTCATGACAATGACGGCCTGTCCCCATCACAGCAGCTCTCCTACCCCGGCTGCCTGCTCCAGGCAGCAACAGCAAGCCAGACCTGCCACTGCAGCCAGCACAATGAGCTGGCAAGGTGGCTCTGAAAGCGTCTCTATGTGCCGATGCTCTGAGCATATCAATTCTTCAGTGCATTAAATAAAATAAAGAAATAAATCCAAGGGGATAATAAACCAGAAAGTGATAGGCCAAGAACAGCAATAATAAATGGATAAACAGCCTTCAGGGAGAAGCAGAGACATTCACTGCTCTTCAGTGCACATATGAGCAGGGGCAGGCAAGGCACACAGACAGATATGCACGCCCGTAAGGACGTGCGTATGCGTTTGTGGCAGTGCGTACATGCATGGTTGCATCCAGCTCAGCAGCGTGTCCAGAGGCAGTTATCCCATCCTCATCGTCTCAAGCTTTGCTGTGCTGTTGAGCCCCTGCGTGGACCCCCACCCCGAGGGGCCGCAGGATGAAGGCTCTAACCACAGGGTATGAGATCTTGGGGTGACGCTGGCCCCCGAGTTCACCATGCTCATGGAGTTAAGGTGAAAACGGGGAAGTCCACAACACTTCACTGTCTTGCAGATCTTGTTGCATCTCTCCCTTTCCTGCAGTCTCGTTTATACATCACAGGTCTGGTTCATGCTGCTCTCTGCTTATGTGTGGGGGTGACTACAGAACCACACTTGTTGCTGCAAACTCACAATCTCAGCACTGCCTATGGTCTGTAAATACTGAGCAGTGTCTTGTTTATAGCCCCTGACAACATCAATGGACTTGGCCAGCTGTGTCCATGCAGCTGGGAGGGACAGGGAGGCTTGCACTCTTTGGGCAGGGCAAGAGCCTAGAGACTGCTGGTGTTTTGTACAAATTCTAGAAGCGGCAGAGTTGTTGGCACAGTCAACCGTCAGCTGAGGAAGGCCGTTGCCTAAGTTACTGGGAATTGTGCTTGCTGAATATGTGATGTTTTTGTAAGGAGGGGCGTGAAACAATCCCCCTCCCGGCAAGAAGCAGGGACTGTGGGAAGGTATTTCGACAAGAGTCAAGGGTGCTGGCTTTGGGCTGGGATAAGCCTTCCAGTAAATTGTGCCAGATCTTGCAGTGTCACTGGGCCCACAAGGCTGGGTAGGGCTGTCCCAAAGAGCTGTTCCTCTGCCGTAATATGCTGCTTTTTGCTGTTTGTGTTGCAGTGATGTTTAGAGTCCCGGTAACAGTGCAGGGTTCCACTGGGGAAGATGTAGGATGCAGGCAGAGATAAGACAGCCCGCTCCTCACAACCTCCTTTATTTGTCCTGGCCCATTCCCATGGCATGCTCTCTCCTGGCATTGGTGACTCCTTCTGCATTGCCTGTGCCCTTGCTCCTGCTGCTTGTGTATAGCGAACTCCAGCCTTGCTTGCCCTGGAGACCTCTTGTAGCTGAGCCTCCTCGATGCAGGGACCTCTTCTCAGCACTCAGTCCCTGATTGCGGGGGGCAGCTGCTTGGAAACAGCCCCACTGAACTGCAGCACATGGGAAATACTTCTCAGCTTGGGAGATACTGGTAAATGCAGAGATGAATTCATGGGATCCTTTGTTGGTGCAGACAGTCTGCACTGCAGGTTTGGGAGAGCTTGTCTTTAATTGTATTAGGCTTGTGTATTAATGAAGGGATTAAGGCCCAGGAAGGTGAGCAATGCAGGGTAACTTTTCCTTTCCTGTTTCAAAGTCTTCCCTTTTATTGCATTTTCCCTCTCCCCCTCCCCCATCCTTCTCTCCCTCTGCCTGGAGCAGGCTCCCACTGCTAATCCACATGCTGATCCACTGCTTGCCTCAGGCCTCCTTCCCACAGCAACCAACTGATCTTTCCTTCCCTCGCCACTGGCAGAGGGCCACCAGGCCTCTTTGCCTAACACACGGGCACTGTGTCACTGAGGTCAATGTACCTGTGGCAGGGAAGAAGCAGCGTATGACTTGCAGTGGCTGTGCGGTGGGCAAAGGCAAGCACGAGAGAAAGTGTTTGCCTGGCCCCCCTACAGAGGAACATCAGTTAGAGGAACAACGTGATTAAAAAGGTTGGAGACTGTTTGGTGTATCCTATATTATCTTCCCTGCCTCTAATAGGACTGTATTGGAGGCAACGTCCCTGCTGGCTCTTGCTTTGTCCGTACAGGGTGTTTGTGGTGAGAGCTGGACTCTGTTGATATGAGATGGGTAAGGACTTCCTTGTAATGCAGCACTGAAGGGAGGGAGCTCCCTGGCCATAAGCCAGATGGAAGGTAATGCCTGCTGATCACCACAAGAAGGGCAGAGCAGGGGTCACCACTTCATTGCCTCTCTGATTCTGCAGTCTGGGAAAAGATCTGCTTGGAGTGGCAACCGATCACAGAGCTGGTTTTAATCGGGAGCAGACTCCCCTGTGTTCTGTAACCGTTCTTAAAGAATGCAATGCAGTGTTTAACTCCTGCTTGGGCAGGACCCAGATTCATTCGTGTGCTTCTAACTTTGGCCAGCAGTATATTAGGTGTTCTCTTCTCCCTGGTTCCTCTAGTGCACCTCAGTAGCTTGGAGCACCTCTCCTCCAGCAGAAGTGAAGAGGTTCTCCAGGGCTGGCCGTGTTCCTGGGAGAGGAAAGAGCAATCAGTGCAGCTCTGTCTCATGTGGGGAACAAGGACTGCTGCAAAGGACAATCTCTGACAGCCTGCGCTCTGCTGGGGAGAGATATGGAGCAGACAGCCATTCTCAGCGTCCAGCCATAAGATCATCCTCATTCCAGGGCAGGAGTGCATGGAGTCACCTGTCGAGACTGGGGGAAAGTGTCAGCTCCCACAGCAAACCAATGGGTGAGGTGGGTCACGATTGAGAGCTGCTACTGTGGATACAGTCACACCAGCAGACCTTTCTTCCAGCCTGTTTTTGCTTGGTGAGGCTGGCATAGATGATAGCGGACATTCATGAGCTGAGCTGCTCTTCTTGCAGCTTTGGGCTCGTTGGAGCCGAGAGTCTACCCAGTACCAGGGATATGTCCTATGACTGAGTGAAGGTACCTTGGAGCTGGCAGTGCACATCAGAGCTACTTAGGAGCAGTGTAGATGAGAGCTGGAGTCAGTAATGCTCTCCAGAGCTCAGTTGATCACAGGGCAGAGCACTTTATCCCCATCAGCCAAGTCCTTTTAATGGAGGTGCTAGTGTTTGGGGTAGGGACCACACGGCTCTAGGCTGTGACTCTCTTTTCCAGACAGAACAGTCTCAGAGCACTCAGATCAGCCACCTTTCCTGGTATGCTGACATACTTCCAGGAATAAGCATGGAGATGCATTTCTCAGCTGTTACGTGACTAGGGAAGTAAACTCAGCAAAAGAAACAGTGATGAGTGCTTGGCACTGGGAAGGCACAGAGAGTCCTGGCACAGGAGACCTTGTGCAATTAGCAAAAGGAGTCTGGCAGGTGGCTGCGGGACCAGCGCTGCCCCATGAGCTTATATACCTGGCACTGTGCTGGAGCCTTGCTCAGTGAGAACTGAGCTAGCTGTTGCCCAAGGCAAGTCACAGGTCTCCACTGAATGTGGCTCCTTCCCCGCTATACAGATCTAACGGCTTGTTGCAGCAGATGGGCAGTTTTAACTCCCTTTGCTGGTCCTGCCTGTTGCTCTGCTGTTCACTAGGCTGGAGGACAGCAATTGATAGCTTTCTGCCAGGTCTGTGACCTGAACTGACTTGTTATGTAGCATGGCTGACACATTGGATGTGGAGAGGCAGAAGTGTGTGTGTGGCTCCCCATGGACTGAAAGGATTTGGGCCATCTCTGTTGTTTGAGGCTCAAGTTCTGGAGATATTCCTTCACAGAATCACAGAATTACGAGCCTCTGGCTCTGTTCTTCTTGCAGCTAGGTTCTCATGCAGGCACAGCAGGCTCTGGAGCTGCTTGTTAGATACAGCAGGCTCAATTATCCCGGAGCAGCCACCTCAATCCACCAGTAACTCCCAGTTCTTGAGTCTACGTGCCTAGTTTGTTGCTTGTTGAAATCTAGTTTGGGATGGAGGAGTGCCTCAGATGCTGAGAACTGTGATGGAAATGAGTTTTGATTTGCAGCTTCCCTGAGGGGAGCAGAAATAGGATACCCTGGCTTCCTGCAGCTTTGTGTCTCCTGGTGTTGATGTTAGATAACATTAGTTTGAGTTAGTAGCAACTGCTTCAGTCACGGGAACAGCATTGATTTACACGAGCTGGAGACCTGGCCCTGGAATTGATCTGCATTTTTATCAGCCTATTTCAGCTGACGGGAGATGTTTTGTCACTGCTGCACAAGAGGTCTGTTCTGGGACTGCTTTTGTTGCCTGCTTGAGTTCCTCAGCTCCTCTGTAGGGTCCTGCAAAGTCATGCATTAGCCTGTAAAGATATGGAGGGATATTCTTTCAATTAAGAGCCTCCAAGGGGGCTGAAGTTTGACTGGGCAGCCCTTGTCTCCAAAATTTACAGGTCTGTTAACTGTTGTGGTGCTTTATGGGAGAGGCCAGGGTAGGTGCCTTAGGCAGACTGATTCCAGCAAGGTTGTCTGTAACTTCAGTTTTCCCCTCTCTGTCTCCTGCTTCTTCTCTCTGGGGAGAGATAAATCCTGGAGTATTCAGCTTACAAAGGCAAGGTGTTTGCTATTCCTCCTTTGATCACACTTGATGAGAACAATTAGCCCAGTCTGACATTTGAAAACTTCATTCTTCCTTCAGATTTATTATTCTATGGGGAGACTGGGTTTGAAAGTAGTGTCAGTCCCTTGGCAAAGGAAGCTCTCATCTTCTTGGATGCTATTCCATCAATTTGCCTCTCTCTAGGTATATCCTGCTGTGCAGTTTGTCCCCTGTGTGGTGCTATTCCTTTCGTGTCCGTTTGTCCTTTCTGGGTTTAGCAGGAGCTGAGCTGAAAATAGAACTGTCTCCACTGGAATAACTGGGAGTGTCCTCCCCAACATTAGTCCTTGACTTCTCATTTGGACAGCAGCAACTTTGTGAATTTAATACCTGGAGTCCTGGGTTCAATCTGGCATCTCTGCTCTGTCTCCAGGGGAAAGTGGTGGCACTTCATTGAAAGTGGCAGGTTAGGAGGGACCTCTCAAGTCTCTAATCCAACCTCCTGCTCAGAACAGGACTGGCTTCAAAGTCAGATCAGGTCGCTCAGGGCCTTGGCCAGTTGAGGGTGGAATGCAGCCATGTCCTGAGCTGTGGATGTTCATAACCCAGCATGGCCAGGAGCAGTTGTGGGCTGCCAGCACCCGGACCTGGTATGGGTAGGAGGAGAAATGGCCTTGGGTGCCTGCCATTCCAGATTCTGCTAGCTGATAGGAGTCCCAAGTGATATTTTAGATGTTATGTGGATATCAGCGATGCCAGTGGATGACATGGACTTCCAAGCTATGCTCTGCAGGAAGCAGGGAACAGGCACTGGTGGGGCTCACTTAGCACATGTCCTTGTGCTCAAGACCACAGTGGCTCTATCTGGAGCCCATCTGATACGTGGGACACAGCAAGTGGCAGAAGGGTCAGCAGCAGCCCTGGGCTGGAATGGTGGCCTGGCTCCTGGAAATTTGACTCTTAGAACCAGCTCTGCCTCATGCAGGCTTGGTGTAGCTGTGGATGTTAAAATGAAATGCAGAGTAATTTGAGACCATGGAGCTGGGAGATAGAAAGGCCTGAGGAAAAAGAACAGAGGAGAGCCAGGCTCAGGACAGAAGATGCTAAAGATATTTTGCTTAGTGAAATAAGGGCAAAGAGGAGCTCAGATCCCCATCTAAAATGTGCAGGGGTATAAGCTGGGGTTGTAGGCAAGGGCTGGTGTTGACAGAAGAGCAAGTATCATATCCTAGCCATGAATATCTTATGGCTGGAAACCAGCCCATCCAACCATAGGGTTTTGGAACAGCCTTGGGGAAAAGAGGTGGAGATGGGTTTGACAGAGTGTGATGTGTTTCTGGAAGGGTTTGTACAACCTTTGATTGCATCAGGCCAGACTGGCTGGTTCTTGGGTCCCTTCCAGTCCCAGGTTCCTTGTCACTGAGCACAGAAACTCCCTGGAACTGGCTCTGTCACAGCCCTTGTTTAGCGTTGCCTTGAATGAGGTGTGGGAAGGCACAGTCCTTGCTAGGAAAGGCAGTTTGTGCAGTTCCTCCCTGTTCCTCTCCTGCATGGGCATTAAGCCACTGTCCTGCCTACTGGCAGGTGGGAAGTCGAGAGCAGCAAAAGGGGATGGTTTCGTGTGTTGCCGGTGCTGGGTCAGATATGTGGAACAGCCTGGGGTAAAGCAGCCTTTGGGCTACCTTGCCAGCCAGGCTTGAGTAATTCAAGTGCTCAGGAAAATGTTGGCCAATGTGGAGACATGCATCTATGGACAAGGTGGAGGGTACTACCCAAGGGAAAACACATTAATTTAAGTCTGCCTCTGTGTGTGGTTAATATTCTCCATTTCCCTCTGAAATTGGAGCTGCTGCCGACCACACTGCCTGGCAGGCACTCAGGTTTGGTGCTGATGCTACTATATAAGCAAAAGGCTTGTCTAGAAATGATCCAATTTCAACCCCAGGACAGACCCTGCCAGGCTCCACTTCTTCCCCCTCTGACTGACCTAAACACAAATTGTCTCTCCTACTGCACAAGGCAGCACACTCCAACCTGGCCTGGCTGTATCCCAGGCAGAGCAGAGCCAGCCTCCCTTCCAGCCAGCAGGCTCTGCATAGTCTGGTATGTGTTGGGATGCTTCTCTTGGTTGTCTCACACTAGTGTAGACCTCATCAATATGCTCTGCATCTAACCTAAGAAGCCATGTTGAAGGGTGGGAGCAGGAAGCCCTAGAAGAGCTTCTGCTGGCTGACTGTGGTTCCCTGGCCCAAAATGTAGCTCTCTGTGATCTCCCTGCAAAGCCACATGTGTTCTCAACACTGCTCCCGCTTCACTGGAGGGAGCAGTAACACTTGAGAGAGTTAGGAAGGACAAGGAGGGCTGAAAGAACAAGCTGAGTTAGATCAGCAAAGGGAGGGAATGGAACTTTTCCCAGACACGGAGGCATTATAAAATGATCAATTGTTCTTTGCATCTGCTGGGACAAGATGAGAAGTTTAATGAGATCAGTTTAATTTGGAGACAATGAGATTTAGGTTAGGTATGAGTGAGATACTCACTAGCAAAAAAAAAAAAAAAAAAAAAAAAAAAAAAAAAAAGAAAAGGAGTTCTGTGAAAATCCCCTTCATCTGTGTTTTAACAAAGTAATTGACTGGTCTGAGCATCCTTGGACTTATTTGAGTGCTGGGGCTGAATGGTTCCCAGAGGTCCCTGTGATTTCATGAGTCCAGGGTGTTCCTCATTTAAAACCTTCCTGAAAATTGCCTCTCCATTTCAGATAGCTCTAGGGTAGCCTGTGTAATTGGTGGTGCTAGCTGCAGATATGATGCCTTCCAGAGCCACGTAGGTGGAAGACAGCAAGGAAGCTGAGCTCAGCGTAACCCTCATAGAGGGCAGGCTGTAGGGTGGCTAACAGAGCACTGGCGTGTTTACAGGCAAACTGCATAGTTATTCTGGAAAATTCAGCTCCGTCATCCACAGAAATGCCCAGGCACTGCCGTGCGTACCGTTCCACATGTGCAATGCCAGGTAGGGCAGCAATCCGGTCCAAGGGATGATTTAAAATCTCCTAGTAGCACCCATGGTTTTCTTTCAAGTAGTATATTTGCCTAGTCACTAAATAATTCATAGGAATGCCTGGTAATTAAATGTTAAAGGCCTGATTTGCTTTGCATTGTTTGTACTTATATTACTATTTAAATGCGAGAAATTACCAAGTCATTTAATTGCTAATTAAACATAATACAATTACATGCCATCTTATAAGAATTAGTCAGCATTTCTGTGTATTGTTTGCATAACACATAAGCAGTCCTGCCCTCTTTCAGCAGTTATTTTGTAAACTTTTATCCCTATGTTTGTGCTGATGGAAGGCATGTTCCCCACTTTCGTTTAATGGCTATTAGAAACAAAAGGAAAAATGCTAATTCCAGAAAAATTAAGCAGCACAGAGTACCTGCGGAGGGTCTCTGTGGAGAATGCCTGGCTCTGTTCACCATGTTCCTCCTTGCATTTCCCTGCAGAAGGTGCCCCAAGTGCCAACCTTTGCTGCACCTGCATTTACATGCTTGCTCACTGCATATGGTCTTGGACTGCATGTAGTGCACAGCACAAGGACAGGGCTTCACATGTCCTGGGGAGAAAAGTGGTACACAGCACCCAAAAAGATGTTTCCAAGTTGGGAGTAACAAAGAGGGCAGAAGGTCATTTCACTCCCCCTTAGATCTGGATTTGATGGGAAGGATCGCTCAGGAGGCAATGAGACACGATGGGAGATTTTTATATTGGAAAAGGAAGGGAATATGCGTGTGTGGAAAGGGGAATGCACACGAACTCCAAGAAATAACAACTGTTTTCCAGCTTTTCTTAAGGGAACTTAAGGGACATGCACAGGTCTTGCTTCTTTTGACTTGTCAATAAATGTTCCTAAGGAGTTGCACATTCCTAGTCATGCATCCTCACTCGGTGTTAGTTCAATACACAGCTTCTTCAAATGATTCACTCCTAGCTTTTGAGACTAGGAGGGAGACAGGCCGCTTTCACAAGGCCGAAGCAAGGCTGGGGCTCTGCAGGGCAAACTTGCTGTGTCCCCTCTCTGAGGTCTATGAGTCACGTGTGTCCCCGCGCTATGGGAAAAGGTGGCCTTTGCTCCCTTTGAGATGCTAGCGTAGACCTTTTCAAGCAAGTGGTAGCCTTTGAGGTGATGATCTCCAGGCCAATGCCTTACTATTCCATGGGCAGCCATTTATCATGTTGCCAGGACTGGGTATATCGTGTGCAACCACTGCCAGCCTGGTGACAGGCCATGGAAGTGATGTAGTGCCAGCATGTCTGTCTACTCTGTGCCCCACTCAGAATCACCCGTCTGGCCTCAAACAACTCAGGACTTCCATGGTGAAGGTGAGTTCACCTCTAGCTCTAGAACAAGCCTGTCCAGCAGCCCCAGCTGAGATTGGAACTGATGTGATGGGGTTTGCTTAAGCTTGTTGTGAGCAGCAGTCCCAGTCCCAAAGAACTTGTGGTGCAGTTAGATGTGTGGCAAGGCAGACTCAAAGGAACACGGCAGGAGACTGGGTGTCTGCGGCTGAGCCGGCTGTCCAGGCTGCCTTATATTGTTAGTGTAACTGGTAGAAGCTAGTGTTTTGGTCGCTATTTTCCATGGGAAAATGTTCATATTAAGAAAAAAAAATGCTGTTTTCATTCCCAGATGAAAACAATCCATTTCAAATGTTAATTAAAATGGCAGGGGTCTGCTTAATACATTTTATTGAAATGTTTAGTGCTGAAATTAAATGTTTTGTTCCTGTTAACAATAGGAGTGTTTCATTCGGAGAATGTACATGTGGAAATGCTTGCCTGCCATCAGGCTGAAACATATTTCAGATCAATGGGGTGTCTCAGGATAGCAGCCCTATCCCCATATGTACTCTTGTCCTGTCCTTACATCCCCTCCCAGATTCAGAAAGTGGTTTACAGTGGAAAATATGGGTACCTGTAGCCCAGAAAGGGGCCTGGAAGGGGCTTTTTGCTGACTGAGGTTCCAGTTTAGTAAAGGAATCAGCTAATTGTTCATGTTAGCCTGCCAGTTTCTGTTCAGCTGTGTCATTTCCTTACATTAAGTGATAATCAGAGCTCTGGGATAATGACTGTCTTTTAAGTGCTGTATGCAGCAATTTTTGCATGAGGCAGTTTGCTTTCCACCCTCTTGGACTGTCAGCAAAGAAGTGCCTGTGAATTCCGAAAAGGGCAGGAAAGTTGGTCCTGATCACAGTGCTGCTGCACTTTGTCCCACAGCAGTGGCACTTCTGGAGGCTTTCACTGATTGTCTGAGTTCTTGGAGACTGTGTTGAAAGTCATAACCAGGTTAGTCTTACGGACTGCTATCCCTTATAACTAAGTTGCTGGGGGAGGTGGGTGGTGGACTGTTTTCTTTAAGAGATAAAATCACTTACATGTTGGTGTTTCTGCAATGAAGTCCTCATCACTTACAAGCTGTGTGCACAGTCCTGGTTCTGAACACAGCAGGACCCTTGCAGCTGATGAACAGTTTTTCTCTCACAGCTCTGATCTACTTCCCAGCAGCTCTCAGCCCAGACTTTTCTCTACTAACTCCATCTAGAGATCACACAGCCCTTCAGCTCTGGCACCGTGTCTTTGCTTTTTTGCTGCTCTCTCATTTCACCTTCCAAAGGAGCTCTTTTCTCCATCTGTATTTTGGCTGTATTCTGCCAGAGACTGAGCAGAACCTAGTTTTGTTCCTGTCTTTGGATGCACTCATCTGCTAAGTTCACTGGATCTGGTCTTACTTCCCCCTTGTCCTCATATCCTCCCTCACTCAAAGAGGGCCAGCTGAGGGAACATCTCATTGCTGCTGTGGGGAAGCCAGTTTTCCCACAGTGCTTTGAGTATGCATCGTTCTTGCTCTTGTGTTCAAGGTGTTCCTTTGAAATGGAGCCATCTCTCACTCTCCTCCCAAGAGCTACGACCGCTGTAGGCCAGCTGGGATTGTAACCTGAAGGGCTGAGTCCAGCACTGTAAGCTCGTGTCTTGGAAGCTCTGTCAAAGGAATTGCTTTAGAGAGCTCCTGGGAGCACAGAAAGTAAAGTTCAGCTCTGTGGTAAGAGTATTGCATCAGTTCCTCACCTGCGCTGTAGTGGCAGAGACCTTCCTTGACAGCACACTCATTAGGGGGAGTTTAATTATTGAGATACTCATTCTAATTGTGTCCCTGGTTCCCATTCTGCTGAGGTTACATCTGCTTCTTATCTTCTCCATTCTGGCTACTGTCCAAGCCACTTTGCTGGAACATACGGAGTGTGCACAGCAGCAACTCACCTATCAGGCCAGAGAGCAGGATATTTGTTGCCCTCCTTCACCTGCCACTAACCACATGGGAAGAGAGCTGAAAACCCAGGTGGGGAGGGCACAAGGGTGAGGGCAAGGTTTGTGAGAGCCAGACAGCACGGGGCCAGCAGTTTGCTGCTGTGTTTGAAGTCCTCCTGCTCTGGAGTCCTTGGTCACGGCTGGTGCATCTTGTACTGACCCACCCTGCACTTGCACGTGCAGCTGCATTCTCTCAGCAGAGGTGCAGCCGTTGAAGAACACAATGCTGCTGTAGTACTGGCAGACCCTTGGGAGAGACGTGACTTCTTCTGGACAAGGTGTTTTTCCTAGTGCTTTGTATATTCAGCCCTGGAACAAAAGCAGGGTGGTTTCTTTTCCCCTGTGACCATCTCCATTTGCAGTTTCAGTGCTACAATGTTGTCAGCTAAGTTGTCAGCATCTGTTTTATGCTCCCAAGTGCCTTAGACTTGCTGACAAGTGTTTGGAGTGCAGATTGGTCTCAAACGTTGGAATGGGATAATCCAGAATTAGCTCAAGGTAGGAACATCCAAGTGTGCTGCCAGCTGCAGATGCTCTAAATGGGACTGCAGGGCTAGTGGGATGGGCAACAGCAAGGGGTACAGTGTGCCTTGACTCACGGTTTGACTGATCAGAATTTAGACTCATGCTATGAACCCTGTTACAGATCAACCTTTTGCTTTCTGAAAACTGCTGTTCAAAAGACACCTTGTCTCATTTTGTTCTCACCAGGGAGTCTCTCACCCCCCTTTCTGCAAGCCTGTGGGATGCTGAAGGGTCCCTGTTATGCTGGTGAGGTTTTATCAAGCCCTGTTAGGGTTTCCTCTTCTCACAATGGGAGATGTGACAGCGAGGACCTGGTGATTTCAAGGGCTGGTCTTTTCCTTTCCATGGCAGTGAAAGGGGCACTATATATAGCTAGGTCTTCCCACCTGCAGTTTGAGAAACTCCTGTTGCTATTCAAGCTGACCAGTTAGCACATTAACAAAGTAGCAGTGAGGATCCTAGGGCAGCTGGTCGGACATGATGAACCTTTCATGCCTAAAAGGTCTTGAGAGCATTGCCTTAGTGATTTGGTCAGGCTCTGCAATGATCAGCTCCACCTTCTTGTGGCAGAGTGTGGGTTGAAACATGCATCTCCTTGCATGTTCTCGTCTACAGGACGCTGATAAATGGTGGCTAGCAGCACTGACCCAGGATAGGACTAGACAGTGCTTGCAGAGGAGGATAGTCTGATTCTGTAGCAGTGTCAGGCCTCTGGCACAGCTCCTGCCCAGTCATGGTGAATGAGGTGAGCAGCTTTTATACCAGTTCCAGCACTGGACCCAGCTCCTCCCCCAGGCTTTCATTCATACACCTCTATGCTCAGCAGACATGGATGCTGAAGCTGGAGACTCTGGTGAGATGTTACCACAGCTCATGGCACGAAGCCTGGCTAAAAGCATAAGCTTCCTCACCATGGAGCTCCGAGGTGCTGCTGTGAAGGAAAGGTTCGTTTAACCATTAGGTGTTTACAAGGGCTGGCAAGATTTCCTGAGGGGCTGGAGATGGCTGCTGTCCAGTGTGCCAGCGATTGAGCTTAGTGAAGTTTCAGAGGGATACTGCCCTGGCCCCAGAGCCCAATTTGCAAGTCAGACAGTTGAAGAGAGTAAAATACATTTATATAGTCTTGGGTGGAAGATCTCTGGGGAGCACTGGAGTTGGATTATCCTGGAATGGTCAAAAGACGTAGGTGTGAAGAAGAGTGTAGGAAATGTGCAAGATGCAGATAACCTTTGCTTATTCCCAGCATGGAGTTATGCTGAGATACTTTTTGCTGCCTAAGCCCTTCTATCTCCCCTTTCCTTCTTTCATTCCCAAATAACAGGCTCTAGAGGCATCTCACTCCTTCACGTCAGAGCCAGAATCTGAATTAATAATGTTCTAAGAAAATATAGTCCAACAGACTTTAAATCAAGGAGAACAGCATGTTAAAGAGTTTGAAGAAAACACATTACTTTTGTGCAGTTTTAGGGATGATGCAGTTTTAGGAAATAACTCTAACAGCAATTGATCGATGGTGACAAATTCTTTCAGAAAAAGCTTGCTCAGGGAATGCTTCTCTTTATCACTAGACTCTCTACATGAGTTGTCCATGACCAGATTAATGTGTCCTAGTGAAGATGTCAACACAATTTGTGATCCTGAGCCTCCATGTCACCCAAACTGACAAGTCATTTGAATGTATGTGCTGAAATTCATGTTACTTTTTGGATGCTGCACCCTTTGCAAGTATCTGGGCCTGGGTTCGAGAGAACCATTTTCAGAGCCAGACAGATGTATCTCACTAAGTGCAGAGCACCTTTGAGGATGGATCAAGGACACAACTCTCTTAGCCTTGACACGAGGTCTGCCTGTGGAGACCTATGGCAAAAAAAAAAGAACACTCCCTGTGTTTGTTTATGCTACCTGACCCTTGGAAGCTATTGCTACAGGACCTCCTTCTCAGCTGTAACAGTGAGGGACAGCGGACAGGGAGCCCTAAGACTTCGGTCACGAAGGGCCCAACTTCCTATATGTCTAGACTGCAATTGCACATGTACAGCATGAGACTCGGCTAACTGAACTGTGAGCAGAGAGGCTCCAGCAGAGATCTCCAGGGAGCAAACTCCACCCTTCAACTGTCTCAGATTCTGGCCATTGGGGTCACAAGCTGCATGCTGTGTGTCTGCCTAGAAGCTTCTATTTACTCAGTAGCTACACTCTGGCTCAACAGGGAGGAAAGAAGAGAAGTTAATTTATTACTGCAAATGACTTTGAAGTAATTAATTGATCTTGTCAAATGCAAGGGATAATTCCACAGCTACATAATCCCAGCAGAAAGACACATCTTGCCTCCTGACAAGGCTTCTTTGATAGAGCTATTTCACTAACACAGGCTGAAGTCAGGAAGGGGACATTTTATTTAATGATTCACACTAATTAACTTGGGGCAAGCAAGCACCCTCTCTGCCCTGCAACACAGTGGTAAGTAACCAAGCCTTTCATGCAAGGCCCATTTCCTCAGGGCTTGCCTGCTTGCAGAGGTGACACTGAGAGATGTTATGCGAGAGCCACTTAAAAACTAGGCTGCTTTTTGCAGATTTTTGGAGCTCAGAATCCCTGATCCAGTGTTTGGGCCAAGCCCTAGGAGTTTGTCTCACTGCCTGGATGGTCTTCTGGCGGGACTGTCTCTGCTGGCTGCAGAGAGCTCCTAGTATGATGGTCCTGGCAGTTACTGGGTCCCAAGGGCCTGTGACAATTCTCACAGTAAATAAGCCTCTACAACATAGTGTCACTGAGGGGAACGAAGGGCTCACCTTGACGATGTGTTTTCCCACAACAAAAGCAAAATCATGAAATGACCCAAAGCCAAGATGTGATGCTCCTAAACTCTGTTTCCCCAACACCACTAGACTCCATCATTTCCACAGATATCTCATATATGTGGCCAAATGTTTTGAGCAATTGCTCCTGATTTCAGCGGAGGTCTGTACCACCTCCAGGGCTTTGTGAGGAGGAGCAAAGCTAGACCATGTCTGCAAGACCCATTCAGGAACATCCATAATGGAGGTCTACCCCTATGAGTAAGATCCTAGCAGGACTCTGGACTGACAGCAGAGCCCTGGCAACACTGGGGTAATTCACAGTCCTCTACCTTTGCCACTCCCCTGGGGAAACTGAATCATTGCTGAGGTCCGTGTGGTTTCTGCAGGCTGTGGGACAGATGGGGTCAGCCCAGTTCCCCATCCTGCCTGAGGCCACATGCTTGTGCCTTGAAGGAAAGAAAGGTCCTTTGTCACCACCAAGTTTGAGCATCCATCTGGGGAACTTGTAATGATAAAACTGACCTGAAAGTGAGAAGGTTTTTGACCATTGCAGGGTGAGGGAGTAGGGGGTAGAGAGGGAGTGGAGGGAAGGAAGAAGATGCCCTTGATTTGGGGTAAAAAGGTCAGATCTCTTCTCATTCCCCTGGCTCTTGTAGACCTAGTGCTGCCCAATTGTCTTCATTTTAAAAATCACATTTTGACTGCTTGTCACTCAGCCCTGGTCTACCTGTTTACCAGATCTTGCTGTGTGTCTACCACACGGTGAATTTTCTGGAAGGAAAATTTTGACTTAAATGAAATGGGAGGAAACATAATTCTTTCCTTCTTGTTGCAAACAGAACCCCTGTGTCATAAATAGAACTTGAAACACAGGGATGATTGCCTTTTAATTGGCCCACATTTGTTTATGGTGAGAAAATATTAACTAATCCATCTGATAAGATGAGACTGAAGTCAGCAACAAACTTATCCGAAAACTTGTTTGCTGTCTTCATGCTCTGTCCTGGGCACATTCATTCGTTGGTGCTGAGTCCTCGCACCCAGGCACTCAAACTCAACCAAAGTATCTGCAATTCTTTGTGGCTTCTTGTGCAAATGTCAGTTTTGTCTTTCAGCTTAGCTTTCATGCCTGTCTGGGGAAATCAGAATCCCTTTAGTCTCCTGTGGGTCTGGGACAGTGATTCATCAATACTCCTGGAGCTTGAATCCAGCATAGAAATGGCAAGGAGTTTCACAGTGTTATATTCGAAGCAGGTTTGGATGGAGCATGAGGCAGCCAAATACTAAATAAAGAAGATAAGGAGAGACGTTGAACAGCTGCCCAGGCATGGCAAGAAATAGTGACTGTGCCATTAATTGCTGTATCATAATGCAATTGCAGAAGGGAGCCTAAATAAAGTGGCTGAGGCAACCTTCTGTCTGGCAAATCTTGGCTTCCAAGTGCTTGATCTGGCAACTTCAGTAACACTCCTTAGCTGTGGATTTGGGGGTCTTCATCCAGCAGCTGCTAAGGACCTGCCCACATCTTGGCATTGCTGCTCAGTGCAAAGGAGAGCAAAGTCACTTCTCTGCCTCACTAGGGGTCCCACCACCCTCTGAGGGTTGCAGGAAAGTCTCCTTCAGCTTTGATTGTGCTGAGTCTGATGGATCTTTTTGCCAAAGGAGGGTCCACTTCAGAAGGCGACAAAGTCGCTCCCGGCAGAGCATTATGCTCTAGAAGGTGAAGGTGTTTGGGAACAATGAGGTTCTGGTGCAGCAGAATACTCAGTATCATCTATTCACCATCTGTGAAATGGTTAAGGGAGCTCTTGGTAGCTGCTGGGGCCTGAAGGCTTTGTGGAGAGTTTTTAATACTTACAGATATCAAAGAACAGGTCAACTGTAAAGCACCATTCATGTTATCCATAATAGCGTTGCAAAGCTGAACTCAGCTCACAGCAAAAAGTAATGAGGTGTAATTCTCTGCTTCATCAGGTGACATTATGAAGGAGTCAGCTGCTCCCAAGTGCTCTGGATTAGCCATGGAAAGTACACTCTCTTCCCTCATTGTCACCCAAGCACGTTGAGAAAGGTGGCCTCAGCCTTCAGCAGGAAGGTTCAGGTCAGTGCTGAACACTTTCCAGGAAAGATGACGGGCTTGTGCCATGAGCCCAGCTAGTATTAGAGGATGAAGAAGGAAAGTCAGTGCATTTGAACTGGCTCACTTCTTCACTTCTTGGCATCCCACAACAGTCCAGACCGTTGCCCTCCAGATTGCCCGAGAGATTAGAAACTTGCCTAAATCTTCCAGTCCTTCTGAAGCAGCAGCTACGCTCACTGTAATCCAATCTCACAATAAGTAAAGTCAGAAGTTTATTTTCTTAAAGTTAACTGCCATTGGCAGATATATTAAAATCTTTAATTGGTGAAAACTGCATGAATAATGATTTTCATCTTACATGGGTGACTGTGTTTGCTTTGAACTAAAGCATCCAAATATGCATTTGCAGTCACTGTCTTCAAAGGCAAAAACATTTCATGCCACAGGGTTTTATCCAGTGCAACCACCGCAATATTTCACAATATCACTGTGTCAGCACTAAAAAAAAAAGTGCTTAGATCCCTTTTTGAGATTTATTGCATTTCATAGGTGAATAGATTTTTGATTAGAGAAACACTCTGCTATTTCTTTCAAAAGTGCTTTGCCGAGTTCTGCGATAATGCAAAGGCTGAACTCCATTTAATTATTAAGACCTTTAAGTCCACATAGAACAAACTGCCTTGCTGCCTCCATGGTACAATTAGGTCAGCATAATCTAAAGCCTGAACCACCCCTTGAGGTGTCTAGCTGGGGCAGTGACTGTGCAGGCTGTGGTGCAGTATTAAATCAGTGCTCTGAAGTGCTGGTAGGGTCAATATTTCTAAATGCCGGAGTCTGCCATGTGCTTCTGAGAACTTGTGTCCTGTGTTTCCCCGGGACTTATGCAACTTTGTTTGCAGTAGCAAATGAAATCTATGTCAGGAGGTTACCTTTCAAATCTGAAACCCTTGTAAGAAGTGAGGGCAGTTTGGGAAATGCCCTACATAGTAGCTCCTGCAGGCATGTACTTTATAACAGAGACTTAAGGAGGGGAAAATCAAGACAAAAACGTTAGAGCAATTGGAGTTAGGCTGCCAGCCTGGACGTGGCTCCTCTTTGCCTTCTCAAGGGCTGAGGAAGAGTATACAGAGCTGGGAATGGCTATATTCTAGCTGGGCTGCTGGGAATGGATGGAGGAGATGACTTGGTGTACTACTACTTTCTGGAACTAGAAACAGAGCCTAATTTATGTTGTCCATAGCTGCAGTTGGCTTTTGTGGAGAACAGCCAGGCTGGCCTTGTCACTGCTGGATGCTGTCTTTCATGGGGCTACTCTGCTTCCTCAGCTGCCCAGATCTGTCTCACAGCCTTGTTTTAGAACCCTGAAGGAACAGGGGTGCCAAACTCCTCTTGAAGTCAGGACCAGTATGCACCAGGACTGCGGTGCCTCTGGGCCTTTATCCTGCACGCCTACCACAATGGTTCTCTCTACTGACCACAGCACAGATGCACCACACACAGCTCTGCCCCTGGCCTGGAGATGGGAGAGCTGAGCACTGCAGACAGGACAGGCCACACTTGCTGGTGCTACCTCCATGGTCCTTCCCCGCCTTCTCCCCTGGACCAGTTCTCCTCCTCCAGGCCTGGAGACTGGATTATGGGAACACGCCTGACCTGCTCTGGCAACAAGAATGGGATGAACCATCCCATCCCACAGGTCTGTGCCTGGTATCTAATCGCTGTTAGTTAAATGCCTGGTTGCCAGGGTGACAGGCGCTCTTGAAACAAATCAAACGGCAAGCCAAACAGGAGCAATTCACCTACCTACCAATAGACATGTGCAGCATAAGCCACCTAGATTGGCATCACTGCAGGGTCCCCTGTCCCTAGAGAGAAAGAATCATGCCCAGGGCTCCAGACTCCTGTCTGTTTCAGATAACTGTGTTGGATGCAGTGATGGGTTCCTTGTAGGTATCCTCTTCCCTTGACTCTAAAGGGATGCTTGGTGACTTGTCCAGAATCAATGACCTTAGGGAGCACCACATGGAGTTGCTGAAGCTATGCCCTGGCCATCCTCCTGGCAGTTCCCTGAGGGAAACGGATCTGCGCACCCGCATGCCCACCACTCTTCCTGCTCCTGGCAGCTGCACTGCACTCAGGGCAAAGACACCAGTCGGTGTCCCAGATGCAGCCTGCTCTGCTGGAGACAGTCCCAGCAAGAGAAATCCTGCCCGACCCATAACGTGGCTCATGGAGAGCCCTTGGCTGAAGTAATTGTGTTTGCACAAACCAATCCTCAACAGTTTAAAGGAGACAAAATCAGCAGGAGCATACTGAAATGCAGCCACAGGCTCCGCCACGGAGCAGCTGCTGGGATCTGGCACAGAGGAGGAGCGGCAGAAGCTAGGCTCAGTTCTGCCAGATGCCCTGGGACAGTGAATGGTCCTTTCTGCACTGGTGCAGCATTGCTGGCTACGACAAGGCTTTCCACGGCAGCTCTTTGCACTGCTCCCAGATACCTTCTGAGGGAGAATGGCTGAAAGAGGTATCACGTATTTCTCTCCACAGTTCGGGCTCAGAAATGGTAGCAAAGTCTCCAGTAGGCTTCCTCACAGAAAGCACCCAAATTTCCCCCTCTGTCAGGGCATTTGGAAAGGGATTGCTTTGCTGTCCCTTGTGTTCATAACCCTTCAATCTGAAGCAAAGGAAGACAGGGAAAGACACAATCACTCGAGGAGAGACAGCGCAGTGAGCAAATGAGCCGCAGACCAGCCTAGAGGAGTCTGGATGTGAAAAACAGGCAACAGCTGGAAGCTGTGAAAACTCTTGCCATCATTTCACACACCATCTGCTGCTGAGAGTTTGGATACTGTGCTGGTGTGTAATCAACTCAGGGGCCTCATTCTGGCCAAGGACTGTGATGTTCACATGTTGGGGGAAGATGCAGTAAGGTTACATGTGACTAACCATGGTGGATGGCCACATGCAAATCACAGCTGCAGGCCCAAAGGGACGGCTGGACTGAGCTGGATTTGGCTGGACTGGACTGAAGAGGGGCTTACAGTATTCTCTATGTGAGAAGGTCCTGTGGGTCTGCTCTCTGATGGATGCTGCAACCACAAAAGCTAAAGGCTCCTGTGGGACTTCCATGAGCAGATGTGAAGAAGGCCTTTAGGAACTGTTCCAGTTTCTGTACATTCACACATTCCCACTCGTGCCAAAGGGCAGACAATTAGCAAAGCAATATTAATTTTGCAGAGAGGCCCCTAATGTGGCCTGTCTCCCCTTTGCCCTAGGCAGCGAGCAGTGTCTCTGCACTGATTAAGTGTAAGAATGCTCTCCACAGGCACCTTTCGGGAAAACCATTTCAATTAGCAGCTAAGATGAATTGCACAGGAAATATAGCGTGGTTATTTCCAGATATTTACAATGAATCACCTTATTGTAGGAAGAGGGAATGCTGCACTGTGCTGAAGGGGCTTTGGATCACAATTATGCTCCTGTGATACTGTTAAGTGTAAAGGAGTTTGCTTGATGGCTTGGTGATTAGTTTTTGCAGGATGAATATTTTCCTGGGAAAATAATGGAAACTGTAAAAAGGAAGGAACATGGGGAGGCAATATATCAGGTCTTGCCAGCTATAGGCAGCTTTAGCACCTAATCCACACTTCTAGGTGTTTCCGGTACCCAGTGGATGGACAGAGGTCCACTCTGCCCCCTCTTGATTGCCTGGATGGGGAGGGAGGGATGAGTCCCTTTCCCTCCAGCGGAGGCAGCAGTGACTGTCCTTATTTCCTGGCATAAAGGTCTATAGGCTCCTGAAACACCTCTGGGCCCTGTGGGCCAAGACCAGAGCTCTGTTTTGTGCTGCGTTCCATGGGAATTTATATTTGCTACGCTCTGCTGTTCATTGGATGCCAGGAACCACAGGCGGCTGAAGTGGTGATGGCTTCTGGGGGAAACCCCACTCAAAGTGGTGTCCTGTTTCCAGGGCTCGATTTTCCTTCTCACCCGAGAATGCTCCTGGAGTGTCTGGGAATGGTAAAATCCAGTTTCCCAGCGCTCTGAGGGGTGTTCATACTGTATCGTGCTAGAAGTTCGGGGTCTGTGTGCATGTATTTGCAGGATGTTCTTCACTTGCTAACCTCCTCTTAGTGAGGATAGGAACTTGTTATTGCCATATCTTTCGGTTCATGATTCAGGATCAGGAGGAAGACCTTCTGGCTCTGGGTGTCCCTCAAAGTTGGGTGAGGGTCATGCCTTCATGGTCACTGCTACAGGCAGTCTCTCCTGGCTGTAGTTGCCAGCCCTACCACTTTGGCTCACCTTTCCTTGCGCACCTCCTGCTAGTTCTTCTTCCAAACTGCATCTCATTAGCCCAGGCTCCAAGGCACCCATTGCTTCTTTCCAGAAATGAAGATGCAGCCCTCAATTTTTTTTTTCATACAGGTCTGGCATGCTGAGGTGGGGAAGGCACGCAGGTGGGAGACAGAGGTGGGCAGAGTGGGTCACTCAGACTTGTCCTCAGGGAGCTTGTGCAAGACTGCCAGATGGCAAGGTTGTTTGGGGTTTTTTTGTTTCAGGTCCAGACATGTATTCAGGTTCCTGGAGAGCTCCTGGAGACCTGGGCATGTTTCCCTATGAGCTGGGTGTGACACTGTTCAGCTCCTGAAGCTCTTTGTATTCCAGTCACTAAAAGCTGAATCATTCCTTGAGCCTGGGGTGGGAAGATGCACACAGAGTTGTAGTGAGATTTTACAGTACCATGTTCCTTCAACACCTGAACACTCATAGTCAGCTGTGCCCCCAGCATCCCTTGCTTAAATTGCACCTTGGAGGTGCAGTCCCCTGCCTTGGGTGCAGCAGGCAGTGAGGCTGGGTCTCACTGCCCACATCTGTCATTTGGTTCTTTGTCTGCCGTGCTCAGCTCTGGCTCTGTCAGTGGGAGCAGAGTGTGCGTGGCAGGGGTGTGTCTGCCAAGTAGAGAGGCTGCGCTTGCTCCAAGACGTCTCAGGCTCCCAGGAATGCCCCATGGGTCTGGGACAGCAGTGGGCACACTGAGGAGTGGGAGAGGCCCTGGATGCCTCTCCGCATGGTAGTGGTGCAGACGTGTTGCTCTGGGGGCTTTGGTGGGTGATGCAGAGGGAAGGTTGTGTCACTGCAGCATCTGGAAGAAGCAGAGCTGCCTATCCTGCACCTGCACAAAATCTGTCATGCTAGGTTTGCCCCCTCCATGTTTGATGTGGACGGTGGGAAGACTCAGGGCGCACAGGCCTGTGCCGAACAGATTTGCAGTTAGGTCATCCATACTCCTCCCGCAGCTTTAGACAGCTTGGTGGAAAGTTCAGGTAAGAACAGTGGGACTGTCTGGTGGACACCTTTGTGTGCTGGCCTGGGAACACCTGAAGTGACCACAGAGAGCACTGGGATCTTGGAGTTGTAGCTCAGGGGACTGGCAGGCTCAGCTCTCAGCCTTGCACTTTCCCACAGCCTCGCTCTCCCAGGCAGCTCACGAAACTTCTCTCAGATCCAATTGCTGTGCTCCACCTTTTATTATAATTGATTCTGCATCGCCATAGGAACCCACTCCAGCGCGAGTGAGGAGCAGCTGCCTTCCCTGCGTGCTCTCCAGGAGAGGCGGCTGCTCCTTCCCACGAGATGGCAAGCGGTGGAGCTGGAAGCAGCTAAGTGGCTGGGCCCCCCGGCCCATGCCAGCAGGTACTGTCCATGATCCCATCTCCTTGCAGGTGCTCATGCTGTGGGGAGGACAGGGGATTGCAGGAATTGGGAATGCAATGAGGGGAGTTCCCTCTGCACTCAATTTTCAGGCCCCCCCCACTCCCCCACTACTTGCAATGCTGGGCTCAGGAGATGGGGCCGTCTCTCTAGTTTGGTGGTGGGAGCCCCGTATATCTTCTGATGGGAGTTCTCAAGTCTGGCCTTAGAGAGTAGAACCCTAGGTTTTGGGGTGGGACAGGGAGAAGTCAACTTTCCTGGGGGGTTAACAGCTGGGTGGGTGCCTTGGTTTAATAGTGGTGGCATTTCTATGTGTGCCAGGATGGCAGAGCAGAGGAAGCATGTGTAGGGTGTGGTGCAGAACCTTGCACTTGACAGAACTTCTTGCACCCATGAGGGGGACCAGGGATCACAAAGCCCAGGCTTTGGAACAAGCATCTCTGCTTAGCTCTGGAAGGGGTGAAGCTCCTCCTTGGCTGAAGGGTCACCCTCTCTACTGACATCAAAGGCTTGACTAGCCCAAGAGACCAGGACATGCCATCAGAGACCTGGAAAATAGGCAGCGGAAGGGACAGGGCTAGGTGAGTGGAGCACTGCAACCAGTGCTGTGCCAGTGGGGCTGACTCTGGGTATAGCTAGGTGTCAGTCTGAGACGCAAGCAGCAATGGGACAAGATGTGTGATGATGGTGCAGCCAAAGACCCTGGAGCCCCTGCGCTATCCCTGCTCCTTCTGGGGGCCAGGAGCATTTTGGAGTCAGTTGTTACTTCGTTCCTGCCCTGGCCTGGTCAGCTCAGTTCTCCTGTCCATGTCCTGGCCTTGCTCGTTTTCCTCTGCTGTTGGCTTGGCTGCAGTCCTGCTCAGTAGAGCCATCTTGCTGGGGGAGCTCCTCTGAAGTATCTGCATGAGATGATTGGAGAAGCAGTGGTATTCTGGTCTCCCCAATAACCCCAGGCTTGTTTAACACAAGACTGGCCAAGTTCTTAAGTCAGGGTTTGGGGCACGGACGTAGCAGAGGAATTAATCTGGTCTGGCGTTCCTGGGCCCTCCTTGCTCTGAAAAGAATTCAACACCCAGTGGGCAGAAATTCCATGCCTGGTGTCGTACTGCCTCCCAGGCTGAGCTGACTGTAGACAGATGCCCTTCTGCCTGGTTCCTTATGTTGGGGGCATGTTGGTCTCTCCCAGCCCCTGTCCTGTTGTCTACCTGCGTACCAGGCTTGGTAGAGGAGTGGGTGATGAGGAAGGAGCGCTTACCCTCAGCCCTCCCTGCCTGTGTAGCCATGGGACATGAGTCCTGTCCCTTGTGGTGGAAGGTGCTTGTGAGAGGTGTTGAGACCAGGCTTTAGAGAAGATGGTAACTGGTCCCCTGCTACACTAAGAGGATCCTACTGGGACTTGAGGGTCTTCCCTGGGCATCTGAAGACAAACTGTCTCCAGACTTCTCTGTTATTGGCTTGTGCTCAGGGTGAACAGACCTTCCCAGAGAGACTCCATGACGAAGTGCTCTGCTGGAGCACAGGCTGGCTCTCAATCTGCACCTCTTTTCTCTTTTCTAAGCTGGGCTCTTTAGCTTTGTATGGCGTAATCTGCACAAACGGCTGTGTGAAATGCTGCCTGGATGCAATGAAGTGTTTGGAAAGGAGTTAAGAGAGGTGGTAACTCTTCTTACCTCCACCCTTGAGCAGGCTATGGATCTCTCCAGTCGTCTCTGGAAGTGCAGGCCCTGGCATGACTGTGGCTGTGTTTATGCTGGCAGCTGCACAGTAAGCCAGTGGGATTTGTTCATTTGAATCAGCAGCAATATTTACTGGAAAAAGCAATATAAATTCTGCAAAGATTTCAACTGCTTTGTGAGCCCTATTCCAACTTCATTTAGTGGTGCCGGGCACAGAAGTGTGCTTCCCAGAACATGTCCAGTTGTCTCCTTCCCAGCAGGAGTGAGTGGAAAAGCATCAGACAGACAGACCCCTTAGTCTGAGAATGCAGAAGTGGAAAGCCCCCAGTGAGTTCTGTACCCCTGCTGCACTTGCAGGTAAGGTCTTTTCTTATATCTAAGGCGCTTTCTCAGGCCCTGGAAATTCTTCTGCTTAAGTAAAAACTTGTTTGCCTGCAACCTCACAGAGGGGGTGTTTGCTTTCACCTGGTGATCACATTTGCTCTCTGGTTGCAACAGGAGGCTGCACACTGCGTGCAGTGACAGAATTGAATATTAACAAGGGGGAGCACATGGAGCCAGGTCCTGTGAGACCCTGACTCCCATGGAGCAGCAGATGTTCTCGCAGCTCTTGGCAGGGTCCTGAAGAGCGGCTCTGTGTATACCACACAGCCTTTTTTTTTTTGTTTTTTTTTTAACTGTATTTGTTAGACATCCCCAGGACCTTAGATGCATCTATCTTTTAGATTTTTCTCCAAGATGTCTCAAATAGATATGCACAGGGAGCAACACTGGGTTTGTGCCTTTCAAAGCAAGGTTATTTTAGTCTGATCATAATGAATTTGCTCCAGTTCTTATTCTGTGTGCAGCTATTTTGTTCTGGTCTTGGTGAAAGTTTCTTTTGAATTTAAGGATTTTAGCCCCTGCTAGCTCTTCTCCATCAAAACTGGCTCCACTCTCTCCTTTTACATCATTTGTTGTTGTTATATAATTGTAAGTATCTATTTTGGTTACAAGATAGTACTAAATATATTTAAAAGTGTGTAAACTAGGTAACTCCATCGTTATTGGACTGCATCAGTCACACAGCACAATTAAACCTTGCTTCGCTGTGACTGCTATCCTAGGATAGTGTTCATCTCCTAGTTTCATTCTTTGCATGAGCCAACCTTTCTGGTGCAATTCTATTTTGCTGTGTCAAATACTGGGCTTTGTAAATTCCTGCTACTGAAATGCGCAGTTTTCCGTGTGAGGTTCAGTTTCCTTTAATGGCAATCAATCACACTCTTGCAAAGCTGTCTTAACCGTCAAGCACCCTGAGATAAAATTGCCAATGATTAGGTCAGCTGCCTTATCATTTGGGTTCTGGATCCAGAGCTGGGCTCCTCTTTCACTGACCCCTGTACATCAGCTGCAGAGAGAATGGATTGTCCACTAAAGCAGAGCTAAGCACAACTACACCAAAGCTCACAGCTTCACCTACTATTTGAAGGGGGGAGAGATTTTTGAGCAAGGTTATGACACTGTAAATTGAGAGCAAGCAATATCTGAAATGTTAGCATCAAGAAATTGCTGCTTGGTGACAAGAAGAAGGCTGTTTCTCCAGCTGCCTTGGATCCTTCTTGTGCTTTATGATCTAGTGCTTGTCTCTGGGTCTTGACTTCTGGTCAAAAAACTGCAAGAACTTGAAGGATGGAATAAGCTGGTGCTAGCAGAAGTGGCTGGGTGCAGTCCAAAGAGCAGGCTGAGTCATGCCGGTGCTGTGCAGCCCCATCCTTGCTGAGAGTCCATAACTTCTGATTCCTGCCCACTCATGGGCTCATACTCTCAGCTTGGACGTATCTGCAGTGGGGAGGGTAAGCTCTTCTTACCAGATGTCATCCTGCATTGGTTAACATTGGTCTATACTTATTTTTAAATGAATGTCTCATTAGATATTTGTCATTCTTCAATTAACTTTTAATTCATGTTTCATACTGACCACATTCTCCCCAGTGTTGCTAAATTGTTGACAGGGATCCTCTTCCTTTGCAACTGAGATCTCTCCCTATTAAGCAATTTCCTTGCTCATGGATGTGTTCTTTTCAGTTACTAAGGGAACATGAATCTTAATAAAACTCAATCAAATAGACCTTAAATAACAGCTGCATTCATTTAACTGTCTTATCAGCATTTTTTACTCTGCAGAAAATTCCCTAGAAATTAAGATCTGATTCTTCACACAGCAATAAAAAAGCAATACATCTCAAATGTGAAGGAAATCCTTTATCACGAATACAGGACTGTTATTTAGCAGAAAAATTTGTATTTTGTCCTAATGTCTCTGTTCCTCCTGGCACTTCTTTAAACGTGAGTTACAGGTCATCTGGGCACCTCCAGGTAAATGATTTGTGTTTGGGCCCTATGCATTGCAGCAGGGCCTGCTCTGAACATTGCTGTCACCAAGAGCCATGAAGGATTTCTTTTCTACCCAGATGTTTCGGTGGGGAGCGTGACATCTCCCTTGCAGTCTCTAGTGGAGAGTTGTGGCTGGGGAAGGGAGCTTGGCTAGAGTTTCTCTGCTTTAGCAATTTCCAGCTGCTGGGGAAACTCGAGCGTTTTTCCTTGCAATGACAGGTCGCTGGTGCTCTTCCTGGTGTTTGTGCAACATATAACATAGGTAGTCCTCATGCAGGGTTAGACTCCCAGGTCCTGTTTCTGTGCAGTTACGAAGGAATAGGCTAGAACGGTGCCCAGCTGTCCCAGCAGCAAGCTGAGATATGTGAGTAGTGCATGGAAAGAGCCTTCTCTGCAGGGACTATTGCAAGCTTTGACTCTGTACAGTATACTCTCTGGGAGGAGATCAGTAGCAGGGAGTGGAGGAGCCTCTGATAAGGATCCTGGTCATTTCACGTCCATTTGACTCCTGAGCTCTTCTCACCAGGGACTGAAACCTGAGAACTGCAGTCAAAAAATTCTGATGGTATCAAAAAAGCCCTGGGCTATGTGTGAATATTTTGGACAGTGTTCTTGAGTGTTTGTCATGGATCAGCTGGTTCTCACTTCTGTGTACATGTTAGCTGGGAACTTGATTGCGCTGTGCAAAGTTAAATGGCAAAAACTGCATGAACATTCCTGGCTCCTGGTCCTTCAGGCTGGGATCTTTGGAGACCTCTGAAAGATTCTTAGAACTGATCTCCAGCACTAACTCTTGCTGTAACTTACACTTCTCTTGACTTCTTTGGCTGAATTATTCCTAACCTAGATGGTCTGAGCCAAGGTATCCCTAGGTGTCTCTTGTCCATCCAAGAAATAGCCCTGCCATGTCTGGCCCAGGCACCCAGCAAGAATGAGATACTGAGATGATAGTTCTCCAGCTAGAGCTAGTCCCTTCACGCTTAGCCTGTGCATTTCCATAGCAACCCTTCAGGGACAGCCATTTTCCAAGCAGCAAGCTGTGCAATCCACTGCTTTCCACTTGTCACTTGGTGCCAGGAAAAGCTCCCTGCTCCAGGCCAGAGCTGAGGACTGTGAGGTCAATGTCCCCTGCCTGAGGATGCCTGTCTGAGATCCCCACTTCAGTGCAGGATGAGGCAGCGCCTGTGCAAGCAGTAGTGATGCTCCAGGCTTGCCTTGCTTCAGGTCAGGAGATGATGCAGGTACAAAGCAGTAGACCTCTTCCCAGACCCCATCTTCCAGCATCCAGGAGCTACTAAGTGTTTATTCTCAGGGGGGTCTACAGCTTGCCTCGTGTCCAGAAAACAGGAATTCATTAAGATGATATTTCATCTGGCTTCTGCAGGGAAAATGTGGCTGTTCAGACACTGAATTCAATGAGTCTGAGCTTGTGGAGGAAGCAAAGTCCTGCCTGTGTGAGTGGCTCCAGCTCTCCTTGCTCCAGACAGCTTTCTAAGGAATACAACTTCTCTGGGGCCAATGCTGTATCCCCCATGCCTTGCTGAGCTCAGAGTGGCAGGGAAGAGACACCAAAATGAGCCATGACCACCTCTCCAAGTACAGAGGCGTGCAGAGCAGACAAAGCAGTACCCAGGCAATGGCAATGCTCTCAGACCTCAGGAAATTCCTGAGGGCTTCCACATCACAGGAAACACTGCAAGGAGACAGGAGGCTGTGGAGAGTTTTATCCCCTTAACCATCAGCACTGTGTGTGTCCCCAAAGAGCTCTGTGGAGAGGAACAGGGTGCTCTGCCCTGTGACCCTGGCTATGATCCTCCTTGAGCAGAAAGCTAACACAGGAGATGGAGTCCTTCCATGGACAGGGCCACACTCAGTCATCACCTGCTCCTTTGCTGTCCTCATGCATGAGGACCAGCTTTCCATGGGCATGGCATCCGTCTGAGCCAAATAACCTAGAAAGCAGGTCTCTGCAAGGCCCCAGCGATACATCATGCTCCCCAAGCTGTCTCTATCCTGTAGGCCACTTCCATTTCCAGGCCACTGAGCCCATTGTCCTCTTTACCGCCAGCTGCAGGCAGAGATGGAGGACAGCTGGCTCCCCTGACCCACAGCCACACTTCTTGCACCCTGAGATGCTGGCTCCCAGGTATACTGAGGCCCTGGTGTCTGTGCAAATCTCACTGCCCTTGCCATGTGCAAGGAAGTTAGCACTTTAAGACACCAAGCCTTGGACTAGGCCATTCTCTGGGCTGATGCCAGCTGGAAAAGGGATACCCAAGTGCTCCCTGCTGAGGTGGAAGCTTCTCCAGCTCACTTCACTCATCTCTACCTTCCTGAGGTGGAATCTGTGTCATGGTAATGAGTGATGGAGAGCTGGAGGGCTGGCAATGTGGGACTGAGGGAGCCTTCTTTGACACACTGTCAGGGCAACAGAGGTCAGGGAAGGCAGGAACTGCTGGACAAATTCAATAATTACTATTCTTATTCATTAAGGGGATGATGATAAATATGTCACACAACCTGGCAGAGAAAGTGTGAGGAGTGCTCCCCTCCAGCCATGACTCTGCTTGGCTGAGCATTGCAGCAGCCACAGTCTTTCTACACAGAGCTTCCAGGAGATGGCTGTGTCCTGGAGCTGCCTCAGTGCCCAGCTACAGGGACCCTTCCACACCATTTCCCTAAATCAGAGGTTATGTCTCTGTTTCACAGGAGCTCTGCCTGCAAGCACCACAGGCCAGAATCTGTTTGCCTGAGCCATTTCTGCCTTTGCCGGCATAGTTCTTCCTGTAGACTCTGGTGGTGGTACCAACAGCCATGGTCTCGAGATCTGGAGCACCAGGGCAAACATTCAGGTTTTTTGCTAACAAATCTTGCTTTGCCCTTTTCAGGCTCTGAGCAAGGGCAGAGAGAAGGGCGAGAACATTCTCATACAGGGAGTAAAGTGCCCCTGGTCTCCTAAATGCAATCTATGCCAGACTGAAAGATGCAGTGTATGAGGATCAGCCTCCATTCCATTGCTAGCACCACTCTGATCACTTCTGCTTGTATAAGGGGAGGTTGCAGGTTTGTGATAGACCAACTGCTTTTGGGTGGCCTCTTTGCTGCCATCTCTCCTTCCACTCACACTGGCATTTGTGCTCCTTGGAAATAGGAATAGCTTGTTTATATGTAGATCGTAGGGCACTAGGTTGCTGTCTGGCAATGGACAACATATAGCATCTGGCAATGGGCAGCATCCAGCCCATGGGAGTCAGGAAAGCAGATGAGGAACATGTCCGTCTTTCTCACCTTACTGCTGCTCTCACCTTTTACTGAGCTGTTTTTGTGATCTGAAATTATTTTTAAAACCCGCAAACACTGTTTCTCTGTGTGTCCCAGGAGCTGCAGCAAAACAAAAGTCAGCAGGTCCTCGGCATGAGTCAGAGCTGTGCTGGACATGCTGTGTTTATATCTGAGTGCGTTGGCCTTGAGAAAGGGATATGCCTTTTCCTTTATCCGTGTTCCCAATCAGTATTGCTGCCTGGAAAGGCAGTGAGGATAGGTCAATGCAGGCCTTTAGTTGTTCCTGATATCAGCCAGTGTGGCACTTCACTGGAGTCTTCATAGCACTAAGAGCACTCAGGCTCTGGGATGGTGCAAGGGGAGCTTGCTGCAAATGCTCCCCTAGGTGAACTCTAGCCATTGCTGGTCCAACAGGAGACACTGGGAACTTGCAGTAGCTGCTAACTTCAGAGGTGCCTTGCTGCTCTTTGCTTTGATTCATAGTGAATAAGGTCCTTCTAACTCCTTTTGTTATCTGTCCTTCTGCCTTTACATCCCTAGCCCAAGAAAGCTGGATGTTGACCCTGGAGATCTCGCCTCAGCGACGTGGCTGTCAGGACACAGTTTTCTCCTCCGTCTGCTGTAATAGCAATGCTAGTGTCCCTGTGTGGCTGCAGTGAGGTAGGTGCCTTCCCTCACCACTGGGAATCAGCTCCTTTCAGGCCTTGTGAAAAAACAGAGGCAATCACTGGGTTGGGGAAATACAGCAGCAGGATGCGTCTCCCTCAGTAGGAATGGGCAAACTAGGCTTGTGACTGTATCTGGAGTTTTTCCAAGACCAGCGATGTAGTTTCTTAGCCAGGATCTCAGAGATGAGGTCCTTTTTTTTAACCTGAATTATTACATGATGCCAGTCAACTGGCACAAAAGATTCCTATAGCACTGGTCGTGGGCCGATAGGCACCATCTCCAGAAGTTTCCAAAAGTTTCAAATTAAGAATATTTAATTAAAAAAAAAATCTTCCTAAGTTTCCTGGCTAAAACTGTATTTTGAATCAGCCCCTAGCAATGAATGATCTCAGTGTCCTCCTCTGGTCTTTCTGTCAGACATCTGACTGCTTGTCTGCATATATCGGCAGGCAGGTAACTGCAGCTCGGGTGACAGAGAGCCCTTCCTTGCCCTTTCCAGTCCCCCAGTTATTTAGGAGTATCCTGAGGCCCATTTCTCCTCCCTCACTAGCTCTGCTTTCCCCTCCAGGAGTGCTTGGCCTGTGCAGAAGTGAACACCAAGCCCCCCCAGCTCCGCATAGCAGCACCAGTGGCTATGGAGTAACCCACGGGCAGGCAGCGCTCTGGGTGTGCGGGCACAGCGGGAAGCTGAAGGTGGCTGCCTGGGCACCAGGGCGGCCAGATGGCTGTCCTGTGAGTGCCCTGAGCCCTGCCCGCACACTCTGCGCTGCTGGCGTGCCTCACCTCTGCCATGAATGATGCTTCAACAATGGATTATGAACTGCTGTCCCCTTCCTTGGTCGAGCACCCGGCCAGCGCCGCGGGCATGGATGCTGAGCAGAAAACCGTCTTTGCCTTTGTCATCTTCCTCCTCGTCTTCTTGGTGATGCTGATGGTGCGCTGCTTCCGCATCCTGCTGGACCCCTACAGCCGCATGCCCGCCTCCTCCTGGACTGACCACAAGGAGGGGTTGGAGAGGGGCCAGTTTGACTACGCCTTGGTGTAGACGGCAGGGATGGGGCAAGCCTGCTGGGCTCCCACCCCAGCTGGCCCCAGCCCCGGCCCCCCCTTCCTCTGTGGTGTTGCCCTGGGCCAGCAGGGATACTCTGGGCAAGGAGGCAAGGTGGGGCTCTTGTCTAGGGTGGGTTTTCTAGGAGTTTCTGTCTTTTCTAAGCACTTTTCGATTCTCTTCCTGGTCTGCAGCACCCTTGGGGAGACATGCTGGAAGAACGAAATGAGGCTGCCTGGTCCCTTCTGCCCACTCTCCCCCTGGACAGTGCCACGTGCTGAGGTGAGGGGCAGGAGGCGATGGGGCAGGGCATGGCAGAACCTGCCTCCAGCCACAACCTGCATGGCTCCAGGTGCAGGTGGCTCTGTCTGCCTGTTACCAGGCCAGAGCTTTGATCCCCATCTCCTCCTGCCCCTCATGTTGCCCTTGTCCGTGTCCCCTGGGGAGTGCTGACTGTGGTCCCGTATGTGTGCGTGCCCTTGTAGCTGAGCTGTGTCTGTGAGAGGGCTTGTAGGCACCAGACCCAAGTGCTGGCTTTGTTTCTCTGTGTGGCAGCCCCAGTTCCCCCCAAATGTGAGAGGGAGATGGAGAACCCATGCACAGCCCCCTTCTGGCAACGTGTCCTGTGGCCTATTCTCTGCTTTACACCATAGCGATCTTCCCTGCCCAGCTAGTGCAAATGGTCTGAGCAAGATGCAGTCATGCAGCTACCTGCAGAAGCACCTGGGCAGCCCTTCTGCATTCATGGCAGAGCCTGTGAGTCCACAGCCGTGCCAGCAGGGATCTAAAGCCCTGCATGACATTTGGGAGATGCCCCTCAGCTGGCCCAGGCCTGGCAGCCTCACAGCAGGAGCCCACTCTAGCCATTCCTTGCTCCACTGGGAGCTGGGTGGCCTCTCCATGTCTAGGGGTGCTGGCCAGCCCTTCTCTAGCTATCCTGTACCTAGGTAGCAGTTAGGCTGTGTAAGAAGCTGAGGGGAAAATAAAGCTGGCTTCCCACCTTGTGCAGGAACTGTGCTTGTCTTGCAGGGGAGTTGCAGCTTGCCACGGGGCTAGCGAGAGCCCTGGGGGTTTCTGGCCGCAGGCCAGTAGGAAGGTTTGTGCTAAGGGATTGAGCCCCTAGGGGAGACCCTCCTCCCCCACCATGGAAATAAAGCTGCACTGTGCTAACCCCACATAATTCTTCCTGTGCTCTTTAGTGTATCCCATCAGGGACTCAGAAAAGTACCAGTTGCTCCCCAAGCTATGGCAGGCTTCACCACCTCAGTCTGGGCCAAGACTCCACCTGCACCCTCCATCCCTGCCCTTCCACCACCCAGGAAGGTGGTGGGATCTCTGCAGTTGCAGGGATGTTGTGGCTCTGTCTGCCCTCTTGTGGCACAGGGCTCAGCCACTGGGCAGTCCAGTGCCAGCTTTGCATCTGGAGCACCAGGCCAAGAAGAGCTCGCTAAATGTGAGACTGGAGACCTGGAGCAAGGGCCTAAGTGGAACGCAACCAGCTGGACCACGTGGCGTGATCTCTGGCAAAGCACAGGCAGGCAAGCACCTTCATCATAGCACACAGTGCACGTTACATTCACTGCACAATCTAGACAGCCCCTGCCCTGCATGGCCACTGCTCAGCAGAACTGCCAGGAAGCAGCAAGGGAGACGGGCTGGAACTCAAGGGTGACCATGGCATAGGACGCAGCAGGGAAAGCGCCTTCCCTCGCCACAGCACCCAAGCAGGGTGAACAGGACAATAAGGCCTGTTCCCTGGTGTTTCCCGGTGAGCTTCGTTAGGGAAATTATGGACTGTTAGTGCACACTGATGGCGACTGCTGCACCAGTTTCAGTCCATTTGCATATGCCACGTTTATACTGTATCATGGTGTATGGCACAATACTACCAACACACTGCACTTACTGTAGCATCATCCAGGCTGTGCAAGCATGTTGCAGGATGATCATCTCCAGGGTGCATGCAGGTTTGTTGTAAATGATTCTGGTGAGTGTGTGAGTAGAAAGTAACACTCACAGATATAAGAAACCCCAGCATGAGCTTGATCCAGGTGACTCTATTGCTGATTTTAGCAACAATGGATTAGGATCAGTTTAAAATCAGCCACACCTGATCCAGCTATATCAATTTTGTAGCTAAAATTGGGGATGAGGTTGTGGACAGTGTTGCTAGTGCCACCAGAGCAATAGCTTTAATTATATGCATGTTTCATATATGAGACAGCTTGGTCAATCACTCAGAGGGGTGATCTGGTGCTCTGGTGGGATGAGTGACCTCATGGAGAGGCTGGCCTTGTGCTATTGCCTGTAAAGCCTGAACTGGGAGCTGGCTCACTCTCCACTGTCAGGCTCCTGCTTGGCTAGATATGCTGGGCTCTTCTAGAACCTCTGCAGAGAACATGAATCAGGTCCCAACTGGCCCAGTTTGGGCCTTATTTGTCCCTTCCTTAGACTGAGCTGTGACCCACCATGTTCTGGGGCCCTTGACTGTACTAATAAGGTCTCCTTTGCACGCTGGGTGAATCAAGGGCGCAGGAGACATTTACCTTTTGCCCAGTGGATCCCTCTCCATTGGGTTGTGATCTGTCTTACCTAGGACCTGAAGTTCTACACTGGGTCTTGTCCCAGAGGCTGGGGAGTGTCATTTACTATTTACAGCCTTACAAGGAACAGGAAAGGAGCCAGCAGCACCTGCCTGGCCTGGCATCTGAGGGAGCAGATCTCAGAAGAGGAGCAAGTTTTGCAGTGCCTTCCTTGCAAGTGTTTTTTTGTTTGTTTGTTTTTTTAACCAGGACAGTACTCATCAGTTGCCAAGCAGGTCTGTGGAAATGTGGCCTTCCAGGCCATAAGAACCCATGGTCTTTTATTGTCACCTTGACTTTCATCAGGCTCCTCGTTTGAACTGCCTCTCAGTGCAATACAGCATGACCAAACACAGTTTTTCTTCCAAAATTCTGCTTCGGGACTTTTTGGTATGGTTCAAGATGGAGATTCCGCTATCTTAGCCCTGGAGATGTTGCAGAATGACACAGGCTGAGGGAATGAGCTTTTCTGGGCACAAAGCCATTCTCTTGAAGACATTGGGGCTGAGACCTAGGCCAGGATAGAAGCTAGGGAGCCCAAGAACTGTTCACTTTGCCTCGTACATCAGGGTTTTCCAAACTCAGGTAATCAGACAGAGCAGAGTAAGGAGGGATTAGTGTTTCACATCTCAGCTTCCCTACTGGCTTGTTTTCAGCAGGGGGGTTGGACTAGATGATCTGCAGAGGTCCCTTCCAACCTCAATGACTCTGTGATGTACCATAGGAATGGCTCAGAGGAGCGCAGGGCTGGGAGGCCAGGGAATGCTCAGATATGCTAGGGCCAGACCTCTGTCACCCTCCTGCTGAATCTGACCTCTCTGCTGCACCTTGCCACCGGGCTGACTGGCACAGTGCCACAGGCAGCCACCACCGTGCCCAGACTAGAAGGAAAACGCAGAACCATTTAACCCAAAATAATTTTATTGTTGCTGTTGCTTCTGATACAAAAAAGGAATTCCGCAAAGAGCTGTCTCTCTCTGCGGGACAAGGGGGCACAGGTTTTGGGTTTCAACGCTTCCCAAGAACAACCAGCAAGAAATGTCAATATAAAAAAAAAAAACAAAACCAAAAAAAAAAAAAAATAAAATAAAAACCACCGCACCAGAGAGGAATGAAGGAAACCTTGAGCTTTTTCATTTGACACTTTTGGCTCAACACACACACACAAACCCACCTCTGCTAATTTATTATTATTAATATTTTTTTTAAAAAAAAGCACCTGTTGGAAAAACAAAACAAAACAAAAATAATAAAAATTACCCAAACATCAGGCCACCCATCCTGTTACGAGCTCTGGGACTCTTGCAAAATCCAGAGTCTGGAGCTGCATTATACAAAAGAGTTTTCAAGTTTGATATTAGCCCAAATACAGCATACAAACACTTCCCCCCACCCTATGCGGTGGCAGTGTACCAGGAAAAAAACAACTCTCCCCCAAAGTACCAAAATAGCTACAGGAATATGCACTCCTCACAACAGTGAGCAATCATAACTTTGGTGGTTATACATAAATACGAAAGAGTGGATGGATACAGTGCACTAACGCCGACAATTCAATACCAGCACCAGCTTCTGAAAGCTGAAAGCACCTTTAGATTTGTTGATTTGTCTATCAGGTAGTCTTGTGTGTTACCAGAGTGAAATAGCACCTTTATTTCCTTTGGTGATGCACAGTGTTGATGCAGAACCCAAAACAGATTCATGTAAAACTAGGAAAAGGCATTGCAGAGACCAGCTGGGTGAAGAACACCCTCTTGGGAAGAAGAAAAGCCCATCTGGACAGAACGGTCTGGACAGGCTACTGGAAGCAGCAGGAAGACTTCAATTCACTTAATTCATATTTTCCAGACACTTTCCAGGGCATTTCATTTGTCTGTATTAACCAGAGACTATTTCAGTTGTTATCTTGGACTGATCAAGACGAATGTGACAACCAGACAGGAGTGACTTGCTGCCTTAATTTCAGAAGTGCTCCTAACTACGGGGAATGTGGCCATAGGCACTGGAGACATGCAGACACGTAGTTCAGAATCAAGGATTATTTTGAAAATTAAGGCCTAGATGTTCATGTCCCTGAGAGGCTGCAGCATCCCCCTCCTTCCCATCCTGTTCTTGCTGGTGGGAAAATTTTCCCAGGATTTTCAAACACTCCCAGCAGTGGTGGTCAGCAAATTTACCCGTGCAGTTTGCCAAATGTGTCCTGCCAAGCCCTCCATCCCCTTTAGCATGGGAAGGATCCAACCGCTCTGTACCACACTTGTGACATTTTTCCTGCCAGTTTAGTTTGTTCAATCACATTCGACAACACAATTTTTTATCCTCCCCTAGAGCTCCTCTTCACTTATATCAGGACACATTAACTCTTGGACTTTCTGGAGCTCTGAAAAAGCCCTTCCAGCTCCAACCTTTGGAGGAAGTGCATGTGCTCAACATTTTGTGGTGTGAAAGCCCTAGGTGCCCTACAAGAGCCTGTTGCCTGGCTGCTTCACAATATGAGGTTAGAAATCTGACCTACCCGTTCACTCAGTGGTGACTTTTTCTGTTCTACAAAAGGACCGGAAGACACAGAGAGGACAGAGAAAGACAGAGCAGCCAGTGTAGGTAAGAGAAGGTTTCCCTAGCACCATTAGGACAATGCAGAAGCAAAGCAAGAAGAAGAGCTGTTGGGAAATGCACTAATACCACACCATGTCATAGCTCCTTCCAGAGCCATTCCCAGGCTCCCTTCCTTTTCCTGGGCTATGGGGTGTTGTGCAGCCTGTGGCTCTGAATAACAAGGAATTTCCCTGTGGGACAGCACTTGCCAGCTTGGACTAACAGTATCTATTTGAGGGGAAATGGCCAGGAGCTGAACACGGGGAGAGAGTCCCTGCTAACAGGGTTTGAACCTTTGGTAAAGCTTTCATGAGCTGTTTTGTGGTGTGGCTTGGTTCTATCCCAAATATCCCATGAAGCAGAGCATCCCCACATGGCTCAGGTGAGCACTGAGCCCAGAGGGACATTTCCCATCAGTTTTACAGCGCAGTGGGGGAGGTGGTGGCAGGGGGTGCAACAGGAGAGGAGGCAGTTATTTCCAGGTGTGGATGGCAAGGCTAAGGACTGTACTGTCAGTTGGGTGGGTGGGTCTCATGGCTGTTAGTACAGTTGGAGCTGGAGCTTCATCCTCAGTGCCTGGCCCAGCTCCCCTGCTAAGTAGTTGAGGTGGTTCTTGGCCTCCATTTTCTGCAGTTCCTTCTTCCGGTACAGGGGCACACTCACAATTTCCAGCAGGTAGGTACCAGGCACTATTTTCTTGCGGCCAAGATGCAGGTAGCTGAGCCCCTCTTTTTGGTGGATGCGGAAGTAGCCATCCTCGTTCCCATGGGAGATGAGGTACCGCACACGATTCTCCAGGGGCTCCACAGCTGGCAGGAGTTCCAGGATGTGCTTCTTGTGAGCCAGGTCAGAGAGGTTCAGCATCATGGACAGAGGAGCATCCACATCCATGCTGGCCAAGTTCACAGTGTGGTCCTAGGGAAGGAACAAGGTGTGTCAGTGGCAGCCACAAAGAACAGTCTATGGCCAGGTGCAGAAGGCCACTCCAAGGAAGCTCTGAGAAGTGCAGTATGACTTCTCTGGTCTCTGTTGTCCTTCAAGTGTTGCCTGGTTCCTTGTTGGAACCTCTGAGATCACATGGCAGTTCATTCCCTCCTTGTCCTGCCCTGGCCAGCAGGTGACTGAATCCCTCATCTTCAGGGGAATCACGAATATATTCATTGTCTATTTGCTCTCATAGCCTGAAGAGTCTGTAATGACCTCCCAGGTCAACCTGTCCAGGCCCTGCCTGTGACTTCCTTGGAGGAGCCCTGGACTGAGGACAGAGCTTCCTTCCAAGGGAGAACCTGTATTTAGAGTGACAGGTCCAGTCTGGAATCAAACAGTAAGGGCTGACAGTCCCCTATGGCCCTGTGGAGGCTGTTCCGCATGTCAGCTGCCCTTAGAGGGAAACACATGTGCCTTATTTCTAGATGGCACATATCTCCACCTTTTGTGGTCAAGCCACACAAGTGTGGCTCACTTAGAGTGCCTTGGTCTGCTCTAAGTTATTGAAAAAGACCTTCCATTCCTACAGGACCCCTGGATTCAGTGCCCTACATAAACATCCAAGCATTCAGTGTGTGCAGGTGCCGAGTGAGCTGCTATGTCTGCTTTGGTTTAGGCAATCATATAGCAGGCCATCCCCCAAGTGAACTGAATCTTGTCTTGCTCTACCCCATCCAGGATGCCATGGTTTTCTTACCTGGTGCATCTCAGTCCCATTGACACTGCGTCGCTGCCGACCCCGCTTGGGGTAGCCATTTATCTTACACTCATAGCAGGTTTCAGGGGAGAGCAGGTTGTCTTCATCCTCTTCTTGAGGGGCAGGAAGGTAGGAACCTTTTCCAAAACCCAGGCCAGAAATACAATGTCTGGTAGCGGAAGAGCAGAGATACACAGCTCAGATTCAGGAGGGAAATCTTAGCATTGCCCTCACAGGCTCCCCATATGATACCAAGAAACACATGGAGAATCATGCACACATATAGGACAGAGCTTGTGCTGAGTGGCTTGTGTAGAGGACCTACCTGGAGGAGATCAAGCCACATGTTTAACAAGGCAGTATGTTTAATCTGTCTGAACCCTGGACTTTCGATTAATCCTAAGTCTGCTGCAATGTTAGCAGCACCACTAACCATTATATTAGTGAAATGGAAGAGGAAATGGGCATTAGGATGAGAATTCTGCAGTAGAGGAGGAATAGGCTGGCGCTGGAGAAGCTGAGGACTCGTGGGCATGGGAGCTAACTGGTCTTAAGATTGTATTGGTGACTTCGAGAGATAGCAGAAGTGCAGTCATGGAACATGCCTGGGGAAACCATGCATACAGGGGCAACCAGGAATATCCCCCAGAAATATTCAGATGCCTGTGGGACTGCAGGAAGAGACACAGTGTGAAATTCAGCTGTGCAAAGTGCACATCATGCACCTATGTGTCAAGGGAGCTGTGTTCTTCTGCCCATCTCATGAGCCTCAGCTACAAATTATGGTGGAGTTGGGATGCTACCACCTGGCCTCTGGCTTCCTGACTACTCCACAGAGAACAGCAGGTATCTCTCAAAAGAGAGTTGAAGTACTAGAGAGAAGTCTTAGATTTCTTTCTTCTGGCAGTGGAAAGCACCCAAATACCCTGCAGGGAGCCCTGCTCCTGCTGCTGGGAAGGGAGAGCACAGACTCAAGATGAAGCACAGGCTGGGCTGGAACAGCACCTGACACAAGACTGAATTTTAGGACTCTCAGTGCTGAAGATTCGTCACTCAGAAAAGGTAAGGGTGGAGGAAGGAGCTGCATTTGCCTTGTGGCTAAGGTGCTTGCTCAGAAGGAATCTCACTGCCCTAAGAACTGGGATAGAGATGAGCTGGGGTGAGAATCAGTTTCCATTCCTTCTGGTCATGCTGAGGGAGAGTGGGCAAGTCCTGGGCTCTGGCTGCAACTCTAGGTTTCAAAGGTGCTTTATCCAGGGCTGTTTAAACAAGAGAAATCCCTGGAGCAGAGAGTTGGCCCTGGGGCTCCACTCTCATGGAAATGGCCCTGCCACAACAGAGAAGAGGCAGTGCTCCTGCCTGTTTTCTTTCCACTCCTGCTATTATCCTCCAAGGTAATCCAACACCTAACATTAACCTAAGCCCCTGTGGGTGAGGTAGGGACTGGCCAGGCCTGACTACAGACTAGTTTGGGAGTATGTGTGTGCACATACGCTCAGCTTTGCAAGCGTGAGAAGGCCTGTAGGGACCTAGCGTGCCTGTGGAAGTGTAAGCATACAGATATGAAAAGTTGGGTTTGGTGCTGCCATCAGAGCAGGCGTGAATGGGTTCGTGCCCATACTACATGCATTCCAGATGTGTGCCTGCCATCTTTCTGATGCAAAAGGTAGCAGACAGTGACCTTACTGGTTGTTTCTCTCACCCTTGTCCTGCTCGGAAGTAGCCTCCAGGACAGCCACACAGATAGCCTCCGTCTGTGTTGGAGCAGCCATAACTGCAGGGGCTGCCACCTGCTGAGCATTCGTCTACATCCTGGCATCCACCAAAGGCCTGGTCAAAGTCGAAGCCAGATGGACAGACACACTTGAAGCTTCCCAGAGTGTTGTAGCAGGAAGCAGAGCCACACGCACTGGGGCTGGAACACTCATTTTCATCTGCACCCAAAGAGAGCAGAACGGGTCAGAAAGTTACTGGAAGGGAGTTTCTGTGCCACCGATTCTCCTTGCCCTGAAAGGCCAAGGAAATCAGCTTATAGCCAGCACTGAGCTAAACGCTGGCAGCAGGCTTCCCTCTCTCAGTTCAGAAGGGAAGGGAGGCCACACACTTGGGGGCCTTGTCCCATGCAGGACTGCCTTGACTTCCAGGTGGTGTCAGGAGCAGTAGAAGCTCATCCCTTTGCAGAGCAGCCTTCCATCAGTCCCTGTTGCACACAGAGTCTGGCTGGTGGGTGTTTAAGTAGCACAGAGGGTGGGAAATGGCAGGGGCACTGCCTCTGGACACAGGCACTGCCCAGGCTGTCTCTGAGGCAGGGCAAGAAGTGCAGTGCTGGGTTTGCGGAGATGAACTCCCCAAGACCCGGTGCCCAGAGGTGGCTGTGCTGAATAGCTGGGGTGGCTGGAGAGGGACTCAGTGGCTTATCTGTTCTCTACTGCCTGTACATATAACTATAGGATACAAGAGTTCCCTGTGTCCCAGCCCACACTCACCCACACACTGGTTCCACTGGTAGTGCTGCACGTAGCCCTGTGGACAGCCGCAGCGGTAACCTCCGAGCACATTCTGGCAGCCATGCTGGCAGCGATGGTTTCCATCACATTCATCCACATCTGTAGCAACATAAACCAGACAACAGTGAAGCACCTTCTGTCTGTCCTGCAGGCAAAGCCAGATGCCCAGGGCCCACATATACCATGCTGTATGCCTGGGGTCTAACACCCACAAGGCAAGGTACTCCTGTGGGTGGCAGTACTTCCACCTAAACATGGCTCTGCAGCTTGGACTTGAATCATATCCTCAGCCCCAATGCCCACCTACACCTTACTGCAGGCCCTGCTTGGATGCTTTTTGCTTTAAGGCCTGTCAGTTTGACTTGGATCATTATTAGATCTGTTCTACCTCAAACTGTCTTGAACACAAGCTTTTCTTTAGCCTAGCACACAATAGGTTTGTTCTGACATGAGATCTCCTGTGATGAGACACAGGCCCATTCTTTTCTCATCTTTGGCTGCCATGGATGCATCACCAAGACCCTCATCTACTTGCTGACACTAGGCCAAGAGCCAGTGTGTCTCTCGACTGGTCAGGGCAATCACCATTGACCTCTCCTCCACAATAAGACTTCCCATTTCTGTTTCTGGTGTCACACAATGTGTCCCTTCTTGGCTGGACTGAGCTGCCACAGAGATTGTGAGTGAACTAGGAACTTTTCCACATGGACTATCTTTCTGTCAAAGCCCCAGAGACGAAGACCCACCTTCACAATTGACACCAGAGCTGTCCAGGGAGAATCCTTTCTGGCACTCACAGTTGTAGCTGCCTGGTGTGTTCAGACACTGTCCTTTGGCTCCACACAGAGACGGTTGAGCTGTGCACTCATTATTGTCTGCAAAACATCGACAGCCAGCTATAAGCCCAACCCCGGGGATGTGGCTGTGTGCAGCTTTGCAGACAGCCACCTTGCAGCATGGTGCTTAGCACAGTTTGAGTAGCAGACAGATGGGTCAGGTGCACAGCCCCAGGCTGACTGGAGAGGAGCAGGCAGAACTCCCTGGGGAGCTGCTAAGAACTATGGCTGTACACCAGAGCCAGAGCTGGAGGCTGAAAAGACAGCTGGCTTTGAGGCTAATCCATGGGCACCTTGCTGGTGCTGTCTAGCACTACTCACCGATGCAGGACGAGTGGTGCTGAGTGAACCCTGGCGGGCATTTACAGTTGAATCCTCCAATAATGTTCACACACAGGAACTGGCAGTTGTGCTGCTTGGTGGAACATTCATCCAAATCTAAAGCAACAAGAGTAAGAATATGTGTCTCAGATTATCCTACTGGCTTTGTGCTCTCAATCTGTGATACCTCTGGGCAGACCTGTGATCCTGGGCAGACCAGGAACTGACCGGACTAGCCCCCAAAACACCACAAGTGAGGTGAAGAGAATCTCTTGCATGAGAATCACAAGTCCAGGGAGCCTCCTCTCACCTCATGTGCTGATCATATGCAGTCATATTTAGAAGATGCAGAGATTTTTATCTGCCTTTCCTGCAAGACACTAATCCCAGACTCTCCTAGACTCCTAGGCCAGTCTACTACTATACTAATACACAAGCACCTTGAGAGATCAGCAAATCCCAGTCTTCCCCAGCCAGACAACTGCCAGGCAGGAGCCAGCACCAGGAGCAGCAGCCGTGAGAGCATCTCTGACATGACCGGTCCACATGTAGGAGACATGCTGGCTCAAGGTAATGACTCCTGGAGTTCAGCTCGGCTTGGGAAATGCTGTGCAGAGTGCAGGAAAGGGCCAGGAGCATTTTTGGGGGTTTTGGGGGTTTTTTTTTGTTTGTTTGTTTGTTCTGTTTTGTTTTCTGATGAGATAGTCTAAAGCGTCAGTAGAGGGATGAAACTCTGGCACATCAGTCCACAAAGGTCCAGCATTGCACCTTTCTTTAGGCTTAGCCTAAGCATGTGGCTGAAAAAAGAGTAGAGATAGTGAGTCCAAGGACCTGGCTTTTCTGGCACGTGCTAATCAGGTGTCCCAGTTCCCACTACAGCACACAGACCCTGTTGTCAGAGATGAGGCAGGGTCTCTGCTGCCTCTTTGTCCTGGGTGAATACCTTTGCAGATCTTCCCGTCTTCCTGCAGGATGTACCCTCGGGGGCAGGAGCACTGGTAGCTGCCCTCTGTGTTCTTGCAGATGAAGTTACATGGCTTGGGGGACTGGTTACACTCATCCAAATCTAGACTCGAGACAGAACACAACAGCATTCACAGACTGTGCTGCTAGGCTGGGCCACTTCCTCCCATGGGACCATTCAGTCTAGCAAAGGACTTCTGCACACAATATGACCCAGGTTTCACAGCCCCATGTATCCAAGCTGTCACACAGCTGTCACTGAGGACACAGCGAGGAGAAGACAAGGAGCTTTGGGGTTTAAAGAGTTAAATAGCAGTGAAGGATGATTTTGATGTACCATAGGCCTTTTAGTAGGCAAAATGTTCAGAATCTTGCCATGAATGGGCAGGACAGTATGGACAGAGGTGGAGGGCCAGCCCCAGATATGGGCCACAAGACCTTCTCTTTGCATGCTGAAAGGTACGCACAGATGGAGGTGGGTTGCTACCAAGGCCAGGGCTGTACAAAGAAATGGGATTCTTCCTGACTCACCAACACAGGCTGTGCCTGTGATATCTGCGGTGTAGCCCAGCCTGCAGTGACAGCGGAAGGAGCCAATGCTGTTGATACACTGCCCATTCTTGCAGAGGTTGGGCAGTACCTTGCACTCATCGATATCTGCGGGGAGGAAGGGAAGGACCTGTAAGTACCAGTGTTGCCCCTACCCCCATTCCCCCATGCTGTAGCAGGGCAGCTCAGATCCTCCCTGGGTGCCAGGGACTAGATTCAGGGAGTTATAGGATCATGTCCCAGAGGCTTTTTGCCTACTCCAGGCACTGTGTAGGTCTGTCACTGTCAGTGCCCAGGCAACTTCCATCTCTGCCCACATGTCTGCTTCCTTCCCTTTACATTGAAGGTGATTTGTGGCCCAGCTCACCTCGCCCATCAGTGGAGTACCCTGGCCCATGTGGACACATCTTCTTGTACTGGGTGGTTCCAGGAAGGGGGCAGAGCTCACACTGAGGGCCCCAGCTGCGCCCACTGTTGCAGCAGCACTCAGACTTGGTGACCAGGTTACGGTTGGTGGAGGACATCTGGCACATTGTCTGCAGTACTTCAGTGAAACAGAATCCCTGGCGAGTGTCTGGACAGAAAGAGTGAGGGGAGAAAGTTCAGGATCTGAGACAGTGCCAGCACCACGCATGATGAGGCAGTCAGTGCAACCTGTGCCCATTTCAGCACTGAGGCTGAAGGTGATGTCCCAGCAGTTCTGTCTGCATTGATCTCCTGGGACTATCCAGGCACTCCTTACAGGCTGGATCTTTGACTTCCAGGCTGCTCCCTGACTCCATTCTTCCAAGGTGTCCTTCCACAGGCCTCTTCATCTCCTAGACTCAGCAACACTCCCTGACACTGCTTGAACATTGGACAGAGCAACTGTGACCTGGATCACGGATGACTGCTCCCATCCTCTGAGGTGGATCAAGTCCCTGTTTTCAGTGAGGATACCTCATTCACATGGCACATTTCTGATTAGCAGATGAATGCTGTTGTGTCCAGGCCCTGAGCCTCAGCTGTGGCCCATCCCCTCTTCACCAAGCCTGCTAGGTCTTGGGGCTCTCCAAGGCACTGCCCTGACAGTCTCTCCCTTCTAGCTCTCATGGCACAGAAATGGCTGGGTCAAGGCTCAGTGTCCCCCAGTGCACTCCAGTGTACTTCACTTCCATACACAAACCTCCCCTTGTTTGAATATGATCAACAAAGCTATCTATGATAGCAACCTTGAACTGCATGCCTCCAACATGCTCTGCTCCTCTCTGCTCCTTTCTCCTGTCCCACAACTCAGTGAACCTGTGTTTCAACATTTCAAAATCCTCTCTTGGGCAAACTCCCCTGAGAAACCTAGGAACCTCTGACAAGCATTGCCTGCTGCTAAAGAGAGGCTGCTTGAGACCTACTAGGACCTAATAATTACCAATACACTCTGTGCCAGAAGGGCTGACTTCAAAACCTTCATTGCAGTCACAGCGGTAGCTTCCCACTGTGTTGATGCAGCGGCCGTTAGGGCAGATACCAGGCTTGGTACGACATTCATTCTCATCTAGGAAGGAAGGAGCCACAAAGAGCTGTAGTGAGGCATGGGACAAATTCACCTTTCCATAAGTCCCCATGATTCCACTGAGTCTGAAACACCCTCACACTACCCTGGAGAAATACTTCCACATACTCAGACAGCTGTAAAACCCAGCCACCTGCTCCAGGCCTCCCGCTGGCCAGGGTAGCTGAGTGCCTGGCTTTCCAGGTTTGCACCCTGTTCATATGCCAGTAGCCAAGCTACAAGTGGAGCTGGGCCAACTCTGCATTCCTTCTGTGCTTAATACCATGCAGGTCTGGGCTGGCCAGAAATGCCCCTTTCAAAGGCAGCTCAAAGAAAGGACATGTGGCATAACACAGTGTCACTCTGTGCTGGCACTGTGTGGGTCCAAAACACAGAAATGAACCAATATTTAAGGTGTACAGGCATCTAGTGGAGCACACAGGAAATTCTGGTCCACAGGAAACCCCAGAAAGTTGTTGTTTGACAGAAAGACATACAAAACCAGCTACATGGACAATGCCTAGAAGAGCATGGTCTCAAGCTCCACTGGGAACCCTTTCCAGCTTGATTCTTGGTACCTGTGCAGCCCTCTCCATCTGGCCTGCGTTGCATCCCTGGGGGGCAGATGCACATGAAGGTGCCAATGAGATTCTTGCACAGCATTCCTCGAGACTCACAGTCGTGCAGTCCCTCTGCACATTCATCCAGATCTGCAACCAAAAACCTCATGAGACTGAGTTCAACCTGCCAGCTCTGCGCCACTGTAAGAGTGGTTCAAACCTGCACTAATTTGCCAGTCTCCATTGCCTTGGTACAGGCTGGCCTGGCACACACCATAGATACCAGGTGCAAGAGTGGGCACAAACTAAGAGATGTCAGCTGAGAATTCTCACCTTTTCTCTGTACAGCACCAGGGACCGGCTAAGTGCAAGGGTCTGAGGAGGGTGTAGGAGCTGCAGAAGCGGGATTTTACCTTTGCACATTCTTCTATCTTCTCGGAGGGCGTATCCGGATGGGCAGGTGCACTCATAGGAGCCAAAGGTGTTGATGCAGCGGAAGGCACAGAGCAGGGGATTTAGTGCACACTCATTGATATCTGGGAGGCAGGAGAGAGGAAGAGTTTGACTCCATGCTCTGAACAGTGTTAACTGGATAATAATGGTGGTGAACCTCCCAGGACAGACTGCCCCGTAAGCATCCATCTCATGAAAGTCTTGTGTGTTCCAACAAGCCCTCTTGTCATGGTCTTTGGTTGCAGAGGGACACAGTTGCAGTGTGTCCCAGGTGAACTGAGACAACTCATGACACTAGCACTCAGATCTCTGCTTTAGCTGAGGATTTCCTAGATGAATTCCCATCTTGTGTGACAAAAGGAAAAAACATTTCAGTGGTCCCTGCCAGTCTGGTAGTGGGATACTTCATCCTAGATGTCCAGCCAGTTCAGCACTAAAGGTCTGAGTAAAACCCATTAGCTAGGGATTGTGTGGGTTTCGGAGCCCTCATGCCCATGGTGACAACAGGATACAGGTTCTTACAGCCCCTGTATAGCCTGACCACCACTGCCTACTGGAGCAGAAAGCTCATGGGCTCCTCTCAAACAGCCCAAACTCTTCAGATCTTTTTGAAGTCTCCAATTCAGACCAGAGCAATGAAAAATGGCCTTGGTAAGTGAAAGAATCCAGAACTCCAACCCAGCTGGGAGAGCACTGTCCAAGCGAAAGGAGACACAGGAAGTCAGATAGGGGTTTGCTCAGTCTCTCCCACCTCTCACCAAGGTGCTGCCTGGTTATCACCATGAGATGGAGTGAAAGGGTAGCCCTACAGTAGCATTACCTTCACACGTCATCATGGGACCTGGCTCAAAGCCCTCATCACAGGCACACTCGAAGCCTCCTACCACGTTGGTGCAGGTCCCATTCCCACAGGGGTTGCCAATGGAGCACTCGTCTGTATCTGGGGGAAGCCAATACTATGTCAGAGGCATGAGTTAGAAAGGAAAGGTGCAGCCTGGTCTCTAATTGCACCTGGGGAATTCAAACAGTCCTAGCAAAGCCTGGAGCCAGGGAGAGGAAGGGAGGGAGGATAGGAGAGAGGAAGGAAGATTCAAGCAAAAATTCCCTCTCACACACATGCACACAGAGTGATAGCCCTTGACATAAGGAGGAGAAAATCAACTCAGTTGGAGCAAAAGAGAGCAGGTGCTGACCATGCAGACCCTTACCCACACAGTTGACACCCGTGTAGTCCAGGTTGTACCCAAAAGGGCACTCGCAGCGGAAGGAGCCGTCGGTATTAATGCAGGCCCCATTTATGCAGACACCCAGGTTCTCTGAGCATTCATTCACATCTAGAGGGGAAGCCAAGGCAATGAAACCTCTCGTGAGAACATGGCCACAGAGATCCCTGTCCTCTCAGGACAGGCCCTGCAACCCCAGAGCCTCTCTGTCTAGAATCGGTGGCTTCAACCAGGGCTGAGGTGGGCAGCTGGGGACGAAGAGTCTGGGAGGGCACCCAATCCTTCATCCCTCCTCTTCTGCAACTGGGATTCAACCTTATGATCCAGAGAGCTTGAGCTTCGTTGTTTCTAGGCTGATGCTCCACCCCTACCCTCCCTGCAGGGGACACTTCTCCTCTTCCTTAGATCAGATCTTACCTTCTCGGGTATCACCTGGGCCTGGGATGGCCCCATGGCCATATGGGCACAACTCCTGGAAGGCAACTGGAAAAAAGAAGAGAAGTGTGATGTGCTTACAGGTGCTTCCATTCCCAGCAGCTGAAATGTGCTTTTGAGGCCTCTATGGCAAGACTGAGAGCTTGACAGCTCATTGCACTTTGAGAGTCCACAAAAACTCAGCTGGGGAGAAACACTTGCACCTCTCTTAGATCTGGAGATACCAAGGTGTTTTTGCCTTCCAAAGTCCTGCAGAGAACTGAGAACAGATCCAAAGCAGAACTAATCAATTTGCTTCCCAAGAGGTTGTCCGAGGTTGTTGGAGACCCTGGGCTACTGCAATCCAGTGAGAGGCACTAAGTTTCAGGGAAATAAACCCCAGAGGGAGAGGCCAATTTTGCTGGGCATCTTGTATGGCTGCATGCCTTTCCTACACTCTGTCCCATGTTGGAGCCATACACACAGCCATCTTCTCTTTGGGGCTGGGGGCTCAGCACACCTACCATTTCCTTCCTGTGGGCACAGCTCACAGGGATCTCCCCAGCCTTCTCCCGGCATCTTGCTGCAGCAGCACCGGGCCTTGGTGGTGTTGAAAGCCTTGGGGACAGAGCACTTTCCATTGTCAAAGCGAGTGAAGCAGAAGCTCTGGCGAGTATCTGTGGGATGATGGAGAAATGCACAAGGCAACCATCCAGGATGGTTGTGGACACCCACTTGTCCCACTATGACCCTTCAGCTTGAGGAAGGCACCTACTCCTCTAGAGGCTTGTGCCCTGCATAGCCCTGCAAGGAGGTGACACTGGCCCAGAGGAAGGGAGCAGCCCACCCACTCCCGCTTTCTGGCACAAAAATGCCAGTTGTCCTGGAGCAGTGCAGGGATCTGCTGGAAAGCCAGGATATTTTAACATCCTGGGCCCACTGACACTCTCTCTGCCTTGGGCATACCCTTAGGAGAGTTGCAGCGGGTAGCAGTGGTACTGTTGTCAGCTCCAATTCCTGCTCCCTCCATAGTGGTTAGCTTTGCCATGGCCCCTACTGCCCCACAGGCCTGTGGGCAGAGCCGTACTCACCAAAGCACCGTCGGCCATTATCGGACAGCACGAAGCCAGGAGGGCAGACACACTGAAAGCTGCCAGGGGTGTTGGTGCATGTTCCAAATAGGCAGATGTTGGGCTCCTCTTCACACTCGTTGATATCTAGGAGCAACATAGACATGTTATTTGCGGAGCAGACAAAGGTCACTCCTTTTTCCATTATATCAAGCCAACTAAGTTTGTGATGCCTGGTGAACTTTGATGCCTGCAGGATGTGACCCCTCTGTGGAACAGGAAGTGTGGCCTTAGCCCTTAACCCACCCCTGGGGCAAATGGGATAACGAAGAAGCAAGGGATCAGCAAAACCACTGAGTTTCCACTGTCCTGGGAGCAGGCTGTCCATTGCTCTGTGGGCAATTGCTTTCAAGAGGACTTTTGGGGTTGGTAATACATCCCCCATCATACCCAGGAAGAATGTGGTTGTTCTGGGAATAGACCAAGCACATGCTGAGCTAGAAATGGAATAAGCAGAGAACCAACATTACCAATACAGTTGTCGTTCTGCACCTCGTACCCAGGCGGGCAGATACAGCGGAAGGAGCCCTCCAGGTTCTGGCAAGTCCCCGGAGAGCAGGTCCCAGGCAGGCTCACACACTCGTTGATGTCTGCAGAGGAACAGAAATCACCAGTGAAAGTATCTGATGTGTTCTGAGGACTTTGGTGCAGGGTGCCTTCCCACATCAAGCCATACCTGGGAATTGCACACTGCTTTGCCCAGGAGACCCAAGGTGAAGCAGATGAGACATTTGCCAGAATGCCCTACCTCATGGGCCACAGGGACAAGGACTCAGCCTTGCAGGACCTGGTGCTGCAGGAGGCAGTGTGATGAACACAAGTAATCTGGGTACAACATGCCTGCCAGCCACAGCAGCCCCAGAGGCTGCACACAGCACGGGCACTGTTTCAAGAAGAGCCTATCCTGCCTGCAGGGCAGTTACCAAGGCATCCCTGATGCAATTCTGCATGCTTCAGGGACACAGACAGGGCAACCTCTGTTCTCACTGCCTGCAGGTCTCAGCATATAGAAAGGAACTGGCATGACTGTTCCTTGCACTGTGTAAAGGGAGATGTAGGCATGGTGAGGACCCACAGGCAGCCAAACGACAAGGTGTTGGCTCTGCAGAGCTTGGGGACCAGTGAGTGGCTCTGAAGAGTCCATTGCTTAGCTGTCTCTGGTGGGGTTATCTTTAGAAATATTAGCCTTGGACCAGGCCTTGCACACTGCCAGATTGGCAGCTAACCAACATGCACCTTGACTCACCCTGCTTCCCGGACACTCACCTACACAGTTCTTCCCATCAGGGGTTCGGTCATACCCCTCTTGGCACAGGCACTGGAAGGAGCCGATGCTGTTTATACACTGGCCATTTCGACACACCTGCCCCACCAGGGACGAACACTCATCAATGTCTGTGGAAAGGAAATGATAAGCACAGTGGGAAGAGACATGCACAGCATATGAGGTACCGCGTGCTGCATTAACAACCCCTACACGCCTGACTGGTGACACCTACAACTCCCCCCACAGTCACTGCCATGTAACACCCAACGGTCACTGCTACAGCTGGTGCCATGTGGCACCCTGTGCTCACCCCTTGCATGCCACTGTGTGACACCCAGTAAATGCCCCATGGCTGTTGCCATGTCAGAGCACCAGGCAGTTATCTGCATGGTCGGGATGCATGTGACTCACCCATGCAGTCATTATTGTGTGTAAGTTCAAAGCCAGGGAAGCAGAGGCAGTTATAGGAGCCAACCGTGTTCTTGCAGGTCCCATTTCCACAGGGCTGTCGGTCACATTCATCAATATCTGCAGGGAAAATCATCACAGCCGACTGAGAGGCTGAACGTGCTGAGTGCCACTGTTCTGGGCATGCAGACAAGGTCCAAGCAGCTGGCAAGAGCGGTCTAGACCAAGAGGGCACAACGGCCCTGCCCTTGGCTACCCTTGGCACTAGCCAGCAGGTGTGGGAGCGAGCTCACATCCATGCTGACAGGTGATTCACTCAGCAGGGCACCACAAGGCTGTGGCAGTCATACCCACCCATGCACATGGTCTGCTCCCCTGTGGCCTTGAACCCGTTGTGGCAGATACAGATGTAGCTCCCTTCAGTGTCAACACAGTCTCCATGGCTGCAGACGTTGGGGATCTCCTGGCATTCATTGCGACCTAAAACAAAGCAAGGAGGATACTAGTGAGCAGAAAAGATGGACCAAATGGGAAAAGTCAAGGCACTGGCCTCCTCTAGACCCCTGCCTGCTAGTAGGGAGCTGTGTCTGTGAGCAGCAGCACAGAAGAACAGGGTCTCAGTTTTCCGAGACATGGTTTCATGCAAACTAAGCAAGAGGACTTATGAGCTCCCATTTCTAAAATAGTAACTTTCACTGCAGAATATGGCCTGGGAGTGTGGCCCAAGAAAGTTCCATTTGCTTCCTGGTTTGCCTTCTTCAAATAAAATAGGGCTAAAATTAATTGCTTTTCTAATCTGTCGTTTTAACCAGATGTGTGTTTCTGCTAGGACTGATTCAGGGACTGTGAGTTCCTAACTGAGGGAGAAACATTAGCTGGACAGACCCATCCTACAGACCCTCCGACATTTAAATTGATGCGCCCTTTAGATGTCAAACTAAAGCTACATTTCACAATGACCTTTTCTCATCTCTCAGGGGCCCACAGTCCCTGGAAATTGTTCCGTCAGTTTAGGTATCCCCTAAGCACAGTCCAGCTATGTCACGGTCCCCCAGCTTGGCAAAGGACCAGGAACCCACATAGGGGACTGGCATGTCCTTCATCCTGTCCTTCCTTGAGTGCACACAGGGTGGTCTGCAAAACCAGCGGAAGAGCCCACGCAGGCTCTTCCGTCAGCGCCTCCCACATGTGTCTCTGGAATAGGTAGTGAACAGCTGCCATCTTACCCACGCAGGCTCCACTAGGCGACAGCTTGTATCCAGTTGAGCATTCGCACCTGTAACTGCCTGGGATGTTGATGCAGTCAGCATTGCGCTGGCAGAGGTTCTCCCCGCTGCTGCATTCGTCGATGTCTGTGGGAGAAGAGAAGCAAAACCCTGACTGCACAGAGTGTTAAGCAATCACCAGGTACCCTGCTAACAGGGCTGGAGCGGATCCCCGGAGTCAAATCAATTTTAACTGTTGTTTTGTTCTAACTAGGGTCAATTTTAATCATTTTTTCTATGGTTTTACAATAAAGTGATGCATTTTAAGTACAACTCAAATCTTTTAAACATTCAAATCTGCTAATTTTTTCTTTTAATAAAAAAGAAAATAGTGGAGAAGGAAACCAGACAGGAACATTCACGAAAACCGGCAGTATTTGTCCGTCCCTTGATGGTGAAAATGAAGATACTTTCAAGAAGGCTAAGAGCATGTGGACTCTGTGCTTGTCTACTGGCAGCCCTGATCCTGATGCCCCATGAGCTGAGGATGTGTGAGTGCCTTGCTGAGATTCCCCCACCTTGGCAGCACTGCTTTGGCTTCCCCATTACCTTCACAGATGAGGAGGATGTTGTTGTAGCTGAATCCAATGGGGCACTCACACCGGAAACTGCCAATTTGGTTGATGCAGACACCATTCGTGCAGATAGCAGGGATCTCACTGCATTCATCAATATCTGTGCACAAACAACATCTCTGTCAGCATCCCAGGAAGGGAGAAGGGAGGAAAGAATCCCCCATGGCTGGACAACTGCTGTCTTGGCTAACTCTAGAAAGAAGTCTGAGGAAATGGCCCCCAGAGGGACTAGCTGTACTCACCAATCGGCTTCCCTGTGTGAATGTCGATGATAAACCCAGGCGCCTGGTTCCCACACAGGATCTGGTACTCCGCTGGAAGGGGAACAGCAAGGTCATGCCTAGCAGGCAGGCAGAGTGAGATGCAGCAAAGGATGAGAGGGAGAGGAGCCAGCTATGACTGGACCCAGCAAGGTAGGCAGGAGGGTATGTGCACTATGTTCAGTGAGGTATCTCAGGGGACGTACAGGGAACTTCAGACCACACATACACTGTAGTGCATTAAGTATACACATGCATGCACTGTGTTACAACAGACACACACAAACACACACACACATCGAAAAGGACATGCAAACATGACCTCTGCATGCCTCTCCTGCAGGTATGCACTCATTCATTCCTCCACGCTGCGAAGAGCACACAAACCGTGCTCCCCACTGCATCAAAGGCACACAGACAACATCTCCACCCTGTGCTCAGCCTGTCTACAAGGCCCAGACTCACTGCATGCCCACAAGCAGGTTTGCCAAATATTGCACACGCTCTGCTGATACTCACCCAGTCACCTGTGTCCTTCCAGCACAAGACACTGTGCAAAACTGTATGTCCCTGTAGCATTCACACCCGCAGGAATTGCCTGCTGGATGTGATATCCCCCCCTTACCCCCACTGTGTTGTGGGGTGGGTCCTACTGTGCCTGTGCCTCAAAGCACACAGTGACCAGAAAATTGAGGGGGCAGCTATGGTCTCAAGATGTCCTTCCAGGAGGGTTGACTTACGGCTGGCTGGCGTGGGGCAGGGCTCACACGGCTTGTTCCAGGCCTTGCCAATGTTGTAGGAGCAGCAACACATCTTCTTCGTCATGTTGAAGGAGAGCTCGTTCTCACACGTGTCGTTGTAGTTGCGATAGCACACGCTCTTCCTCATGTCTGCAAAGGCAGCCCAGACACTGTCTTGTGTCAGCCCTGGGAATGGGAGCTGCCAGCTCCAACACGTTCATTGCCTGGGAGACACCAGACCGCCCTGTCCTGGTGCCCAAGGACTGTAGGTAACATACAAGCCCTTCAAGGGAAGCCTAGAATAGTGGCTGCAGATACAGGCTGAAGCCCAGTTGCCCTGCAGCATTGACAACCTTGGCCCATAGCAGGCAGAGGCAATACACAAGCTCCGCTGGATGCTCTTGCGACCCCATTCCAGCCATTCTCCCTGTAACTGGTGACATGCCAAACATGAGCCTCACTGGCATAGGCAGACTGCATAGCGTAGGAGCAGGGAGGCAGTGAGGTACCTGGTGAACCCAGGAGCCTTGATTCCCAGCTTCCTGCTGGGTAGATCACTTTTCCCACTTCTTCCACTCAGCCACAGTGCCCTTAACATGCTGCCCACAGTATGATCTGGTGGCTCTGCACAGCCAGGGCACTGCCAGGCCCCCTACCCTGGATTTGGACAATGGCATACCCATGCAGTTATTTCCACCGTTGACTTGCATGTATTCAGGTGGGCACACACAAGTGTAGTTGCCAAGGGTGTTGTAGCAGGTTCCAGGGCCGCAGATTCCGATGTGAGCAGAGCACTCATCAATATCTGCCAAAAAGAGGAAAACATAGGTCAAAGCACTGGGCCTGACATGAGGTGGAGGGCAGACTTGTCAAATGATCTGGCACAGGGTACACACACTGGTGCATAGGGACCAGGCTGCCCTGGTATTGGGAAGGCATGGAGGCATAGGATTCTTGATGAGCATGGGAAATCCAGAAGAGAAAGGAGACAGGATTCTGCCAAGTCCTTCCTCCTGGGCCAAGGAAAGTCCCTACCCAGCCCAGATACAAGCACAGGTATTAGGACACACACACCACACACACAAACACTCACAGAGGCTTCCACACACTGGACATGCACACACAGAGGCACCATAGTGCAGCTACCTTCACAGATGCGTGTGTCTTCATTGAGGTAATAGCCAAGTGGGCACTCGCACTGGAAGCTGCCGAAAGTGTTCACACAGTTGCCCCCCTGGCAGAGGCCTGGCAGCTCTTGGCACTCATCGATATCTGAGAAAGGAGAATGGCTGGGAAGTGCCCACTGCCCAGAGACCTGGCAGACAAGACCAGGCAGCAGCCTCACCCCAGTTTACCTGGTATGTCAAACCCACCATCTTCAGCCTCTGTTAGCATCTGAGCTGCTTGGCCAGGTGGCCAGAGCATGTCAGAGGAGGGCACACACTCACTGTGTGCTACAACATGGGCAGCAGCTCTGGACATGACCAACAAACTCAGTGCCAGGGCAAATGGTGGGTTTGGGCTCTCCTGGCACTTGAGTTCCTAGAGACAAGGCATGGGGGAGCCAGCTCTCCTTACCTTCCAGGATGACAGTGATAGGGTTGGGCCGGAAACCTTCTCCTCCAGGGCATAGGGTCTTATACTCGGCTGTGGAAAGAGTCAGTCAGCGGGATCCTGAGCCATGCTGGGCTTCCATGAAACAGGGCAATAAGGGAGAAACCCAGTAAAAATGCTCCATGGATGCAGTGACACTGCTCCAGATGCTGTAGCTTGACTTCTGTCACACCCTAAGCCAACTTAGCCCCCTTACTTCCACTTAACCACCCCTGAACAAGGCTATCATCTCATGTCCTCCCCCAGCCCACTGTAACTGAGAATGAAGAATCTCACCCTGGACACCCAGTTACAATGAGTGTCCCCCTCCTCCATCCCATCCCACCTTTCCTCTTACCTGGGACTTGGCCCCTACTCTTCCCTCTGTTCTACATTGCCCATGGGCTGCCCATGCCCAAGTTCACCCTAGATGCTTAGATGCTTTCCCAACTCACTTGTGTTGGCTGGAGGACAAAGCTCACAAGGATTTCCCCATGCACGACCCAGTGAGCAGCAGCAGGATGCTCGAGTGACCCCAACTCCAATTTCTGCACTGCAGGAGATTCCCCCATCTCCTCGATCCTGGGTGTCCAGAAAGCAGTTCCCAACACGGGTGTCTGCACAAAGACAGTAGTGAGTGAGCAAAGCTTCTCCAGCAGATACTGATGGGCACAGAAGGAATGAACAGCACAGTTCTCCCAAGGAGTCGGGAGAAGGGTAAGGCTCCATTCCTGCTCCGTATGTCCACACTGTTATCTGCAGGAAACCTGCATTGCAATAAATGACATCCAGACTGTCCTTGCAGCATGTGACTTTGGAATTCCTTCAAGAATGATATTTGGCCAACTTTCCCAGGACAGGACACACTATGTCATGTAGGGGACATAGCATGGTGCCCTGTCTTCACTGTGACAAAGGAGCATGACTCAAAAATTGCCTCCAGTGACCCAGAACCTTTCAAGAAACAAAGACTTAAGACTAGCTCTAGAATTGCCCAGGGACCCCTTAATGATCCCATATCCACTGATGAATTCTCTTTCCTTAAAGTGTTAATTTGCACCAGCACTTCACTACCTCTATGGCTCAGGCTTCAGAGGAGCTGGGTGCTCTTCTCCTGAAGCTCCAGGGCTAAACCTATCATGAACAGTCCAGTCTTAGGGAGGGCCAGTTGCATTCAGCCACCTCTGTGGCCAGCTCTAGTTGTGTGGGTCCCACAAGAAAGACCACTAAGCTCTGGGATGGAGGATGTGCTTTCCACGTGGGTCATCACTCACCCACACAGCCCACACCAGTGGGATTCAACTCAAAGTCTTGTGGACAGTTGCAGAGGTAGCTGCCAGGGGTGTTGACACACAGGCCATTGATGCAATTCACAGGGTCTGCACACTCGTTGATGTCTGAAAAGATGGAAAGATGAAGATTCAGGCCCTGTGTATGGTTGCCACAAAATCCATAACCCCTACCCTGTACACACAGGATTGCTTTGTACACACAGGGTTGCTCTGTACACACACGGGCTGTCTGCCCATAGCCTTGGTCTTTCTAAGGTTCTTCATAAGAGAGCAGGCAGAATTCTCCTACAAACAAAACCTGTCTTGCCCTACCCTGCCTTGCCTTGTCCTACTTCACCTATCTTGACCAGGCTCACAGAATCACAGAATGGGTAAGGTTGGAAGGGACCTCGGGAGATCATCTAGTCCAACCTCCCTGCTCAAGCAGGGTCACCTAGAGCATGTTAGACAGGACTGTATCCAGACTCAGAAGAAATGAGCAGAGTCACAGGGAGCTTTCCCTTCCACCTACTGAAGGCATACCATTCAGCAGTATCTGGGTCTTTCTAAGAGCAAATAAACATCACCCAGGGGTGCTTAGTTGACTTCAGGCTGCTAGACCTCTCCCTGTTGCATCTGGGATCAGCTCACACCAGCAGATCATGGGGCAGTGATCCTCATATAATGGCTCCTTGAAAATTCCTTACCTGTGCAATTGCCTCCACTCCTGTCCAGCTCATAGCCGTCATCACAGGCACAGCGGAACATCCCAGGCAGGTTCTGGCAGGTCCCAAAGACACAAATATTCTGGAAGGTGCATTCATCAATGTCTGCAAGAGAGAGAAAACTGGATACTCGGGCCATGGCAGGGATAAGCCTCTCCTGCACCCATCACAAAGCAGAGTCATAGCTTCAGCTACCAACCCAGTAACCCAACCCCTCATGTTGGCTTTAATGCCAATAGATACCACCAGGTGAGTGTGAGCCAGGCACACTATGTATACACTCTCTCCCCTCGCCTTTGTTCTGCTAATCCCCCACATCCTGCATGTATCCTTGGCTTAGCCCAGGCTCTCAGTAGGTTGGGGACTGACTCTTGTAAGAAGAAGAGATGACACCTTTGCAGGGGTTGGTCTTACCTGGAGCCAATAGCCTCAAGGATAGCATCTTGTAGCCAGAGCAACGTGGCATATAGGGAGGTGCTCACCATGGCAACTTGCCACCCAGCACTGATGAATCGGGGATCTGACTGCTTCCTGGAATAACCTAAGGGCTCTGCACCACCAGATGATGGTGTGCCTTGCTTGGTAGTAGATTAGCGGGTGACAGTATGAGAGAGGCTATGGCCAGAAAGAAGGCAGGCCCTGGATCCCCTGTAGCAGCATTCAAACCTCTAGGCACTTACCCTGGCAGGCCTTGCTGTCCTCTGTGGGATTGAAGCCCATCTCGCACTCGCAGCGGTAACCCCCAGGTGCATTGAGACACTGCCCATTCTCACACAGGTTCACATTATCCGCACACTCGTCCACATCTGGGGAGAATCAAGTGTGAGACTGATGCAGTGCTCACCCAAAGATAGGAGCGTCCCCCACCTTGACCAGGAGAATCCCACAAGTCTTTGCTGTTAGCTTGTTCCCACCACTCTGTTGGGAGACTGTAAAGAGAGACTGCAATATTTTTCATTGCCTTGGTCCAGACAAAACATCTGCTGAGAGAAAGGGGGATCTCTGCTGAGGGCATCTGAGCAGGCTGGGTAGAACGAGAATATCTGAGCAGGCTGTGCTGCAGGGCAGGCTATACTGGTTTGGGGGGACATCTGGTTTGGCAAATCCCAGACACAGGCAGCCAGGTGTTGAGCCAGACTGATGGTTGAGAGGGGATGACACTTTATCCCGTCAGGACACCCAAGCCACATTCCTGCTGCTTGGTGACTATACAGGCCTCACCTGAGCAGGAGAAACCATCCCCATTGAAGCCTTCTCGGCAGGTACAGCGGTAGGAGCCTGGTGTGTTCACACAGTTGGCATTCAGGTTGCACTTGTGCTCTTCGGTTGCACACTCATCCAGATCTGGGCAGGGAGACCCCCAGTCAGTGTTGTGCCACTGGTCTTGCCTTACACAAACACCCCCCCACACTTCCCCACACATACCCCTTCCTTTCATACGCACCACACACACACTGATAAGTCACTGTACTCATACATCTCCTGCATCCATATGCACCATATACACACCAGCACGTCCCTATACACCTCCCACACCCATATACCCCTGAATACATACTACACCAAGCCCCAACATACCACCACACAGATACACAATCTGACAACGACACTCACATCCACACACATCTCTGTACCATACCCATACACTCCACTTCGCGTATATATACATCCTCAATCCCACCTCCACTGCTATCCTTCCTGGACACAGCTTATTGACAGTGAAACACTTACACAACCATGTCTACAGCCCCACTCCATCACATACCCACAACTCCCTGCATCTCAGTAAATCCTCATGTAGGGTTCCTGCTGCCCAAGAGCATTTAAAGTGCAGATGCCAGCCCAGTGAAACTTTCACAGGTGCCCACAGGGCACTTGGACAGACCAACATCCTCCTCTCCTGCAATGAGAACTCACCATTGCATTTGAGCCCATCTCCAAGCCAGCCTGAGCGACACTTGCACTTGAAGCTCCCAGGCACATTGATGCAGGAGGCATGCATGTCACAGTTGTGAGCCCCGATCTCACATTCATCAATGTCTGCAGGAAGGAAGGACATCAAATCTGACACAGCTCAGGTCCCCTCAGGTCCCCCAAGAGAGGAGAGAGCAGCTTAGTACCAGCCTGCTCTCTGATACAGACACCAGTGACTCCTGGGAGGCTTAACTCCAGGGAACAAGTTCCTGTGGGGAACAGGCTGCCTGGAAGTGATAACCGTGAGCTGAACTGCTGATCTGCATGAACACAGCCCACTGGAAGATGAAGACAAAAGGAAAGGCAGGTCCATGGCTTGGCTATAAACAAGGACAGTCTCAATTTCTGGCTGGAGCCTGCCTTCCTGGTAATCTCTGCCTGCCTAGAAGGGGCTTCTGGGAGGATGAAGTGTCCACAACATCCCCCAGTAGAGGGATGGCATGACCTCCAGGGCAGATGCAGTAGGCATTTGTAAGCGCTCCCACCAGCACCCCTGGCTCCAGGCCCCGTGTGTTCCCACCTGTGCAGCCTGTGGTTCCCTTCTTGACAAAGTAGCCCAGCTGACAGTGACAGATGAAGGATCCCTTAGTATTTTCACATTCGCCATGCAGACAGATGTTATGGTTGAGATCACATTCGTTCACATCTGTAGGAGAAGAAGGACCTACTTTAAGCATCATAACAACCATGTCCCGGCTCTGGGGCAGCCTTTTCCATCCCTCCTTCCATCCATCCAATGGCAGCCTGGTGCTGCAGTGATGGTACATGTCCAGGGAAAAGCATTGTTCTCACCAATACAGGTTTTCATGTCCAGGGATGCCATGAAGCCATCAAAGCAGAGGCAACGATATTCCCCAGGGATGTTAGTGCACTGCCCACCATCGCAGATATCTGGATTGTCTTCACATTCATCAATATCTAGAAAGAGGAGATCATTGTCTGGGTAAAGAAGTTAGAGTCAGGGGTTGGGGTGTTGAGGGAGTAGTAAGGGGGATGGCATAGGACAGTCTGCAGTCCAAACCATATAGCCACAAGATTCTGGTGCCTGTAACGAATGTCTGGATTTTCACAGTAGTGCAAGCAGGGAACATTTGTCCAGAGAAATCATTTCCCTGGAAGTGTGCAAAAAATGAGGCCCCCTTACCCCAAAGCCAACACTATGGTTGACAGGTAATCGTCTCAGAGGTCCCTGGGGTGCCATCTGTGACAGCCAGGCTGGCCGCTCACCTGCACATGATCGTTGGTCTGGCATCAGCGCGTAGCCTTCACTGCAGCTGCACTCGTAGCTGCCCTCTGAGTTGGAGCAGTGTGTATCGCAGCCACCATTGGTGATGGTGCACTCATCAATGTCTGGGGAAGAAGGGAGAGGTCAGGTAGCTGTTTGAGTTGTGGACACAGTGGATGACAGCACAGAGAGAAAGTGGCAGATGTGCCTTTGTGGTGGCCTCACTGAAGAGGGATCACAGCTCCCCCCGATAGAAGGAAGCACCTTTTGCCTTCTCTGCCAGCCACTTCACAGCTTACAGCAGATTCACAGCTGGTGACCCCTGGTGACCAGCAGTGCAGGTCTAGCTGCAGCTCACTCCTGAGGAGACTCCACCCTTGCCTACACTCAGACACCCCACTGAGCTTTATAAGAGGTATGAGACTAAGAGGGTCCTGGATGCATACTTGAATCTTGGCACGGCTAGTTGGCAAAAGAAAACACTCACCAACACAGCCCTGTCTGTCCGGTGTGGCCTGGAAGCCTGAGTCACATGCACACTGATAGGTACCAATGACGTTGACACAGCGTCCGTTGCGACACAGGTTATCACTAAGGGAGCATTCATTGATATCTGTAGTGGAGAGAGCATTTTGAGCAGTCAGTCATGCTGATGTCATGTTGAGCATCCTTCGGTACCCATTCCTGAGTACCCACATCTACTGCTGTCTCCAAACTTAGCTTTGTCCTCGCCTTCTGCCCTGTAGCTGTCCTGGGCCACTTTCTGTCCTGAGTGGTGGAAACAGGCTGATCCCCTGCAGTTCTCAGGTTCAGCCCAGAGCTTTTATGCTTTCACTTTCTCTTCACTCCTCTAGTGTGATCTTCTATCCTCTCTGGGTTGGTAAGGCATCCCAAATCCCTGTCTTCTCCAATCATTGTTTGATGCTATTTATATTTCCCAGGAATTTGAACCATGGCTTCCCGATCACACTAGAACACAGACCCAGCTCAGACTGTCCTGGTCAAATTCCCTTTGCTCACTTGCCTCTCCTCAGTTTGCTGGTTATAGCTATGCTAATAACCTAAATAGAGCCAAGCATGAGCACTGGAACTTGGGTCTTTAAGACAGAACAAATCCCTGACACCTTTACACACATATCTCAAAGATTACTGCAGGATAGGAAGCATTCCAACTTGGGATGTGATCAGCCTGCTCGGGAGGTAAAAGCTTTTTTGTATGGTTATGCATGGGGACAGATCATTTGGCATCAAGTCTAGAGAATGACATTTCAGTTACTGTATACATGTATCCATAGCAGCCAGGAGACAACCCTGTGTTTGCCATCTCCTCACCATCATCCCACTGGTCAATCTTCAATGAAAAAAAAAGTAGAATAATAGACACCATAAACACAATAAAACTCTGGAAACTACCACAGTCCTTCCTGGCTTTTGATGGGTATGTTCCACCGGCACATGAGACTGGAAGGAGAGCTTCATGTGCCCAGCAAGACATGCAAATCTCCCTGCATCACTACCTTGAATAGGTTCTGGTCATAACATTGCTTTCCATCATCTCACCTATGCAAGCATTTCCTTCAGAGGTCAGCTCATGTCCAGGGGGACAGATGCATTCAAAGCTGCCATCCGTGTTCATGCAGATCCCACCTCGGCACAGCAGTGGGTCACGCTCACACTCATTGATATCTGCAGGAAGTGACATGAAATATGGTGAATTGGCCCCTTTAGCTGGGTTTTCTAGAAAACGTTTTTGCATTGATGCCATGGACCACAGTTCCCAAAGAAGTCCCATCACCAGAGATATACCCCAAAAGAGAGGCCAGCCCAAAGTTAATAAGGCAGTGAATCCAGGGTCTGAGTGAACCCAGTGGACTTATGCTTGAAGAATGCATTTTGGGAAACAGCAACTCTTGCCTTGACCCCAGCAGAATATAAAACATAGCACTAGGAGGGAAGAAATCACTGCTTTTGTGCAGATTAGCTAGCAAGGACTAGAAGGATATCTCCTAGCTCCCATCCCACATATCTTTGTACACTTTCAGTGGCTGGCATTAACAATGGAAAAAAATATAGAAAAGTTCATAAATGCAAGACTGGAAAGAACAAGAGAATCACTGGAATGGTGCACTGATGACAGTTTGAAACAAAAATCAACAGAAGGAGGAGATAAAGCACTGAGGATTTTGAAGCTGGGCAACCATGTTGTGCAAGCTGAGCTCTTTGGAAAGGGAAACGCTGTAGAAACTTGATCCTCTACTAACTCTGGGAACAGGAATCTGAGCCTGAGGTTCTCTATCTTGAACTCAGACTAGATTCAAAAGATTTTGCATTCTTATGTGCACCTAAGCGTTGACTCAAGATACCCTGCACTATCAGTAAGAGGGAAAAAATGAGAGCCTCCCTGGAGCTGCTCAGAGGATTCATCTGTGCATAATGGTGCTCTGAAAAAAGAACACTAAGAATACAAAGGCATTGGGTGCCGTTTAATGGACTAAAGGAGCTAATAAATGCCCAGAAGAACTCTTACGTTGCGGTGGTGAAAGGGAGAGAGTAATGTCAGATCTATTTAAAGAATGCATTTGCTTTTCATATGTTTCTTTTTCTGTTTCCAACCTTGTAATTAAGAATGGGACCCTTCAACTTACTTGAATAAAACACGTATTGTCGAGATTTTCAGCTTATCTAGAGCAAAAGTGGACTGAAATACATCTGATCTTCCTGGGATAACAGGGAAGGTAACAGGGCACTGCCAGAGGAACTAAACAGACAGGTAGCTGGACAGCAAAACGCTCAGAGAACAGCTGAGAATGGGGAGCCCTCACCAGATCCATCGTCAGCTATTTTCTTCCCCATAGCAAAGTAGGAAGGTGCTGCTCTGCCTTGTAGACAGGCCCTTACCCATGCAGTTCTTCATCATCATGAAGCCGCTCTCATAGCCTTCGAAGCACTCGCACTCAAAGCTGCCCGGTGTGTTGACACAGGTGCCATGGCCACACAGGTCTGGTGAGATGCGGCATTCATCTATATCTGTGGGGATGGAGCAGATCAGCTAGTGAAGGCAGGGTAGGCTAGGAGTACTACTGCAGCTGGCACTGGGCTGCCTGTCCTGCAAATCAAATTCAGTGAGAAGGAAACGAGCTCCTGGCCTGGGAAGTCTGGCCTGGCAGCCTGGAGAATTCCTCTCTGTCAAAGGAGACACAGCCATTAACCTTTCTCTCTGATGCAGGGCTGATCTTTCCTCCCAGCAGGCTGGAGGAGTCTCCATGGGCCTGCCTTTGGCTTCTCAGCACTTCCATGACATAGCTGCCATGTCTCCTCCAGCTACTACCACCATGCTAAGCAACCCATGAAGCAGGTAAGGCAGCAAGTTGGGCAGGAATGGTCTGGAGGGGGCCGGCTCTTCCCTTACCTGTGCAGTTCCTTTCCTCAGCATCCAAAGCAAAGCCATTGCCACAGAGACACCTGAAGCTGCCAATGGTGTTTCGACAGGTCCCGTGAGTGCACAGGCCAGAGAAGACCTTACATTCATTCACATCTGTGAAGAAAGAAAAAACAGCACTGTTTCAGAGATGGGATGTCTGCAACGAACCTAGTGTCCCAGTGCAAGAAACAGGACTAAGCTAAGACAGGCTGAGCACAGCCCACGAACAACAGTTCCTCCATCTCTTCTCACCTTTATAGAAGGGCCTGCCTGAAAGCACGTCTCCTCTATTGGCAAAGCCAGGTCCCCTTGGGCAGATGGCCTTATACTCGCTGGAGCCGATCTTGGGACATTCTTCACAATCGATGCCCCAGGCTGAGCCCACAGAACAGCAACACATGTCAATCCGGTACTTGCCAGGAAGAGGCTCTGCACACTCATCTTCATCCCACTTCATGTAGCACTGTTCCACACGCACGTCTGTGGAGAGAGCAGAGCTGAGCTGCAACAGCAGACAACCAGGAGGATCAGAGGGATTTCTTTCTGTCTGGAACCATCTCCTGCAGTGAGGGTGAGGCCCTCAGAAAACCTCCCACTGGGAAGGAGAAGAATCATTCCTGCCACTGCACTCGCCACACCCCTGAGGACTGGCAGCCTCAGTCCTGCAGCTGTGAGAGTGAGCACTCACAGTTGCACCATGTTCAGGAGAGAAGGCACAGAGTACTCACCCCATCAGTGCCATGCTCTGCTGCCATGAGTGCTGTGCTGGATCTTTAAAGCAGAAGAATAGAAATGAGCAACATCTGCCATCCTCTGAGCAATGGGGTAAGTGCTCCATGTTGTGTCAAGGAAGAATGGCAGAGCACAGCCACAGGTGACACCAGCACCCACCACTGGGAGACTTCATCAAGCCAGAAGCCTTTGGATGCTGAGTCACTAGGCATTACTGTGATGTGCCAGTAGTGATACTACAATAGGAGATACCCTATGACAGGTTTAAAAAACTGCCATGGGGGCTGAATTTAAATTAATGTGGATATAAATAGGTCCATCTACACTAAAAAATGTGATATTGTCAGCAGAACATTACCAGCCCTATGATATTGTTAGCGTCAACAACCAAAACAGCTTTGGCTGAAGTCAACAAGCATCCTCCAAACAATGCCAAGGAATGGGTCCAGGAACCTTTCCAGTAGGCATTTGGATATGGCCACTTTTTTTTGGAATGTTATGAGAGGTTAATAAGCCATAGCCAGCCTGTGACTGTTAGCAGCAGGGCCAGAGAATGGTCCCTCCATGGGATAGTTAGTAGTGCAGACAGCCCCCTATGCAAGGGGACAGCTTTGTCATGGTGGGTCCAGAGAGCAGCCAAGAGCTGTTTTAGGGCTGCTGGGAAAGGTGTTGCTAGGTTATCTATTCAAAGTCACCCTAAGCACAGATGCCCAATGATGATCAGAAGCAGAGGAACCTACTAACTGAATCAGTGAAAACAGAGCACGCAAAATTGGTTACTTCCTAATTCCTCCCAAGGAGAACGTCTATGCTACTGACTGAACCTGGGAATATGGAGCTGCAGCAGCCTCACTTCTGTTAAGCTACTGGATTTGGCAAGTCGTAACAGATTCGACATTCTTCAGACAGCATTTGTCTTGGGAGCTCAGTGGTGGCATGCAGTGGGATGGGTTGGGCCTAAGTAAAGGTGGGTGAGAGGAGGGCAGGGGTCTGGGTGAGGTGAGGTGTCCTTACCCACACAGGTCCTGGCAGTGCCATCAAGGGTCAGCCCTTCTGGACACTCACATCGGAAGGAGCCCGCTGTGTTCACACAACGGCCATTTGGGCAGACACCAGGGAAGACATCACACTCGTTCACATCTGTCAGCAGGGAGGCAAGAAACAGGCATGAGACTGGCACGTGACCAGGCCCAGTATGGTCTTGAAGGACACTGGGAGAGTCAAAAGGAGCCCCAAGCTGCCTACTAGGCTAAGAAGAGCAAGCTGGCACACAGCCATATCCAGACACTTTTGCAAGGAGGTTGAATCACAGGGTCTTGTCAGAAAGGATCTGGCAGGCAGGATGGGCATGTTGCACATGCCGATAGCTGGCACAATGTTGATAGAACAGCACCAGAACATACAGACATTAGCATTTCATCTCCAGGTAATGGTGCTACATACAGGAGACTGGTTTCCACCCCAAACACCTGGCTACAGGACTCAGGGAAAAGGCCAGCAGCAAGAGGTAATATGGAAGATGCAGGGCCCCATCCAGCTCCTTCCCGACTCTAAGATGCAAAAAACCAGCAAATGAACCACGACTATATCCCCAATAAACCACTTTGTTCTGTCTCCTGCAGCACTTTACCTTCACATGTGACTCCCTTCATCCTGGCGTAGCCTCGGGGACAGGCAGTATCTGCAAGAAAACAAAGGAATGTCAACAGAGAAATGGGTGACATCCTGCCTTCCTTGCTGATTTCTGCACCAGCCAGGGCCTTACCAATCTCACAGCGCTCACAGGGGCTGCCCCAGGCTGCCCCCAGAGTAGCACAGCACTCTGACTTCAGTGTGGCTCCATTGATGTTCACCTCACAGCGCCCATCCTGGATGTTCAGCCAGCACGTACCTTTCATGCTGTCTGTAGAGGTAGAGACAGGATGTGAGTGAAGAGCTGCTCCTCAGCTGAGGTTCCCAGCTTTATGGGAGCCAGATGAGAAGCAGCTAGGAGAAACTATCCCTCGGCTGCAATGTGACTAATTGCTCTCTGGTCCCACTTTATCTTTCAGACTGTTGGGCCAAGCACTTTGCAGCATGGACCCAAATTGCACTTTTCCCCAGAACCCTGTCCCACTGCTGTATTACAGAGAGGCATTGCTGTGCTCTCTGATACTACTGCTATTGCATTATTTCTGCATCCTTCCCTTTCCTAATCCCAGCCTGCTCTTCTTCTGAGTAAAAATAGTTCCTTCTGCCCAGCTATCCTGGATCACCATACACTGGTGATCTGCAAGGCCCTGACTACCTGAGGGCGGCTGGATCTATTGGGAAGTGATCCAGATGATGAGAAGGGACCCACTTCATCTTTATGTGCCCCAATCTCAGCACAATATGAACCCATCTGATGAGTAAGAACCTGCCATCCTGGTATCCTGGAGGGTCCCTTGGGACCCCATGTCTGTGCTTTGTCTTGATCCAGCACAGTTAGAGACTTCTGTGTCTGACACAATGCTCTGAGCAGTGCCTGAGGTTTCAGCTTTTCAGGCTTCCTGCATGAACAAAAGAGGTTTTAATAGCTGCCAACAAGCAAGGAAATGCAGAGAGAGAGAGAACAAGAGGTCTCAAAGGATCTCCATCCCTAAGCCAGGAGAATGGGATCTGGCTTCAGGTAAACAGGAAGAGGACAAAAGTCACTGCTGATATCAGATACCACCCCACGGCTGGCTACTGAAGGTGACCTTACCCACGCAGATGGTGCCACTGGGGTCCAGCTTGCTGCCTGGGGAGCATTCACAAGCAAAAGAGCCGGCATTGTTCCTGCAGACACCATTCACACACGGGTTAGAGGTGCACTCGTTGATATCTGAAGGGGGAAGAAAGGGACTGTGACTGTGGTGAGTGCCCTTAGACCCAATATTTGCTTCCAGGACATGACCATTAGGCTGTAAAGACAAAGGTGTCTCCTGACAACCTCCAAACCAGGCTGCTCAGCAGAGAGGGGTGTAGGAGAACGTTGTTTCTGTGACTTTCAAGAGACATTTGAAAAGTTCTACTGGCCTTCTAAGGACACTAAGCAGGTATAGTGGCCGGTAAAAACTGCCAGGGCCAGAGACTTGGGGTGGGGTGGGTACAGGGTAAGGAGGAGAGGAGAACAAGAAGAAAAGAACAGGAAAAAGGGAGATATTGAACTGTTCAGAAGACCAGCAGTCCAGGCCATAGGGGTCTTGGATGGTATGACTCACGTATCCACCATCACAAAGGGACTGTGGAAATGGATGGATTGAGGCTGGTTGATGAAACTACTGGGGAATGATGGACTCATTCGCTCAGGGCTGCTCCTGCCTGGGGAGGAGCAGCCACAGTGCTGAGCATGGCCTTTATCTGCCTGTTTGGACCAGGTGCAGGGCTACATAGCATTTGCCAGATTTCATCATCTTTACAGAAAATCAGGGTTTTATCTAAACACATATTCATGCATAAAGTGCCAGTCCTCAAATATTTTGGGACTCTGCAGTCAGGAAACAAATCTCAATCTTTCCCCAATCCAAACTGTAAGCTTTCAGCCAAACCCCTCAAATTTGCAATTTTGTGCAGCTTTTGGCTACCAATTTTGGAGCTTGGAGGAAATTATTCTAGTTTTCAGTTACTGAAAACCCCATATGTTCTGAGTTTGGATGTCTACTATTTCAAATGAAGAATGAAGTTTTCCACTAGAAAATAACAACAAACCCCAAGCACCTGGAGCTGGTCCTGTTCAAACCACTGGAATTGAAAGGAACCAAAGTCACATTAGACCTTTAGCTCCCTTTCAGACACAGTCAAGAACTGCACTTTCTTCTTTACATCTTATGAAGATGCTCTACGTTGCCTTCCGAGTCATGTTACCTTCACAGGTGTCTGTCTCGGTCCTGAAGACAAAGCCCTTGGGGCAGGTGCAGGTGTAACTGCCCGGTGTGTTACGACACAGTCCATTGTCGCACAGCAAACGATTGACACTGCATTCATCAACATCTGTGGGAAGGGAGATGGGGTTTCTGAGTTACTCTATCAGTGTCCAGTCTTCCACCTGGTTAGCTCTACAGAGCCATGGCAATCTCAGAGGCACAGAAATGGTCTCCTTATGGTTCAGGTCAATACTACTTACAGCATGGCATGTGTGAGCAAACACATACAGATCTACAGACACAGCAAGAAGGCAGGGGAGAGAAGAGACAACAGGCCCACATACACTCATTGCTTTCTACGGTTTACAGTGACATTAGGCAGCAGGATGCAACTCCCTCTCTAGAGACTTACCCCAGCTCAGGCACTGGTATGTTTAGAGTAGGCTAGTCCATCATTTGCAGGTCAGCATCTTTCCCAGAGCCATTCAGACTCTAAGCCTCACTCCCCTTGGTGTCCCTTGGGGTCCAGTGCTTTTGTGCCTAGCATCTGGCCACCATACTAGAACTATCAAGTATCTGGAGAAGAATTCTGGTGTTGGTGGCAGTCTTGCTCCAAGCAGGAGGCTGGAGTGGATTCCTTCAGAGTTCACCCTCTACCAACATTTCTTTGATTTATGTTACCCACCCATCCATCCTGTCCCGGGTCCTTATTCAGTCAATGGAAGAAGGACAGCAGGTGGTCTGGTGTCCCTCTGTCCAGTCTTGGCATGGTCTATATCGAGCTCTAGAGGGACCCATCCACCTTTTTACTGTACAACAATCCTATACCCATTCTTTTGGTCAGATGGTGAGGGGGATGATACCATCCTCAGAGCAATGCAATGTGGAAAGTATGTTAAATCACGTATGTGCCACTTCTCACACAGCATCTTGTGCTTTCCCATGTGGACAGGACAGCCCTAAATGAGAATAGTGCCTGAGATGACCAGATGCTGTATCACCTCCAGCTCCTGGGCAGCTGTACATGTGGAGGTTTGTGCCTGGTTCCCAGCCTTATCTGATGAGTGCATGGCTCTTGCTGTGTGTGGGCTTTCTCCTTGCTAGTACTGAATTCTTGCTTCCTCACATGAGGCTGAGTGTGAGCTGCCCTGAACTCACCCACACAGTTCTTGCCCGTGGGATCCGACTCATAGCCCAAGTTGCAGATGCAGCGGTAGCTCCCACGTAGGTTCTCACACATGCCATTGGGGCAGATGTCTGGGTTGAGGGCACATTCGTTGATGTCTGCACAGAGAAAGAAACCAGACAGGATAGATCAAGACCAACCGCAGATACAGAGATTTTCCCATCTCTGCTGGGACACTCCTCAGCTGACATCCCTCCTTCCTGTCTGACCTACCCTCCTGGGGTGTCCCAGTGTGTCCTGGGGAGTCTTGCACCATTCCTCCTGGTGCTGTGGAGTTGGGTAACTTTGTCCAGAAGTGCACAGTTGCAAAGGATCAGAGTGAGCCCAGATTCAGCTCCATGTAGAGGGCAATCAGGACCTTCTGCCATGTGTTTGACTCTCCTGACAGTGTATCTACTTCAGGAGCTTAAGTTAAATCATTTAATTGTTCTTTCTTTTGGAAAATGCAGGAGGAAGAAACTACTTGGAAAGTGCTGTAAGTAGGATGCTGATGCCACCGGGGATAAGGGCAGAGCATAGTGGACAACCTGCCCTTGCCAGCACAGTCCTTCCACAGGGGTCCATTGCTGGAGGGAGAACAGGGCAGGGAGTAGACAGACATGCTGGACAGCACCCTGCAGGTAGCTGGGTTAGCAGAAGGTCAGGTACATGGCCAGATGGTCTCAGCAAAGAACTTGCAATGGCACAAACTCTCCGCAGGTCCCTACGCAGCCACGATCCTTGAGCTGACTGCCTGCCACAGACTGCCTGGCCACACAACTCCCAGACTAGAAAAAGTCCTGGCCAGGTCAGAATGAATTTCCTTTTCCTATTGCTGCCATAAAGAGTTGTCTGAGAGCAGCTCGGCTGCCCTGGAAAGAGGGAGGTGAGAACCTGTGGACTCAGCCTGTTTCCTCACGCTGGTGAGGACTGTGTCATGGTGGCAGCACAGGGAAGGAGGGAGAGTTTTATATTTGGATAAGGGTAAGGGCAAGGCCCAGGACAGGGGCCAAGCCCATGGGATGTCCAAACCTCAGTTTCAAAGACTTGCAAGGAATGGCCTTGGACTGATTTGCCCCAAAGAGAGATTTTTTGGATGGTTCTGCAGTGGCATGTTGTGGGTATCACGAGCCCCTGCTGCCTGTGTGTGTGCTGGGTGGTCTTAGGTCTGCAGAGGTCCCAGCAGGCAGGCAGAGAGCACAGCGAAACATGGGCAGCTCTGCTGTCACTGACCTCCTGCCTGCCCATAGTAGGAGCTTTGTCCTTGAGGGGAACTGCCCCATACGTCAACAGCACCAAGTTACTGAGCACAGGGAAGTATCCCCGAGGGGTGACAGCCAGATGGGCACTTCCTCCTGCTGTGCACCAGTGTCACCTCTCTTTCTTTTTGGCACAAAGCTCTGGTGACCAAGCAAAGAGATTTTACCATGGTAAGAACCAGCCTTCCCACAGAACAGGGCAGATTTGTGTTTGTACAGCAGTGTCCTTGCAGTGTCATACTGCCAGATGGCAAATAGCCCAGGCCAGGGTTTCCCAGTCACTGTTGGTCTTTGTCTTTATGTGGTCGTAGCTCAGTTATATCTCCAGGAAATTGCAGCTTTGGAGAGGCACTGAGCATGTGCAGCCCTAGCTGCAGGCAGTGCCATGCTGACCAAAGCATGTCTCACGTTAGCTTCTTGCTAGAAAGCATCTTATCATCTGTCTGAGACTGAGCTCTGTCAAGACAAGATGCCCTGGAAGGATGCCCAAGAAGCCACAAGGATTTTGCCTCTGGCTCATTCCCGCTTGGAAAGTTTTGAAAGGCCATAGCTATCGGGCTGCTTCGTGCTCTTCCTGCTGATCCAAGCACTGCCTAGGGCTGGCAGCACAGCTGCCTGACCACTTGCACAGCTGTCTAATTAAAAGCAGCCCCTTGGCAATATGCCCCATGCCGCACAGCATGCACTTATCACCTCCCTCTCCCTGGGAGACTGCGAGACCTCTTCTTCTGCGACCCAGAAGATAGAGGGTAGATGAGGGACGTGATCAAGTGAATGCACTTGGTCATGCTCTTCATTCCAATGAACGCAGAGTGTAAAGCCAACTTCTGTGTGCAACCCTAGAAATGTGGTTCCCACAGAGTGCCAAGAATCAGTCGCTTTATCCAATACACAGTCCTCCGGGATGTTTGCTTAACATTAACTCACTGATCACTAGGCAGAAGAAAAGACACACATCATCTGACTTCTCCTGTGCCCAAGCCCATGTCTCACCCACACAGACGCTCACACTAACATAACTATACGTTCTGCACGCATCTACACCTGCCTGGGCCTATGCTCGCTCCCCAGCCCTTAATCGCAAACAGCTTTCATATACACAGGCAGAACGTAGCTGACTCTCCAATCTACACTCCACAGTGCTGGGTTTCTAATGACACACAGTCCCATGGTCACACAGATGCACACACATTCAGTTGAATGCAACTGAACGAAGGAGCTCAGGGTGACATTAGATGCATCTGTCTAGAACATGGTATGCGAGATGCACGTACCTCTGCCATCAGCCGTTATTCCGATGCCGCTGCTGCAGAGTGCCTGGAATTCAGCTGTACGGAAAGCACAACAGAGTCATTAGCTTTTTGGGACATTTTAAGTACAGTGAGATCAGTTTTGAGTAACACTGGATTTATTATTTGTTAGAATATCATCTACGAGCTCCCAAGCTGTGTTGGTTTACACTTATGCAGTATGTATTTTAGAGCTGATACTCACAGCTAGCAGCAAAATTCTGTGAGAATCCATGCAATGAGATCAGCATCTCATGACACCCTATTGGGCATTATTTAATACACATAACTAATGGACTATGCTATACAATTTATATAGTATATACTACATATATGCATATATAAAATGGGTAAGATCAAGGAACATTTTAAGTGTGTGACTAAGAATTTGTCATCAGACATTTTGAAATGTCAGTTATTGATGAAAATTCATCAAGAAAAGATGTTTGTAGTGGGGGTCTGCAGGAAAGGATACAACTTTCAACACTATTCAGCATTTTGGAGGATCATCTGGGAGTAAATGCCCATAGGCCATCACTGCCCATAAAAACATTAGCTGGATGGTAAAAGGTGAATAGGAAAGACTGCCTGGAGGAGTAAAATCACTTGGCACATGAGACCTATTCAACCAACATCTATTCAAAAGGATATGCTGTAGAATTGGAGATTCGGCATTTTGATCCCAAAAAAGCTTCTATCAACTCTGACTTGTTTGTGGATCCAACACAAATCTGTTGAGTACTGAAGGCGGTCTTTCTTTCTCCCCACCTATGGCTCTTCCATGTCACTGTGAAGCTGTCTAGCCCATCTCACAAATCAGGGACCCAGAATGTCTCTGAGCATTTTCCTGGCGTTTTGCTCACCCACATGAAGAGGAGCTCACCGGAGTTTTTGGCTGGACAGGGCTGGCAGGGCTCTCCGAAGCCATGGTCTGGGTTAGCACAGCAGCACTCAGACTTGGTGACTGCTCCCGGAAAGGGACGAGCACACGTGCCCTTTTTAATGCCTCCATAACAGGTGCTGCGCATGTGGGTGTCCACGCAAACTCGTCCGTCCACCCCAATAGCGAGGCCCCCAAGGCACTCGCATCGAAAGGAGCCCTCTGTGTTGATGCACCAACCATTCATACAGATCCCTGGGGTCTCGCACTCATCGATGTCTGAAAGAGGAAGCACAGAAGGTCTGTTACTTAGCCGTGAGCAGCAGGATACACAGATAGGGACTTTGGCCTATTTTGCAAGGAGGCTTGGAGACTACGGGGGAGCCAGAGGTACAGTTTAGAGCATTGTGTCCCTTGCGTGCTCTGCTGCAGCCTGTCTCCAGCCTGATTTTCATGCTCTGACTGTCCCTGATGGCTTGGGAAGGGGCTCCCTTTTCACTTCATTGCAGGAGTATGGGAATCTTTAGTCTCCTGAGACTCAGCCCTTTCTCAGACTGGCCAGGTCTTGTCTCTGTTGAGTTAACAGTGCAGTAAGCAAAAGAAATTACCCTGTGTCACAGCAGTACCTGGGAGAATTGCTATGTTCTCCTCTTCCTCCTTTCTCCATTCTAGCTTCACATCCATTGGGAAGCAAAACACAAACCCTGATGGAACTTGCTGTAGTGGCTTGGTAAGATGCAGAGCTGACTGCTGTCAGCTCATATTGTGTATGGGCCAGCACAGAGCCTCATAGCAACACTTAACTGCTGCTCAAAGTGCATTTACGTTCCAATTTGCACTGGAGTAGCAGAGATGCAAATACATGTCCCCTTATGCCCATTCTGCTGTGAGGAGGCACCTTCTGGCAGCTGAGTGGAAGCTGTCTGGCAATGATCATGCTTTTCTCAGCTATCCTTGGCCTCAGGCATGTAACAAGTCCCCAGAAACATGGATGGGAGGCTGGGAAGGGGGCAGACACCAAGTTTGGGAACCTACGCACCAACACAGTATCGCCCATTCGGAGCCAGCACAAAGCCTGGCTTGCAGATACATTTGAAGCTGCCATCCTCATTGATGCACATCCCATTGAGGCACATGTTGGTTGTGGCACATTCATCGTGATCTAGGGAGGACAAGTAGAAAACATGAGCAGAGCCTGACACTTGCAGCAGTACTCCCCTGTGCTCAAACTCTTCTGTCCCCTCTTAGGCAAAATTCCCACTGCTAGTCCTGGTGAGCAGCTGTAAACAGGCTGACTCGGACTCTTGGAGTAGAGGGTGCCACCCTGGTGGCATGGAGAAGAACACAAGCCCAAACTATCCTGCTGCATCCCTGCTGCTCTCAGTTCCCTGGTCCAGCTCGCAGCAAGACCAGCAGAATGATGGCTGGAGATGGCATCTCAGGATGATGGAAAATGTCCTGCTTCCGGACCCATCCCTGTTCATGCTTCTGGACCCAAAATCCTGCAGGCACACTTCAGGAGCAGTATCATCACAATAAAACTGCCTTCCTATTTCAGTGCATCAGTATTTCTCTTCCTCTCCTTTCCTTAAGAGCATTTTTAAGATGCAGTCTGCCCTAGAAGCATCTACCTGGGTCAAAGGAAAGGGATTCCAGACTCATCCAGCACAGTTTGAAGTAACGATCGATCCCCAGGGAGGATATTGTGTCAGCACAGTCCCAGCCTCCCCAAGGCCATAGATGACAGCACAGCAGGAAATGGCTTACCAACACAATTCTTGCCATCAGGTGTGATTTCAAAGCCAGCATTGCAGATACACTGGAAGCTGCCATCAGTGTTAACACAACGGCCGTTCCTGCACATCACTCCATTCATGATGCACTCATCAATGTCTGGCAAGAAAATAAACATAGGCAAGTAGCAACAGGCAGGGTGAGGACAGGTTCTGGCAAACCTGCTCCATGAGAAAAATCCTGTCAAATCCTTACAGTGTGCCCTGCTTCAGGGCGATTGCACTCTCCCCCTCTGTACAAGCTGCGGGAGATGGGAGAGAGGTGAAGAAAGCTTCCTGCACGCTCTGGGAATAGCACTACATTCAGAAGCTCAGAGCTCTGGGATCTCAGTCCCTCCATTATCTTTGTCAGCTTCCTGCCCCAGGGTTCCCCTTGCATCTCAAGTAATTCTAGGTTTCTCCAAGCCTACTATAGGCAGCAAGAGCCCTCCAGTCAATGAATGTGGACTCAAGCCTACTGCTAATTGCCACAGATATGTGATTCCAATGCCTTAGCTGAATGAATCTCAGGACTGCAGTAGGGATATAGCATGGCTGATGGATGTAGGACAGCAGGGGAGTTGCTGCACTTCAAGAATATGGTTTACACTTGTTCAGGGAGTCAGGCTACCGAATGCCCCTGGGTAAAGATGAAAGAAGAAAGGAAGAGGGCTGTATCAAGTGGGAGGGTTGTTATCGACTCTTTATCAAGAACTGGGAAAGGCAGGATAAGGCATTTTATGAGCCAATTACAAGAAAAAAATAGACTGGTCACAGTAGTAAAGGAAGATCCTTGTAGACAAAAGACTCCCAATGTGGAGAACTTAGCTTGACAGGAGTCTGGCAGGAAAGGATCTGGATTACAGATAGGGTAATCCTCAGGGCTACCCACAAATGAGTACAGAAGGTAACCTCCTTTTGGGCTACATCAATAGAAGAGCTCTGCGTGAGCCACAGGGGACAGTTTCTTCTTGTCAGTGCTCGAGAGGCCCCAGCTGAAGAACTGCATCAAATTTTGGCACCACATGTTAGGAAAGGCAGAGAAAAAATGGAGAAAGGCAGAGGAGAAAAACAAGGATGACAAGAAGCTTAGAAACAATAATTATGGGAGGAGACTGAGAGACTTGCATTTGTTTAGTCTAGAAGGGAGATGATATAGGGGTTACAGGGTTACAGTTTCCCCACATTTAAAAGAAAGTTGTAAAGGGGACAGTGATGAACTAATTTTCATGGCCAGAAAGAATAACAAGAATGACGGAGTGTAATTTCCAATTAAAAGACTTAGTTCAGAAATTAGGATAATTTTTTACACTGCTACACTATTGGGGGCCCTTCGGAAACACGTTCATCAGAGTCTTTACAGCTCGAGTAGCTGTCTTTTTCTCCTTTACAGACATTTTCCTTTGGCACCTAGCTCTCTGATAACCCTGCTGACACTGGTGCAGCACCCCATGTCCCTCCCAGACCAGAAAAGACATACCAATGCAAGCCTGCTTTGTGGGCGTGCTCTGGAAGCCTTCATGGCACTTGCAGTGATAGGACCCAGGTGTGTTCACACAGTCACCGTGCACACAGGGGCTGCTGGAGCACTCGTCCACATCTGCAAGAAGAAGAGCCTAAACCTGTGAGACACCATTACGCAGGGAACACGCTGAGAGCTGCCAGAAAGGGTAACAAAGGCTGGATTCTGTGAGCTGCTGAGCCCTTCCTTACAACCCCGCATCCTAACAGCGTGGCCAGCAGGGAGGAATGCAGCAAGCCTCTGTGTTGAGGAGTCCGTAACAGAGCTGCTGGGGATATAAGGCCAGTCAGGTTTGGTGACAGGACCCTAAAGAGAGTGTAATGGTACAGGATATGTGGATCTGCAGCTTGGAGAGCAGTCAGCTGGTCCCTGTCACCTCTCCTGAGGCTCTGCCTGGTGAGCAATGGAGGGGGGAACAAAGCTTTGCTGGGCCTGTTAAGTCATGATAAGCATCTAACGCAGTGGCAGTTGCTTCACATCCCTGATCAAGCTGTGGCTGAGAGAGAAGAGTTGTCACGCTGGGTGTTCCTCACTGGGCAGGTACATCCTTTCTATCAGCCTGCCTCGATGGCTGAGACCAGCCCTCCCTCTCCAGCAGTGCGTGGCAGGAGCTGACTTCTGCGCGTGTCAAACAGATTCCACCTACCGATGCACTCTCCACGCACGTCCTGCTTGTATCCCATGTTGCACTCACAGCGGTAGCTGGATGGGGTAGGGATACAGCGTCCGTTCAGGCAGAGGTTGGTGAAATGCTTGCAAATGTCAATGGTCTGATTTAAAGTGGCAGTTCCTGGAAGGCACAGAGACAGCATTAGGTAGAGAACTGTAGCTCCCTTGGAGCAGAGTCAGTAAACGTAGAAACTGTGCTGGATCGATGCTGCTCCTGGGCCCTGAACAACCATCTCTGCTTTGAGCTGCAGACACAAACCCAGCTAGCTCAAAAGTCTCTTCAAAGTGCTATCGTACCCCTCCTCTACTGACATGCACAAGACTGCACAGCCTTTAAGTAAGGCGGGGATCAATATTTATGAACATCCAGTGCATGTTTACATGTCCAAGCCCTTGGCAAGGAGCTATTTGGGATGCACACAAGAGGGGTGTCTCTGGTAGTGGGAGAAACACTCCTCTGTTTTGAGGAGGCAGAGAGTGAGATGGTGACAAGAAAGCTTCATTCCTATTTGGTAATTAGAAAGATATTCTGCGCTGAAGCTAGCCTCCCTTGCTCTGCCAGGAGACGGTGTTTGATCTGCTGCTGGGCTCAGCATTCTGCACAGCATTAATGTCAAATCCCATCACTCCCCCAGTGTCAAAATAAACCTTGTAGCTGGCTAAGAACACTGGTGCTCTGCTCGTGTGTGCACAGCTCGGAGGAGCGGGCAGGCACACAGGCAGACACGCCGTGTATGTCCTGAGACACGTAGCCAAGTTGGGTCAGCACTGTAAAAAAGGAATTTTAATTTACCGATGCTTGAACTTCCTGGGCCCATTCCAGGCAGACCTGGGATCCCTCCTTGTCCGTTTGCCCCATTTGGTCCGATGCCTCCAGGCCCGTTGATTCCCGGCCCAACACCATTGGGCCCAAATCCAGGAATTCCTGGAAAGCTCCCAGGGAACCCTGGCACCACTGGGAGTCCTTCGATGCAAAGCCTGCGGTACTCATCTGAAACAAACCAGCTGCCTTAGTGTCTTTCCAAGAGTGCCTGAATCCCCCTCCTGTCTCTGCCAGGATGCAGAGAACACAGGCAGCGAGATGGAGACAGGAACTGGCAGACAGCAAAGAGGGTGGGTGCTGATGGGAAGAGGGCAGACCGATGAGGAGGGTTTTAACCCCCTCTTCTCCAAAGCAGTTGATGAGAGTCAGCTTGCCAGGGTGTTTGGCAGGAGCTTCTCAGGGTGTGTGGGGAAGATGGCACTGTAGGCTCCCTTCATGCAGGAAGGGACAGGACTTAGAAGGCTACCAGACTTGTCCTGAAAAGTTCTCCCCTGCATGGTGGCAGGGTCAATGTGATGGAGGAAGAGAGAGGCAGAGATGAAAATAGTTACAGTGTTGTGACTTCTCAAGGACTTCTGTCTGGACTCACCCTCATTTGGGCCCACGGCTCAACTGCAATGGAAAAATAAGCTGGAAGGGTAGGAGAGTAGGAGGAAGGGGGTAAATTCTTGCCTCAGCTGAACTCATCTGGCTTGCTTTCAGATGAGCCCCAGGCAGGTGAGTCAGCATTCCCATGTGACCCTTCTCTGTGGCATTATGTTGATAATCACCCGTGTCTGTGAAAGCCTGGGGTATCACTGGGGCTGTCAGAGCTGCAGGCTGGCCCAGTGGGAGGTGGAGGTCCTTAGTGTTGCACTTACCAGACCCCCGGACAGGACACATTTCTGGAGTCTGCCCAATGGCCCAGCAACGCCCAGAGTCACAGCAGCACTGCATCTTGGTGTACTGGCCAGGGAGTTCCCCAGCACAGCGGCCCCCGATCAGAGCAGAGAAACATGTCCCAATCCGCTGGTCTGCAGAGAGAGAGAGAGAAAGGAAGGAGATGCATCCACAGGGTGCCATCACTCTACTCCCAGTTAGGTCCCAGCCAATGTCCCGAGTGCCTGTTTCTAGTGGTGTGTCTTTCTTCTGCCCAATGTCCTGATCCGACCTTCTGTTCTGCCTCACCCTCCCAAATCATGAAGTTTTCCAGTACCTCCACCTGGAGCACATCAAGGCTGGAGTGATGAACCTCATTTCCCAGTATTAAATTTCACATTGCCATTTAGGCTTCTATATACTATAAGCAGCCTGACTGAGAGCCAGAAATGGGCAGTAGGTGGGCAACTCCTCTCCACTGGATTGGCTCCATCAGGATCTGCCTTGAGCCTTGCAGGAAGGACAAGCTGACTTAGCAGATACTGGTTCAGTTCAGAGCAGAAGACAGATGAGATCCCTCCACCAGCACTGTCTTCTGCCCTCTCTATTCATATTTCAGACTCATATTTGCTCTTCTTCCCATTTCAAAGAAATGAGATTTTTTACAGCTGTGTACTTTTTCTCACTAAAGTTTCTGCACTGATGATAGTCAGGGCCAGGCTACCCACTACCCCAACACAAATACTGAGTTAGCAGCTGGGAGATAGAACAGGCTGAGGGGAGCTGTTCTGCAGGAGACCTCACTGTAAACTTTAACACTTCCCCTATCAAACAGCCAGACTCATCCCATCAGCTAGGGCAGACAAACTTTTCTGGACTAAATACATTGTTCACCAAAATTGAATTCTGGGGCCAAGATCTCCATTCTTCAGGTTCTCCCTCTGACATTACTGTATGTCTTGCTCATTTAGACTACATCTGTGACTGGTGTTTGGCCATCCGTGCCAGTTTAACTGTACAGCAGGCCCTGAACTTGTCCAGATCCTGCAAGCCATAACAATAAACAGAGCATGCACCCTTCCTGTCTGGGATTTGTGCGCAGACCTGTGTGGCCTTTGTAGAAGTTTGTTAGATTAGAGACTTGATTTTAAAACCCATATGACATTCTTGACTGTTGTCCAGAAAGGAAGTGTCCCACACACAGTTCTTGAGTGTCCCTCTGGACCCTCTCAGTCATCTCTAAGCAAGCACTGGGACAAGGCCCCTTCTTACCACACTTATGGTTCAAGTACTGCATCAAAGGTAACTAAAACCTGCTGATTCAATCAAGGAATAAAGGAGGCTTGGTGAAAATGAAAGGCAATTAATTTAGAAACACCTTTACTACAGATAAGGTATTACCAAGTCAGAGGGAGCAGCAGAGAGTGATAACTTCTCTAGTTACTGTAACAGGCAGAAATACAGAGACAAAACTTGTCTGGCTCCAGGATACAGAGGTGAATCTGTTCATAAAAATCAGGTCCTGATATTCAGGAACTGGATGCAGAAAACACAGTCTAATCCGTTTGACGTCTGAGACGCACAGGGAGTCAAGGTTCCTTGGTAAGTCAAATTCTTGACTTACAGGAGTAATCTCTGGAAAAAGCACCTTTCAGTGATACACAAAGTGAGCAGTATCACGTTTCCCTAGACCTTGGCCTCTTTTGAGGAGCTGTGGGAGCAGTGGCGGACAAGAATGTAGGGTAGTGTCCCCCCAGTGCCTGCTGAACTGATTCAGGCTAGAGCTGCTGTTTCTGCCAATAAACACGTTTTCCCACGATAAAAAAAAATCCAGTGCCGCCTGCTACTATTGTAAAGGTTCCTAAATAATTAGTGGGCATTCCCTAGGCATTCCTGCTCTACCCTGAAGCCTTCGCTACATATAGCCATTTCCTTTGTTTTTCCCTTGCAGGACAGAGCTGGCAGACAAATGTGGCTCAGCCACATCCTACAGCACTTAGGTCACGCTGGGGAATCTAGGTTCCAGCATTAGCCAGAGTGATCCCCAGTTCTGTGCTAAGCCAGGACTTTTCCGCAGCTGCCATTGCCCAGGGTGGGCCTGCACATCTTGAACCTGGAGAGGACCTGCCTCTCCTTCCCAGAAGAGCTATGATGGCAAACCTCCCATGGTCTGTGAGGAAGCATTCCCTGCCAGGTTCCAGTGGTTGCAGCATCTCTCCCTAAACAAATGGAGATGTTCCCAGTCCCAACAGCGCTCCAGTCTGACCTCCCTCCAAGTTCCCAGTGGCTGCATGTTTCAGGTCATGGGCTGGTTCCCACAGCCTGGACTGAACCGTGAGGAGAATGAGCCCTGGAAGGTGGTCAAAGTCCATGAGCCTGGCCAAAGCCACAGACACCAAGCCTGGCACTGATGTTTGGGGTGTGAGGCTTCTGGACTAGACCCAGGAGACTGAAGGCCTTTCACATGTCTAGCAAGGCCCTGTCTGGCACCAAATCCTCTAGGAAAACCTGGAATATTCCACTCATTCAGCTCTTGTCCTTGTTTCTGAAGTAATTTAATGAGGGGGAAAGTCTGGTCTGATTTGTCTGCTGAGCCTGTAGAGTGACATTAACCAGCAGGCTGACACTTCACTGAAAAATAATTGAAATTAATTGCACAGAGCTGTTTGATCTGTGGGCTGTGGTTACTTCTTCTCTAATCACAGCTCAGGGACTTATGGAGGACAGTGACCCCATTTAAAGCCAGGGTGACTAAATCAGCATGTCTTTTCTCAAATACATTCCTTCAACCTGCAACACTGAGTTCAGCATGAACCACTTCTCTAAACGTAAAACTTTTTATCCACCAAAGAGACTTGCAGAAGGAGAGACAGGATAGGAGAAGGCAAATTTGGTCACAGGCATTGAATGCAACACAGGATTAACTCCTAATCCTAATGAAGAAAAGTCCTAGTCACATGGAAGTTTGTGCTCTACAAGGTCTTTGTTCTCTGGCAGATGACAGGCGTGCAAGAGCAACACCCATGTCTCTACAGGGCTCAGCAAGCATCAGGGTATAGAACAGAACGACAGGTTGGGAACACTGCTGAACAGCCATGACTCCTACTCCAGAAAGGGGCTGTCCTTTGAGCAAGCCAAGGCAGGATAGTGGGATCATTTCAAAAAGCTTCACAAGTCCCTTTTTCTTAAATCACTGATGCTGCTTTAGGGCTTGGCTGAAATAGTTATCTAGGTCTGAGGGCAGTAATTTGGAATAAATCCTTTATCTCCCCCCTGGCCCTTCTGTGTGACACTCTCTGTCACCAAGACTGTGACACACTGTGACAGCCATCCAGTTAATAAGCCAGAAGCAATTCTGAGAGGGCAACACAAGTCCCCACAGACAGACATGCACTAACAAGTTTAACAAGGCAAGGAGGTCACAGCACTTTGTGTAATGGAGGGATTGATCCAACCCTTATTCATCTGGACAAACATTTATTAAATTCATCTGTCTTTGCTGCAGTTTGCAATAACTTCTCTCAGAAATGAACATCAGAACTAATTGAAAACCCAGCTGGATCTGCCTTGGGCAGAGATAGGGTGGATGGAAAGAACAGCGGGTCCCTTCAGTGCCTCCCCGACCTCCTGCAGGACCACCCACTTGCTGGAGGTACAAACACAAGGCTGCCGTGATATTGGTCTGCCTTCCTCCACAGCTGTTAAGGGGACAGCTTTGCACAATAATTTCAGTTAATCAGATAATGCTGCAGGCGAGAAAGGATGTAAAATTCCACATTAGATTAGAAATGATTAGACACAAAGGGGAGGGACAGAGCTACAGGTCTGTCAGTGGTCTGTGATTCAGAGATGTTATGGATGCTTTGGAAGTGGTTTTCATGATATCCATACAAAAGTTTATTTGGTTTAGTGAGCAGTTCATGGCAGTCACTTGAGGAAGATTAGAAGAGTCAGTGAATGAAAATAATTTTGAAAAACAATTTCTATTTTTTCTGATTTAAGGGCATAAAATGTTTTCTTAAAAAATATCAAATTATTCCATTGATCTTCTTTAAAAAAAATTGATATTTGTCTTTCTCCACATTTACTGCCTTCTATAGTGAAATGACTATCTGTATTTGCTTTTTTCCCAATTCCTTATTGTTATCTATAAATTCTCCAGGGTCTGGGGAACTATTAAAAAAAATAGACTTACAAAAGGACAAAGGAAAATGAAAGAATGGGGAAAAATATTACTGCATGGCCTTCAGTGGTGGAAAAAAAAACAAAGACAAGCCAAAAAAGTTATCTGGGTTTCAAAAAAAATCCCCATTATTTTCTAATCTTCATTCCGATGAAAAGCTAAAGGTCTATTTTGAGGGGGAAGGCGGGGGAAAGGAGAAATGAAAAATACATGTACTTCTTGCCAGGGGATAGCTTTTAAGGGTATTTCTCTGACTTTGTGTCTTATTGTTCCCAGGAAACTCAAGTGATCAAAACCAAACAAACTAGTTGTTGCAAAAGCCATCTGGCTCTGACTACAAAGGACCTGAAGGTGATTAGCTCAGAAGGGAGCTGCAATGCAGATATCAGCGTGTAGCCAGAGGAATCCCGCCCAAGATTTCCAATGGTGCTTGGCCCTCAAGTTGCTAGGCTGTGGCCCTGCTTCTGGCCTTCTGCTGAGGTCCTGGTCCTACTGCCTCCCTTGCCTCTTCCTCTCTGCTGTGCTCAGCAAAGCTCCCATTGACTTAAGGACTCTTTTGACCACCTCCTGGGCCTGGCCGTGTTGGTACACATCACAGGTTAGATGGAGCTGAACTGGGATCCCAGCAATTATGGAGCCTTTTTACATCTCTAGTCTCCTCAAGATTTTAGGCAGAGCTCTGCTTGGCAGCCTCCCTGGCTCCCTCGACACCTGGCAAAGTGGTGGGAGCTGTCAGGGGGCTCTGATCAAAGTGCCTCTTCAGCTCCCTGTGAAGCCATTTTCAAGCCTGTGATTCTCCCATTTCTTCCTTCTTGTCATTTCTTGCCTTCATAAATATTATCTAGTCATGTTTTTTTCCTCCTGCTCTTTCTCTTCCCAGATAATGATGAGAGAAGTAAAGAGTGGTTCTCTAGGCAGGTGAAGCCCTCAGTAAAACTTTCACAACCCCAACTGAACCCAGAAATTTGCAACAATAAGTTAGACTTGGCCCTAGCTGGAACTTCAAGCAGTAGATTTGCTGATCTTGCCCACCAAGAGATAAGACCCAAATCTCTCTTTACAGCTTTGCTGCACCATCAGGAAAAAAAGGAAGAGCAAATAAAGCAACGTGCAGGAGCTCTGACTTGTAATGAAGAAGGGAAGCATTTTTACGCACCATTTACAAGATTAGAAATGCATCTGAAAGGACATTTTCCTGTTTGGAAAATTATTCTTTTAAGCCCTTCTTGAAAAGCAATCCATTGCACAAGAAAACAGCTCACTGCCTGCTGAAGCACATCCTTCTGCTGCCTGAAAAACATTGAGCCCATCTTTTACAAGCATAAATGAATGAAATTGTTGTGAGCATGTATGGATCTGGATTCTTTGTGTCAAGCACAGGTGGTTGAATCTTGCAATAAATGTTCATTTCAAACTATGACAGACTTTCTCCAGCTATGCCGCTGTTTGCATTTCACTGAGCAAGGCAGTGAAAGCAGCTAATGAGATTTGGGATCAACTCAAGCTCAACGTCTTGCTGTTTCAGCTGCAAAAACTACAGGAGATTATTCAAATGCAATAAAAAGGTGTTTACTCTACTAAAAAGGGAGGGGAAAAGGATCAAGGCTGCCACTATAAAGTCACCACATACCCAGTGCTGGTGCGCCATGATATATGAGACAATGTGGTCATTTCCGGTCTAAACATCTGGGAGGTGTTAGCACAACGTCTCTTCTGCTCTCTCTTGAAGCTGTTCATGCTTTAATGTTTTTAATTTAATTATTTATTAATTTCCAGTTTTACACAGCGTTTATTTGATTTGTTTCATAGACCATAAATTGTGGTTTTAAAATACTGTAAACTCTCAAAACGAGCACTAAAACCCTCCAACCTATATAAACAGAATTTGCAAAATATGGATCATGGGGCAACAGCACCCCAGAGTTAAATCAGCACATTTTGCCAGAAAAAATATTATCTGTCCCAAAATATGACAGAACACTAACAGCATATATTAGCTCAGGGAAGTGGCTACAGTATGATATATCAAGTTCAGATGCAGTCATAGTCCACTGCAGCTAACTAAGCTTTGGACTATTTTTAAACTTTGGGATCCTAATTTTATTTACTTCTCATTTCTTGAAGTACTTGGTTTGAGGGAAAGAGAGGAAATGTCCATATGAGTCATCAGACAGCCATCACATCCCTCTGGCCTTATGGCAGGGTATAGGAAATATGGAGGAATAAAATTTCATTCTTGTCAAAATCTATCAGATTCCCAAACAAGGTGACTCTTACTGAACACTTTACAATTTTTTCTTTCTGGAACTAGAACATGGTTGATTTTTACTCCAAATTCTGTGGCTATAAAACAGTTTCGAAATGAAATATTTCTGTATTTATTTCCAGGACTTTCAACAGAAAACTCTACCTAACATTTCCATTGTCCTAATAGTAATCCTATTTCTGCCTTTTCTGTAACGATTCCTCTTTATAAATCCTTGTGTCCTTGACCTTCTAAAGATGAATGAACTTTCTGAATGGTGAGACAAACTCTGGGATTTAATTTGACTCAAGTAAGTGTCCTGCTGAGAGCAAGTACACAGAGCTGCTCTATTTATCATAGAAACTGTTGTCTGTTATAGAGAGAAATGGACCATCAAATATTTACAAGGCTTGGAAAGGAATTTTGATCTGTTAAACATGCAAGATTCACTCCAGGCTCTGTAGTCTGGAGGCAGGACAGGTCGTAAGTCTGGGGAAAGCATGCCTGGACCCCAGCCAATTCTGGTAAGCTTTAAAATACAGGCGCCTTGAGCCAAATTGCAACAGGGGTAAACAGGTACAGCAGAGCCTGTGGAGTGTGACACACTGGCCCCACCGAGCCCTTCATGTAGCCTGCAGGATGGGGACTGCAAGTGTGATTTCTATATGGTCCCAGAAGTCGTTTTGTAGTCAAAAATCAAGTGCTGTGGGAGGAAGGTGGCTACAAGGTAATGTGTGAGAGCTTATACAACAGTCATGTAAGCCTGCAGTCTCTGCATGCATGCAGGGATAGATGCCTGCAGTGTGATGAGCCATGCTTGGGAGCACTTTTTTTTCTCCACTGACTAGAGAGGGATCCCAGACAGTCAGCTCAGCGCAAAGCAACTCCCCCGTGAAAGTTTGAGTTCAGTGAGATGAAGCCAAATTGAAGTCTAAAGCCCTCAAGAACACAGTCACTGACACTATCCTAGCCAGACATCTTCCATCCCAGACATTTTCCTTAATAAGTTCCCAGCCACGCCCTGTCAAACACTCCAAGCACTAGGATAACTATAGTCAGGGCTATTCTCAGTGGGGTGGTGAGACAGAGAAAGCCCTGGTCTTCAGCAGCCAAGTAGGACTGCACCACAACCTGTAACTGAGGTGGAGCATGGCAGCCAGTCCATGGCACATGCAAGGACAGCACTGGAAAGAGAACATTTTCTAGCTATTACATGGACAGCATGCACATTTGAAGTGATTTGCAAACCACCATCATCATGTGAGGTCTGAGTTTCAGAAACTCCCTTTATGCAACAGTCCTGAGAACTATTTAGCATCTTACCAATGCAGCGTGATCCATCGGGGCTGGTCATGAAACCACGTGGACATGCACACACATAGCTGCCTGCTGTGTTGGTACACTCTCCACCATCACATACGCCAGAGATTACTCCACACTCATCCACATCTAGGAAAGAACAAACCAACAGTGATTACTTTTCCCTGTGATTCATCTCCTTTCCTTCCATGAATGGATGTGGGGCCAGAGCTGTGATCATACAGGAAAGGAACTAGTGTTATGAGCTGTCATGAGATGTTTGAGATCATTAGTGGCCTCCTACCAGTGGCTTAGGAAAGAAAAAAAGACTCCCCCAAAGAGTGATTCAGAGAGCTTCATGGAGTCATCTGCTTCTCTCCACTGAAGAATAGGTCTTTGTGTAGGCTGATTGAAAATGCTGAGCTCCCTGGAACACAAAGGAAGCTTCAAGACAGAAACATATCTGTGCAGGTGCACAACTCCGGCTGAACAGCAAGTCCCTCCATGCAGCTTGGAAGCCTCTCTGAAGGCAGAGATGCTTCTCACAACATCGTATTTTTAAAAAAAAACACCGGACACTTCCATTATTCACTGAACTGCTCCATATAGTGAAGAATGTATAAATTTAGACATTTACAGGTGAAAAGGCACCTGTACTCCCAGTTAGGCAAAGGAGATCTGGACATTTCACTCTATATATTCAGATTCTCAATCAGCAGTTATCTATCTTAGAGTGAAACGATCTTTTCTTCAGGCTCCCCTGAGTGTGTTGACCTCCACTCAGATTCATAGTTCACAGGGCAACAGCTGTATTTGGGTGCCTACACGCAGATTTCTTTGTTTTGAACTGAAGGTTCCCTGTTGCTAGACTGGTTGCCATACTGTCTGGTGCCATCTGAGATGCCCCAGGGAGTTCTGCCTACCTTCCAGTCACTCTGGAAGAATGCAAGTCTTTTGGAGGTCCTGTGTTATTTCTACCAGTCCTTTGTGGACAATCCTGCTATGCTGGGGCTTCTCAAATACCAGTGTGGGCATTTAAGTCCAGCCTTGGTGTCTGCTGGAGAAGGAAGAAGCAACTTCCTTTGTATGAGAAAAGATACAGCATCGCCTCTTCACCTTTCTTTGAGGGAAATTCCTTCCCCAGCAGGCTGCAAAATGAGTGGGGAGAGAAAGGAAGGTTGAAATGAATCCACTGAAATGAAGCTACTATGCAGAACTCAGAATACGAATTAATGAGACTGAAGAGGAGAAACTGAGTCAGAAGGACACTGACATGGTAGCCCCTTGGAGGGTAGATGTGCCCTAAAGACACCTGCTTTGGATTCTGGCTACTTCTCCCAGTGTAGTTAGATGGGCACTATCTAAAGAGCTCCTGGTGCAGGATTCAGCCAGCTGCAGGCAGACCCCTTTGATCTCACTTCCCACTCGCATAAAGGTTCAGCTAAAGGGAAGATGAGCAGTCCAGGGGTGATGGGATGCTTTCCTATGTGCTCTGCCAGGAGCAGAAGCAGATGGAGTTTTCATATCATGAAAAAAGGCTGAAGGAATTGCCCTGCGCAGGAACCTCTGTGACTTTCTCAGTGAAGTCCTTCCTGCCTGAGGCTACTGCTCTTATCAGTTGAGTGCCAAGGGCACTGGACCTCCCTCCCTTCCAGTTTTGCCCTTGTTAAAGCACCTTCTGGTATACCATGTAGCAGTCTAGCAAGCAATTCCTCCACCTATTGAATCATATCTGACTTGAATTCTTACCAGCACTTTGTGACCAAATAAATGCTTTGGTTTTATGGCAGTGGTAAGACATGGTAATCTGTCCCTATTGAGTGCCAACCAGCAGAGCAGGCTGGAGCTGGAAGGAACCGAGATCTTACATGGTACCAGCAGCTCTTGCCACAAGCCCAGGACAGGACTATACTGACTATTTTACATGGAACTACCAGATTTTAGGGAAGCAGAAAAACTATAGAATTGTGCCTGACACTTTTCCTTAAGCTTCTGATTCTGTCCTAGGTTTTCTTCCTTCCTCCAGCACAGCCTTTCCTAGCCTATGAACATGCCATAGTTTGGGCTACTTATCTAGTCACAGGAAAGATTAGTGAGCTAGAGATACACTGAGTCCTCAGTGAGATCACACCTAATTATCCATGAAGAGAAAAGAAACACTAGTGAGCACCACAGCTGAAAGAAAGCCCAACAAATCTGGGAATCTTAACGTTCCTTGATCTGTTGCCCTGCCAGTACCCTCTAGATGAGTGGGTAGGAAACAGTCCCCAGCTGGGTTCCAGTCTAGGCTAGTAGGACCATCTGTATCAACAAGTTCTACCACACACTGATTTTCCAGCAGTTCACTTCCATGCATGAGGTTGTCTGTCAGTATATCTGACACCAGTGAGATGTTCTCTGAATTCTCTGAATTTAAGAGGATGGAAAGTAAGGACATCACAAGAAGATTTTTTCAAAGGAACAAGAGCAGAATGCACATGTCTGGAGATGCCTGTCAGCCCTCATGACTAGATATGGCAATGATTGCAGAAAAGTTGCAAAAGTACTAAAATTCAAAGATAGCCACCTAGTGATATAGCTTCTGTCCTAGTGAAGAGCTTCTGGCTCTTCTTCTAATGAGTATTTAAAGAGCTGCATACATTTGTGGAAAACCTAGTTAACAACAGATGAGAAAGCACATAGGACACCCACGGACTGCAACTCAACAGACCTCAGACTGCAATAGGAAGGGGTGAAGACAGGGCATAAGACTCAACAAGTTCTTATACAAATGATATAGAGGGAGCCAGCTCTTGTTTTCTCTGCAGCACTTAGGCAAGATCTGAAGGCTGGGTAAGTTGAAGGGAACAGAGTGACAAATTAACAATTTTGCAAACGGAAATTTATCTTCAAAAGGTTTAGACTAGAATGTGGATGCTGTTAAATATATAGGCCCCAGTCACACTGGGGTGGCTGTTGATTCTAAGGACTAGTTTTGGTTGTGGATTTGTCTCTATTAACAACTAAAATCTGTTTCAGAAACTTATCTGGAGTTAGAATTCAACCTCTGATTAATGCACCCAAAGCAGTTGGTTGCTGGTCATGGTCCATGTGGTCGGTAAAAGACAGATGGAACATTTGCCAGAGAGTTTTCACAACAACAGGAAAAAACAAAAACAAAAAACACATTTTGGCTATCATCAAAATAAATGATCTCTGCTAAGCAGCTTTATTCATTGTGTTTTAAAACTGCAACACTTTCGTCAATGGATATGGCAATTTTTATATGCAATTCAGAGACTGCCGGGGGCTGGCCAGAGGATGATGAAGAAAGAACTGGTCAAATTAAGCTCCTTCGGTGGGATTTTTCTGATGCAAACAGCGTAACAGCTTCGCACAGCCTGATGGCATTAGCACGTGTGGAGATCAGAGCTGCTGCAGGGCAAAGAGGCATCTGCAAAAAACAAGCAGAACAGCAAAGACCACTCTCCTGGGAGTGGGAATGGAGGATGTCTTTGGAAGGGCTGAGCTCAGAGACTTTAGTGATAAAAGCGGTGTATGCATACATGGAAAGAGTTGCCAGAACCCACTCCTCTATGGCAAGCAAGGAATCGGCAGAAATACATGTTGAGAGCCAGCAGACCTGGCTGTCATGTCAAGCAGCAGTAGGTTTGAATCATAGCGACAAATCTGAGAAAGGGCCCTTGTATTCTGTGAGAAAAGGGTGTGGGTCACCCAGAGGGGTGGTAGGCTGTTTCCTGTACATTGTGAAACTGTGAAAGATTTGGGAATTAGGAAGGAAATTTCTGACTACAATCTCACAGTGCCATGCAGTGGCTAGCTGTGCTAGTGCAGAACTGAAGACTGAATACTGATAAGAGGCAGGGAGGTGGTGTTACCTCTGTAAAATCATTCCAGGATGTCACAACTTTGCCTGACACTGGTTCTTACAATAGGATATTACTTAACTGGAGGAGTTCAGAGTCTAGAGAGCGGAACGATTCAAAGCCTGGAAAAAACTGCATGATATTAAAGGACTAGTAGACTCAATCTACTAATTTATCCACACAAATGTGAAGATGTGAATGGATCACAGAAATGTGACATGCAAAGGTGATCCTGTGAGTACATCACTCTGCACTCTCAGAAAAGACAAGATGAAAATTGGAGTTCAGACTTTATAAATTCAGGTTGGAATAAAGTAGACAACTTTACACTGAAGGTAATTAATCTTTGGCTTAAGTATCCAGTGATGGGTACTAGTTCCCCAGCTCTTGGGACGGAGTCTAGATCTGTGTAAAAGTCAAGTTCATCTAAGCACACTCTAAAGCCAACAGAAATAGACTGCAACCTCCGTAAGAAGGTTGATCCTACTGACTGGAGATGTCTTCAAGAAAGTGTTGCATTACCCTCTTGAGAGCCTATCTTCCTGCTTTTACTATCAAAGGAGTCCAGATGATCAGCTTAGACTTGACATTTCCCTTTCAGAGCCCCAACTGAGAGCTCCAAACAGAGCTTGGGTGTCTCTTTCTAAAAGATGTGCTCTCACTTACCAAGAAGCTCTGTGTCTGCATGTACCCTTCTTCTCTGAGATTGTCTAGACCACAGAAGAGAGAGACTGAATTATCATAATTGTTCTTTTGGGTCTTAAAAATCTGAGGAATGTGTAAGAGGAGGGCACAGTGTTGGACGGCAATAGTATTGATGCTCCACAAAGAAAAGCAAGCCATATATTGTCTAAAAAGTGGCAATAAAAGCCAGTCGTCTTCTGTCTGCCAGAAGCCAGGCTAGGGCAAAGCCTCACGTGTGCACAGAGCCCTGCCTTCACAGCAGTGGAAGTGGCACATCACAGATGTGTTGCCCAAAAAGCAGTATTGTAGTAGGCAGTGAACATTACTGCCAGCAACTCCTGGGTTGTGGTGACCCAGAGAGCAGTGTCGTTGATCTGAGATATGCTGCCTCCTGACAGCAAAGGTTACCTAAGACACCTCAGGACACTAGCACTGGAAATGGTGGGAGGAGTGTGGGATGGTTTCCCAAACAGCAGTGCAGGTGTAGATAGGGGAAAGACCTGTGGATTGCAAGGTGGTCACTTTCCTTCAACAACCACCTCCAACAGGAACCGTTCCTGTTCATCTCACTGCACAACTGGATACCACTCTTTGTCTCTTACCTGTGTTTCCTTCTTGTTTTTCTCTAGAAGCAGCCAAAGGATGATAATTCTGCTGCCAAGAAAACACCTTCCTGCTCCCTAAGCACCAAAATCTGCCAAGTAACCATCAGTCCCTCCTGAACATGGAGCAGAACTTTTTTTTTCCTAAGGGAAAACATAATCCTGTCCCAGCCACTCACACTGGATCTGTCAGAATGACTTTCCACACAGTTCTTCAGCTGCACCTGAACAATCAGAGTTTGGGTGGCTGTTCGTGACAGTTACCTTTTTCATTAGACTTTTCACAGGAACTGGATAACGGCATGCCTCATGCAGCCATTACGCCTGTGCAGCTGGTTGGGAAACACATCCGTGCAGAATGGGAATGACTGTGACATCCTTGCAAGCTGGGTAAACCTCTGCACAAGGCAGAGCATTAACACAGAAGACAACTTGGAGCACATTCATCTGAGCACCACAGGTGCTCTGATCCCACTACATCAGCCTTTGCTGCAGGGTGGGACACCACTGCGGATCTGATGATGGAAGTTAAATCACATCACCATGATGCACATACCCCCACTCACACCAACTCTGGGGGAAAATGAGGCATAGGAAGATCTATGTTGTTAGAGCTCTGGGGGAAAATATTGTAGAAAAGGCCTGGATGACAGCAAGAGGTGGGTTGTGGTTAAATATGCTGAGTGCTAGATGGCATCTCCATAAAGAGTTTTTTTGTAGATGTTCTTTATACTCAAAAGAAAGAGATGGTCTCTTTCAGGCTGTAATTTTTCTCATGTGAAGATACATGTATAAGCAGAGCAGAATTATGCCCTAAAAGTGATGATTTCTCCCAGCAAAATGAGACATGGTGAAATTCATCCCACTCAGCTCACAGTAACCAGCTCAGCAATGAACACTGACAATGTATGAGTCTAAATAAAATGAGACGAATTGCCTTTTGATTTTGATGCATGCAGCATGAACAGAGACCTGCATCACCCCTGCCATGGTAGCTTCATGTAGCCAAGGAACAGTTTTCAACCTCTGCTTCTTGATCTCACAACCAGTGACAAACACAAGTATCTCCTGTTTCATTTTGGCTGTGACTCCAAGCCCTGAGGGATCAAGTGAAATCTCTATCCTACTGTGCATCAAATAAAGCCCAAGTGCATGGGGCAAATTATACAATGACATATCAAGAGGGGATGGTGCATTCCTATTGTCCTGGCTTCTCAGGAAGGCCAGAATTACGCTTTCAGCTTACTGCAAATTTCAACTGCCTTTTGCATACAGCAGGATTGTTGCCTCTGGCCTGGAAAGCTCCTCTAGCTCTTTGATGCTTAGAATCCCTGCACCAGACAGGCATGACTTGAAACCTAGAAAAGCAGCAATGCAAATCTACAGAAAACACTTCCCCCACTCTGGCCCCTGCGGGGAGAGAGATTTTATCACTATAGCCTCCCCTGTCATTTAATTACAGGCTTGTGTTGGGTTACAATTTGCAGAACACGCCAAGGAAAGGAGTTTTATGAAGTGAACACTGGTTGTACTAATAGAAAAAACAGCCTAAAACTTCTGCACAGCACTCCTAAATGTTGTTGTATAATAGATCTGGAGGCCAGCTGAAAGGTAGGCATCTTATTAGATCAATGCTTATGAACATTGCATTAGTCATCCAAGAAGAAGTGTATGTGGTGGGGGCAGGAACCACATTCCATTCTTAAGGAAAAATAGAGTCATTCAAAAGGTTACATCAGTCTGCAACATCGTTTTCTCTTGAAAATCCCAGCTCCTGTAAGACCCCTGTTAGCAACCCAATAAGCAGGAGAAAAGCAATTTTGAGAAAGGGAGGTGGTAGTGAGCTCTGGACTTTGTTGCTGTTTCAATTCTTCCCCACTGCCTCTGCCTTCTATACTTTTTCTACTTAAATTCATCCAGAGCTGAAGTCCATGCAGGGCTTGACCCAGTGGGACACATACGTACACCTCTCGTTAACACCCAGCTGCCAGTTTCGGATAGCAAATTCCTCCAACTATAACCTGGCTACTTCTTGATTTTTTCCAGTTCTCTGTTAAGAATTACAGCAATACTCTGTGCACTCTGCTCCTCAGACAATCACAGAATTCAATGCAAACATTGATTTTGGATCTGGTCTCTATTTCATGGGGTTGGACTTGACTTGATCATTTAAGGCTGGAAATGCTGGAAGTCAAAAGCAACAGAGCTTCAGAAATAGAGTTGCAGTCTACAAAGCTCATCCAAAACAGGTGCCCACAAACATGTTCAAACTTCAACCTTTCCATCTGCTAAAACACCAGGATTTGATGGAGAAAACATCTCTCTGTCAAATAATAGAAGTAATGTCTCATCCACCCTTTCTCGTGTAGTGCACGGGATTCTCAGACCTTCCCTTCTAAAAAGCACAGAGAAACCACAGAGGAGAGTAATGGAATCCCCCAAACCATACCAAATCCATGTAAATGAGCTTTTAATAGATCTAAACAATGAGCTCTTCTGTAGACATTTTGTAAGAAAATTGAAAATATGCTAATAAAATGGCTATCATGTTCCATTCAGGAAGATAGTGGGCCAGTCTACCAGCTGTACTCATGGAAAATGTAGAAAAGCTCCTTCCAGCATAGAAATATGAATGAGATTCAACAGAGTAAAAAGACAAAGCCTTGCCTTCATTACAAAATTAGGATTTTTGTGTCCTGCTAGGCTTGCAGGCTGGCCCGTAGGGATATGACTGGTATCTAACCTACCACTCTACAAGCACTAAATGGATAAGGGGAGCAGAAAGAGGTGAGATTTGTAATTAAAGATTTTGCCTCCCTCAGCAGAATCTGTCTCCTTGAGATGTAGAAGACTGTCAGAAGTGGAGCTGTCATGGACTGATTTGAACAGAGCTTGATGAACACAGCAATGCCTTTCACTCACTTGCCTGGTGTTTCTCAATGCACTTTATTGTATCTTGTATCATCCTGAAACAATTCTGAACATGAGACACTTATTCCTTCTGGGGCATTGGAAAGCATCCCAGATGAGGTACTGGTACTACATACTTTGCTGATAATGGAGCTGGCTTTGTGCAATAGAAGAATAGCTATGGAGAAAAAAAAAAAAGTGAAATTATTGGAAGAGAACCACTGAAACAGTGGAAGGAAAAGCTTTATTCATTCAGGGATTCCAACCATAAGAGCATGCCATGGAATTGTTCCCTTAAGTATAATTTCTGTGATTGTTTCCAGGAGATTGTTTCCCTTCATGGAGAAGGGCAGACTTTCCTTTGGTTAAGGAGGATAGGATTAGAGATCTTCTGGGCAGGCTTGACAGCCACAAATCTATGGGACCGGATGGGATGCACCCACGGGTACTGAGGGAGCTGGCGGATGTTGTTGCCAGGCCGCTCTCCATCATCTTTGAAAGGTCCTGGAGAACTAAAGAGGTGTCTGAGGGCTGGAAGAAAGCCAATGTCACTCCAGTCTTCAAAAAGGGCAAGAAGGAGGATCCAGGCAACTATAGGCCAGTCAGCCTCACCTCCATCCCTGGAAAGATGATGGAACAGCTCATCCTAGATGTCATCTCTAAGAATATGGAGGTAAAGAAGGTGATCAGGAGTAGTCAGCCTGGATTCACCAAGGGGAAATCCTCCTTAACCAATCTAATGGCCTTCTAGGATGGAATGACTGGCTGGGTAGATGAGGGGAGAGCAGTGGACGTTGTGTACCTTGACTTCAGCAAGGCTTCTAACACTGTCTCCCACAACATCCTCCTAGAGAAGCTCAGGAAGTGGGGGTTAGATGAGTGGACAGTGAGGTGGATTGAGAACTGGCTGAATGGCAGAGCTCAGAGGGTTGTCATCAGTGGCATGGAGTCTAGCTGGAGGCCTGTGGCTAGTGGTGTTCCCCAGGGCTCAGTATTGGGTCCTATCCTGTTCAACTTATTCATCAATGACCTGGATGAGGGGACGGAGTGCCTCCTCAGCAAGTTTGCCAATGGTACCAAGCTGAGAGGAGTGGCTGAGACACCTGAGGGCTGTGCTGCTGTTCAGAGAGGCCTGGACAGGCTGGAGAGTTGGACGGAGAGGAACCTCATGAGGTTCAACAAGGGCAAGTGCAGAGTCCTGCACCTAGGGAGGAATAACTCCATGCACCAGTACAAGCTGGGGACTGACCTTCTGGAGAGCAGCTCTGCAGAGAAGGACCTGGGAGTGCTGGTGGATGACAAGTTGACCATGAGCCAGAAAGGTGCCCTTGTGGCCAAGAAAGCCAACGGTATCCTGGGGTGCAGTAGGAAGACTGTTGCCAGCAGGTCAAGGGAGGTGATCATGCCCCTCTACTCAGTCCTGGTGAGGCCTCATCTCAAGTACTGTGTCCAGTTCTGGGCTCCCCAGTACAAGAGAGACATGAAGCTACTGGAGAGAGTCCAGCATAGGGCTACGAGGATGATCAGAGGGCTGGAGCACCTGCCCTATGAGGAACGGCTGCGAGAGCTGGGCCTCTTCAGCCTGGGGAAGAGAAGACTGAGGGGGGATCTGATCAATGTGTGTAAGTACCTGAAGGGAGGGTGTCAAGGGGATGGGGACGAACTCTTTTCAGTTGTCCCATGTGACAGGACAAGAGGCAATAGGCACAAATTGAACCACAGGAAGTTCTGCCTGACCGTGAGGGGGAATTTCTTCACTGTGAGAGTGACAGAGCACTGGAACAGGTTGCCCAGAGAGGTTGTGGAGTCTCCTTCTCTGGAGATATTCAAGGCCCGCCTGGATGCAACCCTGTCTAACATGCTCTAGGTGACCCTGCTGAGCAGGGAGGTTGGACTAAATGATCTCCAGAGGTCTCTTCCAACCTTACTGATTTTATGATAATTTAAAAATGTCATTCAGTGTAATGCCCTCCCACACTTCCCTATGTATCAGTGAAATGTGTCTGATTTCAGCATTGATGTTTCCATTCTTCATTTTGCACCACTATTACCAGCATGCTTTTTTGTGTCTTCTTCAACAATTCTTCCAGCAGTGCTAAGTCTGCTGGAAGTGTGCCTTCCTTTTAGTGCTCACACACTTCTAGTCTCCCTGCAAACATCAACAGATCCTGCTGTGGATCTAGCCAAGCCTACTACCCTCCTATCCTCTCAATTCAACCATAAGCTGACAACATCTGCCCTCCTCACTTATCTTCTCACACAAAGACAATATAAATGTGGCCATTTGGCCTTTGCAAAGAAGAAGGGCTTGTCTCCGGTGCTGGTCTAAGGGAGCAGCCTTGCCTTCTCTACTCTCATTCCATCCCCCTGCTGTGTTTCACAGACTGCTTATATCTTTCAGAAAGTGAGCAGGCAATTTTCTGTGCCAGAAATTTCTCATAATGTGCTGCACAGCCCTAAGCTCAGGAACTCTTGATCCCTTGAGCTCCCTCAGAATACAATGAACAAAGGCATAAAATAGGCTATTTGAAAGTGTCGCATTCATTAGATGAGCTTCACAAATAATTCTGTAACTGAGCAGCCCTGAACTTGGAGAATATTTGAGTTCAAATCCAAACTTGATGTTGTGTGCATATTTTCATGTATTGCAGATAGAACAAGGACATCTTTTTCCTTCTGGGGTTGACCAAAACTCATCCTGTATATCTGGCCACAGCCCCCTCACATGCCTGGGAGATTGGGGCCTGAGCTAGCCTGTGTTATCAGCATAGCAGATCTTGCATAAGAAAGTGTCTTTATCCTACAGGGATTCTGGAACTGAAAATGGAGCCTTGATTCCAGGTGCCGTTTGGGTTGAGAGATAAGTATCACTCTGGGAAACTAACAACACTGTCTCCATTCCTGCCCATTCCCACCAACAAACAGCCTGAAGAAGATTAGTAGTACACGGTGCTGTGTTAATGAAGGAGGCATCATCAATCAGCGGTCACAGTGACATGAACTCTGACCTTTGGCTCAAATGCAATCCCATCTGGTAACTTCACTCCCTAAGAGGATTCTTCTAAGCAGAAAATACAAGATCCTGGGAACTAGAAGAATTTAACAAAGATATTCAAGCTAGTTTTAATATTTCCTGGATGATAGATTTCAATGAGGAATTTGAAAACAGGAGGAGCCCGTCTCCTCTTTTAAGGCTAGATGGTCTCAGTGCAAGCTATGAAACCACTGCTTTCACCAGCTGCAAAGTTAGTGCAAATAGACTCAAGAAGCAAACTTCTGCAGCTTTGAGATTTTGTATTTGGAGCATGCTTCAATAAGGAAAAGATTCTCTTTTATGGTTGTTGTCATTATTTTGATTAAAACTCTTGGCCCAGTGTAGAGTTTGCTTGGGCTGACACAGCCACCTGGGCAGTACAGACACTTCAGCAAATCAGGAATTAGGTGCTCTATCTGCCATCCAGATAATTCACTCCTAAAACATCAAAGCATAGAGAAAACTCCTTGAAACAGGGCCTAGATCTCCCTATTTTTATAAAGTGTTAGTGTAAGATGAACCTTTGTCAAAATGCTGAGTCTGCATCCCCTATTCACATAGTTGTAGAGAGTCACGTGGGGTACAAGTCCTGGAGAGACAGCAGTGATGGCCCAGACAAAAGTATCCTCTTTTTCTTCTCTTAGTGGGGACATGCTGCTGATTTCCGTCTTGGAAAAAGTGATTTCAAAACCATCTCAAGCCTGTCAGTTTAGAGCACCTCTCATGTTTATGTCATTCTCCCAGAAGGACCCGCAGGCCAGTAAATAATACCAAAGGAAAACATCCCCTTTTCATGGTCTCCCTAGCAATTGAGGAATGATAAGTGATGGAGCAGACACTGTAGACATGGGAGATGTCTATTTTTATGGCTATCCAGGAAGGAGAGTGAAAGGAAGCTGTTTATGGCCACACCATGCTGCTTTTGCAGGCATTCCGGGAAGTGCGAACCCATGCAGAGGCCCCTCGCATCTGGATGACAGATTCGGACAATACATTGTTTTCAGTCTTAGTGAATAGGAGGTTCCAGCTAAACTGATTTCATATGTGCTTTTCCTGGTCCCCAGCCAGCATGGGTGAGGTGGATCAGGCAAGAGCTGTTTTTTGCCTCCTGAGTTTGGGCTGGGGTTCTCATAAAGTCCAGCCTTTGCCCATTGACCAGCTAAGTTGCATGAGACATTATTCGGTCAGGGAAACTGAGTCTTCACCTGAGAACCATGTGAAAGGGCTCTTCTGGGTAAGCTACTGGTCCCATGTTCCTGGATGCTGGATACCGCAGAAAACCCTTCTGTTGAAGTTTTAGAAAGCTTTTTAGTATCCTACCAGGAAGATCCACTGGCACAGATGTCTTCTCAACTTAAAAACACGACTACGCTCTCTGAAGGATTAACCTCTGTAGCTGCTGCCTCACCCTAGGAAAGTTTTCTGAAGGGCTGGTCCCAGGTCACACTTCATGCACACTTCATGGAGACTACTAGAATTGTACTAGCAAGGAAAATGGCTGGATTACAGGAGGGTGGGGATACTGGAAGAGTCACTTGGAAGGAATGATACCCCTTTCCCTGAGAACTGGCTATTGGAAGAAACCCCATGGGACAATGTATATACTGTGAAACCTACAGTGCCATGTTGCTGGCGCACTGATTCCTTTGAGTGCTCTCTCTGTGTAACACTTAGCTGCCTACAATCCTGCCACTGAAAATAACTTTGTCACCTGGAAACAAACGCCAGGTTAAACATCTGGATTCCAGTGCATTCATCATCCCTTTTCTTGATTACTACAGAGTGTTGGATAGGAATGAAAGGGATGTTGAGTTCCTGAAACCCTGCTAGGTGGGACTACAGTCACAACAGCAAAACAAACACATTCATCCCTAAAATGGCAAGTACAGGTCAGCAGGATTTGATTAAGATACGTGAGAAAGACCTTAAATAACCAAGGCAGGAAAACTTTAGTGCTGTTTTCCTTTTCATTTGCCAGATGTTTGGAAAATAAAATGAATATTTATTCCTCCAGCTCTGAGATGCAGCCTGTCTGGCTAGGTATGAATCTGACCCTTGGAAACTACTGCAAAGTGCTCGAGGAGAGCGTAACCATCCTACAGAGGTCCGCACACCTCTTAAGAGATATGCAGAGCAGTGGTAAAGGAGCTGCTGAAATTGGACTTAAGGAACTGGAGCCAGGCTATCAAAACAGCACACAGACTCCCAACTTGGTGGCACTGTGAGTGTTAAAATACTGATATACCTAATCTCTGCTTTTGCTCCATGCTTTACTATGAAAGTGTGTGCCTTATGGCATGGAACAGGTGTCTAAGATACTGCCTTTCACTGGGTAGGTAAGTCCTGAATTTAACCAAGTAATGCAATGGAGCAACTTTTCCTGAATCAGTGAGTGAACCGCAGATCCAGAAGCTTCTAGAAGCAAGTACAGTACATTTTCTAACATATTTTGATACTTGTAGGACTCCATCCTATATGAAGGCTGGGTTCAAGGCTGGCATGGGGCTGCTTTACACTTCCACTTTGCCAGGCTGGGAAATCTGCTGCATGCAGAGAGATTCTCATTATTTAAATGCCCTTATGCTCTCAGAGTGTACCTGGGAACCAAGTGCTGAGCTTTCTGGTGAGGTCTTGCAGGTGTCTGCAGTCTTACCTTCACATCTGTGGCTGGTGTCACTCTGCTTGTGCCCTGCAGGGCATTTGCACTCATAAGAACCCACTGTGTTGATGCAATTGCCACCTTGACACAGGCCAGGAATGGCTTGACATTCATCCACATCTGCAGAAAAAAAGAGCAAAGACATCAGAAAATACAGCCATTGCAACAGAAGAAGGTTCAGTTGGAGTTTTGAGAAAGAAGCAGCTTTGCTCTGTGCAGGTGGATTTAAATTTCTTACTGCAATTTGTATTTCCTAAAGCAATTACCCACCATATTACAGTAGGTATTAGGTCAGAGGAAATGGAATCAAATCCTAAAGTTGTACTTGAATCATCTACTTTTATTCAAATAATTTCCAAATGTTTCCTCTGGAAACTTAATGGAGGGCTGCACATTTCCCTGAAATTGTTTGACTTCATGGAATGTATCCAGCTGAAAATGTTTCTACATGCTGTCAACTACAAGACAAACAAACGGTGAAGCATAGGAACCAGGGCACAGACGGTAAAACTGAAGCATGTTGTCTACAGCACAAACAGTACTCACCCCTGCATCAATCTCTTGATGAAAGGGATCAAACTTTGCCCCTACAGCAATGGGGAAGAAAGTGTAATTTCTAGGTGCTTTTATCTTGGCACTGTCTACAGAATAATCTTTGCCACTCATGCTGACTTTTCCTGAAGTGGTCATCGCTTGGGATATCCAGTGACGATGGTGATGGTCCAGGATATATGGCTACGGACTTGGTAAAATCTACACAGAGAACTGGTCTCAGTGTTGGGGGTCCTGGCACTCACCCATCACTCATCCTTTCAGTCTACGTCAGAAGAGATAAGGGAACATCATTACATGGTATTTACCTTGACATGCTCCGGTACGAATGTTGGGAATGAAACCTCGACGGCAGGGGTGAGGTTGGGCAGGGCACATCTCACATGGGTGACCCCAGGCCCGTCCAATCGTAGCACAACACATGGTCTTGGTGCAGACGATCCCACTTAGTTGGCCCTGGCACATCTGGTTATTTACTTGGCTAAAGCAGGGACCGGTACGATAGTCTGAGGGAGAACAAAAATATCCACAGGTTAGGTCAAGATGCAAACACAAGATCTCTCCAACCTCCCAAAGTGCTGATTCTCTTGTCTTCTACCAGAACAACATCAAACCCACAGCACAGCCATCCAAGTGCAGAGCTGACAAGTTCTGGAAAAAGAAAAAAAAAACCCTACAGTCATGGGAAGTACAAAATTTTAAAACTAACCTGGAGTCAAGTGCTGGAGGTGGGGGCATTCTTTCTGTCATGAGTTTCACATGATGGTCTAGAGGCTCTCCAGGCCACACCCTCCTGGTCTCTCGCAGGCTTAGCCCATGAGCTACACTCACTCTATGGCTTGAATCAATTCTTTTAAGCACTCACCATAGGATGAACCCCAAAGATGAAAAGTCAGGCAAAATGGAGATTTCCAGGCTGCAAGTCCATCTAGGCTGTGGAACTTTTCGGGGCAGTGAAGCCATCAGGACAGAAAGCCTTCTGGGAGAGAGCTCCCAAGCCTTCCCTCCCCATGATTTCTACTGTAAATGATGCTGGCAAAGGGATTTCTGTGTTCTCTGACAGTCTTTGTAAAGGCAGCTTCCAGCAGTAACGCATTTCATCATCATTCATACCTTCTGGTTAACACTTAAAGGTCCCTTGGCAATTATAACTAGACATCTAAAACCCAGATGCTGGAGAAAAAAGTGAGTCTGTTTCCCATTCCCACCAAGGAGGGTCCTATTTCTGAGAAAGGGAGAGAGAGAGAGAGAGAGAGAGAAAGAAAGGGAAAGAAAGAAGGGAAGGAAGGAAGGAAGGAGGGAAGGAAGAAAGGAAAGAGGGAGGAAGGAAGTGTCTGAGGAGCTTGTTTGCACTAAAGAATGTGGTTTTGTCACTGCCTAGGCTCTCATGTCCCTTGATTGGGGATATTAGCACAGCAGGCATTCTTCAAGAAACAAAATTCTTAAACAATTCCCTTCTACCAGGAATAGATTATTGTGTGCAAGTGTTTGATCTGTTCTTGTAAAAAGGACCTTTAACAGTGTTATTGTCAGACCAGAAAATTCCACTTTAACCATCTAAAGAAGTTACATGTCGGCCTATCAGCCTGTTATTTCAGAGAGTCTCACCGAGATTTCTGAAGTTGTTTAGGGGATTTTGACATTGGAGTGCCCATTAATTGACTGTGAACCCTAATCCCTGCAACAGTACCTGGATTAGCTCAGAGCTGTCTTAGCAGTGAGACACTTGAATTTGATATGTGAGGCAATTAAAAAACTTGTGTGGAAACTAGTTGTAGCTAAGTAGTGAGTCACAGGCAGTCTGGGACTCAAATCTACTTACAAACAGTTCTATTTAACATTTTCTAGAAAGTGTTAGTGTAATATATACACTCAGCAAAGCAAAGCTCAGAATTCAAGATCTAGTTCAATCTGTGTAGTTCCCTTCTTTTTAAATCTTAACATACATACGAAAAGAGCAAAAAGCAAAGAAAAATATCAAATAAAAGGTTTGTGACAAAAAGCTTTTCCTCATTGGATATGTTTGCAGGGCAGCCACATTAACAGGTCTATGCTTGGGTGAAATCCTGACAGAATGCCTTTATCCTGCTCTGTAAAGGATCATCTGGAAATGCCAGGAATCACTGCAGGTTTAGGAAGGAGAGTGCCTCTGCTGAAGAGGAAGGAGAGTGCCTTCCTCCCTCCCTTTGCTTGTCCTGAGTAAAACCTGTGTGAGGTGCATTTGTGCTATAATTATCCCACCTGACGATAGGTTAACCATGAGCTACATGGAAACCATACAGCGAATTCTCCTCGACCTCTGGGAAAAAAATCAATTAGCACAATAATCGCTTACTTCCAGCTCAATGTTCCCTTGTCTTGGTATTTCTTGAACAGCTGGAAGCACTGTCATACTTTAAAACTAATGCTGATAAAAACATCAAAAGGAGTTTGGCCTATAGATATCACTGAGAAGTAAACATTAAGAGGAGGTTGAGGGAGAAAAAGAACAAAGATTTTGAAGTTTCATTGGCATAAAGGTGACATGATCTCATAAAAATGCCTTCGTTTGGAGATCAGATAAGAAGTGTGCACTGTGTTTGCAACGTTGAATTTTCAAATAATCATAAAGATTGTTTTTGACCCAAATTTTAACATTACCAAAGCACATGGTCCTCATTAATGTCTCCTGGAATGACAAGTTTAATGGTTTAGTTTGTTCTAATTTATTTCAAGAGAAGAAATCAACAAATTTTGAATTGTTTTTTCACCCATTGTCTTTTTTTTATGAAACTGAAAGGGTCTTACTCATAATTTTCAACTTTGAGAAAACAACCAAGGAGAGGCATTTATCACCACACAGACGAACAATTCTGAACGCAGAACAATTTAAATCTTACAAGCAATCAAAACCGAAGAACCATGCCAGAAATTTCTTTGTGAGCTTGTATGAATGGACACATCAACTCAGTAACAGAAAAGAAGGAAAATAATCTGTAGTATATTATTAAGAAAAGATTAAAGAACAAAAAAAAAGAGAGTATCATCAAACCTCTGTGCAAACCCCCACTTTGCCTGTTTTGAGGGCTGTATGTAGTTCTAGCTCCCATCTCAGAAAGCATCTATCAAAACTGGAAAAGGGTCAGAAAAGGACAACAAGAATGATCAAAGGTGTGGAAGGGTTTCTGTGTGAGGAATAACTGTGCTGGCTAGTGCTGCTCAATCTGGAAAAGAAACAACTGGAAGAAGACTTGATAGCAGGACACAAAATCATGGGTGGCCTGGGGAGGAGTAGTGCATTCACATGCATTGCAAATATCAGAAGGCATCACAAAAAAATAAGTGGTAGTGCTGGTTCAGACTAAATTAAGAAAGTGGTTCTTCAGGCAACGTGTACGTTAACGGAAATTCTTCCAATAGAGGTTGCGAAAGGTCAAAAATTGTAAGCTACAGCTGCTTAAAGCCCAGGACAGTCTTATGCAGAAGCACTATATAGGATTGCCCAGGTCTTAAATTGTTCACCAGTCATTGGTTTATGGACACTTTCAGAGGCTCAACAGATCTTTGTCCTGACCCAGTACAACTGCTCCTCTTATGTTTAGCTTCACTGTAAAGTGCAAATAACTTATTGAATGCTGCTTATACAGCATGACATCAGTCTTGTGATAGTTTGTTTTTAAAAAATAAATATGTGTAAGGAGAAAAAAGTTTTGACTGTAATTGTTCCAAAGGTTGCTTTCCATTTCACGTTGGCCCTGAGAGCACACTGTGTCCCCGCCGCCAGCTCAGGTCAGAACAGACTGACTTCGGTTGCAGCTGAAAGCAGCTGCTGAAATTCTCTCTAACGGTCACAGTCAGGCAGGGCTGTATCACCAGACAGCCCGTGCTGCGACTTTCAACATGACTCAGGGAAAGCTCTGAGCATTTGAAACTACCTGCAGTTCCACAAAAAAAAAATGGACTTACTGTCAAGCTTTGAGGTACAAACTCATCTCAGGCAAGGGTCCCAAATCCACCTTCCTACCACTTTGTAAGTAATCTGGGCAGTTGTATTTTAGGTTTGATTTCCATTCGGTGTTATGTTGCAGCATCATTGCAGATAGAGCTGCTGTGATAGACAAGACTGTGGCCAGGTGGGCTGCAGCTCTGTTTAAGTGTGTCTGTGCCTACACACTTACAATGAAATATCATATATTTTATGAACTATTCTGAAGGCTTGCTAACCCTAGGACAATGCAGAAACAAGTGAAAACAGAGCTTGCCTCGCTACTTTTCTGGTCAAAAGAAGCGTGGAGAAGAATATGTGCCTGATGTCATTGTGGTTTGTAACTACAAAGGGCTCTGATTCACTTATAAAGTTAGAGCAAGTAAATGTATAACCCAAAATACAGCCATGGCAGTACTATAGAGAGAAAAGGGATGAACTTACACCTCACATGTCATCTTGCTGAGGCACGGCTGGATGTGCTGCAGCAAGAATTCCTTAAGATCAATAATGAAAGAGCCATTGTAATGAGAACATCTCCTCTTAAATACATAATTGAATAAAATAGATTTTCATATTTAGATTACTTCTTTTGAGGGAATGAAGCCAAGAAAATCACAGTCTGGCATCCAGAAAGCCTGGCAGCATTCTAGCTCCCATCTGGTGTTAATTTTAATGAGTCAAATTACTAACTCATTAATGAGGCACCAATCAAACTTTATTAAAGAAATAGGCACATTTAGCTGATGCCTAAGGTTCTGATACGGTCTGAAGAGAGGTCTTCCAGGACCCCATCTCATGTAGTTGTCCTTCAGAAGTTTGGTCTTCACAGCTGCATTTCTTAGAAAAGCAGAGCAGGGGTGTCTTCCTCATAGAAAGCTCAGTGATTTCATCCTATCTCCTCTTTAAAGCTCACTCAGCAGTACAGTAAGCCTTATGTGGTAGAATATGGGTGAACTCCCCCTTTCCATCTGCCAGCAAAGTTCTTATCAAAGGGGCTGCAAGAAATTCCAGATCAAGCCTTATTCGGGGAAGAAAAACTTTGGTTAGGATCTTTATACCCCTACAGAAGATGTTTTTAAAACACTGGGGCCATGCATGTCTAGCCCTTTACTAATCACTTGTAGCTGTAAAAAACAACATGCAAAGACACTGCTTGGCATAAGCTCCTCCAAAATATTTTGCAAGAAGATATCATAGGACAGACGTGACCTTCCCTCCTACCATCTATCATCAGCCTCATCAATGCACTGGCCCATTTTTCTTTCTTGCCCTATTAATCTCAAAAGTAGACTGTGCTCAGCACACTTGGTCTGCAGCCTTCCTATTACTGCAGATTAGATTGGCCAACTACTCACATCTATTTGTCTTGAGCATCTAGAGAAGTAAGAAGTAAATTGCAAACTGCATAAAGGATCTAGAGTTGCAGCACAGAGTGTTTGCATTAGCCACTAGAAATCTGATTCCTTGCTATGTTATTTGGTTTCAAACTCTTTCCCCCTGGCCCCTCTGAGACAGCTAGTATGATTTTTAAAGCACCACCTAACCAGATTTTTGTACATGCCACAGAGTCAGGTTGGGGCGACGATGTGTCTTACCTACCCTAACCCTGCACCCAATATAGGCCCCAAATGTGTTCCGGAAAGGAAGCGTAACAGGAATAGACCTCATTCCTGATTTCCATGTTTGGCTGGTTGTCATAGAGATCTTTAGGAACCCTGACAGCTAATGAATGGCCATTCCTGACAACTGAAAGCTGCAGACCATTGGGGAATTAATGGGTGGGATCCACGCCATTGCACATGCTCTTACATTGAGCCATGCTATTCTGCTTGCAAATAGCTTTCTGAAAATATCACTTTAGAGTTTTTTTTTTTAACTTTCCTAATTAGTGTATCTGGGATGTATGTGGAGGAATACCTCACAGTTGCTGTGGACATCACCCATGTGTTGTATGGAGTCCTGGTATACGTCAGACAATTTGACATTTCAGTGCAGGAAGTGGGTTGGACTACCTCTGGTTCAGCTGAGCTAGTACAAACAACCTTGCAGCTCCCTCGCTTCCAGAACTCGGGGCTCTATGCCATTCAGGGCTGTTGCCCTGGCTTTGCATGAGCTACTTAACCCAAGTTCATTGTGTCTCACCTACAAGAAGCAATAAAGAACAACAAGCTAGTCTTTGCCCAGCTAATAGTTGCCCAGGACCCTGTTCACATGCCTTTTGAATATCTCTAAGGATGGAGACTCCACAACTTACCCGCGCAATCTGTTCCCATGCTCTGTCACTCTCACAGTAAAGAAGTTTTTCCTTATGTTCAGACAGAACTTCCTGCATTTCAGTTGTGTTTCAGGCCTGCTGCCTCTCATGCTATCACTGGGCACCACTTAAAGAGTCTAGCCCTATCACTTTACACCATCCCTTCAGATATTAAAATGCACTGACAAGATCTCCCCTCAGTCTTCTCCAGGCTAAACGGTCCCAGCTCTCTGAATCTTTCCTCACAGAACGGATGCTCCTAGTAGCCCTTCGCTGAACTTGCTCCAGTAGCTCCATGTCTCTCTTGTATTGGGGAGCCCAGAACAAGACACACTACTCCAGATGTGGCCTCATCAGGGCTGAGTAATGGGGAAGGATCACTTCCCCCAACCTCCTGGCAAGCCTCTTCCCAATGCAGCCCATGATACTGTCTTTCTTTGCCACAAGGGCACACTGCTGGCTTGCAGCCCATTTGTTGTCCTCCAGGACTCTCAGTTCCTCCTCTGCAAAGCTGATTGCCAGCAGATCTGCCCTCAGCCTGTACTGGTGCATGGGATTATTCCTTCCTAGGGGAAGGACTTTGCACTTGTTTGTTGAACTTCATGAGATTCCTCTCTGCCCACCTCTCCAGCCTGTAAAAGTCCCTCTGAATGGCAGTACAGCTTTCTGATGTATCATTCACGCTTCTCAGTTTTGTATCATCAGCAAACTTGCTGAGGGTGCACTCTATTGAACAGGATTGGACCTAGTGTTGACTCCTGGAGGACACTGCTATGTACAGGCTTCCAATTTGTGCCACTGATTATAGCCCTCTTAGCTCTGCCATTCAGCCAGTTTTCAATGAACCTCACTGTCTGCTTGTCTAGCCTGAACTTTATCAGCTTGCCTACGAGGATGTTATGAGAATCAGTGTCAAAAGCCTTACTAAAGTCCAGGGAGACAATATCCACTGCTCCCCCTTCATCTACTCAGCCACTTATTCCATCAAAAAAGGCTGTCAGGTTGGTTACGCATGACTTCTCCTTTGTGAATCCATGCTGACTACGCCAATCTTCCTCTTGTCCTTCATGTGCTTGGAAATGGTATCTAGGATGAGTTGTTTCATCACCTTTTCAGGGATCAAGGTGAGGCCCTTCTTGTAGTGCTCGACATGCCTCATCAGATTAAACTCCAGATGGCCTCAGCCTTCCTAGCTCCATCCCTGCATACTCGGACAGCATCCCTATATTCCTCTCCCAGCTTATTTGTCCCTGCTTTCACCTTCAGCACGCTTCCTTCTTACGTTTGATTTTTGCAGGTTTCCTGCCCCCTTTGCTTGACTTCTTGCTCATTGTGATGGAGCTTGGATTTATTTTAAAATACCAAACTGAACACTTGCATGAAGAAGGGCATGTTTCATATGTTCATTACAAATCTAAATGCAATGTCAGACTGCTTTTTATATCATCCAAAATGAAACAGTATCTGAATCTGAGATATTTTTAACTTAATTTCCAATTTAAATTACAGGTCACTGTGGAAAAAAAAAGGCATCTTGTGTTAACATTCCCCATCCCCCTTTAATTGGTTCTTACTGTCTTTTGGGGGAAAAGGGTGCTTTTGACAAAGAATTTTTAAAGGGAAATATTTTGTCTGAAATTTTTCACAAGAAAAAGACAAAGGCAGTTTTCAAGTCTGCCATAACATCCGTCTAACCAGCAACATGTCACCAAATAAATTAATGCTCGTAACAGGAATTTAGATCCCTAGGTTAAGATTCAAAAGTAGAAGCAAACAAACATACTACTTCCATTGTGATTTAAAACCACAATTCTAGAAACATGAATACGCCTGACCCCAGCCATGTAAGCGGTTCTGCAGATTGCAGGCTAATAGGAACTTCCACTGATTGAAGAGCTCTCCTGCGTACTTTCATTCTATCTTTCAGACTGTCCTTTCTCTGGCACCATTTGGCTGGAATCCCCTTGCAAGACAGGCCATGGGCCGAGCAAATTCCTCCTATATAAAATAAATAAATAGAGCAGCAAGGAAGAAGAGATTTTCTTTGCTAAAAAACAAATTCCCTTCTCATAATAAACAATGCTTTTGCTGAAGGCTTTTTCTTAAAGCAGTATTGACAAATGCTGCTTGTAAGCCGTCCCTGGGGAGTAACAGACCTCACCACGATGAGGTCACTACAACACATGCCTCAGGCTTTGGCAGAGTTCCACACTGCTTTCTGAAAGCTCCAGCATGAGTTCAGAGGAACAGGAAGAGCAGATATCAAGCCTGATATCTATTTTCCTATTGTCAGTGCATGATTTTCCGTCAGTGGGAGGCTTGCTCCCGGGCCAGGAGAGCAGAGCCTTGCAATTCTTCGTCTGTAACATTCTGAGTTCTTGGAGCAGAGAGCATCGCAGACATCCAGCCGGTCAACGCAGCTCTGAAAGTGAGCAAGTACTAATGCAACCAAGGCAAGGCGGATCTAGAAGATCCCCGTGTAAACTTCTACCCCAAAACCCTCCCACACAACGCCAGCCACTCATAATAAGGGTGTTCCCTGGACAGCCCCTGGAGAAGGCTGGCAATGCCCCTAGGGACCTGAGAACTGATAATTTGCAGATGTCATGCCTACAGAAGCAATTCATTTGGCACTTATAGCAAGACCATTAACAGATAAGTATGGGAACAGCACGCAAAAGCCACCAGCCAAAAAATGAGCTGATACATGCCAACAGAAGTTCACCAAAAGCCTTGAAATTCTTCCTCTTGTACCAAATGTGAGTATAGAGGTTTTGGAACTAAGATTGTAGTTCTCTGCACGTAATGCAGCTCTAAATATCTCTTAAGTCTCTGTAGCCATGTAGATCTGTGACTCCTTTTTCAGGAGGGGAAAGGAAGGCAGAACAACGTGAGGGTCTTTGTAGAGAGCTCCCTTCTCATGGAATACTTTCTCCACCTAGTCATTTCCTTACCTCATACAAACACAGCCGCATTCCTTATGGTTAACTGTTTGGACATTTGCAGAAAGGAAAAAGCTGGCTGAGGCAGTTTATAAGGCCAGACATTCCAAGTGCTGCAAAAACACATTCAAAGGAAATAGTAAAGAGAATTTTTTTTTTAAGTTTTCCTGTCCTATTTTTACAGTTTCCTGTCAAAGCCTTAGCCTGATGAAACCTGAGATAGAGCTCCACACACAGCCCTCCTCCAAGGGCTCTCCAGTCCAGCAACATCTCAGACACAAAGCACACAGCAACACAGGACCAATACCTTCATCATAGAAATACCTGGAAGAATTGGCACAGGGACTGGCACTGCCAAGCTGTGTTGTCGGCTCTGGAAGAGACCATGGGTTCAGGACACCGCTAGCTGGTGAACTGTCATGTATCACTGCCTGGCTATTTAGTGCACACATGAAGGTGTAGAGAGCAGCATGGGTGTTTGATAGCTCAGATAGTAGGGTAGAGTGCTTGTGAACTTTGCCTACCTTCACCACGAGCAGGTGGTGAAGCTCAGGGACTCAGGAGCTTGGGAGCTCAGGACTATGATCAGAACTGGAAAGGAATGAGTAAAGGGACCATGTTTACTGTTGGTTGCTTCCTGTTATGACTTTTGCATGTGCACATGGGGATCAAACATATGTGGTGTGCCTGCTGCTTTTCTCCTAAGCTTCCAAATTAAAATGAAAATCTGAAAAAAAATTACAAAGAGGAAATAGAAAAGCTGAGCCTAAGCCTCTCTGAATAACTCTTCTCACGAGGAGGGCTTGAGGAGGCCTTACAGCAAGAATAATGGAGTATTCTGCAGTATTCTCACCATCTGGAAATTTGAGCAGATTAAAGTGAAGCTTATGCCGAGAGACTCACCGGCATTCATCTGTATGTTACAAGACGGTGCTTTGGGTTGCATATATAATCTTACTTGTGTCTGGCCTTGTGCTTACTCACCAGAGTAGTGAAGTGCTTAATTTCAGTATCTTTTTGCCTGGCATCTCCAACACATCCCAGATAAACTTCCTCTGAACTACACTCTCACTGGGATGTGAGACTTGGGAACAGCTGCACCAAGCTCCAAAAGCACAACTGGCTTTCAGATCAGCCCAGAAATGCTTGTACTGAGGAATATCACCCTATGAGGTTGGCAGTTAATCTTTTGGGAAATCTTATGTCATTAAAAATGAGAGGACAGGGATGCAGCAAGAGCTTTCTGAACCAGACAGATCATAGGAACGAGACACTGAGTTAAATTAACATATGACTGCCTCTGCTTCTTCCCATTATTTGCAGAATTCCCAGGGTCTTTGGATTTTTACTGACCTTTCAGAGTTTAGGACACTCCTGCACCTACTGCTCTAAGCTACAGATACGGGAAATTATCACTGAATTCTCCACAAAGAGCAGCAATGTTACTCTAAAACTCTTTTTCCCCCCCCCAAAAAAAAAAAAAAAAACAAAAGAAGAAATGCTTTCATGAGAGGTAGTAAATGGCATTCACAGTGAGACTTCATCATTTTGATGGGTAAACACACAAATTAAATCTCAAAAAAAAAAGAACTAAAATTTTTGCTACTTTTGAAAATGGGTGAAATCGGAGACAAGATATCAAAACGGTGGGTTTTTTTTTTTTTTTTTTTTGGGGGGGGGGGCACCAGAAAACTATTAAAAAGAATTGGCCTCTCTCCCCAGTTATTTTTTCTGTACCGCAGCTATTCCTCTGACACTGATGTAATGTGAGTTCATATTACCCAAGTCTGCTGGAGTTATACAATATATTCACTAGTTCTTCATCCCAGAAGATGTCAATTAGAGGGAGGAAATGATGCTAAGATTCTTTGAGCACCTAGCTATTAAGGTATGTACCTCTGAAGTGGAGTATTTCCTGAATGAAGTGTGAAGGTTGTTAGATTGCTTCCATTACAAAGCAGCCTTTTACCGAGCCCTAAGCTGTTGAATGTGTGACTTGTCAAGTGTACTGCAGCAGAGGCTGTTGCTTAGTATTCAAGAACTCAGATTATTGTAGTTAAATTTTAAATTATAATATCTCTGTTTATGATTTATAGCCAAATGAAATAAAACACATAAATGCATCTGTAATCTGATAAGATTTGTGGCTTTTGAATGCCTCCTTTTCATTAGCACAGATGGGCATATTTTTCAGTACTTGCCTGTCTAGACCAAGACCCATCCTCTGTTTGAAAGCACTCCTATATTGTGCAATACAGCAGCTAATTGCCACGCTAGTGCTGGAACTAAAACCAAGCAAACTGCATCAGTACAAAGCTAATGAGACTTTCTGAGAATCCCGACTCCTTGGCACAAATATTAGCTGAACTAATGCAGCTCTGTGTTCCTGGAAGCAAGTTAGTATCTTTTCATGGCATTACCTTATGTGCATATAGCAATCTGGGGTCGTGACACCATGCTGTACTTTGCAGCACAGAAAAACCTGCAGACAACTATCTTTATCCTGTTAAAGATCTGGAATTTATAGATTGTAAAACCTTAAGGATGAACTGGTTTAAAGTCTAACATCAGATAATCCAGTGCATGACAATTTGGGATTCTTGCCTAAACTTTATTGCATCTAGATTAGCCACAACACATACTCACAAAGCCCTTCCCGTTCTGAAGACTTCAGAAATGGGATTCAGTTGATTAAATGTAAAAGTCAATAGTGCGGATGTCTGTGACAGAACTGATCACCCCCATGCATCCACCCAACCCAAAGACAATGCCTTCATTTGCTCAGTGAATCCCACCCTGCCAGTGGTGCTACCACTCTATCAACTACCACGTTGCACAGGTGCTGTGCTCAGCTGTACGTGTCTACCTGCAGGAGTCTCAAGGAAGGCAATGCAGTGCAGGGCTGGACTGAATGAGTCCATCCTTCCTCTCAGACTGGTCTCTTAACATGACTTCTCAGTCTGAGGCATCTTATGGTTCATTTAACTCTCTGGCTCTAGCTTGGAGCTGTCTTATTTGGGAACATCAACAGAGCAAATGCACAGTTGACTCTATCTCATCACACAGTCCAGTCTCCAATTCTTTCTCACCACTGTTAATAGTTGACTACCAGCTCTTCTGCAACACTTGTGTGACTCCTCACAGTTCCCATGCTGCAGCAAAATTATTATTGTTTTATTGAGAAATAAAGCAAGGCAGAGCTGTAATGACCTACCCAAACAAGCGTAATCAGTGGGCTGAACATGGGATGGAGCTGCCGAGCTCATACCGCCTTGTCCTATGCTCGGCATATGAAATCTCCATGGTGCCCAGCTGTGCTTCAAACCAATTGTCCCATTTCAGCACTGGGTCCGGGACTGGGAGGGATGGAGATATGTGCTCACCAGCACATCCTCCCTCCCTTCTGCAGGCTGAGTGTGGACCTATCTGCTAATTCAGGTAGGTTCCTATCAGCTCCACCATGTATCCAGCCGTGCTACAAGAGCATTGCTACAAAGCCTTGTGCTGAAAACTGGAATTCCTATGCACAGAGACAGTAGGTTTCAAGGTCTCCTCTCAATTCACTCTTCTTCAGAAAAACGTTTAGAGCTATGGACAATCCATGTTTCTTCCAAGCCTGCTACTAGAGTATCTGTTACCAGTAACTTTGATGAATGCTTGTAAATATGTCATATACCAGGATTGCTTTAAATGGAGAAAATGCACAGAAACTCAACAGCAATCATGTCTCCACTAAGTCTCGTGCTTAGGCACTGCATCTTAATATGCCTACTGAGAGAACAGGAGTTCAGTTTCTCCATGGAGGCATTAAGTTATTCCTTGCCACACTAATGATTGCCAATAGGTCAGTCACAACCACCTCACCTGGCTGCAAACTCACAGACAACCCAGCCAGGAGCCTCTTTGAAAAGTGTAACTTTTAACATCTCTTAGGAAAGCAAGTACTCTGTTTGTCTTGGCAGGGAAGACCTGTGTATACACAGCTGGAGAGCTTGTTTTGTCTCTTAGTACAAGTCTGGACCAAATCAAATCTCTAAAGGCTTTGTAAAAATGCTCGCTTTATTTAAAGAATTTTATACAGGATGTCTCCAAAGTCTGCCCCTGCTCAATCCTGTTCTTTCCCTGCCTCTCCCACCCCCTCCCCTTCCATACAGGCAGAGGAAATTCAGTTAGGTTTTTCCATCTCTCCTGGCTTTAGTGTATCCAGAAATTTCTTTAAGAAATTCCAGGTTTCTTTTCAGATACAACCACTGTCCTTATCAATGTACGAGTCTCAATATTTCAAATATCTGTGAGCTAAGGAGCACCACTGACACTTCTGGGGCTCAGGTTTAGGATTCAGGTGGAGGAAGGCTTGCAAGGTAAAGCCTTCCTGTGAGAAAGACTTGTCATAGCACCTTTCTGCAACTCTGTGTCTCTTCGTGTATGTGTATGTGAAAAGCAGGGAGGGTGATTAAAAAAAATTACAAATGCTCCACTAATACCCATCTTTGCAGCACAATACAAAGGAGGAGAACAGAAGAACGTACTGTTGCTTCTGTAAATGTATATGGAGGCTTTTAAAGAGCTTTTCCTTCTCTGCACCCAATAAATGTGAGGCTCAAACCTCAGAGGAAGCCTTTTAAGAGAGACCTGTGCAATGAAGTTCAGTAGATACTTCTATAACCCAGGGAACATAGCAAAACGATTTTGAGTTCTGCATTTCTGCTGGCTGCTACTCAAATAGGACTGACTGATGCCTGGGCTACCAGAAATCAACTGCTATTTCTATCTTACCCTCTAAATCATGTTTCCAATAATTCCCAAACTACAAAAAGCCATTAAAGGCAAGCGCAGACCAATCCTTGGACGGGGAGTTAAACAAAGTTATTCCAATGTCAGGAAAGTGAGAGTCTAGAAAAGATGGAATATTTCCAGAGCAATTTGATGCAAATTTGGGGAGTTTAGACATCTGCTTGGTGTTTCAGCTTCACTTCTGTGCCACTCTGACTCTTGCCAAACATCGTATCAGAGAAGTATTATGAGATGTCCATCCGAGCCAACAGGAAGGCTAGAAATGCCAGGTCTCAGAGCCAGAACCTCAGTCATACCCACACTGCCAAAAGGTAAATCTGATTCAGCCATGCAGTACATGATGGCTGGGTGAAATACAGCAAAGCTATATGCCCCTAAGAGCCATATTCTTGCTGATGAAAAACTGTGGCTTTTCATGGAGCCGTTTCAATTCATCCTGAGTGAGTAGCTGGCCCTGGACTGTGTGAGGTTTACAATAAATAGTATTGGGTTTAATTTCCCTTTGAAATGTTTTTACTAAAATAAAAGCTATTTCAAGGAAAATCTTAAATTCTGGCCATGATTTTCACTATTTTACAAGAAATAAACTGTGAAAATAATTTTGCAAAGGTAGGAATGCTGAGTTTGGGGGTTTCAGGTCCATGTTCACTTGAAAATCATCGGTTGCTAGCAATGGAGACATCGATAGCTTAATATTTGAGGTTTGATGTTATCAGCCTCTGTCACTCCAAAGGAATTGTTTCCTGTAGTACACAGGACAGGCAACATTCAGGGAATTGATTGAGCTGCTGCAAATTTTGATGCTACACAGTGGGGGAACCAACTCACTAGAAGTAAATTTGCAAAGAAGAATGTGATGATGTTGGTTGGCTGTAAGTTGAACATGAGCCAGCAATATGCCCTCATGGCAAAGGCCAGCAACATCCTGGGCTGCATTAGGAAAAGTGTTGCAGTAGGTTGAGGGAGGTGATCCTTTCCCTCTACTCAGCACTGTGAAGCCACATCTGGAGTTCTGTATTCAGCTCTGGGCTCCCCAGTACAAGAAAGACCTGCTGCCTACTGGAGGAAATCCAGCAAAGGGCCAAACAATGACTAAGGAACTGAAGCACCTCTCATAGAAGAAGTTAAGAGAACGGGGATTGTTTAGCCTCAAGAAGAGAAGACTGGGGGGGAGGATCTTATCCATGTAGATAAATACCTGATGAGAGAGAATAAGAAAGATGAAAGCAGACTCTTCTCAGTGGTGCCCAGTGATAGGACAAGAAGCAATGGGTGCAAATTGAAACTCAGAAAGTTGCATCTGAACATAAGAAAACACTTTTTCCACTGTGAGTGTGGTTGAACTCTGAAACATGTTCCCCAGAGACATGGTGGAGTCTGTACCGTTGGAGATATTCAAAACCTGACCAGACATAGTCCTGAACAACCTCTTCCAGCTGATCCTGTTTGAATGAGGAAGAGTTGGACTGGATGATCTCCAGAGGTCCCTTCCAACCTTAACAAATTTGTGATTCTCTGAAACAATTGGATGGTCTTACAGATATGGGAGTTGTGTGCTGGCCTGGCGAACTGAAGTGTATTCCTGTCTGACAGAGTTGGCCAAGTCATTAAACCAGCATTTTTTATGTGATCCCTAAATGTCTGCAGCCCCTAACTACTTAGACATTTCTTTTCTGCACAAGAACTTGCAGTGCTGAGCTGAATGCTGGGGTTCAGGGTAATTCATGATGAGCACCAAAATTAGTTGGCAGCTGGAAAATTTCAGCTTGTATGTCTTTTCCCTGCTCTATCAGTGTTTAGGAAAGGCTGATGGCATCACCTTCTCCTATGAGAATCTCATGGTAAGGGCTTTGCTGGCATTTCTAAGCCACTCTCAGGTTATCAAGACCAGAACCATGGGAATGATCTAGAGAAAATCACCCTAACTCATCACGGGGATTTATTCATATTTAACAAACCGCTACAAGGGGTCACATATGGAATGAGGAGGATCCAAAGAGACACTGAAGGCAGAGTCACTAGGCACTTTGCATCTCACACACTTAATGATTGAGCTCTCCGATAATATTTTGGGCATAAGGATGTGGTTAAAAGCCATATCATCATGCAGAGGAATCCAGCAGAAATTCATGCAAAAGAATATCCTTAATACGCAGGCTTGCATATACCACTCATATTCCTTTGCTCTGTCAGTGACAATATCATGAAAATCTGTTCCTTACCTCTTTCACACTGGGGGCCAGTGAATCCATAGACACAAGCACAGCGGTTTGGTCCAATGCATCGACCTCCATTCTGACAACCGTTTTCACACACAGCTATTTAGAAAGAGAAAAAGAAGTCAATGGATTTCTGCTATCAGGGAAACTACAATGTGAGCTGTGTGGTACTAGTGGGACTTGGAATATCATCTGCTTTGTGTTGTTCGCAAGTCAGGGCTCTCCTCCATGTAACCAACGTCGGGAGAAAAGCATGGACTTTTTTTACTAGAAAATGACTTCCTTTTTATGAGTGAACCCATCCTCTGATACTGCAGCAAACAAGCTTTCATTGACTTTAAACTAGACCTGCCATTCATCATTGAAAACCTGCAGTTGGTATGTTAGGACTAAAGGCAAAAAACTAGGCCACTAATTAGGTCCTTGCTGGAAGATGAGCTAAATGAACAGGACATTAGAAAATTCTCGACCTGATGTGAACATTTGCCAGATGTGACAGATAGTAACATGAGTCACTGAAAAAAAAGTTACAAAAGCACCCTAAGCAATGGATGGATTTTAAAGAAAGCTAAGACATGGCCAAACTTTGAAAATAAAGAGGGAGTATTGAGGACCTCTTAGGGACTAGAGACTTACAAGGCCAGCAGTACCTAACTAACTGCATCAGTAACATCAACCAAGACTGAGATTGCCTAGATAATGGTATCAGAAATACCAGATTTGGGTACAGATGTAGTGAAACTGGGACCAATGTGACAAGAGTGATTAAGGGAAGGTTGTTTGTTAGGGAGAAGATTAGGATGGAGAACGGGAGGTAAAAGGGTGGTGAAAAGGAAGAAGAAAAGGGATAGAGAAACAAGAAACGGGGTAATAAGATATGAATTATGTGGTCAATGCATTCTGGGGGTACTCACCCTGCAGACTAAAGTAGGACAATAAACCAAACTCACTGCTCTGGCCACACCACATGTTCCAAACCTGCTTCTGCAATCGGGAGGACATGATGGGGGTGAGGGACGGGGTGCTTTCTCTGGCTAGCAGGGTACACTTGGTTGGAAGGATTGTACATGCTAGTACCACTGTGTCAGCTCATTCTAGGCTTGATGACATTGGCATCAACCCATCATTTCTTAATATTATAGTTAGACGTGCCCATTCAGGCTGGTAGTAGTATTAGGACATGGTGCTTTCCAGAACGGAAATGACTCTTTTGATGCACCATGTAAAGCTGGTAGAGAATGTGTAAGAGTAAGACCTAGCTAGTATGAGCTCCTCTGGAAGGTGACATGCTCTTGACTGATCTGAATTTATTGATGTTCTTAGGTCCTGCTATTTCAAGGCAGCCTCATTCCCTCAAGCCCAAACTGACCTCTTTCCTCAGTGAATAAAGTACAAGTCACATTGCCTTGACCTTGAAGTCAGCACTTTCCATGGCCCCCATAGCCTGTGTTGGACAGATGTGCTCACTGAGGACTTCTTCATGTGCCACACAGCAGCTTGGATCTGCAGTCTGAGCTCACAGGCCAGATACAAGGAACCAGTGGCGTGCTTGCACAGAACATGGGGCATCAACCCTCCTCCCAGCCCAGTCAGGTAGCACAGATGTAACATATCCCCTAATGACAGCAAGCTGATAACGCCAATAGAGAGGAGTAAATACCAAGGACATCCATGTCAAGTAGATACTGCAAATACTTACGCTGCCCACAGTATGTTCCAGTATAACCTTTCTGGCAGAGGCAAGACTCCTCGTTGCAGCTCCCACCATTCATGCACCTCACGCTGCAGGTTTGGACTGTGGAGAAAAGCAGGGAAATATTTCAAGAGGATGCAACAAACTATCTGTGATGGGAGATGAAAACCTTCACATGTAACTGATCTTTCTTAATCTGTTCTAATCTCAGTGCAGAATCAAAGCTAAGGGTGATTTTGAATGTCCAGTTCCTTCAAGTTAAATGGAGAGACTTGACAGGATATCAGCCATGGGGTATTTAAAGGCTTGCATGGTTGCTGAGATGTAATTACCCCAGAGTTGCTTACAACAGGAAATACCATAGTCTATTCTGATTCCCTGGAATCAAAACATTTTTTTATTGTTCCTGTACCTGGTAATGTTCACATAGGGAAAAGCCATGAATACTACAGGCAATCTCAAACAAGGAGAAATTTAGGGGACATGAATCTTCAAATTAAACTTTTAAAATGCCATCTTAATAGAAGTATGTTAAAAGATCTGAAAGATATCTTGGGGTCTGAAATTATTTGATGGGGGAAAAAATCATCAACTGCCAAGATTTTTCCTTTCTTTATACAACTACTGTATGGCCTTGCTGTTGAGATCCATCTAATATCAGAGACATTTTCTTTTTATTTAAGAATCTGTGATGAAAAGTTTTTAAGATCTGTTCTTGTTTTGCTGTTCAAGTTCAGCTTTCACAGTATATTATGGAGGACTGAGAGTGAACTGTAGGAAAAAATAGTAATAAATCAGAGACAGAAATTTTCACACTGATGTAGACAGAAAGCCAGTGTTGGCTTCAATTGATTCCTCGGTATTCAGTGTTTAAGAAATGCATTATTAAATAGTTTACTGCTATACACGGAGTTACAAATACAGGTCAAGCAGTTTTCATTCCTTACTGCAAAGCCTGGAACAACACATTCTTCCCTTGTAAGATGTGACAAATCAGATTGCAAGTGCCTGAGGTTATAGTAAGTTATGTGAAAACTGCTCTTCAGCATGCACACCACAATTCATATGTCTGCCAGGGATAGGAGGGGCCCTGACTTGGCAGCCTGGGAAAGGTGGAGCTGGACTCTGTGTACATGAATGGATGCTCAGCTGTGACCTGTCTCGTGTGTACATGTAACAGCAGTTTCAAACAGGCAAGCATTGGGGCCAGTACAAGTGAAACGTCTGCCCAAAGGATAGCAGGACTCAGCAGTGTCCAGCAGAGATAGTCATATGGTTCATGCCTTGCTCGTAGAAAGCCTGAGGGACAGAGGAGTGGAACAAGAAATCTCAAACCTTTGTATTCAACAGGTTCAGCACATGTGCTGTGTGTTGATTCCATTCATTTACAATATGGTTTGAATTAATCGTGATGTCTACCATCCCTACTGCTCTATGGCCAGAGATCAGGCTAAATTTAGATGAAGGCATAATCATTAAGGACACTAAGCTTGAGGCTTCAAAGCATTGCCCGGATTGTCAGACATGAGACCAGTCTCTATGGGAAATGGCACTGCTTCCAGCACATTCTTACCCTATGCTGTTTACCACAATTAATCAACCCTGGGAGAGCAATTACATACAGCAAATCTGAGAGAGCTGCCTAGCTACAATAAAAAAGAGGTAGCTAGAAAATGTCTGTCCATTAGTGCTGTCCATCTGTCAGAGCTCTTTCCCATGCCTTGCAGTCAACACAGACAGCAAGGAATTGGATTTAGTGAACCTGAGAAACCTTGGGAGTTCAAGGTTTGAACATAAGAGCCCTGATGCTCATTCAGAACTTTCCCAACTAACTGGAAATGGTCTCTCTCTGCTTCCCTCAAGTACTTTGGGTTTTTTGCTTCCCTTAAGTCTTTTATGGAGGACTCAGCAGAGTGACAGTCATGTTTTCAGAAAACAATTCCCATATCTCCCTGGCAATCTCTGAAGGATATATTCAGGGCATGATGCTGCTTGCAACCACTCTGCTACTCTGCAACACCTGGCTTTGCACTGCAAAATCTCCTCCTGTTTCAGACTAAACACTCATAGTTAACGGTACGATGTACGTGATCGTATGAAACAGTGCCTTGCACTGAATCTCGGACTGGGACACCCAATTGTTATATATCAGATGACAGTTTTGCCTTTGCTGGTCTCCTGAAGAAAGCAAAGTCCCAGACAGTTCTTTCTGATAAAATAGCAGAAAGAAACAGACCAGACCATCTGGATCTTTCACAGAAGAGACCAAAAAGGTTCAGGGTATCACCAAGTACTGCACGCCTATTGCCATTCTGGGACAGAAGCCAGTGAGTCCTCAAGGGTCTATGTGTATAGCCCCTCATATTCTCCTCTTTTGCTTTCCCATCTCTCCCTTGGGAAAGGAAAGGTTGTCTTTCTTGGAAGCTTCACTTTGCATAAGGTGGTCTAACAGCTCAGAGTTTGTTGGATGCAGATAATTGCACTCCAGTTAGGAAAATGAGGGCCAGCACAGTGACCATCCAGTCAAGTCAGGGTAGGCTCTGCCCAAACAAACAGGTCTGCCTGAAGGGACTCCAGTTATTTCTAATGTAAGTAGCAGTATGTGAACTGGTGCTGGCCTGCACTCCTGATCTCCAAAGATGGGCAGTGATAATGGACGTCCATTTGTACCTGACGGTATAAGCAGCCCATCTGTATATGGTGATCCTACTCAGAAACACCAACTAAAAAGAAACCCACAAGCAAAGGAACAAAACCGAGGCATGATGGTAAGCTTTAAAAAGGCTGATTTGCTAGGGCTGTATGTAAGATGCAGAAATTGATAGGATTTTATAAAGTCTTTTAATATCTCGGATGACCATTGCTAGAGACAACACAGATATTTTTTTCCCCGTTATTACCCATCTGTAGGCAATCCATTGCTAACAAAGTGACTTGCAGACATCTGACTGAAGGCCAGGGAACTAGCCCCCTCAGCCCTCAAAACCACATTCAGGGTGTGACTCAAGGAAGGAAATTCCCAGAATCTGATTCCAAAGTGCCACGTTGTGCTACAGCCCTGCAGATGTCCCCAGAAAGCGCTCAGCACAGGAGCCTAGGCTTGCCACTGCTCTGCAGACCTGCCCAGTGCTTTGCTGAAAGAAAGGTCCACAGAAGTTTCTGGAGTGAGGGTCCATATGTTAGCTATCAGAGAGGAATGCAAGGAATGCTGTAAGCAGTATATACATTTGGGCACAGACCTGGCATTCCCTTGAGCCTGGGGTGAATTTCAGCAAGCACTGAGGAGGTAGGTTGCTCTGCAGGGGCTTCATCAAATCTGGTGTTCATTCTAGGGATGTTTGGATCTGCGTTTTTCAAGAATGCTTCAGGGAGGTAAAGCAGGCAAATTGTGCATTCCAGAGGCAATAAAAGCCACTCTGCCTCTCTCTGTCATAACAAAAAATTTGGTCCCTTACTTGAGGGAGTAAAGATCTTTTACGAGTAATTTGCCAGTGACTGTTTAGATAGTAGTAGTCAGTAAGCAAGCAGAATACCTGTTTGCAAAATCTATTAGAGAGCTAGCAGAACAGCTGCAAGCTCTGATTCTTTCAAATAAAAGGTAGGATTAATCCAACCCAATCATAGGAAAAGCTAACTAAGGTGAGCTGCCATTCTCTTTTTTTTTCCTAGAACTTTGGTCTCTGATGCCCTGGAAAATCCTTACAAAGCCTAAGACCTTTAAATTCTTGCTTGAAAGATGTTCTTCTGCACTCCAAGTCTGCAGGCAGTTCTAACAGACTCTTCAGTGCCAGCCTTGGAGATAAGTCAGGTGGGGGGGGGGACCTCAGGGCCTTTGGGACCATGGCAGAAGTAAGAAATGGGACCACCTGTAAGCAGATCCAGTAATAATCTTTGCCAGTTAGTTGGGAAAGTTCTGAATGAGCATCAGGGCTCTTATGTTCAAACCTTGAACTCCCAAGGTTTCTCAGGTTCACTAAATCTGATTCCTTGCTGTCTGTGTTGACTGGTCATATTTTGCTCTCTTAAATATTTCAAAGTCACAATGAAAGGCAATGAAGGTCTCAGAGACCAAAGTTCTAGGGAAAAAAATGGCAGCTAACCCAAAATACCTAAAGGAAGCAGAGAGAGATCTTCATTGCCTTTCATTGTGACTGTGAAATATTTAAGAGAGCAAATAACTTTTCAAGAGGGAGAAAAATTACCAGCGATGTTCTCTTACCTCCAGATGAACCACAATTGGGAGAAAGCTGTCCATTGGAGCATGTACACATGTTTGGCCTTGAACAAAACCCATCACCACAAGAATTCCTGCAAATTGCTGGAGGAAGAGGAGATAGTGATTAGCATAATGTGCTATGCTGTGAACTTGCTCACAGCATGTTTTTGACTGCCAAAATGGTGTGAATTCATTTCTTTCTAAGAAGAATAACCCAGGGAAGAAGATGGGGAAACCTGTCGAAGATCCTGGCCCAAGCAGAGCAACAGTGAGAAGGATCCACTCATAGACAAATAGCGAGTGTCTGGAGAGGAAGATTAGATCTTCCTCTAATCACAAGCTGTGGCAGGTCCTGTTATCACATTGCTTTTGTCCCCAGCAGAGGATGGGGAAGGAGTGAATCATTTCATTATTTCTGCCTGCTTTGAATGCTTCTTTGCATTAGGCCGGTTGTTCTTTTCCTTGCAATTTTTGTGCTTCCATGAAGAGTTTCCCAGTCCATAATCTGGCTTGAGGTAACTTACTGCTACTGAGATGCATCTCATGTTGGGTGAGGGGCTGAGCCTAAGCCAGCTGGAGATGCATTGGAAGGATGCCTTCATATCAGTCCCTACTTCTTGGCTGAGACCCCTGCTAATCTCTTCCCCTTCCTGTGCCATGGGAGCCAAGTGCATAGCTGGCAGTATTGTTCCACCTGTGTAAGCACAGATTTTATTAGAGTCCTGTGAAAGTATCTCATCTCCATGTGTTTTATAAATACAATTACAATATCAGTTCCCAAAGGATGGTGAGCCCACATGGCACATTTTACAGGTATGAGAAAAGTCAGCAGATAATCCTGAATGTCACTAACCCCACATGCTACTCAGCAGCTATTTGGCTGTGAGTTTGTTAACCCTCCACTGTAGCTGGGATCAGATCTGTGCCTGGTATCCTCAGTGGGGCATCTGCTGTCCACAGAACAGTGGACTCCCCAAGGTGAGAAGGATTGTGGATTTGCTCCTTTCTTCTCATCGGGAAGGGAGAGGATACAGGACTCTGGATCTTACTATCACCACATGAGGCTGTGGAATTCTGAACCATTTAACTCTTTATTTCCCCTCTTATTTTTTTTTTACTCCAGTAAGATACCATTTTCTGACACTGGTTATTCACTTTGTGAAATGGCACCAAAGCTGACCCCATCGCTCAAAGTATACCACAGGTCCTCTGCTTTAAGAGGAGAATGTCTACAGCTCTGGGCTCAGTTTTGTGTATTTTAGGTCCTAGACAATGGTATATTAGGAAATATGGGTCATTTCTCTCACAGATGACTGAGTTTTCAGCTCTGAATGTAGAATTCTTTCTGAAATACATGACCTTTACTATGCAGGTCTCACTAAAAGAACCTACACTTTTCCTCAGCTTGAAACTTCCCACTGTGAACTATTTCTAGGAAGTTTTGGAGAAGGGCGTTTACATACAATGCCAAGTATGCAGAAAAGTCACTTGGAACAGGAGACACAAGCATACCATGAGGCTGTCTGCTGGTTGGTATATAGAAGTTATGGTTAATGTCTCCAGGACACCATGTATTTCCAGTGTTTCTATATGAAGCATGACCAAATTCAGGGACAATTACCTCTATTGTCTCCAGTGAGAACCACATTTATTTACTATAATATCGACTTTCACTTCCCATGGAAGCATCCTCCAAAGGATGGACTGACTCCATCTCCTCATAACTCATGTCTTTGCCCTAGAGACATGAGAATCATCAGCTGCAGGTCCTATCCCCCTTAATGGATTTTACAGACTTATATCAGTACTGCTCAGTAAAATAATGCTCTGCTTGCAGTAATAACAACTACCTATGGAAACAAAGGTCTGATCTATCTAAATCAGCATCCTATTTTAGAAACAGGCTGTTCAAAGAAAGATGCAAATTCTTGCATGCAGACACCTTCTCATGATAACACCTTTGCAATGTCAGCAACTAGCTGTTGTCCTAGCAACTAATTATTTCATCTACTCAAACATCTCCAAAATAACTTTCTCAGGAGTCACCAATAGCTCTTGTTTGAGGCTGATCTTCTAAAACAGGACCACAAGCTGTCAAACAACAAGGAACATAGTGGCAATTTGGCAGGAGATAAAAGGCCACGCATTAAGTGGGACCAATTGCAGCCACTCTGTTTAATCAGGCCTAGCAGGGATGAGAACTCCCAACAATAACTGCTCCTGTTTCAGTGGATTATGAAATGTTTTGTCATCTCTTCCAGCATGAGATGTGTATTCCTTCCCACATGGCAATTAGTTTACTTGGTGTCCTTAATAGGAAAATTGATACTCACGGACAATACACTGGTTCCCTCCAGGCAGCGTTTTCCAACCCGGACAGCAGTAGGAGTGAAACCGTGAGCCACAAACATTGGGTCTGAAAATTAAAAACATTTTTTTTTCCTCTGTTTCTGTGCAGTACTGTTGCATAAATCCAGCATGTATCATTGCTATATGAGAACACATTGAACAGCCTCTTGCACGACATTTCTGCCAAATTCCATTCCCCAACTCTGAGTTTAAGCAAGCCATGGCTTTTAATTCCTACAAAAAGGGACTGACACTATTTTAATAACTAACTTCTGTCTTGCCTGTGCAGAAATATCAATTAGCTACACATTCGAGTCAAAGGGACTGAGAGCATATCTGACACTGCTGTCATTTAAGCTAAGATGCACAGTACTGGGGTCATGGAGCTCAGAGCTAGAGCTGAGCAGATGGAGCTCTCACGGCCAGTCACTGGCTTCCAGCCTATCTGATGGCTTGCATGAAATTTATTGTTGTCATCTCCCTGTGACAGAGACAGGGATGTCCAGCTGGTGGACCATGTGCCATCATGGAGAACTTTTTCTTGGATCCTTTAGCAATACAGACTTGCCTGGAAGAAACTCTATAATTCCTTCTGCTGCTGGAGAAAGGGACTTGATAAGGGGCAAGCATTGAAGCAGATCTAGCCCTGGACTGGTCCTCTGAGTAAGGGGAATTCACATGGCAGATGGCCACAAAGCTCTGAGCACTGAAACAGCTTCCTTCCTGGGGCCTATAATGTCCAGTCTATGTCTGGCTGAGAGCAGTATCTCTGGTGCAGAGGTTTGGGGAGTGCCAGGATCTGGGAGCAAAATCAGTGCAGCAGAGCCAAAAGAGGACCTGTACTGAGCTGTCCAGGGGTGCAGGAGTCTGTAGGGAGCTAATGCAGGCTGATAGGTATGGTTGAATCTGAAGAGGGATGCTGAATGAGGGCTGGGTGGATCTGTACTAGGTAAGACAGGGAGGTAGGTGAGGATGTATGCTGAGTTAGGAGCTAGTATTTTGGAGACAGCAGAGAAATCTGTGGTACAATCCTCTCATAACTGCACGTGCCTTTATAACAAACAGAACTAGGGCATCTGTTGCTTGTGCACAAAGCTCTGCAGTGCTGTGGGTGCACAAAGTGGACGCAGTCCTGCTCTTCCTTACTGGATCTGTTGCAATGACTGACTTATGCCCTGGAGATGACAAGACTCTTCTTCTGTCCATTCTTCTCTGAAAACTACTCCTACTGGACTTCATTAGCCTCCTTCATGCACATTCCTTATACGTGAGCAGCACTGTCCCTCTTTCATTATTTTTTGCTCCTAAATCCCCTCTTTCACCCCTCTGTATGTGGTTCTGGGACGCAGTAGAAGATGTGTTAATTTAGCAGCTTTCTGAGAGTGCTAAGGAATTTCATGGAAGGCCTTTGTAGAGGCAGCTTGGAGGCGTTTAAAAATCCTTGATGCAATTAGTAAATTCCTGCGCCCTCCAGTCTATCATTCAGACAGACTGGTCATAGTTTTCTCTGCTTTCATTTGATTGTTCGGGGGTTTAATCAATGTCACATATCAAAGAAGGCAAGAGATGCTACTCAAGCACACACTTCAGCACGGCATTTTCACCATGTTGTGTCATGCTACACATCCACAAACAAACAAACTGACTTTTCAAGAAAAACTGCTAAATGAAACCATGAAAACCACAAACACATGCAATGTCCATACTCTTCGGATATTGCCAAGTGTGGAGTCATGCTTCCCACAGCAGAGAAGCCTGGAATCTAACAACGTGATCAAGCCATCAAGGGAAGAGGCAGTAGAGAGGTAAGTGTAGACAGAGTGTTTATAGACCTTGGTCAGCAAACCACCATCTTCTGTGAGCCTGTGGAATCACATCTTTTAAAAAAGCAGCAGCGTTTGACCTAAAATCATCAGCAATGGAGTGTACACTTAGGTAACCTTTACCAGTGAGTATCCTTACTGTTAAAAGTGTATGCTCTGGGGGGATCTGAGTTATGCAGCTTCTACTTTCAGCCATTAGATCTTTTTAGATCTTTGTTTGCTCAGTAGAAGAGTCCTTGGTTTGCAAAGTCTATTCCCTCAGTGCACCTATGTAGACTGTTGTATCACACTAATTTTCTCTTTGAAAAGCAAAGGAAAAGATTGATTTAGTTTTTCAGAAACAGTTTTCATAATTTTCTATTTTTTGATGCTCATTATGTTATGCTCATTCTAATTTTTATTGATTAAATTCTATATAAACCACTTCAGCCATTTTCCTGGAGTCAATGATGGACAATTAGTAACTATCATCATCATTGCCCAGAAAGCTTGAGGTTAAGCGAACTAATCAGGTTTGGCATTTTCTGCTGTGCAGTTTGGGATGGTTTCTGTAAATCACGTCATTGTGAAGTGCATCTCCACAGCTATACATACATATATGTATATCGTAGCTTCCTGGAGAAGTATCTCTAGATATATGGTGTCTCAGCATGGGAGCAACTGAGCAAATGCAGCAGAGCGGAGCAACAACTATGTCAGATTTTCAAAAACTCCAAAAGCATGGGTTTGGGGTTTGAGGTTTTTTTTCAGTTTTGGTTCCCCCCAAAACCTTGTTAAATCATCCCTGGCCTTCAATTATATCAAAAAAATTATTTTATTTTCCAGGGAACATTCTCTTTATTTCCCTGTTGGTTTATAACAACTCTGCTTCTGGCTTGTGTTGCTATAGATGGCAGCTATGAGGAAACCGCACCTGAGAACAAGCCTCATTTGGCCCTTTTACAGCGGCCCAGTTGGGAGCTGTCTCCACTCTTAATACTTCTGGGGGTTGCCGCTTTCGAACTAAAATCAGAGCATCTACGTTAAAAGACAACATTGCCATTGTTCACGTTATTGTTCTGCCAAAACGAACCCCCAACTCCAGTCACAACCAAAGTGTTGTTAAACTCTTAAACAGTCTGTGCATCCTTCGGATACATTTAAAAGAAAAAAGTAACGGTTATCCAGTCATAGACTTCAGGATCCGAAAGGACTATCTGACCATATGTTGCACCTCCAGGGAGTGAAGCGTACCCAGCCAGCCAATACCTTCCTTGAGATGACGGATCTCATCATCTCCTTCTGCTTCTCAATGGAGAACAGCAAAAAGAGTGAAATACTAAACACGACATGCAGGAAAAATGTCATAGTTCAATACCAGCAGTCACCTTACCTAAATATCTGAAAGCAGTAAGACTCATGCCTCTACCATCTCAAATTACATCATTCTCTGGGTGGCTCTAGTTTGTGTAATGAACACCAAAAGCCTGGGCTTTGTTCGGGAAACCAGACTGCACCACGTCACCCAGCCAAGTGCAGACCTCTGCTCTGTCCTCTCGTTCCAAGTCACTTCCCAGAAGTATCACACGCAGACCTTGACACAAATGCAGAAGCTAAACTGGGCTCTCTGGCATTCTGCCACCATCAGGGGAACGTGCCCCAGGCAAGGATTGTCTCAGTTTACCCTTATCCCTTTAAAACACCAAACCAGTCACTTGACTTTGGCCTTGCAAAACCCACTTTAACCGTGGCTGATTTACCTCCCTTTTATGACATGAAGAGCTCACTGCATGCATTCACACTTTAGCAGAGCCTATCTTTCCTGCCCTTCCTCAAATCTTGGACATCTCTGTTATAGTAGGTTTGCCATTAGTCCAAGTTTTCCTGAACTTACCTTTGTTTTTGCCTGGAAATATTGCCCTCCTTTTATTTTAATATTTTCTTTTCTTTCTTTTCTTTTTTCTTTTCTTTTTTTTTTTTTTTTTTTTTTGAGAATTTTTTTTTTTTTTGAGAATTTTTCTGTTCTGGCTGCCAAGTTCTTGCTCTCAGCCTTCTTGCCCTGCTGCATCCCTGGAGGAGGTTGTGAGAATCTGGCCTGGAGAGACAGAGGAGAGGGAAGGCAGAGGGTGCTGCGATGTCTGTGCACCTGGGCCCAATAGCTAATCTCAGAAGCACTCTATCAGGCTCCTTTGAGAGGCTCCAGTCCACATTTTGGCAAGAACCTGTAGTGCTTTGGGGCAGGACATTCTTGTCCCTGCTGGAAGAGGCAGCACCACACCCCCCAGTCAGTCACCTGGGAATGCACATGATACACCTTTGCACAGCTGCAGCAAGGGCACAGGGACGCAGAGCAGTCATGCATTATGAAGAACATATGCAACATACACGGAGCAAACACAGAGGAGCCATGAAGCAGGGACCCAGCAAGGACCCAGCAGATATGCTGTGGATGCATAGCGGACAAAAGAAACACGGGAGATGTACTGCAGTCATACAGGAGACATGCAGTGCTCATGCAGCAAAGGCACAGCAGATGCACAGCAGACACAGCAGGAACACAGCAGAAGTGCAGCAGACATGCAACAGATGTGAAGCAGATGTGCAGCAGACACAAAGCAGAGGTGCAGCAGGTATGCTGCAGGTGTGTCTTCCCAAAGTGAATAGAAACTAATAGAAAATAGTCCCAGGGAAAGGGGAAATAGGCAGAATTTGAAGTAATTACAAAACCACTGAGCTGGACTGAGAGCAAACCTTAAGGATAAATGTGGCAATTTATTTTCTACGTGTGCTGCATTTGCCCAATGCCATACGGAGCTTCCTTCACCAAACCTGCAAACGTAGCTGTCGGGACGTATTACAGTCTGCGGGACAGGGCAGGAGATGGGCTATGCTATCAGAGCCGAGTCCCAGTGCCTGAGTTAGAGTAGCCGTGGCTGCACAGAGCTGCCTGGTCCTTAATTTATTCTATCTCCGACTGTGGTTTGACAATACCATAAAGGCTCGAGGGATCCGCGTACTGGATTTAAAATGTTGTCAATAGCTGATGCACAACTCAAATACTCATTTAGTCTGCCAGCTCAGATTTGTCCTGACAAGTTCTGACAAGCTAACTTTACATTATCAGACATTATCCTGGGTTAAATATCTGTATTAGCACCATATTAACTTCAGCTGGGGCAGGTATTAGTATGTGATCTTAAAGCCCATACAGTCTCTCTGCTGTGTGATCTGGGTGAGCCAACAGAAACGACAGCCTAGACTGGTGCCAGATCTAGATTCTTCTTGTGTTATTGGATGCACAGGTCTGACAGTAATGATCTTCACACCCTGGCCTCGGGTTACTTCAGGCCTAGTTGAAGATCAAAGAATATTATCTAATCATTTTGTTTAAAAAGGCTAAGAGGATTTTGGTCAAAATCAGTGAAGGAAGGGGTATCTGGCATCAATCTGACAGACTAAGAGCAAAGAGGAAGTTGCATGAAATCGATAATGAAGTATGTATTTTTAACTGTGGTGGCAAGTACCAAATGTGCAAAGGTGGAGAGGTGGAGATGAGAGCTCTCTCTAAAACACATTTAGTGAAGGATTTAATCAAGCTCTGTGCATGGATCCAGGGAGAGGGATCCTTGGCACCCTTTAACACAGCAGGCTAAACTAGAAGATCACAAGTGTTCCTCCAAGATTCAACCTTTATCAGCATATGCTAAAAATTAGCAGATTTTCAAAACAAAACATGGGGAGAATCCATTTCAAATGGGTTGAAATTAACTGTGTCACAGAAATGACTAAAAAGGAGAATGAAATTAGATTCCAGAGACCTCAACAGGGAGAACACTGTTTGCTATGAAAAATAACCTCTTCAGCAAAGCTGTGACACAAATCCTTTTTAAAGTGAATATGAGTTTTCTCAATCCTGGGAAAAACAAGCTGGAAACATGTTCTCATCAGCAAGATGAGACACAGTTTTGACTCCTTGGTAGCCAGAAGTAGCAAGGGACTGCTCACCCAGACAGGATGGAGTCCTGGATAGGACTACTGAGTCAGTGCTAATGCCCATATAGCTTTCCCTGTGGATGTTAGAAAGCCATTCAGATAAGACTTGATATCTTTGTGCTAGTCCTTTCTACCAACACTTTCTGGTAAAAGATTACTTTATAGGAGGACTACTGATCCTCCTATATGGTTCAGCCGATACTAAAGTGAACCTTCCAATACGAAGACATTCCTTTATCACCTTTTGTGGAGCCTAGGAAAAGGCTGAAAGAGCTCAGCTGCTGATGAGAAGCATTTTAATGAAAGCTGAGTATGTCCGAAAGAATGATTCCAAGAAAGGACGCAGGAGAGAGCAATGCTGGCCACAGCATCTTCTTTCTCTGTTTTAAAAAAGCAGTAGAATTACAAAGATAATCAGGGACAAAGAAAGCATTCATTTCAGTTGACGGCACCAAATCCTGTCTGCTGACAGTAAGTGCACCTGAAACACTGAGATGCCAAGAGAAAACACTCCGGCAGAGAAGAGCCAGGGCCATGTGCTGTGCCAAAGAACTATTAGCAATGTGCTATTAGTAAAAGAAAAATGCTTCTGGAATTTGGTTATTAACTATGTACTATAAGCAAAGGAAGCCATGCCTAGACTCAGAGGCATGAGCAAGGACCAGGAGACAGGCCACACTGCAAGATTACCCCCAAGCTTCAGGAGGGGGTGGGGGGCTGGTAGGAACAGACCACGAGTGTTGTCTGGCTGTGGCTGCAGCAGCCTCTTCCTGTTAGGAGCCTGAGAAAGCCAGCCTCGGGCAGTGAACTGTCGCCTGCTAGCTGAGCAAGCAGCTGAAAAGGGCTCGGTCATGCCAATTATTGCCAGATGCCTGGTGTGACACCAGCAGAATTGTAGCCGTTGTTAACGGTAGAGAAGGGCAGGGAGCACAGTGGATGCGCAGTATCTGGTGCAGGGCACTCGGGTTGAGGACGCCTCACAGACCCAGGTGTTAGAGGAAAGTTAGGTAAATTCACCCTGAATGGGGTCTAAGGTTCCTGCTTGCCCACCAATGTGTCCTCATCACGTGTGTATGCATGCAGATCTTTGCCCATTCCTGCAGCTGTGGGAGGAAGAACATTCAGCTAGAATGAATTCTCCAAACCTGCAACCCTTCTTCTAAGAGCTCTGCATAGTCACTAAAAGGCTGCTTTGTGTCCTGCAAGCAGCACTTATCCTGCCCTTCAGCAAGGCCTGCAGCCAATGAAGTCCTGACCCCATGTAATGTGCATTTCCAGAGAGCAGGCACAGCAGCACAGGATGTGTCTCCCCTGCTATGGGTAATCAATATGCCTCAGCTGTCACTAGCCTTCAGAAGTGGTATTTCCATTCCTTAAATTAGAGAAAGATAGATATGAAAGAAAATTGCTGGCCAGGGCTGGGATAATTCTCAGAAATGCTCTGCTCTGCAGAGGAATTGCTCCCTGGCCACTCACATGTTCTCCTCCTCACTGGCCTTATCCTCTTCCTAGGCAAGTGAAAGACAATTTACACACCTGTGTGAGTGATGCAAAAGTCTTGTTGCCTTCTCCTCACTTACTGACCATTGCACTGCCAGTATTGTCACCGTGGGCATTGGATCAATCCTGGCTGCCCACCCAGAGAACTGCAGAGCGTGATGCTTCTCTCATTTCCAAGAGTGTAACTGCACAGGTAATGACCCCCTCCAGCATGACCACTGTAAAATTAAAGTAGAACCTAGTCTGCCATAAGCATATTTGAACTTAATCACTTTCCGCTTTGCTTCAGAGGTACATCCATCCACCTGGAGATGACTTCCCATGCTCTCTAACCTCTTCCAGCCACAGGACCTTCACAAGAGAGCTTGGAATCAGTCTGTCTGTGTTAGTCTCCATAATCTGCTATCTGTCGCTTGGTGCTGTATCAGCATTTTGAAATAGTCCTAAAAGGGAGCTCTCTAAGGTGGAGAGTTCAGATCATCCCAAATAGCATGATATAGATTTAAGATTAAGATGAACAGAGATTATTCTCCACAGTCAATGTGACCAAAGAAACAGAGTCTTATGTATTCATCTTTCCAAGGTCAAGTCATAAACCACATTCTCCCTTTAAAAGCAACGCGTCCTCTCCTGCTCTGTAAACATGCAGAAGGAAGGAACTAAGAATGGCTTGAAGAGTTCCAAAATATACTCACACTGGGAGGAAAAGCCCCAAACCCTTCCACCAAGCCGAGCAGAACTTGCTGACCACTGGGAAAATGACTTCAACCTGGATAAATGAATATTTTACCAGGGGATTCGGCTTGTTTTCATTCTGGAAGATTTCACTACAGTTCTTCACTACGGGCCAATTTCCCACTTTTCTCACCAAGTGAGGCCCCTTGTCAAGCAACTGAGCTTTCCTAGTCCCCATCTCTGAGCTGTGGCCCTAGAACTATTTTGCCCTGCTGCAAACTCAGTGGCCCAGCAGACACTTCTCTCTAGTTTGTTGTTTTCTTTGAGTCTGCCTAGAAAATGTAGGGTTCTTCACAGTTGTGCTAGCGAGGTGCTGCCTGAGCATGGGGACCTCTCCCTTACCTCTCACAGCCCATGTTAATCCCTCTCCTTGATACAGCGTAAAGCTTCTTCCAGTTATGTGGAACCACGTTCTTGGTGCTGTTACTGTCTCCTGAGCACTGCTCCCTTTCTGAGATCTTCTCTGTTCAATGGGAAAGGAAGCCTGAGCTAAGAGAGTCCAGCCAGGATTTGCTATCTGAGCAAATGTCCTGCATCTCTAGCAGGATTGAGCTAGGTGAGCAAGAGATTCCCAAGACATTTCCCACCCTCATCTGTCTGGCTGTGACATCCAAAGCCAAATTCCAGAAGCATTTTTTTTCCCCCAGTGGATTCTGCTGCAAGGCAGGAAGCTGTGATTCACCCCAACTTGCAAATATCCTGTTCCTCCCCACTGAGCACTGGATGTGCTCTTACACCTGCAGTTGGGTGTTTAGTTTCCATAACTCACTCTTACCCCATGGGAAGTGTAATCTACAATTACACCATTCCTGGCACACTCAGTTGAAATAGTGCTAAATACAACTTCTTGTGCTTGAACACAATCTTTAATTTTAGGAGCCCATTAAGCTTGCTCTATCTTCTCAAATTTCCTTCTAATTTTCCTTTCTCCTCTTTGTATATTACGAGTATCTTGAGAGAAATGTAAAAGAAATATTTAATGAGGAAATCAAATCATCATCTGGCCAATTATTGGTGTACTTCTCCTTGTTCAGTTTTATGAATGGCCATCAGCACAAATATTACTGTAAATTCATCAACCTGGTGACAATTCATCTAATTCCAGGCTAGTGAGAATTTCTAATTTGATATTACAGAAAGAAGGCCATCTGCTAGCCACACAAGAGCTATTTTAAGGATGAGATGTGGAAGATCTTATTAGATTATTTGCTCTTGCAGCTTGTTCTCTTACAGTGAAATTCATGCCTGTGCAAAGAGCCAAATAAGATGAGTTTGTATAAATATGAACACTACATTTTCTAGTCTTGTACAACTCATGTGACTTTTCCAGGGAAGATAGCTCTGCCTCTCCATCAAAGCCTGGAACTTTTCCTATGATTCAAGTTTATTTTTGTTTTTGGCCTTAGAGGTTCTTTGCCAGGCCTCAGGGATGATTTCTCACAATAAATGGGGAGCCCCATGACAGGTTTCTGTCACCCTTGGCCTCAGTAGAGTTTACTAAGGGGACAATAAATAGTGACAAATGCGATAGTGATAGTGATATTTTTGAATATGACTTTTGGATCCTTAGCCTAAAGGGAAGCATATCTGTGTCCTCTTAGTCCTTGACTCATCCAGTTCCTAAAATGTACAGCAGAAGCTAGTGTTTCTTAGAGTGATTTATCTGTTCTATAAGCCTAGGACTGTGCTGTGTGTACTTTCACTGTATACTTCCCCAGGGCTATGCATGTTCATGGAGTGGATACATTTTGAGAAGTAGTTTGCAAATGAGAAAGTAGAGCAATACTGCCAGAGAAGCCAGCTGTTCCTATCAGAAATTAATATGCAGAGGGAGCAATACACCAGGCAAGCCTGTGTTTTAATGTGAGGATATTGATTCAGTCCTGCAAAGGAAGTACTTAATTTCTCCTGCCTGAGAAATCCTACTCTTGTTCTGCAAAGCAGCCCAGCTTATGTTTAGCTTTTAGAAATGCATTCAAGTCCCAGGGATTTCAATTTATTTTTGGTTCTAAGAATTTGTTTTTAAAGATGCAGTGATGCCAGCTTTCTGTTAACACGAGTAAAACCACATACCTTAAAATTGGCAAGAGATACTCTGTTGGGTGAGATTGGCAGTACATAAGTATTCACATCCTGAAATTGCTTGCTGAGCTGAGCAGTGGATCACTTTCCTTAGACCCTCAGTAATACCTGAACTGAGATAGGCACTGTTTCACTGAGGTCTGAAAGGGTTGGGTACTCTTGGGAGGGTTAACCAACAAACCCTAAAGACCATTCCAGGATGGCCCTGCTTCATGGTTTGTCTAGCACAGTCATGAAAGGCATGGAAGCTGCCCCAGGGTGGTACCTCTTACATGGACATGCAGAGCCAGAGGAGGCAGGTGAGTGACCCCCCCCCCCATGTCAGACATACTCAAACAGAGGCTTCTGATCTAGGTGTGACAGTAGACACGTTTTTCTCTGATCTCACCAAAATGCCATATTTATGATATCTTCTATATTTCTGTTGGAGACCCTTTACTTTTCCTGGCTTCTTGGAGGTCAATTGCAGCCGCTCTCCAGGCCCAGGGATTAACATGGTGTGCAGCACTCAAAGTGGCACGCAGCTTCCTGATCAAACCGTGGTAACATTACTGAGCATATGTCTCATCTTGTCTGCCTAGCAACGTAGGCCTGGTCTCTGCTTGGGCCCAAACCTGCTGATAGTTCAGACTGAGTAGCTGGGACTCAGAGGACCTTGATATTAGATCCTCAAAGACAGCTAAGACTTTCAAGCATCTGATTTTTAAGCTTACGACATATAGTCTCTAGCAACCAAAGTGGAGATACCCTTGAAGTGACAGTGTGGTCACACAGTTCTGGAATAGGGAATTATTGCAACTCAGGGCCAACTGCTCATTATGCTACTCAGAAATGATTGCAGGAGGATGAGGAACCAGGAGATTCCAAGAGTACTGTAGAGAAAAGGAAAGGCAGAGAGGCTGTTCAGCTGCTGTTGTCCTCTGGAAAGGGCAAAGAAAAGACAGAGTATGTGACAAGTGTCTTTTGGAAGTAGAAAATAGTTTTACGCCTTTATATACATATGACTCCTAAAGGGTCAAAAGACAAAAGCAAAGAAGAAAAGGAAAGAAAAGAAATGAAAAAGAATTAAAATGTATTGTTTTCATGACAAGTCATGGGGCAAGAGAGACTACAACCAAGGGGAAGTCACATCAGGTCCCTGTGGATCCCCAGTATAAGGCATCATCACACCTGCAGCCCAGGCTCATATCACCTTGCTTGCATGTATGCATCTCTCATATGACCTCCTGCTTTGACCATCTGCTTTGGCTAGTGCTGAGTTCAAGCCCAATAATGTCTGCAACCCTTTTTAACAATGAATGTCCATAAAATCTTTTCTTATACATCTTTCATTTCTCAACAGCTCTTTTTTTTTCCTTTATTTTGATCTTCATATATTTTGTATGAATAATGGTAGGAAAAGACTTATCTGTGTAAAATTAAGTTTAAATCCTATACATCAGTAAGGAATTATAGAGAAGACTTAGATTACAAATGCAACTGATTTCCAGGAACTACACAACAGTTTCATTTGGAAAGCATCAATACCAATTCTTCTATCCTTTTTCCTCCTTAAATCCTTAAATAAATCAAAAAAACAGTTCTTAAAGCTTTCAAACAAAACCCCTATATCTTCTAGGCTGCATAATTGTTTGCCATGCCAATACCTGCCTTCATGTTTCCTAGCAATAACAAGAGAAACCAGCTCAGAAGTCCAAGATCAACTATTTCACAACATAAATCAAGACACTAGGAAAATCTAGGAACAGGAGTTCAAATCAGAAGTCTCCATCTATCGCCTTCATTTTGTTCCTGCTGTTGTTAGGTTTGTAGTATTTGATCGCTGGCTTTACGACTAAACATCAAGGTTTACATGTGTGGTGTACGTGGGCCTGGAAAGAGCCGTAATGTGCTCAAGAGGGAACTGGTCAAACTAAAAGACGCTCAGATTGCACCTTTACTGGACTGCTGTGCAGCTGATGTGTACTCATTTTAACGAGCCTTGGAGCATGAATCCCAGTGTTCCTCCCAGGGCAGGAATGTGGTGGGAGAAGGGAAGAAAACTTTGCTGGAGTTTGTCCATGCTTTTCCCTGACATAATCTTCCTCGTTGTTTCTAAGGGGAGATGGGCTTCCCAAGGCCATCTGCTGAAGATGGAGAGTCTCATGAGAGAAATGGTATCTGACATGTGGGCAACCACCAGCAGCATAGCCAATTCAGGGCAACAATTTTTAATAAATACTGGAGCCCACTGTTACTTTTTGTGTAAATGTGTGTTTTCAAGGTGGTTTTCTACACCTTCATGGTCAAGCAAATGATTTCTTTACAGGGCATGAAAGCTGAGCTTCTCCTGCATTTTAAAGGCGTCTGACTCGAGGGCTTTGAGGAAATCAATACCTCTCCCTAGACTTACAGTAGCAGCGGAGCTGGTAACACTGCACAACACATTTGCTGACTACTATTTCAGACTTATTCTTTTTAATGAAGTCAATCAAAATATTGTCTTTAAACTTAGCAGGAGCAGAATTAGGCCCTGAATTGTGACATATCAGACAGTGACAGTACTGTTGGGGCCAACAGCTCATCTTGAAAGCATGTATTTCTGACAAAATAAAAGTCACTGTGCAGAGAAAATTACAATTGCTGTTGTTCCTAAATAAACTTGGTCTTTGTCAAGTAGAGCACTTGTGTATGGAAATACACATGCTAGGGATTGATTTTTTTTTACAGTAAAATCAAGAAGGTTAATAACATTCACTTACGTGAGCAGCAAGCACCATGAGTCTTAAGGGACATGGCTGTGGTTTCACTGTGCTCTCGTTCTACAAGGACTTTGGGCCAATGCAAACTGGTTTAGCCTCTGAAAAGAACAGCCCTGTCCTCTTCCCACACCAAGCTGCTCGCTCCAGTGCTGCACCATCCTCTCCACAAGCATCCAGGCAGCAATCCAGGTCAGGAAAGCAATCCAGGCTGACGCCAACCCTCACACAAAGGAGTGAGCAGTGTGGGTTAAGGATCCATTACCCAGGGACAAGAAAGTGGAGGAGAGCTAATAATTCTTGTACTAAGATGCCTGTGGAACTGCAAATGTCGGGGACTGACTCTGTCTAAAATGCTGCTGGAATTCATCTGCTCTCTGTGCACATCTCAGAGTGAACTGATAATGTTGTAAAGCTGGTCTCTGCTACATCCAACCTTCCTCTACCATTAAACCTCACCACAGTGTCAGCTCCAGTTTAAAACTGGTGCCATGTGGCCCAGAATCACAGTCTGTGTCTTTTTCTTTCTGCTGCATCTGAACCTCCAGGCTTAGGTGTCAATGGAGCCTCTATCTACGTTCCAGCAGCTCCTCCTGTGCCACTCTTTTGCAGTCTCCCTGTGCCACTCCTCTCCCTTATCCAGCATGGAGGTGGAAACAAGAAGACAGCAGAAGTCTACAGGAGAGCAGCTTGTGAGCTCCCCATATTCCTGATTCCCAACAATTCATTTAGATGTATTTTCATCTCTTGTGTAAGTCAGAGAGATTGAAAGCGTATGATAAACACCTTTCATCCCCAAACAGCCTCTCGTCATCCATCTTCTCAATTGCAGTGGCCATTTCATAAATAACGGGCTTGAGATAATTCACTGTGTTTAACCTCAGGCTATAGCTGAGCCTTTTTTCTAACTTGAAAAAACAGGCAGCCATGAACCTACAGGAAATCATATTGCCAGCACACAGCTCAGCTGGCTGCAGACTAATCATCTTCTCTTTCCCTTTGTTAAACACATTCTTGCTCTTGGAAACTGTTCAATAGTTCATTAAACTAATAATCCCATTCAAATCTTGCTGCATAAATGGATTTGTCAGTGTTGTTCCTTTCAGAAGACAGTCACTTTAAATTGTCTCTATTTTAATGGGTTTAAGGACAGATTAAATCATTGCTTTGGCTGTGATATATCACTCTGAATTACTTTAATAGTTGTTATTTGTAATGGCATTGGTGAATCACAGGCTTATTTGTTTTGCATTTATTTCATGTCTTTCCCTAATGGAGACTGGGATGGTAACAGAGCTCCAAGTGACATTTTCCAACAGAAACATATACAGTCTTTCTTCCTGCATTGCTGAAGCCTTATTTTACCAAACAGAACTCACTGCTCCAGGTCGTCTACAGCAGTCCTTTCACACAGCTAGTTCACCCTGCAGGTCAGCAAGGAGAGCTCATGTGGGTCACAACAGAATTATTAGAAAGCGGTTTCTCACCATGAGCTCTATGACATTAAATGATTCTGTGTATTTCTGTTAGTACTAATTGACTAAGACTTCACATTAAGTCACTTGTCACCAGAAGAGAGCAAATATCTTGTGTTGCTCTCATAACACATGAGCTCTGATGCCCTGAGCTTACTCAAGGCTTTGCTGGGAAACCCTCAGAGTTATTTGTACTGCAGGAAGCTGTGCTATGTGTTCAGAAGTAGGAGATATTTAAGAGAAGAGGAGCACTGAATAAATGTTTGGATATTTGATTCTTCCAGAGTTGGTAGAAACCTCCCCATGTAGCAAGCTGGAAGGAATTGGAAGGACATCTGAGTCACAGCCCTCCAGTTCAGAAGAATCTCTCATCCAGTCTTTTCTAGGTGGGAAGATACCAGGTGGGATTCCATGTCCTTGTCCAAATTGCAATGTAACACAATTCAGAGATGGGGAGAATATGTGGTTCACTCAAGAGAAAAGGAGGCACGTACAGAAACAAATGGTAGATCAAAAGCTGGATCTAGCTTATCAAGATAGGTGGCTTTCCTCCACATTGTCTCATGCATGTACGCCTGTCTGTATAGTATAAACTTTTCTGTATTCCACTTTGGGAGTAAAAACATTTCTGCAATGAACAAAATGATTTACAAACAGCACACTAACATGGTAAAAGGCTTTGAGATCTGGCAGTTTAGAAGGTATCAAGCTTAGTGTATGAAAGAAAAATACTTTTTTAAACTTGCACTGGTAAAAATCTGATTGCAAGGAACATGTAAGACATGGTTAGGAACAGTCCAAAAGCCCTGAGCGGAAGGTTTTCACCAAGGAAAAGAAGGAGTAGAAGATAGGACTCTGTCCTGCCTTGTCATTAAACGTGGCCAGAGAATCCTCAAAACCTGTTTCTCTGTTACCTTCCATTCAGAACTGGTATACAAAATCTTGAACATTCTCACAGAAAACATTGGATATTCAAGAAAAATGTCTGGGGGTGGCAGTCCAAACAGTCCTCAGGCTGAGACCAGAAAATTACCGGTTCAAGTCCATGATAAACAGCTAAGCTTTTCTGCATTTTAGTTTCAGATCTATTAAAATTCCTGTCATGTGAGACTCAGCATTAAAGGTATTCCATATGAAAGTTAAATTGAAACTAGTGCATCTTTCTGAAAAGTTGTTGGTCTTTGAAATCAGATTCCAAAGCCAGTGTCATAAACACTATTAAAATAAACACTACAGATAAATATGTTTAGAAGTTCAAGCCTGTATCTGATGAGGTGTGGCGTTACTGAACAGATGATTTGAGGACTCACGGTAGTTGGGATAAGTCGCTTGCATGCCTACACTATAAAATAAGACTCAGTTAAAAATCAAACAAACAAACCTACCTTTACTTACACTTAGATTGCATCAAGATAACTCACTGTTCATTTGCTTCTTTTGTTACCGCAGTGCTAGTCTGTGAGTAAGTCAAACCTAAAATTACCAGGTCTAGGACTCTGCAGGAGATCACTGTCAGGACCAACTACAACATTGCAGCTGGTGACCTCTGTAGCTGCTTTCCGAGCCCAGTAAAACATCCCTTAAAACATAATTCTTCAACAGATTTCTCATCTCACAGGTTTTATCAATGTTTAGTAAAAGAGATTTGAAAGAGCTCTGCTGCTGAAGGGCTAGAAATCCTGAAGGGGAGTTTTGAACACAAAACCTAGGAGACAGTTTGGGTCACTTGACACGGAGCACGGAAGTGCCTTGGGCAGAAGCTCCAACCGCTCTGTGATTTGCCAGCTTTCCCTGTGTTGCCCACTGTGATTCCATTCTTTGCAACGAGACTGCTCTCCCAAAAGCCAGGAAACAATGATTCTTCAGTCATCTTAATTTACAGTTGCACAGACTTCCTTAAACAGCCCCTGCACTTGTCCCTGTGGGGTCTTCTTTCTGCCTACAGCAATTGCTTCAGACAGTTTTAGGAAAGCAGAACAGAAAATGAAAGAGGTAGTGGTGTGGTCCTTAATTCTCAGCAGGAGACTGGGAATCAGATACTTCAGGCCGGATTCTGACACTACCACAAACTTACTGTGTGGCCTTCAAGAACTTCCACAACCTCTAATTTGGTATTGCTTTATTTACATGTTGCCTAATGTCTGAGGCTTTAAAGTAGACCAAAGTTTTCAGAAACATTTCTAACCTGGGAATTCGAGCTCCATTTTTAAAATGTACTTGGTATTTGGACAATTCAGACTCACCAAAAGCTAAAAGGATTTAAGCTGCTAAGTCATTTTTGAAAACATGACCCGATCACCTACGTCACTGAGTTCTAGAAATGTCCCTCGTCCCCTTCGGCCATAAACATTTGAAATGTTCTATCTCAGGGGTGAATGCATTCAAAGATATCGGAGAGAAGCACAGGCAAAGTACTTATGGGTCATGCTGTGGGAGACACAGGTGGTCCCTTACCCATGAATGAGCTAATACCTGCTTTTGATAGCTCTTTTTTAAATAAACTGAGTCTCAACAGAGCAGTCACTGTCCATCTTTTCAGAATCTGCAACAGCGGTAGCAAGTGGCCATGCACGTTTGAACTCCAAGAGTAAATGCAGCCAGCCCGACAGCCCTGCCCCTGGCAGCTCTATTGCCAGGATCTATGTTTCAGATCCAGTTCAAATACTGCACAACACTGTCTGAGTTGAATGCATGGCACTCCATCCCATTCAAGAAGCATTCCCCGGCAAGTTCTGGAGGACTCTGGCTCAGCCCAGACTTTGCGCGTGTAACACGTTCTGCTCTGATTCTGCCCGCTGACACAGGAACGCCTTCCAAGAACTACAGCCAGCCAGACTTAAAATAACCCAGAACTGATGCTGGGGCCAGGGACCATCCTGAGAGCATGAAAACACAGCTAAGCTGCAGCGCAAGCTGCAGGCTTCTCTAGCTGAGCTCTGTCTCCCTCCTTGGGTGGAAGCCCCTCACATATCCAGCTCTCACACCCATTTGTCTATGGGTGAGGCCACAACCACAACTTTAATTCACAGCAGGAAACTCAACACGGACTTTTGCCCATTAGAAACAGTAGAGAGAGCCACCTCCCCTCCAGACCTAGCCCATCATACAAAGGCAGCCATCAGAGGCAATAAACTCTCAGTATAGCCTTGAGCCTCAATTGGTAACAGAGAGCTGAGGGTGACCACAGGGCCAAACCCCTGAGTTACCAGTGTCCCTAGTAGTGATGGTGGAAAGCCCAACCATAGCCATCACTCCATGTAAATGCCCAGTATTCTTCTGCAAGCAGACAGGATGCTGAAGATTCATACACCTCAGAGGTGAGCTCTAAGGTGCTGGGATCCAGTGACCAAAGCAGCACATATCAGTATGCAGAACCCTACTCTCATGGGAGATCTGGGTTCTCTGACTGCTTATCTGTCTCCTGTGGCACAACCTTTCCTCCCACCCTAGGTCTGCAGAGCAGATTCCGACTTGAGCTCAAGGAAAAGATATAAAAGCCAATTCTGTAAGCATATCTCTATATGCTATGATAATAACCCAAGTTCTGCATCATAAAATAGAAAAGAACTTTAAACGTACCCTCGTAAAGTGTCTTGGCCTCTTCTTCTCACTCTGTTTGCTGGCTGTCTTTCCTCATAGCCTGCAAATCTGTCTGTCTGCAAGTCCCCTTCATATTGACCCTGGGCTTGTTCCACATACAAAACTGCTGTACATCCCAGCATGAACCTTGCCAGCCATAATACCCCCATGGTGGCACGGATTCCTTGATTCCCCTTGCTGCCCTGAAAGCTTCTTCCAGCTGGAGGGTCCTTGCTGCCTTGGTGGAGGATGGTTTTTGGCAGCAGCCCCTAAGTGCCAAGATGCCGTCCTGCCGTTCCCCTTCTAGAAGCAGAGATAGAGGGAAAAAAGAAAGAGAGAGAGACACACAAGTGTTCTTAAGGGCTTGCACATTTTTAAAATTATTGCTCATCCCAGTCTGCCCCTCCCCAGAATTAATAAAGTGAGGTCATAAAATCACACTGAGTTTGGCTCCTTTTTGCATGCAGCCAACATGCTCACACTCTCTTTCCCTACCACATCATTGCCAAAGACTTCCTTTCCCAAAAGCTGGAAACCAACAGATGATCTCCAAAAGTCATGATTCTGCCCTTGCATCCTTTGTCTCGCTCACTTGGTTGAGAAGCAAAGAGTGACCAACGAGGGTGTATCCCCATGGTAGTGGGTTATCATACTAACTTCAGCATAGCACCTGGGTTCAGCAGGGCAACATGAGATGCAGGGCTACGAAGCAAGAGGAGATTAGCTCTTCAAGAAATAGCAGATCCTATTTATGGACCTCAGATACCTGGTATCTCTTGCTGACTGAGCAAAGCAGTTACAAGGGGTGCTGATAGCACATCAAAGGGACTTGGGTGCCAGTGCTGGGAAGAGGCAAGAAGCCTGCTGGGAGGGATGTATGAACAGAGTCCTTGAGCTGGGCTAGGCAGCTGAGCATGGAAGTCCATGGAATGGAAGAGGGGTGCAGGGTCCAAAGACTCTGTGAAGGGCAGAAATGGGCCTAAGAGCAGGCCAAAGGAAGCAGCAGGGAAGACTCTCACACCTGCTGTTCTGGGTATACTTCAGGGTAAACACAAGGCAGCCAGTGCTTCTCCAAGAGAAAGTGTGCTCCTGCTCTGTGCCAGGGCTGCAGGCCAGCAACAAAGCCTATGAGCTGGGCCATAGGTGGGTAGGGACCAAATCTGGGGTTTTAGCCCAAATCACACCACAGGTCCTCAGGCTTTAGAGACTTTCTGCCCTAAGTAAGTCCGTGCAGATCAGTCGTGATGAACATGAAGCCTTTCTGGAGAGGAGACAGGCATGACCCCTTCTCTTTTTCCCAAGGAGAGAAGGAGAGACACAGGAGAGAAGGTCTTCAGGTAGCTGTGGGCAGCCCTTGGACTCTACTGTGGGCCACTGTGTAGAAAGCAGTGTGACAGAGCTTAGGCAGGGAGCTGGGGTTTAGCTTGTGCTATTAGGTGCCAGGAGGACAGAATAGCCCTGAGCAAGGGTAAAGGTACTGGCCCAATACAGACCCAAGTATGGGAGCGCTGGAGGAAGGGGACTTCAGGCCCTCAGGATTTGGTGACCATCTGTGATGAGTAAGACAGCCCCGGGGCTTGGACTGAGGGTGCTAATACTGGGAAAAGCATGCGAGGAGCACGCAGGGCTGTGAGGCTGGGCTCCGGGTGGGAGACCACGGAGGCTACGAGAAAGCCAGATAAAAAGACTGTAAAACCGATCACAGAAGAACTTGCTCCCCAAACCGTACCCCCTTCTCCTGCTTCTTCCCTTTCCTCCGCCAGCCCCCGCGGCCCCTCCCATTCCCCACATCTCCCAGCCCCACACTGGCATGTGCAAATGAGCATTCGGCTGCTCCGCCGCCCACCCCCATCCCTCCGGAGCTGGGGGACCCTCCGCTCGGCTCTCCTGGGCGGGGGAGGGTCGAAAAGCATCTCTCACCTCAAAACCCCCAGTTTGCTCCTTCGAGGACGAATCCTCATGGGTCTCCCCTCTCCACTCAGAAAGGAAATATCGGCTCCTTCTGAGAGAGGCAGAGACTCTGAGTCCGTTCCTGCTGGGAGGGACAGGGCCCCTGAGCCTCCCCTAACTGTCCCCCTTGCTTTACCACAGCAGCACTTTCCAGTTCCAGCCCAGCCCCAAAGCAGGCAAAATCAGCCCAGACAAGGCAGAAAATGTGTCTGAAAAAAAAAAAAAAAAAAAAAATCCTCCCAGATCCTCACAGTTGCAGAGCAATGTCCCAGCTGGGAATCTCTCAGATCTTGAGGGCATGCATTTTTCAGGCTCTAATATTTCAAATGCGGTGAATGAGAAAGACAGAGTGGGGAGGAAAAGGCAGGGCTGGGAGCAGAAGCAGAGACAAAGAAACTGCCCTTCCTGCAGCCTTGCGGGCTCTGCTGCTTTGCTACACATGCCTGTCTGCTGCAGACGGGGCTAAGATTATCTTCAGCTAGACAAAAGGGAGCATTTCCTCTGCTCCCAGAGCTCCCAAGGTAGCACGCACGAGTAAAAAGAGGTCATAAAAAGCGTAAAGTTTTGCGCTTCAGGACGTTCTCCAGTCTTCATGCAGAAATTTAAACCGAAGAGGCTCCAGATGCACCCATTTCCTCACGGAGAAATTAGAACCGTGACAAATGATCGATACACAGGCACGTACTCCAAGAGCACTAACATGAGCCTTTCTAAGAGAGTATGGAAAAGTCATTTACACCACCAGAAGCGAGTTTAAAAAAAGACTCAGAAATTATTTTCAGCTCAGAGAAATTCCATCAAACACTGTTTGTAAGAAATACATTGACAAAGCAGAGAGAGAATCAGTCCCTGAATCAGATTTAAAACTGATCTACGAGTTTGGAGGGGATCAGGAAAGACATTACAAAACCATGCCATTAAGTGTCCAAATTAACTTAATCAAAAAAAAAAAAATGGTCACAACACGATAAAATACAATAAGGCAGTTAAGCAATTGCAAAGTCAGATAAAGAGAAAGAAATCAGCTCTTAGCTATGCGGGTCTGGATTTAGTCTGAAACTGTTTAAATACCTTTATGTCCTGGAACTGGTGATGTGCCCAGAGCTCCTTTGTTTAGTGGAGATCTGGGCAGAAAAGAAGGGAATAAAACCCTCACCCTTGAAGGAGAGAAAAAAAAAGGTACAGCCTAATCCAAATTGGACAGGGGGAGGGCCTTGCCGCGGAGAAGGGGTGCAGGAGGAGTGGGAGTAGCAAGAGGACAACCCTACCGCATTCTTGAGCCAAAAGTTTTTAACTTCAAGGAGGGGTTGGGCGGGGGGAGAGGTTGGCTTTAGCAAGAGACATTCGAACGCAGACATGATTCTCACCTAGCCGTTCCCTGTGAGCCGAGGACTCGCGGGGTTCGGTTAATTGGTGCACATTTTCAGTTCAGCTGGACGCAGCGACCGTTTGTTCCTGCTTTACGCGGGAGCTGCAGGAGGCAGATGGGCATTAGTAACAGTGGTTTCACCTCAAAAGATTTGGTGAAAAATAATTCATTTTCAATTTGTAGCGGGTTCTTCATACCTTTTTTTTGGCAAAAGGATCCTGTAGCAAAAAGAATAAAAGATTTCACGTGAAAGATACTTTTCTTGCTGATTATTTTCCGACACGTAGCACCACTAATGTGAAATAATTATGGCAAGACAGACAAGTTGAAGAAAAGGTGACGCAGCCAAGGACCTTCACACCCAGAAGTGGCCTAAGCTCCAGAATGGGAAATTTTTGAAGTTACAAGCATTTTTTCAGAATAAATAAATAATTTAAAAAAGAAAATCAGTATGTTGGCGATATAACATCTTTTAAGCAAGAGCTTTGTCTGAATATCCGCTCTTGGTTTCATTCCACTCTTTTGCTCTGTTTCTTCTGCCTCTTGGTTTAGAAATTGTTTTATGATGGCTTTCCTTTAAATGAAAAATAAAGTGCACGTGGCCCTCCCCCTCTCTGAACTCTGTCTGCTCTGTACCACTGCACACCAGTGACTCTTCCAGGAAGTGGAAGTCCCTAAGTGTAGAAGGACGACATGCCAGAAGTCTCCCCAGAAAGCAGGAGTCAAGCTGCTTTACAGGTCAAAGAGATTCAGACAAATTTCTGCACCAAGCAGAACCTAAAAGGCTGTGCACAAAGCACAGAGCAACGTGTGGAAGCCTGCTCTCCTACCGCCTGGCCCAGCAATCCTCTTTAAGCCCAGTGGATCTCATAGCTGTTCAACTACAGCTATGAGATCAATTCACAGAGGTGCAGAAACTCCAAGGAAAGCCCCAAGCTGACACGGAGACTGTCATCTCTTCTCCTTTCCTCCTGCTTCTCTCTGAAATGTCCTCACGTTCTTCTTTGTTCTTTTCACTCTTCCCAATCAGCCCCCTACTAGCTTTATAGAAGTCACAATCATGCTCAGCCTAATTAACAACAAACTTTTGGAGATAGAGAAAAGGCAGACCTCATTTTCACGAGCAGCCAATAATAGAGCGTTTCAAGGAATGCAGCTCTACCAAGAACTCTGCAGTGTTTTGAAGGGTTTTAGTGCTCAGCAAGATACTAGTCCTAAACTTGCAATATCTATTTCTGTTCAAATGAACATGGACTTCACCTAATTGGGAATGGCAGAAGTGGGTCATTGAAAAGAGCAGCATAGCAATGAAGGCACGAGAAACTGCATTTTCCTCATTCTCAAGGGTGCAGCAAGTTGGTGACAACTATTGACACAAACTATTCCCTTTCTTGCTCTAGTCTAGTTTAATCTTTGCTAACTCCCACATTGTGATCATCACAGTGTTTATGCAGGCACCAGATATTTAATGTTACTTTTGTACCTAAAAATACATATAAGGTCTTAGTTGTATTTTCAGAAGCTTCTAGAAATCTATCTGCAACTTTTGACACCAAATATTTTAAAAAGCAGACTGAAGTGTCCGAACTAGGTGATGTGACATGTATGGAGAAGTTTTGTTGTTTCTTTTCCAGGTGCAAAATCAACCACAGACCACTACTTTTGGAATGCATTTGTAATGCCGGTTAAATTTTATTTGAGTCTGCAGTGTAGAGTATCTGGGCTAGTGAAGACTGTTCTTTGTGCTTAGAATAGATGTTATTCTGTGTCTCACCTATGGCATGATCCTGTTCAATCCACTTCCTCTGTTAATTCACATGTAACTGATCTCAGAGAACACGTTTAATTAACATTTGCCTTGTACGTTCACTCTTCTCTCTCTACAACCTCTGTCCAAAGGTGGCAAGTGGGGCACAACCTAGAAATCACTGGCACACTAGAGAAACATGCTTTTTTTCTTTGCATTCCACGCTGTATAGTTAAGAAGCATTTTAATCCATCCAACATATGCAAATCTCTATGAATGCGATGTTTTTAGCTCCCTCCCTCATTTTCTGGAGCTGGGCTTTTCAGCACAGCTGCATGTGATTAGGGCTCAGCAAGCCCCAGAATTCAGGCATCCCAGCAAGATCTCCTTAAAGTCTCATTCAGACTTCTCACCAATTCTTTATTTCCCCACCATCAAACGCCTGTTGCTGGCCACAAGGAGTTACGAGCATTCGTATATATTTGCCTAGCTCCCCATCTGTTTCCCCCTTAGACGGCTGGGTGTTTTAGTATTGCTTTTGTGCCCAGTAATGTATCCACCCAGATTGCTCCTGGGTGTACCTAGGCACCATGGGGAAGGTAACTGAATCCCTACAGAGCGTAATCTACCTCCAATGTTTGCGTCCAACACAAATTTACACCAGGCCTCAGGCTGGGGATGGGGGAGGGACTGGAGGAAAGTCTTTCTTTCAGGCAGTACTAGGGTATGTACTTGTCCCTGTACTTGCCAGGAACTGGCACAGAGCCTACACATGTGCCCATGGAAGCAGTGGGACAGTTGGCATTTCTTGGCTGAGTTCTTTTGTAGTCCACAAAATTCTGCTGGGAAGAAGGTCTGAAGTGTGAGGAGCAATAGGATGGCAGAAGGTACTACATAATTAGCCCATATAAAGTTACTCTAAATAATCCAACAAAAAGCAATGGTCCTTCTCTAGTTTGGGAGAGTCAAATGGAGAATCCCCACCTGTATAAATAAAAATCTGTAGACAGATAAACACCAACCACATGACAGATCTATCTGTAGCAGAGGTTACTACAGGACAGGTATGGTATCCACTATTTTAATTCACACTGCCTAACTGACTGAAAAAATTAAGCTGGAGGAATTTTCTTAGCATGACATTTGTGGCTTCAATATCATATCCGAAGAAAATTCTGAGCACATCTTTCCCATTTTCCGGCTCTATAATTTGGCCAATTCAAAGATGTTATATCTCCCTTGCCCTGAAGAACAGAAAACATTCCTGTTTCGATCTCCAGGTTTTCACCTTCGTCTTACGTATTTTAGAATGGTAATGACCTAGCGTGAATGCTCTGGATCTCGCCCTGTGAAGCTCTCCAGGAGTATCTCGTGGGTGCACTGGTAGAGCTGGAAGGGCATGTGATGTCCATACTCCTTTCTCTGAAATGTAACTTAGAGTTCCTCCCTTACACCCAAACCCATCATTACAAACCGCTTTCCTTATAGGCTGTTTTGTGTCCTATATGTCTCTTCCCACTTTGTGCAATTAAGGACAAGGTCCTGGCCTGCATTTCACGGTGAGTATCATCTGAGACATTCACTTAGGAAAGGCTCAAAGACTGCTGTGACAGAGCCTGCATAACTTAATAACTATATATGTGTATAAATAGATGGTAAAATACAGTGAACAGATATTTCCCTGGCATTTTTCATCACCTAATCAAAATAACACATAAAATCCAAATCGCTACATTCCTGATCAGTATGGTTACAGTCAATCAAATCATGGTATAATAACATAATCTCATCTATATTGTTTCCAAATTTTTTTCCATCCCAGGTACCTGTGAATCTGAGCACTTTGATATTCATCATTATGAATATATAAATAATACAAGTTTTCTCACAAGGATGTTGACTCAAAGTATAGAATTCCTTCTTATGAAACAACAGATGAACAATGAAGTAGGTGAACACACTTTATATTGTGAACTGCAAACTGCCATGTATTTTATCCATTTATATAGCATACGTGGAAATCACCTATTAATCAATTATCTCATTAGTCTATTTGCTAATAAGCTCACCTGAAGCTGCACTGACCTCTGATTACATTAGTGTAATTTCTAGCAGAATAAGACCTGTCGTCTTCTGAAAAGAACATTCAAATTTTTTCCACTGTGACTCAGCTTTAAATTCTTAGCTGAATATCAGTAAAGTGAAGCATAGATGTAATTGTGAGTTATATGTAGATGTATGCACATACATGCACACATGCACATTTATGTACCCTCTGTAGCTAGATCAGGATTGGAGATGCGTGTATTCAAGATGCTTAGGCCAAAGAGAGCATGTGGGAGAAGGTATTTATGGCGTTAAGAGAACTATTCTGGAGGCTGTGGTGAAACTATCATGAGTTAGCTGACAAGCAAGAGAGCTTGTAAGGGAGCCAAGAGATCTACTTGCCAGTTTTAGTTAGGATGCTGATGCCTAAATTGACTCCAATGACTGGTTAAATTGGAATCTTTGGAAAGTTTGTTACCAAGGATTTAGATCCTGTAACCAAGGCTGCTCCCATTGCCGTGGACCTTTGGATGGGGTAGAAACCTTGTTGATGGAACACCAGTACTGGCCGAACAATGCAGCTGGCCCCAAAGACAACTGAAATGAGGGACACAGGATACAGGAATGAATCAATACTGTATTTTTTCCCCCAGAACCCAGACTCTACTGCATTCAGGAGGGACCTGCTCTGGAGCTGGACTGGTTTTCTACAGTAAAGGTAGTATCTGCCTAGGACTGCTGCTTCCTAGACTGGGATAGTGTGTACAAGCCACAGGAGGAAGGGGTCGGGTGGCCTCAAGTTGTTAAAGCAGTGAATGAGTGTCTGGAGAACAGTTTCTCTGCTTCTGCCACCAAGTTTCTGTGCAGTGCTGGACAAGTCGCTTAAATTGACATGTTCACAAGTATCGGTGATTTAGAGTCCCTCATTTTTGGAGGCCCAGTACAAGGCCACTGGGGACGCTTTGCAGGAATGCTTATCACTCCCACAGCAGCACCTAGATTGTGAGCAGATGAAATGCTGTACAATTAACTTCTTTGAACAATCACTTGCTAGATGCTCAAAATTAGCAAATACTTCTCAGGCCAACTGTACTGGTTTTAAGATCTCTGCCTGTAAAACCGGATAACGCTCCTCCTCATATCACAGGCCTGTTATGAAGATAAACTACTTGTGAAGTGTTGCAGTTTTAATATGTGAAGCATAATGGAAAAATACTTTTTATTAATTATTATTGTTACCCCTGTGCCTGGACTAGAACTGTGCAAGTAATAGAATTTTACTGCTCTGGACAAACTGAAAAATAAAGGTGGGAGATCATTATGAGATGGTTTTATGAATGAAAAATTAACAAATTTTTAGATTGACATAAACATAAAATTTGACCTCAAACAATGCACTTCATTTTGTTTTGTTCTGGCAGAGGGTACTTTTTTTACTATTATTAAATTATTGTGTTTAATCAAACTCCTAAAACATTATTTTGAAATGAAAAGTATAGCATATAATTTACATTTAGTGAAATGTAAGATTTGCAAGTAATTAATTTTCTGTCAAAACTATTTGACAAACTCAGTAAAAAAATCACATGCTTTTTACATTTGCCAAGGAATTTTTGCCTTGTCTCTTATGGGCTTGTGGGCAATAAGTAACACATGTCGTCACCTGAAAGGCAAGAGGAAAAGATCAAATCTCTTCATTTTGGTGAGCTCTAAGATTCATGTGCACTGCACGTGACAAGTCTATGGAAAAACTGCATGAGAAAATCATGAATTAAAGTCAATGTCTTCATGAAAATGCACAGGGAAGCATGTTTAAGGTTTCCTAGCCAGTTTTAACTCTAGCATTTTCTTTTTTAATGGCTGATTTGGCTACCTTACCGCTCTTTCTCTGAGTAATAACATTGTATCAGAGCTCATGGATAAAAGCAGAAAGAGAGAGAGGAACTTGGCTTTTTCTGTTTCTCTTCACAAATGTCAGTTCTGATGCTATGTATTATTATACCCTTTTTCTGTATTTTTGTATAAATGCTTAGGAAAAGATGTCTTCTTGCTACTCAGTGGACATCAGTGACTATCAGAAATATATAACAAACCTGAGTAGTTTTAACTTTTCCATTTTGACTTCTTTTTAGCCATGCAATTTTTTTTTTAAAAAAAATGCATTGGCTAAAATTAGTACGTGCTGCTTCGCGCAAGGTGATGCACTTGCTGTCAGGGCAGCCACAGTTCTTAACCATAATGCCATTTAAAAAAATGAAAATCGGGCTCTAATGTCCCTTAGGCCCAGAATAACCAGCAAACCAGCAAGGCATCCTTTTCTCCTGCTGCTCCTGCAGACACCACAGACAGCACAGAGCATGGCCCATCCCTCAAAGAACAGGACGTGCCCTGAGACAGCATAAACTCAGACAAGCTGGAAGATGGTAGAGGAACACTATCCCCTGAGTATGTTTTACTACAAACTAATGGAGCTCCACGTTTGTCTTCCAGGCCAGGTTTCCTGTCAGTACAAAGGAGCTACCCTGCCATTTAGGCTCTGGCCTGGCAGGAGCTGCTCAGCAGAGCGTGTAGGGACCCATCCCAAAATAAACAAGTCGAGTTTGCAGAACATCTGATAGTCTATGCAGGTGGCCTGTAAGCAGTCTGCAAGGCAGAAGCAGGACAAGGGACATTCATTGTTCACAGCCGCTACAGATACTCCTCTTTCATTGCCTCTTCTTCGACTCCCTGTAGCAAAAGCCTTCTTGGCATGCCCCAAAAGCACATGTCAGTCTCACATAGCCTTAATATCACCTAGTCAACATGTTTTTGATGTTCTTCCCAAGTGTTTTGCAACTTCAGTGATTTTAGGAGCTCAAGACTGAGCCCAAGAGATAAGTGTTCTGCTCTGCTGAGAGACAATCATGTCACCTTTCTGTGCTACAGCTTAACTGCCCCCAAATGGGGGTATGATGCCCTCTTCCTTTGAAACATGTTTCTGCAGTGAATAAGAGACAAAAATGGATGCAGGTTATTTCCAGATACTTCTCCACAAATTTCATCATTTACTTGAGATCAAAGGGGAAGGCTTTCAACTCCCCATGAAGCACTTGAAGACAATCATGAACAAATTCAGGCAAAGGTTTCTCCAGCGAAATCGCTGTACATTAACTGTTTTATTTGCTTTCCACATCAGCAAATAGATGATCACCAGATCATCTGATCACCAGATTAGAATGATCACTAGATTTTTAACATCAGAATAGACTGTTATATCACCTTGTCTGGCATTCTGAAAAACGCAGGCTAGATCATTTCACCACCTCACTTTTTGCTGATTCCAGTAACTTGTGTGTGCTTTAAGTATATATTTTAAAAGGTCCTGTATAGACCTTGAGGCAAGAGGATTCATAAACCAATTGCTCTACTCATGCAAAGTAAATGGAACGTAATAGATGAGCCTAGGGAACAGGTCATTCCTGTCCTAAGGTCTAAAATAACTATATGATCTCTCTTGTGATTATCAAGGGATTACAGGAACAGCCGAAATACATTCCTACTTCTCAATGTCTTGAGTTACTGAGGTGAGTCCCAAATGTTACTACAGCTTGCCAATAGATCAGGAGTCAGCAGAGGTGGCATGCTCCTGCCCACAGTTAATGTCAGAGCAGTATAGCTTGTGATGGGAAGGGTTAAGAGATGTTCTTTACCTTGCCTTCATCATGAAAATGTCATCTTGTCTGATCTCCACAGTAGAGCATCAACTACCTCCCTTGGGAATTTTTACCCTCATTATTCACGCTTTGATCTGGTGGCAGGTTAATGGGCAGCCATCTGTTTAGGTCAGTGACAGCAGATGCCCCAAAAAGGGTGCAACTGAGCCCATCTGCTGACAATGGGAAAGAGCAGTGCCCATCGCCTCCTAGAACACTGCACATCTCCACTCCCACACATTGTCTCGATGTCCTTTATACTTCACAAAGAAAACTGAACATCCCGAAGGCGCACACTAAGGTTTGTGTCTAAAATACCTCAGGCACATGAGACCTCAAGACTGTAGAGTTCAGACCCAACCATCACAGTCTGCAGCAAGCCCTAGAGGAGCTGCTCTCACGAAAGCAGTTTGGTGTTCTCTGAATAAAATGCCTCTCTTTAAGATCTTATCCAAGTAAGGTAAAGGGTCTGTAGCTGCAGTCTCTGGAGGGAGGATCTGATACTGCAAATGTCCCCACTGGGTGCACTTTAGAATTAATCATGGTATTTCTACAAAACCAAAGTTCACCTGGCATGTTGCAAACGAAGTCTCAGGCCTGAGGAGGGGCATCTGACTTTTAGCACATTGGCCAGCTGAGAGGTAGGGGAAAGGACGAGCAGCCTCATTCCAGACCATTTAGCAGTTTCAGCTGGTTGGAGGACTGGCAGGGGGATGTTACTGCAGGTACTGGAACCAGGGAGTGGAGGGAGAGAGGAGTGAAAACTGAAAAGTTAGGACACCAGAAGTGAGAAAGGAGCAGTAGCAGAGATGCAGGACAATAACGTGTTAACAGTGGTTCACAACCATCAGCCTTGCCATTGCTCACAGTTCCCAGAGCAGGATGTGAAAAGTCCTGCAGCTTTTCAAGCCCAAGATAAGAGCATTTTAATAGTTCAAATGAACTTTTAGTTCATAGATTTCCCAAAGCAGAAAGGCCTGATAAAACTAGCATGACTGAAGTGCCAAACCCAGAGCACTGACTGGCACTTACTTATTTTCTTTGCCCTTGAGTCCTTTGGGTCATATTGTCCAGATTTTCTACTCAGTCATGACAAACAGAAATGACCAGGTCAGGCAGAAAAGGACAGCTCTTCCAGATATCCAGACCAGGAGCAATCCTCTGGTGTCAATGCTGCTCACACTGTCCGTTCTTGATTCCAGCCTGGCAGAGGAATCGCTGCTATTCCAGATGGCTCACAGACGCTAATGGAGTCTGTTGTGGCTTCCCCCTTGCAGCAGGACTGGCCTCAGACATTCTGCTGGAGCAACTGCAGAGTGAGGAGAAGAGTCCAAATCTCCCTCTGTAACAAAGAAGGGATCCCACCTGGGGACTGTGTGCTGGTTAGCGGGAGACAACCCTGTGCTCTGAATGCCTGGGCAGATGCCACACTTGCCAATTGCTTCCTTCCCAGGGCCAGTCTGGTTTGCTGTGGCAAAAGCCTGTGATGCCTGGAGAAGCAGAGCCATGGGGGTGGCCATGCTGACACTGCTGTCACACTGAACTGACTGCTCTGGAGGCCTCTCTGCACAGGCCCTCAGAGAAACATTGCCTTTGAGGGGGAGATGAGGTGAGTCCACCTCTCTACCACCTCCAACATGTGAGGCTGTTCTGCCTGAATAGATCAGCCTTCTGGGGCTGAAGGAAGCTGAGTTCAGCTGGGCTGTGAGTCACAGCATGAGCTCCAGCAAGATGCATTCTTGGCTCTGTCACTTTTGCATAAGTTAAATTTGGATTAATTTGGACACAAGTATATACACCATTCTAAGGCGGAGATTCAGTCAGTAGCATTTAGACAAGAGCAGATCAGACCCAGTCCCTGACTGGATTGCCATTGGAAGTTACGAGAAGCTATGAGTTGACTCCAGGGAGGGCTGAGTGCCATTGCAGGGGGAGCCAATGGGCCAACACATGCTACCAGATCTTCACTGTTTTCCATCTTTCCTGGGGCTACAGAAATGTTCCCTAATTCTGCACGTGTGTGAGGCATTACGTAATAGGCCTGTGGTGTTCCTATGGGAATTGTAATGTGTACTGAACAGAACAGAAAACATGTGTTTTGCTGGAACCAGGGCCAAGGATTGAACCCAAGGTACCCACTCATGATAAGCTGCTATCAGTGTTCTGCTCAAGTCAAAGCTCCTGTCTGTGTCTAACACTTCCAGCCTGAGAGCCTGTGATCACAGTTGCAACATTCCTTTTGTTTTCTAGGAATTTGACTCCACCAAGGAGGGAAAAACCACAGGGAAATTGTTTCAGTGTGCGCTTTAGATGGAGAGAGAAGGGATGGGGCTCAGGCATGATGTGTAACACACAACTCAACAGTCAAGACTTTAAAAAACACATTTTTATTCAAACCTAAGGAAAGTAACATTTTTCTCTTTAGTTTGGCAGGCAGCAGCAGCAATGCTGAGTCCAGGCAAGTATAGATCAAAGCCAGGCAAGTATGCTGTGAAAAATCAAGCACTGGACATTTATTAAGATTTTATTCATAAAAACCCATGCAGTGAGTGGAGTGGGATTTCACTGTGGAACTTCTGACATGGGAGCTGCCTTATTTAGAATGAAAATTGCCTCTTTCTCCTGCCAGGAGTAAGGCGATCCCTCCATTTCCTGTAAAATTCAAATCAGGGATACAAACACCTTTATTGTTGCCTTCAGATGGGCTGGAGTTTGCATGTACCACTCACTTTTGGGGGGGTGAGCGCATTGCAGCCATGGAGTTATCATCTCCCTGCGCTCTCCACCCAAATGCCTGATGGCAGAGCAATGTCTCCCTACCACTGCTGCACATTCTTGCCCCAGAGAGGCCCACTGGACATTATTCTCTCATCCCTTGGTTGAATTCAAGACCCCTCCATTTTCAAACTTTTTCATTTGAGGCTCTTTTCTTCCCTTTATGAAAACTGTAGCATAGAAGTTTAACTTGGCAACAGTGCCGGAACAGATGGAGAACACTGGACCAGCTCCTCACATCCCAGCAACTTCTGCTCAGTCCTGCATGGAGGGTTTCCAGCCATCTTCCCACTTACATGAACTTGGGGATCTGCCAAGGAAAAGCCTAAAACCAGTTCTTAAATAGAGAAGCTGAAACTTTCTTTAGGATGTCAGCAATGGCTGAAACTCTCTGGACAAGTCACCATGTGAGTGTACTTTCTCAGAATCAGTTGGTAAACGCAAACATCTTAAAGTTTTTGCTGCCAGACCATTCCTTTCTTCATTTACTGCCCGAAGATATGCTTCTGTGGAAGGTGCTATGCAAAGCTGCATCTGAATTGGGAGCATGTCAGAGCCAGAGTGAATGCACATGGGCAGCAGTGTGTGAACAGTGATGGAACAGTGCTTGTCTGATCATCACAGAACTGAAGACCAGTGCCACAGACCACAAACCAGCCCAAGTAGAAAATTCAGCTCTGTGTTCTCTCTGCAATAAACTGCAATTCTTCAACTGTAACTTCAGTAAACTAACATGGAAACCTGAAGGTCCTTGCCCTGAAGACAAATAGCCTAGTGTGGATCATGTCCAGATGCTTCAACTCTCTTCCTGCTCCAGAACAAGGCAGCAACCAGATCATAAGCTCACTTACCCCCTGAATGGTGCGTGGTAATTGGCTGGGAGAGTGTTCATTGACTTGCTCCAAAACTGTGTACTAGGGATTTTTCAATCTGGACAATTACAGGCCAGTGCTCAGGCCTGTGCAAGGGTTCCTTTGGTTACTATCAGAAATCTTTGGGATACATTTGAAATAGATTATTGAAAAACAGAGAAAGACCAAAAGCGATGAGAACAGACTTGTACCCACTGATTACTCAACGACACTGGCCATTTACAAACAGCTAGACAGTGTAAGGATGCAGGATTCCTGTCTTTAAATCATGAAATTGCAATGTATAGCCTTCTCATAAGGAACATACACAGCAGACGTCTTTGTGTCTTGGGCTGTCTGGTAGAAGATAATTGTCTGTCTCTTGGGAGTTGCATCATTATTGTGTCTTCCCATGAATATTATTGATTTTTTGAGATCTAGGAAAATAGACTTTCCTTTTTATTCTTCTGGCTCTTTAGCAGACTGCTTGTCAGGGCCATGTGAGAGTCACCATCATTTGGCTCTGTTATGAGTTAGTCTATCAGCTGATGTCATTATTTGGCCATAGCAACCTGAACGTCTTTAGTTCGTCGCCTGCAGGGTCTCTTTTCCAGTTCAGTGTAATGAGAGAATAAACCAAGTGCCAGCAGGAAATCTGTTTCCTTTTAACATATATAGATTCAAGCTAATAGCTTAGCTCTTACTTCTTTGCCTTTCCTGGGAGGTGCAAAGCACACTTTCTTCCTAGCTCTCGCTTCCTGGTGCTAGCTGTGAACTAGTAGTAGAAGAAAATTTTCTTCAGTGCCAACACCCACATAACTTATTTGCTCAAAAGAGGCAATTCATGCTGTCTGCATCTGATATGTGACATGGTGCAGGCAGTGCTTATGGGGCTGGTGAGGCTGGCCAAGGGGGACAGGAGCTCTGCCAGCAGAGGTGCTGGTGTGCACTGACACCACTCCCATGATTTTCTATTTTCGGTACATGCTCAAGACTCTCACCAAGACAGCAAATTAAAAGCCTGAAAGGACAGGATGACCATCTAATTTGACTTCCTGAATAACACAGGCTTAACTGTGCCTGTGTTGTTCGTTATGTTGCCTATAATAAAAATCTGTGGGAGTCACTTAATGACCATTTAAAGGCTAGTGGTATAGCTAATATGCTCAATATGGCTGAATCTTGTCACGTAAGTCAGATTTCTTAGACAAGTTTGGTTAAAAGAGTGTGGATGTAACAGAATAGAAGCTGGCAGAGCAGATACTACAAGAATGACATCATTAGGATGTGTATTAAACAGGTTAAGATCTGTTTAAAAGTTACCAATGTGGATCATGAGGATTTGAGAATATTTCTAACTATGGTCTCAATGGTCTCTTTCAATGCTTTTATCGGAGGCTGAGAAAATTTGCAGACCCAGAATTGCACAGATGGTTTAAAATGATGAGGACAGGGCAGACAAAGTGAGCTGATCCATAGGGGTTGTATAAACCTGATAAGGCCGAATAAAGTGCCTGACTACACAGCTGGGGAGGCTGATCTGCTCAGTTTATCAGAACAAAAGTAAGATGGAGGGATGACTTGGTTACCATGTGTTAATGATGAATATAATTGGTGGGGCAGAGGGGAAATTTGGATACAAAAGGACCCTCTGCCGTTATGGAAAAAATATAATCAGCTGGATGCCAAAGCCAGATGATTTCAGATGAGAAACAAGGAAAATACTTACAATAGTGAGGGTGATTTACCATTGGGAATAAACTGCCAAGAAAGTGGTGGATTACCCAGTGCTCGACATCTCTGGAGCAAGTCTGGGTGCTTTGCAGGAAGAAATATGTTAGAAAACTGAGTGATTAGGCTAAGTACTAAATACCAGGATAAATGGGTGAAATTCAATAGTCTCTGTCATACATGAAGTCACCCTCAATGATCTAATATCCCTTCTGGCCAGCTCTGTGAAGCTGTATCATCATATGAATACTAAAAATAACTGAATACCCCGTTCCCTGGGTCTGCTTCTCCAAGTCCATTTCCCTGGGCCTTCCTACTCAAACCTGCTCTTCAAACTTTCTCGGTATGGCTGTATTTTCAATAAAAGACAATTTGAGGCATCCTCTAAGACCATACACACCAAAGCTGCTGTTGGTTCTTCTTGGGCTCAGCTGTGCCCAATAAGTTCCCTGCAGCATGCAGTGGCGCCTATCAGTGCCGATGAGGATCCTTCTACAGTAGCACGGAGCTGCACAAGTCAGTTACCAGCAAGTTACCACAGAGTCTGTTGGTCACATCTTGTGCCCTCATGGTTTCAGCCAAACTGAAGACCTCTGTTAAAGACCAGAAGTGGCTACTCTTCTTTACTTGTGCTACTGAAGAGTTCAGAGTAAGATGCTCTGTCTTTTCAAGGGTTTGCCACCTCATTTAAGACATACAATTCCATGAGTATACATCTCAGCACAGAGATCAGAGAGACTTCTGCAGCTGCCACCCACCATGTCTATCACACCTGATCTCAGCAAAGTGCTGAAGTGAAATTCACTTGATCTTAGACCATGAACTCAGTAGTCGTGACTGATCTTTTCTAGGTCACATTTTTTAGTTCCCGTGTGGAAGAGGAGTAGGAACTAATAGTCTGTGGACTTGATGAGTGTCAACTGTGTCTCCGTGACAACCTGGATCTTGGCTGGAGGCAAGCAGCAAATTTCCCGTGACTCAGTGTCAGGTAGGCAGTTGGGTGCCTCACTCCTTGCAGAAGGGAGCCACTCCTCCTGCTAGTACTCACTACCTCTTCTTTTCCTTGTTGGTTTTAGTCTGTTGAGTAAGAGATGTTGGCCCAGTTATCTCCCCCAGTGGAACTTGTTCATCCTCCTCTTCTGTTGATAGGACTTCATGTCTGTTCTTCATCTATTTTTTACCAGGTGAGGGAAGAGTTGTCACAGTGGGAGAATATTGTGCTTGCCTTTTGTTTGCCGGGGTGTGAGGCACAAGCAGAAGGAGCATTTGGCATTGAGACCCATCACAAAGAAAGTGAACCATGGCCGGAATGCATTCAGGCTGTTTTGCAGAGTATGATCTCATCTGAGGTCCTAATGTATGGACAAAACCACCCAAGAGAGTCTGTGTTGGAAGAATGCCCTAGGAGAGAAGCTGCACGTCTGATAACCCCAGTTATCATCCCTAGTATCACAACAGCAGTCAGGATATGGCAAAACACATTGCAATAGCGAAGACCTAGGAAACAGCTTGATATCTCTAACTGATACCTCCCTAATATCATCAGTAATTAGCTTTACCAGCCCTGTTGCTCTATTTTACACTGACAATAGTCCAGCCCCTGTCAAGAGCCTGCCTTACATGGAGCTAGCTGGTGCAGTTCTTGTTTGGGGACATGTACAGCTGCAGAAAGCCCTTCAGCTGCCGACATCCTGACCTCCTCCTGGTTCCATCAAAGGGACACAGGTGAATTGCTCTCTTCCAGAGGAGACATTCAAGACACATAGATGGGAAGCTAGTACTGGGAAATCCCTAGGTTGAGATGGGCGGCAGGAGACAGACAGCAGAAGTCTTGTTTCTGCTGATGCAAGATGAGGGCAGCAGAGAGCTGTAGTATGCCCTGAAGAAAGAAGCTACTTTTGAGACTTTGGGAGACCATGAAGTTGGTCAGGATGCAAGAGCTGGGGCTGAAGCTTTTGGTACCTGACTAGAAGATTTTTCAGAAGACTGTAGCACCTTGAAGGCCTTAGGAGCTTCTCCATGCAAAGTATGATGAAGGAAACTATCAAGTGGGTAGGGCAGGACAGGAGACAGCAAGAAGTCTTCCTGCAGCTTCCCCTCCTCCCTTGTTGTGCTCTAGGACCCACAACCCCAAGCATTGCTGGACTAACACAAAGACACCCAATGTTTGTTCAGACTGTGGCTTTGGATAAGGATGCTGTAAGGAGCAGCAATGTCTGCTGCTGCTCAGATGAAGCTGGAAAGGAAGGTAGAAAGGTATTATCAGCTGAATTTGTTCCTGCACCTGCTACCCAAAGGATCACTCCCAAAAAGTAAAACTAGTGGAGGTGGGGGAAAGAAAATGAGAGATTGGAGTCTCAGGTCAGTGAAGACCAACAGAGAGCGTCAGTTGACAGAAAGCATCTTGTGAAGCTTGCCACTGCAAATAATGGCAAAGACCATAGACTGCTTCTATTCCTCTGTGCGATCCTCCTGACAACACCTTGCTGCAGCTCCTAAACGCAGGACACCTGAGCCCAGTGGCACAGAGCTCCTCAAGCAGTTTGCTGGAAGCTCAGGGGCTTTGTTTGACTAAAGTGCAGAATGGGAATCAAAGCAATACACTTCTCAGCCATGAATAATTTTTGCTCATCCTTGGGTCTACCCTGGCAATGAGTGGCTATGGCATTCTGGCAGATTGTTTGCCTGATTGGATGAGCACAAATGGGACAGGATCTCTCCAGCTCCACATGAGCCTTAGGAAGATTGTCTAGGGAAGATTCTCAGTCCAGAGTTTGAATTTAAACTTTCTGTCATGAGCCAGAGGGCAATTTGCTTCTCCTCTTTTCACCCTAAAATCTTCTATCCTCTCTTTCATCGTTCCCTTTCAGTCCAGTCTCTTGAGTTTCTGTGGCTGTTTCTGCAAGGACAGACAAGCACAAGCAAAGCTGTTCTGCAGGAAGCTTATGCCTCTTCTACAGCTGCATATCACCCGGTGTGTACAGGGTTTCCTAGTCCGAGTCGCTGGAGACATGAGTTCATTGAGGCTCGCTCCACCTAATCACTAACAGGCATGGAAATAAAACCTCACACACCGGAGGAGAACATAAACATCAATGTGATGTGCACAGGGTTATGAAGACAGGAATATATGGAACAGATGGTTTCATTTTAATAAATATTCTTACATTTCCATTGCTTTTTTTAATGGCTTGTTACTGAGCTGTGAATAGCAGTGCTTGTTTTGTTGTTATTGTTGTGTTTTATGAGGACAATACCATGTCCATAACTGCAGACATCAGATATCCTGGTGAGGAAGATAAGCTTCCTGTAAGAGCTCTTGGCTTCTGCCCAGGTCTCTGTTAGCAACTTCTGGGATTCCTTAGGTTCTGACAGGAAGGGGGTGCGCAACACTGGAGGGGTCAAGAAACCCCATATGCTCTGAAATATTTTATCTGATCTTTCTTCTTAAACAATTTCAGCCCCTATAGTTGGATTCTTCAGAGTCCTCCACACTTTCTTTGTGCTTACAGGCCATTTCTTGACAGCCTCCGGTGTGCAGAGAAAAGGTTTGTCTGCCCTACTAAGCCAAAAGATGGACACGTGTGGCATAAAAGCTCATAAATCTTTGAGCAGCTGCTACAGAGTACACTGAAATAGGGTTTGGTTCAAATGTGGGTGTGGATAAGAGGAAAGTGATGAAAAAGATACACTTTTCTCCTTATAAAAATGTATGTGACTTCTTTTAACAGCTCTTGGTTCTCCATGTCTACCAAGTTGAAGTTTGGAAGGGCAAATGTTAAAAGGCAGGACCAGGCCTGTGGGCTGGACTCCCACTGCCTGAGTTTCAGCATGGGGGACTTTGTGTCCCCTCAGCATGCTTCTGCTCACCCCTCCAACACACCACCTGACACTGGAAAACAGGCTTGTTTCAGTGTGCAGCACCCCGAAGCACTGGTAGGAGTTCAGAAGCACCCTAGGCAGCCCAGGTAAGTGAGCAGGCAAGCAGGGGAGGAGATCCCTTCTAGCAGGAGGGATGCCTTGCTGAGGAGTCTAAGATCCTTCTTAGAGACATTTCCCACTTCTAGGGTCTGAGGGAGCAGATCCCTAAAGGTAACAACTGCTCCCAGAATCAAGAGAAGTACTGCCTGGAGCAGCTCTGTGGCTTTGATTCACTGTCCTGAACTGATGCTGCCCCCTCAGGAATCAGTATCTACATTAGGAATGTGGAATAGATCAGAGTCTTGCTTTTCATTTTCCAAAAATTTCAGGCGTAGACACAAATGCTTGATTATGGCTGGCCTTCTTGTGCAAACCAGGGCATTCCACACCATCTGGCAGCTCAACTGCATGGAATGGAAGTTGCTTGCTGTTTAATTCCAAATGAAAATACAAACAGTTCTTGGGGAACTGAATCAAAATAGTGCACTACAAAAGGGCACAACTCAGCGATCTGGCAGGGAAAACTAACTCACTAGAAACCATCCATTTGCCATTGGCCCAAAAAGCTGACCTGGCTCACAAGGAAGTCATGTGACTGCTAGGCTGAAGGTGAAGGGGGGGGAGGCACATGAGTAGTGGTGGGAAAGACCTTTGCACCCCTCTGTGATCACTGGGATTAGGTGGTTCAGGGATGCATTGAGCATGTGAGTGTGCAAACTCAGAAGAATCAAGGGCAGTTGAGTTTCACTGCTCACAGAAAGAAAGAAACCTCCAAGGAGACCCTGCAAGGACTGTGTACAAATTGGAAAACTGCAAGAAGTTAACAGGGGAGGTAACACTGGAGGGAACAAGTTACCCTGTGAGGACCCCATAAGAAGGGGAGAGTTGATTTTGGATCTGTCATTTTAATCTGTATAACCCAGCAAGTCTGGGCTCCTTCTCTTGAAAAGTCACCAGACATAAGCTGACATAAGCTGTCTGTTCTGGTGAATCTGGCTATGGGTTGGTGTCTCCACCATGCTCACTTTCAGAGAGGACTGACTCCCTTCAGAGCTCAGCCTGTACATTGTAACTATGTGGTCACTGCATGGCTACCAGGCTCCTCAGAGTTCAATCCTGGACACGTGGAAGCAGTGCTGGGAAAGAGAAGATGGTAGAAATGTGCTAGTTCAGTGAGCTGGATGAACAGTGTGCCAGAAGCTACAGCAAGCCAGCAGCTAAAGAGAAACAGTCCTGGTTGGTCTACCCGAGCAAACCTCAATCACAACCCTCGGGGTGTTTCAAGCCTCTTCTCGAAAGCCTGAAAGCGCATACACACCTTATAAGTTGCCTGTGTCAGTAACCCCTGGCTGGAAGTCAATTTTCAGGTCACAAAGCACTTTTGTTTTGCCAGGATGTGAAGTCTTTTAGGATGCCCTAAAAGCCTGGACTGATTCTGGCAGGTGTGGAAGAAAATTTGGCATACTGAAGTTCAGGATGGCTATTTGGGTACCAAGTTATGGGACTGGCCTGCTCCTCATCCAGTACCTCTGGCCACTCTTTGTTTGCCAGCCTCCTCCCTCACAGCAGCATTGCATCCGCTTCAAAAGCTCTACCAAATACAACCAAGCCCGTACAGGGGGCCCTGGCCCTAAAGCAGAGCGTAAATAGGCAGACCTCCTTCCAGGAAGGACCAAGAGGCTAATTTGCAAAGGCACCCAGGGATAAGGAATCGTGCCCAGGGGCTAAAGCCTGCAACGCTGGAGGGGTGGAACCCCAGAAAAGTCACATTCTCCAAAATGTTCTGAGTTGTTGTTACTTTTAATACTGGGAGCAGCACAAGTGAAATATCATTCTGGGTTGAGTTTGCACAGGAGTTTTCAGATTAGGACCAATAGTTAGGCTCAGTGGAGTAGAGCCATAGGACGGAAGGCCAGCAGCCTTACAAGATTAAAAAGGCAATCAGATGGACAAGTAACCAGCACTGTGGAGAAGCGCTTATGCAAGGTGCAGTGAGCCTTGCATATGCCTGATTACAGATTCTTGAATATCCCTCAAAGCAGATTTTTTCTTAGCAGCCTCCTGTAGTGTGGCTGAGATTCCAGCTGTTTGGTGAAGTGAACAAACATGGGCATCCGATAGGAAAAAAGAGAATGAAAATTCAAACCAGTTTTTATACCACTGCTTCAGGACTGTCTGAGTCAGCTCTGCTGGGGTTTCTTGGAGGATCATGGGTTACCTCTTCATGGTAAATGCTGAATCCACTTTTTAAACCCTAATTTTTTGTATCTATATTGCAGGAAGAAAGGAATCAAATTAAAATGAGAAAAAGCAGATGTACAACACCATTTTTAGCTTTCCCAATGGGCTGATGAAACCTAGATTTGTACAGAAAGACTATTCAAAAGCCCACAATATTCTTCCTGGAGTTTTCTGCTTACTGCCATCCCACTGTGTGCAGCTTTTGCAGGTCCTTTAATTTCTACATGTCTCCTTGCCCAATTTCTTGTTTTAGCCCTGTTACAGCGCCTTATTTGTAAGGAGGGAAATGGGTCTGCTGTGATTGCTCATACTTCTTCCATCTCTAAAAAGAAATGGGCCAGAACAAACCCCAGATGCTTAACATTGACTGTGTAGTAGTGCGTCTGCCCAAGTAAAAAGGGAGAGAATTCCCTTGATAAACACCCCTAAGGCGGTAGGAAAGAGCCCAGCTCCTATCCCAGCTGTGCTAGCGCCTTTGGTATTCTGGTACACTGCCTTACCTCCAGCACAGGCTGGGCCAGGGGATGCAAACCTGCTCCTACTGCGCTCCTTTTACAGCTGAGCCCCTTGCTCTCCCCCTTCTTTCCTTCTCTCTTATGCTGGACAGAGCTGTGTTTATTTTGGTGGAAACCAGAAAATCCTGTTTTCTGCTGGCTGCAGGAAAAAAAACCTTGGTTGAATGAGTGGGAAGCGGATAAAGAGAGGAAAGTACACGGGTTAAATGGGAGGGGGAGGTGGTGGGTCTCCCAGCCCTACACACCACCTGAACATCACAGGCTGCTGCGCCACATTAGCGTTCTGAGGGACCACAGGCAATTTCAAGGGAAATTAGGCTTTTCCAGCTTTCACCAAAATCAGTAGGATTCTGCCCACTTCCTAGAACATTCCTGGAACTGAGGACTTGCAGAGGTGCAGTTCTCCAGATCTGTCACGTTCCACGTGGATGGCTGCCACGGCGCTGAGCTCAGGGCCTCGCTTCACTCCGACTCGGGGCTAGAACTCAGGACTGCTTCCAAACTCATGGCCACTTCCCTACCCTGCTAGCTTGAATCTGATGGAGTTAGGCTAAGCATTTCTCCCTCAGCGCTAGGAACGAAACAGAGGAGTCCCACTTTGTAAAATGCACCACTGTGGCTTGGCAAACCAGCTTGCAACGGTGCACGGCAAGTGCCTTCGCAGCCGAGCTGAGTAATAGCCCGTCATGGCTCAAACAGCAACAGCTGCAGCTATTGCAGCCTTGCAATGCAGCTGCACAAACTCTACAGTGTTGCATGCACACATTCTGGGTAGCTGTGCCCAATGCACCTTATCCACAATTTAAAATAGCCTTCATAGAATCAGTAAAGTTGGAAAGGACCTCTGGAGATCATCTAGTCCAACCTCCCTGCTCAGCAGGGTCACCTAGAGCACGTTAGACAGGGTTGCATCCAGGCGGGCCTTGAATGTCTCCAGAGAAGGAGACTCCACAGCCTCTCTGGGCAGCCTGTTCCAGTGCTCCATCACTCTGACAACTCACATAAGGAGCGAGCATCCTGTTGCATATACTGGAAAACTGAAAATATGATAACCTATAAAATACAGCTTGATACATAAAGATGTGTTCTGTTTCAACTGCTTTATCATTACACTTTTAGATAAATCCCCAGGGTAAATAAGGCAGAAAAATGGGCATATAGAAAAATGCATTTTGTGGCAGTTCACCCTACATAAAGACTTATTACATCCATACAAAATGTTAGGAGTTAGCAAATAAAATATTAGAAGGCGAGTCTCTCACTTACTTTGCCACTTCCACATCTCTTGTATTACTGCATCAGGTTTCAGCTTCCATTTCAGGAGGTCCTTACAGTCAGCCTCCACAGTCTCCTTGGAGGGAGGGCTCTGCTGGCCTCTTATCTCCTGCGCTGGCTGATTGCCCATCTGGCAATCACATGTTCCACACCTGCAGAGTTACTATGCTGCAGGTCCATCGGGTCACCCACTGGGATTAGGGTAATAGTTTTGCCAGGGTGTCTAATTTTTGAAGTGCAGAGCTTAGTGAAAGGAATTCCAGCCTTCCCATAGGCATTTTCTTTTAACTTTCTAAAATTACTGATCTAGCTAGCTAGCCATCTTGTTTTTTTTCCTGAGCAGAGGTGATAGTAGACTTTCAGCATTAGCTCTAGGCATCTCTGCCAACCCTGTCTATAAGGCAGCAGGATCACCTGCTGACCACTGAGGACCACAGCCCCAGGAAGGAGCAAAGCATGTTATCTGACAATTGTAGCTACCTTTAAAAAAGTAAAGGAGGCTTCAGTGGAAAATTGGGTAATAGGTGTGCACGAAAACCACCCTGTCAAGGCAGCTGAATTGCCTTCATTCACAGAGCAAAAACTTAGAAGAGAGGAAATGCACTAGGAGTCATATCTCTCTGCTTTATTACAGCATTTGATATGGTTCACAAACAACCCTTGGAGGGAAACCAGAGAAATGTCTAGCTACTGTAAGATGGATACAAAAGAAATTCAAAGAATGAGAACAGAGCTATTGTGAATGGATCAGTGTGATGCCAGGAGAGGGAGTCAGGATTCTTTATCCTGTTGGAGGGATCAGATGATCTCAAGGGTTTCAGGTTCACGTGCAGTAGAACAACAAAAATCCACTCGGGTTTAGAGACTGGCTTGGAAATCTCCCAGGATACTCTGGTTTCTGGCAGGTTGGAAATAAAACAAACCTTTCTCGTGGTATTTTAGCCAGTGCATTGGACAAAATTGAGCAGCCAGCGAGCCTGAATTGGCTATTTGCATTGCAGTGTGAGCAGGAGTTTTCCACAATGCAAGAATGCTGCATTTCCGGTCAAAATACGCCAGTTTTTGGACTACTTTTTCTGATGTGGATTATCTACTCCAGCTCCTATGCTGACAGATTCAGTTACTCCTTAGAAGGAAGGGCTGGATTCAAATGCAGGCCGACCAAGGGAGCTGGTACTGAGAACACAAGAAATGAGAGCTGTGTTCGGTACAGCCGAGACATGCCAGAGAACTGGGGAGAAGTTCTTTCTGGAAGAAAAGTCCAGGAAAAATGGGTAAGTCCTGCCCTCTTTCTATGAAGATCTCTATTGAAGCCAAACTTGGAAGAATTAACTAGTCATGTAGCCAGGACTGCCAGGAACTACCAGTGGGACACATATTGACACTGCACAAAATAGCTGTCAGAACTGAAAGAGATGATAATACATGACCCTGCATATTTTTCCTGCCTGAAATACACAGGAAATTCCACTGAAACTCACCCTTACTGTGAGGGTGGTTGAACACTGGAACAGGTTTCTCAGAAAGCTTGTGGAGTCTCCATCTTTGGAGATATTCAGATGCTGACTGGACGAGGCTCTGAGCAACATACTCAGAAGACGGGTTGGACAAGATACCCTCCAGCCTCAGCAATTCTGTTATTCTGTTACTCTCTGAAATATAACCTGCTTCTGTCTCATCTTCAGCCAACTCTCTCTCAATTACAGTTCTTATGTTACTTCCATAATCCCTTTCTTAAATTATAACTCCCACAAGTATTACTTGAATGTAGATAGATTAACTTCACTGCATTGCTTCATCTCTGGATGCGTTGCATCCATTTGGCACTGTCAGCCACAGCATGGGCAGGTCCATCTGCTCTTGACTTTAAGCTGCAAATGGTTTCAGTGTCATAATCTCTTTTCTTACGATATTGAGATTATCCATCATATAACTGTATCTGAGTGCTATCTACTCATAGGAAGCCTTAATATTCACAGGCGTTTGTAATAATTTTTATGACTTCATTAAATGTCTACCAGAAGTCACTGCGTGTAAGGTTCAAGCTATTGCTTGACTCTCCTTCCGTTGTCTTTTACAGGCCTTGGACTGCAGCTCTGGGAAGGCTTCTATTCATTTCACTTCGCAACCCAGAGCACTGCTTTAAATCACGTTTAATTAAACAGGATCGTGTTTAATTTAGCAATTGCTCACTGTCTGATGAGGCTCCTCCATTACATATCTAGGATCTAACTCATCTTTGTCATGCTAAATGTGGCACTACACCCCATAATGACCTGCTTCCAGCTAGGCAGCACCAGCCCTCCTCAAAGGCCAGCTACCTTATGCTTCCCTCGATGCTGCAGAAGGCATAGTGGCAAGCTGTGCAGGGCAGCATGTCCAAACAGTCCTGCAAGACAAGGAAATGGTGCTCCCAGGAGGCTTGGGTGACACAAACATTCAGAAATACTCATAAGTAGAACTGAGGTCATGGCATATTGTGTTGCTCAGCAAAAGGCTAATGAAGGACTCTACAATCTAGGTGACAGAAGTGCTTGGCTCAAACCTAAGTTACTTTTTCCAAAGCATTTGTCCCCATCACTCCCATTAACACATATTCAGGATGGAAAATCTGTCCAGCAGATACCAGTAAGGCTCGACACCACATCTCTCTTCTACGCTTGTTGCTACATTGTTCTGCTTTGGTCCAACCCATGAGTAATCTACTCCAACTAGAGAAACTTGTATTCAGTCTCTCTTATGTATGGAGATTCCATTCCAGCTGGAGCCCAGATCTTTCAGGAGGGGGAACCCCTATTTGATTCCCTTGCTTGGAAAAACAGTAAAAGCTAGAACAGACTTGGACATTCTGAAATACAATCACTCCCCACACTCAAACACACACAAACACACATTCTGAAATTCAAATTTGGAGAAAAATAAACAAAACTGGGATGCAGCACAGAAACTTTGCTTGGTGTCTTTAGTGAAAGCAGTACTCTGACCATAGTAGAAACGAAGAAGAAATGAGGTCTGAAAAAAACAAGAATTAAAGGAACACAAAAACTATCACACTGAATTTCACCAAGGTCTTCCTACTGATTGTGGTCAGATGTCACAGAGAAGGTACAATAAGGAGGATGAAGTAAAATATCTCCTCAATGCCTCAGCCACTATAGTTTCAGAAGGAGTTAAATCCATTCATGATAGACTCTCTCTATCTGTGGGTTAAACCACTTCCTTACTAAAATGAAAAGCAGCTTCATCCCATCCCATCCTCCATTCATGTTTTCAGACCATCTACCTCTGAACTGATTAGCAGATGTTATCAAAAACTGCTCAGAAATGATTGTCAAAAGTATGGGCTGAAATCTGGACACTAATAGCAAAAAGAAACACAGCAGAAACTCATAACTGGTCCCACTGTAAATCCAACCAGACCATAGTTCATGTGCAGAAGGCAGCAGCAACTTGTAACCACAAAAAAAATCACATCTCAGAGATACCCTAAACTAAACAAATTTAATGATGCCTCCCACATGTCCACACTGCAAGAGGAACATCTGTTTCCTATGCAGTAGGGAGATATCCTATGATCTAATAAGTTTTAGAAGATTAGAAGGATAATATGAGACATTTGCAATTTCTCAGTTTCCTAGAACTTTACTTTTTAGCTTTGGAAGCCTGAAAGGAAGGGGTTGAATTCAAGTATGAATGTGTGCCACATGAAATAAAACTGGGCTCAATAAAGAACACTAGGAATCATAGAAAAGCAGGAATGATTTATGTATCCTTTATCAACCAGAAAATAATGCATTCTCTGGACCTTTCTAAAACAATTATTACTTTTATCCAAAGTTTATGGACAGGGCTCCATCGATAGGATAGGTGGGCTTAAATGTCACTCTTTGTCTTGGAAATCATAGCAATTATTGAAATCTAAATGCACACTTTGTCCTTTAAATATCATCAACTAAATTAGCAAAAAAAATGGCATTTCTTTTAAGCACAGGAAGGTGCAGTACTCTCAGACTGGAAACAACCTCACATCTGCAGCAGCAGGAATGCTGATCTCTCAGTGTGACTGTTTGGGTTCCTAAGACTTCAGAGCCAAGAAATGTTGCTGTGAACAAACGTGAGAGAGCCCTTAACACTTTTAAAAAGTTTAAAGTCATATATGTTCACATGACTATGAAACAGTATAAGTGAAGCATCAAAGACTGGGAGACATGCCACCAATACGTGCAAATTTAATCTAGGAACTGGTCTCTAACCACAGCCTCCAGTAGGAAACATTTAGCCTGAATTTGGAGATGTTCTGAAGCATCCACTCCACTCTCTCCCTATCTGACTCTTCTGTAAACACATCATCATGTCCCCTATCTCAAAAGATGTGATCACACAAATCAAATCTGAAAAACACTGTGTATTTCACTGAACTTTTCTTAGAAGAGAAGGGAGGTAGAAATGAAGGAGAGAGCACTGAAGAGGCAGATGGTGAAGAGAGAGTTAAGGAGGACCATGAAGAGGAATGTTAGTGCAGACAAGGCCCAGGTCCAAGCCTGGGCCACCCATACTCAGAGCTGACTAGACTGTGCTGAGACGTGTAGCCACATTAGAGGAGCTGAGCCAGTCCTGCAGACGTGACCCCCCAAAACTCAAGGAAGTCTGTCAGCTTCTAGAGTTCCTTTTGCTGCTTGTGGCCATGGGAGGCATATCCTGGGTAGAACAAGAGGTCTCAAACAGGGCCACTGCCCCTTTCCACTCCTTCTTGGCAATCTCTTCAGCCTCAAAGTGATTGAGGCTGCTATTAAAGAAGGAAAAAAGAAAAAGGAAAAAAAAAGATTCTAGGCCTTCTGCCTGGCAAGTAAACATCCTGAGTGCAACTAAGACTGGCTATCTTTCCCGAGCCAGGCAGACCAAAGAAATTGCTCTGGGAGAGCAATTGGCCTCTCTGCTTAGTTCAAAGTATGGCCAGGCTTAAGTTGAGGGGGAGGGTACTCTTAACCATTTCTCTGCTGAACGTCTTTGCAGAGAGATGTGTGTGTTGTGCAGCGGAAGAGGCTTCTAAAGAGCTGTTAGCCCTGCCCATTCTCTGGTGATGCAGTCTGTGTTCTTCCTGTCCATCTTCCCTGTTCTTCTGCCTTTAAAAATGTAGATGAGTTTATTTCTGCACTAGAAAGAAAAGCTTAGCAGGAAAACTTGCATCAGAGCGCACTGAACAGAGTAGAAGGGATGTGGTGTCATCCTTGCTAGTGCTGGGCACCAGCCTAACTTCATGAAGTTCTCCATGTGTTGGAGAAGATTCTGGCTGTGCATAGAATCTGGCTGATTCTTCTCTAAATATCAAAAACAGATTAAACAAACTAAGTCTCATGGCATTCATAAACCTAATCTCGTGAGGGCTGCAGAGTTCTAGTGCCCCAGGCATGGGATTCCAGGTCTGATGAGCCCAATGTACTATCCAAAATGCACACTAAAGAGAACTGCACCCCAAAACCTTCATCCCCCATCAAGGCTAGGGCAATGTCACCGTATGCCTCCATGCATTGGGTTCACTTCAGAAAAGAAAGCATGCTACTAAAGCCACACAGCCGTTCTGCTCCTTTTGGGACTGAACCAAAAATGTACCTCCCCTCCCCCTGCATTTCCCCCTGAAACACCTTTCCTTCCATTGGAACATAACCCCAAATAAGATGTTGGCCTGACATTAAAGCAAAATGTATAAATATTTTTAAAAAGAGAAGAATTCCTGCCTCGCTAACAGTTTGCTCCAACTAATAGGTTTCAGATGTCTCACATACTTCATTCATTCAGCCCCATTCAGTCTCCTAGGAGCCCCCGCTGTATTTATTAAACACAGCAATTGTGGAATGTTCAGCACTTACAGAATAAAACACACCATTTTTTCCCCCAAAAAAGCGTAATTAGAAATCTTTGTGAGTGACCTAAAACTGTCTTTCTGGTTCCGATCCCAGTGCCCACTCCAGCACTCTGCAGTTGTCTCAGATGCTGTGTTGCAGGTTAACCCTTTCTGGATCCTGCCAGCCCCAAAGAACATATATTTTTTTTGTCCTAAGCAGCTCAGCTGCCTTCCCAGAGCACCTCACTTTCACTGTGTTATTATTAAGCATGTACTTTGGACACTTGGCACGCAAATGCATCTTGTCTCTGTAGTCTCAGTAACTCTTCCCACCACTAGATGTTACAGTGAAGCCCTGAAATACTGTAGCATGCCAGTGCTAATTTCAGCAGCAAAGAGCTGGAGAACATTAGATCTTTCCTAGAGGGATTCAAATGGAAGCAGACATAATAGAATGGCCATTTTTCATTACAACGCTGGCGGTAAAAGCAGAGGAGGATGTCTGGGCTGGAAGCTTTGTAGAGAAGCAGTACATGGAATTTGTTCAGCAAAAGGAACATGCCAGCCCTGGGTGACTGGTCAGCACAGTTAACTGGAGTCTGGCATTATCTCAGCCCCTTCTGTGGGGAGTGACATGTGAAAGGCAGATCTTAAAGAATATGAGGCCCTGAGTCTGGGCTGGGGAGACCTGGCAGGAGTGAGCAGGAGCAAGGAAAAATGCTTTACTGAAGGTCACATTCAGACGTGTGCATTTCTATGAGGGCCTTGAGGGCACTTGGTCTTTATGGCCCTGATGAGCATCATGTGGAGCCTCCAGCCATACACACACACCCCCACCCGTGGGCCCAGAGGCTTCATTTCAGCTCATCCCTAGGCCCTCAGTTCCTGCCGAGCTGCATGGTTGGTGTTCTTGTCTGTAGCTCTGTCATAGACTGGTGATGTAGACTCTGGGCTGACCCCATCTTGCCACTCCCAGTCTTGCCCTGCTCAGCTCACCTGGCTGGCAAGGCTTCTTCCCAGGTCCTTGTCATTTACGCACCCTGCTCTCACTGCTCTACCATTATTTTGGCCATATCAAGCCCTGAGCCTCATAGTTGGACCTGGCCTGTGGTGGTACAGGACCTTGCCCCTATGCTTCTTCCTGAAGGACTGGCCTGGTCTTGGGCTTTAATAGTGCCACAGCACCAGTCACCTGCCCAACCACAGGCTCCTGAGTGACCCCTCAGTTCCACCCAGCCTCTAGGGCCCATGAAGAGCGGCCAAACTACCTCCTGCCTTCCAGCCCACCTTGTGTCTGGGAACGGTCTACAGGGTGGCTGAGGCCCTTCCTTCCCTCCAGCCCAGCCAGCCTCTGGGGCTGTTCTGGAATGGTTGGGCCACTTCATTGCCCCCAAGGCTGCCCAGCCTGCAGGGCTCCTCAGGGCAATTTGGACTCTTCTCTGCAAGTCTATCCAGCATCTACGGCTCATCATAAGTAGCCTGCTCCCTGCCACACACAACCCAGCCCTAGGTCTATCATTCCGTGTCATATTCCTCATACCTAGTCTCTGCCCTGGCACTGTGTTCCCTGAAATAGCTGACAATCCACTGCCATTAAATCACTCTACAGGAAGTCTGTTCTAAGCCCAGATCTCTGTAAGTCGTGATAACATGACTTACTGGGAGGGGAGACTGTGTCAGGGCCCTGAAGGTCTAATAGACTTTAATGGCCCCGACAGCCAAACTTGAGGCCTCCACCCACACCCCCTACCCATGGTCCCAAGTACTGCATTTCAGCTCAGCCCAGGACCTTCCGTCTCTTCCTGAGCAATGCTGCAGGTATATCTCTCTCCAGTCCAGCTGTAGCCATGCCTGGGCTGGGCCGTGAACCCTGTTGACACTGACCTGCAGACTGATTCCTCAGTTTTACCTTGGACTTGCCTTGTTACTATGGACTTCCTTGCAGATCACCTGATTGGTTCTGACTCTGACTACCATCACAGGACATAATCCTGATTTTGATTCATAGACTTGCATTCCCAGCATGACTTTGGACCTGCCTTATCGCTGCAAACTTGTCTAGTGATGAGGACTCTCATCTAATCTCAGCTGCCATCCCCAGGCCTGCCCAACTCATTTCATTTGGTCCTGTGTTGACTGGGCCCCAGCTGGTGATGCCTCTGCCCTACTTGCCATGTTATCCTCCTTGGCTCCTGTCTCCCTATCCTTAGGGAAGAGACAGCCCTTGCTGCTCACTGACAAATTTTGAGAGGCCAAATAGGCAGGCTGAAAAAGCAGTGCAAGAAAGAGCACATGGAAAAGCTGCTAACTAGGAGTGAGCACAACTAGGAGAGAGCAAAGTACCCGGCTGAGACTCATTAAGTCTGGGAGGGCAGCAGTAGTGACAGAGGGGGCAGTAAGCATCACTCTGGGAAAGACTCGTGGTTGTACCGGCTTTGGCTCTTTTTGTCATCTCCCTGGAGGACTGCAGCAGCAGGAATACTAGGCTGTCATGCCACTCTCCACATCTTCACCAGCCTGTCCCATAATGCCTCAGGTGGGTCTGATAAGCCCAGGACAAACATGCTGTAAAAAGAGCAGAGACCCTGGATGAATTTGGCAGGTGAGGTGTCAGGATGGAACTGAAGTTATTGCCACTAGGTGTTAAAGATAACAGAAAGCATTATGCAGGCAAGAGGAGGAATAGTCCCATCTGTTCCATGTTTGTGGTGCACAGGTTTTCCACCATTCAGGGCAGCTTTGTTCCCTTGGTTGCCCTTATGGGACACTATATACCCAGTGGAACATGAGGCAAGCAAAGCTGGTATATGAGTGGAACTGCGTGGCCCCATCATGGCCACCTAAGGGAAGTTGGTAACGCTCAGAAATCATGTGTGAATTTGTGCCACATTCACAGGAGTAGCTTAAGATGTACCACCCTCCAGACTCCCGTGGGAAGGAGCAGGATTGTGCACATCATCAGCAAGACCTAGGTTAGGCAATATGGACAAAAGGATTTAGGAGAGCAGCAGTTTCACCAATCTACAAGTTTCTCCCTATGAATGTCCTTTCAGAACTGTGGGAAGTGCCTCTCTGCTTTGTGTGACTGGAGGACACCTCATCCCTTCTACCTCCCCTTTTATGAGTTCTGGTCACCACATACTATGCGTCTGCTCTGGGACTTTTTCTTGCTTCAGTAGCCACAGCATTGCAATAACATCTGAGCTCTGCACAAACACATCATGGGAAGACTGACCTCTCCCCAAAGGTGTCATGATTCATTTTTCACCCTTTTTGACAGAAGGGCTCCACGCCCGTGCCCAGATGGGAGACCCCCTGGTCTATGAGAACTGCACTGGTGTCACTGTTTCCACATTTCTGCCTGCTTCAAAGCTGCCAGAATAAGTCTTGTCACAGACAGGTTCCCAAGGGAGTTGTTGGTTTAGAGAAAGGATCTTTGGTGTCTAGTCTCAGTGCAGAAGGCAATTCAGGAATAGATGAGTATGAGTGTGTTATAAAATGTGCCATATGTGCCAAAAATCACTTCAGAGCAATCTTAATGCTTCATTACCGCACTCCCTACAGAAAGTGTGTCTGTTACAGCTCTGTACAGGGGTGGGAGGACAACTCTTTGCTCTGGCCATCCTCCACGGGATTCCCAGCTTTGCTCTATTTCTCACCATCTAACCCCACAGAAGTCAAAAGACTCCTGAGAGCCATCTCCATCTGCCCCTGGTTCCTGAAGTGTTGCAAAATGATCCGGCTTGCTCCCTGCCCATCTGTTCTGTTTTAGCACTGCCTGGCAGCATCACACCAGTAAATCCTTCACTTCTTCTAAGTCAGTCCCTATCACATTATCTTGGAGTCTTCTCTTCCTAAATTTCACAAACCTACAAGTCAGATCTCATGTGGCAATCCCTTGCAGTCAAAAAAGAGGAGTTGGTACTCCAGGTGAGTTATCTGGTTGATTCAGACCCCTCCAAGGGCACCCACAGAAAGTCTATACACACAAGTGCATAGCTAAGACTTTGACGGCTCAGGTAGTGCCATGAATCCTGCCCTTCTTCTCTGTCTTCTTGTCCCGTTAGACACTGACTCTTTTTTTTTTGGGGGGGGGGGTCTTTGTCTATTTGCAGAAGGAATATGGCACAACTTGAGGTAGCATTTAAAATATTAGTGCCACTAATTTCTCTAAGTGCCATAGAAACTAAGTCTTGAAGGAAGAAGCTGGGGCCTAAAGAGGTCAAGAAAAGCCGTAGAGTGCAATATCATTCTGAGATCCCTGAGTGACAAGGACACACAGCCTGTGAGAAGCCAGGAGTCACTAGCAAACTGAAGCTCAAGACCTGTTGCACATGGTGAGGAAGAAAGAGCAGAAGTTTGAGAGATATTCTTGGTGTGGGGGAAGCTGACCTGGGGGCTAAGGCAGGATCACAGGTCCCAGAAACATCCACCTCTGGAAGGCTGGTGAGGCAGAAGAATAGTGTTGGATCTTAGCAGCTCAACTCAAAGCAGGTAATATACTGCATGCAAGGATACTTTTTTAAGGTCAGCTCTCTGAGGACACTCTTTTTTCAACAGACTCTGCCCTATTCCTGAGATAACAACTGTGTGCAGGGAGGAGGGTGGCTGGGTGGCTGTAAAGTCAGCCAGTTCATTGTGCGTCTCCAGTTTACAGTTGATGAAACACACCTAGAGAGGGGAAGTTGGGCCCACTGTCATGGGCTGGGTCATAGACAAGACTGAGAGTAGTCCTCAACTTCCTGGAGTTTTGCATTTTACCTTTCTAGCTGGTCTTCAGCTCTGCCTCACCAGGGCTTGGGAGCTCAGCCCTGTGGAAAAATTCCAAAAAACCAGAAAATGACAGTTTTTCAAGTCAAAGGCTCCTATATCCAGCCCACAGAACACAACTCTCCAGAGATCTCCCAGGGTTTTCACTGTAATCCAGGGCCTCCCCAGCAGAGCACTTGGCAGACATTTCATAGGATCTGTTGCCACAGAACTCACAGATGCTGTCTGTCAGGAACTCCAATGTCTGGGGCTCCAAAAACTTTAGGAAGCCCAGAGTATTTGCATGATCGGAGAGTCTGGATTGACTGATCTGGAACAGGAGCCCATGGAGCAGTATGATTCCCAAACTTTCATCTCCTTGTTTCGAAGTTGCTCCTTCTTGGGCTGTTCTCTGATTCTTCTGTCTATGCTCATGGCATATTTATTGATTTCTGGAAAGAGGCCCAGTCCATGAACTTGAAGGAGTGCTCCAGTATGAGCATCTGAAAATGTATTGGAAAAGTCCCTAAGGAAAATTCCTGCCCATTCCTGTAACTTGCTGCCTCTAGGACAACAATATACCCCACCCCATGACCATTTCCCAGATTGATTAGTGAGGCTGGGCTAAGCATCTGCTGTTTATTAAAGGTTTTGTCTTTTTCTGACATTTACCACTAATTATTCAGACTAGCTCTGTTGGCTGGAAATTAGTCTTTCAAACCCCAGTGGTCACTAGAGAGAAGGACCAACCTCTCCTCTTTCACCTCCAGGAAGAATATTCTCCCATAAGTTACAGGTCCTTGTTTCACAGGACTTGATCTCTGTGTGTCTTGGCCTGTCCTATGACCTTTTGGATTGCTAATCATGGTTTTGTATAAACACTTCAGGCTCATAGAGCACCTGGTGCGAACGGATCATAGGCAGTGGGCCCCAACAGACAACGGAAAAGCACACCCTTTCTCATCAGCGGCTGAATACCTATGTGGTGTACATACAACACAAGGAATCAGGACATTTAGTTTCTGCCTGGTTTGCTGGATGGCTAAAGAGGCTGCAAACAGGTCTGTGTTCTCCCTCTGAGCATGAGGAAGCCTTGGAGAGAGCATTTGCTGCACCTTTTCATTGGGCAGCGTTTGCCACGTGTCATTTGTGTACAAAGGAGTCCTGAACCCCAGTAATTCAGTCTTGTATGCGAGTCTGAGATGACTACAAGTCCCTGAGTGTGTATGTGTGTGTGTGTGCGTGTGTGTGTGTGTGTGTGCGCGCGCGCGACCATGGATGCTCAGCATGAGGACACAGGACACTTGACATTCTTCGTTCTAAAGGCCGATCAATAGCTTTTTTCTGAAAAGCTATTTTTTTTTCTGAAAAGCTATTGATCGGCCTTTAGAATGAAGAATGTCATTCTTCTGAATGCTGTCTGTACAGTGCTCTGTGCGTGTTTACTTCTTCACATGAAATTTAGTAGCTGGTCCCACAGGAGAAGAATCAGCCATGAAACCAGTGTTTTCTCCTGGATAATACAGACTGGGAAACCTCAAGAGGCAGATGGGGCTTGTATTTATCTGCCTGACTTGGTTACCTAAATTACTTAGGCCTGGCAGCCTTAAAGTCTTAAAATATGTCTTTGACTCTCTGCATAAATCCAGCAAAGGACTCAGCAGCACACTGACCTTAAAGGATGCTGCCACCCAAGAGAATATCCCCAGTGAGCCCACACTCCTGACCTGTCCAGTGCATGCAAAATGAGGTGCTCCAGCATCCCATGCAGTACAAGCACAGACACTGCTAGTAGGGAATGATGAGGAGCAGAGTAATTTCCTCCTGAGCTCCATCCCTGGTGCTAGGAATGTCTCTTAGTATGAAGAATGACCATGAAGTGTTTCTCCTTGGCCAGCCCTACATGGGGACTCTTGTCAAGCTGCATGGCTTTCCCCTTCTCCTGGGATAGCAATTGTTGCACAGCAGAATCAGGGAATGGATGGTAGAGACAGAAGAATAGTGCCATAGGGAAAGGGGGATGTTCTTGGGTCTTCTCTTGGAAAACTACAAACTTTTAGACTCTACCAATGTCTTCTTCGAGCCACTGCTCAGCAAGGGCTCAGCATTCCTTGAGATGTCTCTTCAGGAACCTTCTGCAAAGCAGGAAACTCTGCAAAGTAGAAAAAAATGAGGAACTGGGAGATCTTTTGGGGCACTGCCCTTGGCAGACTCTCTTCTCTTCATTCTGTGCCAGTGCTGAATGCAAGGGAACCTAGGTGAACCATCTCCATTTGTCAAATTCACGTGTAGCTGGTGATCCTATTTGGCTGAACAGTTTACTCCATCTTGCTGCTAGCCATGAACAAAGTTCTTTCCAGACTGACTATGGACATGAATTGATCAGTGTGTAATCTTTGGCCATTCTCTCCCAGATATATATCAGCCCCTAGAAAGTATATAGGGAGATCCTGTGTTTTAAAACTTAAGCCAGTGGAGCCACAGAGAACAACTGCAGGAACTTTTGTACAGCATACGTATCTAATATCCACATCCCAGGTAGTTTTTAGAGAGGCTTTTCATAGTGTTGTCTGCAGAGATTTCTTTGAAGACAGGAGAAAGTCCTGACATGGAGCACAATCTCAGTTAATGAGATGGTTAAAAAATGGTACAAACACAACTGGAAAATATGCTGCACTGAAAGGCCAGTAAATTCAGATTCCTTCTCCCTAATTACATGTGATTGCTTTTTGGCAAGCGCTCAACCTGCCAGAGCAGTGAGGTTTTACAAACATTCACATAGGCATTAGATCATTGTTTGAATGAGTTATTGGCAGCTGAAATCTGATCTAAAAACACAGTTTAAAGAAGACCATATTGAACAGGGTGAAGCTGTCTGCTTTCATGTCTCCTGATTTTCTCTGGGCACCCAAAATCCCCTCTCGCTGTGTGTCACTCACACCACAGTGGCATTTATGGGCAGGGATGTCATGCTTTTGTGATGTCTTTATACAGACTTGTCATTCATGTGCAAGCAACAGGGCATAGATGGATTCTTTTGCATTACTGTAGACTGAAAATAACAGATTTGAGATGTATGTGGTGTTCAGGGACTCTGTGTACATCCAGTAATGTAGGTGGCTATGGGCAGTGACTGCAGGTGCACACCTGTGTGCACTGGGAACTTTGCTGCTCCGCACACACACACAGTACGTGCAATATCCCTGTGCTATGCCAGTATTAACACTTAATCCTCTCCATAGCACTGGATACGACAATCCCCACATTTAGCAGCATCACTCTCCACTTTCAGGAGGAAGACAATGCCTTATGGAAAATACCACTAAAAGCAAATGTCATCCCTGAGAGAACAGCTTTCTCTGTATCAGAATTTTTCCATCCCCAGATATTGCTCCACATCAGAAAAGAGGCCTTTCCTCTTTCTATTCTAGCACAGACCTTTGGGTTTGCTCTAGTGAAACCCATCCTTGCCTCTGCTGCAACACTATGACCACACAGGATCAAAGCATCTGCGCACTGGAGCCCTACATTATCCTGTAGCAAAGTCATGAAGAAGAAGAGGATAACTCAGCCCCATGGTGCTAGGACAAATGTGGACCATTACAGAATCCACTGGTCCCTCAGGTCAGTACTAGTGCCTTGAGAAAGCTACCCGAGGCAAGAGGATGAATCCACAGCAGAAGGAGACTGAAGCACATCAGGTGGATCCAGTGGACTAGACTGAAAAAAAGATAAGCTAACATTGTAGCAGATCTGGCCCTAGAAGAGCTTTGCAGCCCAAGACTTGGGCTAGAGCTTTTCTGGGTTCAGTGTGCTTGTGTTTCACAGTGAGTGCCTGCTGCTGGCTGCTGGGGTCAGCAGGTCCCCACACCGTGCAGGAAGGATTAATGCCTGTTGCAGAAGCAGCTCTGCCCTACACAAACAGACAGGTTGTGCAGAGTTTGAGGAGAGCCCCTGGCAGCTGGCTGGTGGTATAGGTCATGGATAAAAATATTGTGAGGTCTGGCAGCCAACTAGCCTGGAGAATTGCATGGTGTGGATTCCACCTCAAAGGCCCTTGCAGGACACTCTTGCCTCACATGTGCTTCCTAAACTAGATCTCTTGCGAGTGATTTTGGCTTTTTAAGAGAGAGGTGAGGTCCATTAAGCAGGAATCAGCAGCTTTTATTAGACTTTGAAGTGCTGTAAAAGAAAAGAGGTAGGATACAGGAACACAAGCTCCACCCCGCCTCCCAAAGGAGACCCTCTGCCAGGTACAGAGGGGATTCTGAAAGGCGTTCTTGCAGGTTACTGTAGTTGTTAAGTTACCTAATGCTGCTAAGGCACATCAAGCCCCAGACTAAACACAGGAGCCTGGTGGAGATGCAAGAAGACAGAGACAAGGTTTGTCAAGGACAGCTCCTCAGTGGGCCCCTTCTCTTGAAGCCAAGGAGAAGGAAAGCCCAAGCTCGAAAGGAACTAATTGAGTGCCAAGCTCTTCACCCAGGACATGCTCCAGGTCCCTACTGTAGTCTTCTGCTATCCATTTTTTTCATCTCACCCTTGACCTACAGGTCCCAAAACTGGCCACAGCATTCCAGTTATGGTAACACCTATTCCAAGTTAGCAGAGGATAATAACTCCTTTCAGCCTGCTGGCTATGTTTCTCCTAATGTAGCCCAGGATGTGCTTTACCATATTAGTAATGAGAACAACTGGTTGTTCACATTCATCCTAGTGTTCCCCATCACTCCCAAGTCCTTTCTGAAATGCACTGACTCAGCCAATTCCTTTCTAGCCTGCACTGATACACAGAATTACATAATCACACAGAATGGTTGAGATTGGAAGAAACCTCTGGAGATGCTTGCCTGTGAGGATGTTATGGGAGACAGTGTCGAGAGCCTTGCTGAAGTCAAGATAGACAACATCCACTGCTCTCTCCCCTCATCTACCGAGACAGTCATTCCATCATAGAAGGCTATCAGATTGGTTAAGGAGGATTTCCCCTTGGTGAATCCAGGCTGACTGCTCCTGAGCACTTCTTTTCCTTCACATGCTTAGAGATGCTATCCAGGATGAGCTGTTCCATCACCTTTCCAGAGATGGAGGTGAGGCTGCATGGCCTATAGTTTCCTGGGTCCTCCTCCTTGCCTTTTTGAAGACTGGAGGGACATTGGCTTTCTTCCAGCCCTCAGGCACCTCTCCTGTTCTGCATGATCTTTCAAAGATGATGGAGAGTGGCCTAGCAATAACATCAGCCATCTTCCATGGGATTATTCCAGCCCAGTCCAGAACTTGGCATCTCTCTTTATTGTACTTCATGATGTTTCTATGGGTCTAGTCCTGGAGTTCCTCAAGATCTCTGAGCAGCAAATCTATTCTATTTGTTGCACCATCCCTAATTTGGTGTCATCCACAAATTTACTGAGATTGTATTCTGCATGATTATAAGGCAGCAGTTGAAGATGCTGATCAAGAGGGGTCCTAGTATTGACCACAAAGGTAATCCATCAGATGAACATCAAGCCACTGATTACCACCCTTTGAATCCAACTGTTCAGCCAATTTCCAAGCCACCCACAGTCTGTTCTTTCAGCTAATATTCTGTTAGTTTCCTAACAAGAATGCTCAGGGAGCCGGTGCCAGAAGCCTTACTGAAGTCAAGGTATGTTACATACTTCTCTCTACTTTTCCACAGAACCAGTCACTTCATCCCAAAAAGCAATCAAGCTGGTGAAGCATAATTTGCCTTTAGTAAATCCATTTTATTTTTTCCTGATTATCTTCTCATCTTTTATGTATCTGGAAATGAATTCTCTTCCATATAATAATTGTCTATAGCTGAAAAGACCCCAGTTCTGTAGCTCTGATTGCTGTAAGAAGTACCATGACTGGGCTTTCCTTTCAGTGGTACTGTTAAAGTAATATTTCATACCATTAACTTGCAAAATTATTAGAATTATTGGGTTGGAGAGAAGGGATTGTTGTGATGTGAGCCAGAACAGGAAGGAACAGTGTAGATGTAAATATGCAGTTGTCCCCTTTTTCTGCAGGAGAACAAGCAAATATATTACTAGCGATAATGGCAATGTTGGTAGATTTTCCCACTGCATTTTCCTCTTCTGCCACTAAACAGACTGGGCCTGCAACAGGAGGAGGTGCACAGCTTGTCCAGCCTGTTCCACTAGAACACAGTGACGTTCTCCATACTTCTGTAATTTTAGAAGAATTTTGGCAAGAAATATGACTTGTGTTATCAGCTAGAGCTTAGAAGGATGAGCAAGGAAAATCCAAATGGCCTGACTGAAAAGAGAACAGACCCCTTGCAGTGCAAGAGGGAGATGTTGCAATAAGACTCAAATTCTAGAGAGAAACAGTCAAGAGGTATTCTTGACCTCTTCCCTAAAATATGTTCCCACATATGCTTCCTCTTCCACTTGCTATTTCATGTGAAAGAATAAGGAGAACTTGACATGTAGCACATGTATTTTGACACTCGTTTCTAGCGTTCTCCAGTACAGAGAATAAATTTGGTTTTCATCCTGAGTAGCTTGCCCCATATCCACCCAGTTAGAACCCAAACTTTCTGTTACAAAAAAAAATAAAGAATATTTCTGAGGAGGGGCTGCCTGAAACTGTGGTATTGAATCATCCCATGGAATGAAATTCCAAATATTTCAAGTATTTCTGTTTTTTCTCCAGTAAAATGTATAGAATAAGGATCAGCTATCCTTCCAGCTACGGAGCTATGACAATTGAGCACCCACCAATTGTCTCAGGCTGCTGCCTTGTTTTCTAAAGATCTCCACCTCCATAAGTAAATAGAGTGTTCTCTTTTGGTTATAGAGAAAACTTCAGAAGTATAAATTGAATGTAAATGATGGAGAGACATCTGTGAAAGTTTTGAGAACTGATGGGTAGCACTAAAAAACTTCCCTGCCAAGGACATTTTTTAGTCACAGTCCAAATTCAAAGATTTTTTTGTTAAGAAGAGAAAACAAACACAAACTACATAGAATGTTCAGATGACACGAACCATCCTGTAAATGGATGGTTCCTCTCACTAATTTTCTATCACGTTTTAGAAAGAATGTGGAATTTATGCCCTGTTTTAAACCTATTATTTAAATGCAAACTTGATTTACAAGTGATGATTTTGTTAAGATATGCATCAGCAAAAAGCATAAAACACTTTCTGAATATTAACTAGTTCCACTCCAGCATCTTGTGAGGTATCATTTATTAGCTTCATCCTTAAGATAATGGAAATTTCATGGCAAAACTGATGACCTAAGGTCATACATACTTTGATGCAAGTGACAGAACCAGGAAGAAGAATAATTACTCCTAGCTTTTAAATACTGAGCAACACTGCCTCCCTGAAATCAGTACTGAAAATTATTTTTTCTTGCTCAAACAGCAGAGTCGTCAAGTGCAAAGGAAATCAGGAGATGGACTTTTGGTCACATATATGTAATTAATTGTTTTTGCCAGGTCCTGTAAATGTGCATTCCAAACCCACGCACATGATGGTGAGCCATTAGTTGCTCTAAACTGTACAAACTTCCCATCCCAGAGCCCTGAAGTCATTCCATACACTAAAGTTTAACGCAACGGCTGTTTGGCTTATACAATTGCACTAGAAAAGCCCAGGTGTTCAGGTCAGCCAGTCTGGAGTCTTTCTCTGGGTGCACTTTGGATCTCTGAATGGAGAGATGGTTGATTGTCAGTGTGAGGCCAAAGGAAGCTGACATTTTCCCAGAGAAACATGCTTTTGCTATGTGTTTGGGAGGTTAAACAGCTGTAAGTCAAGCACAGAAGGATCCTGGGGGGATTATTGCCTCAAACGTCCACATGTTATGGAAGGAAGCTCTTCTGTAGATTGACATACCACTAACTCCTGCTGGTGGGAGCCCATTCAAATAGCTGAAAGTCCTTTACAGCCTCAAACTGCTGGTTGCTTGACCTGCAGATAACTCTTGTCTCATCTGTGACCTAGTGACTTGGCCTGACTTGTATTTATTTTCTCATTTTATAAGAAACAGGCTCTTCTCTGAACTCATTATTGAAGCAAGGCTGAGACCACACTATACAACATCAAACATCCAAGCAGGAGAACTGGGACTTTGTCCAATATGCCATTTATCTTCCTGGGAAAATCTCTGTTCTACCAGCTCCCAGACATGCCAGCAGCTGACGCAAGATGGGATTTCACTGCATGAGCTGAATGAGCTCTTCTCCCAAATGTACTTTAAGGATCTTCTTTATCATCCTCATGATGAAAAACTCTTTTATTGGAGAGGGACACACTAGAAGACCAGAAGCATATATTTGGCCTACATCATTTATATTTATTTATTTAGGTTTTTTAATTGCTCCTGCCCAACTGCTCTGGGATTTCATACAGTAAATATAATTTCAAAATAAACTTGTGAGACGTTACAAACTGTAATGTAAACCCACCAAGGATATCCATTGTCAAACTTATAAATTACCCTCTATTACCATGTCACAACAGCTTGCAATATTTAATGCAGAGGCCAGGACAAGAGAAAAATCGCTTAGACTGGCAATGATACATGAGCAAGAGGGCACATGAAAGGAGAGATGAGAGGAGTATCAGGAAAACGGTGCATAACACTGCTCTATATTTGTCTGTACAACGGCTTCACAGCTGCTGGTAGACTGGAGTCTGCAAGCAAAGCCACTGCAATAATTTGTTTAGTAGCAATGAAGGCTAAGGATTTGGGTTAGAGGAAACAGCATTGTAGGTTTGCGAGTAGATGATAGGTCCCCATTCCCTCCAAGAAATCATTATAGTGATGTTACAGAGGCAGCTTCAGTTCTGCATCTGAACTCAGACAGACCAGTACGTATTTTGAGAGCTTTGAACAGGTCCGAAATGCTGTTTTAGCCTTGGTGGATCTTTCATAAGGATGGACTCATGATGGATTGTCAGAGTTGGCTATGACTTTATCTTGACTGCAGTGTCTGAATCCTTTTTCATTATCAGTAATACTTGGCCTCTGTCCTCCAGCCTTCAGAAGTCACAAACACATCCACTTTTATCACAATACATTTTCCAGAGTATGTTTCTAGAGTGAGCAGCATCTGGCACCAAAGGCGGTGGGTATGGATGGGGCCAGCCTACAGGTGTTAGATAATGTTACCTTTTGCAGTGTCAGTCTGCAAAAGCTGAAAGCTCCTCCTGAGGCTGAACTTTCATGGATTGTACTGGGAATCTACCTGATAAGGCACGTCTAAGAACTTCAGAAATAGGCTTGTATGTGTTCTGAAACTCATTGTGCTTGTGCTTTCAGTAAAGTTGAAATTGTTAGCAGCATTACCAGGCTGTAACCCCTTTCACTGGGAAATGCACTGCATTCCAGCTCCAGGAAAAAAAAAAAAAAAAGAAAGAAAAAAAGAAAAAAGAAAGAAAAAAAAGCTAAAATGCAAAACTATACATATAAAGCTCAGGATTCTAGCTATTCATTCTTCCTCCTCCAATGTTGTCAAGTTATCTTTCAAGACTCAATTTTCCCACCAGCTCTTAAGATTCCCTTAGGTTCCGCGGTTTCTCCAGTTTTCCTAGTTACCAGAGGGCAGGTTCAGTGTCCATTAACTCCAGCATCAATCCAGTGCAGCTCTACAGACCTCAGAAGACTTACTCTGAGAATAGAATTTGGCTCATGCCAAGGGAAAGCAAGTTACACAAGCCAAAAGGTCCAGTGTAGCCAGTCCTTAAGGCCTGGACTCTGCTAATGGCAATAAGGGTTTAAAGACTTTGTTGGCAGGATTCGGAGAGCTGGGAGGTGTTCACCATTTACAGCAGCTTTATTTGTTTATTAGTTTCCTTTGCTATAGCTGATGTTGATTTCCTTCCCATAAGCAGAGGTGGAAGGCCTTAGGGATTATGGGAATGACAGAGTAGAAGCAATTAGAAGAGACGAGGATTCTAGCAATTCCTCTGAAAAAAGATTTACACTTGTGATTTGGCTTGGAAAATTTTACTATTTTTGTCCTTGAAATGAGATGAGAGCAGCTTTGGCAAGGGCCATAGGAATGATCCAGGCAGCACTGGGAAATGAACGTTCAAGACAGGATCAACTCTGGCTATAGTGGAAAGAAAAAGAGAAAAGAAAAAGAAAAAAGAAAAAGAGAAAAGAGAAAAGAAAAGGAAAAACAAAAGAGAAAAAAAGAAAAAGAAAAAGAAAAAGAAAAAGAAAAAGAAAAAGAAAAAGAAAAAGAAAAAGAAAAAGAAAAAGAAAAAGAAAAAGAAAAAGAAAAAGAAAAAGAAAAAAAAGAAAAAAAGAAAAAAGAAAAAGGAAAGGAAAAGGAAAGGGAAAGAGAAAGAGAAAAAAGAAAAAAGAAAAAAGAAAAAAAAAGAGAAAGAGAAAGAGAAAGAAAGAAAAATAAAAAAAAGAGAGGAGACTGTGAAGGGTGCAGGATTTGAGGCCAGACTCTGCTGCTCACACACTGCGGGACTCCCTGGAGAGGCGTATGGTTTCCTCTTGTTTGACTCAAGCCCAGCTGGGGACCTAGATAAACAATAGCTGGGCTCAGCAGTCCTGGGTAAATACAGAACAGAGACAGTTGTGGTTAAGCAAATAATTCAGAATGGCTTTATTACGGGCTTTCTACCAACCCCAACAAACCCTCCCTGCTCCCCAACCCCCTGGTCTCTTGGTTTCTGGATTTCTCAGGCTGGATGTAGCTTTAGCGTAAATGATACTGCTCCATCGAGCAAGAAAGAGGCACTGCACTCAAGTACCATTGCTTGAGCAGCCCTGGAAAAAAGCACTGAAGCTGCAGCACTCAGTCTTGTCCATGAGAGTAAGAGCCACCTTGGCACATAGCAACAGGTCTGTAGCCATCCATGCAAATGACTGCAGTGTACCCTGCAAGGGTAGAGCAGAATTCGAGCATGCTATCCAACCTGCCCCTTCACACTCGTAAGTGAGGGGGACAAGATCTCCTGCAAAGTGTGAATGCTCTGCAAACAAAAACATTTGAGTACAAAATCTGTAAATGGAGATGCTCCCGCTGGAGGCAGAAAGCAATCAAGCATGTAAATCTCTTCTGCAGCATTGGCTTCTGCAAAGTGCTGTCCCCCAGCAGGTTCTTCCATCTAGACCAGCTCGTTTCCCCTTCCTCTCCACGCTTAGCAGGATTCTCCATGCAATAACAAACCAAAGAGCAGAAAGGAAGTGCTGCACCAATATGCAAAGGTACTGAAGTTCCAGGCAGTATCTAACAACCTTCCCAAGACAGAGACACAGCTGAGAGCTAAGATGCATGTCTGTCTATAATATAGGTGTCACAACACCTGCACCCTGTGCTAGTCCCCACAGGTGGGTTCAGAGCCCCAGGCTGCCTACACTCTGTCTGTGAGAAAACTGGTGTCCCTGACTGCCAGACCAAACTCCCCGATGCTGAGCAGGGAGCCTGGAACAAAGGAGCAAATACAGAAGTTCTGCCATGGTCTAGCTTCAGCAGAAGAAAGTGAATGCCCCTTCAAGACTATTCTATGACCTTGAGTTATTGAAGTCTTGTGGGAGGCAGGAAGTGCCCAAATGAGGCCACTTGGCTTAGCAGTGCTACTGCTCTCCTGTATTTGATTCACAAGTCATTGCTTCAGCAGTGTTGAAAAGACCAAATCTCTCAAAGGAGCAGGGTCCCTCCCTGGTCCACAGGGGTTGTCCTGCATAAACATCTAGGGAACAGGCTCCAAAATTTAGGTGGTCTCAAGTGCAGGGCTGGTGCATTTTATGGAGGTAGGTGCCCTAGCTAAAATGGCCTAAGGGACCATTCTGGCTCCATGGACTCTCAGGGTTATGAGAGGTCTCTCAGAGCATTTCTCTCTTTCAGTTCCTGGAGCTCTGAGATTGCATTTCCTAAGGCAACCAGATGAGGAGTGCCAGGTACCATTCCAGTCAGGGTATTGAACTCTCAGCCTCGGTCTCGACATTATTAGTTTCTGCTTGTGAACTCTGATTTGACTGCAATCCAAGGCATGCTAACCCTGCCTGAACTCCGACCCCATGCCTGCCCTGGCATGTCCTCCAGCTCCTGTGCCCTCACACAGAGCCTCCCAGGTAATTCTATCTCCAGAGGCCATCAGCCTTGGGCCCCCTCTGTATGGAGACTGCCAATTACATTAAGCTGTTTCACATTATGTGTTTCAAAACTGTGGTCATCAAATGCTTTTGTCTTGGACCCTATCTCAGTCTGGGCCCCAGGGGTGAAAGGCAATGTCATTATAAACATGAGCACACAATAAAACATGTGATGTTTTAACAAATAAAAGCTTATACATTTTATTGTATCCCTGTCTAATCTCCCAGGAAGAGAGGGCAGACATAATGTAAATAAAAACTTAGCTTGGCGCATGACATAAAGACCAGTCGTTATCATCCATAGTGTATCGGACTGGAGACCGCAGCTGCAGCTGGCCTGAGCACCATGCAAAGTTTAGGCTTTGCAAAACACAGAGCTCATCTTCTGTTCACTCAGTAAGAAGTTTTAGTTTCAGGTTTCATGATCTTTGCCCACCAAAATATTAAGAGATGATGGCTATAATTTCCAATATGAGCAAGATGCTGGCACCTCATCTGAATAGTGCTTAAGGGATGTGAAGAGTTCTGTGTGCTGAGTCACATGATTGAAGGTCACCCATCCGTCTGTTGGGAAGGGCCCATAACGCTAGATTTAACTTAGGAATGTGCCTGGGTCAAGCCACATTCCCAATAGTCATACTCCAGGGGCAGATGACCAGAAAGACAGAGGCTGACAGATAGAGGCCATGCAGTAGAGTAGCATGAGGTGAGGGACCACTGAGTGCATGTCTTTATACCATAACAGCCTGCTGTGGTGGTGAAGATTCTGCTGAACTTAAGGAGACAGAAAAATAAAGGTTAGGAGACACCTCTAGATGCTCTTGTCCAACCTCCTGCTCAGAGAAGAACTAACTCCAAAGCTACATCAGGCTGCACAAAGACTTTTCCAGTTAAGTTTTGAATATCTCCAAGGACAAAAATTCCCCACCTCTCTGGATGCCTGTACTAAGACTGAATCACTCTCATAGGCAAGAATTTATTCCATATAGTCAGTTAGAATTTCCCACATTGTAGCTTTTTCCTATTGTCTTTTGTCATTTCACTGCACACCTTTCAGATAAGTCTGGTCTTATCTTCTCTGTAATGCTTTGTTAGTGGAACTACAAGTGGATGCTCCTTCAGCATGCTCTTCTCCAGACTAAAGAGGCTTCATTCTCTTAACCACTCCTCATGTCAGGATCCAGCCCCTGATGACTTTAGCAGTCTCTGCTGGTCTTGCTCTAGTTCTTATAGGAGGCCATTATGTCCAGATATGTCTTCATGGGTGCCACACAAAGGAGAAGAATCAATCCTCTGAAAAACCTGGCTATGTGCTTACTATTCTTATGCCAGTGAGCTGGGCTGTGCTTACACCTTCTGAATTTGAGCAAGGCAGATGACTCATTCTTCTCCTGAAAAAAAAAAAAAATGTTTTCTTACCTTGTTCCACAAGTGCATCTTGAGAAACGGCTCTGAAATCATCATGCTAGTGGCTGGAAAACAGAGACTTATTTTTCCCTCTTTTGTCTCTGATTTCAAGCACTGGTAGAGGGAATGCAGTTTTCTTGCCTAATGCTCATGGGAAATCTTTGCACCTCCCTTGTGGTAAAAGTTTCAATCACTGCCTCTCCCACAAAAACAATAATTATCCTAATGTCAGACTCATAAATCCCTTCTTAATTTTTGTACTTTCATCTGACCAAGGGTGAGGGATGGTCTGAAGACCTTGCTTTTTCATTCTTCCTATGACTAGTTGTGTTTTTATTTGTCACTCAAAATTTGAGCTTATCATTTCCTGACACTCTACCCCACCTTTCCATTAATGCTGCATGAGCAAATTCAGGGTGAAAGGTTATGTTAACTCTTACTTTAGAGTCTCATCTGAAAATATTTTGCCTTTCAAAATCAGACCTTCAACTGTTATCTGCTTGAAATCCTGGACATCAGCCAAATTTCCAGGGAAATAAGCACTAACTGATGCAAGATGTCATAAACATATGGAAAAAATAGTGCAATGCAACATATAATTTCAAAAAGCTGGCCTGGCCTGGAATGCAGAGTAGGCTCTAGGGAGAGGTCAAAGGGCCTAAAAGTTTTAAATATATGCAAGGCTGTACCTTACTTCAACATAGTTCTCTAATAGCTGGCTGCTTTCATCAAAATGTTGTGTGCGCACTTCATTCCCTAGGCTTTTTTCCCCTTTGCTTTTATGCATGTCCTTGCTACATCTCGAGGAAGGAGCCAGATCAATAGCAAGGCCAGTCTGGCCCAAAGGGCCCTGCCTTTTTTTATTCTTCTGCTGTTAGATAAAGCACTGCTTTCCTCCATGACATCACTTCTGGGGACTGGAGCCACCTGTTATGTGATGCACTGCATTGTATCAGCCTGAACCAAGCTCTAGATAAACAGTAGCGAGCCAGCTTATCTGTATGCCAGGAGGATAAGCAGAGCGCTGAGGTCAGCTGCATCCAGTGATAATGAGTCTGTCTTGTTCCTCCAATTATTTGCCTTTGCTAGATAACATTAGTTCACTGAATCCTTGAAACTCTCCTGGAGAAATAACTTCAACTGCATTTAGCATTGCAAATGAAATACGAATTTATTGCTGATGGAATTTATTCCCATTTTGACACGATGCTCAGTCTTTGTACAACTGGCCTTTGTCTTAGTTGATCACTGATGATTCACTCTTGCAAAACCACTGCAGGAGAACTGGGGATACAACAACTCCTTTTTTTCACAGATATAAAAATGACACAAGTCGCTTTGCTCTCCCTGAACCCACAGTGCAAGACAATGTCTGAGGTGATCGCACTAAATTCCTGAGTTGTAACTGCACAGCTCTCCAGATACATGGCCACCCCAAACACACATACACACAAATCCCTGAAAACTGATGCACCTTAAACAGTTTCTAATTCGCTGGATCCTCCTTCTTGAACTTAGGAGTGACATTTGCTTTCTTCTGTTCCTCAGGAACCTACTCCACGAGCTTTCCAAGACTGTACAGAGTGTCCTTGAAATGACATTGGCCACTGTTCCCTAAGCTGATCCTCCTTCATCAAGGGTCTCAGAGACTCAAGATTCCTGAAGGTCAGTCTTACTAGTAAAGACCTAGTCAAAAAAATGCATGGAATAGCTTAACCTTTTCCATGACCTTTGTCACCTGGTCTCCTGCCCCATTCAGCAGCAAGCCCACATTTTCCCTAGACCTTCTTCTGCTGCTGATACATTTGTAGAAGCCCTTCTTGTTCCCTTCAGTTTCCTTCACCTCCCTCACCAGGTTCAACTCCAGAATAGCCTGACATGCCTAACCCCATCCCTGTATATATGGACAGTATCTCTATATTTCTCCTCAGTTACCTGACCCTGCTTCCATTTCCTGTACACTTCCTTTTATGTTTGAATTTTGCCAGGAGCTCCTTGTTTATCCATGTGCGCACCCTACCACATTTGGTTAACTTCCTACATGTCTGTATCCCATGGGATTCTTACAAGAAAATTCCTGAATTGGCCAAAGTCCATTCTCCCGAAGTCCAGGGCCATGATACTGTTATCTACCTTGTTCTATCCTCTCATGATCCTGAACTCCAGCATCTCATAGTCACTGCAGCCAAGGGGCAGCATTGCTGCCCCTGATCTTCGTTGGTGTTGATCAATGCCAGTAACAGATGCATTCATCACTGAAAATTCAAAGGAATGTAGACTTGAGGCAATAATTTGAACTCCTCCTATGTAATTACAGGTTTTAAATTAAGACCATCCCCTAAAGAGAAGGGCATGAATTATTTTACCATTTCAGTGAAAACCTGAAGTCATCATAGTACTCCAAATGTCAGATAAAGTGTTCTTGTTCATATGAGCAATCTCTAATGCATTCAAAGTATGCAGCATGCTCCCTTGAAAAAGAACGTAACAGGGAAATAAGACAGTCAAGATACATGATGAAACTTCTTAGCATTGACATTTCCCTGTGAGGAAAGCCTGAAAACATGACAGCCACAGAGCAGGGATGGGAAACGGTTTACCTGAGTAGAGATAGAGACTGTAAAGTGGATGACCTTTTTTCTTACGGTACAATTACAATAAAAAGAAGTGCATTTCTATATCGTTCTCTACTGCATCTTCTTTTAATGAGCTCCAACAAGACATTACAAATGAGGTTCAGCAGAAGACTGGCAAGACACTCCCAGCAGTGCTGCAGGAAGAATGCTTTGTTTTGTTTAGAAAAAGGATGTAAATCCATCTGATTCTGGAAACAAGCCAACCACAAACTTACAGGCTTAGGCACACATTTTGCCAAAACACAAATTACCCCAGAATTATTATTGTGGAGTTTCTTTCCAGTGAAACAGCTGGCCAATATCAGGAACAAGATAGAAAACTATATAGACCATTCATCTGATTGCATTTCTGTAGCTTCCTGCTCATTACAGGATATTCTGAAAATGAAAATATTTAATAACTCTCACTGCTATTCCTATGGAATAAATATGACCAAGAATCTATAAGCAATGAAGGTCTTCATCCTGCAGAGATCAAAGTGCATGCTCAGTATTACATTTTGTATGCAGTTTCAATGAAGTTAGAGAAAAGGAGTCACAGAACCTAAACCTAATCATGGCATCAGGACAGCAGAACCTGGAAGACAGCACAGCTATGAGCAGTATCTGGCATGGGGTATTACAGAGAACAAAACATCTTCCTTGACAACATCAAAAGATTGGTGGGAAAAGGTATGCTACTGAGGCTTTTGATTAAGTGACAAACAGCATCTGTACAAGGTGACATTTCAAACTTCAGAGGGATTCAAAACTTGCTGATCAGAAAGTATCACACGGAGAGCTTTTTTCAGCTGAAAGGAGGCACCAGGAGATGCTGCTGGACTCTGCACTAGCTCTGACCTTATTTAACATCTTTACTGGAATCTGAAGCCATGAGGGACCATTAGATCATCTAGCCTGACCTCCTGTATATCAGGTGCCAAAAATTTCCCCCAGTTACCCCCATCCTGAATGCATTGACTAAGATTTGACTGATGTATATCTTCCAGAAAGGCCTTTAATCCTGATACGAAGTCAAGAGATGAGGAATCCATCTGTCCCAGTGGTCATTTGTTCTGCTACACTGTTACATATTTGCTTTCTGTCCTAGTTGAACTTCTCTGGAATCACCTTCCACTCTCTGGCTCTTTTTATGTCTTTCTTTAGTATGTTAAAGAGACTGTCAGAGCCCAAGATTTTCTCCCCGAGAAAATGCTTACAAGCTCTGGTCAAGTTACCTGTCAATCTTCTGACAAGCTAGGCATTAAGTTCTTCTGTTATCACACTGTGAAGGATTTCCTGTGTCTTTGGAACCTTTCTCTGGTTACTTTCTGCTCCCTCTTCACATTTCTATTTTTAACTTGCAGACGTCGGAAATGGGTGCAGTTCTAACAGTGGTCTCATCTGTGTCATGCACAAAACAAAATCACATCCTTATTCTCAATCCTCCTTTTAAGCCTCCAAGGACTACAGCAATCCTTTCCCCACCTATCTCAGTATTGCTATATATGAATATATAGAATTGAATGTGTATGATGCGGTCAAGATGTAAATATTTGCAGAGTCACTGTAGCCCAGGAAGCAGCAGGGCATTCCTCCTTTCATTCCAGGTGTACTATATTTCACGTGGTTACACTGCATCCTAGTTTATGCAGAGCATGCCTAATAGGTTACAAACTTCCGGAGGCTATGTCAGATTTTTAAGTGCCTCTCTGCCTTCTATAACCCAGCTCAGGGCAGAAGCAGGTAGCAGAGAGTTTCTGTGCTAATTTGAGAAGTTTTGGAAACCTTGAAGCCTGAAAAGTAGATGTTTATGTATTTCAGCATCTTTTGGGTAGGATGACAATGGAAAGTGGGCTTTGAATCCTTCTCTTGGACTAAATCCTGGGAGGGAAACCACAGGAGGTATTCTGAATCTCATCTAAGGAAACTGAACTCAGAGACAGGGGTATGCTCGTGCCTTTCATCATGACAAAGGCTAGCACCAGGTGGCAAGAGTACTTCCCAGAAGCACCACTAAGTAATGTGCATCTGTAATTTCGGCACTAGCAGTGCAAGGGCAACATTTTCAAAGAGCATGATATGATTTAGATCACTCAAGAGCAAAGAAAACTTCAAGGAATGTCAGAATAATCTAATCCAAGTAGAGCAAGACATAAACTCATAACAAATAAATTTCAATGTATTTGACTCATTGCTTTTGCAGAATCATCATCATTTGTTACACATCCATCATTACCATCATCATCACCATCACTGAGAGAGTCAGTTAAGGAAAGTGGCAGAGCTGTGAATTCGGTAAAACATATTGAAGACTTTGTTAATTTGCAGCAAAGCTATCCTAGAAAAAAATACTATAACAGTTGGAAAATGACAATTTCTACACTCCTTTAATTAATTACACATTGTGAGCTCAAAGTATTTGAATCACCCGTGCTGGCTTTGAGTACAGGTCACAGAGCTCTTCTCTAAAGAGCCTCAGGCTTCCAGGATCAGTGGTGATTGAAGCTACAGCACAGCTCACATTCTGTTGGCCTGGAAAGGAGCAGTCTGTCGAGAGGCAAGGGGAAATCAAACTCAGTACTCCAGGACAGCACCATCATTTGGGCAGACAGCAAGGCTTAGTGCTTACAAGGAAGTGCGAACTGCATTGCGCACACACTGATGTTCTTCCTTGAGGTGCTGCGTACAATGGGCTGGAGATAAGGTGCTACATATGCTAATGCCAACAAAGCAAATGGACAGACTCCAAGAAATCTTCATCTTCCAAAGGATATCCCAGGATGCAGGGATGGAGCCACTCCTGGGTTGACTGCTGCCCAACTCCTTCTATCTTCTTTTAGGCTATTACCACTGAGCAGCTCTTGAGCCCCTCAAGAGGTGAAGTAGCAGAGGTAACTGATCCCAGGAAGGTAACAAGATCTTAGGCAAAGACTTCGGAGCACTCCCTAAACTCCATTGTTCTCAACCACCTGAGCCCAAAACCAGCGTGGGAGAGCGAGTTGCCTCCTTGTCCAGAGGACAGAACGTGCCAAACCTTACATGGCGGGGTAGGCAGGAGGGAGGGAGGCATTAGGGCAAAGCAAGACATTCCTTTCTTTTATCAGGAGAGTGTAATTGATACATCAGCTAAAGAGGGGAGCGCTCTGCAGGAAGGATAACAAACACTGTGCATAGCAATGGGAAAAGCCTTGGCTTACATATTTAGCAAGTCGAGATTAAAACCATCTGGTATGTGCATTTCCTAGACTGCAAATTAAAAATTGCAGAATTCTTTCCCCCCCCCACTCCCTCCCACCCTGCTGCTTCCCTGCATCCCACCATAGCAACAGGCTTCCTTCACCCTTTTCCTCCCACTTTCCTAACATTTCCCTCTGCATCCTGGCCTTGTCTTCCTCCTTCATCCCCTTTCTTCACCCTCATTCCCTTCCTCCTCACCTCTCTCTGCTCACCAGTCCCTTCTACCCCTTCCTTCCTACACCCCCTACCTCCCTTCCCCCATGTCCCTCCAGCTCCTACCCCCTCCAGTCTCGTTCCTTCCCCATGTGTCTCCCGTACTTCCCTGTTCCTCCCCATCACCGCCTGCTCCTACTCTCTCATTCATTTCTAATTCCCCCTCATAACATGATCATTCTACTGTTAAATCTCCTCTCAGACAATAATAAAAATAAAACAGAGATAAGTGCTGCCCTTCCATTCCAGCAAGTGTCCCCATAATGTGATAAAGTTCCCCAGACACTCTGTGATCCCCTCAGGGCTGCTTCATCATCAGAGCAGGGAGCAGCTGGAGGTCGCAGCATAGTCAGAGGGGATTTGTCATGGTTTTGTCTGCTTGATTTGCTCTGCGTGCCAAATCAGGATGACTGCTGCTTATCTCCTTTCACAAAGATGTTGTGGCAATGACTTCATTCATGTTGGCTCATCGTTAAGTGAATGCTAAGGCCTGGATCCACAGGAGCTGAATGTCTGGTCCAGCAAATGTCCTGGTCAAGCAAAGGATCTGAGATCAAAAGGGCAGACAAGACTGCACAGTCTTGTTCAGCCTGGAGAAGAGGCGGCTTCAGAGGGCACCTTACAGCAGCTCCCCAGTGCCCAGGAGGAGGTTATCAAGAAGACATAATGAGACTCTTCACAGCAGTGCATGATGAGAGTATAAGAAACAATAGTTGTAAGTTGAAAGTGGTTCAGACTGGCTGCATGGAAAAACATTTCCACCATGAAGACAGTCCAGCAAAGGAAAAGGTTGCCCAGGAAGCCATACAGTCTCCATTCTTGGAGGTTTTCAAGACCAGGCTGGATAAACTCCAGAGTAACCTGGTCTGATATTACAGTTGACCATGCTTTGAGTAGGAGGCTGGACTAGATGACCTTCTGAAATTCCTTCCAACCTCAGCTATCTTATGGAGGAAAGTGGACAGCTTTCCAAGGAGTCACAGAGACCTAAAGTCAATGACCCTACTTCCATTCTATCTAGAAATACTCAGCTCATTTAAGGTACAAATAATCAGAGCACTGATTTTTTACTTGTTCTTTCTGCGCTTACAAATACTGTAAAAGCAAATGCAGAAATGCTGATACATGGTTTGTGCAATCAGAGCATTGAATTAATGACACAAAGGAGGCTTTGAAAGGAAATACAGGTATGAAGCATGCAGAGACAAGCAACCAATTTTGTACAGAACTGGAAGTACAGTGGAAGTCATACATTTTTTCATACTTTGTTCAAACCTTTTAAATGTATGGACCAGAGGCCTAACATATCCTCTGTTCTTTCTTTGAGTGAGGAACTAACAAAAAGTACTGGGTGAAAATTCAGAAGCTATTGTATAATTTCGGAATGCTACATCAAATGAGTGGTAGACAGCCAGCTTTCTTCTCAGATCTCTGGGGCAGGAATATTCTGGAACAAGGCAGAGTTACACAGGCTTCCTCATTATCCAAGGAAGCTGTCAGAGTCTATTCCATCTCTTAAAGTACATCTGCTTGATATCTTTGGGATCATTTTTTTTCTGGGATAAGAAGTGTTTTATGACCTCCTGGCCACAACAACAGAGATAGAAGTCAAGAATTTTGTTTCTATATCCAGACGAGAAAAAATACTAGTTCAGTTTGAAAAAGCTACCTATTTTTGTTAGCAGTTGCTTGCTTCTCCCTTTCAAAAGTAAATCCTTTTTCAGAGAAGATCTAGACCTGTTTGAAGAGGTCACAGATGTGACTTCTGGGCCCAGTTTTTCATGGGAATCACATCATTGATTAGCTTCAAGGGGTAGATGTAAATGAGGTACAAAGATCCATTGGCATAGATACATCTTCTGATAAATATTTTCAAATTGGAGAGTAAGAAAGCTGAGTTCAGTTTTAAAATAAGAAGTGGAAGCTGAGTTTTACAGAAAATTTATCTGTGCCTGGAAATGAAGAACAAAGCAGAGACCAGGTTGTGACACCTTGATTGGCGCCTAAGGAAAGAAGGGTTGAGGGTCCACTAACAAATACAGAAATGGAATTGAGATCAATTTTTGAATAGCAGCTGGTCTTTGGCAGTTCTTGAAAGCGTTTTGTTATTTCAGTGAATAGTATTCCCTTTCCCCACAGGGTATATCAGATGGTGACCAGTATAAAAATCTGTCTTGTAGACAGAATCCTGACAGTGGAAGTGCCAACCACCTCCAGAACCTGAAGTGAACATGTAGGTGTCTCCACTGTCCCTGTCCGAGCAAGTAAACCAAGACTTGCCCCACACAGTGTAAAACAGGGCAGTTGTACGCACTGGAGATCAGGGTAGTACAGTCAGAAGAGTATGGGGTACTAGTCTTTTCTTCCTGATGTAAACGCATGCGCTGGCCAAATGAGCAGCACCCTTTGACTTCATTAACTGGATCACCACTGCCTATGGGGATGTCTAGGCAGCCAGCTTAAATACCGTTATCTCAGCTCACCATCTTTGAGTGTTTACAGTGTATCCCTTCCCTCAGTCAACTATAAATAAATGAAAGATGTGAGCACTTCTCATGTGTGTTCTGGAATTGTCACTGTTTGAAGAACCCAGTGCCAGCAGCACATTTTAAGTAAACAGAATAGAATATTATTAGAAGGCAAATTCTGAATCTCTGAACTTTCATACGAAAATTTTTATAATACTGATCATCTGCCAGAACAGATACATACCAAAGGCCTCTTGTGTCCAATTGCAAAGATTTCAGAGATTGGCTTGTGTACCACAAGCAGGAATCCAATTTTGGAAGAAAATAAAAGACAGTAACTCCAAATAAGTGGCACGGTGAACCTGACGGATGTTTTGTAGAATGTGTCATATGCTGCAAACATGCCACGAATTCCACCCCTTACAATTCCTATCAGAAAGCACACATGTTTGCATGCATGTGCAGTACACATTCAGCATGGACAACCTGGTATTTTCAGCAGCTTGGTTAGTCATGATTCTGGCAAGGCTGCACACAGACAACTGCTCTATGATAGTATAAAAATATGGATTCACTTTGTAGACCAAATTAAGTTTGCCTATTTTTATTTCAGCTAATGTGCAAGAGTTTGGTCAATAGTGCTTTAATTTAACACAAACCAGAGCACATAGGATGAAGTTATTTACATCATTACCCACAGCTTGTGTTATCTATCCAGGGCCCATCTGTTAGCGATGGAGAACTGGCAGGAAAGTTCCCATTGTCAGACACTATATAATGAAAAACAACAACAGATGAAACAGTAAATCAGACCTGGATTGTGAAGACTGTTCTGCTCAATTTCCTCCTTTTTCTAGGCATAGAAAAGATGGTACAGGGAACTGCTAGGAGGAGTTGCTCATTATCCTTGGAACTTCTCTTAGTTTAATTCCTTTGTTCTAGTAAACAAAGATGATTTCCATGGAAAAATTCATCTAGAAAATTGAGATACAAAGAGAAACCCTTCTCAAAACCTCCAGTCAGATTCAAAATCAACCCATACAGTCTATAAAGCTTCATGTCAGGAATCAACAAGAACAGAGCTGCTTCATAAGAAAGCACAAGCCAGGAGCTGAGGGTAACCACAGCACAGGCTGGGCACCAACCAAGAGCAGTCCCACAGAATCTGAGCAGGGTGACCTGAGCAGGGTCCATCAACGGTCCTGGATGAGGCAAAGGGATGAAGCAATTCCAGGGGCCATCCAGGCAATCCAATCAGGAGCAGGAGGGGATGGGGCCAGAGACAGAACAGGACCCACACAAAGATCATGACAATCATTTTCAGTTTTGTTGTTTGTTGTAAATAAAGCAAAACATTGCTTTATTTATGATCATCCCTTTGAATCAGCTTCCAAATCTAATTTTATGGTGCAGTAATAGAAATTTGAGTTGGGGTCCTTATTCTACATCTTCAGAGCCTTCTTGTAGTATAAGAGGTTCTAGATGACCCGGTAGAAAAAAAAAGAGATTCTTCTGTCTTTTTTAACCAGGAAGTAGAGCAAGGGCCAAACCTCATCTGCTAACTTTAGGAAACATTAAAAACATTAACAGCTCTATTAAAGAAGGAAAACAACAGAGAATAGAAAGTAGTGCTTACATATTGTTCCCAGGGAACTGTCTGGCAGAATGCAGAAGACACTCTGTTATTGAGCTAATTCTTCTATGCTTTGTTGTGAGGTTCCTAAAGGTGCAAGGAGCCAGAGCCAGGGATAGGCATGGACATCTGTGGAGGATGAGAAGAGAACTAAAGATGGGAGAAGAAGCTTACAGCAGCAGACCTTGCTGGGAACATAATTGGCCCCACGTGTGGTCTGTCATGTACCAAGGACAGGGCCTAGCATGATTTTCTCAGAGCATCCAGGGTCTTGGCAGTGTATGACCAGCTCAAGCTGATTGACAGTTCAGTCCTGCTCTGGAATGAGCCAACACCCTGACTGAAGACCATGGCATGAATCAGGCCTTGAGGCAGATGGTGAGGCTGGGGGCTTTGGATGCCAAGCAGATCATTCCAGACCTCACCTTCACTGGCAATCCTAAGGAAATAGTCTCACTCCCAAAATCTGGGTGAAGCTCTTATGCTGCCTCCTGTTACTCTTGCATCATTAAGATGCAGGCATGTGCCTGCTGTTTCTCCCTGCCCTAATCTAGGCCCAGCTATTATAATTCCAAGATCCCTTTCTGTGCCTTCTCTATGCATCACATCATCCCTCTACTTCCTTTAAAAGTCTGTCTGTCTGTCTGTCTGTCCGCCCACCTGCCTTTCCTCCCCTTTTAACTCATTGGCAACAGCTACTTCCCATTACTCTAGTCCATCAGATACCTCCCCCACCTCAGCTGCTCCTATTCTATTCATTTGTATTGCTGCTAACTGCAGGACAAGACCAAGTGTGAATGGGAGCAGGATATTTATACTGACAGAATAGCCTTGTTCCCACGCTGGAGTCCTCGTTCTGGCTGTGCCCATTTAATCTAATTGGTGTCCTGCCATAATTAACTGTGGAGTGCATATGTACAGCAGAACCATAGTTTGACAGCCCCTGCCGGGGTGGTCACCAAGAGTTAAAGATACCTTGTTGAGGGCACTATGTATGCAACAATGGGAATGAAGGTGCCCTTCAAAAGGCAGGTGTCTGTGTGGGAGACCCCTGGGCACAGAATCAAGCTGAAGGTCCCCAGATGCAGACATTGTACAGAGGAGTCCCTGGACACAGATCATCACACCAGATAGAGGGTAGCTCCGGAAGGACACATTCCCTTCGAAGAAGAGCCCTTGAACACAGGTGCCGATGCCCCATGTTTCTCAGAACATGAGGTAGAAGTTATGAAACTCAACTGTCCTCAAATTTCAGGCATTTAAAACTGTACCATGTGTTCCCCTTGGTCAGGGGAATCATGCCTCAGGGGATACTTTTTTCTACTTCACCTAAAGCCCAGGTAAAGACAGCTGTTAGAGCAGCTTAGGAAGAGGAGATTTCCTGGCTTATGGTGGTCATAAATAGAGGGGGCTGCAACTCCAGTAAGATCCATTCTCACAAACCCCACCAAATGAAGAAAAAACTTTTTTCTGGGGAAAAGCAGTATTGGGGCTTCATGACAACAAAATACCCATGGGTGGGAAAGACTGGAAAAAAATACAAAGACACTTCAGATGACATGACTGCATTTTGTATCATTTTCAGTCCACTGTGTAATAGTACCAGGAAAGTGAAGCCTAAATGCGCAGTGTGATGCTACCATGCTGTGACAGATGTGCTTCACCTTTCTGTCATCTGATGTTAGGTTGGGAGAGTACTCATGCTCAATATCGCAGGGCAACAGAGCTTGTTTGGCAGCTTCTCTGCTCCATTTGCAACATAGTGAACTCACAGGCATGAAGCTCTAACTCTTTCCCTCAACATGCACCATGGCCATTGCCCTGTAGTACCATGCTGTAATTCACATCTGTCACAGGCAGCCAGATGAGCTGCAAAACCCTGTCTCTAGGGGAATCTGGGACATTATGTTTCCATAACTCCTAACAGCTAGAGACAGGTTTCAGCTCAATCTCTCTCTTCATTTATAGCAGTATTAAGAGACCAGACAGGAAGTGATGTCATCTTTCTCCATCCACCCACGCCTCCCTTGGCATATGACATCATTCTCATAATTTCCAGCTCTGTTTGTGTTTTTAAAGCACTCCTTTAAACTCTCCCTCTAAAGCATATTCAGCTTTATCTGCAAGAGATGCTTATAAGTATTTTCCACAGAAACTGCTTTTCCTGAAAAGCTTGAGATCTTCCAATTTGGAGATCATGGCAACGGCATTCCTGAGATGCTGATTAACGGCTCTGTGCAAATGCAGGAAATGTAGCCAGCTGCTCTCTGGAATTAGCAACTATTTAAGATAAACAGGATTTTAGTAAACACTTTTTAGCCAATCCCACATGTTCTTATAGGACTAAAAAACTTAGAAACACTATTTTTCTTAGGAGCACCTGAAAACCAGAACTTCGTACTGCAGTGCATATGTGGATTGAAGTGGCACCCAGACTGCCAAGCATAAGTGAAGAGCAGGGATGGATAATTCAGTTCTCTCACCACTTCACTCCAGCTGCCTTTTGTCTGTAGCACAGAGAAAGAGAGAGAAGTGTGAAGCTGGAACTGAAGTGGCTGGAGTTGGAGCTGGCATGCTGTCCAGATAGTAGCTAGGCTGCAGCACAGGAATCAAACTCTCTAGTGCAAAGTTACATTCCATGTCAGAGATCATTCTGCAAAATGTATAGGCAGATCCTCCTTGCACGACTTTGCACGGCCCAAATCTTCCCTTAGAGGTCATACCCAACTGTGTCTCTCTGCATGGCCACCAGCTGATGTTCCAGGATAATGGACACTGTTGCTAGCACGTCCATCTCAGCAAGGAGGTTGTTGAAAACCTGACAGAGAAGGAAGTTGAATGGAAAAGTACAAACTTTCAAAATCAGACAAAAGTCAAAGGGGATTGCAGGTAGGAACTTATGTTGCCAGGATGTTCAGTATGCCAGCACCTAGGGGTCTGCAGCAGTCTGACACACCAGCTCCTTACCATGCTGTGGGAGGTTTATGTCTGAATATATCCCAACCCTGCTTTCCTGTCTCTGCTGAGAGCCTTAGGTTTATAAAGCTTTTGCCTTGTTTGCTTACGTCTCCTTTCATCACTCCACTGTGTAGTATCAGGAGCCTTTCTAGCCTGTGGACCTAAATAGAAGTGGCCAGTTTCCAGGAAAGAGTGGCTTTACTTATCATAAGAGATGTAACAGTGTGGCTCCAAAACCGTCCCATTCAGCAGAAAGTAAGGCCGAAGGAAACTAAGGGGGGACACATCCAAAGTCAGGGAAAGGTTTTTGTATCAGGGAGAAGCATCCCAAGCTTACCCTCTGCCAGCCACTCAAACTCTATAGCAGTAAAATCAAAGATGGTTATGATGTTCTGCAATCTGGAGTATGGTCAGAAGAGGTTTCAGCAGCACTTCTCTTACAATACTGTGTGAAAACAAAAGGAATGCATTGCTGTGATTTGGCAACGAACTCCTAATGATAACAAAGAGTTGAAAAGAAAGACTGATAATACTAGGCTAGGAATACCAGTAAAGGTCTATCCCCATAGCTCTGGGGTCTTCCTAGTGAAAAGCCTTGGCTCAGAACAGCCCTTCCCATGGAGTCTCTGAACACTCAAGGAGTTCTTCGTTTGTTTGGGGATAGGGGATAATCTGGGAAGGAAAATTGCAAGTAGCTTTTTTTGGAACAAGCCAATAATGAGATTCCATGGAGTTTTCCCAAATAACAATAGAGCTGAAGCATTCAGGCCTCCCCATCTACTGACAAGGCTGAACAGAACAGGGACCCATTGTAACTATGTTTGCCAGGATCCTTTTGCTCAGCTCTTCCATGTTCAGCAATTGTTTAAGGCACTTTGGTGAGGGGCCAGGAAATATGTTTCATCTCCCTCACCATGTGTCTCCTTCCACATCTCCCATGCTGCTGGTCGGTTGCTGCTGCATTCTGAGCTGCTAGTGGAGACTTCATTTCAGGACAAACCTCCTCTGCCAACAATCATTCTCAGGTACAGGCCTTGGCAGAAAAAAATACCCTTTCTTTGTGTTTTATTCTTTCCTTTCTCATCCTAACCCACAGAGCCCACCCACTGTTCTGCTCCCCATAATGCCTCTGTTGGTCCAACGCCTCTTCTGAGCATAGCCCAAGCCAACTGCAAAAACTCATCTGCCTTCTGCCAAATTTCCCTGCAGTTTTTCCTTCCCCTGCTTTCTTTACTCAGCTTCTTACAGAGGATGATAAATTCATTTTGTCTCTGACCTTGTGCACTGTTATTCAGAGGCAAGTCAAGCTCTGTGCCAGACACTGAGTGGGACAGAAGCCAGAGACAATGTGCTTCTCACCAAGCAAACAAATGTCCTTTCCATACACTCGCTCATGTCAACTGGAGGTAGGCAACTGGGCCCCAGAGACCCTGGGGCAAACCTTCCCTCACCAGACAATTTGGAGAAGTGGTGCTGCCACTGAGTGCAAACGCAGCTCTTTAGCTCTTTCTAAATCAGAGCAGAGCACAGCTGTGGGGCTTATGCTGTGGCTGCTGGCATTCAGACAGACTAGGTGACACAGAATAGTGGCAGGCCAGAAAGTAATGACTGCTCAGTCACACATTGAATTGAATTGCTCAATTGTACTGGAGCTCTTTAAGCTGTCCTTTGAGACTGGAAGAGGCATGGAGCTCAAAGACAAGCAATGTGAATCGAATGGAGGATGCTCCTGTTCCTTAGTGTTTCCATTTCTGTGTTTGACTGCTTAGTTTGTGCCTACTGCACAGGCAGTGCAAAACAGTCAAGATCACTAACCACGTGTGCTTCATCCATCTCTGTTTTATGTTGCTTCTCTGGCCAGTGGAGAGACAGGCATTTCCAGAAGGTGGTATATGGAGAGAGATACTGAAGATCGAGAGGAGCAACTGCCCTTCAGGGTATCATTGTCTTTATCAGCTAAAGGATAGGTGTAGGTAGCAAGCTGAGAGAGCATGATACACTGCTAGAAGGCAGGGAAGACAAACCCTGCACCCTGTGCAGGGCTCAGCAGAGGGCTAAGGGGGTTGGCAGTGAAGCTAGCTGCCCTGTTAAGCAGACTGGCCTCTATCTTTAGTCTGATGGTACCACAGCCACTTTGACAAGCAAACAGATTTGCAGCCAACAGGTACCCTGGCACAGCATGATTTAGTGAATGAAATTATCTGTCACCTCTCAGTGAGCCATAGTTCTCTGCTTCCATAGCTCTAGCCACACACCCTACAGATTCACCAATTTCTCAGCACACTTGGGAGATTGACACTTGCTTCTTGGTTTTCACCTCTATCCCTAAAAGTTCATCAATAGTGTTTTTTTCATCATCCTCTGGAAGCAGCAGTGCCTTGAAAGAGTGGAGACATTCTAGGTTGAAGATGCCCAAGATTAGCCACCTAGTTGTGGGCTTCACCTTCCAACACAGGTGCTGTTATCAGCTGTTTTCAGAGACAAAAGCATAGTAGAGTCCCTACAACTTCAAATTCATTTGGTGCAACAGATGAACTGGTTCTTAAAGCAACTAGTCTGAGTGTCCATGAGAAGATAGTCATTAAGAAATACTGAGCAGTGCAACGAGATCCCCTCAGTATGTTACTACTGAAAAAGCTATTCTATAAGTGTTCATGATATATTCAAACCCTACACCCTTCCAAGAAAAAGAATATCCACCTCAAAGCATTTAGCTTTTAAACGGAAAAAGTGAGACATCTGTTGAATGAAGTGAAATAAAATAAAATTAAAAGGAGCAACTATGAGTATAAAATGTATGTGAATAGCTCTGAGATTGTTTGGAGAGACACATTAGATGCCTGAATAAATAAAAGGCTCAAAAGAAAAGGCTCAAAAGAAAAGGCTCAAAAGAATTAAAAAACTCAAAGCAACAGAATCAATAAGCTCTGTCAAGTTGAATGTAGAATTACAATATGAGAGGACAAAAAATACCAAGAAGTAGCTTATTAATGGCATAAAATGAACAGTAAAACTTTTTGCAAACACTGAAAGAGAAACTTAACCAGAGAGCTGCTGACCCAATAGCTGATTACTCAGAGGAAGTAAGACCTTTGCCTTCTCAGAACAAATCCATTTCATTGATTTATATGACTTGATATGTACTTTGGAAGAGTTTGGGAAGTCTCCCACAACACAAATGTGTTTTGCTGGGGTAAAGATGAGGATCTGCCTTAAGGGGACATTTCTGTGGAATAGTTTTGGGGATAAGACAAAAAAAGAAATGAATAGCAACAGTTAGGCAGGAGTAGATGGTTTCACTCCAAAGTCCTGATGGAAAGTAAATGTGAAATTATTGAACTACTCACTACAGTGTGTAATCCACCTCTTAAATCAACTTCAAACCCAGAAAGCTAGAAGGTAGGACATGAGATGTCAGTTTATTTAAATGTCTCCAGAATGCAGGAGACAGGAAATTCAATTTCTGTGTGGATCAGAACAGTAGAAATTAAAATCAAGAATATAACTGGTTGAGATAAAAAGGGCATCTTGGAGCAGATCCAGGTCTTGAGCAGGTTTCAACAGGAAGATGTTTATTCCATGCACATGCCCTATGTTACCAGCTCCCAACTCATCTCACGCAGTTTCATGGAAGCACTTGCTCTCTCCTGGAGGTACCTTTGTTTCAAGGGTAGCTCTGTGAATACAACATGCATCTTCAAGGACTGACACCTCCACAGGAATGGGAAGTGTTGGCATTGAATTGCTAGAATTATCTTGAAGTAAAACCAAGGTAAAGGTAAAGATTTGTGGACACAACTGAAAAACAGACTGAACACAGGTGTTGGAAAGCTACGTACAGAAAAAAATCTCACCTCTGAATTTAGAGTCACTCTAGGAGATTTTCACCTTCTGTGTCTGCCAGAAATGAAGCTCTCAGGATACAGCCATGCAGGTGTGATCCAGCTCTCAGCCTCCACATCTTTCCCTTTGCCTGTATAGAAGGTAATGTTATTCCACGGCTACAGACCTCCTTCAATATCCAAGCTCTTCTCACATTTCTGCTCAGATTATTTTTTTTCTCTCCTCTCCCTAAAAAAATACACATATAGTTAATTTTAGTTTTGTTAGGAGATTATTTGGACCCTTCCATCATATAATTGATGGCAACACTTTTTGCATTTCTCAAGTGATGAATGCACAGGCCATCAGATGCTACAGCTTGGGACATGAATGTACATGAATGTCATCAATGACATAAATGCAACACCTAAAAGAAAGCATCCCTTTAACTTTACTCATGAGAAAAGTGCAAAGAGAATAGCAGATGGGTGGATCTAGGAGCTTGGGCATTTTACAGAACTATAGAGGTAAGTTCAGAGTGACTGATCTCATAAAAAAAATCCAGACAGTGAAAGATACATCAGTTAGGGAAAAGCTTCCTAATTCTTGCACTAAATTCAACCTCCAACCCCTCAAGGACAGACAGGAAGAGTCCACTAGAATGCTGCTACCTGGGATGGAGAGACCTCACAGACCCTGACAAAATAACTTCCTTCCTTTGCACAGGGAAGGTATTAAAGAGCGTTCCTGTTTTGCTACTCGGCCACTTTCCAGGCCTTCAGTATCAGTTTTAGGACTGTGCTCTTCTGCACAAAGCACTGTAAGTGAATGGACTGTTTCCCATAGGAATAGCAGGCTCTTTCTAAGCCCTGCCACCATTGCAGAGCTGCTGAAATAATTCTGTTTCACTCGTCTCATAGGTACTGAACCATTGCTACAGCCTCAACTTTCTTCACTTCAGTTGTCACTCCTGCAATATACAGGAAATACAGTGTTACTGGGCTCACACCCTAAGCATGGAATAATCTAAGTCTTGTGTTGGAGAGAAATGTTTGTAGTCCCTTTTCCTCTACAAGACAGGCAAAAGGAAGTATATAGCAAAGGAAAGGTGACACACTGCTGGAGCCACTTTTTAGAGTTGAGGATGACTATAGCTATGGGTGAAACAATGAGAGGCTGCTAAACAGTTACTCAGTGTGGCAGTAGGTAAAACACAGCTTTTCTAGACAGGTGCAGAGTCATACAAGGCAAATCCCCATCCGAGAGTCCACCTTGTCAGGACCTAATAAGCGTTGTCTTTGCACGAGTCTATGGGTAGAAGCCAAGCCTGCTGTAGGAACACTATCTCTAGTAGGAAAACATCATCACACACTGCATGCTTATTAGTTCCAGTGTACTCTTTTAATATCACCAGAATGCAGTAACCACGCAGCTAAACATAGCTAACATCTAGGAGGTAGGTACTGCAAAGACAGTCAGCAAGACACATGAAGGCAATGAGGGTATAAGCTCTCTGTTATACACTGCTGACTCCAGAGCTTGGAGAGCAGGACACACTACTCCTACTACTGACACCTACTAAACATTTTGTAAGTTAAGACCCCTTTTGTTTTGCCCCGTGAAAGCATTTAGAGTCCACACAAACTGCGTCTGACAGCTCAGAAGTGCTGCTCCTATTGTCACAATAGCCCTGGGAGACTTACAGAGATCAGCACTCCACTGCCCTACATATCATACCCACATGTGGAGAAACAGTGCCCAGAGAGTTTAGCCACAGGCAGGAGAACTGGAGAAACTCAGAGGAGATAAATGAGTCAGTGGCACAGCAATGAGTAGAGCAGATTCCTCTTACAGCCTTGGCCGAGATTTTTCCCTGTAGACGAGACTGTTTTGGCATTCATTTCCTTCTTTTGCTGTTTCAAGGACAGCTGTGATGCCTGCAGAACTTCTAAAGGAGCCTCCAAAACTTCCTGATGACCTTTTCAGTCCTTTGCTTCCATCAGTCTAAGCTATCCACACAGCTGAAACTTTGCAACTTATGGCAAAGTACTAGTCTTCCTCACTGCCTTCCCTCTGGCCTCACCCAGCAGACACTCCAAACTTGCCAGTGCTGATTAGAAAGGCCCATACACAGCATTTGTCTGCCCTTGCCACATCACAGCCTCTCGATGGGATCATGACAGCAACCTACTCTAGCCTGTGGGCAATGTGACCAACAGCTGCTGCTGCCAAAAAAGTGGGTCTGTCACCCAGCAGCTGCTTCCCTAGGCCAGGTGGCTTGACTGCAGGCAAATAAAACCCTGGCTGGTCAGATCAGGAACTTTGTAGCCATCCTAAGCACCCACTTGCAAGCTAGTGGACTCTCTCTCAGCCTGGGCATGAAAGAGTTAACATCTCCAGCCCTCTCTTTGATGGAGTGCAGCCCAGTGCTTTCTGAACTGGCATGAACTATTGCTTAGTGCTCCAAATGGTTTCAAGCACATTCCAGCCAGGACCCCAGAGCAAGGCTGTGTCCTGGCCAGACCAAACACCACAGTCTGTTTAACAACTGCCGTGCGAGGCATAGATCAAAGGCAGCAGTCAGGATGCCTGTTGCACACTCGTTGCCTTTTATCTCCCTGCCTGGGAGGCACATCTTACAGCTACCCCAATAAGTAGGTACAAGTCAAACCCTCCTCCCAGTCTATTTCTTGCCATGGTGACCACAAGTGTATTAGGAACATGGACTGTTGGTCACACTCTTGACAGAGATGAAGAATTAACAAGCTAGGTAAGAGCTGATAAAGCACATTAATGGTTATCCTACCATGGCTGATGAAGAATTCATCTGAGCATTCTAGAGATGCAAGATGTGATACAGTGGCACAAGCACACGGTGTGGTGAGTGGACGTGAATCCTGGATTTCCGTTCCATCAAGTGTCAGTCAGTCTACTCTGGGACTAAGGGGAGGAAGAAGCAGGAGGGAATGGCTGTTGGTCTGGGCCCTTGCCAGGCTTTCAGACTAGTGGCTGCCAACATCTCTTAGACACTCTCTAGGCCAGACTGTAAAGAGGCAAAGGGGAAGAAGGGGGAAGGGGGAGAAATTGCTTTCCTTTTCTTCTTCTGCCCTCCTGGAAAAAGCTGTTGTCTAAAAATAAGCTGTAAGAAAACTGCTGCCCAAGGGACATCATGTACATAGCCTGAGGAGCAAGCTCAGGGATAGTGAACTAAGAATTTGGGGATCCGACACATGGGAAGGCAACTGGCTGGACCTGCCCACACACCCAGTATCTTCAAACATCCAGAGGTGCCTCTACTGGAACTCTCCAAAGGTCTTTGAAGTTCTAGTCAGTCAGAAGGGAAGCAGGATGAGAGAAGAAAATCATGGAGGAAAACTAATTCACCCTCCACTCACTCCAGAGACTTGCCTTCTTAACAAAGAGCAAAGACCATCTCTTCTTATTCTGAGCTGAAAACACTTTACAATATCCATGTGTTTGCCTTGCACTGTGTTTGAGAGAATTCCCATCACTGTCTATGAACAGCTTATAAGTGACCAGAGAGATAGTCTGCCTGTTTTCCCCCTCTCTCTTCTATAACACTTGGCATTGAAATTACTTTTTTCTTTTTGTTTTGTCTTCAGAATGGCTTTGTAAAGAAACAAGATTTTAACTGTCATGTTCTGTTCCCTCTGTTCAGTAACTCTGGTAACGCTTAAATTAAAACTTATATTTCCAAAGTTTCAAGTTGACAGTAATTAGTTATAAATCATGCTAAGAATCTTCATGTTCCATTGAATTATAGGAGAGAGAGCGTACTGGTGCCCCCAGGGAGGAAAAGGTGTGAGCTTTTGTCTTATTACAGAATGCACATAGGAAAGAGATGTTGCATCTGCCCTAAATGCTTGGATTGCATCTCATACCTTATTAGGTACCAGAGTATCCAAACATAAGATTCTGGTCCATGGGAGACTGCCCTTCATTAGTTCAGCTGCTTCTTGCGAGGCTTGGGTAGCTAGGACGAGGAACAGCTTTGCTGAAGGGTTATGTGGGGATCCTGCAAGTTCTTACACGTCTGGTCCGTTGTCAACAAGGACTCTGTCTCTTAGAAGTGCTATTGTACAGTAGACTACTCTACATTGCCCACTCAGCCGACATCAGCTCTTGGATTTGCTGCTCTGCTTCGCTGTGTTCCTACTGAACTTGGGGCCCACTGACAATTTTCCATGAAAATGTTTTTTCAAGGGAAAATCTGCTATGTAGACCACACACATTTTCATTATTTCATTGAAAAACATGAAAAATTGCTTTGTTTTTTTTCCAAAAGAAAGATCACTTTTAAAATTAAAAATAAAAATTTTCTGTAGAAGAAACGTTTGCTGAACAGCTCAGTGGAGAGCTCCTGTGGTTAGGCCAGTCCTGAGCTATACAGCAACCAAAATATACAGTTGAATTGACTGCAGCAACATCAGTTCCCAAGGAAAAGTGTCAGCTGTCTTTTCTCCATAGTCAAAGAAAATCAGAAAGGTCAGCTATTCTTCATAGCTTAAAGGCTGTGGAACTGCCCTCCATTCTTCAAAGTCTTTGGTGACCAAGTTTGAAATAGAAAATGGAGAAAGCCAATAGAAGAGAGATTTCTAGATTTTTTTTTCCTAACAAAAAAGGATGAGATGTTTGGAACATGAACATGGAAAGCAACTTGAGTGAGCAACCATTAACTGAGTGATTTTTATAATCCCAAAAACAGAAAGAAGGAGAACAGAAAAACAGAATAGACTACAGTGAAGTCAAAGACTTGGTAGTTCCTTTCCTGAATTGGAAGTGTGAAAGCAAAAGGAGAACTGGCAGTTCCTGAAAGAGATTTCTGAGGGCATAAGTGCAAAATATCCTCATGCACAGGAACTAGAGGAAGTATGGCTAAATCGTAAGATCTTCATTGCTCCTTACTTGCGTTTGAAGTTGCACAGAGACTGGAAACTAGGTCAGAGTAATAAGGACAAGGCTAAACGAACAGCATGAGCTTGTGCTGACAAAACCAAAAAGGTACAAAATGAAAGAAAACTGTCAAGGGACAGATCACAAGAAATACTCTGTATGTACTTTGTTAGTAAGAAGTAGACTAAGGAACATCTGCTTTGCTCCTCAGTGGAGAGAGGAAGTTGTAGACAGATGATGTGGAGAAAGCCAACATACTTTATGCTTTCTTTGCATCTTTTTCTGCTTAAAAGGGCAACTGCAAAGCACTGTTAGCAGCAGGAACAGGGGAAATGTTTTCAGGGTAGAGTGTATATGGGGAGGTTACATCTTCTAAATTATCTAGGCTTAAGGAACACTATCCTTATTAATCCAAAGGTGGCAGTTGCACCTAGGGCCACCAGGAGTCATCTGGAGTATTCAGAGATACTGATGACTTGGAAAGGATCAAGTGCAGCAGTTAACTTCTAAGAAGGGAGAAGGGTGTCAGACAGGGGATCACACATCAGTGATGGAACTAAGATATTTATTTGGACATTACATTTTCTGGGCCCAAAGAAAACAGGAAAGCTAGATTATGCTGTGCCACAAGAGTGGTAATCTCAGACTTCCAATCTTCTTATCAATCTTCTTATCACAAAACACACGCAAATACATTTCAGACCTTCCCATCAGATGTGCCCAGTCATCTACCCTCCCTCCTATAGCTCTCAGGAAAGAAGATGTATCACCAGGCTTATAAAGGGCCTTTCAGGTGAAATTCTAGCCTAGAGAGGATGGTTATAACTCTTCTGACTGAGCTTGACCGGTAAAAATAGGGCCAGGGCTCAAATTTATAGGCATCACTAATAAAAATACAGCTGGGATCCCTGTTCATAACCAAAAATTAAATGAAAATTTCTGGTGCTGAATGAGTTAATTTTTTCATCGGTTCAAATATGCATCAGTTCTCTGAAAAAGGTAAATGCTATTAAAGGGAGGAAAGAGAAAGCAATTTATCTACAATGAGATTAAAAAAATAATGTGTAGTCCCTAGCTTCTGTGGATAATAATTACTCATCTCTGGTAAGGCAACTAGTACAGCATCTGAGTGATTCCCCCTTTGCTTTGCTGCTCAGCTGGGATGATCGAGGCCAGGGCACTCAGACACATGCTCGCACTAATAAAATGGCCTTGTTCACACCACCAAGTACTTTACGGTTATCAGCTGCCTCCACTCCACTCTCCACTCTGCTGGCCATGCACTCACCTCTGCAATGCTACTGTTACACCACAGGCTTATGAAAGCAGGAAGAGTCTCCAGTCAGAGCAGGTTTCTCAAGACTGTTTCCAATCAAAGAATATCGCTAAGGACAGAGATTCCACAGCCTCTCTGGGCCCTCCATCCAGTTTTTGATCACCACCCAGCAAAAAAGATTTTCCTTCCATATAGTCAGAATTTCCTGTTTTCCAACTCATGTCCATTGTCCCTTGCCCTTTCGCTGTGCACCTCTGAGAAGAGTCTGGTTTTGTCTTCTCTACACCCTCCCATTAGGTAGCTGTAGACAACAATAAGATCTCCCTCTCCACTTCTCTTCTGCAGACAGAACTAACCCAGTTGTCTCAGCCTCTCTTTGTGCTCCAGCCTCAATAGCGCTTCACGGACCTTGCTCCAGTATATCCAATCTTTCTTGTACTAGAGAGCCTCAAACTAAATTTAAGCCTAGAGCACCAAGTATTTGCAACTAGTCTCCCATCCAAATACTAATTCAGCCCAGCCCTGCCTCTTCAGAGATAAAATAAAACTCATATTCCCAAAACATACTCACACCACATGCCAAGTTGTATTTAATTTCAGCAATGGAAATATAAAGAATGAGGAAGATTCTTCAAAAGAATCTAAAAAAATAAAATAATTTCTAGAAGACTATGTACATCTTCAGGATGTAAGGGCATGGGGATAGAGCAAATATATACTATCTGACAGAAAAGATCTGAGAAAAAGCAAGAGGGAGTAAGGAGAGTAAAGAGTAGGTACAGAAAGATCTTTAGAAAAAGAAATGCATCTGAGCTGTAAACTTTATAAACTCTTCATATTCCTCTCCTGGTATCAGAGGATCAGACAGCGGCAGATGCAATGCCATTTTCTAAAAAGTTCCAGAAGAGAGCTGAAAGCAACACCTGACATTGCTCAAAATAAAGCTAATAGGGCTTTAGATAAATATCCTTGGATGCAGTCACACAGGTTTGTAAGTGGGGCTCATTTCCCAGCAGAGCTACTGACCTTCTTGACAGGATCATCAATGGGAGAAGGGAAATCCCTTTGATAAAATAATCTTGGATCTCCAAAAAGTGTTTCAGAGAGTAAGTTGCTATAGTAAAAGATGCTATAGTAAAAGATGGAAAATCCTTGTGTGAACAACAACAAAAAATGATTAAAAGACCTGAAAAAAGTGTCTTCATAGTGGGGAGCTCACTAGTAGAATTCTGGAGGAACCAGCACTGTCTGTCTCCTATCTAAACAATCTGAAAAACTGGATGAAAAGAGAGTTGTCAAAGTGGTCAGGGCAGTAGGGAGACAGATCACTGGGAAAAGCAGCAAAATGATCTTAAGATACTGAGATGCCTGGTGGTAAAAAGGCACAAGAAATTAAGTGCAATTGAGTGGAAAGCGATGAACACGGAGAAAAGCACTCATATCTTTCATACCATATTCTAAACAGCAGTCTGATTTGACTGTTATCACTGAGGAAAGTTAGGACGATAATGAACAGTTTTACGAAAACATCATTTCAATTCTCAAAAAAAAAAAAAAAACAACAAATCAAATGTTGAGAAAGGAGCAGAAAATAAAGACAGAAGCTATTGTGTGAAATGATGATTTTCCAACATCTTGAATATCATGTTCCGCTTTAGTCCTCCTCATCTTCTGTCTCAAAAAGGATATACTAGAATTTAAAAAGGGTCAGAGAATGGGAACAAAGATAGTGAAGGATGTAGAATGTTTTCTTTGCCAGGAACAATTACATAAACAAAGATGACTGATGGATATGCAAATTCATGAATATCATGGGAGGGCAAAAATGAAATGGCTGTCTGCTCTATCTTTCCATTCAAAAGCCAGAGAAGATCAGATAAAACCAGCTGAGGGCAGGCTCAGGCCTAACAGAGGGAGGTGAAACTCCACATTACATAGTTCACCTGGGAAACTCCTTGCCACAGGACACTGTGGGTAATAACATTTTGCATGCTTTCATGTAGTGATTAGACAAATTCATGGAAGATTACTCCACTGAGGACCTCAAATATAGATAGTACATTTTGCTCATGAAATGTCTAAGATGAAAACTGCTAAGTGCTAGGTAAGTATTTGGGGAAAGTAACATATATATGATACATATATGCTTTCTTTGTTCCTACCTGCTTCCCTTAAGCAACTATTGTCAGACACTGCTGTAAAAATTTATTGGACTAGATGGCCATATATTTTAACCCAGTGATTGACTGTTTTTGCATTTAACTTCAGAATCCAGAGCAATTCTTTAATAAAATTGCAGACAGTCCTTTCTTAAATATTATGTAAGCTAACAAGGAGCTGTGAACATTTTTTTTTTCAGAACAAATGTTGACAGTCGAATCTAATTTTCATCTGCACTGGGTCTGGTAAATAGACGAAAAACAGCTGGTCTCTGTTAGCTTGACTTGAAAATGGTTATAGATTTCGTATCATATACATTCTCATTATGGGTTAGGATAATGTGGTAAAACATCACTATTAGGATGACCACAAACCATACTGAGAGTAAACATCAACAGATAATTGTCACTATAGAAAATTGTAGGAAGTAGGGTTTGTAGCAGTCTCCTGGGTCTACTTCTACTCAGGGTTTTCACCGGTGGCCCAGATGATAGAAAGGAGAAAGGATGTGCAATAGAAAGTTAACCCAATCTGGTGCTCCAGAGTTCAGTCATGGAGTTGCTGGCACCCTTATGTGCAGTACTGCCTGGGCCTGGCTGCTGAGAAGATCCTGTGAGCCAGAGTCTCCAGTATGTCCAGGATCCTGGAGAAGAGGCAGGGCCTGAAGGTCATCTCCAGGTCCCTGAACAGTTCTCAGCTTGGAGGTCAGATTGCAGGAAGAGGGAGTCTAACAAGCATAGAGCCAGCCTGTCACCAGTGTGTTAGAGGCTAGATGGAAATGACCCTATCCTGCTGGGTCCTTGTGACGCCTCAGAGAACCTCACTCCCCCTTTCTTCAGGACCCTCCTTGGAGAGTAGAATGGATACTTCTAGCCCAGGAAGGGTGCACTTCAAACCAGGCTACCCATTGGCCGGCTATTGCCTGAGAGGAAGGCTCCCTTGAGTCGTCAAGTGGATACTGGAAACCTAATCCTCAGGTGCCTATGGTTTGTATCATGGCTACAGATATGTTCCACCTGCAGTTTTTCAAGTAATACGGCTTTATTCCTTCTCAGCTCCTAGCTGGTCTGAGATGGGTGTGCTGCAGTCTGACCCTGCTTTGGGCAGGAGCACTCATCTTCTTCTCACGTGCAATGACAACTGTCTAAATCTCCCCTGCCCTGTGATGACCGTCCTTCACCAATATGGCAGAGAAGCAGGACCACAGATGTGTGAGGCTGTTCTGGAGCCTGCTACAGGCAACTTACTGAGGCTTAAAACAGGATGCTGTGCTTCCATGCCTGGCTGAGGTGTAAGGGGGAAGGCTGTCCAATTGGCCCAGAAAAGCTAGGCGAGCCAGGGTAAGCTGACTGACTCACAGTCAGCCAAACACAAACTGTGCATTGCGCTTGGCCGCTGTGAGCCCCAGTCCTTCCTGGGGCTTAGGTTTTCACAGGAAGAAATGGCTGGGTAAGAGCCCACAGGTAGACGCTGTGGACAAGCAGTGACTGGGATAGCAGACTGGAATTGAGGCAAGCCACTTGGCAGTGCAGTGTGGCCTGAGGAATCAGGATATGGCAAATACACCTTTGGCGTATCTGCCTTGGTTCCTGCTCTTCTTTCTGAGAGAGCTGATGCCACAGCAATGCTGTATTAGGTAGGACACTAGCTTTCATCCAGACTGTTCACACTGCATTCCTGATGGAGAATCACAGAGCACTATTACATTGCAGCCAACAGCACTCAGGTCTCTGGCACAAAAAGACCCTTCCCACTTTGACATGGCAATGTTTCCTGGCACCAGATGCCTGACACAGCCAGCAGTCTGGAGGCCGGAGCCTATCAGACCCAGTAGAGGCTCCCTGGGACACCACTGCATTGAACTGAAGAGGGGTCAGATACCCTTGGGATGCAACACTTACACGTGGAGTGAGTGCAGAGTTCAGAGAGCAGTATACATAAGGGAAATAAAAACAAGTTTTCCCCTGAGCAAAAAAGCTTTTGGCAGAGATCAGAAAAAGAAGACAAAACATAAAGACAACATGCAAATGTTTTGCAGAGTCTGGGGCCAGCTGCTCCTCCACCAAGTCTGTATGCAACATAGATCATTGCACAAGTCCCACTGCAGAGCACAGCATCTCACCAGCGAGACAGTTACCAGGACAAGACTGCCAAGCTTGGGGCCTGCTGCAGCCCATGCTTCCAGAGGGTGGTGCCGAGCTACAGACAGAGAATGACAGACCGTGCAGTCAAACTTTCCTCTGCTGCTGTCAGATGAAAGGGGTCAGAGGAATACGTGGCATCTACCCTAGTTTACACATATCAAAGGAGATAAAGAAGTCATGACTAAAGCAGCTTTCCTGAGCAAACTGGGAGCTCCCTCAGTCCTGGCAGCTCTGGGACTCTCCTTAGGTGAATCTTGTTTCCAGGAGATGGAAGCGGAGTATCAGTGAAGGAAACAGGATGCAGGGAGCCAGCTCCCACCTGCAAATTCAGTCTATCCAGCAATAAACTGTTCCTGCACCCATTAACACAGCAAGGCTAGTAAGAGTTTTTCCACAGCTCACTCCTCAGATCCAAGAGCTGTGGGTAGTGCTACTGTGCTTGGATATAGTTGGTGGTGACAGGAGGTTCTCAGTAATTACCTGAGACAAGCTTGAAGCTTGGGAGATTTAGACCAAGGACATGCAGAAAAATCTCTTTCTACATTGCTGGTGCAGCCCTGCAGCAGATCTCCAAAGGCATGGGAGGTCTCCACTCTTGGTGACTTTAGGGTCTTCTAGGTAAAGACATGGCTGACCTGATCTAGTGTTAGCTCTGTGTTGGAGTTTGGACTCTCGAGGGCCCCTCCACCCCATTCTTGTGATTCTGCGATCCCGAAAGAACCCAGGAATTCCAGGTCCTTTGTGCTTTTTACTGGAAAGTTAACTGAAGAACATTTTAGGAGTTCTCATTTCCCACCTCCACAATGTGGATGCTTGTGGTAGCAAAGTAAATAAAGTGGTGACTAGGTATCATTAGTGCTGTTTTTGACTGTTAGTTCTGACAGGTGAGTTCTGCACTGGGACCGGAGAGTATCAAAGAACCAGGCAGTAGATGAGAGTTTCCATACTCCAAGCAGAACTCCAAGATACAGCATCTATGGCACAGCAGGGCCTGTAGCCAGTGCCTAGAAAATATGGAGAGCTCCATCAGGGAATACCAGACCAAAGCAAAGAGTAAAGAGCAACTAACAATACTCAGAAGTATAGTCATGTCATGAATATGCTCATTATAAGCTATTTAATAACAATGGAGTCTTAAGGTGCCACCCAGTGCCTTGGTTTTTTCGGTTTAGGCTGCCAGAAGCCTTGGATTTCAGTTCTGTCTTTAATGATTTACACCAAATTTTACCCCTCAGTGAGGAAGCCCTCCACATTCAAAAGTATTGCTTGTGGTGCAGGGGCAGACAAGAATCATAGTATCTTGAAGAAGACAAAAATTCCTTTCCCTAAGAGCAATTTAAAGTTCTTGCCATGGAAGACTAATGTTTTGTCTTCAAGTCTTCCAAATGAACCAACAAAAAATTCATCACATTAAAAGGTCATCTGTGGAAAGAACAGACACAGACAGCTGTCTCCACCAGCACTCATTTGGGCTGTGCAGCACAGCACAGCGCAGGAAACAGGATTCCTCACTATTCATGTCCACCAGGTAATTATGAGCTCAGGCTTCATCCCTCACCGCACATACCAGTGATGACCTCACCCCAGTGAAAGGATGCTGCTGTTTAATGGAGCATAAGCCATCAAGATAGAGGGAGGAGGGAAGGGAAACTGGCCATTCAGTCTCTAAGGCCAGAGCCTGTTGTGGTAACTACTTCTGTCAACCATTTCCCCACGGTGCTGCTTCATGCTGAGCCAAGCACTGTTCCTCCTGCATGAGTGCTAGCCCTCACCAATACATAACGCATAGGAGTGGGGAGTTCTTTGGCTTCCTGCTTTCTCCCTGCGTATTCGTCCCAACTTGGCATTGACAGTGGGACCAAAAGGGGCATCCTCTGCCAGTGACCCACCTCATTTCTGACAATTTCCTTCCTAAAGTAGGAAAGAAAACGAAAGCAAAGTGAAGTCCCAGCAGAGGAACAGACTGGATGTGTTCTACAGACAGCCCAGCACGTGCCACCACAGTCACACAGCGCCTGTGAGAAGGGCAGATCCTAGAGTGCACTAGCAGCTTGCATACACACATCAGAACCCCCCATCAGGTCCTTGGCCAGCAGTCAGGTTAGATTCTATCTGGTGCAATTGAACAGTGTCAGTGGTTTAAACCAGCTGAGCCCACATTGTTGAAGTGTAGCTGAAGCTACAGCCAGTCACAGAGGAGGTCTGGCCATGTCCAGGCAAGGAACAGCCAACTGAGCAGGCAGCATGGAGGAGAAAGACCAAGAATCAGAACAACCGATTCAAATGAGGAAGCAAAGAGTGGACACAACAGGCAAGTGAAATGAAGATGATCTCAAGCAGCTCTGTGATGGGCATTAGGATGCTCCACTTCATGGGAACCATGCTTAGTCTTTGCCATCATATGTCGGTCGCTGGTGCCACCAACTGGCAAGACTTATGTGTTGCATTGCATGCTGCCTTTCCATGACTCTGCACAAACCCCAGCACGCTGTCACCACAGAACAAGTGTATTCATGTATTCACATCTCACATTTTGGACAGAGGCATGTGCTGTGCCTCTATATTAGAGGTGACTGTTACCAAATTTCCAGTTCCTATTGCAAAGCTTGCTCATTAGATCTTCTCAAAGAAACAGCTGCCAGATTATTTTCTTCATGTGTCAAAACAATAGTTTCTTCTTGGGCTTATTTCAGAAATGTCTCAACTGTTTCAGTTCAAACTTTTCAAACAATTCAGCCAGAGGCAGACAGGGAGTGTGGAATATTTTAGCCTATGTGGTTAAAATTTGGCAGAAGCACAAGCAACAGAAAACACAGTCCCACAGTGGAAGCATTGGGAAAACTTAGCTCTAGGCAGCACTGTCAGTTCTGAACTTATATAAGCCTCTCTCTTTTAACCTGGAATCAAAATTTTCATGCAAGAATTTGCATCAATTTAGCTAAATGGCAGTTTCCAGTTTCTAGACCAGGAGTCCACTTTCTACACTACCACTTCTCAATATTCAGATTAGCTCTAAGTGGCCTTCAAAAAGGGAACAAAGAATAGCACATGTTCTTTCTGCATTTCCACCACCCCCTGGAGGCCCTGGAAAAATTCTGAGGGGCTGTGAATTCAACAGGATGGAAAACCCCTGAAAGAAATCATATTCCAAAGATACTACAAGCCATGCACAATCTCTCCATATACCCAGGAATTGCTGTGTTAACACAGTCTTCCTGAATACTTCTGGTCAGATACCTTCAGCTGTGCCATCTCAAGATGAATGAAAACTAATACGGTGAGTGAAGGAACAGAAATTCAGCTCTAGAGATCTGATTCAGTTAACTTCCTTCCTCTCTCCACCACGCACCTAGCACACAAACATGCATACATCTGACCCATGCAAACAATGTAGGATCACCAACCAGCCCTTGAGGTGGAGTATGGAGCATAGTGTGCTAATGTTTCCTCCGTGCCTCTAAGGCTGTAGCAGGCAAGAAGCCAAAGCAAGCATGCTCAAATTGTTGTTTTACAATCCCATGGAAGGGGATGAAAAGGGAATGGAGAAGGTGAGGAATGCACTGTGCACACACCACTTGCTCTGCTCAAACTGACAGGTCCTCCATACACACCCTCTGCACATTGGATGGAGCTGTGCCAGGGGTGACACCATGGAAAGAAGCCCATGGCACTGGCCAAACAGTACAGAAGTGGTTCTGTTTCTAGCAGGCTTCTGCTTTGTCCACTACCCATTCAACTTACAGCTTAACCTGTGAAGCCTGGGTTGGAAACAATTCTCCTTCCCACACCCAGAGTAAGTTCTTGTCTTTTCTGCCAGTGAGGCCTGACAAACACTTGCTGTTACTGTTCATCCACTTTTATGTCATGTCAGCCAACATCTGCCTACAGGATTTTTCCATAAAAACCATACACAATCCATATGGCCTTACTGTGGCCCTATCTGGCATCAGCTCTACATACAACTGACCCAGATGTTCTCTGCAAGCATACCCCAGCTGGACCAAGAGGGCTCTCTCAAAGCTGATATGGAAAAACAAACTCCTATATCAGATTCCATAAAAACTATCTTCTTGCAGTCTCCTCCTCTGTGATCTGGATTTCCTTTACCACTAAGCATCTAGAAGGATGGACAGTGGTATTTATGTAACTGCCCAGTGTTGGCCTAGTTGGCACTCAGGAGCTGCTGTGAGCAAGTTTAGGTGCAGGTGATGATGTTCAAAGCCCCCTGAATTGTGAAGCATGCATGTGGATGGCTTCTTCCACTCTGAACAAGATTTTCCTTTGACTTCTCTTCCATAGCTTGCTTACCCTGAAGGAACTGAAATGAATGTCCTCACAGCAGTAGTCTTCCCTCAGTCTATCAGGGAGCAGCAAAACTGGAACTGAAAGACAAGCCAAGAGTTGAGGGTGACAAGTCATGCAAAAAAAAAAATACTGGAACTAGGAAAGCAATTTCTGTCTGATCGAATTTCTACCAAAAAATGGCAATTTAATGGAAGCTATCTCTTTTTATGAACACAGCAGATCCATTGAAACATTAAATCAGAAGGCTTTCTACCATGCAAGAGGCTCCTGAGCCCTCAGGTAGCTGATTTCTGGTATTTACAGAGGTGTCAGCCCCATTTCAAGCAGAAAGATGATAGATTTTCCAGTACATGTATGCATTGTGTACAGTATTTGCACCAGGGAATGACATCAGTTTCACCCAGGACAGCAAGTAAACGATAGTTTACTAATCACAATACTAGGTTCTTTCCATACCTGCTTTTCCTCGAATAGGACTTTTCAGATCAGGATTCTTCCTTACGTTAAACAGCTGTTGGTTTTACTAATTAAGCAAGAACTAATCAATTATCTTTAGCACTTAAAGAATGGCTTGCACATCCCAAAAGTTCGTCCGTTTTTCCAGCTATCCAAGATGGTCTAACAAAAGGTATTAGCTTGACCTTACTTTGCTGTGTTCTGATGGCACATGCTGAACACAAAGCACAAAATCAGTCCTGCATCTGTATGCAACAGATACAGCCCCTCCAATACTAGGGACCAGTGATGGTTCCCAGAGGTGTCCATGGCAACAGAAGTATCATCCAGATGGGAGTTCTCAGCCATCTACACCGAGAAATATAGAGTCACAGAAAACCTCTGAGAACATGCTCTCTCTTTTGAAACCTCCTCTATCTTGCTTCATCTGTTCTGAGTAGTCTGGAGCTCATTTTCATTCTGGGAGTTGTTTCATGTATTCAGACAAATCCTAAGGCTCCATGGACTTTCTTCCTAGTGGTTAGCATGAATACAGCAGTCATCTTCCGTTGCAGCTTTTGCTGTTTTACCTTATGATTCCTCCACCAACAACCAACAGATGGAGTCAGTGTCCAGTAATATCTTTGAGCCTTTATCAGAAATTTCATGTTGTACACAAGTAACAGAATCTTAGCTGACCCCACTACAAACTGGAATCACCTCTCTAAGCTCTTGAAAAAATCATAGTTACCTTCAAATGAAGTGCTAATATGAGATGCTAGCACTTTCTAACTTGACATGTCAGTTCATTTGAACTTCTTTCCGGATTTGTCATTGGATCATAATAATCTTGTTTCTCTCATTGTTTCACTCCCTATTTGTTTTCAAATCTTGACCCCTAATCAAATATACTGTGTTCCAGGGCACATACTCTGTACCCTTCACAAGGTAAAAGTTTCCAAAAGTGCTGAAAGACAGACAGAGAGAAAGTTAAATGACAGGCAAATAATAGAAGCCTTTATCCAAATGAACTTGTGAGTCCTGTAGTATGTACTGGCAGCACGTAGATCAGCAGGTTATTGACAGATCGTGTATGTGTAGCTTCTTAAGACACCCGGATTGGGAAAACGAAGGACAGCCTGCAACCATGGACAGCCTGTTTGCAGAAAAGAAGAAAAACAACAGTGAGTCAATCAGCAGTATTGCCTAGGTGCTGGGTCAAGTTGGAAAGTCAGAAGTTCACAGTCACTGCCATCTCCTGCTGGGTAAAAAAGGCACATTTGAAAACCAGCACATTACTACCAGTCACAAGGAACTGGGAAATGTGTCGAGGACTTGATAGCCAGTGTCTCGTGTCCTCAGTGTTATTGCAAGTGATCCTGGCCAGACCACTTGCACACATCCATCTCAGCACTTGTATGCAAATAGGAGAATCAATGAATGAAAATCAAGACAGAATAAGTATGAATGAAATAAGTCTTGTTTAAAATGTAATCATCTATTCAGTATTGCTCTGAGCTTCACTGTACAAGTTGTGCAAGTGGAAGGTGGGGTGGTCTTTTGATATTCTGTTAGGCTCTCTCATGTCATGTTAGGTTCTCTCAGGACATGTTGATTCTCTCAGGACACTGTTCTCTCTTCAGAGCTGGAATGCTGTAGGGTGAACAGAACAGCAGAGCTAGAGGAGCAGGAACCTTGTCAAAGGCCTCCATGCCCACTGACAGAGCTGGGTCCTTGGTCATTTGTGCTTTTGCTCAGACTGTGAACTCCTCAAAGCCCAGGTGGCAACATGTGAAGATGGTGACAACAGTCCTTCTGCAGCTGTGGATGAATGACCAGGTTCTTCAGAAGTTTCTTTCAAAAGGGACCCTTATGAGCAGAGCCCCATCTTTTGTCACTAAGGAGCTCCAATCTGGCAAATTACCTGTGATTTGTCCATATTCTCAACTGTAAATCAGCCAACTGGCCTTTTAGTGAATCCATCATGACAGGCTATAGGTAATATTACATTGCCGGAAGTCAAAAGCTACGTAGAGGACCTTTGGCCTCCGAGGATGCAGAAAAAGAGAGAGATGGCATTCACCCCCCAAAATGGTGCTGCTAGCTGCAATCACTGCAGGAGCAGGAAGAGCCAAGCAGCACAGGAGGGGCCTTGGATTGCTTGCTGAAGTTGCAATATCTAATATTAGCCACAGGTCTTATATATTCAAGGATGGAGATCCCAGGATAGCTTTCCTGTCTGTAATCCCCTAGAGCAGCACACTCACTAGCAGTCCCTTGTGTTTTGTAATACAAATCCTGTCAGGCTACACAGGGCAGATAAAATGGCTCTTGGCTACTTTGGTCTGTGCTTAAAATAGAAACAAAGCTGCTCCTACACTCCTCCCCACAAGCCTGGGACTGGAGAGAGGAGGAGGTTGCATGGCATCTGAGAGTGCTTACAGTGTCCGCATCTCTCTCTCTCTTTTTTTTTTTTTTTTTAATTAGGAATACAGAGCTGGAACATTGGCAGTAGGCAATAAGCTGTTTCTCCTAACGCCTGAGGTTGTAAGGTCCAAGGACAAGAAAGTTGGACTTATAAAGAGTAAGGAAAATGTGCTAATGAAGCAGTGAAGCAGACGCCTGCAGCAAAAATAGGTAAGTGGAATGTAATAAGCTCTCAGACAGCTGCTTTCTCTGCATGGTGTTTCTGAGGCCCTTCTGACTGCCAAGCAGGGGGGAGAAAAGGAAAGACATGCTTTGTCATGTGCTGAACAGAAGCAATGGCATCATTAGAATAGAGCAGGACTTCTACATTAGCCGAGGGGAGCACTCACTCAGTGACTTCTTGCCTCCTCTACCAGCTAGTGAAAGCTGAACTTCCCCTATCTGATCTGAAATGTCTTCAGTTCTTGTCTGAACAGCTACATCATTCTTGACTTTCTGGAAGAACAATGAACAAAATTCAGTGCCTGATCCTCATCTTTTCATCTCAAGTTTAAATGAGGAGCAATGCACTGATGACAGATGAATTCCCCTTGAACCAGAACCACCATGAAGGAGCAGAGTTTGGTCTTGACCTTTAATAATAGGAATTTCAGTCACATAATGGTAGGAGCTTTAGAAATATTAATAAGAGGTACAAAATTCCTCAGGTCACAGTGAATGTTCGTCTGAGTTAGCTGAAGAATGCCTGAATATCAAATATACTTTCAAGAATTGCTCCATCAGTAGTTCTTTTGTGCTGTGTTTATGGATGAATTTCTCCAAAACCAGTGAGTCTTCACCATGCCGTTCACAGACATGTGTTTCCAATAGGGGAAAGACTTGACTAAGATAAAGTACATCTCCACAACCAAAGATCAAGCAGTCTAGCTGTGCCTTAGGTTTTGGATATTCTTTCTTTGTGAAATGACAAAGTCAAGAGTTGCCAGTTCCACAAAAACATTTTCCTTGAGAGAGGTTCTCCACATCTGAGACACATAGAAATTCACTTGAAAAATAATTTTCTTGAATCACAATAGCATAGTACCTGATTATTATTAAGGCACAGAAAACATGGAATATGTCAAAGGCTGCTTTTTCTGGAATTACTTACCCTTTCTTTTAGAATAGAAGTATGTATTTTCCCCTTTCTGATTTCAAAACTGGTGCACGGAAGTTTGTATCTGCCTCCTCCAGAAATGTGACTAATGCTTACTTATTTCTGTTGTGCTGCATGAAGGAAAATAAACATTGCAGAATTCCCTGAGAGCAGAGAATTATCAGTGTTAGCTGTGCAGTACTGATCAGCACGGCCACAATCCTTTGGTTTGCGCTCGGTGACTTTCAGTCAGCAGGCAGCTGTAACTTGTTAATGCAGGGCAGCTCACTCTCTTGACCTTCAGCATCAGGTGGCACGCTGTAACCCTGAACCAGAATACTTAAGCAAGGGGCAATGATCAGCATAATTTTCAATAAGCAATACTAAATGATTTGTTCGTGAAGGGCTTGATCTAAACCTGAGAAAAACCAATGTCGGCTCCCCCAGAAGCCTGAAATCTCTGCTACGCTTTTAAGCAGTTATTTATTTTAAATGAATGAAAGAGATTATCAGATGTGTCATCCCTGCTTCAGCCTGCTCTCTCTACCCATGGGTGAATCTTCAGGTATGGGATTTTCACACGTCCTGCCTGGGGCAGGACAGCATTAGCAAGCATAGTCCAGGGACAAGACTGAAAGTACTGGAAGACAGAGGAGTGTCCAGTTCTGAGTAGGAATATCATAGAATCATAGAATCAGTAAGGTTGGAAGGGACCTCTGAAGATCATCTAGTCCAACCTCCCCACTCAGCAGGGTCACCTAGAGCATGTTAAACAGGGTTGCATCCAGGCAGGCCTTGAATATTTCCAGAGAAGGAGACTCCACAACTTCTCTGGGCAACCTGTTCCAGTGCTCGATATAGTAGGATGTGTCTGAAGTCGAGAGGGAAAAAGGAGATGTATAGAGTTACAATTTTTTGCTTGTAATTCCAACCAGTAATCACTTCTCTACCTTTTTTTTCTTATTGGAGTACTGATTAAATATTACAAAGTTAACTAATTTAATTAAAAGTGCAAGGGTTACTCAGTAATTCAACTCCATCTCATATTTCCCTGTGGTGTCTGGATCACAGTGTCAAATTAGAGTTAGAAACCAAATGGCACAGTAGAGATCCCAGGATCTGCTCAAAGTACCCTGACTACATCATGTCTGGAAGGGTATACGGAAGAGTTCTTCTTGTCTAAAGCTTCTCCTGCCATATTATTGACATTTGAGGAGTTAGTCCTCTTTCAGCTGCCTTTGTCCACCACATAATATGTCCACTAAAGAGGGAGAGCAAAGGTGGCTTAAAACTCCCTTATGCTTGTACTCTGGCCACAGCTGAGGATGAAGACTGCTTCCCTCTTTAGCTCAGCCAATGCAAAACAAAAGCTAATTTTTTACACTGCCTAGAGAGCCTACCACGCTACATGCATCATTGACTGTATTATAAACACGTAGTACACAATTATGAAGACAACTGTATGTCTGCAAAGTACTTGGGACCAAATTTTAAAATGTCTTACAGCTAATGCTGTTCCACTGTAGCCCATGCAATAGTGTTTGCTCATCTGAATATAAAAGGTGGCCTTTATGTTTGCTAGGGTTTGTAGTGAAATGAAAGGAGGTCGGGACGGAAAAGGGAAGGACTCATCCCTCATTTCCTACTTCTGCCAGCATGTAGCTGGCAGCCAGAGCTAAGTTACACTGCTACTTGGAGTGGGCAGTGTGGATGCAGACTCCAGCGGAGGACCCTTGCGATTATGAAGAGAATTGGCACACATCTCCAAGGCAGTGGCAACACTGCAAAACAGCTGGGCTGCAAAACAGCAGGGCTCTGTGGCAAAATGCTGACTGGGGTTTATTGATGTAAACAGGTTATCAATACTACTTAAAGGTAGCAGTATCATGACAAAGGTCAACATCACCTGCTGTATTACTGCAGTAGTGATAAAGACATAAGCAGGGGGTTGCATCTTCTGCATTATTGTCCATGACCTCGTAGGAATTTTTCCTTTGGTGGAACCAAAAGTCATCATCATCTCTCAGCCTCACATCAGGACAATAGATTTCATGCAGGACAGCTCAAACTCCTGAATATCCAAGGACAATGTTCTTATTTGCCAGTGCTGCAAGGAGAGTGCCCATGAATGCACTCTTCCCATCTACTTAGCTGTATTAATATTTCATTGCGGGATTTCTCATCACATTGGCTCTTACAGCTGATTTGCTTTAAATAACTGAGACTTATCTTCGGAGACTTTCCTTGAGCAACACATGGCCTTAAGCCCTTGCTTAATCTTCCCAGTCACAGCTGCTGAGCAGCCTTTCCCATCAGCTGCATGATACTTGAGAAGTTCAGATTTAAAGTGGAAGTATACCTTATTTAATCGAAGCATTATTCTCTGATGAAAACTGAGGTATCTGCATACTTCCAGCACAACTACTTATTTCTAAACTAAGTTTCCTTCATCTTTACTGATCTGCTAGTTGAGCTGTATTCACCAGCAGTAATAGCTAAATTACATTGAGACAGAACTGCCTTATTTTTGAGAAAAAATTTGTGTGTCAACATCCATGCTTTTGTCTTTGCAGTCTTCACGGACGGTAATATATAGAAACAGGACTGAAAATGTCCTGACACTCACATATAAACGGAAGATGTGTTCAAAAAGAAATGTTATGGATATGCCAGAGTTGAGTGATGAAATATTTATACCAGATGCTTTTGTGCCAATGAAGAATGCAGACACAACTGCAACACTTGCCTCTTTCATGCTTATTAATGAAATATCAGCTGTGTGGACATGACTTAAGTATGCTTAAATCCACAAAAGTGGCTGATGATAAATTCAGCTAAAAGAATGAGGAACAGACAAGCAGTATGGCTTGTGGGCTTAATCTTTGCTTGGGCTGTCTTGGCAACAGAGTTGTTTACTGCGTAAGACATCTTCATTCTACATGTCAGGTAACACGCAACCATCTAACCCTGCAAAACAAAATACGCAATTTTCTGTTGGTTTAGCTCCCAAAACTGGCCCATCACAAGGTAAGGAGAGTGGCAGGACTGTGCCAGAGGGAATGAGTGAGGTTGGAAGGAACAGTATAGTCCTTTTGGTAGCAGTTAACTACTAGCTAGCTTTGTTGCAATACAACTCTATCCCCTTAAATAAAGGAACAGGTTAATATGTCTCAGACTGGACAACTCAAAGCCGAGATTTAGACTTAAATCCTTGCCAGATTCACCAAGACCATGCTCAGTTCACAAAGTTATACTTTCAAAGTTACACAAAATCATCTGAATGCTTTTACGTCCTTCTGAAACATGAACTACCTTAGGGTACAGTTAAGTGGGCTGACCTTCAAGAAGCTGTCTAGTGAGGGCTAATGTGGCTGTCAGTGTGCATAATACCAGTGTTCACAGCTTCACAATTTTCCTTAAAAAAAAAAAAAAAAAAAGTGTAGTACTATATTAGTGTTAGAAGGAGGAGCCTAAATGCTGCCATTCTGTTGCCCTCCTATTTGCCAAGATAAGGGGAGCTGTCCTTACTACTTGCAATAACACTGTATTCCTGTAACCACAAAACCACTACTCATCATTTTATATTAGGAAGCATTGATGTATTTTGTTTGTCTTTTTAATAAGAAATGATTTCTCTTTGCTTCAAAAGAATTAGTCCCACCAGCCTTTTACCTTCTGTTTGATCTTTCTCCCTGCCTCCTTCCTCAGCAACTGACCATTCCTCCTTTCCTTGACCCATACTTTTCTGTTGCTTGATCCTTCATAACTCTCCTGGAAAGAAGAAGGAATCCAGTTTGCATAATTTGCCATGTCTTTTATGAATCACTAGTAGTGGCTTTGCAAACCACTGTAAACCAACTGCACCACTCAGTTATTAACATAACAATAATCACTTAGCTTAATCACTTACTAAAACAGTAATTTAAAACTTAAAAAATATATTGTAATGTAAATAGTAAGAGTAGATTTGAAGAGCCCGTATAGTATCATGAGTTCAACAGCCTATGTTCTAAAATGATAGGGGCTTTTTAAGTATCTCAAATCCTAATTACTTAAAGAAACAACTTTAAGAAGTCTGTTATTCAGAGATCATGTGTGTCCATCTTTGTGTCTCAGACCTTTGCATGTCTCAAGGTACACCTAAAAAAGACTGGTAACTTAATTTTAAGACTTCCAGGGACCACTCTGTAGAGTGGGAATGTGGAGCAGTGTTCAACACTCACAGCTGCAGTTCAAAACTGACCATGATTTATGCTAACTAACAAGGCGTGCACAGGTCATGCCAATGCGCACCAAGTCGGGGTTCCTTGCTAAGGTTTTGGCAGCCCTGAATCCTGAATTGCTTTGCTGTGTGGAGACTTCCAGGGTTTTGCTGTGTGTTCATGATGCTGCAGGCCTATGTACAGCTGGCTTTCTGCTGATTACACAGAGAAAACTCTTCCTGAGTGGTATGACTCATATCACACCTCTCTTGAGAAAACCACAGCTAACCAAAGAAAAGTAAAATGAACAATTTCTTAAATAAAGTCCCTCCTTTTGCTCCAACTGTCGTGCAAGTTTTTGTTTCACCCTCTGCACACATTCAAATGAGCAGATTTTTGCCCAATCCAAAACCTTTGGAAGTCAGTAGGAGTCTTCTAATTGATGTCACTGAGCTTTGGATCAGACCCAGAAAAGCTGGATTTATAAATACAGACACTGTAGGTCAGGCACTGTTTTAAATTGCTCTCAGTGTTGCCAAGTAACTAGCTACAAGAAAACTATCTCAGTGTAAGAGCATTGGGGTGCTCCCAAGGGTATATTATACAGCCAGAGATTTCTGACATTATTGTTATTCCAGGCTTTCTCAAGGCCTTACTACCTCGTGCAAATATTCACCAATATATTTGCCCAAGTGTTGATCCATTCACAGCATCCTGACTGCTGAAACAGAAAATGTTTTCAAGCCAACAATCTCCTAAGAGCTTGATTGGAACTGATTACATGGGCTACAGTGTTTAAGAGAGGAAACTATAAAAAATGACTATCTATTTAAAATTATTATTTCTATTTGCGCAGGTATTTATAATCATGTTCATCATAACCATGCTGGCTACAACTTTAGAAAAAAATGGAAATAAAGAGCTGACAGAATGTGTTTTAGTAAGATGAGAGAACAGTCTTAAGTGCTCCAAGAATGCATTAAAGCACACTGGCAAACAATAATAGTACACATGATCTGTGCTCTGAAGACTTGAAAGCAAGAATGATTGGGTGGAATTTTTTCAGGTCTATGTAATGCAGAAGGACAGACTAGATTATCTTAATGATTTTTTTCTGGCATTAAAATCCACACAGCTGTATTGCAGTGATTCCAAAGCTGCAGTCCACAGTATTGGCTCCATCTCCTTGTTTCAACTTGCTCCATAAAAAAGCTCAAAAAGCATGAAGTACTCTAAATACCTTTTTTTTTCCATATACTTGCAGGTGCATATACATGTACCTGCGATTTCTGGGGGATTTTATTGTTTTCCCTTCTTTCTTCAGCTGTAAAGAAAATGCAGAGTTAAACTGAACACATTCATTGCTGGCAAAGGCAGAAACGTGGACCTGCAAGAAAGGGTTCCACCATCACCCGTACAAGTGCTTATAGGCTACTGTATGTCCTGTTTGCTGTGGGATGTTTAGATTTTAGAATGTAATTGTGCATGCATGCATTCATACATGTATATTTTTAAAATGTATTTTTATAGAAGTAGTAGAGCAGGTGTTTGGGGATGAAATTAGCAGATTTGATAAAAAGTGGTTTAGGAGGGTAATGCAGGTAAAAGATGTAATAGATAAAAGCAGGGGGAGCATATAAAAAAGTAAGGAACAGAAACTAGCCCAGGAGGGCAGTGGCAGGATGGCAGACGGCAGCCTACTGCATCAAACTCTAACAAACACATGATCAAGGGACATCACGATGAAGACCCTCATTATACCTTACGTTTTCATTTAGACTCGTGAAAAGTACCTATAAAATAACTGCTAGTCTAATTCATTAGCCTTTCGTTCTCGTTTTGGCAGCTATGAATGGCACCAAGCAAACGGCAGCTTTCCCTTGCAGCAACATAGGGCAGAAAATCAGGTCTTGGGTGTCCCTGTTCTGCCGGGACCCCGCCTGTGTCCGGGGATGCTACATGTCATTGCACAACTGTCCCTCCCGGCCCAGGGGCAATTCCGTCTCTTCCAGGAGACGGTCACACGCTCCAGGAGAAGGAGAACAAGCGAAATTTTCCTTTAACGTCGTCTCACGCACAGGCTTTCCTGCGACGGTCCCGTCGCTCCTCCTGGGCGCATCCCTGCGCGGCGGCCGGGCGCCACCGCAGCGGATGTCTGTCTGTCTGTCTGTCTGTCCGTCCGTCCGTCCTCCCGCGCTGGTGCGCCCAAACCCTCTGCTGCGTCCCGTCCCGAGCAGGCCCTGGCCCTGGTCCCTTGGTCCACCAAGGCCCCTCAGCGGGAACCTTTCCCCGGACCCGCTCGCGGCCCGCAGCGCCCCACACCGCCTCAGCGGGCCTCGATGTGGCGCCCGCGGCCCTCCGGCTCCGCTCTCCCCGGCCCTGCCCGGCGCGAGGCCGCCGAGCCCCGGCGGAGGAGAGGCGGCGGCGGCGGCGGCGGGCAGGGCGGAGCGGAGCGGAGCGGGGCGGCGGGCGGGCCTCGGGCGGCGCCCGGGGGTCCTGCGCGCCGCGCGGGGGAGCAGCGCCCGCGCCGGCCCCGCCCCGAGGCCGCCGCCGCCGCCTCCTCACCGCGCTGCGGGCGCGGGTCTCCGCGGTGAAGCGGGTCAGCACCGCCCCGCGGAGCAGGCCCGGGACGGGGCCCGGGAGAGGCCGGAGGTGAGGGGCGGGCGCTGGCGATGCCCGGCGGGGAGGGACGGCGCTGGCGGTGCGGCAGGAGCCGGGGGGTGAAGCAGCGGTGGGAGCCGGGGGCAGCTCGGGGTGACGCCGGGGAGGGGGCGGCGGTACGAGGGGAGCCGAGGGGGCGGGGAGTTTGGGGGGGGGGGCAGCAGCAGGGCCCGAAGAGGAGCCGGCGGTCGCCCGGGGGGGAGCGGGCGGTGTTTGGGGGTGCGGAGGGGGGAGTTTCGGGAAGGGGCAGAGTCGGGTGAGGTGAGGGGGAAGAGGCAGCAGCGCGGGGTGGGGGGCAAGGGCGAGGGTCTGGGGCCAGGGCAGGCGGGAGGCTGGAGGAAGGGTCTGGCCAGCCCAAGGGGCGCCCAGGGCAGGACCTCGCTGTCCCCAGCGCAGGTTGGGTGATGCCTGTGCCTTGGTGTAGGTGTTTCGGAGTGGTTTCCAGAGGAAAGGCCGCCCAGTGCTGGCGTAACTGCGTCTCTGCCTGAGACCACGGGTAGACTTTGGGGAGAGCCGGTGTTTTGGTCGGTGCTGTTGTATTCTTACAGTTGGCATCTCTCCGAATCCAAATCTCGTGTGAGGCCTCAGAAACCCTCTTGAAGACCTGGGCCTGTCAGCACCGAGTTGCCCAGAGGCGTTCTGAATTATTATAATATCTGTCCTTCCTGTGATCTGCTCGCTGTTGCGGAGGGAGAACAGATATGTCTTTGTTTTTTCCTGCCCAAAATGCTTGAACTATGTTCTTCAAAGCTCTGAAGAGGATTTCTCAAAAGATAAGCGTATTTCAACAGGATAGGCTTTTGAAGGGATGGGAATTTTAGGGCCAAGTCTAGGACTGCAGCTGCTGAAGTCCTTGCATTAGGTCAGAAATTTCGCTTTATTTTTGAAGAGTGACTATATGGCCGTTGTGGCTAGGGAAATTGCCTTAATGATGTGAGTGTTGCTGAAGGACAGATTCTTGCTACATCTGCAGAAGGCGCAGCAAAAAAAGAGATTTTGTTGACCAACTCCTCATGCCAATCCCAGCAGAGATAAGATTTCTGGGAAGAGTTCAGAGGACCTGTCTCCATGCACTTAGGTACACTTTGCTGGATGGAGTAGGTGCTACATGGCCTCTTTTGTTGACTGCGCTAATCTGGAGGAAGCAGTTCTCTCATAAAAGGAGGAGTTTCCATGCTTCTAGTAGAGCACAGCCAGATATTATGAAATCAATACAGAAATAAAGGGCTATATTGAACTGTTTTTGTGGTGAAGAAGGTCAGAATAGACAATCACAGTGATATGTTTTGAGAAACCATTCTGCCTTCCTGTTGGTAGCTGTTAGTTTAGGTCCTTTGGTATTTCATTCTTAACTCTTTGCGTGTAAGAATGATATAATTCAGGAAAGATTTTCTTGCTGGCAATGAAAAGTGTTTCTAGAGAAAAGGATGGCAAAGCTGGCAAGGAGGCTGAAAGCTAGCCATGAGGCTTAAAGAATATGTTTGCAATTTTGAGCTTAAAAAAAAAATAAATAAAGGTGTGATGGTTGAAACTCAAGTGTCGTAAGGCCAAAAAGTTCTGCTTAGTTCAAAGTTGCAAGACAGCAAAAAAAATGCTGGATCAGGAATTTCACTTCTGGAATGAGGCACACTGGGCTTTATAGGAAGCAGAACTGTTAGGGACTTGTATGGTATGGGCTAGAGGCACTCTTGTTTTGTCCTTGATTGACAGTTGAATAAGATTAATGTTAGATATCAGAGCATGAGGTGAATGTTTCCAGGATAAAAGATGATGCCTAATATAAATTTAGGCATCTAATTTTTTTTTGCTAGCAAGATTCAAAAATATTCCCTTATTTATCTCCACCTGTGACACAAAGATAAAACTTCGTTGTTTTGCAAGTTGAATGGGAAGTTTTATTAAATAAGTTTTGCAAAAGTCAGATGTAAGATATTTAAGAGTACAAACATGGTGAATTCTGACTTCTCAAGGAGCTAGTCTCTCCAGGGACTGCTGTAAGATGCGAAAATGTGCTAGTGATTTATCTGTCAACAAGCTCAAGTTTAGGAAGATATTCAGGAGACTTCCAGACACGTACAAACATAGAGGAGCTTTTCCCCATTTCTGTTTTTAAAAAAAGGAAAAAGCTTTTATATTGTTGACCCAAGGCTGTATGCTGGAAGATAGCAGACACTGTGAGGTGCTTGTGCTTCAGTGCAACAAAGAAGCTGGCAAAATAGAACAGTACATCTGACATTAAGCCAGAATTTCTTTTTTCATTTCTCTTTTCTTTTCTTTTCTTTTCTTTTCTTTTCTTTTCTTTTCTTTTCTTTTCTTTTCTTTTCTTTTCTTTTCTTTTTTGCTACCTATGCCTAGAATCAGTGCTATTGAGTGAGGAATTCCTTTTATTAGCTATTACAGGTTGATGAAATTCATATAAAATACAAATTTTCCTAATGTAATTCCCTTCTCATGTGTTAGAATGATAGTAAGGAGATAAAGCTGAGAGAAGAGGTTTCTCAGTTTGATAGCTGCTTCCAGGCAAGAAGAAGAGCAAATACAGGCTATGAAAAACAGATACTGCTTTGTCATTCCATTTTATTCCACCTATTAAAAAAAATCTGCAGAAACTGGGTTTATTTCCACAGTCTGTCACACAACTAATTCAGATGAACTCAACCTCTCTGTTCGAAAGTGGCAAAGTTTTGATTGCTGCTGCAAACTCCACAGTCTGTGCTTGGGGAGCTAATGCTATATTTCAGCTCTAATCAAAATAAAAATGTCTCCTCTGGATTCGTGCCCTTTCCCCTTGTTCTTAGACTGTTGCTCTGGAGGTCCTAATCTAGCAAGAACTAGAGATGAAGGGAAGTACCTGGAGGTGATTAAGCTGTCTACTCTTAGCTCCCACATCCACTTGAGGACACTGACCCTTCTGAAATCTGAAGCCTTAAGGCTGCATGGCTGACTTACGCAGACAACAGCAAAGATTTAAAATTTTAAGTTTCTAATGTTGACTTTTCTAGCAGAAATAGGTCTAGAGAAAGTTTCTTTTTAACATTTTCTCACTTTTCTAGTTCTTCCTGAACCTGGATATGGTCAAGTTAGAGTGTACCAACGTGATTCTGCTTTGTCAGCTGTTCATGCTGTTTCATTTTGTTTCTGAGAACTTACTGAAGTCTGGGAAAGCTGAGTGCAGAAAGCTTTTAAGCAATCAGGAATACACCTTCTTGTAAAAGCTTAGTGTTGAAAAGCCCTTGTAAAAATGAAGTATCAGCAATGTATTGTCAAACTTCTGGTTTCAAATGAGAAACTAATACTGTTTTCCGAATTTTAATTGTGTATTGCAACATCGGCTCTTACAATATTCTGAACTCTCCCCTGCAGAGATTTTGGGGACAAATTTGCTTTTTGGCTCATCGCTTTAGACAAATTCCTCTTCTGTTCTAAAATATGTACAACAGAGAGCACTACTCCACAGGCTAGGAAAGGAACTGAAAGATTTTGTAGAGCTTTCATTTTTACATTCTTTGCTTCTAGGAAGCAGCATGTACAGGCTTTATACAAAAAAAATCAAGCTGCAAAATAGTTGTTCCTAATTGTGAGTAAGGATAGTAATAACTGATTGTTTAGCCAGCTGTAAGTGGTAAGCCCATAGTTTTGCTTCATTTTCTTTCAAGGTAGTTATAACCAGTGGTCTTACTCTGGAGAGTGCTGCACACAGAGCTAATACAAAAGAGTTTCTTTTGTGACCAATGCTTACAGCAGATTGAGTGATTTAACACCTGTTCTTTAGCAGCTGAATTACTATGTTTCTATATTATAGTGATTTGTCAAGATTTCGGAAGTGATTTAAAACCAAAAATCTCTCAAGGAATCTTAAGATCTTAATTGAGATCTGGGGGGTTTTTTTGTTTGTTTTTTGTTTTTTTGTTTTGTTTTTCTGTGGGAGAGTAAAACAGAGAGAGAATGTAATCGTACATATTTTTTTTCTGCTCAAAGATGAGTAAGAGAAAGTTTTACATGGTTGTTACTCACTCCTAAGAGAAATACAGGTATAGAGGGTTTTATGATGTTTATGATGTTTGTGATGTTATGCTGAGGATCCCTGCGAGTTAGTTGAATGGATAAAATCAAAATTTGTTTTGTGCTTTGTATATAAAATATTTAAGTTTAAATTGTGGTTTTTTTTTCCAGATTCCTTTAGCAGGGGTCGATAGAGACTACATGACATGAATCTGGATATTTTCAGGTATGATGTTGCAGTTGCAGCATTTGGAACACAGCAGAGATGCTTTTTGCAATGCTGCAGTTTGATCAATCTGAGCTGGCATTCCTGCAGAGAAAAAGTCGCACCTTTGCCCTGCCCCAAGCCACTGGTTCTGGTTTTGTATCGTCCTTTTCCTTGAGCCAGCTCAAACGTTTTTGAAGCCGGGTAGTAATTTGCATTAGGGAACTGTTGTGAGGGAAAATCAGCTCAGCGTACACAAATGGTTTAGTTTTAACCCAGAGCTTTTTTCTCGGCCTTGTTCACTGTGAGGCGTCACATATGCTTGTGTGGAATAGAGGAAGATAGTGACACTGATGTGGGAATGAGCAGGTTAGGAACAAATGGAGGCCTGGGCCTATTTGATTGCAGTGTTGGTTTACACTGGCTTTAACTATCATGAACCTGTGACTGGAGGGGGGGATATTTTTGCTCTGGAAAGAACACCAGTTTTGTTTTAAGGATAGCGGGGAGGTCTCTCCACCCATGATATAATCTTAAAGGAAATGTGCCTGTTTCCTCTCCTGCTGTGTTCATCTCTGCTTCAGTCTTTGGCTTTGTTTGGGTGAAAGCAAACTTAGAAGAATGAAGATTATAAAAGCTCAAAGGGCTAACATCCATAAGCCAAAACTAATAGTTCATTTTGTTTTTCTGTTCTGTGGTCTCTAACTTATGTGTGCTTGTTTTCTGAAATGCAGAAAATTGAGTCTGTAACTCACAGCGACTATCTGGACGATCACTTTTTTCCTTTTTTAATTTGGCTTCTTTGGAAGCATTCTAGCATTGGTATGACATAACTAGTACACGCTAAAATCCTAGTGTAAACAGTATGGGGTTGACTCTGTTTTATCAGTGAGGATAAAGCCTGTGGTTAAGAAAAGTGTAATGGGATTCCCACTGTGGGAATGGTTGTTGTACTCTGTGTGTTGTCTCCTGCTTGTATCTTTAATGTCCATTCCAAATTTCTTCCCTGTAGGAGAAAACCTATACGTTCTCCTGAATAGGAAGGGAAAGCTAGGAGACTTAATCTGAAACCAAACCTTACTTAAAAATAGACTACTTTTTAAAAAGCAAAAATCTTGCAGTTACTTCCTACTAGTAAACTGAGTTATCCTGATTTTAGTTAATATTAATAGAGTAACTGAACATTGCAGAAACATCTGCAGTGGAATACGTCAGAGGTTTAGAATTTATGACAATATTTTCATTGTAACGCTGTACACTACAGATTGTGTTAGGCTCCAGCTCATACAGGCTCTAGATCTAGAGTATATCTGATACAGAGGCACCTAGGAAACTCTACCAAGAGCTGGGGCCCTGCATCCTTGCCCAGCGGGACGTAGAGCCCTGACATGCACAGTAATGGTTCTGTAGCTGTACCACTGTTTCAGGATCTTTAAAGGGGCTTGTTGTTTTATCATTTGGGGAGCTCGGTTCCAGGAGCTATTGCTCAACCAAAACTAGTATCTGTTGCAAAGCTACCATAAAGGACTAAGCTGTGCAATGCCGTGCTCTCCACCAGTTACACCCTTGCTGTCAGAGGAAGAAGACAGAGCTATTATCCCTGATCCTCTTCTCAAATATATATACCCGTGATGTGACTCAATGGTGGTCTTGCTCTTTCACACAGGCGCTTTGGCAGTAGGCTCTTTTCCCCAGGTTGCTGCAGTATATTGCAACTCCATCTTCCATGTGTTTGACTTCCCTTCTCTGTGCAACAACGGCTTTCATTTTACTGTGGGCCTGAAAAAGATGCCTGTAGTAACCTTTAGTATGTCTGTATCAAAGGTTTTAATTCCACTGGCATTTCATCACAAGTTCTTCCTAAGTAAAGAGAAATTAAATGTCATTGTTTTACCAGTTTTGAAAATGCACTGATGGCTGTTTTATTTTTTATTTTGGCGGTAATTGATGTGGTGTGTTCCTGTATCCTGAGGAATAGACCTCGGCATGATTTGTCCGTAATTACATATTCAATTAACAGCATAGCCATGTTGAGAATCCAGTGCATATTCTCCACTCCTTTTTCCAATATACTCTTGCTTTACTTAATTCAAGAGTAGCTATCATCTGAATGAATAGAAAATATATTCTAAGAAGTCTAAATGTAGTAATTCGGTTAAATTCAAGATTGATTCAACTTTTATGGAAATTGTTTTTGATAACTAGTTTCTTTGTTTTAAAAGTCAGTTTAGAAAATCAAGATGTTCTTTCCATACTTTGCTTTGTGAGGTTGTCGCGCAGATGGCCAAAGACACAGGGATGGCATATGCCTTCCAACGTAACAAGTGCCGATGCTCTGAATCAAAATATATAAGTCAAAAAAAAAAATCTTGAAAGAGGGAAACTGTGAGGTCTACTCTGGTTATTTTTTCTGTAATAAGCAGAATTATTACCCACTGGGGTACTCTCAGAATTTTTTGGGAACTGTTTCCCCAAAACAGTTGGGAAGTTGTCTTTCTTCATGTACATGTGGAAGATATCTTTCTTCTGGGGGAATTGGAGGATGTTATGTCAGAGGTTTTGTTTAATGTTTTCAAATAAAAGATCAGAGGAGTTTTTGTGTTTAGAGATGATGCTAAAGTAAAAACATAAAGCCAGAATTCCTGAATTTGATGTGATTTTTTTTGGTAATGTTATTTTGCCTTAGTAATTAAAACAGCTTGCGATTGAAATCTACTATCTGTGTTTTAAAAATAAACGCTGAGCTCAGCCAGCATGTATCAGGGCTGTACTGCGAGAGCCAAAGATGTTAACTTTGTGCAGTGAGATCCAAATGCCTATGAGTGACATTCTGGCTCGTGCTCCAGGTTGCCTTATTCACTCCCTGTAACTGATACAGGTGTGATTGTCTCAGCTCAGGCAGGGCAGGACAGGTGGCTACAGTGAAGATAAATTAATGTGTTTAATGAGGAGAGATTGGCCCAGCGTGGAATAAATGTGGTTGAATCATCTGTCACAGTCCGATGGCTTACATCTGCGGTGTAACACAAGGACTCCTGATTAGCAGAGCAGGAGGCAGAATCTACAGCTTAAGGAGGGACTCGGTGTTAATAACAGAGGCAGAGAAGACCACTCATGCTAAGTAGTTAGAAGCAAATACTCTGTCTCCATTCTACCAGACTGCTCATTAAAATGGTCCCATTCTAAGTCAAACTGAGAAACTGTCATGTGATACCAAAACTGCTAGATAAATAGCACAGTCTGGTTTCAGCAATAGGTATCATAACAAATAATACACTGGCCAATGGTGATTTGTTTATATAATGCCTAAAGCACAGTTATGGACAGGCTTCCCTGACATTAGATACTATCCCAAAAAAGAACAAAGAAGGACAGTTGCTGTTGGAAGAACTTAGAGTTTTACTTTTTGATTTATGCACTATCCATGTTAGAGTGCTTTTAAGTGTTCTATGCTAATTAAGAATTAACAGTTCATATTCAAATCAGATTTTTTATAGCATCCTCGTATGATAGATTGCATTACTAATTAAGCAGTAATAATTATAAAAAGAGAAACGTTACACTTTTAATTTTGGAGAAGGGGAAACCTTTGTATCAGTTTGTGTTTCTTGTTCAGACAATGTTTTTAATTTATTTTACTTCTGTGGTATTGGGAATATACATATTCTCAGATAAGGTTTTACATTTTGTCTTTTTGAAATGAAGGAAAAATAATAAAAGCACTTAATAGTTTTAGAGGTATGAGTATCATTAAAAAATATAATTTTAGAGTAATTAAATTTCAGTTTTCTCTAAGCTTTGGAGCCTGGTGGGTCTGTGGGAACAAAAACCCACAGACTGATGGAACTGTTGATACTAAGATCAAAGGCAGCTGGTGCAAAGTAATTAAAGCCTGTGTGTTTCCTGCACAAGGGAGGAGAATGGAAACTGTGCAAAAAGTCATGCTCTCATCTTTTAGGTGTGCTGGGTTGTAATATAGGATGTCTCTCAGCTTCATGAAGACAAATTCGGTTTGTCTGGAATGATAGATAAGTGCCTTTTTATTTTGTGTTATATTCAAGATGATCCACTTCCACTTGCATGGACAAGTACAGCAGTGAATGTTGTAAGTCTTCTTTGGGAAGGCTTTTGACGAGGTCTCCCATAGTAATTAGTCATTGCTAAGATACAGACTGAATAAATAGACAGTAAAATGAGTGGAAAATTGGCTGGACTTCTTAGCTCAAAGGATTGTGGTCAATGGTACAAGTTGTTACTGGTGGCTAGTTACTAATAGCATGCATAAGGGATTGATAGCGGGGCCAAGATTGTTTTATGTCTTAATGATCTGGTTGATAGGATGAGTACATTCTCAGTAAATTCTTGGATGATACCAGTCTGGAGGGAGCAGTTGATAGGACAGGGCTTGCTTTTCAGAGGAACTTCATTGAGCTAGAGAAAGGGACTGACAGGAACCTCATGAAGTTCAGCAAAGGCAAATGATAAATTCTGTCCCCTAGGATGGAATAACCCCATGCAAAAGGACAGGCTGGGCGTAAACTGGATAAAAAGCAGCTTTGCAGAAAAAGACCTGAGTGTTCTGATGGTCAGCAAGCTGATCATGAGTCAAGAAGGTAACATGGCAGCTTTACAGTTCAAGAAAGTCACTGACCTACTAGAACGACTCTGGCAGAGGCCATCAAGATGGTTGGAGACTGGAGCACAAGAGGCTGAAGGAACTTGGTTTGTTCAGCCTGAAGAAGAGAAGGCAAAGGGAAGGGGTCTGATTGCTGTCTGCAGCTACCTAATGGGAGAGTACGAAGAAAACAGAGTCAAACTCTTCTCAGAGATGCACGGAGATAGGCTGAGATGCAATTGACACAAGCTGGAACATGCAAAATTCTTACTATACATAAGGAAAAAAATACCCTGATGGTAGTTGAACATTGGATAAGGGACCCAGAGAGGCTGTGGAATCTCTGTGCTTGAAAATATTCAGAGCTTGATTAGACATGGCATGGAGCAACCTGCTCTAACTGGACCTGTTTTGAGGAGAGGCTTGGACCAAAGACTCCAGAGGCCCCTTCCTGCATAAAACATTATATGATTCTGTGAAATTTTGGGTGCTGTCAGCACCTGTGATATCAAAGATGGGATTTGTTCCCAGGTCTGTATGTAAAAGAGGCTGTAGCCCCATGACTTGGATTTCACTCTGTGGCAGCATTTTCTTTTACTCTGGAGACTAGGAAATGGGGAAGAAGGCCAGTCAAGGTGCTGAAAGAGATTTTTTTTTCCCCCGGAGCTGTAAAGAAGAAGAATTGAGAGAATTAGTACATCAGCAAGGAATGTTTGGAGTTAGAAGAGCTATACAATTTGCATTCTGACGTAGATGCCTGACATCAGCATGAAATGCATGCTGTCAGTCAGACCTGGCAGTCTACTTCAGAGCCAAACACTCAGCAGTCACAGGAGCCTAATATCCCAAGAAGCTGGCAAGTGGAGCACAAGGTATGGAGGTTTATAAGTAATCTGTGCTGGGTGAGGAAGAAAAGAGTATTATTCATTGGAGATCTAGATAAGCAAGTTTGTTTGCTGAAGTTTTGTTTGCAGATTGTAGCAGCTATTTGGGAGCAAACTCCCAAATAGCTGGTAGTAAACTCCAAAAGAAGTTCCAAGAAATTAAGGTGTAGAAAGTGGTGGTTTTTGTAAGAAAGTTATTTAGACTAAGAGAATGAGGACAAGGCATGCCAGGAGCGTGCAGGTTAACGGATGGTTCAAAGACTGGAGCTATAAGGAAAGATTTGGATTTGTTTGCCATGGGAAGACATTCTTAGGCACTTTTCTTAAATGCTAAATTTCAGCTGAGCCCCTTGGGCACTGTCTGTCTATAGTTAAATCCCATTGATGGGCAGGAGGCTTTAACGGTGGAAGAACTGACAAAGGGACAGGAAGAGAGCAGAATTTCAGGCAAAGGAGAGTATTGCGATGGAAAGGGGGATATCAGAAAATAGGTGCAACCCCAAGAGAGTTTACAAAGGTAAGGAAATGGAAATGACCACATCCAAGCTTAGGTGAAATTTGAAAAGATTAATGTATTCCCATCAAGCGGAAGACTGGAACTAGCTAATCTCCATCTCAGCATGCCAAAACAAATGATACATGTAATTAAGCATTTTGGAGCCAAGATTTTAATCTATATGTATTACAAAATCTTTACTAACAATGCTTGATATATGCTAGAAGGAAAAATGGTCCCAGCAACTATAATCTCAGTATTGTCATTTTATACAAAATTTTAAGAAAAAAAAATGGAGTAGGGAGAAGGGGAACCTGAAGACTGATATAGAAAGATTAAATATGAGTTTACAAAAGGTAGCCTATATCATACTAGTCTGTAAGCTTTGTTTGATAAAATGACTTATTTCTGGTAAGAGAAGTGTGGTAAATTTCGTGTTTAAACTTGTATCTTCCCTTGTGGTGCTATAACAAGTGGTTTTAGTTGAGGTGGAAGATATGAGGATTATGAGAAGTGTAAGGTAGGTAAGGAGCATGCTAGAAGAGCTATCAGGAGGGAATTTACCCATACAATTGAATGACTGATTTCTTAAATTAATTAAAGTTTCCAATGCATAAAATGTGGGATAAGCCAAATTCAGGAAGCATGGAAGAGGAGGATTGGAATACAGCAGCTCTTTCAATCTGAAAAAACAGAGAACCTGTATAAATATGCATAGGACACAGTTTCTAGACCCCAGATGGCTCTCAGAAAGCCTGGCAGAAACTCTCCATTTTGCTGTCTAGCGTATCAAGATTTAAGAGGGCCCTTTTAGTTTTATTTATTTCAGCCATAGCCCCAAACAAACAATAAAGCAACTTGGATCTAAAAGCAATATAATTGCATCTGTATGGTGGTGTCCTTCTACATTAACTAGTAATTTCCCCTGTGGCACTAATGTGGTGGTGGTGGCTAATTAAAGTCCTGGGAGAACTGGCTGTACCGGGAAGTCTAGTATAAGAATACCTGTGCTAGTTCTGGCACCAGCATTGTTAGCATGATGCTACATTTAAGCTAATAAGACTTGGCAGACCTAAACAGGCTGGCCCAGAGCCCCTTTGGGGATGTTTGTACCTGTGGTATTGTCCATACATAAACTTGCGTAATTCTTCTGTAGACAATATCGTCTCTATGGTACAATCAAGAACTGGAAGGCCTTCGTAGCCAGAGTAGTAGAAATGAGGTGACATTTAATAGTACAAAGTGCAGAGCTGTGTGTTTGGGGACTAATAACAGAAATTTTTATTACAAAATGGGGATGTAACTACCAGACACTCCTCTCTGAAATCCTGTTCACAGGCTTGTCATAAACAAAGGAATGTGCAAAGAAAGGTTTTCTGTTTCCCTGGTTCTAGTTAGTTATAAGAGAGGATTAGAAGTATTTGGCTTGTTTAGCCTAGACAAAGGAAGGCTGAGAGAAAAGTATCAATCTATAAATGGTAAGAAAGCTTGTTTAAGCTGAAACCCCATGTTAATACAACAATAAATGGCATTAAAGTTCTTGCATGTAGTTAATTTATACCCACCAGAGGGTAAGGTTTGGGAACAATTTTCCAGTATGAGTAATTGGTGCAAAAACATTGAGACATCTGTAATACATCTTGGTACCTTTTTTTAAGGAATTATATAAAACGAAGGAAGTTCTCTAAAGTATTCTTGATGTCCTTTTTAGCTAGCAAACTGAAGCTGTTCCTAGATCAGACTATAAAATGGTGTCAAACCTACATACCATTTCCAGAATATGACTCGGGCTTTCTGCTCCATCCCAGTATAGTGTAGGAGTATGAGATATATTGTCCTGAAGCAGGCACGCAGCAATTGCAGCTACAAGACCCAGACTTTCTTAGTGACCAACCAGATCCCTTCAGGAAGTGCAGATCTTCAGATATCGACAGCCAGGCCACTACATTCATAGGCTAACAACTCCGTGACTGTTAGGACAAGAGGAGACAAATACTAGACCTGCTATTTGCTGTTCGTAGTGCAAGGGCTGTGACCATTCTACCACCACACGTCCAGCCGGCTGTGTTTAAGTGCTAACTCTTGTTCTTCAGACTTCGTTACACAGGAGACTAAGACTAATTCATGATTAGCATAAAAGAACAGACAATGTGATCACCTTCTCTTCCAGTTGGTCTCTGATTTAAGGAAGGCCACTTGAAGATAAAAGTCACAGGCAGTAACCAGTTTCCCCGAGAATACAGTCCTGCAGGAGCACCTGAATGAGCAGCCAAAGGTCATACAACATTTCAGTCAGTGTTTTAGGGACATGGGAGGGCGTTTCCCAGGAACTGTTGTCATGGACAGCTCAAAATACAAGACCTCTAAGCCCTGGCTCACTCCACACTTCCTAGCTTTAGTATTCTTCATGTCCCCATGGTCCATAGGTCTTAGGCTAGTCTTACGACTCTTGATCTCCTCCAAGAGGAAGAACAATCACTTTTCCTGACTGGAACTGAAATTTTTAGTAGAATGCTTAGAAGGTCTTCTGAGGATGGTATCTTGCCTTGTAAAGCTCTTTATAATTCAGACACCTTGCTTAGCTTGTCTGACTTTTTGAGCTGCTGTCTAGTACCTCTCTGAAGTGCACGAGCTTTTTTTGGAACATTATCCTGACACTTGACAGTGACATATGCTGACTTCATTGCAGGCTGTGCCTATACTCGTGGTTGCTAATCTGTCTGTACTTCTACATATCTTCTTCATATAGCTTCTGCATACTCATTTTCTGGTCTGTAACTAGGCTTTTGTGCAGAAAGCTGTGTTCCCACAGTCTAAAGAGATTTCAGAAACTCCCTGAAAACTTGGTTCTCAAAGGCTCTGACGTTCAGCATGGTAGCCAGCATGTTCCGTGGGTTTACGTCTGTGTAACCCAAATACAACTCTACCGGCTAATGAGTAGTCTGAAAAAAAATCTCTAGCATGTAGGTATATGTACTTTAAATAGCTTCTCAAAGATATGAAATAGTGATTTGAAAGGTCGAGATAAAAAGATTTCTGTAACCTCAGAATGAATAATTACTCATTACTTTCCTCCACATGCAGATAAGGACTTAATTGTTCTGGGTGCTATAGGAAGAAATGGAAACACCGCTGCTTGATCCCATGCCAGCTCAAGGTGGATCTGTATGACTTGCTCAGGATTCTGTACTTGCCTAGTAGGAGCAATGGGCTGATAGATTCTGATCTGCCCATCTCTGTTTTTAATGCACAGCAAGTCCCATATCAGCTCCTCCATTTCTCCAATTGACTTGGCTTCTGGATTTTTTCTCCCCACCTATGATTCTAGTTTCAGGTGCCTTTCCTGAGTTACCAAAGGCAAGACAGAAAGGAAACTAGTGCTGAAAGAGCCTACAGCCCTGCTGGAGGAAAGGGATGCAGATAATGGATAGCAGATGTTCCAACCTTAAAACGCCTTTCATGGAGGAATTTAGGTTGTGCTCTAGGCCCCAGAGAGTTGTAGAGATTCAAGAGATTTGGCAGGTAACTTAAAATCTCTTGCATCGTGATTCTCAGGCTTTTAAAACAGATTTTGAAGAGCCAAAGATGAAGTTTATCTAAATTTTATGTTCCATGGGTTTTGTCCAGACATTGCACTGGAAGGAGAGCGAGCTGAAGTGGAGAATGGAGAACAGCCTGGAAGTGGGAGCAAAACAGAAGTTTCTAGAATCCCAGAAGCTGCACCAGAAAGATAATATTGTGATTATCGTCACACTGAAAGCTGGCAAAAGACATAGATCTCATTCTCAGTGCTAGAGAAGTTGGGTGCTAACAGCAGAAACAGATGTTAATCTTCCTGTCACTTCTCTTGGGTGCAGATCTGCAGAACATGAGGCTCCCGGTTTGTGGGTCTTCTACGTGCAATGCTGAATGAAAGCAGTGACCTCAGATTTGCCACGATAGTTATCGTGCGTCAAAGACAGGATGCTCCCATTCTGCTAATGTGGTAGGAGAACAGGAAGAGACTGTCATTCCACTGGGAGCTAGAGCAGGATTGTCTTTCAGGGTTCCTGGGTTATGTGGATGCAAGGCTGTCTAACATACTCTAGGTGACCCTGCTGAGCATGGTGGTTGGACTAGATGATCCCCAGAGGTCCCTTCCAACCTTATTGATTCTATGATTCTATGTTAGGCACCAAGTTTTTTTCTGCCCAACTGATAAGAATTTCACTGAGTGTAAATTTTTGGAGAGACACAGGAAGTGACTCCACTTAAAGGCTGTCTGATTCCTTGGAGCATGAATAATAGCTTTCTAGAACAACTGCATAGAGATTATTTTGAACACTTTTTTTGTCTGTTGAGGGTTTTTGTATCAAACATTGACATCAGGGAATGCAGGCAGAAGGAGAATAACACAGTTTGAGTAGGATGTTTTCTCTTTCCTTTGGAGAAAATAGGAAGACATTTTTCTGCATGCTTATCCTAAAATGCCAGGAACTTTGCCTCTGCTTTGTATCAAATACACATATTTGGTAATACACAAGTGTGTATGTATATAAATATAAGTATAAATATAAATATATAAAAATAATCAGCGTTTTCACCATAAAGAATTGGTTGTGAATGTTCTTGGCAAAATCAGAGTCAAGCTTGGAGATAAAGAAGAAATAGAAAATTCGGTTTACTACTTTGCACAAACATTCTTATCTAGAAGTGCTTCCATTAATCATTTAAAGCAGAATATAGATCTATTTTTTTTTAAGGGCAAGTCTCAGAAGAAAATCAATTATAATGCATATATACTCAGATGCACACCATGGAATTGCAATGTGTAAATAGAAACAAATAAATACAAAAGATCAGAGAGTAAAAACTAAGGATATGTACATATAAAAGGAGAGCTGATAGTCAGTGCAGCAGCAGACTTGCCACATCTTCACCAAACCGGGCTGCCCTTGCTATGGAAAGGAATCTGTGAACCTAAGAAGAAGCTGCAGTATTAAACTCAAAACTTTCTGGTATATCTTGCTGAGAAATAAAGTCCTGTTCTGTTGAGTTCTGAAGACACTTAGCTCCATTTCAGCCTTTTCTGGTTTTGTGCCAGGAATCCGCAGTCACTGAGCACCTGATAAAAATCTTTGAGTAGGTTATCTGTTCCTTCAGCACTGATGCATTCCACACCTCCCATGCTTTCATAGCTGAATGCAACATCAGCTAGGGTGTAATCCTTCCTTTACTTCACTGGCTTCTGCTAACAGGTTTGCTGTGTGCTAGAATATCCTCAGCTTATTCTAGTCACCTTTCTTCCAGGATGGCACGCTCCCTGAATGAATGGCTATGGCAGCATGAATACTGGCTCCCCCCAGGAATCACCTGGGAAGACATGAAAGAGTCGGAAGATATCCATTACCCTCAGCCTCATGATCTCCTGCTCAGCATCCCTTTTGCCTTAATCCTGGTTGTCATTCGATGTTTCTTTGAAAGGTAAGTTATTTAGTAGTATTTGGGGATTTTAGCTAGAAATCCCTTAGGGTTCATTGGCTCTGAGTTTCACAGAGGTATCTCTACAGATTCTGAATTGGAGCTGTTTCTAGAAGCAGTTTAGCCATAGCTAATGTGGTCTCCATACAACATAATTTGCCCATGGATAACTGAAAATTATCGGAGTATCAGCCATTACCAAGACTGCAGAATAACTCTTTTGTAATGATTTTGAAAATTCTTTAAAATGGTCTTCACTGGGTTGAAAACTGACTATTCCTGATGGCTGTCTGATGAAGTGTTCTTTTGAGATAGTTTAGCAAAAGCTTACAGCAGTTTTTAACCTCAGAAAAAAGAGAAGAAAAATATTTTTTTAAATTTATTCTTTTTGAAAAGTAGTTGCACAAGAAAATGGAAACAGACCTCTCTGTTGGCTAGGAACATCTTTCATCTGCAGAGTCCCTGTGGTATAAGGAAAATTTGGAAAAGTTTCTAAAAGTTGAAATGATTCTGAGCTCTGCTGCGCAATTGTTGTTACATAAGAGCACTGGCAAGAATTTGAGTTGTTATTAAAAACAAATGCATGAATGATTACATAGAGAATAATTTTGTGATGTTACAGCTTGGAATGCAGATCACTTCTTTGTTTAATGTTTAATGTGCATTCTATAAATTGGCTATAAAAAAATTCTATGAATTTTATCCTGCACTCTTGTGGGAACACAAGTGTCTCAATTATTTACATTGATGTGGGAACCAAATGCTGTAAGTAACTGTTAAAGCACAAATGACTCACATTTCTTCCTCAGTGATCTGCAAGAATGGCTGGATGCAATTCCTCAGTAGGTAAGCACTGTCCATCAATGTCTTCAATACACTGTAGTTTGAAGATAGAGATTAACCCTGATGTTAACTCAGCATTGACTAGGACTGTCCGTTTTCATTACCTTCCTCCTGCCACAGTGCTTCTAGCCAGCCTAAATATGTTTTCCGTGTACTTTAGGATGACCAGGTGAGAAGAATCTTATCTTTCCCATGCAAGCACTCCCTCAACTGGGAGAGTTTCCACAGGCCTCGACCTACTCATTTGTTTTAAAGCTATTTTGATCATTAACTTCATCAAATAGAAGCTTTTTGTCACATCCTTAAGAAAAGATATCTCAAGCCTATTTTACAGATCCAGGAAATCTGTAATCTTTTCACTATCTTCCCCATGCAATTTGCAAACCAGTGTTCTGAGGTGGCTTCTTGTTTGTCTGAACTCTCTGCAGGCATTTATTTCAGCATGAAATTTTCCCATTCCTAGTCCTTACTGTTTCACATTCTTCCCTTTATGAATGGGAGGTGTGAATCAAGTCCTCTGCTTCTCCATTTTCTTATATTGACAGGGGACTAACAATGTCTAACGTCATTTGCACAAAGTTTTGAGAACTGCAAATTGAGATGATGTGTATGTTATTTAGCATTCTCCCTGCAGATGAGCTTGACTTTATAGCTTTGTACATCTGGTCTGTGGGTCAGAATAATTATGGTTTCAGAGAATGTAACTGGGCCACTAGTTTAGTTTTGATGGCTTTAGCTTGGTCTCTGGCAAGTTCTACCCTCACCTATTACTTTCAGCTGTGCATCTGGTACAAGGCTATTTTCTCTTCTCCCTCTTTCTCTTCTCCCTCTAGATGTATTCCGTGTTCCTGGTGATATCTGTTCTAGAATTTCAGAAATTGTAATGTGTAAGTGTCACTTATCCTTGTCTGAACTCCAAGAAAATACTAAGAGGCAATGCAGGAGAAGCCCAGCGCAGTTTCTGCAAACCCTGATTCAGCAAATGCATTGGCTGCTATGTTGACAGTGTTTAATAGTGTCACCTTCTTATTTTGGACATTAAACCTGAGAAGGATCCTGCTTCCTCCAGCATCTTTTTTCTCTCCTTGGCACCTGCTAGCTTCTCAACACTGAGCTTAGAAATACTGAGATAGATAGCTGCATCTTTTTAATATTTAGTTATTCTGTAAATTAAGTGGTAGCTGATGGAAGAGGACATGAGGACATGCAATAGCTGGGTGCGGCCTGTGAGAATTGAGGAGGTCGTAGGTGCAGCCCTGAGGGAAAAGAAACAACTCACTCCTCTGAAGCAACTTCCCTGTGAGCCAGTTTGCTCTGAGGAAGGTGGGAAAACAGGGTGTTTTCAGTGATGAAGAGCAGAAAGTCCATTATCACTGTAGCACTCCTACTCTTTTTATGTCACACTATTGAGGCAGGGTGCTGAGACTGGTAGGTAATTCTGTCCTGAAAAAGAGGGGAGACTCCTCTTCCTCTGATATTTTCAGACTGCCTGTGACAGTGAGACATGTTCAACATCCATAGGGTAGAGACTGATTTTAAACACCAGTATACTTTAACAGAACTTCTCCCTTACATTTATCTGAAAGCGTGGCTGCAGCTTCTTTTGGTTCTATAATGTTCATTTCTTGGAATTCTGTGTTTAAGAAGAAATCATAGATTTTATTGCAAAGTGCTTCTTGCCTGGCAAATATGGAAACTGCAGTGCTTTAAAGCTAATGAAGCAGAAATTTGATAAGCAGAATGTACATACATTTTAATACTGCTGATTTTGGAATTGACTTGTGATTTTTGGATGTTTGGGAGTTGAAAAGAAAGGTCTATGAATCTGAATTCAAATAGTTTCCTAATTGTACTAGGAGAGGTTTTTATTTATAAAATAACTACATGCAGCTGAGATTTTCCAAGACACCCATGTTAAATATCAGCCAGGAGACATTTTCATTGCAAGTAAGTCAAAATTCATCTTGGGCTACATTAGAAGAAATCTGGCCAGCAAGTTGGTGGTTATTACCCCCTTTACTCGGCACCAGTGAGAACATATGTGGGGTACTGTAGCCAGTTTTGGGTTCCCAATTAAAGAAGGAGGAAGGGGAGAAACTGGAGAGGTTCCAGTGAAGGGCTACAAGGTGGTCGGAACCTAGAGCACGTTTTATGAGGAGAGGTGGAGGGAGCTGAGTTTGCCTACTCTAGTAAAGAAGGGGCTAAAGAGCAGTTGGCCTATAGCTATATGAAGGGCAATCACAAAGAATTTGGAGCAAAACTCTTCTTTGTAGTGTCAGGTAGTATAACAAAGAGTGAAGGGCACAAACTGCAACTTGGAAGATTCAGGTTGGACATTAGGAAAACTGTCTCAGAAGGTGGCGTCTTTAAGACTCAGCTAGACCACAAGTTTGAATAACTTACCGGAAGCTGCAGGAGGGAAAACAAGATGCCAAGTTCCCCTTGCCTGGATTTTCCTTTAGGCTCACTCTGTTCCTCACCCATGAGTGTGGGCCCAGAGTCCGTTTCAGCGCTGGTGGGTAGGAGGCAGTAGCCCACAGATGGATGCTGTTTGACCAATGCCCTCCTATTTAAAATCAGAGAAATTCTCAGAAGCGACCTTCCTGCTGCTTTACCTTGAGGATCCAGAGTAAGTGCTAGGTGGTATGTATTCATCACTCAGCTTAATTAGAATGTAGGGTTTGGGCTCTGTTTGATGTCACGGAAGGCAGTAGGTGTGAAGAATTGAGTTGTTTTTCAAGAAGTTTGTGAATGCAACCGTTGCTAGGCATGTGCAATATTTAGCTCAGGTCTCCTTCACATTTTCTTTCAAGCTACTGCTCTGGGCTCCCACTTTATTCTCTGCTTTACCATTTCCCTGTATTTTTTTTCTTTTTTCTTTCTTTTTGAGTCTTTATGTTGAAGTGAACAATGATTTGTGCATCTTTTTGAAGATGCATATATCTTCACCACAGTCTTGTGGCACAGGAGAAAACCTCTAGTGTTGTATAAACTGAGAAGTGAAGATAACGAAAGGAAAGATGATGTTACAGGCACAGATTGCCTAATTCATAACCATTTGATTTAGTTTTAATCCATCTTGCCAGAGCTGTACACACTTTCCAGTGATTGGCAAACTGCCAGTTAAATACTACACACTGGATTTGAGACCTTTCAGAAAAGGGGATTGATTTCTGTCAGGACTGACACTCTCATAGTTGTTGTCTGCAGTGGTTTACCTGGATAAAGCAGGAGCCCCACTGCTGTAGAGGTTTCCTTTCAAATCTTGTCATGAAAGCACAGCAAAGTAGCTTTTGAAAATTGCTGGTTATAGAAAGCCATGTGTTTCATTTTTAAAACTAATTTGATCATAAAGTCATGTTCCGTCAGCACTGGACAGCAGAAAATAGAGCATAAAGAAATCTAGAACAGTAGTTAGGTCAGATTTGCTACTCCCCTCATGATTAGAAATCCACACTGAGCCCCAGAGAGGGAACTTGGAGTCCTTTAATTGTGATTTCTGAACTTCTGGGCTCCTGAGTCATCTTTTCAAGTATTCAGCCGTACTGTCTGGAAACTTTTAGTTTTCAGTGAAAGATTAGCTTCTAAGGTAGCTTTCGGATTCCAGCAATTTTGGCTTCAGGAGACATCCAGCTTTTTCAGAATTAACAACCTGAGTCTAAATATGCCTACGGTAAGGATAGGTGTATTTTATGGAGATACTATATTTTATGGAGGAACTTACTTGAAGATTGTGGTGTGAATATTCAGAGGAAACATGGCCCTTTACAAACATCCCCGTACCTCACTTCAGATGCAAAGCAAGCTGTTGACTTTTTTACTACAACAAAGTAGGTTTTATATTTAGAATAAAACCTTATGGAAAGCACTTCCCTGCACAAATTCTTTACCTTGAGAAGAGAATAAAAGAGCCAAGACCAAACTGACACAATTTCTTAAGTAGGCTACCAGGAAGTATTCAGGCAGAATAAGGATGAGTTTATGTCATCTTTGTATTGCAGTATAAAGCAACAGAGTTTTGTACTGTCCATATCCTTGGATTTCCACTTGCACTCAGAACCAGCCTGTGGGCGTTTGGGGGATACAGCCAAGTCCAGTCAGAATTGCTGCTTAGTACCCTTGATTTTCAGTGCACATTGCTGAGCTCTTAAATAAGTGGTGTAGTGTTTTGCGTCCTGTTTGAGTCTCATTCTTCATCTGAATCCAATCCAGTTGATTCGGACTCCTTTGTCAGAACCTCCTGGCTTCTGCTGGAGACAATGGGTATTTGTTATTGCTGCTGTTAACAGTGCTTGGCAGCATGAGTGAAACAAGTGAGAGGGAAAAACAATACAAAACTGTCTGTCCTGAAGGTAAAAAGCAGTTTCTGTCTTCCTTCTCGCTAATCTTGGATACTGATCTTAAGATACTGATTGATTTCAGTCTCTGTATAGGAAAAGGTTACACTGATGTTAAGAGAATAAAAGCTTAATAATTTATCCAGTGGATTGTGCAGGAGTCAGGGTAAATGCTGCAGCAAAGGACTATTTGACTAATGTCTCATTTAAACATGCATTCACGCTCAGAGGCACAGTAACTCGTTCAGCTGCTGCCTGTCTCATCCTAGCAGTAGTTGCAGTTTGTGTAATTTAACAGATATGTGTGTGTGTGGGGGGGGTCCATTTAATAATAGTGTTATGGTGTAGTTCCAGCCCTATATATTGATTATTGTTAAAAATAGATGCAAGAAATGTAGAAAAAAGTTCCCTGAAAGCTATAGACTTTGGACCACCATATACATTTTCTATGGTCTTGTGATTTGAGTCTATTTGATTCCAAAGCTAAATGCACAAATCTGAGCAAAACTTCCATGCATTTTACTAGGAAACAGTAACAGTGATAGCGTAGTTCCTTGTACTCTTTTCACCCACAGAGTGGATACCAGGTGTGCCAAGAACAGGTGACTCTCTCTGCAGTTTCCCTGTGTGACCTAGTGGCACTGAACCCACTAAGGACAGCTGGAGGGGTTTTTCATTATAACATGGCCACTGGAATTGTGTTCTGTCTCAAAGACCATCTACAGAGGTCACAGATAACCCTTTGTCCGTGCACTGAACTGTGTTGTTGTTTATTCCCATGTCTGCCAAACATGTAGAGTCTGAGAATAGTTCTTGGGTTATTCCCTCTTCCCATAGCCATTCTTAGAGACTTATATCCCCATGGAGCCCATATGCAGCAACATGCACTTTTCATGCCTGCTGTGAGGGTTGAAGGTTGTCAGATGAGTGTCAATGCCTCAAGGACCAGTGAGGATCAGCAAAGAGGGTGAACTACATAGAAGGCACAATAAATTGTTCTGCATTTGTGACCTGACATCAGCTTTGGCCATAATGCTGCAGAGAGCGCTGAAATAGTTGGCTTTCTCATCCTTTGCAAGATGCTTGCTTTGCAACAAAGCCTCAAAGGGAGAGGAGGGGAATTTGGCATCCAGTTTGCATTTGAGAAAGGGAGCCTCCTTGACAATGCACAATACAGCAAAAAAATCGTCTCTATCCTGTTGTGCAATAGTGGAAGTTAAGGACAGGCTGCTCAAGCTCTATAGCCATTTAGGCCAAATTTTGGTGTCTGAAGGCTCAGGACCTACACATCATTTTACAGAGTGTTAAAGTATAGGGAATGAATGAAGAGATCATAAACATGGTCATATTCACAAATGAAGTATGTTCTTAACAGGTACACAACAGTGAATCAGTTTAACTTTGTTTCCTATCCATAGATGCTTTTATACAAATTTGTTATTCTAAAACCTGTTACAGATTAGTTATTTAAATGAAATGACAGTGGATTTGTTTGATAAAGTAGTTGAAAGATACTTGAGAATTTCCACATTTCTCTGGCTCAATTGATGTTTAAGTATTTTCCATCAAGTGGAACAGTATAAACCTGAGATATTTACAACATATGTTCCAAAACACCTTCCTCCATGGTCAGGATATTCCATTGGCAATTGTGGACTTGTATCTTCTGAGGTATAAGACAGAACTGCACCAAACTGCACATCCTGGAGAAGTGCTCTCACCATGGGTCTACAAATGGGACAGTTGATGCTATCACCTTTTTCTCTATTTTTGAGTGGTGCTTTCATCTTAATTCCTAATATATTAATTTACTTTTGTTCAAATTCCAAAAGTGAATGGAGGAGTGGAAGAAAAAAAAAGTTAAATTATTTCTAATATACCAGCTCTGGAGGCCTCTACAGGAGGAGTATTCTTGCAATGTGGGGAGTATAGACTTAACGACGCTTCATAATTAATCCATTTAGTTTTAATTTCATCAGATTTTGTGCATGACAATTTGTTCTTTGGTGATTACTGAAAAAAATGCCTTGGTGTGAACTTTCCCATGTAAACATTTAAGTGAGAGAAGCTATCTTCACTTGTTCATTAATGAAGAGAAAGAGACTTGGGATGAGAATCAGCTCACTGACTCTTTCCTTATCTAGATGTGGAAGTTACACAACTTAGTGCTTGGGCTTTCTTCTCACATCTTTGTCAGAGCTGATGAGCTGCTGTGATAAGACTATCCTTGCAATTAAAATGGTGAATCTGTGATGCTGAAATCAGTGCAAGCATCATTCTCTTAGGGTTGTGCTTGGAAAAAGATTCAGCTGAAGAGTGAGTCAGAGCATACAGCCAACATGTACAGACCTCCCTGAGGAAGAATTTCAGAACTTGATTTCCTAACGATTTTCATAAAAGTAGGATTGTTCCCATAATTCACAGTTAAATTCAAAACATCATCAACAAAGTGTTTATAACTGGTTAATTATACTCTGTTTTCATCAACTGCAGCTGGCTTGCTTCTGCTATAGAAAAGAAAGAAAAGAAGCATTAAACAAAATTAAGAAATCAGTCAGGATAATTTAAACAGGTTTCCACTAAAAAGTTTGTTGGAATGCTGTCCTGACACCTGGCAGGGATATTCTCCTTCCCTCTAATGTGTCTGGCAAATTTCAGGCCAGACAGTTTCCAAATCAGAGGAATACGAAGCTGGAGTAAAGCTCTTCTTGAACAACAGAAACTGATTACATCTTCATCTTCAGATGAGCTTTTGTTAAATGACTTAGCTTTAAAAAAAAGAAGGCCCACTTCAAAGAATTACCCAATGTAAGAACCAAGACCTAGTGCAGAGCTTAAGACAAATGTTTTCTCAATTTCTGTGTACTTGTGGTTATCTTTGAAATACTATGTTGTTCTTGGCACAGGACCAGCTGGTCTAGTACTACTATTAACCCCTTTGATATTAAAGAAATCATAAAATATAATTGTAATATTTCTCAAGAGCAATCAAAGTTAAAAAACAAAAACTCTAATGATAGCCTACATTCCGCTGCCCTACAGCAGTCTGCAGGTTGCAGCAATGTCAGGACGCTGCTGAGTTTCACTGAAACTAATCAGAGCTTACACTTAGCTTTTGGGATACCTGTGTGTTTTTTTTGTACTTGGAAAATAGCCAGTAAGCACAGTAACCTGAACCCCTCTTTCATGCTAGAAACATATCTTTCTCAACATTCAAATGTCTTTGAATGTTCTGGTAGCCAGTCATGCCAGAGGAATTTCCCAGAAGAGCGGAAACAGAACTGGTATATAGGCTCTGGAGCTGGCTGTGCAAAAGAAAGGTAGAAATCAGCTGTTACATGAGTGAGTAAAACATGCAACCACTCTATGTTTTGTGTCATAGTATAATAGCAATTACAACATTCCTTAGGTAGGTGCTCTGTTGGTAAAATTTCTTTTGATTCCTGTAAATTGAATTAAGGAACAGGTTCTTGAAAAGAAAATTTCCAAAACTCCCTTCTGAAAGGTTGCTTGATCTAGGGTTGTCCATAAACACATGAGCCTATGGAAGGCAGATTGTATGGCTTGATGGGACATACTCTGTCATGAGGACCACAAATACCCACACCATATAATCACAGTAATAAATGTATCACATGGTATTTTTAAATAAATTAGCTTAAGACACCTACTTAATGAAGTAGCTTCCACAATGTTTTTGCTCCAATGGAAAAAAAAAGAGATATTGTTCAATGTCTGAATCTTTTAGGGGTAACTGGATCCAAGGAAGCTTGGATCTCTGCACTTGCTACCTTTGCATGGTGATCATCAGCTTGTAACTGTCCTCAATACTGATTATAGTTGCTAACCCAATAACTGTTCAGGGGAGCTGTTAGCACTTTGAGCAAAGAGTTTCTATTTAAAAATGCAGAGATAAGTCGTCTTGAGATTTCGATGTTGCAACAATGCTGAAAAAAATGCTTCTGGGCAGGCACCCTGCTCTTTTTTGCTAATAAGATAATTGCATACCACTGGTGGCATGTAAAAGGTAGTGATTAATAAAGAACAACTAATTCTCCGTAAAGACAGGGAGCAGGGAGATAATTTGGGCCTTTTTTGAAATTTTGATTTGCTGAGTTTCCTGTTTGTGGAATGCCTGTGCAGTGCCTCACTTTACACTGTTAATGAGGGTGTTTCCTACAGGCAAGGAAGAGAAAAATCTTTGCGGTGGAGAAGTTGAATTGTTGAGCACAGAAATTCTATGCCTAGTTTTGTTACCTTTTGGTAATTTTTTTCTGTATGTGCACATATTTTTAATTACATGCAGATATTTTTCATTGTATGCAGATATTTCATTGTTTCAGTATGAATTACTGAAAATGTACAGCTAGCATAACTACCCATTTCTTGTAATTAGCTTTCTAGTTGCTATGTTCTTACAATGCAACCAGTGTTTGACTTGCATTATGAAAAACTGGGAAAAGATCTTCCAATAAAGACCAAGTGACCTCTTGCTTCAAGAGGATATTTTTTCAGCATTAAACCCACATATCCATTAGAGCCTCCACCTTGATTCTGAGCCCAGTCCTTAATTCAAGTGGGTGCCATTATATTCAGTGTTCTGCATGAAGCAATGAACAACATTTAGGCCTTATCATCAATCTTGTACTCCACATAAGTTGCAAGCAAGCCAGAGACCAGTGGCAGGTCTGCTTCTTTGCCAGCCTTGGCTTCATGCCATAATCCTGGACACTCAAGCACAGTGGATTTGGAAGTTAACAAAGCAGGATAGTAGCATTTGCTAATGTTATTCAAATTTGTGTATTACAGCACAGTCTCCAACACAGTAGACTATAATTTCCACTGTTTGTGCTGCAAATTCTTTTTCATAGTTTCTCTGTCTGCCTCATCTGTTTGACATGATACTTGTGCTTAGACTTAAAATTGTGAGAGGAAGCTGCTCTGTATGACACCCCCGTGTTCTACAGTGCTGCAAAACAGCTAGGAGAAATCACTACTCTGTATATTCTTTTCTTGGCTGAACCTTTTCTGTTTCTCTTACAGAATCATAGCCCTGCCCCTCAGTGGCAAACTGGGTGTGAGAGACAAGTTGAGACCAAAAGCTCAGCCCAACCCCATGCTGGAAGCATTCTACAGTATGCGCTGCAAGAACCCAAAAGAGGCAAGTCCTTTATTCCTCTGCTTCCCTCTAGATTTAGTCCTCATATCTTTAGCCAAAAAAAAATCACATTTGGAATCCTGAAGTTTGGTAACACCACTTGTATTTGGAAGCTCAGCAAAGCAGCAGAAACCACTACAGCACTGACTGTCTGACACAAGCCAGCTGCAGAAGTCATTCTGCAAATGCCATCAAACATCAGTTCTGTTTTTGAATGTGTAGGAGTAGCAGCTTTCTATATGTTGCATTAAAAAAAAAGATATACCTCAAGCTTTTAGGGACCAGGAACTGCTCTCCTTAAGGAAATAATTCTAACAGATCCTAGTTCCTTTTGTGTTTGCATTGTACATGGATTCATTTCCTGTATTAGGAAACTACAGTATCACTGGCACATGAAATCACTTAAATAGATTCTCACATTGCCAGTCCTTACAGTTAGCAGACATGGATTGCTTGATAATCCTAGTTCTCAGATGGGTCACTGTTTCATGGTGAAATCCATGAGTTTGAGACTGGCCTTTCAGGAAGCCAGCTAAATCTTGGCCATCATCACATACACAGTGCAGAGCATCAGAAAACTGTGGTCACAAATGGTGGGTAGTTTTCCTGTGGGAGATAAAAAGAGTGATCTGGAAGATCTTGGCAGGAGAATCCAGGATCTAATGGCTGCAGCTGAGAGAAAAAGCATTGGCAGGACTGTGAAGTGTGAGGCTGTATTAGCATTTAACCTTGTCTGTGAGGTCCCTGGATGCAACTCCTGTGGTAGGGATGGGAATCAGATTCCCTTCCAGCTGCTTTTTGCAGGCTTTCTTGGCTTTGAAGCAGTGGCTATTTACAATTACCAAGTCCTATAAGCAGGTGGATTAGGGTTCTGTTCCCAGTGGGCAATCCTTCTGCAAAAACATTACCGCATTGACAAGGCTGTCGCGGCATGATTCTTACTGTGATGGGAGCCCTAGAAGTCTCAGATTCAAAGCAATATAACAGGTCAGGAATAGAAGCTAAAATAAAAATACAGGCATTCATCTGGCTTGCACAGCAAGTTTTTTCTGCAGCAGTGGGAAAGAATGTTCTCATGAATACTTGCCAGTAAGATGGTCCATGACTTTCCTACTGCTTGTCTCTGAGACATCTGCAAATTTCTCAGTAAAACTACTCCCATTGCAGATATCTCAGTCAAGGCCTAGCTTGTAAGTAGGCTGTGCACACAGAGGACAGCTTTTTCCAAACCCATGTGGCACTGAATGAACAGAAGCGTGTACTTTGGTCCCAGAGAATCTGTGATATCAGAGCGGATGATGAGACTTCTGATGTCAGTGTTACACGGAGGAAAGAACTATCCAACTGACTCCTGCCTTGCTCTCTCAGTTCACCAGTTACACCTCATCCAGTCTTCTAACTTCCTTCCTCTCTCACAAGCTCTCAAATTCCTCCTTACGAATCAGCTTTAACTTGTCCCAGATGAGATTTTGCTGTTCCCAGCTGCCCTCTCTTTGGGAGGCATACAGCATTATGGAGGATTTGGAGAGATAAATGAATCTCCATTAAAGATAAATCAAGCTGCAGGTAAATCAAATCTCCATTTGATTCCACCTCAAAAGTAGAAGTCACTAAGTAAAAGTGGTAAGAAGCATATTTGAAAAAGGTGAATGGACATTCTAGAGTTGAAACTGGAGAAATTCACATCAAAAACAAAAGGCAAAGTTTGAACATTAGCATTAATAACCTTTTTTTTTCCCCAGGCATGTGAAAGATTTTCCACTATCTAGGATTTTTATACAAAAATGGACAACTTTCTAAAAGGTGCCTTAGTTTAAACAGACTTGGGCTTGCCAGGAAATACCAGCTGGGTTCTTTGCACTGGGCTATGTTGTGGATCAGACTCTATTGCTGTGTTGCCCCATTTGACCTTCAAACCTGAATCTGAATCTTGCTTCCTCACCTGTTTTTTAGGGTGAGCTGATCAATTTAGCCAAACAGTGTGACCTGCCAGTCAGAAAAGTGGAGAGGTGGTTTCGGCGCCGGAGGAACGTAGACCGACCAAGTCTATCAAAAAAATTCTGTGAGGCCTGGTGAGTGCTGGGAGCACAAGCCTTGAGTTGTGTGGGTCTTTCAGTGGGGCTGAGCTCTGCCTCCTATCCTGCCATCCACTTCTACATAGAAAAGGTCTTCGCTGCTCCACCTAATCCTTCTCCTACCCTACTGCTGCTTCTTTGTTACTGAATCACTTCTTCCTGTTCCTCCTTTTATTCAAGACTCTTCACTCCAGCCTCACCTTTATTCCTTATAGAGGCCCTGTTTCTGGCTTTTTAAGACTGGCATTCTGTCTTGAAACAGGATCATATGCTGAAAAATTCCCTTCTGTTTTGCTCTTTACTTCTTCCTGCTGTTTTGTTGCTGCTTTAGTGCCTGCAAAATGGTCCCGTGACTCCACTTTGCTTCACTGCAAGCTGATTGCTCCGACTGCATCCTCCTTGTAACTGCTCTCCCTCTTATTGCTTTCAATACATTGGGCTAGATTGTTATCTTCTGACAGCTGAGCTCAGCTTCCTGAAAACAAACAAACAACAAAAAAAAGTACCATTTTATAATGGCAGAAAAAGGGGCCTATGTAAAAGCTTATATTTTCCAAGGAGCAAAACTTTTCTTGAAAATGCATGTGTAGAAATCCTCCTAATTATGTGGAGGCATAAGGAGGTCTGGCAAAAGAGGACTATCATGGAGTTCCTCACTTTTTAGGTACTTAAGTAGAGAAAAATAAATCTCATGTCAGTCACTTTTGTAAATGCTAGTCCTAGCTAAGCTTTCCAGAAATGAAACACAACAGTAGCTCTGATAGGCTTCAGCTGGAAAGAAATTTATAGAACACTTATTTAGCACCAAGCTTTGAAGCCCTGATGACCCAACATGTGACACACACAGAGGTGAGGCCTAAAATTGTACGGCTCTCTGAGCTCCTGGGCTGTCACCCACTGTCTTCATTTCTAGGCGGTCTTGCTGAGCTGGGCTTGTCTCCCATCAGAAGGCTAGACCAGATGATCATCTGAGTTCTTTTCCAGCAAGAAATCAAAGACTGTGAAAGCTCTCTAGAAAACTGTTCTACACTAAATGTCCTTACAGAAGGGCTTGTGAGCCTGGTGAGCAGTTCCCATCTTAATCTCTTTGATCCTGTGGGGAGGCCCCACTTGTTCATCACGCTGCCACAAGGACTTCTGCAGTATTACCCTGAGCTTGTCTTAAATCTTAAAATCTTAAAATCTGAGAGTTTACACACAGTGAATCTGTAGCACCACCCAGTGACTGATTTTACACAGCATTTAGAGCAGTTCTCATACACGAGGTGAGCAAGGGCTAGAAATGGATCCAGAATGCAGAAGCCCATTCATCAGAATCCTCAGAATCTTTTGCCAAAAGGTTTCAAGTTAGCCCCTCTTGGAAATGTTGGCTTTAGCTCTGCTTTCCACTGAGAAGGAGGATTCTCCTGAGCCTGCCTGACATGCCAGATTTTTGAGCTGCTGCTCTGCAATGCTTGTAAGGGAGTAGGTTCTTCCAGGAAGGCCACAGAAATGGAAGAAGAACCACTAAATACCTACAGTGGCATTCATCTGACCAAAAATGTTTATCTACAGGACAGGCATCTTGTGCTCCATTTAATACTCAACCTTTAATTCAAAACTGCTAACTAAAAACCCTAAATGAAAAAGATGAACACATTATTTGTTTGTAATATCCCACATAGCAGCCCAGTTACAATGCTTACAAAAGCTGTGGGCAAAGAGTTGAAAATAAGCCATGCTTAATCTACTTCCATCAAGATCAAATCTAAATTCTTGCTCCTTGCACTCAGCTGACTTGAAGTAAATACTTTTCTGACTCAGCTTACTGAGGATGGTGTCCTTTTACCTGCTCTGTTTCATCTTTTGCAGTATGCAGAATGAATGTCTTTTTGATGTGACATAGTAGATTTGTATAGATTATGTCTTTCTTGAAGCTCCCAGAGGTTTCATTCACAGATAAAATCTCATGTTCTCAAAATTTAGTTATCTCTGATTTGTTATGGAGATTTTTGCTAAGTAAAGGACTGCTTTACACTCTTTTACTTCTTTGAAGATTCATTTCCTATATTTGTTTATTAATAACTCCTTGATTCAGCTGGGGTAAAATTCCCCTCATTCCTTACTGTGTGTCTGTATATTTGGTATGAAGTGCCTCTGTCCACTGAACTCTATTTTATATTAATGTACATTGACAGATATATTTTATGTGGGATTAATATGTATGGTTCATTACCAGCTCCTGACTGAGATCAAACATGACAGTAATCAGCTGTTTTACATGAATTTAGCATGCCTAATCTCCAAAAACCCAAGAGAGTGATTGTTATTATTCAACTTTTACATATGTATCTAGTAGTGCTGGGAAGGGCTGGGGTGATTCTCTGGGTGCTTTTGGTCAAGGAAATTCTCGTATTTTCTACAGTCTCTAAAGCAGAAGAATTGTTCATTTTGAAGTCTGTTGAATGTGCTAGAGACATGCAGAGTAACACTCCTGTTATCCTCTGGACAGACTTTGAACATTTTGATGTATTTCTTTGACTTCAGAATGTTATTCTTTGAATGAATGTCTGATTGATACACAGATTTGCAACTTCGTGGTTAATGGAATTCTAACATACTTTGTTTTGTTTGTTTCTAGCTGGAGGTTTACATTTTACATCATTTCTTTCTTCACTGGACTTGCTGTCCTATATGATGTGAGTATACAAGCAGTGTCACCTGCTGATCTGCCTCATGAATGCCTGCTAGAATAGCAGGTTTCATTATCAAACCTGTCCATTTTGACCTTTTTCTATACCTGGTGACTGCCCACCAGGTATATGCTCTGCACAGCACACAAACATATTGAAGCAGGCTTAATTTAGGATATTTCCTTTTCTTGGATTTAATGAGTAGTGAATGCTTTTGGTACAAATGGCACTACTCCAACAGAAAGAGGCTGAGGCTTGAGTGACAAGGATTTTAATCCCTATAGGCACAAAAGAGAATGGAAGCCCTGTATGTACCATGTGTGTGCTGATACCACAGCCACTGAGCTATAGTATCAGCTGGGACTAGCAACACCAGTCATCCTATAGCTGTGTTTTAGAGGTTCCCCTAGCTCTTTTGCTAAACCCAAATCCTCATGTGAGCTTTGAGTCTTCTATACTGAGACCTTTTTAGAGGTTAAATAAAGGAAAATCTGCAGATTCCAGAACAGCGGGCCCAAACTATGCTTATAACTCCTCATTACTGTAACAAATGAGGACTTTTTGACCTTAGCAGATGTAGATCTTTCATTCCTTATAAATTTTTCAAGTCTGAATTTAATCCACTAGGAGTGTGGGGATTCCAGGATGAAATTGCTGAGGAGTGAAGGTTTCTAAATCCCAACTACAGTGTTTTGTGGATCTGTACACCAAAACAGAAGGCTATTCTGTGAGGCCAGCTATGAAAGTTTGGTTTGCATGACCTGTTCAGCACCATACAAGACACCTGTGGCCATAGAATTGGCAAAATCCTGTTGATATGCATGTTATCTGACCAGTCTAACAATGAGAGATCATCTTCTCTTTTCCTGGAAGTCTTTTCTTCATTCTGTACACACTGCTAGTTTCCATTAAAAAAAATGAGGCATCAGACAACAGTTCTAGATTCATCCCTAGAACCTCCAAACAAGTTAGGGATCCTGTAGCAAAATAGCAGATGATCATGTTATATTTAAAAGAAGGACAATTAATTAATGTGACAGGGCATCTTCACTTCTGACATTTCCTGACGTTCGCATGTTGAGTTTGTAATATGAGTAGTATTTTAATATGCGTTTATTTTCATGAAACATCCTCATTTCTTTTGAAAAAAAAGCAACCGTTAAAAATTAAACTCTGTCTTAGTAGCTTTAGACTCACTACATAAAACTTAGCTCCAAGAGTCAGTGAAATAGCAGGTTGAAAGTTGTCTCACATTAGGCTGCCAGAAATCAGATTTGTTTGCTGATAGCAGAGGAACAATTAAGTTCAGGCATCTGAGATTCCTTTCTGGATTAAGGAAGATGGTGTGCTATATTAGTTTCAGAGTGTTTTGCTCCATCCTTTCTAATTCCACATCACACATCTTTCCTAGTTTCTTACCTGCATTTGCTCTAAGTCCTGCACCCCATCCTGCTCCCAACCAGCAGCAGACTGTCTATTGCATACTGCTTCTGATTACCACTGCCTCCTCCTTCCCTTCTGCATTGCTTATGTACCAACAGGTGCTCAGCAGGAGAACAGGAAATGTTGTCTTCCTGCTTTAGGCTTTGGTATCTGGAGCCCTGTGGAACTGTTACTGAAAATTACCTCTACAGCTGTGATGTAGAATACCATTCCTGTACAGACATGCTTGCTCTTGTCAAATCTAGGCACTGCGGAGGGTCAGAGCATGCTCCATGCAGTAAAACCTTTTGTAAAAGTAAAAACTCAGCTGCCAATTTTCTATGAAAATTTCTAAGCTGCCAAGTTTCTATCACTACCAAGTTTCTATAAAGTGTAAATAAAGCAGGATTTTTCCAGAGATTCGTTACTTTACAGGCTGCAGCATGATATTCACAGAGCAAAAGCATGTTCCTGATACACTGTGGTCCAAACCATAGAGATTCTTAATGAAATAGTTGTAAGAATATTTGAATATATTCAAAATATATTTTCCCAACCCTTGAACTTGAAAAAGGTTACAAACAAATTGGCAGAAATTGTCCGTAGGCCTTTTTTTTTTTTTTGGAAGTGGATTTACAGCATGTGAAATTTCAGCTCAGTAGTCATGAATTGGCAATGTCACAAGCAACTGCAAATTCCTGTAGTGGAAGTCTCTTGGCAACTTAATTCCAGACAGCACTACCAGCTCTGCCTATAACAAAACATAATAAAATCTGAAATAGTAACAAGCAGAAGGAATTAGGCAGCTTGCAAGAGAACAATTCCTCTGGCATTCTCATATTCATATTTTATTTTCTTTCCAGAAACCTTGGCTTTGGGACCATAGAGAGTGCTGGACAGGATATCCACAACAAGTAAGTCATCCAGGATCCAGGAGGGAAAATTGTTATAATTCATATATTGTTTTTCAATCTCTTTCCAAAATCAGGTTGTGTTAATGACAAAAGAAAGGGCACTGAATTAAATTCAAGCCAATGAGCCCCAAGAATTAAAAAACAGACTCTTGTCTAGCCAGAACATTTTTGTATCTGTCATAATCTAAACACAATAGAGAAGGAATCGGTAGAGCAGGAGTATCTGCAGAAGTAAAAGGAAAGCGAGGGGTCTGACCAGATAAACCAAGAAACTGAAAAACATGAGTCTTCCAAGGATGTTTAGTTTGTAGAGGAGATTGAGGCCAGAGAAGGTCTAAGGAGAATAATTGAAGACTTGGTGGAGAGTGCTTAAAGTAGAGGCTGTGCTCTGAATAGTAAGATCTTTCAGCTGTACTGAAGAATCCTATCCTATCCTATCCTATCCTATCCCCTAGTGGCTCTTTCCCCAGTGGAACTGGCAGAATGGCCAGTTGTAATAGCACATCATTCCCATTAAGTTCAGAGGATGTTGTCTTACAGTTTTACAATGTATATTCTCTATTTTTTTCACATCAGCACTGTGAAAAGCTATCCAGAGGGCTGGAAAGCACACATCTCTTATCAGCCCGGACCAGAATAACCTCAAAGAAAATTGCCAGCTCCTTGGTCATCAACACAAGGGGCAAAGATAGCAACAAAAACCCAGGTACTTTTTTGCCCAGATGCCTCCCTGGCTATTCATACTTCCATAACTGAGAAATTGAAAGGGTTAGAATGAGAGATTCTCCTGCTGAGCACTGCTCTACCTTTTCCTTTATATTTTTTTGTGCTCTAAATTCTCTAGAGAAGACAACTATAGCCTGTTGTATAGCAGCAGCCTTCCTATGTCTTACTGCTATGTATGCCACAGCAGGCACACAGAAAGGAGCTAAATTTCATTGAAGTGAAAAAAAATGATTTCAACTTCTGAAGAGGTTTTTCTGTACCATTAGAGCAGCTGTTTGCTACAGGCTTGATTAGTATTATGAAGAAATCAGTCAGAATACTGGGTATTATCTCATTGCTGCTCCAAAGGTGGACAGTTCCGGTTTGCTGCAGCCTCTAGGACAGCATGCTTGGCAGCAGGAGGCAAGAATCATTGGACACTGTGGATCTGATTCAGTGGGACTGGTCCATGCAAGTTACCCGAATCTTATGAAGATTTGGAATACTCCCCTGACTTTTATCTCATTGGAAGTATTTTCAGGATGCTGTGGTAGGACCAAGGGAATCTGAGCTCATGTAAGAGCTAAGAAGAGCAAAGGGAAAGACAATTTAGTATCATTAGCTGAATTAAAGTTGTCCTGAGTAGCTTGAATCTGCCTTTTATGGGATGTGTGTCAAGTGTGTCAAGAGTGTGTTGTTCTGCAAGGGAAAGTGAACTGGGAGCCAAAGGTGACAGTAGAACAGTCAGGGAAATTGTCCTCTCTCACACGGGGCACAGTCCACAGGAACAGAGCAAGAATAGCAGAACAGGTCTGGTCTGGAACCTGAGTCAGCCATGAGTTCAGATCACCAGACAAGTCTGTAGTGATGAGACAGCACCAGCACCAAGCCAATGAATCCAAATTCTGAAGTACAGAACTAGGCACAGCATTCCTATAACATAATTCAGGCAGGGACTGATGGCAAAGACCTGAGCTGAAATGCAGCTCCTGAGTCAAAGGAGGAGGTCCTGATGAGATTTCTGACTCTGTTTCTCACAAAGCTCTTCTCACAACAGTGTCATACAAGGTTACACAGCTGCACCATACCAGAACTGCCCTTAAACACAAACAGCTAAACCCCCAGAATGGAGGGAAGAGTTGGCACAGCCTGTTGCTACATTCAGGGCCCTGACAGTGTGATTAAAACTCCTGTGAAGCTGATGGAAAGGTTCCTAGCAACTTAGTGCGCTTTGGATTGCTTTCACAGGATCAGAGAATCACAAAATAGCTAGAGTTGGAAGACATTTCTAAAGATCATCTGGTCCAACCTCCCCACTCAAGTGAGGTCAGCTAGAGCAGCTTGCCCATGTCCTTCTCCAGTACAGTTTTGAATATCTCCAAGGATGAAGACTTGACAACCTTTTGGGGCAACCTGTAATTCATTATTTACCTCTTCCAATCCAAATGCCTGATAAGTGTTTCTGTCAGGGTAATAGTTTCCTCTGAATTATCCTCCAGGGAGCCGCCATGCACAGTATTTTAAAGTACTAGAAAATCCTGGATAAGAAATCAAAATTTTCATTAACTGAAGAAGAGGCTGAAGGACAACTGAATCACACTACCAACACAAAGTGAAGAAAGGCTGTGCTCCAGAACTGTTGGGCCTGTTAGACAAAGCTAGAACAAGACCCTCTGACTGTACGTTGACATCTGCAAAGCTATAAGGGGAAATACAACACACAGCTTTAACAATATGACCCACTGGAACAAGAATGGAATAAATGAGTGAAGAAAGAGTTAGTATCTTTCAAGCTGAGTCTTCAAGCAATCTTTCTGCTGTTGCTCAAAGGCACAAATTTTAGCAGTGAATCTGTAGTGCCAGATAAAATTTGAAACAGGTGGTGTTTTAATAGGAATGGAAGACTAAAGGGACCACTCAGGTCTTTGTATCCTGCCTTGTACGTTTGCAGTACATGTCTTTTCCAGGAATATCCAAGTCATCCTAAGCCATGCAACGCTTTTTAACACCTATAACAAACAGAACAGATCGAAACCAGAGCTCTTCCAACCCTTGTTCTGTCTTACATAATGGGTTTATTACTGTCTCTCCCTTTGTGTTGCAGCCTCTTCAGCCCTCTCTGTTCTGGTATTACTTGCTGGAGCTCTCTTTCTACTGCTCACTTGTCTTCACCCTGCCTTTTGATGTGAAGAGGAAGGTGAGTGACAGCCCCATGGAAGAGTCAAGCACAATCAAGATCCAAGCCTAACAGGCTGCACTGATTATAGAGATAGGGAAAGAGATGAATCTCTGCCAGTTACACTGCAGGTGTTCCTGTGGGCCAGTTCCCCAACAGCTTCAAGATTGCATGGGTATAGACTAGCATAAGGCTGGGAATATACCTTTATAAAGGGAAAGTGGTTGGGAATCTTCATCAGAGAGGCTGGGTGTATGAGATGAATGTGTGAATAGGTAAAGCATGCATGTGGGCAAAGAATGGAGATGGGCATTGCTATGTGGCAGAAGGGAAGCTCTATGTGTCAGAATTTATCCATTTTGAATCACCAGCTGTTATTATTCCATCTTCTGATTTAAGCTGTCACCAGACCACTACTGATATGAAGGGGGAGAGAACTTCTTTGTTGTGAAATCCTCAGTTTACACCATAAACTCATTACTCTTAGGTCTCTTGGTTGCCTACATTTCTAGAATGTGTCTGGTAAAAAGTTATATGGGTTAGACCTTACAGTGGGAGGTTTCTTACTTAACTGGGTGTAAGGGCAGAAAGGTTTTATTGCTGCTGCAGGAATCATGCTCTAACCAGGGAGAAGGAACAATGTGAATCTTACTCTCTCCTGTCCCCTTTCTCATCAGGACTTTAAGGAGCAGATAGTCCATCATGCTGCAACAATCTTCCTGATCTGTTTCTCATACTGTGCCAATTACATCCGCATTGGGACACTGGTGATGGTGATTCACGATGCTTCTGATTGCTTCCTAGAGGTGAGCTCCACAGGTTATGTGCAAGGCAAAGCTTAGGTGGGAGTGATGCTCTTCAGCCAAAGGGTGTGTGTATGTTGGTCTACCACAGTATGGGCCGACCATTATGGGCTTTCACAGACAGCTCAGTACTGATCTCCTGGCCCATCCTAGGCTTTTCTCCAGAGAGCCAGGAGGTGACATGATTACCTGCATGCAGATGTATCACCTCTGGCTCATTAGCCTCCTGGAGCATGTACAGATGAACTATCCTGGTCTATTGTCTTTTATTGTTCTTTGTCTTTCCAGCCAACTAAGGTATTCAATTATATGAAGTGGAAAAAAACTTGTAACTGCCTCTTTATGATCTTCTCAGCTGTTTTCCTCATCAGCCGCCTGGTCATTTTCCCCTACACGTGAGTCTGTCGCAGTCAAGGGAAATGGCAAAGCTGCCTTGTTGGAGGCAGGATAATTCAGCTGAGTGCTGAATCTGTTACGCAGCCCTTTCTTTTCAATTCTTGAGCCCATGTTCCTGCCCTCTGCATAGGCTACAGTGCCGCACGGCTGTTCCATCTCCCTCCTGAAGGCCTCTTTTGGGAAGAGAGCCCTATCCTCCTAATTTTTGGTGGGTAACTGAGGGTTGGTTCACAGGGTTATATACAGAAACAGAGTGAATGACCTGAAACTTCCTCTGTCACTAGAGCTTTCTGGGATTGGCTTACTAAAGCATTGCTATGAACAAACTGCAATTCCCTCTCTCTTGCAGAGTGCTCTATAATACCTACTATTACTCCATGGAGATATTCCAGCCTTTCTTTGGGTATTACTTCATGAACGCTCTTCTGATAACTCTGCAGCTGCTCCATGTCTTCTGGTCCTGCCTAATTATTCATATGGTCTACAAGTTCCTCCTCCAGGGCACGGTATAGATCAGTTTGCATTCTTCTTGTACATCATGTGTGGAGGGAGGGTCCCCCTAGACTGCTTGGTTGAGAGCACAGGGGTTCATCCAGGATGGATTCTTTCTTATCCTGCTGGTGAAATTATAGATGTAGAATCCTACTCTTTTACAGTGTGGTAAAAGAGGCACTCTTAATACTGCTAGGCAAAGCTGATGAAAAAGATAAATTTTCCATCTACATAACCTTGGACACATTTCTTACGTTCAAGAAAAATGTGGGTTGGACTCCAGGGAAGATTACTCTGAGCAAAGCCAGTGATGTCTAAGTAAAGATCCTAATATCTGGACCTGTATGATTTGCATTTGTCAAAGAAGTAAGAAACCAGGGGAGGAAAAGTTGTCATGCGTGATGAGGCCAGTGCAAAAGTGCTTTCTTACATGTTTTGAGTAGATTGTATTATGCTACTTTAGATGTCTACAGAATAGATATTTCTGTTTATAATAGCTGTAATAGCCATTCAGGATTGTACCCAACTAGTGCCAGTTCATCTCTATCAGTCGTAGAGTAACCCTAGATGAATTTCTGAGATGCAATTGCATAAACTTAAGTGAAATGAATCCCACTCTTTCTGACCACAGTCTGTAATATCTGCTGTGAGACCCAGCTGCTGTGCAGCACGAAATTCTTCCCAAAATCAAAGACGTGACCTAATGGCACTAGGTTGGCAATAAGCCAGGAACACAGTCCAGGAGAAACAAGTCAGTGCCTTTGGGAGTTGACCTTATAGCCTGGGATGAGCTGTTTTATTAGCAGCCAACTGTGGCAATCTGTCCTAGAGGAATTGAGAACTAGCATAAAAAAGGCTTGTGTTCATCCATATTGTCCATGACTTCTTTATCTGTCTTTCATTAAAGTAGCAAAGAGAAAATTACTTGCAAATTTAAAATTAAAAAAAAAAAAAAAAGGGCAGAGAAAGAAGAGGCATAAGGTTGGACAGCACTGCTGTTATTTTCCTAGTTCTAGTGTCTGCTCAACTACCATTGCAGTGATTACAATGTACAAAGATGATAATCTTACTAGAAAGCAATGAGCCATCAGGAAGAAAAATACTCAAGGACATTCAGAATTCTTCCATTTTATCTAAAAATTATCCATCACATTTGGTGCAAAAATATTTGGGAGCTTTCCATATTGAGTTTATCAGGATGACAGATTCCCACTGAAGTTGAAACAAAAGAGACAGACATAATCTGTTTCTAAAGATGGCTGCATAGGTAAAAGCCAAATGACACAGTAGATATGTTTGCCAAAAGCCAGTGGCTGAGCTAGCACCTTGGCCATCTGTATGGTTCAGCTAGCACTGCTTCATGTGCAGACTTCCGTGCATGTATAGCTTCTCATTTACATTTTTCTGTAGATGGAAAAGGATATGAGAAGTGAAACAGAAGAGAGTGACAAGGATGAAGAAAGAGAAAAGATTAGAGAAAAAGAGAAGAATGGGATCACGCATTTCAGCATCACAAGCAACGACTGTATCCAGAGGAATGGGTCTCAGCAGCAGAACAGCAGAACTCATCTCACCAATGGCCATTGCAAGGAAAGATAGCTACTGTTAACTGCTCTCTGCTGGTCTTTAACAAATCCAGTCAATCGTCTTTAGAAACAGTTTCGCTCATTGTGTAGGTAAAAGGGAATGTGACTGCAGTATCATAGCTGAATTCCTGCTTCCTGTAAACAGAAGTGTATATAGGCACTGATATTTGAAGGATATTTTTGGTTTTTCTCCAATAAAAGTTTTCTATGGGTTGTAGTCTTGAAGCAGATAGAAAGGGATCAAAGTGGTTTGACTTGTATTAGACAGTAATAGTTGTTGTTAAATGTGTTAATCTTGAAAACCACTCAGAATAGTGGATAGATTCTGACAATGTCAAGTCTTAACTGCCTAATGTTGTTTGGAAGGAATTTATTTAGCCTTGACCAGCCTTTGGCGGTCCTGGCCCATTACCAGTAATGATTATGGCTAGCAAGTAAGTGTGAGAATCTAAATCTTAATAGAGAAACATCTCTTTTGTGAAGACAGGTGATCCACTCATAAAACTAAAACTGAATAGAGTGGGATAAAAGCTTTGGAAAGAGGTAGGAGAATACATTTTCTTCTCAGAGGAAATGCTGCTCTGTAGCATATGATCAGTATTGAAATGATGTGGAGCTCAGTCCCTTCTGTCATCAGCATTATTGCTGCAAAAGTAGGAACTCCAAAGCCCAGATTGCAGATAGTTCCCACCTAGATCATGGTCAGAATAGCTAGAAAATGCAGGCTGTTGTGTCTCAATTGTCAACTGATCCTTTACACCTGTATTAGAAGGGAACACTGTCAGGAGAAGGGAGGGGACAAGAAACCAGATGTTCTAGTAGACAACACTAATTAAGTGTTCATGTTTTCATCTACTGTGGTTGGTACAGTGGGAGATCTCTACAGAGTCAGTCTGTGATAAGAAGGGAATGGCTTTACCCCGTCCCCAGAGGAAAAAGAATCCAGATAGGACCTGCTGAACCTTATGGAATAATGCTTTAACTTAGCCTTCTGACTCTAGGGCCTTTGCCTAAACTTATCAAAAATAGAAAGATTAAAGCAATAGTCCATAAAGACATGATGCAGCTCTAATTCAGTTCCTTTAAATGTCCTGTGAGTGTATCTTATATCCTGCGTAGTTCTGGGCGAGGCTGGATCCTATAACCCTTTAGAAAAGTTAAATTAGTATGACATGAATTTCTATCTTAAACAGAAATTAAACTATAAAACCAAAGTATAAATAGGCTCACTATAATGAGAGGAGAGAACAGACTGCCATGGCCATGTAGAAACTTCCGTATATGTGCCCGGTAAGGGCCAACAATAACAGAGGAACATGGACCAAGGAAATAGCTGATTTGAGAAGGTGGGCACATTCTTAAAATTAAGAGACAAATGACAGTCTAAAAGGACAAGAGGCATGTGATGGTTTTTCAGCAGTACACTGAGTTCACCTGAATTGTGACTGGGCAAGATCTTTGAGCTGAGTCTGTCTGTGCTCATCTTAGGTTTCAGTCAAAATACACTGGATGATTTCAGAGGAAAAAGTGGTTCCAGCACAGGTGATTCCAGGGCAGTAACATTCTGTGGGAACATGGCATTCTGTTTCTGCATCATGGTTTAAATTCATCTTTGCTGGAGATAGTTTCTCTGAAACCTTGAGCTAATTTGAAGTTCAAAATAAGTGTTCTGTATACTGTTATGTTTCTTTAGTCCAAGTGTACAATCTTGCCACTCTGCAGGTGACAAGTGTTTGGGAGAAACAGTTGTATATCATTTTGTACTACTAAATGTAACAGTTCTTTATAAATTACTTTTGAAAGGTTTGATTGTCTAAACTCTTTCCCATTTCTTTAACTAGAAGCAGGTACCCTGCGTAGCTCTGTGTTTTGTGTGGGTGGATGATGAGGGAGACACATACAGCTGCCATTGCCCTCATTGCAGGTTGATCTACCTGCAGTGCACATTACATGTTCGGGACATGCCGCCACACTAGGCCATGCCAGTAGAGAACTGCAGCAGCCTCATTTGTCTCCTCCTAGGTGAAGCTGCATTTGGTCTGGGCTAACAGGGAGCACTTCAGGGCATCCTTACACTAGAGCTACAGGCAGTCTAGGTTACTTGAACTGCAAGGGCAGTGGCAATTCCAAGATCAAAGCACTGTGAAGATGTTTTGGAGGGGCAAGGGAAGGGAAATGAATGTTTAATAGTCTGTCTCATGATGTTTCAGAGCCTCAGAAAGAGCCCCTGGTACCCTGCTGTTTTGGCACCAGAAAGAGACTTCAATCACGTGTACAGCGGAATGTAACTGAAATTAGCCACAGGCTTTGTCATCTCCTTAACACACACTAAATTACTCCCCTGTACTCTATCTTACTCCACCTTCTAGCTCATGGACAGTGCTATTTTAACTAGTTTAAAGTCATGCTTATGGGATGGACAGAGATGTGGAGTGTGAATGATAAAATGCTGGGCTTAGTGTCCTGGAGCAGCTGGAGTCCTGACTTAGGACCGAGTCTCACTGTTGCCTACTTCCTGAGTCTAGAAGCCTCTGCTCACATTCTGGACAAGAGAGTGGGACTGTCAGAATGTTTCTGGCATCACTAGTATTGGCTGCCACCCCAAGCTACCTGGGAAGACATGAAGGAATCTACAGACATACACTACCCACAGCCTGCAGGCTCTTCCTCTGCATTCCCAGTGCCCTGCTCCTGATTATTGTCTGATGCATCTTTGAAAGGCGAGTGCAGCAAATACACCTTTCCCTGGGCTGTTTGGCACTGCTGTCTTGCAGGATTGCTCCAGATTAATCTTTCCCACATGCTAAGCACCAGAAGTTGGGCAGGGGATTGTCCCAAAGAATACTGAATCTCTCTGCTTTTAAGTACCCTTAACAGCATTGGCCACAATTTCTAATAATAAACTGCAAACTACAGGTAGTTGCAGAGGCTTCACTGGCTTTTGCTTCAAGATCATTTGCCAGATAGAAAAATGCAGAAGATGTTAAGGAAGCAGATTTTTTTCAAAAGTCAACAAATTTCCCAAACCAAAGTTGACGCAACCTAACTCTCACCAGCTGTAAAGCACATGACTTAATGGCTAAGCTGCATCTGGCTTCACTTACACCCAAGTATCAAATCTTCGGACAGAGACACACCCATGAATAGGAAGGGGGCAAGGAAGTTTGTTATCTATGACCTGGCAGAGGTCAGTGTAGGGATCAAAGAGCACTACAGTGGGGAGGGCACTGTTCCCCTTTCTCTGGCCAAGGAGATAAATTTGTCCATTCACAGTGCTGCAGCCCATGAAGAACTTCTGGGTCAAACACTCCTCATCCACTTGGGTCCATTCATCTGTTTTCACATCAAATCGAAAAGCTCCCCCTCCTATGGTGTACAGAGCACCATTCAGTGCTGTGATGCGCAGGTCATACCTGGAAGGAAAGAAAATCTTAATCAGCATCAACAGGAAGATCTGTCCCTGATATATTCAATGCGACAGTGGTCCTCACATCAAGATGGCCCCATTTAAGCAGAGAATCACAGAAGCATTGGTGGGACAAGACTTTGGATTTATCCAGTCCACTCTTTGTCCTTGCAATTAAACTTTAGGAGGTTTATAATTTTCTGGTTTTACATTCTTTGTCTTATCTCCCCAGTAACTCACTAACAACTGCAAACTTGTATAATACAAACCTTGGCTTTCAGTTCTGCCTAATGTTATTTTACTTTGCATCTTTCCAATATTGTCAGTACATTTTGTGGGGGTGCACATGTGGGTATTGAGTTAGTACGGAGTATATGTCCTCAGCACTACCTGGAAGTGACAATAACCACAGGAATCCCAGACTGCTGATAAGAAGGTTTCTTGGAGATTCTGGCAACACAGAGTTAACTCTTGCAATTACAACCAAGTTCATCTGAGATAACTAGGCCACTTCTCCACGTCACTCTCATGAGAGTAATCTCATGGGAATTCTAGAGAATTTTTCCTGGTAACAAAACACAACGTTACTAAGAACGCAGGAAAGGATTTATTTGCAAGTGTGACACTTCGGTATTAATGCCTTTCCAGACATTAAGCCACGGTACATGTAGAGCAAATTAACCTTTAACTGATGTCTATTTAAAAAGGAGCTGTCTGAGATAGAACTCTCTTTAAAGTCCAATAGCCAGAAGCTGGAGTCAGCAAACATATTTGGAAATAGTAAATTCACTTTCAGCAAAGAATGTAGTTAGGACTGGAGTAGAGAGACAGATTGCGGCAAATCCTCCATCACTTGGGGATAGGGGAGATGAGAAAACACAGTGCTAAAAGGTAAGGCTGTATGGTTAAATGGGTCATGCTAAACCCACTAGAACTGAAATCCCAGCCCTACTGAAGACATTAGAGACGTAGCTGTCACTTACTATGGGACCAAGGCCTCTTCTCAGGCACCCTGACCGCATACGATTATCTGCTGAACCTTTCTCTCTCTGTTGGGGCCCAGAAGAGCATTTCTTACCTGGGAAGCGGGGAAAACGAGATGACATCCCAGACGTCCGTCTCTGTGTTCAGCCTTTGCACTCCACCATAAACATGTCCATTTTCATCAAGGCCACAGACCACATAGATTCTCATTCCTACACTGACTGCATCTCCTCTCTCCACAGGTTGAGCCATAGGACTCATGGTTTCCCACTCCGAGTCCATCAAACCCAGGCGCTCCACTGCTGGAATTACCCCTTCATCTGTGCTCCCTCCAAGTACATACAGGTAGAGTCCTGCTCCTACTGCACAATGACTATTGCGAGACTTCTTCATGGCAGGCCCTTCCAGCCAGCTATTGTCCAAGCAATTGTAGATCAGCACCCAATCCACACTATACCACACAAACTCATCCCGGAAGTATCCTCCTGTCACAAAAACAAAATTCCCTGGGAATACAATAGAGAAAAATATCAGCTATATGAAAGCTGAAAGTTGTTCCTAAGAACTGGGCTTCTCATTTCTCCCCAGGCTGCGTTTTGCTCTGTTCTCATAAATATATACCCCCTACAGAAAGCCCCACAGGTATAAAGCAGCTCACTTGAGGAATGAGGCTTAACTCTTCTACGCTCAACTGGAAGAATCAAGGACATGAATTCATTTGCAAGCTGAACCACATTTGTTACTCTTCTTTAACTGGAGGGTCATAACCTTCTACCTTAGAAGGACAGTAACAGTGGGATTTCTGGGCCAGCATTGGTATAAAAAAAACATTAAAATGAAAATCTGTCATAGGAACGCTACAAGACAAGCAGAGAAAAATCACTGCTCTTTTTATTAGTTTGCAGTAGCTGATTTATCATCTGCCTAGACACATTGGGCCCAAAGAATGCAACAATTCCTTCCAAGCCTGCACAGAATCATAGAACACTTGTTGGAGAGGACCTCTGGGGTTCTCTAATCCAATCTCCCACTTGAAGCAGGACTATCACCAATGCTAAACTGGAGTGGCCATGGCTTTGTGAAGAGTCTTTAAAATCTCTAAAGATGAAAATTTCAGCATCCTTGGACACATTTAACTTAAAGCCAGCTGAAAATCAGAAGACATGATCTGTCAAAACCACCACGATAGAGGAGGCTCAAGGCATTAAAAAAAAAGCTTCTCCAAATGAAGTCATTAGACTCCTTCCAGATACAGCTGATGTGAGAATTTGATAGCTTTGCTGTTTCTGCTATATGAAAACAAATATTCAGCCTTTCATAATATTCTTCCAGAACTAAGGAAATCAAACCATCCCTTGAACCCAAGTGAACACAGATATGAGTGAGGTTTTTAGTAAGAAAATGCTTTTACAGGAGGGGAAACTAAACTCACTGCATTTGTGTCTCTAAGGCCCAACTTTCCTTTGCATTTGCTCAGTTCCACTCACTAGCATCACTTGAGCCACATTTCCTTATTACCTACTGCTGCTACTGCATACTGGGTGAGGTTTCTGCGCTGCAGGGGAGAGCAAGCTTGCCAGGTCCTTGTTTTAGGTTGAAATAGGAATAATTCTTGCTGTTCTTTGTCATGTCTTCCTCCCAGAACATACAAGATGTCATAGCTCCGGCCAGCACAAGGAGACAGTTTCACATTTTGCCAGCTTGGTGGAGGACAGCTGTCTAACTTCTTTATTAGTCTGGAGAAAGCATCTTTCTCTCCGGGGCACCTGCTGCGTTTCACCAAGATATCAAGGAAGGACAGACTCAGAAAAGCGACTCTGACTTCTCCCACCAAATCCAAGAAGTCTTCCTCCCTCGTTGCTGGGTCCTCCATTATCCACCTCACAACACTGTCAAAAACCACATCTTCTCGAGAAACAAAAAGGTCATCGCTTTGCAGGAGCTGCCTCAGTGTTTCTTTGGGAAGTGCCTTAAATTCTTCCTGAGATATCACATCCTCCCAGTGAGTGAGAGCCACATTCACAGCAGATGTGTGCAGCTCTACACAGGCAAATTGCTGTGAGTAGGTCATCACGCCCAGACAGTTGGAAACATGCAGCTCTCTCTCCAGAAATTTCTCACAGAACAGTTTCACATTGTCAAACTGAAAAAAATCAGCTGTTTCCAGTAAGCTGGTGACATTTTCTCGATCTATAAGCACTTGGGCTGTACGAGTGAACTCAAGAAGTGCCTGGAAAGGCACTGCATCAATTCCTCTGATCACTATATGGTGTTCAGAGCTCTCCCTTGTGCCCCCAAAAAACATGGCTTCAAAATAACGACTGTGCAGCGAAAGTGCTCTGCGGCTGACCTGAAAGAGTTTTCCTCCAACCTCAAGAATGGTGTCTGTAACAACTTCCGTCTGAGATCCCAGCTCCTCTGCTTCTCGTGCAGACTCCATGTTCGTTAACTGCCTAGCAGTTAAAATTAACTCAGCCCTTACGCAGTCTTTACTCATGAGGCCTCTGGAAATGTTATCCCTCTGGCAAGGATAAATAGAAGATAAGCCAATCTTGTCCTAAAAATAGAATATGTTTTCTACCCTCCTGGTTAGCTCTTCTGACCCACTGCTTTCAAAGCAGCAATAGCAGAAAAGTTGTATAATCAAAAATGGCAACTTTAATTAGCTTCTACCTTAGCTAAGTAAGACCTCAGTGAATTATGGGAGCCATTATCCAAACAAAAAGCCTGGACTAAGAGGCAGAGAAGGTAGAACCACCAAACTCTTCCTAAGCATGCTACATCTCAGAAAGTTGTATGTGAACATTGAACCCCCCTAGAACAAAAGAATTTATTATGATATTTTTTCCCTTTTTCAAATCAAAAACTTCAGAAATTGAGACTTCCAGAGAAAAAACACTGATTTTCTCAAACCCGCATCTTTCATAAGTAGAGTTTAATACCAAATTCCATATTGATTGCAGTATTTCACATCTATTTAGCTTGATGTTTTAGTGGGAGATGAGAGGAAAAGCAGTGAGTCCCCACTCTCACCCGGTAGGAAGTCATATATACAGCCATACTTAAGGCTCTAAAGAAATAGTCACAGCGTAAGCAAGATTACAGTGATCCCACGTACCTTGTTTTCTAAATAGTTTAGTACAAACTATTAAGAAGTTTGGGGGATCTGTACAGCATCCTTCAACTAGGGTGCCACACTCACCCAACCCATCTTGGCAAGATTCAGTCCCATTTTTCAGTGACAGTCAGCAAGCAGGCTAGTGCTATCTGAATCAAGTGCACTTTTTTACTGGAGCTTCCTTACTACATTTCTGAAAAAGGCTTCTTCAAGACTGCTGTTACAACATTCTTATATGAGTTCACTTTTAGGAATGAATGGAACAGAAAAGGCTTTATGCATTTAAAACTCATGCTCATTTTTATATTCTTGTTTTTAGGTACTTGGCTCCTAAATATAAGCCAGAAAACTGTACTACGGATAAGAACAGTAAGTACCTTACAATAAAGGTTCAACAACCCATTTGCTAAGTAGGGAACTCCTTAGTATTTGCCAATAGGAAAACCTGAAAACATGTCCCTCTGAGTTCAGGCAATTGTTCCATATCCTCTGCATCGAGAGCCTGGAATCCACTCAAGAAAGAGCTTCAACAGGTCTCTTCACACACACCAATCTCAGAAGACACAAGAGACATGGGAGATAGTGCAGTCTGCGATTGGTATCAACAACAACCAACAATCTCTCTTCCCTCCCAAGGAGGGCTGAAGACTGTACTCAGGCTGAGGAAGAGTAAATTCTGCTCTCCTCTAAATAAGGAGTCTCCTTTGAAAGAGTACCACTGTACACAGAACATAGTGTTGAAGGGAACATGATTCTGTTGGGGGCACTCAGCAAAGAACGAACTCCTTGGAGACTAAAGTCTGAAAGCACTCAAGGTTAGAGACAATATCCCACACAAGGCAACTGATCCCTACTTTTACAGCTTCATAGAAGAGTCTGATACGCTGAACTACAACTGATCTACTCAAAGTGCCCATCCATTGCAGAGTTGACCTGGGAAAGGCTATGAATGAGAGCAGATTGCTGACACCAAAATGAACAACTAATGCAGCCTGTCTTTAGCATGTTTTCTTGAGGATTTCTAGGAACAACACTACTGCTAACATTAGGACAGTTTTCTCAGCCATAGCCTCCTTCTAAAGGGACCTCAGGAAAAGCAGGTGGTAACTTCTGCCTGTTACTACCTATATAGTCTATAAGTAGGCATCATGATTTCTCATCAAGTTCCATCTTTAGAATAGAGCACAGCTTTTGATCTGATCTCTTCTGATTTCCCTATGCTTATCCACCACCTAAACAAATTTCATTTAGATTTACAAGTGTGGAGAATTGCAGTGTCAGCTGTACAGTGCTTTTCAAACTATCAAACAATAGGAATTTAAGAACAGACTAAATTGTTTTTATTCATTCACAACTACTCAAATCTTGTTATTTATGAAGTATAAAAGAAATTTTAAAAAAAATGCTTACTTACAAATGAAATTATAACCAGCAAAACCACAAATGCATATCTAAGATACAAAAATACCTGATATTTCCAGGCACTGCCTGTAATAGAACATTAGGATCTTAAATAGTCTTCCTCTAAAATTCCAAGTATCAAACAGATGCTTCCACAACGTTCATGTCATTCAGTAAAGACACAGTATTTATCCTAGAAGTTGGTCTTTCTCTAGAAACGTGGGAATTCTCCAATTTCACTGACCATAGCCCACAAGATTTGGAACAAGTCCCAGAAGATATCTTCTTAGCTATGCAGTCTGTAAACATGGTAACAAGGTACCATACAACAAAATACTCTTCCTGCACGTACAGGAGCAAGCAGGCAAAACAAACTAAACTGAAGAGCGGAAAGCCTAAAACACAATGCAAGATGCTTCCCAGCTAAGTGCTGACATCTAAGAGGAAGAAAATCCATGTTCTAAAAATGTATTTAAAAATTTAAGTCGTATTACCAATCCTCGGGGCACTCATTACTAATATTATGTGGTTGTTTCAAAACTGCCAGTATCAAGAGGGTCTCATACAATTTCTAGACAATATACTCTCTCCTGTCAATTCTAAAGAATGAAGAGTTTCACATTTATTTCAACAAAATCAGAACTTACTTCCTCTCACCACTTACAGAAAGCCACAAAATAAAAGTTGATTGTTCTTCCATACTAGCAAACACACATTCAAACTCCTCCCGCAAAACAGAAAGCTTTCACACACTGATAGTTTCCTCCAATGATCTGCACCCTTGAAGAGAGTCCCAAGAAAGCATTAGCCATCTTGCTGCTGAATGAAAGGGTTTGGAATAGCTTCCATTCCATCCTGTGGACAAATGAGAACCACAGAAGTTCCTCTGCAGACCACTAGTCCCAGCTGGCGTGTGTCTTCTGTTAATTTGTATTGATCATCTGGATCTGAAAAGCAGAGGTCTGTGGTTACAACAGCAGCATGAGGAAAAGAAACCAAATCTCATCAGTTTCAAAAAAAACACAGACAAATGCTATTTTTCTGTCTTCTTTGCATTGCTGGAACACATGAACAATAAAAATGAAGCAGCAGTAATATCTGATGTCTTCAGGTTTTATCAACTTTCAAAGCAGCACATGTCACAAATAAAGAACTACGATTCGAAGGATACACACTCTGCTTTGCATACAAGGAATTCAGCAGTCCTGCCACTCGCATAACGAAGAACATACCTACAAATGCTAAGAGAATCTCCTGCTCCCATTCCAAATACTCTTTCAGACAAACATTTGGGGATCAATGCAAACCAGAAAAAGACTGACTACAGAATGCACTGAGCATAAGTTTCTTGCTTGTCCATGCCTAGACCAAATCAAGCAAGACTGTGGATGGGGATAGACAGATGAACATTCCTAACACAGCAAGAGCTTTAATATGTCAAAATATTTGGCAAAAATACACAAGGCTTATCTTTTAAAATTCTTTCCTAAGAACAAAATTAAATCTTGAGACGCTTCCTTGCAAACAGCCAAGAGAACACTCTTAGAAAACAGTCTCATAATATGAGAAGATGCTTTTGTTTAAGAGAGCAAGAAGAGATTTCTTATTATTTACCTCTCATATATTCAATGGTACCATCAAGCACAAGGTTCAGAAGAGGGTCAAATCCTTTCAAGACTCCGCTAGCTATTAAAGACCACATACACAAAAGAATGGTTAGAGATCCCCTTCCCCAAAAATAGGACTGTAGCAACACATGACTCAGTTCGCTAGTTCTAGTCCCTCCCTCAAGCAAGGCTATCAAAAAAGTGAAGTCAGAAATATTAAACAGTGCCCTCTTTATCACAATGCAAATGCAAAAGCACAAGCTGAAATCTGTCTGCGCTATGTCAATGGAAACTTTCAGGTTTTTCAGCTAATTATTCAAAACGTTCTTTAAAACCTTTACATTTTTGTTACCAGTCAGTTTCAAGGGCATTTTAAGAAGACAGCCCAAAAGATGCTTTATGAAATCCAACAGAAAAAGATGAAAGAAAGGTGCAAAAAAAGATGAAACACAGGTAAAATAACAATCATATGATTAGTGGAAAAATTAAAGGAGAAACACAATAAGAAACTTCTCACCTATATAGAGTATATAGTAACAAAGCAAAGAATCTATTATTCGTCTTTTCTTAAATGAAGGCAATGTGATCACACAGGAGACAAAAAGTTAACACAGAAAAGGGGTGGGGGGGGGAGCCAAGATGCCAAGTCCGCTGCGAACGCACACGCCTCCCTCCGGCCGAGGCTGCGTGTGGGCTCACCTTCCCTCCCGCCTTGGAACTTCACTCGGATTGTTTTGTCAATGTACTTGGAGAGGTCCAAAATACTCTCCTTCTTCTTCTTCTCCTTATCCTAGCGAGGATGAGTAAAAACAAGCTAAATTAAAACGGCCGTAAAACCCGCGCGCGCACGTCCCGGCCGGGGAACGGCACCGCTGAGGCGAAACCTCCCCAACGCGGAGCTCAGAGCGGCCGGCGAATGGGCACCGCCAGGCCTCGGTAGCGCCGCCGCGGCGCCCGCAGCCGGGAAGGGCCCGAGGCCCCGCGGGACCGCGCGCTGAGCGAGCGCAGAGGCCCGGCGGCGCCTCTCCCTCCTTACCGCCATCTTGCCGCCGCCGCCACCGTGCGCGCGCCGCTTCTTGCCATTTCATTCGCTGCCGCCCAGGAGGAACGTCACCACCGCGGGCAACCTCATTGGCTGCCCGCGGGCGCCGCTCGCTCCGCCGGCCGGCGTGGGGCGGGACTTCCGGCGCGGGCCGCTCTGTCAGCCGGTGCGGAAGGGCGCTAGGCCCGGCGCGGCCGCAGCGGAAACAAAAGCGGGCGGCGGCGGCGCGGCGGGCCCGGCATGGCGGCGGCGCGGCGGGCCCGGCTCCCGGCCCAGCTTCTCCTGCTCTTCGTGGCGCAGGTGAGCGGCTCTGCCAGCCCGAGGGGGCCCGCGGGCTCCGTGCTCGCTCCCTCCCTCCGCGGGCGGCGGAGCAGGGCCTCGCTCGGGGCGCCAGAACCCGTCGGGGCTGCGGGGACTTGGGCCTGGTACCGCGGCCGCGCAGGGGCAGGAGCCTCCCGCGGGGCGCAGGCCGCCGTTGGCGCCGGGGAGCGGGGCAGGGCGGCGACCGGGCCGCGCGAGTAGCGGCGGCCGCGGCGCCGCTCGCTGGGTGTTGATGACCGGGCTGCGGCATTTCGTTGCTGGAGCAAAGAAGGAAGCGTCGTTCCTGCCCCAGGCCGGCCCAGGGTTGTGTTGCGTGCCCGCCCCGATTTACCCGGGTTTCTTAATCCCTTTGGCTAACAAAATATTTCTCATAGCTCTCGCAACATCCGATGCGCGTCCTGCCAGCCGCCTTCTCCTTTGGGAAGGGTGTGCGAGCCGGGCGGTGGGGTTGGGATTGGGATCGCTGCAGCACGGAAGGCTCTCGGCTTTGGGTTCGCTCCAACCAACAAACTGCCCTTGAGAAAGCAGTTATCGTAAAACAAAAGCAAAGTTTCTGCCAAACCTGAAGTTATAGGCTGTCTTGACTTTTGTTTTCTTGTTCCTTGTCTGAATTAATACTTATGGGGGGTAAACATTATTTTCAAGGATCTTACAGGAACACGTGTGACTAGCTAGGTACGTAATCCTGATGTGAGAGAGATACCAGACTTTAAGCTGCCGTATTACGGCATGGTACATAGTTTTTGTATTTTAAGTTCAGGTGTTCTGGAAACATTCAAGTATCATTAAAATACCTTAACTATTCATTAGCTAATTTGGAGGACAGTAGATCTTCTTGGGTCTTATTGGTGTGGCTTCTTAGTATGCTAGTCTAATTTTCCTTTCTTCCCCTGCTGATGTCTTGCCAGTAGTACTTACTTACAGAGTGGGCTGGCTGCCAGCAAAGTTCTCTATCTGTACGTTATCTGCTCCCTTCCTCTTCTCCTGCCTGTTCTGCACATGTTTGATGTTTCTAACCTTTCTAATGGACTGGCATTGCCAGCCTGGGGCCCACACATAAATATGAGAGAAGACATAAGAATGGGTCAAGAACTGGCATGGAGTCAGTTTGTTCCGTCAATTTTGAAAGGGTGGCTCTAGGAGAACGTGGAAGAAGAGCAGGTAAGATAGTCCAGTGATCGAGCCCTGACACTCAAAGGTCTTGGCTTCAGTTTCATGCACTGCAGCATGCTTCTTTTCTGTAAGCAGGTCACTTGGCATGTTTGTGCAGCGACCATGTAAGCATGGTTGAGCAAGCTTTGAACAGGTCTACTAGAATACTGATACAGTCATGCTGCAGCAGCAAAGAGCTGACTTGCTGTACGCTGCTACTGTATTTCTGCTACTCTAGCTAGCTCGTTTAAAACTTCTTCAAATATAAGTAGTACTGTTTGGCATATTGGAAGTATATCTTTCCTACTGAGAGATGAGATAGCCTTTTTTTGGAGGGTGGTCCAGGTTTGCTTTTAAACTGAATTAAGTAGGGGGAAGGAGCAGCTTGACTAGTGAAATATGGTTCTCCCAAATCTGGATCCTCATCTGGTCATACCAGAAGAGGGATATGGAGAAGAGGGATGTAAATCTTGTAGCTGTACAAGTTAATAATTTCTCAAATATGTAAAGCAGGCCTATTACAGTTGATTAGGTCCTACAAAACCACCAGAAGCTTTTGGAGATAGTTGTTACGATGCCGAAAACTGAGCTATGCAGCATCCTTCTGAGCCCAGTCAGCTCTTGCAACAGTAAACAAGAAACATCCTTTTTCTAGGCTATTCTTTGTGTCTCTGTGGTTTGTTCCTGTTGAAAACCAAGGTGTAAGGCCAGTAATTTGCCCTTTCCGTGAAAAGGCTTTAGGTGCTGTGAGTAGATAGCTCAGACACAAGTGAGAAAGCTCTCCTGTGGAGTTCTTCTGTTAAATGTATTTCTCATTGCCATGTATGTACGATAGAGCTACTTTGCACAGAGAGAGAAAAAAAACTCTCTTATGAGAACATCTCTCAAACATGCACTGTATTTCAGTGCAAATTAGGGCCATCTGAGCAAACCGCATGCCCAGAACACTTCAGCCCAAATCTAATAGATTTTAGAGCACTTAATGAATGTTTACGGTATTTGGGGGGGGGACTGAACAGCAACTTTATTTTTCAGATAAGTCTCATTCTATACAAAAAGGAACTAAATATATAATATCTCTACTGACTATATTTTGCATTGAAGTTTCTTTATTGCATTGCTGGTGTTTCCTTGCAGTAGGATGATATCGCTTATTCTTCAGGCAGTTTGGAATTCATTTATATTTAAAGGTTGATTCTTTGAATGCTCCAAAAACCATCCATTTAGTCATTGTCTCCCAGGAGTCACATGATAATATCTATGCATAGTATTTTGAAAGATACGGCTTTGCTGCTGCCTCTAGTCATCTTTGGCTTCTTTTTTTCCTCAGTTAGGACATGGAGAAACAAATTTGTAAAAAAGTACTTTTAAAAATCACAAAATCAAAGAGTAGTTGGGGTTGGAAGGGACCTCTAGAGATCATCTAGTCCTATTCCCACCTCAAGCAGCTTATAGCTGCTATGTAGTTCAGTTTTGAATATTATAACTACAAGTCAGCTGGAGCAGTATAAAGGTACTGCATAGTATGAGACCAAGTATTGACCTCAGAGGATCTCTGCTCCTGCTGGCTGCCAATTCAGCTTTGAACCATTTACCATCACCATTTGAACCCAGCAGTTCAGCCAGTTTTCAACCCATCTTGTTGTCCATCTGTCCAGTCCATGACTTATCAGCTTGTCAACCAGAATGTTGAGGGAGATGGTCTCTCAGTCAACTCCGCTCTATTACTGGTGGTTTGTCTGCTTCGTCATTGTTTTTTGGCATATATGCTTGGAGACTTACCTTACCCATGAAAACTCTGGCAAAGAAAGCATTAGGTAACTCAGCCTTTTCTGCGTAGTGTGTAACTAACTTGCCAAACCCATTAAGCAGCAGGTCTGCTTGTGCTTTTGCTTGCTACTGACATACCTATAGAAATTTATCTTGTTATTTCTGATGCTTTTTGTCAATTTGAGCTCCAGTTGAGCTTTTGTCTTCCTTATTCTATCTCTGTATGCCCTCAAAATATCTCTATATTCCTTTTCAGGAGTCTCCCCTTTTTCATCTCTCCTATGCTTCCTTCTTGGGTTTGAGCTCTCCATACCTAGCTATTTAACCAGGCTGTTTTTTTTTTTTTTTTTTTTTTTTTTTTTTCCTTTTGTGCCTGCTCCTTTTCCTGTTTAGCAGGATGGACTATTTTGTGCTTTGAGGAAAGTTATTTCTGAAAATCTGCAAAGCTGCCGAGCTCCTCTACCTTCCAAGCTTCCAAGGCAGGCTCCTGTTGGACCCCTCCTAAAAGTTCCCTGAGGAAGCTGACGTTTGCTCTTCTGAAGTCCAGGGTCTATGTTCTGCTGCTGTCTTTCTCACATTCGTTGCTATTTTAAACTCTACAGTCTCATGATCACGACATCTAAATACTGTCCACAGTCACTTCTCCAAACAAGTCTGTCTTATTTGTAAAGGAGTAGGTCCAGAAGAGCACCACTCCTTGTAGACACAGGTAGTGACTACTAGGAAGATGTCCTTGCCACGTTCCAGAAATCTCCAATATTGCCACTACCCTGCTGTGTTACTTTCTCAGCAAATATCAGAGCAGTTGAAGTCTTCCAGGAGAATCAGAGAGTGCAGATCTGAGGGTGCTTTCTTTCTGTGTGTATGCTCAGCCTGATGCAGAACTGAAGTATCAGTGGGACGTGAAGGGACACCACAGTAAGAGAGGGAAAACAAAGAAATTCTCAGTATCTGTGAAGATTGGATTACTCATTTAAACAGATCTAGTAATTTAAGGAGAAAATAATACACTTTTTTTTTCCCCTGAAATGGAAGTTGCTGGTTATTTGCTGTCCTAGGATACTCTATTAGTATGCAGAACTGTATCTATTACTAAGATCTATTACTTTAATATTAGAACACTGTCACAAAAGGGGACTTAATAGCATTCCATAGTTCAGAGGGAAATTAATAGTAATTAGCTGGCTGTTACAAACTCTATATGAGGGGCATGGATTGGGAATACTTCTTAATGAGTAACAGCAATATTCCCAGTAGATCCTGTATCACCATGGTGCAGGCAGTCTAACCCTGGCCCATTTCCCTAACATCAGTAGCACTGGGTGTTCACTGTTTACATCGCTGGTAGCTGGTCCTCCTATTCAACATGTGCCCTTCTCTGGAGACGGTTACAAATTGTTTTAGCTATGATAACAACTGTAATGGAAAATGTGTGATATGTAGTCTTGAAAATCTGTGTGCTGCCTAGGACAAAAATAGAGTGGAGGATACTGTGAAGTGTTGTCAGATCCATGGCAAAGGTGTCCAAGGCTGAACCTTGGAATGATGTGAATCTGGAATTGATCATTACTTCAGGCTGTCCTTTAAGGAGATGGTGGGGCCAAGCCTCTTGGTCTGGCTCCTTACCATCTGTCCTGCAATATTACAACTTCTTTCTGTTGTTCTGGTTACATATATATGTAGATGTGTTATTACAAGTGAAAAAACAGGCTACCAAACAGCAAGTAGTGTTTATCATCTCTGCTGTCTTATATGACTCAGACGTCTTGTGTTGGTGCACTAGGCTTTCTGTGACTCCTTTTTTGTATTTACAGGTTTACTGTGAGTATGGCATGGTACATGTCCTTTCAGAGAAGGGAAGCAGCAAAGGAAAAGACTACTGTATCCTCTTCAATTCTCAGTGGGCCCATCTGCCACATGATCTGGGTAAAGCTGTAAGTACCTACCCAAGCAATTACAGAAGAATGTATTCAAAAATGTCTTCTAGGATGTTCTAGGGAAGCTTTTAATTTCTAACTTGGATCAGCAGAATTTGAAGTGACTGATTTTTTTACTCTATTTAGAAAATACTTTTTTCTGTTAAGATCTCCTTAGCCAGTGCTGTAACAGCTGTATTGCTTTTCTCAAAACAGCTGTTACCTTGTGCTTCTAGTTGGAAACAGTCTTCCTTTTGCCAAATATGAGCAATTCCATGAAAATGACACTTACTTGAGGCAACAAAGGAGTTTGCCTTTGTTAATGTGATGCGAAATGATACCACACGGCCTTCCTAATATCTTGAAATATGACCTTTAATTCTTCCTTGGTGGTTCATGGTTCTGACAAATGTAAGAATAAATTTTCATGAGCTATATCAGGTTTTTATTGTGGTATCCAATGTGCTGTGAGCTACCAATTAAGTTGGTTTCACTCTCTTTCTATAACACTTAAGGGGGAAAAACTAAAGTAGCAGGAACTCACTCCCTCACAGGGAATCACTAGAATATGAGGAAGAAACTGGGGAAGCTATAAACTTTCTTCATACTTGCTGGTCAGATGCTACAGAAGCTGGATCACTGAAGAGGAGCCAGTGCCTATTCTCTAGTAGGAATCACAATGCCTTTTTGTATATTTTTGTGAGAAGTGAAAATGGGGAGAACAAACATATCTAGAGGCTTCATTTTTGCTCTGTATCCATGTCTTTCCCATAAGGATATTTTTTTGAACTACTAAACCCAGAAGTCAGCCCAGGATCTGAAGTGTATATTTACAATGTCTCACTTCCAGATGCAAGTTAACGGCTAGTTTGCAAGGTTGTTTTACTTTGGCTTCTCTTTCTGGCTGATGGTGGGAGGTAGGTTCATTTGAAGAATGATACCAAAGCTAAGCTCCTGTTCCGAATCTTTCTGAAAGAACTTGCATTAATAGTGTAGGAAACCCGGCTTCCTAGCTTAACTAAGCATGGTGGAATTGAACTGTTCTTGTATTTTGTGTATGGCTTGCTTATTGATCTTTGAGAACCTACGTATAAATAGACAAATAGTTCTGCAGGAGCTAATGTAGTTCAGAATAACTTAAGTTGAACTGGAGTTCAGCTCCATAGGTTCTGAGCTCGCTTCTGCCAAGTACTTTAGTTCTCTGTGCTACATTCAATGTCTGTCACTATTTCCTTCCTCTGCTCTCTCTCTACATTTCCCTTCCCTGGTTTCCCTCCTTCCACTTCCCTTCAGTACTCCAGCACTGCAGTTTATTAACTGAGGTGATGCAGAGCACAGGCCTGAGCTGGTCTGCATTTGTCTTTTGCTCTGATAGAGCTGATAAACTTCTGAAACCTGGACTACTGGGAAGTGTGTGTAAAGACATCCTACTGTTTCTACGAGGAGCCAGGTTGGAGCCAGCAATTTTCTGAATAAGCTTAAAGCTGCTGACAGCTTAATCTTTACTGTTCCTACCTAAAACAGTAGAGACAGTTACAGACACTTGGTGTTATATCGTGCACCTACGAGTTTCTAGTGCAAAGTATGACACGTATCAGTCTTTCAGGTTAAAATTTGAGTAATGATGCATTTCATGCCTAACAACTCAGCTTCTAGCAAGAGTGGAGCTCCCCAGTCCTTGAGGACCTCCTTCAATTAGCACAGCTCTTACCAAGACTCAGTTACATGAGTGATAATTGCATTCTGGGGAGGGAGGATCAGCAAATAGAACTGGGCAAAGATGTTGACTCTTACTTAGCGCGTGCAAGGAACCACTTGTGCAGGTGCTATTGCTAGAACCTTGGAAGTGTCATTGGGCCGTTTGTGTAAATATACCAGAGTAGATAATACATTAGTAGACCCTAAAAACAACAGAGAAAACAAAACAAAACAAACCCAAGAGCAGAAACTACATAAAGTTTCTTAAAGGTAATTTAGAACATTCAAGTAAAGGCATGACAGATGGAGTCCTCTCATGGAAACTTGAATGCTGAAACAGTGTTCTCCTATCTCAGACGTAGTGGCGTTAAGAACATCCATGATTAGCATTGCTTAGATCTGTGGTGTTGTGTTGTTTTTTTGTTGTTGTTGTTTTTAAGTCTTGTTTGCATATACCTAGTTTTCCCCACTTTAACCATTCAGTTTGAAGTTTTCCGAGAGGTCTCCCTCAAGGCTCGTATTTTGTTTGCTGAGGTTTTGGCAGTTTGGGGGATTTTGTTTCAACTAATTCCTTCATCTTTTCAGTCCCTCTTGCAACTGCAGGATCAGACAGCATCTGTTTTGTGTTCTCCTTCTGATGTACCTGATGGGGGATTTAATAATCAAATCCCCATGGTGATGCGAGGGAATTGCACCTTCTATGAGAAAGTGAGGCTTGCTCAGATAAATGGAGCTCGTGGCCTGCTGATAGTTAGTAGAGAGAGACTGGTAAGTCTACTTCTGTGTTTTTCTGTATTACTGATACTTCTCTGATGTTAGATACTTTCTCATACAGCTTTATTTTCTATCCAGTGCTTTGTGTGGTGTGCTGTCTTAGCAGCAGTGCTCACTGCTACTTCTAGTAGTAGACTACTTTCACCTGGAGCGTCACCGATGCGTATTCTATGAAACAAATATTTTTGAAACCTACAGTCAGTAATGAGACAAATCTGTCATAAAACCATGAACCTGACATGCGAAAGAATCTCACTAAAGTTTGACTGCTGCATTTCCCTGTTACAGTCGTTAGTGATTTATTTTACTGGAAACAGGCATATTTTTGACTTAAAAAAAAAAAAAAAACATGATTATATAATGAATGGCACTGTGTAATCAGCTTAGATCCAGCAGAGTTGTCCTCTGCACCCTTAAATATTGAACAAAAACCATTATTGCCCTAGATTTCTTGACACTTATATCTATGTTTTAAGGTATTGAGAAGGCAGAGAGCACTAAACAGTTTTTATAAGAACATAAGAAATGCTTTACCAGGTCAAAGCAGTATTTCATGTAGCCAAATAACTCATCTCAAATAGCAGCGTTAGGAGGTGCTCTTTAGAGAGGTCTTGTAAGCCTGACCACTTTTTCTTCTCCATTCCCCTCATGCTCCTCGAGTATCAAAAAATCATAGGATCAAGAATGTTAGACTATGCCCACAACAGCTGATTTTAATGGCTCTGTTGTCTGTGAATTTACCCAGCTCAAGTTGAAACCATGAGCCTCCTCAGCCTTCTGTAGCTGAAGATTGTAAAGTTCATTTCCCACTACGTAGAAAAAAGTAATTTAAAAATTATTTTTCAACTGATTTCTTGCTAGCTTTAAGACCTGCCCCCCAGCACAGAGTTGTGTGACTAGTGAACAGCTGTTCTGCATGCAGTTTATCAACTATGATTTTATAAATTTTGATGAAATTGCCCTATCCCCTTCCCATCTTTGAAGTGAAGAGTGCTAGTTTAGTGTCTCATCATAAAGCAGATGCCCCTGCATCTGGGATGTGTGTGTGTTCGTGTGTGTGTGTGTATATTTCTATTATGAATATGACTATTTCTTCTGTAGCTTCTGTTTTATAATAATTCCAGATTATAAATAGTGTCCTATCTCTTTTTAAAAATCTCCCATATTAATAAAAATGGAACTTGCAATTGTAACTCTTTTGAGGAGTAAACATTTTTGTGGAAGTGAATATATTTTTACCCAATCTGAATTGTCTTACAGGTTCCTCCTGGGGGTAACAGGAGTCAATACGAAGAGATTGATATTCCTGTGGCTCTGCTCAGTTACACTGATATGTTAGATATTGGCAAGGTAAACTCAGTAATAAGTGTTCTAATTCTTGCCATCCCAAATTGCTCAAGAGTGTATTTGACATGCATCTTAGGAGCTTTAAATCTGTTGAGAGTTGTACTCATGAAGACTGCGTTATTGTAATAATACTTGTTTAACAGTTAGTGCCCTGAACAAAATACTATTTTCTTGAGAATTCATTTCTGCACCTTCAGAATACAACCAAAATGAACCCTGGTGCCAGAAATAAGTACCATGAATAGTAGAGGCATCTGCTTGCTCTGAAATACGTATAATAAAGTTGGTGGGTGTTTTTTTTTTAAGGCTGCTTAGTGAAAACTAAATAACTGAACCTTTACTAAGGAACCTTTCTGGAAATGTGCTAATTGCATAGAAGCATCAGAAATAATTTGCACCCCTTATTATATAGGTGGTTCTATGTCTTGTATTCCTGTACAAGTTTCTTCAGCAGCATTTCTAAGTCTTGCCAGACTGTCATAGTCATAAATGTTTTTTAATAACTTGTTTATTTTCATGGTCAGTAAGATAACTTCCTGTTACTTGATTGGCTTTTGTACTGCTTTTATCTTTGACACAGCAAGAATAAAGCTGTTGTATTACAGATCATGTTTTCAAAAGTACTCTCCCTAAGAATTCTCTCTAAGGAGAGTATTCAAAAATACTCTCCTTAAAATACTTCTATTAAAGGGATTAATCACTGAACAGTTTTGAAAAAGCCATGCAAGTTCTGAGAGAAGAAGATATTGCTACTGTGCCTTGTGCCTGTTGCAATCATTGGAACTTTATAACCAGGACACTCTCACGGAGGCTAAGGGACCGGGTTGTTATAAAGAATTGGATCTTAACAGTTCAATAGTGCCTGCCTTTTAGTCATCAATAACCTATGCTAGTGAGTCTAGTTTTAAAAATAAATGGGCTAGAACTTCATTCCTAAGTATTTACTCCTATTCCTCCTATGTTTAAGTTCACTAGTGCAGTGCAGAAAGAGTGAAATAATTTATGCTGAGGACTCCATGTCCATGTGATACTTGTTTCCAGGAGTGGAATCTGGTCATGTACTTTGAATGCCTATTGGCAGCTGAAACATCTTTTTTCAGGAAGGAATTTAGCCCATGTGCTCAGAAACTCTTCCACTACATGAACCAAAACACAGTTTGTGATCGGGAGATAAACTTCGCAAGCCCATTACTGATCCAGAATAAACAGGCATGTAGACACTTAGATAAACTTTAAATTCACTCACTGGGTCTGGTTTGTCTCTTGACTTGAGGCAGCAGAGGAGCATCTAGTTGTGCCTGGACAGTTCTGCGTATGTGCAGGAGCAGAACTGTAAATGTCTGTGGTACCTCTAGATCACAGAGGAAGATGTCTCATTTAATTGCATTAAGATTTGAAATGTTAGAGCAAGGCTGTTCTTTGCACTGCCTTTGACATCTAGCTGCATTTTTTAACAATATTTATACTAAGAAAATTAGTACTGAAAACAAAATTGGGAGATTTAAAGAACAGATCGGTTTTGCTTATGTATGATCACTGAGTTCTTCGTAATTTGTACTTGCCTCTGCAGAGTTTCGGCAGGTCAGTGAAGGGGGCATTGTATGCTCCAAATGAGCCTGTGTTAGACTACAACATGGTGATTATATTTGTCATGGCCGTGGGGACTGTTGCAATTGGAGGCTACTGGGCAGGAAGCAGAGATGTGAAAAAGTGAGTAATTTGATTGCAGTATATCTTTTTTTTTTTTTTACTGTATTTTTCACAGCAGGGGAAAAGAAATTCATGACAGTGTTAGCAGAGATAACAGGTTTCTTTGGATAATGAGGATAATGGATAATTTACTCTGCAGTGATTAGCAGGATTCTGTTCAGAGTTGCTAGTATGAAAAATAGTGCTCTTGATAAATTACTGTAGCAACTATTTTATGCATCATGTTGAATCTGCTGTTCATATACCTGTGTAGACATGCAGAGTTTCACTGACTAGAGTGGGAATCCATGCAGTGGCAATCCATTACTGTCACGTCATATTTTCCAACTGCACGTAGTTGTCACTGAAGATTCAGAGCCGTTATGTTGCAGGAGTGGTCTGATTATATCCATGTTACTCTTTCAGGCGATACATGAAGCACAAACGTGATGATGGGGCAGAGAAACATGATGATGAAACTGTTGATGTGACTCCAATAATGATTGGTGTATTTGTAGTGATGTGCTGCTCAATGCTGGTCCTACTTTATTTCTTCTACGACCACTTAGGTACCATTAGTTATTTCTGTTGAAAAGTCTTTAATACCACTAGGCTGTCATCCCTTAAAGAGCCTTTCTACTGTAAAAATGATTATGAATGACTGTCTTCTGCTGTGTTTCTTCATGCCAGTATGATTTAAAACCATGCAAAAAACCTGCTTGCTTGAGCTCTAGTTTTAGTGGGGTTGGAAGAGGTGAACATTGACCTTCTTTCCAACATTAAAACCTATTAAGTAGTTAAAGTCTAAGGCATTAAGCCTACTACTTTTGTCCAAGGTTTTATTCAAACTTATACTCTTGTTTGTATTAACTAATTAAAGGTATTAAAATATGGGAAGCAGCTTAAAAAAAAAAGCATGTTTCTACTCATTACTCTTATTTAATTGGTTGAGGAAAAAAACAATGAGAGCTTAAGACACTGAAATTTCCATCCTGAATTTTTTTTTGAGGAACATATTTTTGTGCTTATTATTATAAATAAATGAAAGATATGCCCCATCTGTATTAATGCATTTTTTTGTTTGTTTTTTTTACTGAGGAATTTTAACAGAGTTAGAACAGAGTTCCTCTTAACAATTGAATCTTTAAGCTTTATTTTCTATGTCAGGCTTTGTGATTGTCTGTTCTTTGTTCAGCTGGGACTTGAAAAGAAGTATCTCTTATTTTATACTATTTGCACTTACTATTCTTTCTTTCTCAGTCTATGTTATCATAGGTATATTCTGCCTGGCTGCCTCAATTGGTCTTTACAGTTGTCTGTCTCCCTTTGTAAGAAGATTCCCATTGGGAAAATGCAGGTAGGTGGCGATTTCCATGTTTTATTAAGCAAAATCAACCTCTCTCAATTCTTTTAAATCTTAGATAGAAGATAGATGCACTGGCTTCAGACTTCAAAATCTAAATAACTATGCCTTTATTTATGTTTGGTTGGTGTGTTTCATTTTTCAGAATCCCAGACAACAACTTGCCTTATTTTCACAAGCGTCCACAGGTCCGAATGTTGCTTTTGGCAGTATTTTGTATCTCTGTCAGCGTAGTCTGGGGAATCTTCAGAAATGAAGATCAGTGAGTATACATCTTTGTTTCTGTACTAGCAAATTGTAATATGCTTTATGATACCTCTGCCCCATAGTATAAATTAATGATATCCTGAGTAACCTAAACTTACCCAGAATTTGGGAACAGGAAATAGACAAGAAATTTAGACAGATACACAGCTGTGCCTTCCAGAAGAAGTACTTTGTCTGTCTTGTTGGGTGTAGTTCCAGAAAACTATCTGTTAAGCAACACATTCTTCTTATTATTGTTAGATATTTTCACGCCTTATCCTGTCTCCCAGATGTTCTGATTTCCCCAAATATTCGTGATGTGCTCTTGGTCCCTCTATCTGGGATTTGATGTTGGAACCAAAAATGTTGGTTTTCATGTCTGCCCACTATACCAAAGATGTCTCCTTGGTCTTGAATGTCTGTATTGCCTTGTGGCATCCATTTTCTGCGTTAAGTCTGTGGATTGTTCACAAACAGAACTCATAAAGACCTTTAGTTCTCCTGGACCTAACTTGCAAAACATAGCCAAGAAACTGCCCTAGCAGTAACTTTCTTCAGCATGCAAATGTATGCATGCATGCACAAACCAAAGGACCCCAGCTCCTCCTATTTTGGAACCAATAGTTACAGAATTGACTTCTGTATAGGCTTCCTCAGTGACCATCTTATCTTCTCTAGTTCATGAGTGTTCAATGAAGCAAGGAATGGATGACTTAGGACCTTCCCTGTCCTATTTAGAATATTCAGCAGTCCTCACTGAACATTGCTTCCGCTCTTCATGAGGCACAGGATATGACAAGAACAAAGACAACTTAGCTTTTTGAATGTGGTATCAAGAGGGAGCAAAGTCCAGCATTGCCAGCACTAGCTGTAGTGATAGCTGTCCCCCAGTATTTCAACCTCACTTCTCTTAAAATGTTTCCTCACATTGCAAGGCCAGACACTGACCATTTTTTGCCTTGAAAACTGCTTAGAAAAAAAAAATTCCCCACCTCTCATCATAATGGGAACATTCTACAATACTGCAAGCAAATGGAGTGCTGTTGGTCTGAAACATAAGTGTCCTTGTTCCCGGGGCTCCTACGTATGCCAAAGGTCAAAAAAGATACTTCTCTTTTTCCTGTCATATCTACCTCTTCAGCACAAAGATTTTCATAGCAAGATTTTGGTTCAGCCAATCTGTATTGATTGGTATCCACTCTGTGAATAATGTAACTTCTGCTCTTCCAGACAGTTTTCCTTTTACTGAGGTTCCCCAGACTACCGGGAGGCTTTCAGCAGTGTTATCCAAGGAACAGACCTCTAGCAGCCTCTGAGGTTTTGTGCATCTTTCTTCTATGGATGATCCATGCTTTATGTATTTCTTTCCAAGAGTTTATCTAGCTGAACAAGTCTTTTGGACATATGAAGGCATATGTCACTGGGAAGAGTCTTTTGTTCAGTAAGGTGACTTTTAGTTACTGTGTGCCATTTAGCAGTCGCTGCTATTGTGTAGCTGTATAATTAGAAAATCGGTGGTAGTTCTCAGCGTTAATAAAGAATGAATCTATTTTTCCATCCTGGTCTTTCTTTGTTCATGGCCAGACTTTCAGATAATAAGCCCCCCTGCAGTGTTTGTACTTAAAGGCAAAAGGCATAAATAGGATATGATGTAAAAAAAAAAGGACTGAATAGCCTTTATTTTGATTGTGACAAATTATCTGGCACTGTTTGCCTTTTATGCTACTGGTTGTTGTCCAGTGGTGATATTTTACACTGGATGGTTCTCATCCCATTTATTCACCTGAAATATATTTATTGTTGGATGATTGCCTGACATGACATTCTTTTTTTAAATGTTTTGGTTTAAATGTTTTTTAGCATTCCACAGGCACTGTTTGTAATGTTGTTATCTTTTAAGAACTGATGCAAGTCTGAATCTGTTTTATGAATTGTGACAGATGGGTGTGCGTTTTGGCTTTCTTTTTTAGTCTCCTTTCAACTCGCTTTGGTTAAGCTAATGATAGTATACTAACGTAGAGGGTTTTTTTTATAAAGGTGTAAGTAGTAACTTTCATATGACTGTTATTATTTAAGTCTTCATGAACCTTAAGGTATTTAACTTAAATGACAATAAACCAACACTTTATAGTTACAGTAGTTTTCAACTCAGATTTTTCATAGAAGGTGAAACACTCCAAACATGGATCTTCTTTTTTAATTTCAATCAGCCACTTTTTCCTTTGGGCATGAGTTGAGAGAGGGGCATTTCATGGAGAGCCATTCAATCTCAAAATTCAGTTGAGGATGAGAAAGGAGAGAGGGGGGAGAAAAAAAAGGAAAACTATCTTCTTTCTTTAGGTGGGCCTGGATTCTACAAGATGCTTTAGGAATTGCTTTCTGTCTTTACATGTTGAAAACAATTCGCCTGCCAACATTTAAGGTATGGAAGTTGCATAGATGTGAAAAGAGAAGGTTTGCCTGTATATGGGTGAACAGTGGAGTTGCTTGTAATGGCATATGTTAATTTAGAAGTGTGCTTCCATTCATGTATGGCTTGGAAAAGTGAAGTAAGAAATACAATGTAGACCAACATGCTTAAGTGACGTGTAATTGTTTTGCATGGTGCTAGGTAACATACAGCTCTGTAGAGAGTTGACTACTGGTAAAAGTCACCTCAGTTGAAAGCATTTCTGATGTGCTGTACATCCAGAGATTTGAGCTGGTCTACTTATACAGGCAGGGAGTAGATAAAGGAGGACAAAATGACCTGGTATCTTTTCCAGCAACAATACAATATTATTCTGGCTTTGGTGATCCTTTAGCTGTCCAGTTCACTGAATATGGAGCTTAATGAGGAAGAAGGGTTAATTTGTATATGCTTCTGTTTAATGTGACAAAAGGCTTTTCTGAAAAAAGCCTCTCTGAGCAAAACAGCTTTTAATTTTTTTTAAATTGATTAAAAGTTTCTTCAATGCTTAATAAGACTTTTTCCACTAACAATTGATTTAATCTTATCACTAAAGTTATTTCCTGTAATTCTAATCTAAATTTGCATAGCTTAAACCTCCTACTTTTGCTGGAATGGTAACAGTCTAATTTCTGTTGCCCAAGTAAGGATTTATAGACTGTAGTCAAATCACTTCTTAATATTATCAGCTATGTGTTTTCAGTCCTTTAGTCATGCTCATTTCTTTATCTGGCTTATGTAGAGGAAAAAGCAGAATTTTTCTACGATTGCTAACGGACTGCAATAGCACCATTTTAAGATTTTTCAGGATAAGAAATCTGGGGGACTAACATGTAATTTTCTCTCTGAGGATTTTTTTTCCTTTTATATGCTGCATACAAGGCCAGATTCTGCCATCTGAAATCTATAGAATTAAGGATAACATGTGGGTGACTTGTATAAACCTTGCTAACTTTTGATTTGAATATGCTGAAGTTGCTAATTCTTCTTTGCTGTTTGCTACTGCGTAGTATGTGAATACCCACCAAGGATTTTGTCTCTTCTCTTCAGGGTTGTACCTTGCTCCTCCTGGTTCTTTTTGTGTATGATGTGTTTTTTGTATTTATCACACCTTTTCTAACAAAGGTAAGTGAAGTGCTTCTCCAGTACCTGCTGCTCCCAGAGCTACCTGTTTCTCTGTGTTTTCCTAACCGAACCTAGACCTGCTGCCTGAAGTGCTGGTTTACAATTTCCCCTCTTTTCTTTAGACTGGAGAGAGTATAATGGTGGAGGTGGCTGCAGGCCCGTCTGATTCTGCCACTCATGAAAAGGTACTGTATGTAGCCTGAAAATATGAGACAAACTCCCAGTTATTAAGTTTTCAACTACTCTGAAGTTCAAAGACCGTAAAGAGCTGAAATGGAGATGTCAGTCTGAAAAGAATTTTGTATGGAAATAAAGTGCTCCTGAGCTCTTTGGAAATCCGCAGCAAAAGCAGGGGGCCAACACTAACTTTTAGTGCCTCATCATAATAGCGTTGGTTTTCCTTTATCTTGCTTTTTAAGGATTTCAGTGCAAAATAGTTTCACAAAAATATATGAAAACATATGTGAGTACAGCTAATTGCTAATGAAGTGTATTCATTTTTACCTAAAAAGATTAACATTGTAATCAGTCTGTCTCTTGCCTGTCCCTTATTTTGATAATTGCTTTGTGAAAAGCTGAGGCTAGGCAGAGGAGAGAAACCCAAACTGCAGTCATTGGAAAGAAAACGGACACCAGAATTGAGCAGTTCTATCTGATACTAGCCACTATGTACAGAGCTGTAGAACATGACGTGCCTGACTCGGGGCAGGGTAATGGAAGGGGCAGTAGGTAAGATGTAGGAGTTAAAGATACAAAGTGTAAAACGAATAAGAAATGAGTTGGTGAGATGTCTAGTTTTGTTAATTTAAGTCTAGGTCTCTCTTTTTGAGCAATGAATGTTCTACTGTCACGTGGGAATTCACAGGAAAGGAAAGAGTTGTTTGCAGGAAGAACTATGAGGTTTGTACTATTTTCTGTTAGGTTTTGTACCCCTTTAGTTTTCTGTATGTTCCAGTTTTATACACAGAAACTGAAGAAGAGTAATTGTGGTTATAGCATAAGCAAAAAAGAAAACTGAAGTTTCTTTTAATATACCATATTTTTAAAAATGCTTGCACTGAGCCTTTTTCCACCCTATGTCAACATTGCTACTTATAGTGCATAGGAACGTCAGCTGTTATAAAATACTTGGCAAAATGTGGAAAATGAGTGACTTAAATAGCATCTTTGACTTTTTTGAGACTTTAAATGCAACCAGAAGAACCAGTCGTAAACAGACATTTCTTATGCACTTGTCAGCTTACTGAAATAGTTTATTTTCTAGAGTTAAAGCAGAGTTGATGTGTGCAGTCCATCACATGTGAGGACTCTGAAATTAATACGGAGTATTTTGAGATCTGTTTGCTGTACTCAGGGTTGTCTTAGCTTTTTTTTTTTTTTTTTTTTTTTTTTTTTAATACATTCATTCATTGCTTACATCTCAAATATATTTTCTTAGTTGTCGGTAATGCTAATGAAAGCTTTTAGATATAAGGAACCATGGTGTGAGAAAGGTATTATTTGTAGTCTGCAGTTCCAGTGCAACAGGTTCTAGCAGGTGTTTGTAATATATAGAGAAAACATCCATGAAGTGTCTCTCTCATTTCCAAGCTCCCAATGGTCCTGAAGGTTCCAAGACTGAACTCCTCACCACTGGCTCTTTGTGACAGGCCTTTTTCTCTCCTAGGATTTGGAGACATTTTAGTTCCAGGTATTTCTTAGTATGTTTGGAATTTTTCCTATTGCACATCCGGTATTAGCTTGTTCCCCTTCTACTCCCACTTCAGCTGGGAAATTTGGTGTGACTTGAATAAACCTGATATATTTATAAGTAAACCTTTTTATGTTCATTCCTTTCTCTGCACTGTTTGTCTTTAAATTCATGTTAATACGGCTAAGTTTCATGTGCAGAGATATCAAGAAATGTAGAGAAAATCTGAAAAGTTGACTTAGCAGTTGGTTTGTATACATGTATTTACATATTCTAATATTATGTGATAGTAGAGGTTATATCTTCAGATGACTTGTCCCTTTGCACATGATTTGTGTGTGTATATATATACATATACGTGCATGTGTGTGTGTGTATATATATATATACACACACATAATGACTTAAAATTTTATAATTTTGTTATTCACAAAGCTTACTGTTTTCATATTGCATTGAAGAGATTATCAGTTCAATTATGGATTGATAAAACATAAATCAGTAATATTTTGAGCTGCTCTATATAGTAGACAGAGTCATAAGCCATAAACTACTACTGCCTTTACTAGGAGATACGTGGTGAACCTATCCTTCTCCTTAGTTTGATCATATTTTTGTAACTCTTGGGAGTTCGACTGCCTTTTGCAGTCTTGTATCTCCTCATTTGTAGATGCTAACATTACTGTTAGATTGCTGGTACTGTACTAGGCTTGTGTTACCATGTAACAGTTATGTAAGATCTGCAGTCCCGTGAATAATACTGCCGTAGTAGACACCAGCATGCACAAAAAAAGTGCTGGAAAAATCTTAAAGCTTCCTAGATAAATTGATATGGTTTTGTTCCTCTATGGGTGGGTTGAAAAACTATTGTAATTATTCCTTACTTTTGTAGGCTTACTGGTGGCCTATTGCCATAGATTTGATATTCAGGTGCAATCCTCCAGAGTCTATTTTGTAGCCTGCACAATAGGTACGTATGACGCTGACTCTTGAGCACAACACCGAAGGGAATCGCTCCCTTTAAAAGCATACTGTCGATCTTGCGTTACATAGTTTCATTTATGATCCTTCACTTCCTTTCATTATCAGACAATGAAATAGCTTAGAGGAGTAAATAGAACTATGTGGTGCTTTTGAAGGCTAGACCTTCCATCACCTAGTTATCTGACGTGTTGACTCCCTGAGCTGTTCTGTCCAATATATAAATGAGGTTTGTTGTTGTTGTCATTTATGTATCACCAGAAACCCTACTTCATCTACAGTATCTTTATATGTGCTTAGCTACTCATTCTTATTTCCTGGTTCAGAAATCCTTGAGTGTATTACATACAAAAATTCAGGTTCAAGGATATCTGTTTTTAACTTGTTAGTTAACTTGTTTTTAGCTTGTTAGTGATAGTGTAAGTAAAACTCCTACCTGTATAGCAGAACAGATTCAGAGAAGCTGTATGGTCACTGAGTGTATTGCAGCTGTAGGATTTATGAACAGATGAACTGTAGCATCTTAAATCACTACAGTTTTCTCACAAGCAAATGTCTTTGAGGTTTGGGAGTTTAAATTCTTAGTGGATCACATCATCTTCACAAAATATTATCAATAGACTGTAGCGTGACTGCTAAGCAAATTACTATTCCAAATTTATATTGCGTGTATAATATTTGTGTTTGAAGAAGCTTGAAAAAGTTCTCAAAATAGTGTTTTACGTATTACTTGAAAAAGTTGTTGTTAAAATGCTTGTCTGGCTAATTATTTAACTGTTCCTAGCTCAGCTGTAACTGAATAACTCTTCTTGCTGGTTTTGTCTCCTTCTAGCCTATGGCATAGGCCTTCTCGTAACCTTTGTAGCCTTGGCATTGATGCAGATGGGCCAGCCAGCTCTCCTCTACTTGGTGCCCTGTACACTTATCACAAGCTTTGCTGTGGCTCTTTGGAGAAAGGAGCTTGCAATGTTCTGGACGGGCAGCGGCTTTGCGGTGAATACCAGTTTGATATGAGTGTCTTCAAGAAATACTAATATTATAAAACCTAACTAGAATTAAAGTTGAGTAAAATATTGTAGTATTATCCAACAGCAACAAAGAATTTTGTTTTGATTGACTGAATGTTTCCTTTTTAATTTTTGTTTGTTGGCCTCAGTAATAATATTTCAATTTTTCTTTAATGTTTATGGCCACTTAATTTTCTTGTCACTAGTCAGTTTGATTATTGTGTATCCATCTTAATTCTGTTGTAATTTAGTGGTTTGATCTTTGAAATTATTATTATTATTATTATTATTATTGCAGTAAGTAGCTTTTAAAATCTTTTTATTCATATTTTTTTTCGTAGCCTAGTATAAGATACTAAATTACTGGTTTGGTGTTTTATCTGTTGCGAGTGAAATTAATTTAATTAATGATTTTTTATTAATTACTTGAATGGAGAAACAGGAGGTTCCCCCTACAAGTGAACTCTATTTCATTATTAAATTATTTTTGATAAACCCAGTTCTCCAGGGGAATGTTGCAAGGACTATTTATTGAAAATATATTTGAGATCGCCTGAAATGTAATTAAAAAAATGTTGTGAATGATGAAAGTTTACATCGTTTTAAAAAGTAATTAAATAAATCATTTAATAAATTATTCACTTTCTAGAAGAAAAATCCTCTTATACTATAAGAAGCACAGATAAAACAATGATAAGCATTTGTGTCCACTACTGGACTCTACTGATAGCAGAGATGACTAGCCTTTTATCTTCATCTTGTTTGACAGTTCTGATCACACCAGTAACTGGACACATAGTTGACTAAGTTTGCTGTTAACTTGAGTATGGACTCAACCTTTAGTGATTATTGTTTATACTGCTCTTAGTAGCAGTAGTAGTTCCTGCTTCACATCATTCTAATGATGATCTTTCATTTACAGAAAGACCTACCTCAGCCTCCCTTGGTGATAGCTCCTGTCAGCTGCCATGAGCTTCCCAAAGATACCAGCGTACCAGCCTCTCAACAAGACGCAGAGCAAATGACTAATCCTACCCTCCACGTGGAGGAGCTGCATGATCCCACCTTGGCTGTGGAGGAGCTGGCCGATACCAACACACAGACAGAACAGTCAGAAACCTCTGCCTCACCGAGTGAGGAACCAGCCAGTCAGAACAAGGACGACCTTGAAAGCAAAAGCCTAAACCCAGAGCAAAACCAGCTGGAATAAATGATGTGATAGGAACCCCCTTTTCCCCTCACAGACATATCCACATAAAACCAGTGTGTATTTAGACTGGTTTAGTAGTGTTCACATTCATTGAGAAACCTCACTGGGAGTCTGATCATCAAATCCAACCAAGAATGTTCTGCCTCCAGCTTCGGTACAGCTATACACTTCAAACATCTTTCTGAAATATGGTGCTCTACAAGGGTTCTAATGTATGAATTTTGGTAATCATTTTATTAGTGGATGCCTTCTACTGTTCCAGTTTCATTATACTGGAGTAGTATTAAGAGTTTTTATTTAAACAGTACTCTGTGCTTGTGTAGCTCTTGTACTGCTTTAGCATAGTGTAGGTGAACATAGAGGGGGAAGCATTGAATGAGTTTGCTACAATGCTAAGTTGAGAGAAACATGATACATTTTTAGCACTTTCCCTATTGTTGCGTTTTACGTTTCCCTACTTATCAAAGCCATTGATGCAAGGGAATGCTTTAGTATTAACTGACATTCAGGCAATACAGAGAGCTGGTTACATTACCGGCCTCTGAGAGGACTTATATTACCATGGTGCATTAAATGCATCTCTTAACTTTTTGTTTTTGTTTTTACTTCCAGGTACCTGGGTTGGCTACTAGTCTAGTTTAGAAGGCAGGATGAATGGACCTACAGGAAGCGCTGTAAGCACTCGTATGAACTCTAGGGGCTGTCTCTGGGGGGGGAAAAAAAAATACAGTGTTTATTGCAAAACACAGCATAGTAGAATAAGTTTATTATGAATGTTTGGGATTTTTTTTTTTTTAATCAAAACAGATAAGAAAGCAAGTGGAAGCACTATACTCAGCTTAATAGGTAGTAATTTCCCTGGGAAAACTTTAAAATGAAAAATATCTGTGGGTTTTTTGTTTGTGTTTAAGCTTCTATTTATTCTTCTCTTAAGAAATATAGGTATGATTTCTAATTCTGAAGAAAATAGCCTGATGTCATTCTCCAGGGAGCATGTATGGTGCTAGAGTCAGTTGTGATTTAAGAGTTACTTGCCACTCTGTGACTAATAAGCTGCCTCACATCATGTTTTGTCTTTGTCCCAAAAGTAGCCACAGTGAGGCCTGCCAGGTTCTGGAAAGAGGCTGTGATCTAGCCTGTTATTTTGTACCTTTTGCTACATGATGTTATGAAGGACTAAATCTGTATACTTTTTAAACTATTTCAGGTGCAGCTGTTGTACGTTACATACCAGAAAATGTACAATTTTTTTTGTATGGCATGATTGAGTTTTTTTATGCATCAACTTTGCTACACGTGGAGGGATAATGAGATTTGCATATCACTTTTTCCATTTAAGAAGTTAGAACACCTGGCTTTATCAAAGATGTCAGTATTCTGTGCTTACATTGCATTCCCTTAAAAAAATAGATAAATACTTTTTCCACATTAAATCTGAAATGAAGGGGTCATAGAAATATTCTAGGATTCTGGAATGATTCCAAATGCCATGCAAGAAAAACTTTTTTCTTTTTGCATATTCTGAGGGCCCAAAATGTGGTATTTACAAATGTATCATTTCAATGTCATGATCTGAAGCAGTGGTTTTAAGTGAAGCTCTAGTTGGCATACTGAGTTGAATTCTGAAGGATTCTCCTTTAATGTCTGTACGTTAAACTTATGTCATTTTCTTTTGCTAAGCTTCCCAAAAGTTTGTGCTGTGTGGGCTTTTTGTTTGTTTTTTGTCCATTGTTTTTTTTGGGGGGGGTGTGATAACTTCTTTTCACTTCCTCTCCTGTTTCACATTGAGTGGATAGTATTCTTTCTCTAGAATGTTAAAGGCTTTCTGTAAAACCACGCTATGGATTCAGAATTTTACCAGCTTCTGCTTAAAGCTTTGAGCCCTCTCTGATAAGTTGATTCGATGGTGAGTTTCTTGAAAAGCTTCCCGAGTCCAAAGGCCTGCGGTGCATTTAATTGATAAATGAACCGAATGAATCATGGTGAATGGTAGTAGAGAGATCCGTTTTTCAGTCTGCTTTTTAATGGACTGTGTTACTTCTGCCACGGGTAATATGAAACAGTTATTACTAATGCAAAGCAACAGAGACATTTTATTCAAAACTTCAGCCAGCTGGATTATGCCTTAATTTAAGCCACTGTATAAGTATGTATACTAAACATTTATTTAAAAAAAGAAAATAAACCTACGTTTAAGTAATGAACTTGATGAATAGCAGGAAAAAATGTTTGGAGACTGACTCAAAGTTCTATAGTTTTTTTTGTCTTGACTGTCTTTCAGGCGTAGTGTTATTGGGAATAGGGTTTTTTTTATATATACTTAAAAGCCAGTAGTTTCTTTTGAATTATGAAATACTAAGTTTTATCATCTTCTTGAAATATGCTTTTTAACACTTGTTCTCATCTGGTGTAATGTGTATTAGGAAACAGTTTATTTTTCAAATTGTTTATAACTCAATTAAAATGGAAGAATTCAAAACACTGATTAACTTGCAAGCATTTAACAGTTGCTTTGTTCATGTTGTATTTTAGATTAGTCTGCCTGAAGCATAAACTTTACCTTATGTTTCTGAGTTTTCCATCTATTTTTCAAGTGTGATTTTTTTTTTCACCAACTACAAAGACAATGTGGAAAAAGCAATGGCTACTTAGTATGCTAATACAATACCTCCAGTTGAAGTATGTGAACTGAGTTATATACTTTGACTATTCCAGTACTGTACAAATCAGGTGACCCTAGTGCACCCACCTGGCTGCGACTGTTTGGACCCTGATCCTGCTCAGTTCAATCACTCCCATAAAAAAACAAGGCTATGCTTTGTTATGTTGTTTTTCAGCTTAATGTAAAATCTAATATTGTGTAGGAAAAGATGAAGAGATACAATTGATTATAATTTTATTTGATGATTGCAGACATACATCCCGCACCAAACTTACTTTAAAAGAAGTTTTTTAACTGAATGTTGATGTGCTTCTTGTTTACATTCTTCATGAATCTTTAGATTGTCAGCTAAAGAGTATAAGAATAAAGACTCTACTTCTGCAAACTTGTATGTGTTAAAGTAAAGCACTTGTAGTCCGGGGGGGGGGCGGAGAGAAAAAATGCTTTGTTTGTATTATCACAGAAGTGATGGTCAGATTCTTCGCTGGTGCTGGAATTGCAAAAGTGCAGGTCAGCTCAGGTGGTTGGTTCTGACCGTTCTCCTGAAGGGTTGTACAAACACAGCTGAAGGTAGAATGTGAACCGAAAGACTTCGACTAATCTTGACAAGTGAGAGAGAAGTACTCTAAACCCTCTTCCACTTTGTAGGTTCTTTTTTCACTAGTCACAAATGAAGAGCATTTTAAATGAAATGCTTGAGTGCTTGGAGGAGGGAAATATATCCTGCTTTTATTAATGGCAGTAAAAATGAGCACATCCATGTATGTAAGAATTAGACTTGTGAAAATACTTTGTTACAGTTAAATTTAGATTTCAAAAGACACAGAAAATATGCAACACAGTATCCTTTTCAGAAGAATGGTCTGTATATCTAACAGAAATCTTCATTTAGATTACTCTGGGGTTAATTTTTTTATTTTATTTTTCAACTTTTATATTAACCATACCTAATTTCTTGGATTTTTTTTAGCTGATACCTTGATCTCAGATGATCATTCAAGACTTTCCTTCAGAAGCTCTTCTCTTCTTACAGTAGCCCTCAGTCTGTCTTGTCTTTTTGCCTCGTGGTTGAGTAGTGGATTTTTTTTTTTTTTCCTTGCACTACACTGAATGTTTAGGATGTAAAGCCGAATAATATTTCTCTTTAATGGCAGCTTTATTGTTTGTTAGTAAACAAAGTGGAACATTGTTTATGCTTGCATCATTTGCAATGTTATTTCTATGTGTAAGCATATTCCTATGTAAATAAGCTGGCTAAGCAGTAATATGCAGCTATTGCATGTTGATATACTGATACCTTACAGATCACGTTGGCACAAGACTTTCAGATATAGACATTCCTGCAGATCCAAGCTTTTGTCCAAAGCCTGCAAAGGTAGTGCCTTTTTCCATGACAAATACTATCCCCGACGTTTTAAAACAAAATCTGTGCAAGGGCTACCCATCCAGAAAAATGGAGACGTTCTTAGAGTACAGCAGAGAACAGAAAGTACGATCGGAGCTCTAGAAAATTTCAGCTGAAAGAAAAGATTAAGCTTTTTGGTATTTTTTCTAGAGCTGGCTTCCCAGCGGGCTAACATGAAATGAGGCGTGGAGTCACCTAATTACCAGAGGCTTCCTTTGGCACTGGAACAGAAGTGTCTCTTCACTGATTCTCTATAGCTTATGCGTTCATAGCTTGCGTTATTCTTGGAGAATCTTTCATCTTTGCATTTTCCTTCTCCTGTATTTCAAACAAGTACTTCGGTTAAGGGGAGGGAGGGTGAGTTTCTGCCATCTGTATATTAGTAGTGGTCAGCAACAGGTCTCATTTATGATACAGTAATCGCTTATATCCATAGTGACATTCTTGAGAGCACCATATGCTGTTGAGCATGCAGGAGTGATCATAGGTGTAGTCAGCATCGATCTACGACTCTCAGCTCTATAAAAATTAAGTAGCCATGGATTGGCCCAGGGGAGGGTTTGATGATAAGCAATGCCCTTAAATCTGATTTCTGTGAATCAGGAACTAGTATGTTTTGTACTGAGTTGTCCGTAATTTCAGGAATTAGTAGAAGCCTTGGCTTGATGGAATGCAGTAACTCTGGAGGTCCCTTTCAGTCCTGTTTTTCCCAATAGCTCTTGGGAATAGCGCAGCTCTTGGTCCACTAGGACCCAAGGATACCAAGTGCATGTGTTGCTGGGATGATTTGGAGCTGTTTCCCAGCTGAAGACATTACAATTTATCACATTTATCGTGGTATCTTTCTGCATGTTAGCATTTTCCATCTTGCCCAAGTTTAGCTCCAGGCAGCAAAATTTCATCCAGTTTTTAATTTCTGGCTCTTGGAAAGCTTTGAAATGATTTGTAGGCTAGAAAACTTTGGCATCTGTTTACTGTTGACACTCATGCTCTGTGTTGTGACCTTGTTCGGGTGTTTAATGTAAATATTGGTCAGATGAAATTATGAAGAAGTATGGTAAATGAGCTAATGATAACTTCTTAAACAATTAATGGCTGGAGCTGGTCAGATAAATAGCACCTAATAGTAGAATACTGCTGAACGACTTCAGGAGTGTAAGAGTCGGTACTTGTCAGAAACAGCGGTGCCACGTCTGCGTGGTCAGCTCAGTGGTGCTTCTGGAAGCCCGGCTCTTCAGCACCACCAACTATACGCAAGCGTCATAGCTGTGATGGTTTCTGTATGATAATCTCTTCCTTAATCAGAAATTTGTAAAGGATAAAAAATACCTCTTTTCATTTTAAAGATCTAGGTATAGTCAAGAAAATGCTATAAAATGGCCGCTTCTCTGTGACAAAACCTGAGATGATGATGTGAGATAGGAACGCAATCCTTGACATGTGTTTTCCACAGCAAGAAACCAGTAGATTTTTCTTGGTTCTGCTCTGACTGAAGTTGGTGCAGTTAATATTCAACGCCAATTTCAAAACAGTGGTTCAGATTTAATTTGAAGAAAGAAACATAATGGTTCAGGTTGTTGTGGCTTGGGTCACTCTCTTCTCCGTAGCCGATATGGAAGGCTTTTAAAAACAGGAATGTCACAGGTACCACCACTAATTTGCCAGCAAGCCGATGGGGGGAGATGGTTTTCCCCTGTCCTTGATACAGAGCAAGTATGAGCTCTGTTACTTTCAGCCTGGCCACGTTTGAAAGCAAGAACGCTTTTAAAGAAAAATACAGAGGGTCAGCTCGTTATTTTTAACCATGTTCCTTTGGATTCTCTATCCAGTCCAGTGCTGGAGGAACTGGGGACCTAGTGAGAATTTAGTAATGCGTAAGTGCTATTTGAACATGGCTAGTGCTACTTTACTAAAAGTAAACTAATGCTGCTTTGTGTGTAGATCAGGTGGAGATTATAGGCTAAAATTTAGAGCAATATCAAAAGGATTTATGGGATGAGAGTAAGATACATACTTGTTTAATGCTTGTTTCTTGGATGCTTGATAGTAGCTGCTTTTAGGGAGATGACTTGTTCTTGGGAGGTAGCCTAATCCGTTATAAGTAGAATTGTTTTAAATGTCTGATGTCTTTGTGGAAGGACTTTGTGGTAATGTTCAAATAACAGTGTATAGGCTAGTGTTATGAAGACTGCAAACTCTGAAGGTTAATTTTAGTGCTCAGGAATGCATACTTCTAACTCTGCATATGTATTCATGAGAAATAAAACCTTTAAACTCTTGTTTTATACTGTGTTGAGAAGTTTTGTTATAATCCAGAAGCAGCAGTACATTTTTTCTTCTTCCCCCCCCCACCCCCCTATTTTAAATCCTTCTATGCAGTTTAGCCTCTTGATTTAAAAAATAAATAAAAAGGAAAAAAAATGATCTAAGAGGGTTGGCCAGCATAGCAAAACTGTGGCATTAAAAGCTGTTCAAGTATTCTTCCTGCACAGTGAGTGCTATTGCTGCATGTACTGAAACTATGGGAGTGAAGTGCAGATGAGACCTAAAGAACCAAGGAATTCAGTTCTCTCAGAGATGTAGTCATCAACAATTGCGTTTTGCTGCAGGAGTTAGGTATGCTGATAAAATGAATATCCTTCCCAATTTTATCTTGCATATCTCATGCACCTTGTCAGCTGGTCAGTTAATCATGTTATACTCTGCATCTTGGTTTCACAGTTTGAATTCGCTGAATTAATTCCTGAATTTTAGACAGCTTTATGTGAGTAAAGTAATTCTCTCCCTACTCAAGTGCAGACTGTAGAAGGTGCAGTATTTGCTAGATGAATTCCGAAATTGGTGCATAGTATCTACAAGGATAGGTAGGTCAGTCTCACTTTGCGACTCGTGTCGATGATACGAGGTGGTGGCTGTTGTGTTTGTTTGCAAATTGTAATAAAGAACTAAACATTTCATGTTACTAATATCTTTCTGTGCTGACAATAGCATAGAGCTGCTGAGCTGTTGCAAAGACCAAGGGAAAAAAAAAAGTCTTTTCCAAATAGTAAAAGCTACTTTTGATTAATAGTTTTATAGTTCCAAAACTGTAGGTCTTATCTGTAATACTTGCCTCAGATCTTCAGACCTTCAGTTCAGTCTGGGTGTCTGCTTTTCTTTTCTTTTTTTTTTTTTTTCTTCTTTTTTTTTCCCCCTCCTACAATGTGTCTATATATCTCTTCATGATTTTGAAGTCAGCCACCCTTTCTGGCTGAATTGCAGCCTTGTATTTAATTGCACATTCCATCAGAATATACATTGTTCTAATGTAAATGCATTGCAATGCGCAGCATTTCCAGGGATCAAATGTAGCTTTGTTTCTTCCTTTCATGATGTAACACAGGAAAAACTCAATGTCAAAATAATCAGTGAGGAAAAGTAATGTTAGGACAGCAGATGAGAACTTTCCAAGTGTTTTTGCAGAGTGAGTATTTTGTTTACTGTGGAGTAATTAAGCCTATTTCAGGCATACGTATATATGGTGAAAGTAAACAAACTTGAAAATGAGTTGATTGTGCGCTGGTCCAACTGAAATTGCAGTGTTTTTCTTCTGTTTTGCTTTTAAAGAACATTGCACTTGTCTTTAGCCTGCTTCCATTTATAAATATAAACATTTTCTAAAATTATTGTACAATAAAGATACTTAATTTTTTGAACTGCATTTTATTATTCTGAATCGGGTGCATTTGAAATCCATTTGTTTAGTTCATTTTATTCTTTGCTGTATAAAGTCATAAAGTGTCTTCTCTGGATTTAAAAAGTAGCTACTGTCATTGAGTTAGATTCAACTCAAAGTTCTTTGAACTGCTCTGTGGTGGTTTCCAGTTTTGATTCGTATGCCAGACTAGACACCAGAAATACGGTGTCATATCCCTGGCATTTCACACAAGCCATCTCTAATCCCTCTTCTGATTCTACCCTTGATGTGGTTATGATGCTAATACAGTCACTTTTGATTGATCCGTCGCAAACTATACTGCTATTGCAAAGTGGTTACTGAGAGGTGGTTCTTTAAAGAAGAATAAATTTCTGCTGACTTAGAAGGCAAATTGGGGGTGCAGCTGAGAATGGAATGAATGAAAGCAGCTACCTTTCCCCTCCATATTCTTGTGTCTTTGCAGTTCTCCTTTATGTATGCAGTACGTCCAAGAAGACAAAAATTGAGAAATTTCTTGACTTACCTGGCTTAAAAAGAAAAAAAAGTTGCAGCAAGACAAGCTTTTCTGTTCAGGCTGTTACTGGGGAATGAAGAGAAAGAGGGCTCAAAACCAGAAAGACCGGTTTTGTGTTAGATAAAGGAAAGTAAATATCATGGTAAAGATTCAGTCTGACCACAGAGCTTATCCTAAGGCTTTTCTGCATTAGCTGAAATAGTAATTAGCATTCTAGATTTAGACATGCATCTGTATAGTAGAATAGAAATAGAATTAGCATATTGAATATCTTATATTTAAATTACAGATGAGACTCTGAACTGCTGTTCTGAATTCTTACAATACAGCTGGCCACCACTCCAACACGTGTATGAGCTATCACTATTGATTATCTTAATTACATTAAAAACATTTCCATCTCGTAGTTATCTTAAGTGTGCTCTAAAGACCATTTTACCTGACCATTTCTGCTTCTTCAGGAACAGTTTCTGCTGACTGCCAGCCTCTTATCTAGCAAGAACCGCTTAAGGCAGTCTCTGGAAGGAAGGGCCAGATTCCCCACCCAGGATGCTGATCACCACGTTTAAGCATAGGCATTTGTGCACAGCAGATGCTGCCTGAAGGGAGTCTTCAGGGCAGTCTGAAATTCCCACCCTGAGAGCTCCTTCACCAATTACTCAAATACTTTCTTGTGAAGATTGCTAAGAGTTCAGTCAATGACCTAGTTTCAGGTTGGTTCAGTGTCTCACACCAGTGTATCTCATTTGTGCAGATAACTAGTGGGCAATTACTGGACCACCCAGGGTCTTAATGACTTAAGTGCACTGGGTGTACACACAAGGGCAACCTTGATCTCCAGCTGCACCACAGATACAGCTAAAAGACAGAGTTGAGTTTCATACTTAAAGCTCACTTAAGCTCCATAGCTTCAAGTGGGAGGCTGGTCTAGATACCTCCAAAGATCCATACTGAGATCATGTTTCTTCTGTACTTTACTGAAGGTGGTGGTTGGCAAAGGGACACGTGCAATTCTGTGACCACTAGAGCTGTACTTTTCACTCAAGTATCTGGTGGTTGCCATAGGTATCGGATCGAATCAGGCTCCTGTCTGGTTTAGTCTCTAAGTGCTCGCATTGCTTCCTTTCTCACAGGACCCAAACTGAGTTGGAAACCTGACAGAAGCAAAGTGCGAGGATAAGGTCCCCAGTAAAAAGTTCACGATCTCATTGACGTGGATGGCAAATGGGAGAGACTGCACTGAGGATTTGTGTGTGTTGCAGGGAGTGAATGACACCTGAGCAAGGTAAGCCCTCAGTAAGGACAAGACCTCCTCGTCACAGGAAGCATTCAGTGACTTAGTCACTTAGTATTTGCTTTCCCAAAACATTGAATTTTCCTGGTTAGTTGAACCTGAAGGAGGAAACTCAGCTAGGCAAGTAGTCTTCATTTTTTGCCTCTTCCCAGTGTGCATCACGGTGTTCAGGAGGAAATCTAAAACAGCAAAGGGGTCACGGTTGGAGAGAATCTTTTCTTGATCTGGAGAGATCCATTAGAGGGGAGATACTAGGCATACAAGAATATGCTTTTATCAAAACAGAAATGATAATCAAAAAAAAATATTTTCCTTCCAACAGGCAAGTAGGGCTAGTTTTACCTCCTTGTTCCTATGATCACTATAATTTAAAAAACTTGTCACTGAATTTCCTCGCCCTTAATTCATCTTCTGTTCTTTTCTCGTTTTCCTTGTCAAGCACACTAACTGCTAAAATTTGCCATAAATGTTGAACCTGGTGAGAGCCTGTAGTGTCAGAAGTGACAATTACGTGAGAATTGGCTGTTGAAGGGTCAAGCTGCAGACAAAATCAGCTTAAAAGCAAAGAGTTCTCAATTTTTCATGTGCTTTCATCTTTTCAAGAGGTCTTGGCAGAAGCATCGTTTGTGGGCTCAAATACTAGCTTAAATGCAAGGAAATCCTCCTCCGGGTTTGGCCTCTGCTATGGGCTTTGTGCGTGATCCGAGACGAGCCCTGCCTGTGCCTGTACAGCAGTTGTGACATTTTCCTTGCACGTGGAGTTGTACAGCAAACTGCAGAAGCCTTTCCCTAGGCTGGAGAGAAGCTAGATCTCTGACACTTTTGGCTTGAGTTTCCAACACAGGCAACTAGAAAAAAAAATGCTTAAAAATAGAGTCCAGTGAAGAGAAAAGAACAACTTTTCAGGGTGAGCACTCTGCTTCTCAGCCTGTGCCTTTAAGCTCTGTCTGCGAACTCCCTCCGTGCCTCCCACTCTCCCCTCCAGCATCTCCTTCTGCTAGTGTAGCTGGGCAGTCACTGGGTGAGGTGAGCTTATGGGAGGTATTGGACCTGGGGAAGAAGAGTTTTCTGGGGGAAAAGCACCTAGTGAAGAAAAGGAAAAGCGAAGCAAGGTGAGTTATTGCTATTTCTTAAAAGTCCATCTCGTTTCCTTAATGTATCTGCTCGCTTTGCTGGGATGGGAAGGGACGTTCTGCGTCTTCTCGGATAGCTGCGCCCATCTCTGGGTCTCTGGCCGCTGCGGTTTCAAGCCTGCACACACTGTGCAGTGCAGATTTACAGTGCAGCGGATTTGTGCGCTCAAAGTGATCCCGCACAGCACTCACTTAATGGAGGGGCTGACTGGAAGGGCTTATGCACCCCCTTTTTGTTCCTTTTCCTACGGATTTAGCCAGGTCTTGCTCTGTGTACTGTGAGATTTCCAGATTGAACTGGAAAATTGCCACAGTTCCTCCTGGCTGAATTTTCCCATATGTTTGGGGAAGGACCTCCTGCTTTACTGGCTCTAAGAGAAAAGCTTGTTGCTAAAGTTACTGCACGTTAAGAGAAATGCCTAACCTTTTATTTAAAATAGCTGTAAATAATTTTAATGCTTCCTTCTTAGTCACTTCAGGCTAAATAATTTTCATTGCTATATGATCCTTGAACATTTTTTTAGTGCTTTTTGATTCCATTTGGCTCTGAAATGATACTAGTGACATTGGGAGCACTTTCCACAATGATGCTAGAGGAGATATGGTCTGCTATTCCCACCAACAGACCCAACACTGTCTGCAGAAATGTGCTCACCGTTGAATCTCTGTGGAAGTTTAAAACATTTTTGCCAGTTGTTCCCTGCAGATTATATATCTGTAGGGCTTTTCATCTTTTAGTGGTTAACCAGTATGTCGTCAGGTATGCTAAACTGTGTGGTCTGATAGGTGAGCCTTGGTTTCTGTGGAAAATGATCTCTGGACCCTTCCCTCTTTTCATTCCCCCCTTTGACCTTGGCATGGAACAAATCTCATAACAACCTCCAAGGTGCTGGAATAGTATCATGGTTTGATCTAATGTAGCCACTTCTGCAGCTGGATTGTGCTTTGTTCCCAGGGGTGAAGGAAAGGAGTCTTGAGTGTTCTAGTACAGCTTTACACCCACTTGTCTTCCATCTGTGAGGCTGCCTTGCAGAGGGTGTAGATGTATCCCCTTGTATGCTACCTCCAGGAGGTCCCCGTGGGTGAAAGCACCAAGCCAGGCAGCAGAGGACAGTTTGGAATTTTAGTAGTCTGTAGGTGCTAACATCCCCTAACTTTATCAAAGCACAGTCTCATCAGCTGCACTTGATCACACAGCCTCAGCAGACACTTCTCCCAAAGACATAGCTGAAGATCTGTTCTTGTCGAAGTCTGGGTTATGCTAGTTTGAGTTTACACCTTTAATTTAAGAGGTTGTGTCAGCCCTACAGTCTGAGGGCTTTGTTCCAAAGTTTGTTTTCAGTTTATTAGATGGTATTAGCCCATACCAATACGTTGAAGTTCCATTGTGCAGCCTTTGAAGTCAATGACAAGAATCCCGTAAACTCAGATGCTGCGAGTTCCCTGCTTGAATGATGAGCTTTCATCACTTGGCTTTTCCTCTACATGAGCTCTTCCTTTGGGGGAACATATGTTGTAGGTGACTGGTTTGGGGATAGCAGAGGGTTTTGTGACCGTGAGCTTTGATGTTTACCTGTCAAACTGTAATAAGGGCTGAAGATAGGTAAAGAAAAATATAATTTAAACGTTACATTTGATATATGTAGGCTTGAAGAAAAAATAAAATATGATTATCTGCAAAATGAAGATGTCAGCTTTAACTTTTTGTCCCATATAGTTCATGCAAAACTTCCACTAACTTCATCAGCTTCAAGATTTCTCCCGCAGCCTATGCACTGGGACAGACACAGCATTCAAGTGAGGAGGATGGAGGTGACTAAAGGAAATGCCATTATTTAACCATGTGAGCTTTTTGGGGGAGATATTCATGAACTGAAAAGTATCAAATTATATAGTGCTTCTGTTGTGAAAAGGAACTGGACAGAAATGATACTTCCTTGCTTACTAGATACTCCCCATGTGTATTCAGTATTTACTATCTCTACAGTGTGATCAAGCCAGTACAGTGAGGGAGAGGAAGACAGCCTTTATTTTAGTCTCTAATCCATAGCAAAATGTTTAAAGAGTAACTGCAGGCACAGATCTGCCTGGTACTCTGTTACCGAAGGTAGAGTTCAAGAGCTGAGTGTTTCGAAGGTGGAAGTGATGTTAGAGCCTTTGTTCCTGGTGATAATGTGTGTGCTGGGGAGCTCAGCTCCTCTCTCGTGTTCCAGCTGAGGCCGCAGAGCTGGCACGCAGGGAGAGGATCTTCTTACTTGTAAATTGAGAGACAGCTGAAGTCCAAGAGGGACAATAAACAAGGCCTGTTCAGTGTCACTAGACTTGCTGAGGGATAGGACCACAGCTGAGCCAGATGCACTGTGAAAAGAAGAGTGCTGCAATCGAGCAGGTGTTAGGGATCACTAATAAAACTACTTACTCTGCAGGGACTGGTAACACCCAGAGCAGTTTTGTTAACTCGCAGCACTGTTGTAAGCAGTGCCTGGAGTTCTTTGCTCCTGTAGGCAACAGGTAAGAGGCGTTCACAGCCTGTTATTTGATTGTTTCATTCTGCTTGGAAGTAGGATATAACCTTTCAAATGCAGCACAGCCCCGTTAAATGTTAACCCACAGCTAGGAGGGAGTCACAGACAGTTCTGAATGTCCCAGTTACAGAAGCTGGAAACAGATTAAGTAACTAAGGTGTCAGCTGGTTAAAGGAACCAGCTTGGTGGCAGAAGATGCTAGTGCCTCTGGAAACAAAAAGGCCACACTGGCCAAAGATTGCTTGACTTTCTGTCTGCTGATCTGCTGCTACATGTGGAAGTTTTGCCTTTGCTCATTAAGGTACCATCTGTACCAGTGAGAGTGATGCTGAGCAGCTCTCTCACTTCTTTATGCATCCCACCATTTGGCTGCTGTTTCTGTGTGAGCTTTGTTTCATGGTGTACCATCATCTCATGAGGAGATTTCAGAGAAACTGTAAGTGCTCATGAGGAGGCAGAAGTCTTATTCCAGCACTCTGTCCACACTCTCGCGCTTCACTCCCCTACTACAACCCTAGGGTTCCCTCCAGCCATAAAGGAATGGCTATAGGAACTGTCGTGTGATCATTAATGTCTCCAGACTGACGCATCCTTGCACTATACCACCATCCACCACAGAAAACTCTAGTTATTAATCTACTGTCCCAGGAGAATATTCCACCTTCTATCAGTAACTGCTGCAACAGGTTGCTGATCCCCATTCTTGCACAACAAAATTCCTGATTGTAGAGAAAAAACCACAAGACTTGACCCCACTTTAACTGAGACTGTTCTTTCCACGTGGCTCTGCCAGCAGATCTGTTTGCTTACCTGGGTCTCTCTATCTCCTCTGGTCCTGCTTCTGCTTTCACCTTCCACAAGTGACTATCTTCTCTCTCCTGCCCATGCTTGTGTTTTGCTCTTCCATATGCAATTCTGAATGATGGGCTCTCTCAGGGGGCACATCAGAAACTATTTTTTCATTTTGTGCCTTCTCCTTCTGCAGAAAGGTGATTCTGCTTCTGCTCTATTCCTCCTCTGAAGCGCCACAAATCTTAACTCAGCCATCGAATCGCTAGTCTTTCACTTATCTTTGACCAAATGCTCAGTTATTTCCTGAGGTTGCGGGTGGATCTGCTGCTGAACTTGTCTGTCTTGAGCAAGTAACATATTTTTCATACTAACACCATCATTTCACAAAGGTCCTGTCTGGGTGAGGACTTACAGGTTTGACATTAGAACAGGTGATGGTTTTACAACCTTTATGTCTGAAGGCAGTAGACAAGGTAGTCAGTATTGCTATGTTAAGAACCAAACTCTCCGTAATGACACACATTTAATATAGGATAAAGCAGGTATGTTTTATTTACACTAGATTCTTCAAACATTTGCAGCATATTGATTGCTCTTACTCCATACTTATACTTACAGTGTTAGGATAAAAAAAAAAGAAGTTAGAATACAGAAGTGCAGCACAAAGACTCCATGACAGCCCAGACTAGGCCAGCTCAGGACATTAGGGTTTTCGGAGCTTTATTATCTGTTGCAGACTAAATTAAGTTGACTTTTGAATACACAGTTGACCTGTTTCTTTTCTGTGACTCTTCCTTACTTCATCACAACAGACCAGAGGTGACACTTTACTCGTGTCCTTATGGTGAAAGGCTGATATGAAAGGGATGCTCTCTGGTAGACAAGGAATGGGGATATGGGAAGCAAAAGATAAGCTAAAGAAGAGCAAAAGGGGGCCTGTGGCAAAGCAACGTGAGCTATGGGAGCAAGCATGCCTGTTCTGAAGGAGGCGAGACTAAGAGCAGGGAATGCTGGAGAGGCTCAAGAAGGCTGGAGGAAAGGAATCAAAACGTAGAGGGAAGGACGCTTGAGAGGCAAAAGAAGAGAAATATGGAGCAGTGGAAGACCAGAGACTGGGGAGAGGATGTGGAGGGGTAAGTGTGGAAAAAGCAGGTCCCTTTTGTGGCTAGCTGGCAACACTGTGCTGGGAGAGCACTATTGCACTAGCACCTAAGGTGCTGTCAGCTGACGAAAACCACCACAATTTGTGCTGAGTAGTTGTGTGTTCTGGGCCAGCCTTGCAACTTCATGCTCTGTGGGGCTCATTGCATGAAATGGAGACCCCTGGCACAGGGAGTCTGCAATCTTAGCCTGACATTGAACAGCCTGACAATCTTAGCATTGACAAAGAACCAGGATTTCCCTCCTGTGGCTCCTCCTTGTCCCTTCCTTGCTCCTGTATGTGGTGTGCCCTCAACCCTTTGGGTGTAAGAACCCACCTCACCTTTATACATTAATGCTGTCCTGTCTGTATTGGAAATGCTGTACTTGCTATATTTTATGGTTTCTTTTTCACAGAGACAGCATGCTGATGTCTCAAAATCATCTTCTAAGTATCGCTCATTGAAAAAAAAAAAAAAAAAAAAAGTAGCTCAAAAAACTACCAGGTCTATTTACTCTAAAAAAAAGCATGAGTCAAGCCTTGGAAAAAAAGGATATTATCTAAAAATACCTGTTCAGATGTCAGAAAAGCAATATGCCACAATTCCTTCTCTCTGACCCATTAGAATATGGGAAGGTACCACTTAATTCCCTATGTTCTTGCACATTCCTGTTTCATGGTGAATGAGGTGCTCAGTAGAGTTGCTGTGCCAGGAAATTGGGCAGGGTGAGGAGGATGAGTCAGGCATAAGCAGGGTCATGAGCACTACCAGAAAATAAAGTCACTGACCTGGGACAGGCAGCCTGATCACTCTCTCCTGTCGAGGCTGTGTCTCAGTTTTTGTGCTCAAGAAAGCATCTCCATGCTTTTGCAAGGATTAATGGACCCTTTAGGAAATTGTTGCCTGGTCTGGAGATGTCATCTTAACCAATTATCTGAAAGTAAGGGCATTGTTTTCAGCATTATTGGGTTAAGATGACATGTAATTCTTGGGGATCCCACTAATGCCTCACTTTCCTGTTTTATCAAGTTATAATTAGGCTCCCGGGCAGAGCACTGGAGAGCTATGAAATGGCATATGGAGGAATCACATGCCAAGGTGAAAAAATACTTCCATTTTCCTTTCTCCATGTCGTCAAACACAGGTGATGCTTTATTTCTAAGTTACTGCTTTAGGTGTTGCTTATTTGAACAACTCTATGGATGGCATCTCCACCTGGGCATCTTCTTGGGCTTTACTTTTTTGGATTTACTCCACAGAAATGTCACTTGTGAATGCAGTCTTAGTCTCATCCTTGGAGTTCAGGCTGTGATTTAACCCACTTTAAAGCAGAGGAGCACATTTGGTCTCACTGACTGCATCCTAAATTCCACTAACTGGATCTCCACCAGAGATAAAGGGAGCAGAGAGTGGTCAGCTCAGGTGTTGGCACCCTGGAGTCAAGTGAGCTTCCAGCCAAGATTAGTTCAGTCTAACCTGTGTTGTCTAAACTAACAGTCAGACACAGCTAATTTTGCCTGTGATGTTATTTTTTTTCTCGGGTGCTATTGTCCTTGCTGTCCATTGGTAGCAATGCTGCTGAATATTGCCTGTTGCACTGGTCAGCATATCTGGATTAGATTTGGAGCTTCTATGTTCAGCATCTGAATATTACGTTAGAGCCAGCAACTCCAAAGCCTATTGAAAGAACAGAGAGACTGGATTGCTCACTTGTATGCATTTAGGTCACAGGGACCACTGGAAAAATGTTGCTTATTTGTCTGCTCTTAGCAAGAGCTGAATTGTCTAATGTCTGTTAACAAAGCAGGCAGGCCCAAAGTGCCTATCTCTGGAAGGCTCAGTTAGACCTCCAAATATTCTTTTTCAGCTGTATTAGAGAGGCGTCTTGGGTAGACTGTCCCTTCTTCCCCCTCTTTGTCTCTTCCCTCACAAAGGAGTGACCTTTTAAAATCTCTTATCTAGAAGCTTCAGTTTAAAGAACTGCTGACGCCTCTCAGAAAACACTGAAAAGCTCTTCAGAAGCAGTTCTGCTACTCCCAGTGTCCTGGGTCCTTTTCTTCCCTCCTCTCTCTTTCATTGCTTGGTAAATTTGCATTAGAAAAGGTTGTTCCTTAGCAGCTTCCCTGTTTGTTGAAGTCACGTTCTGCTGCTTCAGCAAATAGCTGCTATTGCAGTGTTTGGAACAGAGACACTCGCAACATCTTCTGGACCAGCAAGAGATGGCTGCTGTAGAAGTGACAAAATAAGATTTCTACAAGATGTCTACAAGTATCTAGAGGGAGACTGTAGAGAAGGCAGAGTCAGACTTTTTGGAGTGGACAGTGAAAAGATGAGAGACAACAGACAGAAATAACAGTAAGAGAAATTCTACTTCAATAGAAGGAAAAGATTCTTCACCATGTGGGTGGTCGAACACTGGAAGGGAGACTCAGGCAGGTGCAAAATCTCTTATCTTTGAGCATATTCAAATTTAACTGGACAAGGACATGAGCAACTTGATCTAAGTTGGTCCTGCTTTGGGCAGGGGTTTGAACCAGAAACCCCAGAAGCCCCTTCAAACTTGTTTTGTTCTGGTCTGCAGTTCTGCCAGACTTTACAGGGGTGCTGAAGTCCTGCACAAAAGCAGTCAGATTCTGTCTGTGGCTTAAGCTTATGAAAATTTAGCATTTCCAGAGTCACATATATGAATTTTTTATATATATATATATATATATATATATATATATGTATGTATGTGTGTGGCAATACAACAGGTTCTGATACTGTTGTGAGAAACATGTAAGCTTGATGTTTTCAGCCATGTCTCAGAAGGGGAATTTATAGTCTAATGCCACTTTTTCCTGTGTTTAATCAGGGTGATTCTTAGGTCTCTCTCCATAGCTCTCTGTTCAGACTGCAAAGTTGCATGTTTAAGAATGTAACCACAGCCTAGTCTTGTTATTTGCAGGCCTATAAGATTACTCTGAGATAAATACTGTACTTGCCATCAGAACTGTTCCACCCACTACTGCAGCTCTGTGACACTTGAGCAGCATTAAAGCAGCTGGTAGTGACACTGGTTGTTCTCAGGATCTTTATTAGGGGTGATTTCTAAGACAGAAAGAGCAAGTCAAGATCCTGAGCCTCGTCTATGGTATCTACACCTCTTGCTGTAAGTGAGCATGCCTGTTCACCCTGGCATTACAGGAGGCAAAACCCTAAATCCTCTCTGCTGAATAAAAAGTGCCAGGGTAGGAGACTGCCTGCTAGTGTGCCATCCTGGCTGGACCCCAGGGCATGATGCTGCGACACTGTGCTTTAACACTTACCAGAGCTTGTGTCACTAAAAGCATCTGCGCAGAGCACAGAGATGGGGGCATCAGGCTGGTTCGTGCTTGTGGCAGACAGGACCACTCCAGCTCGCTAAGCATCAGTGTCCTCCTCGGAAAAAAATGTACTGGAAAGGGGAATCAGACAGGAAATGTCCATCATGGTTAATATAAAATCTCCTGGCCTGTAGCCTAAGACACGTTCAGGAGACAGGATAGGTATCTAGTCCTTTTACTTGCTGTGACTGTGTACTAGTTGGAGATTCTGAGGACCCTAGCTGACATCTCACATTTTACTCCAGATCTATCCTTTTCCTCCTATTGTTTTTAATCACAGAGATCATCTGTAGAGCTGCTCAGAAAGCATGGACCAAATAAAACCAGTGCTAGGCACCCGGAGGAGACTGAGGGCCGGCCATTGGAAGGTAACCATTGCTACTGCCATTGTGGGCAGCGTGACAGCCCTCTACCTGGGGATCCTGCTGGGTGAGTGCATAGCTGAGTATGTTCTTTCAGTTTACCTCTTCCAGTAGAGAAATGGTCCATATATTTCACAGGATTTGAGAAACCCTCAAATGTCTTCTGCTGAGGACAATATGTACAACTCACCCCCCCCCACACACACACACGCTGAATGGTATAGAGCTACCTCAGATTTTTAATGTTATTCGATTCTAATGCACTTTAATGTTGCATAGATCCATTCCTCTTTAATTTCCCCCAATGACTCCCAGACTTCTTGTAGCTGGACCTCACTGCTCCAGCCATCTTCTACTCACTGCCCCACTCGAGGGTTCAGCCACTGTCTCCTTGGCTCCCCCTTCTCCTCCCATTGCCTCTGGCTCCCCTCGGCCAGATGTCAGCCCATTACAGCACCCTGTACGTGCTTGGCAGCACCTGACATGCCTGGCAGAGTGTGGCACGTGTGGGGGTAGCCCAGCATGGCTGTATGGCACTCCCACAGTGGTGGTCAGGGAAAATCAAGCTGCCAAAAATCAAGGGTTTTTAAAGGACACGATGAGATCTCTGTTACAAAGTGGGCGATGTGGCCCCCAAACCTCCATGTTTCTTTTGTGCCTCTGATAGAAACCTTCCCTCTCTGGCAGCCTGTCATCCTGCAGTAGAGACCAGCTTTGAACACACAGTGGAGCTGAGAGGAATTGCATTCAACAGCAGCTTGCAAATGGAAAACTCAGACTATTACAGAGTGCTGACACCTGCTCTAGAGAGGCTGGTGAGTTGAGCCAGGCGAACCATACACACTGCAGCTCTGCAGTCCCAGGCTTGGCATGAGGCAGAGCTGGGAGGCTGCTGTGTAGCCCATGCTCCTTCATTGCTCAGGATGGGCTGTTGCAGTTCCCCAGAGTCCAGCCTAGCTGTCCTCAGCCAGCAGACTAGTCCTGTCTCCCTCAGGTTTTCTGCTTGGGGAAAACAGGGTGAGTGTGTGACCATCATTCTTCACTTTGCAGTTTCTATCCAGTTTCCAGGACTCCCAGCTGGACTCAAGCTGCACTGGTTGCACCATCCTGGGCTACAGGTGAGTGTAGACTGCTCTCCCTTCAGACCAGGCGTGCTACTACAGATGTGTGATCTTGGTGCCCTGAAATGTTTTTTTTGTTCAAAACAAGTAAAAAGAGAAACTGCTTTTTGGTCAAAGCTGTATTGCTTTTGGGATTCTTTCTGGATGTTCTGGATTCTTTCACCTTGAAATGAAGTCAGTGAGGGTGAGGAAAGTGGTCTTGTTCAACCAAAGTTGAATTTTGGGCCAAAGAAGAAAAATTGAATGACTGCTTCAGTGGCCCCGGCCACATCATCAGAGAATCTTGAGTCATGAATAATTGAGTAGTTTTATTTCTCCAAAGTTCCCTGTGGGCCACTAGCATAGAAGCTGAGGGCATTCATGCATAAGGCCTGCCCCTCTTACTGACCGTAGAGAAAAAGCGCCCCATGATTCTCTTTGTCTTCCAGCAGGAATGGAAACTCGAGCGTGATTGTCCGTTTCCGCCTCCGCTTTGCTCCCCAGGATTCCCAGACTCTGAGCTCTACAGAGGAGGAAGAAGCTCTCAGACATGGGCTGGCTGCTGCCCTGCGCAGGCAAGGTCTCTCCCTGGCTGCTTATGGGACTATATCCTCAGCTTCTCTTACAGGTATGCTCCTCCCATCTGTGCCAGGAAACCAGAGCAAGGTGCTCCATGCAAGTGCTGCTGTCAGCACAGGTCACACTAGCAAAACCACAAACCGTTTCTCAGATAGCCAAACTGGCTCAGGACTTTAGCTTTAGATGCCCAGTCAATGCTTCATGCCCAGCAGCAGTGTTGGAACTAGAACTGCTGTCAGGTATCCAAGCCAAACCTCCAAAGGATGCTCTGCCTGACTCTAGGGTGAACCAGTTATGCTGCAGCAGGAACTCCTGCCTTCCGGAAAGATAGGATCTCACTTCAGCATTTCACTTCCAGTCTCTTTGTAGGCTCAGGAGACAAGCTCCAGGCATGGGGAGCCCAGCATTGCAAGCATAGGCAGCCACCTGCTCATTACAAGGCGGTGGCAGAACCATGTTTAGCTCTTGGTGGTTGCTGAACATCTCTGGACACAGCTGCTCATCCACTGTGTCCTGCATCCATCACAAAGCAGAGCAGATATCTGCTAGCTGGCCGTGGGACCCAGAAAGCAAAATGGGCCAGGAGCTTGCTGCAGGTGTTTCCCCCTAGCTATGTGACAGGCAAAGCAGGGAAAGCTGGCCTCTGCCAGCCCTGCCCAGGAGCAGAGCGGTCATGAAAGCCTGCAGCTCCTGCAACCCCAGCCTGGGTCATCTTCATTATCTTCCCTTCCCTCTGCTTTGTTACAGGCCCAAGTGAGATTTCTCCATACAGACCTGGATTGAAAACAGGTAAGAGCCAGGCAAGCGGGAAGAGCTGCGTGCCCTAGCAGAACAGTGATAAACGCCAGTTCCCTGTAGCAAAACTGCACTCTGTAAGCTAGAGTCCTCTTCCCTTCACAAGTCACCTGTGTGCCTGATTGCAGATATGAAAGGTGTTTGCACCCCATCTTGCTCATAACGGGGCTCTTTTTCTCTGCCCCCCACCCCAAAAGTTTAACCCCAAGATGCAGCTAAGCTTCCAGCTCCACCCCAAGGGGATACTAATACTGCCAGGAAACACTGTATGAAGACACAGTGGTGGTTGCCACTGAGAGAGCCAGGAAGACAGTCATAGAGAGGGCTGCAGAAGCCATGTGAATGACCGAAGCCTTGCTGTCCCCAGGGAGCTGCCCTGGAGACAGGTTTACTTGCTGCAACAGCCAATGCATATGGAAAGAAAATATGGAAATGCATATGGCCAAAAGGACTGCTCTGATGCCTCTGATGAAAAGGGCTGTGGTGAGTCTCTCACAGCAGGTCTCTTGCATCAGGACCTAAGCACCCTGCTGGGCCACAACCCAACACTGCAGCCCTCAATAGTTGTAACAACAGTAGACTTTCTGGTCACTGGCAGGAGCTAAGGACAGGGCATGATATGTTAGGCTGACTGAAGATGTCCACATCAGGATGAAAAGAATTGTAATACAGAAACATCTCAGTCTCTGTGACAGCTGTGAGGGGCATAATAAGACAGGGATCAACTGTTATATTCTCATGAGCCAGTGAAGCCCATACACCCAAGCCACAGCTCTTTGCGAGAGTGCACACAAGCATCTTCCAGCAATGCCACAAGAAGCCTGGCTGCAAGGGCATGCCCAAACCCATTTCCACCCACACTGGAAGTCTGGAGCTCAGACTTTCTTTGGGTCTTGATAAGCACAGCTGAGATATGGCTTGGTCACAGACAGCATCATCAAGGCAGTAACTGAAGAAGACGAGTGAAGATAGAGCGCAGAGATACAATGCCCTGCAGGCATCACTCACCTTTACTGCTCGAGACAGAGTCCCTCACACTGGCACTGTAATGTTATCACTCCCCTAAGCGTGAACCTGAGGAAGCCAGGACACCAGTGATGTCCCTCCTGTAGGTGTTGATGGGGGAGCAGGTCCGGGGACTAGCCTGTAAGCTTTTGGTGGGCTGGAGTGCTGCTCAAGCTTTGCATGTCCACAGGCTTCTGGGAGCAGCTCAGGAGACAGTGGCTGGGCTTGGGACACTACCTGAGACCTTTCTCTCACTATTTGGCTTGCTTTAAAGGGTTTCTGGGAGGATCCTATGATGGGTCAGTGAGTTGCAAGCCTTTTCTAGACCTGCAGGTTAAAGCCTACTCGCTTGTAACAGCCACAGCAATGCCCTGGTGCTTGGGCATGTGCTGGGAGAGGCTGGGAGCATGCTTTGCACTGAAGCAGATTTTTTCTCGCCCCAGAGAGGCCCTTGCAACATGTGCCTGGTTCTCCCTGTGTCCAGCTGCAGGATTCCAATGCGCTTACACGAGCTCTCGCCTGCCTTTCAGACTGCGGGAGCCGCCCTGCCATGCAGACTGCCAGCAGGATAATAGGAGGCTCCGAAGCATCCAGAGGGGAGTTTCCATGGCAAGTCAGCTTGCGAGAGAACAACGAGCACTTCTGTGGTGCTGCCGTCCTCACGGAGAAATGGCTGGTGTCTGCCGCTCACTGCTTTACTGAGTAAGCGCTAGTCAAACTCCTTTTCTTGCCCCATTTCTAAAAGCTGCCATCTCATAAGGCTCTCACTGTGCTTAGAGTGCTCAGTCACTGTTGGTTTCTTTGCCCTGCCAGCTTTAGCCATAGGAAATTCATGTCCCGAAGCTGATAGCCGGGGGACAGGCAGGACCGGGCACCAAAAGGCAGGGAGGTAGCATCACCCGCAGTAAGCACGTCAGTTGTGGTTTGCAGGGCAATTCTGCAGGCTCCAGGCCTGCACAGACCCATTTGTGTGTCTTCCAGGTTTCAGGACCCAGCTATGTGGGCAGCTTACACTGGGACTACTTCGCTCAGCAGTACTGATAGTGGCGCAGTGAAAATGGGCATCGCAAGGATCATCTCGCACCCCTCCTACAATGCGGACACAGCTGACTATGATGTGGCTGTGCTGGAGCTGAAGAGACCTATGGCCTTCACTAAGTACATCCAGCCCGTGTGCCTGCCAGATGCTGGGCATCACTTCCCCACCAGAAAGAAGTGCCTTATCTCTGGCTGGGGCTACCTCAAGGAGGATTTCCGTAAGCAAAGCCTGGCGGCAGGGGAGGACGCGTGATGGGACAGAAGCAGAGCACATGAGGGAAGGGTGGAGAAGGGCAGTAGGGTTGTGCTCTGGTCAGGCAATGTGGGCTGTGACACAGGGAGCTGGACCCACTGCAAGACTGTGTGGCGGGGAGCTCACAATCGCATCTCTTCCATTTAGTGCTGAAGCCAGAGTTCCTGCAGAAAGCAACAGTGGAGCTGCTGGACCAGACGCTGTGCTCCAGCCTCTACAGCCACGTCCTCACAGACAGGATGCTGTGTGCTGGTTATCTGGAGGGGAAAATTGACTCCTGCCAGGTGAGAAACGGCCCAGGGGAGCCAGCCTGTCTCTCCAAATGAGACTTTTCCTTCCCCATATGCACCTGCATGTTCAGGTGGCTGTTTTGGCTACTTAGCTACTTTTCTCTAGTTCCTGAATCATAAAACAGGGCTGATGTTACAGACCTACCTGGCAAGTCCTCAAATTAAAGTCATTTTACCCCTGGCAAAGGGCAGCAGTGGAAGCTAAAACATCCACAACAGTTTTTTTTTTTTGATGAACAAGTTGGTGGTTTCCCTAGTTAGCATTTATCTAGCCTGAAATTTCATACCTGGAGAAAATCCTGATTTTTCACAATGATTAAGGAGAAAACACTGTTGTGAGCCAGGGAAGCTAAATCAGAGCTGCTCTGCTGCTTCTGCTCCTCTAATTAAAGACCTGGTGGAGGTATGCTGAGGGCAGACAGAGCAGGCTTAGAGCTTAGCTGGAGAAGGCTCACCATTCACACTTCTTTTGCAGGGTGACTCTGGTGGGCCCCTGGTTTGTGAAGAACCGTCTGGCAAGTTTTTTCTAGCTGGAATCGTGAGCTGGGGAATTGGATGTGCTGAAGCCAGGCGGCCTGGGGTTTATACCCGTGTTACTAAACTCAGAGACTGGATCTTAGATGCTATTTCTGCCTTCCCCACCTCCATAACACATACTGTCCCACTAATACACTCCAGCACTAATAGCAGTATGGTCATCTCTGAAGATCTTAGCAACACTACCGCTGGAGCAACCCCCAGTGCTTCACCAGGCCCAGCTGCCAGCAAGCCAGCCACTGCTTCTAGGCCACAAGGTACGAGATGGTCACAGAGTGGGTGCAGCAGGGTAGAAAGAGTGGCAGGTATAGGTCCCAGTGGAGGGCCTACTTTTTCACTGAGTTGAAATAACCTTTGTCAGGGTGACACACACAACCCTCAACTAAGTGCCAAAGGCCAAGACTGCCTCAGCTTAGCCCAGAGCAAAGTGGCCAAGTCACTTGGTACTGGTACGGACAAGTTTCATGGGCTCACTTGCTCGTGCAACTGAATGCGTAATTTTGTGCCCAGCACCTGGCTCCATCAGGCCCAGGACACCTGGCAGATGCAGGGTACTAACACTCACCAGTGTCTGATACTGCTTAACCTGTTGACTGGACACTCACTTTTCTTTGCCTCCCAACGATCTCCCAGTATTTCAAGTTCAGTGGCTGCAATTTCACAGCAGTTAGGTATCTTCTCAAAGCAGAGGTTTCTACAGGAGGACCTGTTAGCTTCCAGGAGTCCTCCCAGTAGCCCTGCAGGGAGATACAGATGTAGGGCATTTTTCTAAATTGAGGATTAACTTTCTATCTGTAATGGCAGAGCTAAGGGGCACAGAGATGCTCATTACTCTGCCTTTGGGAGAGGCACAGGCTTAAGACCCTGCCAAGAACAAGTCTCAGAACAGCAGTTAGGATGAAGGCCATGTATAGTAGTGCTCAGCCACCATCAGAAATCCCCAGGATCATCAGGAAGGGCTTGGGCAGATGCCTCAGACTTTGGCCCTGACTTGTCCCTGCCCGGACTTACCAGCTAGAGAAAGCAAAAATCATTCCGTACTTGTCTTCTGCTAGGAGTAATCACAAGTCATGCTTGCATTTTTGTTCAGAGTGTGGAGGACGACCTGGACTCTCCAAACCCAGCAAGATTGTGGGAGGAATGGATGCTTTCAGCGGAGAGATCCCCTGGCAAGTCAGCCTGAAAGAAGACTCAAGGCATTTCTGTGGAGCCACCATAATTGGGGATCGCTGGCTGCTGTCAGCAGCTCACTGCTTCAATCAGTAAGATCCCAACCATGCTATGGCAGGAGTGGATGGCAGTGTTTGTTGCTAATGCTGTTCCAGTTTGCTTGGCCATTGACACAGACCTGTACAAGTCTACATGGCCATGCAGCCAAACCCACAGCTGTGGCAATGGTGTCACCAGTGAAAAACAACACTGGACATCAGTTTTCATCGTGGCTAGATGTTAATTGCAAAGGGGATTTTGTGGAGAGGCTGGGATGAGGCAGGGAAGGGTTAAAATGGCCTGGACAGGGAGTGAGGACAACATACTTTGGAGAGGTGGCAAAGGGCAGGCTCCATATGACTGTTTGTTAAAGAAAAGTAACTGTTCTTTGAGGAAAGGCACCCTATATTGTAAAGGCATTGTAAAGAGGGTAACAGAAGGCACAAAGGGTAATCCAGGTGTAGAACAGCATCCTTAACAGGCATGATAAAATAGACCAAACTAGATTTAGGAAAAGAGACAACTGGGTCAGGAGCGTACGATTGCACCTATAAAATTATGGATAGTGCAGAATAAGTGTTTACAAAATGTCTTTTTACTTCTTTTTTTAAAAGCTATCAAATGAAAGTACCACCAAGAGGAGGTACAAAACAAGCAAAGGAAAGCAGTTCTTCATAAATGTCATTAAGCTATGGAACACCTCACCATGAAAAGTGCCAGATATTTAAAGTTTACATGGGTTAAAAAAAAAAAAGAAAATGCAACTCTAGAAAACTTCATGTTAAAAAATCCATTAAGGCCTTCTGAATACAGAGACACCATCTGTGTGTCAAAACATTTCTGAAATAACAACAGATTCCTGAAGGCTTGGAGAGCATTACTACATGCTTACCTGCTCCTCAGGAGACGTTCTGAAGATGTACCACTGTTGGAAACGAGTTCTTTATGCCTGACTCCTTAGGGCTACTCTTGTGTGTGCTGGGCTCTGCTTTGGTGAAGCAAGATTTCAGACACTGATGATTTAAAGTTGCTTGTAATTTAAAATTTAAATCAGAATTCATGCTAGGCATGTGTGTGAATGTATGTTTAGGATTATGTATTTGCAGGACAAAGCCAGAAGATATCAAAGCCTATATGGGAACTACATCACTAAATGGAACAGATGGGAACACAGTGAAAGCCAACGTAACAAGAGTGATCCAGCACCCCCTCTTCAACCCTATCATTTTGGACTTTGATGTTGCTATATTAGAGCTGGCAAAACCCCTCGTCTTCAACAAATACATCCAGCCCGTCTGTCTCCCACTTGCTGTGCAGAAGTTTCCCGTTGGCAAAAAGTGTGTGATTTCTGGGTGGGGAAACACCCAAGAAGGCAATGGTAAGCAGTGATGCTTTACCAGTTGATTTGTTCTGGCGCACTGACAGATTCAGTGGCAAAGCCTGTACCAAAGCAACCCAGAAAGATGCCTGGGAACATACAGGAGCCTATAACAGGGACAGTCAGGAACTCACAGGAACATGGGAGCCAAAGGCAAAAGTAAAGGCATGTGGAAAACTACCTTAAATTACAGTTCTTTAGAAGCTGCCAGCAAACAAGAAAATGGAGATAGCAGCTTGGCAGGAACCAGGAGTAACTAGCTGGGATCCCCTGAATAGTTTTCCCCTATTAAGCAATGGTAGATCATTGCCTCAGTGGTTTCCTGTGAATTCCCCAGCAGGCCATCTGACTCGGTGACTACACAAGGCTTTGTCACAAAGATGTTCCAAGCAATTAGAAAGAGCGAGGACCCCATTTTGCCAGAGAGATTGAAGGTAGCATATGTGCTACCAAAGAAGTCTTCCTGTCCCTCTGCAGTTGGCAAGGAGCTTGCAAACTGTTAAGATGGCAGAAAACTTGTTGCCTGTGCCCAGTGTCCTGCATACAGATACAAAACTCTGCCCTGGTAAACCAAGTGCTTCAGGGCTGCAGAGTAAGCTCCTATCTGGGATTAAAGCCTGCTTTTCAGAAGCACATGTTGAATCAGTCTAAAAGCCTTTAGCTCCCACTTCTCTCTGCTACACTCATCAATCCCTTTGTTTTCTTGCAGTCACCGAACCTGAGAGCCTGCAGAAAGCCTTTGTGGGCATTATAGACCAGAAGATCTGCGACTTCCTCTATAACTTCTCCCTCACTGACCGAATGATCTGTGCTGGCTTCCTGGAAGGGAAGGTAGACTCATGCCAGGTAAGAGTCTGATGTTTCTCCACTCCTCCACAGATTGCTGCAGCTGGACTAATTCACAGTCTCAGCATTGCCTTGGGAAATCTCTGCTGAGCTGCTGTAGCCAAGTTATAATCAACATGTGCCTTATATCAAAAAGGAATGGCCCACTGCCAGGGAGTTGAGAAAGGTAAACGAAGCTCCATCAAACTGAGCATGACTTAAGGTGGAATCTTGCTGCTCCAGTTTGGGAAAACTGGAGCTCTAGGAAAAACAGTCTCTCCTCCTGTGGCAGTGAGACAAAGTGGTAGTGGTTGGTTGCTCTCCTTCATAGAAAGGAGTTGTCAGGAGCAATTAACTTTCATGCCAAATGCCATTATGTGTCTGTGTGATCAGATTAAGCCATTGATCTCTGCTCACTCGTGTCTTGCATGCACTGCATGGGAGCAGACAGCCCCTCTGGGCTGGGTGGGCCATCTTCAGAGACTGAAGAGAGAGGAATTGGGTGCTATCTAAGCCCTCCCAATGTGGCTGAGGAGCTCCAGGCAGACCTGTCTTGGGGCAGAGTGGGCTGAGCAGTCATTGTCTTGCTTCTCCCTCAGGGAGATTCTGGTGGGCCTTTGGCCTGTGAGGAAACCCCAGGCGTGTTCTACCTGGCTGGCATTGTGAGCTGGGGAATTGGATGTGCCCAGGCTGAGAAACCTGGTGTGTACTCCAGAGTTACCAAATTCAAAGACTGGATCCTGGATACCATGGCACAGCTGCCCAGTCCAGACGCAGGCACCTTTTCAAGTTCAGCCATCACCAGAGCTTCCACCACAGCCATCCTCATGCCGCAGCCCAGCACAACAGCTACAAGCCCAATCAACGGAACCACCCTGAGTGTGAAGACCACCACAACCAGGAGAGAAACCTCTGCAACTCTGAAAACAGCTGAGCCTACCAACCCCACTCAAACCCCAGGTAAAAGTTCACTGACATCCAATTTATTGATATGCTGGTAGGTGACCTCCAGCCCCTGACAAGAGACCTCCAGCCGCTAGCATTGAGGTTACTAAGCAGGCCATGGGTTATTGCCTTCCAGTGGTGCCTTGTACCAGCCTCACCTTCAAGTGCTCCAACAAGGTCTGTATTGGAAAAACAAATCCCGAATGCGATGGCATTGTTGACTGCAGCAACGGCGCTGATGAGCGCAACTGTGGTAAGCACTCCTGGGCCGCATGCAACTGCTGCTGACCCCTATCCCACGATACTCAGACTCCACAGCACTGCCCTCATACACTTCAGCCCATCAACCTCACATGGGCTGTCTTGGGCCCCAAGTTTTACCACTGGGATCCTGGGCCAGCCTCTGTTCCTCAGCACCCTGGAGCTCTTAATCAGCTTGTGAGGGTCAGGAGATAAACAAGAAAAATCTGGACAAGTAGGGTACAAATCTTCTGCCAGGGAATGTGGCTGCTTCTGTTCTATAAGCAGCTGTCCAGTTCCCCAGCATGCGGGCCTTCTGCCCAGCCAGTCTGCTAATACTGGTTGGCATGACAGCTCTGCAGAATGTGGCAGCCCAAAACACACCCTGCATCACCAAGCACTGCTTGGGCTGCGCTTGCTTGCATCCTTGCTCTACAACAGCTCAGCCAGCCCATCCAAATTTCCCCTTCTCACATGGGAAGTCCCCAGAAGATGTGATGTGTGAAAACAAAAAAAGCTTCCAAATCATACCACATCTGCCAGGTCTTGTCACTGGCAGCTAGAAGAAATTCATCACATCCTACTGCCCTGTCTATGTCTCCCCAAAAGGCTGCTCCATGGCAGAAGCCATGGAAGGACAGACCTCCCTTGTCACTTACGGTTTCTTAGCACGCTGTTGGCTCTTTTTCTGTCTCAGATTGTGGCTTAACTACTGCTGTGGCCTTCAGCAAGATCGTGGGTGGCAGCACTGCAGCTCGGGGAGAATGGCCATGGCAAGTCAGTCTCTGGCTTCGGCGGAAGGAGCACAAATGTGGGGCTGTCCTCATTGCTGACAGGTGGCTGCTCTCTGCAGCTCACTGCTTTGATATGTAAGTCTGAAATGGGCTGGTAAAGCCTGCCTGCCCACGGCCTCATCCCCATCTGCCCACCTGCCCATCCCCTTCCTTGCAGTTTAGCACCACAGCTGGGATGCTGTGCCCCCCTGGAAGCACACAGTACATATTAGAGATGTGCCCCTGCAGGTAAGTGCTAAGAATGGGTGTGCGTGCCGTATGATGGAGCTAGGGGCCTTGGCCTCACAACTTATGGCCATAGCACATCCCAGCCCCAGAGCAAGCAGAAAATGGCACTTTTTGCTAAGCCATGCTCCTAACAGCCAGGTTTGCTCTCTTTCTGCAGTTACAGTGACCCCAAAATGTGGGTGGCCTTTCTAGGAACACCCTTCCTGAATGGCATCGATGGGAAAGTGGAAAAAATATTCCGTATCTACAAGCACCCTTTCTACAATGTCTACAGCCTGGACTACGATGTGGCACTTCTCGAGCTCAACATGCCTGTCAAGTTCAGCAGCACCATCAAACCTATATGTCTCCCAGATTATTCACATATTTTCCATGAAGGAGCCAGATGCTTCATCACAGGCTGGGGCTCCACAAAGGAGGGAGGTACTGACCGAGAAGGCTCCCTCACACACGACAGCCATGCTAAGTGCCACCTACCCTGTGACCCTGCGTGCCATCTCCCACTCCACTGCCCCAGCACCATCCACACTAGGTTGTACCCTGCAGGAGATACCAACCTGGGCAAGGTCTGGTTTCACCACAATCTCCTCTCCTGCAGCCACCAAGGATTGCACCCATCCATCCCTACTCTCTTGTAGCTTTCTACATGCTAGCCACCACACTCCCCCATCCCTGAAACAGCTGTTCCAGCCGTACTCCCGCAGTATGAGGACCACACCCTTGCTCAGCTGGGAAGGAACCAGGCCTGGCTTCTTTCCCAGTGCAAAACTCTCCCTCTAAGGCAGCTGAGACCCTACTCTGACACATTCTGCTGTTTCTGACAAGCTCAGCACCAAGCTAACAGCAATCGCTTGCCTCCTCAGGTCTCATGTCAAAACATCTGCAGAAAGCAGCAGTGAACATGATTGGCGATCAGGCCTGCAAAAAGTTCTACCCTGTCCAAATCAGCAGCAGGATGGTGTGTGCTGGTTTCCCCCAGGGCACCGTCGACAGTTGTTCAGTGAGTGTGAGCAGCAAATGCTGCTGCTGGGGCAGGGCAAACTTGCAGCAAAGTTCCCTGGCCACGTTCTCTCAGAATGCCTTGTTCTGCCTTCCTAGCTCAGCTGTATCTGTCCCTCCATCTCCACTGTCCGTTACTGTCATCTAACTCTATCCTGCATGTACCTTGCTCTGTGACAAGTCAGGGAAACATACAGTAACATCAAGTGAGAGGCCATAAGGATATCATGGAGCCCATTCTATGGCCCTATTCTGCCTCAGAAAATGCTCTTGCATGTCCCAAACCCCCAGGCTCAGGTTGTGCATACAAGTACATCACTGAGCAGCCTTCCAGCTGGGGAGCAGGTTCCTGCAGGGGTGGGAAACAGGACAGCAAATCTTCCCATATCCCAGAGATCAAGAACATCTCTGAGTTGGGGGGTTGGGCTGGGCTCGCTTGGCTGCATTTTTTGGCTTGATACAGGACCCTTTTCATCTCTCTGCAGGGCGATGCAGGTGGGCCTCTGGCATGTAAAGAACCCTCAGGGAGGTGGTTTCTAGCAGGAATCACGAGCTGGGGCTATGGCTGTGCCAGGCCATACTTCCCTGGTGTCTACACCAAAGTCACAGCTGTGCAGGGTTGGATCGCACAGAATCTCAGACTCTGAAGCTGCATTTCTCCACTCAGGGAAGGAGACAAATAAGAGGAGTAATTGCCAGGGGATGCATTAACCCCTCCGTTCCTGCACATTTTCTTGATGCTGGAAAGGGGTGAAGATGGCCTGCAGCTGCAGGTGTTGAACAAATGCCAGCATTGTGTGACCCACTGCAGTCTTGACACCAGGGCATTTGATAACTGCTTTGCATAGAGAGGTGCAATTCTAGAGGATTTTCTATAAATAAATGAGGCCTGTCCCATCTTAAGAGCTGGCCAAACATTCTATGCATTAAAAAACTAGCCTTTCAAGTAAAGAAGTGCCAGAAACATCAGCCAGAAATTTATGTATATTGGCTTATCTCTTGTTTATGAGCTGTCATCCCCAAACCAATCCAAGAGACAAATGGACTTTGTCTCAGCCCCGAGCTATGTCTTTGCTGAAGCCTTGAACCTCACTGCCTTGATGGAGCTGCCACGTTGTGCAATGGCTTTTAGAAAGGGTATATACACTTTCCAGACTCCATCAAGATACTGGTAGTTACTATTAAACTCAGTCACGATCCACTGACTCACCAGTTGATTACAACAGAAGCTAGGACTAAAACACTCAGGCTCTGCAGGTTCTCACCTTTATTAAACAATCAGGACCGGCTTCTCCCCCCCCACAGCTACCTTTGACTAAGGGCACAGGTACCTAAATCAACAAAGAATAAGACATAACCACATGGACTACTGTTTTCCTTAAGCTAAGTGGAAAGAATTCAGAGTGCCAAGATAGGGTCCACACACCCAATACATTCAGCAGAGAGTGCAGTCCCACTAGAGTAAGGCACACTGAAACATCTGTGTTCTAAAGTAAGAAATGCTGCAGGGCTCTTGTGTCAGGTCTCAGACATCTCCTTAGACTTGATCACCTAAGCAGAATGCTAGTTAGTACCTCAAACCCCTTCCTAGATTTGGCACTTAAGCTGCGCATTTGGGTATAGCAAGAGGTTTTTTTCTTTCCCAACCCAGCTGGCAATGAAACCCACCACTTTCCTAGCTAGAGCCCTACCGAGGTGGGAGATCTGGCTTCCAGGCATGACTTGGCTTAGGGTGGATTCAGATCACACAGCTGAAACTTTTGTGGGATGCTCCCTCCTGCTAAAACTAGACTGCTGCACAGCCAGTACAGAAAATTCATGCAGCCATAAAGAGAAGTAAAAAGGCCCTTGAAAGAACATGGCTGAAGACAACTCATTTTCAAGTATTTATTTTACCTGATCTGGATACAAAATTCCAGTTTAGCTTCAAATTAGTCTGAGCAAGCATTCACCCCCTAATAGATAAGATTACACGGGGCCACTTTCATTCCTTTATAGAAACCACCACACTGAAAGATTAAATGAAATCACATTCTCCCACATCCTCTTGAAAGTCCTAACAGCTAAGAAAAAGTCACCCTCCTAGCCTGTCTCAGTCCCAGCAAACAGTGAAATATTTGTGTGAATACAGAACAGCTTCAACACAAGGGATTTCAAAAATCACTACAGATGGACACACACTTTTCATCTTCAACAGACTCACCTTCCAGTTGCTGTGCAAGTAACACAGGACAGATGCCCACTCCAGGAGAGGTGTGAAGGCTGAGCACAGCACAGTGCTCATCCCCAGAACAGACCAGAGTCCTCTGCTGCAGAAGTGTTCCTACTCAAAAAATGAAATCTAGAAAATAGGCTCCAAGATGGAACACCTGTGCCAGAGCCAAACCAAAAGTCAAGAGTACAGGAAAGCATACCCACACAATATATCTTTTTCCTATGAAAAAAAAATCAGTCTAAGTAGTTTTCACCCACAGTCTATCGCTCCCCAACTGTGGTTGTAGTTACTTACACAGCTGTGCAGCCCTGCTCCCCAAGGCACTGCTTGAGCCGAGTTAAAGACTACAGGCCCATCAGTAAGCTCCACATACAGCTATATAAACACAAGGGAGGAGGTAGCAAACTATAGCCTATAGAGCATCTCACAGCAGCTTTTCCACTTACGAAAAGAGACTGGGTAACTATCCGATAGCCAGGTTCATGCTTGCTTTCTGGGGAAGGGGAGTGTGTCACTGGCTTAGCCTCTCTTTTCCACAGAAGGCTCTTTGCCCCTCGCAGCCCTTTCAGCAGGGCTTTATCAGTCACAACATGCTCTAGCCAGTATGACTGCTGGGAAGAGCATGAGGCAAACTAAGCAGCTCACGGTGGCTCCCAAGGCTGGAAAATTCACCTGCTCCTGGGATCGGTGCTAATAAAGGCCAAAGGATGCAAAAGATTCAGCGAGGGTTTATTGCTCTGCCACGGCAGGGGCTGGAAAGGCAGCAGGATTTTGTCCCCAACCGCGCGGACCGGCCGCTCGTCCCTTCCCTGCAAAGTCCATCCCCGGTCCAGGAGCCGAGGCGCTTCACATGTTGGCTCTCTCCCGCTGCAGCCGGGAGTTGTAGGCTCGGGAAACTGTGTTCCAGGCGTCCATGTAGCGGTCCATGCACATGGCGATGCACTTCTGCGGCACAGAGGGCCCCTGAGCGGCCGCCCCGCCGCGGAGCGCGGCCGCCCCCGCGCCCCGTCTGCCCCGCGCCCCGAGCGCTCACCTGCTCCGAGTTGTCCAGCGAGCCGCCCGGCTTGCCGATGCACTTCCGAAAGCACTTGTCCGTCATGCGCTGCGGAGAGAGGCCGTGAGGGCGCCGGGGCCGCGCCGGAGCCCGCCCCGCTCCCCCCCAGGCAGCCCCCGGCCCAGCCGCCCTCCGCAGCCTCTCCTCACCTGCAGGAGCTCCTGCGCGTTGGCCACGGCGATCTGCACCTTCACTTGCTCCATAATGAGCCCCGCGTCCAGCTTGCCCCCTGCGCCGCCCGCAGAGCCGAAGTCGGAGCCGAATCCGCTCTCCATGCCGCAAAGTCACCGCGGGCGGCGGCCCCGCACACGCTGCGCCGGGGGAAATGGCGGCTCGCGGGGACTACGGCTCCCAGCGTGCCCCGCGCGAGGGCGCTCGCCGCTCCCAGCGTGCCCCGGCGCTCCCAGCGTGCCCCGCGCGCCCCCGCATGGCGGCGCCCTTCACCAGCGCTCTGTTTGCGTAAAATTTGAAGAAAAGGGGGGTTCGGTGGCTCTCCCCCCTGCCCCCCCCTTTTTTTCCGGCGCTTCTGGAACACAGCGTGTGATCCAGTGAATCTCTTCTGCAGTGTCTCTATACACAGGAAGGTTCCCTGGGATGAACCATCCCAACAGCCCCGGCGTGTCTCCCTCTCACCGTTCAAATGAAACAAGGAAACACGTAAAATGCAAAACATTTATTCGAGTGTGTTGTACAAAAAGTTTCCAGTCATAAAATGTATATTACAAATCATTGAAAAAGACAGGACATTTGGCATGCATATTCTTAAAAAGAACAAAAAAAAAAAACTTTGAAATGATAAAGTCTAGATCATTACGTAGTTTTCTTACGCTTCATATGAACATTCCATCATTTTGTCTTTTTACTTCATTCACAACTTTTTTCACAATTCCCAATTTTAAGAACTTGAACTTTCCAAAAACTTTTGCAGCAGCTGCCCAAAGATGGTCAGTTAAACTGACCACCGACTTAAAAACAGAGTTATCTAAATAGGATTATGGGTTTTTTTTTTCTTTTTTTAAAAAAAAGTCACAATTCAAGTCACAAGGCATCACTTATGAAAATAGAGTTCAATGAAAACGGTACCATTGTGCCCCAACATAAAGCCTTCTGGCTTTAACTTGTTTGAAATAGCTTATTGCTTACAGTTTTAGTGTAATGATGATCTAGGTGGCTGGAACACACAAAAACATCTACCTTATCAACACAGAATCACTACTTTATTAAAAGTAACTAGAAATTTTGGAAGTTCAATAAAGTACATTTCCTTTTCCCGATCTCCAAGTCAATACAGTGCTTGCACTATTCTGAACTGAGTGTTTCAAAATTAAGCATCTTTTGTACTCTCTAGACATTAGCATTTCAAGAAAGGCATTATGTTCACAAATAATAATCACATGTAAATATGGTCTTATATAAAAAGACTTTTACATTATTTTAAAGTGGTTTAAAGCTAAGCATACTGAAGGGCAAATAAAAATTCTGTTTCTCAGGCCATTTTAGGTATTTGACAAAAGAAAATCTCTTAAGGTGATTTGTCTTCACATTCAGCTAGAATAACGCTTTAAAAAAAATGCAATCACTATCTCACCTTCCACTCACTGGTTTACAACAAGGCTGCGTTCACTGCTCACACATCATTGGGGTTTGGACCCAACAGTGGCAATAAAATCCAGTATCCAATATGGATATGCCTTTGTTTAGAGATAAGACTTTCAAAAGGAGATAAAGAGAGTAGTAATAAAATGGCTTAACAGCAAAGTGAAAGTAGTAGCTACAAAACATAAAACATACATCACACAACAATACTGAAATCCATTCGACACCCAGAAGAAAAAGATTCTTAAACATTTTGGAGAGTAGAGAGGAAGAGGAGATTCCTTTATACAGAATCATAGATTGGGCATGAAAAGCTTAGAAAATGTACAAAAAAAACAGTAAGACCCCCTGAAATGAACATGAGGTGTCCCGTTGCTCAAGGATACACACACACATTAAGTGAATCTCTTTTCACAGTATGATCTGCTTCACATAACGATGCAATTTTCATAGCAAATGCAAGCTGCAGACAAGCTAGTCTGGCTTTTTCATTACAGGCCATGGAAAGCAGATGTTTGTTTTCTTCCTGAGACTTTTCAGTTACTGCTACTAATGCTAATTATGCCAGCAGATTCCCATCTAATGGCAAAACAGTGCTGAGGACAAATAATCAATGCCTTACTGTAAACTATTGTTCTTGCAGGGGCAAATCCAGAGTCTTGAACTAACCTCAACAGACACACTCAGAAGACACACTCAGAAGAAAAGCTGTGCAGCAGCAAAGGGATCAGATACTCTATTGCTTGGAATAAGGAGCTGCTTTTCAGATGTCAGTACAACACAACAGCTAAAGTAACAAATACAGAAGCATAGGGAAAGGAAGCGGCATGAAATGATAGAGGCTGTGTAACCATATCTCACTCTGCAGAATGCTATGTTACAAATGGTTCTGCAGAAAGCTGGATTTCTTCTTACACAAGCATTTTCACACAGTACAAACTTAGGTTCCCATAGATTAGCACTTTATCATTCCCTGATAAATGGAATCATTTATCCCATACACAAAGAAAATAACAACCTAATTCTAGGAATTACTTTTACTATTTCATCCAGAATAAAGTTATATTCCTGAATAAAAACATCCACATGGGGAGTTACACTGAAAGAACTATTTTGCTGCAAGAGACACTGGTTAACTTCCCCAGTTAGAGAAGCCTCAAAATCATGTTTTCTGACAAGTCTGATCTGTTTCTTTTTCAAGCTCTACATCCAGCATCAGACACTGGAGTAGAAATGCTGACAATTCTCCAAATTTCTCAAGAGTGGTTCACTTCCAGAATGAAATAGGAAAAGAGGGCATACGAACATTGGATTTTATTTGAAGAAAAAGCTTTAATTATACTGAAAATAATTAAATAAAAAAAATCATTGAAAGAAAAAGAGGCAGTGCTTTTCTGGCTTGCTATAGCCAAAAACCTCCCAGTATGAAGCACCAACTTTAAACTGATAGTGCAGTTATATGGAAACTTAGCATCCGAAGCAAATGGAAAGAATGTCTAAATAAGACAGACAATGCAAACAGGAAGTGGAATACAGTAGTCTGTCTTCTAATTTACAGCTAGGAATTATTTCTCCTATTTTAAGTTGCCTTTCAGAATCCACTATGGTGACAGAATCACCCACATTTAGTCTGTTCTATTCAGCTCTTCCCAGTGTCAGTCACTGCATTATATGAATACCTGTATATATCTAAACACGGCACTGAATACCTGTATATATCTAAACACGGCACTGAAGAAGAAAAGTGTTTCCAAAGTTACAGGAAACAATTCAAATCCAGAATTAAATTCTGTAGACTGTTACTAAAGGGCACAGTACTCATCACACAAGATCCGCAAGCACTGGTCCTTAAGGTTACAAGGAGACATATTCTTTCATACAGTAGCTGCTAAAGAAAAACCCTATGGCTCAGGTAGCATGAGGTCCTTCCTCATTCAAGCTGCCTTTCTAGCCTATACTCTATAGAGAAAAATCACTGGGGAAAAAAAAAAAAAAGCAAATGATTCTCCAGTGAACTACACATTCATTGCTTTAGTATTTAAGTTACAGGACAATCTTAAAGCAAAAAAAAAAAAAAAAAAAAAAAAAAAGAAAAAGAAAAGGCAATCTGGAAACTGGCCAGTGTAAACAAACAAACACACACATGAAACATTACAAAAATGTATTATAGAAGCTGTGGGTCAGAAAGGAAAACGCTGTCCAGTGGCTGGAAGGTGCATTGTAAAGACAGTTTTACATTGATTGCATTAATTTGCATAACAACAGATTTAGAAAAGGTAATTGCTAATAATATGTCTGAGAAACATAATTTCACTAGATACATATTACAGAGGCATGATTTACTACATATTTAGCCTTCTACAAGGTGGGAAAAATGACATTAGAAAAATGGCCAAGTTATCCCATTATTCCAAACAGCCAAATCTTCCTACTGCTTTTTCCATAATGAATCTTCTGATTATGGATTAAAACATAATTCTAAATTTGAATAAATATTAATTTTCAGTAATTCAATTATCCCACTCAAGTATTTTTGAACTTCTGAAGAGTAGGATCTTTATTTTTAAATGACAAAATAAGTCTAAGCTTAAAAAAAAGTAACTTTCCCACCCTACTTGCATTGCAGAGCCATCAGTCAAAGCCACTAAACTGACTTGGTAGGTTATATCTGTCAGTCATAATATTGTTCAGAGAACATAACATCCAAAAGCCACCGAAAACATCCAAACCTGTAGCTTGTTTGATGAGTCTAAACTATTTGAATAACCAGATCAGAGTTCAGGAGCGCAGTTAACAACAGGATTCTATGCTGGTATCAAGCAGTACCCAAACTAACATTTGCTTATAACTTTAGCCAATACACTCTTTGGAGCAGTCAAGTAGTCTTCTGTCTTTAAGGTGCACTACTGCATGAATAACCTTCCAGGAGGCAAGAGTAGCCTCCACAGAAATACAGCAGAGGAAACCTTAAGCTAAAGGGACACCATCAGACAAAATACATCGTATTGAAATTAAAAAAAAAAATGCTATCAATAAAAGCATTCTTTATAAAAAGCATTATTCCCTTTGTTCATTGTTAGAGTTTACTCTGAGCATTTGAATGATGTAAAACAGTGGTTATGTTCAAAACAGTAGTTCCTGTTATCTTTAATAAAAAGGCATTAAAATATTTCTGTTCTATTTTGCAAATAGTTTCTTAAAATATCTGACAATGTCCCTTTAATAAGAAAAGAACGAGCTGCATCTAGCTCTGATTCAAAAAAAAAAAAAAAAAAAAAAAACACATTCACATGGGATAACCTTTAAAACCAGATTTTGGCAAATCATTGCCAAAAGTAAAAATATTTTTAACATCTAAAATCCTAATCATTCTGTTTAATGCCAAATACATCAAAAATACTAAGCCATGATACTTCACATTGTGACTACTGTACACCACAACTTGCATTTACAATTTAACAAGGTCTCATTTGTGACAGTGCCAAAATTCCCCAAAAATACAATAGCTAAAATTCTGGTTTTGACAGTTCAATACATTAAGATGGTGTCTATCTTCAACAAGCAGAACTCATCGTTGTCCACCTGCCATAATAATGATAAGGAGCTAAAGTTTTGACAGGATTAGGAGGTCTTTACCATCAGCCTGTCAAATCCTACTTTGACTAAGAAAAATGTGCCATGACCCTGAGCCGAGACCTCTCTAAAACACAGCTTCCCTTTGTCACTTCCATTGGTGGAGCAGCATTTCTGATGAATTTGGCATCTAATTTTCCTAAGGCGGGCACCGCTGAGGATACCAGTAAGACACTACTATTTCTTGAAGGATGGAGGAAGCACTATCTTGAGTCTCTCCTGAGGCCGTACACAAATTTTTTCAAACTCTTACTTTTTGGTAAGCTATCAATGTTATATGTGCATCAATTATAGTTTTACCATAACCTCAAGAAGTCCTGTCCTATTTTAGCTAAGAATTTCTTTTCCACTGCAGCTTTGTACATCAGACATTAAACTTTGGGCAAAATGTAGTATATAGTGCTTTCAACAAAGAGGGAAAAATAAAGCAATTGGTTAAAAATTCTGGCAGTTTTGTTCATTTAAGGTTTTTTGTTTGTTTTTTTTATAAAAATGTACCAAGGAGTAAACTTTAAAGAAATCAGATGATACATATAAAAATAGTTTTCAGTGGCTCTGGAGGGAAAAACAATTAGCAAAAAAAGAAAATAAAAGAAAAAGTAGCAAATAATAGTTCTCTTTTTTCTTTCTTCACATCACTGAGCATCCTCTAGAGGTTGTTCTGGGATCCCCCTAAAATAAGACACACACAGTTTAACTCAACTATATTCTTACTAGCTCTTTGCATTATAAGTCTAGGCTCTGGTTATCATCGCAGTTGTAAAAGCATTCTTCCTAGTTCAGTTTGATTCAGAGATGCTGCTAAACATAGAGAAAGCATAGCACGAATCATGGTCTACTGCCAGAATTTAGACATGGAGGCTAATGCAATGATTCTTTTGCTATCTGTATCAGTGCTGGCAGCATGGAAATCAGCCACGCAAATTCTAGAAAACCACAACAACCATGTGGGCTGGTCACTGATCAAGAGAACCAATTGCTCAAGTTTGAAGAAACTTCAATATGTTTTCTAATAAAGGATTTCTCCTTTTCATTCTGCCAACTGATGGTCAGTTATTTCACAATATTTGACTAAGAGTTATGGAAGTATAGAGATGATGTTAAGGGAAAATTAAGTTTATTTCAAATATAACCATTATACACTATCAGAAAATAAACCAATAAGCTGGGATTTGCAACAATACTCCCCCTTTCCCAGTATTTAATGGTTTTATTCTCAGAATATTTCCTCTGTTTAGAGCAAGAACACCATAGACTTTTTTTTACAGAGAAACAAACACAGGAACAGAAGGAACACTGACTGCTAAAACTAATCTTACTAACCATAAAAATAGTTTAAGTTATCTCAATGCTGTAAATCTGTGATCCATAGGATATTTTTATATATACCCTGGCATCCAGACCTGATGTTAGCCACCGCTTGAACTGTACCTTTATTGATTCACATAGATCTTTCTAAAAGAATTTGCTCAGTGTTTATTCTCTGTGCACCGTAGTAATGCTTCGGGCCTGCAGGTTGTTCCAACATCACCCTCTGCAGACACCCATTGGAAAAATGGAACAGAAAGTTCAGAGCTGACAAAAGTTGAAGGGGCCTCCACAGTCCAATACCTGATTAATCCAGCTGACTAGACACAAGTTAATCATCTGTTTTTTAAACCATCTTATTACCTGCTGGTTGAAGAGGTCTTCCTCTCCAAATTCTGCTTCATCCTCTTCCTCCTCATTCTCTCGCATGACTACTGATTTAGTAACACTTCTTACTGCAACTTCCTACACAAATGGACAGATAAAGAGCTGGTCAGTATTCTAGCTATCTCTCTTGAGTTTTTGCTGTATCATCAACATAAACCCTCCAAACTTCAATAGGGGTATTAAAGCAACATCCTCAAGATTCAGCTTACTAGTTTTGTAACCAAATAACTGGGTAATGCTTTGGAAACCTCAAACACATTCCTGTTTCTATTCACCAGAAAGCAAATTCATGTACTTTAGCCTAACCAATTTGCTTTTATTACCTACAGATCTGGGATGAAGTAGGTTGTTTTGTTGTGCTTATTACTTTTATACAATGTGATAGCAGACCCAGCTAGGAGCTGTCTGAAACATACTAGAATACAAGAAACTGAATTCAAAGTTTCTCAATATGACTGCACAGGACTAAGGACCTTCATTATTTCTAATTGTATTCTGTATCAATAGTCCATATCAGTCAGGACTATCCTTCAAATCAGGCACTAAAAGGAATTTTAAAATCCTAGGAAACTTCCTTTATTAGAATAAGAAATGCTAAAAATAATTTAGTAAACAAATTCTTCTGAAGACTTGCATCCTTGAAATTGGAAGTGCAAATTTGTACTTGGAGAAAGTTGCCCTAAACATACACTTCCAAGCAGAGATACTGCAAATAAATTCAAGCCCTTTCCCACTGTGGTTGAGATTTTTTCAGATACTTGTTCAATTATTTTTTCTATTGGAAGAGTCAGTTTGCTTTCCACTCGTACAAATGATTCTCCCTCCTACCTTGTCCTGTGCTGCTGTTCCTACACAAAGTACTTCCACAGAATTGCCAGCAAAAAAAGGTACTATGAAAATTGATAGAATTCTGGTCTGTTTCACTTTCCTATTCCTACCAGACCACTGAAATTAAGGCATATATATGAATAACAGCAAGAGCATGATCCTCCCTTGAAGGAGTCTTCTTTAAAAAAAAATAATAAATAAATAAATAAATAAATAACATTCCCTGAAGAAAAATCATTTGTGGGCAGAAGTAGGACAATGCAGGATACGCAGAAGCCTGTGCCAAATGGAAGCTTCCGATATAGTCCCAACACTGAAAAGACTGCCATCTTTCTGCATTCATATTATTTATGAATATAAATCCCATGATATGTGAAGCACTAAGTACCATAATTTTGAATTGCCAGCGCTACTTTTTTGCTCTCTTCTACACAAAACACATAGGAAAATTTCAAACAAATCCTCTATTGATATGAAAGTTTCTTTAAAATAGAAAAAAAAAACTCTATGAATGTGATCAGAATGATGATCACAGTTCTCTAAACTCTCCTAAAAATCTCTTAATACTTATAGATATTTAATTCAGTGTTATAAATCCTACTCTAGAAGACAATAGTGGAATCTTAAAATAATGATCTTTTAAATGCATTTTTAAAAGTTTGGGATATGAGCCAGCCCACAGCCCTTCCTTCCCAGCCCTTCCTAGAAGCACAACCTACCTCTCCATCAGAGTTTACAAGGTATGTGCGGATATTTCCTCCGGTGCCCCAGCTGCTCTGATTCTTCCACACGAGAACAGAAGGGGGGCTATGAGATACACCTGCATCTGCACCCCAAATCTAGTGAGAAAGACAGCTCTTACTAGCTGTTTGCAAACATTTTATGTTTAAACATACAAAACCCCTTTTTCTCTTCCTTCTCTCTTCAGTTTTGTTTTCAAATTCTAATGGCAATTTTACCCTGCTGTTACCTAAATTGTTACTTGTAGGAAGATAACTTTCTCAGTCTACCAAAAAAAAAAAAAAACCGCCCAAAATAAAAGCTATAATCACAGTTAGAGAAAAAAGAAATTCATCTAATATTTCAGTCATCAACTCTTTTCTGAATATAGCAGCTTCTCTAACCACAGTCTCAGTGACTGCACTGTATGGACTAAAGACATATAAAAGATCAAATTGATACACATACAAGCTGCATTATAGGTATCTAATGCAACTGATACTTCATTAGAAATAACAGGAATGGATCAAACGAAAGCTATTTTTTTCTACTGAAAAGTTATTTGCTGTAGATTGAATATAAAATACAAAATTCCAGAAAAGAGCTGTTCTATTATAATTAAGGAAGAGAACCTCTAGTCTTAAATTGCTAATATGGAAATCTAGCTTCTATTTAACATTTTTAGAACCAGAGTGAGACCCTTGAGAGTAAAAGTTATACACCAAATCAAGCCATACTAAATGCCAGATTTACAACTGCCATAACATCAACAAAAGAGTATGTTTCTGTGACTTACTGTTACAGTCTGCCCAGCCCTGAGGACATACTTGGGAGTAAATTTGTAAGCAATTTCTTCTCCATCTCCAATTTGTCTCTTTAATCTCCAGTTACCCAAGGACTGATCCTAATGGAGAGAATTAAGTTTATTTAGGGTCAGCAAAACAGAGCTAACAGGCAGGTGTCACAGTTCTCTCATTCTTTTTACTTATTAAAATAGTGTAAATGTAAACTTATTTACATGGTTGTTAGTCATTTCCATTCTAACTTGAAAGCATTTTTCTATACCCAATGATAATGTAAAGTGCAAGTCCCATAAGGTCACACAGCAAAGATTTAAACAACCATTTCTTTTCTTGTAGTAAGTTCTGCAAGATGTAGTGAGACTGCTTCCTTGAACAAGGTACAAGCATGCATGTGTTTAGACATCTTAGACACAAACTATGTTCTCTTCATGCACAAAACATTACACTAGCGCTAGCACAGAACTGCCAAAATTCCAATGCCACTGTCTTTTACTGCAGGATGACACATCTTGAAATGCTGCTCTTCCTCTTGTGCTAAAAAAGGCTGCATAACATCTACATTTAGCTCTTCCTTCATCTTTTTCTAGGAATTCTACTGATACTTACCTTCTCTGAATTGTTCTTAAGTTGCACGTATTTGCCCTCCAAGTCTATCTCTTCTATGCTGATACTTCCGGTAGCTGAAGCTTGCTGGGACATTTGGAAGCTACTGCTACTACTGCCACTAATACTTCCAGTGCCAATGCCACTTGTCCCACTGCCTGAAAGTTCCTCTGCTTCAATCCGTTTTCTCTTGCCTCGGGAAGAGCGAATAACTGAAGTACTGCTGCTGCTGCTGCTGGAGGTAGCCCGAGAGACTGTAACACGGGATGAGGGACTTGGAGACAGCTTCAACCTGGGCACAGTCAAATATGCATTTTAATCAAATGAAAGAAAACTAAGTTACATTTTTTTTTAACTGATCTAGAGAACTACATACAAAAATATGCCACAAGATACTCGGCACAAGTGTCCATGCAGCATACTGAGGTGTAAAGCCAATATGACTTCAGTGAACCAAAATTTGGACATTACTGCTCAAACGGGAAAAAATCTAAGTAACAAAAATAACAGCTGCTGGTCTTAACAGAAGCATGTGGCATCTGTACCTACCTTTCCTCTTCTCCTTCCAAGAGTTTTCGGTAAGCACTGATTTCCATGTCCAATGCTAATTTAACATCAAGCAGTTCCTGGTACTCTGTAAGCTGCTGCTGCATCTGGTCTCTCATTTCTGTCATCTCTCGCTCCTTGGCATCTAGCATCTTCCTGAACTTATCCCGCTCTCCAGCCATCATTTCCTCCAATTCACGAATGCGATCTTCTGCTGCACTAGCCTAGGAAGACAGATCAATGGAAAACTCACATGGCATTTATGTGGATTCAGCAAAAAAGCTCAAAATTCACCTTCCACCCAAACTAATAACAAACACCCATCCCTATAAATTTCAGAAAGTGTAAATAGGATAGTTATTTGAATACCTCCAAACATTACAGAGCTTTAGAGATATTAGAGATAAAAGCAAATTTAGTCCTCTTGCCTGTTTCTGAAGGCCAGAAAGCTGATAGCTGAGAGATTCTATTCTCATGCGAGCCTCCTTCAACTCTTCTCGAGCTGCACCAGCAGCTTTGTCATTTTGGTCAGAGGCAAGTTTGGCATTCTCCAGCTGGAAGACAAGTTTTACACAATTCACTTGTATTGAGTTAGATGTCCTGCAAATATCACATGATAAGAGAACAGAATCACAGAGTGGTTGAGGTTAGAAGGGACTTCTGGAAATCTAGTCTAGCCCCCCTGCTACAGCAGGGTCACCTGGAGCACATTTCCCGTGACTCTGTCCAGATAGCTTTTGAATACCTCCAAGAACGGAGGCTCAACAACCTCCCCAAGTAACCTGTTCCAGCAGTCAGTCACCCTCACAGTAAAGAAGTTCTTCCTTTTCTGTCAATAAGGACTAGAAGCAATTTAATCTTAAATTATTTTAAAAGGCAGTATGAGATAGGTTTACGAACAGAATTTGTAACAGCAGGGAAATACCTTCAGGACCTAGAAAAATCTATTTCAGTCCTATTCCTTTGTTCCATGCTTTAGTAAAAGTAGACCTTGCTTGTGTTATTAGAGAAAAAAAGTGCATTATTCCTTCCATTACACATGCAGCTCTATTTTACTAAAAATTGAGGTTCACGTAATGACACTATCTGTCAGTTTGTCATAAGAACAATCATTCTGGGTCAGATCAAAGGTTACCTGGTCTAACAGTTCCCTAAATGCTCAGGGACTAACCTGAATAAAATAGTATTTCATTGGCATGCTGTCCCAGCTGGCTGTTTGCAACTCAGGGACCTCCTCTGTCAGAGACAGTATGTTGGTGCTTAATATCTCTTGGATATTTCAAGCAGGAATTTCTCTGCTTTTTGCATCCATGTGGCATGGATTTTATGTATAAACAATGAAACACAATCTCCTTCTGCTTGTTCTGAACCTGCTACAGGAGAGTTTCATTAACTATCCCTAGATACACTGAAAAACAGTAAACAATCATCCTCATTCTCTCTCTCCATGCCATTCCCATTTTAGAGATATCTACTGTATTTCCCCCCTTCTCTCCAGTCGCCTCTTTTCCCAGATGAAGCATTATATGTTTCTCCTGCAGAACTTGTCTCACATTTTTGATCATTGTTGTTGGCCTTCTTTACATTATTCTGCACTACCTGATTCACAAGAAGGACTAGAACTACACACAGCATTCCAAATGACATTCTGCCACTGTGGCAGAACAACACCTCTCATTTTGTTCCTCCTTCTTTTCCTAATAGCTCTCAATATCCATTTTGTTTGTTTGTGTTGCTAATTTCATACAAGGAACAATTTTCAATTCTAATGGCCAGTTTTAACCAAATCTGACAGAGCAATAAGGGAGGTTAAAACCGATACATTTTAACAAGTTTAATCAAAGTAGAAAGCTAAAAAAGCATCTTTTTTCATGCCTTGAGCTCAGTAATTCTACTACACTCCAGGGAATTCAAACAGGAAATAAACAATTGTGTGCCCCAACTGCTGGAATGGTTCCAGTCAAAACATCCTTCTAGGTAGCCACAGAGCTTTATGAAATGAATTTTCATTAGCTTCACTGTTCACAGAACTCTGGAAGTCCCGATGCATGCATTGGAACTGTCCAAACCATCTCATTCCTCCAGGTAGAGGCAGTATCAGTTCCTAGAAACAGCTTATTACACTGCATTGAAGGCTCCTCCAATACCTCCATTTTAGAGAAAGAGTTTGATCTATCAATATCAAGAAATAAAGTTTAGAACAGAAGACATTGTAAAAACAGCTGTGTGACACACCATTCCTACTCCGTCCTCCTCAGTCACCAGCAGTGTCATGATGTCTCAAATTGCCATTCCTGGCTATTCTTACCTATTACTTTTGACTGTCACACCACTGAATCAATTTGCACACAAGCACAGGAGGCAGCATTTAACTGCCAAGACAAAGCTTGTTCAAATTACAGTTACTTGCCTCCTTAAAGACAGCAGGACTGATGAAATGTTTCTCTCTCTTACCTTAGCCTGATAAGTCTGCTCTAGCTCCATTTTGTACAGTTTGACTTGTTCATCATGTTGATTTCGTAGATCCTCTAGGGCCTGAGCCATTTTGGATTCATACTCCTGCTGGCGACTAGTGTCTACCTCAACCAAACGATGTTCATGCCGTTTTCTTGTTTCCCTTATTTCCTGCAGGCATGAAAAAGGGGACAAAGTTGCACATTAGGGCAAACAGCACAATCTATTTCATTTAGTCCAACATCATTAAAAAAAAGCTTCAATATTCTTAAGAATTACTGCATGTATTAACAGATGCAAACTACCTTTCTCATTTTGCAGGAGATTATTCATAAAGGTGATTCAACTTAAAAACAAGTTTTAAGGTATCCACATACATTTTAAGTAAGGTGCCATTTTGTGCTACAATAATCAAAAATGGTGGATGCTGAAGAAAAAATGAATTTCTACACAGCAAAGAGATCCCATGTGCTGCAATAAAAAGCCTTGCTTTGTCAATATACACACATACATTACGATAGCAAACAGTCTCTAAGGAGTCAAATAAAAATGAACCTTTCGTGACCATTAAGAAATTGATCATAACAGTGAGAAAGTGAATCTTTACATTTCACTCTTCAGCTTAAGCAAATTCTCTCTTTTTCTATAAAATGCATGACTACTACTCATTAGATTTTCATTACATTCGCAATAAATTAGTGACTCAAGCAAATCCTTTATAGTCTTTTCTAGAAGACAAATACATTTTTTCTGGTTAGAGTTTGTGCTGAGAAAGTTTTCATTTTTTGAGAAGCATGAACTCTCAGTGCTTAGAAAACCGATCCCAAACTAGTGACATAAGACATACTCATGGACTTACTCATGTTGAGCTGTGCAGACCTCGCCACGCCTGAATGCATGGTATGAGAAGGAAGTCATTTCTGCCCTCAGGGGAGGATAAACAAGAGAGTGGCTGTGATTCTTAGCAGGATGCCTTAAGCATGGTCATGATGCAGAAAAGCAGGCAAGAGCAGCAAGACTTGCTTTGTATGCCTAAAATAGGGTCATGGCAGGCTAATACAAATTCAGAACTACTTTATATGTTGCTTTGTAAAAATGCTCTACATCTATAAATAGACTCTTAAAAATATACTCTTCTACTCAAAGCAATATGCCCTGATGTGATCTTGAAGAAATTTTCTCTTCCGTGGTAAATTTTTATGCCAAGAAAACCAGCAAGCAGCAGTCTGTCAGTAACTGTAGGCAATGATCCCTTGAAGGCCACAAAAATATCATAGGGCATCATAGAGCGCCAGGTGAAGGGCTGAGCTGATCTAGCAGTTCACCACCACTAGAATGAGCAGGTTTTATTTTCCACACTCAACTATAATTTTAAACTCTAGTGGAGCTTTGAACCTTTCACTGAACTAAATGAATTCATTAACCTAAAGGAAACTGATTCCTTCTTTTCTTTGGTGTTTTGAATCTGACCATACAGGAATCAAAGAGCCAGTACAACTCAGGGTGATCTACCTAATTAGTTTCTCTGCCCTGCTCCAGTCCCTGTCTTTAGCCACACAGTCCTGTCCTTCCCTTAATTGAGCTCAAGTACTCATTTGATTCTGTAATAAGACTTACCTCAGCCACTAAATTGGGGAAAAAAAAAAAACTCTACAAAACCAGAAGTTTTTTTTACCAGCTTATCAGGCTTAAATGGTTTTAGCACATCATAGCCAAACACCAGAACTAGGATGAGTGAGAGGAGGGAAAGGAGCACATGGCAGTTGCTCAGCAGCCAGCAATTGGATACATTCGGGCTGCAGAAGAATCAGAGACCAGAAATGACTTTCACAAGATGGAATGAACCGATAGAACGCTTTGCTACTGGTACACGAAGAGGTCAAACTACCTTTTCCCATTCCCCCCAGTTCCCATCTATGCATTCCTACTATTCACTTTATGAAAACTTCAGTCCTCATTAGAAACATTGTGAGCCACTCCAACTCACTAAACTGTCAGAAAACTACCACAGCAAGAAGCAGGGTAATTGCCCACAGTTCTGGTCAATGAAGATAGGTCACAGTGAGGTCCAGCAAGCACCAAAGCTAGTACAGATATGGGGCAGGGCCATGCAGCCAGGTGTGGAGAAGGGGAGCAAGGCTCCTATTCTCACAGCAGTGAGCTTAGCTGCCTGTGCAACAATACTCTTGTCACTAGGTGCTAATGCCAGCTCTGCCACTAATTTACCATGCAATCCTTGCAAAAATCTTTTAACTGTTTTATAATTTAATCCATTTACAACAAGGACAACAGTATCGACTTTTCCAACCCAGACTTGTTAGCAATTGGTTATAGACAATTTGAACAACAGTTGCATAAACAAAGGAAGATGAATTTACTAGGTCAATAATACCTCTTCAAACACATTCTTCCTGAAATCCAGATCCTCTTGTAAGCTCTGGCACCGATTCTCCAGGTCCACACGCATGAGTGTCTCTTTCTCCAATTGCTTCTTAGCAACAGCATGACCATCTTCAGCCTAGTAAAGAATTTAAAAAATAAAGATTTAATTTTGACTGAAACCTTACTTTCCATCTGCAAGCACTTTCTGGTCTTTGACATCCTCAGTCCAATTATTCACGACAACAAATTTAATTGCAAGCCATTGCTTTTCCAAAAAGCAACAAAAAATTATGTAAGTATAGGTATATATGCACTTAGACTTATCAATATTTAAAATAAGTTTCATGCTCATACATCAACTATTTCAAACATCAGAGTATTCCAATGCATGAAAATGGAACTGAGGATTATTAATTCCTCAAGCATAGAATGTTGAATATTATCCTTTTTCTTGCAGGCATAGTCCTACCGGATACTTAAACTCAAGTTTTAAAATGTGGGACTTCACAAAGAACAATATTAAGTAAACTGATATCTCACTGCAATCACATACCAAGAACTTTTAAATAAAACTTTTGACTGGGAATTTTTCAAAAAGACTATGTTACTTTGGGTGTTTTATAGAGATTTAACTTCAGTTTTATATCCAGGAGGCAGATATAGGTTAAGCAGTAAGTGAGCTGGAGATCTCTCACACTGTTTAATTCAGGAGCAATGATGTTCAGTCTATAAACTGACAGAAAAACAACAAATTTTTACACGACACATCCTTTCTAATGCTAAAGCCATAAAACATTCATTGTCACACCTTAGCAAGCTGGGCACGCAGATCAGCCACTTCTGCTTCTAGAGTGCGTTTTTCATTCAAGACAGTATTGAGTTCTGCTTCACTTCTGTGGAATAGCACTTCAAGATCCTTAATGCGACCTTGAGCCACAGAAAAATCTGCATCTTTCTTTTTGTAGCTGAAAAAAAGAAAGTTAACTGTATTTACAAAGGTGTGCACACACAGCTTGTGTATAGTAACAAAGTGTCTAACTGTAACCAAGACATCCACATTTTGTTACAGTTACAATCCCTTATGTACCACCAGGTGGCTCCCAGATTAACCTGCAACTGCAGGAACGAAAATAAGCCAAAAAAAAAAAGTTTGTACAATGGGTTGTAAATATATTTACTCAGTAAAAAAAAAAAAAAAAAAAAAAAAAAAAAAAACACATAAGTCATGGGCAGAAAAGTAAAAACAAGCCAGATCTGACACCTAATGGATGACAATAAAGCTACATTACACACCAAGTGTAAATAGTATTTTTTTCATATTTTTTTTTCATTTTGAGCTGCCCAGCACATTTTATTGGTAAGATTTATCACTTTGGATGCAGCCCCTGAGGAGCAGAACACATACAGCTCCCAAAGAGATTGCTAAGCATTCCTAGTGCTTTTTACTTGATGCCCAAACTCATTCCTCTATCATGAATGTCCACATAGTATAAATAAATCCATGTACATACTAGTCTGATTATTTGCTCTAACTAGTTGTACAAACAAGCCAAGGAATTTCCCTCTGACAAGGCTGAATCTTCTCATTGAACTATAACAATTCCAAAAGATGCCCACTAAGTCATTTTAAGAAGCATCGGTAGTATTGTTCACACTGCAGATATTGCCAATTTGCATTTTTTTTTTAATATAACTACAGCACACAGGACTTTCCTTACCTTTTGTTGAGCTCTTCAAGTTCTGCTCTCAGTTTTCCTATTTCAATCTGTAGTCTGGCCCTCTCTTTGGCAGTTTCATCCAGGACTCTTCGAGCATCAGCCAGTTCAGACTCATAGAGACTCTTGATTCCACTCACCTAAGGTTAATGGAAAATAATCATTTAGATATGAGAACATCCCAGACCAAACATCAAAGAACCAAGACAAAGCACCAGGTTTTACTTAGCTTTCTTCATATGATCCGATATGTTGTTTAAGAATGCTGTATATGGAAATATTTTGAATTAACACACACCTATAGTTAAAAGTAATTTATTTCGAGATTTATTTCTTATTCCCAGTTGAACATAACATACTGCATGTCTGAAATGCACAAGTCTTCTAAAGAGCTAAACTGAAGTGAATGAGTAAGTCCTATTATCAGATCTTAAATCATTCTCCCTCATTTCCAATATTGTTGGATTGCATTTGCAGCATCATAATACGCAGCTTAGAAACACCCAAACAACAATACTCTGAATTGAGAATAGATACTTAATGCAATTTCTGTCTACAGAAAAGAAAGCTATACTGAGGTAAAAACTGCATGATGAAAGCCATTTCAGAACCTACTGGTGAAGACAAAACCAAAGATTCTGCTTCTTCAATAAAAATGACCAACTTGCATTTTCTGAATAACCAGCTGTGGTAGCTTAGTATGTTTCTTCTCATACAGCATGTTAACTTCTGCTCTGACACTATTTGAATAACAAAGACAAGAAGGAAACATATTGCTCCAATTCAGTCTGATGTCTTAACAAAAAACCCATTTTTACTAGCATTTTAAGCTAATCCTGTGAATAGAGGGAAGTGACTGAAACACAGCCACACATAGCAGCTTCTAGCACAGGGAAGCAGCAGTCAGCTGGGAGCAGTAACACCTTCAGTCACTGCAAGAAATAAAAGAACTCATCAGAACTTTAATAATGGGAAATAAAAAAGAATAAGAATAAAGTTGACAGAAATTTTATATGACCAACTTAAACTGGAGGACAATTCAAAGACGTCATTCTAAATCATAAGAAAACTGTATTTTGTTTATTTTGATATTGGGATGGGGAAGAGTAGGTTAAAAAAAATGCCACCAGCCCAAATAAACTAGGCTAGTATTGTAGTATTGTATACTTGACAAGACTTTAATCTGTAAGTTAGGTGCAGGTGCTGTGCTGTAACAGCACCTGCTGGCCCTCAGCCGGTAGCCTAGCAAAGGGGCTTTTCTATTTTCAAAAAAACTGAGCCATGAAACATTAATGTGCAAAATATAAATGCATTCCCAGTAGAATGGGCTCAGTATGTTCTCCTTTCACTCATGTATGGACAGAGGAAAGGCTGTCAGCCAATGCTGTCACACAGACTCACCAAGAATATCTGCCAGTGCATGGCCACTCTTTCTTCTGATGTGGTCACACAAAATCAGGTTTTTGAAACGTCTGCTCAGGGCCAGGCACTCACAACCATCAACACCACTAAGAAAGGTAGTTTATTAACAACTATTAATATTATCGCACTCTTCCAAACAAATCCGGGCACATATATTCACATAGTTGAAAAACAGCTTCACAAAGGTGTATCAAGTGACACAGCACAATCTTAGCAACATCTGGCATCTGAGGTCACAGGTTTTAGAAGCATGGAGATAGCAAGTGAGCAACCTTCAGATACCCAGGCTCTCAAGAACAATGAAGATAGTCTTTACATATCTTCACCATCACCACCCAGGAAATGTCGCCAGTACCAGAAGACCATTTTACACCATGCTGTGGAGGCTATAACTATGGCTGAGGGACCCAGCACCCACAGTAGCATCTGAACACATTTTGCAGGCAGCAACTAGACAGCACCAGATCCACACATCTTTGTCACGACAGTGGCTCTGCTTACTACAGGTCGTACGTGTGAAGGCGATGGTAGCTGCAGTGAATACTATAAAGAGAATGGAGGAAAGCTCTGGGAATAGTCTTTTCTTACCCCTTCCACTACACCTCTTCCCAACCTTACATATCAGGTGACACCAGACACAGTGAGACTAGTGCCAGCCATATACCAGAGGGAAGGAAAACAACGGGATGAGCTCAGCTTCCTCTCTAACATAAGCTAAGCTATACAAGAGGACCTGAGCAAGAGAATGAGGACAATTATCAGTTCCCCCAGATTTCCAAGTAAAATATTTCTTGTGTTTTTCTGAGGGCTCCCTACAAACAGTTTTCTTTCTCTAGAGCCCTACTGCACACAAGTAAATGTAAAACAGCATTGGATAGGGTTAGAAAAACAGAAAGATTTAGAAAAACAGAAAGTTAAGCCTATAATTTGTACAGGACTGGAGACAGATCCTGGCTTCTGTAGAGTTCCCTTTTTCTGACAGTAAATGGGGAACAGCCTTGTATTCCTAAGGCACAAGTTACTTTGTTCCAAGGCCATGATGCAGCTAGTCTTTAAAATTGAGAAGGCTGCTCAGGAAAGTGGTTGCTTTCTTCTCATTCTCTACTGCAGAGTAACAATTAAAAAAGTAGCAAGAAAAGGACTCAGTGATCAGGTAATGATCAAAGTATCTCTTGGTAAGTCTCTTGTGGAGCAGTGATTGTGATACTTGCCTGAATATAATCAATAATACCTCTCTCAACCACAAGCAATTCACCTGAGCCACAGTTTTGAGAGCAAGATCAAAAATATGCCAGTCCCTTGCGCCCACATGTGGGTAAAAGGGAGATGTCCATGATGGTCTCATCCCCGGCCCTTACTGGAACAGGGATATTGGAAGATACTGTCTGACAAGCAGTGGACAAACACCCTTCCCATGATACTGTCCTCCTGACTACTGCTTTTCATAATAGCTCCTAATTTTTTACACCATCATAACCACCATGCCTCTGAAGCAGACTGCTACACATCACAGACATTTAAATCAGATCATTCTTAAGTGATTTATTTATTGGGAAGCAGAGATAGAATAGCTGACCTAATGAGTACTAAGTTAAATAAATTTAGTAATGATTGTGAAGAGGTGAAAAAAAACAAGTTTCATCATCTGTAACAGGCCAAGATGGTTAATTACATGTGCATGTTAATAAATACAGAAGGTAGAAAGCAATTTAAAATGCATATTCCTTTCTGTACTCTTCCAGCCTCCAACAACCTACAACTTAAAAGCTCTCTGAACCAGATATTATTCCTGTTTAAAGTATGATTTCACATAAGACAAGTGATGTGGGCATGCTTTCTGTTTAGAAATATCAAGCTATTTCGAAAACATAGAAGTTATATTGTTAAGTGGTTCAAATAGACTTCAGAGTGCTTGAATCCTGGAAGTACAGAATACCAAGTAGGCAGATCACTCCAAAACAAGACACTCTCGTATTTGGTCTGCTTCAATAGAACTGCAGTAATTCACACTCTCCTCCTGGTACTCCTAGTACTCTGTGAGTGTGTGTATGTATGTATATATGTGTGTACATATATAATATAACATATTATAATATATTATATATATACACACTCATACATAAAGCAGCTACACAGTGGCAGTCCTTTTCAATTTGTAGTAGTCTTTTGCATCAAAACAAGTTACCAAGCAGGTAGCTACAAGGCTTTCCACAGATATTTAACTCGATCTGAGAGGCGGGACACCTTACCTTGTAGAGTGCCTCCAACAGATGGCCAAGTAGGGGGTTTTGACTAGTACAGGATAGGTGAGACTGTCCCCAGCTGGGTCACTGACTACATCCTTCCTCCATATGGGAAGGAGAGTCCTGGGGGAAAGCAGATACAGCAGAACAGGGAAAAGCAAAGCATAGCTTAGAAAAAATCAAAAATCAAAAAAAATGCATGAGCCAGTTTGCCTCCAAGACCACAGAAAATGGCCCAGAACCCCTGTCATGATCGGGACAATTAGCAAAGAGTAATTCACACTAGAAGGACATATTTAGTTCTGGAAGAGTTAAGCAGGATATTTTTTTCCTGTAAAAAGCAATGTTTGCCTAAACCTTTTCAGATTTTTCATCTTACCACATCAGCAGTCAGGGCAGGAACCATAAAGAAAAGGTAACATTTAAGTTGTTGCAGCTCACAGGATACATGTGCTCACCAAGTGGGGTCAAGCACACCAAGACCACCAGTACTCAGCCTTCACTGGTTTACCCGTGATAAGGGAACACGCTACAGATTATAGCAAAGAAGTAGCCCACAGCAGAACAAACTTGCACAAAATCTCAGAGGACACCGAGTACTTCATCAGCAGCAGGAACTGGAAGATCCAGTGAACCAGATCTTCCGTGCTGCAAGCCCTACCTGTACAAAACAAGCGCAGTAGCTTACAATTTCAGTCACAGACCCCAATGCCCTCACTCCTGAAAAGGGCGCTGCTCTCATGCCTCATCCTAAAGCAACGACTCCAGCACAACCAGCCTGCAGGCGCAACCAGCCTTCCCGCTCCAGCCCAACTTCAGACACGGGGTTTGCACCAAACACATAAACTGTCACTCTGTATCGATACAGGCCCGAGCCGAGTTCAAGTGTCACCAGGAGCCTCTTTGCCCAACCTAGCGGCAAAGAGCCCCGACAGCCCCCACGGGGCCATTCAGACGCACACAGACTGCCACAGACTCCCCGCAGAGACACCGAGGCTCCGCCCGGCGCCGGCAGCTGGGACGGGAGCGGGACGGCGGGGCACAGCCGGCACTACCTGCCCCAGGACGCTCCCGAGGCGGGCGGGGACGGCGCCGCGGGCTGCGCACGGCGGCGCCCAACCTGGCTGCCGTCCCGCGGCCGCTCCAGCGCCCGCCTCCGCGCCCGGCGGGCAGGCGGCGGCGGGAAGGGGCCTGCCGAGCCCGGCCGCGGCTCAGCCCCGCGGGCCGCAGAGCCCCCAGCCCCCGGCGAGCGCCAGCGCGGCCACCCTGGGCCCTCCAGCCGCACCTCGCGAGTGGTGACCTCCTCCTTCTCGGAGATCTTCAGGAGCAGCCGGTCGTTCTCCAACTCCAGCGCCCGCACACGGTCGATGTAGACGGCCAGGCGGTCATTCAGCTGCCGCAACTCCTCCTTCTCCTGCAGGCGGGAGATGCGAGTGGGCGACAGCGGGGTGCCGCCGGGGGTGCCGCGGCTCGGGGTGCCTGACATGGCGCTCTCTCGGCGGGCAAGCGAGCAGCGGGCTCATTCAATCCGGCCGCACCGGGGGAGGAGGGAGCGCTAAGATGGCGGCCGTCGCCTCCCCCCACCGCCGCGCCGCCTGGGAAATGAAGTCTCGGCGCCAAGATGGCGGGTGCCGCGCCGCAGGGCGTGCCGGGAGGTGTAGTCTCGGCCGACGCCATTTTGTGAGTGTAGTGCGGTGGCGGCGGCTGCGGGACGGCCGCGCTCCTCAGGGAGCCCGGGAGCCTCCCGCCCGGCCGCGCTGCCTCCGGGCGCTCCTTCGCCCCTGTCCTGCTGTAGGCATGGGACAATCGGCCCCCCCGGTCCTGAAGTGATTCTCCCTCCAGAGGTTCAGTTCGGGCTCTGCTGAAGCCCATGAGCTCATGAAAAAAAAAATCCAGTAAAAACGTAATTGTACAATCATATGCTTTGATTAGAAGAGGCACATTAATGACAAGTAATGCAGTGCTGCTAACTCTTACAATTTTATTGAAAGCTTTACTACATTTCTCTTAAACTCTGTATTTTCACATTAGTTATCTAAAACTTTGTTATAGAGCTTTGTTTTCAGTTCTTCGTAATTTTGCCATGCTCTGCTGTTAGTACTGAAAATTTGTAGGCCAATTGTCTGCTGCTTGCTCACATTGATAGTGGGGAGTTTCAGGAAAAAAAGCCTATCAGCTATTTGCTAGGGTGAATATTTAGGGCTCCTATTTTGTAGATGTTAGAAACTCCTTCCAGTTTTTTTCCTGAGAAGTTGTATGCCTCCTAGCCTTCAATCAAGGAACAAACATACGAAGTATGTCTCAAACTGAAAACCCTCAGATTGAATGCAGGAATTCTGGACATTCATAGTCTGTTCTCAGTGAATAGCTTTAAGTCCTCTTGCAAATGCTGCATTTCTTTAGCAGCTGATCCACATTTTCACCTGAAAGAACCTGTTTAAAATATGCATCTGATCTGAAGTAAGTCATTTGGGCTTCTTCCAGAATGCAGCTCATCTCACCTGGGCTCAGGTATCTGTCTTAAGATAGACTTGATTGTTTTTTTGGCTATCTGCTCCAAAGACAGTTGAGAGCAGGGGTTTCCAGAAGGCTGTGAAGCCTTGGATATCGTGGGCTTAACCTGGAAGGAGTTCATGGAAGATAAACAAAATGAAAGTGAGCATACAGATCAGTACGTGTCATTTCTATTGGCATTTACTCCCCCTCGGTATTTTAAGAACAGTGTTTTATTATCGAAAAGATATTCTTCATCAGTGATAATATAACCAAGTCACCGTATGATATACAACCCAATGTGAAACTCTGACTGAAATCATGAACAGTTGTCTTTGACTTGAATTTGAAAGGGAAGAGGAAAAAAGAGACTACAACTCCCAGAGTGCTGCGGCTTCTTCACGCCAGAGGAGACGGCTCGTTATGCGCCCTCTGCCCGCTCGAGGCTCGGAGCCGCACCGAGGCCAGCCCAGAAGCCTCGGGAGCCTCCTCCCTCCGCATTGTTTTCCTCTGAGTCTCTCGGTTTGAAGCACAGTGCGTTTTTTGAATTTTGGCGCCTGCCTGCAAACTGTAAACCAACTGCTCCTGGAGCAGCTCCAGACCCCAGCCACATGCCTCTTGTTGGAATTGCTGTGATGTGTGTGCTATGTATCTTTTGAAATACAGTTGCTTCCCCTCAGGCAAAGCACAGGAGTACTTGTAAATGCCAAGCCATGCACTTACCATGAACTTTTTGCCTCCCAGTGTCTACCGTTTACAACACCAGCATATATGTGGAAGATCAGTAATAAAATTTGATTAGATTAAGCCAGAACAAACTATTTTTGGAATTCTGAAAGCCTCTGTATAAGCATTTTTGGGTTAGCTCATTTCTTCTTTCATGGTGTGCCGCTACACCTCACTCATCTGTCACATTTTAGAAATTCTTTTAAACTCTTTGCTGCATTTTGTTTGGTAATGTAATCCAAGTGTAAATCCAATTTTCCATTAAGCTTTGCCCAAACTCAACTATTCTTTTTTTTCAGATTTTTTATATAATATCTTACAAATTTGGTATATTTCGAGGTATTTTTTTCTTACCTTCTAATGTTGCCAGTTATTTTCATAGTACTGATATCAACTATGTCACAGCAAAATCTTTTCTTCTAAATATACTTTCTGAACTATCCCTCCCTCAAACTTGCACTGTTGAGCTGTAATTTTATATATATATATATATTCATCCTTGTCATCAGTCTCCTCTCCCTGTTGGCTGAACTTTTATGTTCTCTTTTTCTGTCTCTGCTGGAGAACAGAGAACACCTTGGGGACAGGATGGGGAAAGGATCGACTAAGTAAGGGAAGTGTAAAGAGATAAAAGCTGAGAGCCAGCTAGACAACTGCTGCTTTAGATGCAGTATAATGCATGCTTTAGTCATGGAATTAGCATCTGTTCAAATACTAGTCCTCTTGGATTGCTCTAATGGCATGTTTTAGTATTGAACCAGTCATTCATCTCTAATTACCATTTACTTTCTCATTAAGAACCTTGACAATTCAGTGCCACTAAAAACATTTAATAATAAAACTCTCTCTCTGCTTTCAGAAGGTAGAATTGACTTGTTAGGAGTCCAAAGATTAAAGACTCTGCAGTCAGCTAGGGTGGCCCCAAGTTCTCAGTGCTCCATCAAGTTCAGGTTTCCTCAAAACACAAGCAAGCCACCGATCTTTCAGCCATTTGGCAGTTGGGAGACTAGTAGAGGAGATTGAGGACTGGTGCTAAAGTACAATTTCTCTGAGTTCACAAAGGTTACTTTATCAGCCTGGAGCAATCTCAACTCTGTGTCTGCTCTCAGAATCAGGTAGACCATTACTACTCCAGCGGACCTATGGGAGGGGAGTACACCCATATTGATATTATATAAAACTTTGGCACTGATCTCAAACACTCCTGAAAACAAACCCAGTGGGTTTTTTGTTTGTTTGTTTTGTTTTGTTTTTTCCCCCAAAACAACCATTTGGCGCCTTATTTTCAAATCTGCAAACCAACTGCTGCTGGCTCTGTGCCCATCACCATAGAGCTATCTACATATTTTCCTCCCTCCGTTGCTGTAACCTGTTACATACCCCATGTCCTGCCAGGCTGACTCACCCTCTGTCATGGTCTCATTAGGGAAGGGATTTCAATTTTATTCTCTTAAAAAATAATCCAGTGTGGTAGGAGCTCTGTTCTTCAATGAAGTAAGGTTAAAGCAGAAAGCTTTGGCTCCCCTTTGAAATATAATTAACCTGTTGTACAGTCGCATTAGAACTACAGTGTGCATCTGGGAGTGCTGACATTCCTTAAGGTAGAGCCTCTCTCAAATATAGAGCTTACAGTGTAAATACATATGAAAGGAGAGAAAACAGGTCTGTGGACATAAAGAGGTGTGTGTGTGTAAGTTGAGGATATCATGTAATTAATAAAGAGGATGAAAGGAATGCATTCTGCAATTCCAAAGTGCAGTACACCCAAGATCGCAAAGTATTTTACACAGGGTTATCTATCAAGCTATATAATGAAGAAATTAAAATGGCTATGAAGTTTACTCAGTTAATGTTTGTAAAGTTTGTTGAGCTTCCTGCAGGAATTCTGTGGACCTAACTCACTGGTCCTAGCAGCGAATCTGTCTTGCTGGAAATAATTTTTTTTTCCAGCCTACAGCTGGTGACAACATTGAGGTGCCAGAGCATGGGCATCAATTCTGTTACAGTCAAGAGGGCCTGAGTGGCCCTTTAGGACCTTTTTGTACTGAAATCTGATCATAGCCTAATGTGACCAGAAGGAAATGAGGATTTTATTCCCGTCACCCCAAATAACAAGCCCGTTCACCCCTGGTATATCAGGGACATTATCACCTCAGTTTATCACAGCCCAGTGCAGCTTCCACCTCTGTGAGTCTTAACAGTGTGGACAAGTGCTCTGAAGGGGCCTGCAATACCACAATCATAACTTAGTAATTCTGTCACATGCCAGGGCTTCATCAGTCTCTGGGGATTTACTCACACCAGGGAATGATATCCTAGCCCCCAGCATAATCTCCCCGCTACAGTGTATGCAGCTCAACACCGGTATGTGTGAACCCTGGGGCAAACTTGGACATGTTCTTGATGCCCCCTCGGGGTCTAGCACTGCACTGGTGTTTGTCACGGAGAGTGGTCTATCTGAAAGTACCCCCAGACACGTGAGACTTTGACTCTGCCCAGTTCTAACCGATGACATTAATCCACTATGCACTGCATGATAAGAAAGCAGTAGCAATTATTGCAATTAGTGTGTTAGAGACGGCCGTGTAAGCTTTTGTGGGTACTGTGAGATACTTCTCACCTCCCTCCCCCGAGACGACAGAAGAGAGGGCACTGACGAGGTGCCAGGCATCGCCAGACAAGTGTTTGGATCAGCCCTCTTTACACACCACTGCTGCTCTCTCGCGCCTTATCCCCCTCTCTCCTCACGTTTGTTCCTCCTCACACCAGCTCGATCCCGCCCTTTCCCCGCCTTCGGGTCCTCCCCGAAATTCATAGTTGGACTGATTCCAGTTATAACTGGACTGATGGTTTCTCAAGGGAAGCTTTCATTCAGGAAGTAGGGAGGATCCTTAGAGCAGCAGGGGCGAGGGGCGCTCAGGAGGGAGAAGCCTGCCCGGCCCAGAGGGCGCTGGGCGCTCTGAGGGGAGGCGGCTGCCATGTCTGCCCGTGCGCGCCGAGGCGCTCCGCGGTGCCTCCCCCCGCCCCGGCTCTGGGCTGCCGCGCTGCCGTGCGCGCGCAGGGCGCATGCGCGCCTCCGCCTCTATGGTCATCGCGTGAGCTAGAGAAGCCGTCTCCAGGCGGGAGGTCTGTGTTTTCGTCATTCGTCGCGCGCGGAGGAAGGTGCTGTCCCGGCGTTCTCCGCGCGCGCTTCCCTCTTCCGGCGTCGGCGCCATTAGCGGAGCAGGAGGTGAGGGCCGGCGCCGGTGGGATCCGTGCCCATCCGCGGCGCAGCGCGGGGGCCGGGGCCGCGGGCGCTGACCGATCTGTCCCCGCAGGCATGGCGATCCGCTACCCCATGGCCGTTGGCCTCAACAAGGGCCACAAGGTGACGAAGAACGTGTCGAAGCCCAGGCAGTGCCGCCGCCGCGGGGTGAGTGTGGGGCCGGCGCGGCCCCGTGAGGGGCTCCAGCGCCCGGCGCGGGGGAGCCGCGGCGGGCTGGGCGGGGAGGCAGGTGGAACCCGGCGCTGTCACTTCGAGAAGCCGCGGCTCTGACGGGTTTTGAGCCGTAAAAAGCCAGCGGGCGAGCTGGGTTCAAGCTGGGACCCGCCGCTTTTACCTCTTGTTCCTTGGCCGGCATAAGATGGGGCACAAAGCGACCTGATACCGCAAGGAAAAAAACTTCTTCTCTGCTCGCTTTCCTGTTTCCCGTAAGTGGAAGGAAGAATGCACGAAAAGAAATGAATTAGCCGCAGTTTGTAACGGCTCAGGACTGTGCTCAGGGAGACGAGGTGCAGCGTTGCAGCCTTCCAGGAGGATGGTGGTACTCTTCAGGTCTCTCCCGACTGCCGAGGAGGGACAGTGAAGGTGTGACACCGTGCGCTGTCCCGTAATAATGTGGCTTAAATAAGCTTCCAGGCAGTGTGGAGCTGGGAAGAGTGGTGGTCATTTGCAGGATATTTTGAAATATAATTCTAGCACTTAATGGAAGATACAAACTGCCTGAAGGCAAGATGGATGGCTGTCTACAGCAGCAGTCAGGGTAGGAATTGAGTCTTTTGTCTTTGGCTGGATTGCACAAATAAATACATGCTTTGAATACTTTTTCCACCCGTGGTCTGAGTACAGTGCTGCTACTGAGCTGCAGTGAAGATTGGGACCAGCAGAAAATATGCAGGAAAACAAAGCTTTTTAAAGGGTTGGGGAAGCTAGTTTTGTAGACACCAAGGGAAAGGGCTTTAAATCATGGCAGGTTTTAAATTTGTGAATGTGGGTGTGGAGTTAAATAGCTGGGTGCAGGAGAATTGCCAAGGGAGCAGTCTGTAATGAAAAGATGAGATGGATGTGTGCCTTAAATGGAGTCAATGAAATAAGAAATGTACTGAATGTTTTCTGAAGTCCTTTTTAAGTTACTTCTGTTGGTAATGGCAACAGTTATGCCCCCATGCAGTTTGCACAATAATGGCAAATATAGGGAGTTACCAGGGTTCAGTGAATGTGTGTTAACATGGGATATTAATTTAGTTTGCATCTTTTATCTCACATTAAATGCTGTGATTAAATTAAAAGGATTTAATTGAGATGCATAATGACATAGTCTGGATTTCTTGTGGTCCTAAAAATAGGTTTCTAAAAAATGTTTGTCCCTAAAGCATGAAAAACACCAGATACTAAAATGCATGAGACTAAGCATGGCTCATCTGGATCACTGTTCTGCTTAGGGGATTTGACTCCTCTGAGACAGGCTAATAGCATGTAATTCTGGGGTTTTAGCCCAGAGTTTGCTTCAGCCTCTTGCAATTCAGTTCTTCAGGAAGATTTTTTTTTTGCCTTTTTCTTGTTTCTTTTGTTGTTTTTCTCCTTCCTTTTATTTGCTTTTATTTCTAATTCCTTAATTGCATCTGAGTACAGATAATTATACACATACTGGCTGCCTACGTGCTTTTCACAGTTGTTTGTGTGATGTTGGATTTGTTTGTGTATGTGAAATGCTGCTGAGCAGCACATTTGAACTCCTCAGTTTGTTGAAAGTCTTTTTCTTTTTTTTTTCTTTTTTTTCCTAAAAGCTCTAGGCATCACCTCTGATGTCTAGACATGATTAACAAAATGGGTTGGCTGCTTGCAGGTGACTGAAGTATTAACTGGAAGCTTTTGAGTATAAATCAAGCACTTGGGTCTTTCAGCAAAATGTCTCACTGCTGTCTGGTTAGTGTGGTACTTGAAGAACAAACTCTATGTGGCTGTGGTAGAGGTGCTGGTAAAAAGTCATGTTTAGTTATCCTAAAGCTTGCAGAGCATTTGAAAAGGATGCAGTGATTCTAGTACTTGACAAAGGAATGGTTTTGCAGCCTGAGTCTAGCTTTTAGGCAAATGCTGTTTTTAAATAGGGATCTAAATGCTATGTGTGAATTATAGCTACTTTGATTGAGAGCTGGTTAAACTAGCACTTAAGTTCTTTGAACCTGAATCTTTTTTTTTTCCCTTCCCTTAGCGCCTGACCAAACACACTAAGTTTGTGCGAGACATGATCAGGGAAGTCTGTGGCTTTGCACCCTATGAAAGACGTGCTATGGAACTGCTGAAAGTTTCCAAAGACAAACGTGCTCTGAAGTTCATAAAGAAACGGGTAGGTGAATCTGACATCTTAATGAAGATGCTAAAAGCTCTTCTAGTTAATCGTCTGTTTTCTATCATTCCTTAAGGAAACTTTTTAGTTATTTTTCCTGCTTTTCAGTGGTTCAGACAATTATTGGTCTGACCTGAGGGAGTTGAAGGGAGAGCTCCTTGGGCTGGATGGGAGTCTGGAGGTGAGGAGGAGATGGACTTAAATGTACTTTGCTGGCAAGGCCCTAAGCTACAGTGACCCAGAATCTGCATTGCTATTTCTGTATTTGCGAATCTGGTGCAGGAAATACAAGATCAGTACTGACAGAGGTGGGATATCATTAACCAACTGACTTGAAACACCAGGTTTTTGCCATAGAAGGTAGCCTTGATAGCTGAGTGAGTTGTTTCTCTCTGCTCCTTCTGCCCACTTCCCTCCCACACACCCTGAAGAAAACAAAAATTGAGTAGGAGTACTACTGAGATGTGATGGAAAGTAATTCCTAGCTGGCTGTTTAAGGTTGAGGGTGTTAAAGTCCATGCTTAGCAGAACTTTTCTATCTGAGTAGAGCATCTTCCACTGAATACTTGAAGCATACAAGACATGGTGTTTCACCTGTTCTCTACTGGAATGAATGCTGACTGCACTGCTTTCCTCTCTGCAGGTTGGCACTCATATTCGGGCCAAGCGAAAGCGGGAAGAACTCAGTAATGTCCTGGCAGCCATGAGGAAAGCTGCTGCAAAGAAGGATTGAGCTGTGCAGTCTGTAACTCAATAAAAGTCCTTTCTCACAAAAGCAGTGCAGTAGCAGCTATCAGTACATTTCTGTCAGTCTGTAGGAAATGGGGTGGTCCTGGGGTGCTGGTTTGGGTAAAGAGGTGTTACGGGTGTTCTAGGTAACCTCACCTTTCCTACCCTGTGGGAAGGGTGAATGCCCAGGAGGTGCAGCTGGTGTTGCTGTGGAGAAGCACAGACTATTTGCTTTGAGTAGTGCTTGTCCCCAGGGGCTTCCTGATTTGGGAAAGTCAGTGCTGGTCCATTTGACCAAGCATTCAGGCTTAAGGTTTCCTGGTAGTGATCTGCAGGAAAAGCCCTGCCCTACTGCATATTTGCAGGGAAGGGACTCTGAGCTGTTCTGTCCCTCCTGATGGATTACCTTGTGGGAGCTCAGAACACCAGGTTCCCTTAGTCCTGTGTACTGCAGCTCCCCCCCTCCCTCCCCAAACCTACAGCAAAAACCCTGCTTGCATACTGTACTGGAAGAGCACTGGATTAACTTCCTTTGTGGTTGCTTTTTGCTGTTCCTGCCTTCTACTCTTCTTCCCTTCATTGCATCCTGCATAGCTTTCATCTCCCTCCTATTTCCCTGTGTGGTTTGGTTTCCTTCCCTCTCATTCATAGCTTCCTTTTGCCACATCTAGTAACTAAAACCACGGGATGGAGATGTTTTGTCTCCAAACCCAGATACTGGAAGGAGAGATGTCGATGGACACAAACTGCTATACTAGTAACAGTACTACTACCCTCTATAGTTTCTCCACTACTATCAAATCAAGAGAGAGAACTTTTGCCACTAACAGCTCCCTCAATTCTTTTTTCTCCACTAAGCACTAATTGGTGCCCCTTTCAGCAGAAGGGAATACAGTTCTGGTGCTTCATATAGTCACTTTTCATTTTGAATGAGTCCTCTTTAAACCCAGTTTTTCTAGGCTTGGCCGTAAGTACTAAGCACTCAAATTCACTAGACCAAGACTATGTTTATTGATGCACAACAGCCACTCTAACACATTTGATTCCTGACCTACTTGTTTCACTCAGTACAAAGTAAAACTGCTGTAGCAGTAGAGCATTTCACTGCACCATAGACTAACTGAGGAGCACTTCTGTTTTGTCCAGCTTTGCACTCTTGATGCTTAGAGCTGTTTCTGAAGATACTGACTTGTGATATTCTGGAGGAAGAGAACCGTATCCCTCCGCAGCTGAATGTGCTTGCTCTGCTGTGCTGTCCCCCACTTCAGTTTACCCTCGAGCCTGTCACTGGTCATTTCAGTATAAGCCAAGACAGGGAGAGGTTTCTGAGAACTACTCAGTTACCAGTATGCCATCAACACTGTACACATAAACCACAGCCCCAGCTCTACTACTGGTTAGTGTTTCTATAAGCAAGTACTTGGATTTACAGTGAAATTATTGAAAAACATTCTTTAAGTGAGATTAGACTAGCTCCACTACTGGTAGTTGGTAACATGCAACTTCCTTAGGTAAAATTTCAGAATTTAATTTTATTGGAAATACTTCACTTGTGTCATAATTCAATAAACAGTGAGAAATACTTTACTAAAGCCATAATCCATTTCAGTGGCTGCGCAGCAGCAATAGCTTTATGTCCCAGTTCAGGATTGTCCCCACATCACCCCATTCCTGAGCTGAGGCAGAGCATTAAGGGACAGACCACCTCCAGTCAAGTGGTTGTTGACAGTCATCCTCCAGCAGAATCCAGTTTTGAAAACGCTATATCAAAAACCTCTTTGTAGTGTTCAACGAAATGCACTTCCAGTCCTTCTGTAATGAATCCAGCAAGGTCGTAATAATCCTTTTTATTCTCTGATGGCAAAATAATACAGGTAACACCTGCTCTCTTTGCCTGTGGGAAAGAAAAGTTACATAGTCTGTGTGTTTAGTCCTAAAAATTCATTACTCAAAAGAGGAATCTCTATAAAGAACCCAGAAGGGGAGAACAAGAAAATGTATTTAGAAGCATGATTTGGCTTTACTTTGTTCTTCAGAGCCATAAGGGCATTACTTATAGAAGCTGCCCTGAGGAAGGACAAGTCTCCCCAAGCCTTCCTCACTGAAGGTAAGTTCCTTCCATCTAGAAGAGAAAAGCGTAAGAGTATCTGTATGAAATTTTAAGCTGAAAGAATTCAAGTCAGAACTAGGGAATAGAGCCTTAAAGATGGTATCTTAGGATACTTTCAAATCCAAACCCAACACCCTTCTTAAACAGATGCTTTATTCCAGCATATATTATTGTACCATACCTACCACCCTCCGATACAGGAGATAACTTACAGAACCTGATGATCCCTTCCATCCTTAATTCTACTAGTCTAATAACTAGTTCACTGTAGACACTTCTGGAACAAAGCCTAGAGTCACTTCTCCTCACAGCTGCTGATGCAGGCAGGATTCCCATGTTCAATCTGGCAGGCTTCTCCATAGTGTCTATTGAATTACTGCCTCTCCTTCCACTAGAGGAGCAATCACCCCGATTGTCCCTGCTGAGACTAAGCTGCAGCTCTCCTCCACAGCTGATGCACAGAGACAAGAAAGAGCTCTTACCGCAATAGTTTTCTCTTTTATTCCACCAACAGGAAGAATTTTTCCAGTTAATGATACCTCTCCAGTCATGGCCACATTCTGTCTCACTGGGCAATTCATGGCCAGTGAAAGCAAAGCTGTTACTATAGTGCATCCTGCACTTGGTCCATCCTTCGGGGTTGCTCCCTGTTAAAATAGAAATAAACAATAAAAATCCCACTCAACAACACTGCCTTTGATTTATTCAAGAGAGATGAATGAAGCACCAACTGTCTTCTTCAAAGAGCTCTGTAACAAAGCTTAATCAATACCTTTGTCATTGCCATTTTAGCTTGGCCCCAATTTCAAGGAGTTGGGAGTCTCATACATTTTAGTTTAAACCTTCACGCAATAAAGTGTCACTGGCAGAATCCTATTCAAATTGATCAATCTAGTAACAACTATTCTCATACTGGCAGTCCAGAGGTAGTAAACCAGAACCTCAGTGACAACCTATTTCATGAAGAGTAATTCACATGAGATTAAGAGCTGGTTTCTAGCCTAATGCCCTCCACAATACCCATCAGGCTCAGGACTCTGCATAAGCAATCTCAGCAAAAATGAGCATGAATGCTTTGAAGCTCTTTGTTGGCCTAAGTCAACTATGCAAACAAAGTAACACACATCAGTATCACAAGGGGCAAGAGCATTAAGAATCACGAAATAGTGGAGGACGATACTGCAAAATCATTAAAGGTAGAAAAGACTGTTCAGTTTAGAAAGCCCCAGAAAAAATATCCAGGCCTAAACCAGTGACAGTCCGAATTTATCTGACAACAAACAGATCTTTGAGGTGAGAGCTGAAGTAGTAAATATTTGAGAGGGAACCGGTAGAGACTACGCCACTGCTGTGTGATCCTCCAGGAGATCAATACTCAGAAAACAACTTCATTCTTGGAATTTGGCAAAGGACACAGAATAAGTGTCAATAAAGAGACCCTGGACTAGGTTAAAGAACGCAGTAGTTTGGAAGCAGAGTTTAGGTACAGCAGTTGTAAAACTGTCTTCTCTAAAGTACCTGCCCACAGCCTGTTACCACAGAATATGAACCCCTCTGAGTGTGGCATATATTTACTCTCTCAGTCTAAACACTGGAAGAATACAGTCATTGCCATTATACAGACTGGGAGTTACAGCACAAAGAGGAATATATTCAAGTATATGTAAATCACTTTAAAGGTTTATGAATGTCTGCTAACATGGAGAACTTAACTTTGGTTTCCTCATAGTTGCAGATGAGCTTTTATCCAAATTGCTTATCTCTATGCCAGAGTTTACTGATCTGCACAACAGGGCCAATACCTATGATGAAGGTCTGAGATTTCTCACTACGTTATCAAGTGTCCTGTGTTTTCATCATATGCTACAGAAAGGAATGGAAACATAACTCATAGCAAAGCTACCATGGGATGATAAAGAAAATGCCCTTTCTTCCCATGACTGCTAAAAGAGGGCATTCTGCACAAAGCAAGGACAAATGAAGTGCCTTCCTGCCTAACATCTGGGCAAACAGACCAACCCACTGCTATGCATTCTTCATGAGTTCTGCATCACTTTACCTCTGGCACGTGCAAGTGAATATGGGAAGACAGGAGAAAGTCATTGCTGGGTTCCTTCTGCATCAGAAAGGCTCTTGCAAATGTGTAAGCTATTTTGGCACTTTCTTTCATCACATCTCCCAGTTGCCCTGTTACTTCAAGGGACCCATCTTTATTCTCCTCATTTTTGGGTCGCCTCAAGGATGTTTCAACAAACAGAGTGGAACCTCCTAAGAAAGAAAAGAAAAACAACAACCTGAGTAAAGTTAAAATCAAAGCAGAGGGTTCTGGTGATGGAGAAGCAGTGTCAGTGCTTTGGATCCAGGGCCCTCCAATGAGGCATCAGCACTTGGGTAAAGAGCAGTTGAAAGCTGTTCTTCAAAATCCTTCAGAAAGGCTAGCTAGAAGTTTCAACAACATTGTCCTTTCCACTGAGTTTCCATTTAGCTGTTTCTTTGGACATCACTCCATTAGCACCCCTGCAACTACTATTACATGGAAATCAGCAGTTCTTGTAATGATTTCCAGCACTTTGTAGCCAAAAAAGAAATGAGATGAGATTGGCTGGCCACACGCTGCTTCTCATAAAAGCCAAGTAAGCATTTTAACTATTGACTTGTCTAAGTCATCAGAACTTTTGAAACTTGTTACTACTGACAGTATCTCTCAAAGAGCTCCTACTATCCAAACACTTCTTGGTAGTTCTGCTTTCCAGGCTCAAATATCCACCTACCTTCTCTGCTACACTGCTCATTTTCCTCTTAACTACTTCCAGTATTTTAATTCTACCCAAAGTCAATTAGACTGACAATAAGTCAGTACAGCATCTCCTGCTCTTAGGAAGCAGCCAAGATTTCTCCTTGCTAAAAGGTTTTACACTTTTAGTCATTACAGTCTGTAATGGATGCAGTTTGTATTGAGTATGGAGCGTAGGATGACATGCTTGCCTGAAGGCAGTGAGCCTGGGCTGAGGAAAGGATAGAGGGTTCCTTCTTCAGGGAAGAAGTCAGGATTCTAAAAGGCCCCAGAAGTTACTAATGCTAGTAAAAGAACTTCTGTGGGCTCAGTAGGGAAAGTTCAGTTTCTGCACTACCATGCTACATACTGAAATACAGACACACATCTTGGTTTTCCAGCTAGTACATTTTGGAACCAGCAACTTCACTTTAATGTAGGAGAAAAGAAAAAAAAATTCTCCTGGAATCACAATATGCACCCAAAAATCAGCGTCTTACCCATAGCTGTCCAGGCCAGACCCATCACCACACCTGGAGGAGTAGTTTCATACATTCTATCCACAGTGAAGATGGGCTTTCCTACAAAGTCTTGCAGGTTTTCAGGTGTTACCTGGACCATCTCTGCTTCTCCACTCACAATTTTATAGGCAGATTTCCTCAATACCTGAGTGAGACAGTAATTAGATTTTGCTGAAAAAGCTGAGAAGGCGGAAGCCCAGAGGCTGCCGTTACACACAATGTTCCCTCACCTTTTCTACTTGTTTCTGCAGATTCCTCACCCCACTCTCTCTGCAGTACTGCTTGATGAGAACAGTCAGGACATCTGATGTGATTTTGGCTTTGTTTTCATCCAAGCCACACAAAACTCGTGCTTGAGGGACCAAGTACCTCTGAAAGAAATTGTCCATCACATCTTTCCATTAGTATTTGTAACAACAGCCTGATTGTTCCAATTCACTCAGCTTCATTCTTGCATAAGTTCAATGCAGCTTTCTGGAATCCACACCTTGTCCATTACGAGCCACTGGGGTTGTCTTAATTAGGTGTTCAGATCAGGGGAGCTCTGTCCAAAATACCACATGCCTAATATTTGTTGGCAGAATTGGGTGTAAATATGTAAATTGGAAGCTGCCAAGAACATTTTATCAGATGTAGTTCACAGAGCATCAGTGAAGTAATTTCTCTTACCTCTGCAATTGCAAGTTTCTCTTCTGCTACGTATCCCGATACATTGATCACTTCCATTCTGTCTCTCAGTGGCTCTGGAATGGTTTCTGTTACATTGGCAGTACAAATAAAGAGTACCTGGAAGTACGAGATCCTATTAGACATTTTCATTAACCTGTTGCTCTACTTCATGCAGTATTGGCTCAGTTCTGGGATTCTCTGTCTTGAGGGGTTGGAGCAAGCTCATCTATGGAGTTTACTTTTTAACGTAAGAAAAGCTTAGTAATGTAGTAAGATGTTCCCTACTTCCAAAACACAGGAATACACACAGCACAAACTGGGAAATCTGAATGGTCTGACGTGAACCAGGAAACTCTCTGCCTTTGCAGCTGCAGAAATCTACATATCACTTTCAAGTTATTTCTAAGTTAGCACAGAGCAACCAAATTACGTACAAATATTGCTAATCTATCAATTCTGCAATTAATGTAAGCGGCACAAAAAGCACAACAGTGCGTAAAGACATCCAAATTAAAAAGCTTGACAGCAGCACAAAGCCACCTCACTTCACACCAACTCTGACCACTATCCTATAAAACAAAAACTCGTGCGTTTTCAGCTGAGAGCATGTGTCTATGTCCCTGCTTCTTCAGGGAGTCAAGGCTATAGGACATATGCTAGTGATCACATGCTCTTCAGTATGTACAGACACTTGAGTTTGAGCGAACTCCTTCCAAGATCTGCCCCACACCACCAGTGTCTCAGTCTTATTTGTCCAACTCTGACTAAGACTTTAGCATCTTTTGGCAGAGAAGAAACTTCTACATTGATGCATTCTAGCTCCATAACCTCTCCAGAAGAGAGAGAGAAATACCTTTGATAAATCCACAGGAACATCAAGGTAATGATCCAAGAAGTTAGAGTTCTGTTCTGGGTCCAACAGCTCTAGAAGGGCTGAGGATGGATCTCCTTGATACCCCCTTCCGATTTTATCCACCTATGGGAGACAAATTTTAAATGTTATGAGAAATTTCACATCGTGATGCAAAGATTCTTGAAAGGTTTCATTTCAAAACCTTCACATTTTTCACAGAGAGCCATTACCAGTCTACTATCTTCTGTACATTCAGCCAAGTCCCTGCTATCCCACAGCATGAACATGTGACAGGCCTGACAAGACACAGGCTTATTATGTTGTAGAGAAGCACAACGAAGTCTCAGGGAGCATGCATACAATCAAAAGCTGCACCTGAATGATCACCCACTCTTATATTCTGTCCTTGTTTGCTTTTCCACAAAAGCAATAGGTTAATAGCCCTGTCTCTTATTTACTCTCAAATCAGATCTGAAGTAGACTGTAAGCATCTTACTCCTTACAGCCTTGCTTTAGTCTTGACAGGAGACTATTTCTAATAATCACATGCACAATAGTGTTTTTATGCACAATAGCGTGTCCACACCTAGGGTACACAATAGCTTGGCCTTTGGATATGCAGCCAGCACAATTAAGATCCACACAATCCAAACAGAGTTTAACGAGAAGGATACAAACGAAATAAAAATAGAATCTATTACAGGAAAAGATGACAGAAGTCTATGGTGTCATTACCGCCCAAATACCTAGAGGGCTCATCCTCATTTTAAAGTCAACAAAACATGGGGACCTCTAGGAACATTACAGTTGCACCTCTCCTATCAGGGCTAAAAATTGACACCTGTGCTTTTAAGAGCAAAATCTAGAAGACAAGATATATCACCTCATCAATCAGGATGAGTGGATTCTCTGTCTTAGTCTTCTTCAGACACTGGATGATTTTTCCTGGCATTGCTCCAACATATGTCCTCCTGTTTTATCAGAAACTGTATTTAGGAAGAGTTGTAAAACACAGCACATATCACAAAACATAACATACACCAATGAAATAGGTATATCCTGCTGGGAAACAAGTCAAGATTTCTTTTACATCTGTAAGAAATATTCTCTGTTACCATACCAATGTACCAAGACCCATCAAGTCCCTTTCTAGAAGACATGAGACAAAGTTTCACATAATACTCCTGAACTGCAGTTTTTATGTTTAGTTTTAACTCCTTTTAAATGGGAGGGAAGCAACAGTTAGGACTGAGAGCAGAGTGATGAACGATTACTGTTCTTTTGGGGTAAAGAAAAGCTAAAAGAGAGAACTTTCCATTCCATCAGCTGGTAGGCAGAAAAAGGGAAAAAATCAGTGTGAACCAAAAAATCATACTAAAGGAATATATTGGTTACAGCACAACAATCTTTCTGCCAGAGGCAGCTAGTGTCCAGGAACAGCCAAATGCAGAGCAAGAACTCAAGCCTCCTGGCCTGAATGTCAGGAGACAAAGCCATGCACTAAGCACAGACCAGAGAATATCCTGGAAAATATTTAAAGTGTTTCTCCTTCTGTATTGTATGGGGCAGAGCCTCGCAAGTTCAATTCACACTGCAAAACAGCAATTCTTTTTACTAGTGTGAAAACATGACTAGTTTTGTTCTAAGGTATAGGTGGAAGGAAAACAAATCCCTGGCAGGGCCTGATTTACTTATTTTTGTACTTGCTTCTTCTTATTATTCCCATAAACATTCTTATTCTGAAGTTTTCATCATGCAGCATTTCCCTCCTGGTTCGGAGACTAGGTCTGAATCACACGTGAATACATCTGAATGACTTTGCAAAATGCTAACTCACACCTGCCTATAAATGCCAGTACTAGAGAATGATGACAGTTTGAACAAAGTTCAGTGTTTGCGGTAGCTTACACAACTTTAAAATCTCCCATAAGTATACACAAGCAGCAGGGAGTATGATGCACTCAGAAATGTCAACATGATTATGTTAAATTCCTCCCGTTGCCATCATTTTTACCTCTTCCTATATCCCAACTTCTGGCATGAAGAGATAGCAGAACTGACATTAAATTATGCACGTTGTTCAACCTCAGTTAGGTTCCTATTTTGACATGAGTAAAAAATGCTGGAAAGAGAAACTGCTCAAGTAACACTGACCTGTGTCCTTTTATTTCTGCCACATCAGTCATCCCTCCAACACTGAAGCGGAAGTACTCTCTATTTAGGGCCCTGGCAATGGAGCGGGCAATGCTGGTCTTGCCAACCCCAGGGGGTCCATAAAAACAAAGAATCTTCCCTTGGGTGGATCCTCGCAGCTGGCTGACTGCTATAAACTCCTACAGAACAGAAGCACCAGAAATGAAGAGACTCTGGGCAACTCCAGCAACATCAAACTATACCATGTACTTGGTACTGATGTAACCGGTGGGAGCTCTCTGTCTCTGTCTCCCACTGCTTTGGACAAAGCAAGAAGACAGAGCTGTAGTCCCTCTTCCAGCCTTCCTAGCTCTCCTCTGATTCTCTCAAGATGTATACAAACCCCTCCTGTTGTACTACTTCTTCACTAGTATTGTGACAAGGTAGGAGTTTAACCTATGTTTGGCAGCCCTCAAACACCACTCAGCAATTAAGAAATCAAAAGATCACAATTCAGAACTGATACCTCATTTGCTCATACATTTACAGCAGAGAAATCATTTTGCATGTGGGCAAAGAAATGTGATTCCACTCTAAGAAGCCAGTAATTCAGCAAAAATGCATTTGTACCTAGGTATTTTCTACCTACAGCTATCTGATTCCAAAGCAAGACTATAGGAAGACAACAGCATTTATCTAATTAAGGCTCAAACCTGTATAGATACTTTTAAGTGCCTTAAAATTGTCAGCCTTCCATGTATTGCCACAGCTGAGGAAATCTGTATTGTATGGAATTAATCACATTCATAATCAAAGCTGCAGACTTGCATGATGCAACTCAGTCCATTTCTGTACAGTGGTTGGACCTAGTCAGCATGAATAGTGCTGACAAGCAACATGAGACTGATACTCAAAAAGGGATTATCAGCTTGCTTTATTTCCTTCTCAGCATTAAGTGGCAAAATAGCACATAGTAGTTTCAAATCAGAACATGATCTTCATTGCCATTCAGCAGTCAAAAACATTAATTGATCACAAAAACATTCTTATGGCTTCCTGCTTGATCCATGAATTAAATACAAACCCAGGGGAGAGCCACAAGCTTGAAACAGCACAACTGCCTGATGCCAAAGAGGGTGAGAAATGGGGTGCTCTGCCCATTCCTGCCTTACCAGAATTCGCTTCTTTACGTCATCCATTCCATAATGATCCTCCTCCAGAACTGCCTGGGCTCGGGTCAGCTCCAGGTTCTCCTCACTGCACTTACCCCACGGGATGGATGTCAGCCAGTCCAAGTAGTTCCGTGTAACACTAACAAAAAAAAAAAAAAAAAAAAAAAAAAAGAGAGAGTGATTTGACAACAGCTAGTCCACTCCTTCCTCCACTGCCTTAAAAAACAGCCTCATCCAAAATCAGTGGGATATAAACTACTCTAGGAAGGGAGACAGAAGAACAAACATCATTATCTGGGCAGTCATTGCTAACCTTTGATTACGGTCTTCTGGTATTCAAGTCTTCTGGTCCCAGGATTCACTCTATATAGCCACAACAGAGCTTCGCCTTCCTTCCCTCCACCAAGAACTTCCTTTGCAAACTTGCTACTGTTACTTCTCTGAGAGAAGGGGAAAAGGTGCTACGCTGGCCATAAAGGCCAGTTTATCTCCTGTCTAGAGAGGGAGCCAAAAATTCCATTTTTCCTCTCAGCAGATGTTGCTTTCTCCTTCCATCTATCTCTGCGCTTCTCCCTAGCACTGCTACTAATCCCACATAGTCAGCCTCAGGGAACAAGTCTTTTCCTGCTCATCTTGTTCCCTGTAGCAGAAACTGTGGCAGATACTTGGTACGCTGTCTTTTTAGATTAAGGAAACAAACAGCCAACATTACTGAAGAGGTAGAGGCTTCAAGAACGCTGATTATTAATCTGTTAGTGCCAGTCGCACTGGCTGCCCCAGAAAGGATCAAGAGAGTCACTTCCCACTATTCCATCTTGTCCACCTTCCAATCTCAGAAGAAAATATGCTAAGGAGGCTTCAGCATGCCCTGATGATCAATTGATTTAGGCTGCAGTACGTTGAATGCTCTGGGAGCCTTCCCTCCTTTCACTGCTTCTCCCCTACCCATGGCATATGACTATCAAGATTTTTCTCATCCAAAGAGAGACGTCCATGTAGCTTGGGCAATGTCACATGTTGGCAACTAGCTTCTCTTTTCTCACTTCTCATGAAAAGAGTTAAGAACAAGAGGCAAGAGCCAAATAAGGACTGAAACAGTCACCACACATTTTGTTAGCAGGGAAGAACTGCACAGTACCTAGCCACAGCATTAGGCTTCAAGAGAAGAGTTAAAATGATCAAAAAACAAAGATGTGATTATATGCTATGTTCAAGGAACATTATGGCAGAAGGAGATAAGAAAACTCTTAAGGTACAAGTTTCACTGCTTTGTGTAGACTTTTCTCATTCTCCCAATTAATCTTAACAGCAGAGGATTTAGTAATGAACTCACTTAAATTCTGAGGAGTGATTATCCAGCAAACTCAGCTTGTTCAACTCTTCATCAATCACATCCATAACGTGCTTTGGTACTACCAGCTCCTTCAGTCGCTCACGGAATTTCTCTTCTATAGCATCCTTGTCCTCTTTTTCCAGGCCTAGCTCTTTCTTAATGATTTTCAGTTGCTCTTGGAGAAGATACTTCCGATGAGTCTGCTTGATCTTTTCCTCCACCTGGACATAGCAACAAATATATATCTTTTCTGTTCCAGATGCTACACATCAAACATCAAATGCTTCCAAACACTTCTCAGTTACAACCTTCTCAGGAACTGAAAATACGGCTTGGAAATCTTCATTTGCAGCACATTCTAGCCTAAAAAGTGATTCTAATTGTATTATTGCTAAGCGTCATCTTATCGTGTCTCAGTTATTTCCATACTGCATATGCTCAACACAAAGTGACACCCATTAAGCTACTGATACTGGAAAGACTGCATCTTAAACTTGAACCAAGTTCTGCCTATCGCGTGGGTAAGGTACATGACGAACGGTACAGTCACATACTTCACAGGCAGTGTTAGTGTGACTAGCTATTATTTAAATGCTCACAGGACTTTGGGCCTAAACCTAAGAACTCCCTTCCAGAAATAGAATTATCTGCATACGATATTGATGTATATGCACGCATATTCATAGATATATTATGAACAGGACCATGGTTTTTGCAAGCAAGTCTGGAAATGAACTGTAAAGCATGGGTTTTTCTGAGCAAGTAGAAGCATGTTCTGTCATAGAGCTCCCCTACGCATTTTATCTTCACATGTGGTTTGCATTTGTCCGACCACAGATTCTTATTCATCTATGCCCACAATCCAAGCATATTTAAGAGCTCTGCAGTAAAATTAGATCTCACAGTACGAAGAGTTGTGGTTCATCTGTCTTGCTTCTGTCTATCAAAATTAGGCCTGGCTGACATTTCAGTTTTAATCTTTAGACTGTAACTTAAGCTGGCAGGGACATCTTGAGGTCTTTCCCAGAGCAGGGCCAGCTCAGATCAGATCACTCTCGTCCAATCGATTCCTGAATACCTCCAACGCTGACTAGTAGTGTTGAATTTTTTTCCTAATACCTAATCGGAATTTCCATTGTTGCAGCATTGCTTCTTGTCGTATCACTGTTCACCTGTAAGAGTCTCACTATCTTCTATATAACCACCTATTAGGTAGCTGAAGACAGCATTAAGAGCTTTAACCTTCTTTTCTCATGTGTGAAGAAATTCATTTCTTTCAGCCTCTCCTCGTATTCATACTCAAGCACCCTCTTTTCCCTCCACAGTATCTCAGCGACCTTTGCTGGATGTGCTCCAGTATTTCAGTGTCTGGCCTTCAGCTGTGGAGACCAAAAGCTGTACTCTGTACTCCAGACAGGATCTCACCACTGACAAACAGAGGGGCATAACCACTTTTCTCAACCTGCTGTCTATGCTACTGCCAACAGACCCTAATATGCAGTTGGCCTTCTTTGCCACAAGGGCAGGCTGCTAAGTCATGGTCAGCTTGTACATCAAGACCCCAAAGTCCTTTCCTGCAAAGCTGCTTTCTACTCACTTGGCACCCCCCTATCCTGTTACATGGGGTTATTCCATCACAGATGTAGGACTTCAAACTTGGTAAGAGTGCACTCCACCCAAGGATCTGTGTGGTTGCTGAGGTTACAGTAATGGCCCCTGTATAGACCCTCTGAGGGATGCTGCAAGTAAACTGGTGCCATTGCACTTTGTACTGTTGATCACAACTGGTTTGACTGCTGGGCAAAAAGATTTTTCCATTCAGCTTGTACTTTATTCTTCCAGGCTGTATATCCCCAATTTTGCCATAAGGATATTATGGGAGACCACACCAAAGGCTTTGCTAAAGTCACAGTATACAATATTCATTCATCTCCCTTTGTCCTCCAGGCCTTTTCATTAGAGAAAGCAATCAGGTTGGTCAGGCACCATTTGCTCCCCCCTCCCCCCCCAAAAAAAATCATTCTCTGTTTCCAATAATCACCTTCTCCTTCATTTGCTTCAACCAGGCTTCTAGGAAGATTTACTTTATAACTTTCCTAGGGACTGAGAGCAAGCTGACCAGTCTGCATGTAGTTCCCCTAATCTACCTTTCCACTCTTCTTAAAAATGAGTGTGACATTTACCTTTTTCTAGTTATTAGGAATCTCTTTGATCACCACACTTCAAAAATGATTGAAACAACATAATGACATTGGCCAGTTCCATCAGCATCCTTGATGCATCCCATCTGGTCCCCTAGACTTGCATATATCCAATTTGTTTAAGTGGTCTCTAGAAATCCTACCCTGGTTCAAAAGCATTTGCACTTTCATATTAAGTTCAGAAGCTACAATTATTGGGTGTTAATAAACACAGAAATTGATTCTGTACACAAATCTTTGTATTTCATTATACACAGCCATCATTTTGATGCAGTTATTATAATCCAACTAAAATGTGTAACAGTCAGGAATTACTGCAGTTCACAGTGGTTAGTAGCGGGTATTTTAAAATACTACTACAATTACATACCACAATGCAGTATATTTCTAAATACATTCATGCTAGACTGCAGTCCTCTAGGATTTGCCTACTTGCACAAAACTACAACTTCCACATACTTCAGCAGCTGCTATAGCCTTACCTCATTACTTTTATGAACATGTAAGAAAAATCAAGTTTCTAATGAAAGATAAGTATCAAATATCTCTAAATATTATCTCTAAAATAATATTCTCCCTTTACAGCACATACCATTGTCTTGCTTTATAATTTTTCATTGGCAAAACTAGTATTATAATGGACATGGTATAAATACATGCAATGCATGTGCTACTCAAAGACTTACCTCCCTTCCAAGACGCTGCTGAAGTTTGCTCAGCTCATATTCCTTCTTTAGGAGAGAAAGGGCCTTGTAAAGCCGTTTGGGAATCTGAAAAAATGAAACAAAAAAACACTAAATAAGTTTTCAGGCATGGTGCTCTTGTTAGCCTTTCTCACAAAACATTATCATCCAAAATAAAAAGTTCCTACAGGCTGCCTGGAAAGTTGCTCTTGCTGGGAGAAACTTTCTCTAACTCTCCAGCATCCACAGATGTAGAAAGACAGTGTAGCAGTTTAGCAATACAGAACCAATCAGGGAAACATCTTTGTTCAGCAAAGCTTTGCTCTACCAAAGATGTAGAGCACCCAGCCTTCCCCAAAAGGCAATTTATTAATTACTTAATAGATGCTTCAACTGGAACCTAGTCACTGATATTAATCTACCGTCAAAAGTAGTACGAAGGTCTCTTCTATACTTAAGCTGCTAGAGAAGCCGTGATATGACATACACTTCTAATTCAGCTGGTATAGCTTTAGTTCAAAGCTTCATCTTACATTGGTTTCTTCCAAGACGTCTTGAAGTTCCTGCGACTCTGCCCCTGTTAACGCTGCACCCATGTCACTCAAGTAGATAGGGTTATCTACCACACGCTGTCCAGCCTGCATCATCTGAAGTACTGACTCTCTGAAAAAAAAGTAGTAATACAATCCCGGAAGATTAATAAATGGTGAATTGCTATATTCATGAGAAGGTATTTGTATAAAGCTATTTAACTTGTTATGACAGGGTGAAGGAACAAAATACAGCTCCATTTCATAACAAAATAATTCCCTATTTTAAATTTGACTCAGCCAGTGCTGAGTAACAAATCCATAAAATGCCTGATAATTAAAGGGAATGCTCAGTGATAAATAAATCCAAATATATGGAAGTGTTCTCTTAACAGTTACATAAAATTTGTGTGTCTCAGTATGCTGAGCCTCTTACCATGCTTATATCAGCTAGATCAGATGATGATACTTAACTGCAGTGAGGTACGTTTTTACCCAGACCACCTGCCACATGTGCCATCTATCTCATACCAAAATTTCGTATCAGGTTTTCAAAGTTTTCTCTCCGTTTCTAACAGAGAATTACCAAACTTGCATTCTAAAACAAAATTCTAGGCAAAAATTAAGCAAGTGCCTTTTCTTAGTAACTGCAGTTTAAGATGGAAAGACAATCTCAGGCTATTCCAGTTTGACTGACAACATATTTCCAAAGCCAGGCAGCACGGAGAAAACATACCTGTACAAGGGGTTCAAGGCAATAATGTCCCGGATCGTTTTGACAATTTCTGCAGTAAGTGCCTATTAACACAAGTTTTTAGTCAACAAAAAGCTGGAAAAGGCCAAGGCCTGAGTACAAACCATCCCACCACTGGAACCCAGAAATACAGACTCTGGCCACCCATTTCCAAAGGTGTGTTGTAATGATGCTTTGTGTTGAGGAAGTTACTCCTCCTCCACAGCTGGGAGGGGACAGGCAAGGCAAGAAGGGCTATATCACAAAGCTGAACTGCTTTTTAGACAGAAGATAGGATCAGATGGACCACTCAAATCACCTCAGAACAAAAGCTCAGTTGGATAGAGGCTATGCTTATAGCTGTGTAATATCCCAATCTCATCGTTCAATTGACTATTTTTATTTAAGTCATTATTATCATATAATCCCCTTGCACAGTAATTGACAGAAGCAGGAACCAGGTTCTGAAGCCTGAAATCTGAGCTTGATTTTAGAACTCTTCCTTTTAAGTAATACACATAGATGCTACTCTACTGGACAAGCCCTGGCTTAGATGATTAATTCACTTACTTTAACCTCTTCTGTGATCTGAAAATCTTCATGAACCACATTCTCTACTTCCACCATGAGAACTTCCGGTGAGGAAGCCGCCACAGGCTCTAGTACCACTTCCAAAGCTTGGTCCTTCGCTCCGGGCTCTTCTTCGGCCTCTTTTTTAGAGCGCTTCTGTTTCCTTCTAATTTTCTGTTTGTTCTCAGACTCCTCAGGCTCAACCTCTAGTTGTCTGTTTATACGAATCCTGAAAGTCAAGAGAAACCAGCCACAATCAATTCCCCTCCACTATACCTGACTTCAGCTCTCAATGATGAAAAGAATCTAAGTTGTATTTTGAGTAAACTAAAACACTCAATGTCAGCAAAAATGAAAGATGATTTTACGTATTCGGACTAGATTTAACTTTTAGTCACTTTTGTCAAAATAAGGCTCAACTTAGTAAAACAGTAGTAATCAAGCAGCAGATGCAGATGAGATTTAATAAATGAATCTACAAAGTGTACACTACAGTACAAAAAACAAAAGTTAATGATTACTGAATTAGCCTCCTTATGTTTCTGATCTATAGCTTTTATTTTCAAGGTCAAGTTTGTCAAATGAAAACAGAAAGCTGGAGAAATTCATGGAAGGCCTATTTGACTCTACCTGAAGGAAGACGGACAGACTATACTTAGCTGTTCTCAACATGCCAAACTGATATGTATTTAGATTCTGTTTGGGGACATTAGATGGAGAGTCAAAGGAGTGGGCATGTTAAACATACTCAAGTTGAGACACTTCCTAGTATTCCCTCTGCACTGAGAAAATTCAAATGAACCCTGAAAGGTTTTTTAGCACTTGATACAGCACTGGAGTCTCAGAATATCTTTTACTCCTCAGTGTATCCTTACCGTGTTCCTGGTAATTTCATATCCGATGTGGGACACATACAAAGGGATTGAGTATCAGCTCAAAATTCTTTTGGGCTCCTCCTGAAAATGCTTGGATTCAAGTTCAGTCCCTCACTTAAGTTTTTAAGCTCACTTGTGACCAACAGTGTTCTAAAGTTTGTCTTTCTTCCAAAAGTAACACTAATTTAATAAATATATTACTATTTTCACCTTGCTTCTATTCTTAGACCACAACAACTAGAATCCTCTACTTTTAAAACGCATCTTCTGTTTCTGATTGTACCATTTCCATTTGCTCCCTCAAGCTCTGATTAAAGACATTCACACAGGTAAGAGTAAGTCTCCAGGATTACAACAACACACATGGAAGATTTAACTTTTTTTTTTTTTTTTTTTAAAAAAAAAAGAACTTCTACTGACAGGAGGAAAGAATGTGTGCACTTAGCTGTTCCTTTTCAGAGCTAGCCAGTCACATCCTTATAGCATGCACAACATTGAGGCTAGAGCAACAAGGCACTATCAAAAAGTGAAAAAGCTAAGTTTTGCTGTGCAATACAGGAGAGAAAGCACTACACAGCTTCGTTTTGCTTATGAAACCACATGCAGATGCGGAAGATGATAAAGGCATGTATCTGTTTATAAAGAAGTGTGATGAGATGCATCTGCAGTACAAGTAATTACCTTCGGTGCCCCATGACTATCATACGCAATTTGTCTCCAAGGTCCTGCATTTCATGGATTTGTACAAAAGTTCCCATCTGGTAGATTTCATTCAGATTCTCCACCACATCAGATTCATTGCTATTGAGAAAAGAATTAAAGTAGATATTCAGAAAGGAGGAGATTCAAAATATCAAGAAAAATATTCTTGAGAAAGGAGGTAGGATTGAAAAAGAAGAAACAATCACTGGTTGGAAAACTTTAGACTGGCTTAAGGAGCAAAGACATTCACTTTATGCCCACTGTTACCATCACATGGCCTGTTTTCAAGTCACTTTATCATCTGGGTGCTTCATCCCCCTCCCAAATTTTAACAGGCTTTTCTGCAATAAGACTTTAGCCCTTAGGAGCACTCATGCTGCAAACAAAAGCTGTCATAGTAAGAGGATGGTCTGAATTCTGCCTACAGTTTCTATATTACTGTCTGAGGCAGAATTTCAAATCACAACTCTTAATGTAAATTCAGCTTAGTCCTGGAAATACCTTCTATTGAAAAATACCAAGAGACACAACTTACTTATCATCCTTTTTAAGGAAAACACCAGCATAAGGCTGAGCAAGACGAACTTTCCTCCTCAGCAGTTCAACCAGTTTCTTATTTTTTACCTAGGACAACAATAAGTTCAAAGTCAGAGCTAGATTTTCAAGAACTTCACACTCTCATTGTCCAAGTCACACTTCCCCTGGAACTCTATGACTGCCTAATCTGGGTTCATTCTAGCCTTGCTCTCGCTATGGCACAGAATGATAAAAATACTAGAGAAACATGAAAAAAATAATTTTGCATGCACTGAAATTAATGATTCATACAAAAAAAATCATATGATTGTGTGCCTAAAGATCACCATAATCCACAAGCTTTTCCATTTCTCAGTTGTCATCTAGAAAGAAACTAGAAGTCATACAAGCTACATTTGGGCACGCAGAAAAGGTAACAGTAGAAATAACGTTATGATAATACTATGAACAAGAAGCTACGTTGGGTCAGCTCTTGATATGTTTAATCAGATTGTTAAAGTACCACTGAATAATACTAAAAAAAAAGTCTAATTGTTCCAAATGGTTTGAAACTTTAAGATTATCACCCCAAGTCTGCCTAAACACCCTCTCCCCCACAGCAGAGTTTCTATAATTGAACACATGCCTCCATGCTATAGCACACAGATTACTGCCTTCACAAAGATCATTCTTCTTGGCACTACAACACAAGCCCACAAAGCTAATTCAAGGACACATTTGCTCAACCTTGAGCAAAGGAACAGGCAAAGGATAGCGAACTCTCAAAGCGTCCCAGCACAGAGCACAGTCCTTGCCTGCCGGAAGCATTGTTAAAGACTCTGATGCAATGCTGATGAAGCCTGAAGTTCACAACTATTCCGAGAGAAAACAATATTCCAATACTCAGGCTATAGAGTTAGAAATGCCACGCTAAGAAGCAGGATGTCCTGAAGCGTGACACATCCTGCTACCTTCGAGTGCTTTAACAAAAAAAAAAAAGGAAAAAGAAAGAAAGAAAGAAAGAAAAAAAAAAGAAAGAAATGTAAGGCTTTGACAAGCGAAGCACCCCTAGTGTTATCTGGAGGCAGCAGACAAGCTCATGCCCGCATGCTCTCGACGAAGGACAGTTTAACGCTGCCCAGCAGAGCCCGCCAGCCGAAAACCCGCACTCATCGCTTCAGCGGCTAGCGGCCAAGGCCAGGCACAGCCATGCTCCGTAATTAGCTGCAAACCTAATCACCACGCGCGTTAATTAGCCGCAAACCCGACCCCGACCCAGCAGCGGCAGCGCAGCGCCGCCGCTCTGCCACACGGCCTCAGGCCGCGCCTCGGTGTCGTCAGCGCCCGGCTCCCGGCGGGGGCAGCGCGGCCCAGGCCTCGGCCCCAGCCCCGGCCCCGGCCCCGGCCGGCGCCGAGCGGCGCTCCGCGGGCAGCGGCGGCGGCGCGGCGGCAGCTCGCCCCTCACCTCGATGATCTTGATGAAACGCGGGAAGACGGGGTTGCGCGTCACGGCGATGAGCGGCACGTTGGGGAAATGATCCGGCACAAGCAGCGGCGTGAGCGCCGTCATGACCGGGCCGCCGCCGCCGCCGCCGCCGCCGGGGTCCGCCCCGCCGCCGCCGTCCTCCGCGCCGCCGCCCTCCAGCCCGTCGCCCCCCGCCAAGCCACCGAGCCCCCGCAGATGCCGCCGCGGGCCGGCGCCGAAGGTGGCGAGAGGAGGAGGCGGCGGCGACGCGGGGCCCGGCAGCGGCGGCGGGACGCGGGCGACCGCAGAGAAGGCGGCTGCCGCGAAGCGCCGCCGCCCCGGGCCCAGCAGCGCCGGCCGCCAGCGCCCGCACAGCAGCAAGCAGCGCGCGGCCGCCATTCTGCCGACGCGCGCCCCCCGCGACACTTCCGCCCGGCCGGGGCGCGCAGGCGCCGTCGCTCGCCCCGCCCCCCCCCCCCGGCGCGGGAAGGCGGGCGGGCGGCGCGTGGCGGCGCGCACGTCCGACCGCGGGGTGCGGGGGTTCGAGTCCCGGCTCCGGCGGAGCGGCGGCGGATAAGTGAAGGGAAATAGGTGTGCAGCAAAAGCCAAACATGGAAAAGGAAAAAAGAAAAATCAGAATGAGCGGGGACGCTGGGCAGAGCACCGCTGGCAGTGTGCGCCGCTGCGGGCCAGTGCCAGGGTGGTGCTCTAGCCTGAGGTGTGGCCAGTGCCAGGGTGGTGCTCTAGCCTGAGGTGTGCCCGTAACACTGGCTGGAACCAGGCCCTGCAGCTGCTGTGATCTCTCCTTTGAGGCCTCCTGCTGCTTCTGTGGGTGGCCGCCGTGGCCAGGAGCGGCTGCTGAGGAGGTGACTTGTGACTCCTGTGTGGGTGAGATGGGAGGTCCGCGCCTCAACGAGACGTTCTGGAAGAGAGGCTGCGGCCTCGTGCGCTTTCTGGGCCCCTGTGGCAGGGTCACCCTCTCCCTGCGGAAAGGGCTCTAGTCACGGGAGCCTATGAACATGCCTCTGGCCACTGTCCATAAGGATTTTCCAACCTCATCCTCACTGGGTCAAGAAGCGAGATTAGAATCTAAGCTAGACCATCAGGATTCTTTGCCTTCTCCAGATGGGTGGGCGCTAGTGGGAGGACAAGGAAACGGAGGGAAGCGTGAACACATAAAGATAATTTCAAGCACAGTTCAAGGCACTTTGCTCAGATGTCATGTTTTAGGGGTCCTTTTGGGACAGAGGTCTGCGAAAGAGGCCTTCAGGCTGAGGAGAGGTGAGGACTACCTTCCAGCAAGACTCGTTCACAACAGGAGAGGATTTAAGGATTCGAGACAGCTTTCTATGATTCTCCTGGAGCAAACTGTGTGGGACGTGGTGACTGAGCCATCCCAAATGTCAGACAAGCAGAATGAAATCCACCAAGTCCTGCTGGCCATCACTGAGGAAGCTTCTGATCTTAATGATGCATGCCAGCACCATCTTTCTGGACCTCAAAGAGGCTTCTGCTACTTGTGCATAGAGGTAGGATTGTGCAGGAGGGGCTCAGCTGGATTCGGTAGGATATACAGTTACTGCAAATGGCCTCCATGTTCTGGTCTTGATAGAAGACCAGCAGCTCAGAAGTCTTAGGAGAACCTTGAGTAAGTAAAGACCAAGCTAGACTCTTCTCAGTGATATCCGGTGAAAGGGCGAGAGGCTATGGGCACAAACTTAAATACAGGAAATTTCATTACAAGAAATAACGAAAAGGCTTTTTTACTGTAAGAGTAATCAATCACTGGAACAGGTTGCTCGGAGTAGTTGTAGAGTCCCCATCCTTGGAGATATTCAAAATTTAACTGGACAAGGTTCTGAGCAACCTGCTCTAGATGACTCTGCTTTGAGCAGTGGAGTTGGACTAGATGATCTCCATAGGTCCCTTCTAACCTCAACTATATTGCAATTCTGTGATTCTATAGTAAAGAACTATGGGTTATGTTGGAGCCACTGCAGATAATTGGAAAAGGTGCATATAAGCATGCTCCATGCTAAATTACTTGCATCACATAGGAGAGTCTGCAGAAGCGAGACGGTAGGAGGTGTGGGCTTGGTTGCAGATGAAGACCACATCCTGATCCCCTCCTCCAGGAGAGGCTCAAGACCCCTGCAGAGACCCAGTGCAAACCCCTCTAGAAAGTCCAGAGCTTCTGGAGACAGGGTGGGGTACAGGGTCAGCTTGGGGTGTTGGATCAGTACTGGAGCATTGGCAGGATAAACTGGTTGATGTACTCTTCCCTAAAAAAAGAAAGCATTCTTGTAGTTTTCCCTTTGTCTGCAAATGCTCTAACACCTTGGCCATGAGTTCATCCCGATGCCAGCCACAAATCAATTGGTGGCAGAAAAGCAGACATCCAGATTAAGTAGTATCCTTATTGGGTAGTGTGACGTATAGGGCTGAGGGAGACAATCTGACACTTTTCACCAACTGCCAGGCCAGAGCTCTTGACCTAGGTGAACTAGATGGAAGAGGCCATCAAGTGGCAGTAGGATCTTCAGTAAGATCCTACTGTCTAATGAGCATTGATGCTGGATACTTTTTCCCTCAGGGAGTGAAACTTTCTTGTCTTCAGGCAAAAAGAAAGGATACCCAGAGAAAGGATACCCCAGCTTTGACCATTGCTCAAATACCATCATGCCATTAATGCAGCATTTGACAAAGAAGTCTAAACTCATTATTGCTGAGGCTCTGAGACCTCTTCCACATAACCTGCAGAGGTTTGTGTAGATTTCCCAGACAGAGGTATGTGCATACATGCTGTATTCTCTATAGAAAGTAAGCTTGTGTATCTCTGCTAGATTATAGGCATATGCAAAAGGCAGCATCAAAGCAAAAGCTTTAGGAGAAGGCCTTGTAAGAATTTGATTTCAGTATTTGACCCATGACAGGTACACGGAGATAAGGGAGTGTAATAAATAATGCTTAAGGTAACATCCCTAACTTTGTCAGGTCATGCTTCTGAGGAAAAAGAATAGAAAAAAAATCATCATGGAAAAGCATCATGGAAAAAAAATCCCTTTATTTTTCAAGTATGCAAACTATTAACACTGAAACTCAGCATGAAGAGAAAGCCCTCAAGAATTAACATAGTCAACCTGCTGGAATGCTATAAACACGCTATGCGGCAGTGAGTTCTGTTTCTGTCTTTCATCCTTGGGCAGAGCAAAAGAAGGACAGACAATTTCAAGGCAGATGTCCTGGGCAGATGTGGCTCCTGAAACAATGTACATATATCACATGTTCAGGTACTTTGCAAATATTTAATGTGACACATTGCCTATTGCCTGAAAATCCATGTTCTCCATGATTTTTTTTCCTTGAAATTCATTTTGAAAAGATGTATCTTGGTCAAAAAGCTCCTCATGTATTTATGCATTGAGAAAGCTCCTTGCTTCATCCCAAATATTGCCCATCTAATCATTAGGAATACGCAAACTGGAGAATAACACAGAAATTTTCTGCAAGTAGAAGCTGCAGAACTGCAGTAAAGAAAAGATTCTGTAAACTCTCAAATAACTGGCAACTAAAAAAAGACATTTGATAAAATGATTTAATGTTTTCAGCCACCCAGTTTTGAAGGACGAGTTAGAACAAGGGCAACCTTGAGTTTGGAAAGAATACAAACACTTCTGTATTCTTGGCTGTAATTTTAAAGCCTGCCTCATTGCACAGTCAGACACAGCAGGGACATGGGTCCTTGGGACATGTCCAGGGAACTCAAAGTGAAGAATTCTCTCTACACATTGAGAAATTCTAGTTATGTCACCAGCAAGTACAACTCAAAATCAGCATGGATAATTCTTCCTGATAGAGCTTCCTTTGGAAAGCTCATTATTGAAATGAGGTAAAATAGTGTGTAGTCTTTTAAGGATGGAGTTAGTCGGTTTAATCAAGTTGGACATCGAAACTGAATACGCAGCTTTATAAAGTAAGTTTAGTATTGCCTATTCTTGGAATAGCTCTAGCAGCAAAAAATTAACTCTGTGTGTATGTGTGTGTTTGTGCACCTGCCACTTGCCTTCATATATATATGTATCTATATGTTTATGTGTATATATATATGTGAATTTATGACAATACTTTACTGTTTGGATACTGTAAACAGAAAGACATTATGTCAATCATAAATTGGTTAACAAAATGGGTAAGTGCCAGAGCTAAAAAATAGGAGCTGAATTCTGAAATTGCCCACATGAGAGTGGTTTGCACCAGCTGAAAATGAGGCCTCTACTTATCTATGCTCCATTTCTAATATTACATTGAAAGCAGGAAATCACAAATGGAAAAGCTTGAAGTGTCATACTTTGTGTGAACATCTGAAATGCAATGTGGTATGGAGAGCCCCTTTTGTTACATGAAAACAGGTTAGAGTCCTGATGAGTTTATTAAAGTATTGTTAGGATCCTTTCAGATAGCTTTTTAAAATGATCTAGCTAAAAGGACCCTTTGTAATATCTCTAAACCAGAAAGGATGTGTGTAGATTATAAAGCCGGAAGGGACCCTTATGATGACGTAGTTTGACTCTCTGTATAATCCAAGCCATAGAACTTCCCAGAATTAATTCACATTTGGACGGGAGTCCAGTCTAACAATCTTTTCTTCCAGTTCAGACATTCCTTTTGCCCTTCATACACAGTAAGTCTTTTCCGGATTAGAATTCAATGCTTTCTTGACAAGTTGGAGAAGTAGTCTGGAAAGAAAAAAAAAAAGAAAAGGCAATTAAATATATAATTTGTTGTACTCAGATAGCAATAATCAACTGCACAAACACAGGCTGGGAAATTACTAACTATGCAGCAATTCTGCTTAAAGTTATGTAGGGATTATCATGGATCACAGCCTGAGTGGACTTGATGCTATCATGCTGATGTGAAAAAATAAAGCACTTTATTGGATTTTTATAACTGTTCTTTAGAAATGTTTAGACTCATGTTACCATGTCGGTAGATCTGTAGTAATGGTAAGTTAGTGCTATCTTTAGTCCACTGTAAATACAAGCTAGTGCAACATACATCTTAAAACTCTTGATTAAGATCCAGTCTTTAGGTATAACCATCTCATCCAGGTTAGAGTCTGACCTCACTAAGGTTTAAGATAAACTGAACAGACTTGAATTTGCTGCGTGGAAGCCTCATGGACAGTTACCATGATCAGTTGATAAATGATACTCTGTTAAACTACGGTAACTTGAGTCTAAGATCTAAAATTTACATGAAGTACTCTTTCCTCGGTGCTCAGCACTAATAAGTCTTTAGCTGGATTATAGTGTCAAATTTTAGTTACTCCACTTTAAGAAAGATGTGGAACAACACGGAAAAAGTCCAGAGGAGAGGAACGTGAATGATTATTACCTGTGAGGGTATACTGAAAGAACTGGGTCTGTTTAGTCTAGAAAGGAGAAGAGCAGACATTATAATCGTATTCAAACACGTTAAAAATGCTGCAAAGGGGAGGATAGTGACTTGCTATCCTGCTCACTGGGACAGGACAAGAAATAATGTGCTTGCATTGCAACAAGAGAGATTTATGTTAGGAAAAACTGTACTGAAACACATAACCTAGAGACTGGAAGAGCTTTAACAAGCACCTTTTGGCACTAGCCCTCCTGCACAGGATGGCCTAGATGACTTTTGGGGGTCTCTTTCGGCTCTATTTTCTATGATTCTTACTAAAGACAGGAAAAAAAGAAACAACAACTATATCATGAAAGTAACAACAATTGCTCTATTCCTGTAATTATGGCCAAGAAGATTTAGGCAGGTGGATTTTGTTGCCTCTTAACATTTCAAGCATCCCTGAGTGATGTAATCCTGTGAGTGTTATTTACAGTCCCACTCCCGGAATTACTGTCCTTCTAGAAGCTACTCTTAAATTGTGAACCTTTCTAATGCTTTACTGGAATGCAGAGCATGGCAAACACTGCTGTGAACCAAATATTCTTTTTTTCTGGAAGGCTTAGTTTTGCCTCAAAAATTGATCTCCAATAAATTCATGGAAAATTATGAATAAGCATGTTAATACATAATGCTTGTCTTGTTCTAGACTTTGCAGCCTTGATGTTGTAACTATGTTTCTGGCTAAAAATGTGTTCTGCTGTTCCCCAGTAAGAGGTTATGCAGCAGTTTACATCTGCTTATTTCAAAGTGTTTTGTCAAGAGGATTAAGTAAATCCTGTTAAACAGCTGTATACATTAAAACACAGATAGAAAGTCACCTGTTTAGGGTGGGTGGTGCAGTTTCGTGCCTGAGATGCTTACCTAGAGGTGTGGTGAGCCTTCCCTGTGGGATCCCTGACCGTGGGCATATCTCAGCAGGTTAAGGATAGGAAAACAATGTTATCCAGCACTTCATTGGTCCTCTCTGAGTTTGTTAGAATGACTTTTTTTTTTCCTAGAACTGGGCTGTTATGCAGGAGGTTATAGTCTAACCAACTTAATTTTGTTAAGTAGTCTAACTAAATAGTCTAATTCAGGCCTTACCGCTGAGAAAGCCCAGACAGGAAAAGTGTCTCGATGTAACTGTAACTAAACATTTATTTATAAAAGCCAAGGCTTATACAAATTGACTGATAATCCTCTCGGTTTGGTGAACAAGGGTCTGATTCCCTCTGAGCCTCAAAAGGGGGAGGAAGGGTGCTCTACATCAGCTAAAGCATGCAGGAAGTCAAAAACTGTGCATCTAAGAATCTTTTCAATTACAAAATAGGGATGAGATTTGATAAGAACAGCCAGTTACATAACTATATGACAGCAGCTTGACCTCTGCTAGCGCAGACCTGATGTCAGAAGAAGCAAGCTGTCTCCCAGAGCCAGGAGACAGCCTGCTCCTTATGTTTAGGGACTGGCTACTTCTTCATAGAGCTGCAACTCATTAGAATCTTTCCTGCTCTGTTGTCTGTTTTTTGTTTGAAAGAGACATATTTGCTCATTTATCTCAGATTCCCGAATATCTTCCAACTCATGAAAACAGAGAACTGTTTGTCTGCAGGATGTGGAACTGTGGCAGCACCAATAAATACTATACTGCAATTCCTGAAGGACCAGTAAGAAACACAGGATCTGGTGTTTCTGAGCACCTCAAGAAGTGTTTTACAGACAGTGTAGTTACTGCTGAGAAACTAACTTTCCTTCCTGAGGCATGTTCAGATGCAGCTCTGAGTGTATGGCTAGGGGTTTTGGATGAAAAGGATCAGCCTGAAAAGTGAGCGTGGGAGAGGTTTAATCAATATATGGAGTTTGAAGGAATGCATAGACTAATTGATATCCTCAAGTAAAAGCTGCTCAGTTTAGATAGTTTGGCTGTGCCACAAGAGGCTGCTTACTTCCGTTTCTCAGCTTCGCTATTTCTAAAGCAGGGCTGTTACATTTAGTAGCCCCAAAACTGTAGATCCTTTCCACCTTCTGGTTGTATCCAGACATTAAATTCATGGATGTGGAGATGATGGAGTAAGTCCCGCTGATTCTGTTTACTGAAGTGAGAAATGCATACCATGTTCCTGGCCACTCCATGGTGGGAGGACAGAGCATGGATGAAGCAGGTCCCTATTTGCTGCTTGGACCTCTCTGATATGCCAGATGTCACATGGGCTTATGCCCGAGTGTGTAAAACAGAAGCTGAGCTCCATTTGGTAGGAACAGAGAAATATAACCTGAAGGGACCTCTGTGTTTATGAACTAGGGACCTGGCAAGCTTGTGCAATTGCCAGAACGATGAAAAGTGGCTGTGTATTATCTATAAAAGACGATGAGCTGTAGAAAGATGGAGATATTTTGAAGCAGACTCTAGAGCAATGTGACTGAACATTCTGTGAATGGTAGCTAAAGATGAGCAGAGGAACTCTTTCCTCAGAGCTTTACGCTGAGGAATAAAGCTGTTTTCTGAGCGAATCTGGGGTAGCAAGGAGTCATTGCTGGCATGGTGGTACCTCCAGCAGCTCATGCAGGCAAACGGTGCTTAAACTTTGTATTTACCCTTCTAGTTTCAGCAGGAGGAGAACTGCTTTCCAAAAGAGATGAAGTTAACTGCTGTTCAAGCTCAGTAGAGGGAAGAGCTGGCTCACAAGCTAGATTATGGCACTAATCAATTCTTTGTTTACAGCTTTCATAATCCTTTAGCTGCTTCCATTAATGCAAAACTTTTGACCTCTGTTTGTGCTACCAGCCAGCACAGCAAGCCTTGTCCCTGCTGTATGGTCCCCACATTTCTTCAGGAGTTGAGGGACTCTAATATCTACATTCACAAAGGCTGCTAGAGAACTGAGAAGTTCTTGGGAAGCTTTAGCAACATAATGTGCAAACACCAGGATTGTGAGAAAGGAGAGCACTACCTAAGCACATAGCTGCTATTGCAGATGGGCTGGGGCTTGTGCTGCGGTGGGCAGCACTAGCAGACTGCAGGAGGGACGTGACCCTCCTCTGCTTTCCCTCTGGCTTCTGCGCTGCCAGTCAGACTCTTCCTGTTTGTCAAAAATTCTTGCCAGGAGTTGAACAAGAGTGCTGGGATTCTCCAGAGATCTCTGAACAGCCTATGCTAAAAGTGTCTCATTCTTGGGAGAAGCCACTGACCAAGAAAGGCTTCCCTGCTGTGCAGCTGTATCTTGCAAGGAGGAGACATCAAGGCAACATTTTCATGTTAATCACAGGTGACACCATTTAGCTTTTCTCAGAAATGGGGGAGCTCCTAATCCAGCTCATTCATTTTGTATTCAAAGCTAGCTCTAGAACCCCAATAAGAATGACTAAATCAGGCTTTTGTGGAGTAAATCTTTCTTTGCATTTACAGTATTGTGACTTGAAATTAACTGTTCTTTACCTGGAGACTGCAAAATACCAATGAATACCAAGGCAGATGGTGGCTGACAGCTACTTTAAGTCCTTTTGCTTTTGCATGCCAGGCATGTGTACAAGGCAGGTAAAACGCAAGGAGGTTACACAGTAACTAGTCTGTGACTCTGAAATCAGGGGAAAAGTAGTAAGAGCTGTAGCAAATTTCTAGTCAGTAGTGCATAGGATGGACTAATCAGTCCAGCTTCTAGTTCCTTATATACTATACTTGTAGCACTTGCTGGTTCTCTAACAGCAGGTCCCAAGAAACAGTTAACTCTAAAGTAAGAAAAAGTTTAATTTTCTCTTTCCAACTGATGATGAAGATGAGAAGAAAAGGACTAGGAAAGGCTACATATGAGGAGAAGATTGGGGGTGGGGCTGGATCTTGGAAAGAGGATTTTTCTCTGTCCTCCACTATAGATTTCTGTTTCAAGTCTTGACTTTTTTACAGCATTAATCTGCACTCTGCTGCCTGATTTCATAGTGCTGTCTCACTCCTGTAGTGCTTGTGCGTGCTGTTTTGTGGGCAGACCAGGTGGGAGGGCTGCTCTTTCTCCTCAGTCACAGAATTACCAAGTTCGCAGTCCTGTGCATCCAGCTCATGGCGGGAGAGATGCTCCACAATGCCAGCACCTAGAGAATCCCCCAGGACATTGGTGGTTGTTCTGAGGCGATCCCTGAAAAATCAAAGAGAAGAAAAATGAAATACAGCTTCTTGGTGTCAGCTAAGGGGGTGAAGAAACAAGGTTTCAAGAAACACTTGTAATGAAACTTCACTTCTCATGTTTCTCTAATAATCAGCACTTCAACATTGCCAGGAAAATAGCTGATGAGCTGAACACTTAAGGTTGCGTAGGCAAACAGGGCTTATAAAGCTGGAGGCTTTTCAGTTATGGCTCTTTGAATGACTCCTAGAGAGCTGTCCTTGATTGTTAACCCTGAGCTCTGCAGGTGCCAGCCTTCATATTCATTCCTGTTCCATTGCATTCCCCATTTCTTACTGTAACATTTTAAATTTCTCACAAAATAAGGGAAATATTGTTTTTACGATTTTACATAGGCAGCTTCCTCTCTAAAGGTCTTCTCTGGTCTTTCTGCAGACTCATATGAGCTTTGTAATGTCAGGCATACTTAGGTTGCTTTTTTTCTTTTTCTTTTACAAAAAAGTGCAAAAAATCTGATATAAACATATGAGTTGGTGCAGCTATAGGATCAAATCTTCTAAGAGAACTCGTATGAAATTGCTTGTCCTAAGTTTTAAAAGGGAAAGATAGCAGAGATGGAGCTGGGTAACTGCACCCATCTAGACACTCCTCAACGTTGTACAGTCCAGTCTTATCCCACCTTCCTTCCTTGGTAGGACAGAACCATGCCTCTGCAGTGTGAACCTGCATATTACTGGCCCAACCTGTACCTAAAGGTCTACAGATAGTTTCTGCATGTCTTTCAAGATAAAGCAAACTAAAGCCATTCTGCCTGGTGACCAAGCTGATCTGCAAGTGACCTCTGGTGCCTTGGGTCCCTGAAGTATGTGGGGAAGACTCCAGTATGAGCAGAGAGGGCTACTGTGCAAAGGTCCCATGGATAAAGGTGTGTTTTGACATTAATGATACAAGTTAAGGAGACTGCTTGTAGCAGATACTCTGGGAACGCAGATGAACTCTGTAAGCACTGGCAGGAAGCACAGAGCAGTACATACTGTTGAGCAGAAAACTTACAGAAACCAGTCCACGGCGATGATCAGTGTAATATCTTCAGTAGGCAGCCCCACTGAAGTCAACACTATGACCATAGTCACCAGTCCTGCCTGGGGAATACCTGCAGCTCCAATGCTGGCTGCCGTGGCGGTGATGCTGGGGGGAACAGGAAAGCACAGCTATCAGCAAAGAGAAGAAAAGAGGTAATCACATCTGTGAAAGAGCAAACATGCATTTAATTAGTGCCCAGCCAGCTCCCAACAAGCACCCAGTGATTTTGTGGGAACATAATCAAGCTACGAAGTAATTTCCCTTGTATTTCATGCTTTCCTCAAAATTCCACCACTAACCATCTTTTTTATTAGAATGACATGAGCACTGAGAAATCACATGCTTGCAGCAGACAAACATGCTGCTGCAGTTCTGTCCCTGCTATAAAGCAGTATGGTCTGTCTGCACATCAGTTCTTGCTAGTGTCCCACAGGCTTCTGCCTCATTGGGGCAAGAGTAAGTGATTCCTCAGTAAGGCCTCCCCCTGCTAGGCACCCAGCCATAGCAGACTGCATACTGCAGCCCTAGCTAAGGGACAGCCCAGACCTGGAAATGCAGTAGGGGCTGAAATGAAGCCTTAAAGATCACAGAATCACAGAATAGTTGGAGTTGGAAGGGACTTTTGAGATCATCTAGTGCAACCCCCCTGCTCAAGCAGGATCTGCTAGAACACATTGCCCAACACCCTAGTGAGGTGGCTTTTGAATATCTCCAAGGATGGAGACCCCACAGCTTCTCTGGGCAACATGTTCCAGTGCTTGGTCACCCTCCCGGTAAAAAAAGCTTTTTCTTATGTTCAAATAGAACTTCTTGTGTTTCAGTGGGCCCACTGCCTCTCATCCTATCGCTGAGCATCACTGAAAAGAGTCTGGCCCCATCCTCTTTACCCCCGCCCTTCAGATGTGGCACCCAAACTGTATTTGTTTCTACAATTGGAAGTTTCACCCTCCTTTTCCACACACTTTTTTCTCGTCATAGCTTCCAGGTGGAAGAGGACCCTGACTGCACCTCAACTAACAAAAATGGTGTCCCTCCTCTAGCCCCATAACCCTTTCCAAAGCCACAGGCACCTTATTGTGATGATCTGTCCGAAGTCGAGTTCATAGTTGTTGACTTGTGCAATGAAGATGGCTGCAAGGGCCTCATACAGAGCAGTACCGTCCATGTTAATTGTAGCCCCCACAGGCAGAACAAACCTCGTGATGCGCCTGTCCACACCGTTGTTTTCCTCCAAGCACCTGAAGGTGATGGGCAGAGTCGCTGAGCTGAAAGGAATTTACAAAACACCATGAATTAAGTATATGCAGACTTTGGAAGAGGGACTAAGCCTCTGCCTAGTGTATGACCTTACCCACCTGTTTTTTCACCCTGCCATGTGAACCAGAGGCCAGATGCTGCTAGGAGAAAGAACAGGCTAAGCAAGGCTTCCTCAGTTATGGTGCATGCTGCAGTTGCACGTTCAGACATGGCTTTCCTCAGGGGGCTGGGATAGGGTCTATGTAGCCCTGATGCTGGTGATGCTGATGTAACACCAAGAACAGTGATGCTGGGGAATTCAGGGTACATAGGACAGAATCTCACGATCAAACCTCCTTTCAGCTATTAAATCAACTTGAGCCCTTTCTCCCACCCTCAGTGCATAAGATAAGAATGACCCTTGTGTGAGAATATATCTTGGAAGAGGTGAAAATGGGTGACAGGGAATTGTTTCTGAAAGAGAACATGAGCAAGAAACGTGCTGATGTTTCTCTGTGAGAATGCATGTGGGAGAGATTGTATTTGCTTGTCTGAAAAAGAATATGTCAAGAAACACAGCACTTGAATGAAACAACAGCCACCTGTGCAATCCCACGCTGTGGCTGTGTTGCTTGGCAATGTGAGTCACTGAACATATGGGTGTTTGTGCCTCTGTCCAGACCTCCCAGGAGTCTAGTGCTAGATGCACGCAGTCTGTGTGCATGAAAGAGAGAAATGTGCACATGTGTGTGAGAGGTAGGTGCCTTGGGAATAATCCTGTGATTTACTGGGATTTGGGTTGTTTCCTGAGCTCAGCCTTTCAGCGGTGCAAGCAGAGTCATCACCATGTTCTGGTAAGGAAGAATGTGGGTCATGCACTGGCTGTTGGAGGTGGCCGTGTGATTAGGGCTCTTGAGCAGGGGAGTTTCCACTCCCAGTGAGCTTGGCTGCACCAGTACGAAGAGAGGATAGCACTCAGTGTCTGTCTGCTCAGTGGGGCTTCAGTGCTGCACTGAGAGGAGTGGAAATACTGAGAAGCAGGCACAGTGTCCACACCAGCCCCAACCCTATTCCTTCTAGAGTCTATTTAGCCAGCATACCTTGAGGAGGTGCCCAGGGCTGTGATGAGGGCCTGCAGAAGGCCTGCAATGAATACCCAGGGGTTCCTGTGGGTGACGATGAAATAGAGCAGTGGCAGGATGCAGAGGGCATGAATGAGCAGTCCAACGATGACAGTGAGCGTATACATTCCCAGCTGGCCCCCCATCACTGCTAAGTCATCCATCTCCAAGATTTTGCCAGCAATTAAAAACATGATCCCAACTGGGGCATACCTGTGGCAGAAACACAAGGGCAATGCTCAGAACTGGCATGCACACACTCACACCTGCTTTAATCCATGCTTTCTGGACAAATCTGCAATAAACCAGCACACCAGAAGTGCTGGCTGAGCCTAGTTATTGGATGATACTGCTGTTTTTTCTCTGGTAACCTGGAGAGAGCTGGGACTTGTCCACTGTATGCTCAAACAACAGCACTTACCACACTGTCAGGGACCTCAGTACTCTGCTGCGTGCACAACCTGGATACTGGTGGAGGTTTCCTTCTCCTTCTGGGTTTCCTGCGTACATCTCAACACTCCTGGTAGCATTGCTGCGGAAGGTTATCTAAAGGAGTCTTCGCAGTCCCTTCCTTCCCTAACAGAACTTGGAGTGAGGGTATCTTTTCACTGAGAAGCATGGAGAAGTACAGAAGTAATAAGGAAGGGGCAAGTAAAAGTGATAGTGTTCTATAAGCTCTGAGATGCTAGCCTTGCTATTTACAGTTCACAACAAAAAAGGGAGTCCATAGCTGGTGTAGCAAGGAATGAGCACACCAATGCCTGCCAGACAGCCCTGGCTCTTCTGCAATCCCTTTTTGAAGTATACATCTAACATTTCCAATCCTTATAGGTTTTTTTTTTTCCAATAAAAATGCACCTCATGAGCGGCAGTGAGGCTCCACAGGAAGGAAGCCATAACATGGACATGGATAAATAACTGGACCAAAGAGAACCATAGCTCCATGGCCGCATCTCTCAGGGCTTGGCCTCGCACATCTTGGGTGTGCACATGCAATTCATGCCCAAGGCTTAAAGACCCACATGCCAAATTCCAAGTCAGCCTGGGAGCTTTGGAAAAGTTTGGAAAGGATTTCACAAATATTTCATTTCCTCTGACCTTCTTAAAAGACATTCTTGGCTGCAGATCTCTCCAGGAAAAAAATGCCAGATTCTTGGAAGATTCCACTCAACCCTGCAGACTGTGGGGATAGGTTTCTGGAAGAATTGCCACATGCCCCATGTTTCTGGAATGTCTTTTAGTCCTCTGAGCTGCTGGAGGCCTCTGATTCTAATCAGTCATTAGGCCTACTTTAGCAGAAATGACCCACTGGACAGACTTCAGCCTTTTGACATAGCCTTCCTCCAGAGAGTCATTTGAAAGCAAAGTATATCAAACTTGAAAGCCCTTCATTTCGGTGACAAGAGAAGGGAGTTGTACCAGGTGCAGGGAGAATATGAGCTCTGTGGCAATCAGTACCTCCACAAACAACATATTTAAGGGAGGCAGCTACAGAGTGTAGCACTTTCAGGCATGGCTGATTTCAGGGCCAGAGAGAATTGCTGACTGGGAGGTGAGAAACAACCTGGACTAATTTCTGAACAGGCCAATTCTGAGCCCATGAACACAGGTGAGTTGTGCTGGGCCTCAGCTAACTGTCCTGCCTCCCACAGCAGCATGGTTTGAGAAGTCAGGTCTCTCTGGAGGGGAGAGCATGTGCTCAGGCAGTTTCCTGGAAGTAACCAATGTGCTGTACATATCAACACCCTCTCACAGTAAGAGGATGTTGAAGGCAGCTGGAAATCAGCTGTGAGAGTAGTGAACAGTCCACTCATTCCACTCTGTGTTCTCCCTTCATTGCTTTGGGTGTCTTTTGTCTCTCCTGAAGCAAGGCACCAGATTCTGACTCATCCATGGATGAAAAAATGCTAGAGAGGCTGCTGCTGCACAGACAATGAATCACTCAGCTCTGAATTCAGGGTTGTGCTTCTCCTTTCTGTCTTTCTGTGTAAGGTCTGTCCCCCTGTGCCCAGGCCCTGTGACTAGGAGACCAGGGAAAGGAAACTGGAGTGATCTAAAACAGAGGAGAGAATGTGGATCTGACAAATCCCTTCCTTCTCACACTTGCCTGTGTAGTCAATTACTTCAGTCCCTCTCCTCTCCTGTCGCATGGCACCTTCCACAAACTCCTATTCAGAACCTGAGCTCCAGCGGATAAAAAAAAACGTGGTTTGGTAAAATGCTGTTTTCTAGCTCCTGAAACATAGCTAGAAGGAAAGCTTTCTATGGGAAAGCCTCACACCCTACTCTTCTTGGTAAGGCTAAGAGAGCTTCCACTTCAGTTTCCAGCAGCCTCAAGGAAAGCATATCCTGGTGTGCCTGATATTTCTACAATAAAAACAAAACAGGAAATGAAATGTGAACAAATATACCATCCAGTCTTTTCCCTCCAGGCTGATGGAGCTAAAAGAGAGCTGTGCCCATTTGCTTTTCCTATGCATGTCATCCTTAAAGCTACCCCATTTTTCATCAGGTCAGCGGAAACTGCACCTGCAGACCTCCTGCTTCAACCAGCCGTGCTCCTCACCAGATGATAATGGCCACCAGCCTCATGATGGCTTCGTTGAGGCAGTTAAAGAACTCCCGTAGGGCCCGTCCCTTCTGCTTCATGCTGCCGATCACCAAACCGAAGCACATGGAGAACACTACCAGCCCCAGCGCGTTCACCCCATTGGCTGAGCCCGGGATGGGAATGACTTCTTCAAAGGTCAGCACCTCGGAGAGGGTCCCCAGGGCATGAGTGACGTTCTCCAGGACACTGGTAAAGTTCTCAGGCACAGAGATCTGAGTGGTTGTGACACCTGCTGTGACATTGCTGCTGTGAAGGACGGTTCTGGTGAAGACCCTGGTGGTGTACTGTGTCTTGTACTGAAATGACATAGATTATGAGATGCATTCACAGGCCCTGGTTCAGGAGTTCTGGATAACAAATTAGGCCCTTGCATTCCATCCTAAAGAGAGTACTCCAAGTTTCTATTGACCTGCTTGGAAAACTGGCCGTGTTTGTTCTCCTCAAACTCCCTAGTTTAGTGCTTAGTTCCAAAAGTTCATATATCTTAAGGCCAAAGAAGACCATTAGAACATCTAGAGAACTTCACCCAGGTTCTGTTTATTGCATCTACTCACATGTGGTTGTATATGGTTAAAGCATCTTTTTTAATCTCAAATTGAAAATACCAAAAAACATAAATTCCACATGGCCATGAGTAGTTTTTTTCACTTGAAAGTGAAAAAGAAGGTACATTAAGAAATGCACCTACCTTTCCATTTGAACCCTTGTTTTTATTTTACAGTCCTTGTTACTTCTAACCCCATGCCCACCCCTTGGGCTTAAGATCTCTTTGATACCTTTGTTTTCTCCTTTGGATGTAATTGCACTCTTGCAAGTCAAAGACACTTTCTTTTTCTACTTGAACAGTTTTTCTTGGCATTATAGTGCTTTACTATATCTTTCTCATTTTTAGGAACCCCTAAAAAGAAGGTAGTTTAACTGTACCCAGTGTTTCTTTACCCATTGAGAGATACAGGTATGAGATGAACTTCCTCCTTCTTCTCTGTTCAGAAATCTAAGGTCCACACTAGACCATTTAACCATAGAGTAAGGTTCACGGTCACCTGCATGTTACACACAATATCCCCCTCCACCCTTTGCAGAAGCCCTGCTTTCTGAAAGACCAGGCTATGGTCTCTTACTCTTTGTAGGGCTCTCCAGACTTCATTCTTGGACATAATTTTAATTTAGGTGCATTAAATCACAATATGCCAAGTTTTTAAAATAATCAAGATTGCGCCCTGATAATTTTTTCTATTCACAGTAATGTTCCTCCCTCTAATACTGAACCCCATGACTGCAGCAACGTGTTACTTACCAACAGGCAATGGTGTCTATCTTGGAGCACAGCTACAGAACCCCCAACTCTTGGGCTCAGATATTCTGGCTCCTGTGACAGCCCTTTTTACTGCTTCCAAGGGCACTAGCACTATGAAAGAGACAAATCCTTGGAAGATCTGCTCCCATTTCACTGGCAATCCAAGTCTGCTACCTGAGATCACGCTAGCCCTTTGTGACTTAGTGTGGGATGAGCTGGAGGCAAGAAGCCAGAGCTGCTCTGCTATGTTTACTCTGGGGTTTGAAATAGTCTGCAGAGCAGCTTGAAAAGCTTTACTGGGGGGTGCTGTAATATTAACTGATACCTGCAATGCCTCCTGAAGCAATCAGAGTTGGGGACGTGTGAAAGCAGTATAAAGCAATCCCTGTTCTTATCCCTCAGAAAAGTAGTTTGGCCATGGTCTACTGCACAGGGCACAAAGGGAGGTTGTAGGCCAGGTAAGATTTCATACCTGTTTGAAGCAGGCTTCTACCAGGTTGGGCGGGAACATATTCCTGCAGTAGATAAAACAAGGAATGAGTTATGGTCCTGTTTGACTAGCAGGCAAATATGGTCTTCCTGGCCAGTGCCTGTATCATGGAGCAGTGTCTCTAGTTAAAACAGTCACATGCCAGATCAGGCTACAGTGCAGATGACCCCCAGAACCAGGAGCCTAAACACGGGCTTCATCAGCATAAGTCCTGGCTATCAGTTGTTACAAGGTCTCTGCTTCTTGACATCCTGATAAGCAAGAAGAGAGTCCCCCTACGAGAAGTAATAGGCAGGGCAAGTCTCAGCCAGAAACCTCTCTTCCCCCAACTGTGTGTCTAAGGCTGTGACACTTCAAAAGGACAGTCAGTGGAGGAAGGTAATCTCACTGTCCAGCATGTTCTTGCATGACACGAGCTTGTTCACCTACCTTACCAAGTCCATGAAGGCATCTGTGGTCTGCACCTGCTCAATTCTGCCTTCTCGGTGGAGCTTGTCCTTAGATCCTTTTCCTGGGTGGATGATGATCACCATGAGGATGCCAATGAAGACTGCTATGATAGTGGTCACCATGTAGTAGACCACAGCCCGCATCCCCATCTTCCCTGAGGCTCTGCCATCAAGCGAGGCCATACCTGGGGAGTCACACAGGGAAACAAGATGAGAAGGTCTGTTATCTTAACTTAGAGGGAAGGGGGAAGCTAGAGTAAGATTCTAAGTATGGAAGGCACAAACATGAGTTGGATAGGGAGCTAAAGTCTGTAGGAAGCATGGCACACAAGGGGCAGACTTTGGAGATCCAGGATGGTGAAGATACGGGAGAATGTGGCCTGTAGTTATGGAAAAACCTGGATATAAAGGGGATAGGACAATGATGGAGGAGAACTAGAACAGCAGCTCCCCCTAGGAGTCAGAGGGAGACATATAGCACTGGTGGGTCTCAGGCTGAGTTTTGCAGCTGCAGCCAGAGTATCAGGAGAGACTCCTGCAACAGCTAGCAGCAGCCTTTGCAGAGTATTGCCTTGGCTCTCCTCACCTGTAATCAAGCTAGAGACAATGAGAGGAAGAACCAGCATCTGGAGCATACGCATCAGCAGCTCGCCGGGGAAGGAGAAATACTTGATCTGGCGATAGGTCAGCTGGTAGGGCCGGAGGGAAAAAGCCAGGATGATCCCTGTGAAACAAGGGATAAGAATGGAAATGGGAGAGTGTGAGCCATCCCTCAGTCAGTCCTACACCATGGCTTTTCTTTCCCTCTTCTTTCAGCTCTTCCCCTCCCAAAGGGGAAGGAGCAAATGCTCCTTCCTCTTTTGAAAAACTGTGATCAAGTTTTTGTTGTATGTGCTCTCTCTCTTTCTCTCTCTCTCTCAGACACACACACACATGCACACACACGTGCGCCCACACACACACACACACACACATACAGTCTGCTGCTCTCCTGGAGTCTGTTCCCAGAAAGCTTACTGACACAAAAATGCTGTGACCAGAGGTAGTGATCCCCTGGTCTGACCTAAGTGTGACTGTACAGCTCACAGGCTTCACCTATCAATCTGTTAAAGTGACTGAGCCACAACCAGCCTGGGTTAAAAGCCAAGGACAATCCACTATCTGCTGGGCAGCGTTAGTGTGCATTGTGTCACAGTCCTTTGCCTCAGTCCCCTCTTTGGGTACCACGGAACTAAAGCTCTGGGGATACTTTTTACCTGACTAAAAAGACAGCGTAGTTATAATGCTTCCAGCAAACCTCTGGTAAGACTGCTCCATTTGCAGTTCAGCTTGAGGCCAGCTGATTAGCAGCAGTCAAAATACTGTCCAGATCACAAACAACTTTGTGTATGGGATCGAAAGACCTCACAGAGGATATGTGTGAGGGAGTCCTCATTGTCCCCTTCTGGCTAGAGCTTAGGCATCATCTTCAACAGAAAGGGTTTGCTGATTCAGCTCTACTAGTTCCCGTAAATGCCATCGAGGTTTGCTCAGAGGCTTTCTCTGAATACAGCTTCAGGCACAACTGTACTTTACCTTCATCTCCCCAGCCAAATCATTACAATAAAATAAAACCTTTGGGGAATAGATGGACTTTTCCCCACAACTGTAAATGATGCCCAGTATTGCCACCAGCTCCATACCCAGTAAGACTGCTGCAATGGTGAAGAGGACAAACGCATTTCTCCTAAAGAAGCTTTTAGCGCTGTCCGCAGTGATGCTGTGCATCCGCTTCTTGGCCCGTGCTGCCCGCTTTTGCACTGCCTGCTGGAAGCGCTGCACCCGGCTCTCCGCGTTGAGTCGCTTGGCTGCATCTTCATTGAGGAACAGGCTGTTCACGTGACTCTGCTCGCTCATAATCAGCACGGACACTCAGTCCCTGAGGCACGGCTCTGTGTATGCTGGGCAGGGAGAAGCACAGGAGAGAGAAAATAAAATGCAGCACCTAACACTTTGTCTTCATTCTTCTGTCATTTCTCTGGAGCCTGAGCAGATTTAATCAGTGCTGATTGAAAATCTCCTCTGCATCCCCGCAGGGAACGGATCTCAGGCCAAGGCATTCCAAGTGCTGCTAGGGCTTTGTCACGACTGTGATCTGCTGTCTCCAGAGAACCCGTGGCCTCTGCAGCACCTGCCTGTGCAGAGGAGTGGTGCTCCACTTCATGGTGGCCTGGGGGGCAGGAAGGGGCTCCACAGGGACCCAGGCTTGTTTTTATGAGTTTAGCAGTTTGCACAGAGATGAGTACTTTATCACCTGCACATGTTTGAGTGCACACAGACTGCTGTAACCAAGACCAAGCAGCAAACAGAATTTCCCACATACATCCTAGGAGGACAGTTCCCTAGGAACTGTCCCTACCAGAACAGTTTTCTGCATTACAGAGAGCAGCACCATCAGTTTCTGCAGAAAGGAACATAACCCCAAGTTTTGTCATCTGTGGAGCCCGAGAATGTTGTTTTTATCTGACTTATCTTTGAAGCACAGCAAGACTTTCAAGCAGTATCTCTGAACCATCTCTATCAAGCCAAAGAACTCCACTGATTGGGTTAATCAGCTCTGCTGAACACTTTTGTGTCCTCACAAATACTAAGGTCAAAACCAAGCCTTCTGCAGAGAGATAAATAAAGAACCAATTCTGCTCTGTTACCTGCTAACCGTGAGGCCTGGAGCAATCTGTTTGCTGTTTTTAGTATTTTTTTACTGTTTATATTTTACTATTGTTCCTGAAAACAAAGGAGCAGGAGGGCTAAGCTGGTGTAATAATCAAAAAAAAAAAAAAAAAAAAAAAAAAAAAAGAAGAAGAAAATACTTGCTCTGTGGAGCCAGTCTCCTAGGAAGAACCAACAATCCAACACTTCCTATCATTAGAAGAATTACTGCCAGACCATGCAAGTGCCATTTTTCTACCATCACTGTGCCTTGACAGATACAAGACATGAAAATGATTCTTCTTCAAAGGAGCTTGCAATGAAAATCTAAAACTAGATGAGTACAGACAACCAAAGAAGTCCAAAGCTACCTTAGTATGAGCCTCCCCTTCTCTCTCAGGCACGCACTTTCCTCTCACATGTCCTTGAGACTCAGCTAGGTCTGACATTACCTGTCTTCTCTGAAGTGAAGTGAAAAGAGTCACAACGACAGCTGTGAAATCACTCATCACTGGCTTGCTAAACACAAACCAGGCTTACTATTTGCCTACTGTGGTAACTTGAGAAGACCAGCTTTGAAGGAGGAGTATGGGATCACAGGTTCCACTAGAGAATCTTTACCAAAAAAAACAACCTGTTTCCTCATGCATAATCAGCAACATATATAATATAATATAATCTATGTATGTAATATATATAATATAATATATCCATAAAGATGGGAGAAGGGACATGAAAAAAAAAAAAAAAAAAAAAAAGAAAGATATACCTAACCCAAATAATGAGACAGTAATCCATGGGGAACTTAAGCCAGAGATTCCTGATCTGGAACTCTGTCTCTACAACAAACACCCTGCTTTGATGCTTTTTTAATAGTGCCAAATGGTCTGAATACACTTCAGTTAACACAGGCTGCCTACAGAGAGCTTGTCTCTAATCTTCAGCTATGCAGTTGACCCAATAAATGATATCACCTTTCGTCCAAACCTTGCCTTTCTTAGAGCTAGAGCATACTACAGCAGTGACACGAATTCTTGTATAGGGGAGATGGGAGCAGAACCCACTCCCTGTACGAAGGGACTCACCTGTTCTTTTCTCTGGCTGTCTCTCCATCCACATGCGCTGGAAGAAGTGTTTCTGTGCAAAGCATATGAAGTTTCTGTTTTGATGTGGGAAAATTCAGTACTGATCACTAGATGCCATGTTCCACCATATCCTCAGCAGGCTTCTCAGAACAAAACTTGTCGCATAAGAGGAACTCACTAACAAAATTTGTTCTTGTGATGTCCCCACCAGTTAGATGACTTGCTCCCTTTCTCCATCTGCATATTTTGCAATACAGCAACTCCCTCCGCAGTACATTCCCTCTTCATTGCTGGACTGAAATTGTGTAAATATTTTCTATTGCATCAACTGGAAGTTCTGAAACTGCTACAGTAAGTCATGAGAATATCATCTCTTGCAGATTAACAGTCTGTTAATGTCATGGATTTTCCTTCCTCTGAAGAAAAATGTGACCTTACTGTCTTGGTGAAGATTCTCCTGTTTATGTCTGTGCCACTCCAGTCTCTACTCCAATCTCTAGAAACACTGAGATCTATGAGAGACCATTTTTAGGGATAATTTCAACCTAGACTAGGAAGCACAGAATATTTTGCAAGAAAGTTCAGTGTTGCAAAAACCTAGTTCCTAGCAAGGAGGTGTCAGATAAACAGTGGAATTTTGGCTATTTGATGGAGAACAGTCAGAAGATGGTGAAAGTGAAAAATGGGGAAGGAAGACTTTGCACTATGTTCCTTGTCCTGCTCTTTGCAGATTTTTGTATGATCATCTTCTCATCTACCAAGAGAGAAGATTTCCAAGGGGAGGGGCAATACATAGGTTTGCAAAGAGCACTTAAGGAGTTCTAAAGAACTACAAAATGGGAAGGCTTTTTAAAAATAAATCTCTGAGTCAACTGAGATGCATCTGTTACAACTTGTACTGTACTTTGATAAACAACACTCCTCTTTATGCCTTGTCTCTGCTAAAGCAGTCAACACTAGAAAAGCTGAAGCCAACCAGTGTGCAGCACCTTCCTATAAACATATTTTAAAGCTAGCAGCTAGTAAAATCCTGACTGAAATGGAGGAGAAACTAGCAGCCACATACACTCACCTATGGAGGTAGTTTTACTGAAGGGCCAAGTGCACTGCCCGTAGTGGTAGCAGCAGGACAGATTTGCATCTCTTTGTCGCACATGTACCCTCATTCTTAAATATTCTTCTGGCATAAAAAGTATCTAAGGAATGTCAAGACATCACACTCTCTTAATTTTCCAATTTTCCTTAAATTTCCAAAATCATGTATCTTATCAGACAGTGCCCTTTCAGCATCCATTGATCTCCCTTTGCGGGAAAGCTGTGAACAACTTGACAACAGAGTAGTGATTGGTGTGATGACACCGCTGCTGCCCACATCGACTAGGATCACCGAACCTAGTGTGCTCTGGTGTGTTTTTGCACTCAGCTGTTCTCTAGAATCACAGGCAAAAAGTGTTTTTCTTTCCTCCCCCCCTTTTTTTCCCCCAGCTCCTAACACATGGACTGAATTCTCTGCTCTGCATCTACCCTGCTGTGGCCTGGTGGTACATGGAGAAAGTTTATTTCCCTAAACCACAAGGAACAGAACAGTTCCAAACTTAAAAAGAGAAACTGAAAGAGTAAAATATTGTAGACAGCATAGAAATTTTTTGAAATATTATCTTAGCGTTTCAGAGTAAATGTATGCTTTGACTAAAGACTCTTAAAAAGGCACACAACCTCCTACGTCCTTACCCACTTCCCTCTCCCAGAGAAGAGGTGAGCTTGTTTAAATGGAGAGTAATAGAAGCGAAACACAAGCTTTATATGTATTTAACTGAAGGGAGGGAAAAAAGAGAAATGAGTCAGTAAGGATAATCTCAGTATCAGACCAGCCAGGTTAAAAAAACTATGATAGGATCCTTTATCAAAGTTTTTTAAAGCAATGGACATGTCGTGGAATGAAAGAGAACATCCTCTTATGATGACTTACGGATTCTAAGAAAGTCACCATGAAAACCTTCAGTTTCTTATTGCTTTGGTTTTTGTGTGGGCTGAGCCTCAGTAAAAACAAGCAATGTTTGACTGTAATAAGGCTGCCATCAATGAAATGTTTCTGCACTCTGTTATTAAAAACCCATATCAACAAATGTATTTCTGAAATTTTTGCACTACAAAGGACTTTGCACTTCATCCAGAAAGTTTGCATCTATGGGAACTCACAAACAGTTCCTCCCTGAGAGATGCACATGTAAGAACATCACTGGAGGTTGAAGAGAATGAGCCCTGTGAATTCAAGGGCCATGAATCTGTTGTGTACACTGGGCATATACTTAAGACTCTCAGTCTATCTCTTTTTAGATTTCTGAGGTACCCTTGGGGTGCCCTAAGGGAACTGTGTCTGAAAGTGAAGGAAGTGTTCAGTGTAGTGTATTGTCCAATATCCAGAGGTCTACAGGGCTATATTTGGGGCAGTTTTTTTGGTCAGGGGGATGTGCTGCATCTGCCTCTGCAGAACTGCAGTGCTGATAGAGGGCCTCGTTCCATTTGGAAAACGTCTCCAGAAAGCTCAAGGCAATGGTGCTGGCCAGAGAAGATCAGCTGTGTATAGAAGTGATGCATTAAGTTTTTGCTAGGGAGAACAGACAGAAATCGTGCTGCCAGAGGAAACCTCATTTCACTGTTATCGCAGAAGAATTATAACCAACAGGAAAAACTCACTGTCCAAACAGAGTTTTGCATGTCCTTGTACTCTTTCACAACAGGAACAGAAACTACGTTTAAGCCTACAGGGAAATACCAATCTACTCCATGCCTTTACATAACTTTTCCTTCACTCAAGTCACGTGCATTAGACTGTCTTGGAGTCATGGGACTGTGAGCTTTCTGAGCATGAGAGGAAAGTGCAGAAGACCTATGGTCTTCTTTTGTCTAAGCAAAGCTCAGCATTAGGCTGGACTGAGGGAAGAGGAAATTAATTTGACTATTTTGTATAGTCCAGATAAAACTTGCAAACTGTTGACAACAGTCCAGCCTTTCCCTAGGGCCTCCATCCATCACTTTGGAGACATCCTTTTTGGGAGAATCCCATGAGGTACATCCCTGGCAACAAGAGAGGTCCAGGAGAGCTGGCTGATTTTCAAGGCTCACTTCATCCAAGCTTAAGAATATCCCAACAGGCAGAAAATTAAGCAAAGGTGGCAGGAGGCCTGTATGGATGAACAAGGAGCTCCTGACAAGACTCAAACAAAGACTCAAAGGAAGTGTGCAGGAGGTAGAAGCAAGGACAAGTAATCTTGGAGGACTATAGAGACACTGTCCAAGTGTACAGGGATCAGGTCAGAAACAAAACAGACCCCAAAGCACAGGTGAAACCTGCATAACCAACACAACAGAGGAGAGTTCCAGTCTCTCGTGGTGAATTCAAGCTCTGGGCTGTGACAGACCAACTTTTCACTACTCAAAACCAATGAATGAGAGGCAATGATTCAAATGCTGGTGACTGCATCACTGTCCCACTATTGCTAAAGTCTGTGTAGAACAGCATGCAAAGGGTTAGTCTAATTAGTCGGCCTTACCCTTGAGACTGACAGAAATCAGACAAATTAGAAATACCCACCACAAGATCTCATTCAGGATAACCTGCCTCCTGGGACGGGAGGAAGAGTGGCAATAGGATCCCAAAGCAGCAGCTGCTTAGTAGGGCATGTACCGTCACTCTGCTGCCCCGGGCATGGGGCCTGGCACCCCAAGTGTGCCTTGCTGCTAAAGAGACAATATTGGAAAATCATGTCAAGCCTTGACAACAGGCTTCCTCTTGCTCCTGCTAACACAATTTCTTTTTTCCTTTTTTTTTTTTTTTTTTTTTTTTTTGCTGCTGAAAGCCAATGAGAGACTGAAATAATCAGCACTTTTGAGCCCACTATTTCTCTTGTCTCCAAGGAAACTCTGCTAATATGCTCAGCATCAAAACTACTAGGATTTTCAAGGAGGGAAGCATCCACAGATAGCAGCAAAGCAACCTAAGGGTAAAAAGAGGGAGGAATATGTGCAGGAGGAGAGGGTGTAAGGAAGAAGTTGGCACAAACTAGGTAAATATTTAGAGGCAAGGCAAGGGACCACTGAGAAAACTGTACTAGTCTATCCAAGGTGAACTCCCTTCCAGGATAAGAGCTGGGTCACCTAGTGAAAGGACGGAAATTAAACAGCACATCCTTGTGTAGAGAGATGGAAGGAGCAATGCCTCAGAGGAAGGCCCGTGCCAGGCTGTTCAAGGAAACGCGGGCAGTGCAGTGCCTGGCCCGTGCTCAGGACCCTGCTCAGTGGCCTGGCAACTGTAGTTAGCAGCAAAGTCCTACTGACATCTGACACTCCAGGAACTGGAAGCTACCGTCCTTCCACCACCAGCCGAATGAGATGGGCACTTCTCAGGGACCATTTAGGTCTCGGATGCCTCCACTCCTGTCTCACTCTGCCTCATCATTAGCTCAGTGCCTGTGGTCATGAGCACTGAATCCAGCTACTGTACCATTAGCTGTTTTTTTCAGCACTGCAGGACCAGGATAGATGAGGCTCACAAACTCCCTGGCTGGAAGCAATCTTGTCCTTCTTCCTACAGAATCCTTTGCAGCCTGGCCTGTTGCTTGCCCTCGGAAAGAGCAGTGCACACTGAAAGCAATGCAGCCAAAGTACCTACACTGAAAATTTCCATTCACCAGTCCAACTGGGGTGAGCTCAGCCTTCTTTGTGTTGTTATTACAGCCCAGGGCAGGGCTTTCCACTCAGTGAAGGCCTAGGGAATGTTTCATGGCAGATTTCCATTTTCTCCTCAACACCTGGCTACCATCTCCCTCCAAGCCACTTCCTTCCACGGGGATGGTTCTCCAGACGCAGTCAGTTAGCCAGGACAGAGACGAAATGGGTCTGCCCAGGGTCAAGTTGTTGACCCATATCTGTGAGAAGGAACTGTTTGGGGGGAGCAAGGAACAGAAATTTCAACCCTACCTAAACCCTACTATAACGAAGTTATCACCTGACCGATTGGTTCAAGCCCAATACTGGGAGGATAAATGCCTTTCTCCCCATAGCCCCTGTCCATAGTTACATTCCACGATAGGACTGTTTCTCTCTAGCTGCCCACTACGTATTTAGCCCAAACCCGAAATATACGGTCCCACTTTTCAAGCAATCCCTTCTGGGCAGTCTCCTATCCTAAAGAAGAGTGAAAGCATTCCCTGTTGCTCTCTCATGCATACGCCCAAGGAAACCTTCTTCTGCTCTCCTCCTGTCCTGCTTCGGCCACTAGACCTGCACTGCTCTTAGTCATGCATTCAGATTTGCTGACAAAACCACTCACCTGGAGCAAATGTCGATTGTCAAGCAGGAAGGACAGCAGGTCTTTTCGGTCTGAGAATTCTCCTAATTTCTTGGGGATTATTCTGAGTTGGTTTGTTCTTTAATTCTTTAAGATCAAAGGCAGGATGCAGGATTTTCTCCTTAGAAAGGTACAGCGTTAGCAGAGAGCTCTGAGCAGTACCTCCTGAGAGAAGAAAGGAAGACTGTAATATGCTCAGGATACATGGCAGTAAAGGATGGGGGAGTGGCACGGAGGAGGAGACTGAAAAGATCTTAGATGATTTGCAGGAGACCAGAGGACACAAAGCATCTGTCACCATGATGCTGCATATAGTTCACGCTCAATTTAACACTAACAATGTTTTTGCACTTTCTTATCTCTCCTCACGTAAGCTGCAAAGAGAGTTAGTAGTAACAGAGAGCAGGAGAGGCTGTTAAATTAGTTCAGGTCTCCTCCCCATCCCACTTCTGCCCCTTAGTCCATTGCTTTCCACAAGGCTGTCTTATATGCAGAAATTCACTTAGAAGCAACAGCTGGATGTCTTAAACAGGCAGGCCCTTCACCGGTCTGGTTGGTGTAAACAAGACTTGGAGGTCCAGATACACATTTTGCTTTGTGCAGAGGATGGGGCAGAAGTCTTTATGTGACTCAGTTGCTCATCTGTAAATGGAAGAAATAACACTGATCTTCCTATTGAAGGTTACACAGGTACTATGAGGTCTCAAGTCATGCTAGGGTCAAATAGGGACTGAAACCCAAAGCCCTATACTCTGCAAAGTTTCAGAGACTTTTGCAGAAAAAACACATTGACATCTATTACTGCTGCTTTCCCTGTTTCTCTCAGTGGCTTAGACAACATGTTTTCCTACATAACTGTACCTGACTTCCCTGTTAGCTGTCTGCTGGTGGCTCAGGTGATCTGTAGCAGTCAGAAGAGAGCTCATTGCATGGACAGTGCATTTCTGACACTGCCCAGTGAGGGGCAGAACTGATAAGCACTTGGCCATCTCTCAGCTGCTCTACAATGCTAAATCTACTTCATGAAGAAATGGTTGACTAACAGTGAAAAATTATCCTTTTCTACTCTCTATGCCAAAAGTTCAGCTTGGCCCCTAGAATCTGTACTAATTCCTACCCATTTTCCTAAACCCCAGGTTAATATCCCTAGGCCTTCTTTAGTTGTAAATCCACAGTGATTAACAACTTGCACCTTCTCTTTCACTGGCTTTACCAGTTTTTCTCAGAGACTTGCACCTGTGGCTATTTCCTGACACCTTCAGGTTATAAAATAGGATCCTGATTTTAAAACTGAAGTGAAATTTCTTTTACTAATGGCAGGCCCCATTTCTGTCTTACCATGTGAAAGCAGAACTGAGCCTTTAGATAGGGAACTGGAGAACTGGCTTTGACATCTGAAATACAACAGTAGCATATGCAGTGTGTAGAGGTTGACTTTAGAGACTTCTGAGGTTTTCAAGACCTGAGCTAGAGGGCATTTGTACCTTGGAGCATGAGTTTTGACCGTCTTAACCAGTGATGAGTTATGGCTTCAATCCAGGCTCTGCTTAGCAGGCAAAAACAAACTTCAAGATGGGTCTCCAACTTGCACTTGACCTGTGTGGTCCTTTGCATATTTGATTATCAAAATGCGAATAGCTCCACAAAAGGGAGGTGAGGAAACCACAGCCCATAACGTTAGCTTGCAGTTAGTCTGTGTATCCCCCTGGAAGAGCAGACTCAGATTTTACTTTCTGTCCTGAGTTGGGTGAAAAAGGTAGAGGTGAAGTGAGTGACCAGGACCTTGGATACAAAGCAGCAATCTAAAGCTGATGAGAAGGTAAAGAGCTCTGCTCCCTCCAGACGGAGTTCCCTGACACCCTAGCAGACCTTTTCCTGGTTGGAAAAATTCCTTGGGGAACAAACCCCACAATGAGCTAAAATGCTTGAGTCTCCTCCTCCTGCAAGTGCCAGACATGCTTTGTCATGCACAACACACTGAGGGCACATGGTACTGTAAATCTTTAACAACAGGTAAAAAGGAAACTCACAGTATTACCTTTGTGAGAGGAAATGAGAAAAGATATGACAACTGCTACTTACATCACTTCGTGACCTTACAAAGGGTGCTCTGACGCTTTCCTTGCACAGCCCTTTGCGACTGAAGGTAAAGGAGGGGCTGTTGACATGGAGAAACAGCCCAGAACAGCTTTTCCAAATCGGCTCACTGGTGATTTTCTCACAAAGCCTTGTTCAAAATGATTTAAGCTATTCTCATAAGTAGACTCAAAATGTTCACATAGGGTTGGGGCAGTTCTTTTTGCACCCACTCCCTTTAAAGCATGCCCTTGGCCTGTATTTCAGCCCAACTTGGAAAGTCTGCAACCCTAAATGAGTTAAGTTCTGTGCACAGGACTCTAGGGACATATTTTTACACAGGGTTTGTGTCTCTAAAAGAGAGATTTGCAGGACAAGTAGAGCAAGCACTTCTTTATCATCTGTTTGTCTTACATCTTTTAAGAAAGACATTGATCGTCTATTTTGATCTTTAAAAAAAGAAACACCTAAAGATGGGGTAAGTATTGATTCATAAAATAATAATAAGGAAAACCTCTGTTAACATGTAGTTAGGGCACATTCAGGTTGCTATGCACAGCTGGGATGCTGCATTCAGACTACAGGGTCAGGTTAGAAAAACTGCAGGAGATGCATCTTCGCTGCCTTCCAGTCTCAGCGGCTCTGTTAGTCTGAACTGCTGAAAAAATGTTAGGAGTATGCTGTAATGAATCATCCACATTTCCTTTAGTGAGAGTGCAGCAAGCCCAAGATGAGGTGCCAACAGTCACAGGTGTGAGTGTGTGCACCACTGCCACCTGAACATGCTGACAACTGGGAGGATGTGCTTGACCAGTCCTTAGCAAGAGCTGTGATAGGAACATGGATGTTTTGTTCTGGGTGGGTAGAAAGCTGTGGAGATATTCCCAGTTGCTAATCACCGTGGAGAAGGATGTGTTTTTCCTGCATGTGAAGCAATCCTTCAGCTCTTCCTTCCTTGGATTTTGCAGTTCTGTGATCTGGTTCTCTTAGGTACAGTAAACCTCATTTGGGGGTTGGGGTTAATGTTTTTAATCCCAGGCCTGCACTGCCCACTTGGCCCAGGGAGCAGAGTCCAATTATTCCGTTTGCCAAACCTCATTTCAAGTTAGCAGAGTTCCTGCAAATGAATCCTGCTGTGTTTCACAGAGCTGATCAAAAAAAATGGCATTTCCCTCCTACGAGAAATGCCAGTATTTCAATATTTATTTTTGTCATATCTTGGAACAAAAAGTCAAAATTTCAACTCTTGCAACAGATGAAGTTCAGAAAAACTTGCACAGAAATGTTAAGAAATGTTTTGGGTCAGACTGATGTAAATCTGCTTCTACTTTCTACTTAAACTGTATAATATTTCTTCCTGTGAGTGCCTTACATGGTCATATTTCTCCTTGACTGGATGGACTATATCATTCATGACACACTCTGGTGCTCCTCTCTAACTCAACTGCTATGGTCTATTATCCTAGATGCAGCCTGGAGAATGAGCAAAGGCCAGGGAGAATAGAGCCAGAGCTAAAGGGGAATGAGCATGTGATGCAATTCTGGCTTCTCCACATCTCCACATCTATCCAAAATCCAAGCATTCATCCACATTCAAGCCAATGACAGCGTGAGGCTTTCTTTTTGGCATCCTATACTAGTGTCTTGCACAAACTAGAGAAGGTCAAAAAGCCTTCCTGTTATTTCCAGTAGCTTGGTCTGATACTACTGTAGGTTAAATCTGCCTTCTGTGAGCTGAGAAAACAGCATGGAAATACTTCACTTCTGCTGCTCTGATGATATATTTGTCCAAATTTAACTTGGCCCATTTTCTCTGGCATTCTCCACATGGTATTCTATTGGCATTGTGGTGTTCCCATCAGCTCCCAACAGTGTAAATGTGTATATGTATTACAAGGGCAAAAGGGACCAGTTGTGATCATCTAGTTTGACCTCCTTTTCCAGGACAGGAATAGCCCTGTGTTAATTAATTTTCTTTTAAGTAGAATATACTATTTAGAAAAATTTCTGAACGTGCATTCCTCTTTTCTGGTAGTGATGAATTCACCACAATTGCAGGCAAATTATATAAGTTTGAGTCTACCTGACCCTAGAAATTATGCATGGCAATTAGGAAAATGCAGTCAGCTGCTGTTGTGAATGAGCTGAACTGTGCTTAATAATGTTAATACTGACATTGACACACCAAAAGGTGGTAGCTCAGCTTAAGCAGTGTGGACTGCCAATACTCACAGACACAGTCTCAGAGAACAAAGTACAAATGAAATCTGGTGTATGGAAAGCTTAGTCATGGTGGATGATCCTGCAGCAGTTACTGGGACAGCAGCACATCCAAGTTTCTTCCAAATGCGCCCTTCAAACCACTGCTTGGGTAGATTCATGTGGTTCCTTCTTCCTCCCAGTTGTGATCTTAGGCTACAGACCTAAGTGCTGTTTGTGTTGACTTTTGGAGTCTGATCTTGCAATTTGCTTCCCATTAGGAGTCTATGCAGTTATCTACTAGCTTTCCTGAAGGAGCATTCAAAACTGCAAAATGTCAGCGAAAACAGGCCTACAGCAATAAGCAGTCTACACTTTTGGCTGTCCTTCACTGAATACTAGAATCCCTTAAAACCAACTGCTTTGATGGACTAGACTGTCTTTCTTTCCCATCAGTTCTCTCTAGGAAAAGCATGCGCTACCTTTTGCTTTTCAAGAGACTTTTTCACTCCTTTTTTTTTCTTTTTTTTTCTTTCTTTCTTTTTTTTTTTTTTTTTTTTTTTTTATGACACCCTTCTGTCTTGTTTCCTAGGCTCCTAATTTTGGCAAAATTCTCTGACTTGGGATAGAGCCTCCCTGTAATAGCCCCGAGTGGAGAACTCAAAGGTTCCCAGATTCAGTGTCAGCAGGAATATCCAGATATCCTCTGCTGTAGAACATCTCCCAGAAGCTGGATCAGAAAGATACAGAAACTTTTCTTAAGGATTGCAGATGATAATAAGTGCATCTCCTTTTCCTTCTGTCTTTGTAGGCAGGGAATGGTATCTTTTATAAAGGCTATATTTAACCATCTTCTTATCTCTGGATCTTGTCCAGTCAGCAAGATCCCTGCCAGATCACACTTTTCTAGGTGTAAGTATCTTCATACAGCAATTAAGTCATTAAACCAGCTTCCACATGAACAATTGAATGGGTTGAGTGTCGGTGGCGCAGAGTCTAGTTGGAGGCCTGTGGCTAGTGGAGTCCCCCAGGGCTCAGTATTGGGTCCCATCCTGTTCAACTTATTCATCAATGACCTGGATGAGGGGACGGAGTGCCTCCTCAGCAAGTTTGCCGATGATACCAAGCTGAGAGGAGTGGCTGAGACACCTGAGGGCTGTGCTGCCGTTCAGAGAGGCCTGGACAGGCTGGAGAGTTGGGCGGAGAGGAACCTCATGAGGTTCAACAAGGGCAAGTGCAGAGTCCTGCACCTAGGGAGGAATAACTCCATGCACCAGTACAAGCTGGGGACTGACCTTCTGGAGAGCAGCTCTGCAGAGAAGGACCTGGGAGTGCTGGTGGATGACAAGTTGACCATGAGCCAGAAAGGTGCCCTTGTGGCCAGTGGTATCCTGGGGTGCATTAGGAAGACTGCTGTCAGCAGGTTGAGGAAGGTGATCCTGCCCGTCTACTCAGCCCTGGGGAGGCCTCGAGTACTGTGTCCAGTTCTGGGCTCCCCAGTACAAGAGAGACATGGAGCTACTGGAGAGAGTCCAGCGTTGGGCTACAAAGATGATCAGAGGGCTGGAGCACCTGCCCTATGAGGAACGGCTGCGAGAGCTGGGCCTCTTCAGCCTGGGGAAGAGAAGACTGAGGGGGGATCTTATCAATGTGTATAAGAACCTGAAGGGAGGGTGTCAAGGGGATGGGGACAAACTCTTTTCAGTTGTCCCATGTGACAGGACAAGAGGCAATAGGCAGAAGTTGAACCACAGGAAGTTCTGCCTGACCGTGAGGGGGAATTTCTTCCCTGTGAGAGTGACAGAGCACTGGAACAGGTTGCCCAGAGAGGTTGTGGAGTCTCCTTCTCTGGAGATATTCAAGGCCCGCCTGGATGCAACCCTGTCTAACATGAGAGCCCTTGTTCCTCTAGCCAAACATCCTTGGTGATTTCTCAAACGGAATTTTTCTTCCAATCCCAGTATCATGGATCTCAGTATCATGGACCATAAATCAGATGAGTGAAGTGGTGGCTCCAGATGCCTGTGGATGTCAGACTGAACTCAAACAGGCAAACAGGGCCCAAATCATTGCACAGAGAAGCTCTGAGTGGTACTGGCTGCACACTGTCAACAGAGGCAACTCAAACTGCTCATTAAAGAAGCTCATTAAAGAAACTGAGCCAAAGGGAAAGCACGTTCCTAGCTTATCAGGCCACCTCCTCTGTGAGCTCTCTGATCTACTTTTCCAGAGAATGTTCCTGACCTAGGATAAGCCCCTGAGAAATCTCACAGCTCATAGCCTGCAGCAAACGGGCATGAGCAAGCAGCCACGTTGGACCCGGGAGCGTGGCATACTCAGTCTGACTAACCAGCTGGAAAATTCCACTCCTCTTCACCACAGCAGACCGTGGTGAAGCACTTGGGAAGCAGACCTTGCCAGCAGTGTGTTTATCTGCTTGCTGGACTGCTGCTCTGCTTTGCACCTGCGAATTGTGTCACATTTGCCAGGAAACTCGCACTATGTGCTAAGACCTCTTTTAGCAGTGTGATAAGAAGTAGCTATGAAATAGTATCCTGCCTCTTCTGCTGTTTTTATTATTTTCATTTTTTAGTGCTGCAGCCAATGCAGAATGACATGAAGGGGGAGGCCCCTGTTGACAGGGACAGCAGCAGAACTAACTTCCCCTCCAGAACCTCCAGCTCTGGCCAGGCTGAGCACAAGAAAGCAGTTTCTCTGATGCTTTCACTCCTTGCACCTCTGCTAAGGAATCAGCTACAGACATCCATCCTCCCCCCCAATCCCTGAATTAAGCTGACACCTGCTAATCTGTGTGAAATTTGTCAAATAGCCATAACAGTCTCTTCATGCTTGAAGACTATCAGACAATGAATAATAAACCAATACTAATAAATTGTTAGAACATTTTGCTTTACACTTCTACATCTGGCTGAGAATCTGAAAGCTTTCAGATGCTCCCAGCCCCCATCTCTCCCTTTGCCTTATTTGTGCACGTCTTTTTCCCCTCACTCTAATTAACACTCACCCTCTTCCCTCCCCTCTCCCCACCCCCTGTTCTTACCTTCTGGATTTGCAGATATGCTCAGTGTAGGTATGTTAAATGTCCTGTCATGAGTTAGGAAAAGCTTACAAGTGTCTGGGCAGAAAGCGTTATGTTACAATGTCACTCAGGTCATCAGCCTACACTGGGTACTAACCAATGGGAATAAATCTCATGGGAATTAGGCAGCTGGAAATCCAGGAAACTATGTTTCATGCTTTGAATCTACTGTTGCTAGCTTCCTTTCAATACTGCACAATGAAGCTAGGCTTCTCAGAAACCTATAGATTTAAGTAGCAAATCAAGAAATAAAAGTTATTCAGACATTTTTCTGGAATATTACTAAAACACATGCAGTGTCTAGCCTGGTAGTGGAGACCAGGCACCCAGCTGTTTTTAATCAGAGGAGGCACAAGGAAACTCAGAGTAAGTGTCTCCGCAGTTATCCAAGGGACTGCACCTTGCAGCTCTTGGTGCTGACAGAAGGGGAGCAAGGTGCAGGCAGGGAGTGCTCTCTGAAGGATTTTATTTAGATACTCAGTAACAAGGTTATTTACTAAGGCTTCAATTTCAAGCTGCCCCTCTCCTTAGACAGGAGTTTGACACAGGCATAGGTTCATCCACATGTTTAAAGCATTGCCTCAAAAATGAATTTGTGCGGGAGGTCTCTTAGCACTTTCCAGATCAGCTAATTTAAAATGAGGTATTAGAAGAGGGACAGGAATTTAAAGAAGTGATGCTTGCTCAGTCTAACCAGCATTTCCAGGGATCTAACACAGAAATGAAAACTTGAATTCTAGTTAAGCTAGGTATCTTGCATCACAGAAAGAATTCGGATAGGAGTGGTAGACAGTGTAAAAGAGGAAGCTAGACACAGTCTAATATCCTACCTTTACATATGTGAAGCCCCAAAACAAAGCAGCTTCTTGAAGGTCAGAGGTGTGTGAGCTTCTGTTCAGGAAACCTGGATTTCGGTAGGTTTTGTAAGAGGAACAAATTATGTTAGAGAGAGCCTGTACCCTCATCGCCCATGCCTACTCCAGTGGGAAATGGAACAAAATCTCTGATAACCAGAAAGAAGACAGTGTATTTCCTGGTCCTTGCAAGTCTCTCTGCAACTTTAATGCCTTCCTGGATCAAGAATCATGTGCAAATTCAGTCTTTTCTATGAATAACAAAGTCTTCATATAAAATTGAATAGCATTTTGAATATTGCCTTTATACGGTTTTCATCATACCTTCACACTTTAGACCTGAAGCAAAGCCTGCAAAGGGTTTGTGAGGCAGTGAAGAGCACAGATTTGCTCAATGCCCATCTCTGCTTGCTCAGGCAAAGCTACCACAGCTGCAAACTCCGAAATGCAGAAGAAGCTGGACACCAGGCTTTCAAAAATGCATAAAAATCTTTGGAGAGCAGCAGTTATCCACAAGCCCTGTAGAGCATCATATCCATGGTGTGCTATTTATTCCTTCTTGTGCCTGCAACTTAAGCTGGCGTCAGCGTGTGGGGCCCAGCTCTTGTCCACTCAGCCCTAGGCAAGTGCCCTTTTTGCATCTGGGCTGTGAGCCAGGGCCTGCATGGGCTGTTGCAATGCACAGACATTTCTCTGGCTGAGCATTAGGCATGGATAACAGCAGGTCAGGAGCAGTTTGTTGGCAGGATTCAAACCCCACTAGCTTGTTGCGGGGAGATGTTAGGCAATAGCTGCCACTGGCAATACAAGTTGCAGGAGGGAAGTAGCAGAAAGGCACTAGTAAGACTGAGGTCAGATATGATGTAGAACATTGTATCTCTGAGACCTGAGGGAGACAAAGCGTATCGTGGGGATAAAAGTAACTTCAACTGATAATAATGTCATCTGATATTAATTATGTACCATTTGCAAAGTGAGAGCTGAGGGGGCCCTTCTCAGAGCACACAATCATGCAGTGGCATACCCAAGTACGGCCAAATAAGCTCCTCCTTGAGCCTTGAACACTACAGGTGTGGCCTGCAGCACCACGACCACGCTGGCACTGTGCTCACTAACATATCTTCTGTGCCAGGTCAATGCAGCTGCACAGCTGCTCACCAACTGGCTGCATTTGCATGGTGTTGCATGGCATCCTGCAGAGACACTGGGAATGCGCTCCTGGATTTCTAAAGTTATGATGCAGTGTGGTGTGTACCCATCTCACATCCAATATGTAAGGATGTTGCTTATTTTCCTTTCAAGAGATTTACTACATATTGTCTACAGCTACTGCTACAGAATCATGGGACGTCACAGCTCAGAGGAGGAAATTGGGTAAGATATAGACAAATCCTAACAGTTCGGAAGCCCAGTTGCATGATTGTGCAACACACTGAACTAGCTAGTGCAAAGAATCATGAATCGACAAAATCTTGTATTATTAAGTGAGAGATTAAGGCCTAAAATGTGCTTTTATATAATACATTCTTCAAGAGCTTCATCAGCTAGTAAAGAAGCCAGTGGATAAAGAAATGTAGGAGCTAAAGATGACTTAAATATTACCCAACCTTAAAATAAAACTGATAAATTCATATGAGAAACACATATACATACTTGTATGGCAGTTAGACCTAGACATTCATTCTCATTTGCATTTAAGCCATAATTGAGGCAAGAATGCAGTGAATCAGGACGTTATGTGAGTAAAGCCAAAACCAAGGAAGCAAAAACTTTGAGTAAGATATTGTGAAAGATGAAGTGCCTGCTTTCCCCATCTAGTGGGGAAAGGAAGGAGGCTCCTGTAAAAATCAGCTGCTGGTCTCTGGAGGCAGAGGCTATATTTGTATGAGCGTACCTTTGGGAGTGAACTCTAGGATCAGACACCATAAATGTGCCTCCAGATCTATGTGCTTTTGCACTTTGATCCTACTTAGATGGATGGGCTGTTGTAGTAAAAATAGTTCTCTTTCTTTTCCCTTCTGCTTGCACCGTTAATTTCAGACAGTCATTTAAGAATAGAAGAAATCAAATACATCACAGAATCATAGAAAGGTGTAGGTTGGGCAGGATATCTGGAGATCTGTAGTCTCTTCATTGGAACAAGGCTGACTTTAAAGTTAGATCAGGTTGCTCAGGGCCTGGCCCAGTCAAATTGGAAAATATCCAAGGATAAGGATTCATAGGTGGGCTGCTTCAGGGGTCCCCTCCTGGCTTCTTTAGGATGGCGCCCGCAGGTCTTGTGTTCTGGTGCAGCCTTTCAGCCCTTCATGCCAAGCATGAGACCCACTGTTCTCGGGGCCTAAGAAGCTTCCTTCCTGTTATCCTAGCCCACCACCTAGTGGGTGCTGGCAATCATATCAGACATGCCCAGTGGAGACCAGGTTGCTGTTGTGAGTTCATCCAAGAGCAATGCCCAGATGAGCAGGGTTATGTGTCAAGGGGAAGCTGGACAGTACCACACAAGTCTAAGAAGATAAAGCTAGGTCTTGGCATGCCAGAGATGCCAATAGTTTGGTGCAGCTGCCCCTCCAGTGCTGAGCTGCACCGTGGTATTGGGAGGCAGTGCTCTGGAGAGCCTTGAGAGATTTCTTCCTGCAAATCAGGAACAGAATGACAGCCTGGCCTTCACCTCTCCTGCCCGGCCTGCCCCTGCTCTAGAGAGAAGGGGCTTTCAGAAGGGCAAATACCCTGACTGTGTGACTCCTGTTCCCTCTCTACCACTAGCCTTTCAGAGACCTGGCATAGCTGACAGCCATGCAGGACATAAGGCGTGCAGATCAGGTGGGGAATGGGTCTGACATGGCAGCAGCAATCTCTGCCAATAAGTCTCGTACAGCTCTTGCTACAGATGTGCAGCACAGCTTGGTGATCTCTTTTGCATTGCCACTACTTCTCCCTAGTTCCCTCACTGTTGGGGCATGGCAGATACCATGCATCTGTTTATGTGGAGCTGACTCTGATCAGCAGTGAGAACAGTGAAGCTGATCAGGAAAACGTAGATGTGACTTTCTTCAGACAAGTGGAAATAGCTTCATGTTCATAGGCCCTGGACTTCATGGGGGCTTCAACCACCCTGATACCTGCTGGAGGGACAACACAGCAGGGCACAAGCAATTCAGGAAGTTTCTGGAGTGCATTGATGCCAACTTCCTAACTCAGGTGACTGTGAAGCCAACAAGGAGGGTAATCTGCTGGACCTCATACTTCTAAGCTTGGAAGAAGTGGTTGGAAAAGCACTGTGGCTGCAGTGACCATAAGATGGTGGAGTTCAGAATCCTGAGAGGAAGGAGCAGAGCAAAAATCAGGATCACAATCCTGAACTTCAAGAGAGCAGCCTTTGGCCTGTTCAGGAGTCTTCTTGGAAGAATTCCATGGAAGAAAGGCATAGAGGGAAGAGAGGTCCAAGAAAGCTGGTTGACATTCAAGGATCACTTCCTCTAAGATCAAGAATGGTCCATTTCAACAAGCACAGGCAGCAGAAGGCCTGCATGGATGAATAAGGAGCTCCTGACTAACATCAAGCATAAAAAGGAAGTGTACAGAAGGTGGAAGCAGGGACAGGTGACCAAGAAGGAATATAGAGATAGGGATGAGGTTAGGAGAACTAAAGCCCTCCTAGAGTTGAAGTTGGCAAGGGATGTTAAGGGCAGCAAGAAAGGCTTCTACAAATACATCAGCAGCTAGATAAAATGTGGTCCTGCTATTAAATAAGGCAGAGCCCTGGTGAGAAAGGATGCTGAGAAGACAGAGATACTGAATGACTTCTTCACCTTAGTCCTCAGTTATTACTGATAAGACTATTCCTCAGAAATCCCAGGCCCCTGGGAGCAGAGGGAAAGTCTACACTAAAGAAGACTTCACCATGGTGGGAAAGGATCAGGTTAGGGAACATCTAAACAGATTGGGCATACGCAAGTTCATGGACCCTGATGAGATGTACCCACAGGTGCTGAGGGAGCTGGCTGATATAATTGCAAAGCCACTTTCTATTATCTTTGAAAGGTTATGGTCATTGACCAGCGGAGGAAGTGCAAGCAGGTAGTGGTCAGCAAGGTGGATTGAAAACTGGCTGAACTTTTTTTGATGAGAAAACTATTGACAGCAGTGAATTGGACATCACAGTGATGGGCATGGTAGTGTTGGTGGTGAGGTGGGCACTATGGTGATAGGTTAGTGGTGACCATCGACATTGGTGAAATGGACATCAAGATGACTAGATTAGGATGTCCATGACAGTGAGGAAATTGACACTGAGATGATAGGATGGTGGTGGGAGTGTTTGTGGCAGTAGTAAAGATTGTTTCATGATGAAAAAGAACATCTCATGGGTGATGGCAATGGTGAAATAGATGTTGCAGTGATGGGGTGGCAGTGGCTGGAGCAATTGTGAAATGAATATCATGGTGAAGGGGTGAGATGTATAGGCCAACAGTGAAGTGTGATATGGTGATAGGGCTGCAGGTGGCAAATCAGACATGATGGTGATGGATGTGACATGGGTGTGTCAGCTGTGGTAAGGAGGAAATTGTGGTGACAGGCTGTGGATGGAGGGGTTGTTGGTGAAATAGATGTGATAGTGCTAGGTTGGAGGGGGTGTTTTGAAGGAGACGGTGCAGTAGTGGTGATGTGAGGTTGGTGACAGGCAAGTTTTCTCTCCAGAAGGTAATCTTCAGGGAACCATGAATTATTGAATACAAGAAGAGGTTAAACATGAATTTTAAAGGATTTTGATATGCAAAAGGTCTCTTCTGGCCTTACAGTCTCAAGATATCTGTCTATAGGTCTCAGTTAGAATTAATCGAAGATGAAAAGAAGTAAAACATCTGATCTTAAAATAACTGTACCTAGAAGGAAACAGGAAGGAGTTTTTTCTTTTGCTTTTTAAAAAAGATATAAAGAGAAAATTGCTCCTATCTCCCCTCCCCCCCAAACACATATTTCCCTTTAATCTCAGTCATGTGCAGATAATTATTAATGATAAAATAATTTAGTCATGGATCTGCTCATGAAGTGGCTTCTGGTAACAGGCCACATACATAATACACATACAAGCACATTAGTTTAAATCTCCTTGGCTAAAACTCTGTGGCATCCTTGTAGTTGTTAAATAGTTGGCTGACAGCTCTTTGTAGTCCAAACGTACACCATGTGCAGATGCAGTTTAAAGTCTGAATAATTTCACCCAGCTCTTTCTGGGCTGTCTATTACATGCAGGGTAAAAACCACAATCCTCTTCATGCCAGTGGCTCATGGCTCCATCCTGTGACAGGATCTGCAGTTGAACTTGCATAAGTTCCCTGGAAATGCAGAATAAGCTCCATATTCTTCCCTTCTTTTTATACTACAGGTTCTGTTCTGCAGTGCATTGAGTATGTAAGTATCTTCACTCACATGAATCAATCCATAGATATGAATTCTATTGATCCTTTCACCACAGCAAGTATTCTACCCTGTAGACGGTCCCACTGAAATCAGTGTGAATCCTTGCAGAGAAGGACATTAGAAGCAACTGAATTTAATAATGGCCCAAAACCTTTTTGAAACTGTAACAGAGAGAAAAGACAAGTAAATGTGTGGTGGTTCCTGGTTCTCATATGGGCCTCCTCAAAACTGTCAGGAGATGATCTCTTTCCTTCTTGAGCTGGAGAAAGACTGATGGCTTTCCTTCCTCAGGGAAACATCCCGGGGCTCACTGTCTTCCCTAAGGGGAAATAAATGTTTCAAAAGACACCATCTACTGAGTTAGAACCTCTGAAAGCATTCTTGGTAGTAGCCAGTGTCCACTATCACAGTCTTAAAGAACCCCACAGTATTCCAATGTTAGTTTTCAGTGACGAACCACTGCCTTTACAGTTGCAGGTGCTTTGAAATCAGGCCAATAGATGTGTTTTCTTTATTGTTATATCCTGAAGCAAGTAAATGCTTGTAAATCTGTGGCTCAGCAGCCATTCAATAACCCAGTGTCATTAGCACAGCAGTTTCTGGCTGAGAGTCACGATGCCACAGAAGGTCTCAGGAGTCATAAGTGAAATCAGAACTCTAACAAAACGTTATTCTGAAGTGGGTCCACAAGACCCACAGAAATTATGGTGGCAGCCGAGAAAGCCTGTGAACTGCTGCCGTTCTTTGCAACTTTGGCATAAACCCATGCTGCTGAAAATGGCAGTCCCTCCTGAAGTTGATTGTTCCTACCAGCTCCCATGTGCCATGAGCATCAACCCTCTGAAAAATAATCCCATCACAGCAGAGAGACAAGTTTAAAAAGTAGGTTTTCAGCTGGATCAATTCCAGCCAAATCTGAATTGAACAAAGTCCTGGATATGCTTCTCAATTCGCAATGGTGACTGTTTCTCTGAAAATCATAGAAGTGCTGGTAGAAGAGACCTCTGGAGGACTCTAGTACAACTTCCTGCTTTGAACCACGTCTACCACAAAGACAGTACAAAGTGGTGTATCTTCTGACCTACATGGTGTGTATATCTAGTGAATACCTTGTTGTCCATGGCATTAGTAGTGATGTGGAGTTGGAGATGGGTGATCAAGATTACATGTGGTGCTGTCTTCACTCTAGAGATTCTGTTTCTTTCACTGTAGTTGAAGGCTTACACCTATGGATCAAAATTGCAAGTAATATTGTTCCTGTCATGCTAAGAAGCACAATACTATATAAATCCTTCAAGGACTGAGCTCCTCAGATTACAAAGTCTCAGAAGCAGAAAGCCTTCAGATAGGGATTTCTTTTTTTGAGAGAGAGCGAGCTCTGCCATGGAAAAATATTTAATCTGCAAAGTCATAGTGACTTTTAGGCCATGTCCCTTTAGAAATGCTGACCTAACAATAGTACTAATCAGAAAGCAAGGCATTTATAGTATCTTAATGGCATATACCCAAAATAGATTCTAGTTATATCAGCAAGTTGACAGGCTCACAGGGTACAGATAACTCTTGTAATTAATTTCTAAAAGTCACAGGAACTGTAAAGTTGGTGTGGGTGGAGTTTACTTTTTATTGGAATAGTAAAGTATCAGAATCACATTTATGCTTACATTATTCTAGATTTCTTTTACAGTAAATTAAATGAGAATATGGCCTCCAAACTCTGATAGAATAAAATGATAGTTTTCCGCTTTTATGTTAATGATGCCAGAGAAGTTTGGGCTCTAATTAGAACATGATTAGAGAACACACTGTGACCTGATGGCTCTGAAAGTCTAGTGAGTATAACTTTATGGGATAAATTTCTTGCTAAATCACTTCCCTTAACTAGGTCACACCACCCACTATGCTACTACTATATATTCATTAGAGAAGCATGGTACAGTGGTACCTATAATTAATGTTGCCCGATATTTCCATGATAATGCTCTGAACTGAAATTCTCCATGATGGGTATCTGCATCAGAATGAGAGTTTAAGTTCAAAATGTAATTATTATTTTTTAGATACTCATATAGTGGGTAATTATTATCACCCCCTTTCAATATGAGTGTTTTGCTGAGTTTGTAGGACATGTCTGCTTTGGGACAGGGACTTAATTCCATGAAAATTGGAGCTAACTCAGCTACATTATATATTCCTGAAAATGATGATTCTCATGTTATTAGAAACATGCTAAAGTTTTCAGCTAAATTGTTTGGTCATCGTCTGCACCAAACATGATCCTGTTCCCCATTGAAGAGATACAGCCAAGTTACAGCCAAGTAGTCCCACCTTTTCCTTACTTATCCTTTTACTTTTAACACAGCAGTGGAAGTGTTTCTTGTTCCTTTCATGTTCCGTGCCAGTTTCAACTCTAGTTGAGCTTTAGCTTTCCTAATGACATCCCTGCAAGACCAAGCAATGTTTCTGTATCTCTCTTTTGTAGCATGTGCTTGTTTCTGTCTCCTGTGTATGTACTTTTTGTTCAGTCATGAGTACCTTGTTTAGCTGAGTTTGTCTCCTGATATACCTACTCAGTTTCCTGATTACTGGGACAGATTGTTCCCATGCTTGGAGGACACTGTCCTGCAAGACCTGCCTGCTCTTTTGAGCTATTTTGCCCTTCAGAGCTGCCTCCCACAGAATCCCACCTACTGATTCCCTGAATAACCCCAAGTCTGTTCTTCTTAAGTCCAGGATCTGTATTCTGCTACTTGCCTCCCTTAAGTAGCATCTTGAATGCTACTATTTTATGATTGCTACAGCCAACATTACCACTGATTCTCACATCCCCAAACAATCCTTCCTCAGTCATGAATACTGGATCCAGAAGAGCATCCTCCAAGCAGATGGCCCATCCAGCAAATGTGTTAAGAATTTACCCCTAATATGCTTCAGAAACAACCTAGATTGCTTGTGCCGACTGTGTCGTCCATTCAGCAGATAATACAGCTCCCACTAGTAACCATACATCTCCAAACAGTATTGCTCAACCTTCAGAAAAGTTTCACTAAATGCTGACACTTGCTACAGGTTTAAAGATGGGTATCTGTTATCTTTTATAATTTAAATTGGTGCCATTCATTTATTCTAATTTTTGCCAGTTCTGCTGTCATCTCTGTCATATTCCTGATGAAAATTCTCCTAGCAGCAAAACCACATACACATACCTGGTACCATATACTGTATCTATACTTTATGTGTATGTGTGTGTGTGTGTATATATATACATATATATGTATATATGTATATACACCATATATATATATATGATACTGTCTCAATTTGTGGCTATATAAAATGGCTATATATATGTTGGTGTACCCATGTTTTGAGTAGTGCGTACAATTCTGGTCTCTGCATCTCAAGGGGGAGACAGTACAGTCTGGTCACGGAGAACAGCAAAAAATTTATCTAGGGGAAGGAGCAGCTGTCTTAAAAAGTGAAACTAAAATGCTCTGAATTCTTCAGTTTGGAGAAAAGGCTGGGGAAGAGATGATCAAGGCTCATGCAGTGACAAAGTACCTTGATGAATGCAGAATTATTGTCCGGTTAAATCCCACAAGACAGCAACTGTGCAGCACTAACGCAAGGAGTAAATGGAAAGTGATGAAAAGAGATCGGTTTAACCCAGGTAGTGAAATTCTGGAGGCTGCAGCCCCTGGAGGCTGTGGTGGCTGACAGGGGGCACAACAAAATAGGAAAGAATCTCGGGCAAGAGGTCCACAAGGTTCCGACCCAGTGACTGCAGATGCTGGAAGACCACAAGGGGAGCGCACTGAAGGCGGTAACCAGGCCCAAGGGGGAGGCCCGCAGCCGCTGCGAGCCCCAGCGGCCTGCGCCGCGGCCCACCCCGCCTCAGCGCCGCGGCCCACCCCGCCTCAGCGCCGCGCCGACCCCCGCTCGCGCCCCTCGCCGGGCCCCGCCCCTCGCCGGGCCCCGCCCCTCGCCGGGCCCCGCCCCTCGCCGGGCCCCGCCCCTCGCCGGGCCCCGCCCCTCGCCGGGCCCCGCCCCTCGCCGGGCCTCCCGCGGGGGCGTTGCCCCGCGCACGCGCAGCGCGCGCGCCGCTCCCAGCACGCACGTGAACCGCCCCTCCCACCCCTTCCTGCCGGCGCCGTCCGTCCGCACATGCGTAGTGGCTCGACGGAGCCGTTGTCCCTTTGCGCGTGCGCCGTCCCGTTGGGCTGGGGCTGGGGGGGCCGTAAGTGGAGGCCGTCCGGCCGCGCGATGCATTGTGGGCGTGATTGAGGAAGTAAAATGGCGGACCTAGCGAACGAAGGTAGGGGGACGCTGGCGGTGCGTGGGGCTGCCGCCCGCGGCCGCGCTCTCCGGGTGGCGGCAGCGGCGCTGACCCCGAGCCCGTCCCCGCCGTCCGCTCTCAGAGGCGCGCCCAGGCGCGGGCCCGCCCTCGGAAGCGCCCCCTTCCCGCGGCCTCTCCGCGCCCCGGCGCCTGCGGGGCGAGCGGCCGGACAAAGGGAGCGCCCGGCCGCAGCGGCGGAGCCGCCGCGCTCCTCCTCGGCCTCGCTTGGTCCCGCGCCGCAGCGCCTGCGGGGCCGGGCGGCCTCGCTGCCAGCGGGGGCTCGGGGGTGGCCGCGAGCGCGGGAGCGGCGGCCTCGGGCAGCGCCGGCAAGTGCCTCCCCGCCGGGCGCTGGTGCCGGGCAGCCGCGGGGGCGGCGGGTCCCCGCGCTTCCTGCGCGCAGAAAAAGGGCCCCGCTGCCCCCGCAGCGCTCGCCCGCTCTGCGGGGGAGGGTCGGGCCCCCGCGGAAGGGAGCAAGCGCCAGTGCCCCGTCGTGGCGGTGGGCGCCGGGGTTCTCCTCGCCTGGCAGAGTCGGCGGGTGCTTCGCATCTCTCCTCTTCTAGCTGCTCCTCAGGGACATCATCTGTAGCTTTTGGGCTGCTGTAAATCTTTCCTTAGCCCCCACTCACGTTAATTCTGCTCCTAGCAAAGGGAAGCTGCTATGGAAAACTAGATGAAGTCTAAACAAATTCTTTGGTTTAAAACTTCTGTAAGTGAAGAAATAGGACTTTCATTTGTGTCTGAAAGGTGTTAGGGAGATACAGGCTGTATTAATGTAGCGTTTGGATGTGCTGCTCCAAGGTAGGTAGTGTGTAGAATGCTGTTTAACTGATGCAGCATGTCAACAGTTTGCCTCTGAGAACGAGTAACTTCCTGGAAATCTCAGTAAGCACAAGTTCACCCCCAGTGGTCTATGGTGTTGTCTGTCATCCTTCTCAGACTAATGAAGGAAGGAAAATGCATTCAAGGAGGAGAATGAAAGTGAATGATGAGCCCCTTCTTTTGAGAGCGTCAGAAGACGCCTGAAGAATGGCTCTGATGTTAACATGAAGCAACAGAAAGCAAACCTTTATTGTAGGTATAGATTTTAAGATGAATTCTTCAAACAGCTAACTGCACAATTGCATTTAGATTATTTCCCAAATCCTGGGATATGATGCATCTTTGGCTGTTGGTTCCCAAACTGAAGCTGAGCCATCAGTGCCCAGACAGTCATGGTAATTGGTTTCAAGAACAGTAGTAAACAGTCAAATTGGTTCTGATTCTTGATGAGAAACTTGATGGCAGTATATCAGACCTTTGCTAATAAGCTTTGATGGCCTGATGGGTTCTTCTAGCACCAGAACTTTGGGAATGACTATCTGAAGTCATGCAAGCTCTTTACTTTGACTCCTAACTCTAATTATAAAGATAAACATTAAGCTCAAAGGTAAATTCCAAATTACTTATGTTCATTATGTATTTTCATGCAGGCTTATGTCTATTCCTACCTCTCTGTCTTTCTACAGAAAAAAGTTGTATGCTTTCTCTGGAGGAAAAAAAAAGTGTGATCCTTATTTTTTCATCTGGACTTCCCTTTTTTCTCTTTCTTTCTCTTTGGACACTTCCTTGACTCCAGTAACTTCACTCACCTGCTAATCTTTAGTTTCTGCTTGCATCTCCTTCTGCAGTTGTCATCTTCATCCCCTGCTGTTCTCTCTCTTCTTGCCATGAGTTTCTGTACAGTTATCTGTATAACTGTTTCTGTACAGATAATTCTTTGATCTTCTACTCTATATTGGTCTTTTTCTGTTTAAAGTATTTGACAGCTAAATGTTCATGGGAAGACAAATGAAGCAAGGTTAAAACAGAGCTCTTAATCTCCCTCAGTTTTCACCAGTCTGTGTAACAGTGCTGTTTTGATCATGCTTTGTTATGAAGTATGAAGCTAATTATTCCTTGACTGAAACCTCTTTCTAGGTACTTGCATCTATCGTGTGTCACTTTTGCAGATTGTTTTTGCTTAGCATGTTTAAACAATAGCTTTCCTTGTCTGTTCACACAAGTGAAACTTCTTGGTTCTTAATGCCTTGATTGCTGCAACAAATCTTTTGGCCTTGAAAAATGCTGTTTGTTTTACTTGTGTCCTTTCAGTTTACTAGTACAAAACTCCTTATTTTAACCCATCACTTGTACTGTGGCACCTCTTTGTTTAAATTCATCCACTGGTTTCTCCTTTATAAACAATACATCAGTTATTTTTGCTTTCCAGGTTCTAATGTCTCTTAGTCTATTGTCTTAATCACTGTTGAGGAGTAGATATTGTCTCTAAATAACATTCTACTGATGTCTTTTCTCTCTTTCTTCAATGAATTGGTGAAACTGCAAAACTGTGTGTCATGTTTTGATGGCAAGCTTTATCTTGGTGGGAGGTTGTTGGATTAAGATATTTCCTTCCCTGCAGAGAGGGAGGTGGGAAAATGAGGTGGTTCAAATGCCACCTCGCAAGGAAGCTTGTACTGTGAAGATTTCTAGAAGCAAGTCCTGGTCTTGGGCTTTCCCCTCTATTGCTGAGAGCAGATGAGCTGGTGAATGTAGAGCTAGTAAAGAATGGGGAGGATGACTTCTCACCAGCTGTCTGAAGTTTCACTGACTTTGTCACAAAGATTTAATGATGTTGTGATAAAGGTTTTGGGGATTAACATCATGAGAAGTTTGATTCCGTGATTTCATTTTTGCCATCACTGGAGACAAAGATTGGTAACGGTAGGCACAACAGTTGTTGCTACTGTTGTATAACAATAGTTGTTAAATAGAATCAGAAATTTTCTGTTAAGTCTGTGGTATTGTATTCTTTGTAGGTATTCTTGCTAGATCCTGACTTAAAAATTGATACTTCAAAGCCACAAATTAGGCAGCAAAGTATCGTGGAGATCTAGAGAACTTCCTGTCAATCATGTATTCACATAAGCCTGGAGGCGTTTCTTGTTAACTTACTGTAAATATACAACTAGTGGTTTGTTAGGGGATGACTTACTCCAGAAAATACTCCAGGTGATGCTCACTAGGTGATCTATAAAGTGCACCCTATCAAAGTTCTGAAAATACATCAGAAATGTGTGTATTTTTTTCTGATATCAGTTATGTTCACTGTTGCATCACTTGTGACATCATCAATATCACATCATTTTTATCACATCGCATTTGTGAAATCTGGGTATAAATGACCCAGTGATGGTCTTTGTACTTGCTGCCATAAAGTATGGTTGGGTATCAGTCTTTGGCCTGGTATCTTGTTCTTCACTTCAAGTCTGTTGATAGTCTGTTGGAAGGGAAGAGTCTTATTTTGTCATTGTCCAATTTAGAATCTTACAATGTTGCAAATGTCTGCTTTTTCTTAATTTCTCTCAGCTGTTGTCTTTTCTGTCATGATTATTCTACTCTTTATAACTTAAATAGTATCAAGGTGAAAGAGAATATTTTCTGCCTAAGCTGTTCAAATAAACATAATTAACTATAAACTTTTTGTTGTTTATTTTTGCTCAAACTTTAGTCAGAGGTACTTGTCTTGCTGCCCTGGGTTGGTATCCATCATAAACAGAAGATTACCCCTGAATTTGCAGGGGCTGGAAAGTACGAGGTAGAGTCTGTGTAAGCACGTACGGAAAAACATTTTTTTTTTCTACTGGCATGCAATTTTTTCCCCTAAGCCAAAGAGTCCCTAAACTTGAAGCAAATTAAGTAGGCTCAGTGATACCACATCTGGTTCTATGCAGGCATAAAATAAATGATGTATATTTTAAGAGGAAAAAAGACCAAATTACTTCAGTGGCTAGTTACATTCTTGTAAGTATTTGCTTTGCCAAACAGTTTTATACCCGGGAATGTTGCAAAGACTTTGTAACATTGTCTTTGTAACATTGTGTGGCTATATTGTAACTGGTTCTGCACATACTGAAGAAATTGGGACAACTTTTTTTTATGTGCAGTTATGTTTTCAGATGAATGTTTTCTGGTTAGCTGCTTGTTTTTTACAGTATTTTTTCCCCTAAATAAGCTATTGCCATCCAATTATCTTTGGCTGGTACAGATTTTATTTGTGCTTCTCTGTTTTTCCTTTTTTCAGATTGCAGTATAAAGAAAATGCATGCAGTTCCATTAAAGAATTAATACAGAGTAGTCTTGAGTATATGTAGAATTCATGGGCTATTCTACAGTTGTTTTGAGTGGTACCAAAACAAACAGGAAGAACAGACTGTGCTGTAAGCAAACTATATATACCAAGAAAACTCAGTTTTTATGGTGCATTACAGTTCATGTTTTAATTCCCTGGTTTGGCCTCTTGCAGGCAATAAATTATTACTCGGTCTTTGTCATGTGTTAACAGCCTAATTGCTGTTCTCCTTTTCCACTTTTTTTTATGTTCACAGGTGTTATCTACTTTATTTTTCCCCCTCAAGTGATCTGTTTTAATGAGTATAAGTTGATCTGTTATAGTGTGTATAAGTCAGTGCAATTGTTCTCAACTTGTAGGTGTTTAGCTTCAAAGATAGTTACTTCTCCAGATCTAAGCAAGCACTTACTTTCCTTGATTTTTTTTTTTCTCCCCTACTTATCTTACAGATTTCTAGGTAATTGGGCAGTATTGCACTTTTAAATGTAATTTGGAATAGGTTAACCAAAAAAAAAGTTTGTAAGTTTGTATCACTGCAATTCTTAGATTTAAAAAAAAAAAAAAAAAAAAAAAAAAAAAACTTGCAGTCAATAGACTGCAGAGGGTCTGGTGAGGATTTAAGAGTTGTCATCCCGTAGAATCTGGGGTCTGAAGATTTCATATCTGAAGAGTAGTTCTTGATTTAGGGTCACTAAGATGATCAAGGGTGCACTCTCTGTGAGGGGGGAGAGGCTGAAAGAACTGGGCTTTTTCAGCCTAGAGGAGAGAAGGCTTCAGGGGAAAACTACTTGGAGGATTCCAGGATGTATGTGGAAGCAGTCAAAGAGACTTTACAATAGTGCATGCTGGAAGGACCAAAGACGACATAGGTTGAATCAACAGGTTCAGACTAGATATAGGGAATATATGGTTTTTTTTTTCTTTCCCCCTCCACTGTAAGGGCAGTCGAGCAATACCCAGGGAGGCTGTGTAGTCTTGTATCTTGGAGATTTTTAAGACCAGATTGGATAAAGCCTTAAGTAACTTGGTCTCTCCTCGTAGCTCAACTTACTTTGAGGAAGAGGTTGGACTAGAGAGCTCCTGCAGTCCCTTCCAACCTGCATTATCCTGTGATCCTAAGACAGAGGCATAATGGTCTGTGTGGCAAAGGAGAAGAATGCTTTCCTGGCCTTTGTCAGTTATTTGCCATGGAATTTACTCTGCCTTAGCCTGATAGCAGTACAGAGAAGTGGAGATATGCAGAATACCACTTTTTTTCTTTTATGTTGTTTTATCTTGACTTTTCTTTGTGCTTACATGGCCTTCAAGTGGGTTCAAAAGAGGTATGGTTTTTGTATATGTACAGTCATGTCTGTTGGGCTTTTCTGTGAAGGGCCACTTCCTGCTGCAGAAAATATCTAAAATTTCCTATCACAGAAATAGTGTGGCTGCTAGAGACACCACTAACTGCAAAGTTGCACTGGTTTGGATGGCTGAATGTGTAGAACAAAGCTGTTTGATGTTTTATCTCTTAGTTTGGTACAACTACATAGAACCAGGTACCTGAGTTAAATCTGGTATCAAGCTGTATGTATAGCTTGAAGATGCTGTAGCTCTGCCTGAACAATTGAGATAGTAGCTTCTGTTTTGTGTTTTGGTTTCTAAGGCTTGTGAAGCAAGCTGAGTGGGTATAACAGTATATCAGTCTACATGCTGTCAGAAAAATATATAATGTCTCAGTTATGAAATATCTCAAAGAAATTCAGTCTGAAAACCATCACTTGATGGCTTTTGTAGTTGTTCATTTAGTTTGAGGTCTTTGAAGCTTATGAATAAATTGCAGGAAGGAGTTACAGGGGTTCAACCATTCTTCAGACTAGTTTGATAGTCTGCCACCATTCAGAAGATACTAAGTGGTGTGTGCATATTCCTGATCTTCAGTTTGGGGAGTTACTATCTCTGTTATCGTAACTATTGAGGATCTGCTTTGCTTATTACATGCTTAGACTTTCAGATCTTGGAACACCTTTAACAAGACTGACAGTGCTTCTGCGTTTTTACCTTCTTGTTTTGCCTTGTTTCTGTCTGCCTGTCTGAAGAAGAAACAAGCCCGTTCCATGATTTTTAGGAACTAATATTTTGTAAGCTTTATCTTAGGTGAAGGAGAAGATCTCATGTTCTCTTACTGTGTAATGTAGCTTAAGTTTGGGAGCCTTTTTTAGTCTTCCTTTATTCCATTATTGGAATAAATTCCCTTTAACTTGATGACAGTTCTCTAGAGCTGATAAATCCGTTTTACTTTCAGACACCTTGATGGAATGGATGCTTGCTTGCTACATGAGAACATGACCATCCACCTGTGATGTCTATTAGTACAAAGGACAGTGTAATTCTCACTTTGGAGTAGCACTTAATAGGCTGCCATGGTCACCAAGTGAGAAGTTGTGACCTAGTATGTATTTTTCTATTCTACAAAAATCTTCTCTTGTGGTGGTTTTTCAGTTGATTTGAAAATTTGACTGGAAAAATAATTTGCATGCTGACAACCTAAGCAATGTGACTTTGGTGGGGGAAGGGAGGGGGAGCATTAAGATGGTTCTTGAATCTATTATGTCTGTATCAGAAGATTCTTGCAGCATACTTGTTTGTAGATTGGTAGCGAAATACTGGATGAAGTTTGGTATCCATTACTTATGTTGAAAAAAAATTTGACCTCTTCAGCAGATCAGAAGGTTTGAGGACAGAACCTCCTATGGAGAGTTGGTTTTCTTTGCCCAGTTCATTGAAAAGAAATATGGATGGTGATGGGTAGAACATGTAAGTGCCTTCATAGGAAAAACATCAAGTACTAGAGAGCTCATTATCTGGTAAATAAATGCATTCAAAAACATACTTGGGAACAGGAGTCTGAAAATTGAAGCCAGACACTTGAATAGGAAATTAGGTATTGTGAGGTTTTATTTTTTAAAATCAAGTGCAGTGATAGAAAATTAGGGGAAACAATGAAAGCTTTTCTTTTAATGTCTTGAAGAACTAATACATTAGCTGAAAATGCCTCTCAAAAACAATTGGGCTCAGAGAAGTATGAAATAGAGGTCAGATGAGATGATATAGTTATCCTTTCTTACCTTAAGTTAGAATGAGGCAGATGTTTCTCTTCTGGTGTTGTGGCTTTCCTACAAGACTTTAAAAGGCACGTGATGACCAAGTGGAAGAATATCCTTTGTAGAACTCAAAGTTGCTTAGTTTTGCCATCTAGAGATCAAATTCCTCCTGTGCTTCTGAAGGAAGTAAGGATCTGAGAGAGAAATGTGATCATATACTTAAAGGCTTTATGTATATGTACCAGAAACCAAATTAAGTTTGTGTGGACAGCATTGTGCAACTTCTTGGTAAGTGTGCCAAGTCAACTTCTGAAAAATTAATGTTTCATTTGTGGCAGTAATTTTCTGAAAGTATCTTTCTTAGACAAAATAGCCATTGTGCAGTGGTACATAGCGTGTGCACACATCCTCGGCAGTACTGTAAGCCTTCAATCTGTTAGAACATGCCTTAGGAAGCAAAGGGGTAGTTGGTAGAGGTGCTCGATTGCTGTCTCCTTAGTGTTACTGCTGGATGCCACCTTGTCAATTGGTTGTACAGGCAGCAAGAGGAATAACGAGATTCCGAAATCTCAAGGGCCAGAGCTTGGGGGAGGGTTTCCACTCAGTGGATGGAAACTCTCCTGTCTTGCATGGATCTTTCTTCCATCTGCTCTAATATGTCTAGTCACAGTTTGTTTTGGCTGCTTTTCCCAGTCTCATTTCTCTGAGCAGGCTGTAATCTCCAGTACTTGAGATCTTCATTCCAGTTTCTTTTCTGATTCCTCTCTTCAAACTTTTCCTTCTGTGAACTTTCTGCTGTTCCTGGCATCTATGTTCTCTCTTTTCCTTACCCCTGCCTGGTGTATTCAGTTTTCCATCACCAGCCTTCATTTCTCATTTTGTCCTTTGCATCAGCTCCTTTAGCTCCCTGTTCTAGTTCTTTGCCAGCCAGGCCATGTCCTTCCCCTGCCCCCAGTTTGCATTGCTGTTGGATCTGTTTTCTATATTGTTTGCTTTATTTTTCCCTTCTCTTTAGAGCTTTTATTCTATATTAAATACTAACTAGGTAAGTAGTTCTTTATTACATCCCTGTGGTTTCTTTGGAACTTGTTATAGGAATCTCTTGTATATTGTATGTTACAGGATCAAGTCCTAATTTCTGGATAATCTCTGAAAGGGAAGAACAATAGTACAGCATTTTACCTGCTAGGTTGGCAGCCTTAGTTAAAAGTAGCTTGGTAGAAGCTTACTATTTGTTACTATAATTATAGCACTAATGACTATTCAACTAAACTGAGCATGGTGGAAAAAAAAATGAACATCTCTGTGAAGGAAAGGGTTTAAAAGTTTGAATCTTAAACCTGAGTAGAGTCTCCCACAAGCAGGTTGTACTGAAGCCAAGGGGATCTAAAGAGATCCATGGCCTGTAGGGATTTAAATGTTGGAGTGCCGGGCCTTTGGACTGTCTTTTGAAGTAGCTTGAAGATCTTATTACATTTCAACGAACTATTTTTTTTGTGAAAGATGTAACAGGTTTGATATTGACCATACACATATTCTTTTTGTTTTGCAATAACAGATTCCATAGCCTCATATAATAAAGCATCTTTTTTTGAGCTTCAGTGCTACTTGATGCATAGCACTGTCAGAGCATAGTTTGGAAAATAAAGGAAAAAAAGAGCAGGACAGATTGTGTAATAAGGATTTGTATTTCAGGTTTATTTTTAACTTCTGTTGAACACGTTATGCCAGTCTTGCAGTGTTTTTGCTGGGTTATCTCTCTGGGTGAAACCTACAGAAGGGCAAGAAAAGGCTTTTTTTCCACCCTGAAACACACAGTTCTTAGGATGTTTCTTTTGTCATTGCTAGGTACAGTGGTTGTGTTGTTCCCCGTCACCCCCAGCTGAAGCCATCTACTAGCTAGCAGTCCGATCCCCTTTTCCTTTCGTGGTGGGTACTCCTGTGCTGACCCAAGTGCTTTAGCGACCTCCCAGTCTGCCAGTTCACTTTGGGTACCACCACTTGTGGAAGGACATGGGAGTGTGTTGGACAGCCAGGAGTGGAGCTGCCTTCTTTGGTGGCAGCTAGCCGTTAAATTGTTTTAGCAGTACCATGAAGCAGCGCACTTGGTTTAACATGCATTTCAAATGTTATAATAGGATTTTTCTTGGTTTCTATTTACCTTTAATTGTTTTTTCATGACACTGATTCCACTGGTGGATCAGGGTAAGGTGTTCAGGGCAGAGCCTTTTTGTTTATGAAGTCATCTTGTAAAAACACCAGGTACAGTTTGATATTTATGGCTGTTCTTCCTGCCAAGAATGCACTTTTTAATTAAATACTGAAACAACTTTGTATTAGAAAAGTGCCTATATTATACAGTTAGGGCATCATGTTTCCTTTGGCAAGATCACACTGCAACTGATTGAGGAATTTGTGATCCTGTCCTTTTTACAAGCAAGATGGTTCTTCCTAGTGGGCTTTATATAAATCTTTTACAGTAGCCTTTCAAGTTCTAGAAGTTCTTAAAATTTTTAATTCTTAAATATCTATTTTTTTCTTATGATTGAATAATTGCAGCAGTGAAACTTTTGTAAAGACAATAGCCCCAAAACACCCTCAGCTCTCACCGAGTTCACCTGTTTCACAAGTCTCTCTCTGAAAACAGGCTTAAATGTTGGTCTTATCCTTTGTCCTACAAGCATTTAGGAAGGCTTCTGTTAGCGTAGTGCGCATGCACATTCAGATATAACTCAGGCAGAAGGCCTCAGCTTGTTAAACTCTCAGGAAAGCTCATTTCTGCTTTACTTCCTCTTGTTGAGGTCAATAAAGGCAATGGAAAAGATGCATTCATTGCAGAAATTCATTCTGTACTTGAAGACTAAATGTTGATGGGCTTATATGGAAAAATGTCCTTCCTAGTAGCATTTGAATCTGTGCTTCAAGGAGAAGGTAGACTTACTCTTCAATTATGCTGAGAAGACTGGTGCCTCTGTAATAGTATATATGGGACATTTGATTTAAATTGAGAGCCTGGGAATATGTGGAAGATTGAAACCTTTAGAAACCTCCTAAATTATCTGAAACACAGGTATCATTGACACAAGTCTTAATGACTTCCAAACTTAGGTCCCTTTTAAGAAAGGAGTGTTTGGGCAAAACTCTGATATATCGCTATAGGAAAAGCTCTTGCCAGCACAGCTTGTTCAAAAAACAGTGTTCCAGCAAAGGGCTTTTTCCTGCTGATGTGCCAAGGTTGATTGGAAAGCTTTTAGTATGTTGAAAGTACTAGTTTAAAATAGTTAAGTCTGTAAGTAAGAGTATGATATAGTTTTCCAATATTAGTTGTATTACTTTTCTTAAAACACTTTCTTGAAAAATTAAGTCCTCAATAATTATTATAGGTTGCCAGGAACTGATGGAGACAACTTCTTGTATCTAAGACTTAACTGATTTTGAGATTTGCTGTTTGTAAAAGCATCAAAGAACTTAGCATTTTAATAATTAATTAATAATTAATGAGTTTGGAAAAAACAATGATTTCTCTTTTTGCAGAAAAACCTGCCATTGCTCCACCTGTCTTTGTATTTCAGAAGGATAAAGCACAGAAGGTAAGGAGATGCTGATAATGTGTACGACATTTTTGTTTTGTAGCCTTCCATCATTCCATGGTGAGCAGCTGTTTGCATATATTGTTTTGAAGTTGAAGATGGATAACGGAGCATTAATATTATATTTTTAATTTTATAGGGGGTGAAGAAGTAGTTCTCTCCCACTGGAGAAAGGTGGGAGGAGGTGTGATGGTGACATGAAATGGGTAACTTTTTAGCAGGATGGATCAAATCTGGGACAAATCACAGGTGCTTTCAAAGGTGGCAAAGAAGTATTGACAACTGCAGTTGTGTAAGAATATTAAAAATTCTTTCCTCTGGTAATGGAATTAAAGTGAAGCAGATGAAAAACATGGTCTAGATTATTGCTTTTCACTTCAATATATTTAAATATATTTTATCATATTTTTTATTAAGCTCTGAAGTATATAATTACCTTGAAAATGGTAAGCCTGTTCCTTTATCCATCCCTCCACCTCCTGCCATTTGTTCCTGTCCCTTCCCTTTGGATCTAAGCTAGCAATTACACAGTGTTGAGGTAAGTTAGCGCTATGCACTTATCTGATGGAAAGTTGTATATGAGTAAACTTGCTTTGAATCAAGAGGCTGATTCAGTTTGTCCTGTGCCAACATGAGGACTGGAACTCATGGGAGAAGTCAGTGTTGGAAAGGGAGAGCAGAACCTTCTCTTTATGGGAACCTTCTATTATATTGAATCAGATATAATGGAAACCATGCCCGTATAGACTGAATGCAATGCAGTTTGCATTCCTTTAGACTTTGAAAGAGACATGCAGAATGTTTTAGATGAGTGCTAAAATGTAGCTTTTGTTATGTCTTTTTTGTTCAAACAATAAACCTTCCAAGTTCTTATATTGTTAAAATTTTAGTAAGATGAATTGTGAAGAATCTCAAGAAATTGCAGTATTTAATTATGCCTTGTCAATAGTGAGTAAAAGCTATTAACACTTGAAAAATAATTTGTCAGCCTTGTTTTTGCCGAAACTATAGGACTAACGGAAGTGTTTTCGCCTTGTTCCCCCTTTCCCCACAGAGGGTAGTTGGTATAGCTGCCCAATTGCTCCAGTGCTATTTGGGTATGAAACAGGTTGCCTGGAGAGGTTGTGGAGTCTCTGTCCTTGGAGACTGGTCCTGGGAAACCTGCTTTAGCTGACCCTGCTTGAGCAGGAAGGTTGAACTAGATGATCTCCAGGGATCCCCTCTTCACACTGTGGTGAGCTTTCTTCCCCCAGTATCCCTTAACCTGGCAGTACTTCTGCAGTTAATTGGAACAATGATCATAACCATTTACAACGCAAACAGAACAACATGTTACTGTTTGTTTCCTTTGCTGGCCTACTCCTTCAGCAGTAACCTCGCAGGGCTTATACTGTGATGTTTCTTTGTTATATATTCTGTGCCCAGTGTTATGCTATACAAGCTAATGGTGTTGGTCTGTGGGACAGATCAGCCCCAAATTCAGTATGTTACAAGAGAATATTTGTAAAGATCCTTAATGAACTGAAGGTTTCATGTCTCTGTGGGCTGGTGGAGGGGATCCAGGATTCCAAGGAGAGGGATTTGTGATTTAAGTCTCCCTAGCTGCCTGTGAGGATGCTGTAGATATCTCTCAATGCTGAGTAGGTAGCACTGCTCAGGACAGCCTCTGTCAGGGCCCAGCCTGAAAGCCTGCCCAAAGAGGTGGTAAGCACAGAGCTTACAGATGGCCTGTGGAGAAACCAAGCAGCTTGAAGGCACAGGGAGGGGTAGAGATGAGTTACAGATTGATCAAAATGCTATGTCGTGTTGATGCAGACATGCTGCCTGAAAAGGAGCTAATCATGATCAGGGTCGATGAGGAATAGCTGTAGCTTGGCCAAGGGACAAGATTCACTTCTTGAAGCAGATTATGAAAGTCTATCTGTGGTATCTATCACTTCATAACTAATTTCCAAAGTGTAATACATCTAGATTAGGTGTAATGAGGTGTAATGATTAGGTATAACAAACCTAAGTGTTTGTTAAACGTGTGGATATGTACAGTTTTCTTAAGGGAATTTAATTTGGGGTTATGCGGAGGTGTGTGTGCGTTTGAGAAAATGAGTGAGAGAAGTATCAGTGCTGTCAGTGCTATGCTCCCTGCCTTTGTAATAACCAAAGGGCCAAAGCCCTTCTGCTTCTGGTACTTGAGCCAGGAGCTGTTCTTTGTGGAGTTGCTGTGATAGTAATACAGTAAAAGTATGGTGCTGTCAACCAAATGATATAGCCACTTGATAATATGTTTTTATGCATTAAAGCCTACTATTCAGGACAATTGAGTGTCTCAGCTTAATCAAGAAAAGGTGATCCTTAGGTTTCCTAATGTCTGAGATCTTTCACTGTGATTTTTTGGAAAGATTAATAGCAGTTATAAGTGGTACAGTTAACAGCTGGCTCCACTGTTGTTTCCACTGAAGGCATTTAGTTAAGTGAATTGCCTGCCAAAAAAGATGATCTGTATTAAAAACTGACATGGAATAAAAATATCAAGGAGCTTTTCTAGAGGAAAATTTTGAAGAAGGAACAGTAGAAAAGTAACTTTAAAACAGTTGGTACACACCATGCTTCTAAAATACATAATTGTTCATCTAAATTACAATATTCCTTTAGCAAGATGTCTGTCTAGTCAAGTTGGCTTTCCTCTGGGGCCATAAGCAAGATGTTTATGAAGAGTCTTCTCTTCAGTCCCAGCACAGCTATCTGATGCTATCCTGAGAGTGAGGAAAAGATGTTGCATTGTGTATTCAAATTAAGTTTTAGCTGTCTATGATGGTTGTTTAGATGTTTGTCTAATGCTCTTCTGCGTGAAACAGGGCATTCTGAGCAGATTTTTATGTATTTATTTTTTTTCCCCAGCATCTATGAGCCCCCTTAGGGTTAGGGCTATGTGAATATTGTTTAATGCTCTTAACTGACTTTTCTGAAGCTAACGTTGTCTACTATTGACTTAGAGAACATTGTTTTTCTTGACATCTCTACTTAAGGTTGTTGTCATAAGATGTCACACACCTTTGGTTCCCTTAGGAGCTGGGAAATATGCAGTATGTTGCAAGACAAAAAGCATACTGTCCTGGAAACTAATTTTTAAATTGGTTGCTCCAGCTAAGTTTGTGTGCAGTTTACTAAAACATCAGAGCATACAGTTTGTGTTTATGCCAAGAAAATATATGATGCTTCAGCGTGATGTCTCTTGATTTTTTTTTTTTTTTTTCCCTTTTGTTAAGGAGATTCTAGTTGTTTTGTTTTACAGTGGAATACACGAGATGAGCCTACCTGTTGCAATTCTTTGCATTGAAGCTCTGGATGGTGGATATAAACTTGACTGCCCATGGCTAGTCCATGACTTGTCCACGCTTATGCCCCAGTCTTTTTGTTCCATTAGGCAGTTACCTAATCCTTATGAGATTTTTTTGTTTTGTTTTGTTTTACTGCAGATTTTTTTGTGGTTATTCTGGTTGCTCTGAGAAGTTTGGTGTAAATAACAGACCAAATATCTGTTAGCGCATGTATTTGTCAATGTAGTTTACTGTATATACTTCTTGATAGATGGTCTTGCATTTTAAGGTCTTTTATTACTTATCTTGTGTTAGTTCTGAACTGTAGTCTCCCTGGTTGTTTGTTATCTTGTTCAGGCATGCCATTTTTCGCAAGAGTGCTGTGACTATTGGGTTGTGTTTTCAGTCCTTTTGAGACTTCATGTTTAGGACTTCTTTCACTTACTGCTGTCCTCTCAGTTTCCACAATTGTTAGGTGACGATCTTCATTATTTTCTTGCCTTCTTGGATCCTTGTAACAGCTATTTTTACACTATTCATTCCATTTCCTGCATTACTGAGTGAAATGGATAAAGTTCTGGCAAATTATTTGACTGGTGTCTAAATTCAATCAGAAATATCTCATTTGTTTTCTTATATACTGGTATTCATTTTTCTGACAAGCAGAGTTCTTACTATTGACAGTAATTCTGGAAAGTTGCATTAGTTTGTGAAGATGCAACTTTTAAGATCAGAAAGCAACATAAAGCCCTAGCTTTACTATGTAAAACATAGAATATTACTCTTTTATTTCATTATCTGTCCCAATAACTTACACATGAAGTAGATCACACTTTTCATAGCACTTCTTGAATTAAAGATTTCAAGTGATAGAAACAACTTTTCTCTACGATTCATTTTTCTCACTTTTAAAAAACTTGGCTTATAGCTCTGACACTGTTCTAAACTTCTCTGAGATAGCCATTGTAAGACAGTTACTGGTCACAGGTTACTTGAAGTTGTTATATGAAGTTAACTTTCAACATATTCTCAAATATTTGAGAATCAGGTTATTCTCAAATCTTTCCTGCACATTACACTTTTAAATAGGCATAGTATCTGAAAGAAATGGAACCAGAGTAATGGGCTTGTGAACACTGAGTACAGCGTTCTCTTAGTATTATTGCTTGAGCTTTGAAAGACTGTATTTACTCAGTATTGGTATATCACTGGGAGTTTCTTGGAAACTATTTGTCCAAAAATATTCTTACGGTATTGTCCTCTTCTGCAAATGTGAGCTCCATTCTTCTTCCTGTGATTGTTGATCCTGACAGTATGAGGAGCATCTTGAAAGCAGTAGTCATGAGTTCTACAGATAGGAGGTACTCTATCCGCATCTTAAATATTTTTAAACTTGAAAACAAGCAGTTGTCTAAGTAACTTGCAGCTCTATGCCCTGCCACCTGAACCTGTGGAGAATGATGGCAGAATATAGGAAAGAACACTTTATTTCTGACTTGTTACCTGCCTAGTCTTGGTCAGTGTACTGCTTTTTGTAGGTGAGATGCTAGTAGTAAGCTTTTAATTAATACTGTGAAGGAAGATAAATTATATATCTGTCCAATGCCTAAATGATACTGCAAATAATGCAAAGAACTTAAGGGGTAACTACAGTTGAGTTGTAAAGTCAAAGCAGACAGTTGTAGAGTGAATAAGAATTCAGGTCCTTAGGTTACTGGAGCTGCTAAGATGGTCTTGGTTGTGGAGCATAAAGAATAGAAGATGTGAAGTTGTAAAGATTGACTTAGCTGATTAGACTAAGCGAGAATGCTGTCATTCTAGAGAGCAAGATTGTGCATTTGAGTTGAGAAAGTTGTATTGGATGATACACAAAGTAAGGAATTGGTTGAAGTCTTGATTTGATTTAGTATGATTTGCTTTTCATTGTCTTCTAATCACTTGGGGAAGTGGCTAATTAAAAGATGTTCATGTTATGGGCATGACTTGTTATGATTAGGATAATGGGAGAGAGACTTAAAGAACAGGAGAGGAAGTACCTTGTGTGAGGAGATGCAAAAATATTCATTTTTCCAGGCTATCTTAGCGAGGTTAGAGGACAACTGCTGAAATGTTTTGTTGGAGAGGGCTAGCTGAACTGTGCTGTGAGTCAACAGTATACTTAAGAGTTAAAATTCATGCCTAAGAGTTCAGAACATCTGGAATATTTTGCAACACTTGAAAGAGCAGTCATAAATGTTTTAGGAGAAGGCAACTGTACAGGGCAAAGCAAAGAGAATTACAGAGAAGCTGATGATGCCAAAAGCTGTTGAGAATACCAAGATAACAGTAGTGCAGCTCCTGAGATCTAACCAGGAAAAGATTGTGTAAAAAAAACAAAAAAAGAATAGTTTTATTGGGCCATTGAATATGGATGCTACATTAGGAAGAGTGAAGATAAAAATAATGCAACATGAGTTGAGAGGAGGAATAAAAACAAATTCAAGAGTGTTTATGCCAGTCTTTATATAAATGTAGTATTATTTCCCTGCATTATTTCTAGTATCACATCAGTCTTGCTTCCCTCTGTTTTATTGCGTCTTTTTCATTAACTATTTCAACTGTGGTACACAGAAAGCCAAACTTTCAAAGTAGACTTGTAGTTATTTCATCTAGGTATGTTCTTTTTTGCATTTGTTTTAATAAAATAGATCTTGTTTGATTCTGGCTGAGCAAGGTGGGTTTGTGTAGGTAGCCTCCTCAAGGTATTAATCTCTCCATTGGTCTTTGCTTTCTCTGGAGGTACTGTTAATGACTTCACATAGTGGATGGGTTTTGGGTAAAGAAAAAGGGCTGTACTTAGAAGGAATGCTTCCTCTAGAGAAGAGGAGGCTCTGTGAGAGATGCATATCTTCAGACATAAAACAGTGCTGCAAAAAAGGAAGTAAGCTGTACGTTACAAGCTCTGAAGAACTTAAAAACAAGTGAGTGGAATGAAAGGAAATTCAAAGTTAATGAAATTAAGAGATTGTAGAGCATTTCCAATAATAAGCATGACTGAAGGCTGAGATGAATTTTTAGGGAGTTTGCAGTTTTCATTGCTGCTGTTTGTATGTGTGGGGTTGTTTCTTCCTTTTCATACAAACATCTGTCTGGAGTGGTTTTGATTTAACTAATCAAAAGGCCCTTGTCAGTTCTGTCTTGTATGACTTAAATCATTCCCTATTAGTAACTTTATGAAATCTGTCATTTTTATTCTATTTAATGTATTGATTTTTTTGAAGATACTTTATGAATTGACCTGACCAAGAAATTGTTATTGGAGCATTATTTTTTTTTCCGCGTAAGAGCAGCAAATAGCATTAAGTTTTTTGTTTGCTTTTTTTGAGTCCTGGAGCAGATATCCTGGTTTTGTTTAGGATGGTAGTTGGAGTCATACTAGAAAGTTATTTTGTTTTTTATAATACTGATGCTTTCTGGATATTATAAGTTATGAAAATCTGATGTGTGTTGACTAGACCTACTTTGAAATATTTTAAACTGCAATATGAATTAGTTGGAAAATAAACTGTTGTCATTTCCATTTGTAAGCATCTAATAGAAACGTGCATTGACTGTTCCAGCCTCCTGCGTTGTTAGCAATTTTGTGGTCTGGGTCCTGTAGGATAACTGTTTATCTCCTTTCGTGTGCTTGTTTTGTTTTGTTTGGCTCTGTCACCCCCTAGCTTAATTTTGTGCCTTCCAGCTCTTGTGTGCTGAGAATCGCTGCCTTGTCATTCTCTATGCCACTCATGATTTTCCAAATTTATACTCCCACTCCCACTTCCTCCCCACCCTCCAAAGTCTGTTTATCCAGGCTGAAGAATCCTAAGCTATTTAGTGTTCCCCCCCCCCCCCCTTTGCCTATGGAAACACTTCCACACCTCTTGCTGTTCATTACTTGTTTCTTACGGATGCTGAGCCTTCCTAGTCATCTTCATCCCCAGTGCCTGTCATGACAGTTTTCCCCACCATCTCCTGTCACTCTGAGGCTCACTGTGGTCATTGCCAAGGGCTGTTACCCCAGTCCCGTTTCTTGGTAGTGGCTGTAGCTTTCAGCTTTTTCCTCGTTGCAGTTGTCAGAGCTTCTCTCCCCTACGCCCTGGTTTTCGAGGCTGCATGAGAAAAGGCAGGGTCGTCTCCTTCGTTACTGCGGTGATCGGACTCGGTCTTGGTGATCCGTTTGGTTGTGCTGCAGTCGTCTGTTCAGCAGCTTCTGTTTTGGGGAGGTGGAGGGGCGTCTTTTCACGTGTTCTCCTCCGAAGCAAAGCTGAGGTGGTTATGCATCCCATCTCTTCTCCTAAGTTCTCCATAACTTCTGAACATTTGCTCGATCTGATGATTATTGACAACGGTGCGGTGGTTTAAATTATACCAAACTTCTAAGTTTCCTAAAAATTAGAAAACTGCCTTGGGCTGGGAGACCCAAGTTAGCTCCCATGCCGAGGGAGAGGCTCAGCCTGGGGTCAGCTGTTACTTCACGCTTGGGCCTGCTGTCTCTGAAGGAGTGACATAGAAACGGGCAGGAGATGATTTGCCCCTTGCCCTGTAAGTAGCCAGAAAGGGTTTTCTGGGGAATGAAGAGGCTTGGGAGAGGGTGGCTTTTGTTGTGAGGGATTTAGAGAGGACTTGGGGGAGCGCTGTGAGAGGACCAGAGGACCCTTGGGATGGAAGCGATGAGAAAATCGGATCTTTGATACTGCTGCTCACATCATTGTTTTTGTAGTTAGTGCGATGCAGTTAATTTGTGACTTAATTCTTACACTCTTTTTATGGCTGTTTTGCCATGACGAGAAACCCAAAGTCTTAAGTGAAATACGGAACATTGTCAATTTTTTAAAGTGAGGCTTAACTTAAAAAGGAGGCTAGGAATAACAGATATAAAATGTCAAGCAGAGGGTAGAGGCATTAACCTCCCCCTCTAAAAATAACATATATTGTAAGTGCTGTGGCCCATTCTAGATAGGTTTTTCATGCTGTGGTTCTGGGGCGAAAAGGTAAGAATAGCAGAGTGCTAGAAATCTTGTTCAATTTTGGTATGAAACAAACTTTCTTTAACTCTTCTCTAGTTGTTTGGAATTTTAAAATTAGTGTGTTGTTTGTCAGTAGCAGGTTTTGTATATAAAGCTTTAATATAGATAAGTATAAGCATGTTCATATATATATATGTATATAAAAATATAAAGATTATTTTGAAAATATGAAAACCTTGCATTTGCAACTTCACCTGAAAAATAAGTTACTCGCTGTAAAATTAATGTTGTGACCATTTTGTCCTTAATGATGATAGTAGTTTCTTCTAAGATTTAAAACCTTCAGTAACCAAAAATTGAACTCGTCTGAAATAAAACCTAGTGTTAAAGTTACATGTATTCATGTCCTTTAACTGCTGCTACTTAAGGATAGGTCAAGTCATAGCTGTTTTAGTGACTGGCATTTGTGAGAAGCTGTGGGCCTTAGGGTTTAAAAGCTGCTGTTAAATTTTAAAGCTGTGGTTTGCTCTTTATTGGATAGACTGGCCTGTGAGCACTCTTCAATCTCTTGTTCTGCCAAATGCTGTGTGAGCAAGCCAAGGCTGTGTGCTATTTTTTTTTTAATGACATCTTCATCTAACTGCTTGATTCTCCAGATACATCACCATAAGTCACCAGGAAGCATGGTCCACAGACAGCAGCTGGGAGAACTTCTTTTGTTCACAGAAGTCTATTATTCGTGTCCTAACATCCTTTATCGCAATATAGTTGTTTAGGCTCAAAACCTTTAACTTTTCCTTCTGCAAATGTGTATAGTTTTCATGCATAATTTTCATTCCATAAGAGTGGGGACCTGAGACAATAAGTAATCTGAAGAAAAGTGAAGTCTGTAGCAGAAGTGAGAATTTGAAGCAAACATTGAATCCCACTCTTAAGCGCTAGCTGCCATCTCATCTTCTCCTTTCAAAGGAGCATGCAGACTCTAATTTACAAAAGAAAACATTGGTTTTGCTTTTTGCAGAATTGCCTGTCACATTAATATGAAGGGTTATTGACTTGTGTGAATGCTGTTACAGTGAATTTCTGTGGAGATTTTTATACTCAAACCAAACCCCTCAAACTCAGTCTGCAGAACCAGCAAAGAACAATTATTTCCAGCAACTGTCTGTTTAATTATGTCTAGATTTGGGGAAGCTGTCCATTAGGCCTTTAGAGGAGGAATTAAACCCCAGCAATCTTATGGCTGGCAGAAATGCCTTTTTGAGAGGGGCACAGGCACTTTTAGCTAACACCTGAAAAAGTGCATTTATTCCAATTGAGGGTTTTCACGGGGAGGGGAAGCTAATTCAGTGTACAGGTTCTTTTACTTGTTTTAAGCATATGTTAATTCATGTCTCAGCAGTGAGCAATTCCTTCTGCCATACTGTGAAAACAGAGGAATTTAAGAAGGGATTAGCAGATCCTCTCACTAGGACAACTGCTCTATCGTGTTGCAGCCTTGCATTGAAGGGACATTGTCTTTTTTGCTCCCAGTCCCCTGCAGAGCAAAAAGATTTGTCGGATTCAGGCGAGGACCAACAGGGAGAGGTTGAGCCCCCCCACCATGGTCTGGGTCACACAGAATCAGCTGGTGAGCGCGACTTTGAGCTTCCTGCTCCCGCTGTTGCCTCAGTCAGTGCTACTCTGAGTCCCGCTTCTGAAGCCCAGCTTGCTCCTATTCAACAAGAACTGGCAGGGGTAAGTGTGAACCTACCAAGTACTTCTGATGCTGAGGGGATTAAAGGAAAAAGTCCCTTCGACTAAAAGAAGTCTGTTACTGTTAACTTTAGGTAGTAGACCTCAATACATGTCTAGTTCTTTGATCTCAAGTGTTAGTCCCCTCTAAGTCATTGTTTCAATTAGTAGAAATGAAATTTGTTTGGGACTTTCTAGTGGGGGTAATTTGTAGAAGGCGTAACCAGTATCAATTTTAAAGCTTAGTGTGTAAATTGAGCCTTTGCTAGGAGTAAAGGCTCTTCTAAGTGAGTGACAAAGTTGGGGTATATGAGGGATTCACATAAAACCACTAGGAGGATTTCCCCTCCTCCCCCAAGCCATAATCCTGCAGTACAACAAAGTGAACCACTAATGCTGAGTTCTCACTAGATATAAACAGTAGCTTATGCCAGTCTGCAGTGTGCTTAACAGATTAAAAGCAGCAAGAAAGATTTTTAAAGCAGTAAGTTAAGTACTTGAAAATTTTTTACTTGAAAAACTTAAGTACATTAAGCTAGAGAAGGCTATCACTGCTGTTAATTAAAGATTTTCTTTCCACTGATGGTACAGGAAAATATTTCAGGAAATGGCTGACACTATGTAGTCTTTCAGAGCAATTCTAGGTGTGGTCTTAATCTTTCTGTCTTGTTGGACCATATTTTCTTGGTACAGGTGAGTGTCACTTGTGACCACACATACTAGGCATGTACACTTTGATAGGTCTTTGCCTGTTAAGGCCACACCATGCAGTGCATGAATCCTTTTCTTACACTAGTGGTTTTTTTATTCAAGAATGGTCCATTTGAAGCAAACCTGGTGCCAAATGGATTGTCCTGACAAGGTGCAAATGAGGTTAAGCAACTTTAGGCATCCAGACTGTCAGGGTTTGCCTGATAACCTGCTGCAGAAGTTCTTATTCAATTTTTTTTGAAAGTTGAGGTTTTCAGAGGGTTAATATTTTAAAATACAGCTGTTAAATGTGATCACTGACTTAAAGTTGCTGCTATTGCTACAGCTGGCCAAGAAAACAATATTAGGCAGACCCTCAAGAAAACCAGAGCAAATGATCACTATCTGTCATACTCATTCCTTAAGAGATGAAATTGTTATGCTTGTTAACCCAGGTCTGAAAGAAATTTAAATACTGTATGGTTATAAGAACAAAAAACCCCTCTGGGGGAATACATGTGGGAATTCTTGTCTGTAAGCACAGATATCCACACATTCTCGAACTATACTGACTACTGCACTACCCTATAAATTTTAGCAAATGCAGTAAAAGTGTGTAATAGCTTTTGGTAATATGTGCTGGCAATCATTCTAAGAATTATCCTATTTTCTTAGAGTAAAATGGTCTCTTGCTTTGACATATATAGAAGGTTAATGAATCTTAGGGGGCCCATACTGGTTTGCTGGATGAGGGTGCTTCGTGTCGTCTTTCTTGGCTCTTAGATAGAATTTAAGACCAAATTCTGAAAAAGAAACTTTGCAAAACTGTCAGTACTCCCTGCTTACCCAGTATTGTTTGTAACATACACAGCCAAGTATAGCCAGAGGTATGGCCTGCTAGAGAGCTGGTTATAATGCCTTGACTTTAGTTACATAACCCAAGTCAGCGTATGTAAGCTATAGCTTTGCAAGCAAGACTCTCTTGGTTAAGAAGTGAGGTTCTGGAGCAGCTTTTTAGCAACAGCCATGGCAGTTCAATCAGGATTGTCTGCAGATTGCAAACTTACTGTACCAAGCTCAGAGATCCGTCATCCTTGGTACTTGCTGCATTTCTAGTTCTGTATTTCAAAGGTAAACACTAAATATAGTGTACTGTTACAGCTTTCACCTATTTGTTCTCTATACTTGTTTTTACCTGAATTCTCCCTTTTCTATTCTCGCTCATTGTGAATAATTGAAAACTGACTGTACTTTGAATTTGTCTAAGTTTCTCTGTACTAGTTTCTTGCAACAGCTGCAGGATGTATTTAATGATCCAGGGCATCATTTATAATTCTCCTGAAATAGTGTGAGGAAGCAAGGGCTAAAGAATCAGCGATTGTATGTGGTGGTTAATACATTTTCATTTTCTCTTTTTAGAAGGCAGATGATTGCCTTTAAAAGGTAATTTAGTTAATTAGAAACATATGTCAAAACTGTAGGAGCCTCTCCATAGAAAAATTATTTTTTTCTATAGCAGGGCTCCTAAAAGTAGAAGGAGGAGTGGAACAGAGAAGTGACTTCCATTCATTCTTAAACGAAGAGTAAATTGTAGATCCTATTTTGATATTTACTGGTTAAAGTGTCTCTTGCATTTGTTTTCAAAGAACAGAATGCATAGACCTTAATAGTTTCTCGTAGGGTGAGATGGATCTGGCTTTCAGTTCTCCTGGAACACCATATCTATTATTTTTTTCCTACTTTTTTTCTACCCTCTTGTTTCTACTTGTGAAATACGTATCTTGCTGTAAAGGACAGATTAATGAGTAGCCTACAAAAATGAGCCTGTAACTGAAAAGCTATACTACTGTTTGCTGCCAGCAACTGTAACTTCTGATACTTTTTTCCAACTCGGTCAAGCTGCATTAGTGTCTTTATTCTTAGTATGGCTTTGTACAAAAATAAAACTTAGGCTATTACATTGTACTTGGGCCTCCCCGTGGGCCCAGTCTGACTTGAACTGTTTGTCAGATTTGACCAAAGATGACAGATGTGTGGAGATCTTGGAGCTGAAATCCTGTATGGCTTGTGGAAAGAGGCAGGCTACTAGAGGAAAATAATCCTTCCACTGTCCCAAGCATTTAACCTCTCACTGCAGGTTATTCTAGTTTGTAGCCATCAATGTAGGATCTGTGGGAAATTGAGCTTCCTTAGCCCGTGTACTTACAGCTTTATTTAAAGTCTGTCTTCTCAAAATAAAAGTGACAGTTTTGGGTGTTGCAGAATGGATTTTAACTTTTCATGGAGTTTGAGTTGCACATATTTGGCTAGTAACTACTTCAGGAACTTCAATTTAAGATGTAGTTGTCACTCTGTACTGAACAAAAATACAGGCCTATCTTCTACATTATATGGGGGTTGTATTTTCAAGTGCTGGTTTGGATAGGTGATCTAGATTTAGGGATTTTTGGGGTTTTTTTTTTCCAAGATCTTTGAGTGAATTGGTCGTTGGTGAGAGGATTATTATAGTACGAGAACAGATTTATCCAAGGTTGAGAAGACTTGACTGGTGAAGCTCAAGTGGGCAAGAGGAAACAGTGAGTTTCCTAATAAAAGCAGGATATTTTACTGGAAATTAGATATAAAGTTGAACTTTTCTTAACAATGTTGGTAAATCTGCACTTGTGTAACTCATGCATATCTTCAGTCTTTTGAAAGTAGAAATGAAAACCAGATATCTTAGATTCTCGAACAGGAAAAGAGGTTATTTGTCCTGTGTGTGCAGGAGGTCAACCTAAAACATTAAGAGGTTTTTTTCTTCCCTGGCCTCTACATTCCTGAGTTGAGGAAAGAGTTCAATCTCTTGTTGGATTTTTCTGGTAGGAGTTACTGACTGCTAACTCTGCCCCAGCTTTCCCAACCAATAATTGACAGTATGAGCACTCTGAATAGATAAGGGTGGGAGGTAGCAAACTAAATGATCTAGATACTTAGATTCCTATGTAGGAAAAAACACATTTGAGAGAAATTATTCTGCCTCTGAGCAAGTTTGGTAATGTCAGTAATCACTGTAACACCAGGACTGTATGCTTCTCCATGGCTTTACTCTAAAAGCTCTTGGGCTAGGAAGCATGGAAATAATAGCTGAGAGCAGATACTGAGCTTTGGTTTGTTCTCAGTAGGTTAGACTTGGATATTTGGATATTGATGCTCATTGCCCACTAAGTGTAGTGACAGAATACTTATTTGTGCTTGCATCAATAATAGATGACAAAAATATGATAATCTCAAGCTTGTACAGATTCGACTGTTTGGTTTATATCTGTATGATAATCATTGAGACTATAGATAGCAATGTTTCTGGAAGTTTTTGGAGTTCAAGGAGAATCTCTTGTTGATTTTAAGGAACATTGCCAAATTGGCATGTATGTATCTGTAATTCCATTCATGCAGATTTCTGTTATCAAATGGTTTTCTTTTGCTTTTAGGAATTTTGCTAACAGTTGAAACAAATTGGGGGCATTGATTGCGACACTTTCTATACATTTTTTTTTTTCTCCTCACTTTGGGTATTGGTGGCTAAAACTGATTGCTGGCATTGTGACTTTCCACTTGCCTGATCTTTGGGGAAACTAGTGTGTGCTGGCAATGGAGATAACTAATCAAGTAATCTACATTATTTACAAATGATATTTTTTTTTAGATATGTAGGGACAGCATAAATGATAAAAACAGTGTGATAGTGATTAGGCTGATAAATATTAATATGTGTGTGTTGGGGGGAGTGTTTTAAAACAGTAAATAGCACTTATTTTCCGGTGTAAAAGGTTTCAAAGGTGGCTGACTAGGATGCCAGTGAAGTGGCTATACTTTGCTATTTACTTTAAAAAAAAACAAACAAACAAACAGAAAAAGCATTATTGCATGGGTAAAATTGCCTGTCCTTGTAACTGTATTTTTATTTGCATTGGGTGAAATACTGATAGCACTGTAGTATCTAGATTCAAAGTAGAAGTAGTACTAAATACAAATTTTCTCACTTTCTACTGTTGCTGTATTCACTGTGTATCTTTTCAATGACAGTCCTGTGCAGCCTTAGCCAGTCTTTTGTGTTGCCCAGTCTTTGTGTGTCTGTCCATCTTCCAGACCAAAGTACTAGCAGCGGTGGAGAGCAAAAGTTCTGGAGCTCCTGTGGGCTCTGCACATGAGCCCATGGTGGGTGGGTGGGTGGTTGTGCATGGTGGGTCCATTGTACTGGGAGGTTCTGGAATGAGAAGAGGGTGCTAACCGCTGCCTCTGTCGCCTTCCCCGTATCAGGAGTCCATCATGGGATTGTTTTGCAGAAACAAGAGAAATTAGGCCAGCTAGGGAGTTGATGGCAAGTAAGAGTGAAGAGACCTCAGCTCTTCAGAAAACATTAGAAACCTGTTCAAAGACTTGTTAATATTGTGATAGTTGGTAGCCTGTGATACTTTTCTTTATTATTTTTTTTTTTTTTTTTACTGGTTATAAGGAAGACGCTAATGAAATGACCCAATGCTAGTTCCTGTAAAAACATTATAGTGCTGCTTTATAGAGAGTGCTTTGAAAGATCTCTCTCCAACACTGTATTTATTGAATGGACCACTGTCAGTTTTGTTAATTAGCCAAACTGCTTTGGATCAAACTTCCAAATAATTCATATGTTCATGGTGAATTTAGAACTTGTAATTTTTTCTTAACTGAAGCAATTGTTGTTTTCAAGTTCTCAAAATACAGGAAATTGAATAATAATTGCTGAATAGTATGTAATAATGGTGTTGGTTCTTGGATATGAATTTTTAGATACCCTTAGGTATTTTATTTGTAACTGAAACACTTTCAATTCATCTTACATTTAAGAGTCTCTACGTAAAACTCAGTATGGCTATGTGTAATTCATAAGAATAATACTTTGCCTTGAATATGTATCATTGACATTGAAGAAAGTCTCCGAAGTGATGATTAGAGCATTTGGATGTATCCAGAGACACTGAAACATTGTTCAGGATGTGATTATTGTTTCATCACTGTCATCTGATTTCAGAGATCAGCAGATGGATCAAGTCCAGAAGATGGAGATGGTAAGAAATTTGATTGGAAGATTAAAAGCACTGGTGCATGTCTCCAGGATTTTGTGCATTTTCTCTAATTACTTTTTTCTGCAGAATCTGATCGGGAGGATGGAAGCTACTGTCCACCTGTAAAGCGTGAGAGAACGTCATCTTTAACTCAGTTCCCTCCTTCCCAGTCAGGTAATTAATAATTATTACAATATTAGTATATTGGAGAGGTTTCTTTTTTTTCTACTTTCTTTCTATCATGCCAGCACCCTCATTACTATCTGCTGTGTTTAGCCTTGAAAGACCACATAGTCTGACTTTTTCTCTGGTCTGTGTTAGCAAATTTAGTCAAGCTCAAAAGAGTTGATGTATTTTTGATATTAAAAATTATTTATAAATTGACTGATCAACTTTATAGTTTCAGCTTTTAATCTTATGCTGTTAAACTGAAAAATTTAGAAATCTCCTTGCGCTGCTGTGATCGGACTACTTCTTAACTAATTATATAAATGTTAGCTTTTCTAGTTACTCTACTACCAGGCAACTCTCCCAAGAGTTATGCTTTAGGTCATGCTTATGGTTTTGGTGGTTTTCTGGTTGCTGTTCTTTTCCTTTTCCATTTCTTTCAAAGCAGAGAATGTAACACATTTCAGTAACGTTTTCACCTGATACATTGCACAGATGATGCAATCAAACCTCCTCCAGCTTTGATTCTGTTTCTAGGTTGTAGGACTGTGTTTCTGCAGTGATAATGGATCTTCATTTGAGATCCACTTCTATCACCTAGTGTTCTTATTTCTTCCAAGATAATTGAGATTTGAGGGAAAGTTACATTAGAGGTGCAATTTATTTTTTGAATGGGACATGTCTGAGCAGTTGTTTGCAGTTGGTATGTTTGGGTGCATTTCTTTCCTGACATGAATGATGGGGGGGGGTTGTTTAAGCTTACAGATGATCACTTAAGTAAGGGCTCAGGTGGGTTGGATACATTACAAGGCTTAGGAAGTGTAGAAGCTAGTGTACACAAGTTATCTTGCTCTTAGCACAAACTATGCTGTCAGTCATAGGCCTCTTGTGAAGTCCAAGTGTTAGTTTCCACCATTTAGCATTTGCTGCACTACTTTCTGACCTCTCTGCAGAGGCCTTTTGGAGTGTTTTATGTATTTTGTAATTATATGCCATATTCTAACATCTCTGTAATTCCTAATTCAGATAGAATTAAACCAGGAATCCTGTATGTGTGTTCCATCCTGAAGAAGGGAAATTTGCTCTTTCTCTGTTTGAGGAGAAATAAAGATTTTTTGGCAATAAGCTGTTTACTTTTGTGACTGTTATAGTATTTTAGTTTAAGAAGGAAAGAAAGAAAAAAAAACAAAAAAAATCACTTTCTCTTTGCAGCTGTAATATATCAGAGGAAGGGAGTTTTTAATGAGATTATGCAACATACACAGCTTGTCCTTTTTATTTTTCCTTGACTGCAGTAACAAAGAACAACGTCTTTATGCCGTCAAGCTTCTGTGAAACTTCTACAGGCAATTCTGACTCAGAACCAGGTGAGCTTCCTCATTTTTCTGCTTTTTTTCAGGAAACTGCCATTGGTCTGTCATGAATCAGAACTATTGCGTGATATTTTGAAAGTAAGCCTCTGTCTGGGAGAATGGAAACAGTGATTCTGATCTTGCAATTATGTTGTTCACTTAATTGCTTGCTTTTGCGCTTGCTGGATGCTATTAAAATAACAATTAACAGTTGTAGTTTTGGGAGTAGGGGAGAAGAACTAACCAAGCAGCCCATATTCCCACCTCTAAACTGCAAGATAAAATTTAAGGGAAACTTTCAGATACCTGCTTTAGATACTGCTTTTTGTTTTAAGAGATCTAAAATCAGATCGACAATGAGACTGAACTGTAGAATCTTACATGCAGTTAGTTCCTGTGTTCACAGTACTGTATATTTTGTTAATCACCCTTGCTCTGTTATCATTTTATAGCATATTGTTATCTTATGCTTAGATACACTTGAATAATGTACTCCAAGAGTGCACTGAACATAGCACCTTACCACATAGTTAAGCTGAGACTATCAGTCATTTTTTTCTTCCTGAGTACAGCTATTATGCTCCTTAAAACATAATTATACCTTTGAAGATAATGAAATCCTCTGCAAGTTCTTGGGGAACTCTTTTTTTAATAATTCTGGATTTGTGAACGATGTTCACTGGAAACTTAGATTTATTTTTGGTAGAAGTAAATCTGTTCTTTGGAAGTTTCTTACAACTTTGCATTAGGTATTTATAGAGCTTGTAAGTTCTTACAGTAGGCATGGCAAGAGCAGTTTTATGACTGAAAGTATGTACTTCATCTTTGTCCTTGTAATTTTGCATTTTGCTTCTAGAGGAAAAGAGCAGTGGATTCCGGCTGAAACCACCAATACTTATCCATGGTCAGGCACCTAGTGCAGGTAAGTTCAATGTTTTCTGTAGCAGTCAAAAGGAACTATTGTAGTTCAAGCATCTTATCTCATGTAGGAGTTTCTTCAAACTAACATTGTTACTGGAGATTAATAATACATCTGTTTATGCAGGAAAAAAGCTTGTATCCTGTAGAGTGGTTATGTCCATGTCCGCTATGTAATGTGGACATTAGAATTTTAGTTTGGATCAGTCATATGCTTTTGAAGTGAATCTCCCAGTTGTTTCTGCTTAGCGTGCTTTGGCCCACTGCTTAGAGAAGTCCTGCACTACATAGAGTGAATTCCTTTAGTATCAAGCTGGAACAAAAATTGCTGTCCAGGAACACACTGAACAAGTTCTGGCCTTAGGTGGCACTGAGTCAGGGACCAGACAAGAGCCAAGTCTGAAGCAGTTGTCCACTCCCACGTCTTCCCCCTCTCCCTGGCCACTGCGTACAGCATAGATGCTGGGTTCTGGACCTATTCTGCTCTACAGTTTTCTCATGTTGAGCTTCCTATTTGCTAATGTAAACCTAGGCAGTTTGGGATGGACATTAATATTACAGCTACAAAGGAGAGTAAGGAAATAAACTGATCTTTTTAATGGAAGTCATTATTCTTTCAAAAAATGAACAGTTTTCATACAAATTATTTTAAAAATTATCAAATTTGACTTGCATTCTAATGAAAAGTTGATGTTTGAACCCTTGGGCGTAGGGCAGTGTGTATTTTGGTGGTTGTCTTGTACTTTGAATATGATTGGCTTTTGTTGTTACAAAATATTCAAGAGTTGCTACGGGTAACTTCTTTCACAATATTTTAATAGATTCAGAGTTCACTAGTTTTTCAGTGAAGAAATCCTGAAATTTGGGGGATTTTCATTGCTTTCTAGAGTTGATCTTAAGTGTTTTTTTTTTTTTTTAACTAGGTTGTTTTAAAGGTCAGTTGGCTTTCTGAATTAGAACTATATAAAAATTGTAGTGCCTTATATCTTTCTACACCAAACCAAAAAGGCCAGGTTAGTTCTGAGAGCCAGTACATCTGACTGTATGAAGAATGAAGTAATTTACCACTATCTGGAATTTACTTCACTGGAAGTAGAAAATAAGGCTGGGGGGGATTGTAGCTGAGAATTACTTCAGTGAATAAATGAGATTGCTTTGATACTGTTCATTTTTCTTTCATTTTATGACCTTTATTTCTGAGTCATTGTCATAAATTTTCCTTGTATGCTTTTATGGATAGGGTAGAAATTTATATTTAAGAATTTATTTTTAAGCTAGGAACAAATCAGTTGTCTTCTCTCTTGGGAGTAATTCTTTCTTGGAGTGTGAGGATGAGGCCTGGTAATAAAGGAGGGGTGGGGAGAGAAACCCAACTTTTCAAATATCTAGTGTTCCATTATATGCTCTATTGGAGAATGAGTTAGATGCAGAAAACTTCAGATGAAATTAGATTTTTTTTTTTTTTTTTTTTGACTTAAGCCTTATAGCTCTTGAAAAGACTTTCCACTTGCAGGTCTCCCAAGTCAGAAACCAAAGGAACAGCAGCGGAGTGTGCTACGTCCGGCAGTATTACAGGCACCGCAGCCAAAAGCTTTCTCACAAATAGGTAACTAATGCATTCACTTTCCAGAATATTGCAAACAGAGAACAAAAATGCTAAATCTGTTTAGCACAGAAGTCTATTTTTTACTCAGCAGCTGCCTTTCTTTTCTGAAAACAAATATCTTAACTGTTAAGTATACCTGTGTTATATAAGAAATAACACAGAAATCTTCAGTGCTTGTATGGGATTGCTGTCTTAAATTGACGGTCTGAACTTTAGTGTACACCATGCTTGATTTTTTGGAGTAAAAAGACATTTAAGTGTCTTTTGGAATATAAAAGCATTTAAGATTGGTAGTCTCAAATTACGGCATTGACCATGACATAATTAGCTACTGTCATTCAGTTGAGCAGGTAGTGGTAGAGCTTAGCTAGCTTCAAGGTGGTATAATGCCTGAATCACTAGAAGGCGCCTCTGGCTTGGGGAGCTTATTGAAGCTGGGACCTTGAGCTTGACTCTTCATTCTTAATTTGAGTATGTAGGTAAGCTTATTGTGGTGTTATGGAACTTAATATTGCTAATAGAAATAGGTGTGATTAGGAGGCATGGACCCTAAAGAGGTTTTTTCCTTTCAACTTCCAGTCTCCAAACTTCTGTTTCCTAGCCCAACCTCACCAGCCCTCCACCTTCCGTTATTTTGAAATTTAGTTGAACTCGGACAGAAACAACTTCAGCTACAGTTGAACCTGGCATAGAGCCAAACATTGCTAGCTTAATTTCTAGCTGTGCCTGTTGGCACAGATTGAATTCTACAGAGCTTAAGAATTAAGTTTTTTGTATTCTATGTGGTCTTCTGCAAGAGTTTAGTATGTAAGCAGATAGTGTAGTCCAAAGAGGAGCCCTGCTGGACATGCACAGTAGCCCAATATTATATTTGTGCGTTTTCTGCTTAAGGCTGTATCTGCTAATCTTTGAAGTGCTTATGCAGACTAGTTTTCTTGCATTTGGAGTCCTGATTCTGCCCCAGGAACTGCTGAGTTCCTGTCCTCACGCATCTGTATCACAAAATCAGTCTTGCAGAGTACTATGCGAATGCTGTGATTTACATTACAATGTTTTGTGGACTTAGTGCATGCAATTTACTATGGAAAACTTGCTCTTTTGGGACACTCTAAATGTCTACACAATTAATGTCGGTTTGTCATTCCATATTGCAGTCCTGAGCAGTGGGACCAATGGTGTAAATATCTCACCAGATTCTGCAGCCACATCAGAATCACTAAGTAATACAACACTGAAAACTTCTGACTCTGAAGACAAGGTGAGTTTGAAAAGGTTTCAAAAGACACTCAATATGAAAGATTTTAAAACAATTATTCTCTGAGTAGAATCCACTTATTTTTGTAATGCGAGTCCTGTTTCATCAGCAATGAATATTATGTCAGATATCTAGAATTAGTGATAACTATTGTAAAGGAAGAATACCCAGTTGCTTTAATATCCATTTTTGTTTAACAAAATCAGTCTTAATCTAGGCTAAAATTTTCAATTCTTTTCTCTAGGCAAGAGAGTGTCAGAAAAAACAGTCTAACAACACTTCAGATGATGACAGCTGTGAGAAGGCAGAGCTTAATGCACAGCAAGCATTTGTATTTGGGCAAAACTTGAGAGACAGAGTTAAGGTAAACATATTTGTTATCTTTGAGATTTATTGAGTTTAAGTTAGGATAAGAAATAGTGGAACAGATCATTTGTTGGCATATGCATTGCATGCAGATATGTTTATGAAGCTGTTCTAATCCCATTATGCAATGGTTTCAGACTTCTATGTACATGTCAAAAATAGGAGCTGTGAACACAATTCAATTGGCTTAGTAAAACTGGTCTTCCAGATATTTAATGAACAAATGTTACTGTTTAATGTAAGAAGCTCTTTTAAAAGTAAAAGCAGCTACTGCTGTCATTCATAGACAACATCTGAAACTCAGTGTGATTTAAATGTTTTTTCTTACCTTTTGAGTTGGAATTAAGTTGAAATGTATTAAGATACTCCATAACAGATTTCACCGAACAGGACAAAAAGAAACAGGGCAGCTTGATTTTAAACTTGAGCATGGGGTAACTGAGTGAACTCTTAGTACCTCCTTTGTAAGACCAAGAAAAAGTGTAATACTGGGACATAGACTTCTGTGGTTTTATTGCAGAAAGTTTGTGGATGGAACTTTGTCTTGGGAAAGAATACCGATAATTTTATGGTCAGTAGTTAAAACTAATATTTTCTTTGTTTTGTTTTTATAGCTAGGAGATGAAAGTGATGAAACTGCTGATGTGCAGAATGCTGGCCTTCCAACATCAGACACACCTTCTGCAACAAATTATTTTCTACAATATATCAGTTCCAGGTAAGACTACAGAGAAGTAGCTATAAGACAGTTTTTCTTAGTCTGTATACAAAATTATTTGTGATTCCGTTCTTTACTGGATGCAAGGCTATACTAGGTCAATGTGAACAAAAGCTTCTGAAGAATGAGGTGATAAGCTTCAGGGGGATTTGTCTTTTATTTCTCTCTAATCATGGACGCTCTCCCCCACTCCCCATCCCCCCTGCAAAATGTATTCATAGCATTCTCTTGGCAGTGTACTTCAGATATCGTCTTTGATGATGGTATGAAGGTCTCTAAGTTTTCTTCCTATTCATGCCTACAAGTGAAAGGTCTAAGAAATTGGCTTTCCCAGTACAGATGTGTCTTACTAGCCATCTCTCTGACTTTACAATTAAATGGCAATAATGCAGTGTCAAACTTGCCATCCTTTGAAACGCTTTTGACCTTGGTATTTGCAAATAAGCTATGTAGAGATCCATATGTGTATTCAGTAAACTTTATACTTTTGCTAAGGCTTTTAGGCATGACACAGTCTTCAGAAGTTACTAAAGTGTTTGCATTATAACTTTGAGATCCTTTGTCATATGCCAGGCATGTTACAGATAATACTGCTTCTACTTACTCCGTGTACGTAAGATGACAAATGTACCAAAGAGGAAGAAAAGTGTTTTTGCCAGATATATTATCTTTGCTAATGCTATGAGATACCTCCATCCAAGCACTGACTGCCAATGAATCCCATTTCAGCTCACTTCTGTGGCAGATGTTTGCAACAAGGTGCCATTTAATACAGTTGTAACTAAACTGTTTAGACAGTGTCTTTGTTTCTGGCTAAAATGGGCTGATCCTCAGATCAGTCAACAAAGCGTTCAAGAGTAATGAGTAGTTAGATTTTCCTTGTGGAGGTTTTTTGGTTTGTTTTTCTTTTTTCTTAACCTTTCCTAGCAAGCACAGAGGCCCATCTTGTTAGGATGCATGGCAGCATCTTCTGCCTGTTTCAGAAGTATGTTGGGGTTTTTTGTCAGTCATTGACTGTTCCCTCTCAGACCTGAATGTTAGTCAAACTCAACTTTTAGAAAGATATGCCTAGAGGGAAGGTGGATGAACAACAACTTGATAATTACAGTGGGAATCTGTAGAAAGGTAGTAAAGGTGTTGCCCTTCCTAAATTGATTATAAAATCTGCTAATGAAATCCACATAGGAAGAGGATGCTTATTCTAGAAGAGCTGTGTATTCACTAAGGAAGGTGTTGAGGGCTGAGATTTGATTGCAATGTCATAGCCTCCCCAAAAGTTTCACAGCTAATCTAATAAAAGGTATTACTGCTTCCTGCTACCTTTGTTTCACTTGTGAATGTTGCAAGTGTTTTAATTTTCTTTTCTGACTTTCATAGAAAATTGATCTTTTATCTTGGGGAGTAGGGAGAGAACAAGGAAGTTAGCCTGGATGGTATTATAGCCAAGCCTAAGACTAAATGTCTGCTATACATGTATAATACTGCTAAGAACAATATGTAATACGATAAAACCGTTAGCCCTCGCCTAGCATTCTGCATTTTTCAACATGTAATCAGATGTGTCTAGGTAAAATACTTACAGTGAGGAAAATCATTTGCTCTTACTCACGGAATTCACGTTCTGCAAAAACACCTGCTCTTGTATTGTCTCATGTTACCCAAGTTGGATTAAATTTAGCTTTTGTTTCTTTGGAAGCCAGTAGTTTATTTTTTAAAGCCAGTGGCAGTTGCTCATGTTTCAGGAATCTTATTAGTAAAGGATAAATAGATATTTTTCCGACTAAAGAAAGATTGGGGGTTTTGTTTGTTTTTCCTCCAGTCTAGAGAACTCTACAAACAGTGCAGATGCATCCAGCAACAAGTTTATTTTTGGACAGAACATGAGTGAACGAGTCCTAGTAAGTAATTTTCTCAGTAGTTTGCGTTATGGATTCCCACTCTGGAAATTTGAGAAAAGTTATTGTCACTGAAGCAGGCTTCTCTGTCAGTGGTTTGCCTTGTAGCAATGGCTTCTTCCATATAACTATTGGAGTGTATCTCATGCTTGCTGTCCTCCAAATGGAGGAATTCATGTGACTCCTCCAATGATGGGATTTCAGATCCAACAGTATGACAACTACCTCCGTACTGAGGTACTTCAGGAAATTCTGTGCTTAGTGTGTACCATCCCAAGGTGTAATTTCTACTGCCTTACTGCTTGCTGTTACTGTATTGTTATGCTGGTGCAAGAGAGGCGTTAGTACTGTGGTATTGAAGGGAGGATGTTAAGGGAATGGGGACAAACTTCTTTTCAGTTGTCCGGTGTGACAGGACAAGAGGAAATGCGCCCAAACTGAACCACAGAAGTTCTGCCTGAATGTGAGGAGGAATTTCTTCACTGAGAGAGTGACAGAGGCACTGGAACAGGTTGCCCAGAGAGGTTGTTGAGTCTCTTTCTCTGGAGATATTCAAAGCCCACCTGGATGCAGCCCTGTCTAACATGCTCTAGGTGACCCTGCTGAGCAGGGGTTTGGACTTAGATGATCTCCAGAGGTCCCTTCCAACCTTACCAATTCTATGATTCTATGTGCATTTATACCTATCTGCCCATTGAGCAGGGAGTTCAATCAAGTATGCCTTGAGTTGAACTGTCTCTGCAATTGCTTTGATTTGTTGAAAACAGTGTTGAAATTCAGTTTTAAATCAAGGAAAAGTGATTATTTCTTTTTTTTTTTTTAGGTCAGCCTGCATTTGACTCAATGATCAGGGCAGTAGTATAGTTTTTACTGTGAAAGTATGTCATCTATGGGATTCACCTACTGTTATATGGTTTATAAACACTAGGGGCTTCCTCCAGTAACTGCTCAATAGTCCTTTACTGTAAAACAAAAACTGTAAAGTATGCTTTCTTCTGTTTACCTTCTCTTTTGTAAAGAGTCCACCAAAATCAAATGATGGTAGTACAGAGAGTAATAAGGAGAACGCTGCTACAGAATCTGGCTCTGAATCGTCATCTCAGGAAGCCACACCAGAGAAAGGTGAACACCAAAATATACTTTTAGGAATAGTAGTTAATCCTTATTTAAATTACTGCATTTTCTCTATATCTTGCTGCTTTATGACAACTTCTGTGTTGCCTTTATTGTCCCCTATAACCAACACTTAAAGGTACTGGTTTCTAGTGGGGAGGTGGCATGTTGGATGCTGTAGATCCTCTGGTCCTGTTGTCTTTAATATTAGATACGTACAGGCTATGCTGACATTTTCATTGTTGTTCTGCAGTATTGGGATTGTCTTCAGCAGAAGGAAAGCAGTAGTAATTAACAGAGAAGGTACATATTAGAAGAAATGTGACTACCCATTTTTTAAACAATTCTGCTATACTTCCAATGTCTGGGTAAAACACATATTGTGGTGTGTGGGTGCACCAAATGTAGTGTTTGAACCAGGAACTGTCTGCTGAGTTCTAGATTTCTGTGATTCTTCAAATTGTAAGATTTTTTTGAGACTGTCAGCTATGAGTTTTCTCCTACAAACTGCTTGTGAGCCAGTGAGAAAGTGGAAAATGAATCATGCCTTACATGTGTAGGTACAATTGTGTAGCTGGTAGCAATATCAGTACTCAAACACCTAGAGATATGGTTGTGTCCGTGTGCTAGCAAAGGTTTTACATAGTGGTATGTAGAAAATCTGCAAGTATATCGGGACAGAATTTTCCGTAAGTTACCTCCTGTCCTTTACATCTTTCTGTGCTTTTTAAAGCAAGTCTTGAAGACTGACTGACAGCTTTAAACTTAAGATCTATATCTAATCTTCTATTCCTGTCTGTCTTCTATACTGTATTTCTCTAAATTCTGGTATACTTGTGAGACTTTGGTAAATCTTCAATAATTATATGGAAATTGTTCTCAAAATAAACTTTTAAAATGTTGTTCAGCTAATAATATTTCAGAATCACTGGCAGAGTCTGCAGCAGCCTATACTAAAGCAACAGCAAGGAAGTGTTTACTGGCAAAGGTAGAAGTGATTACTGGGGAGGAAGCTGAAAGTAATGTGTTACAGGTAAGAAACTGGTGAAGTTAAGAGAAGCTTTGCATTTGTGAGGATTCATATTGTCATCTAGCAGATTCATACTACCTCATTCTCTGCAACAGGGTCATCCTCTATCTCTAATGTGCTGCTTTCTTGTGTTAAAATGCAAACTGTAGATATTTATGCTCCGATCCTTATTTTATTGCTTCTTAATTTCATCTTTCTGAATAAAATTCACAGCTTGGACAATCTAGACAGTTGTTTTACAAGTTGTAAGCATATTTTCCTGAAGCAAGCACATGAAAGCTTATATTCTGCAAAACAATTTAAAGTATTTTATTTAACTTAAATATTTTTGAAGTACTTTAAAGTACTGTTGCAGATTATTTTAACTCAGAATGGGCTATCATGACTAAGCAGTCTGGTTTCTTGCCTAGCAGAAACTATAAAACAGCACTCAGGAGTTTGTGTTCAGGTACTTGTTTGAAATACTGCTCTTCTAGAAGGCCATTCAATCATGATTCAAAGCTTTCAGATTTAAACAGTGATTTCTCACTGCAGTTGTTTAACTTAAACATGTTTGACTAAAGTATATCCTTAAAAACATGCAGGGTTTTGATGTAAATCTAAGAATTGTATCCCCCTCCTCCTTGTCCTCCATTTGTTGCTTCTTACTATTGATTTAGTCAACTGTTATGCTATTGAGGTATTTCTTGTTACAGATTCAGTGCAAGTTGTTTGTTTTTGATAAAAACTCTCAGTCTTGGGTTGAAAGAGGTCGAGGACTTCTGAGACTCAACGATATGGCTTCAACAGATGATGGAACTTTACAGTCTCGATTGGGTAAGAGGAACCATGGGAAGTGTGTTACTGAATGATATAGTCTCTGTTACTCTAACAGGATGCTTTCATGGCAGATAGTAGTAGCCTCTTTGGGTTATATCTTAGTTACAGCAGCTCAGAAAGGAGTTTGGACCTCTTGTTTTGCTTCGTTCAACGAATATATCCTCCATAGAGAGGATCTTTGGATCTTATTGTAGCCAATATGTTCCAGTTACTTCTGGCTTCTACTTTTTTTTTTTCCTTCTAAAAGCAAACTGTATTACACAATTAGAATATTTGACTAGAAGTTACAATAGCATAACTTAACAGATCTGTTCTCTGATCTGTTCTCTGCTCTTTGGGATTGGGCACTTGTGAGGGCAGTCTCTCCTTTGAATAGTGCACAGTCATTCAAATTGGCAGGAATTTGCATTAGCCTGAGGTTATCAGCTCAGAGCAGTGAGCAGTGATTAATGACTTTTATCTGTGATATATTAACATATAAGATTTTGGACATGTTTGTCTAAATATCTTTAGACATGTCTGATACTCTTTAATAGCCGGTAGTCTTCTGATTAACAGTCATGACAAGACCCCTGTTTTAAGAGTGTTTTTTCCTTACCTGGTATTCCTTGTAGAGAGACTTACAGGCACTAAAAAAAGTCATTTTAGCTGTTTTTGAGCTTCCTAGTTTGTCTTTTTCCATCTAACTGTTCTTCTGTGTTGGCTTTAGTGATGAGGACTCAGGGGAGTCTCAGGTTAATATTAAATACCAAGCTTTGGGCTCAGATGCAAATTGACAAAGCCAGTGAGAAAAGTATCCGGATCACAGCTATGGATACAGAGGACCAGGGAGTTAAAGTTTTTCTTATATCAGTGAGTACTGTTTTTTGCTTACCTCCTAATCTTCCTCCCCACTATGCACTCAGGTGTGCCCAGAGACACCTACCTATGCAGCAGATAATTGACTTGACAGACTTCTCTTGTCTGAAAAGTGGTACTAGTTTTGAAGAAATTCTGCATGGAAGGCTGCTCTATGCTACCCAAAGCATTGACATGGAATGTGGAAACTGTGCTGTGCTTATTCACAATGTAACAGCAGTTTAAAATTAATGCTAATTCTCTTTTGTTTGCAAAGAAAGGAGGAGGCATCTAGACTTCTGTGTAATGGCTTAATAAAAGCTAGATCTACCAGAAGTTATGTAGCATGAGAGAACAGTCACTGTCTGTAGCATGGGTGGGCATAAATGTTCTTGACAAATATTTAATGTTTCATTTTTCAATTGGCATGTGTATTAGTAGAACATTCCAAAGTTAAAACATTTCCTGTCTTAATATCTTAGAAGCAAATCAAGCAGTAATAGGCCAATTAAAATGGATTTCTGTGCCTGGTAAATGAGGTAACAATCACAATTAGAATTACTAAAACACTTAAATTGTGATATAGTTGGCAAGAAAGAGTGGTCATTCCCTAATATCAGTAGGAGAATTTATAGAATTTAAGAGGTCTGACCACGTTTTATTGACCTAGTCCGGGTCTACACAATGAACTGCTGTTGAATTACGTGTTCTCACAGATCAGAAGTTAAGAGAACAGCAGCAAATGGTCAGGTTTGCCTCAGACGTTAAGTTCGTTTTTAACAGCCTTTTAAATTAAAACTTAAGCTTTTGGAGGTATCAGGAAAGACATGACAGGAGAGATGAAGAGGGTTGCATGTAATTCTTTATGAAGTTTGCTAGTGCTGGTTATGTTAGCCAGAGAAGGTTGGTGCTGAACAGAGAGGAATATACTCTCATTAACAGAGGTGAATATATCTGGCATTTTACCTAGTGTTCCAAAACTAGTTCAAATATAGTTTGAAAAACCCTGTATGAGGAAACTGAAAGGTGGGGTATGGAGTGGTTGGCATGACTGCCTTGTGTTACGTAAGGATTTGTAATAAAAAAACCTGCTTATACCTTTTTCTCATTTTTGAATATATACATATATGTATGTATACATATTATATATATGTGTATATATAAAAAACATAGGCAAGCTCTAAAGATACAGGGCAGCTGTATGCTGCATTACACCATCGGATCTTGGCTTTGCGAAGTAGAGTGGAACAAGAGCAAGAGGTCAAGAATGTAGCACCTGAGCCAGAGGTAACACAATCAAATGAGGAAGATAGTGACGATGATGTCATTGCACCTTCAGGATCAGTTGCAAGTGGTAAGCAAGAAAAACACAGGATTCCCTGGTTCTCCATACATCTTCTCCTTTGTCCTTTAAGGCAGACTGTCCTCTCTGCAATTATATCCCATAGGTGTACTTCTGATCTGTTGCTTTTCCCAGATGTTTCTGGAATAAGATTTGTTTCATAATTTGTCTTTAAATGCAAATATCTAGCTATTTCTGCAAACTGGTAAGAAGGCCCCTGTGCTTGTTCCATCTACTGACTCACCTGTCAAAGTTCAGTAGTGTTGATCTGTGCTTCAATTAGAAGTCCAATAAACAAAGCTAGAACTAAGGGTTGGTTTAAAATTTCATTTTTGCCTTCAACATGGCCAAGGCTTGCACTTAAAACATGAGATGACTATCTTGAGCCACTTCTAGTGGGCAGGATCCAGACTGATCTTTGAGTAGAGAGCTACTTGAAAAGCAGAAGGTTATAAAAGGGACACAGAGAATGTAATTAACTTGTATGTGAGGGGACCACAGTAATTAAAAAGATACTAGTCATCAGTTGGAGGAAAGTTTCCTTCTCTACTCTTGACTGGAGTCATCTGTGCTTTGCCTTTCTGTGGCTTAGAACATTCCACCTTTTACTGTGATGAGTCCTTCATCCTGATTTACAGCAGAAAAGAGAAATGGACATGAACAAAAGCAGCTCTGGTGGAAACTGAGTGGCAGGGTTTTTCAGTTCTGGATGCTACTGAGATCCCCAAATCAGATCAGTAAAGAATGTAATTTTTTTAGTGGACAGAATTTTGGGGGGAGAGAAAGAAATGAGAGGAAAACCTCTACTATTCCCATCTGTTACTGAAATCCTAAATCTGAGACTTCCCTAGGCTTCTCAGAATGGGGTCCCCTCATGTAAGGCAAGCAACAGAAGACGGGTATTTCTTATGACAGAACTGCTCTCTTTGTTTCAGGTCCTAATGATGAAGGTGATGGGCAGAATGTTGGCAGTACATAGCAGAAGTGAGCCGATCTGCTTGCAAGGCTGCTATGAACACCATTTTGCAGGCGTTTCTCTGGATACCCCAGGCCAGCTATTGTTTCAGGCAGTGTTGAAAACTCCAGGACTTAAGAACTGTGCATCCCTGTTCTGTTTGTTTGGTTTTTTGGTCTGGATCAGTAGATTCCACACAAAAAAAAAAGCAGACTTGGAAACTACCTGAATGTGGTTTGGGACGTGAAAGCTCATCATATTGATGAGCCAAAAAAAAAAAAAAAAAAAAAAAAAATCCAAACATTTCCCCTCTTCCCTGTAATTGAAATGGCACATTACAGCTTGTCACAGCTTTTCATTGGGACCTTTTGACTGTTTCTTCAGTAGCTCATGTCCTGCAGGCCTCCGAGATAGAACTTTCCAGCACGGTTCCAACTTGAATTCTGCTTTCTTATGCCCTGTATCTCCTTAATAGTTTCTGCCACCTGCAGGGAAACCCTGTCCTGCTCAGTTCCTATGCTCACTGACTGCCCTTTGGGTTCATTCTCTTCTGGACTGCAGTGGGGCAGCTTATGTTTTTACCTTTTAATCCCAACATAGGTTGTGGACAGTGTTCCCTGTATAGTGGGTTTGTAAACAGAGGAAAAAGACATTGTGGTTCACCAGGAAGGCTTTTTAATGCATTCATGGGAGACTAGAATCCACAGGATGTTTTGCTAACTCCTTTCTTCCCATTTCCATTATTATTATTTGGGGGTTTATATTGTGGTGATACTTTTTTATTTTAGTTTTTCAATAAGATGCTCTTGTGTGTTGAAAAAGTGAAACTATTGTTTTGTACTGTTCTTTTCTGTTACTATTTAAGGGAGAGCTAAGCCACTATATATAATAGATGTTGCATACAATTTTTCTTAGAAAATTATATGTTTCTGTGGCTACAGTAAAGTGTAGGAGGCATACAGATTAAACCTTCAGAAAAGTTCATGAGGAAACAGTTGTTTGCCCTTGGAAGAATAAAGTAGGCTCATGTGATGAGCTGGGTCAGCCATTAAAATAAATCTGTATAAAAGCAGCTGTCATTTAATGGCTTGATTCAACAAGCTGTTTAAGCACTTGCCTGACTACCATATGTGAATGATCTTACTGAAGTCAATGCAACTATTCATGCTTAAAGTTGAGTACCTTTTTAAATATCTTGCTGAATGAATGGCCTTAAACAGAAAATAACTTTTAACCCTTCCTGTCCCTATTCTGTTTCCTGAAGTCTTGCAGCATGAACAAAAAGGTAATATTGCCAGCTCTGAATAGTTTGGGCTGAAGGATATTGTATTCTGTTCCACCAAAATAAAAGCAAGAACATGTTTTCCTGTGTGTAATTCTGAAGTACTCCTGCTGTAACCACAATTTACTTTTTGCTTTGGATGTTTTCTAATTATTTGGACCTTTTGTGTGAAAGTTGAGTTTTATTTTGTTATTAAAACATATGGTATATTCTTCTTACCCAGCAAAGTTGGAATTTAATAGTCACTAAGAACAGTGACTAGGTCATTTTCCTATAAATTCCCTAAACTCTTCTATTTCCTTTGTAAATAGATTATTGGTAGATAATTTTGCTTGCTCTTTTTCCTGTAGGTTAAGGAGATCTAAAATGCAGCATTGGAAGAAAAATGTGTGTGTGGTGAGGAAGTAGGGGGAGGAGAAGTATTTAACATAGCGTAAGTAGAAAATGAAAAGCCAGGTTGTCGCACAAGAGCAAATTTGAAATGATTCAAATGTCAAAACAGCCCTTATTAATGAAAACATACTTTTCACTAGGAGTCCAGAGAACATTTTATTTTACTTCTTGCCCATTGCTAGCTGTTGTTGGAGACTTCAGGTATCGGGGGATGTTGGTTTTGTTTCTTTTGCATTGTGATATATCTGGACTGTCTGCTCATGAATTTTTGCATTTTGTTTTTTCCTCCTTAGTTGTGGGTGTCTTTTTCTTTTTTAACCGTGCACAAACATTGATGCACTCTTATGTAGCTAACTAACAAAAATCTAGCATGTTCCTTAATACCTACACAACTGTTCTTCTGCATCATGTTTTGGGAAACTTCAGTATTTTCAAACAAGTGATCTGCATTTGGGATCTTGGATCTTTTTTAACTGATACTCAGATTTAAACTGCTCTTTTGAAACAAACTTTCAATGTAAAGCCTTTCACTGTCAGCATAAAGATCATTAAATTAATAAGATGTCTGTGTCAGTGGGGCCTAATTGTAGAAAAAACAGGTGTTATTTCCTGGTCCCCAACTCCATTAATTTGGGAGTCTCTGTAGAGTCTCACTTTGAGGTGCTTTACCCAAATGTGAATGAAATTGATGGTGCATGAAGATTCAGAAGAATGGAATAAGCATGTTTGTTTTGATGGAGTTTAGTGGTGTTACGGTCACCTATAGCATTCATTTTTAAAAAAAAAAAAAAGGCAGCTACTTACTGATGCAAATTTATTTCAGATGGAAGCCTCGCTTATGTTTATAGTGAAGAGAAAAATATTTCGTATTAGTCCAAAACTTATGGCTTGTAAACCACTAACAGAATTGGCTATAAATTCAAGCCCTGTCCAGCAAGATGTAGGAGTGAAACTCTAATAAGATTTCTGCTTTAAGCCTTAGTAAACTAGTGACAAGTAAAACCAGATAATGCCCATGTGTTTTGAAAGACCTATGTAAGATTGTCATATAAAAATGTATTTGGGAATTTCATTAAAATTTTTAACAAAAAAGCAAACAAACAAAACAACCCAAGCCCTGTGTTGTATTTCCTGTGCTTGGCAATGACTGTCAGAAGGGAGGTTGATAGTGATTGGGTTTGCCTTGTTACAGCACTTGCTGCACCCCTCTGCATCTTTGCTCCAAGGTCTGTTGTTAACAGATGGATTTAGCAACTACTGCTTATCTTATTCTTGCTGCTGACTGATGTGGCTACAAAATCTTCAAATTTCCCAGAAAAAGACACTAAGATTGAAATAAAGTTGAACACTTGCATTGAGGAAGTGTTACAAGAATGGTAGTGTTGTTAAAACCAAAGAAAATCCTATATCCAGTAAATTAAAAAAAAAAAACCCTGTGGGAAATATTAAGAAAAAGTGGAGTTGGAACATCCTTCTGTAGCCCAGTTCCCATTGCCACAGTGTACAACTTATCAGAGATAACAGGGCAGGGAGGGATGTCAGTAAGCTAGTCCACTGCAGTCCTCCTCTGGAACCAAGCTGGGCAGATTTCTAGGCTGTTAGAAGCCTGCAGGGATAAAAAAATGTGTCACATCTCTCCCACTTGTTCTCAGTCTATTCTACTGCCTAGTTATTTCTGGCATTAGGTAGAAGCATCCCTTTCTGCAGTTGGACTGGCCTTTGTCCTCTCCCTGCCTGTCTTGAAACATGTTACATATTTGAAGGATATTTTCCCCTTAATCAAGTCTGAGCAATTCTAATTATGGTGGTTGCCATGTCATGCAAGATTTCATTAAACTGACTTTTCACTGTGCTTTTCTTTCTCCCCTTGTTCTGTGGTCTTTCAGTGCACTGATGCTTTCTTAGTATGTTTTGAACTCCAGGCTCTACGCAAATAGCGGAAAAATTCAAAGAATATTATATAGCAGTACTTTTAAATTTTCAGAGTAAGACTCCTCTGCTCCCCTCGTGAAGATCAGGACAGAGCAACAGAGGTTCTAAGACAAACTGCTTAGCTAGACTTGCATATTTAAGGCAATCTTAATTCCCAACTCCTAAACTTTGATATAGGTATAGTTTACAAACAAAGACTCAAAGACAATTTTTGTAACTAGAAGTCTTGCATTTAAAGATAGTATTCAAAGCGCCCTTTTGACTGCCTTCTTTCAAGGGGTTTAAAGATATTAAAAGTGAATTTTTCGTCAGGAAAACTGATAGTTCTGCTGTTGGGGGATGCCCTTTTCTAAGGGTATCTGTGACTTGAATGTGGGATACATTTTAAATGAGCTGCTATTGATGGAGTTTGACAGCTTAGCTTCAGCTTCTAATGAGTTTAACAGCCATTAAACATAAAACCTAGGAAAATGAAGCAATAACATCATTTGATGTCCTTCTCTGGGTTTTAAGACATGAGGAGGTATCAGTAAAACTGCCAGCTTGGGGACTCCTCCTGCTGCTGCTAACTGGTTATCCCAAGCAGCCCACACAAATTGTCAGACTAGACCAATTGAACGCATGTGTCCACGGACCTCGCTTTTTATACCGGTTACTGAAAAGTAGCTTATTAATTGTTACCGTTGGATTTGATCAGCCAGGTGGACCTCTGACATCTAAGTAAACCTTGCTCTAAAGAAGCAAGAAAAGTGCAAAATGAGTTTTATAACTGTGGTATTTCTTCCCACAGCTCAAATTTTCCAGCATTTGCACAGAAGAGCTGGTGGGACTTCCGGCCCAATGCTTTTTACTTTGGGGATTAAACAATTTCCAGAAAGAAGGCTAGGCAGCTCAGTCATTGCTATAGCTTGTTATTGCTGTTGTTATTCAGGCTGCTTCTTCAGTATTTGTGTAGCGCAACATCTTGCGGAGAAGATGAAATGCTTGTTTTGAAGCATCCAGGTGGCAAGCTTAGGCAACGGATACACATAGGAAGTTTGAGTAAGCCCATACAAAGAGCCCTGAAAAATACAGGGGAGGATGGGGGATATGTTTTGAATGTAACTTAATTGTGTGTAGTTGGGGGGGGGGTGTTTGTGTCTTTATTTCTCTGAAAAATAGAGGAAGAGGGAAGACAACTCGCAGCTTGTAATACAGTGACAAGTGATTCATTCCTCCACCACCCTCTTCCCCCCTCCCCAGTTTAAAAATTAAAGAACTATAACCCAAAAGTGTATCTCTGTACTCTGTTCTGTACCGATGGTCTGGACTGTACCTGAGGGGTGCACAGCTGCAATGGTTTAGTTTTCACTCAGTGCCCTCAGGCTGCAGTGCAAGACTGTCTGTTCCTATACAGTGCTCACCGGGGAACTGTTACAGATGCTTGCTATAAATAGGTAAGTTCCAAATATAGCAACATTAAGTCAATCTAAATTAGTAAAGTTGCTCTTAAAACATCTAACTCAATATTTTACGATTGCAGAGGGTTAACGGTGCAGTCTATAGGTAAAGCAAATTGAGAGCTGCACACAACTGGGTGACTTACGATAGCTACATGTGCAGGAACAAGGGAGAAGTCAGGAAAAGTCTGTCCCACCCCATGCTCTGTAGAAGGTGCAGTGTGAATCAACTGTGTGTAGGACATGTGCAGAAGGACAGAATACCTTGAATGCAGCTGCTTAAACAGTGCTACACATGACAGCAGAGTCTTACCCTATGCAAGAATTGATTGCTTTTATATTTTGGCAAGCTCTTAATGGCATATGGTGCTAATGTCATCGTGGGTTTTCTAGTCCTGCTGTTCATAATGCTGCTGCTGCCCTTCTTTAGATGTGCTTTAAAAGGACTTAGGCAGCCAGAGGGAAAAAATATGACCTATATCTTTGTGTAAACTTCCTCTAATAAACTGTAAGTATACGATTACTGTGTTTCAGACTGAGACTCCCTCTGTGATTAATACACAAAAGACCAACTGCTTCTGTAACTGAAAGATGTTGAGATAATTCCAGAATGAAGAGGACTTGTCTTCCCCTGCCGTGTCTAACTTGCATCCCACCCCAGCAACTCCAGCTAATCCTTAAGGTATGCTAAAACCAGGTGCTGAGCACAGATACTTAAAGCATTCCAGCACCTGGGTATGCCACGTTCCCCCTCCCTGCTGAAGAGGGGATGGGAAAGCTTAAACGTGATGGAAGCCTAGACCACTGCCAGACACCGGTGTAGCCTTCTGACATCCAGCACTATTGTGCCACAAGTAGTTGTAGTTACAAGCACTCGTAACAAACCGCTACTTCTAGGGATAACTTTCTAAGGGGGACTAATTGCTATCCTTAACTTCTTTGAACTCCTGTCATAGGAAAGGTGTAGTGTGGGTGACTAGTATAATTGGGAAACACAGAAGTATTGAGTAAACTTTTTGTATAAAAGGAGGGAAAAAAAAGCAGGTCAGATGAAGCTTAATTCACCCTTTAATCCAGTTATGGATTTAAATATTGGGGAAAACACTTGGAAGAGCTTAGTTTGAAGGGAAACTCACTGAGCACCATCACAGTAAGTTGCTGAATATCTTTATTGTCAAATTGAGAATAACCATAAGTACTGTGGCTTAAGTGTGCCAAAATCTCTTTATGAGGAAAAATTAATTAAAGATACCAGTATAATAATGTACAGAGACAGCTAGAGAATTAAAATATAGAGCCTATGAAAATTCGCAAGCAATAATCAAAGTTCTGTTTAGTTATAACTACCCTTGCCAGCTTTGAGTGGAATAAATTGATGGTTTTTCCCCATTGCACACTTCCACTGCTGCAAACAAAAAACAGCTATTCCTCAGCATACTAAGACTTTTGTCAGTTCAGTGGTACAGGACACGCATCCCAAACACCAGTAATTAAAAGACACATTTCCTTTAAGAGTACTGTGTAATAAAACACTGCATGAATTTTTGCAACAGATTGACCATATCCTGTATTGTTCCAGTCCAGAAAAAATGTGAAGTACAGGGCAGATGAAAGAGTGGCGTACTGTTCCTGCTTAATTTATATTGGTTTGGGTCTTGCCATTACACACACATTAATTACTTTGTGATGCATCCCCACCGTGGAGAAAAGAGTAATGTCTAAATCAATACCTTGATTCAGGATTTTAAGAAGGTACACACAGATTAAAATGGTCATTCTAGTTCCAGCAACAACAGTGGGGGAAAGAGGAAAATTTTTTTCATCTGAATGCTACATACAATAAAAATCTTCAGTGCTGTGCAAGGAGATAAATAATTTTTAAAAACATTCAGCTAGAAAATATGGTGTATCTTTATTGCATTTACTTTCCTTCAGTATAAAAATGAACATCACCCTACATAAAATGTACACTAACAAGAAATTGCACATCATTTTCTTAGACCTGTAAAACAAAAATCTTTTATGCTCGCAGTCAGCTATTTTGAGCTGTTTTCCCTGAGTTTGTACTGAGGTCATTTCACATAAGCCACACGCGTATGATTAATAGTTAGCAATTCTTAACTAACTTAGAAGCAACAAGGACAACAGAGCCAAAACATACATTACCTGAGTTACCACCTAGCTAATAACCTGTTTTGCCAGAAGAGAGTTTTGGAATTAGAAAAATACAGGAAACCTATTTGTATAAATAGGTTGGATTTGTTCAAAACAATTGCTCAAAATGAATTTTCCTCCGTATTTAAAGCGCACTACCTATTCTCACAGTTCATTTCTGACTGCAGAATTAAGAACAAGCATTCCACAGAGGGGGAGAGATTTGTGAGAGGTAACAGCTCCGTGAAACTGTACGTGCAATGACCATCACTCAGGTCTTCGGGATTCTGTTTTGCTTAGAGATCAATTTAGAAATTAATTAATTCAAGCCCCAAACTCGCTTTCCTAAGGAAACCGCAACTCTCTTCGAGGTGGGGCCAAGCGCTGACGGGCAGCTAGCAGTCGGCACGCCGCTGAGGGCGCTCCGCTGCCAGCGAGCACCAAGTTCACCCCAAAGCGGCGCCGCTTCATCCGAAGGTCGGCGGCGGCCGCCGTCCCCGCGGGCGAGGCGGTGCCGCCCTCAGGGCGCCGCAGCGCCAACATGGCGCCGGGGGCGGCGCGGCGCCAACATGGCGCCGGGGGCGGCGCGGCAGCACCGCCCTCAGCGCGCCGCAGCGCCAACATGGCGCCGGGGGCGGCGCCAGGGCGCTCTCGCGAGAGCGCGCGCCGCGCGCCCGTCCAGCGCCATGGAGAGCTACTGGGACGAGCCCGAGGGCGAGCAGTGCCCGCGCCGCACCTGGCTCACCACCCGCCTCGGCGCCGCGCTGGGTGAGGCCCCGAGGGCGCCGCGCTGGCGGCGGCGGCGCCCGCTCGCGGCTCGGCCCCGCGCCCCCGCCCGCCTCGCGCCCGCCGCCCTCGGCTCCCCCTCAGCGCGGCGGCTGCGGCGCGGCCTGTGAGGGAAGCGGCGCCGCGGCCGGTGCCGCCGCCTGAAACACTGCGCTGGAGATAACTGATAATCTCATGGTTTAGAGTTTGTGATTTTCCTTTTTTTTTTTTTTTTTCCTCCCCCGTAACAATTTCCCCCGTAGAAAGCGAAGGTTTCCCGAGGTACGTTACCGCGCTGCTCACGAGATCTCTGCTCTGCGTTGCAGGCCTGGTCGGCTCGGCCTATCGCATTATCCTGTTCCAGCCCAGCTCGGCCCTTGCTGCCGCGCAGATGGCGGCCACGGACAGCGTTACGATGGGTAAGCGGGGCCGGGGCCGCCCGCGTGGGGCGGCCGTGGCGGGCGGACACGGAGCCTTTAAGTGATTGAAAGCGGATCCAAATGCTTCAGTTTCCTGTCTGCGTCCTCCGAGAGGAACTCTTGAACAGCACCGTGCCTCTTAAAAACAGGTTGTTTGTATATAATAATTTTGCGTTTTGCTTACAGCTACCCTAGGGGCAGTGTTTGGCGTGACTACCTGCCTCAGCGCTCAGATCCGAGAGGAACCAGAGGATCCTTTGAATTATTTCATAGGAGGCTGTGCAACAGGAGCTATCTTAGGTGCAAGAGGTAAATTTCAATAAATATAGGAGTGAAAACGTTTGTGGTTTTGAACTGTTCTTAACACTTTTAAATAAATGCTGCAAAGTTACCTGATGGTTAAATCTTCATGTGCAGGAGTTCTAGCTCATCACCTGTTTGGATACTCGAGGCTATATTCACTGAATATTATTTTAATGTACTCAAAACTTTATGTGCCACAGTGCTTTTTTATTTCTTTCTCTCTTTCTCTCTCTATATATGCATATATACATGCAGCCATATAAAAGTGACTGTAATAGACAATGAAATGAGCTATTTCTGAGTTTAAAAACTTTTATATTAGGGAAAATTGTAAAGCAGTCTTGATGTCAGGCCTGTCCAGTAAAAATCCATCACATTATTTGAATTCTTTTTCATGCTAATTCCATAGGTGCTCTACTGTACTAATACAGGTCTGCTAAGATTAGTGCAGCTAGAGAAGGAGACCAAAGATAACATTAGGATGGTGTACAGAGTGAAAAGAGAGCTAACCCAGAGCTGCCAGTTATAATTACCATTTTTAATTTGAAATTGTAGAATGTGAGGGGTAAAACAGTAGTGGGAATTCTTGTTTTCTAGGCAACATATGTGATTTATTTTGCAAGGAAAAGATAGTCTAACATATGCCTTGTGAATTCTTCATGCACTCTGAGGGATAAGCTATATCCTTCTGCTCTGTACATTGCTTATATGACACATTGTCAAGCTAGATTAGATCCTGTAGTATTTAGACAGCTCTTCTCTTTGGGCTTTTTCAGGCTCAGGTGTTAAAGGTTAAAGAGATTTTTAAGTTTTAAATTCCAGCAAAATAGAATTTATCCTTTTCCTAGTTGCTGAGCTGATGGGAGTCTGAAGTGATGACTGTTGTTTTAGTCACTGAAATAAGCAATTTAAGATTCCATATGTAAGGAGATGGGGTGATGGATTATAGAACTTTCACACTTCAAACTGTAGACTGAACCATGAGTAAATGTAATTTAAAGAAATTTCTGTCAGCAGACAACATTACTCATGGTCAAGTGATGAAATTCCAGAGTCTGTCAAGATCTACTGCATTGTATTATTGCCATAATAGATTTTGTTTTTTTCCAGCCCACAGTTACATGACCGGAACCACTGCATGTTTAGGTTTTGGAATTACAGCTGCTTTAATGAAGATAGGTAAAAAGGAGGGCTGGAGGCTGACAGGACCTCCCAAGCTGTAAAGGTAGCGTTTCTTCCCTCCAAGTTACCTATTAAATGTTCTGTGTAATAAGATATTGTAATAAAGATATGATCAAATCAACAGTTGTCACTAAATTTTGACATCTTCTAGCTGTTCTTAGAGTGCTTTTGTGCTGGGGCTGAGATGCAAAAAAAGGTTTAGCGATTGGAAGATGACGCTTAGCTATGATGCTCCTGCTGAGAGCTTTTGTTCCAGCATAAGTCATTTTGCCTTTGTGTCTCCATATTGTGCAAGTGAGCTTTAGAGGCAGAATAAGTGTTTTCGGTCTGTCTTCTTTTTTTTTTAAAAAAAAAAAAAAAAGATAACATAGTTCTGGGTCCTGTGGGAATTTTTGACAGAGGTTGGGATGGCATCAATTAGAGTTTGGAATCAAAACTTTTGAAGATGTGTTTGAACCTACATTGTGGATGAGATCTCTGCTTCCCCTGGGACTAGAAATGAGGGGAAGGAGACATAGATTGCACAGGCCAGGTCTGCCTGCTCAAAGTTGGAGCAGGTTACTTAAAGCTTTGTCTGGTTGACAGGACAGCCTGCACATCCCACTCCCTCCCAGAGCTACCAGGGGACCCAGGTAGGACGGCAGAGGAGGAGACATAGCATCACACAGGGGACACTGTCATGGTCATGGCACGCTGTGCTGCTCCCCAGTGCACTTGTTCTTGGGGGATATCCCTGGGGGCATCACTAGGCTCCAAAACACCGAGGCCAGGGTTGGGAGTGGTCAGTCCCAACCTGGGGTGCTCAACCCCCTCTGAGTTGTGCACAGGGATCAGAGTGGGCCAAGAGCCTGGTGTTTCCACACATTCCTCAGCATGAAGGCTAAGGGGCCTCAGGTTCTTTGGGGCTGGGGTTGGTAGGGCTGGGCCCTGGGGCTCGGGAGTACGACAGGCTGTGAGAGGGAGCAGGAGAGCATGGATGTGGTGGTGCTGGTGTCTTGCTGCTCTTCATCCCAAAGGTTTTATCAGGTGGCCTTGTTCACTGTGGGCTCTCGTGTGGCTGTGAGTCAGGTCTAGGGTGGGATGATGGGCTGGAGACCCCCTACAGGACCTGCCCAGGCCACTGTGCTCAGGACAGCCCAGGGTGTACGGCCCTCTGGTCCCTGCCTGCGCTTTCTTGCTGCCTCAGAGGAGGGAAAACTCGAGCAGCTCCCTTTGCTCCCTCTCCTTGCAATTCGCCTGTCCTCAGGGAACCCAGGTGTCCAACCCACTCCCATCATGAGGTAACCCAAGCCCTGGGCCCTCCCTCCATCCTGGGCCTGTCTCAGCACCCAGGCGTCAGGGTCACGTGTCCAAGTGAGGCTATAATTACCCAGACACATTCCTTGGGGGTCATGGGAGCTTCCAGGAGCTGGGACAGGCGGTAAGGGGGACAGAATACATGACACACCGCGCGGCACACGACATGGCACACAACGCACAACGCAACGCGACATGCCACGCGGCACGGCACACACAGCAGTGCAGCAGGTGACACAACCAGCAATACACACGGCAGCACTCGGAGTGACACACAGCGTGGCACAGCACAACGCGGCAAGTAACGCAAAAGTGCAGCACACAATAGAACACAACCGGCAACAAGCAACACAGGACACAACGTAAGAGATGTGAAAATGCAACATGAAATGCAATAAAGAAAATTACACGAGAGGACATGCTGCTTGATACTGTGCAACACCACAAAATATACATGGAGAAGACAACACAACGTGCAGCTCAACACAGCATAACACAGCATGCCACACACAAAGCAACACAATAAACAATGCAAGAGGGCTCACAACCGGACACGCACCACCACAAGCACAACGTGCGGTGTGACACATCATAGTATGCGGGGTTCAAGAGATGACGCGCACCAAGCAACCCAGCACGACACGCCAGAGAGCGCACAACTCAACACACAAGATGCGAGACAACGGTCAGCGTAACATAACACAACGTGCACTACAACGTGCAACACACCACGCTGCAACACCAAAGACTTCACAAAACGATTCAACAGGCAATGCAAGACACAACAGCACAATTCTGACAGTCCAGCGTACAGTAGGCAACATGACCACCAACACACATACAATCTTGCCACACCACCACGAGAGCACAGCTCTCACCCTGACTGCACGCACAAGGTGTAACATGCATGTGCACACACACACACGCACAATCTGCCTATCACACAACAGGGGGGACAACGCAATGTACAGCGCACACAGCAAAACACAGGCAGCACAACACAACAGTCGGTGCGATGCAGTCGCCAGCCCAACGCGCAGCCCAACAGCAGCCGGCACAAGACAAGACTGCACACTCGGCAAACGCACAGGCTCAGCACAAGAAACACGAACTACAGGCGCCACAACACCCCCAGGCACGCAGCAGTCAACGCAGCAGAGAAGAACCAGCACACAACCCAGCTCCCCCATTGACGGCACGTGCACCCGCGGAGCACCCACCGCGTGGCACGCCTGGCCCACGGGAGGGTGGCGGTGGGGTTGAAGCAGGGCGAGTGGAGCGGGCGGCTTCCCTGCGGAGCAGTGTGTGGGCTCTGGGAGCATCCGGTGGGCTCAGCCATGGGGCAGAGGCTTTGCCTGCGGCTTTGACTGTGGAGCGGTGGCTGGGGGCAGCGCTTTGTGGCTTCGGCTATGGGGCAGAGGCTTTGATGGAGGACACCGAACTCAGCTTTGGGCACTGGCTTTTGGTTGGGGCAGCAGCTTCAGGTACTGCCGAGGCTTTGGCTATGGATCGGTGGCTTCAGCTGTGGTGTAATATCTTGGTTATGGAGCAGAGGGTTCAGTTATGGGGCAGAGGCTTTGACAGGGCAGTAGGTATAGGGCAGTGGCAGGGCCTAGCGGCCTCGGCTACGTGGTGGAGACTTTGGTGATGGATCCAGTGGTTTTTGCTTTGGGACAGCGCCAGCAGCAGGACCCAGTGTCTCCAGCCATAACTTCTGCTACAGGACAAGGGCTTTGGCTATAGGAATGACACCCTGACCCCCCTCACCCCCAATGTGTTCCCACAGGCAAGATGTGGGTTGCAGAGGGTCCAGCCCGAAATCAATGGCACCTGTGGGATCGGGCCCACGCCGGACGCTTCCTGGCCGTGGCTGACCACCTCCGCGCCGCCGGACAGCTGGTGGATGTGGCTGTGGGCCCAGAGGGTGATGTGGCCCATGCTGTGGTCCTGGCCTCCGTCAGCTCCTTCTTCCTCCATTTCCTGGAGAGCAGGACCAGAGAGCTGCCCCATGGCTCCCTGCCCCACATCCCCCTGCCAGCAGGGGCCACACCTTGGGGCTGGCGGGCTGTGCTTGCCTTTGCCTATGGGGGAGCCCTGCCCAAAGGCAAAGAAAAGGAGGTGGAAGAGGCTGCCCAAGCCCTGGGGGCCCCCCGGGTGATGGCTGCCTGTGCCCCACAGCTGGAGGGTAACCCCCAGACAGCTCCCGAGCCCCTGGAGGAGCAGTGGGAGACGTTAAGGTCCATGAGGCAACTCCATGCCAGTGGCTTGGGCTGCGACCTCCAATTCCAGGCAGGAGATGAGATCATTCCAGGTGAGCTAGGTACCTGGGTCCTCCGGGAGGGGGCTGAAGGGAATGGGGTGACAGAGTATGCCTGGACACCTAGGTCCCTTGGTGGGGGGGGGCTGGGGGTTGGGGATGGTGGTAAATGCTGGGAGTCCCCAGTGCTTGGTTGCAGGTGAAGTCCTGGATGTGGAGCTGGAGGTACCCAGATGATCGGTCCCCTTGGGGGGGGGCCTTGAGGGTGGAGAGGGTTCCCGGGTTGGGTGGCTGTGAGGTGCAAAGGGCAGTGCCAGGATACCTGGATCTCCTGCTGCCTCCACACTGTTTCCTCCCTTCCGCTTAGTTCAGCGCCTGGCCCTGAGCTGCTCCTGTGACTTCTTCCGGGCCCTCTTCACCTGTCCCATGCGGGAGGCGGCCCACAATCCCGCAACCCCACTGGCCACAAGGCTGTCCCCAGCCGAGCTGCACCTCCTCCAATCTTTCGCCTACACAGGGGCTGTGGCAGGGCCATGGCCTGCAGTCCTGGAGGCGGCCGAGACCTCCCTGCGCTACCAGGCCTGGGGGCTCCTCACACTCTGCCTAGATGTTTTCACCCGTTGCCTGACCCCAGAGACTGGCCTGGATGTGCTGGCCTTTGCCATGGACTATGGGCTGGCCCATGTACGCCGTGTAGCTGAGGACTTCATCTTGGCTACTTTCCCCAGTGTGGCGGCCACGCCAGCCTTCCTGGACCTTCCTGCACACATTCTCATCCGCCTCCTCCGCTCTGACTCCCTCAATGTCCTCCACGAGCTAGAAGCCTTGGAAGCAGCATCCCGGTGGCTCGTGGCCAATGGAGGTGGTCAAAACAATCAAGCTGAGGAGGTCCTGTCCTCTGTTCGCTTTGCCCTCATGTCTGGCCAGGAGCTGAAGAAGGTCCCATCAGTGGCTGCAGGAGCAGCTAACCCAGGGCTTCTCCACCAGCTTGTGGTCTCAAGTTTGGCCCCCATGGCCCGCCTGCCATGCCGTGTGCGCTCATGGCCAGAGGTGCTGGTGGTCTGCGGTGGAGACACACTGACAACTGACACAGCTGCCCGGAAGCCCAGCAGGCATCTCTGGTTTGCCCACCGCTATCTCAGTGCTGTGGGGCTGGTGAAGCAGGTGGAGTGGCGGGCTCTGGGACACTTTCCTGATGGTCCACGCTTCCGCCATGCTGTCGCTGTAATTGGCAACGTTCTCTACATTCTGGGTGGGAAGCACTACTACGGGGTCCGTGACACCCTGGCTAGTGTCTACAGGTGAGGGCTATGGAGGACCTAGAGGTGCCATGTAGCACCAAGACTTTGTGGGATCAAAACAGGTGTTGGGAGACCTAGAGGTTCCACATGGCCCCAAGACATCATGAGACTGCAGTTGATCAAGTAGCCTCAAGGCATTCTGGGACTGGATGGCTGTAGACTGGGAGGTTCCTGTCCTCCTGGAGCCTGCCTACTCCGGGTGATTCAGTATGGGATTTATTAAGAGTAGGGCAGGGAGGTTCCCACCTAGAGATGTCCTGTGGCCTCAGGACATTATAGCATTGGCTGCTTGTGGGTGGGATGTTGCCCTCAGCAATTTGAACATCACTTCCTGGTGCTGTGGGTAACAGCTCTCCTCCCCTTTGCCTCTCAACCTCAGATATCAGCCCATGGAGGACTCCTGGGAGCACCTGACCAGCATGGCCTGTGGGCGGAGCTACTTCGCAGCTGTGGCACTTGGGGGTTTCATTTATGCCCTGGGGGGCAGCTCAGACGAGCGCTACTGCATGGACGCTGTGGAGTGCTATGACCTGGCCACTGACACCTGGAGGTGAGGCCTCTCCACACAGACACCTGCCTTCCTCTCCCCTAGCAGCCCCTCGAGTTGGACAGTGGTGCACTGATCTTTGGGTCACTGGCCAATGTTGTTCCTCCAAAGGAGAATGGACCATGGGTTGCCTAACAGCAGCTTTGGGGGGAGATCCATTGGGTGTTGGACTGACTGTGTCCTTTGAGGTTCACTGGGTGCTGGCCAGTGATGCCCACTGGGTCATGAATGAGTTTTTGGCCAGTGGTATTCACTGGAAATCTCTTGGCCATCTACTAGTGGGAGGAATCACTTGAATGTCTACCAGCAATGCCCACTGGGTGCTGGCCAGTGTTGCTCCTAGAGAGTCCATCACATGTTGACCAGTGTTGCCCTTTAAGGGAGTCTATTGCGGATTGACCAGCAGTTGGGTAATGATGCCTATTGGGAATCCAGTGTTCTCCAGTGTTGCGCACTGGGGGCCCATCAGCAGTTGGTTAACACTGCTCGTTGATCATTTGATGGATCCATGGCTAGCAGTGTTTGCTGGGGATATCCTGGGCAGGCAGTTATGATGGGGTAGTCCCGCTTAACCTGCCCCCTCCACTCCCATCTCTCTCTCTCTCTCTCTTTCCTCAGGAGGTGCCAGCCATTGCCAGTGGCTCTGTGCGGACACGCAGCTTGTGCCCTGGATGGTGCCATCTATGTGTCGGGTGGGTGTGACGAGGCATGCCGATGCCAGGCATCCCTGCTGCGCTATGCCCCAGGTGCACCCGCCACGCTCCTGGCCCCCATGAATGGTGAGCGAGCTGGCCACATCATGGAGGAGGCAGGTGGGCAGCTCTATGTGGCTGGGGGGTTGTGCCGGCGAGATGGGCAGACAGGCTACAGTGACCAGCTGGCCTTTGAGGTCTACAGCCCTAGCCTGGATTCGTGGGTTCTCCTCAGCCCCTTGCCCCATGCCCATGTAGGGGGAAGCGCGGCTGTTCTGGGAGGGGAACTGATCATCCTGGGAGGCTACAGTCATGAGACGTACCAAGACACCCACTTGATTCATGCCTACCAGCCAGGCAGCAGGCGCTGGATCACCCGGGGCACCTTGCCCCATGCCTATACTGACTTCCGGGCCTGTGTCCTCACTGTACCCGCTGCCTTGCGTGGCCCTGACCCCCCTGGGGGACGCATCGAGATCATCCAGTGACCCCCACAACATTTAGGGGGACCTGAAAAGCTCCCTAACCCATACTGTGGTACCCATGTAGCTTCCATAGGCATCCCAATGAGGCAAAAGGCCCCCAGACCTCTTCCTCAGGAGCAGGGTCCCATTGTAACATCTGGTGCCCCCTCTACCTCCCCAGTACTTGCGGGATTTCTAGACTACCTTCCACTGGGAGTCCCAATAGGCCCACCCCCAACAGTATTGAGACACCTCTGTGGCACCTTTGGGAACTCCCATCGGGCAGAGGGACCCTCTTTTTGCCACCCAGGGTCCCCCAGGATGCCTAGTATCCCCCCAGTACTGGGAATGAATCCCTGAAAAGCACCTATGGGCACTTCCCAGTGCAACCCAGTGCCCCCAGGGGTATTCATGAGGTTCCGCCTCCCTGCTCAAGCCCTTCACTAGGAGCTGGGGAACCCCCAGTTTCCTCAGACTCTTGGAATGAATAAAAGTGGCTCCTGAATTGCCTGACTGGATCTCGTTCTCACTGCTAAAGGACCCAGGTGACCAGATGCTCCTCACAAGAAGCAAGAGGAGAGCAGGAGGAGACTAGCTGTCTGAATGTCCTGGGTGGGCAGGGGGCAGAGGGCATCAGGACTGCTTGGGTTTCCGGGTCCCTGCAGACTGGGCAGTGGAGTGGATCAGGGCTCCTGGATGTCTTGGGCAGGGAGAAGGTTTCTTAGGGTGGCCCAGGGAATTCAAGATACCAGGGTCCCAGGGAGGGCAACAGTGACTGAAGAACTCTACAGGCTCACATGGGCTCGTACCTGGCTCCAAGGCTCCTATAGGCTCGTGATGGCCTCTGAGGGCTTGTAGGGACCCCTAAGGCCTGTATGGGACAGCATACGGGACGACACAAGCCCGTACAAGCCCACAGAAGCCCACATGAGCCTCTACGAGCCCGTACAGGCCAGCATGAACCTACACGAGCCTGCAAAGGCCGGCACAAGTCGGTATGACCCCACAGAGGCTCACATGAGCCCATATTAGCCCACAGAGGCTGGCACAAGCCCATACGACCCCACAGAGGCCCACACAAGCCTGTATGAGCCTGTAGAGGCTGGCACAAGCCTGTACGAGCTCACTCCAGGCTCATGCAAGCCTCTACGGGCTCACACACGCTTACCCTAAGCCCTACGGACTCCATGGGCTTGTGCAGACCTGTGTCATGCGCGGCGGGCTCCTATGGGCTCGTACAGGCCTGTGCCAGGTTCTACAGGCTTGTATGGGCTTGTCCCCACAGCCCGGACTGGTCCATATGGCCTGGACTGGTCCCCACGGCCCGGACTGGTCCCCACGGCCCGCCCCGGCCCCCTCCCCCCGCCCCGGAACGGTCCTCTCAGGCCGCCGCGCGCGCACGGGCTCTCGGAGTGGAGCGCAGGGCCCGCGGCGCTGTGGGCGGGGCTGGATGACAGGCAGAGGAGAGAGCCAATAGTTTTCCCCGGCAGCGGCGCTCTCACCAGTGATTGGAGGCAGGGGGCGGGGTCTCCTTGCAGGAAGTTGCGGGGTCGCGCGGGTGGGCGGTTGCTGGGTCGGGTCGCGCGGGTGTGTGAGGGGGGAGCGCAGCCATGTCGGAGCGGAAGGTTTTGAACGTGAGTGGGGGGGGGGGGGGGGAGAGGGTCGCGGTGGGGCTCCGGTCGGTGGAGGTCCTGCGTTGGGGGTTCCTGGTCAGTGCGGGGGGCCCACGGGGTAGAGGTCCCCGGTTTAGGGGTCCTGGGGAGGGGTCCCTGATCGGTGTGGGGGGGGGTCTGTGGGGGTGCGCAGGCTGGGGGTCTCGGGGAAGGCTCTTGATCGGTGGGGAGGTCCCTAGCCCTGGGGGGGAGGGGGGTTCCCTGATCGGTGTGAGGGAGCTCAGGCTCACAGGGATTCGGGAGGGGTGTCTCAGGCTGCTCGTGGCTCCCAGGCAGAGCAGGAGGTGGTTGGGGGGGGGGGGGTCACTGGCCTGGGGTTCCTGGCTGCGTCTAGAGGGGCTGCTTGGGGCAAGGGGAAATCTGGAAGGGGTGTTGTGGCTGGGCTGGCTGGGCCTGGGGCTCTGTCTAACTGGGGGAAGAATGCATGAAGTGTTGAGGCTTTTGGAGTGTGGGGAGGGCAATTACAGGGATTGAAATGGCAAGTGGGAGCCTCCCTGCCACAGTTCTCACTCCTTTGGGTACATCAGCACCCAGCACATGCACATTTCTGCTCTGTTCCTGTAGAAATACTACCCGCCGGACTTTGATCCTGCTAAGATCCCAAAGCTCAAACTCCCAAAGGACCGTCAGTATGTGGTGCGGCTCATGGCTCCCTTCAACATGCGGTAAGAGGGGTGATGCTGCTTGGAAGGAAGCAGCTGTAGAAGAGGGGAGTTTGCTTGGGAATTTTTAGCTTACAGAGTGAAGGAGCTGCTGCCAGAGTTGTCATGTTTTAGGAGAAAAGGAGGAAGGGAGGAGGGAACAGATGTTGAGGGTGATTTGGGGGGATTCTTTGAAGAGTAGGTACTGAATTTAGAAAGGAAAAAAGAACTATTGCTTAGAACGTAGGCTGATAGGGCCTGAAAATCACTTGGACTTTTCTAGGTCTTTTTGTTCTCTTCTTTTGATGTGTTATGGACTTCTCTTTTTCTTTTAGATGCAAGACGTGTGGTGAATACATCTATAAGGGGAAAAAGTTTAATGCTCGTAAGGAGACTGTTCAGAATGAGGTGTACTTGGGACTTCCCATCTTCCGCTTCTACATCAAGTGCACACGTTGCTTGGCAGAGATCACTTTCAAGGTGAAGTTTCTTTGGGTGGTTCTGTATTTTCTGGGCTCCTGGTTTCTGGGCAGGCTGCAGGGTCTGCAGGCCGAGCACTGGAAACGAGGGTTAGCTAGCCCTATGGGGAAGGGGTATCCCAGCAAAGACGGAATCAGAGTGTATGCTCTCTGATGTCCCTTCCCTTCTCGTAGCAGTTTGTAGCCCTGAAATGTCTCACCCATCGCATGGGCAGAGCACAGCAGCAAATCATCTATAGGAGGGCGCAGGGGTGTAGGTGATTGCCTGCCTATGATATGAATGAAACAACACAGAGGGATCAAGAAAACACTCACGTGTGGCTCTGGGAGTAGCACTTAGATGTTTGTAGATAGTAGAATGCCTGGAACAGGATTCCTCCAGTACAATGATTTCACTTCTTCTGTAGACAGATCCTGAGAACACAGACTACACCATGGAGCACGGGGCCACTCGCAATTTCCAAGCTGAGAAACTCTTGGAGGAAGAAGAGAAGAGAATGCAGAAGGAGAGGGAAGATGAAGAGCTAAACAATCCTATGAAGGTACAGAACATGCTCCTCTCTGCAGAACACAAACTTCCCAACCTGTTCCAGCTGGTTTTCCCTCACAGAGCAGGTGACTTCTTGTAGCTGTTGACTTAGTTCTTCAGGCTCCTGAGGTATTGCTGTGCTGCAGAGCAGTCCTTGGAGCCAATACAAACAGACAGGAGCCAATTCTCTGCTCCTATGGGGTTTTCTCCCATGCTGGAGCTTGTGACAGTTACAGTTTACCCCTATCATGCACATTAAGACATGAAAATTAGGTTGATGACCTTCTTAGTGCTTTCTGCACTGTACTTGGTGTAGAGGCTGTGTCAGACCTTGCTGGTGGGCCCTGCCACCTCATGGAAGCTTGGCTTCCCCCTCCTCTTCCTCACTCAGGTCCTGGAGAACCGAACCAAGGACTCCAAGCTGGAGATGGAGGTTCTGGAGAACCTGCAGGAGCTCAAGGAGCTCAACCAGCGCCAGGCAAATGTGGACTTTGAGGCCATGCTGCAGCAGTACAAGGAGTACGAGGAGGAGCAGAAGCGCAAGGAGCAAGAGGAGGATGAGCAAGAGATGAAGTGAGTGGGCTGGAAGTGTTCCTGGGTGTGTGAAACCAGCTGACCTGGCCCTGGCCAGGAGGGGCTGCATTTTGCTCTCTCCTTAGCTTCTTGAGGGCCCTGAAGTGAGGGAGCTAAGGGAGACACATTGCTTGAAGGGCCTGAGTTCATAGGAGCTAGATCGGTGGGATGTTATCCTGATTGGGCTGTGAGGAGATTTGGGACAGTTTGTCATGAGTGTTTGGGGAGGGGAGAGAAATGCATTTGATGGAGGTGGTGGGGTTTAAGCATCTCCCCGGTGGAGCAGTCAGGGCTGCTGCAGGGGCCTGATTCCCCTTGAAGGAGCCTCTTCATGAGATCTCAGTGCTATCAACCTTCAGGTGCTCATTCTAAAGAGGTAACTTCTTAAAAAGCACCTGAGAAGCTGTGTCCTGCCTGAGCTGCTGAATTCCAGCTCCTCCCACAACAGAGAGTGCAGGCACTGAGCCCTGCCAGCGCCACTGCTCACGTGGTGATGTGGAGCTGGCTCTAACCCACTGCATGGGGCCCCTCTTCTTGCAGAGCGATGCTGGAGCAGGCCCAGAACCGGCGGCTACTGGTCGACTCCGACTCTGATGAAGAGCCTGCTAAAGTCCACGCAAAGCCAGTGGCAAAAGTTAAACCTACAGACATCCTTCAGGAGGTGAGGGTGGGGACAGAGCCTTTTCCACTGCCACGTCTCCTCCCCCAACCCAAAACTGCTGTGCTGTGTGGCTGTGTTGTCCCTTCTGTCCCTGCTCTGTGTAGAGGCTAGAGTCCTAACGCTGGTCATGCATGAGCAGCTTACAAAGCTTATGTCCCTGTGTGCTGGACTGAAATGAGAGAGGGATCAGCTGGTGATTTTAGTCTGTATCTGCTGAAAAAGGAGATGGTCTCGGCTGGGAGAGAGTTGCCCCCTGCCCTTGCTGGGGACATGGCTACGTTTTTCTTTGCATCTTGGAAAGGTTGTGCTCGCCAGTGCTTTGGTCGTCCCTCAGGCATGATTTCACCACTCTGGAAAATCAGCAGCAGTGAAACAAGTGCCTGGGACAGCCTCTCCTTCAGTTCTGTTCTGCTTTATGTTGGAGATAGACCGGACAAAAGAGCTTTCAGTGCTTGGCTTCCAGGGGAGGGATTATCCCTACAGACAGGCCCCCTAGCACTGTCGTTTTTTGATGTCGATCTGTGTCTGTTGGGACCTCTGTCTATTCGGACGAATCAAAGCTGCCTTGTTCCTAAGCTGGGCTGAGGTTAATCTGAGCAATGTTCCCTGGCCCAGCACTAATCTGCAGCCCCAGAGAGTTTGATTTTAGTGACTGGACCACCTGCAGGCAGGCAGTCCTGGTTGGACAGCCCTGTGACGTGCATCAGGCCCCTCATTATCCGAGGGCTGTTCAGTGACTCTGCTAGCCTAGATCTAACTGTCACAGGCAATGGGACGTTCATCTCCCAGGGCTATTCTGCAGCTGTTTACATCCATGCTAGCTATCCGTGTTGTTTGTCTAACTTGTGCTAGTCACCCTGGGGGAGGATGCATCCCTTGGCTGCTCCAGGAGGCTCTCCCCACATCTCTTGCTCTTTTCTGTTTTCCTGCAGTCTGTGCTGCAGTCCTCCTCCCCCATCCACCTAATGCCCCTGTTCCCCTCCACAGGACCCCCAGTCCCAAGCTAAGAAGTTGAAAACTGAAAGCTGGGAACGGAGCGTGGGCACGTTGAACAGCAAACCCCAGCTAGCCAGGCTGGTCACAGTGAGGAAGCCGAAGCCAGGTGACACCCTGGCTAATGGGACAGAGAAGCAAGGCGCTGCAGCCAGCACTGGTAACTGCCATCCTGGGGATCGGACTTGCTTGTCTGAGCCGAGTGACTGGGGAGGGATCTGGCAGCGCCAAAGTGGCATTTAGCCCTGCATCGTCTTCAGAGCCTGAACGCGCTCAGGTCAAGTCTTTGTTGTGGGACAGATGTGACCGTGGTGGTGTAGGAAGGGGGGTTGTCCTTGTTTCCAGGAGACCACGTAGCACCTAACGTACTAGAGGGAGAAGAGGTTCCTTCCTAGCCTTTGGCAGCAGGCCAGGACCTTGGAGACACTGGCAGGGTCATAAGCTTCAAAACAGCTTTTTAGTGCTCAGATATAATTCTGGGAACCATCACAGTAGTGAGATACGATTGCAACAGCAAGAAAATTGCTCTGGTTTTGGGCTCTATTTTAAAACCTACCAAATTTGGGAATTGAATACCTCCAAAGACATGAAAACAAGCAGACAGGCTTTCTAACACCTCATAGTTCACTGCCCTAGGAAGGCAGAGGGCCTGTGGGTTTGAGGAAGGACCTGGTAAATTTATCGACTGGGCTGATTCAGTAGTTGGCTTAGGAAGCCCCTCTGCCCTGAGGGAACCCCTGGGGAAAGACAGCTCTGTATTTGCCCCTTCTCTTCGTATTCTTTGTGCAGCCACCTGCTCCTGGCTGCTGTCAAGGTCTGTTCAGCCCTGACTGTGCTGGAGTCCTTCAAGGACTCGGCTCGAAGCTGGCACGGGGTGCTCTGCCCACAATGCTGCTGCATGCTTGCAGCTGGCAGCTTGCATAGCTGAAACCAAGAGCTGGCTTCTCTCTTCCTCTCCAGTGGCTGAAACCTCCCTGGTGGTGTAATGGGGAGAAGAGCAGCTGGGCACACTCCCCTCCCAGCGCCGCTCATTTAGGGAGAGGGTTTTGCAAACCTTGGGCTAACCTTGCTGCTTCCTCCCTGTTGCCACAGGGCAGAGACGAGAGGCTGCAGCTGAGGAAGTGCCGGGGGAGTGGGGAAGGGAGGGTGCGGGATCTCCTTGTCTGCCCATTTTAACCTTGTTGTCCTCATTGAGATTCAGGCCAGGGGATGAGACACTACTCGGACTCCCGCTCCCAGTGCCTCGACTCCAGCCGTGCGCAGCTGCCTGCGGCTTGCGAGCACGGCAGGCTCGTGGTTCTGTGCGGGCGGTTGAGCTGAGCCCAGGGGGTTTGCCGGCGGCAAGGAGGGCTGTACCTGACAGTGTGCGCTCTCTGCTTGGCTTCCAGGCTCGTTTCCCACAGCAACGGGCACCACGTCCTCCCTCGGCTTGTTGGGGGCGTACGTGGACAGCGAGGACAGCGCGAGTGACTGACGCGCAACCGAGCCGTGGCTGAGAGTGAGGATTGTGGGCTGTTCCTCCCCTCCCACTTCACAGCCAGCCCAGCACCGAGCTGGCACCGCTGCGTTCAGGCCCCAGCGGGGTTTCCAGGCCGCCTGGCCATCTGGAGTCCCGGCGTCTCCATGCAGGGAGCACTGGCGTGTGTAGCCATCCTGCAAGGGAAATGCTGTGCACTGGAGAACGCCACCCTCGCCCAAGCTCTGCCTTGGCAGACCACAGCAGCTGTCACCAGCTAACAGCACCAGCAAGCTGAACACAGGGTGGACTGGATAAACAGCTTCCTCTTACGAGGGTATTGCCGTTCGGTTGCAGCGAGTGAAGCGCCCCGATGCTCTCCCAGGCTGGCTGTGCGCAGCCTCAGCTTCCAGGCAGCCCCAGGGAGCGTGCTGTGTCCCAGCCCTGCTCCTGTGATGTGTCCGCGAGTCCCAGGGCCTGCCTGGACAGTGCACTTTCAGTTTTGCAGCTCCCTACTGTCCTCTCCCCTGCTCTGGCTTTCCCTGTGCAAGACTGTGTGACTCACCAGCCCTCCAGCTGCTAAAAAGGAATCCCAGGGCCTTTCTCCCTTCCTGCCTTGTGTCTTTGGAAGCAAGGGGAAGGCAGGAGCTCAACATCCCTCTTTTGCCAGTGAAACACCCCCCTCTGCTCCTCTAGCCAGGGGTGTCTCCTGCCCCTCCACCCCCCTTCACATGGGGCTCTTTTCCCTCCTGTTGCCCCCTTTGGAAGGGAGCCTGAGTTCCCCTGTTATTTCTCTGCTGGATGAGATGCCAAATGCTGCAGCACTTAATCTGGCGTGGCCCCCCCAGGCCTCTTCTGCTGCCAGAGTTAGGCTCAATTCTACTGCTGTCCTGGAATCAGGTCCCTGCACTGGCTGGGTAGAGACACCTGCCCTGCTTATCTAGATAGTTCTGGCCCTCACAGGGGAGGACAGCAGAGCTGGGGGGGTCCAGCCAAGGGCTGGGGACCCCTCCTGCAGTCCAGCTGCTCCCACCCGCTCTGTGCTAAAGTCATCTCTGCTTCTGGTGGTCAGGGAGCAGTTGGGTTTCCTCCCCTCACTGCCAGGTAATAAAGTGGATTTGTCGGAGCCTGTTGGTTCTTCATCATCTTCTGTTCCGTGGAGTGGCCGTTTGTCCCCAGGGCAGGGGGAGATGCAGAGTTTGTCCTACCCTCACGCGTGTCAGGGTGGGGGAAGGCCCGAGGACCCTGCCTGGTGATGGAGCTGGAGAAGGGGGTCTGCACACCCCTGGCTTGGCCAGACTGGCCCGCGGAGGGGGAGCACGTGGCGCCCGTCTGCCCCAGCTGGGCCTCGACCTGGGGCTCTCCTTTCTCTTGTTCTAACTCATGTTTGCTAATGTGCTCACTGTCCCTGGGCTCCTAGTCAAGATGCCCACCCTAATTAACGAGCCCTGATTAACCCACACTTAGATCCTTACATGGGGCTCTCTGGTGTGGGTTGCTGGGCCAGGGGGGCTGGGGCAGCCAGCATTTATAGGAGCAGGAGATAAAAGGCATCCCTCCCCCCCACCTCCAGCCCCAATCCTGCTGCACCGGTGGCAATTAGCATTCCTTGCACGTGCATTTTAATTAGCTTCTTCAAATATTAATGGTGGATCTTGGGCTCTCGCCTTGGGATTTGCGTGTGATGAGATCTGTCAACAGTAGTTTTGCGAGACCGGCAGAATGCATCCTTGCTCCTACATGTGCCCGCAGGCACACGCGTGCCCCCCGCTCCGTCCTAGCTGCCACGTGTGCCCCCCGACAGCACCCCGGCTCCGTCCAGAACCTGGCTGTGCGCCTGGGACAGACCTTTGTTCTGGGAAGGGACAATAAGAGAGGCTGAGCTGGGGCCAGGGACCCCCCCCAGCCCTCCTGGCCCCTCAGGGTGGACCCAAACCTGAGCTCCTAGACCCCAAATCCTGGGGAGGGCTGAGAGGGGGAGGCAGAGCCTCCTGCTCCTGAGAACCAGCTCCCCCTGAGGTTGGGGGGTGCTGGGGGCCCTGCTGCAGCTAAAGGTCCCCAAAACGTTCCTGGAGCTGGTGGGGGGCCAGCCGGGACCCCCCGGGGGCTCAGCCCCCCAGCCTTTTCCCCATGCTCCTGCAGCCGGGGAAGTGCCGGTGTCCGGGGGTCCTGGAGTGGGTTCCCTCCACCCCCCCCTACAGCCAGAGCACCCTGGGGGGTCCCAGCCACCCTCATCCCAGTGTCCCTCCAGGGGGGCCTGGTGCCCCCCCCATCCCTGTATCCACATCCCGATGTCCCCTGTCCCGGTCCCCCGGCTCGGTACCCCCCCAGTCCCGGAGGCCCCGTCCCGGGGTCCCTCACCTCGGTGCCCCCATTCCGGTGCCCCCCCCTCCCGCCTGAAATCCCCCATCCCGACCCCCAATTCCGCCCCCCCCCCCCATCCCGATACCCGCCGTCCCGGCCCTGAGCCCCCCCCCCGGCGGGGCGGGGGCGGCGGGCGGGCGGGGGGGGGGTCGCTCGCTCCGGTCCGCGCCGAGCGCGGCGGCGACACAAAGCGGCTCCCGGTGCCCGGCGGCGGCGGCGGCTGCGGCTCGCGGGGTCCCGCTCCGCGCGCGGGGCTCCCGGTGCCGGCGGCGCCCCCGCCATGGCCAAGTGGCTCCGGGAGTACCTGGGCCGGGGGGCCCGGCGCTCCCCCCCGCGCCCGCCCCAGCCCGACTACAGCGGCGGCGGCGGCGAGCGCCGCCCCGCCGGGGCCCCCCCGCCCGCCGGCCCCGGCCCCGGGGCTGCCCCCCGCGGCCCCGCCGCCTCCCCCCGGCACCGGCTCGTCCGCGTGGGGGGCGCGGGCCCGGGCGGCGGCCCCCGCCGGCGGGAGCAGGTAGGGCCGGCGGCGCCGGGGGGGCAGCGCGGAAGCCGGGGGTCGGGGGCGGCGGGGGCAGCGGGGCAGCCGGCGGGGTCCGGGCAGCAGCGACCGGGAGGCAGCGGGGAGCGCGGGGGGGCGCCGGGAGGTAGCGGGGGGACTGGGGAGCAGAGACTGGGGGGCAATGGGAGGCACTGGAGGGACTGGGGAGCAGAGACTGGGGGGCAATGGGAGGCACTGGAGGGAAGGGAGAGCAGGGACCCGAAGGCAGTGGGGGGCACTGGGAGGCACTGGAGGGGCTGGAGAGACTGGGGAGCAGGGACTGGGGGGCATTGGGAGGAACTTGGGGAGACTGGCGGGACTAGGGAGCAGGGGGCACTGGGAAGCACTTTGGGGGAACAGGAGGGACTGGGGAGCAGGGACTGGGGGGCACTGGGAGGCACTGGAGGGACTGGGGAGCAGGGACTGGGGAGCACTGGAGGGGGAGGGGACCTGGGGAGGCAGAGGGGCAGCTGGGGGGGGTGGGGAGCAGGGGTAACCGAGGAGGGGGAACGGGAGTGGGAGCCAGGGAGCCCTGGGCCGGGGTCTGGGGGGGCTGGGAAGGGGGGGCTGGGGAGAGGTATGGGGGCTCCTGGGGGGGGGGCTGAAGATGGGGGGACCCTGGGAAGGGCAGGAGCTCACCCATGATGCGGGGACCGGGGGAGACCCCCCCCAGCCCGGCGGGGGCACCCAGGGAAGGATGGGGGGGGCGGGGGGGGCACAGGGGATCCCGTCCGACCCGGGGTGCCCGTCCGGCAGGGCCCCGGCGAGAGCGAGTACTCGGAGCCCTTCGAGGCGGAGCAGGACCCGGCACCCGAGGGTGGCCGCGAGGAGCCCGGCGAGGCCAAAGGTGGGTGAGGGCCGCGGGGGGGGGGGGCAGCCCGAGCTGGGGCAGGGCCGGGCACCCGTGTCCCCACCGCCGTCCAGCCCCCCGTGGGGGGCGAGGGGCACCTTGGAGGCAGAGGCGCCCCGGCGCGCCCAGCCCCCCCGCGGCGCCGTCCCCCAGCCCTGGCCCCCCCCTCCGCAGGGCGCGAGGGCCGGCGGGTGAGGCCGCGCCGGGGTCCGCAGCTCTACGACACGCCGTACGAGGAGTGGGAGACGGCGGGCGAGGGCGCGGGGCCGGCCGCGGCTCGGGACAGCCGCCTGCCCCGGGACGACGAGCGGCCCGCCGACGAGTACGACCAGCCCTGGGAGTGGAAGAAGGACCACATCTCCCGGGCGTTCGCAGGTGCCGCCGTCCCTCCGGACCCGTGGTAGCACCCCAGGGACATCCCAGCACCAGCGTACCCCAGCACCCATGGGTACCATCCCAGGGACGTCCCTGCCACCGTGTCCCCCAGCATCCCTGGGTACCATCCCAGGGACATCCCAGCCCCAGCATCACTCCGTCACCCCTAGGTACCACCCTGGGGACATCCCAGCCCCAGCATTGCTCCATCACTCCTGGGTACCACCCTGGGGACATCCCAGCCCCAGCATCCCCGGTCACCCCTGGGTACCACCCTGGGCACGATGGGACAGCAGGGCAAGGCCAACCCTGTGGTGGAAGCATGTGGGTTCGTCACGCTCTGGTGCTGAGAGGCGGTGGTCCAGCCCCTGGGTCCACCTAGCCCCGCGCAGGGGTGCTGGCGTGCCCACACCGGCGGGTGACAGCTCCCTTTGCCCCCCCCGCAGTGCAGTTCGAGAGCCCTGAGCACTCTCCCAGCCGCCCCAGGGAGCCACCACGGATGCCCCGGCCCCCCGCAGGCACCAGGCCAGGCTGCCCACCCAGCCCGGGGCGTGTGGACCCCTCGCTGCCCCTGGAGAAGCAGGCGTAAGTCCAAGGGGCACTGACCCACCTCACCAGCAGGTTCTCTCCTCTACCGGATGGCACTGATGCCCAGCCTAGGCATCATGGTATGGAGGGTGCCCCATGGTGCAGATGGGTGACCCGTGGTCTTGATGGGTCCCCATGGCACAGAGGGTGCTCAGTAGCACAGACAGGTCCCAATAGCATAGTGGGTGCCACATAGTACAGAAGGAGCCCTGATGGCATGGATGGGTTCCCACAGCATGGACAGGTCCCCTGGATCAGAAGGTGCCACATAGCACAGAGGGTGCCCCCATGGCAAGGAGGGTGCTGCACAGCCCAGAGAGGTCCTTGTTGTGCAGAGGACGCCCCATAGTGCAGAGGGTGCCCCATGGCATTGGTGGGTCCCCATGGGGTGAAGGGTGCCCCAGGGCATGGATGGGACCCTTTTGCACAGGCTGGTCCCCAAAATGCAGACAGGTTCCCATGGCATGGCTGGGGCCCCATGGCACAGCCAGAGCCCCAGTGCCCTTGGCCACCTGGTGCCGAGGTCCCCGGTGGCCACCTCGATGCCAAAGTGACACTGGGCTGCCCCGCAGGTGGTACCACGGCCCCATCGGGCGGGCGGGCGCCGAGACGCTGCTGGCGCTGTGCCGCGAGGGCAGCTTCCTGGTGCGGGACTGCGAGACCAGCCCCGACGACTACTCGCTCTCGCTGCGGTGAGTGTGGTGCCAGAGCACCGGGGGTGACAGGGGCACGGCGAGGGGCTTTGGCTGGGCGGGACAGGTGGCCCCTGGGCTGGGGGTTGCTTGCGCGTGGATGTGCCCAGGGTTGGGCAGCCCTGGGAGTACACACGTGTGTGTGAGCCCACCTGGTTGGGTTTGCACGCTTGCATGGGTCCGTGCCTCAGTTTCCCCTCCATCCCCAGGAGCAGCCAAGGCTTCGTGCACGTGAAGCTCACGCGGACGCGGGAGCGGCACTTTGTGCTGGGGCGCGCGGGGGCCGCCTTCCCCTCGGTGCCCGAGGCCGTGCGGCACTACACGGCGCGGGCGCTGCCCGTCCGCGGCGCCCGCCACCTCTCCCTGCTCTACCCCGTCGCCGCGCAGCCCCTGTGAGCCTGGCGCCGTGTGGGGACGCCCACCGGGCCCCCATCGCCCTGGGCCCGCGGCCCCCATTAAAGTCTGACGTGCAGACCATGCTGCTGGCTGCCGTGTGCTGTGTGTCCCCTTCTCCCCGGACGCCTGGGTCCCCTGCCCAGCTCGGGACATGGCCGAGGAGACACCTTAGGGTACTGCTCTCCCCCCCGCCAGCCCCGTCCAGTCCAGCCCTGGTAGAGAGTGACTCTGTAGACATGGAGACACTCTGGTGCCTCTTGGGCAGGGCTGCACTCTATGGTCTGTCCAGGGAATGGCCCGGCTCCGTCATCGCTTCCGTGGTCGGTGGGTGGAAACGTGGGTGGGGGGAGAGGACCCTGGTGCGCAGGCTCCTAGCCTCACACCCTGCTCTAATCCTGCCCCCCTCCCAGGAGCCCAGGCGTCCAGGTGAATGTGGGCATTCACAGGGGCCTCTCCGGCGTGGGGAGACATCACGTGCAGCGGTGGGTGCCGAGCCACCGGGCGTCCGATGCCAGTGAGGGCGTGCTGGGGGAAACAGGGGGAGGTGGTGAGATGGTGCAGAACATCTTTTCGGGGGAGGCTTTTCTGCACACCACCTGGGGGTAAAAACCAAGACTCGGGGCAGTGCACCCAGCACGCCACGGTGGCGACCGTCCGCCAGGGCAGCCCATGGGGAAACTGAGGCACGGGCACAGCTGGGCAGTGCCAGCTTTTAATTCCCAAATACAAAAAAAGTGCAACCAGGGATGTCTCTGTGGGTCGTCGGAGCCCCTGTGCACTCCCTCAGGACCAGGCACGGCAGGCGCCCGGGGCCCCAGGATGCCTGGGATACCCGGGGCACGCAGGGTGCCCGGGGGGCCGGGCCTGCTGGAGGCCCCTGTTGTCCATCTCCTCGAGGGGAACTGGCTTCCTGGGGGCCTATGCCGCGTGGGGCACTGTGTTCACGTAGATGACCGAATCTGGGGGTTGGTGGGCATCAGGAGGGCTCGTGAGCCCCCCAGGATGCAGACACAGCTGGATCCCCCCCTCCACAGTGCCCAGGGTCTCCCTTGGGTGCTCCCAGCCTCTGTGGGTGCCTGGGTTGAGCACCAGTGGGAGCCAGTGTGCAGCAGGCACAGGAACATGTGGGCACATGGGCAGATGGGTGGGTGGGGGTAGGTGGGTTTGGGGTAGAGGAGCTCAGGGGTATTTGGGCACGGGAGAAAAGGATGGGCACGGGGCAGATGGGCACGGGGTAGATGGGCACGGGGTAGATGGGCACGAGGCGGATGGGCACGGGGTAGATGGGCACGGGGCAGGTGGGCACGGGGCAGATGGGCAAGAGGTAGATGGGCACGGGGTAGATGGGCATGGGGCAGATGGGCACGGGGCAGGTGGGCATGGAGGTGTTTGAGCAAAGGGTAGGTGGTCACAGGGGCATTTGGGCACGGAGGAGATGGGCTGGGGGCACTGGGTATGGGAAGATGGCAGCTGGTACTGGCGCACAGGGTGGAGGGACATGGGGGTACGGTCACAGGACCACGCGGGTGCAGGGCATTTGGGCACGGGGGTGTTTGGGTGCGGGGCGGGTTACCTGCGCTCCTGCGCCGGTGCCAGCCGTAGCCAAGGGCCAGGCCAAGCAGCAGCAGGGCCGAGACCCCCAGGCCCTCCGCCAGCCCCCCGGCCAGCCCTGCAAGCACACACAGCTCAGCCCAGCACCCCGGGGCGCACGAGCACCCACTTACCCACGCCGCAGCCACCGTGAGCCGCCGCCAGCACGGGAAAGTCGGAGTCAGGGCTCCACCAGACCCCCGGGGACCCCCCACCCGCGGCGCTGCCTACCTGCGCCCGTGCTGAGCAGGGTGCCGTTGCCGGCGGCCGTGGCGAGGCGGGGGATCTCCAGGGTGGCCCGGCACACGTAGCAGCCGGCGTCGCCCGGGCGGGCGCCGCGCAGGTGCAGGGTGGCGTGGGGCGGGCGCCAGGCGAGGTGCAGGCGAGGGGCGCAGGGGGCCTCGGCGCCGGCGGGGCGCAGGCGGGCGACGCACAGCGCCTCGTCCCCCCCGTCCTTGAACCACTCCAGGCGGAGCAGCTCCCAGGGCTCGGCGACCACCACACGGCACCCCAGGGCCACCCCGCCGCCCGGGGCCACCCATGCCTGCTCCGGCTCCTGGCTCACCCGCAGGGCGCCTGCTGCCCCCGGGATCGTCCTCCGAGGCACCCGCTGCCCTGGCGCTGTCCTCGGTGAGGGGGACGCTGGGGCACCCCAGGGAGGGGGACACATGGGTCCGGCTGCCCCAGGGTCCTCCAGTGCTGCCCCTGGGGATGGGGACACTGTGGCACCCAGAGGAGGGGAACATGTGGGTCTGGTTGTTCCAGTGGCACCCATGGGAATGGAGACATCGAGGCACCCTGGGGAAGGAGATCCAACCGTCTGGTTGCCCCAGGGCCCCCCAGTGCCACCCATGGGGATGGGAACACCAGGGCAACCTGGGGAAGGGGATCCAGGTCCCCCAGTGCCACCCATGGGGATGGGGACACCAGGGCAACCTGGGGAAGGGGATCCAGGTCCCCCAGTGCCACCCACGGGGATGGGGACACCAGGGCAACCTGGGGAAGGGGATCCAGGTCCCGCAGTGCCACCCACGGGGATGGGGACACCAGGGCAACCTGGGGAAGGGGATCCAGGTCCCCCAGTGCCACCCACGGGGATGGGGACACCAGGGCAACCTGGGGAAGGGGATCCAGGTCCCCCAGTGCCACCCACGGGGATGGGGACACCAGGGCAACCTGGGGAAGGGGATCCAGGTCCCCCAGTGCCACCCATGGGGATGGGGACATCCCCAGGGGGCCCAGGGGTCTGGCTGGCCCAGGGTCACCCCTAGGGACAGGGGCCCTGCGTCACCTTGGGGAACTGGACCCAGGCGTCCTACTTGCGCCTCCTCCCCCGCCGCCTCCGCCCCGGCCCCCGACACAGACCTGAGACGACGCGGACCGGATGCCCCCCCTCACCCCGCCGCTGTCTGTTCGTCTGTCCCCATCCTGTCCCTCCCACTCTGTCTGTCCCTCTCTGACCTCCCTCCAGGACAGATGTCCCCCCCCCCCCCCGGTTCCCAAGGCCCCGCAGGGCAGAGCCGGGCTCTCCCCAACAGTCTGCCCCGGCCGAGGGGCGAGGGGACGTGGGGGGACAGTCCCCGTCCCCCCCGCCCCGGCACCCCTCGGCCGATCCTGCCCCTCCGAGCCTACTCACCGGTGAGGAGGATGAGGAGGACGAGGCCCCCCGGCCCCCCCATCCCGGTGCCCCTGTGCTCACGTCCCCGAGGCGGCCTCCTCCCCGGGGGGGGGGGGTCCCTGTCACCGGGGTGTCCACATCCCCGAGGTGCCGCCGTCCCCGGGGAGCCCTCGCCTGTCACCCACGGCTGCCCACGTGACGCCACGGCTTCCTGCCACCACCGCACTGCCGCGGGACGGGGAGAGCGGCCGGGGGGCAGGCGGCAAGGGCACGGGCTTGGGCGGACGGTGACAGGGGTGGGGGACACGGACGAGGACAGGGACCGGGGACGTGAGCGTCAACGTGGGCATGGGCGCAGGGACGTGGCGGAGCACGGGGACGGGGAGGCAGGCAGGGACAGGGGACGAGGACAGGGACACGGCCCCGGATGAGGACGGGGCTGGGGGACACGGCTGGGGACGTGGGCAGGAGTGGGGCTGCCTCGGGGGGTGTGTGTGTGTGTGGGGGGGGTCTCACCCCAGGGCCCCCACCCTGGGCGAGGGAAACTGGGGCAGCTCCAGCCCGGCCCCCTACACGGGGACGTGCCACCCCCCGGCCCCGGCTGTGACCCCCTGCCTGGGGGAGGCATCCTCACCCCCCAGTGCACACTGAGGGTCCCCGTCCCTGTCCCACTGGGAGAACTGGGACAACGGGCGCTTCCCCTTATTGAGAGACCGCCCCCCCCCACCCCCCGCGCGCTCGTGCCCCGGCCTGGGGCACCGCTGCCCCCCGCGGCCTCCGTGTGGGGGGGGCGGGACTACATTTCCCGGCGTGCCCCGGGCTCTCCCCCCGGGACTACATTTCCCAGCGTGCCCCGGGAGCGCGGTGGGTTTCCCGGCGCGCCGCGGGGCCCGGACTCGGTTTCCCGGCGTGCCCCGCGAGGGCGGGGCGGGCGGGGGGCGCCGCTCCCGCTTTGTTGGTGTCCGGGGCCGAGCGGCGGCGGCGGCGGCGGCGGGGCCGGCCCGGTATGGGCGACCAGGTGGGGCCGGGCAGGGCCGGGCTGGGGGCCGCGGAGCGGCGGGGGAAGAGGGAGGGATGGGGGGATGGAGAGAGGAGAGGAGGAGGGATGGAGGAAGGAGGGATGGAGGGAGGGAGGGATGGATGGAGGGATGAAGGGAGGGAGGAGGAGGAGGGATGGATGGAGAGAGAGAGGAAGGGCAGAGAGGAAGGATGGATAGAGTAAGGAGAGGTGGACAGAGGAGGGATGGATGGATAGAGGAAGGAGGGAGGGAAGGATGAAGGGATGGGGAGAGGAGGGATGGAGGAAGGAGGGATGGGAGTGGAGGAAAGAAGGATGAAAGAAAGAAGGGTGGAGGAAGGAGGGACTGAAGGGTGCGGGAAGGAGGGATGGAGGGGATGGAAGTTGGAGGAAGGGGGGTCAGAGATGTGGAGAAATGGGGAATAGTGGGAGAGAGGAGGGACAGAGAGTGAAGGGAGGAGGGATGAAGGAAGGAGGGATAGAAGGATGCAGGATGGAGGAAGGAAGGACAGCGGACTGAAGAATGGAGAGAGGAGGGATAGAGAATGACAGGAGGAGGGATGCGGGATGGAGGGATGCGGGATGGAGGGATGTGGGATGGCGGGAGCAGGGATGCAAGATGGATGGCTGGAGGATGCAGTCCGTAAGGGGGGGGGTGCTGGGGCTTGCTCCCCCCCGCCCCTGGAGGTCTCCGAGGGGGCAGTGCTGGGCCAGGGGGCCGTGCTGGGGGCTGTATCCCTCCCTGCTGGGGTAACGTGCACGCTTGCCAAGTCATGCCGCAGCTGCCTGCCATGGCCGCCAGGCTCCGGACGCCTGGGCCCCCTCCGCGCCTGGCACACGCTGGCCAGCGGGGAGGAGCTGGCTGGGAGGCAGGGTGCTGAGCTGGCCCCGGCGCGCTGGGCACTGCCGGGGCTGCGGGGGGTTACGGCGGGAAGCTGACAGCGGTGCTGCGGCAGGAGGCGCTGCGGAAGATCATCACCACGCTGGCCGTGAAGAATGAGGAGATCCAAAACTTCATCTACGCCCTCAAGCAGATGCTGCAGAACGTGGAGGTACCACTGGCCCCTCTTGCCCACCAGTCCTCAGCCTCACGCTGCCCCCGCTGCCAGCCCCACTGCCTTCGGCGCCTGCTGGGGCCCCATCCCCGCCATCGCGGATGCCCCCATCGCGTGCCCCTTCTCCCCCTGCCGCACAGGCGCCCCATGCCCACCCTTGACAAGGGCGTCAGGGGTGGCCCCAGGCAGCCTCATCACCTGTCAGAGATGGGGAGTGCCGGGCAGGCGTGGGGCAGCAGTGAGGCCGAGGCCGTGCTGTGCCTGCTGACGCCCGACATCGCCGCCAGGACAACTCGGCCCGGGTGCAGGAGGACCTGGAGGGCGAGTTTCAGTCCCTGTACGCGCTGCTGGATGAGCTCAAGGACAACATGCTCATGAAGATCAAGCAGGACCGCGCCAGCCGCATCTACGAGCTGCAGGTGAGCGCCCGCCCTGCGCACCCACCGGCCGCGGCCACCACCACCCACTGCTGCTCTCTCCCCTTCAGGCCCAGCTGGCAGCTTGCGCCAAGGCCCTGGAGAGCTCGGAGGAGCTGCTGGAGACAGCCAACCAGACCCTGGAGACCGCCAACAACCATGACTTCCCCCAGGTGGGCTCCCTGCCCAGCACTGGGGAGCTGTGCTGGGCACCTTCCCTGCCTGGCTGCCCCGGACTAACGCCTGGCACGGGGGCACGAGGCCTCCCATCCCTCTTGCCCTCCAGCCGATGCCTCCTCATAAGCGCGCTTGCCCCAGGCGGGCACCTCTCCTCTCTTTTCAGCCTGGACGCTGTGTTAACGCTGGGCTGGCTTTGCCCGCTGCGGGGCTAGATTAGGACCGGGCAAGTGGCACTGGTTAGAGCACCAGGACGCCTGGGTTGTGATGATGAGGAGGAGGAGGGTTAAAGCAGTATAGGGCAGAGGGGCCTGGACAGCTGGGTCCTCTTGTTCACCTGCTCCAGGGGTGCTGCTCCGTGGGCATGTGCCCACATGGGTGTCCCCATGGGAAATGGGTGCTGTAGGAGGGTGGGGATGTGGTCACGCTGTGCCATGTGGGTTTGGTGGCAGGGATCTGGGCACACTGCACCGTGCAGGTTTGGTGGCGGGGATTTGCGCATGCTGTGCCATGCGGGCTTGGTGGCAGGGATTTGGGCACCCTGTGCCATGTGGTTTCAGCGGCAGGGATTTGGGCGCGCTGTGCCCTGCAGGTCCCAGAGCAGGGCACGCTGTACCACGCTGGCTCCTGGCATTGCTGTCTCACCCTCTATTTTTTCTCCTCTTTTCCTCTCCGCTCTCAAGGCTGCCAAACAGATCAAGGATAGGTACGGTACCCCCAAGCCCCCTGCATCCCCCTGCATCCCCACTAACCCGCGGCGCGTCGTCGCCTACACCCTGATCCCACCCTGTGGGCACAGGGCCGGGGGCTCTGCCCACCCTCTCCCCGCGGCCGGGCAGGGTTGGGGGTGGCCGGGCAGGGCTGGGGGAGCACCTGGCTCCCGGCCCCACTGACGCTCGTCCCTGTGCCTGTGTCGTGCCCCTGTGCAGCGTGACGATGGCGCCCGCCTTCCGCCTCTCGCTCAAGGCCAAGGTGAGCGATAACATGAGCCACTTGATGGTGGATTTTGCCCAGGAGCGGCGCCTGCTCCAGGCCCTCGCCTTCCTGCCAGGTATTGCGCACGGGCAGCAGGTGCCGGGGATGCGGGCGCCAGGGGGTACGGGGCATGGTGGGCAGGCAGCTGGGCAGGGTGGTGTTTCTCCCAGTACGGAGCTCTCGGGAGGGCAGAGCCAGGACACGTGGGGCATGGAGGGTTGTGCCAGCCTGGCAGGGGAGGGATGGCTGCAAAAATGATGGTCCAGGGGTGAAGGCATCTGCTGGGTGCAAGGTGGGGGTGAGGCACTGGGGAGCTCTGGGGGGTGCCAGGCTTGAGGGGAGTGAGGGGGTACAAGGGCTGAGGGACTCTGATACCCCATCTGGAGGGGCAAGGAGGTGCCAGGCAGGGAGGGCTCTGGGGCTGCTGTGCCCAGGGATGCAGTCGGTGCTGTGCTCAGGGCCTCAGGGTGCATGGCCAGGGCCTCTGGGGGTGCCCTCCTGGGGTTTTTGGGGTGCCCTGCCCCCTGGATCTATGTGGATGCCATGTCCAGAAGTCCTTGGGTGCCATGCCTACGTGTTTCTAGGGGTCCCATTCCCGGGGACCCTGCGGGTGCCGTTCCTGGAGGGCCCCAGAAAGCCATGCGCGAGCCATCCGTAGGTGCCCTGCCTGGGGTCTGCGAATACGTTGTCCGGGTGCCCTGGGGGAGCCAGGGTGCTGGTGGGGCTGGGGGCACCCCAGCTGGCAGCAAGGCTGCCACAGGAGGGACTGGCACGGCTGCTCCTGCGGGCAGTGCCCAGCACCCCCGAGATTGACCTGGCGGAGTCTCTTGTGGCTGACAACTGCGTGACGCTGGCCTGGCGGATGCCCGATGAGGACAGCAAGATTGACCATTACGTACTGGAGTACCGCAAGACCAACTTTGAGGGGCCACCCCGGGCCAAGGAGGACCAGCCCTGGATGGTGATCGAGGGCATCAAGGGCACCGAGTACACCCTGTCCGGTGAGGGCACGGGGGCGAAACCAGCCCCGGAGGCGCCAGGCTTGGAGCAGGCACCACAGGTGGCAGGGGATCGGGGGCTGTCCCGCTGGGGATGGCGGTGCCAGACTTTGCGGAGAGCACGGAGGTCCTGGTGTCCCCTGTGTCCCCCTGACAACCCCGCCATACCCACAGGGCTGAAGTTCGACATGAAGTACATGAATTTCCGGGTGCGGGCATGTAACAAGGCTGTAGCGGGCGAGTTCTCCGAGCCAGTCACTTTGGAGACCAGAGGTGGGTACCAGGGGATGGTGTTGGGCACCAGGGGTGGCAGGGTGCTTGGCAGGACCCTCTGTGCCACCCCATCCTACCCCTTCCCAGCCATGCTAGGGCTCTGTGACCCCTCGGTGCCTGGCAGGGGACTTAGGGGACACGCTGACGGTGGCTGTCCCCAGCGTTCATGTTCCGGCTGGATGCTAGCACGTGCCACCAGAACCTGCGGGTGGAGGAGCTCAGCGTGGAGTGGGATGCCACGGGCGGCAAGGTGCAGGATGTCAAGGCCCGCGAGAAGGACGGGAAGGGCAGGACGGCCTCGCCAGCCAACTCGCCTGCCAGGTAACGCCAGCCTCCGCCGTCCCCCCAGCCCGGCAGGAACGCCAACCCCGGGTAACGCCAACCCCTAGGTAACGCCAACTTCCAGGTAATGCCAGCCCTGCCTGATATTGCCTGCTCCCACCAAGTAATGCCAGCCCCCAGATAACGCCCGCCCCCTTGGGTAATGCCAACCTACCCGCAGAACGCCAAACCCCTGCCTCGCTGGCGTCTGTCTGTCCTAGGGTCGTGCAGTCGCCCAAGAGGATGCCCTCGGGGCGCGGGGGCAGAGACCGCTTCACTGCTGAGTCCTACACGGTCCTGGGTGAGCGCTGGGGCCCTGAGGGTAGCAGGGGTGGCAATGGGGACCTTGCAGGCATGGAGGGGTAGAGAGGGGATGGGGACCTGGGGGCACAGGGGAGCACAGTGGAGGTGAGGACCTCATGGCACAGGAGGGGATGGCACCACAAGAGGGGGTGGGCATGGAGCACCCAGGGGTGCGAGAAGGGGCACACGAGTGTGTGCCAGCCCCCCAGGGAGCCCAGGGCAGAGGTTGGACCCCAACATGGGGACAAGACACCCAGGCAGAGCCATACCCAGCCTGTGCCAGCGCCTGGTGCCCACAGGCGATACGCTGATCGACGCGGACGACCACTACTGGGAGGTGCGGTACGACCGGGACAGCAAGGCCTTCGGCGTGGGGGTGGCATATCGCAGCCTGGGCAAGTTTGACCAGCTGGGCAAGACCTCAGCCTCCTGGTGCCTCCACCTCAACAACTGGCTCCAGGTCAGCTTCAGCGCCAAGCATGCCAACAAGGCCAAGGTGCTGGACGTGCCCGTGCCCGACTGCATTGGTGTCTACTGCAATTTCCATGAAGGTGGGTGCAGGTGCGGGGTGCTGCCAGGGCATGGGAATTGGGCGCTGCCAGGGCATGGGCACTACCAGGCACTGGGCACGGGGCAATGCAATGGGTCGGGGCGTTCACTGCCAGGGCAGCGGGCACTGCACACCAGGAAGCAGAGCTGGGAGACCTTGCTGGAGCTCAGACAGCTGGGTGTGCCCACGTGTGCCCGCAGGGTTCCTGTCTTTCTACAACGCCAAGACTAAACAGCTGCTGCACACCTTCAAGGCCAAGTTCACCCAGCCAGTGCTTCCTGCCTTCATGGTAAGCAGGGCCGGGGCCAGGCGGGCAGGAGCCCTGGCAAACCCCCTGGAGTGCCAGGGCCGGGCAGCACAACACCTCCGGGTGCCGCTGGAGGGAGGCTCAGCACCTTGCTCCTCCAGCATCACGCAGGACGCCTGGGTTCGCGGCCGTGGGGCTCGTTCCCCCTGCATCGCCGAGGCAGGGCTGGGTGCCCCGTGCCCAGCGGCGTTTCTGCGCTTCCCTCCAGGTCTGGTGCGGCAGCTTCCACGTCTCCTCGGGCCTGCAGGTGCCCAGCGCCGTGAAATGCCTCCAGAAGCGGAACAGCACCGCCAGCAGCTCCAACGCCAGCCTGACCTAGAGCCGTGCCCCGGCCCGCCAGGCTGTGGTCTGCTGCGGGCACCCCCGGGCAAGAGCACTGAATGTACCGACCCCCCCACCCTACGCGTACGATGCCCTCGCCGCCCTCCCCGGGCACCGGCAGGGCTGTGCCAGCTCGTCGGGCCTCCGCGGGATGCCGAGGCTGGGACACGCTGGCACCTGCGGCCTCTGGGTCGCCCTCTCCCCCCACTCCATGTCATCCCGCCCCCTCGCTGCCACGGGCACGGGGCTGGGTGCTGCCCTCTCACCATCAACAGCTGCTTCTGGCCTTAAGAATAAATTGGGATCTAGGTGTGACACAGCCCCGCTGCCATCCCTGGGGGGGGCTGGGAGGGTGCAGGGTGGCACCAGCCAAAGCCCTGCAGCGCAGTGGGGGGCTGCGCCTGGCATGGGGCACCCACAGGGCCCCCCGTGGCACCCGTCGGTCACCGATGAGAGCTCGTCGCACGTGCAGCTTCTCGGCAAGCTCCTCCCCGACGGCTGCAGCACAGAGAAGGGGCTGAGGGGCAGGGGACCCAGGGGTCCAGGCACCCGCCCCCCATTTCTGGTCGCTGCTGGCAACTGAAGCCCAACGGGCAGCTCTGCTCCAGCCCCTCGTCCCTGCTGCCTCCAGGGCTCGTGGCAGGACTCGGCACCCCCGCGTCGGGCCGGGCCCCCCACCCGGCTCCTTCGTGGAGGTCTGCTCGTCCAGGGCACGGGGACTGGCGGCCCGGAGCCGCTCCGCGGGCGGGCACCCGCGTCCCGCTGCCGGCCCCTCTCGCGGAGGCCCGGGTCTCCGTGCCAGCCCCTTGCGCGGCGCCCCACATCCCGGAGCCACCCCCTGCGCCCGGACCCGCACCCCGGGGCCGCCCCACACATGGGGACCCGCACCCCGGGGCCGGCCCTCGCGCGGGGACCCGCACCCCGGGGCCGCCCCACACATGGGGACCCGCACCCCGGGGCCGGCCCTCGCGCGGGGACCCGCACCCCGGGGCCGGCCCTCGCGTGGAGCGCCCCCCCCCCCAGGGCAGCGGGTCCCGCTCCCCCGGCGGGGCGCAGCGCCGTGTTCCCGCCGCAGGAGCAGCCGGGCGCCCCGGGCCCCCCGCGCTCACTCGGGCGCCGGCGGGGGCCGGAGAGCCGCGGCGGCTGATCCCGGGGCGGGGGGCAGTGGGGTCGGGTCGGTCCCGGCGGTCGGTCCCGCTGCTCCACGGAGCGCTCGCAGCTGAGCGGGGCCCGCAGCCGGCGCGGCGGGGGAGGGGGGCGGGGCCAGGGGCGAGGGGGCGGGGCCGGGCGCCCCGGTGCGGCGGGGCCGGGGGGGGGGGCGGGGCGCGGCCGTCACGTGCCGCCGCCGCCGCGGGGCCGCGCGCGCCGGGGGAGGACGGAGCGGCGGGAGCATGGCAGGTAGCGGCACGGGGAGCGGGACCGCGCCGGCACCGGCACCGGCACCGGGGCGGGGGCGGCCAGCGGCACCCGCCCCTGCGCGCACAGCCGCCCCCCGCGCGCACAGCCGCCCCCGCGCACCTGCACGCACACGCGTGTGCCTGCGCACGCGCGCGCACCTGCACGGCGGCGGGCGCGGTGCAGCCCACGCGCAGGCTTGCGGCTACCTGTGGGCGCGCCCCTGCGCCCACGCAGCGCCGCGCGGGTTTCCTCCCCCGCCCCGCGCACACGCCCCGTGCACACCTCCCCGCGCCCCTCCGTGCACGCCCGCCGTGCACCTGTGCACACGTACCTTGACCTTGCACGCTCCGTGTGCACACGCGTGTGCGTGCGCACGGCCTGGCCGCCCGCGGGGCAGCGAGGGGCAGGCCTGGGGGGCCGCGGCGGCCCCGGGGCCGGGGGGCGGGGGGCTCTGCTCGCCCAGCGGCCCCCTCCTGGGGGGTCCCCGTCCCCCATCGCCGTGTCCCCATGCCCCTGCGTCCCGTCCTTGTGTCCCCGTGTCCCTGTGTCCTCACGTCCCCCGGCCCCAAATCCCGCAGCGCCGGAGGCCGGCTCCCCCGGCGGCGGCGACGACTGCTTGGAGGAGGACGAGGATGAGCTGGAGCCGGGGCTGGACGAGGCGGAAGCGGAGGCCGAGCCGGAGCCCGGGAGCGGGGCGAAGGCGGCGGCGGGCGCCCGGGGGGCCGTGCTCACCCGCCGCGGCATCACCCTGCGCGTGCTGCTCCGTGACGGGCTCCTGGAGCCGGCCCGCGGCGTCCTCTCCATCTACTACCTGGTGAGCGCCGGGGGGCGGCGCGGCCCCCTCCCCTCCCCGCTGCAGTCGGACCCCCCCCCCCAACCTCCTCTTCCCGCTCACCCCTTCGCCCTCCCCAGGGCAAGAAGTTCGTGGGGGACCTGGGGGCGGACGGGACCATCACGTGGCAGGAGACGGGGCAGGTGTTCAACTCGCCCAGCGCCTGGGCCACCCACTGCAAGCGCCTGGTGAACCCGGCCAAGAAGTCGGGCTGCGGCTGGGCCTCCGTCCGCTACAAGGGCCAGAAGCTGGACCAGTACAAAGCCGCGTGGCTGCGGCAACACCAGCCCAACGCGCCCGCCACCGACGAGGTGGGTCGTCGGGCCGCGGGCGCCTGCCCCGTGCTTCGCGCCCCCTCCCCACCGTCGCCTCCCTGGCGTGAGCTCCCGGAAAGCTGCGGGGGCCGCCGGTGCCGGTGCCAGCCCCGCGCCGCCCGCAGAGCCTGGCCAGCGAGGGAGAGGAGGATGAGCCGCCCGAGGAGGAGGAGGAGGAGGCGGCGGTGGCGAAGGCTCCCGAGCCGGCTGCCGCCAAGAAGCCGGAGGAGAGGAGCAAGAAGCAGCAGTGCAAGAGCCCGGCGGAGCAGCCGGCGGCGGGTAGGGAGGGGGCTGCGGGGCGCCCCTGGGTGCCCCAGCCCGGCCGGGCGCCCCGGGCAGCGGTGACGGCCGCTCGTGTCCTGCAGAGCACGGTCCCGCGGGGAAGAGGCCGGAGAACAAGCCCCGGGTGCCCGTGCGCTACTGCACGCTGGGCACCCGCGACTCGGCCAGGTAGGGCGCGCCGGGAGCCGAGCGCCGCCGGGCGACCCCTCCTCGCCGGGGGGCGGCCGCGGGGACGGGCCCGGGGTGGCCCGCGGCACCCGGGGCTCTGGGTGTCTTGCAGGAACCCCCAGACCCTGGTGGAGGTGACGTCCTTCGCGGCCATCAACAAGTTCCAGCCCTTCAACGTGGCCATCTCCAGCAACGTCCTGCTGCTCCTGGTGCGTCCCCCTCGCCGCGGGTCTGGGGGGTCCTGCTGGCGGCCGGGTTGGGGCGGGGGGGGGGTTCTCTGACGGCTACTGGGGGGGCTGTGCGCGGGGACGGGGTGCCTGCCAGCCTCGCGGCACGGGGGTGGCAGCGCCGGGTGGCGTCTCGCGGTGGTGGGGACATCCGCAGGGTGCAGACTTTGCAGAGGGCGGCCCAGGGAAAGCGATTTTTGTTTTTTTGTTTTTTTTTTTTTTTTTTGGGGGGGGGGCGCAGAGCCATTGGTTTCGCCTTTTCCTTTAGGATTTCCACAGCCACCTGACACGGAGCGAAGTGGTGGGGTACCTGGGCGGCCGGTGGGACACCAACACGCAGCGTAGGTCCCGCCGGGGGGGGCGGCCGGTCCCCGGCGCTGGGCACGGGGCCGGGGGGGGGGGGACGGAGGGGGCCGAGCCACCCAGCCCGTGTCCCCCCCCCCTCCCCGTAGTGCTCACGGTGCTGCGAGCCTTCCCGTGCCGCACGCGCCTGGGGGACGCCGAGTCGGCCGCCGCCGTCGAGGAGGAGGTGAAGCCGCCCCGAAGGGCGCCTGGTTTGGGGGGGGGGGGCAAAAGGTGGGAGCACCGGGGACCCCGATCCGACGGCGTCGCCCTCCGCTTGCCCGGCCGCAGATCTGCCAGAGCCTGTTCCTGCGGGGGCTCTCGCTGGTGGGCTGGTACCACAGCCACCCGTCGGGCCCCGCGCTGCCCTCGCTGCACGACATCGACGCCCAGATGGACTACCAGCTCAAGCTGCAGGGCAGCGGCAACGGCTTCCAGCCCTGCCTGGCCCTCATCTGCGGTGAGCGCCCGGCCGCGCAGCCGTCCCCCGTCCCCCCCCCCCCCGCCCCAACCAGCGCCCGCCCCGCTGCAGCCCCCCCGGCATCCCCCCCTCCGTCCTCGCAGGGCCCTACTATCACGGCAACCCCGGCGTGGAGTCCAAAATCGCGCCCTTCTGGGTGATGCCGCCCCCGGAGGTGAGTGGCGTCCCGCGTCCCCGGCGGCTCTCGCCGAGGCCCGTGCCGCGGGCGCCCCGGCGCAGCGGGGATGGGCGCCGTGCCGCGGGACGACCCCCCCGCTCCCCGCTCTCCCAGCAAAGGCCCAACGACTACGGCATCCCCATGGAGGTGGAGGTGGCCTACGTCCAGGATGGCTTCCTCACCAACGACGTCGTGCAGGAGATGGTGAGCGCGGGGCATGGCCGGGTCCCCGCAGCATCCCCCCCCCCCCCCGCCTCCCCGGGCCGGCTGCCCCCCACATCCGCTCCCCTGCCCCATCGGAGCCCGGCCGCATCCACGTCGCCGTCCCCGTGTCCTCCCCGGTGATGGTGACGCCGGTTAGTCTCACTCTCCCCGGCCACCTGCGCGGTGTCAGCGCCCGCCAGGCCGGGGAGGGGGACGAGCACCGGGCCCCGGGCGCCCCCATCCCTGCAGCCCCCTCGGTCCCTGCCGCAGACGCTGCTGGTGGAGTTTTACAAGGGGGCCCCGGACCTGGTGAAGTTTCAGGAGCTGTGGAGCCCGGATCAGACCTACCTGGACAAACTGAAGGTGAGGAAGGGGGTGACGCCGGGGGGGGCGACCCTGTCCTCCCTTGGGATGGGGGTGTCCCTGCCTCCCCCCCCCCCCCCGCACCATGAGCTGCTCAGGGATGGGGATAAGAGGAAGCAGGCAGAGCTGGGGGGCTCGGGCTGCGCGTGGGCCCACCTGGGTCGGGCCGTGACTTGTGTTCGCGTCTCAGGGCTCCCTGGCCGCCCGGACCCCCAAGGACCAGAGCTTCACCCACGTCCTGGAGCAGATCTACAGCCTCCTCAAGCACAGCAGCTGAGGGGGGCAGGAGCCCGCTGCCGACGCGTACCAGGTGCCTTTCCAGCAGCCCGGGGCTCGGGCGGGCACGGTGGGGACACCCCATTGCCTGCTGCTCCCCGGAGCTCGCCCCGGGGTGCTGGGACCCCGCTGGCTCCTGCCCGCACCCCGAGCAGCCGCCTCGGGCTGCGCCTCGGTTGGGGGGGGGGGAGTCTCCCCGGCCCCGGGCAGCAGTGGGGGAGATGGTGGTGGGAGTCTGAGCTGTAACTTATTTGTGGAGCGGGAGTTGATTAAAGAGCAGTGCATGAGAGGCGGTGAGTGAGCGGCTCTGCTGCGCCAGGGACACCCTGGGAGTGCAGGCGGGAGCGAAGACCCCCCCCCCCCCCCCCCCCCCCCGCCCGGTGCTCCAGGTACCAACGAGCTACCTGCTTTTACGGGCTGAATCCAAGGGCTGCTCGCGCCAGGCAGCTCCTCCGTGCCCCGGCCACCCCGCAGGGCAAAGCGCTCCTGTGCCAGCCCCGGCTCGGCCACGGGGACGGTGCTGCTCGCGCTCAGGGAGAGGACACAGCCGTTAGAAAGAAGAAAACATTTAATACTTTTATTCAGAGATACACGTCAAGATTTGCGGGTCATCCTTTTTTTTTTTTTTTTTCCTTTTCCCCTAAAAACCAGGAGAAACCATTACAAAAAGATCTAGCAAGTTGTCCCAGCTGAAAGACTCACTTCAATCCACCTGAGCGGGAGCCGGAGCTCCTGAGACATGATCCTGGCCCCCGCCAGGCAGGGGACAGAGGCGATGGCCCCAAGGACACCGGTCCCTTGGGCTCCTGTGCCACTGGGAGCGAGGGGGAAGCCACCTGCGCCCCCACGTCCCGCACCGGGGTCGGGTGCCGGACGAGGGGCAGCTCGCGCGGAGATGGGCCCGCTCGGAGCGCGGCGCCCTGGGCTCGGCCTCGGCTGGGCGGCGCGTCAGCGCCAGGGAGCGGACATACGTGAACGTGCACGGTTAAAAACATTAAAAAGGTTTGGTGTAAATGTAACAGGAGATGGGAGCAGCGGGGGACGGGGAGGTGCTGCAGCGCGGGACTGGTGCAGAGCCACCGCTCCGCCGGGGAAGGGGCAGGGGGCCGCCGGGGCGCCAGGCACCTCTGCTCCGTCCTCCCGGGGCGGGGAGGGACGGCGCGGAGCCGCGGGCAGGCCGGGCTCAGCCCCGCGCGGAGAGGCCGGGTAGTGTTTGACCTGCATCGTAGTGTTGCTCTGCCACGCGACGCCTCCGCCGAGCCTCGGGGAGCAGAGAGGCAGCTGCCGTCCACCCCCGGCGGCGGCGCGGGGGGGACCCGGCCGCGGCGTCAGGACGCGCGGGGAACTTCGGGGCTGCGCGTCCCCAGAGAGGCGGGTAGTGTTCGATGGCTGCTGGTGCACCCCGGGGCAGCGGGGAGTGAAGCTCTCGGCCCGGCACCGGAGCCGCTTCGCCCCCCCGCTGCCGAGCGGGTGCCCGAGCTCGCCAGGCCGCGCGTCTCCCCGCGCTGCCGCTCGGCCCGAAGGACGCGCGCCCCGAGCGCCCGCCGCTCTCCGACACAGCCGACCTGGCTCACCCGGACGCTTGACCCAAAGGAAAGACAAAACGCGACAAGGAGAAGCCGGCGGCTCGGCTTAAACCATACAAACCGGGAGGAACCTGGCGGGGCTTGTAAAGTACCTAAGTTCAAGCACCAGAAGGACCGAAAAAAAAAACAGGAATAAAAGAAAAGAAAACAAAAAAAACTAAAAAACCCCAAATTCACTGGGTGGGGGGGGGGGGTTCAACCCTTCTGGCTTGTTCCCTGCTGGCAGTCTCGCCCCGAGCCGACGCACAGAGCTAACGCGGCCGCGTCTTCCCGCCCGCCCCGCCGCGGAGGCCTGGCGTCAGGCTAGGTGAGGACTGCAGGCTCGGCCGGGCGCCGCGGGGCAGGCGCGGGCGGAGGGGGCACGGGGAGAACTGCCGTTTCACTGAGGTAGCGGCACCAGCACTTCCACGTAGTTGAGCGGGAAGAAGCCCGACTGGCCGTTGATCATGCCCTCGTACCAGTTTTCGTCGATCTGGTTGGTCAGGGTGATGATGTCGCCTTCCTTGAAGCCCAGCTCGCCGTCGTTCTCGGGCTCGAAGTCGTACAGCGCCTTGCAGCAGGGCTGGTCCAGGTGAGCTGCGGGGAGAGGCGGGCGGGAGAGGTGAGCGGCAGCCTGCGGCCCGGCACGGCCGCGGGCCGCTCGCCCCGGCACGGCGCCCGGTTGCGGGACTCGCTCAACTCTTGTTTCCCGCACCGAGCGCTTTGCCCCTACGCCCTGGCACATTAACTCAGCCACTTTCAGCTCCCGCGTGGCTTTCGGCTCACTAGTTTCTCTGCCTTCTTGCTCCAGTCATCACCTTCGCTGATCTCCCACTCCAGACCCTCGCTTACGGCACCCAGCGCCGCTCGTTACCGGCGGGAGAACCCTCACCGTATCAGAAGTCAAACTCCGAGCTAAACCACACCACCACCACTCGGCCAACGCGCTGGAAACCGGGCAGAAGCGGGAGCCGCGTTATTCCTCCGCGGACGACAACCCGCTGCCCAGTTAGTCGACGATGGGGTTATGCATCGCCGCGGGGCCAGGGTGGAGGAGGAGGAGCCGCCGCAGGGATTTCCCGGGCAGCTCTGTGCGCTTGCGCCGCTCCAGGAGATTCGCCCTTGGGGGCCAACGGGGAGGGGAGGGAAAGGACCCGCTGCTGAGCGGCCTCTCGGAAGCACATCAGCAATTAACGGCGCGGTGATGCCCGCAAGGCCCCAGAGATACCGGGGCTGGGCTGACGGGGTGGGAGAACCCAAATCTCCTTCCCACATCTCAGCTACGTGATTTAAGCATGAGGCTTTCAGCCCGCAAATAGGATTAGGAGTGTTTTGTGGCAGGGAAAGCTGCTGCTTGCTCTATTTAGGCACTGAAATAAAAGCTCTAGGACAGGCAGGCATCAAGCTTTGTGGTGGCAGGGACCCTACTGAAAACAGACGGAGCGAACACAGGCTGCCACAGTCTCTGGGCCCCCATTTCCCCTCCCTGTCGCTCCAGAGCCTGGTGTGCTTCTGTGCTAGAGCTCTCCCAAACAGGATGGAGGAAACAGCACATGGACAACGCAGCTGGTCTGCTGAACATCCACAGCAACGAAGGAACCAACACTAGAAGAGGACCCAGAAAACACCAAAGGCAGCAGCCAAAGCAGGTCCGTTTTTTTGAGACAACTTCCCAAAATACCAAGCTGGTCCCGCAACCACAGCATTTCCTCTACACCAGGCTCAAGTCCTCCCATCCCACAGCCACACCACCACAAACCCCACGCTTTCCCCACTCGAATGACTCCAAGCTACAGCTCCAGCCTGGCCTCCACACTCCAGTGAGAGCCTGCTGGGCCCCTTTGGCAGGAACGTCGACCTGCAAATCTTGCCCAGGGTCTTCCTTAATCCCACAACCACTCAAGGCCCTGGGAGTATCCACACAAATCCCACTTGGTGTGTTTGAGCACCACCCATGCTGTCTCTAGCCTTCAGCTGTGGCATATAGGGGCAGCAGGTACCATGAGCAGCAGAGATCAGGGCTGGGTTGCTTATAACAGGAATGGCTAGTTACCAATAGGTCTGATACCTCCTGGAAGAGCATCTCATCTCTGTGGTCGCAGCAGGACATGCCTGCATGAACACAGCTGCTCCAGCGGAGCAAAAGCCTAAGTTTTGGAGCAGTAAATATCAGTACGGTGCAGCTGTGTTAATCTGGGCCTTGGTAAAGGCAAGGTTTAGCTGAGCTGTTCTGCTGGCCAGGCACAGAGAAATTAGTGGCTCCAAGCAGCAGTGTCAATGGAGGAGGAGGGATGGGGAGAGATGGTCACACATCATGCAGGGCGGAGGGAGGAAACTCACGGATACTCCTGACGGAGGCCCGGGACGGCTTGTCGGATCGGAAAGAGGAGGAAGCTGCTTCCAAACAAAAAGAGACATGCTTAAAACAATGTGAACTGGAGGGAGGGAAAGGCAGGCCCCAAAGGGAGGATCTGTTAGGAGAAACAGGGCATCCTGCATGCTGTGTTAGAAACCCATCTGCCTCGTTGGGACTAGGGAGGAACAAATGCAGTGTGATGGAGGACAGGGAGGGAGGGAGAGATGTTTAATTTTTCCTATCTGCCACTGCTGGCACCGACTGGACACTACAGGTCAGTGATCCAGGCTGGAGGCTCTGTGGGGACTTCCCCAACACCAAGATAATGAACGCTGCCAGGCCCCAAGAGAAAAGAGCCTGAGGGCTGAGGCATTTCCGACATCTTCGGAGTCACCAGCTCACATAGGCATATCCAGAATGCCAGAAATACTATTTCCAGGCAGAGAAGTTCCCCTCCATCCCCAGGAGGCTGCCCGTGCTCTGAAGGCACCTGCGTGCACATACGTAGGACAACTTTACCTGCGACTTTGGGGGTAGGATTGCAAGAGAAGCCCCCGTTAGATTGGTCGGTCTCTCCAAAGTCATACGTCTCCCTGGGTTTGGGCTTGTATTCCCGCTTGGGACGTGAGGAGGCCTCCCTCATTCTGCAAGAAGGAAAAGAAATGTGATTACATTGAAGTGACACTGAGATCAACTCATGTCTTGCCTGCTGTTGTGAATGTTTCGGAGAAATGATGCTGTTGTCTTGTCAAGGCTAGAACAGGAAATCCTCCCTCCCATGCCCCTGACAGCTCCTGCTGGCCAGGCAGGTATCACTTTGCCTCTCGCACCCGCACAGAGGCAAGGCTGGTTTTGTATCATGTGTTAAAAGAATTTAATGAGGAGAACTCTGAGCAATGTGACATCTATTCCCCTTGGTGGTTACACAGAGGAGCAGACTGGTTGGTTTGTACACAAAAATCTGTGCAACCCTCTGTGCTGGGGCATTTTTAAGATGAATCTTCTCCAGGGTTTGCAAGCTCCCCTTCCCATAGGCTCTAGAGAAGGCAAGACGCTCTGGGCTCTGCTCTGGAGGTGTCTCTGGCAAGTATTGCTCTCAGGCCAGCAGAGGACACTCGTGCAGCAGCTCAAAAACTCATACTGGCAGGATACTCCCAGCTCCTCTTAATTCAAACCAGACATACCAGCCACCCAGCAATTTCTTGTATGACGAAAGAACAGCATGGAAGCATCGCTAAATCACCCTGAGAAGTGGAAACGCTGCCCTGGCTCTGTCTAAGCCACTCTGCATCAGGCTGACGAAGGCACGTTCCTGGCTCAGGAGAGAAGGCGCAGACATGATAAAGCCACTTCTCCTTCCTTGGACAGGGCTTGGGGAGACGCATGCTCAGGTGAGACAGAGCAGCAGGAAGAGGCCTGTGCAAGTCATGGCAGTCGCATGAAACAGCTCACTAGTGATTTTGACATCAGCTCTGCGTTACTTGGCACCTCGGCAGCAGCCGCACGTTCTGCAGGGCCGCAGGGAGCGTGTGGAGGTTGGACACTCAGGGAGGGATAGGGAGAGCAGCCAGACCTGCCCGAGAGCACCCAGCACCACCCCTCATGCAGAGCCCCTGGGAACGCAGCTCCTCCTGCTCCTGTGCACCAGATGTCCATCTGCCTTTCGGGAGCTGGCACACACGACTCGAAGCTCCCGGGCACACACAGCAGTGCCACATCTGCAGCAGTGTCTGCCAGGAGACTCATGTAAACAGAAGGGAGAGCCTGGGCTTGCAGGAAAACAAGGAGTCTGACTTCGGGGGAGGGGCTCAGAGACACACTCCTTTAAGGAAGTGATCTCTTTAGCTTTCTCCTACCAAGTTCAACCTCAACTTCCCTGGAAGCAGCACATACTAACCTAGGCACGACAAACCAGCAGACACCAGTTACCCACGGAGCAAGTGCAGAGGTTTTGCTTCAGATGTCAGAATGTACCCATCATTGAAAACGGGTTGTGCAGCTGCTATTGCTCCCTCCAACCCAAAGGAGCTTTGGACTGAGGCAACAGTGACTGCAAGAAGTGGCCTTAATACTAGAAGATAAACCTGGAGGGAGAGCCAGGAACATACAGACACATATCACAGGAGGAGCTTGTGGCTGTGAAAAGTCCTTGCAGCACCCCGAGTCTCACCTGCGTTTGAGTTTGTCCGCGAGCTCATCAAGGATCTGCACTGCCTGCCTGTGGTAGTCCAGCTGGGCGTCCACCAGGGCCGAGAGCTGGCTCACCTGCTCGATCTGCAAGAATCACACCAAGGAGGCATGAACAGCTTTCCCTAGCTGACAGAAGACTCCCATCACACACATCAGAGCTGAGAATGAATTGGGAAATGCACACAACTTTCCTGAGGAGTCAATGAGCAGATTCAAGATATCAGAGGTCAGTCAGTGACTGAGACTTAGCAGGACAAGAGGTCACTGCCTGCCACCCTCATGGCTTCACTAGCTGTTTAGCTGTTCAAATCCTTCCCAACTGAGCTGTATCAGCTGTCAAAACTTGTTCCCACTAACACACCTGCACACTGAGAAGAGATCCATTTGCTACAGCCATAGCCTCTCCTCTGGCCACGGGCTAGATCAGGAGGAAGGGATTAGAGAGAGGATAAAGGCCTGCCAAGCCACGTGCTGCACATCTAGATCTGGAACATCAGAAAACAAAACTACACTGCCAAAAGCAAGAGTGAAATTTAGTGTCTTTAACCCTCCTAATTCTCACGAGATGCCACCTTCATGTACATGGAAACACGCGCAGTCGCCCAGCAGCACTCAGCCTAGGGAAGAGACGTCAAGGTGCTTCCTCCAAGCACTCACATCAGTTTCTAGGAGGTTGTGCATACTGGTCTCAGCTACTTCCTTGGACTCTTCAAATTTCTCCATAGCCTGTCGAAGCTCCTCATCAGGGATCTTCCCCTGACGTTTCTTCTTGTAGTCAAAGTCCAAACGTCTGCCTTCCAGCTTCTTGAGATGGTGCTGGGGAGAGGAAGGTTACGAACAGTAAAGAAAAAGAAGGGGAAGCCAGAGGCTGGGCGCAACCAAGCTCTCCTGTTGGGAAGGCAGCTCCAGCTATTGGCCAGGTTCACTTGTTTCAGAAAAATGATCTTAGAGCACACACTGGGCCTCCCACCTTCACTCAGGCTCCTGGGAGGCCCCAGCTTCCAACAGTTGATGGAGAGCTGCAAATCAAGGTTGCTCTAAGGTGACAGGGAGGACAAGACTGTTCAAACTCAGGTTGGAAGACAATTACAACTGTGGCAGCGGGTGCTCTCTATCAAGAAATAACTCTCAACCAATTGATGTGAAGATCCAATTTCACTTTCTTCTAACCGAGGGCTAGAGGGAAACAGAACTGTAGTGAGCAGCCCAGGTCTGTTTTCCATGCAATCAATTAGGGAGGGTGAAGATCTAGCCCAATACATTCAGTTCGTTGTGGACCATGAGGATCTCCAGAAATCAGGAATTGGCATGCAAGCTCAATCCCCACACAACTGAGCATTGTATCCCATGACTGCTTAGGGTAGGACTGTTTAAATTAGCTCTACAGCAACCAGCAGAATTGGGGTGCCCCGCAGACACGTATTGAAACAATAGCTGGTGGCTGTTTTATCTGGGACACTGCTGTAAGTGAGAAAACAGAGTTGCCTTGTGAAATGCAGGTTTGGCTGGATCCTATTACAAAGCCTGCTCATGCTTTGCAGACACTTGTCTCCATGATAGCACAAGGGAGCTACCAAACTCTACATCTCCCTAGCGAGACACTGCACAGCCTTCTACAGATGCTACATAAGAGGCCTACAGGGAAGCTAACTCATAGCATGGAAGTTACATTATAGGATCTGGGATGTTAATGTAACAGAGCAAACACTAGGGAAGCATGTTGTGAAGTTCAACACATGACAGCCCTGAACGGAACAGCATAGGGACCTCATAGTGAAAAGAACTGAATTCAGCAATCCCAGAACGTATGTCAGGACTTACTAGCAAAACATCCTCCAAAAATTGAGTCAGGTAAATGAAGGACCTACATTCACACCTATATCCAAACTTGTGAGCTGGTCAGGAGCAGCAGCAGCAGCAGTGACATTGAGCGCACTGAGGGGGAGGAAATTCTAGTGAATCTGATGAGAGAAAGTCCACAAAGTGCAGGGGAGCAGACCTGATACCTGTGCAAGTCCAGCTGGATTCCCACTGTGATGGAGCAAGCGATTACATGCACTGATAGCCAGAAGAGGCCAGAATCTAAAGAGATGAAGAGGAAAAAAGATTTTGGGGGTTACCTGGATTTCTTTCAGGTCTTTGTCACACAGGTTCTGGAGGGGATCGATAAAATTTTGTTTGACTTCAATATCCAGCGAGTCCTTCACTTCAGCCAATCGTTTCATAGATTCGCCAGCATCAAGAAGTGCATCGCCTTCAAGTGAGAAAAGGAAGAGAAGAGAGAGGGAGAAGGAAAACAGGCCAGCCAGTCACACAGAGCCGAAGTCTGTGGCAGCTGCATGCAGAGCCATTCTGCCAAGACACCCAGCATGTGCAAGCTCCGTCACATGTCAAACGCCCCCACGTTTCTATCTGGAGCAGCTCTCCGAGCCTGGCACAGAGGGAGCATCGCCTGGTGCGAGAGCCGGCAACTGCATGTCAGTACTGGCTCTACGCAAGACCAACATGCTTCAGTGTTTTCCTCTGCAAAACAGGGGCGATTTCCACCAGCTACACAGAGAAAAGAAAAGGTAAAAATATTTTTAAAATGCTCCTGTTAGCTCAGGGAGTCACTGAGCTACTACCTGCCGGTGCAGTGCTTTAACATCGCTCCGTTTCTCGGCCGCTGCTGGTAACAGAAGCCTGGGCAGAGGCACGTTTGATCTGATTCAGCCTGGCTGTCCTTCTGCCCAGACAGTTTTAAGCCCAGAACTCTCTGAGCAAATTCTTAAAGCTTCCCCAGATGCTGGCAACAAACCTGCAGCCTTTTATCAATTTTAAACACTAACTTCTATTGGGCCAACCTTCTCCCCTCCAAGTTGAGAGAGCTCAAAACTGCTTGTTGAAACCTATCTAGTTTCATGCTTTTCTAAGGCTCTTACCATAATGACAATTAAGCCAGACAGACTAGCAGCAAAGCATTTCTAGTCTTAGCTTTTTATTCCATTTAAACCATTTATAGATTAAATTATTCCTGCACAGCTTTGGCAAACTAACTATTTCAGCACTGGGTCAGTGCAGGAGAATATGCAAGTGAAATAGATGGTAAAGTGAAACCACCAGCCTACTGTCCAGCTGGAAAAAAATATACAGAGTACATTTGCAAAAGAGATGTTTCAATTTTGATACATCTAGATAACCTGCCATAGGGATGGATGTGGTATTAAAATATAAACTTATCAAGTTAAGTGTACCTTTAGAGAGAGGCTATTAAAGGAAGTCAGGTTTGGTATGCTCTTTTAAAAACTTCCTTCCCCCTTGTGCTCCATAATAACTCTGGTTCCTGACGGCCAGGGCAGAGACAGGGCTCTGAGTTGGCCAGGGATACTCGTGAGACCTCTTTGTCACTCCCACGAAGCAGCCAGAGCTTTTTAATTTTCCTGACGCAAGAAGGCTCCTCCCTGCCCTGGAAGTGATCAGACAGCTGTGTGCTGTCCTGGGTCTGTCACATGTGCAGGCCAATGACCTGGTGGATTAAAATTGATGTCAGCGAAAGGCTTCATCCCCTCCTCCCTGCAAGTCACACATGGTTTGTTTCATGGTTATAAGGAATTACTACACGGAAAGATTTCTTGGCTATGGCCTCCCTAAAGCAGAGTTCTAGCTGGAAACTGCACAGTAAAACTCCTAGCCTCATTCAATATAGTTTCCACATCACCACTATTCAGTTCAGAGGCAAGGAGGTAGTTTTTCCTACATGCAGATTTTTTCCAAAGTTTAATTAAAAAAAAGGGGAAAAAGCATTAAAAACTGGGTTTGCACCCAATGTAATGGACAATGAGCCAGCACACTTGGGCTCTCCTCTTCCCTTCCCTGCCACGCTGAGTGTAAGTCTCCCAGTCCTTTTACAGCCAGTGTACAGGGAGGCTTTCAACAGCATGGACACCAGCCACGAGCGGTAGATTTTGCCCCAGATCTTGCTTTAAGAAAGCAAGGCACAGCCATTGCCATGCATTTGTTCTACGACTGCTGTAGATCCGGCATTCAACTGCTGGTCTGCGACGGAGGCACATGCCGTTACGTGATACAAAGGGTCACACGGTCCTTCAGGAATTTAAAATAATCGTTTGGAAATTCGGCACCAGCCCTTTCCACTTCATCCGCACGCTCCTAAGGGGAGCGGACTGACGGGACACTCACCAAAGTTGGAGTCCTCGCCCAGCTCCTTGCCGTAGCGGATCATGCTCTCCCCCAGCAGCCCTTCAGACTGTGGGTAGCCGGGGTTCTTCACCTGCCCACGGATCTTCGACATCGTGTTGAGCATGGTTAGCTTGGCTCTGGAAGCTGGCACAGAAACAGCCACAGCCGTGTTTGCAATTACTTGGACTTGCCAGCAGCTGCTGGCCACTGCCAACTTTTTTTTAGAGCTACTCCCAAAGCCAACAAGCCCTATTGTCTTCATCTACCAGAAATACCACTCACTACGAAAAGAGAAGTTTCTTTTCCAAGACAGCAAGCAAAAATAGTTCCCCACAGTTTGCCAGTGAAGGCTGAAGGAGTTTCCCCAGCCCTCCCATGGTCCCTGGAGTGCTCTCTGAACGAGCTGGCTGGAAACAAGGAGGACGACAGGCTCCAGAGGTGATAACTACAAACCCAGCCACTCTGTCTCAGCCCAGAGATGTCACTTTTTCTGGACACCTCACCAAAAACCAGGTCCCCTTTGGTTCCTCTCTAGGTCTGAGGATAAAGGTGAACCACTAACAAATGGACACAACAACAACACGAGTATCTTACAGTTCAGAAACACAGCACAGGGCAAAATGGGTATCTTGATCTTCACCTGGGTTGCAAAACAGTAGTGAGCTAGAGCCAGACTACACAAGCTCAGCCAGTAAGTGAGACCACGGGAGGAGTATAAGCCAACCCAGCTTACCCCCGATAAACAGCACACCTGATCTTCAGAGCGGGCTGATGGCGAACACTCCGGGACCAAAAAAAATGGTTATTCCGATGTCTCTTTCTTCTCTCTCTGCCTCCTCCCCTGGGCAGCCAGGGGACAGAGGGAAGAGGACAGGAGAGGTGTGGCACTCACCTGGGTTAGGCTGGAGGTACTCTATTGTTCTGGTCAATACTTCTGTAACTGCCTTGCTGGTCAGATCCACCTTCTGCAGCAAAAACAAGACAACCCATCAGCCGTGAAGCTCAGCTCAGGGCTTTGGGAAGGTCACTGAGGAGACATGGAGGGGGGGGCGGATTGTAGAGATTTCTCTCCTTCCCCTGCTCACCTTTTCCATTTCCTTGAAGTCATCGTCGAGCTTGGTCCCTTCAGCCCCTCCAACCTTCTCACTGACCAGCTGCAGAAAACAAAGCAAGGGAGAAGGAATCAGGCATTCTAGTGGCTACCAAACTCCTTATATCTGCTCCCATCTTCTAGTTCAGGTTAACACGACTGTCATCCCGCGCCTCTGACATGCACTCAGCTTCCAAAACAAAAACACACGTGGCTCTTTGATAATACTGCCCCGGTAAAAATCCAAGCATCTCCTACCTCAGTAGTATCCAACAAGACATGCTCAAAATTACTTTCTCAAAGCACAGCTCATCCCTCAGACACAGGCTGGATATTCCTTACCCACAAAAGCTACAGAGCTCTTTAAATCACAGCACACAGCGCCAACTCCAACGCTTGCTGGAAAAAGCAAGCAAGAGTCTCACGACTCCATTTTGAGACAGGCTTCAGTTTCACGCAAGGCAAAACGCAAGTAAACAGGGAATTAACACACTCGACTCGCAGCAGCCAATACAAGAATCAAGTCCAGAAAGAGCTGAGACCTCCCAAAGCCCTAAACCACAGCTCCTTGCAATCCAAACGCGGAGAGCTGCTAGGGGAAATGACAGAGGAGTTCAGGAACTAGGGCACTGTATTTTGAATTCTTTTCAACCAGAGGATAAAGAGATTTGCAGAAGCTACAGCAAAGTTTTCAAATCCCTTTATCAAAGTGCCTCTGATGCCTGTCCTAAAACAAGCAGAAAGGTGAGACGTTTGACAAGCTGTAAAGACAGGCCTGGTTTTGGCTGTCAATGTGAAGGGCTTATCTCCTGTCTTCAAAATATCCCTTGGTCTAAGAAAAGACTCCTTCTCCATAAACCTCACCTCTCAACTGCCTAGGCTAAAGATATTTGCCAAAGATCCATTATTAAATGCACCTGGAAGAGCATCCCTCCATACAGCCCAGACGGGGAGGAACATTTCTGTCCCAGCCCCAGGCCAGTTTGGGGAGGCAAGTGGCAGCGCTTGGAGGAGCAGGACATACGGCTGAACCGAAGCAGCCTGCAACACATCTGCAAAAGTGATTATTTTGCCCCAAACGGGTGCATGCCTAGCAAATTACCTACAAAGACGTCAAAAGCAGTTTAGGAAACAGTTGCCGACGCCAAAGCGCTTGGTGCCTGCCACAAGGCATTGCCAGGATTTCTCCTGTTTATCGTCAAAACTTCAGTTCTGGATGAACAATACAGAAGTTCAGCGATGAACAATGTTGAAGTTGTTTACTTCAACATCAAAAACTTGATTTTATCAAGTGTTTCTTCCTCTGGCACCCTCCTGCTCCCCTGGGGATTCAGAATAGTTCCTTATTTTTTTGAGGAAGAGGAGAAAAAAAAACAAAACAAACTCAGGTAATCCTCCAGTTTCAAAAGCACTTGGAGACACCACGTCAGCCACGTTGCCCTGTGCTCTTACTCCTGCGCTTAGCCCCCAAAATCAAACTGCCAAAGGGGACACGTGGAAGAAATGATTGCTATTACAAAGCAGAGAAGAACACGATCCTCAAGGTTTTGGCAAAATCCCATTTCCAGACCCCCAAACAGGAAGGAAAAAAATAGCAAGCGCTGTTCAAAGAGCCCCCCGGGACCCGGAGCGCCGAGGCTGCGGCGCCGAGCACGTACGTCTGCGCTCGGGACACGGCTCCGGCTCAGAAGCCGCCGGCGTCTCGCTGGTGAGAAGCCTGCAGCCGTTCGAAGCCGCAGAGGCAGCGCAGAGGCAGAGGCTCGCGGAGAGCACAGCGCCCTTCTGACTGACTGCTCAGCACCGAGCAACGGCGGCATAAATCCCCGCAGGGCCAAAACCCCCCGGAGCAGCGGTTCAGCGAGGCTGACGAACAAGGGAACGGCCCTTCTGGGCCTCCCTTCACCAAGGAAAGCCTTTCCCCCCCCTTTTTTTTTTCTTCCTCTTTCTGAGGCAGTGCAATTCAGCGGGGGACCCGAGATGCCACACAAAGAGGCACTGCCGCGTTTCACCCCTGACATTTAGATAGCAGGGGGAGAGAACAGGATTGCTGCATTCCTGGTTTGCCCGACACGACTCTCCAACTCCGGATTTCATTCTCCTGCTTAATCCTCGGACGGGTTTTTACGTGTCTCCAACCCCACAAAGGTGCGTGCGCGCTGCCGGAAGCGGCAGAGCCCTCCTAATCTCATCGGCTTTTTCCTGCTGCCTGGAAGAGGAAGGCAAAAGTGCAAGGAAAGCAGGAGCCTCCCGCCGGCGCGGAGCTGCGGCCAGAGCGGGAGCAGGCGGGATGGCCCAGCCCCGCGCCCTGCCCCGCCGGCTAGCACCCGAGGGGCGCCCGATGGGGCGCGATCTCCCCACAGCCCCTTGCAGGCGGGCAGAGAGCCAGAGCGGGAATTCGGGCTTTTTTTGGACACCTGCTTCGCGCTCGGGGGTGCCAGCGCACGCTTTTGCGAGCCAGCTCCGAGCCGGGGAGGTACGCGCTGCTCTCCAGACGCACCGCGGCTCCCGAGCAGGAAAAAAACACGCAGCAGTTGCTCTGCTTCCCAGGCCCCACGAGGGTAAGGTCACCAGAGCAAAAGACATCGGCTCCCGGCCGCGACGGCCTGCTCCTGCGCTCCCAAGCCGAAAGGCCGCTTGTCCCGCAACCTCCGCAGCCAGAAAGGGGCTGAAGAGGGGCTGAAAGCACTTGCACCAAGGCTGCACCTCTGGAAACGGCTGTTGTTCTTCAACGCACCTGGGAAGGGGATGAATCTCCCGTGCAATTCCACTCCCGCTTTCCTCCACCCGTCCGCCCACACATTTCCAACCCAGAAGGCTGCAAACAACCCTCTGACAGGGAGCTCCGCTGCAGGCAGAGGCTGCGTGCCACGTCAAACGCACTGATCGCCACCGCGGTCTCGGAGGCTCAACACCCTCCCAGCAAGCCGAGAGACGTGAAGGAGGAAAACTCGCTTGCAGACTAATTTAATCCTCCTTTTGACGTCCGAGAAACGCTCCTGGAGCCCTGCTGTGAGGGAATAATAAGATTGAGGCTTTCTCCCTGCTGCCTCTAATTAAACTGGGAGGCTTCATCACAGGAGGAAGGGAAGAGGGACCGTGTGCCATCCACAGCAGCTCCGTCCCTAGCCCCACACTCTCAAATCCGTCAGGCAGGAAGACAAACTACTGCAAACTCCCCCCTCACGCTAGCCAAGACACGAGCCAGGAGAAGCCCTCGTTGTTTAACCTAGAGCTCCACGGTGCAATCGGAGGCCAAATTTCCAAGTGCCACATTGTGCTTCTCATCACACTGCTTGCAAAGAGCCTGCAAATGCTGGCAAGGATGCGGACGCCTTATCTCGGGAACAGGGGCAAACGGCAGCATTAATTGCAGGCTCTGCTTGCAGGCTGGGAGCAGAAGTTTCCGTACGCTGACAGAGAGCCCAGCTTGGCCTAAATGAACTGGTGAAACACTGCTGGTGCCCACCTCCGCTGCCAGCTCCCTCCGTGGAGCAGCTCCAGCGCCTTTTTGAGGATGTAGTGAAGGTGGAATGGGGACAATTCTTCACCGCTTTATTTTTTTAAGCTGCCAAGCACAGTCTCGGCATATGCCAGTCTCCCCCGGTTGGAGACCGAACCTCAAATGTTGGAACTGGACCGATGTGAACCCAGGGAAGGGAGAGTGCAAGGCAAGCTATGAAAATAGTTAACTGAATTCAGCAGGCCAAACAGTCTGTTTTAGTCTTATGCTCCCAAGTGCATCAGCTGGCTCAGTGCAGGCGATGAGAATGAGCTCTGGTTTCTCCAATCTCCCCCGCTGCCAGGACGGGATGCACACGAAAACGATAAACCCGCAGCAAGCACTGCTGCAGCCCAGGGAGAGACAGGGCACAACGGCAGAGCCAAAGCCCACGGCTGCAGCCCGCAGCAGCCAAAGCTGAATGCTTCCCAGAGCAAATATTAGCACAAGACGATACAGCTGGGCGTTACGGACCAGCGAGATAAAATCGCTTTGAACCAGGACGGCTGTTTACCTGCAACGGGCGCGCGGTGCGGCCGCAGGCAGAGGGAAGGGGCAGGCGCGTTCCAGCAGAGGAGCTGGCAATCGGTTCCTCGCTTCGCATCCGTTCAAACGGGCCCTAGATAGCTGCGACCTGAGATCAGAGAGGTGCGTTTAACGCAGTCGTGTCGGACGGCCCCCCAGGAGCGCTAATCCGGAGGGGCAGGACACGGCTCGGCTCCCGCTGCCGCCGTCTCTCGCTGCTAGGGCTGCTCCCGACCGCGTCTCCCCCCTGCTGCAGCCCCCCGCCGCGGCGCGGGAACGCGAACGCTCGCCATGCCCTCTCGCTGTTTCAAGCCTACGGAAGGGCTGCGCACGGGGGAAGATATTTGGAAGTGAAAAACATATTGTTTAAACTAACTACGGCAGCAGGAGCTTGGCTACAGGGAGAGGCAGGAGCGACCTGTGCACGCGCAGGGTAAAGAGAGGCAGGACGGAGAGGGCTCCTCTTTTGCAGCGGTAAGTGGGGGAGAAACGTAAGCTCAAGGGTAAGTTGAGAGCCTTTGCCAGGCTATCACACAAAATCCACCTGTCCTTCCAGTCCGACATCCTCAGAATCCTCTATTCTTTCATCTGATTTATGTAACTGCTACTCAACTCCAGGACAAGCTCCCAGGGGAGGTAAAAAAAAAAAAAAAAAAAAAAGCAGATCTCCATCACCGGGTATCCTTACGCAAAGCGGAGAGGGATGAATCAGACAGACAGGCAGCAGTCACTCGACGCTGCCCACGCAACGACCGAAACCGAACGGGATGCCAAAGGCAAGACGCAGGACCCCGGCACACCTACGCAGCCCCGCGGCTGCGCCTCCCTCCTCGCAGTAACGTTCCCACCAGGAGCCGGGAACACGAGGCCGTAGCCAGCCCGTTTCACCGCAGAGCAGCGCGGCCTCGTATTTAGGGGCATCGAGTGCCGGACGGGGTTTTGGGAGCACCAGAGGCGGCCCAAGGCCGGAAGGTGGGCGAGGAAGCCCACCTGCACGCCTGCTCCCTGGGCCATCCTCGTCTGCCCAAGCCGCGCATACGGCAGCCTGAAGTCGGCCTCTTTTTCTGCTGCTAAGCAAATTTCCCATGGAATTTTACATACCCAATTTTGATATTCTGCTCCCTGGCCTTTAAATATGTTCCAACAGGAAACAAACTTCGCCCAGCGCAGGGCCTGACTCCCTCCTCCGGCCTCAAACAAACAAAACACACCAAGAGAAGCACAAAAATGGTGTATTTTTTAAAAAAACTTGTGTTCTTTTTCCATCACAAATTGCCTTATTTATAGTACATCAAATACATGCAATCATTGCATTCAAAACGGTTGCCCACAGTATAACAAAAACGTTCTCCTTCCACAGGCTGGCGGATCAAAGCCTTCCTCCTCCCTGAGCACCGGCGTCTCACCAGAAAGTTCCCTCTGCAAAATGAAAACCACAGCCGAGCAAACAGACAAGCCGCGCTACCCTTCATTAAAAGCTCCCTTCATTAGAAAAGAGCAAGTTCAGTGGAAAAAGCCAGCCGACAAAATAATTGCAAAGGTGGTGTAAACGTTTTGAAACCAAGAGGAACGAGGCTTTAGCGCAGCACCGAACGCCGGCAGACAGACGTGTAGAACAAGCAGTTAAGGGAAAACTGCTGCGAACAGACGCCGAGATTGCTAGGGCCCAACTTCTCTTGCACGCAGGACATCTTGGTGGGCTGTTCCTGTGAAAGCTAAATAAAGCCATCTTCACTGCTCCAGCTCAGCAAGGCATGACTCCCTGGAATTAAGCGTAATTTTAGGTCATCTTCACGGGTAGCTTTATCATCACAGTATCAGAAGCAGGCTGGGCAGTCACAGCTCCACAGACCCAAGCTGATAATTTGCTCTGCCACCGCGTGTGTATTTAAGATTTAAAATAGCCCTGCAGTAAATAGACCTGGTTACTTGGCCGCAGTCACAGGGCTCTCCTGTTCTGGGAGCTGGCGGTGGCAAGGGTGGAGAGCCCCTAGAAGGTCTCCTCGAGATGCGCTCTGTTTCTGCAGCGTGTTTGGGATAAGCAGAAGCTCGGCAGCACTGGAATCCAGCTACGGCAGGTCTGGAAAACATTCAGGGGTTTTCCCCACATGCCCTGCAAGTCTCTGCCACCGCGCTGGGGACTAAAGACTCCTCGTCGAACCAGCTCGCGCAGGGAGGTGTCTCACAGCCCCCGGCAATCCCCTAGCAGATTTTTACAGGGAGGAGGCACGCGTTTGATGTTCTACTGGTTCCTGCCAACATAAAACATCTCATGAGAGTTTAATTGTCACCTTCTTGGCGTAATCCCTGGAAACAAGGCAAGATTGGAAGGTGCGAGCCAAACAGCAGACACCAGTCGGGATCCACACCACGAGTATGTTGAGACAACCCCTTGCCTTTTCTCCCATATCCCTGTTTCCTGCTGCTCACAAATGTCTGGGCAGCAGCTCGGCGCGTCTCCAAATCCCAGCCTCGAGGACAGCGAGCACCGTGTGGTTGGGAACTGGAGAGAAAGGCGATGTGCTGGGGAGCAGCCACAGCTGGCATCACCCACTGCTAGCGTTACACTGTGCGTGCGGGAGAAACCGCCTTTTTTTTCCCAGCTAGTTTGCAGTTCCTTCTGGTGTCAGCCAGGCCATGTTAGCTTTACATAGGTGACTGGCTATTAACCTCCTTAGAGGCTTTTAAACTATCTTTGATAACAATTTAACAGTATTTTTATGGAAGATATCCCTTCTTAAGCAAGCATGTTACCGAGAAACAGCAGACGTCCCAGTTTAACCAGAGATCAGCCTGCCCACGGCAAAGCACACGATAATCTGAGCGACTTCTTCCCCACCTACTTTAAAGAGAAGAAAACAGACCTAAGTGCTTATTGCATTGACCAAGGGATGAGGAATTCTGCCGTGCCTCCTCACGAAGAGGAAGGCAGATGCCTTGGTGAACCTCCATGCTCCAAAGAGCTGCTTCTGGGGGCTCTTGCAAGGCTGGGCACTGCCTTACACCCGCTGGATTTTCTCACCCCCCCCCCCAAGCTGCCACTCTAAACAGACAAGACTGCTGAGCACTAGAAGGGGAAAGGGTATGAGAGGAAGTGATTTGCCTACTGTCAAGACCAGGTTCGCAGCAGAGCTAAAAACAGAAGCTTGCCGTGACTCGACAGAGCCCACCTTGCTGTTTTGCACGTCCCAGGGCGGCCGTGGAAGGGCAGGGCAAATCAAAGAAACAGGAACGGGAGCTGGAGATCTCACCTTCCTGCCCGGCAAGGCAAACCACCGCAGCCGGTTCCTAGTGTCCGCCCTGCCACCGACCTGCCCTATTTCTGGGCACGTGGACCTCACAGCTCCTCCAGCACCCAGAGTCCCGAGTCTCCCTGCTGAACAGCTTGCATTAGCATTTTTACTCTATTCCCCAGCCCTCAGTCTTTCCCTGAACTTCCTTGCCTTTCCTCCTCCTGTTTCCTTCCTTCAGGGAGAGGGCTAGTCCCTTCCAAGACTTATCACCCAAGCACTAGCGACGTACTTGTGCCAACGCACGCAGAGGTGATACCGCTACCTTCAGCCATATGCACTAGATAAACATGCCTGGGAACAAACTGAGCCATCCACCCCCTTACCATCTGAAACGGGATCTGGCTGCTCTCTACCCTACGCCAGAGCACGGCTGCTCTTGATTTTTAGCAAGAGGGACAGTAAGGTCAGCACAGAACAAGACGGAGCTCCAACCCTTTCCTCCTGACAAAGCAGGATACCTTCAAAGTGACCCCAGGTTCTACGCTCATCACGTAGAAACCGCAGAGAAAGAGCTGCCGCATGCAGCGACAGCTTTCCAGGGAGCCACCTGCCAAATCACCTACTCGGAGCGCTATCGAATGACTCATCTCCAACCAGCAGATGGGCTCAGAGGAATGAGGACAGCATGAATTAAAAAAATGTAACTTAAGTAGGAGCCAGCAGGCCAAATGCAAAGAGCTGAGGCTGGAGAAGGGCACATACGCTGCAATGCAGCCACTGCCGCTGCCCGCTTGCTCGGGGCGTTCGTCCTTTCCCTGCCTGCAGCCTGACGACAAGATTTAAAACCCTGGCTGTGCTCCCTGTTTACAGGGCCCTTCGCCCTGCTCTGCCTCAGCAGCAAACTCCAGCAAAGCCCCTCTGCATTTAACACACCCGCAGCGTAACAACGCTTCCAGGAACAGCCACTGCCTTATCCACCCCACAACCCAGAACCAGCCCAGAGACCTACCCTTGACTCCTTCACACCCTCAAAACCCCCTCTCTGCTCACCGGCTGCCCGTTACAGGCACAAAAAGCCTTTCCAAGAGTGTTTCGTGCTTGTCAGCATCTCACTGCTCTCCAAGCTACTCTTTCACCAGGAGAAAAACGGTGCCTCCTTGTTCTTTCCCGAAGAGATGCCGACAGCTCGGCCTCGCCTTGGCTAATGCCAAGCCAGGAAAGGGCACTGGGGATGGTTTGGAGAACGGGCACAACACTGCTTTGAAAGGAGATGCACATCGGAGAAGAAAAAGTTTCAACACTTATCTCTAATTCTGGGCAGACACCCGAAATGTTCTTACCACATGAAAGTAGGCACCTCCCAACAGTCAGCAATAACGATTTGCATCAGAAACTTTTTCCCCTATTATTAGTTATTTCTCTCATGCTCTGTACCAACTGATATAATTTCTATTCAGCTGGGGAAAAAAAATGGGTCAAGTTAACAGTGAAAACAAAAACTCCTCTCTGGCACTGGCATTGCTCTTCTCTTCGCCCATTTGCTATGACTGTGGCAGCTCAGAGGAGGAAGCACTCTAAACCAAGGGGAAACATGAAATATTTGCCTCGCATCCAGATTTCCTGCCCAGCCTCCCCATGTCCCATTAGGCCACGAGGCTCTCGGAAGAGCCTCAGTTAATCCTGGCCTGGCTTTTCCAGATTTGCTGAGCAATCATTTCCCAGCAACTCCACTAGGCATTTGCGCACCCGGGGGAGAAGCGGGGCGGACGCGCCGAGCTGCTCATTAGATACAGCATAAAAGCACAAAGCGTTGTCACTGAAGTGCCTCCGGGTAATTACAAGCACTGGTTTCCGCTTGCCTCTTTTGCCAAAAATTAGCACAGCTTCACCGACAAGCCAAGGAGGACAACAACCAGAGGCCCCATCGTTTTCCAGCGTACGCAGAATCAGCATCAACAGTCCACCTGCAGCCTGCATGCTGCTCTTAAGGACTTCACAAAAAGCAATGGGGGGGGGGGGGAAGGAGAAAAAAAAAAGGAAAGGTATCCTCAGGAGAGCTTACAACACTGGCATCTCCCCTGGGAAAACACACCAGGCAAAGGGCAACCTGCAAGCTGCGCCTGAAAACCACAGCAGGCAGAACTTGGGCTCCTGTGCAAACAGAGATGGATGAAAAATACTTCCCTGGGGCACAGGACTCCCCTTGGCTTCACCAAGCAGAAGCCCAGAACCGCCACCATAGAGGCCAGGCCCTATCCAAGATCCAAGGAGGCGGAAAAACGTCCCAATCTGCAGCACGATGAGGCCAAAACAGGCTGGTGGGACGCGCTGGAAGGCAGCTCCGCAGGAAGTTTTTCTAGTTGTGGTGGCATTTGGGTTTAGATGGGAGATGACATTAGTGAGTTCAGGGAAGAGTCAAGGGGAGTAACCCGAAAGGTTTACCGGCACAGGGAGACTCAAAACTTGAGTTGAGAAGTAGCTCAACTCTTTACAAAGGAAGGCAAAAACCCCTCTTATAGATTTAAAGGGGAGCAGGGAGAGGTCGGTGCTGGGCACTTTCAACATCTTCTTAATACGGAGAGCGTTAGCCAAATGAAAACTACAGGACAGACCTAACGGCATCTCAGCGTACACAAACATCAAAGGGGGAGAGAAATAATTCAGACTGCTATAAATATACACTCTCCTTTGTTAATGTGAATACTAGGAAAAGCTTAGCGGCTATCACACCAGAGCACAGCATCCTAAGGAAAAGGAGAGGGGGAACGAGAACGAGGGAAGAGACGTTTGCGAGACCTCAGCAGGGAACAACCTGCCAACGGCACGATGGACCGGATCAGCCCTCCTCTCCTGTGCCGGTTCCTCCAAGAGCTCGGCACGGGGGACTTCTCCGCATCCAGGTACTCTGCTGTGTTCCACGGGACGACGCTGAACCCATGCGCTTTCTTTGCTATGTACCACTAACACTTGCCAACGCTCATTTTGGAATCGTTTAAATGGGAAGAGCTCTGCCAGCCCTTCGCAGTTTACCTTCGTTCTGAAGACGACGCTGTCGATGCGTCACTACAGCTTCTCTGCCTTGCGGCTAGAGCAGTAGGTGCATCAGGACCTCTGGCAGCTCACACTGAGATTATATTATCCCTTCAGAGCACAAAAATACAGATTCCCTCAGTCTTTAGAATTCATTCAATACAATTAGGAGGAGCTTTACTGTAGATGAGAATAGCTCATCTGGCTATGATGAGAAGAGCAACATCTGGCGCTCCAGATTTGAGCCTGCCCAGTGCCCCGTAAGTCCTCCCAAAAGCATGTGCACAGACACGCGTCAGCAACAAACAAGATGGTTTTCTAAAATGCTTCACCATTTAGCGATAAAGTGAAGACGATCGGGGAGAAAAAAAACTTTTGGCAAGAACAGCACCTTCTTACTCAGTGGATTTGCTTTGTGGGTGGAAAACCGTTCACCATTTTTCTGCTCATTTTATCACGAAGATGGCAAGATTACTTTTAAATATAGCTAGTCCCATAAAGCCAAAACAAATTTGGTTAAGAAAATGGTTAGTAAATTATCACAGCTGAATAAAGTCTGGGCCAAAGAGAACACACAGCCTGGTTTGCAAGTTCTTGGATGAATTATGAAGCATTTTCTCAATTTAAAAAAGCCCTTTAAAGCTTTAATCATGCAAATTTTATCCTCTGTCTGAAAGATGGAATTTCATTATGGAGATGTGCTTAACCGTTTCTTTCTTTTTGAGCAGAAGCGCAAGCTAATTAGTGATGCTATCACAAATTTTATTAACAGCCAGTTAATGTGAGATAGGAAGATTCCAAAAATTCCCAGTGGCTTCAAAAGCGAAAGACGACTTTGAGCGAGAAGGTGCCGGCACCAAAGCTAATCACGCGAGCCGCAGCCTAGGAGGCTCCTCCTGGGAGAAAGAGCAGCCGGGCTCTCGCCGGACCCCGTCCGCCACGAAAACCGTGCCGCCCCTGGAGAGGATCCAGGGAACAGCTTGTTTATCCCCCCTAACGTAGGGGCGGCCGAGCGCGGCCCTTTCCTGTCAACAGGAACCTGCTCCTGGAAGCGACGGATTGCAGTTTAAAGGGATGGGGGGGGCGAGGGGAAGAGGGAGAGGAAACCTTTTTTTTTTTTTTTTTTTTTAATATTGCTAATTACTGCTTTTATAATCACAGGGAGAGGCCAAGAGGGGGTTGATGCTTGCGCTAAGTCACGTCATGCAGAAGCTTGTTACGAGAGAGGCTCAGCGACGCCGCAGGGCATTTCCAACCCGAAGGCGCTGGATCCTGCCCCAGACGTGACTCAGCTGCTCCCCCGCCGCGGGGTCCGACTCCCGGACGGGGACCCACGGCCACGGTGAGGGGCGCAGCTCTGCAGCGGGTACCGCCGCCGCCGGGCCAGCGGCTCCGGACCCGGCAGGCCACGCAGACGGTCTAAGCAGCGGGCGGCAGAACGGGGCGGCAAGGCCGGCAGCACGGCCCTCCGCAAGGCGGGGGGCTCCCGGGGCAGCGTCAGGGCCCGGGCGCACCGCAGAGCCGCCGTGCGCGAAGGTGCAGCCACCATTACAAACCCGAGACCTTCTGGGTTACGGAGTGATTTATTCGTGATCTTTTCAGGAGTTTGGCAGCTGGCTCGGGAGGTGCAAACCAGCAGCGTTCGCTGCACGGGGCAGGGACGCGCCGCGTCCCCGCGGGCTGAGCTCTCGGTGGGCACCGCGATAGCCCCCCACACCCCGCTCTTAACGCAGCGCACACACGCACACACACACAGTCTCTCTCCTGCGTTTTCTAGCAAAATCACCCAAGAGATCTTTCCTAGGGCCCTCTTCACGTGAGTCCTCCAGCTCTCTGCGAGCCCCCGCTGTACACCGCAGCGGACTAACGCGAGATGCAAGCTCCCGCGCGGCACGGGCTGCTCGCAGGAGCCGGGCGGGAGGCGTCAGAGCCGACTCTTCCTCCCGCCAAACACGCTCACAAACCCAAACACACGCAGCTGCTACCTCAGCACCGGAGGGGCGCAAACGGGGAACCGCTTCCCTTCGGCTAACGCCAACTTCTGCAAAAGAGCCTGCAGCCTCCCCTGGAGGGGCACGGGCCCGTCCAGGCAGCCCGCAGCTTTGCCTCCACTTCTCATCAGCATTTCCGCAGCCTCGGACGCGGGCATCCGCCCCGCTCCCCGCGCAGCGGAGCCTCCCGCAGCCCCGCTGCGGTATCTGCCGTCCCTCCAGGTTCACCACCCATCTGCTGGGGGTGGGATGGTGCTCCGAGCCCTGGCAAAAGGCACCGGCGTATGGAGAATGGGGGAGAGAAGGAACAAAAAGCGTGCTAAAGAAATGATTCAGCTTTTACAAGCCAGCCTGCCTGACCTCATCCTTATTTTGCTCTTTCCCAGGAGGGAAGTATTGGCAAGGAGAAGTGGGAGGAAGGATTTCCTTCCACGGCATCCAGAAACCATCCCCCTCGGCACTGTCCTGCTTCTTACGCTTTCAACAGTTCACCCATAACCTAACCTGTTACAACAGATAGTTAGATAAATAAATAATTTTAGACAGAAAGCCCCAAGGCAGAGAGGCAGGCATTGCCTTGCAGAGCGAGACGAGGATGAGGAATCAGCGCTCCTGAATTCTGCACGATCCCTCCACAGCCTTGAGTGAGTCACGTATCCTTCCCGCGTCCCAGATTCCCCTGGCCGTAAACACGGGATAATACTTTCCCTGTTTAACATTAAGAACGAAGGGGGGTAAACCGGGTAGGGTAAGGAGAGCTGGAGTTTTCCATTTTTGCCTTCAAGAAACAGAGCTCTCAATACTGTTAGAGCCTAAAGGCTGTGAAAGCAATCTTAAATAAAATAAAATAAAATAGAAAGCCAAGTTAAAGTAACGGACACAGAGACATGAACCATCCCCTGCCTGTGGCTCCAGACAGGCTGAACAATACTGAGAAAGCTCCACACTGCCCCATCCGGGGGGCTGCCAGCTCAGCTCCGACAATAATTAACCGCCAAAACAATGTTGCCGTACCAGGTATTTCATCGATAACAAATCATGCAAGACAGGAGAGGGCATTAATATTAAAAGTAGCCTGCATACAGTCCTTTCAGCCAGACGAGACAGCAAGTATTTACACAAGTGTTCAACCAGGTCAGGAGGAAGCATCCACCGGGTCGAGTCCCCCCGCTCAGAGCTTTGCCGAGAGCAGAGTACATCTATTTTCCCTGCTTTTTCACCTGCCCTAGACCGATCTGCAAACACATGCATCATTTAAACACCGATCCCCAGCGACAGCAAAGAGTTCAGGGCTGCAGCACGTCAGATGAGGATGACTGCTACAACCCGGCTAAGGCCAGCGTGCTGCGCACTGCAAGGCTGCCGCGCCGCAGAGCGGACGTCACGCTGCGCCTAGGCGAATCCAGCTCTCCTCCAGCCCTCGGCCTCAGGAGCACATCAGTGTTCGAAGGCAACCCAGGGAGGCTGCAGGGGACTCCAGCCCGGGTTAACATTCATGGAACGAACACCAGGTGCCGTGGGAGTCTGGCAGAAATCAGCACAATCCCTCGGCTCCCTAGTTCAAATTCTCATTTATAGATAAGGCACTTCGAGCCCAACGCTGCCAACCACTTCTTCAGCAATTACCTGTTCTTCATGCCACCACGACATCCAATCTCCATTCTGCCTTTGTCACCACCCAATAGCACTCCCTACATCAAATCTGGCCCTGAGCTGCCTGCAGGTCCTGAGGAGAGACTTGCAAGTAAAAATTGAAGGATTCGTTATTCTGGGTTTGAAACAAGAAGGTAACACAACAGAACTAAAAGAGAAGTTGACGTGCATATTGTTATGAGGACAAGACAGAATTAAAGGCAGTCTTCTGCAGAAACTCCTCCTGCTCTGAATTGAATGGACCAACTGGAGTATCAGGTAAAACATCGGAGTCTGCAAGCTGCCGTGGCTGCCTCTGAGTCAGCAAACACAGCAGAAAAGCCACGGAGTGACCCGCCTGGAAGATCTGGCTTCTCCACTGGCAGCTCCAGGTGCTCTCCGGGGTGAAGTCTCGATCCTGCTCTACTAGCAAGAGCTTCCCTACCTGATGTACAGGACTTCACCCACCGATGGGCCCAGTCAGCCCCTTTGCTGTTTCTAGGTCACCACCTGCACACACGAGTGCCTTGCAGCTCCGAGGTGCGTGAGACAGCTGAAAAGCCATCACTCCGTGCATTCTGACTCCACTCTTGGCCCAACTATTTGCTGGAGGATTCAAGCAAAGCCAGTGTGAAGTTCTCATGTCATTGCAGAGCACAGACTGCCTTGTTTGGGGGGACGCAGGGGGGCTCTGTCCCCACTTTGGGGTTCTTGGGTGCTGGCCGCTGTCCGTAGAGCCCCAGCTCACATTCACTGACCGAAGAGAAGCAGCAGGTAGAGGAATCTCTGCCTAGCTGCTTGCCACTCCTGTGCTGGTAACTGCCCCCTAGCACGATCAGCAATGGGAACGTGGCCATCTCCACTGCTCTTGGAGTTGGCAGCTCAACTCGACCCTAGTGTCATCCACAGCCTCAACTCCGCCAACGGTTAGTTTGAGATAAAACGTGCACACGAACTCCAGGTGGGGCATGCTCCAACAGAGCAGGAGCAACCTACAGCTGGAGGGCAACCACAATCCAAAACATCTGTAGCAAGGCAGGGCACTGACAGACAAGCTCTGACCAGGGAAATAGGCCACCGCGGGTTTTGTTTTCCAGTGTAAAAGGTTATCCTGCACACTGCGCAGCCTGTTTCCCTTCTAGCAAGCGAGCCCATGCTGCAGAGCATGCTTGCGACAGCCAGAGAAACCCACCGCCCAGCTGTGCACAGAGCAAAGGAAACGAGTGGAAAGACATCCTCCGAGCAAAATCCCAAGGAGGCCAAAGGGAAGGAGAGACACCCTCCGCCCTGCCAGCTGTTCTCTCCCACAGCCACGAAACAGCCTCATGCAGCACGTCTAGGACCAGACATTCATCTGCTTCAGCCTTTTAAGCAGATGCTGTCATGTTGCAATACCTGGACACCAAGTGGAGGGACAAGAAGTTCTCGGGACTCACTAACTACTGGCTGGACAACACGTGCTGCAGGCGCACAGGCCTTGGAAACTGTTTGACCCTTCTGAGATGAAATGACCATCATGGGCTGCAAAGCATACCCCAAGCTCTCAGATGAGGGGGAAAGAAAGTGCTAGCTATTCATGTTCAAAAGCATCTTCAGAAGCCTCGAGAGCAATCACCAAACTTGGGAAAAAGCACGTATGTGAAGGGCTTGTCGGTTTTAATTAGCACTCCCTTTTCCTCCTCTCAGAAAACGGCCTTTGTATTGCACGTGTGGAGGAGGATATTGCTGGTCTTTGTGTCAGGCCAGGACTAACTGTCCTCGCTCCTCAAACCCTGCAAAGGGAAGAGGATGTTATCCTACGGTGCAGAGGGCTGCCTTGCTACGCGACATACTGCAGCTTTTGACATAACCACTACTTGCTGCTGTGACCTGCAGCTGGAGATCACAAACTCTGGGGGCAGCCAGCTAGCAGCAGGAACCCCTGGATGCAGCAGAATACAGTCTGTTGCTTGCCACTCTAGTTTAAGTCTGAGCAGGTTTAGCAAGGCTTGGACCACACAGACCTTGGATGATGCTAATCCCGTTCTGCATGACACCGGCGCCTACAGCTGAGCACCAGCTTGTCATCTTTCCAGGCGGAGTGCAATCCTTGCTTAAGCCGAACCTGCTTTCCAAACCAAACTACCGACACGTCCACTAATACAAAAACAGGTCTAACGTGTCGCCAGAAGGGCCCTGTTATACCCGAAATGACAGTGTCTGGCAAGTTCATTCTGCTCAGCGCAGAGCAGCCCTCCCGCCCCAGCAGCGGGAAGAAAAGGTTTCTCTTGGAGCCAGCTACGAGGAGCAGCCTGCGTTCATAGTACAGCCTCCGAAGTGCCCCTCGTTCGCCCGAATCAATGTTTGCCAAGGCAGGAGCCACGGAGATATCACGCTGATGCGGGCACTGCTGGCCCAGATCAGACCCATCCCTAGCGAGAAGGGCTGCGCCACTCTTCCGACCTTGGCGTTGTCGCACAGGGTACGACTGCCAGTCAGAGGCAGCTCAGCTCTCGCCGAGGGAGGGGACTTCTTTACCAGCATCACACCCGGCCCAGCTGCCTCCACCCTAGGACTTGTCTCTTCAGAGCTGTGGCAGATAACCTGCTGATAGCAGGTAGTGCCGCCACTCTGCAGCTAAGTAGCACCAAACCCACAAATACACTCAGCTAAGCATCAGACTCGCCAAGGAACAGCAGAGGCACGTTCCTTTGCCCTGCCTGTCCAGCTTGCCTATCTACAAAGCATATCAAGTTATTGTGGTTAATGGAAAGCCTGGCGAATGCTAAACTTTGTGCTTCAGGACTTAAATCAAGGACCTAAGAAAAGCAAGCGGTGCAAGCAAAGCCATTTCTCTACCACAGGGTTTTGCGCCTTCCTGTATACCTGAGCGGCTGCCGTTGGATCAAGGTTGGACGGAGCCCAGGACCGGCCAGGTCTCACATCCCTGGTGCTGACGGAGGCTGCAGTGTGACTTCCCACCTTGCTCCTGGCTCACGGCACTGGGACTCAAAGATGTTGTTGTTTCTTCCTCTCCCTCTTGGGAAAATGTTTTCTAGAGGATTTTTTTTTTCTTTTTTTAAAAATGTACATTTCACTGCGAACTAGCAAAACCTGTTCTGGATGCACACAGAGAACTGTTCACCATCTGTGGCATTTACAAGCAGGACTTCTTCTGCAGGATACCATCTCGGCTCTCTCCCGCGTGTGGGCGCCTGGCAGCCTCACCCAGGGAGCACGCAGACCCACAGAAATCACACAAGTCAGGCCCTCCCGAAGGCAGCAGCGCAGGACCAAGCCCTCTTCACTGCCCGCAGCACCACCCTGCTCTGTCTGGCTCTGGAGGAGGCTGAACTGGCAGCCTCTTCTCGTGGGGAGGCAAGGGGCAAAATCCCACACCCACCGCTAGAGCAATGTAGATTTTCTGAGAGGGTCCTCGCAGGCCTTGGTCCTGGCTACATTTTCTTTCAATTAACAACAGACGTGGAATTAAATGCAACATTTTAGGAAAAATCTTCCACATGTTTGGATTTGGCAGCACCTAATACCTTCAAGAGAGCCAAAAAATAACTAATCTTCCCTCAGCCAAGGAGTGCAAGAGTGGGACTGGTGGAAGGAGGGTGAAAAGGGAAAGTGGAGGAGGAGAACGTAGAAAAACGGTAGAACCAGGACCAATCGCTCCCAGATTGCAGAAAAAGAATCTCTAAAAGCTCAGATACTTCTCCGTGGCTCGGTCACCAGGATGCTCCAAAGGAGCCAGCAGCATCTATCCTCTGAGAGCAGACTGCCTTTCTCTGCTTCCCTGCAAAGTGTGCAATTCACTTCTACAATCATACCACGAATGTTGGCAGCAAGCCCTGCATTAAACTCGATTTGTTCAGATTAAATCAGCTTCTAAACCCCTGCAGTAACACGAGCTGCAAAAGAACTCAAGGTGCAATTGCACACACTCCTTATCTCCCACTTTTTAATATTGCCCTTGAACACAGTGTCTAAGCATTCAAACAGAGTACGTGCATACACACACGATACACAAACAGGCCACCGAGTTTGGATATTCGGGCTATCTCTCAAAGAGCTGCACAAGGTTTAATTTTCCACAAGCAACTAGAATGGCTCCTTTCAAAAGTTACATATGTAACACGAAAACACCTGCAAAGGCCACCTGCAAATTCACCTCAGTTTAAAATAACTCCCTTGCTGAAAGGTTTCATCAGATGTTTTAGGATGACGTATTCAGACTTTAGAATCACATTACTTTTAACTCACAGATGAGCTTTCACCTCTAATTGCCCTGCCACGACAACACTGCAGATCTGCATGAGTAAAATCCTCCAACAGTGAGTTTTCAGCACAACCTTTCCCTGGGAAGTTGTAAAAAACATGATGCAGGGGATTGCTTTTCTACTGTGAGAAAGGGGATGGGGAAACAACTTAAGGAATCTATTATTTTGTTTTGCTGTTTAAGCAAAGTGCTTCTACATAAATACAGCCAAGAAAGGAAGCAACACGTAGCAAACGTATTTGGATCAAGCTTAGAAGCACTGAAACATTATGCCTGGAAAACATACAGAGTCTATTGGTAGATCAGTGCAAAATTCATCTGTCTTAAATTTAAAACAGGGGCACAAAAGCAGTAATTGGGGAAAGTCCGAGCGGTGTTTCTTGCCAGGAAGTTTTGCTGATTCCTGCCTCATTCCAAAAATATGTTTTAAAAAAATCCCAAGCGTTAATTTTGGAAGCATTAAGAAGCACCAGGGTAACTCAGCTTAGTGAGGGATGGGGAATGGCTAGCCCTAACGCAGAGGAAGGGGAACGAAGTGTTTGCGAACTGCATTAGAGGCCAATTCCCCCGCGTTCAGCTGGGGAACATCAGCCCACTGCCAAGCCACGAGGAGCCGTGCCTAAGATCCACTTCTATGAAGATGGAAACGGGATTTTTAGTTCAGGAGCGCCACTTCGAACTATCAATTAAGGAAGGTTTTAAATGGTTTCATTTGGCTAGTAAATCACTAAAAATTGCACCTCTGACAGTTTTTCCAGCATCGCCAGGCCTCCACTTCCTGTGCAGCACATACGCAGCCTGAGAAGCTGGACACCCTCGCTCTGCAAACCACAAAATCCTTTCCTGGTCCTGATGCCAGCTACTATCAAGGAAGCGGGAACTTCCTGAGGTTAGGCTGCAGCTGCGATCCGCCGCTGCTCTCTGCCAGCCCGGGGTCAGGAGGGGCCGGTGATCCCTAGCCGCGACCTCCTCACCTTCTGGCTCCGAATTCTGCTGTGCTGCCGAATTTCAGCTTTTTTTTCTTTTCTTTTTTTTTTTTTTTTTTTTTTTTTTGGTTTTGTGTCCCCCCCCCCCCCTCGCTCCTGGACGCCGTGTGCTGACCCGATGTCTGCTCCAAGAGCATCTCGCAGCTCTCCGGGGCACTGTCACTGCCCCCGACGCCTCTGGGGCGGCGGCGGCTCGTCTGCCGCAAGGCTTCGGGTGCAGAACAAGCTCCCCCCGCGCCGCGGCCGCGGCGAGGACCCCGATGCCAACGCGGAAACGTGACCTCAAGCACCGCCAGACCCGCCGGCACCGCGAGCCCGGCGCAAAGCGAGCGGCCGCGTCGGCGACACGGTCCTCGCCCGCTGCCGCCCGGAGAGCGGCCGAGCCGCGCGGGCTCCGCGCCGGCGGCCCTCGGCCTCCGCGGAGGGCACCGCGAGGGCGCAGCGGCGGGGACCGCGGAGGGAGCGGCGGACGCGGCAGGCCGAGGGGCTCCGGCCCCGGGCCGGGAGCGGCGGGGGGCTGCCGGAGAGGCCCCGGCGACGCCGGCGGGCCCCGCGGAATAACGGCTGGGGGACGGGACACTGCCAAGGAGGGTTAACGGCACCGCACCGGGACACCGGGGGGGGGGGGATAAGGGGGAACGGGGCAGCCCGGAGCCACAGCGGGCGAGCAACGGTCACGGCACCGGGGGGGGGGGGGGGCGGTGTGTTGGGGGGGGTAACGGCGGGCCGGGCCTCACCTGGCTCGCCTTGTAGAACTGCTTCTTCAGCCCCGCCACCGACATGCTGCCGCCTCCGCCGGCCGCGCGCGCACACAGCGGGCGGCGGACGCCTGGCGCGCGCGCGCAACCCGCCCCGGCCCGGCCCGGCCGCTTCCGCCGCCCCGCGGGCCCCGCCCCGCCCCGCGGGACCGGCCCCGCCCCGCTGCCGCCGCCGCGGCGCCCCCTGCCGGCCCGGCGGGGCAGCACCGCCGCCGCCTCGCTGCTCCGCTCCGCGGCGCCCCCTGCCGGCCCGGCGGGGCAGCACCGCCGCCGCCTCGCTGCTCCGCTCCGCGGCGCCCCCTGCCGGCCCGGCGGGGCAGCGCCGCCGCCGCCGCCTCGCTGCTCCGCTCCGCGGCGCCCCCTGCCGGCCCGGCGGGGCAGCGCCGCCGCCTCGCTGCTCCGCGGCGCCCCCTGCCGGCCCGGCGGGGCAGCGCCGCCGCCTCGCTGCTCCGCGGCGCCCCCTGGCCGCGCATGTCGCGATGGAGGCGGTTGTGTCGCGATAGCGCGGCGTCCGCCGCGATTCACCGCCTTTCAGCTACGTTTCTCCGCTCTGCTATAGACCGCCCAGTGCGTTCGCGAACGCAAGGCGAAAACCACCTTCAGCAGCTGGCTATGGAGAGAAAAGCGACGGTGCCGGAGCAAGGCCCCACGGCGCTCGCGTCCGCTCCAGGAGAGAGAGGCCCCGGCCTGGGCGGCCGCACGACGGCCGCGCCCGTGGCGGGGCGCCGGTCCCGCAGCACGGCGGCGCGGGGCGAGGCCTGCGGCGCGCGTGCCGACAAGCCGGGCTCTCCGCACCCGCCAGGTCGGCCATAGCGCTGGCCGAGGCAAGCGGCGACTACAGCTCCCAGCAGGCTCCGCGCCGCCGAACTACAACGCCCAGAGGCCCTTGCGGCCGCGTCTTCCCTCCCCGCCCCGCGCGGAGGAGGCGCGCGACGGGAAGGCGCTCGCTCATTGGCCGTCGCCGCCGCCATTTCGCGGTTTGGCTCGCGCCCCCTTGACGAGGCGGCGCAGCGGCCGCGTCCTCCCCGCTGCCCGGCGCCGCGGAAGGGCCGCTCCGGCCTCCCCGGGGCCCGTCCCCGGGGCCCGTCCCCGGGGGCCGCATCGCCGCTGTCTCGGCTACCGCCCGCCAGTCAACAAGGCCCCGAGGCCAGGCGTGGAGCCTCCCGCAGCCAGCCAATCAGCTCGGCGCAACGGAGCCAGACTGACAGCCGCTTGCGCCAATCAGCTGCGGCCATCTCTCTGGCCAATCGGAAGGCAGGAGGCGGGCAAGCGCCCCGACCTGGCGAGGCGACCTGTTCGCGAGACTCGGGCGGCGGAAGGGTGCGTCACGTGGGGCGCGCTCCGCCTATCAGCGCGGCGAGGCGCGGGGTCGCCCCGGCTCCCGCCAAATACGAGCGGGAGCCGCCGGGGCGGAGCGGGAGGGGCCCGGGCCGGGTTGCCGCAGCCGCCGCTGGACGGAGCGGCCGGCGCTGCCGCCGCCGCTGCAGCCGCCCATGGCAGGTAGGGGAGGGCCGCGGGGTGCCGGGCCGGCGCGGTCGGCCCCGCCGGCCCGCGGCGGTTCCCCGCGGGTGCGCTGGGGCCTCCTGCGGTAACAAAGGGAGGCGCCGGGGCCTGCTCCCGCCGCCGCTGCCCGCCGCCGGCGCCGCCGCTCCGCCGTGGCCAGGCGCCCTCAGAGCATCGAGTGGCGGCTGGGGTCGCCCCTGCGCCTTCGTGCGGCGGCGCAGCCCGGTCCGTGCCGTGCCCTGCGTGCTGCGGAGGGGCGTCGGGCTCGCTGCAGCCCGGGTGCCCGCGGGAAGCAGGTGGCTAAGCCGAAACGTGTCACTCGTGTTTTCTCCTTGCAGCCATGGAGTGCCGAGACAAGGCGGTTGCTCCCCCGCGGAAGCTTGTTCAAGGTAAGGCTGTGGTGAAGGTGCCTGTCTCGCTCTTGTGCTCTTAATACTTTAAAGAGCAGCGTCAGGCCTAGGCCTGCACAATAGGCTCTGTTTGCATAATAAACCCTCCCCTCCTGGCTCACCGGTTTCTGTTCTTGCGTTTAAGAACTCACTGAATATCTCAGTGTTTGCTTCCTTCTCCCTCCCCCACCTTCCTCTATGGATTTATGCAACGTGACTGAAATAGCGAAATGTTATTGTTTCAGCCCGGTTGCCTTTCAAGCGCTTGAATCCCGTACCAAAGGAAAAATACGATGCGGATTCAGAAGTTAAAAAAGTAAAGAGCTCACAAAGTGGTTTTGGCCAAAATAAGGATTCCTCTCTCGATACGTCTCATGCGTCCCTGGACAACGTAGAGAATGACTGCCAGCTGGATTCAGATGTGAATTTTACTCCAAAACCCATTAACGGAAAGGGTCCATTAGATCACTTTATACAGAAAAACACAAAACATAACACAAACGAAACTGTAATCATTATTGATCTGACAAAGGACTCTAACCATAGACTACGTAATGATGTGGACCATATTAATTTAGATTCAGAAGCATCTTCATCTGTAGGTATAACTAATGGCATACTAGAAAAAAATATAAACCAGTTGAATTGCATGAATTCCACTCAGAATAGCCAAATGGATGGTTCAGTGGAGACTGTACTGTGTGAAACTGTAGCAAATAAAGATGAAGAATTGGTGCGTGAAATCCAGTCTTGCTCTGGGTTAACAGAGTGTAACAACTTGGAAAACACGAAGATAAATCAAGGTGAGCTGAAGGATGTCATATTTAAGGGGAAGATGCCGGTAGTGGTCCTGGAAGATATTATGACTGTAAAATCTCCCCAAATCGCTTCTCTGGATGGAAGCGTCACATCAGAAAATGAGACTATGGAATCATCCCATGAAGGAGACTCTATACTTACGAATTCTTCCTTAAGTTCTCGCTCTGTGAGCTCACCTGAGACACAGCCTGCTGCAGAAACAAAGAGAAATTCTAGTCCTTTAGCTGTCTCAACACCTATTAGGAAGGTTGGTCTTTTTTTTTTTTGGTGGTGGTTTTCTAAATGTTATTTCATTATAGGTAGGTAGTATGGTTTCCTGTGCTGATAGTGGGAAGGATGACTAGGATATTCACAAGACTCACGGGAAGTGTCTGGAAAGTGTTGCCAATTTATTCATTGTAACTATCTGAACTATTACCCTTTTGAATCTTCCTTTAAAATCTTTAGCTAAAGGATGAAAATATTGCTCTTTTGAGCTGCTGGTACGTTCATGTAGTGTGAATGTAATTTTAAGTTCTATTATAGATTCACTTTTATAAATTGATCGTGAAGTGCATGCCTTGTGACTTACCACTTTGGAAATTAGCACACGGACAGTATTCAAAAGCAATTTTGTCTGTAAGTGGTGTTTTACAACCTCCATTCTGTATTTCGTGAAGCTGTTTCAATTACTATGGGAGAACACTAAAGTGTAGTCTGTCACTTTTCCAGTACAAATCCATGCAGATACTTTTCCAAGTCCTGTATTTATGAAACCAGGGAGTAGAAATGCAGTGCAGCTTCACGTAAAGCATTGTTTAAGGATCTGCAAGTATGCATTTGAGGACAGAGGACAAGTTAAGTGAGTCTTTATCTGTTTCTCAGAATTCAGCGTGCAAAACTTGTGCTGTCAGCCATCTTGTTAGGTGCACACCATTTAACATGGGCAGTTGCTTTAGGGAAAAAGGGTTTGTTCAGTGCTGCTGGGGTCATGTGACGCAGTTGGCAAGTGAAGGTTGGATCACAGTGATGAACGCCTAAATTGATAGCTCTGCATGAGCTGGTTGTTTGGAATCTGAATTAGATTTCAATTCAGTATCTCGGCCCTGGTTTCAGCTCAGTGCCTCGGTCCTATGGAGAGACGGATTGAGGCATCATGACTTTTGGCACTGTATTGCAAGGAAAACTTTTAAATCAAAGAGGGCATTATCTGCACAGATGGCTGAAACAATTGCGTGGCTTGAACGGCTGAGAATTGAATAGGCTTTTTCAGAATATATCTGTTGAGATGTGAAGTGGGAGGTTTCTCTTGCAGCAAGCACAATAGTCCAATCCTTAAAGAAGGCGTAAAGTAGAGCGGTCCTGGTGAATGTGCTTGGACGCTGTAGCCAAGCCTGGCCTAAACTTAGTCTGGACTGCGTGGCCTGTGTGTTTGCTTTGCTCTAACTACATTATTAGAGGAAAAATCAGGCAGGTAGATGTTGCCCTCTGAGAGTCTGAAAAATAAACATGTGGCTTAAGTAAACGAGGGTGAAGGGGTGGAGCAAATCAGTATAATAGGGAAGTATACGTGCTCAGCAGAGGTGGTACTGCTGGTAGGCTTGGGCATCCTAAGTTAGCTGGTGATGTGACAAGCCTTTCATTTCTTATGTGAATTTTCTCAAAACAACTGGTTCTAGGCTGTGAAATACATACGTAACTTGAACTATATCTAGTGTAGTGGAACAAAAAGTGCTCGACTCCTGGCATAACATTTCAATACAAACACGTTACTGGCTTCACGTTGATTTAAGTAAGGTAGAGCATCCCATGTCGTATTTGCCACAGTGAGAAATTTGCACTGTGTCGTTATTTGTCCTTGTAAGTTTATTTTCCTAGGTGGAAACAGCTTTTGATAAACTAAAGCTCCTTGTTCAAAGAACTCAATTTTGCATCAGAAAATGTAGAATCCATTGATACAGCTTTGTACTGTATGAACTTACTTGTCCAAGTATAGAAAATAAAGCATTTCATATGTGTTAGTTTTTTAATCTCAGGGATAAACATGCTACCCCATACTGAGAATGGCAAGAGAGAAGGAAGCAAGAAAGCTAGCCATAGTATGCTTAAAGAATAATACTTACCAACTAAATATTTGATCAAGTGAATGATGGGTTTTCTGTTTTGTTTTTTGCCTTCCTCCTGGGTAAATGTCAGCTTTAAGAGAAACTAATATGTGATTCATTGGGAACTTAGGGTTGATATGATTGTGCTAATGGAAGAACAAGAGGGTTATGATTATGAGAAGAAACTATGTGAAAATTCAGGTAATAGTCCTTGTATTTGGGAAATGAGATATAAATATTGCAGCAAAAGTAAGTGATAGGATGCAAAAAAGCTTAACTCCAAGGAAAATCCTCTTAAATATCCTCTGCAATGTTGTAGTGGTTTGTTAGTGGTTCTAGCTTCTCTTTGTTTTTATGCACACAATATTGCACTGCAAATGATGCTTTAGAATTGAGTAGACAAGGGGAATTTGTTTATGCTAAATTTAGTAATACAAGGATTTAATGTAAACAGAAGCATTTAGATGTATTTTGGCTTAAATGTAAGTCAGTGAGATTGGATATGCCTGTGCTATATACTTATGTTACTGAATATATTAATCTGAAAGAATAATAATATAATTCAGACAGAGCTTACTGTTCTTTTCCTAAAAGTTCTAGTATCTTATGGAAAGGGAATGATGTGGCTCAATAAAACTGCATTTTCTAATTTCAGGTATCTCAGAAATGCCACAAAAGTTCTGCAGAGAAGGAGAAGCTGAGATTGCAAAGAGTAAGGCACTTTCACTGACATAGAAAGTTAACCTGCTGTGCTTTTGCATTGAATAGTAAGCAAAGCCCTTTGCGTTTCCTTTTAGTCCACTTCTAACATCTTTTCCTGGTTTTCCTCTCTGATGAATATGGAAGAATCTTAATGCATGCAGTTAAAGTACTCGGTTTGTTCCAGAGGTTCTTAATGTACGTGTAACGAGGTGTGGGTGGCCTGCACTGCCTTTCTTTGCACTTTGGTAAGATATTAAGGAACTGTAAATGTTGTTTACTGTTCCTCAAAAGCATTCTGAGGATTTTTTTTTCTTTTATTTTTTATTTTTTTCCCAAACCCTTTGTGACAGAGTAGGTACAGCCTGTCAAGTGGACAGGTTTAAGTGGAATCCTCAAGACCATTCCATTTAGGGTTGGTTCCTGCTTCAGCTTTCTCTTCACTTTGAGCAATAAAAGGTAGTAATAAGTCAGGCAAATGTTGGCACGGCTTGCTGAAGGAACGATTGGGTGTTGCTCCTGGAAACGTTTAAGCTACAGTCAGTGTTCACTTGAATCCTGCTGGTCAGCAAACTCTGTTCCATATGGTGGTGTTAAATTTTGCTGTGCACGCTGTGTTTAGTGAGGAAATGCTAAATGCAAGGGAGACTGATGGATTGTATGGAGTTCTTGAATGGCTCATGCTATATGAGTAGGCTTTGTCTGCAGAGAAACTGGGTGGTATTTTAACTGCAGTTCAGAAGGCCCATGCTTATGAACTAGTTTATAAAGTTGGTAGGGGACTGATGCATTCTATATAAGCTCTGTGTGGTTGAGTGTACTCTAGAGATGCTCACTTTTATACAGCACTCTGTATAGAGTTCCAGTCTGTTATGTTTTTCCATTCTGTATAGCAGTAATGAGGGAGAGATGAGAATGGAAGCCTTATTCTGTTTAAATAGGTCTATCAACTCTACCAGTTTCAGAACTAGCCAGTAGATTTTCCTTGATTACCGTGACTGTTCTCTGACAATATTGCTTTCTACCATTGGCACAATTTCAAATGTTCATTGTCTTCTGCAGTCACTGTTCAGCAAGTCTTGATGTAGCCAAGAACACCAAGATGTGAAATAACTAATAAGAAACTGGAAATACACAGGATATTTGTACGTCTGAGCACAGATGTATCCTAGCTTCTCAGGGAGGTTACCAATGCCTACAATGTAGAGGAGTTATTTTTCTTGAATTTGTCACTTTTAGCAAGCATACCACATTCTCATTATATGTGTCAGTAGACCTGTAACTAGGATAATAACTTCAATAGCCTTGGGATGAAATACTAGGAACAACAACACTTCCAGTGTAGTTTTTTTTCCCCTTGTTGTTCCCATAGTGCACCTCTAATAACTCTGAAGTGCCTTACATTGTTTAATTATCTGAAGAGAACTAACAGAAGTGACTATTTTCTGCTAGCTTCAAGTTTTATAAAATTACTCTGCAATCCGAAGGTTGGAGACTTGCCTTACTGCCTGAGAGCATGAAAAACAGTCAGAAAATCCTTATGAGACATCGACATGAACTCGGATAAAATTCATATTTCAGATTTGTGTAGTGGTAGCCCTACGTTGAAATGGAAGTATGAAGGTTCAGGTGAGGAAGTGTATGCTTCCAAAGCAACTGTTTTGAAAGTGATGTGAAATCATCTAAAAGACAATCTCACAGAATAGTTGAGGTTGGAATGGACCTCTGGAGAATCATCCAGTCTGATCACTCTGCTCAAGTACACTAACTTCGCTAATTTTCTACAATGTTGCGTCAATAATGAAGGTGTACAACAGCGAAGATCAAATATAAAGCAAGTAGAATACAAAGCTTTTCTTGATGCCTGGAGGGCAAAAGAGTCTTGGTTTGTTTGAAGAAAAGAAAGTTAATGCCTTCAGAGGGAGCAGATCCCCAAAAGGTCAGTACAGGAAAGCTAGACTAGCTGAGGCAAGAGATGGAGGCTGTTAATTGCTAATAGCTAGAAACAGTGCTGCAGGCTAAGCACTGGGTGCAAGAATCCACTCTAGTATCTCAACTGAAGAACTTATATCCTAATTTTATTCAGTTTGTATGCCAGCAGCTTTTATTGTACTCAAAAGACACTTGCTTAACGGTTTGTTTCCTAACTAGGACCAGGAGCGTGCAGACAAACTGCAGAAGTTACAAGCAGAAAGGGAAGAAAAGGGAAGGCTGAAAGAAGAGGCAAAAGCTGCAAAAGAGCGAGCCAAGGAGGAGGCAAAGAAAAAGAAAGAGGAAGAGAAAGAACTAAAAGAGAAAGAAAGGAGAGAAAAGAAGGAAAAAGAAGAAAAGGAAAAAGCTGAGAAGTTAAGAGTGAAGGAAGAGAAACGCAAGGAGAGACAGGAAGCTCTAGAGTAAGTGTCTTGGTTTCTGCAGATTGTAAGGAGTGACGTGCAGTGATGCAAGCCTCTTTTCATACTTCCCTTAGCTTTCTATTCTAGAAGTTATACTGATGAAATGGTGTGTGCTTCTCGGAGTCACTTGATATACTTAAAAATATATCAGAGACTAAGTAGACTAGAACTTATTTTCAGCAGTACTTCTTGCTCGCAGACTGAGCTGAACTGAGCTTCTGACTTGAAATGGCTGAAAAGAGTTTCATGAGTCACTGAATTTTCCCTTTGTGGCCAGTCTTGGTTGTATGTTTGCAGTTTGCTGGCACTGGTGCCCTGTCTGTAAAGGAAATGGCTTGTAATTTGATAACACCGTAAATACCTCTTCTTTATATTGAGGAAAACTTAAAGAAGCCTAGCTACTACGTGGCTAAAACAGATCAATGTTTGCTCTGGGAAGAGTGATGAAGGAGTCTTCTGCTCTGAACACTTAATCAAATGTGGTTCTTGATTGAATTAATGGATTATGTTTTTGCCTGGTATGATCAGATCTTAGTCAAGGTCTGTGATCGCTCAACTCAGCCTCAGCACAAATAAATACGTTATTGTATGTGACAATTAAAATGAACTTTATATTTAAAGGGCAAAACTTGAGGAGAAAAGAAAGAAAGAAGAGGAGAAACGGTTAAAAGAGGAGGAAAAGGTAAATTTTCTCTCTTTTCTCTGAGCTCTACTACTATGGTGAAATGATGTTCGCGGGCTCCCTGGAGCCCTGCCAACTGAATGGGTGTCCGCAATGGTGCTCCCACAGCTATTGATTTAGCTTTCGAAGTTCTTCCAAAAAGCACATTCTGCCTCAGCACATCTCATGTACTCGTGCTGCTTGGGAATGAGCATCTTCATTTGGGATGCAGCCTATCAAATCTAATCTTGTGAGGTTATTCCAGCAGGTTTCTTGCCTTTATCTCTTGTAAAGGCTGGTGTCTTTGTTTTTTGGGGGGTTTTTTTTGGTTTTTTTTTTTAATTACTCTTTTATTTTAATTCTGATCTGTTAGATTCTTGCTGTATTTGACTTTTCAATGCCAGTGGAACAGCTCTGTCCTTTGTCTTGGTGATCTCACTGGAGTCCACATAGTGTATTACAGAAAGCAATTATTTTTTGATAAGATGGAAGCTGGTAAATATTGGAACTTTGCTCTATACCTCGTTAGATTTGAAGTCCAGTCATTGTTGAACTTGCCATAAATTTTTATGGTCTTGTCCTACCTTTGTGTTTATAACTTGCATTTTCATTCTGATTTCAGCGTATTAATGCACAGAAAGCAGAGATTACCAGGTTCTTCCAGAAACCAAAGACTCCACAAGCCCCCAAGGTGAGGTATTACTGTTTCAGTGTTTTGTTGCTCTTTCATGAGTAATCTTCCAACAAATACACTGATTTCATTCTGACCTGTTGCTTAAAGCTTCTTAGGTGAACAGAGCACTAGTACGTCTTGATTTCAAAAGTGTAAAGGGCTTGAAAATCTGTTACCATAGCAGAGGTTACAAAGAACTTTATAATTGCTTTAATAAAAATCTTAGTTTTGTCTTGTGAGGCTTTGACTATAAAGACCTAAATTCTCTCAAGATCTGCAGGAGTCTCAGATAGGAAACCTAAACTTTCATTCAAACAATAGTACTTGATATTTAGGCTTGTTGTATATCTCAAATGGGTTAGTGCTGCAGTTTGTCAGATGTTCAGACCCTAATGACCCTCACTTAACATTTCAGATTCTTGCTGGCTCCTGTGGAAAGTTTGCTCCTTTTGAAATTAAGGAGAACATGGTCTTGGCTCCCCTCTGTCGTATTGCCCTTGATCCAGACTTCTTGGAACAGCTGGATCAGCTCCTGCGTGCACAGAATAGTGAAGTTTCTTTCTTGAGGGATCTCAAGTGCCGCAAACCACATAAAAGCGGACCTACTTTTGTCAATAACAGTGCCGACATAGTCAACAGGTTAGTCTGCTGCATTTTGGGTTTTCTTTGCTTTTTTTCATTTTATAATGAACTGCAAGTGGTTTGAAGGTAGTTTTAGACCAATATTGGAGACTATGGAAGGATGCAGCTTTCCTTTGAATGGTCATTTTGTGTGAGATTTGTCTCCATGGGAAGCACTATATTATAATGCAGATTTCCTTCACTCCATACACCACTTCTCAAATCCTTCTCTGCAGGGAATCTTGCACTGCCAGCAGTTCCCTTTCAACTTGGGTACTGCTAGCTTTAGTGGTGTTTTAGGGTTACCTTTAAAACTGTCAGATAGCTAAAACAGAGCTGCTGTTGGACATGCTGTTGTATTTAAGGGGGGAGGTGGCTTGTCTGCAACTCATGTTCTCACGAGCAAATTGGGAGGTGGCTGTTCTAAGGAGCTCAAGCTCTGAGTTGGTGTCATGTGGCTGAATTGAAGGAGTCCTATAAAAGATTTTTCTGAGCAGCAGGGGAGCATGCTGTAACTGTTGATGATGGTCTCTGTTTTAACAGTGATGTGGTAGTAGTGGATAACTGCAAAACAGATGCTGTTCCTGAAAGGAGAAAATTTGGTAGAATGAAACTTCTGCAGTTCTGTGAGAATCACCGACCTGCATACTGGGGCACGTGGAACAAGAAAACTACTGTGATCCGTCCCAGGAATCCTTGGTCAAAGGACAGTGTAAGCAGTATACTTACAGGCAGCATGGTTGTGGGTGTCTTTTCTCTCTCTCCACTCCTCCCACCTCTGTCCCTTTACTTGCAGAGTGAATATGTGGTTGTCCAAGTTCACATGTTCTTTGGGATTTCTGACCACTTGCTTATTTTTTCTTGTTACTGGTAGTTTTAAAAGACTGAGTGGGCTCTTGCATCATGCACTGAAATTCTTGACAGAAATCACATTTTGGCATTCCTTACTCTAGAAACTACTGGATTATGAAGTAGATAGTGATGAAGAATGGGAAGAGGAAGAGCCTGGAGAGAGTCTCTCCCATAGTGAAGGGGTAAGGATTTCATACGCTAAAAAAAAAGTCTTTTTAGCACAACCTTTCTACAACATGATATACAGCAACCTTAGGGGAGCAGGTTTGTCCGTCTGTATAGCCTTAGGCTAGGCAGATGATAATCTTTCTGAGTTAAAGCAGCAGCAAAATTTCAAGTGTAAATGTTTGATAGTGGATACTATCTACTATCTAATTTCTAATAAGCAGAGTTTACTTTTAGGATGATGAGGAAGAAGGAGAGGATGAAGATGACGACGATGGGTTTTTTGTACCCCATGGGTACCTATCTGAAGATGAAGGAGTGACAGAAGTAAGTGAACTGGGTGATAGTGGATTTGGATCTCAGTTGCCAGTGTGTCATATAATAAGCATCATCTCATGCAGAAAGCCTGGGGTGTTGGCAGTGAAATATCTGGTCTCATATCTGCTTGCTTGGTTCTGGAACGAACTTTTGTAGCTCAGATAACATAATAAAAAGCTGGGCTTAAAAAGCTTTTGTTTTTCTGGAATGATGCATCAGTTTTCACTTTTGCTTATGGCTTTAGGAATGTGATCCAGAGAACCAGAAGGTTCGTCAGAAGCTGAAAGCAAAGGAGTGGGATGAACTGATGGCCAAGGGAAAGAGGTTCCATGTTCTACAGCCTGTGAAAATTGGATGCATCTGGGAAGGTGCAGAAAGCAACAGCAGCACAAATGCAGACCTAAAGGTGCTTCAGCAGTTTACAGCATGTATCCTGGATTCAACTGTTGCTGAGGAAGAACAGCAGATACAGAAATGTAGCAAAAAAATAGCAAAAGATCAGCAAAGTAAGACATGAAGGGCTAAATAATTGTATTTCTGCAGCACTTTCATACTCTGCTTTTGCAATGATTTTTATATTAAGTTACAAATTCAGAATGAACTCTCTGTGAGAAGTCTAAAATCCAAGTCTGTCTTTGAGAATTTTTGAAAATTAGTTTTCCTTTGTATAGTCTTAATTTCTCTCTCCAAAAATTCCAGGAAACAAAGTCAACCAGACCTCAATAGTCTCAGATTTAAGACTTGCTTACTGGAAGCTCCTGAAATGATTTACCTATGTATTGCTTAAGAAGGGAGGTTTTAGTTTGTGCGATAGCTTTGAGTGCTGAGTAGGTGCAATGTGTGGTTAACACAAAGATGCAAATAATACACAAAAAGGCTATAATAGGGGCTGAAGTTTGTGATTCAGAGTTCGTTCTGACTGGGGTGATTTGTCTATATCAAACTTAGTTCTTCTTACAATCCCATATGTAAAATTAATTTTAGTTTATTGTCTTTCCTGGAGCATGTGTAATGATCGGTTATATCAGCCTGGCTTTTCTTGACCTTCAGACAGTTCTCCCCCACAACCATGGTGCAATCTTTCTTCTTTGCAGTCCTTGGCCAGCTTCTGCCACTGCTCCATGGGAACGTGAACGGGAGTAAAGTGATCATCCAGGAGTTCCAGGAGTGCTGCCGGCAAGGACTGTTCAGTGATGTGACTGCGGCTGCCGACGGTAGTGACGCAGGCCCTGCGAGTCCCCACGCTTCCCGGCCGCAAACACCTGTGGGTGAGGACAGTGGTATCCCTTCCAAAGCCAGGCTAAAGCGAATCATTTCTGAGAACGCTGTGTATGACAAGAGACCTGAATATAGAATGTGCTGGTATGTCCACTCGGAGGTGCTGAAGAGTTTTGATCAAGAGCACCTCCCTGTCCCTTGTCAATGGAACTACATCACACAAGTCCCCTCTTCAGGAAAGGAGGAGGGTGGCAGTGTGCCAGGCGTGGCGGTCACGCAGACCACCCCTGTGTCAGTAAAGAGGAAGTCCACTGGAAGTATGTCTATCACTAAATTCATGAAAAGGCCTCGGGATGCTGAACAGGTGAGTTCCTCTTGCTGTGCTCTTCCCTGATAAAGAACTGCAGGAATATAGATACGCACCTTCACTAGGCAAGCATCCTGGCATGCCTCCCAGGAAGGCGTACCTATGTCACAAGCAAAGACAAAATATTAAGATACAGGCCTGTTTTTCGTAAAAAAAAAAAAAAAAAAAAAGACTTTTTTTTTTCTTTTCTTTTTTTTATGTGAATCTAAAGAGATAGGTTTCTTTTGTGTGTCTCTAGCTTGGACTGTCTGTTCTATTTGAAATGTTGCTATCCTGCTGTTCTTCCATTTTTCTGCTATTTGGCAGTGATTGTGTCCAAGCTACAAATAATTTGAGTGTCTGCTTGGCCTTGGTTTTACAGCTGTGTATCATTTGTATGCAGGTTCTCATGTTTGTGTATGGCTGCCAGATGTATAGCTGGGGCTGGTGGCTTACAACAGTTGCTTGTGTTCTGATTAAATGTGGTTCATAAGTGCTGGATTCAACCCATAACAGTCTGTAAAGTCTCATGCTTATACTGTCAGACACAAAGTTGAATTTCAAGAGCTGATTTAAACAACAAAAAAAAAATCATAGGAATAAAGTGAGATACATTTGGAGTAGTTGCTACTCCAGCTGTGAGCTTCATTGTGGTCTTCCTGTTGTTCTGCTCCGTTTTTCAGGGTAACGAGAAGTAATATTGAGAACTTAGTCTCCCATTGATGCTGTTTCAAATATCTGACGATTCTTAGCTGAGCTGGGAGAGAATGTGTGTGCGTGTTCAAAAAGGATGTGACCAAGGCTTTAATTGTGTGATGCTGCGTTGCATTTAACACAGTGAAGCTTTAGAGATTTAAGCTTGGTATTATTAATTAGTTGCCTTCTAAAACCTAGAGCTAGGACAGGGATTGCACTGTACACTGGGTTTATTCCCCTATGGTCAAGGGGGAAGAAAAAGAAACCTCAGATGAGGCTTTTCAGGCTCTTTCTTCCCACCCAGTTCTTAGGATCTCTGACTCTTCTTAAAGAAGAAGCTTCTCCTTATTAAAGAAGCTCTGAAGTCACATACAGGTAGGGCTCAGATTTGTGAGGAGCTGTTCAGCCCCTGAACTCTATCTATTTGGATATTTTTTTTTCTCTTTATGCTAAATAAAGGCTGAGACAAAATCTCTTGCAGTTGCTGGAGATTCTGCTTATAACTGACTATTTGTTTAACTATTCCTGCTCAGGAGCTTTTCGTAAAATCTTCAGAGCTCCTGAAGGCATCTTAAAGTAAAGCTGCCCTTGTGAGATATAGTGCAGTGCAGCTCAGAACAAGGTGCTGGAAGACTCCAGAAAACCTTTCATCTCAGATGTCTCGATTGGCACTGTTTTAGTGTCTGGATCACATTCTTTCCCTTCGAGCACGGCTGGAGCTTGTGTAGAAATTAGGAATGGTTGGTAGGTCAAGGCTGCCCGGTTCTGTGTTCCTGGTATGTACTACTCTGTCATGAAGCTTGTGCCAGAACTTCTAAGTAGGTGGAGGTGCTCTTGCATAAGCTGCAGAGAAAAACAGCTTAGTATTGAAGTAGGCCATGTGTATGTGTGTGCTGGAACGGAATATTTAATCTGAGACCTGAAACCTTATTGAAAGATGTGAATTTAAAATTTACTGTCTTGAAACAGCTGTTAGGGGGCTGGGACTGTTTCTAGGATGTGAGACTTCTCATTCCACAATTCCAGTAATGCTCACAGCTGTTCACTGCTGGGCAGCTGCAGTTCTTCGTGTCACTTATTTGTTATTTCAGAGTGAGCAGTTAGAGCTGCTCCCATGGCAAAAATGGAGTCAGCAAGGGAAGAGCTGTAGTCTCACTCCAAATAAAAGCTAATCTGATGTAACGGAAGAGATGTGAGGAGGAGGGTTCAAACTTGGCAATCAAAAGTAATTTTCCAGAAGCAAGGAAACATCCAAAATAATCAGGAGGAGGAGAAACTTTCCCCTTTTAATTGAAATCCGACTCAGTTTTAGTTTTTTTTTTTTTTTTTTTTTTTTAAGGGTTTAACTATGTTTGTTAGATGTGTAGGCTGCTTGTTACATTGTGTAATAGCAAAGTGTTTTGGAGTAAAAGCTTGGCGTGCTTCCTGCTGTACATGCTGTTGCAGAATAGGCCTTTTGTCAAAAGTCAGTGTCTAAAGCCAGAATTGTGGGCTTTCTTGCCTTTTTGTTTTTTTTCTTCTTCCCTTTCGTACACATATTCATGCCTGACTGTTCCAACTGCTGTGAGCGCTAACTGGGAGGAGTGTCCAGTGTAGTCCTTCACAGCAGTAGTTGCTGCTGGAATGAAATGCTTGGGTCTTGCATATTAGCAGTGTAAGCCTAATGTTACACATCTGAAACTTTCCTCCCCCTCCCTCACTAAGGCTGAAGCTATGGAGATGGATGGATTTCAGGCAGACACTGAGGAAGATGAGGAAGATGATGACTGCATGATTGTGGATGTACAGCCAGGCAAAGGTGAGTAAACAAACTGACCACAATCTCTTGGCAGATGCTTGCTCCAGGAGAGTGAGTATAACGGAACAGGAACTGTGTGTGTTGGTAAACCTCTTCCAGTTTCTTTGCCACTGTTTCCCCAAGCCTTGTACTCTTCTGCTAGTCATGCTTTATTTCCAGATACTTTTCTGCTTTTATGGCTTCCCTCCTCCCTCCAAAACAGCAAAGTGCTTGTGAATAGCTTTTGGCTGCCAACATTACCACTAAATTGTTTCTGATGGGAGAAATGAACAACAGGGACAGTTATGAGCAGATCCTGTTACCGCTGGTAAATGCTGCCAAGAAGGGCTGGTCTCTGGGGCTTGCGTGCTTATGTTTAGACCCCTTCCAGGACTGATGAGGTCTGGAGTGGAACCTCTCTTTTGCTGCCTTCCTGCAGCCTTCTGTGCATGCTGCAGTTGACTCTTCTGAAGGAAGTAACATGGGATAAATAACCAAGCCCTCAGCTGTTTGACAGATGAGGGCTTTGATCAGTGCTGTGCAGTTCTGCTCTAGAATCTAAGCTATTGTTTGTATTCGTGTCCCAGTTAACTCTTAGTGGTGAGGCTTTCAAAGATCCTTCGCGGTAGCGTATCCTTCAGGCTACAGACTCAAACAGTGGGGTGAGGATGTGGAGTGGCTCTTCTCATCTCTGTGAGGTTTTAACTATACATATTTGAATCATACAGACCAATGATTTAACACAAACCACATGATGTGCATTCAGCTCCTCTGAACTGCTTTCAGAATCTCCAAGCCCCATCTTTCAACTCTCACAACAGAGCTCTTTCACAATGCTACTGGCATAACCTGAATTAAGAAAAGTGGGCTTTTTGTGTTGAACAACTTCTAATTGATAGCTTGGATAAATGGATTTTTTTTGTGTGACCCATTCTTGACACATCTTGGGGTTTTTTTTTCCTTCTATCTCAGCTGGTGTTAATGCTTTTTTCCTTCTATACTGGACAACACTGTTGACAAGAAGCTTTACATTTAATCTTAAGCTTTTGCCTATTTACAGTGCAAAAGACTGTAGTAAGATAAAAGTCTTACTTCACAGTTGTAGCCTTTTGCTCTGAAAATTGGGAAGCTGTTCAGTAGCTTGCTTTTCGTGGGCTTTGACAAGCATTGTAAAGTTTGTTTGTTTTTAATAGGTTTGACGTGATTTTATTCTGGGCTGGTGTAACCCAATGTTAAAACTGGATTCTAAGTAAATGATGTTGAAAAGAGGCTTGCAACAGATTAGGGCAAACAATGTATGCAGGCAAGCTAAGACTTAAAGCGTGTATTGCAGCAGTTGAACTGTACTGGGTAAATAAAGAGGTTTGAAAAAATTGCAACATGTTCTATTTTGCAGATTCTATGTTGGCAGCTACCGAATCTTTGGCAGCCTCCAAATCAAGTGGCACGATTGCCCCTCACCAGGACAGGAGCATGGCCAGCCCATCTAATACAGTTTGAGACTTAAATGCCTACTAACTTCCCTGTATGTATGTAGAATTACTTAGAAAATTTTAAAACTTGTGTATCTTTGAACAAGATACTTGAAGGTATTCCGTATTTCTTGTAAAGAGAAGACAGCACTTTGTTCTGCTTCAGACCAGATGGAAGCTTAAATTTTTAGGTCTAGTCTTAGCAAAAAAATATTGCATATTAATCTGTCCGTAATAAAGCATTATTGAAATTTTGATACTTCTTTGTAATGGAAAGTATCTAAGTTATCTCTAATCTAGTGGAGGGATTTTGAAATGTAAGCTTATTGTGATGCCACTGGGGAATTATTCTGTTAATAATTTTGTATAGCATGGCCTTGGGTATATAAATGATGTATAATTATATTTGAATTTATGCTATCTCTGTTATCCTGTTTGTGGTCTTACTTGCTAAAGAGAGCAGCAGCAAGGATTTACCTTTAGGAAAGAGAAAAGCTCTGCAAGATGTTTCTCCTATTTTGGCTTAGACTGGTATTACTTACAGATCAGGCTAGTACTTAGATCATCAGTCTCCTGTACGCATCACTGCAATACACGTTGAACCTATAAAAGCTAGTCTGTACATCAGTCTGAAGCTGTTCTGTATAAAAAGACTGAACTAGTTTTTTTTAGAACTTGCTTGTATATGTAACAAAATTGCAGGAGCTTCTAACTTAATACAGTTTGAGAGTTGATGCAATTAGTTCCCTAAAATGCTGGCTCTAGTTTGAGGTCTGATCTTCCATCAGTGAGACAATGTGGCATAAATAGCTGTTGCCTGTTGTCAGTCTCCTTGTCTCTCCCTTGTTCTGTCTGCAAGTGCCATGAAGTGAAAAAGCAGGTGATACCCCAGCTGCACCAATAACAGTGACTGTAACTCACTTGCATTTTCCAATCCAGAACAGCTATACACTTCAAATAACTTCAAACAGAACTGGATCATTAAATATTCCATTTAATCAGACTTGACAAAGTTTATCTAAATATACTCTCTCCAATAGGACTTAATCTCCAATAGGAGTTAACAGTGCACACAGAAGCAAAAGGAAAAGCTGAGTTCTAAGCCCAGCCCATCATTGGTAATCCAGCCTTGTAGTAGAACCTAATCCTTCCTTGAAGGGAGGAGAGGGGTACTTCATCATCATCTAGAAAATACCTCAACAGTAACTGCTAGAACTTGGTTTTAAAAGCAGCTATGTAAATGTCTTTGTGGGCAAGACTGCCCTAGTGTATAGCTGCTGGCATTGTGGAGATGACAGCAAGGATTGTGGCATGGCAAAATCTAGACTTTCACTGCATTGAGCTAAAACAAGTCATTTCCAAGGTCACAAAGCTGGAAGCTCTGTGTAGGGAAATGAGGGAACAGTTTAAAATCATCAGCCCTGAATCCACTCCCCTTTATTTCATGACAGTGTCTGGACCCTGGAGAGGAGTTCTGGTTTCAGGGGGCTTGCTGACTGCTCTTCTCCTGCAGCCTGAATGTCTGCCATGACTGATGCATCCCAGACAAGGGTCAGGAGGGCAGAGGGCACCTGGAACAGGAAAGGCAGGGTTAGTAAGCTACAGCTGTGCTATATATGATGTTGAACATGTTCACAGACCTCCAAACCTCTAGAACTAACACTTGAACTGAAAAAGAAGAGCGTGGAACTCATTGGGGATGCTGCTTTGGGCTTTCTGTTGAAAGCCTTATACTACAGAGCTGAGCATGGCTCAGAGTTGCTGCCTTGCATCTCTCCCCCTATGTGGGTGCTAGCCTTGTGATATAACTGCTGACAACTGTTGCAGCCCACACTTGCTGCCAGAGATAGTCCCTTACAGTTCCTCACTGATCAGACATCCTAGCCTTCAGCCAGAAGCTTTCATACAGGCACTTGTTTCCCTTGAGCTTAGGAAGGCTTGAAAAAGGCCAGAGTGCAAATTATTGCATTGAAAGCAGGAGGCACAAACTTCTCCAAGATATGAAAAGCAGATGACCCTGACAACTGTGGTTCTCTTGCCACCTGAAGACTCAACTTCCCTGGGGCAGGGTATTAGCCAGTTTTGGTTTTCTTTTAAAACTCACCAACCCACATTCATTGAAGGCCAAGTTCTCATCTGTCAGTTTGAGACCTCCGGGTCCCAGCAGCTCAAAGGGCAGCCAGTCATTGGTGAGTGCTTCCCTCACAGAATTGTAGAGCATAGATATTGATTCTCGTGCATAGAATGTCCCTGCCGTGAGAAAAGAAGGCGATACATTGAAAGAAGCTCTGGCATTCAAAGTCAGCTTTGTTTGTAGTCAGTATGATCTTTTGTGGTAGATACTGTAGGGCCTGAGTACTGATGCTAAGTTTATAAACTGCTTCAGTGACATGGAAGCACAGCCTGATTCAACTGAGATGTATAAAAGCAGAATTGCTAAAGAAAAGCGTTACTTCAATTGTGACAAGTCTCTGCCAGCCTGCAACAAAGAGCTGGGAAACATGAAATTATTTCAGAGCTCAACTGCAAAGTTTGAAGAGGATTCATTCTGTTGTATAGCCTAACACCACACAGGCAACCTCACGCTGGCTACTGTAACAAACTGATCTAATGAGTCCAGCTTGCTAGCAGTAGCCTGTGAAGAGCACACATTAATTAACAGAGCCTTGAGGCTGTACCGTCTACATTCAACCCTAGGTTACAGTCCCAACCCTACTCAGGCAAAAAAGATGGAGGGCTCAGAGATGGTAGAGTTCTTACAGAAATGCTACCCCACTCAGATTCTGTTATTTTATTCTGCCAGCTGTGTTCTGCATATCTCTTAACCCTGCTTATTATTCAAGCTGTCAGGCTACATGTATTTTCAGAAGCTTTTGGGGGTATACAAAGAAAGGATAAGTAGTCCTTTACCTTGGAGAATGTATCCATCAGGAAACCGGACTCGTACCAGGGTGTAGTTGTACTTCCGCATTTCCCTTTGTTCATCTTTCTCCCGCATGGCTCTTGTCCTCAGCATTGAGGCTTTCTCCACTGCTTCTGTCCTTTAGACAGAAGGGTATTTTAGCATGACAGAGAGGAGAGGTATGAGACTTAACTGGGGCACTGCATACCCCCTCCGCGGGCAGTCAGGGCCCCCCCTTTAGTCTACTCACCGGAGCCTTTGCTCTCGTTTGATCTCTTCTGCAGTGAGGTTGTAGAAGTCATTTGGCAGCTCAAACCGAGCAGCTTCAGGTGATGGTTTAAATAAACAGAGCTGGCGATCTAGCTGGGCTCTCACTGGCTCAGAGCTTAAAAGCTGCTCTTTGTAGTCCTTTAGGTCTTCCAACCTGGTCAGCATTTCTTCCTTCAGTATGTAGTACTCCTCTGTGGTCTCTACAACCAAGAGAGCAGGATTTGAGTCTCTTGTTCTTGAATGAGGAATGTATGAACTGTAAGAGCAAGGATCTTCCTAATGCCTTGACTAACAAGGAAGCTGCGGGGTGAGTGGTTGGTTACAGCCTTAGAGGGTAAAGCTCTCAGAGCAACCAGAGGTGCCTCACTAGCCTCCCTTGGGGTGTCCCACCAAACAGCGGGCTGCAGTTCAATACACTTATATTTCTTGCCTTGTCCTGGAACAGGTAGTGTTTTTGTCTCAAACCCAATAGCCTGGAAAAATTTGTGTATCCCTTCCAGGCAGCTTATCCTTTCCTAGAAGAAAAGGAAAAAAAATCAATGTAGTCTGCTTCAGGAAAGGAGTTCCCTAAGCAGAGTACCTGCAGGAGTCTTGTTCTCACCTGAAACACTTTGTTCTGCAGTTTGATTTTCCGGTACTTCTCCTCCTCTGGATGAAGATAGATATTATCCAGATATCTGCAGGAAGAAAAATACGCTTGATGGATTAAAATAAGCAGTTAAAGCAGGCACTTCAGGATATGCGGCCCCAAAGGCACAAGAAGCACGTGACCTGTGAGATGCCCTATTATTTCTTACAGATAAAGGAAGCTTAAAAACTGAGGCAGCTGAAGGAAGTAAAATACATTGTCAGGATCATGTTAGTCGGTGTTTATGCACAAGCCAGACCCAGTGTGGGATCTCCTGCTATGAATCAGCAGTTATCAAATCTCTTAGACTAATGGACTAACTCTTAAACAGCTCTTAGCTGTTGCCCACACCCCTCCTCCTACCCCTCCTCTTTTTTTAAAAAAGGGTGGCACTATCTAGCCAAGACACTTCAAATGTTCATCTTTGGTTTTCTTCAGGTCTTGCCTGGAGCACAGCAAGAAAATCCACCTGCCTGTTAACCACTCAGGGAGGGAAGGGACAGCAAACTACCTGTGTGCTCAGTCCCGCTAAAGCAGCCCACTTACTTAGCTATGGTCTCCACGCCCACTCGCACTTTCTCTCGGTCCTTATTGAAGGTGTGAATCTCCATGATTGAGGCTGCCACTGGGTCTACAGAGAAATACTGGGAAAGGAGGACAGAAGTCAGGCACAGGGAAGCAAGCTGCCACCAATTCATACAGCCAGAGGGACACGCAGGCCAGAGTTCCCAGTCTCAGCGTTTCCAGCAGCCAAAGGCAGCAGCTTGGGCAAGCCTTTGTGAAGTCTCTGTCTGAACTGGGCTGCTCTTCTGGGAAACAGTAGAAGACAGGGATTTTATAGGGCAGAGGATTAGAGAGGTCGCTACTGCATTGCCTGACGGAACCCATGCCACAGATTGAGGGAAAACAAACAGGATGTAAGGGCAGCATAGGTGGTGCTTACTGACAAGATGGCTTCTCTGATGTGCTTTTCCTTCATGTCTCTCCTTACAACGGCACCAGTCAACGGGCAAATGAAATAGACCCCTGACACAGAGAGTCCAGCCGCCTCTTCCTTGTCTGGGGACTCTGCGTCCTAAAAGGGACAAAATCAGACATGGAGTTGCATGAAGAAAGCTTTCGGCACCTTAGCACATCTGGCCTGCACAGGACAGTGGAAACAGCACGGAACAATGCTTCCAGAGCAAGTATTTTAACAGGTTCAGGGAACAGCAGCATGTCTCATACCTTTACCTCTGCAGAGACCCCTTTCTCACTTGCAGCTGCCTCTGCCATCAGCTCCTTTCTCACTAAGAGAGACAAATCCAGGTTACAATGGTAGGAGCAAATAAACACGCTGAGCGGTTCAGGAGAGGGGCAGCGTTTCAGAGGGATTCGGCCCGTGCAGTTCTGCGCTGGGGAAGCAACTGCCTCTCTGAACACTCTGCTCCTGGCCTCAGGGTCTGTGCGTGACCGTGACTCCCGTTTCTAGCAGACTCCTAAGCAGCCCCAGAAACCAGCTGCATCCCAGCAGCTTCCTCCAGAGCGGCATCCACACAGCTGCCTGCCTGGCACCTCCCTCTCCGCATTCAGACCTACGGCAGTTGGGCTGTAATTTGCAAAGCCCGTCAGCCCCGCGCACAGCCCAGCCGCCCCGGCCCTACCCCAGGGCGGCAGCGCGATGTTTGCCAGCAAGTTCGTACCCTGATTCTTGATGGCCTCCTGGGACGAGGGCAGCCTGGCCTTGGGCTTCAGCTCCATGCGGGCCAGCGCCGCAGCTGCCGCCATCTGGGCCTCATTGGTAGGTCCCTGCCGAGGCTTCGGTGCTGCCTCAGCTTTTGGCTTCTCCTTGGGGACCCTGGTGCGAAACAGAAAAGCACAGCTCAGTGGGCAGCCCTCGGGGCGTTCCCTCCACTGCACACGGAGTTTTCTTCCATTTAACGCTCGAAACACCCCTTTGAGAGACCTTCAACTCGTGTTTCTTAACCTTGCTGCCTTTAGGTGATTCTGGTAGGACTGAAATCAGGGGCAAAGAAGCAGGCACCGCGCGCTCACGCTAACCCATCGCTCGCCCCACCTGCACGACCCTCTGCAGCGCCATCAGCTCCGAGCACGCGGCAGCTCCGACCCGGACTCGGCCGCAGACATCCCGGTACTACGTTACGCCGCACGTATTGACGCACGCGATGCTTCCGGAGAGGTCACGAAGGAACCGGCCGGCCCTGCCGGGCAGCACTGCTGCCCGCTTCGTGCGAGGCGACGAGCGGGGACGCGGCCAGCCCCATTCCCGCCCCCGCCGGCTGCCGGGGCTCGCGCGGCGCCGCCGCCCCCAGCGGGATTAATTGGGCCGTTTTCCTTCGTAACCTGCCGGGCACCTCGGCCTGGGCAGGACCGGAACTGCCGGACGGGGCACGGGACGAGCAGCGCGGCCCCGCGGAACGCCGGAGCACCCGGCCGGGCCTGTTGCTCCCGGCCCGCCCGCGCACCGGGGGATACAGCGGGGGGGGGGAGCTGCCGGTACCGGAGCCGCCGCGCGCCCCCACCCTCGTACCGGGCCGGCTCCGAGAGCTTCTGGCCGGGCCCCGCGGTCTTGAACTTCAGGTCGGCCTTGATCTCCTGGAAGAACTTCCGCATGGCGGCGCGGACCGGCGGCGGCGGCGCTCCCGGCACCCGCCGCGCCGGGCGCTCCCTTCCGCCCCGCCCACGTGACCGCGGGAGGAAGGGGCGGGGCCGTCACGCCGGCGCCGCTCTAGGCTGCCGCCGCTCTATGACGCGCGGGGTCCTCCAGGGCTCTGGAAGCGGTGGGGGTGGGGTTACGGGCAGGGGGGACCCCCGGGGCCGCCCCACCGCGGCCGCCCCCACGGAGCCCCTGCCCCCCTCAGTCCCCCCACGCCCTGCGCTGGGACCCCGCCCGGGGCCTGCAGGGCCTGGCGGAGCCGGGGCGGCCTCGGACCGGGCCCCGAGGGAGCCCGACCCGGCCCAGCCGGCTCCACGGCCCGGGAGCCTCAGCGACTCGGGGGCAGCGGGGCCCTCGGCAGCGCGGAGCGGGTGAGTGTTTCCTCGGGGACCCCATCGCGACCGCTTCCCCCCGGAAGGGCTCTGAACTAGAGGGGTTTTGCAGCCCCCCGTGGCTCCCTCTGGCGAACCCCCACGGCTGCCGCCCCGTCGGGCCACGAGCCCGCGCGTGTTTGCGGCCCCGCGAGGAGGGGAAGCGCCGATACCTCGGGCGCCGGGGCTAAGCCCGCCCGGCTGCTCCGCTGGTCGGGCTTGCTGGAGCTTGTAGCTGAACTCAAAGAAGGTTTCCCGTTATCGCTCCCTCCCCGCAGGGCGCTTGGGCGCTGACCGACTGCTACGTCCCATCGGAGACGCAGCCGAGCAGCTCAAAAACTGGTCAGTACAAATTCACCAATCTTTCCTCCTCTGCCTGTTTCATTAAACCTCTGGGAGGCTGATTTCCTTTGAAACCTGTGTTAAACGTGTTCAATAGCGGCCACCGGGCTCAGAATCTGTGGAAGGACATACATCCCTGCACGCAAAAGTCGAGTAGTTGCATAAGCTTTTTATCCGTAGGGAACAGGAGCTCCATTTCGTAGCCCGGTTCCTCCTCTCCCATTGGGACACAGTCGCTGTTCAGGGAGAGGCTCCCGTGTCCCACATGCTCACCGGTTTGGGGTAAACGCACAACTAACAGGATCAGGCAGACTCGCTTCCCAGGTGGGGGTGGTTTGTGCAGCCCAGGTTTCGCATGCAAACAGCAGCTTTGGAACTAGCGTTATGGAAATGCACGTCTGATAACAGCAGTTTGGCCGGCAGCCTGCGATCAAAACTGGGGCCTTTCAGAGCCAAAATCAGAGCCAAAAAGTGCGAGCTACCGCTGCCTGAGTGGAAGCGCCAGAACTGCATAGCTGGGGGCGGTAACGCTTCCCAGCCTCCCTAGGCCTGGCAAATTGAATGCATCGTGTGTCAGACTCACTTAATTAGCTGCACGTCACACTCGTCGCACTTGTCTGCGCCCAGGCCTCAGGCCTAAACGCCTGGAGCCACAGCGCCCTCCGGCCCTGGGGCCCCGGAGGAGACCCGCACGGGGACGCTTCACTGCCCCCGTGCCCGTCAGATGTCACAGGTGCTGCTTGTGCCCTCTTCCTCCGCCTCTGCCAGCGAGCCGACGTGCAGCCCACACGGGGGTATGAGCCAGAGCTACTGCACAAGCACCGCAGCCGCCTGCAGGAGCGAACGCTCAGTTGTGGGGGAACATCTGGACACGCGAATTCCCCCAGAAACCACTCGTTCCCCAAACCACCTTCCTGTGCAAATTCCCTTCCACAAAGCCCAGAAAAATTCTGCCTCCTCACCGAAGTAGCCGTGAACATCCCACTCGGGCTGTAGGCGACACAATGAACGCCCAGCCCACGGTTTGTTCTCACTCGCTTCTCCCAAGAGGCATAACCGGTAGGTAAATAATTTCTACAAGTGTGGTTTTTGTTTCATTAACAAAAAAGAAGTTCCTCGCAGGCGCTGGCAGCCAGTTCAGACAGACTGCCACTGAATCACACCTAGCCACTTGTTTCCCTTTGATACAAGTTTGCAAGTTTGAAGCTGGCGGTGAATTACCTGCCTTTTCATGACTTCACAGAAAAATCAGATTGGTTTAAAATCAATTTTGAAAATTGAGCTAAACCAGGGCAAACTTCCAGGCAGACTCTTCACACCATCTTGCTCTGGGTTGGCTGGATTTAGTTCAAGATATTTTTTAATAAATTTTTAGAAAGAAAAGGATGTAAAACAGGTCAAATTCCTTTTAGACACTTCCTGCTCCTTTCCTGTGTAACCTCACCAAAGGCAACGACGATGGTTTCTATCAAACTCTGTTGTTTAAGGGACACTTTCCAGCTACCCCCAAGCAGATCCTGTTTTGGTTGCATGAGGACAACTCCGTTGCCCTCTGGGGAGCTACTCTTGATCTAACCTGCCTCACTGTGAGCACAGCCTGCCTCGCTGCACCGTCAGCCCTAACCCGTTGTTGCTGCCAGAGCGTTAACGCTTTTAAGGCTGTGCTCTTGCCACCAGTGGGATAGCTGGTTTCCTCGTAACAGCAGCCAGACGTCAGGTAGAGAAACGCCAGCTTTGACCTTCTCCCCCAAAGCAGCGTCCGTTTTACTTGGCTCCGTGCCCTTGGCAGATGCCGCTGCCCTACGGCCGCCCCGCTCCGCGGAGCGGGCCCGAAGCTGGGTTTCATTTACATTCCTTTAAGCTGTTATTCCTCCCCAGGCGCGCGGCGAGGCGTTTCTCAGCCTGGCGGGCCCGCGGCTTTCGCCGCTCCCCCGGCGGCATCCCTGGAGCGGAGCGGAGCGGGGCCGGGCGGGGAAGCGGGCCCGGGTTAACGACTGCCCGGGTTAACGACGACTGCGTCACGCAGACGGCGAAACCGCCAGGCCCGCGGTTAACTACTGTCCCCGATCGACCGGCCGGCGCCTCCGCGCTGCTCGCTCGCACGCCGGCGGCAGCGGCGCTGCGCCCGGGCTGGGGCTGCACCCCTGGCCTGCGCCCCATAGCTGCAGCCCCAGGCCCCACAGCCTCAGGGCCTGCGCTACACCCCGTGGCCCCAGCCTTATACTCCGCAGCCCCGGCTCTAGGCCCTGCCCCACTGCCCCAGCCCCACACCCCAAGGCCATGGCTCCCCATAGCCCCAGCCGCTGCCCCACACCCTGTAGATCCCAGCCCCAGATCCTGCCTGCCATCCTGCACCCCATCGCTCAGCCCCCGACAGCCTCAGCCCCCATCTAGCACCCCATAGCCCCAGCCCCACACTCCCATCTCGCACCCCACAGCCCAGCCCCACACCCTCACTCTGCACCCCACAGCCCCAGCCCCATGCCCCTATCTCGCACCCCACAGCCCAGCCCCACACCCTCACTCTGCACCCCATAGCCCAGCCCCTGGCAGCCCCAGCCCCACACCCTCATCCTGCACCCCATAGCCCCAGCCCCACACTCCCACCTCGCACCCCACAGCCCAGCCCCACACCCTCACTCTGCACCCCACAGCCCAGCCCCTGGCAGCCCCAGCCCCACACCCTCATCCTGCACCCCATAGCCCCAGCCCCACACTCCCACCTCGCACCCCACAGCCCAGCCCCACACCCTCACTCTGCACCCCACAGCCCAGCCCCTGGCAGCCCCAGCCCCACACCCTCATCCTGCACCCCATAGCCCCAGCCCCACACTCCCACCTCGCACCCCACAGCCCAGCCCCGCACCCTCACTCTGCACCCCACAGCCCAGCCCCTGGCAGCTCCCATCCCTATCCTGCACCCCATAGCCCCAGCCCCGTGCCCCCACCCTGCACCCCACGGCCCAGCCGGGCCCCACGCCCCCACCGCGCACCCCACGGCCCCTATCGGCCCGGCCGGGCCGCGGCCCCCCCGCGCCCCCGCCCCCTCCCGGCCACACCCCTCGGCGCCCCCTCCTCGGCCCCGCTCACGGCACCGCCCAATCCCGTTATCCCGCCGTCCCTTCGCCTCGCTCCCATTGGCCCGCGCGACTGAGCGACGCGGCGCGGAGCCAACGCGAGGCGGGCGCTGGGCGGCGGGGGCGGGACATCCTGCGGGCCGAGGGCCGCTCTCCGCCCCCCCCCCCGCCCCCCCCGGTTGCCCGGTGCTGCCCGCGGCCTGGGCCTCTGCCGCCGCCGCCGCCCCGCCGCCCGCGGCCGCCATGCCGCACAGCTTCAAGCCCGGAGACCTGGTCTTCGCCAAGATGAAGGGGTACCCGCACTGGCCGGCCCGGGTGAGCCTGCGGCCTCCGCGCCGGGAGCTCCCGGACCGCCGTGGGGCACCGCGAATCGGCACGGGGGGGCCCCACCGGCACCCGGCCCGCGACGGGAGTCCGGTACCGGCACCCGGCCTGGGGCGGGGAACCCCGGACCGGGAGGCGGGTCGGGCACCTGAACGGAGGCCCGGTACCGGCAGCCGTACTGGGACGGGGGTCCGGTACCGGGATGGGAGTCCAGTACTGGGATGGAGGCCTGGTACCAGCACCCATACCGGGATGGGGGTCCGGTACCGGGATGGAGGTCTGGTACCAGGATGGGGGTCTGGTACCAGCACCCATACCGGGATGGGGGTCCGGTACCGGGATGGAGGTCTGGTACCAGGATGGGGGTCTGGTACCAGCACCCATACCGGGATGGGGGTCCGGTACCGGGATGGAGGTCTGGTACCAGGATGGGGGTCTGGTACCAGCACCCATACCGGGATGGGGGTCCGGTACCGGGATGGGGGTCTGGTACCAGCACCCATACCAAGATGGGGGTCCGGTACCAGGATGGGAGTCCAGTACCGGGATGGGGGCCTGCTACCAGCACCCATACCAGGATGGATGTCTGGTACTGGGACAGGAGTCCGGTACTGGGATAGGGGTCTGATACCAGCACCCATACCGGGATGGGGGTCCAGTATCAGGATGGGTGGCTGGTACCAGCACCCACACCAGGACGGGGGTCCAGTACCAGGATGGGGGTCCGGTACCAGCACCCATACCGGGACGGGAGTCCAGTACCGGCACGGGGGTCCGGTACCAGCACCCATACCAGGACGGGGGTCCGGTACCGGGATGGGGGTCCGGTACCAGCACCCATACCGGGACGGGAGTCCGGTACCAGGACGGGGGTCTGGTACCAGCACCCATACCAGGATGGGGGTCCAGTACCGGGATGGGGGTCTGGTACCAGGACGGGGATCCAGTACTGGGATGGTGGTCTGGTACCAGCACCCATACCGGGATGGGGGTACGGTACCAGGGTCTGGCACTAGTACCTACACTGAGATGGGGGGCTGGTACCAGCACCCGTCCCTGTACTGGGAGTCCCGAATGGGGGCAGGAGTCCTGTGCTGCAGCGGCACCAGGGTGGGGGTCCTGCACCAGCAGCCGCCCTGAGGAAGGGTGAGGGGCCCCTCGCGGCTCCTGTTCTGGGGGACCAGCCCCCAGAGGGGTGGGGTGCCCTATACGGACGGGGAGACAAGGGGGTCACACGGCACAGACAAGGGGGGGGTCTTGTGCCCCTGCACAAGAGGACCCGGTCCCTCCTCGCCGGTCTGCCCCACGCCTGCTCCCCCAGCACCCTGAGCCCTCCCTTCTGACCTGCGGCCTGGGGGGACCCCGGCCCCCTTTCAGGTCAGCCCGTGGGGACTCACCCAGGGCCCGGTGACCCCGCTCGACCCCGGGGAGACCTCTGTCATCGCCCCCCTCCCCGCACGACCCTTGTCATCGTCTCCGCAGAGCCCCCAAGGAGGTTCCTCTCCTCCCCGTCCGTGCAGGGACCCCAGGAGCCCTCTGTCCTCCCTGCGTCCCCTCATGAGCCCCCTCCCAGGGCTGCTCCCCTAGGGGCTCCAGGCAGCCTGGCCCTTTACCTCTGTCCCGTGCTGGCCGCTCCGGTCCCCAGACACAGCACCTTGGAGAAGTCCCACCGGGGAGTTCAGCCTTCACCCTCCATCCTCATCCTCCCACCCACCTCGCAAGGTTTTGCCCCTGCCAAGACCCCAGTTCACCTTTCTGCCTCCCTGTCTGGAAGTCATCCCGCGCTGGGTCCTGGCTCGGTGCTGTCCCACGCTGGGGAGAGCAGGAGGAGGCCTGTGCTTGGGGTGGAGCTCTGGGGTCCGGGGCGTTGTGCCTCGGCAGGGATGGGGCAGCAGTTGGGAGGTTGGACACGGTGGTAGAGGGACGCTGGGGCTCCTGTCTAGGCGTGACATGTGCCAGAAGTGCGACTGAGCGCTGGCAGGGTGCTGGATCGGAGCGTACCGCTGCAGCTGGAGGGATGCGGACGGGGCGAGGGGCAATGGATGGCAGGCTGGGGGGATGACAGGTCCTGGCTGCAAGTTGTTAGACAGGGTGACAGTGTCGTAATGCCTGGAGGAGACCTGGAAGGAGCAGTTAAGAGTGAGGACGGGGTGTAGGAAGTGCTGAGGACTAACAAGGAGGGCTTGAGGGATGGTGAGCACGAGGCAGAACGGGGGTTTGGACAGAGGTCTCCAGTTGTACCTGTCGGCAGCTGAGGGAGAGGCAGGTTCATCCGCCTGGAGGTGTCTGATGGCAAGAGGTGGAAACCCTGTGGGATTGGGGCCGGCTGGTGTCGGGGAGGCTCTGGGTGCTGGAGACGACGCTGCTTGGCTGCACTTCACCGCGAGATCTAGGATACCGTCCCCGCCGCCCCTGCGCTGTCGTGGCTTGCCTAGTGCCAGGTGCCTGGCTCCGGGAGGACTCGGTCGTTCCAGGAGGGCGCTCGTATTGCCGACGTCTGCAGCCTGTCCTGCTTTAGCTCGCTTGCTCCTTTGGGGGAGGCTCCTCTCCGAAGACTTCCCCAGCATGCGGGGCAGCCCCTGCGCACCCCCAAGGCTCCTGCCTGCAGCCGTGCCCCCAGCCTAGACCACGTGGAAGCAGCTTGACGGGCGCTGAAGCCAGCGCAGCGCGCGGGACGAAGACAGGGTTGCCCGTGTGTCCTGCTGGCAGCTGGGCTTCTCCTGTGGCCTGTCTCCAGCCAGGAAGGACCCTCCAGCCGCCCACTGGAGCAATCACCCATCAGGCTGGATGGGGTTCCCTTGGGCGTCCAGCCGGGCCGCCCCGATGGGAGGCCCGTGCAATGGATCTCTGGGGAGTGGCACAAGGCCTGCGTTTCCCTGGGTGTTGAGCCCGGCAGTGGAGAGACGAACCCACGCCCTCGTGCCAAGCTCTAGCCATAGAGCGTCTGTGCCGGATCCCTTCTGTTACTCTTCTAGAGATCCCACTGAGCCGTAAAGCTGCATTAGGACTCTGTGCGTAGCAAGTTCCCTGTCGGGGTGCTTTGTTGCCGTGCTTGCCTCCAAGTGTGTGTGTGCGCGCTGGAGTCCGACGCTGCTAGCCGAGGCTAATGTGCCTTGCAGAGGACATGCTCAAGCCGCTCTCTCTGACCACCTCCTGCTTTGGGTTTCCTTTCAGATCGATGACATCGCGGACGGCGCTGTGAAACCCCCGCCGAACAAGTACCCCATCTTCTTCTTCGGCACTCACGAGACGTAAGCACTGCCTCGCTCCTCTCTCCAGGCTTTGCCCCACTTGCCTCTGCTCTGGGCTCACCTCTGCTTTGTTTCTCTCCAGCGCCTTCTTGGGCCCCAAAGACCTGTTCCCCTATGAAAAGTATAAGGACAAATATGGGAAACCAAACAAGAGAAAAGGCTTCAACGAGGGATTATGGGAAATCCAGAACAACCCTCATGCCAGTTACAGTGCCCCTCCGGTGAGTGTGGGCCTTGCGTGACGGGGGGTCAGCGAGGACGTGGGCTGCCGAGCGTCTCCACCTCTCCTCTCCTCCGAGTCACTCCTCCTTTTTCTGCTTCTCATTGCTATGGTGTCTACGCGCTTCTGTGTCACAGACCAGCTTTCTCAGGGTTGAAATAGCTTCCCTTTCCTGCCTTCCCCCTTTCTGCGAAAGTCAGCCCTCTTCATCCTCCAAGAGGTAGGCACCTTTGCCACGTCTTCGAGATGGAACCGGGGATGTGCTTTGTGCGGCTTGCCCAAAGCCACGAGGATTTCTTGTCGGAGCAAGAACTGAGACTTGCTAGTCCCCAGCTTGCAGCCCTGTGCGTTGACTGTTGGGCAGTCCCTCTCTTCATCCATTTCTGAGGTCCTGGGCCAAAAGCTACTGACTGCTCCTTCAGTGGGCTTTGGGGCAGGCTGAGAGACAGCTGTTTGCTGACAATTGTTTGTGTGTACAAGGGACACTTTGTAACAATAATTGTATGATACAATTTATTGTATAGTGATCTTCAAAGAAGGCGTCCAAAGCAGCTTCATAGGCAGTTGGTCTGAAGAGACAGAGGAAGGTTTTTAAGGTGAGCTACAAAGACAAGATGGCCTTGAGGTAGGCAGACTCAGATATGTAGGCAATGAGCCGCTCCTAGCTGTGCTGCTGGCAGTGCAGGAGAGAGGATGTGGTTTGGAGCGAGTAGCTGTGGGAGATGGTTGACCTAAGATCACAAATGTAGGATAAGGTGAGACCATGGAGGCACTTGAAAACCTGGAGAGCAGCTTCAGCTGCCACACAGAGGTGGGCGGGAGGTTGTGTTGGTGAGGGAGGCAGCACCCACTTTGCCCAGAGACCACTCAATGCCACCCTGACCTCCCAGCAGTGTTACGAAGCCCCTTCCTGAAGAGCCTGCTGTGATTGAGAAGCGCTGTGACTGCAGCAACACCAAGTTCCCAGCAAGGCCAGAGATTCACTAATGCCAACTGCCATCTTGTGATAGAAGCAGCTGGAAGAAGGAGGAGACTGAAGAAGAGGCTTTTCTTTTTTTCTTTTTTTTTTTTCTTTTTTCTCCTTTGAGACCAAAATGAAGAAAGATACTAGGAAAAGTCAAAGACCAGGAGGCCTTTCCAGCGTGAAGGCTTCAGTGCTGGAAGAATCCCAGCACTAGGGAACGCCCATCCTGCCAAGCATGAAGAGAATGAAACAGTCTAGAAGATGGGAGCTCAGTCACCTTCACCTTGATGGGATGTACTTGCATGAGGAACTTCATGATGAGCTAATGGAAAGCCAGGAGACCTTTCCTACATGGGGCCACAAGAGTGAGGGAATTGGACAAAAGAGATCCCAACTGGGCGAGAGAAGTGGCTGTCACATTAGACTCCTTCTGTGGAGCTTTCCAGGGGGAAGGTGTATGAGATAAAGTGGGGTGAAGCCAATGAGAAAGAAGAGGCCTGACCTGAGATGAGAGCTGGCAGCCAGTTTGCTGGGGGCCAGGCGTTCACTGCTGCTGGAGGGAGAGGCTGAGCTGAGCCACCAAGCCCAGCTTTTCTGGCACCCATAGAGCAGGGGAAGGCTGGGATCTGCTCACTCATGAGGGCCATCAAGTCTAGGCTTCTCCAAGGGTCTTACATGGGCCCAGGCTTTGGCAGAGCATGAGTAAGCTGGGAGAGAGGGGAGTGAGGCAGCAGTAGGTGGAGGCTGGGCTGGGGGATCTAGAAGGAAGGTGTTGCTGGTGGTCTTGGGGGGGTATGTAAGGGGACTTGGGAAGGTGGTGCAGGGGAATTAGAAGGGGGTTGGCTGAGCATCCTTGTTAAAGGGCTGCATAATATCCCTCCACCCCAGAGCCATGCTGAAGGGTTCTGGCTCCTGTCAGCAGGGCCTTACCAGGAGGGGACACTGCCCCGTGGCCCTCTCTGTGTGCACTCCTCTCCGCTCAGTGCTGCTGTCCATCGCTCCTCACCCTTTTGTGCCCCCCTCTCCTCTCCATCCTGCTGTGTCGCAAGTTTGTTGGGGCAATGACACGGTTCTTGTCTCTGCTGTCTTTAGCCTGCGAGCTCCTCTGACAGTGACGTTCCTGAGAATGACCCTATGGGAGGAAGTGATGCAGGCGATGATGAGGAAGATGCTGCCATGGCTGCAGCTGCCACAGAGAAAATGGAAAGTGATGAGGACTCGGACCGAGGCAGCGACCACAGTGGGCTCAAGCGAAAGTCGTTGGCTATGAAAGTGAGCGTGGGCTGAGGTGCTTCCAAGTGGTAGGGACAGGAGGGTGTCCTGATCAGGAGGAAGCTTCGAGATGGTTGTTGGGCCCACCACTGAGCTGCACCTTCCTCCAAAGTGAAACACAGCATATCAAACCTATCGTGGCAGGAGGTGAAGCAGCCAACTCCCTCTGCATGCTGCAGTGGGAGAATGGGTTCAGTGGGTGATCGGGAGTCTCACAGCCATCTCGCTTCGTGCATGAGATGCTGGGGCAACCAAGTCCTGATACGGCTTGCAATTAGGAGAGAGGCCAGAGCTGCATGTTTCTTCTGAGCGCATCTGGCTGCTCTTGCAGGGCTAATGAGGGAGAAGTGGGCAAAGCCCCCTGCTAGGAAGAGTTTGCTTTCTGTTGTGGGTGGAGAGGGGGTGACCTTCTCTCACATCATCAATTCTTGGCTATCAGATGCCGGTGGCAAAACGGCCTCGGAAATCTTCCAGTGACCTGGATCAGGGCAGTCCCTCCCTGACAGAAGAAGAAAACTCAGAAACGTCTTCCGAGTCGGAGAAGAACAGCGACCAGGTGAGCAGGTTTGGGGATGTGCTTGTGTGGAGGCTGGTGAGATGGCGCTGAAAGGGCCGTAGGAAGAGCGTTGCTGTTTGTGGAGGCGATGGCACTGAGTCAGGGCGTGAGGGAAACCGACTGCCTTCCTAAGCCACCATGAGACTGTTCCCCGTTTCTTAATATCTGTGTTTTCCTCCAGGACTTCACTCCTGAGAAGAAGCCAGTGGCCAGGGCTCCCCGGAGAATGCCTGCAGGAGGGAGGAAGAAGAAGGTAAAAGATTCCTGGACTGGCTGGCTTTGTGCGTTGCTGCTTTGCTCTTTGCCACTCTCCCCTGGGGGGCAAGTCAGCCCATAGCAGAGCGAGCTGGCTTTTGCCAGCCTCTGGCGTGGCCTGGAGCTAGAGGAGGGGAAGACTTCATACACCCAAACCAGACCTGCTCTGCAGCGCTGCGTGAGAGATGTGGGAGAGGAGGCTGAGCTCTGTGCTGCCTGGAGCAGGGACAGGGAGGATGGGAGAGCTCTGCCACAGGCTGTTAGTAGGTTTATGGTAGAAGGGACCTCATTTGTGTCTCAGGGACCTGGCCAGGTCCTTTGCCTCTCTGTTTTGGGGCATGCTGCTGGTCAGCTCTATTCCCCCCTCAATCCCACTCTGTGCTTGCAGAAAGTAGAGTCTGGCTCTGACTCAGACTCCAAAGTGGACTCGGACTCAGAGATGGGAAATGCAGCTGTGGACATGACCAAGTCGGACTCCAACTCCGATTCAGATTCAGATGTGTCTGTGAAGAAAGCTCCGCGGGGCAGGAAGCCAGGTAATGCTAAGGAGACCTTATCTACCACAGCTGGGCTACTGCTGGCTTCCACAGGAGATTGGAAAGCAAGTGAGGTTGGGGGGTCCTACCAGGCACTGCAGGGTCCTTCTACTGTTGGCCTTTTCCAGCCCAAAGCTGAATGGCTGTCGGTTACGCTGATCAGAGCTGTTTTAACAGAGTGATGATCTGGCCTCTTGCTGAACGTCTGTGTGTTGTCTTGCAGCTGAGAAACCCCCTCCAAAGCCCCGCGGCAGGAAACCGAAGCCTGAGCGTGTCCCAACCAGCTCCAGCAGCGACAGGTAAGAGTAGCCACAGCACGACTGGGACACTGTCACCCCCAGGGCTGAGTTGGGCTGATGTCCCGTCTTGCACAAGGGGTCTCAGCATGCTCTCTCCTTTGCAGTGACAGTGACAGCGACGTGGACCGCATCAGTGAGTGGAAGAGGCGGGATGAAGAGCGGCGGCGGGAGCTGGAGGAGAAGAGGAAGAGGGAACAGGAGGAAGAGATCCGTCGGCTTCGGGAGCAGGAGAAGGAGGAAAAAGAGAAGAGGAAGGAGAAAGCAGAGAAGAGCGAGGAGATGCACTCAGATAGTGACAGCAGCGCAGATGATGAGGTGGCCAAGAAGGGCCGGAAAGGCCGAACCAAGGCCCCTTCCTCCTCAGACTCTGAACAAGAGCTTGAGAAAGAGGTGAGCGCAGGTCTGTGGGGGTGTGGGGAGCTGGGGGCAGGCACACACAGCCCATCCCCTTCCTGTCAGGTCAGCAGGGACCTCCAGGACTGGCAGTGACCTGCTGTCTTTATCCTCTGTCACTCCAAAGTTGCCCAGAGAGCGCTGGGAAGGATTGTGTCCCTGGACAGTTCCACACCTTGTGAAAAGGAGCTGTTCCCCTAGTCCCCCAACTGTCCAGCTGTAGGCCTTGCATCTCTGTGGTGCTCTCCCTCCCATGACAGTCAAACTGATTGATCTGCTGTCAGCCCCAGAGCTTAGGGGGAGAGTTAGTAGGATTCAGCTGAAACTTGGAAAAAGGCTGCTGAGGGCTCCTAACCATGCTGCCTGGTGGTCAGAGGTGAGGTCTCCCTTTTAGCCTGGTGGCAGGTTCTGCATGTGGAGCAGGAGCAAGAAAGCAGCACAAAGATCTGCGATCTGGAAGGAGGCAGAGGTCTGCTCACGCAGTCAGGTACCCCAAGGCCGAGTGGGCCGGTTTAGGGATGGGGTTTACTTCTGGAGCAGCGCACGAGCACGGTGTAGCCAGGGTCCTTTCTTTTCTGGTGCTGGGCATGGCCCTGCATGCAAACCGATGGCGCTAGTCACTGGTGACTTGAGGCAGCGAGGGAACGGCTACCGGCTGCTCACAAAGCTGGATCACACCCAGCCAGGGCCAGGAGGACTGGAGTGGGCCACGGCACCATCTCCCCGCAGCGGGGAGGGCTCTGCTGCAGGCCGCTCTCGCCTGCATTGTTCTCTCCTCGAAGGTAAAGAAGCCGGCAAAGAAGCAGCCCTCGGAGTTGTCAAGGAAACCGAATCAGAAGGAGAAGAGAGGCCGAGCGGAGGAGAAACCACGGAACAAGTCAGCATCTCCCTTCCCTGTGCTTGGTGCTTTCTTCCTTTGGGGACAGGGCCGTTCCTTTGCCAGTGCCCAGTCCATCCTGGCTGACACCCTGGGGTGGGAATGGGGGGTCCCTTTTAGAGCTCTCTGCCACAGCAGTGCTGTAGAGAGGTTGGGGCTGACTTCCCCCTTCCTTCTTCCAGAGCCAAAGGAACTGGAAGGATGTGTTTGAGGAACCCCACTCTGAGCTTCCTCCTTATTTTTGGTCTCCAGTGTTGCACTGAAAGATCCGGGGAGATCCCAGGACACCGTGGCTTTGGGCTCTGCCTTTCTGCAGTCCCAGGATGCTGGGGCATGGGGGAGCTGCTTTCTCAGGGCTCCTGTGTGCAAGCTGGAAGATGTGTGTGAAACCATGGGTGGAGCGTGGCTATCTCATGCCCTGTTGGGCAGGGCAGTGGTTTCAGGCCTGCAGGCATCCTCTGAATGATCTTTCTTTTTCTTCCTGTAGACCTTTGAAAGTGGAACGAGGCCGGAAGAAGGCTGACCTGATCCCAGAAAGGAGAATGGAGAAGAAAAAGGGTGAGAGAGTGGTTGAGCCTGAGATAGGAGGTGGTTGGGGAGGGGAAAACAGAGAGAGAGAAAGGATCCAGGATTGATTTCCCCATCTCAGAAGAGGAGCATCTCTCCAGCAAGTACCTATGTGGTTGTGCTGGGGCCCTGCCCAGTGTTGCTGGGGCCCTGGCATAGTGTTGGAAAGTGTTTACAGTGCAGAAACAGTGCACTTCCCTCTTGATCTTGGCACACCCCACGCATCTGCCTTGGAGAGACCCCTGGGGCTTTGCCTGGCCTTGGAGACATGGGATAAGACCAAACCCCTGCTGGGGGAGAGGTCTTGGGCTTTGGGCAATCATGAATTCTCCATGAGAGGCCAGCAACCTGATGCCTCAGCCTCTCTCTTGCTGTTCCAGAGCCCACAGTTGAAGAGAAACTTCAGAAGCTTCACAGTGAGATCAAGTTTGCCCTGAAGGTGGATAACCCGGTGAGTGTCTGCAGATGCTTTATTCCTTCTGCTGCCTGTGCAGGGCCAGATGTAACCTGCAGAAGGACTCCCAGGCAGTTTCTGATCTTGGTGCCATCCTTGCAGGACATCAAGCGATGTCTGAATGCGCTGGAGGAGCTGGGCTCACTCCAGGTCACCTCTCACATCCTCCAGAAGCACACTGATGTGGTGGCTACTCTGAAGAAGGTAGGGTGGAGGACTGCACCCCCAATGCAGGGAGCGAGCCTGTTTGGGCCAGCCTGGCTCCAAGGTGCGTCCTTCTTCTCCCTCTCTGTCTCAGATCCGTCGCTATAAAGCTAACAAGGATGTGATGGAGAAAGCTGCTGAAGTCTACACCCGCTTGAAGTCACGCGTCCTGGGACCAAAGATGGAAGCAATCCAGAAAGCCAACAAAGCTGGGCCCGAGAAGGACAAGGGGGATGTGGAGAAGGGCCAGGAGAAGTTGTCAGGTGGAGAGACACGGAATGAGAAGGGCGAAGAGGAGACGAATGCTGGTAACGCTCCCTGCACGTCTCGGGGTGGTTCCCTGGCCTGTCTGGATGTGTAGCAAGCCTGGGGCCCAGGGCCTTCGTTCAGCCTGGGACGGAAAAGGGGACAGCCCTGGGCCTCAGCAGGGGAGGGGATCGGCAGCCGTGCGCGGCATCTCTTGTCCCTCAGTTGCTGGGTGCTGCGGGCAGTGGAAAAGGGCTCGTGGGAGTCGCTGTCTGCCAGTGCCTCCCTTTTTTTTTTTTTTTTGCTGCAGCTAGTAGGAGAGGGCAGTGGAGCTGCCTAGAGAAGGGGCAGTTTAATCCCAGCTTCGCAGCGGAGCACGTCTAAACCCAGGGACTGCGCGTTTGACCGGGGCTTGTGGGCTGAGTATCAAACTCTCGTGGCAGTGAGAGCAGAGGGTAAACCTCAGCGCCCACACCCTGCCTTTGTGTGCCTCCGGGCCAGCTTTGGGGCCAGGATAGCTCCACGCTGCCAGCTTGAGCGCTTGTCCAGCGCACTGGGGAGATGCAGGAATTCGGAGACGCCCTTGGATGCCTGCTCCAGGCGGTTGATGCCTGGGATCTTCTGTCATTATGTGGCTGTGTGCCCAGCGGGTGCCTGGCTGCAGACGTCCCAGTGATGCTGCAAGAGACGGTGCCTTCCCGGAGGAGCTGGTGGGGAAAATCCACTCTGACGGCTGCCTCTGGGCTTGGGAAATTGAGTGTCTGGGGCCCTCCGCCTCATAGCTGCTGTGGTCGGGCCAGATCAGGGATGCGGGGTCTGTGGGCTTGGCCACGTGTCTTCCTGCTCTGGCTGTGGATCCTTGTGGTTCCCAGCCCTCATGGGCTGCGATGGATGAGATCCACCATGGGGGGCTCAGATGTCTAAACCTCTTTCTTCCCTTTAGATGCGTCAGGCCCTGTGAATGGTGAATCCTTGTCCCAAAAAGCGGAGAGCACAGAAGAGAAGGAGCGAGACAAAAGCCAAGGGCCGGGAACTGGAGAGCTGGAGGCATCTGCTGAAGAGGCCCACAACAAGTGAGCGCGCGAGGGGCAGAGCAGGGCCCCAGCGGCGGCCACGGGGACGTGCAGCACTGGGGGGGTCTGGGGAGCTCCTGGCCCCATATGGATCTGATGTGCTTCCAACCTCAGCCCTCCGGCAAGCTGTGCACGGCCAAGTTTGAGGGAGCTTGTGGGGTCTGCAGGGCTGTTCCTGGCTTGGGAAGGTGCCTGGGTGGTGGGAGAGGTGACGTCGAGGGCTGGGGGAGGCAGGCGGTGACCCTAGGAAGAGGCAGGGAAGGGAGAGGCGCTCGCTAAGGTCTCTGTGCTCTTCCCCAGCAGTGTGCAGGACTATCCCAACGCTGACCAGGCTGGGCCGGAGCGGGAGAGAGCTCGCGGGGAGTCAGAGTCTGTGGACGATGCGGAGGAGAGCTGAGGCTGCGGATCCCGCCTGGAGGAAGATGCTGAGGGGGCCGCGCTGCCCACTACGAAGGGAGACCGGCCTCTGCCTTGCCCCACGTTTAAGTTACTTCACTAAGTCACACAGTAGCTGATGTCCTAGGTCTTGTCCCGTGCCCTCGACCCCGTGAAAGCACCGAACTCGGGGCGGGGGGAGAGAGACTGTGCTGTTTGTCTGTATTTGTCCCCTCGTTTCTTTTTTTTTTCCACCTAATTTCTTGTGATTTCAACCGACATGAAATGAATATAAAGGGTTTTTTAATGAAAAACATAATATTGTCTATTTCTTGAGTTATCGCTGGCTGTGACGAGGGGAGGGCAGGAGGAAACTTCTCCCCTCTGCCTGGGGCCACCACCAGGAAAAGCCCCCGGGGGCTCCCCTTCCCTGTGGTCCGGGCCTTCCCCCGCGCAGGTGTCCCTGTCCTGGCCGGCACCGCCGGAGCGCAGCGGGGCCGCGGGCCCTGGGCACTCGCTGGGGGCGCGGGTAGGGCCTGGCTGAGGACCTGGGTGGGCCCTGCTGAACCGGGCTGCTTTCTTCTCGATTTTTTTTTTTCCCTCCTCAGTAACCGCACTGGGGGCAGCTCTGCTGGGCCCTGCCTTGGAAACGGGGGAAGCTTCTTCCCCCGGTCCCCCCGGGCCCACTGGTCTCAGCCCTTTCCCCCTTGGTGATGGCCTCTCCGGCCAGAGGCAGCTGACAGAGCTGCTGGAGCCCGGTCCCTCTGCTCCCGTGGAGGCAGCAGGGCTGGACACCAGCTTTGGGGTAAAATAAAGCGATAATTGTGTATCCTCTCCTCTCTCAGCCAGGGGACTCACCGTGGCAGCATCTTGCCTCATGCTGGGCAGCATCTTGTCTGGCTTTCTGCTCTTTTGCAAGGATCTGACACTTTTGTATACACAAAATAAAGATGTTCCCAGCTCAGACGGACGCTGTGGCCTTGAGTCCTGTTTGTGCCGTGAGCCGCTTGCAGCGGCACCGGGGCAATCTGCCTCCCCCCCCCGGCTGGTTCGCGAGCGAGACTGCTGTTGCTGTAACTCGGCCCTGGGGAGCCCACGTTTTTTTTTTTTTTTTTTTTTTTTTTTTGTTTGTTTGTTTTGGTTTTTTTTCCCCCAGGGCTGATTTCATGCTCAAATCCTCCATAAACAAAACCCAAATAAAACCCAAACAAACCCCACGTGCCTCTTGCCCAACTCTCGGGAAGCAGGAGGCAAAGGGAGCTGCCGGGCGAGACAAGCCGGGCGCCGCTGCCCGCTGCGGAGCCGAGGGAGCCGCCGGAGCGGCCCTGCCCCACCGCGGAGGGGAAGCTGGTGGCCCCAGGGACACCGGGGGGGGGGGGGGGGCTCCCCTGGGGGGGCTGCGGTCACCCCCGCTGCACCCTACCCACAGTGGCCACGGGGTGGTCTCATCCTCAGGGTCCTGGGCACTTGGCCCCAGCACCAACCTGCTGCACCCAGCAATCAGGCAGGACCGGCCTGGGGCTGGAGGATGGTGCTTTGGGGCCTTCGTCACCGATGGGCTGGGTGACATCCAGCTCTGGAGGGGCACAGCAGGGTGACAGCACCATCCCCCTCCCCCAATGCTGGAGGCACACTAAGGGGCCCCAGGAACTGGTTGGGGGGGGGGGGAGCCCTGCACCCACTGTCCCTGCTGTGCCAGGATGGGGGACAGCAGGGACATGGTCGCCAGGCCTGGGGACAGGGCCCCTGCTTGGGTGGGTGCTCCTGGGACCTCCCTGCTCACCCTCAGCCCCGGGTGCTGCACAGTGCGGAGAAGCCCAGGGACCCTGGGCCACCCCCGCAGTGGCTCCGTTAGCCCAGAGCCACACTTCCAAGGTCACAGCAGAGCTACGACACCATCCCTCCTCCCACCTGCTCCTCCAGCCCAGGGACCCCCCCCCGCCCCCCACAGCAGGTCGGGGGCTCAGCCCCACGGGGCTCTGCTCCCCTCCGTTGCCCTGCTCACACGCGAGGCCTCCGATCCAGTGCAAAAACCAACCAGGCTTTATTGCTTCGCGCGCAGGCCCGGGGGGGGGGGGCCCAAGGCTGAACTCAGACCACAGCCCCAGCAGGGAGCACTGGGTCCTGCAACTGCTCTGGGCACCCAGGGCCAAACCCACCCACTCACCCCGTGCAGGGGGCACACTGAGGGCTTGAAGGCACCAAGGGCGAGATGGATGCTGGACCTGACAGGGGCAGCTCAGGGGTAATGGAGGGGCACTAGGGAAAGAGCCACCCCAGGACCCTGTAGGCACTTGAAGACACCAAGGCACTTTGCTAGCACGTCCCTGCTGCAAGCTGGGACAGGGTACGGAGGACCAAGCAGCACTTGGGACAGACCAGAGAGTCCTCCTGACTTGGGGAGGCTCCTGCAGCCAGTACAGGCACCCCCAGGGCAGGCAGACATGAGGATTACAGAGCTAAGGTGGTTATCTGGGCTAGGCTGGAGTGTTAGTTGAGGTGCTCTCATCTAGGCCTGGGTCAGGGTAGATATAATCCTGGCCCAGAGGCAGCAGCCGCTACTTGGACATCTCCATCTCCACCAGGCACTGGCCTGAGGGGGCGAAGGGTCCCACGAGCCAGGACAGAGGAGTGTTGTGGGCTACGTGCTCCACCAGCTCATCCATGAGCTCGCGGGCCCTGGCCGTGCGGCTCCGGGCCTGGGCCAGCACACTGCCCGTCACATCCTGGAAGGAGGAGACGTTGGCAAGGGCAGCCCGGAGCTCCTCGACGTTTTGCCGGACCTGGCTTGCCTTGTCCTGGATGCCGGCTGGGAGGCCCTGCAGGCTGGACACCAGAGGTTGGCACGTGCTCTGGAGCTGCTGCGTCAGGCCGTGCAGCATGGCCAGGGTGCCCGACTCCACCGCCTGCAAGGGGACAAGGGCTGAGCGAGTAGCACAGGCAGCCTAAGGTGGCCCTGGGGACCTCTCCATCCACCTCCACCTACCTCTGGTTGCACCAGGTCCTTGCCACCTCCCGGCTGCTTCTTGCTCCACTCCAGCCACATCTGCTGCAGCTTCTCCTGGCCTCCCTGCAGCTTCTGGTCCATGCCCTGCTTGAGGTGCTCCACCTGAAAGGGAAGGGACAGCCCGGCATGAGTGTCCTGCTGCCAGCACCAGGCTGAGGGTGGCCAGGGGAGCCAGGTCCTACCAGGTCCAGGGTGCGCTGGAGCTGGGCCAGCACGTCCTGGCTGCTCTGGCGAGCGCTCCTCAGTTTGCCCAGTGAGTGCTGGAGGGCACGGTGCCGCAGCTTGGAGGAGAGTGAGCCCAGGCGCACGAAGTAGCTCTGCTGCTGCTTCTGCTGGTCCATCTCGAAGCCCTCCACTGCTGTAGCCAGCTTTGCTGGAAGAGACAAGCCAGGGCAGTGAGGAGTCCTGCAAAACCACCAGCCCCATGCAGGGCATCTCCTGGCTTGGGCACTTGCACATGGCCCTGCTCACCCCAGGGTGCCTACACAGAGCTCATCAAGCCCATCCAGGCTCTGCCCACTGGGCCGAGCTTCCCCCAAGGGGCTTGCCCACATCTGCAGGGAGTTGCTGCCAGTGCCTTACCCAGCTCCTCATCAGTCATGGGCAGGTAGTGATCCACCAGCTCCTCTGACTTCTCCAGCATGGAGCCCATCCCGCTCACCACCATCTGGCCCACAGTTGAGCCCATGACCGTGTTGACACCACTGGTCACTGCAGACTTGGTCAGCTCCATGCTGCCCTGCACAGCCCCTTTGGTCATATCCATCACACCCGTCACCCGGCTGGTCACCACATCCTTGGCCCCAGCCATAGTGCTGGTGAGAACATCCTTGGCCCCTGTCACGGTGGATGTCACCATCTGCTTGGTGTCTGAGATGAGCTGGAGAAACAAATACCCGCCGTTAGGCGCCTGCAGGGCAGACCACGAGCCTGCTCCCTGGAGCAAAGCACAGCGTTACCTTTTCCGTAGGCTGCTGCAGGATGGGCAGCTTCTCCTCCAGTTTATCCAGCCCCTTGCAGGCATATTCGTTGGCCGTGGAAACTAGAGACAAGGAAACCACTCTCAAACTCTGGTGAGTGGTTTCTGCAAGCGCCAGTTCTCTGGGCATCCCACCACCTGCCGCTCAGGCAACGAGCCCTGAGCGGACGGGGCGATGGGGATGGAGGACGAGGACCCTCCAGGGCACGGCAGCGCTGCTCCCAACCCCACTCACTCTGCGGCTCCAGCTTGGTGAGGATGGGCTGCGCCCCGCTGACGGCCGCCGCCGTCAGGGTCTTCACGCCCTTCTCGGCGGCGTCGCACACGGACTTCACGTAGGGGTGGCTCTCCTTAGTGGAGGCGTAGGCCGTGGACACCATATCGTAGGCAGAGCTCACCAGGGGCAAGTTGGCCACCCGGGTCCCAATGCTCTGGGTGCGGGAAGGACATCAGTGAGGTCATGGGTACCAAAACCCATGTGCTACCCAGACCCCCTCAGTCCCACTGAGCATGGCTGGGAGAACCCCCTCCCCAGTCATTGGGTCCCCTATCATGCCACCCTCCCCACCAGGACACCTGCGTCCCCCAGCCTGTCCTGGACCAGGACATGGTCACACCAGCCCCAGGAGCTGGGAGTCTCCCCACCACCTCCCAGCCACCGGCTGAGCCTCTCTGGGGACAGGGTGACCCAGCGCAGTAACCTGAGCCGGGTGCCCAGGCAGGGGCCACCCAGACCCACCCCCCACCCCTGCCCCAGCCCTACCGACCTGCTGCTCCTCGGCCTCGGGGCTCGCCGCGCCAGGGTCGCTGCTGGCCATGGTGGGGCTGGGAGGAAACAGCGAGTGGGGCTCAGCCCCCAGCCCGGGGGGGGACCCCAGTTACCCCCACCCTCCGCTTCCCATCCCCAGGAAGGGGCAACCGCCAGGGCATGGCGCTCCCAGCCCGCCCCCAAGCCCCCCAGTCCCCCTCGATGCACGACGGGGGCAACCCCGATCCCTCCCCCCGCGGCAGCACGGGGCGGCGGCTGCTTCCAACAGCGGCGAAAACCCGTCCCCAGGACCGGAGCAGAGCCCGGCCCCGGCCCCGGCCCCGGCCCCGGCCCCGGCCCCGGCCCCGGCCCCGGCCCCGGCCCCGGCCCCGGCCCCGGCCCCGGCCCCGGCCCCGGCCCCGGCCCCGCTCACCTCCGGGCCGCCGCGCTCCCGACCGTCCCCCCCGGCCGCTCCCTTATAGCGGCGGAGCGCGGAGCCCGGCCCCGGGCATGTGACCGGGGCCCGCCCCGCTGGGGCCGGGCCCGGGAGCAACGACCCCCCCCCGCCCCCGCCCCGGCCCGCCGCGCCCGCCGATCCCCCCGCACCACGCCGGCCCGCTCGGCATCGAGCCCCCGGGCCGGACGGCCCCGACCCTGGATCCCACCCGCGGCCCGCACCCGCCTCCACCGGCCAGCACCGGATCCTCCGGACCGGAGAGCACCGACCCCCCCGGCAGCGCATCCGTCTGGCTGCACGGCACCGACCCCCAGGGCAGGATCCCCCTCCAGCCCCCCCCAGGTCCGGATCCCCCCGGCTGCATGGCACCGACCCCCAGGGCAGGATCCCCCTCCAGCCCCCTCAGGTCCAGATCCCCCCGGCTGCACGGCACCGACCCCCAGGGCAGGATCCCCCTCCAGCTCCCCCAGGTCTGGATCCCCCCGGCTGCATGGCACCGACCCCCAGGGCAGGATCCCCCTCCAGCTCCTCCGGGGCCGGATCCCCCCGGCTGCACAGCACCGACCCCCAGGGCAGGATCCCCCTCCAGCTCCTCCGGGGCCGGATCCCCCCGGCTGCACAGCACTGACCCCCAGGGCAGGATCCCCCTCCAGCTCCCCCAGGGCAGGATCCCCCTCCAGCTCCTCCGGGGCCGGATCTCCCCGGCTGCACAGCACCGACCCCCAGGGCAGGATCCCCCTCCAGCTCCCCCGGGGCCGGATCCCCCCGGCTGCACGGCACTGACCCCCAGGGCGGGATCCCCCTCCAGCCCCTCTGGGTCCGGATGCCCCTGGCTGGATGGCACCAACCCCTTGGGCCCCTGAGGGTGCAGCTCCCCCACCTCAGCTCACTGGGCCCCAGTCTGGGGGGCTCAGGGTTCAAGGGGAAGGGGTCAAGCCTGCTGCCTGCACGCATGGCCCCCCCCCCCGCCTGCATGGGTAGGGGGCCAGAGCCTCGGGGCAGCGGCAGCCCGGGGACAGGCAGCTCCCGGCCCCAGGCACCGGCGATGCGCAGGGGACCAGCCCCACGGCGGGCCGCGTGACGGCGCGGGAAGCACCGGCGCTGATAACCCGGGGCGAAGTTCGGTGCCACACAGCCCCGGATCACAGTCCAGCGGGGCCCGGGCACCCAGCTCCCACCTCGCCCTGCTCCTCCTCCGGGGAGCGAAACCCTCCCGGGGCGACCCTTGGGCCCCCCGAGCAACGCGGCTGCCACAGACCAGGGCCCCAAGCCCGGTCCAGCGCCGCATGGGGCCAGGCCAGCACCCAGCCGGCCTCCGCAGCGCTCGGCCTTGCAGGGCAGGAGCCGGCGTGAGGCTCAAAGGCTTCTTTTTTATTCTTTAAAGTGCTTTCACGCTGGCGGGACTAGAAATCCCGGCGCTCCCCGGGCTCGGGGACACCGCGGGGGGGGCCGGACGCACGCTCCGTTCTCAGCGCCGCGGGAGCCACCACCGTGCCGCCATCCTCTTCCTCCCGGAGCGGGTGCCCGGGCGCGGAGGAGGTCCAGAGACCGGCTGGCCGCCGCATCCCGGAGTTTCGCCGCGCGGGCTCGTCGCAGCCCCGGGGGGGCCAGGCGAGCGCTGGCCTCGGTGCTCAGAACTCGCTGCAGAGGCGCGGCGAGCCGGGCGCCCGGTGGCTGCCGCCGACGGCCAGGCAGCCGTCCCACTTGGCCATGTCCACGGGGCTGTCCTCGGGGTACTCCACGAGGACGGGGGCGAAGGGCCCCATGAGCCAGGGCAGGGGCGCGTGCTGCGCCACGTAGGCCAGCAGCTCGTCGATGGTCATCTGGGCCCGCTCGCGGCCCCGCGCCAGCACCAGGCCCGGCAGCTCGGGGATGGAGCGGGCGCGGGAGAGGCGGCCCCGGCCGGCGGCGCGGCCCGCGGCGCCCCGCAGGCGGGCCAGCAAGCCCCGCAAGCAGGCGGCCGCGCCGCGGCAGGCGGCCCCCAGCCGCCACGCGAGCCCCCGCTCCGCCACCGCCGCCACCGCACGCGGCTCCGCCGGCGAGGCAGCGAGCCGGGAAGCGGCTCCCGCTCGCCCGCAGCCTCCCGGCGCCGCCTCGGGGCTCCGGCGCAGCCCCAGGCGCCCCGCGGCATCCTGCAGCATCCAGCTCGTGCCGCGCTCCACGCGCTCGATCTGCAAGGGATCGGGGGGGGGGGGAAGCGGGAATGGGAGCGCCTGCGGGAGCGGGGCGAGCCCCGGCGCCGCGGGGCCGGCCGCGGTCTTACCAGCGAGCGGCGGGTGCTCCGCAGGCGGCCCAGCGCGTGCCGCAGGGCCCGGCGCCGCAGCTCGGCCGGGAGCGAGCCCAGGCGCTCCGAGTAGCTCCAGCGCCGCTCCGGCGCGGCCGTCTCGAAGCCCTCCGCCGCCGGCGCTGCGGGGCACAAGCAGCAGCGCTGCAAAGCCTGGCGCTCCCGCGCCGGCTGAGGAGCATCCCGCGGGAAAAGCGCCTCCCCCCACCCCGTCCCAACCCGAGGCGGGGGCCGGCGGGAGCCTCCGTCGCTCCAGGCCCCAGAGCGGTCCCCTGCGCGCGGGGCCGGAGCCGGAGCCAGCTCCACGCCGCAGCTAGCCCCGTGCTATAAATACGCCGGGGCCGGGCGGGCTGCCGGCACGAGGGCTATATTTGCTCTCCGTTTTCCAGGGGAGAGTTCAAAGCGCCACCACGCCGCATTCCCGGGCTTCGGGTTCCCCCGGGAGCGGGAGAGCTCACCTGGCTCCTCGTCCGTCCCCGGCAGGTAGCGATCCAGCAGCTCCTCCGCCGCGGCCAGCGCCGCTTCCAGCGCCGCCGCCACCATCCTGCCGGCTGGAGAGCTGGCAACGGTGCCCATGACGGTGCCCACCGCCGCGCGGGTCCTCTCCACGCTGCTCCGGACCGTGCCCACAGCGCCGCTCGCCGCCCGCCTCGCGCCCGCCGCGGCGGATGCCACCAGCCGCCTGGTCTCCGCCAGCACCTGGCACGGTGCCGGCACGCGGCCGGGGCGTCACCGCGGCCGTCGCCAGCGCCCGGGCACGTGGCTCCCGGCGGCTCGCCCTGCCGGCGCCACAGCCGACGGTACCTTTTCGGAGGGGTCGCGCAGGGTGGGCAGCTTCTCCTCCAGTTTCGCCAGCCCCTCGCCGGTGTATCCGCTGGCCGTGGCCACTGGCAGGGCGGGAGAGAGCTGCAGCCGCCGCCGGAGCTGGGGGACGCGGAGCAGCCCGGCTGCCCCTCTCCGCTCCGGCGCTCCCAGGTCCGGCTCCCGCCGACGGGAGCAAACCGGCGGGATCGAACGCGCCGGGGCGGCGCGGTAGGACGGTGCTGGTCTCCATCGCGTCTTCCCCGTCGGGACGGAGGAGCCCCGAGCCGACCCCGAGCCGAGATCCCCGTCGCCCTGGCGTTGCCCCGGCTCCGGCCTGCTGCTCTGGCCCCACGGCGTGCAGGGGGACCGGGGGGGGGCTGCAGGGCTTTGGCGACCCAGGCGGGGTCTGTCCCCGCACCGAGCCCCGGCGACCCCCCGGGACCCTCCCCCCGGGGCTGGGGACCCCCCAGCCCCCCGGGGCGTATCGGGGTCCCCCTGCCCGCCCGGCCCGGGGCCCGCCGGCAACTTTGTTTCCAAGTGTTGCAAAGTCCCGCGGGCGCCACTTACTGGGAGCGGCGGCCCCGGTCGCGATCGCCGGCCCCGGTCGCGCCCCGCCGGCCCCGGTCGCGATCGCCGGCCCCGGTCACGCCCCGCCGGCTCCGCTCACCGCCCGCCTCGCCCAGCGCTTGAGCGGCGATTGGCGGCGGGAGCCAATCAGCGGAGGGGAGGTCCGCGCCGCCACCAATAGGGAGGGAGGGCAGGCGTAGGAGGGGCGGAGTTTGGAGGGGGTGGAGCCACGTGGGGTGGGCGCGGGTCCCACGTGGGGGGCGCGGGGCTGGGGGCGCCGGGCCGGATCCTGCGCTGGCTCCCGGCGGGGCTCAGCGCTGCCCCGGGTCGGCCGTGGAAGCCAAAGGGCTCCGCTCCCTCCCCACGTCCTTGTCCCGCTGGCCCGTCACCTGCAGGGATGTCCCAGGGCCGCTGTCCCACGCCGGGTGGCCAGGGGTCCCCGTGCCAGGGTTTCCCGTGCCAGGGGTCCCCGTGCCAGGGGTCCCCGTGCCAGGCATCCCCGTGCCGGGGTCCCCGTGCCAGGTGACCCCACGCGGTTCTGGCAGGGCTCAGGATGGAGGGATTTGGCACCCGTCTCCGGCTGCTGCCTGGCCCCGGCGGGACGCCTGTGACACCCGGCTTGGCGTGGGAGTGGCTGTCACTCTGCCAGGGGGCACACGGGATGGCACCCACCGGTGACCTGAGTCCTCCCCGGTGCCTGGCTCCTGGGGACAATAACGCAGGACAAACCGTGCAGTGGCTCAAAGTGTCTCCATTTAATGATCTCACAGCAAGTGGGATGGGGACAGGGGCTGCTGGGGCAGGGACAGCGGGATGGGGACAGCGGGATGGGGACAGGGCAATTGGGTTGGGGACAGCGGGATGGGGACAAGGGCTGCTGGGATGGGGCCATTGGAATGAGAAGAGCAGGATGGAGATGGGGCTGCTGGGATGGGGCTGTTGGGACGGGAACAGCAGGATGGGGACAGGGGTCATTGGGATGGGGACAGTGGAGCTGCTGGGATGGGCACAGCAGGATAGGGTCATTGGGATGGGGTCATCGGGATGGGGACGGGCTGTTGTGATGGAGACAGCGGCCAGGGGGAGGGGGACAGGGTCTGCTGGAATGGGGCCGTTGGGATGGGGAGAGCAGGACAGGGCCGTTGGGATGGGGTCATTGGAATGGGGACAGGCGCCACTGGGATGGGGACAGCAGGATGGGGCCATTGGGATGGGGACAGGCGCCACTGGGGTGGGGACAGCAGGATGGGGCCATTGGGATGGGGACAAGGGCTGGAGCTCCTGGGGTGGGGACAACAGGATGGGGCTGTTGGGATGGGGGCAGTGTGATGGGGACAGGGGCCACTGGGATGGGGACAGCGGGGACGGGGCCGTTCCCGCCACCTCGTCCTCCTCGCGGCCCCCCCTCAGCCGCGCCAGGAGAAGGGGCCGGGCTCGGCCGCGGCGCTCCCCGTCTCCGCGGGCCCCGGCGAGCCGGGCAGCGCCGGGGGCTCGCAGGCGCCGGGCGCCGCCGCCGCCAGCACCGCCGCCAGCGGCCGCCCCCGCAGGGCCGCGGGGCTGGCGCAGCGGGCTCCGGCGGCCAGCGCGGGGGCCGCCCGCCGCAGCAGCGCCAGCAGCCGGCACTCGCAGGCCCAGGGGTTGCCCGAGATGTCGAGGGCCAGCGCGGGGCGGCCGGCGCGCGGCGCCGGCGGCAGCTCCAGCGCCCGCAGCCTGTTGTGCGCCAGGTCGAGGACGCGGAGGTGCCGCAGCGGCCCGAAGAGCCCGGCGGGCAGCGCGCCGAGCTCGTTGCGCTGCAGGAAGAGGTAGCGCAGCGCCGGCGCCGGGGCGAAGAGGGCGGCCGGCAGCGCCCGCAGCCGGTTGCCCTCCAGGTCGAGGCGCCGCAGGGCCGGCAGCCCAGCCAGCAGGTCCGGCGGCAGCCGTGCCAGCAGGTTGCGCGACAGGTCGAGGGCGCGCAGCGAGCGCAGCGCCCCGAAAGCGCCCGCCGGCACCTCCGCCAGCCGGTTCTCGGCCAGGTCGAGCCAGCGCAGCTCGGCCAGGCGCCCGAACCAGCTCGCCCGCAGCGCCCGCAGCCGGTTGCCCCGCAGCACCAGGTGCCGCAGGCGGCGGGCGCCGGCGAAGACGGCGGGCGGCAGGTCCCGCAGCGCGTTGCCCGTCAGGTCGAGGATGCGCAGGGCGGGCACGGGCCGCAGCAGCCCCTCGGGCAGGGCGCGCAGGCGGTTGCCGGCGAGGTGCAGCTCACGCAGCCGGGGCAGCGCGCCCAGGGCGTCGGGCGCCAGGCGGGCCAGGGCGGTGAACTCCACCGAGACGGCCAGCGTGGCGGGCGGCAGCCCGGTGGGGAAGGCGCGCAGGCCCGGCTCGGCGCACACGAAGCGCGTGGCGTTGGGCTGCGGCGGGCACGGCGCGGTGGTGCCCCGCGGCAGCGCCGGCGGCGGCAGCGGCAGCAGCAGCAGCAGCAGCAGCGGCGGCAGCAGCGGTGGTGGTGGTGGTGCCATGGCCTGCGGGCGCCGGCGCTCAGCGGGCGCCGGGAGCCGCTGTGCAAGACCCACGGGCCACCCGTGTGCCCCCCCCCCAACTTCGTTTGCAAGGGGGGAGGACGCCACCCCCCCGCCCCGCGTCCCCCTCCTCGCCTCGGCCACGTCCCCGCTCCCGGCCCGGCCGTTACCTCCGCCAGCATCCGGCTCGGCCGCTCCGGGTCGGTGCTTCCTCCTGGGCTGCCGCCGGCTCCCAGCCCGGCCTGGCTCGCGGCCCACCCTCACGTGCCCGCTTGGGAAATCGCCTCCTTCGCAAGCGCTGCCAGCTCGCCCGGTGCCGCCGGGGGGGCTGGGGGCCGCCGCGGGCGCAGCCGCGGGCGCTCAGGGCCGGCCGGAGCCGGGGGCTCCGCGATGCCGTGGCGGGGCTGGGGGGGGGAATCAAAGGTGGCTGCATTGCTTGGGCACCCTGGGGTGCCCCATAACCCCTCTCTCAGGGGCGCGGGGCCCTTGCCCGGGTGCTGGGGGAAGGGGACCCTCTTGCAACACTGTGCCGGGCGGGTGCTTGGCGCTGCGCGTCGGGGCGTGAGCGTGCACGGGGCTGGGGGGGGCTGCGGGCGCGGGGTGTGAGTGCGCCAGGCACGGGGCGCGTGTGTGCGCGCGTGGGGTGCACGTCCACGAGGGGGTGTGAGTGCACACGGGCTGCGAGCGCGCACAGAGGCGTCCGCAAGGCGGGATGAGCGCGCCCGGCGGCGGGAACGCGCAAGGCGGCGCGCGTGCAAGGCGGCGCGCGTGCAAGGCGGCGCGCGTGCAAGGCGGCGCGCGTGCAAGGCAGCCGGGCTGCACGCCGGCCCCGGGGCACACCGGGGCCTGGGGACGAGCCGGGGGCGCCGGGCCGGGGACCCGCGTGGGCACCCACGGGTGGGCGAGACCCCGCGCGCCGCCGGCGCCGCAGCAGAGGCGGGTGGGCGGCAGCCCCGGCGCCCGCTCTCCTCCCCCCCCCCCCCCGCTCCGCCTGCGAGGCGCCCCCCGAGCAGGGCTGCCGGGGGGCGGAGGAGAGAGCGGGGCGGTGGCGGCGGGCGCCCTCGCCTCCTGGAAACGGGAGTTTATTGGGGGGCTCCGGGGTTACACAGAGAAGTGACTGCTGTCGCATGCATGGCCGGCGCGGGGCGGCCGAGGCCCGGGCGCCGGCGGGCACGGCCGCGGGCACGGCCGCCGGCACCGCCGCGCTCCGGCGCCCTATTTACAGCAGGGGACCCCCCCCCACCCCCAAACACGGCCTGCCCTCTCCCCCCCCGGACCCCCTTCCCCCGCTGCCCCTCTCCAGCCTGCGGAGCTGGCACCGGGCACGCCGGGGACCCCCCACGCCGGGGAAGCCAAATGGGGCCGGGGGGCAGAGACGCCCACGCCCACCCCCCGCAGCACCCAGGGCTCAGGCCAGCACCCGGCCCCCGGGCTGTGCTTTAGAGGGGGTGCAGGGGCGCGGAGGGGACGAGGGACAGCACCGACGGCACCGGCCACGCCGGCGAAGCGCAGCGCGGAGCCTGCAACCGGGGTGCGTCCCCGCGCAGGCACGGACGGACAGACGGACGGACGCCGGGACCCCCCCTCCGGCGCCGCCTCCTGGTCCTCCATCCCGCCTCTGGCCGTGCCCGCCATCCGCGCGTCCGTCCCGGGGCGGACGCATCCCCGGGCCCAGCCCGGGGGACGGGGACGGGAGGCGGCACGGAGCGGCCCCGTGCCAGCCGGGGCGGTGGGCATGGGCGCCCCGAGGTCCGCGGCGGCGGCTATTTGCCCGAGGGAGTCCGCTCGATGCCGTAGTGCAGGAGGTGGTGCAGGTCCGTGAGCGCGCAGGGGGCCGCGCCGGGCCGGCCGTAGCCGCCGGCCGCCGGCGCCTCGCCGCTGTTGAACGTGTGGTTCCTCTTGAGGCGGCCGCCGGGGCGGCCGTCGTCCGAGTCGAGCCGCTCGGGACGCCGGGGCGGCCCCTCGGCCGAGTCCCCCCCGGCCTCGCCGCCGGGCGCCGACACCACGCGCCGGCGGTCGGCTCCGGCGCGCGGCGCGCCGCCCGAATCGCCGCGGCCGGCGGGCCGGCGGGTCCGCCGCGGGGCTCGGGAGCCGTCGGCCGGCTCGCGGCCCCAGTGCCCGTCGCCGGACGAGTCGCTGAGTTCGCCCTCCGGCTGCCGGTCGGCCGGGCCGGCGCGGCAGGGCAGGGGGCCGGCGCGGGGCGGGCGGGCGCGGGGCGGCAGCAGCAGCGCCGGCCCGGCGGGGCAGGGGGGCTGCCGCAGCGCCGCGTCCAGGAGGTGGTGGCTCTGCTCCCAGCCGCAGTTTTGCAAGGCGCCGGGGCAGCGCTTCTGCTGCAGCGGCGTCTGCTCCGGCGTGGGCAGCACGCCCGAGTCCAGCTCGTGCTGGCTCGCCTTGGCCAGCTCCGGCGGCCAGCCGGCAGGCATGAGCGGCGCCAGCAGCGCCCCGGGCTGCCCGCCGCGCGCCCGCCGCTCGCCCAGGCGGCTCACGCTCACCACCGACTCGCTGTGCGCCAGGATGGTCTCCTTGTCCTTGCGGCGCGCCACCTCCTTGCGGTCCCGGTGGCCCACGAACCAGCACACGCTGAAGCCCGAGACCACGGCGCCGATGACGAAGGCGGCCACCGAGGAGATCACCAGCAGGTTCACCGACACCAGCCCGTCGGGCTCGCCCTCCACGAAGCTCTCCGTGAGCAGCCCTGGCCGAGGGCAGGGCGGCGTCACGGCCCGGCCGCCGCCGCCGCCGCCGCGCCCCCCGGCCCCGCACTCACCCTCGCAGTCGCCCAGGTGCGAGGTGCTGTCGCCGGCGAGGTCCTGCTCGAAGGCCGCCCTGCGGGGAGGACGCGCGGTGCAAAGGACGGCGCGCACGTGCAATGAGTTTGCAGGGTCTCCGCGGCAGTGCAGGGAGCTGCTCGAGACCCTCCCCCCCACGGCCCCCCCCCCCGGCCCACCGCTGCCGCCGCCCCGCTCCGTGCCCCCCCATGGCCCCGGCCGGCCTCACCTGGGGCCGGGCTCCAGGAAGACGCAGGAGCCCTCGGGCGTCCAGCCGCAGTAGGGGTCCCGGCTCCCGAGGCAGTTCCTGGCACGGAGCAGAGCCATGGCAAACACTCCCGGCCCCGGAAATCCCGGTGGAGGGGGGGGGCCGAGCCCCCCTCCCCACACCTGCGAGGGACCCCGGCCAGCACCCATGGATGGGCACCGGCCCCCGTGCCTCAGTTTTCCCTTGCAGGCGCCCAGCCACCACGGGCGCTTTGCAGACCCCCAGGATTTCAAAGCCGGGTCCCCGCCCCCTTGCACAAGCCCCGCCCCCCTGCAGAGGCCCCGCCCACCCCAGCCTTGTTTTTTTTTTTGGGGGGGGGTTGCTGAGACCCGGACACTCACTTCATGCAGCCCGCGTGCTGCTGGCAGCGGGCCACGGGCACCCGGGCCACGCACGGCGGGAAGGCCAGCAGCAGCGAGCCCGCCACCTTGTCCAGCTCCAGGCCCAGGAGCCGCCGCTCGTCCTCCGTGTCCCGGCCGCACCTGGGGGTGGGCGAAGCTCAGCGTGGCCTGGCCCCGGCGTGCCCACCGTGCAGCCTGCCCTGGCCCAGGCTGCTCCAGAGGAGGGCATCTCACCCATCCCCCCCACCCCCCCACCCATCCACCCCTCTGACACTTCTACCCCTCTCCAATCATCTCATCCATCCGTCTTGCCTATCCATCCCCAGGAACCCTATCCACCCACACATCCATCCACACATCCATCTTTCCCATCCCTCCATTCTCAATGACTTTCTCCATCCTTCCATTGCTCCACACAGCCATCCATCAGTCCATCCTGAACACCTCACCCATTGATTCATCCCTACCCATCCATCCATCTATCCGTCTATCCATCCATCCCCTCCCCTACCTGTCCTTCTATCCATCCCCAGCAACCTCATCCATCCACCCTCCCACTCATCCATTCACCTCACCCATCCGTCCTTTCACCCTCAGCAACTTCATCCAGCCATCCATCTGTTCATCCATCCGTCCACCCACACCTCTCCTCTCCTCACTGCATCCCTCCACCTGCCCTCATCCCATGGGCACGTCCCCCGCCCTGGCATCCCCAGCTGCCTGTGCCCCGCGAGCACCCCAGGCCGGCCACGAGCCCTTGGCTGCAGCCCACCTTCCAGGGTAGTACGTCTCAAACTCCTCCAGGAAGACACTCTGGCTGCCAGGGATAGTGGGTGCGGGGCTGGTGCTGGCGTTGGGCTTGATGAGGAACTTGAGGATGGTGCCCGTGCTGGAGCCCAGGAAGACCACGGTGTGGTTGCCCCATGGCCCTGCTGCGTTATCCACCACGATCTTCCGGAGCTGGTACCTGCGCATGCGGAAGGAGGGGGGGGGGGTTGGGCCTGCGGTGCCTGGGGCCGTGGGGATTGGGGTCCCCGGGAGCGGGAATCGAGCCAGGGTGGGGGGCCAGGACATTGGCGGGAGCACGGACAGACTGCAGCTGGCCAGAGCAGGGAGCCACCAGGGAGGGTGAGGAGCTACACAGGTCCCACGTCGAAACCTGTCCAGATTCCAGGCAGACCCAGCCTAGATCCTACTCAGGGTCCTGCTTAGATCCCACCCAGGTCCCAGCCTAGAAGCCAGCTACACCCAGCCCAAATCCCACCTAGGTCCCACCCAGATCTCATCCCAGATCCCACCCAGGATTCAGCCCAGAAGCCATCCAGGTCCCATCTCAGATCCCACCCAGGACCTAGCTCGGGTGCCACCACAGATCCCCTCCAGCATCCAGCCCAGATCGCTTCCAGATTCCCTCGCCCAGATCCCTCCCGGATTCAGCCAGCCCCCCCGGCCCCAGGAGCCCCCCCCCCGCCCCCTCCCCTCCCCCGGCGGTCACCCAAGGAGAGAAGCTCGGGCTCTCATCACCGCTCTCATTATCCGCGCCAATTAATCCTGCCCGTCCTGCAGCCGAGCCGAGCCGAGCCGCCGGCGCGGGGGCAGGCGCGGGGCGACGGAGGCTCCCGCCGCGCCGCGCCGGGCACCGCCGGCCTCCCAGCGCGGGGTCCCCGCGGGCGCCCCGTCCCCGCGCCCGGCGCTCGCCCCCGGCCGCCCTGCCAGCGGGAGGCTGCGGCCCGCCAGCGCCGCTTGATTAATTCCACATCAAGCAGCAATTAAGGCAGATTTAATTAGGATGAGACAATCTCAGCTGCAAAGTTTATGAGATTTATCGAGTCCTCCCGGTGCCGGCACGCGCCGGGGCTCGCGGCACGCACGTGCAAGGGCAGAGTGCCGGGGTCCCGCGCACGGGGCCAGGGCGGGGGGGACGGACGGACAGAGGGACGGACGGAGGGACGGACGCTCACCGGGTCATGGTGCGGACGATCCAGGGCGCGTCGCCCAGGGACGGCACCGCCTCGTCCATGAGCGGATGCGTCTTCACGAAGTTGAGGATCTCGTCGGGGAAGGTGCTGGAGGAGTTGTAGCGCATCCCCGGGGCCGCGCAGCAGCCGGGCCTGCGGCGCCCGCCGGGGGCTCAGCGCCGCCGGGGGGCCCCGCGGGCTCCCGCGCCCGGCCCCACCGCCCGCCCCGCCGGGACCGGCCCTGGCCCCGGCCCACCCGCAGGCCCCACGCTCACCGGGGCTTCGGCACCACGTCCTCGGGCACGGGCGTCCAGATGGACTCGGGCGACTTCTGCTCCCGGAAACGTCCCTCGAAGACGGCGGCCACCTGGGCCATGTCGAAGGCGCACACGGCCGAGCCGGGGATGCTGGGGAGACACGCGGGCACGGGGCCGACGCCGTCACGAGCTCGCCGAGGGCTCGGCGGTGGCTCGTCCCACGCCGGGGTGGGCTGAGCGGGACGGGGCGACGCGGTGGGGGACCCACAGGAGCTTTGCAGGGTTGGGGACACCGGGGCCGAGGCGCGCGCGGGGGGTCCGACCTGTTGGCAGGCGTGGAGAAGACGGCCAGCACCACGGGGCGCCCGTCCAGCTCCAGGATGTCCGTCACCGCCTGGATGACGTTGAAGTAGAAGTGCGAGTCGCCCGGCACGGAGCAGTTCAGCCGGGCCTTGAGGAAGGAGGTCCACTGCTTCTCGAGCACGCGCTGCGAGCCCCCCACGTCGTTCTTGCACACCCGCGCCACCCGCGACACCACCACCTGCAGGGCGCACGGGCCGTCACCGCTGGGCGCGCCGGCCGCGGCCGGGCCGCGCGGACGGCTCCCACCTTCTCCAGGTAGTTGAACTCCATGGCGATCTCGCGGAAGAAGAAGTAGACGTGGCTCCTCCACTCCACGGCGTGCACAAAGTAGGGCTCTGCGGGGACGGTGGCCGGGTCAGGGTGCGCGCCGGCCGCCCGGTCCCGAAGGCGCCCGGCGGGCGCGCGAAGCACCTTTGAACCACTTGGAGTCGTGCTTGACGGTGCGCAGGGTCGGGCCGTCCCCCAGGCTGCGGTAGATGACGGCGTCGATGGCCAGGAAGTCCGTCACCGTGGCCGTGAAAAGCATCCCGCCTGCCGGAGAGCCGGGTGAGCGGCGGAGAAAGCGGCGGCGCGCGCGCGGAGGAGGAGGGAGGATGGACGCCCCGCTCACCCGTGAAGAGGGCCACGTTGGCGTGCTTGGGGTCGTAGGGGCACCGGGCCATGCCGCTGACGTTGTCGCCGACGGGCTCCAGCGTGTCCATCTAAGCCGGGCGAGACGGCGGGCGTGAGCGGGGCGAGCAGAGCGCGCGCTCGCGTGCAAACGCGCGCTCGTGCCGCACGCACGCACGCACGCAGGCACGGGCTCGCCCGCGCGCCCGCGGCACTCACGCTGTAGTTGGCGCACACGGGGTTGAAGGCGTTGGTGCCGCACACGAAGAGCAGGCTCTCGTTCCTCACCAGCATCACCTTGATGAAGTTTCGGCACTCTGCCTGCACCGGCGAGAGGGGCCGTCACGGCCCCGGCCCCAGAGCCGCCCCCCCCCTTCCCCAGCGCCCCCCGAGACCGGGGGCGCTCGCCCCGGAGTGGGCTGCGGTGATTTGGGGTCCCCGAGCCCCCGCTCCCGCCCGGGGCTGCCACGCTTTGGGCTGGGGGGCTGGGGGGGGGGGGCACATTTGGCGCGGGGTCACTTGCAGCCCGGAGCGGCGTTCGCGGGACCTGCAAATTGGATTTCTTGCCGATTACGAGATGTGTCTGTTCTGATCAACAGACCAGAAATAATTAATTACAAACCCAATTACACGAGCGCCTAATAAATCACATTTGACACAAGGGTTTGCGGGGAGGCGGAGGGGGCGGTGCCGACGCTGGAAAAGCCCCCCCCCCCCCCCGGGGAGGGCGTGCGGGCCGGGCCGGGCCAGGCCGGGCCGGACCGGACCCCCCCCTCCCCCGGTACCTCGTGCTTCCCCTTCATCCGGCAGATGCTGATGTCGTGCTTGTTCGACCGCCACGTCAGCCTCTGCGGGGAGCGGAGGAGGGGGCAAACCCCCCCCCCCCCCGGCATGAGGCCGGGGCGAAGGGCGGCGGGGCGGGCGGCAGCGAGGGGCGCTCGGCACCCGGCGGCAGCGACACGAGCTGGCCGGGGCTCAGCTCCGCAGCGGCGTCGGAGCCGCCCGCGGCCCCGCGCCCGGGGGGGGAGGGGTCGGGGGGGGCTCGGCGCTCACCCGCTGGTAGCGCATCTCGGCGGCGGCGGGCTCCAGGCTCACGCGGTAGACGTTGTCCCTGGGCGAGAGGGTGACGGGTGTCAGTTCACCGCCCCGCGGGGACCCCGGTGCTCCCCCCCCCCCGAACCGCTCCCCCCCGACTCCAAGCAGCGATAAACCTCCGGGAGCACCAGCTCCCATTGCAGCGTCGCAACGTGCCGGGGGCCTCGTTAGCGGCTCGGGCACGGTGACGCAGCTCCCCACCCCGCACCGGGCGTGCAGTGGGGCCGCGGTGGCCCTGTCCCCCTGCCCCCCTGCACGGGGGGCTCCGCGGGGGACAAACCCTCCTGCCGAGGAGTCGGCCCCACGTAGGACTACAATTCCCAGCATGCACTGCTCCGCGAGCACGCACACGCCGCCGGCCGCGGGCAGCAATGCATGCTGGGGGCTGTAGTCCCTGTGGTCGCCCCCCACCACCACCACCCCGGAGGCCTTGGGGTGCGCCGGGGAGCGGCACCGGCAGGGTGCCGGGGCGGGTTTCGGGGCGCCCACCCCAGGCAGGGAGGAGCGCTGGGCTCCCGCAGCCCCGTCCCGCGTTTCGGCAGTGCTGCTGGGGGGGGGGAGGTGGGGGGGCTCACCTGTCCCCGACGAAGAGGGTCCGGTTGACCTTGAGGATGCGCTGGATGCTGAGGCGCTCGGCGGCGGGGGCGGCGGGGGCGTCGGGGCCGGCGCCGCGGCCCACGAACACGGCGTAGTGCTTCACGTCTGGGGGCAGAGCCGGGCGAGAGGGGCTCGAGCGCTGCCGGACGCGCCAGCCCCCCCGGGGCGCCGCCGCGGGGCCCCACACCGCCCCCCCCTCCCCCCACCCCCGGCACTCACAGTCCTGGGGGGCAACGGCGATGGGGCCGGGCTCCTCGGGGAAGGCTCCGCGCGCCGTCCTCCCGGCTGCCAGCAGCAGCAGCAGCAGCAGCGGCGGCAGCAGCAGCAGCGGCGGCAGCGGCAGCGTCCCGCCGGGCGGCCGCATGGTCTCCGCCGGCGGCGGGTGCCCGCCGCACCTGCGGGCACGGGCAGCGGTGGGCAGCGGGCAGCGCCCGGACGCCGGGGCCCCCTCCGCTCCCCTCCCCGCCACCCCGTCCGACCGGCTCGGAAATCCGATGGGGGCTAATTAGCAGCCAGGCACCGATTTAATCAACTGATCGCGGGCGCCGCGGGGCGGGAGCGGCGCCCGCGGGAGCGATCCGGGGTGACATCGCGCCCGGGGAGCCCCGGCCGGCACGGAGACGTCCCCGTTCCCGTCCCCCCCTCTGCGGTGTCACGGTCCCCGGGGGGGACCCAACGCCGCCCCCGTCCCCGCTGCCCCACGGTGGGGCGCCTCGGCGGGACGTGGCCCCGGCGCGCCACCCCAGCACGCCGGCTGCCGGTACCGAAGGGTTGGGAGAGCCGAGGCGCTTGGGGGTGGGGGAGCTTGGCTAAAACGCAGGAAGGGGAGGAGAATGACTTGTGCATACACGCGCACACCCGCACGCACGAGCACACCTGCACGCGCACACCCGCACGCGCGCGGCACGGGCACGCATAGTCGGTGCCCGCGCCTCTTGCCCGCGCGCTGCTCGGGTTCGCGCGGTGAACGCGCACGCGCACCCCTGCGTGCGCCGTGCACTTGTGCGTGCGGCGCACACGCGCTCCTTGCACGCGCGCCGCACGGGGACGCACTGCGAGCGTGCATGCGCCACCCGTGCGCACGCACTCGCAGCCCGCTGCACAACGCACGCGCACGCACGAGCACCCGCTCGCAGGGAAGGGCCCGCACGCATGCACACGCACGTGCATGCACGCCGCTGTGCACGCTCCCCCCCCCCAACGCCGCACACCCGCAAAGCCCGGCGGCGCCTGCTGCGCACGGGCACGGAAAGCCTGCGCTTCTCGGGGGCGCCGGGAGAGTTTTTAAGAGCCGTTAACGAGTTAACGGCAAGAACCAGAGCGCCGCGCGGGCTCGGCGGGCGCCGGCGCCGGGGCTCGGTTACGGCGCTCGGCCCCTCGCGCCCGCGCAGCCGGGGCCGGGGTGACGGCTGCGGCCGCCCCCGGGCGCGAACTCCGGCAGATGCGACTCGCAGCCGAGCGCGGCGGGACGGAAAGCGCCGGCCTGCGGCGTCCCGCCGGGTTTTGCAAGCGAAAGCAGCCGGAGGAAGAAGCGGGAAGCCCTGAAACGCCACGGCGGCGCCTGGCCCCACGGCGGGGGGGGGGGGGGTCAGCACGTAGCAGCCACCCGCGAAGCCCCCTCGGTCCCTGCCCGGTGCAAATCGCCTGGCCCCTGCCGCGGCCCACCGCAGCCCCCCACCCACCTCCGTGCCTCAGTTTCCCCGCTCGCAAGCGTGCTCAGACCTCAGCGGGGCGTCAGGCCGGGGCCGGATCCGGGGCCGCCCGGACGCCTGGGCTCTTTCCCAACCCGAAGGCAGGTGGGAAGCGAAGCCGGGGTGGGGGGGAGGCAGCGCTCGGTCGCAGGAGGTGCGGAAACATCCGGCGCTCCGCTGGCCCCCGGACGCCTGGGTCCCTGGGCCAGCCCCACTGGGGGGGGGGTGGCTCCTGCGGGGGGACCCCGGCGGCGCTCAGCTGTCCCCCCCCCTCCCCGTCCATCCGTCCGTCCATCCGTCCCCGTCCGCGCCAGGTGCCAAGGTGGGGCTGATGTCACCGTAACCGGAGCCGGCGGCCCCGTAACCGGAGCCGGCCCCGCGGCAGCTGTCGCGGCGGCCCGCTGGCGCTCGGGGTCCCCGGCGGGGAGGGGGCTGCGCCCCGGCGCCCGCGGGGAACCCGGCAGGCCGAGCGCCGCCCTGCGGCGGGGGGACCTACCCCCGGGGGCTGGCGATGTCCCGGGGCAGGCGCGAGGGAGCCCGGATTCGATCCGTGCGCCGGCCCCGACGGCCAAAAATCCTCCAAACGCCGAAGGCGCAGCGGGCTGGGGGGGGGGGGGGGCGCTGCAATAGTGTCTAAACGATCCGAACCGCTTCCCTGCCGCCGCCTCGGCCGGACGGGCGGGCAGCCGGACGGACGGACAGAGCCCCCCCCACCCCCCCGGGCAGCTGCTGCTGCCAGGCACGCGGGGGCCGCCGGTTCAAGGCTCCCGCCGGGGGGGCCGGGTTGGCGTTCCCAGGTTTTCCGGGCCGGTTCGGATGGCAGAGGCAGGAAGCAGCTGTCCCCCGCGGCCACCTGGCACGGCGGGTTGTCCCCCGGCCCGCGGGGCCGCGCTGGCAGCGGCGGCGGCACTGGTGGGGGGGGGGTGAGGGGGGGCGGCAGCTCGGGGACCCCGTGCGAAAGGCTGCCCCGAAATCAGGCTTCGGTCCCCCACCCCCAGCGCGAGCGCAGCCGGCGGGACGGGGACCGGGGGACCGGGCCTGGGGGGGGGGGCCGCCACCGCTGCCGCTTCCCCGCCGGCTCGGGTGTCCCGGCTCCTCCGGCGCCGCTCCGGTTACCGGCTCCGCTTACAGCTGCCGTTTATAGCCCCCGTCCTGGTCGCCCCCCCGCCAACACCGCGCCGGCGGACCCAGGCGTCCGGGCCCTGCCCCTCCCTCCAGCAGGGCTCAGGGTGTCTCTGAGCATCACCCCAAACATCTGGGGCTGTGGGGACGGCAGGGACCCCCCGGTGGGGGGTGGGGTGGGTTTGGCGGTGCTGCCCCCCACCCCGATCCCGAGGGCGCCGGGGAATCGGCGTATCCCGCAGCAGCCGCCGCGTCTCGCCCCGTGCCAAAAGCAACGCCCCGGCGGAGGGGCGTCCGCTCCCGTCCCGTCCCGTCCCCCCTGCCCCAACGGCATGGACCCCCCCCCCCCGTCCCTGTGCCCCCCGCTCCCGCCGCGCTCTGGCCCGGCGCGACCGTTGATAACGCAGGCGGCAGCGGCGGCGGTTCGAGCCCCGGCCGGGGCAGGTCCCCCCGGGGCCGGCAGCGGCGCCCCGAGTAACACGGGTGGCCGCCGCGCGGGCCAAGGAATTTTAAGCGTCGCCTCTCGCCGTTTGGAAACGGGGCGTGTTGGGGGGCACACGGGCAGCCCCCGCGGTGGGATGCAACCGGGGGCGAGAAAAACCCTCGCAGCAGATTCCCGTGCTCAAGGGTCGCTTCAAGGGAGCGGGCGGCGCGGCCAGGCCCGCAGGGTCCCGCCAGCCCTGGGCACCGGCCCCTGCCTCGTGCCTCAGTTTCCCCTGTGCCCTGTGAGCAGCGGGGAGCCGGGAGGCTGGGCGGGAGCCCCGGATAACGCCCCGGCGCACGCACAAACCCGGCTCCGGGCGGGAACCCCGGATAACGCCCCAGCGCATGCACAAACCTGGCTCCGGGCGGGAACCCCGGATAACGCCCCGGCGCACGCACAAACCCGGCTCCGGGCGGGAGCCCCGGATAACGCCCCGGCGCACGCACAAACCCGGCTCCGGGCGGGAGCCCCGGATAACGCCCCAGCGCATGCACAAACCTGGCTCCGGGCGGGAACCCCGGATAACGCCCCGGCGCACGCACAAACCCGGCTCCGGGCGGGAACCCCGGATAACGCCCCGGCGCACGCACAAACCCGGCTCCGGGCGGGAGCCCCGGATAACGCCCCGGCGCACGCACAATCCCGGCTCCGGGCGGGAGCCCCGGATAACGCCCCGGCGCACGCACAAACCCGGCTCCAGGCGGGAGCCCCGGATAACGCCCCGGCGCACGCACAAACCCGGCTCCGGGCGGGAGCCCCGGATAACGCCCCGGCGCACGCACAATCCCGGCTCCGGGCGGGAGCCCCGGATAACGCCCCGGCGCACGCACAAACCCGGCTCCGGGCGGGAGCCCCGGATAACGCCCCGGCGCACGCACAAACCCGGCTCCGGGCGGGAGCCCCGGATAACGCCCCGGCGCATGCACAAACCCGGCTCCGGGCGGGAGCCCTGGATAACGCCCCGGCGCACGCACAAACCCGGCTCCGGGCGGGAGCCCCGGAGAACGCCCCGGCGCACGCACAAACCCGGCTCCGGGCGGGAGCCCCGGATAACGCCCCGGCGCACGCACAAACCCGGCTCCGGGCGGGAGCCCCGGATAACGCCCCGGCGCACGCACAAACCCGGCTCCGGGCGGGAGCCCTGGATAACGCCCCGGCGCACGCACAAACCCGGCTCCGGGCGGGAGCCCCGGATAACGCCCCGGCGCACGCACAAACCCGGCTCCGGGCGGGAGCCCTGGATAACGCCCCGGCGCACGCACAAACCCGGCTCCGGGCGGGAGCCCCGGAGAACGCCCCGGCGCACGCACAAACCCGGCTCCGGGCGGGAGCCCTGGATAACGCCCCGGCGCACGCACAAACCCGGCTCCGGGCGGGAGCCCCGGAGAACGCCCCGGCACGCAGCAGCCCGTCATTAAGAGGTGGCCCCGCAGCAATTAGCTGATCCAGCGAAGGCGACCCTACCGCGCCGGAGCGCTGGCCGCCGCCGAGGAAGCCGCCCCACGCCGTCAAGCGAGCCCGAAGACGCGTTCGGCTCCCGCAAAGCCTCGCGGTGGCCCCAGCGGCCTGACCCGCGGGAAAGGGCCTGGCGGCGCCGGCGGCGAGTTCGCATCCCGCTCCGGGCGCCGGAGCAGAGGGGCCGGAGCAGGGGGGCGGGAGCCGGCGGTGCGGTGCCGGCTCGCGGCCCCCTCCGGCGCGGGGGGCGGCGGGCGCCCGCGGGGCGGCCCTGCGCCCGGGGGAGCACCGGGGCGGCGGCGGGGCGCCGGCGGCGGCAGACAAAGGGCTATTGTTGGGGAGCGGCGGCGGCGGCGGCCGCGCCGGAAGGTCAGGTGCTTCCTCGCCGCCCGCGACGAGCAGCGGCTCCGCGGCCGGGAGGCGCGGGACGCGGCGTCCGCCTGCCCGCCCGTCCATCCGTCCGTCCGTCCGTCCCCCGCGCGCGCCGCCGCGGAGCGCAGCGGGTTGCTAAGGGCCCAGGAGCGGCAGCGCAGGAAGGAAAAACAAAAAAAGGGGGAATTAAAAAAAAAAAAAAAGGGAGGAAAAGGAGACAAAAAATAATAAAAATAGACAATTGATTTGCGTTCCCGGGTGAGGAGCTGCTCAAAGGCAGAGCGGGACTTCGAGCCTTCGAGGAGGGTTTCGAAGGGTCCGGCCCGGCCCGCTGCCCCGACGCCTCCCGGGGAGGCGGCACGAAGGGGCAAGACGGAGCCTCCCCCCCACCCCCCCGATAAAAATAAATAAATAAATAAATAAATAAGAACGGACGGCGCTGGACGTAAACCAGGAGACAAATCCCCGTCAGCTCTCTCCGGCGTCGCCCGAAATCTGGGCTCGAGCGCCGGGGAGGGCGCCCGGGCCGAGGTGGGAGCCCGCCGGCGCCATCGCTGCCTCGACGGCGCCGGGCCTCAGCCGGCGGTGGTGGCAGCGGGCCGAGCGCAGGTGTCCCCGAGGGTCTCCCGTGCTGTGGCCCCCCCCGGCATCCTGCCGCCTTGGTGCCCGGGGAAACTGAGGCACGAGGCAAGGTGCCGGCGCGGCCAAGGTCACCCACGGAGGCGGCCTGCCATGGCAGTGGGGCGGAGGGGGGGGGCTGCGCCCCCGCCAGCACCTCTGTCCCCGCTGCACGACCCACAGGGAGGAGTTGTGGCACCCAGGACCCTAATTTTTTTTGGGGGGGGTGTCACCCCCTCTCCAGGCTGAGCACGAGCTGCTCCCCTCCCCCCCCAAAGGCTGCATTTGCCAGTGTTGCCCTCCCCCCATCCGCTCCCCCCCCCAATCTCAGCCACTTCCCAGCAGCAGCGGGCACCCAAGCGAAGGCTGCACCCCAGGGTGGGGGCTGAGCCCGGCTCCCCCCCCCACCCCACACAGGGCCCCTTTCTGACCCCCCCCCCAAACAGAGGCCTGGGCTGGGTCCCCCATCGGGCTGGCGCAACCCCCCCCGCCCCCCACCCTCAACTTGCCTCTTCTGCATCCTGCTGGCAGCGGGGTGGGGGGAGGGGGGGTCCCGGCGGGGCTCAGCACCCCGCGCCCAGGGTGCTGAGCCGGGAGGGGGCGTGGGAGAGGACGGGGCGGGGGGCAGGACCGGGGTGCTGCATGGAGGTGCTGGGTGCAGGATGGGGGTGCAGCGGAGGGGGGGGAGCAGGGGGCAGTGCCGGGCTGCAGGCTCGGGGTGCTGGGGGGTGGGGAGCGGAGGGGGGGCTGCGGGCAGGCTCGGGGCCCGGGGGGGGGGCCGGGGGGGGCGGCGGGGCCCCCCCAGCCCGTGCCCCTTCAAGGTGCCGCCCGCTTCGCCCGGAGGGAGCCGCTAACAAAAGCGCCGCTTCCCAATGCAGCAGCGGCGGCGGCGGCGGCAGCCGCGGCGGGGGGGGGGGGGAGCGGGGGGGGCCATTTCCCCTTCTTCTGCCCCCTCCTCCCTCCCTCCGCGGAGCCCCCCCGCTCGCATCGCCCCCTTCCCCGCCCCCCGCCGCGGCGGGGGGACAAAGTTTGCACCGATTCCGGCGGAAAAATAATTAAAAATAAAAGGGGGGGAGGGGTAGCTCCCCCCCCCCCCCGCTCCATGCGCGGCGGTGGGGGGGTGGGGGGGCCGCGGCCGCGCTCTTACCTGCCGCTGCGGGGGGGGGCCGGGGCCGGGGCCGGGGCCGGGGCCGCGCGCACCTGCGGCCGCCCGGCAGCGCGGCGCAGCGCAGCGCGGCGCAGCGCAGCGCGGCCCCGCTCCGCTCCGTGCGCGCCGCCGCGGCGGGAGGCGGCCGGGGCCACCGGGAGCCCGGGGCGGGGCGGGCCGCGCCGGGGGGGCCCCGCTGCCCGCCGCCCGCCGCCCGCCCGGGGCCGCCGCCGCCGCCGCCGCGCTCCGCCGCCGGCTCCCGGCAAAACCAGGGCTGGAGCCCCCGGCGGGCCCGGAGCCGGGCTGCCCCCGCCCCCCCTTCCCCCCCCCCGCCGCCGCCGCTGCTTCCTTGGTGGGGGGGGGACACACGTCCCGCAGAGCCGCCGCGGCCTCAGCACCCGCTCCCCCCCCCCCCGCTGCCTGCGCAAGGGGCTTCTGCCTCCTCCGCGGCGCTGGAGGGGCCCTGTGACCCCCTCATACACGAAAAGTGGGGGCTTGTCTCCCCCCCCCACCCGCGACCCTACCCCCATCCCGCTGCCTCGGTTCTCTGCCCCCCCCCCAAAAATTGCTGTTGCCCCCCCCCAGCCCGGCATGGTGAGGCGGTGTGACCTCCCCCCCCCCATGCTGCCTGCCTCAGTTTCCCCCACCTCCACCCCACCCCAGCAACTTTGCTCCCCCCCACCCCATTGCCATCCCTGGCACTGGAGGGGCGATGTGCCCCCACCCCCGCCCCCCCACCCCACGCAAGGGGCGGCCTGCGGTGCCAAAACCGGGGTATGCCGACTCCTGCCGGGCCGGGACCGTCTCCCAGGGCCCCCCCCGGCCCCCCCCCCCGGCGGCGCGGCCCCGGCCCGACCATCTTGCAGCCGCTCGGCGCGCTTTCGCTCCCTTCAATCACCGAGCACGAGACAGGCGGCGTGTTCCCCTCCGCCATCTGCTTCCCGCGCCTCTTTTAGCCGAACTTCCCCAGAAACGACAACAAAAAATCACAGCAGTCATAAATAACCCAGCGCCCCCCCCCGGGCCCGAGGTTCAGCCTCCCCCGTCCCCAAAACCGCCCGGCGGCGAACGCCGGGGCCCGACCCCGAGCCGGCAAACGGGGCCGTTGGGTTCGGGCCGCCACTGAGTCACGTTTTCCCGGTCCGGTTCCTCGTGGGGGGGGCCAGGGGGGGGGATGGGGACGCGGAGGGGCCAGCGGGGAGGCACGGGCGGCCCTGACTCAGCGCCTGAGTCACCGTCCCCAGGGTGAGGGCGCGGGGGGGGGGGGGTGACACTGGCTCCTTGCATCGTGCTGCCGACGCCTTCCCGCCCCTCGTCCCCCTCCCAGCTCCCACCCCACCGGGACGCGCTGGGTAAACTGGGACACACGGGCACATTTCTGGATATGCGTGCACGGGCGTGCACATGTGGGTGCATCGGTGCCCGTGCAGGCGCGCGTGCACGCGGAGCTGCATTTGTGCTCGCGCAGGTGCACGTGCGCACGTGTGTGCCTTTGTGCACGCGCAGGCGGGCGTGCACGCGGGCGTGCATCCGCACGCGTGCGTGCGCGCGCGGTTGCGTTTGTGCTTATGCGGGTGTGCACGCACGCGCCTTCGCGCCGGTGCACGCGCAGGTGCACGCGTGGCTGCACTCGCGCGCGCGCCGGCGTGCGGGCACGCGCGCGTGCGTTCGCACCGGTGCGCGTGCAGGCGCGGGCGCAGCCTGGCTCGCTGCCCCCCGGCGACACAGGCTCGCCTTTCACCGCGCGGGCGCCCGCCGCGCTGCCAGCGCCTCCCACCTGGGCCGGGAGCTGGGCCGGGGCCCAGGCGGGCAGCGGCCCCCGCGCCACAGAGCCGCCTTTGTGCCGCCGGGGGGGGGGGGGGGGGTGCGTGGGGGCGGCCGGGCGCCTTCCCGTGGGGGAGGATGTGCCAGCGCCCGTGCGCGCTGGGCGGGGGGGGGGCCCACGGGCGTGCGCACAAGCCGACGTGCTCGTGGGTGCACACGCGCGTGTGCACGCGCGCTTGCCCGGCCTGCCGGCGCCGTTGCGAGCCCCTCCCTCAGCCCCCCCCCTCCCCGGCCAGCCCAAGCCCCCCGGCCGCCTCCCTCCCGCGCCGCGGCGGGCGCCGGCAGCCGGCCAGCGCCGGGCCCGGCCCTCGCGCAGGAGCGCCGCGGCGTTCGGGGAGGCTGAGCGGTAATTAAGTTAATTTGCAGATGCAAATCATCCTCAGTTGGAATCTGTTAATTTTATAATTTGATGTTTAATGTACATATCTGCTGTGTTTTCCCGACATTTTCTGGGTGCTAATGACGGGGGACGCGCGCTGGGGCGGGCGAAGGAGCCGCGTCGGCCGGGGCGCGCTGGGCCCGGCGCGCCGGAGCGCACGGCGGCGGCAGCGGCCCCGCGGCCTGAGCCGGTTCCCTGTTTGCTGGGCCCCGGTTTAAGGGCGGTTCAGGCTGCGCCGGGCACCCGCGCGGTTCCCACCGCTCTTCCCTTCCTCCCCTTTGGCTTTACCGGCCTCCGTCCCGCCGCTGGCTCCCTGCTCCGGCGGTCAGGCTGGGAGACGAGCGTTAACCTGGTCGGGTCCCTCTCGGAGGCACGACGCTCCGGGGCTGCTCCAGCGGGGCCTGGGCCCCCCCCGCGGCTGGGGCCGCTCTCCTGCCCGCGTCGAGCTGCTCCCGTTGCCCCCCCCCCCCGGCTCTCCCATCCAGATGTTCATCCTGTATGCCAGCCCAGCTCTCCTCCCAGCCAGCTGTTCCTGCCATCCAGCTGTTCCTGCCATGCCACTCGCCCATCCACCTCTTCCCCATCCAGCTGTTCCTCCCATCCAGCTGTTCCTCCCATCCCGTTTGCCCATCCACCTCTTCCCCATCCACCTCTTGCCCATCCAGCTGTTCCCCCGCCACGATTCCAGCTGTTCTCCCCACCACCCCCAGCCTCTCCCCGCGCAGATGTTCCCCCCCACCCCGAGCCCCGTCTGCCCCAGCCCTTGGCTCCCGGCGCCCCCCAGCCCGGCCCGCTCCCACCCGCGGCCTCCCGCCGAGCCGCCTGTATTTTTAACCGTGGTTTCTACGCAAAGCCGATGACTCTCGCGACCTCCTTTTTATAACTCCGAGGTGCTTTTGCTGCACTTATCCCCCCCCCCCCCGCCAACAGCCTGGTTTGGGCTGTTAAAGCTTCACCGCGCCGCCGCTCGGCACCCTTGGAAATGTCTCGCCCGGAGCCTCGGGTTCCCCGGCAGCCGGGGCGAGCAAAACCCTCGGGGCCCCGAGCCGCCTCCGAGCGGGTTTTCCCGGCGCCAGTGCCGCAGCGGCGACAATTTTGCACCTGAGAAGCAAAATAAATAAATAAAATTGCAAGTTTTGCAGTCAGGAGATGGGAACGGAGCTCCGAAGGGGGGTAAACGAATAGCCCCGAGCGGTGGGAAGCCCGATCAGCTCGTGGGAAGCCGGACCCTGCCGTGGTCGGGGAGCGGGCTGAGGTCGAGCCTCCGCAGCGGCCGCGGTTCACCTCGGGAGCGCTCCCGGCCTCCCGCCCGCCCTCCCTCTCACTCTTTCCAGGGAAATTTAATCCCGCTAATCGCCGCGTTATTCACGCTCCCGCGCGCGCGCGGCCCCGCGGGCTGGCCCAGGGCCGGAGCCGGGGCCCGGCGGAGCCCGCAGAGCCCGGCGCGGCGCCGCGCCGCAGCGTTTCAACCCGCGCCGGGCCGGGGGGCTCGCGGCGCCGAGCCCGGAGCCGCGTCCCGCCGCGGGGGCCGCGCTTTCGAGGAAGGCGGCGCGGGGAGAGGGAAGGCGCCGCTGGAAAGGCTCCAAGATCGGCCGGATTGATACGAAACTGTGAATTATCCTCGCGGCTGAGCAAGCCACAGGGAAAACCAGCGGAGCCTGAGGAGCCGGCGGCGGTGGGATTTGGGCGCCCGCGGCGCTTTCGCATCGCTCTCCGGCGGCGAGATCCGCTTCCCGCTGCGCCCGCGGTCCGACTGCCCGGCGGTCCGGCGACCGGGGGGGGGGAAATGCACCTTGCATCGAGTTAATATCTCAGCGCCGCGGAGAGCAGGCGGCACGCTCCACCGCCGCGGCGCCCAACGGGGGGTCCCGAGCCGGGCGCCTGCAGCGAGATAATAAACGGCGGCTGTTGCGGGGGGCCGTCCGCGCCGCGGCGAGCGGGCTCGGGCGGGCAGCCGGGTGATTAGACGGCGGCTGCGGCGATGAAAAGATCTTTGGAGGCTTTGAGGCAGAGCCTTTGAAGCCGCAAACGCAGCGAAGGCGGGAGCCGCGGCGAGGGATTCGGGCCGGCCCGGCCACAGCCGCGAGGAGCCGGGCTCCCGAGGGAGAGTTTGGCTGCGGAGGCGCCGGCAGCAGGGCCGCGCCGGCTGCCAGCATCCGGCATCGCCCGGACGGCCCTGGGGAAACCGGGCTGAAATCTGACTGCAGCGAGGTGTAAAAGCCGGGCCGGGGAGCAGCCGAGCCCGCGGCGCCGGCCCAGCACCCGGCACCCACCCCGCCGTCAGGGCGTGCGCGCACGCCCACACGTGCACACGCACACACGCGTAAAGCCACACGTGCTCACACGCTTATGCATGCACACACGCACATGTGCAAAGCCACTCGTGCTCACCCACTCCTGCATGCACATGCACACGTGTGCAAAACCACACGCACGAACACGTGCTCACACTCATGCACGCACACACACGCGTGTGCAAAGCCACACGTGCTCACACACTCATGCATGCACACGCACACGTGTTCTGGGGCACTCAGAGGCCGGATCTGACATTTCCACTCGGTCCTCGGGGGTGCGACCGAGCCTGCGGCAGAGCCGGGAGCATCCCGGCCTCCCGGCCTCCTCCACGGAAGGGGCCGCCCGGCCCTGGCGCCCGCGGAGGGCTGCTGCTCCGGGACGGAGCCGGACAGGCGCCGGCAGGAGCGGAGCAGCAGCTTGTGCGGGGGGGGGGGTAATTAGCAGCTCACTGACTAGAGCTGCTCATTAGGGGCTGGTGCACTGCCCCCCCCTTCCCCCCCCCCCCCCGTGATCTGTGCAATTAGTCGCTAAGTAACACGCGGATATTTATACTCCGAGGAGGAACCGGGGGCTCCGCGGCCCGGCCGTCACGAGCGGCGTTTCGGTACGTGGCGCCGAGGTTGGTGCCCTCCCGGCGCGTCCGGACAGGAGAGCTGGAGCTCACCACCGGGACGGCACCCATGGGTGCTCCCGTCACCCAAAGCAGCCGGGAGACCTCAGCCGCCCCCCGGGGGGTGGGCTGCTCTGGGAGCTGCTTCATCTTCCCTCTCTCCTCACCCTAATTAATTGTTTTAATTAAGGAAATGCCACTTCCACTGCCGACTGCCATTTGCCTGCAGAAACAGTGCTAATTATGGCGCAGAAAACGCACGGTGGCTCGTTAAACCGCTTCTGCGGCAGCGAGCGGGGGCAGCTGCCCGCGGCGGGGGGGGGGGGGCACTAAAAATACGTGGGCGAGGGAGAATAAAACAGGCTGGAAACGCGAAGCGCCGGCCGCAGGGCGCGGGGCTCCGGGCGGGCAGGGTTTGGGCCGGGGGCACCCTGTGCCCCGGCCCAGTGGGCGATAACGAAGCTCCCTTCGTTACCGTGTCAGCCCTGCCTGATCACGGGGAGCGAAACGCAAATCGAGCTGGAAGGAACACGGGGAAGCGCCCGGCACCCCGCTCCCGGTTCCCCTGAAACTCCTGGATGCAGCCGATCCGGAGGAGCCACTTCAGAAACATCCGTCTTTATTAGCAGCTGCTTAACATCTCCCGGAGGGACCATAACGAAGGGAAGCAACTTAATCACAGGCAGGCGTCGAAGTGCGGGCGAGCACGTCTCTCCCGGCGGCGGCTGCTGCTGCTCCGCGGCCCCCGGCTCCCCTCGCCGCCGGCTCCGCTGCGGCCCGGCGGCCTCCTTCCCGCTGCCGCGGGAACGCCGCTCCCCAGGGCGGCCGCGGGCCGAAGGCGCCTGCCCGCCCGGCCCTTCCGCTCTGCCCGTGCGCCCTCGTCCCCCTGATCCCTCCATCCCGATGGCTGCTCACCCCCCCGATCCCTCCATCCCCTCGATCCCTCGTCCCCCTGATCCCTCCATCCCGATGGCTGCTCACCCCCCCGATCCCTCCATCCCCTCGATCCCTCGTCCCCCCGATCCCTCCATCCCGAGGGCTGCTCATCCCCCTGATCCCTCCATCCCCTCAATCCCTCGTCCCCCCGATCCCTCCATCCCGAGGGCTGCTCATCCCCCTGATCCCTCCATCCCCTCGATCCCTCGTCCCCCCGATCCCTCCATCCCGATGGCTGCTCATCCCCCTGATCCCTCCATCCCCTCGATCCCTCGTCCCCCGATCCCTCCATCCCGATGGCTGCTCACCCCCCCGATCCCTCCATCCCCTCGCTCCCTTGTCCCCCTGATCCCTCCATCCCGATGGCTGCTCACCCCCCTGATCCCTCCATCCCCTTGCTCCCTCGTCCCCCGATCCCTCCATCCCGATGGCTGCTCACCCCCCTGATCCCTCTGTCCCCACGGTTATTTGTCCCCATGGCAGCTTGTCACCATAACCCCCCCCCATTCCCGTGCTTGCTCGTCCCGGTGCTCCCTCTGATCCCGTGGCTGCCCGTCTCCGTGCTCCCTCCATCCCCAGGGCCACTTGTCCCCACGCTGCCCCGTCCGCACGGGGGCTTGCGCCGCCGCCGCCGCCCCGTCCCCGCGCCGCGCGCCCCGACGCCGGGGGGACGGGCGCCCGCCGGCAACGTGGCGCTCCGCAGAAAACGGGCGCTCGGACGGCGTGCCCGCTCTGGCGGGGGCCCGGCTCGCCTAGCAACGCGCCTAACAACCGTGCAGCTGGCCGGCGCCGCGGCCCCCCCCGCGCCGCCCCCGCCGCAGCCCCCGCGCAGCCCCCGCCGCGGAACGAGGCTCCGGCCCTTTCCCAAGGGGAGCGAGAGGGCTGCGACGTCCGGAGGGGATTTGGGACAAGGCTGGTGTTGGGGGTGAGGGGTGGGGGGAGACTTCATCCTGGCTGCGATTTATCTATTTATTTTATTTATTTATTTATTTATTTTCCACAGCCAGACAATAAACTCGGATCTTTTCATCGGGAGCCAAGCCGCGACGCTGCAGCCCGAGGGGCGGTTTTCTACGGGGCGTTTCAGCTCCCTGCGCCGTCCCCCACCCCCTGCGCCTTCTCCCCCCTCCTCCCTTCCAGCACGGTCAGCTTTTAAACAGAAAAAAATAACACACACACAAAAAAAGCGCCTCTTGGAAACGGGCTGCATCTGGTGGAAAAAAAATAATCAGAATAACATTTTTCTGGCAAAGCGTCTCACGTTGTTTTGTAAAACGCCGCTTCGAAATAGCTTGGCGTCCCCCGCTGCCTCCCGCGCGGCGGGCTTTCGGCCGCTGCCAAATCCCCGGAGATTTGGCGCTCTTCCCGCCTCGCTCCCAAACTCCGCGGTTTTCCAGGGGCCGAGTCCCCGCGGGGCGCCGGCAGTGCGGGGCCTCCCCGCCGGAGCAGCGCCGCGGCGCTCGGAGTGACACGCGGCGAAATCGGGCTGAGCGAATGAGGTCACCTGCCGTATAAATAATTCACGGAGCGCACCCGGGGACGCCGGTGCTGCTGCCGGTGCCGCCGCCGGTGCCGCCGGCGCGCCCAGCCCCGCAGGGGCCGCGTCCTGCCGGGAGCCAGCGAAGAGCCAGAACAAGGAAAAGCACCCCCCAAAAAAAAAAATAACCCCACAAAGGTGCCTGGTGGCCGCATCCGTGCTGGGGTGCGAGGGGCCACAGCAGGCAGCTGCCCGGCTGCCGGTGCCCCCCCCCCTTTTGCCTCCCTCCTTCGCCCCAGTAAGCAACTGAGGGGCAACTGGGAGAAGCAGCGCGCGGCCGCTGGCGGGATGCTCTGGCCGCGCCGGCTCCCTCCGCGGGGATCCCGGCTCCGCCGGAGCGGTAACGCCGCGGTGAACGGCCCGGCCCGGCCCTTCGCCTCCGGAGCGCCAGGCAATTAGCTAATTGCACTGGGGAGGGGGGGCCAGGCTGGGCCGGGCCGCACGGAGAAGTGGGGCAGCCCGGCGGCACCGGCGGCGCTTAACCTACGTTCCCTTTTGTCCCCGCTGCCGGGGCCGGAGTGCCTCGGGCACCTGAAATAAGAGGCAGCCGGAGGTTTTGGCCGGGAAAAGCAGGCGGCAGCGCGGGCTCGGCCGGCGGGTCTGGCGGTCGCGCCGGAGCTGGGGCGCCGGGCTCTGAGCCGGCCGTGCTCCGTGCCCTGGGGCCCAGCTGGAGCAGCATGTGCCGTCATTGGGCTCAAGTGTGAACGGCTGAACTTGCCGCGGCCGCACGCCGCTTTCCGCCGCTTTCCGCCGGGCCACGGCAGGGGCGGCCGAGGGCTTGTGGGGGACTCGGGGAATTTGGGGCGAACGGCTGGAGCTGCCGCGAGCCCGGAACCGGGGGGCTCTGGGAGGCAGCCGCATCCGCTGGCGGCGGGGCCGGGAGCCGCGCGGAAGCCGCTTTGCCGGGGGGCCGCCGCATCCTGCCAGCGCTTCGTCTGCCCCACGAGCGGCCGAAAGGACCAGCCGAGGCCGAGACGGCTTTGCACGTGCCTCTGGAGGGAGGGACGGACGGACAGACGGATGGATGGAGCGAGGGAGGAAACTTCGCTCGGCGATGCGGCCCTGGCCGAGCCCGTCCCGCTTTTCCCTCCGTGAGCTAAGGAGCCGCGAGGGACGGGCGTCCTGTGCTGGAAACGGCCCCGGCGGGCGCCGGGCCCCACGGCGGGTGCTGCACCCCATGGAGGGCTCTGGGCCCCACAGTGGGCGCTGCCCCCGTGGCAGGTGCCAGGCCTCATGGTGGGCACTGGGCCCCATGGCGGGTGCCAGGCCCCATGGCAGGTGCTGGGCCCCATGGTGGGTGCCAGGCCCCACGGCAGGTACCGCACGCCATGGCAGGCGCTGGGCCCCATGGTGGGTGCCAGGCCCCATGGCAGGTGCTGGGCCCCATGGTGGGTGCCAGGCCCCATGGCAGGCACTGGGCCCTGTGGCAGGTGCCAGGCCCCATGGCGTGTGCTGGGCCCCATGGCGGGTGCCAGGCCCCACGGCGGGCGCTGGGCCCCACGGCAGGTGCTGGGCCCCACAGCAGGTGCCAGGCCCCATGGCGGGCGCAACCTGGGCTGGGGGTCAGGGCAGCGGCGGGTGCAGGAGGGGGCTGGGGGGTCCAGGGCTCCACTTAACCTGGGCTTTAGTCCGCTCTAGCCCCCAGCGTGAACCCGTTCAACGCCGCCTCTCGGAACGAGGCTCCGGCGCGGCGGCGGCTCCGTGCGGCAGAGCCCGGAGGAGGAGGAGGAGGAGGGGGAGGAAGGCTGGAGGAGGGTGCCGCGGTGGTCCCGGTGCTCCGGGGGCAGGATGCCTGGGCGGCCTGGGAACGCTCCCCGCGGCTGCCGTCTCCCGGCGAGAAGCGCGGCAGGCAGCAGGGCCGCCGAGGGCTCGGCCCGAGCGGGGGGCGCCTGCCCGAGCGGGGGGCCCGGGGGGAGCCCGGGGGGGCGGGCGGCGGGGGGAGCCCGGGGGGGCGGCGCGGCCGGAGCTCCGCGGGAAGCCTGGGCACCGCCAGCCCGCGGGGCTGCTCGCTCCTGCCTCCCCCCGGCCCTCGGCGGGGAGCAGAAGTGCTGGGGGGGGGGGGGGGGCAGGAGGGAGGGGACACACACAGCTCGGCCCCCGGACGCCTGGGCCCCCGGACGCCTGGGCCCTCCCCCCGGCCTTGGCGGCGGGATGCAGCGGTAAGGATGGGAAATGGGGGGGGGGGGGCACATCCTGGGAAGGGTTAGAGCAGGGGAAGCGGGGTGCGGACCGGCACGGCACGGCACGGACCGGGACCGGGACCGGGACCGGGACCGGGGGGCAGGGCAGGGGAGGGGGCTCCCGCCCCCCCCCCGGGGCACTCCCCTGCCGCCCGTTCCCATTGGCTGCTTCGTAGCAAGCCCCGCGCCGCCATTGGCCGGCGCCGCCCGGCAGGCTCCGCCCCCTGCCCCGATGTATCCAAGTTCTGCCCCGCCGGATACTTTGTAGCAGCCACCGGCACCGGGACCGGGACCACCCCCGGCACCGGGACCGCCCCAGCCCTCCCCGCCCCGCCGATCCCGGCGAGGCTCAGGAACCCGGGGCGGGGGTGGGGGTGAAAGCGACCTCCTGGCCCCGCGCAGCCGCCGGCCGGTACCGGAGGCGGCACGGCACGGCACGGCCCGGCCCGGCCCGGCCCGGCCCGCAGCGCTTCCCCCCGCGGCGGCGGTGGGGCGCAGGTAAGGGCTGCGCGGGGGGGGGGCGGCGGGTCCGCGCGGCCCCTTCGCGGCGGAGCCCCGGCGGCGGCGGCTCCCTCCCGCCCCGCCGGGTCCCCCCGGCCCGGCGCCGGCCCGGCGGGGGAGCCGCCGTCGGAGCGGCCCGGCGGCCGGCCCCGTCTGCCGCCTCCTTAGCGCGGGTCTTTGCGAGACTTCGGCGCCCCGAAGCAGCCGCTCTGGCTTCTTGGAGTGCGGAAGCCCCGTCCACCCTCGGGGTCTGGGGCGCAGCGGGCGTTTCCAGGGGCTCCAGCACCCGAGCGGCGCCCCGGCGGGGGTGCCCTCCGGCCACCCAGCCCCTCGCTCGCGCTACGATACGCGGCCGCTGCTTCCAGCGACGCGAGGGTTTGCCGACGGCCCGGCCCTTTCCTCCCGCCGCGGTGGAGGTGGCAGCGGTGAAGCTGCTGTCCGGGAAACCGGGAGGCACCGACCCGTCCGTCCTCGCCTCGGCGCCCAGGGGGGCTGGGCCGGCGCGGAGAGCAGTGCCCGTGCCAGGGCGTCCCTGCGGGGTGGTGGCGTGTGTTTTCCTTGGCAGCCCACGGAGCGGGAGACGAGGCGAGGGGCTGCCTGGCTCCCTGCTGAGCGACGTGCAGGACCGAGAGGCCCCAGGGAAGAGGGGGCAGGGATGGCCGTGGATTTGGGCTCAGAGGCAGAAGCTCTTTGGTGCCCCGAGCTCCCGGATCCGCTTTCCCGCTGGGCCTCCGCTCCTGCATAAGTGAAAAAACAGGAGAGCAGTGATCTCCCGTGGGAAGCATTGGGAAACCAGCCGTGAACGGGAGACGGGTTATTCCCCTTGCCGTGACGGGGAACCAGCCTCTCGTCTCCTTTCCACCCCGCGCTTAATCGCGGTTGGGAGCTCTTGTTTTTGCGCTCCGGGAAGCCGGGCGGGAGGCTGAAGGTGGCGGCTCGCGGGCTGACAACAGGATGTGTTTTTCTGCACCACACCTAATCGGCCTGCGGAGATCAGCGCCGCGGGAAGTCGTCGAGGGCGAGGGCCTCGCCCGGCGCGATGGGGAGCTCCGGGCCCGCCAGCGGGCCTTGGGAGAGGCGGTCGGTCTCCAGGCGACTCTCCGGGGAGGAGGAGGAGGAGGACGTGCGAGGGCTCGGCTCCCCGGACCTGCCCAACGGCGGGGACAGGACCCGGCTTCGAGGCCACGCCAGCCTGTCCCAGGCCCTTAATTCCCCGGGGCATAAGCTCGCAGCAGTGCTGTTTTCCTTGTGCCTTCGAGGGCTTTCGAAGGCTGAACTTCCACGTGCCCCGAGAGACGCGTTCCCCGGGGCTGGTGGGGGAATGGAGGTGCGGGGCGACCTCCCCGAAGGAGCGCTCCCTAAGCTGATGCAAGGCTGCGCACAAAACTCCGCTCCGGCTCCTGCTAGCCGAGGCCCTAGTGGCTTCCGAGCAAGCTGAGAGGTTTGGGGGGGGGGAAGGACTAGGGGGGCCATAAAAGCTATTTATTGACTTGAAACGCGGCGTGGCCGGGGGCAGGTGGTGGGGACGGGGACCTCGCTGCGCTACGCGCGGCAGGACAGTCCCTGTCCGGATTAGAGCCCTTGGCCTGTGACATTTTTCCTCGCTCCTGGAGCGACTTTATCCCTGCAGCAGTCTCCCGACGGCGCAGGAAGCGTGTGATGTGCTGCTCAGCCAAGGTCCGCGGCGCGGGGAAGCAGGACAGAGCGAGGCCTGACCTCTGTGTTTTTTCCCCCCTCTGCTTCCCCCGTCTCTCTCTCGAGTCGCTGTCTCCTCCCGAGCGAAGGAGAAAGGAAGTTGCTGCAGGGGAGAGCTGTTGATCCCGGCCCGATAAGAAAAGGAGGAAATAGAAGGCGAGACACATGCTCCGAAATAGCTCCGTCCTCCTCCTCCTCCCCCTCGGCGCGCGCCGAGGCAGGGCGGCTGCGGCTGGGGTGCCCTGGCTCCCCGGGGGTGCCTCGTGGGAAGGTCGATCCCGGGAGATTCCCGCTGGAGCTCACCCGCCCCCTTCCAAACCGGGGCGGGGGGCTCCTCCGCAGCCCGGGGCCTCGCGGGGGGACTGCTGGGCCTTCTGTTGTCTTCTGCCATCGGCAGGCGACCCCGGGAAAGAGGGCTGGTTTCTTGGAGCAGCCTGGGGGCTCCGGTCTCCTCCTCTGGGCGACGGCGCCTCGGCGGCCCGGAGCCCCGTTCGCACCGCGCGCCCGGGAAGCCGGCTCCGCGGGGCGCGCCGCGCTGCTGGGCCTCTCCGCCCGCGCTCGGAGCCGGCGCCGGGAGCCCCTCGCGGCCGCCGCCGGCCCCGGCCCCTGCGCGGGGGGCACGTCGGAGCTGCCGGGGCAGAGCCGGGTTCCCAGGCTTTGGTTCAGCTCCGTGCGGGATTTTTTTGGTCCCGGTCGGATAGTTACCAGCCCCGGCAGGCTTATCAGCAGTGCCAGGCTTGTTACAAAGAAGAAACCCTACCGGCTATTTCGGGCAGCTTCTGGTTTCCTGCCCGCTGTGCGTGTTGGCTGCCTGCCGCTCCGAACAGGCTGCGCGCCTGGGTGCAGCGAGGGGCTGCCAGGGCCGAGCGGTGCCGCTGGCACGCGTGCAACGAGCTGGCAAGTCCTCAGCCCCAGCAGCTCTTGGCTCGGGGCTGTCGCGGCTCCATTCATTTCCCCTGTCCCCGGTGCTGAGCGAGGGCGCTGGCAGCCGGCCGAAAGCGCTCTGCGCTTGCCGGTCCGGGGGCGCGCGGCCGAGGAGAGCCTCACGTCGCGGGGCTGGTGGAGGCGCTCGACCGGCGGGCGCGGGAGGTGCAGCCGCCGGGGCTCTCCGCGCCCGTGGCACCGTGCAGGAAAGCTCTGGCAAAAGGCTGGGGAGCTGCTCTCCCTCCCTCCTCCCGTGTCACGGGAAGCGAGGGAAAACGTTACCGAAAGGAAGGGAGACTGAGGCCCGGTGGGGAGAGAGGGGTGAAAGCCGGAGCGGTTGCTGCAGCCAGCCTGGGTCCGGTCTCCGGTTGCGTCTTTGCGCCCGCTCCGTGGCAACAGCCCTGCTCCATTAACCCAGCCCGGCAGCAGGCTTTAATTAATTAATGTTTGCTGGCTACTCAGGGCAATGGAACCCGACACCGGAGGGGAGAGCCAGAAAGAGGGCAGAGGAGCGGGATCGCGGTTTCCACCTCGCGTCGCGCCGCTGGGGTGAGCTGCGTGTCTCCGTCCAGCTTTCGGCTGCGGCTTTGCGCAGGGCTGGGGGAGCAGAGCCCTGAGCAGCCCCCTCTGCCCGGGGAAACGCGCTGCCCCCGCGGGGCCGTGGGGCCGCGGCAGGAGCCCCGCTGCGGGGCGGGTGGGCGGCCGGGCTGCAAGGCGCTTGGCAGAGCAGCAGCAGGAAAGCCGGGGAGCCCCGCGCCGCCCGGCACCCGCCGTCCGCCCGCGGACGCCCCCTCGGAGCCGGGAGCTCTGCCTCGGGGGAAACTTGTTGGGGCGTGAGATGGAGCTGGGCAAAACATGGGAAGGGAGCGTGAGAGCCGGGGCACGCCGGGGGCACGTTAACACGGCCTTAACGAGGAGGAGGCAGCGGCAGCAGAGCCTCACCTCTCGAGCCTCGCAGAGCCGTTCCCTGCACGCTGCACACTTGCTCTGCGCTGACCTATAAATAATTTAAGTGCTTTTGTGTTCCTGCATGAAATATTCATCCTGCCGCCAAGGGAACGGGGAGGATGCGGGGGGGTGAGGAGCAGTGCACAAAGAAATGCTGCAGGTTACCCGGTAATTGGGACCTGGAAACGCGGGAGCAGGAGATGCCGGCGCGCAGGAGCGGCGGGCGGACGGCGACCAGCGGGGTGCGAGCGCCGGGCGCGGGAGGGGAGGCAGCTACTGGCAGGCTGCAGAAATAACCATCGCGGCTCTTCTGGCGGGGGGGAGCCACTCGACCGTGGCCGCCAGCCCCGGGCCGAGCCGCGCGGCCCCCCGCCGGCGGAGGTGCCGCTGGAGCGGGCTCCTCTGCTGCAAATCAGCTCGCAGCACGCGCTTCGGCGCGTCGGCTTTGCCTTGTCGCCTTCCAGCACCACCAGCCCCCGGGTGCTGGCGGGATGACAGGGTTTCATGTTCCCCTCGCAGACGGCAGCTTTAATTGACGCTTTCTAACGAGCAGGATGGATCCTGCTGCGGCCCTACACCAGGAGGGGCAGCGGCTCCTCTGCAAGGGACGGGGTGGGGGGCAGGAGCCTGCTGGGCAGCGGGTGCTGCCCGCTGTCCGAGCTGCTCTTGCTTTGCTGAGCCACAGCCCCACGCGCCGGCCTGGCCGCAGGGGCCAAATCCGGACCGAGGTGCAAACGCTGCCGAGGGCGGGCGGGAGCCGGGCTGCTCCTGCCGGTGCTGGGTTTGTCCCTCTGCTCCCTTCACCTCCATCCAAATAGCTCCTGGCCGTCTCAGACCCCTCCAAGCCACAGCAGAAAGCCCCGGGGGAGAGGAGGGGGTGGCAAGCAACCCCGCAGGCGGGATGCTGCTCGCCGGGTGATGGCCACTAAATGCCAGAAGGGGAAGCTCGGTGCTGAGCCCCGGAGCACGGATCCGCCCGTGCACCGTGTCCTTGCGACACCGCTGAGTCACGGCAGTGCCGCTGCTCGGCGCCGCGGCCGGGCTGAGCCCCGGGGTGGTCCGGGGTGGCCCGGTGCAGCGAGTTTCGGTGCGGCAGAGCCCTTCGGAGCGCGGGCCGGGCCGCGCCGAGCCTCGCGTCGCCTCTCTGTCTGGAAAGCCCTGGCTCCGAGACCTTTGTTCTTCTTGCTCGAATTCAAATTCCTGGAAAACAGGTGGAAAAAAAAAAAAAAAAAAAAAAGACAGAGAAATGGCTGTGAGTGTGCGGGAAGCCTCGGTTCGGGGCCGTGGCGCCGCCGGCAGCCGGCCGCGCCGAGCTCTTCCGGAGCAGCGACGGACTCGTTGCACAGCGGCGCTGGGCTGCGCTCTCAGTGGAAGAGGCTGTTTTTTGAGGATGTTTGCATTAAAAAGAAGAAAGAAAGAAAAAAAAAAAAAGCTGAGCAGGGCTGGAAACTTCAGCGACCGGAAGGAAATCTGGCGGTTTATTTCAGTGGCGAGCCTGCTTTTGGGGGCGAAGCTGCCTCTTCCGGGCACTGATAAAGGCGGCAGCCCTTCGGCTGCCTTTCCCGGCAGGAAAGCGCCTCGTGCCCATAGAAATCTCCCATTCGGGGGGTTAAACCAGTGGCACATCCGCGCTGGGAAGAGCGGAGCATGGCGGGGAGGGTGCTGGGCTCAGGGTGAGCAGGCGCAGGGCTGAGCGGGAGCAAACACCCCGCGACGTGAGGTTTTTTTTTTTTCTGTTCCCTCTTACATTCCCAGCATGTTGGAGGAAGAATTAATGAACACCGGGAGCGAACCAACTGCAAAAGAGCCCGTGGGGGCAAGAGAGCGAGCAGATCGCATCCTCGGAGTCTGGAGTCTCCCCTGGGGAAAATCCCCCCTCCGAGCCTCGGTTTCCCCCCGGCGCTCGGCTCCGCGACGGCCGGAGCGGGCTGCGTGGCGGCGAGAGGCTGCGAAGCGCCCCGGGCTGGCGGGGCGGCTCGGAGCAGCGGGAATTTCTTAATTTTCGCAGGCTCTGGGGGTGGAGTTTGCACTCGGTTGGTGGCTGCGGTTGCCCGACGAAGAGCTCGGGCGTGGGAATTTCTCTTTACGTGGGCACTGCTCGCTGTGGAGCAGCCTCTTCTCCGGGCAGAGGGAGAGAAACCGAGGGCAGGGAGAGCCGCCGCTGCCTCGCGCCCTCCTGCTCGTCCCCACCAGCGTCTCCCGCCGCGGGCCCGTCGGGCAGAAAACGAGCCCGGCCCACCGGGGAGCCGCCTGCGGCGCCGCAAAAACCGGCTCCGCTTTGTCATTTCTGTGTTATTAAGCGCGAGAGCTTCAGCTCAAAGCTCACGCTGGCAAAATCAATGTTTTCGCATAGAAGGAAATACTTACAAACCTCGGTGTTTTTCCTCGGGGCTGTAAATAACGCCGCATGCGGCAGCTCGCGCGGGGCCGTTTCCAACGGCTCCGGTACCGCTCGCTGAATTTACATCCTCGGCCGCAATTCGGGTCCGGGCAGCCGGCTTGGCCCCCCGCGCAGCTGGGGCCAGCGGCGCTCGGAGGCGATTCCCGTCCCCGGGGCGGGCGGTGAGCTCGGCGCCGGCGGCTCCTGTCCGAGACGGGCTCCTGCTCGGGAGCCCTCTCGCCCTCACCTGCAGCCCCAGCGCGTTCGCGCCCGATTTACCCGCCGCCCCGTTGTGCATCGGCCCCGTCCCGTAGCTCAAGCAGCTCCGCCGCCTCCCCAGTGCTGTACTTATAGAGCAAGCCCTTCCCCGCTCTCGCTTTGCCGGCCCGACCGCGCCACGTGCAGCCGCTCGCGCGAGCAGCCCCGCGCGGGAGCTCGCTATCGCGCTGCTCCTGCGTCGCTGTGATTTGTAGCGCGGTGATTTCCAGGGCCAGGACGTATCTCCAGGGCCAGCGGCGCTTTAGTCATTCCCGGCAGTTTTTAAAGCCATAATCCGCCCGAGCGGATTGATTTTTTTTTTCTCCGCGCATCCCACCCGGGGCCCCGTAACTCCGTCTCCGGGCGAGCAGGGCTCCGAGAGCTCCAACTCGCCGCATTTTTTGCCTCCGAGAAGGGCTACCGAGCCCGGCACGAGCGGCGCTTTCAGCTTTGCAGCGATCGAGCCGGTCGCAGGACCGCTCCGGGCTCCGACGGCGCGGGCGTACCCGGGGCGGGCAGAGCCAGGGGAGGGAAAAGGGCTTTGGAGCAGCTGGGTGCAAAGGCGAGCGGATGCCGGAGGAGCGGCGGTGCTGGTGGCCGCTGCACCGCCCCGGCGCTCGCGTCCTTCCCGGCTGCGGCGGGTGATTCATAGCCCTCACCTGGCTCGTCCCCATCTTGCCCTGCAGGAAATGAGTCAGGTTTTAAGGAAGATGTGCTACGATGGTGGGGCAAGAGCCCTTCCTGCATAGGTAGCAGCACAACGCCGACCGCGGGAGGCAGGGCAGGACACGGGGCTCGTGCGCGTTTCTAAGGTAGGGAGCCTCCTCTTACCTCTAAGGGTGCGTCTGTATCGGAAAGCTTTTTCCCAAAATTCAGGGGAAGAAAGCCAGGAGCAGCCTATAAATCATCCCGCGAGGGGCGTCTGGGCCTGCGAGCTCAGCTTTTTTTCTGCCCTAGTGCCCAGGCTGTGTCTCCTTGCTCCTTTTGGGCTTGCTGTCAGACCAAGATGCTTTTTCTCCTTGCAGAAGACAGTGTGGGAGGAGAGGAGACAGGCACTGTTCCAGGGCATGGGCTGAACCATGTGTGTCTCTTCCGTTTTGCAGAGATGGACACCTTTAGCACCAAGAGCTTGGCCCTGCAGGCCCAGAAGAAGCTCTTGAGCAAAATGGCTTCCAAGACCATGGTCAATGTCTTCATTGATGACACAAGCAGTGAAATCTTGGACGAGCTCTACCGGGCCACCAAGGAGTACACCCGCAACCGCAAAGAGGCCCAGAAGATCATCAAAAACCTCATCAAGATCGTCATGAAGCTGGGCGTGCTGTACCGCAACGGGCAGTTCAGCCCTGAGGAGCTGCTGCTGATGGAGCGCTTCCGCAAGAAGGTGCACACCTTGGCCATGACGGCGGTGAGCTTCCACCAAATAGACTTCACCTTCGACCGCAGGGTCATGTCGAGTGTGCTCACAGAGTGTCGGGACCTGCTGCACCAGGCTGTCAACACCCATCTGACTGCCAAATCCCACTCCCGCATCAACCACGTCTTCAACCACTTTGCGGACTACGAGTTCCTCTCAGCCCTCTACGGGCCAGCTGAGCCCTACCGCAGTCACCTGAAGAGGATCTGCGAGGGGGTGAACAAGATGCTGGAGGAGGACAGCATATGAAGCAGCTGAGATGGGGCATTGCAGGGCCTGCTAGCTGCTGTATCCTGTTGCCTGTGAGACCGAGGATGGGACGCAGGCCTCTTTCGGCGCTCACTAGGCTTTTCATCCTCATCTCTGTAGTGAAAACTCTCGTTTCCTCCTCCTTTATATAAGGACTGAACTACTTTACCTTGTCTAACTCTTGCCCAGAGTCTACAACCTGCTCTGAGCTGGGCTGAATCCTTTGCAGACTATCCTGGGCTCCTGTCCATACCGGGCTCCTGCTGTATATATTTTTTTTCCTTTGCCCACGAAGTGCTCCTAACTCAGAGTCCAAGGAACAGGCCAGAATTGGACTCACTGTGGTGAACTCTATTTTAATCCTATGGAAAAAAAAAACAAACCAAAGAATCCCGGTGTGTATCACCTGCAAGGTGAAGCTGAGCAGGCAGGATTTCTCGGTGGAGCGGTCATGATATCCTTCCTCCGGAGGGCTCAAGGATGGCAAAGCCATGTAGTTGCATTTCAGTGGGTTTCCAGCAGCTCCACGACATGGTGAGAGCAAACAGCGCTCCAGGCTTGTGCTGCCCAAGATGGGAAGGTGCCAGGCTGGGATGGGCTTTGGCCTCCTACAAGGCAAGTCCTTGTGACCAGAGGATCCCCTCTTGCTTGGGTGAGTCCCCTGGGCTGGACAGGCTGCCCAGATGGAGGGAGGTGACATGACCTGCTCCTTTTTTACATCCCTAATGCGTCTGGTTGTCCAAGACCACCTGGACTCCCCCTGCCAGCCTCCTGCAGACGGTATCACTGTGACGGCTTAGATATGCTCCTTGGGAGCTGTCCGAAGCTTTCTCTAGTATTTCATGTGTTTTACATGTCCTAGACTGAACTATGATTGTTGTTTTTTAGCAAAATCTGTAGCCCTGATGAGTTATTTAAATAAACTCACCTGTTTGGCTTGGGTGCACAACTGGTTGTTACGAAGGTGGTTGGTGGTGACAGTGGCCGTGGGAAGTCTGGCTTTGTCTTTTAAATGAAGATTGCTCTTTGTGGCCTGGGGGTTTTATTCTCCCATAGCTGACCGGGAATGATATCCCAGCCCCAGCAGAGCCTGCCTCAGTGTCTGATTAGGCTCTCTGAACTCAGTCACTCTCAGGAAGGACTCACCAGATTAGACTCTTCTTGCATCACTTCCCCTCCTCTCGGACGTGTGTGAACACTAGGCACTGTCCCGCATCCCCGCCGGCTAGAGGACAAACAGCCCCACTCCCTCCGAGTGGCTCTCGCACGAGCACTCGGTGCAATAACCTTCAGTTTGCGTGTGGGGAAACTGAGGCACCAAACAAGGACGTGATGTGCCCACAATCCTCCTACAAGCCAAGGGCAGAGCTGGGAATAAAAAAAAAAAAAAAAAAAACCTCAACCCGAAGCAGCGCTCCACCCACCAGGCTGCACACCCTTCCCCTGGCGCGAGGCCAAGAGCGAGCCCCCGTTACCCACTGCCAGCCGGGCTGACCCTGCTCCTCGGCACTGCAGCCAAGTGGGAGGAGACGGTGCAAAACCACAGAGCAAACCCGTAGCAAAGGGCTGGAGGTGGCTTTGCTCCCACTCCCGCTCACATACCCACACATCCTCTTCTGCATCAGCGTTCCCGGCGTTGCCTCACTGCACAACAAGAGCTAGGAAAGCGTGCCCCTGACAGCAGAGGGCAAAGGGCAGTTTTACAGAATTAAATACAGGCCTGCTGGAGAAGCGTCGTGCTCTCAGAGCATGGATGCACCAACTGTTGCCTATTTCCAGCGCTCTGATCTCTGCTTTGTACTTTGAAAATTGCCCTTTTAGCATACAAGGCACTGCACCGTCTCTGCCACCCTTATCTTCATGACCTTCTTATGCCTCCACAGGATGTCTCCAGGCGTGGGGGATTGTCAGTGCTCATGGACTCTGAGCGGTGCGCGGCTCCACAGCTCACGTTCACTGCTCCCTTTCCGCTGCTGGCTTGAAGCACTGATTATTTCTTTTTTTAATCTTAAAGGCTGAAACGTAAGCCCCTATCTTTATCATTTCACAGGCGTTGCTCCAAATATCACAGTTAATTTTATTGTGCAACGCAGCTAGGGATGAGGGTAGAGCGCACTGACAGGTGTGTGCATAGGAGAACACGGCCAAGATTCGCAGAGGTGTTGGCCCCTCGGAGAGGGCAGGTGAAGCTGGCCTTCAGTGAGCGACATTTGAGAGCAGATGTCCCCATCCTTACTGGGCTTCCTGCAGCTGTCAGGTATGTGCCGACGAGAAGCCTCGCTTGGAAACAACTCGTCGCTGCTCGGTGGAGTATTGGCAGATGCAGAGAGCGTGCAAAGCGGGGGCTGATGGATGCTGCCGTGGCGGCTGGTGTGCTGACAGCCAGAAATGCTTCGTTGTTCTGATCTTGAGGTGCATGTCAGCACCAGCTGCAGGATGCTCCTTAATTGCATGAAACAGCCCTGCTGGAAGGAGTCTCCGGACTCGTTGCTGTTTCCTTTGTCCCCAGGATTTCTTACACTCCAGTGTGGAATACAGGACCACACTTAACTCACCAAATGCCCAGCACAAGCTTTCTTCCTCATGCAGGAGTCTGAAACTTCTCCCTACACTCATAGCAAACACCTCCCTCATTCCCAAACTCTTGCCTTCTTGTCCTAGGGGAGCCCTGGAGAACTTGCTCTCTGCTTAAAAAAAAAAAAAAAAAAAAAAAAAAAAAAAAAAAGCCTGGACTTCAAATCCCAACCCCAGCTGTGCACATCTGGGAAAGGACTCCCATCGGTTCCCTTCGCTTTGGTTCCTTCCGTTCAACTGGTTAAACAGGGAGAAAGGTCAGAGACTGCTGCAACAGCAATGCCTTAAATGCAGCTCAGAGCTCAGGTAGGAGCATGCTGGGGACATTCCTGCCCACACAGCAGCATTCCTTGGACCTGCAGTTCCTGAAGAAGCTGCAGAGCAGGGAGAGAAAAACAGAGAACTTCTCCAAACACAGACAAAATAGCTCCCAGCTACCAACAAACACAGCTATCATCAAGCATTACCTCTGGATTATGCTGTTGGGCAGACTTACAGCTGGAGCCTTGTTCTTGCAGGGTGGCTGCTGGCTGGCAAACGGCACCAGAGCATCTGCTGGGACTCCTCTCGGGTGGGCAGACCCCTCATAATCCCTTGGCAGCCTCTCATCTGATCTCTTCCTGGCCAAGCAAACATTGAAGGTCATGCTACTCACTGGGCATCCGCATGGAAAGCGTAGGAGTCCCAGACTGGAGGAAACTCAGGCAACATGGTTATGCTTTATTTTTTTATTTGTGTTGTATTTACACAGGAAAGGAATTCCATATTCCCTCAGTGTTATTACTCTAAATAAGAAAAAAAATCACTTCTGTAGGTAGAAAATATTCCTGCAGTTGTACTGAGACATGAAAGTGTTGCTCAGATGGTTTCCTTGGTTGTGTCAGAATAAGAAGGCCAGCACTGTCTGCAAGCCCTTCCTTCCCTGTGCCAGGTTATCTCACCCTGCTCTCTGCACTAAGGCAGCTCCAGAACATCCTCCCTAACAAAATCAGTGATGGTTTTAATAGCCCCACTCATCAAGGAGTCAGAAAGTCAACTCTATCCCTTCTTTCCCCCTCCCACCCAATTTAATTTGTTCCTCCTGTCATGCTTGCACAGAGAGAAATCCTGTCCCTCCTCCAGAGACTACAGAGTTAACGACTTTCCTTTAGCAAACCTTGTTTAAATCCAGCCACTTATCTTTCCGCATTGCTCTTTCTAGCAAGGGAGATAAGGAGCCCCTGTTAGAGGGGAGCTTTACCATATTCAGCAGATCAGCGAAGCAGAAAGCGGGTGACAGAATGGCTGGCTGCAGATCAAGAGTCTCAAAGGAGGTTTCCAGCTGCAAAGCACATTGTTACTCTGACACAAGACAGAATGCATCTGTCTTAACACCTCCAAGTCCCATTTGTGTTGGACCCCAGTACATTTCAATATGGAAAACAGGAAAGATTTGGCCAACCGAAAACCCTGCAAGCAGTCCCCTCTATTGCCACGCTCTTCTGGCTGAAACACCCTGCCCAGCGCTGGCCCTGGGGTCACAGCTCATCACGGGGCGTTTTTGCAACAATCATGAGTTTGGACAGTTCAGAACGGAACTTGCCTTCCTTGTGAGACACTAGAGAAAGAGAAAACAAGCAAAGGATAAACAGATGGTAAGGCATGAACAAACAGCCCTGCTGATTCCTTTCCAGGATGAAAAAGCCAGTATGTCAGGCCTTGCACTTCCTTCTAGGCAAAGCAGTAGTATGTTGTGATAAGCACATTCTTTCCCTATGCTAATTATCATTTACACTGGAACAAGACCTGCAAAATCCTGCTGTCCACCATGGATCAAAAGCACTACACCCCTGACCCAGTAACATACAGCATCTTCCTATGTCCTGTCATCTATCTGCACAAATCCTAAGCTCTTGTCTCCTGGTAGATAGCCAGGCTTGTTTCCCACACTAGCCCCTTTTTCATATACTTCTCTTGGTCACAGACCTGTTGTTTCGGTGACTTCAAATTCTTCCTGTTTTAAGGGGACGTCACTTTGTCCACCCACAGCAGCTTTAGACTGAAATGGGAAGGAAGAAGGCTTTAAGCAGTTGAGGCAATTCAAGAAACAAACAAACAAGACAGGTCTGAAAAAAGAAAGACTTTGCATTTTAATAAGGTAGAGTGAAAGGATTAAATCAGCAAAGGAACCTTTAAGGAGAATCTCTAGTTATTTTCCATTTCCTATTAAATCAAGAACTTGTATCCTTCAGACAACTGAAAGCCTCATTACTGAAGACAGTGGGAAATGGAAGAATAAGGGCTTTGAATAGAATAGGCAAAAGGATCAGCATAGGTTTTATTTACTTTGTCACATGCAATTTGCTGAGATGGACCAACACTCCTCGTGTCCTGCGCGCACCAGTGGGATAGTGTCTGCTGGAATCACTGACATTGGCAAAGCCAGCAGTCAACCAACGTCTTTGAGGAAGCAGAAACGAAATGGTGCGGCAGAGCCTGTCTACATCTACTCTCCTGACTGCCAGCACACGCCACTTAAGGGCATGGTGGAGTACATTTTATTGGACTAATCCAGTTCAGATTTTCTAGCCATCCTCCCACATGCCCACTACCAAATGATCAGCTGGGACTTACATAAGCCATAGCGTACTCTATCTTGGCTCCTTTCACTTCAGCTTTAAACTGGGTGAAGAAGAGATAAGATTTTCCTTGGGGCCTGAAACAGACAGCAAAATCTTTGACACCGAAAGCAAGAAGTTACACAGGAGGGGAGAATGTGGGCAAGGCTCGGGCAGAGGGGCTAAAGCTAGTTCCTGACCCTCTAAGCCACAAATGTTAGAGCCATCTTTCTCTGACCTCTCAGTGAGGGAAGGAGTCAAATATTTTCTTCTAGTCCCCACTGTTGACTGGGGAGGCTTTGGCAGAGCAGAAGGGATGGAGGTGTAGATGAGCTGCAGGGGTATGCAGGATTCACGGCCTCCTCCCTCCACAGGCACCTCTGGCTTTCTTGTAGCTCCATCTAGCGTGGAAGCTGGCAGTGGGGTGTTCCCCACAGCATTCAAAACCCACTATCTGGCTGAAGAGCCCACCCAGAGCCACAGCAGCTCTAGCGAGAGCAAAGCCCTGGCATGCTCTCCCCAGCGAGGCAAACCCAGCTAGGATGCGCTACTCCAGTCACCACCACTGCTGGCAAGGTGCAGTGGCTCAGACCCCATCTAGCCTGTTGTTGCATTTGCATCGGAGAAGTTAGGGTTAAACAACACACCTCCAGACAGAGCAGGAAAAGAGCAGGTTGTCTTCACTGACTCCAATATTCATCTGCCATTGCTGTAGGAGAAGGCCCAAAGAGTTAATACAGGTAAGAGCCTCCCACTCATGTGCCCTCAAACACAAATCACTTCCTCCCTAAACAGCTGCAGGCGTCACACATTTTCACCACTGCAATTACTCCCGGGAAAGCAGCTTATTAGAAGGAATAGGATTGAATCAGAGGCAGAAACTTACAGTAGTATTATTATGTCGTGGCAAGGGTATTATTGTAAAGGACGGGGTGGAGAAAGCTTGAGAACATTTGAAAGTCTCCTGCCAAATTATAACTCATTAAAATAGCACAACAAAATTACAACACAGTTGCTGGTGGCCCTTTTTATCTCGTATTGCACAAAGCCCAGGGCTGGCTGCCTCTTTTCCACAACTTCATTAGTATAGTTACACAGATGAGTTAAAAATCTCATTTCCTTTTACAACAAAGGAAAAGGACATGATTCTAGTTAGAAGACTTGCACAAAAGGAAGTATGAATTCCTCTGTGTGTATCTGTACAGCACCTACTGCAGCAGCAACATGAGCTGCCAGCACCTTCAAGCCTGCTAAAGAACACAGGAGTTACTCTTACAAGGCCCTTCCTAGCAACTAGGGTAGGAAAATATCGCTCTCTTTGTTCTCCAAAGGAGGTATTGAAGCCACAGATTGGTTAAGCCTTGCAAATGTCATGGCCTTGCAAACCATGGCATCATTGCAACACACAAAGGAGGCTTCCTTTCAAGAAGCAATCCAACAAGTTACTTTTATAAACATGCAATATTGGAAACTGTTGCAACCATCCTTCCTTACAGCTCCCAGCTCCTGGAGTCAGCCCGGCACAAAAGTAACAGCTTCCTCTCTGGAGAAAAACAAAGCTTCTTGTCCCTTTACTTATACAAAAACAAACAAACAAACAAACAAACAAACCCTATAAATTTTGACCCCCACCAAGTCTAAAAAACCCTATTATTTTAGGCTTTTGTCTTTTTAGGCACAAAAAGCTTTTGTCCTTGATTTTTGAGCTTTTTAGATGTTACTACAATAGTAAGACTAGTCTCCCTGCAGGACTGCTGTATCTGAGAAAAGGAGTATCTTACAGCATTGCTTGCACTCAAATTTAATAATCTGAATACCTCCACATCAGCCAAGCTCACTGACCACAACTAAATCTGTAAAATGACTGATAACGACAAAATAACAACTGATTTTAGCAGAACAAGGTCTTGGCAGAATAGCAGTTTATCTCTGGGGCACGTAAGTCCTTCTTAGCTACTGTTGTTATCAACAGAGACTTCCTGAATAGCTTCTTATTATGTGCAGCCTTAGAGACTGGGCTTAAGAGAAACACGTGAAGGTTTGCCTAACTCACCTCATTTGTTCCTCCCTGAGCAGAGTACGTAAATGTGCAGGTGTAATCTCCCTAGAAAAAGGGAAGAAAAATATAAGCTATCACACTCCAACAGGATAGTCTGTGAGACCACCTATTTGTTGAGCATTTGCAAATTCCTTGGCAACGCAAAAGCCTCACGAGATCTGTGCGTGCTGGAGAGGATTACTGTGGCTGTGGGCAAGGTGCAGCCCTCGGCAGTCTCACCCCCCGGGAGAAGCAAAGTGAAGCATGTGCCACGTCCACGTCTGCATGCAGCACGGGCCAGACCTCAGCCAAGGGCCGTGCTGCCAGGCAGGGCTGCCGGCATGGCCCTCATCCCCCCCAGGGTATCAGCAGTACCTAGCAGTGCTGGTGTGGGCAACCCGCAGCCCGAGCCCCTTCTCCTTAGGGTCCCTTTCCCTTGGGAACCCTCTTCCTCACGGCACCCCCTTTCCGTGAGAGCCTTTTCCCCTTGATAACTCATCGCTCCGCTGGGGAATCTCCTCCTTTTGAGATCCCCCCAGAGGACTCTCTTCTCCTTGCAACCCCCATGCTAGTGGGGGATCCCAGTCCCCACTTTGGGGTCCCATTCTCCTTGGGGATCTCCTCCCTTGGAGACTCCCCACCTTGGGGACCCCATGCCCGTGGGGCACCCCTCCTTCCTGAGGGACCCTCTCCCCCTGGGGCTTCCCTCCCTCCTGGGGATCCCCTTGTCCCTGGGGGCCTTCTCTTTTGGAGACTCCCTGCCCAGACGCCCCTTCCCCCGCTGCGGCCTTGGTCTCCACTGCAGCCGGCCCCTAGCAACCAGCCCTAGCAACCGGCCTGGAACCCCCCCCCAACCCCACGGCCCCGTCCCGCCTTCCCTCGCCGGCAGCCAACCGCCGTGACGGGAGGCGGGAGCGACGTGGCCTCCAGCCAATCAGGGAGAGGCGCGTATCCGCTGCTTTCTCTCCCTCCCTCCCCGTCCCTCACCAGGGCCCGGGAGAAGGAATGGACCATCCCGCCGGGCCGCACGTCGAAGTCGGTCGTGCTCGGTCCCTCTTCGGCCCGGACAATCAGGCACAGGAGGACAACGGGCACGACCCCGGCCCACAGCCTCCAGCCACTCATTGCGCTGGGCGCCGCCATCTTGGAAAGGAAGCCTGGGCTACGGCAGGCGGGAGGGGTCAATTCGGGCCGCGGCCGCTGAGGCGAGCGCCTCGGCGGCCATCTTGGGTGCGGGCAGACAGCCCGGGCGGGTTAACCCGCGGGGCCGCTCCCGCCTCAGACCTCCGGTGGGATGGGGCAGGGGACCATGGGGACAGGGCACCATTGAGACAAGAGTCCATGGGGACCAGGGGCCTTGAGGCAGGAGGACAAGGGTCCATGGGGCAAGTGGCCTTGGGGATGAGGGATCATGTGGTCAAGGAACTGCAGGGCTATGGGGACAGGGGGACATTGGGACAAGGGTCCATGGGGACGTGGGATCTTAGGGGCAGAGAGGCCATGAGGACAAGTGGCTTTGGGGAAAGGGGGCCATGGGGCAAGAGACTATGGCAACAAGGGGCATAGGGACAGAGGATCATGGGGACAAGGGGTCATGGGGACAGTGGTCTCCACCCAGCCAGAGCCTCTGGGGCCATGACACAGGCTGTGCTGCAGGTGTCCTCCACCGCAGGCTGGGGCCAGCTGTGGCACGCGTTGGGGAACCCCCATGGCCACGGGGCTGCTGTGGGCGAGGCTCCGTGTCCCTGCAGTGCTGCGGGCAGACGAGGCCAGAGACGTTCAGGAGGCCCCTCTCGCCCTGGCCTTGCACCCGCTCGACTTCCTGGGCTGCACACACTAAGTCCCCCAAATCATTCCGGGCTGTGTGTGGGGGGGGAAGGCAGGCCTAGGGGACAAGATTCACCAGGTTGCCTTTTCCGAGGGCTGGGGCTCCCGGCCAGCAGCTCCTGGGAGGTCTGGCTGCTGCCCCAGGCTGGCCAGTTACTCAGCTTGGGCTTTAAGCACCAAAATCCATCATCCAAATATTCCCAAGCCTGCTGTCAAAACACTTGATTCATGGGGTATTGCAGAGTCCGGGGAGAGGAGGGAACAGAGCCGCGGCCACGGACTGGCTCCAGTGACCCTCCAGGGCTTCAGCACGAAGGACACCAACAGGTCTGGTGCCGTGCTGGAAGGCAAATCACCGAAACAGCCTCACAGAGGCTCCGGCTGGTGTTGGGAAATTGGAAGTGGATGGAGGAGGTGGGAAAGGGAAGGAGCATGCACTTCAATAACTCAGAGGTTTTAAGGATAAACCAGAGGGGTTTTACACCAGAGTAACTACTTTCCATCTCCACACACGACTTCTGGACTCCATCAGCATTGTGTTCCCTGCTTTTTGCTCGTTATACAGGTTTAATTTGGTAAAGACGTATTTTTGAAAGAACTCAGCTCGCTGGGGATGTTTGCATGGCACCCAGGGAAGTTGCACACTCAGACTAGGCAGAACCGGCAGAGAGCTGCCATCATGGCCATAAAATCCAGCCTTTCCTTGCTGGCCTTTGGGATTTAGCTGGAAGGAAAAAGGGCTGCTGGTCTGCAGGATGGGAAAGGGACTGCCAAACTTGGAGGAAAGGAGCTTGCCTTTCGCACCAGGAAAAGCAGTAACTAGATCAGCTATTGCTACACCACGCTCTGCTCCGTTTGCAGGTGCGCAGAGCAATTAGCCGTACAAGAAAAGCCCTTCGAACAGGAAACTGCCCAGCCCCAGCAGCAGAGGGAGGGAGAAGGGCAGAAATGCTCCCGGGTGAACGCCGGGGCACGACGAGGACTATTGCGACCCCCGGCCCAGGAAGCGCCGGCGGGGGGAGCGGGGCCGCGGCGCTCACAGGACAGGAAAGCTGGCCTGGCTGGCCACCCCGCAGTGATTATCCACTCCTTTGAGCAGGCGGATGTAGCCCTGCTCGCCCCACACCTCTGACCAGCTGCAGGAAGAGACGGAGAATGAGCGCGTCCGCGTTCCCACGCAGCCCGACCCGGCGCTGCGGGGCAGACAGCGCCCGAAGTGGCGGGGTGCCCCGAACACCGCGGGCCGCGTCCGGCGATGCCGCAGGCACCCGCTTGGCTGCTGCTGCATCCGCGTCCCCTCCTGGTGCAGCTCGGACCTTGCAACCGTGACCCGGCAGCGGACAGGACGGCCGTGCGCGGGGAAGCACCCGCGGCTTTACCTGTTCTTTAAGATCCAGTAGGCGACGGTTCGCCCGTCCTGCTGGCTCCTGCCGTAGCCCACGGCCAGCATGGCGTGGTTGACGTGCTGGCTGCAAGACGCGCTGCTGAAGACGCCTGGGGAGGGCAGAGCCAGGGTGAGCCAGGCAGAGCCAGGGTGAGCCGGGCACCGGCCGTCGGGCGCCTGCGGGGCGGCCCGTTACGCATTGCCAAAGGGGCGGCTCAGCAGCCCGTCACCCCCAAACGGGGCGGCCCCGCGTGCCCTGCTGCCTCAGTTTACCCATCCGCGCGCCCCAGCAGGGCTCGGTGCCGTACCCGACTTGTAGAAGTGGAAGTGGAAGCTGCTGGCGTCCACCGCCACAGACACGGGGCCCACGGCCGCCACCGCCTGCTCCAGGGCCGCCTCGCTGCCCGGGGCCACCAGCCGGACGGCAGAGCAGTTGGCGGCCCGATCCCGGGGGTCGTACCGGCACCTGGAGGCGTCCTGAGCGGAGGGAGAGCGCGGGTGAGCCGGGGAGAGAGGAGCGGCCCGTCCCGCGGGGGCCCCGCGCCGCCCCCTTACCGTGCCCAGGTAGGGGTAGACGCGCTCCGAGTTGAGGCCGCCGTTGTCGCGCACGTACTGGAAAGCCCGGGTGACGTAGCCCCCGCCGCAGCCCTCGTTGCCCAGCTTTCGGGAGCAGTCGATGAGGTTCTGCTCGCTCAGCGCCGCCAGCTTCCCCGTGCGGTTGAAGACGAGGCCCTCGAGGGCCCCTGTGGCGCTGAAGGCCCAGCACGACCCGCAGTGCCCCTGCGCGGCGGCGGCGGCGCGGGGTCAGGGCCCGTCCCAGAGCCGCCGCGCCGCCGAGACCGCGGGGAACGGCACCTTCCGGGCTTTGGGGATTTTTTTGTTGTTGTTGTTTTTTTTGGTTGGTTTTGGCCGCCTCGGAGGATGGTGCCTCCCGCCTCGGCTGCCCAGCCTGACCCCACCTGGTTCTTCACCGGCGTCACGTAGCCCTTCGCCCGCCAGTCCACCTCCGCCGGCGTCTTCAGCTCCGACGAAGCCCGGAAGAGCGGCCCCGGCCGCCGCTGCCGCCCCGGGGCGAAGCCGTTCAGGAGCTGGTTAAACTCCTCGTCCGTCTGCAAAGCCGCCAGGAGGAAAAAGCCCCGGGCGGGCGTGAGCGAGGCCGCGGCCGGCGGCGTCGCTGCCCCCCGAGGTGGCGGCCGAGCCCCGGCGCGCGCCGAGGGATACCAGGTCTCCGTAGTGGTTCATGCCCAGGCGGAAAGCGTGCCCGCCGCGCGCCTGCTCCCGGTTGTGCTCCCGGATGCGCCGCAGGTTCTTCTCCCAGACCTCCCGGCGGGCGGCCTCGGCGTCCTGCCGGCGAGCGCGGCGGGGTCGGACGCGGCGCCAGCGGCTCCCCCGAGCCCGGGGAGGCGCCGGGCATCGCCCGCGCTCCTACCTCCGCGTACTCCTTGCCGTGGCGGCTCTTCCAGCCCCTCCAGGCCTCCTCCAGGGCAGGGTCCAGCGCCGCGGCGCAGCCCAGCGCCGCCAGCAGCAGCCCCAGGGGCACGGCCATGGCGCCCGGCTGCGGGAGGCGACAGCGGCGGCTCCGGCGTGGCTCCCAGGCCGGCACCACGCCGCCTCTTTCCAAGCCTGGATTAAAGCGAGGGGAAAAATGCAAACAAAGCGGCCCAAGACAGAGGGAAGCCGGAGGCAGGCCTGCTCCTCCAGCTGCGCCGGCTCTGCGCACGGACGCGCTCCTGTTTTGACAGGAGCTTTAGGAGGTTTTAGCTGTCCTTTTGGTGGTATTTAACTGGCCTTTCTAGGAGAGAAAGAGCAGCATCGAGGGAGACCAGAGCCCCGTCCTGCTCCCCGAGCGCCGGGACAAGGCAGCCGGGCGCCGAAGGGCAGCGAGAGGACGGGAAGGGGCTGCCCGGCCGCTAAGGGCACCGCCAGCACCGAGGGGGTTTAGGCGCCGCGGCAGCCGAGGGCTCAAGCATCCAGCCAGAGAGAGGGTTTTCCAGTATCGGAAAAGCGGTATTACACCCTGCTTTTTGCAGCCGTAGGCACGGAGCCCTCCCTCCGCCAGCCCCGCTCCCGCCGTTCGCCCTCCTCCCGCGGCCGCCGCCGGCCTCGGCTGTCCTCGGGAGCCCGCGCGAGCGCCGAGCGGCTTCGGGAGCTCTCCGGCCGCCGCTCCGCAAAGCCCCGGGGCACGTGGCAGGGCCGCGCCAACCGTCTCGGCGGCGCGGGGAGCCCAAACGCCCGAGAAGCGCCTCGGCGCCGGACGGGCGGTCTCGGAGAGCGGGAGCCGCCGTCGCACCTGCGTTCAGACGCCGGACAGCTCGGCCCCTAGCACCGTGCAGGGTGCTCGTTCTGCAGCTCAAGAGCTGTTTTTGTTTTAAAAATAAGTTACTGAAAACATCTGCTGTCCTCCACATCCGACTTCTAAAATAAAAGGCCCAGCTGCTGGGCTTTCGTGGGAGAAACGTCTCCCCCCCGGCTCCCAGGCTCGGTCCCATTCGCGACGAAGGGTAATTTTTTATTCGGCTTCCCCAGCATCCGTTACAAGGCCCTCGGCTTCCTGCGGCCGTTAGCGCTCGCTCGCGCAGGAAATTAACTCAGCTTTGTGCTACAGCTGCAAATTCTCTCCATCCAAAAGAGACCTTGAACCTGGCTTAGCTGTGCCTCATCCTCCAATTGCCTCTCCCGCAGGACAGCTGGGTGGAGGCTTCCTACATCATTTGTATTTCAATCCCCAACAAAACCTGTTACATAGTGAAAAAGCTCAGGATCGCAGGAGGTGATTTCCCTGTTAATGCCTCTCAGCATCTCAATATCCAAAGAAGAAAAACATTTTTTTTTTTATGACATCAAATAATCCTGCAGCTTCAGCAGCAAGCCTGGAGGATCAAAGGAGCTGACAGATTTGTAAACTCCTTTAGACAAGGACCTTTTAAGAGCACGTTGCAGACACGTTAAGAACACTTGCTCTTTGAGGATAGGAAAAAGCAGTCAAGATTAAGACTGAAAAGAAACAAACCCTGCGAAACACAGCTCTTACCATCCACTGGCACGTACCCGGTTCTAGAAGGCAGGGGGAAAGGGCAGCAGCTCTTCTGCCTGCAAAGGAGATCGTGGTCTCCTCTCAAAGAAACTTCAGAGATGTGCAACTTCCTCCATTACGTCCCCTTCCGCTCCTCCGATCTCCGAGTTGTACCAGGACTTACTCAACAGGGTGTGTGGTAAATGCTAAAACGTGACCGCAAGAGTCGGAGCAATTATTTGGCCGCACGGAAGAGAAGGTGGCAATAGATACGCTCACGACCAGGTTCAGAAAGCAAGATGTTCCATCAGTAAGATGCTTGGCATTTAAAACACGAACCTCCAGTTTGCATCAGCGCACTTAACAGCAGTTTAATTAACGCCCGACTCCCATGTAGAACGGAAGACAGAGAGGCCAGTTTGGTGAGCTTTAAGCTCCAAAAAGGGCAAGCAGAGACCCCCAAATGCCAAAAGCAGCTCAGCACTAGGGGCCCTCGCGTGTCCCAGCGCGGATCAGAGCCGCGAGCGCTTGGGAGTCGGGCCAGGGCGCTACCCGAGCTGCGGCACAGCGGCAGCCCCCCGCTGAATTCGGGGCGTTGGGGGGCTGCTGCCTCCGAGCCAAGGCTACCCCCACGAGCACGAAACACCCGACTGCAGCGAGGTCACACCGCGCCTCCGTGGTGGTGCCAAAAATCACCATCTCCCCCTGCATCTTCAATTCCTGCATCGCACTTCCCCCAGGGCTTTAATATTCGCTCCGCTGCTCCACCGAGAAACCGAACAGAGCACTTTGCTTTTGCCACAGACACAGCTTCGGCCGTTGTGAGCCAGATGCCGTTTCCTTCCAGGCCCTCTTCCTGCACTCCTGAGAAACAGGCACCCGTGCCAGCCAGCATATCTCTTTCCAATATTTTAATGAGTCGCTACATCTTACACTCATAATTATAAAAGAATAAGAATCCATAAAAATATTTTCTTTTCATAATACGCACTTAAAATACTCCAGGGCAAGTTAACGTGGTTCATTTTTGTGTGTTTTTTTTTTTCTTTTTGCCTCTGGCAGAACCCTTGGCTTGAGGGGGGTATGTGCTCCCCTGAGGTGTGATTGCTCAATCCCCCCCTCCCCAGAACTGCAGTTCCTGTTGACCAGGCAAATAAAAACTGGAAGAGAGCATTTGCCAAGTAGATGGGCAAGGGGAACAGTCACTGACCCGCAGAGAACTGAAGCACAGCTAATTTCAGTGCATGTCTGAAAGCTCAGGGTGCCAGGGAAGGAGAAAGTGGGATCAGGAGGCAGCACAGAGAACAGCGGGAGGGCATATTTGCATAAATATCATCCATTTTGTGTTGCAAAAACCCAAATGCTGCTGTGATCTCTAGAGAGAGGATCTCTAGTTGTAGCCAGCTGCTTCAGCTGCCATGCTACCTGTTGGCACAACTCTGCTTGTGAGCGGCCATTAGAGAAAGGTATCAGAGGACGCTGTTACCGACCCCAGCCACTTCCTCCATCTGCTCTGCAAAATTAAAATGAAAAATAGAAAAAGACTAGTGTTGCATGCTTCTGTAGAGCTCTCTTCGTGTCTCGAGGCTCCACATTGTGGCAGCAGGGCCAGGACACAACAGCAGCAGCGATCAGCTCCCTCGGGACTTAACATTAGGTAGTTCTCTCTTCCCTCCCACTCCTGGCTTAAGGCAGCTTGCTGATTCAGCTCTTCCATTTCCAACACAGGCACTGAGTTCTTGCAGGTAAGAACTGGGGACTGCAGAGATGCAGTGGAAGGGAAAAGGATGGAGGAGAGAGAGATTGACACAAACCTCAGCCTCGGGAGACAGACCGCTGTCCATTGATTCCCAGGATAGAGGGAGTAGCAGCAAAAAAAGCAATAACAGCCAGGCTGGAGGAGAGGAACAGGACGAGCAGCCGAGCAGGGGCAGGCCTCCAGCTTGGAAAGTGAAAGAAGGTGGCACTGTCCAAAGGGGAGGTGCCCTCCACCCTCCCCCCTCGCCCAGGGCAAGACACCCAGCCCGGACGTGGGCACTCAGCCATTTGTGCTCTGGGTTAGGTGGCTGTCGAGGGAGGCCGTAGTGGCAGGGCACAGGAAGGGGAAGGCGAGCTGTCAGTGTCCAGTTTGCAGAGGCTTGTGCTCTCAGAGGTATTCTTGTAGAAAGTGCAGCAGCGTGATTTCATAGTGCTCTCCTGACTCAGGGCACCGAATACTGTGTCTCTCGTTGGGGTAGATCTGTGCAGAAGCAGAGACATGGCAGTTAACCAGAAACAGCTCCTTCAGCACTGACAAACCTCCCTCTCCTCAGCCCTTCCCCCTCAGCTTGCACCCGCACTCTGCAGAGGAACAGGGGTGCCAGAGAAGCTTTAAAGCACAGCCCCACATCCCCTCATCGCACTGGCATGCGTTGCGAGCCTACTCGGCACAGTCAGCCACCTCTGCTGCCACCAGGCAAGTGAGACAGCAGCAGTTCAGTGGAGAAGGAAAGTTCCAGGCCTGAGGACAGGAGCCCTGTTTCATAATGCTTTTAGTTACAGGCCATGTTTGCCAGCAATGAAACAGCCACAGTGCCACCGCCTGGCCACCTCTTGGAGTCAGACCAGACATTTGCTATCGCTTACAGCGCAACAAGATGTGGGAGCATCCGCCTCCACCTTTCCCACCCCCAAGAATAGACAGAAGAAAATGTTCTCTGCTTCCTTCCCACCTCAATCTGGTTCGCCTTACCTGCAACTGGTAAGGTTTTCCAGCCCGGATTAGCTGTGATACCAGGAAGTTGGTGTGAAAAAAGTGCACATTTTCATCCAAAAAGCCATGGAGGATCAGCAAGCGATTTGGCCTGGAGATAGGATGAGAGATAGGATGAGAATCTGCACACAGAGCTCTGTGGTGGGTCTAAGCAGAGAACTGCCAGTCAGCAAACCAGTTCCGAGCAAGGAAACGGGCAGCAGTTGGCATGGCACGAGGCCATGGATGTGGTCTTCAACCCCTCCCCAGCAAAGGAGGTTGGGAGTACAATGCCCCAGCTTGCTGCAGAAAGCAGCAATCAGCCATGAGAGTTAAAATTAAATGTGGTCATAAACCATCCACCCTTCTGGGATTGAGCAGAAGTACGACTGGTGGCACCGAGCAGCACCAGGGAGCAGGTTTTCAGCTGATTGCCCAACCCCAAGGGTACTCACTCATTGGGAAGCTTTTCTACGTGTAACGCCACAGAGCCAGCTTCATAACCTTGCTGGTTGTTTTCTGGAATATCCATGTACCGCTCAGTATACCCGGTGTCATATGCCATCCAAACTGTGACAGGGGCACCTGCTATAGCAATCTGTCAAACAAAATAGGTGGCAGGAGACAGCCTCAATTATCAAGTGCTAAAGAGTTCAAGTGTTCCCTGTTGTCCTGAAGAGCCAGGGAAAAAAAAAAAGGTTCTGGAAAAGTCTTGTGGCTCAAACCAGGATTCTTCTAAAGAAAAACAGCCCCATATAAAACCTAAATACCTCCTCATGCCATTCCTCCTATAGTCAGAATAGGGCAAATTCCTATATACCAGCACTAAAGGCTGCTCCTTTTCAAGAAGCTTCCAGGACAACGTAGGAATTGCTAGGTGAAGTTTTATTTTATAACAGGCCAAATGATTTTTGAAAAAAAATCTAGTAATTTAACTCTTTTTCAGAGTCTAGGAATCTCCCAATGCCACGCAACTTAATTTTCACCCTTTACCCCAAAATATTTCTTTCTTATTAAGACGCGATGCAGTAAGCAAATTCCAGATGGAAGGAACAAATCCTGTCAAAGAGCCAGCACAATCTTTACAGATATTACAGAGACAGTTTTGCCTGGTCCTAAAACATAGCCATCTCTGGAGTAAAATAGTAACTTAGAGAACAGGTGAGTATGTCAGTTCACTAAAGTCATGGAGTATCTAGGCCAGACAGAGGGATAAAACCTCTCTTACAAACAGCAGCAGTTTCTAACAGCGCACTCCCCAGCACAGCCCCTCCAATACTGGACCAAGTCACTGGTACAGCACTGGCTCCTGTGGCCAGACGAGCACCTGCTGACCCAACTGCTCCTGCCCCTCAGGAAACTGGGATCACAGAAGGGAGACAACAGAGCTGTAGCTCAGGGACCAAGAATGCTGTCTCAGGATGATCACACGTTCATTTTTGCTTTCTAGACAGCACAGCTGGCAGGACAGCACACACTACAAATGGGAGCTGCATCTCCACAGCCAAGGGCACAGCGACATATAGAATGACCCAGAAACTGTGCTAGAGGCTTGGGAAGGAGGTTAGGACTAGCACATCAATTGCCTCATTGAATGTGAGGCTAGTCCTCCATTAGCATTTACTGGGGAACAGTGCACAGTTTAACTGTGCTGACCCGGAGACCACATCCTCTTCAGGTCTCAGAGAGGTGTGATGTATACGCTACATCTTGGGAATGAGCTACAGCCAGGACTGAGGGACATTTTTGCTTGTCCATCAAAAAAATCAAGCAGAGATGCCAAACTCAAACACCAAGTTATAGGAGTTGGGAGAGCTAGGTCTCCCAAGATGACACTCCCAAATACCGACTTACCTTGAAGACATTGGGTTTACAGATAAGACCCATGAGGGAGAGAAAACCTCCGTACGACCAGCCATGTATGGCTACCCGACTCAAGTCGATGAACCCGTATTTCTCTGCTACATAATGTAAACCTTCCACCTGGTCCTCTATCTCCACCTGACCCTGAAAGGCAACAAGGAAGCTCAAGTCAGTGGCCTTCTAAACCTAAAAACTTGAGATAGAAAAAGGCAGGAGCTACTTTCACACAGCAAACAGAGCCAAGAAGCTTTAGAAAGAGCAAATGAGCAGAGATTCATCAAAAGGTACATTACCATCTGGTTTTTCAGGGCCCCCTCAAATTTGAGTCCTCGCTGGCATGAACCCCTTCCATCAATCACTACCACAGCATAGCCTAAGGACGCTAATGTGTTTAGCCGTAAATACTTGATACCTTTGAAGGAGTTGTTCACTAGCTGCACCTGCAAGAGGAGGAAAGAAAATGTTTAAGAGCCAAGCAGCTGCCTGACTGTCCTACTATGTAGAACCTGTGCTGAACAGCAGCTATTAAAAGAGTTAGAGTCATACAAATTGGACTTAATAGGGAAAGTCATCTGAGATTCAAAGTAGAGGTCAGAACAGAGGTCCAGTGCTCAATCCTAACCAGAGCACAAGCCTTGATGCATGACCAAGCTAGATAGTAGAGCTCTGTCACAGAGGGCAATCCCAAGGCCAAAGCCAGTAATCAACTAGTTGGATTAGTACCTGAGGGCCTCCATATACAAACAGCACTGTGGGATGCTTCTTCCCAGGTTGGACATCATGAGGTTTGTAGACCATCCCATAGAGTTCAACATCTGACTGAGTGCGGAAGTGAAAGATCTCAGGTGGGACGTAATCTGGGGGGCAACCTGCAGAGGAAGTTCAAACACTAGTAGTGCAGGAACAGACAGAGGGTTCTCCCTCCTACCCAGCCCAAACAAGTTCAGTCAGTTCAAACTTGCCCCTAGACAGGGCTCTTTCAATACATAAGTCACACCAAGCATTAGCAATACTTTCCAGAGAAGCCTCTCACTGGGAAATAAATAGCCTCAATCTGCTTGCATGGAGCAATAGAACATATCAGCAGTGAAGGGACCACCCAGGAACATATCACTGGCTGGGCAGCCTCAAACAAAGCGTGCTATGTCACTACAACATGATGTCGAAGATAACAGGGATAGGTTAAATGGAGAAAGCTTTTGTAGGAAGATTCAGCTGCTACTGTGAACTATATCTCATCCTGTAAAAGGTTATATAGCCTTGAAATGAAGCGGCCACTTGCCCCCCTTTAGACAAATTGTGAAAGAGGAAACACCTAAGAACAGAATCACATAAACCTTGCAACCTGGACAGCTGCTTTCACTTGAGGCATAAAAAAAAAAAAAAAACAACTTCTTAAGACCCAATATATCCTTCCCTGATTGAGCTATCCCCTATGGATCTGTATTTTCCCTCATCTCCCAAGAGAACACAATTCATTTTCCCATCCAGTGAAGCTACTTGGGCTTCTCCATCACTTTTGGCTACCGCTCGCAGGAAGAGCATCACAGAGATCACCTAGCACAGATGCCCTTCCAGGGGACTTACTGGCTGCCTCCATCATGCTAGCCCAAAACTTGGGCTGCTTGTGGAGCGGGTCATCATCAGGGCCACTGAGCTTATAGACGTGCACACAAGGCGGAGTGCTCACACTGCTGTAGTGACTGATGAACATGTCGAAGTTCTGCAGATGGGAGAGAGAAGAGTTAGGAGAACAAGGTCTTTCCTTTCTCATATCCAGCCTCCTCCATGAGGTTCTCAAACCAGAGCTCCCACATTTCAAACCACCAAGACAAAAAGAAACCCTCAGGAATCATTAACTGGCTATGACTTGTAACAGCTCCGATCACTGTCACTCAGGAGATGAGTGTCTCCTATCTAATGAAAAACTAACCAACCTGGCTCATAGAACAGCTGTGGGAGAAGCCCGGAGTGGTCAGCCGCACAATTTCTCCAGGAGACTCATAGCTGACTACATAGAGATGGTGCTCCAGTGGGGTGTCCTTCGTGCCTTGGAAATACACCAGCTTTGTAGCCTCGTTGACCCAGATCTATGAGGAGAAGAGAGGGCTCAGCAACACAAGGATGACAGCTACTGCTCCTTTGCCAATTCAAACAATCTGTCCCAATGCAGAATCAGCTTAAAACACAAATAGACCATGACAGACAGGTCATGGCATTAGGGACAGTACACAAGGCCTGTTGATATGACAGTTTAGAGAACACGAACACACACGCTGCACTTACAGAGAGCTATATAGAGTCCAATGAAACGACAGAGACTTGTCAGTCTTTTTGGGAAATCCACTGCTTTTGCTTACTAAGGAGCATAAAGCTGGGCTCTGTTTGCTATAACTCGAACTAGAAGCTCCTATGCTTAAGTGTGGTGCTTTCCTGTAGTATTTCCTGATAAGGGTTTATACATTTTTTCCAACAATCATACTAATTAATTCGCACTGGAAGATTAGTCTAACAGCCCTAACAACACCCAAGTTAAAGCCATATTAAAGTATGTTTTCAATGTTCAGATAAAGTAGTTTTTAGAAACCACCTGGTCAGACAGGAATAGAAATGACAGCTTTTAGGCACAGCATTGATCCAGCAACAGTAGCTAAACTGTTTTCCACCTTACAGTTTTTGAATGCTGAAGCCCAAATGCTATTTCTAGCTAATCTGCAGTTTGAAGAGCACTGGGGACAGCAAAGGGAAAGAAATATCAAACTCGGGGGCTAGGAAAGCCAGGCAGAGCCCCAAGGAGCAACAGGTGCATCAAAATAATTGCTGCTAACAGAATTTTAGCCCTAACACATACAGAGAAGTGCTCTGGCCAAAATCAACATCATGTACAGTGAGAATCCACATGGGGAGGGACAGCAGGTTAACTGCAGTTTAAGGAAAAGCAGCAAAAGAGCCTCGTGCATGATGCTGCAGGTCTTCTAAAAAGTGGAAAGTGAAAATCCAGATTAATTAGAAATGAACAGTCAAGGTTTTTATTTTGACAGAAATCACCTGGGAGCACTAAAGATTGGACTCTGAGCTAATTCCTGAAGCAAAATAGAACCAGCCTTTACAAGATTAATAAAAATTCCTGTTTGGCTATTCTGCAACCAATAATAGATACAGTCCCTCCGTATTCTAATTGCTTTATGCTCCCCAGCTGCCTTCTTCCTAAAGACTCTGCTGAGGCATTAGCTGGAGACCAAGAGATAACTCAGTGCTAAGAAACATTCCCAAATCTGAATTGCTCATTGGGGTTAAAATGTTTTAGCAAAGGTAGCATGCCCAGCCTTCTCCACAAAACAATTCTGTTGCTCTTGAACCTCAGACTTGTGTCCTTTTTTATGGTCTGACTCACTCATGGGATTTCCTTTAAGGAGTGATCAGAAACCTGATTAAAAAAGCAATCAGTTCAATGTGCACTGGGCTACAGCACTTCTGTGGGAAGCAGTGGCAGCAATAAAAATAAAGTAAGAAAAAAAAGAGGCAGAGGGAGAAACAAAATTAAACTTAAGCAGTTCTAGCTGGTCCCACGTGTAAAAGAGGGCATAGGCCAGGACTGCAGGCAGATAATGCAGACCTGTAATGTTGCAAGAAAAAAATAAAAATAACCAGTACCTTCGATCCATGCCTTGCCAACACCTCCCAATCTCCACAAGTCAGAGCAACCTCCTCTTTGATGGGACACTTGAAATCATCTAGAAGAAGGAACATGAGAACAAATCACAGAGCTCTCCAAAAGACGGTATGAGCAAGTGAGAGGGAACTCCCAAAGCCAAACCGACAAATGGACAAAACACAGCTCTTACCCTCACTATGCACATATGGCTGCACCCAGTCATAGCTGCCTTGCTTTAGGACTGCCGTGACTCTGTACAGGTGACAGAAACCTGTTTTGCATTCGTTGGCTCGGATAAAGCAGAGTTCTTCCTCCTCTCCCTCTGGTTGGATGAAAGGATAGAAGATATCATGAACCTGTAACAGAAGGACAAAAGGCTCACGAGTGATCTCAAACACAGAGAGAAGCCAAGCGAGTCAGTACTAAAATACTGCATTACAAAGGGAAGGGGTGAGCAGCTAGTGGGAAAAATGCCATTCCTTACTTTGTTAGTACCACAAAGAAACTTTGCGCATGTAGAAGACCACATGCTCTGGGCTTTTAATACCTACCGCAGAAACCAGCACTGGACTTGCCTCTGAGCTAGATGTCTCACCTAGGTAAGTCCCACAATGTGGTGGTTCTTTCCACACTTTAGAATGCCAATGTGAGCCTTAGGCTCCTTGGGCATTTCAGCATCAAGATGCTTAGTCATAGGCGTTCAGTTTTATTCCCTATCCCCCGTGCCTGTTAGCCACACAAACCAAGACTAATTCTAGGGCTTAGGGTAGCTCATGCCTCAAGAAGCCATTCAGTCTAAGATACCCACAAGAGACTGTCACATCCAAAGATGTCAGGGTCCAAAGTGTCCCCATTCACTGAGAATGCTACCAAGAATTAAACAAACAGCTCCAACTGCAAGGTGATGGCAAGAACTCATCTCATCCAACTGAGTAGATGAAAGTCCTTTCTCATAGTTTTACCAGACCCCCTGGACTAACAGGGGGTCTGGCAACACTGGTAGTGAAGCAGCCTGCTGGAGCACAGACTAAGCTGGACACAAGCCCAACACAGTTAACTAGGGGGGAAGAAAAAAGGGGCAGCCTCTATTCTCCTCCCTGCCCTGAGGCTCTTACATTTATCCACACATCAGTGGTTTCTTCATAGATCACAAGTGGCTGGACGTTTTCTGGCACAGTTTTGGCAAACTCAGCACGCTGCTCTTCACTTTCTGGGACTGGAATAAAGAGTGCTGGAGGCAAAAGGACTAGCTGCAGCCGCTGCTGAGGTCTGTCTAGGAACATAGCCCAAGCACTGGGGAAAGAAGTTGGAGGTGAATGTCAGTACCACAAAAGAGATGTCCTTTTCTAACACTCAGAACATGCAACTCTTTCCCACTGGCAGAGGGGATTTAGACATCTGAACAAAAAGCTTTTCTCATTGCTGCTGCTTTCTAACCTCCTGAAAGCTTTGCCAACAAATACATGTTGCCAGATATCTCTGGCATTTCACAGGGGTATCATTCAGACAAGATGCCTGACAGATTTGCCAGAGCGTCTATTCCAGGAGACTACACTTAACAGAACCTTGTCTCTAGAACTTTTCTTTGGACAGCCCCTCTGTCAGGAAGGTCTATTTGTTTTCTAGCAAGCTCCTAAAGTAAAGAGAAGCTAAAGTGATCCATTTGTAGCTTCCTTGTTGCACGCTGCACTAGCAGGGAAAGGCACAGACCTAAGACAACTGCCAAGTGAAGGAGTCGCTTCAGTCTCAGCCTTGTTCCTCTCCAAGGAGAGTCATTTGAAGTGGTGCTGCACTGCAGGCCTCTCAACATGACAGATGGCAAGCCACCGCTGCATAGTGCGGCTACCTCAAGGCCTGGAAGTGCATCAAGGGAAGTTACATCATTAAGACAGACTTTCAAAATAGCTAGCTCCCCCCAGCACCTCAGTGACTGTGGATTTCATAAAATGACATATTCAGCATGTCTAGATAAGCTCTGGTGCAGAACATAAGAACCACCTATGGGATTACCTTCTGTAAAGTTGTATGAATTTAGTTTCCAGAGCAGACAGCTAATGATGAGTTACAGAATGCAATCTTCAGACAGCTAAGTCACCTGACCTTCATCTAGGCAGAAACTAGTTAAGAGTCAAGCAAGCTTTTGAAAGAAAAAAATTTAAGAGCTTCACAATTTCAAACTAATCAGACTGGTGTGAATTCTGTAACTACTTCAGGCAAGGTGGGTCAGTATAAGACTGAGTATCAGATTTGGAGTGATAGTGAGCCATGGGAGCACACCGGTCACAGAGCAATCCTTCCCCAGATACACACTGCACAAGGGACTCAACAGCACGCAGACTGACCACTTTCCCATGATACATTTGGCACTGATCACAAACTAGAATAACCATTAAAATGGACCACAATAACATTTGTTACAGTAAGTTCTCATTCTCAGCAGGAAGCATGTTGTTCCCATGTTAAAACATCTCAACTCAAAAGAATTCCCTAGGATTGCCCACCTGATACATCAATGTCATTTAACTGTGTGGTTATAGCTCTGACTTAAAACTCACAGCTTTTCAATCTAGTCTCCAACTGATTAATTCCTTCTTTTAGGATGTTATAACATTGCAGAAGCCAAATACTTATGGTCTGTTTATGGGGCTCATGGCTTTAAAAACAGGTCATGACTACAACACAAAGCATATAGAGGGCCTACAACAGTTCAGCTGGGGGAGCACTTGGGAGCGTTAGTTCGGAAAAAAAACATATGTACTATTTGCCATCTCGAGTCCATCCAGCACGGGCAATGTACTCCACAGTTGGAAACAATGCAGCAAATGGTTGCACCAGCTCCTTGTCCTGAGCACACACAATCTGCAGCAAAAGAAAGGTCCAGTATCAAGTCAGAATGCTACCATATCTCCTCCTGTAAAAACTCAGTGGAATGGGAGAAGAGGAAATTTTTTTTGGCATCAGCAAAGTCAAGCTAGGAGAAGCAAGCCTTTCTACAAGTCGCAGGAAGAGAAGGGGGGAAAATGAGCTTCATACCACCATGATTTTGGCATCCAGCCACAGAAAAGGATATGGGAAAAGGATATGGTCAGGGGCTGAAGTCCAATATTAGACCCAGGCTTTGGCTCTCCAGTTCTACTACTGACAGTATGACATGTGAGACTAATCCTTCTTCTGTCTTTTCTCTCCCCTCTCCCAAGCTCCTCTCCACCAGAAAAACACTTTTCAGCATTTTAAAGTTCTTCTGTTTCTTGGATAAACACACTATAGAAACAGGTATCACAAGAAAATGAAAACAAAGGCTAACACTGTCTAGGATTTCTTAGTATCGTTCTCTCGAGTTTACGAAGCTTCAGAAGCAGTCCACTTTCCTGTGCAATATCCCACTCTGAGCTGTTACGACTTACCTTACCCTTGCTGTCCGTTCTAAATTCTGCCAGTTTTAATGTAATCTTGGGGTTTTTGCTGCCTGCAGAGGAAGGATTGAGAGAATATATTGTATAGCTTCTAGATAAGAACCGATCTTGGTCTTACTAAAGTGGCTATGTGTGAACACATACACATCAGTTAAATGTATGCCAACAAGCACTGCTGGCATTTAGTATATGAGAGAAGTTTGCCTTTGCCTTGCCTAGATGGGTGCGCATGTTTTCAGAAGAGAGAAGAAAAAAGGGATTCCAAATGCATTCCAGGATATGTCACCAGATCCATCCCATTTTCTCAACAACCTTTTCTTTTACTCTGGACTTCAAATCCCCTTCCTTCCTTTCTTGCAGGAGATCTGGGGCTCAGACAATTAGCCCTCAATATTTACAACTAGCTTCTATATCATGGTGAGTACCCAGACTAATCATGCAAACTTTATAACACAAATTCTGCTGCTTCAGTCAGCAGAAGCCAAGAGTTGCACTAGCAGCCCTGCAGTATTTCATTTACCTGTCCTAGGGTACCGATATGAGTCTGTTTTTCTCTCCTCCAAGGCAGGTGAAGGAACATGGATTATCTCCACCTCTGACTCATCCACTTCCTCATACAAGATCCGCAATGTTTTCAAGTCCTCTGAACCTGGAAGCAGATAAGTATGTTTGCTGCTGTGTTTTCCAGTTGTTTCTGGCTTGCCTGGAACACCACATTCTGGCATTTTTGTTTTGTCTTTACTTTTCTCACAGCTACAGCTCGCAGTGACTATTTACAAATACTCCTTAGCACACAATTATACCTCTCAAGTGTTTTTTTTGTTTGTTTTTTTTTTGTTTTTTTTTAAGAAAAAAAAAACTATTTTAGTTCCTTCAGGCAGCCTCCCCAAAAGCAGGCCAAACCTATGCCAAGCGAAAATCATACTCAAAATATCATTCATAGCAGGGGCCAGCAGTGGTTAGAGAGTCAGAATTTGTTAAGCAGAACACTGACCTTCTGTAGAAGCTGTGGGACACCACCAATAGCCTGTGAACCGATCAAACTCCTCCTGAATGACAAAAGTGGCTACACCAGCAGACTTGGGGTCATCTAGTACATTGGATAAGCCTGGGCAAGAACAAAGAGCAGAGTGCATTAACATCTCCTTGGAAAAAGCTGATAAAAAGCTTTTAAGAAGCCATCAAGACATAATCCCTTCCAGCCACCATCTTTGTCAGAGGGAATTTTTGTATCTGGCAAGAAGCACCAGTTACCTTTATGGCAGTAGGTCATTCGCCTCTCCTCTCCCGTCTCAATATTTGCTACCCACAGATCATTGTTATTAATGAATGAGAAGAAGGCAGGGTCAGCAGGGCAGATCTTGGGATCCATTCGTGGCCCTGTGCACTGAGTCTTGATCTCCAGTGGCTTCATTGGAGATACCTAGGGCAACAGACACACAAACAGCTCTGTACCAATTCAGCCTCATGTTTAAAGGCCTCAATCATGGATTCAGCCTGTGGAATAAGAGACAACATAGCCTTGACAGGACACAAGAGCAGTGATTAAAAACAAACAGATACAGATGCGCAGCCAACTCAATCAAAAACATTATGTTCATGTGTTATTCATATATCCATTAGCAGACTCACCATGAATCCATTCTTGCCCCCATCTCGACAATGAAAGAGGCTGTTGCTAGCCTGGAAGAGGAACAGACCACTCTCACTGTGGAAATCATAAGAGGTTATTCCAAAGACGCCAAGTCGCTTGCGCTCCCTCAAGAGTTCCTCTTCTCTGGAATACATCCCATGATGAGGGGTTGCCTAGTATTGAAGGAAAAGAAAATCTGAAAGAATCTGCAAGGGCAGAACAGGAGTGCCCCAAGACTGGCACCAGCTAGTCTGCAAATACCCTAAATATAATCCATCAGCCAAAAACAGTCAGCAATCCTGCCATACAGGTCTAGAACTACCATACCCAATACTCCAGGTGTGGCCATGAGGACTACACCAACTGCATGCCCCAAAGTTCCCTCTATGTATGAGATGAATCATTTCTGCAGACAGCACTACAGCATGAATGGAGAAAAGCCGTACTTGTGCTGCTTATGCAAATCAGATGCAACCAATTAACTTAATGACATTATCTACATCCATTCACAAGCAGTTTCCATGTCAGACACTGCAAACAAAAGCTCTTCCAGAGATCTTGAATTACTCTGAAGGGAACTAGCAGTCCAAGTGGGTTCAGGACAATCAAATTCTTTTTCAACAGGAACCTTTTTAGTAGGGAAGACAGACCCACCGCCTCCACTCCTTTATTCACCAATGCTGTAAGTGACAAAGGACGCTAAGATACTGAAATCAGGGAGGGAAAATTCATCTTCTTTCTGGTTTACTGGCAATAGAACATAGGGCAGAAGCAGCAGTTTAAATCCACTTTCCTGCCTTCAATAGAAGCAGGACAGGCATTCCAAAGCACAGACACAAGCACGGCAAGAGCTCAGACAAGATACCCAGAAATAAGGTCCATTGTCCTAATATCTTATCATCTGAAGTACACAGCATCCTGGACTATAGCTCTCTTGGCTCAGGTCAGCCCTGAGCTTGCCCTACCAACTGCTGTTGAACTGTCACTACCAGCTCCACTGCACACACAAGTGACTATCTTGTATTAGGAAGCAAAGTAATTCTCAACTCAATGCTCCTACCAAATACCATTCCTTTTCTTGCAAACTGCCATACTGTTCTTTCCTCTGCTGAGCAGTGAACACCACACCAGCTTCACAACATCAGCCAGGTCTCCCAAGCACTGCTCATCCAGAATCTTTACACTTCTGCTTACCTGAAAGTGATCCAGCATCTGTTTCCACGACAGGAGTAGAAGGGCCTCCTTCCGTACCTTTTTGGGAATCTCCGAGTAAAGAAGGGAATTCTCCCGGCTACCATATGGCATTCCTATTGGGAGGACAAAAGCATCATCCTACCTAAGATAAGTTAACCAGGATAAACAGGACCAAGAACAGACTGACAAAAAATTTCAGTAACAGAGGGGTTGTGGCTGTGCAGGGGCTTTTACCAGCTGTCATTCCCAACCAGCTGTCATTCCAACCTCAGAACAACATCTAAATCCATTGGCTTTGAACAGAAACTTCCCTAGGCAAAATTAACATAAACATCTTCAGATTTGGCTACATCCAATTTGCCTCTCTGTGGACTGTTCAACCCACACCCTAGATCCACTCTAAAAAAGCCACTCCCTGTGCGGGTGACTCAACATTACTCTCTACATTTCTCAGCCAGAGATTTGCTACAGGGACCATATTCAGGCCAACATGCCAGCCTGCAAAAGAGGAGGAAAAAAAAAAAACTTGGAAGCTCCAGAGAGCCCAATCAAATGTGATAGTCTACTAGTAGTCGGAAGATCTTTTCATTTTACACAAGCCTGACTGTAGTAATCAAATAAGCTATTGGCCTTCATCCAATTCCCAAAACAATCATGAAAAATACAATACTCTGACACCGATTTTGGCAGTTTCAACAGTCAAAGACCATGACCTTGCCATCTACATTTGCTGTGGAGACTCCCTAGATCAGAATCTAGCACAGGAAATGTACCCTGATGATGCTTACTCTGTATATATTTTGGGCACTACACAGACTTAAAATTAAAACCGAAATATTAATAAGTGCTCAGGAAGCAAAGCAACATGTGAGCATATAATCCTCAGAGATACAGAAACACCACGGGGCTGAACATGTGGTGTTTAATATAAGCAGCATCTGCCATGATACAACATAAGAATCTATGGGGACAGCTCAGGAATGATTTAAGATGTCCAAACAGAACAAACTGCAGAAAGGAACAAGTTTTTACACAGACACATTTTTTTATGCAACTGCAACTTGGACTTAATTTCTCTTCATTATATTAGTACCTTCTACAATGACTTCAGACTGACTACAGTCGATTAGCATTTAAAAGAAAAATATTACCCTCCTCCCCAAAAGACATTATACATTGCCCCTAAGTGAAGAAAAACATTCAACCTCTAAAGTTCTTGAGAAGTCTTTGTCCTACTCCTCAGCATGCTCTCACTAAAAGCGTTCACAAAGAAGCTTAAAAAAAAATGTTACTTATCATTGGCACAGTAATAGCAGGCTGATGTTAAGTATCTAAGAACTGTTGAACTGGGCTCTAAGTATTTAAGCAGCACACATTTGATAGTGCGCAACTCAAAACACGCTCGTTATGGCAATAAAGTTAATTAGCATTTACCCTTCACTAGCAATGCCTGAGAAGAGCTAGCGCAGTACTGTCTTGTAGATACTGATCTTTAATGGGTCAATCTGCTATAAACATGTACATTTTCTTAAGGAAAAAGAATGACTGAAAAGATGTTGATGCACCATCATTCCTGGTTCTGGCTCCTACAACAGGCACACCCTTGCAGAACACCAACCAGCCAGTACCTAGTCTGATTGCCAAAATTTCATACAACAGAAGAACATTAAAAATATTGCAAATTAGCCTCTTAAACACTTGGCTCGTTAATCATCTAGATCAAAAACAGTATCAAAGACAACTTAGCTTTGAAATATATTTAATTTTAAATCAAGTCTCATTGTTCAGACTCAAATTGAAAAATATTCTAACTCTAAAAACTGCTCTTTATAATAGCCTATGTGCTGTAAAAAGGTTTGAGGAACTGTAACAAAATCCGTCACTGACGCATAGGGGTTGCCTTAATGAGGGAACAATTTGGTCCCTCAAATCCAATATTTTATGTTCCATATGGATCTACACTCAACGATTTAAAGAAAAGCAGGGTCTCTTCAGGAAAGCAGTCAGCTGTACAGAGCTGTACATGGGGCAATTTCTTTACTGGCCTAGTAAAGTTTAGCTCATGCCCTAAAGCTTAACAAACTCTTTATAGTCCATAAAGCACCCCATATTACCAACCACAAAATGATTCAGTTACTAAAATGCAACCACTGAGTTTTACTCTGTCACTAATTAAATTGTGACTCCATCTATACTGTACAACACAGCATTCTGCTTTCTTTCAGTTCTGCTCCAAGGAACAGGATATTTCTCTACGAATACCATTAATAGTTCATTATTACCTAGTATTTTTTCTACTCTTGGAAAAAAAAAACACCTCAATAAAGCCCCCATTCTCCCTTTCCCTTCCATTAGTATTTAGGATTTGCAACATATAGTTAGAAATCACTTGTCAGTGAATTCCTTGGAAAGTCAGTCTGGTTAATCAAGCAAGGAAGTCTCATTTCTTCTAAGCTACAAAGGCGCAGGAAAGTCCTGAGCTGGAGGATCATCCCCTTCCTTGCCCCATCTCCTGGGCTGGGCTGAGCTGCAAAAACACACTGCATTGTACCTCTGCCACTAGGGTCTGGCTAGCCAACACTTTCTTTTTAAGCAGCCTGGCTTTAAAAGAGAGTCTGTGGTTAAAATGCTTTCCTGGGACTGATGAGTTCTCTGCTCAGTCGCAGGCTTTGCTATAGATCGAGTGTGCCATCTCAAGCAACAGTATTTAATCTCAGTTCCCCTATCTCATAAATGGAGATACCTCCCATCCTTTCCTTCAGTTTAGACTGGAAGTTCCCCCATAACACATTCATGCCCAGTGCCTTGCATGCTGGCTTACCCAGGTAATAAAGACGATGAGAGTGCGGGCTGGACTCTTCTGTTTTCCGGACAAACTGGAAATCATGGGGAGCTTTGTTCACTATCATGCCTGAATACTTCCTGCTGCTGTGAATAATGTCACGTAGCCCATCCCAAGAATGCTTTTGCACCTGGAATTGGGAAGGCACATCCTCCATCTCGACCACTTCAGAGCTGTCTGATAGCGTGTCCACTGCAGTCATCCTCTCTTCCCCTTCAGAACTGGCCAAAAAACTGAGGGAGGAGTTGAGGGAAAGATTAAGTCACAGAATCAAACAGGTACATTTTCCTGCTTAGAGAAAGCTCCAAGCAGGTAACAAACTTAAGAGAACAGGCACTCCTTAACCTTCAGATCGTAGGATTCTCTACATTCACAAAGATTACATTTTAAACATGCACTGATGTACTGAAAGAAAAAGTCCATCCTCCATTCCGTATTCAGTCTACTAAATGAGGATGCTAAGGCCAAAAGTCTCACTGCCAGAACTAGCCCTAGAAAAAGTAGCTGCTAAAGGAAGCTCAAGCTGCAGATTCTGGTGTAGTAATTCATTACTCCACTTGACCCAAAGGAAACCAACTCCAGGAATTTGCATGAATAAGACATCATAGCTACGACCTATGGTAAAGGCACACAAACTCTGGATATGGAAGAACACAGAAATGAAGTCCTCTTCCTGTCCTGAAGAAAGGCCAGCTCAGCACCTGAAGAGGATAAGCCAAAGCATAGCACCTCATTAACCTGAAGAGCTACTGCAACAAAAAGTGAAGCAGGAGAGATGTCAAAACAAGAAAATAACAGTGTAATTGACTTTGCTAAGAGGAAGAAGAGAGCAATAACACAGACCCTGGCGATATCCTGCCAAAGGCAGCACGCATCCCTCACATCTCCAAGCTAGCGCTTATTGAAGAGTCTACAAAATACCGCCTCCACATGCAACTAAAGCAAATGTTAATTTGAGGAGAGGTGGACTAACTGACTTGCCCAAGGTCAATGATGTAATCTACTGCAAAGCAGGAATGAGCCTGGGACTTGGGAAACCAGTTTTCATCACTCCAATCAGGAAAACTTTTTCCCCCCACACAAGGGCATTTTAGTTGTTTTAGGGGGTATCAAGAAGAATTTTAGAAAGAATTCCCGAAGAACTCCAACTTACTGAAAAAAATAGGCCTGAGAAGTTTGTTCCACAGAGACAGAATCGCTACCTTTGACACAGCATCAAGACGACAAACCAGTGAGGAGGGATTATACCAAAAAAGGCCTTGTTCTCAGCAGCCTTAAGATTTCCATTTTCAATTTGGTTGTTTCTTGAATGCTGCTTGTCATTTGGGACCGTCGTCTGCATTCTGGCAGAAGAATAGCTTCTGAGACACAACTGTCATACTTATGTATTAAATAAGAATTAACATAAACCAAATCTTAAAGACTTCAGCCTCAGCAAGAAACATAATGAGTTTTTTCCCCAGTGGAGGGAATCAAGGGAAAGGAGAATGGTGATTTATATCAGCACAAGAAAACATTCAGAGTCTGCCCATTTTCCATCACAATTATTTTTCAGGGGAACCCTCAGTGTTTCTTGAGAATTCCTCATCAGCTTGCACCTTATAACAAAAAGGTTCCTTTCCAAAAGGAAGTTCTCAGTTTGTTTTCTTACCCAATTACAGTAGAGATTAGCGAATCTAAAGTAAAGCACATCTCGACTTTGCTAGTCTGCAGCTGCAGAGTAGAAGGGCAGTAAATATACACCTATCTACAAATTGCCAAGTCCCCAAATTGTACCAAATGTGTGAATAATAATGCAAGAATGAGAAAAGCTGAAATAAAAATGTTCTCGTTACTCCTGATACCTACCACCGAGGAATAAAAACAATCCACAGTTTGAAAATAAAATTTTCCAATCAAAACCAGGCAAATAGCCCAAAAAAACACACAAGAGAATGTGACAGGATGTTCTAAGACCACAAGTGTCTGTAGTCTCAGGTCTCTCTCCTGCCTATATCCAAGGTCTCCATTATAGCAACTAAAAAAAAAAAAAAAAAGAAAGAAAAAAAAAATCACTTCTGCCTTCAGATGTGTTGCCTATCAAAAATGCATGATGGGAAGCCCACATGTTAAAAACCAAAAAACTGGGTACACTTCTCTTGATCCAATCCCACTGCAAATCAAGTCAAATTGGTCAGTTTAGCTAATCTAGATTTGGCTCGGGAGATTTGACCCTCAGGTTACTCTCACTCAGCTGGTGAAATCCTCTCGCTCAGACAACCTGACTCCTCACAAGGAAAGGTTGCAAGGCCAGATCACTTTTCAGGGACTTCAACAGCCCACTTGCACTGAGCGCACACATGCACCACCTATTGCAGGGAGCTAGTGAAATAGTCTGGACAGTAGGGAAAACTTCACTAGCGGAGTATTGTGGTACAGCAACGGATGAATGGAGAGGTGATGGGACCTCCATCCTTGAAGGTTTTCAAGGTTTGGCTAGACAAAGCCATACCAGCCTAACGTAGTACTGGTAACTATCCCACCTTGAACAGGAGGCGGGACCAGAGATCCCTCCCAACCAGTATTTCCACAATTCTATGATTCATTAAGGGAGCAAAAGGAACAACTTACAGCTTAGTGTTGTTCTCCTCCCGATGCATTTTGGCCACAGAACAGAGCAAAGTAGTGGAATAAGCAAAGTAGCAATCTTCACCCTTAAGTCTTTAGCTGTCACAGTTACGTGAAAGCAACGGAAACTACCACCATAGCTTGAGCACATTGAGAGTCCTGCAAAACTTAGGTCCTGACATGATGGATTTTCTTTTTATTCTCTAACTGCTTCACCCATCACTACACTCATCTCTCAAACAAAGCATGGCAAGTATTTGGCAGTATCACACGTAGAACAGAAGTACAAAGAGTTACTTATCTAATTGAAACTGAAAGGTGAATTTGGGGATGAAATTTTTCAAGGGGACTTTGATTGAGACATCAAATTTAACGATCCTGTTCTTAGAGAGTCTTAAACTTTCATATCTATCTAGCACAACTGAGGTTGAAGTCTCACTGGAAAAAGATTGTCCTTTACAATCCTCATGCTGAGGCACTGGTTTGGATGACTCAGGGTTGCTGCAGAGGCATTACTAACTTCACTTTCCAGAACACCTATATACCCTTTGGAGGTCTCCAAGCTCATCCATCGCACTTACTCTGCCATGCCTGATCCCTTAGCTAGTTCAAGCATATGGCCACCAAGTCCTCCTTCAGCAGAGGACAAATGCATTAATCTGAAGAAACAGAGCAAGTACAGGTGGGATGGTAAGTGCCATCAGCACAGGAAAAAAAAAAAAGAAAAGAAAAAAAAGAACTTTAAAGCCTGGAATTTGAATTCAGTAGAAACAAGTTATCTTCCTGAGTCACTTCCAGACCCACAGATTCTGACAGAAAACTCTGTGGGCAGTGTTAGTTATTTGGGATTTTTTCCAGAAGCCTCACTCATTTGAAAAGGCACTTAACACTGTCCCACACATCCTAAAGGTCAATAAAGGCGCTGGGAGTAACCGGGAAACATACCTTCTCCAACTTCCTGCAGTCTCGTTTTCCAGACGAACCCTCTTTATTTTCTGCATTAACTACTCAGCAAGCCTTGTGCAGGACAGGAAACTAGGAAGGAAGAGGAAAAAAGCAGATTTCATATAACTGCAGCTTCCCTTGTCATAGCAGCAAGGGTGCATAAAAGCATCCTCTGTAGGTCACATTTGCAGCTGAGCCTGGAGGCACAAACAGAAGCTTTGGTTTCAGCTATACAGTTCAGATCCACTCTGCCACCACATGCTGGATGTTAATAGTCAGATAACTCAGAGAGATTTCTTTACCCGAACAATAGGCATCAGTGAATTTTAGGGCCTGTCTCTTTTTCCTGCAAAACTCTGCTTAAAAACTGAGAATAGTCAGTACTGCCTCATCTTTTCATTTTCCTTCCAAAATCCTCTGAAGTACAGTCAGGAACTAGGAACAGAGAAAATAGAGGCCTGGTACATACACATACTGGCAAGAGTCAAACAAAGGACACCATAAGGAGCCAGACAGAGGGTCAGCAGCCCCATTACCAACAGCATCGTAGTCCCACCTGGGACATAAAAACCATTTGTCTTCCAAGCCAGTATCTGCTTCTCTCTGCCTCAGCTTCAGCCTGATGCCACACAACAGCTCTGACTCACTACTCAAGCCAATTTTTCAAGATCATAGGAAGGAGCTTCCTTCACCGTATCTCTCCCCAACCCAGCACACTAAAGTACAGAGATCTTTGTCTCCTCTTCAAGAGAGCTCTGAATCACAGACACATCCGAGACCTGCCATATTTTTTTCTCAGGCCAAAAGCCATTTCTCCACCATAACCCCATTCAAAGAGAATCAGGGGAGACAAAGTGAAGTGCCAGCAGTGAAGTTTCTAAAGGGTAGAGAAGAACAAAGAGGGACTAAGCACAAGCATCCAATGATTTTAAGGGCAATTTCACATGCAAGCTGGAAGGGCAAAAGGAGCAATGCTCAGTAATGCTGAGTAACCTGGTCTGATCTCACAGCTGACCCTGCTTTGAGCAGGAGGTTTGACTAGAGGCTTCCTGAGGTCCCTTCCAGGCCAAATTATTCTGTGATTTTAATGATTCAGAGAAACATCTCATCCTGAGCCCACCTGCTATAGACCACACATTTCACAGCAAAAATAAATAAATAAATAAATAAAAATAAATTTTCTAATGCTGATCCCAGAAAAAAGAAACCGAACAAAATGGCCATGAGGGGTCAGACCCAGCATGAATGATGATATTCACTTGTCAGTGGGGCCCAGAGTGGGCTGCAGGTGCATTTGGCCAGAGCTAAAGCAACACAGTCACCTAGAGGCCTGGCAGCCCGTACAAACGTGTCCCTGCCATGGCTGGAAGCTTTAAGATCTCCTCCTCCTCCTCCTCTTCCAAAAATAAAAGCAGTTAAGAGAGGAATAAATCAGCAGGGATTTCTACACCAAAGGAATAAGCTTTGGCAAAGGCTGCCAGCGTCTGCCTCTGTATCTGTGTGTGCTGAGTATAAAGCACACACCAAGGTTCCTGCCTTTGATGCAGAGGGAAGGCTGGGCCTCCGTTTAATTAAGGGGTGGGGGGCAAAGGGCAGCGGGTCAAGCACTAGCACCTCTGTCACCCCACCTGTTCCTGCCAAAAAGAAGGAGAAAGCACCCTCCTGGCTGCCCACCAAGGGGAACACGCTCAGGGTGACAGTGGGGGGCCTGTACACTGGGGACTCCCAGTGCAACCTGTTCCCTCCTGCAACGCACTCCAGAGGCAAGTGTGTGTGTGTGTGGGGGGAAACACAAAATCCCTCCTCCCACCCCCAGGGCAAGTTGCCTCTTCACCCCTGGGGGGCAAATTATGCCGGGGGGGGAGGTGCAAATACCACTCCCCCTCCGAGGCAAGGTGTACCGCCCCCCTCCAACCCTTGGGAGGGGGGAAATCATGGGAAATGGGGGGGGGGAAAATCCTCCCTAGGGCCAAGCACGCCCCCTCCCCCCGTACATACTCACGGCTGGGAGAGGAGGGGGGCAGAGTGCTACCCAGGGGGGAGAGGGCCCACACAGGCCTTCCCTGCGGCGGCTCCCCCACGCTATGCGGGGGGAGGGGGGGGGCACCCGGGCCAGGCCCTGCCCGTACCGGCTGGGGGGTTCCTCCCCTCCCCCGGCCGGTCCCCGGGAGCAGCCCCCTGCCCCCCCCGACTCACCCCGGGCGCGGCGACCTCCCCCTTGGCGGGCGGGGGGGCGGCTCCTCGGCGGGAGGGCGGGGGGCGGCGGCTCCGTCACTCTCGCTCCATGTCGCGGACACTGGGCAGCCCCGGAAACGGGCGGGGGGGGGGGAGGCGGCGGCCTGCCACAGCGCGACCTTTCACCCGGCGGCGGAAGTGGCGGGTGCGCGGGAGGGGGAAAGGCGGGAGCGCGCGTGGGGGGAGGTACCAATGCGCGGAGAAGGAGGGGGCGTGAGCACTGGGAGGAACCATGGGGCGGGAGGGAGGACGGACGAAACCATTCCCTCTAGGGAAAGGGGAAGAGAAGAGAACTGAAGCTGACAGAAGGTAAAAACACTCAAAGAAGATATCCTTCTCCCTCAGCCTCAGGGAGAGGCCCCTAAGGCAGCATTTTATGCCGTTTTTGGTCTGTCTTGTTCCCCCCCGGCGATATCATCAGCAGTCGGTGCAACCCCGCGGCACTACGGAGTGGTTGGGTCCAGGCAGACAACATTCCTGGGTGAGGCCGGGAAGCTAGCTTTCGTGGCGCGTTGGTGGTATAGTGGTTAGCATAGCTGCCTTCCAAGCAGTTGACCCGGGTTCGATTCCCGGCCAACGCAACGAATAATGCTTTTTTCTTAACGATTTTTTCCATCTTCTTTCCTCCAATCTCAAATTAATTCAAAAGGTTTCTACATACAAAACGAGCCTTTTAGCTGTTTTTTTTTTCCGATCCGAATCCCAGCGCTCTCCAGCTGGCCGTTCAGGGAATAAAAGCTTTTGCTGTGCCGCACATGCTGCCTTTATTTCTCCCTCAGCTCGCGGTCGGGGTAGGAGGCCGAAACGCCTCCGAGAGCCCACGAGAGGTTGAGTTATGACGGGAAAAAAAGGCAAAAAAATAAGAGGCGGGGGAAAAGAGAAAGGAAAAAAACCGCTGTTTCCGCCCGGGATCGAACCGGGGACCTTTCGCGTGTGAGGCGAATGTGATAACCGCTACACTACGGAAACCCGCCACGACCAAGCGCCGCTTGCGGTGCCTGATGTTCCTAGCCCGCGGCGCCGTGTCCGTTCCTCAGCGCGAGCCGTGGGCATTCCACGGTGACCTAAACGCTAGGAAACGCCGTGGCAGCTTCCAGGTGATCGGTGTGAATGACTAATTGCCGCCTCCCGAGGCCCCACCGCCCTCAGAAGGTGGCTGAGGAGGAGGTGCGTGTTGTGTGCTGTGGGCGGCCGCACTGAGGTGCCAGCGGCCCTTCCACGGGTGTTTCCCCTCAGAAAGGGCCTAAAAAAGGAAAAGGCTGGAAAGGAACCTGCAGGCTGGGAAAAAACCCGGCCACGCCAGCCAGAGCGGCCTGGGAGCCAGGCGTGAAACCGCCAGGAGAGGCCTAGGCGGCCCGAGCGGCGCCGCCGCGGCCCGGCTGCGTGGCGCCCCGGACGCCGCGGCCCTGGCGCCGCCGGCACCGTGCGGGCCCCGTCCGGGCCCTGCCTGGCGCCCGGGCCGAGGCAGCGGCGCGAGGTCCGGGGATGTGCCGGCGCTTCGGGCCGCTTTGGAGCAAGCGTCTCCTCTTCCCCGCGCGGTTGCCACCAGATGTCGGTAGAATAGTGGCGCCGGGGAGCGGATCTCCCTCAGGAGCTGCTCGGGAGGGAGGGAGAGGATCCAGGCCTTGGGTTTCTGAGCAGCAAACGGGACGGGGTCCCTGAGGGTTGCCCTCGGCCGCAGGGAGGTTTACGCTCCGCGCGAGCACAGCTCCCCTGAGGCGCCGGGGGCCAAGCTCGTGTTCTCCACGTCAGCCGTGTCGCTCCAAGGCAGTGGGAGCTGAGCGAGAGGATGGCACGCGCCGGGGGTTTCGGTGACATGACGCCGGCGCTCGCAGCGTATTGAGCTTCCCACCGCTGACGCTTCGATTCACGTCCCTGTTGCCAAGCCCACAGGGTCCTAGGAATGTGCCAGTTCCTCTCCTGTTATTGTAGTGAAGTGTTAGCGACTCATATGCTCCCATGGCAATCGTCTTTCTTTTCATATAACCTCAGCCCTTGAAACCGGGTAGTGAGGTGAGAATTTCATTTTTTGCCGTTTTGTTTTGTTTATTGAAGTGTGTTTTATGCTTTGCTGGCTGCAGAGGAAGGCTTAAAGGGAGAAATGAATCATAAATCCAAATGAAAGCTAAAAGAATTGCAATTGCTTTTAATTTTGTGATTTTGAAGCTAATCTCTTGAGTTAGGCCTAAAAGAGGCAGAGACAAGGCTGTCTCAGGTCTGCAGGACTTGCCAGTACTTCAGTCTGATTTGGCAGAGTCTGCAGGAGAGGACTGTGGCAGCACCCTTCACGTTGTGCATCTCCTGAGCATGCTGGGGCAAACCTACACAACAGGGTGGGGAGAAGGTCTTCTCCCTAGAGCAGGAGCAAGTGGAGCTGTAGTGACCTAAAACTGTCAATGGAAAGATTCAAATACTTATGTTTTCTTCCACAGACCTTCACTTTGATGAAAAAATCAGTGGAGAAGGGAGAGGTGCAAACCAGATAGCCCCATAGGAAACTATTAGAATATACCTGTGTGGGAGGCAGAGGCAGAAGTTAGACAAAAGATATCGTGCTGCTGGTGTTACGTCCCAAATATGCATAGGTAAGAGATACTGCAGTGGTCCCTTGTTAAGGCAGTATTGGACTCTGGTAGCCTGGGTGACAACAGGTGACTTTACTGTCGCTCAGTTTCTCCTGAGCACAGTTTGCAGGTGCAGCCAGGACATACGGTGAATCTGGGTTCCCAAGGGAGTCTCCCAACTGAGAAATACAGTGTAGATGAGTTCTGGCCTCTAGATCCTTCCTGCAAGGAAACTGTGGCATTGAGGGCTCAGACAAAACTCCCTCTTCCTGCTGGTTGCCACTTGCTGGAATGGCTCCCAGGGACTGTCTCACTTTTCTTATAAAGGTCAATTGTCCAGGACTGCTCAGACTTGTGCTCAGGAGGACGAACAGGCTGGCATCATTTCAGTCCCTCCTCCAGCCCCTGACCTATCCCACTTCCTCTCCTCCCAAGACTTACAACCCCTGCTGGCACTGCTCATGTGTGACAGCCCCCTCTCCTTCACCCCCTCCACAAGGGCAATCTCCAAAGCTCTAGGAAGCATTGTCACATAAATACTCAGGAAGAAGAGAGCAGGGGCTTATTTGGAGGTGAAGGATGGTTATTCTCTACTGTTACCACCAGCATCTGCCCTTTCTGAACATGGGAGTCCTCCCCCAGCCAACCCTTTCACCAGTGAGCTGAATGTAGCCATACTCCTCTTTGTTTGTCTGACATGCTTCAGTGGCTGCAAAGTCCCATTCTCCCCCTTTTTTCCCCTCCACTCCCGGAAGAGCCTGCATGGCTGTTACAAGAGAGGGGAGCTCAGAGCACCATCGAGCAGGGGAGCTGACAATCGGGGCTGGGAGACAACACTGCCTGCACAATACCCCCCCAATTAGCCATTCATTTGCGCTACCTCTGAAATGGGGAGCACAGCCCTTGTGCTGGGAGATAAAACAAGAACGGCTTCAATAGCACTGATTTAAATTAGGTCAGGCTAGCTTTTGTGTGGCAGGAACTGCACAATAGCAGTCACACGACTGTGGAGGGGAGTAGCATAAAGGAAAGGAGGCCAAGCAAGTGGCACAGATGCTGGGTGTTGGGGGGTGCTGGGAGATGAGGGGTGTACGTACGTAAGTGAGAGCAGAGGGGCAGACACTACAACCAGCGCTAGTACGTAAAAGGGGCCACATGGTCTGCAGGGAACAGAGGGGTTAAATAGTGACTGTGTAGAAAAGAAACATCACCTCGTTCTGCCACACTAAGGGGCAGGAAGACAGAGCCATCTGCATCCTTCAGAAACTGGTCTTTAATCATAACTGGTTATGGGGCAAAGGGGTGAAAATGGTGTTGATCAATGGCATCCGCCCTGAGCACTAGCCCTGTCAATCATACAGAGTGGAAGGGGAACAATGTTGCCCAGGGTATGCAATTCCTTTCCCTCTGAAGTTCATCTAAAGGTCCATACCCAGCCTGAACACCTGATTTTCTATGAAATCCCACGCACAGCTCTTTGTCAGCTGGTGTGTTTGGGGCAAAATCAGCAACTCCTTCAAAATGATCTCTTGAGCAAGGCTCCCAAGGACATCTAAGTGTCTGACAGCCTTCAGACTGTGAGAGAGATCCTGGAGACAGTTGCCCAGGAGAATAAAGGCACTGGAAGCTAATCCCAGTTTTCAACCCAGTATCATTAATATTAGTATTGGTGTTATTACAATAGTTATGCAGATGTTCATGTTTATCTGGCAGTGGGAGAACATGAGAGCAGCATGCTTTATTTAGAGATAACAGTGTGCTCAAAGCTATCAATAAGAGCCTGATCTTTTCAGGCTAGGCTGAGCAAGCTGTTGTCATGATCTAAATGAGCTTATCCAGGTAAGTCCATATGCAAAGGGAGGTCGGGTAAGTTTTAAAGCAAGAGTTCACCTCTGTAAGTATCCCAGGCAAAAACCTCTCCCTCTGAATTGTCTTTCATGACCCAGATTGCACTCCTACAGGTAACACTTAGCTACAGATGGCCAAAGAACTACGGATGGGAGAAAATATGGGTGTGGAAAAGAGATGAGAGACGTAATCAACCATTTAATAAGATGTTCCTCAGCCTTTTTTTGCATCAAAGAACAACCTGATGTTCTTTGGCAGTTGCAAAGAGGAGTGATAAACAAAGACAGTACTTATCATTTAAGCAAAATGTTTATTGTATTACAAAGTGAAACTTCTCAAGCATTACTGATAATAAAAAAGTGGGTGAGCCAAAGAACTGACTGTATGTGCCCACCAGTGCCAAAAGGAGAAAACTAAGTTGAACTTTGATCAGTTATTCTTATTTCCCTCAGTTTGTTTGTTCACATATAAATGGCTTTTTTTAAAAAAAAAAAATGCAAGTAAACTTGCAGTCATTCTGTGGGCCATCTTCTGCCCACCAGTGGCCTTTACAGATCACAAGTTGATTTAAATGTACAACTTCCTACATGCACACACAGATAGTAGAATATCCAGTGGCCAAAAGCTGATATTGGAAAGATACAGACTAAAAATAAGTTGTTCTTTTTTAACAGTCAGTATGGTTAAGACCTGAAATAGCAATTGCCCTAGGGAGGTGGCCTTGAAGGCATCAAGCCAAAATGAAACATGTTCCTAAAAGGTTTGCTCAGGTTCAGCCAGATGGTCAGAGCTTGACGCATGAAGTGCAAAGTGAAATTATCTACCTGTTTATGTAGGAAGCCAGTCTGGAGCAACCATAAGGTTGCCAGTTTTCACTACTTTGCTGATTTGCTTTTGGGGATTTTTCTTAAAGCTCTGAGAACACATCAAAATCTCACTTTCTTTTTTATTTTGTTTTAATTTCTAAAGATCCTGTCTACACTGCAGTGAAGGGTGAAGGTGCCTAGATACCAAAGGCAGTTTAGCTGTGGTTGCGCAAATGTCTGTATTAGCTGATAAATTCTGCTACCCTGCTCCGCTTGGTTGTTGCTACCCCTAGTGTCTCTCTCTGCACATAGTGCAAGACAGAGGAAGAAAAGGCAAGGCATCAGCTCTAATAGAAGACTTACAGATGTGATCCCTGTGCGTTCCAAACAAGAAGACATAAAAATTATATATAATCACTTTAATGGTATGCACATCTATATATAAAAATAAATCGGAACTATCCAATTAGGTATATATAGCTAGATACCATCATTCTCAAGCAAATGGCATGATCTGGGAGGTTTCTGAGTTACGATTTTATAACTCCTGATACTGTGTAGATGGAATCTATAACCTGAAATGCTCATTTGAGTCCCTCAGCTCTCCAGCAACCCAAAAGCCACTGTGGAAACAAGTATGTTTTGCAAAAGGTGGGTTTATTCCCTGGATATTTGTTTGATGGTTAAGGTTGGGATATTTTTGATTTTTTTTTGTTTTGATTTGTTTATTTCTTCTTCTTTTATCAGCTCCAGCTGAGACAGGAGACGGTGGGAGGAGGGTTTTGTTCCTCTGGAGATAACAGGAGGCTGTGTCTGTGCAGCCATGGAGACAAGATCCAGGGCGCTTTCTGGCTTCCAAGCAATTTGCTCCCCACCCTGGCTCCCAAGTAAAAGTGGGGCAGAGAGAGGAGCTTTTGTTTCTCAAGTGCTTCAGCTGTTGCTACTAATTAAGCAAAGAGGTCTAGTGTCTTCCCACCTCCCAAGCCTGAGGAGGGTCTAGTTGGGGTGAAAGGGGAGTCAAGAGGCTGTGTGGCTGCTTCTCAGCACCCAGCTCTCCCTGTACAGCATTTCTGTGTCGTGCTTGCTCTGCCGCAGCCTTGCTTGGTGACCTGTGGCTAACCTATGCCTCAGGTTCCCTGGCTGCAACAGGGAGAAAATGAGAGAGACCAAGCTCAGCACGAGGCCAGATGGAAACTACCACGCTGCTGTTCAAGGTGTTATTATCGTTTTAATGCAATATGTTCCTGGCTTCCCAGACATGCTGACTAGCACCAGATTGCTCTTTCCTTCTCCAGCCTTTGCCTGGATGTCATTCCCTTCTCTCTTAGAGATGCCAGCCCGTTCCCTGAGCTTTAATAGCATTACTCAAGCTTCCCCGGTGTGTCTCTCCTTAACCCCCTCCAGTGTCATCAGGATGTGCTGGGGGAGCCAGATGAACTGTCAGCAATGATGTATCTGGCAAATGGTCTTTATGTGGGGTGGTTGTACTTTTTGGGCAAGGAGAGCAGGGTGAGTAGAGGGCGGAGTTAGGGACAGATGTGAGGGCTGCTGGGGAACTGTGTAGCCTCTGCTCAGTTCTGCAACAGGGAATAAATACTGTACCAAAGCATTGCACACATATGGGAGACTGCAGATATGAAAAGAAGGTGGAGATGTGCAGAGAGAAGGAAAATTAATTTAAGGAGCAGGAATGCTGCAGGCATCTGATAGCCGATGGAATCTAGGTCCAAGCCCTGGCTCTGTTCTGCACGATGCCCAGTCTCTAACGACTGCAGTAAAAATCAAGGTCATGGCTGCTCCCCTGTGCCTCTGCTCCTATCAAACTCCTCTGGTTATCCTCAGCCCAGGATCTTGCAGGGAGAAATTTAGGGCCTCACTGAGGAACAGATGGTCCCTTCTTGGGCCCCATCTGCCTGGCAACACTGGAGCAGTTGGTCTCTGCAGTGCTGAGCAGAATCTTGTTTACTTTCCCCTCATGTCAGCAAGGTGATATGGAGGGAAATTGAGCCCTGCTGTTACAGGCCCAGCTTTCCAGGAGTGGCCAGCAGCTCAAAGGTGTAAGAGTGTAACCCCAGAGTGATCTCTGTAAGGGCCAGACAGCATGGGGTCAACCAGCTCTGATCTGAGACAGTGCAGCTGGGAGCAGGGCTGTAGTTGCAAGGGGTTAGGAGATTAAGCCCTTGATTCACATGCAGGATAGAAGTACTTGGGCTAAAGGAGAAATCTGGAGTAAAGCTTCACAAGGGGCAGCCTGCAGGAGAGTTGCCAGGAGCAATAGGCACATGAACCTTGTGTGTGATGAATTGGTTTGTGCTTCAACTGCGGAGGATCTTTGTGGAGGTATTTGGCACTGACTTTACCTGGAGCTACTGAGACAAGTTCTGAGTACGCACTTGCAGTTTGTAAATTGAGAGAGGGGGAAGGGGGATGATAAGGTAGCAGCCTGGCATCTGAGATCCAGAAAGTGATTTTTAGGGTGTCCTGGTCACCTGGAAGTCCTAGTGAGTTCAGCTGGTGCTTATACAGCCTCAGTGTTTCTAGCCAGGCTGAAAGCTAGTGGCTGTACTGGAATAGTTCAGTTAACTCTCTGAAGTCTGTAGTAGAAATTCTTGTCAGCAGGAAAGGGCTAAGTGGGCCCGAGTGCTGGTTCCTTCCCTCACTCTGCTCTGTGGAGCTTTCAAAGACAAGGGTGGCTGGGTAGAAGCGGTTGAAGAGGTGGACCGTCACCTTGCAGCTGCTCCTTTTGTCTCAGCTCAAGGCATAAACAGGAGTCCATCCATCAGGACTGTGGAGAAGTGTCTCTAGACAGTATTAAGTATGCACAAAAATAGCAAGTGAGACCAGCTCCCCCTTTCGCAGCACAGACTGCGATTTCTGCAGCATGGCTGATAAAAGAACTCGACATTCTTTTCTGGGCTCGGATGCTGAGGACCGGGAGATGAGCCATCAAGGACTGCTGAGGATATCACGCATCCGTGCACTAGCGCATGTTTTCCAGAGACCTTGGCCCCAGAAGTCAGGCTGGTGAGGTCCTGCTCTCCTAGGTCGCCAGGTTAGGCAGGCAGTACTCTAATGGTGCTTGATGACCAGAGGGCACGGAGCATTAGTTTATCCCCTCCCCTGAGGGTTCCCATCCATTGAGGCTCCAGCGCAGGATGCTGTCTGTGTCAGCTCTGCAGTAATCAGCCCAGAGGCAGGAAGTGGAAACTTTCTGGTTGTAGCCACTTAGTTTCATTAGAGGCATCAAAAGAGAAAACAGGCCTCAGGTGGGGCGGTGGGAGGCAGAGACATGCGAGGGGTGGGGAGAGGGGATTTGAAGCTCAGTTCTACGTGGCAGTTAGCAGGTGAGCTTCAGCTAAGAATTGGAGAAGAGATGTAACAAAGCTGCAGCGACAGCCTGAAGCTAGAGGCTGTCACCTGTGTTATTCAAAGAGCTGTTAGAAGATCACACAGCTGCATTTGTAAAACTTTCTGCTCTATGTGTGTTTCGCTAGACCTGGAATTGTACTCCCTCCCTGCTCCACATCCCTTTGAAAGAGGTTTGTCTAGAAATTGTATCCCATTCCCAGTGCTCTGTTCCAGGACTTAACTGTTCTTATCACTGCAAAGAATTTTCCCAACTGCCTAGCCTAAGTTTTGCTTGTTCAACACGAACATGGTACTGTTCCGAGGTAGAATATTAAGGGCTGGAGTCACTACCATAATAACATAACCGATTTCAATGAAACTGGGCTCAATGGAGAGGAGTCCATCCAGCCTTGCTCCATCCCCCATGTGCCTCCTGAGAATGGTTTCTGTTAGAGTAAATGCCTTTGTAAGTGCCTCTCAGCTTGGCACTCACTGTGACCCATTCTGTGTAGACACAGAAGCAGGCAGGGCACAGGATCAGGCCTGTAATCACATTTCCTTTTGGCAGTTGGTGTTTTGTCAGCCTTGGTCTCCCTGGGCGCTGTGAGCTGTGTGACTGTCTGGCTCTCCTGAGCAGAGCTCATTGCCCAGCCAGGCAGGTGTTCTTCCACCAGGAACTGCCCTCTAGCTCTTGCCTCCTGTTTCATTCATGTCTTCAGTCCTCACCCAAGAGCAGAAATTAATTCAGCTGCACATCTTCTAAGCTCTATTTCCCTGCTAAGTTTTTTATTATTTTTATTATTATTTTATTATTATTAAGCCATTCCAAATAAAGCAACATGTGCACAACAATGACTTTGGGAATGGGGCAGAACTGTGCACATCTGGAAGAGAGGTAGTGACTGAGGGGGGAGAGAGTTGCTGGCTATCCAGAAGTAGCAGCTGGGATCTTGAATCTAGAAGAAAGGATCAATCATTTGATTACAGTCTCTTATGATTTAATCCACAGCATCTCCTGAGCTGTATCCTGTATCCAGCTCCAATTCCTTTGTGGGTTCCTGAATCTCTACCCTCCAGTTGGAAGAAGGATCTCTTTGGCTAGGAGGGAATCACAAGTATTAGCAGGATGTTGTAGGTCCTCAAGGCCACCATTTGCATCTCTAGTTCTCACTGCCGGTGCAACAGCCTTCCATAACTTAAAAAAGAGAGCTAATAGTTTGACAAGGGTAACAGCAGAACTGTGAATTACTGAACCAGTAGTTAATACTGCAGGGCTCAGAGAGGGGTTGTTAAATACTGCACTTCTGAATTCTGCTCCTGTTTCTGCCAGTGACCCTGGCCAGATCCTCTTGCCTCTGTATTTCCATTTGTCCTATGGGAAAGCAGGGATCTACAGTTAGGGAGCAGCAGCCATTTGGGTAGGTAAGGCAGGAAAAAGTGACCCAAGAGGCCCCACGGGAACAGATCCCAGATTCCTGAAGCCCCAGTCGTTTAAAAGTGCTCTCTCTTGTCTGTGTCTGTTGCGAGGACACAGATGTTCTTGTGTTGTTCACACGTGGATGAGCAGTTTTTTCTGTGCATGCTCCTGTCCATGAGCCTTACGTCTTTCTATAACCAGAAGGATTTGTTTGTTAGTCTTGGAGTTTTCAGCAGAAATGATCATGTTTGGAGACACCTGCACCATTCTGTAGTCAGCTCTGCCCTGAGACAGAGTGGGGCTTGGACAGAGAGCCCAGTCAGCCAGGAGATGGAGCAGCTTGCCTCCTCAGCATGGTGCAAGCAAGGGACTAAGGAGGGAAAGCCTGGGCCCTTAGCAGAACTGTTCTTTTTGATGAAGCAGATGTCACTGCTTTGTTATTCTGGAACTGCTCTGTGTTTGAAAATAAGAAAAAGGCTCGCACATTTGTGGTTCAGGGCTGGGACATGGGGCCTATCATTTTATTCAAGGATTCTCCAGGAAGGTCTCATTGTACCTGCTTGGAATTTGTTCCACCAAGATTGAAGCATTCGGTCCCCTCTCTGATCACAGGCTCCCCATCCCAGAGTTCAAGAGATGCCTCCTCTTTCCTTTCTCCTGTCTGGGTCTGCGACTGAGCTGCAGCCAGGCCAAACCTCAGGTCCGCTGCTAGGACCTGCCTCTAATGAAGGCTATGCTGGTCTGGCTTGGAGCCCCCAGGAAACCGATTCTCCAGGTCTTCTTGCAGCAGCTGCAGGCTGGCAGCTTTGTCCCATTCCCCAGTGCACATCTCTGTCCCTCCAGCCCTAGGATCCCCTCTGTGCCTCATCAGCAGAAAGTGCTGTTCTGTTTGGGGCTACCTCAGAGCTGCTGGCACAACAAAGCTGTTTTGTTTTTGGCTGAGCACTCGGCATCTGAGCTCTCATGTGGTTGGAGCCCATTTTTTTTGCAAGAATGAAAACACTGGATTAATGAGCTGCTTGTGGCTAATGTGCAGGGTTTCTCAGAACTAGTGCTATTAGAGCCCAGCGTCATATAGGAGGTAAATGGCAGCACATGGTGAATAAAGCAGTGATATAATAGGTTTAAGTAGTCCATTTCCCTTTAGAGTGTTACTGATAACATGCCCAAATGCATACAAGACCATTACCTTAATGAATAAGACCACTCTCTGGCAGAGCATATACTGCAGCTCCTCACAAGGGGTTTATTTTTTATCATTTTCATCCAAAAAAAGGCTTGGGTGTTTGAGTTGGAGTGGGTACAGGGAGGGCAGGACAGAGATAGAGGGGAAGAGAAGGAATACGGATGAGGAGAAATGAGAATAGAAGGGAAAGAGGAATGAACAAGTGACATAAATAAATGCAGAGGAAGGCTGTTGTGTGTTGGACCAGTATGGGCTCCAGGATCCCCTGTGAGAGGGACGTGTACCTACACACACAGAGAGAACAATTATCAGTCATTTGATCTTACATATTGGGAAGGACACGTCTTTCCTGTGGAAGCCTCACTGTCCTCTACCAAAAGCAAAACCCTACAAAACAGAGAGAGATCAATGGGCCAAGGCTTGCTACTTTTTGTCTTGGATATACAATAACCAAACATTGGCATTTGTCTCTGGTAGCCCCAGTCAGATCAGTATTAATATCAGTTTGTGGTAACTCAACCCCCATCAGTGGAGTTTCTCTGGATTTAACCTCTCCGATCTGCACTGTGAGACCCTGGTGCTCACTGGCTGTCAGCCTGATTCTGCACTAGTTAAATGACTCTCTGTTTGCCCAAGATACTTCCCACTGACACCACTGCAAATAAGAGCAGAATTTGCTCCCACACTTTTCTTCATACGCAGTTTACTTTTCTCCTGGGAAGGGCAGATAGGCATTTCCTGAAAATATGTTTTATGGACTTATTTCTAATAAATGTGGTGGTGAGACATGAATCTGATTGTCTTGTTCAACAGCGATGTCTACTCTTGTACTGTCTAAAGCCTTGTTTTCTCCACTGTTCTCTGGAATCTCTCTACAGAGGAGATACTTGGGTCAAATCCAGTGCCAAATGGCCCCAAATTAACTGTTTGGAATTTGTCATGTGAGGCCTGTTTTGCAGAGGTGCAATTCTGTTAGTCTGTGTGGAAAAAACATCTTACTTGCAGCAGAATAAAGGAGAATCATGAAAGATTAGAGTTCCTAAATGACTGTTTATAAAGATCTCTCTGAAATCCTAGAACAATAATTGACAGTGTATTTAGGAACAAGAACATGATCAGATTGGTCCACAGCAGAGGTTCCCCATCCCAGTATCACATCTCTGATAATGACTAGAGGAAGATGCTCAGGACACTGTACAAGGATAGGCCATATAAAGAATAAGGCTTTTTCTAGCTCTAGTTTTGTAGCTTCCAGCAAACTGCAAGGACTGCCTGGATGTTGCATCCAGACTATTAAGTTTAATCGCCACTGATAGACCAAACCTCCATAAACTTGTCTAAAACCTCTTGAACCTATTTATACTTTCAGTCTACACAGTATCCTGTGGCAAATGAGCTTCAAAATTTAATTATGTGCTCTGTGAAAAAAGCACTTCTTTTTGTTTGTTTTAAACTTGCTTCCTGATAATTTCACTGGAGCACTAGTTTGTCATATTGTGAGAAACAGCATTTAACATATCTAAAGGATGTATAATCTTAGATTTTACTGGCAGGTCGTGTGATTTTGACTTCTAACTGTTAAAGCCACTTTCAAAAATGGAACATGGGATCTACTTTAATGGTTATGAAAATATCGCTTCCAATACTCTGGCTTGCTGGTTTGTTTTTATTTTATTTTTTTGTTTTAACCTCTGCTTACAAGCTGCTCTAGCCCCTAAAATATCCAGTTCTCAAGCTCCTTGTTTACCCAGTTAGCATGGGCTTTATTTTTTCAATATTCTCCTTTAAGCTGCTTCAGCAGCTGAGAGTCTATTACTTGAGACACGAGCACAAACTCGACCAAGCACAGGCAAGTTTGAATGACCTCTTTCTCCTCATTATATTTCTGATGCTCTCCATGTCACAAGTTCAAGTACATGCACATGGGGCTTGGTACAATGGAGAGATAAAGCTACTGAGATAGAGACGTCCACGCTCTCCCTCGAGGCTTGAGCGTACTCTGTCGCCACTCAGTTTTGCCTTTCGCAGACACCTCATTAAAAGTGGGTTCATTACACATAAACATACCCTTGTACTTCTACAGGCATGCACGCTCACAAACTTAATTTGAACACACTGAAAGATAGCTCACTCTGACACAAATACGTCTGAGTCTTTATTTGCATTTATACCGAGACCTTGTATCTTAAAAGCAATTTTTCATTTGTACCCTTTTCTGCCCTACATGGAGTTGTATATTCATTTTTGCATTACCTTACCTTGTCATATATGCAGTTTTGAACATGCCTCCCCATGCCTAAGCCTTTGAGCCCTGTCCAAATAATATTTTTTCTGTTTGGAACACCTCCTGTATCAAAAGCTGGTATCAAAAGTTCTGGTGTGGTGTAAAACTGAATTAACTGGCAGAAGAACCAGACCCTTTGAATCCTCTTCCCAGCTGGATACAGCTTGCTCCATGAAACCATTCACATCTTACACTCTTGCAAACACCTGTTCTAGTCTGGAACATGAGGTAAAAGATGCTGGATAAGCATCTCCCCAAAGCACTTTGTTCCAGAGAGGTAGCAAGGGTGCATCCCTTTCTGGGAGAAAGGAGAAAGAGTAGGATTTAACTGTAGATTTTGAAAGGTAAGGAGTGCTTGGAAACAGAGTGTATTTGAGACACGTTTCCCTGAGTGTTCATGTCCTTCAGCAATTCAGACCATTGTGCCAGCAGGGATAAATCAGTATTGCTCTACAAAAACCAGCTGAATGAAGCTGTCTTTCCCCAGCTGAGGATCAGGTGTATGGAAGGTCTGTACGGAAGGTCTCCTGGCGCAGTGTTAACAACCTCTGCAGTGTGGTTGCTGCTGATGCTTACTCCATGCCTAACCAAACTGGAGCAGCATAAACAACCTTGGAAAGTTTCTGTTAGAACACACAGTACCGCTCTGCTCACCCTTCCCATCTGCCTCCGTCATGGTGCAAGGGAAAAGAGGAAAGAGAGGCTGTTGTTAGGCTGCCTAGTCTATTTGGAAGACTAGTATTACAGAGCAGTGCTATCTGCCAGCTTAGCTGCATTTGCTAGTTCGGGGACTTTGTTTTCACTGCCAAGAGCTGCTGGCGTGTGTACGTGTGTACCGCACGCATTAGGCTGGCGAGACAACGCAGAGAGATCACTGCGGCTGCAGGGAACGGGGTGATGCCCGGTGGCAGAAGTCCCTTCCTGTCAGAGTAGGAGCGGAGTCAGGGCGTGCTGGTGGACACCGCGTGTGCATTTACCCTTGCACACCCAGGAAGCGGTCTTGAAACGTGCATCAGCGGCCCTGCCCTCAGGGTGCACGTCTCTAAACATCTACAAACAAGAGCGTGAGCGTGTGTCTGCAGCGGTCCATGCATGGGGGGGAGATGCCTGCAAGTGGTAGAGAGCGTGTGTGTGCGTGTGTAAGGATGTGCGTGTGTCTGGAGGGGGTGTGAAGAGCGGCTGTGTGTGTGGAAGCCGCCACGCCTGTGTGTAGGCAGCGCTCCAGCTGTGCGCGCAGGGAGAGAAATCTTTGGGGATGGAGATGAGAGTGGTCTACGTGGGAGCTTTCCCTGCCAGTCTGCATTGGTAGGTTGTATCTGCGTGTGCAGTGGTGGAAAGCTTTCTAGGGGAGCGCACCTCTGTCCAGAAGGGTCTTTGCAATACGAATGACAATCTCTTCCCTACCTCGGGAAAGGGATCTCGAATGTGTGCCAGAGCCCCTTTGAGAAAAGAGGAGCGGACACGGAGATCGGAGGTGGGGGATGTCTCTATTAGCTGTTGTTTTGTTTGTAATGTGTCTTCGGTTTGATGGGGAGGATGTAGGATTCTGCGCGAGAGATGCGTGCGTGGGCTGGCATAGGTGTGTAGCAACTACAAATGTGTGCGTAAGGGAGGGCGTGTGTCTGCGTGCGGGGAGGGCTGAGCGGGGCTGCGTGCGGAGGCGGCTGCCTGCGGCTCGGGGGTTCTCGCGTGCTCTGCACAGGGCTCTGCTCAAAGGTCTTTGTCAGAGCCACTGCGCTTCGGAGAGTCACTAAATTCGGTGCAGGCGTTTTCTATTTTGGGTGCTTCTCCACACAGAGACACTTTTGCTCACCCTGCCTGGCTGGGCTTCAGGCCCTCTGAACCGCTGCTCTCCCTCACTTGTTGCGGAGCTTCGGCAGGAGAAGGAGCGGTTCCCTTGGAAACCTCTGGATGCCCAGCAACAAGTCGCTGGCAGCTGCCATGTGACCAGGTGCATTAATCAGACATGTTGTATGAATCAGGTCAGCTGGGGCCGAAGTCCAGCTCGCTCCCCCTTCGCTTCGTTGTTAATTACCAAGCCGCAAGGGCTGCTCTGAGTAGGGGATGAAAAACAACTTGAAAAAAAATTAAATAAAACCATGACCTTTACTGTTGTGGCTTCTAAGTTCATGCCAGACTTTCTGCATCAGACAAATCTGCCCAATCCCTTCTCCCACTGAAACAAACCTAGAATGCAAATGAACGAGCCACAGGAGCCTCACAAAGTGCAAAAGCCCAGAGAGAATGAATCTGTATCATAGATGCAGTGAATTTCCAGGTCTCCTTGCACTAAACCCTACCTTTCAAACACATCCTTTGAATGAAGAGTATCTCAGTTTTGGAGCTGGAGGCGGTTTGGTGCTGACTCAGGAACATCTCGTGTTCACAACTCAGACCCCTTTGAAAATCAAGTTTCTGAAGTTTCAACTGGGCCATGCCAAAATTGGTGGCCCAAATTACTAGCTAGCTGGCACAGGGAGGGCTTGAGTCCAAGGTATTGGTCCTACACCTCTAAAAGAAGAGGCCACAGCTCAGAAAACGAGGCAATGCATGTATTCTCTCTCTCTTGTGGACCTACCTCTGCTGCAATATGGCTGTTCTTCGTAGATATGCAGTTAGTGGGTTTATTCTTGATCATTCCTAGTGGGGAAATGATGAACCCTCAGCGGAGCCTTTCTCCATTTGACTCAGGAGCAAAAACTTGATGGCAAAAGCTGGAGAGAAATCAAAGATGACTTTGTGGCTGCAGCTCAGAGCTGGGCGACAGCAATAGTGACCACATTAAGACTGAAATGAGAGCAAATTGGGAAAGTCCTGGTGAGCAAATGAGGTAAAAAGGAAATGAGGGGTGAGAATGAATGAATGAGAAGGATGAAGAGATCCAGCTTGGACAGTAACAGCCATAAGCACTGGCCTCAATCCCTGACTCTGCCTGTCCTGCCTAGTAGGGTCTTCTAAGGGAGTTAGGTACCCAAATATCATTTAGTGTCAGATTGATGTATATTCTGGAGTGATACAGGCACTTCTGAGCATTTTCCATAAGGTGATGTTAACAATTTTGGCTTGATTCCTTTTCAAGTTTCCCCTGAAATTCCTGCTTGCTTTGCCCGGATAGAGCCAGAGCAAAAGCTTCCAGATTTGGCTCCTTCTGAATGAAAATCTCTCACATCACACACTCAAGGCCAGGCGCTAGCAAGGCTGTAACACCATTCTTCATGCTGTGACTAATGCATTGCAAGGTCGTCAGGTACTGCTCAGTCTCCATCTCCTCCTCCAGGAGCTCAGCGTCTGAGCCTCCCAGGGTATCCACTGAATCATGTCAAACATAGGTACATTCTCCTCAAAGCCATCTTTTATCTTAGGCAATAACAGAAATGTCACAGTTACTGGTCAGATTCTTGGCTGATATAAGCCAGCCAAAAGATTTGGCCCATAAGCCACAGTGGCACTGAAGGTCAGAAAAAAAGGGAGCTGGAAACAGAGAGCCTGGCTGTATTACAAATTGCTATAATTTGAACAGTATCCAGTGTCCCTTGAAAAGGGGCTCCCTTCCTGTCATCTGCTTTTGGATCCAGATCTTAAGAGCCCAGTATTTACCCACAGGAGTTTCATTCTGTCCATTATTAGCAGGCAGAAATTTCCCCAAATCAGATCTGAGTTTTATCTCAAGTATTATCTAGACAAAAGCTTTGACTTTGGATCATGTCGATTACTAGCTAATTAATTTTAGAATCAGTGATTATTTTTCCAGTGTTATCATGTGATAATATATCCTGTGCACAGGATATACCAGAAGACAAAGCTCTACCTCAGAGTACTGACTGTCTAGGACTGCCTAGGACAATCTAGGACAATCCTGAAGAATTGATGCCTGCAACCTGTGCATTTGCAATCTAACAGGCACAACACAAATCCATGCCAGCTGACACCCTTCAGTCAAAGTCAGAAACATATGTGTGCTCCTGGATAGAAGGGTTAGAAAATAAATTTGTTCTCGGTGAAGAGTGATCTGTCCTTTGGCACACTCAGGGGAATAGCTGTCTGACCTCCTGGCACCAGGAACGTGGGAGAACTGAATGGATTCCAAATGCTCAGAGCTGACTTTGAAATTCAGTTCAGTATCTCAGGGAAGAGGTGGAGGGCTGGTTGTTTGTGTAAGCTCTGAAAAAATGTGATAAAGGCTAAGAAGTTAGAGTAAGAGTTGGCTAGTCCATTAGGCTGGGAAATAAGAGGACAGGAACAAGACAGGCTGAGGTATACTGTAGTAAGATGGAAAGAACAGATTTTTTGTCTGCTTAGGGCTTCGTCCTGGGAGATACTGAGCAACTTCGGTCCACAAAGGAAAATGTGTAGGTCTTCAATCAGGTTTAAGCACAGGAGGAATGTCAGTGGCTCCAAGGGGCCCCTGCAGCCTCTCCTGCCTGTGCACAAGCAGAGTCAGTGTCTTGCAAGGAGATCTAGCTCCTTAGCCCTCTTCCCCACTGCCCTATTTCCAAGGGGTTCAGGTGCGGCTCCCCTGACAGACAGACCTGTTGCTGTTTGCCATCACTCCTCCAACCCGCCTTTACGTGAGAAGGAGACTTTTACACTGAAGCACAGGCAGCTCTCCATGATGTAATCTGTGCAATCTGTGCATTTGCAAGGAAAAGCAGCCTCTCGTTGGCCAAAGGGAAGAGTCTCCGCCTGGGTGCTCCTCCTGCCGCCCCCCCCCTCCCGCTGGATCATAAAAGCCCAGAGGCAGAGGCCGGGCAGCCTTCGCAGCCCCTGTGCCTCCAAAGGTGACCCAGGGACAGGTGAGCTCCGGCAGGGGTGCGGAGACGGGCTCGGCCGAGGGCGGGGAGGGCTGGGCTGAGCCGGGGGTGCTGCGGGTGCCTCGGGGGAGGCGAGGGGCGCCCTGGCCACCTGTGGAGCTGCTCCCGCTTCGACGGACGGGGCCAGAGGACAACTCCGCGAGCGGCGGGTTAGGCAGAGGGGCCCCGGGCAGGCTGGAGCGGGACAGCCTACGGGGGGGCCCGGGGGTGCCGGGGACAAGGGTGGTGGCGGGGTTAGCTCCTCCCCCCCCCCGCCCGGGCCCCCTTTGCCCTGGGGGCAGGGGGGAGTGGGGAAGGGGCAGCGGGGCTGGGCCGCCGGCGCGCCGCGGCTTGGCGGAGCCGCCGATCAGCACCACGGACAGGGCCCGAGCGGCGCCGCCCGCCCGGCGCCGGGGCGGCAGCGGGCAGCGGGCAGCGGGCAGCGGGTACCGGGCAGCGGGCAGCGGGTACCGGGCAGCGGGTACCGGGCACCGGGCACCAGGCAGCGGGCAGCGGGCAGCGGGTACCGGGCAGCGGGTATCGGGCACCGGGCAGCAGGTACCAGGCAGCGGGTACCAGGCAGCGGGCACCAGGCAGCGGGCAGCGGGTACCGGGCACCGGGTACCAGGCAGCGGGCAGCGGGTACCGGGCAGCGGGCACCAGGCAGCGGGCAGCGGGCCGCCTGCCCCGCTCAGCCCGCGCCCGGCGGCTCGGGGCAGGACGCTCCGCCGGGTCCCCGCTGCCGGGTCCCCGCTGCCCCATCGCGGAGCCCGCGAAGCGACGCCGGGCTACTCGGTGGGGATGGGGAGGGTCGGGGTGAGGTCGGTCCCGAAGGAGACACGAGCTCGGGGGGCACGAGCAAGGGCCGAGAGCTGGCACAGCCCCGTGGGCCTGCGCCGTGCCAGAGCCGGGTCAGGGCTCGCCCGCACGAAGGCCGCGGGATCGCGCAGCCGAATCGCGAAGGGACATTTGGGAGGGGGGCTGCAATCAGCGGAGCTGGTGTCTGACCGAGAGCCCCGGGCTGAATGCGGTGCACATGGAGACGGGAATAAATCTAGCTGCGTTTTGCTGAATAGCCCTGACAGCTCCAGGTAAGGTACAGTCACAGCTTCAGGTCTGGGGTAGGGCAGGGACAGAAGCACTTTAGGAAGCCAAGAAAGACTATGTGAGTATGACTGTAATCTACACTGTTTGAGATCAAAGCTTTGTACTGAAGACTTTAAAATTATTGTTTTTGAAATGTGGCTGGTTGGTACATTAATATCAATTTTCATGCATAGAGTAGTACTTAAAATTCTCCAGTTTGCTGGAGAAATAGGATATTTCACTAGGATGCTGCTGAGAGTAAATTCTTCAGAGAACACTTATTTAAAAAATATTTTCCTTCAGTAGTTCATTCTATCTGAGTACTCAAAATATATCTTGCTTTAGGGATACATTTAGGGTTCATTGAAAGATCATGTTCAATGGATTATATTATAATGGCTTTTTTTCACAAAGTGCTTAAATCACCCCAAATCTAGTGGAATCAAAGTAGATAAAGTCTTTTCTTTTTTTAATTTTAACAAAATTAAAACAACCACAGATTTAACTGTGAAATGTGTTTAGAAATGTGAACAAATCTGAGAACTTTTTTTTCATGTTTAGATTATTAAACCACTAATGTCACTTAGAAAATCAGAAACATAAAATGTAAAAAATAGTGTCTCAGCACTTTGGAAATAAAGCATTTCATATTGCTATTGTCATTTCATATTGCTATTGTCAAATGAAGAGCTTTGCTGCATTTATTTTTTCTCCAGTTTTGGAATCTGAGACTATTCACTAAAGTAATCCCAATTCATTGAAAATACTCACCCAGCTCTGCTTAACCTATGTTTAAATACTTTGTTAAACAGAGGCTCAACAAAGCAAAATAATCCAAGGCTCAGATTGTCCCTATCTCCTGTCTTTACATCTCTATTTTTCTTAAATATTCTTGGTCTCTACTATGGGGAAAATAAAAGAAGCTATACTCCATTTTAAAGAAATTTGTATTTATTGAATTACATATTTGGAAAAAAAAGACACTTGAAAGGAAAGTTAATGATATTTCCTATAAGGCCTGGAACATACATACATCCTTCATAGAAATATGTTACATGCTTTGAACAACTAATTGTGGAAATGCTTATCTGTAGAATTTGAATAGAGAAGTATCTTCCTGTTAAAATCTTTTAACATCTCCCTTCAGTTCTTTGTTTGCACAGTGACTCAATCTCTGATCTTTCTTCAACGTAACATAATACCGAGGTTCATTTTTTTTGGTAATGTCCTATCTCTTATAACATCAATGTAATGTCTCTTTCCTTTGAAGTTCAGCTGTAAAATAAGGGCAAGAAATCATGTCTCTTAGCTCTTGCCCCAGTGTAAACATGCAAAAGAACTTGAGGAGAAGCCAGAAAAATATATTTCATCAAATATCTATTCCTGAATTTTGGGATTTATCTCTGTATTCTCTGGAAATTGCTGAATTAGATCTGGTATTTAATATAAAAATTACTAGGACAGATGGTATAATATCCTCAAAGTTGACCAAATCTTTTATCCTATGCAATGTCTTGCTTAATCAGAGTCACATTTCAATTTGTTTAGAGCACATTTTGTCACCTTTCTTTATTACCAAATTTCTGTAGATCTCATAACAAGCACTGCCCATAGAAGGATACAATCCTGTCTCTTTTCTAAGAAACCTTAACACAGAGAAGTCTCTGAAGAACAGGAGATCTGGGGTAAGATCTGAACTTAATTCATTTTAATTCCTGCCCCTTAAAATATTTACCAAAAGGTGTAAACCGAAAATCAAGCTGGCGTGAGGTTACAACATTGCCTGCTAGGAATAAAACATTGCAAATATCACTAGAAATAAATACTGTATAGATTTTTGTTATTTAATTTTGCTACAGGCGAAGTCCTCCTTCCCCTTTCCTCCTCCCATCAGAGATAATGTGTTCTAGTCTCTGGGCTCTGTATGCCTTGCACAAATATTTGTCTGTGCGTCGCCTGCCACTCCAGTAATGAGCTGCTTTTCCACTGCAATCATGGCATCTGGTAGGGTTTCAGGCTGTGAGTAGCTGGGAAACAAGGAGGTGCTTGGGAATCTCAGCAGGAAAAAGAGAGTAGATTTCAGATGCAAGATCTGCAATAGCTTTTGAGCTTGGATAAGAATGTCTAGGATCATCTTTCTTTTGCAGAGATTTGTTCAGCCCCAGACACCTGAACTTGTTGTGCAGAGCTGGGCGCTCTGCCTGCTACAGACACCTGCATTCACATGCAATTTTATATTCAGTGTCTTTCCAACACCTGCATTTACATGCACTAAATATATGTGTGTGTCTGCGTGCGCCATGGTCCACCACTGCACTGCGACACAAGCGTGGTCCTAGCTAACCTGATTCTCTCCATTGGACAACATCACAAGGGCCCGGCTCAACCGAGCATTTAAGCACGCGCTTCGCTTTAAGCACATGCATCCACCCTACCAGTCCAGCAAATTTAGATTTGCCTCCGCGGGATTTAGATATGTCGCTGAATCAGCGCTGGAATGAGAACCTCAACCCTGAGCAAAGAATGTGGATTTTCTACTCATTGAAATCAATAGGAGTTTTCTCTGCTAAATTCAGACCCTCCAGAGCAATCTTTTATTAGAGAAGCAAAAGAAACAACAGAAGAGATGAAAAGCAGCTGATAAAATTGATGTAGCCATTCTGTAGCTAAGGCTGTCCCTCCCTCAAAGACTGTTTCAATCATTCAATAATGTGGTCTCAAAGTACATAATTTTTTTAACATCTCTTTAAACTTGAATTAGTTTAGAACAAAAGTTAGGGTCTTGGTGAGATTTGTAAAACCACTCAGGCATATAACACACTTTAAAATCAGTAGGAGTTGAGTTCCAAATTCATTGGTAAATTCTATTAAAGTGATCTTTCTTTAGATGTTGAAATACCTTTGTAAATCTTGTCTTCAGTAAAATAGATGCTGGCATTCTGATTTTTAAAATTATTTAAATTTAAGCCTAGAAAAGTATAGGAAGAGAAAAAAAATAGCTAAGGAACACTTAACACAATATTCAGTGTTGATATTTGTGTCTGAGTATCCCAAGGCTGCTCAGGATATCTGGAGTCTTCAGTACTTGATGAGATTAAAGGGAATTGCCCTCCCAGCAGCTTTGAAAATCAGCCATAGTTCAATGCCAACAAATCAGCACCGAGTATGCATTACCCTGACTACCATATGAACAGAAAACACTCAACCCATGCTTTGAAAGAAAAGAACAACCTTGGTCTCGTAGGTATAGGCTTGACCCTAGAGCAGGAACCTCCCCCCTTACTGTCACATTTTCGTTTCAGCAGAGCCTTAAGCATGCTAGTAGCTAAGTGCATGTTCTACTACCTGCACGAGCGGGGCTATTTGCACTCTACAATCGTCACAAGCTCCCACCCTGACTCCAGTAGCCCTTATTTGCAGAGACCAGATGGCTCCTGTGAGTTTCGATTGAGAGATCTGGCCCCCTTCCTAGTGCATAATGAGTACAGAGTTTTCAGTTTTCCCCTGTTTATAAACAGACCACACGGCTGTTTGTGCAGAAGTGCAACTGTTCTAAGGTTGAAGGCAAGATTTTGCCTTCAACAACCTCTGAGCAGTGAGGGGAGGCTCTAGTAAGCAATAATTTTTCTAATAAGTTGTTGATTAACAAGGGGAGGAGCTGGGTGGATTTTATTTGTGTGATTATTTGTCTTTCAAGTACATGTTTGCAGCCATGCTGAAGCTTGCATTAATTTGAGCCCTACATCATTGCTGTGAGCAGCCTGGCTGCATAAGACTGTAATCTATTTGGGGCATGGACATTTTGTTCTGTGTTTGCTCAACACCTAACACAGTCCATGACTCAGGCTCTGGGCTTTTATGAAGTGCAAAAAAGAGACATTTCAGGGTACAGTCTGCTGCTCTGCATGTGGATGCATGAACATGCAGGAAGCCAATAAAGCCTTGTGGTACCTACCGCTCAGCATCACACTTCAGGATGGAGGGGAGAATTTTGCCTTTTTATTTTATTTCGACTGGAAAACTGAGTGAGGAATTTTCATACAAGAACCTTCAGAAATTTGTGCAACATCAGGCCCCACTTCAGAAAAAATACAAATGCACATGCAGAAACTTCAGCACTTGACTCCCACAACAACCAAATACATGCCCAAAGTAAAGCACTTGGCTAAACTGAGGACTCAAGGATGCCTCCGTATGCTATGCAAAGATCTGTTTAGCCTGAATTATTTAAGCCAGTACAGTGTTCCCAATTCATGTTCAGAAACAACCCCCCACTCGCCCATGATTTTCAAAAGCATCTAATGCTTTCAGGTGCCCAGCATGAGATATCTCAATTAGTCCCCATCTTCAAGGATTACTAAGCACCTGCCTCTCTGGTAATTGGTCCTTTTCAAAGCGTGTTTCTAACACAAATATAAGGCATCCAAAATTGCTAACTTCTTCTGAAAATCCAGAGCTACGATGAACACTCCACCTACAAGGATCCAGCCCAAATGAAAATTGTATAGATCCTAGCTCCCCAAATCGGAAGCAATAGTCAGTACCTGCTGCCTTAAAATGACAATACACCCTGCCATTAAAGTAGAAGGGAGAATTTCTCTTGAGAAAAAGAAGAATAATTGCATAGTTCCTGGGGAGAACAATTGCATTTTTTTCAGTTAAACTCACAAAATTATTAATGTTGTGGTCTGTTATTCTGTCTAATCAAATACTGCATTGCTCTGGGTTGCCAGTAGAATGTACGTGGAGAAATCAATGGCACAAAGCAATGGAAAACTTCACTTAGGACCTCCCGTGCAATTAAGATGTTGCCTTCTGCAAGGTAAAGGCTCCAGAAAAGGGCCCAGAGTTTCGCAGGCTGCGGACTCAGACCTTGCACTGAATCCAGCAGAGACAATCGCGTTTTCTCCTGAACAAGAAGAGCAAATGGCAGTATAGACAAGCCTTCTCTGAGTCAAGACGTGCTGTCATAGTCCTGAATGTTTAACGAGCTTAGCAATTGCTCATAGAGGTTGTTTATATTTGCTCAGAAATAATCCAGGCAGCAAATATGCTGAAGGGATAGGGCACAGAAGGGAAGTTACTGTGATCCCCTCTCTTTCCATTAACACTGCCAGGTGCAATGTCTGCTCTCCAGATCACAACACGATAAGGGAGCAGGAGGAGAGCTGCACCCAGCTCTGAACGTTGCTCTTGCGACCTGCCCCTTGGGTAGGGTCTGTAGCCAGCCGGCAACAAGAGCGGTGACGGACCAGGCACACGCTCTGAAGGCAGGCGAAGGCTCACCGCCGCTCTGACCGGGCTGTACAAACGCCATGGCAGAGGTGAGTTGTGAAAAAGGGGCTGTAGCTCTCTGATTTTAACTCATCTCCAGTGTACCAGATTGCCCTAGGGCACTGTGACAGCTAAAAACCAAACCACAAAAGTGAACGGTTTTTGCAATGCTAATCTCAAACTTAAACCTATTCCTAAATAACGTACCTCTGCTCCTCTCTCTGTAAAAGTAGCATTGTGATACCCATTTCACAGGGGTACTGGACAATCAAATTAAGAGATATTTGTAGAGCTCTAGAGATCCAAGAGCAAATGGAACATGAGAGAAGAAAAGTTATTATCTTGTCATGCTTGGCCTGAGAGGAAGATTATCCATCTACCTTGCCAGACCTATTTATTGTCTTATTTTCTCCCAGCTTATCTTTTATCATCCTACTAATCAGCTCCAGCTAATCCAGCCAACATTTTATTTTAGCACAGTTCTCACTATGGGTTGATGAAGTTGTGTTTGGCAATAGAGGTGTGTGTGGCTTTCACATAACCTGACAAGTGTAATGCAGGTAGGTAGGACAATAGATACTGATTAATGAATTCCCAACAGTTAAAAATAAATTAAGTGATTTTTTTCTCATCCCAGCTGTATTATTCCAGACAGGCAGTATATTCTTTTGATAGACTATCAATGAGGGAATGGATTTGTTAGAACTCCTTTTCCTGAGTTTTGGTAGAATAGACTCCATCTTGTGTAACATACACTGATCTAAATAATACATGTGTGTTGTACTCCCTGTGAAATGAGGGTTTGCTACACAAAAAATATTTATTTAAGTGGATGTAGTGTATATAATAAGTTTCTGTGACAGGAAGGACCAAGACGCATCATTTTAATGGTCTAGTATTCTATGATAACAAATGCTAGGTGGACCATGTTTTTCAAGTGCTCTTTGTGATTTGGTCATACTGACTGAGAGAAAACAAAAAGTTCAGGGGTTTCCAGTCCCTTACAGAGTCCAGCAACCAAATCACAGCATGCTGGACATTTTTCTGAATACCCAAGCCCCTCGCATTCTTCCTTTTCATCTGTAATCAAATGGTACTTTCCCCCTTGTTGCTAGTGAATGCATTAGGGTCTAGGGTTTATAATCTCCAGAGCTGTTTTCTGAAATAGATGCAAGCACAGCACTTGGTTAGGGACAGCCAGGAGGCTGGGAGAGGTGATTACCTTCAAGCAGTCTCAGTGGAACTTGCCAGGGTTTCTACAGGCGCAGCCTAATGCGGGACTTAAAATGCTGAACAGGCTTCCATTACGGGGGCTGGCTCTGCTGATGCACGTCCACACATGGAGAGCTCCTTGTTAAAATGCACACCAGTAGCTCCAAAATACAGCAGCTCAGTTGGGGTTCATTAACAGCAAAATCATTCCAAGGGACATTGTTTCAGAGAGGAAAGAATTTCAGTTCTTTCAGGCTTGGTTTTTAGTTGCATTTAGCCTGGGGATTTTGCTAAGATTGTGTTTAATGTCTGGTTAGAAGGGGAATGGAGCCTAGCTAAACAGACTTGATGAGGACTAACTTGAGGTGTACATGCAGCATCCATTGCAATGCGACTCCAGCTTACATGAGGCATGTTGTAATAACTTTGTATTTAAGAAATAGGTAAGTAAGCATGCATGTGTACTGCTGAAATCCAGTGGATGATGTGAGAATGGCTCAGCTGTGTATCCCAGGTTCTGCACTGCTAATGGAGGATCTCTACCCATGACAGTGATGGGAGAGCAAGTGTGCTTTGCTCCGTGCTCAAGTGTTCCCCTTCAGCAAGCATGCAGTCCCACACTAGCAATTGCCCCAATTGCTTTTGAGATAGTGAAGGGCTCCTGTGGCAGAGAGAATTTTAGTCCATTTTAATCACAGGTATTAGAAAAACAAAAGCATTATCACCAATCTCCAAACAAATGGGTTGCTGCACAGCTTGAGTATCAACTTGCTCTTACTTGTTTACCAGGGATCATGCACTGGACCACACAAGATATCTAATGGTTGAGTAATACATGGCAAATAAACATCTAATTACCAGAGCTCAGAGGGGAAGAAACAAAAAGAACTAGGATATCAGTCATCTTAGCTTTGATTTCTTGTATGGGGTCTTGCATGAAAGATGCGTGAAAGACCTATCTCACATGTATGTCACTGCTTCTCAGGAATAAGTCTGGTGCCTGTTCATTCAAAGCTCAGCTCTATTTTTAAAATCTACTCTGAAAAGGCTGTCTTTAAAAAAAAATTGTACAGCAAAAGGGACAAAATTGCTCCTCAACAAAGGGACCTATCAACAGCCTGTCAATAATGTGCCAAAGGCCAGAACCTGCCTTTCAAAGAGGCTCTGCAGCCTCAATGTGTACTTTGAGAGCAATTAAGGGACGTGAGCAACATGATGATTATCTCATGGGTGACATTTTCATTGGCTCTTTGGGAAAAGAGAGCCATGGGCTTGAGATGGCCGTGATCAATGTTCAGCCTAGTCCCACATAAATGGCAGGATAGCATGTTGTAGATGGGCCTGGAAAACAAAATGCACAAGGAGAGGAAAAGAGGAGGAAGAGATAAGGAAGACGGATTAAAAAAAAAGAGAAAGAAAGAAAGAAAACACATAACTAGAAGTCTAAAGAAAGAGCTACAGTAAGAAGTCAAGGACATGGGCTGAGATGACCAGGGAGAAATCAGAATAGGAACAGGCAGGCAGCTGGGCTGGCGGATCTCCAGAGGCCAAGGAGAGCAGGAATAGGTGAGGGAGGGACTGCAGGTTTCCTGATGGAGAAGTGCAGGAAGAACAGGGGAATGGTTCCCCCTCCTGAGTGAGGAGAAAGCCTTGTAGATGTGTTGCACTTGCACAGGCAGAATTCTAGTCATCACCTCGTCAAGCCTCTTCCTGTGCCCAGAGGCAACCCTGACCAGCGGTGGCATTGTCCCGCACCGAGCCCGAGCCCACGTTGCCATGCCCATTACTTAGGTACGTCACGATTGCACTCAGAGCCGAGGAAAGGAGGAGAACGACATTCCCAGGCAGAGACTAAAGTGATGTCTTAAGATAGAGGTGCAAGTATAATTACTCTGCTTTTTTACCTGCATGTTTCCTCCAGCGTTGTCCACCTAACTTCTTTCACCTCTTTTGTCTTTGTACTGCAGTTACCACAAAACACGGGAGCTGAGTGCAGACAGCAGTGCACAGAAGCAGACTGTGGGACAGGAAACTAATGCCGTTCAGGTGCAAAAACATGACTACGTGTAAGAACCTCAGCAGTGTCTGAATTTCACTGTGTGGTTACTAATACCCAAGGGATAAGAACTGCCTGGATACTAACCCAGAAACACAAGCTGGCTCAGTGGCGTGAATGCAGAAGAGCTCAGCACAGACTGTATCCCGCACGGACGCTAAAGCCACAGCGTATTGTGTTGTATTGCCCTCCGGCATGGACACTAGTGCATGCACAGGGACCAGTACAAAAGGGTTTTCCAAACAAAAGCCCAAATGCTGCACGTGCCCAATCATCTGGGGCTGGGATCTGAGCAGGTGAGGCCCAGCTCCATGGACAGCAATGTAAGGGTAACTGTTCATGACTGTCTATGTAGTTGATCTTCTGAGCTTTGGCCTTTACAGGTCATGTAGTCTCTTAATTTCTAATGCATAACTACATTATTTTGGAATATGGAAAAATATTTCACAGAAGACACATATGCAAAAAATACAGATTTGGCTACACTAAGTATTTCCCAAATTTGCTGAATTGCTTGTTTAGGAAGCAAATTTTTACATTTTGGCAGAAGAAAATGTTACTTAATTTGCTATAAAACAATCTCCTTCCTGCTTTTCATTTTATGAAAGAAATTTAAAATGTTAATGTTGAGAAAAAGTAAGACTATTTTAAAATAGTTGGAAATCTTCACTTCCCCCAAAGATACTGTTACATTTCCAGCTCCTATCTTTTCCAGTGATACATGTACCAGCACATATAAACATGCATTCATGTGTGCTTCTGCATTTAGACACAAGTGCACGTTCACATGCTGTGCAAACAATTTCAAGCAGATCTAAGCAATAAACATAAGCTTATGCTTTGTAGTCTCCATGATTGTCTCTTGAAGAGGATCTTAATAATAAAAATAATGTTATGTTACTAGCTAAACATTGGGAATAACTCTCCATCACAGGCAAACTATTCTGAAGACAGAAATCAACTGACACATTCAGTCTGGAGGAATCCCCCAGGGTACCAGCAGGATGCATTAATGGCATATTTCTCCAGTGAGATGTGATGGGAAGAGCACAGAGCAAAAAGAAGGTAAAGTGGTAAAAAAACAACTTGTATTTTTAGATCTCAGTCTCCCACTGAAATCTTTGGAGATGCTGAGCTCTCCACTTCTGAAAATCAGGTCTCTTATTTACAAGAAGAAATAATATTTTAGGAGCCCAGCTTAGATTCCTGGGGAGTGGGGGGTTGGGCTTTTGTTTTGTTTTGTTTTTTTGTTTTTAAGTTGTCCATATGATTTTTCTTCAGACCAGTTTGCTGTCCTGATAATTAATCTAGCTAATGGCTGTTCTTTTTCCTTCATCAGCAATTTTGGTTTTTGTTAACACAAGCAGAGAGAAGATGAAGAAACAACCTCTCCAAGGATACAGACTGACAGTAATACTGCCATCTGACTAGAAAGAACTCAGACATACGCATAATCCTCAGGAAAATTCATCTCCACCCTCCCAGCAGACCCTGGTGAGAGCCCTTGAAGTGGTAATTAAAGTCTATTGAGTGGCAACTGCACCTGTTTAGAGAGGAGAGTGTGGGTTAGAGGTGCACAAAGGGAGATGAGCAGCACAGGGAGAGAGCGGGCGAGAGAGGAGCTGCTAGAGATGGGGAAGAAGGGAACCGGAAAGAGGAAAAAATGCACTCATTGGAGAAGTCAGTCCAATAAGGTGCACATTTCCCATTCTTCCCTTTATTTGCTTTCTGTCTGCTCTCCTCCAGCCCTTCACACATGCAGCTAGCTTCTACCCGGCTCTCACACTCACTGATGGAAACTCCAGGGGTTTTTCCCCAGCTAGCCTGAGCACTGGACCAGCTGCTCATCTGGTGTAAATCAACATAGTTTCACTAAAGTCCTTGTGGAGTTACAATCAGCTAGTGCTCATTTACACCCAGCTGAAGATCCGTCCCAGTGACACTTATTAACAGCCACTGAGCTCCTCAGACGGGCAGCTGGGACATGCCAGTTCTTGTCTGCTGGATGGTCTTTTTTCCTAGAATAGAACACTTCCCTTTGTGTCAGCTCTGTCACCCCATATAAATCCTACAGCATCTGGGATGAAGAAATCAGAGATGTTTATGGATATAGACATATATCTGAGAGCAGAGTCTAGGCAGAAAATGAGTGAAACAGAAGAAGCTAGAAAGGTGCTTAAAAAGAGACAGTGCCATGTTTAATGTCCATTTTCATCTTCCAAATGGTCTGAACCAGTGTCACACTCAAACTTTGCCAGGGACTATAGGTGGATCCATGAAAAATGGACTTATTCATAAATATTATTCGTAACTGGATCTTTCCAAGAATCTTGCAAACTTCCACTGACCCAAGGACCACAAATGGGGAACCACTGATGTATCCAGTGAATTGACCTTTCATAGTTAGCTGATAAAGACTTGCAGGCCAAATTCTGTGCTAGCATAGCAATGTGGCAGCTCTGCTAACTTCAACAGAGCAAGCTGACTTCTGTCACCAGATAATTGCATATTAATGTGCACAAAATAGCAGATTAAATGATAATAGTATATGGAAAGAGCAGGACAAAGAGTGGTAGAGGGAAATTCTCCAATATTTGAGCAGGAGAGTAAGAAAAAGAGGACATTCTTTCGTATAGAAATTAGGACTGCCCTAGCAATCAAGGAGCCAAAGAACAGCATTGCATAGTAGTGTAGATATATGGTCTAAGGAATTTGTCAGCCTGAGAATTAAAGATGGATAGCAAAAAATTTGACTCCTTCTGCCATAACCTCACTTCATCCTTCAATGTTGATGTCAGTAAAACAGAGTGTTGTGCTATTGCCCTACTGGGTATTTCATAAGAGGCCTTAAAAACTCAGTATATCACCTTTGCATGCTAGTCAAAGACCTTGAGAATAGTTTTTTTCTAGAAGTAAACCATCATCCCTTACACTCTACAGATGCACATACACTACTTATGCCTGTTCGTTTAACTCCCGTTTTCCAATCTAAAATTTGCGTTCTTCCTGTGGTACTACGCATTTGCAAAAGCACCATGGAAATACAAGCTATCTCTTGTCACTGCAATTCTGTATGTGCCCCCGCAATCAACTGGATTAAGCTTGGATTCCTGGGGTGAGAATGGAAGAGGAAAGAAGTTCATCCTCAGAGCACCCTGAGGCTGAGCTGAGCAAATGATTCAAGCAGAATAATTTGACTAGTGTTTGCAAAATTTTCTGTCTCACTGGACTTGATGGCAGGCAGTCAGTCCCCTGTGAATCCCTGACCTTCACACTGTGAATATCACCTGGGATGGTTGAAATAAGCTACAAGACTTTCTTCCTGATCCCCAATTGTTAGCAATTCGGGTGCAAATGTTGTTGCATCTGCCTTATACTATTAGCCATGACTGGGTAGCATGCCCTCCTTCTGTACCAGGAAATGCATCCTTGTGAATGGAGATAGAAAGGAACACGCCTTCAGCAAAAGCCATTTCCTTTGACTCTAAAGGGTGAGATTTGCAATTAGTTGGGTATCTGGTCCAAGCTACTCATTTAAATTCCATCTACAGTTAATGGAGAAAAACAAGTATCTCTGGACACCAAGTCAACCTACCAGTTTTGTACTGTGCAAAGGGAACCTACATGACTAGCTTACACTAAAATATCTGACTGTTAATAGGTTATAGTTGCATGAGAAGAATTGTACTTGAAATACCTTGCTTGTGCTTCTCCTGAATTCCAGTCTTATATCTTAACAAAATCATTAGCTACATGGATATCATGTGATAGGCTGTCTCATTTCTATCTTTTTGTTCCCAGACACCCTTCTGTCTTCTTTTCCAGTCAGCCCTCCCGTTCCTCTGTTGTTCTCTTTTCCCCCTTCTTTCTGATTGTGAGCAGCTTTTTGACTTTTCCGTCAATAAATCTAAAGAGCATTTGAACCATTCTGTTCCCCCGTCTCTCCTCCCTCCAGTTCCAAATCAGGCAAGCTCATCGATCAGAGGAGCTCAGGAAATATCTGGTGTTTTGTTGTCAGGATGATAATAACATTGCAGTTGTGAATGGGCTGCTGCAGGCCTGATCATGGACACCTGCAGGGTTTGTTTAATTGCATTTAATGACAAATCCTATACAGAGGAGCATTGCCAGAGAGATTTATTATCCGCCAAAGAGGCAAAGCACAACAGCTCAAAATATAATTTGCACTGAGCATTTTTCCCCCTGCCTCTCTTTAAACCACAGTAATAAATAACAAATCGGGTAAAGTGGGCAACACCAGTCTAGAAAGAGGTGGGGGACAGAGGATAGAGATTGAAACTAAAGGAAATAAGAGCAATAAGGCCACACTGTTCTTTCTGCCATCCCTGTGGTCTGTTATATAGGAAATACTGTTTGTTTAATTTGCAGCCTGGAAGTGCAGCTGGGGATCTCTCCGTGATGAGCCAGTCTCTTCTAAGATAGCTGGAGGCTAAGCTCTTGAGTCCCCATTCTTTCTGACCAGGTTTTTTTCTTCATGTTCTGTAGCTAAGTTTAGATCCTGTCTATATAAACAATTACAAAGAAACTGCAGCAGCCCCTCAGCACTGCGGGTTTCATCTGCTACAATTACAAGGAGGCATCATCTTCCACATTGCCAAAATCTCTGTGAAAAACTAAAAGTGGCAGCTCTCATCCTCAGAAATATGGTCCTACAGGGACAGATCACTCTCTCTGAAGTCTAGACAAAAGTCTCATACACCTCTGAGCCTTGACTGTGTTTATGTTTTCTACTAACTACCATACTCGGAAGGGGAATATGTATGTGTAAAAACAACAGAGGGTCTTGTTCCCTTGCTCAAGGTGAACAGTTACTTCTTCTATCTTGACTATTACTTGATTGTCTAGTGATAATTTGTTGTAAATCCCTTCACAGACCTGGCATATCACTATGCTAGGCAGAGTACAGTTCCAGAACAAGAACTGTAAAATGTTCTTGTCAACTGAGATTACAGTCCAAGTTGGCATTTTCCAAACTATTTTCTCCCTTTCAGGTTCATAAATCACCTTTACAATTCACTCTCTCTTCTAATGGTCCACAGCAGAATACTGAATTGTCCTAGACAAACTATTTCTGAAAACTGTCTTGCCCCACTAAGTGTTTTCATCTGGATGCATCCTGCAGTAGGGCAGAGAAGAAAAGATGCTACATTTTAGAGGAAATGCCTTAGTTTAGGATATCTAAGCATAGGTCAGGAAAACAGCCAGAGACTGAATAGAGGGGGCATCTAACAGTGAATTTGTACTCAGTGTGAGCAAGGGGTGCATGCTCACTAGTGTTCCAGTTTATATGCAGATTAAATTTTCTACTTTAAATGGTTTATCCCAGGAGCCTTGGGGATGATGGCAATCTTGTACCAGGAAATATCACCCAGGAGCGTCCTGTCTGCAGTGTTTGGTCTCTATTTTAATGTAGGTAGCAATCAGCACTTGGCAATGTCATTGCACAAACATGGTGTAGGGTAACACCTGGACTGCACTTTTATCTGATTACCTGGACAATGGCAGTATTACTAATACTCCCTGTTAAATAAGACCACCTGGACATCTCCTCATATCAGGAGGATATCTAGCTATCACAAACACACTTGCTATCTAGGCTAGCACAATGGATTGTTATCTCGCGAGCAGCAGCACAAATCCCCACATTGAACAGCCCATCTGGAGTTTGATTAAAGTCCATAGAAAGCACACATGCTTAAAAAAAAAAAAAGAAAAGAAAAGAAAAAAAAAAAGAGAGGGAGAGGGAGAGAGACTGGACTGCACAGGGCACAACCTCTTTCAGCACCAGCAAACTCTTTCCTTGTGCTAAAAACACTTTCTCCTGCTATGAAAAGAGTCTTTCACCAAAGCTGCTCTGCAAAGCTGAGGCTGTTGCTGGCTACTTGCGTTTCTTTCTCCCTGTTACAACTGCTCACAAAAGTACATTTAACAATCTAGGTTAGAAGACAGGAAGGATACTGTCCTTGTCTGATTTTCAGTGGCTGAGGTAAGTATGTCTGACTTAAAGGGTGGCAGTGAAAAGGAAAAATGTAAGATCCTTTCCTTGGATGTGAGCCAGTATTGTCCTTTCACGTGTTATTCATGAATGTGTGAGGTATTAGCAGAAGAAAGCTGGAAAGTGGAAGCAAAACTAAACTGGGGGTGAAATAAAGATTGTTCTTCAATAAATCCAAAGAAAAGGAAGCAGCAAAGAGATTTTTTCTTGCTTAAATCACTCTCTTAGTAGGATTCCAGAAAGCTCAGCGTTCTCATTATCCTATCTTTTTCTTTGCTACTTGACTCCTTTTCTCTAGCGTTCCCAAGTATATATTGCATTTACTTACTTTAGTCAGACCAATGTACAGCTGGGAGATAAGCAGGTTGATGGAGCACTGTGAGAGAAGTTTATCATAGGACAAGGAAAAAGGAGACCCTACTGAGTCCCCAAATCCTTGAAAAAACATGATCCAAATTGTTGTAGGCATATGTGGTCTCCTATGTGAGAAAGTGGAGTGGAAAATCACAGGTAGAGTCAGAAAATTGGATAGATGATTATAGTGAGAAGTGACATTGTCTCACAGAGAACACTACTTTTTTGCACTCCCTAACATGCAAAAAGAGACAGTCACCATCCCTAAAATGAGAAACAAGTGTTGAAAGAATGTGAACCAGTGAGGAAAGGTAACAGAAGAAGAAGTGGAGGACGTGTCTAAGGAGGAACTGCTGCTCTTGGTGGTCTGGCTCTGTGTGGAAGACTAGTGATTTTGTTGTTCTGATTTATAAAGGTGACAACAAATCATAGCCTGCCATACAGCACAGATCCTCACCCTCGCTGGCGGGAGAGATCACTGACAGCAGGGGCTGGGTGACACAGCAGGGAGCCAGCTGCCTCCTGAGAGCCCTGTACCTGGTGCAACTGTTGAGACCTGAAAACTAAGTAAGTATTAAAACGCTTTGGTACACTGAAGGTGTTATATAAGTCTCTAAGGCAGGGACTGTGACTTACTCTGCTCCTCAGTTTTCATCCTCTTGGAGTTAATCACATTTGCTATCTGAATGAAGCAACAGGAGGAGCCTCCAGGATGAACGAAGCTGTGGGGCTCATCCTGCAGCCATGAGCAGTTTTCTCTAAGAGTGGCGCTCACTTGCTTTAACTTCCAAGCAATTTCACATAGAAAACAAGTATGATTGTCTTCATATTCTGGATTGAGAATGGTTAAGTGACTGACTCAAAGGCTCCACAAAGAATCTGTGGCAAAACCAGGACTTGAACATGAGCTGCTGAGAGCTCAGAGGTCTGCTGGGCACTTAGGGCTCCTGCTTGTACCTCGACGCCCAAAAAGGACTGTTTCAAAAATCTAGCCCTTTGCTTCCAGCAAGGTTTTAAAAACAAAAAGGGTAAATTTTCATACCACAAAGAGCCTCCATTCTAAAGATATTTAAATGCAAAACTGAAAATCTTCGATCCTGCCAATGTCAGTGGTAAAACAGTACAGAAACATGTTTAATAATTTCTGGTGTTGGTGCTGCGTGGCATTTTCTTTGCCTGTTTTGTTACCTAAACAGGATGTGCAGCATTGCACACCTGCATTATTCTTAGGGTCTACATGACTTAGGAACCTAAGTCTTTGTGGCTTTTCCTTCAACTAGGTCATCTGAGTTGAAAACAGAACCCCATTTTGACAAATATCTGTAACTCTGGTGCAGTAGAGCACCAGGGCATAGTACGGCAGGTGTCTACAAGACAAAAAGTCCACTGACCTTCATATCTCTATGTTTTTTAGTTTATAAACCTACACTATAGTCCTTGTAGGCAGTCAATAACATCCAGGTGCTCAGTGGTTCCCATACTTCTTTGTTTGTAGTTGGTACTGAATAGTAGTCAGGTCTACTAGATGCTGTTTCCTATGTGTTTATTAACCTGCTGCAGCTTCTTAGGCCAGTCTCTGCCTTATTCTGTGTCTCTGTAAAAGAAAATAATGATTCTCATCTCTTAGGAACATGGCTAATTTAGTTACTCTATCTAGAAACCTCTGTCCCTCATCGCTTTTCTGTTTGAGCACCTTATTCCTTCACAGTGCCTAACAGGTAGCCCCATGTTACACAGGAGAACTGTGGGACAGGACAGAGGTGATAACTTGCCCAAACACACAATGGAAATTGGTGGCCTCACAAAAGCAAATTGAGTCTTAGGTCCAAGTCTGATGCTCTTTCTACCTTGCCATTTGCCTCAGAGCCAGTCTTTTTGGTTTGGGAAAAAGAGGGTCAAGTTTCAAAGATACTAACTATTGTTATTATCATTGTAGATAATCAGTGAGGTAGGAGCAGAGCAATACTTATCCCAGGAAATCTGCTGCCAAAGGAATTTAACAACCGTACAAATCACTATTCTTTGATGATGCATGAAAGAAAAGATCCATGTATGATAAGGACAAACGACTCATACTCCCTCTTTATTTTACTCCTCCACTAATATATTAAATCTACAAAAATTCAGAGGGCAGCATTGCAACCATTAATGTTGGAATTGCCAGGCTGGTGTCTAATGTAAATGAAACTACATTGATTTAGTGTTACCCAACATGCCTCTCCTGCTTGTTCATCTTCTCCAGTCTGATCAAAACCTTTCCTTCCAGGTAGCCACGACCTCAGTGCCCTATATAAGCACAGATAATAATGTCATCACAAGCCTTAATGATGAAGGTAGTTATAGGACAAAAGCCCCTGCGGCAAGTTGGGTATTGGGTCATTGTTCCTGCTAATGTCATGATGCCATTTCTCACTATTTTTAGAATTGCTCCCTTTGTACAGCAAATTTCTCAAGTAGCTGCTTTAAAATATAGAAGATCTTGTCTTTATTTGACCTAGTAGCAAGAGGTCATCTTCCTCCGATATCTGGAAATTAGACAAACCCCTAAAAGCTGCAGATTGACAATAACTTGGTGCACAGATGTCTGCAGACTTAAATTTAAACTTTGAAAAAAATAGGATCTCGACTCAATCTGCTGCTAGCCCTTAATGCAGTGACAAGCTAATCACAAAGACCTTGCAAAAAAAATTTGCAAGCATCCAAATTACCCAGTTATCATCTCAGAAGTAACTCAGGCATTCAGTAGATCAGTAAGGACTTAGTTCATAATCTATATGTTTTTGGAACTATTAGCACAGATCCAAACTTGTACACATTTTGTGGGAAGAGAATTGGCTTAGGAATCCTTGACCACTTCATGCCAAAAAGTTCCAAACCCCCATAGAGCCAAACCCTTTTATTACTATTTACTTTCTCTGTCATGTTTGTCCCAGACACCTTAGCATGCATTGATGCTCTTTTGCTTCAGTTGCTCTGTAAGCACAGAAGGGATAACCTGCAGACTGGGAGTTTACAATCTAAATAGATAAGACAGTTGTTATTCCCATGTTACTAGCAGGGAAATAAGGCATAGGAAGATTAAATGACCAGCCCAAGGTCACAAAAGGAGTCTCTAGTAGAGGTGGTGTCTCAGCCTAGATTTCTTAAGTCTCTGCCCAGTACTTTACCCATCCATTCACTTGCTTTTTAAGTACCCTGTCATTATTTCTGTGAAGAAAATTATGCAACTCCTCCAGCAGCCAGTACTGTGTAATTCAGCTTGTCTGAAAGGGAATATGAAATGGCAGTTTCCAAAAAAAAAAAAAAAAAAAAAAAAGAAAAAAAAAAAAAAAGAAAAAGAGAGATTAACCCTCCTGCCACACAATCTGGCAGCCTTGTCAAAACGTCTCTCTTTTTTTTTATCTTCTCTTTCTCCAGTGGGTATTTAATTTCCCTGTATATTCTCAGAATACAGGCTGGGGCTTTATCTGCATTACCCTACAAAACCTTCATAGGAGTCTCCAGGGCCCTGTGGAGGACATATTCTTTAGATGGGGGACCTGATTGTTTTGAGCTCTTGATTGCTAAGTCATGTGTTCAAATCCAGTCTGCATTAGCAACCTGCAAATGAAGGTTTCCTGGCAGCTTCTCTGAGAAGGAGCGGTAGCTTGAGTTCTGTCCTGGAAGTGCCCCTGTGTATGACGAAGAGCAGCTTGTCCATCACAGTGATGCTCAATTCAGTCACAAATTTAGAGAAGGTGTTACACATTGACTGGTGTCCTCAGTAAGAGGAGCCAAAGGAAGCAGAAGAACCAATGTGACAAAGGAAATGAGATCAGGGAGAATCAAGAGTTTCACCAGTTTCTGCCCCTCTCACAAACAAAATTCTGTCCCTGACCTTTCAGGCTAATGCTGTTACAGCACATCAGTCTCAGGCAAGCAACGCAGCTGGCACCATCTTCAGTTGTCTTTGACTTCCCAGACCAAACAATCCTTTTACAGCTGGGCTGGGGGTGAGGCAGCCCTTGGTACAGAGGCTCAATTATGTTTCATATCTGTGCCTCTGAATCCATAGCGAGATGCCTTTGTGACCCTGCTTCTCGTGCTCTTCATGCTCAAGGTTTCTTAGTAATAAGCAATTTCTTTATTCATGGAAAAAAATATTTTCATCAGCTGCCTTTTTACCTTGTGATATTTCTGATGGCTCATCCACGAATTGGGAGCAGGCTCTGACAGAAAGTATGGGACCTAAAAAGCCTACTTGGTGTTCCTGTGAATTCCATATGCATTGCAAGGAAGGAAAATTATTATGAAGCTTTAGTTAATAGATACTTCAGATAAAAGTGTGAGTACATTTGATCACCATAGCAACATGAAAGAGACAGCGGGGAGAGGAAATGTCAGTATTTGTGTCTGTGCCTTGACCTGCAACGTAAAACAGCCCAAGTGCTGGGGATTTCATGCATGGGATATTCATACATATGGATACAGACATGCTTACACATACCCATGCACACAGTCACACATATATACATACACCGTGCTCATGCATTCAGGCGTCAGCTGTTAGATATTCATACATAATTAGCTATTTGCACACAGACACACAGAGGAAGGCTCACATGTTAATGTTAAACATGAACCATATGTGCCCAAACTCTTTGCTGACAGTTATTTACTTAAAAGAACAGTTTTCAGCTTGTGAACTTAGGCGCATATTCACACATCTGTGCGCACCAGGAACATAGAAATACTCTCAAATACCAAGTATGTTCCAGAGCACACAGCCAATTTTCTTGTCTTGGCATGAAGGAAACTACACTTGCACAACATGCATTCACTAGAGATGCTCAGGCACCTTTGTTCATTTTCTTTCCAAGTGTGACGCTGCTCGGGCTCTGAGCGCACGGCACACACGGATGGCACAGCCGCATGCAGAGGCGAACCTTCTGTGGGAATTCTGCCATGGACACTTTGGCTTTGGCTCTCAGGAGCACTGAGCACCTGCTGCTCCCGTTGACTTTAACAGCTGCTGAAGTGAAAATTAGGCCCACACTGTCTGCTATGCAAAAGCAGTTTCTTAGCAACAAAAATGATATTCTGTGTGAAGGCAACATGCATTAGCAAGATAATCCTAGGTAATTCCAGACAGGACCTAAACGGATGGACTGAATAATAATAATGATGGACAGAATAATAATAATGGAAATAACGAGGCTAATATTATTTCCCTGGAAAGGAGAAGAAACAGCTATAAATAAAACACAACAGGAGAAACTCTGTGCCAATTCCCCATATGAAGATTAGAGCCGCTTAAATTTGAACTTATGCCCTAAAAATAGGATCTGGTAACTAAAGCTTTGCTAATCTAAGCTAGGCTGTTACTGCATGAAATATTTTTCCTTATTCCAATCATGTTTTTTTAATTCAGGAATGGAAAAAGTTGTACATCTTGTCACACAGCAGGGATCAATGGGAACTGAGTCATGTTTGCTGCTACAGACAGCATAGTGTTTACTACCTCGAGACAACATCGTCCTTGGCAGAAAAAAAATGTAAACTTTAAAATACTTTACCGAAATGATTCATTACAACCACCACACTCCCGTTTTTAAAATACATCGGACTAACACACTAACACACTGCACAACTATTGTAATTTCAGCTTCGACTGTTTCAAGGAATTGAATGAAAATAAAACCTCAAATGAAATTTGCTCATCTTGTAGAGTTGTAGGGGGAAAGAAAAATGAAGGTTAGAAAAAAAAAAGTCATAACTGCCTTACACAGGAACTGAGAGCTCGGGTCACCCACCCGCCCGGGGCTTCGAGGGCGCCCAGGGGCGGGGAGCAGCTCAGCACCCTCCCGCTCCCCGTGAGGGCCCCGCTGCAGCCCTCCGGGCGCCACGAGCTCGCCCGTCGGCCCCGGGCAGCCGAGAGGTGCCGCAGAAGGGAGGAGGCGGCACCGCGCCAGGTCTCGCCTCGGCCGTTTCGGGTGTCCGAGGACGGGACGAGCCCCGACACCCCCCCGCCAGCCCTGAGGCGCCGGCCCGCTCCCCTCCCCAGGAGCCCCCGCGGCGACCCGCCGGCGGCCGCGCCGCGCAGGGCGCGCTGGGAAATGCGGTCCCGGCACCCCCATGCTCCCCGGGAAGGGGGTGCCGGGGGGGAAAAGGACTACATTTCCCAGGAGGCCTCGCGCGGGATACCGGCACCTCCTGGGGACTCCGCCCGCCCCGCTTTACCGCTGCCTGCTGGGAAACGGAGGCGTCGGGACGCTCGTCCCTCCCTGCCGGCCGGGGCGGCGGCGAAGCGTTAAACTACATTTCCCAGCGTCCTCCTCCCACCCCGCCCCCTCCGTGCTCTTCGGGGCGCCATTTTGTTTCGCGTTATAACCTAAGATGGCGGCTGGGCGAAGGGAGTGAAGGTTGCTGGCGTTGCCGGGGTGAGAGGCGTCTCTGTGGCTGCGCCCGCGGCCCCGCAGGGCTCCGCTTCCCCGGCGGCCGCGCCTCGCCGTTCCCCTGCCCCGGGCCGAGCTGGGGGCTTGGAGGAGCAGCCAGTCCATGGCCAGCAGGTGGCCGGTGCGGTCGCCGCGGCCCCCGTCGCCATGGACCTGCGCACGGCCGTGTACAACGCGGCCCGCGATGGGAAGCTGAAGCTGCTGCAGAAGCTGCTGGGCAGCCGGAGCCGGGAGGAGCTGGAGGCGCTGACGGCGGGGCCGGGTGGGGGCGACGGCCCTGGCGGAGGGAGCACCCCACTGCTGATCGCTGCCCGGCACGGGCACCTGGAGGTGGTGGAGTACCTGCTGGATCACTGCGGTGCCCGGGTGGAGGAGGGAGGCTCTGTCAACTTCGATGGGGAGACCATCGAGGGGGCCCCGCCGCTGTGGGCGGCTTCTGCTGCTGGGCATTTGGGGGTGGTGCGTAGCCTGCTGGATCACGGTGCGTCGGTGAACCAGACCACACTGACCAACTCCACGCCGCTGCGGGCTGCTTGCTTTGATGGGCACCTGGAGATCGTGCGCTACTTGGTAGGGGAGCGTGGTGCTGACCTGGAAGTAGCCAACCGGCACGGACACACTTGCTTGATGATTTCTTGCTACAAAGGACACCGGGAAATTGCACGTTACTTGTTAGAGAAGGGGGCCGATGTCAACCGCCGGAGTGTGAAGGGGAATACTGCCCTGCATGACTGCGCTGAGTCTGGCAGTCTGGAGATCCTGCAGCTACTGCTCCGCTCCAAAGCCCGCATGGAGAAGGATGGCTATGGCATGACTCCTCTGCTAGCTGCCAGCGTTACCGGTCACACCAACATTGTAGAGTACCTCATCCAGGGTGGGCTGCAGCAGGAGGAAGAGGAAGTTGCAGGGAATCAGAATGGGACTAGTGCATCAGGCGGGGGCCATCAGAGGTGCTGCAGTGCTGACCAGGAATCTCCTCAGTGCTGTACTGAGGGGGGACATGGGAGATGTTGTGCCTCAGCTTGCAGTCAGGATGAACAGCAGGTCCCTAACGTGTTCTGCACTCGAGAAGCTGCTGTGGAAGCACTGGAGTTGCTGGGTGCCACGTTTGTAGATAAGAAACGTGACCTTTTGGGAGCCCACAAGTACTGGCGAAAGGCAATGGAGCTTCGGTGTGAGGGTGGGCAGTACCTGCCAAAACCTGAGCCCCGGCAGCTGGTGTTAGCATATGACTACTCACGGGAAGTGAGCTCGCTGGAGGAGTTGGAAGCCTTGATCACTGATCCAGATGAGATGCGCATGCAGGCACTGCTGATTAGAGAGCGCATCTTGGGTCCTTCTCACCCAGACACTTCCTATTACATCCGTTACCGAGGGGCAGTCTATGCTGATTCTGGCAACTTTGAACGCTGCATTAACCTGTGGAAGTATGCTCTGGACATGCAGCAAGGCAACTTGGAGCCCCTCAGCCCTATGACTGCCAGTAGCTTCCTTTCTTTTGCTGAGCTTTTCTCTTATGTGCTTCAGGACCGCTCCAAAGGCACTTTAGCTACCCACTTGGGCTTCTCTGACCTCATGGGAGTACTGAGCAAAGGGGTCCGGGAGGTGGAGAGAGCACTTGTGCATGGCAAGGACCCTATAGTTGACTCGGCACAGTTCACCAAGACGCTGGCCATTATCCTCCACCTGGTCTTCCTTCTGGAGAAGGTGGAGTGCACACCAGAGCAGGAACACCAGAAGCGTCAGACTATCTACCGCCTGCTGAAGTGCAGCCCCAGAGCCAAGAATGGCTTCACGCCTTTGCATATGGCTGTGGACAAGGATACCACAACAGTGGGACGTTACCCAGTTGGCAAGTTCCCATCGCTCCATGTTGTGAACTTGCTTCTGGAGTGTGGGGCTGACCCAGACAGCCGTGACTATGACAACAACACTCCTCTGCATGTTGCTGCCCGGAACAACTGCCCGCTCATCATGAGTGCTCTGATGGAGGCTGGAGCCCACATGGATGCCACCAATGCCTTCAAGCAGACTGCGTATGAGCTGCTGGATGAGAAGCTGCTCACTAAGAGCATGATGCAGCCCTTCAATTACATCACCCTCCAGTGCCTTGCTGCTCGTGCTTTGGACAAGCACAAGATTCCCTACAAGGGTTTCATCCCTGAGGAGCTGGAAGCCTTCATAGAACTGCACTAGAGTGGGAGAGCTGAAGTCCTCAGCCTTTCCTATGATCTGTTTCACACTGAAGAGGTAGTGCAGCCTGAGATCTCAGACCGTTCTTGTCAAGGTGCTGAAGGCCTTCGTTGTGCTGAGACGGGCTGCAGGCTTTGTCCTCATCTGTCACCATCAAGCTGGCATGTGCGGGGGTAGGGGAGGAGGAGAAAGCACTAGAGCTCATGCTGTCTCATTGTTGTCACCTTCACGTACCAGATATCTCCAGTGCACTGTATCCAGAGAAGGCTGCAGCCCCTGCCCTTTCCCATGCCAACCGACTTGTCCTGAGGAGGAAGGAAAATGCAGATCCTTGGGACCTTCTGCCTCTCCCATTAGTGCTGGATTAACTCAGCTGTTATGCTTTGGAGCAGCTACACAACACAAACGTGCTCTAGCCCTTCCCGTCCCATGTACTGAACAGATAGGAATATAAGTGAGGAATAAAATATCTTCCAACTAATTCTTCCCCTGCCCCCTTTACAGATTCAGTACCTGAGTATAATGGCCGAGTGGCTTGTGCTCTGCTGAGGTAGTTGCCTTGCATGGCAGTAGGGCTGGGTATGCTGAGGACTTTTTTTTTCTTTGGTTGGTTGGCCAAGTAGCAAGTGGTGTTAAAGGCCTGAGATTTCAATGATTGTGCGTAAAGCTGGTTATTTTTTCTCTTTTAGAGCCAGGCCCTATCTATGCTGCAAGACTTCTTCAATCCTCTAAGATATAGTAAGGTCAGTTCTGGTTATATAGTTTCGTCAATAGATGTTGGTTTGTATGAATGGGGAGAAAACCTGCAAACTTAAAAACAAGATACTAATGTGGAGTTCAGGCCTTTACCTTGGCCATTCTGCACAAGTTAACTCTCTTCCCCCGATGGAGGTCCTTTAGCTTCAAAGCTCAGCAAGAACTCAAGTTGAACTGTACAGAATGGATATGGCTAGGTTTTGGAGCCAAGCCAATGCACTTTGAACCATCTTTGCAGATGTGCTCTTGCAAGTCCTTCCAGGATGGGAGGTACTTGTAGCGTGGGTGGTGCTTGGGTGATTATTAAAGCAAGTGAATGTTTGTGGCATGTTTGCATGAGGGTGGTCTGAAGGAAGAAGCAAAGAAGAAATGAAGTTAAAGGTGCCTTCTTCGTCTTCTAAGGTTTATTAGTACCAACTCAGTGGGTTCTGTGAATTATCCTGTTCCAGAAACCTTCCTGGAATGGGTTGTTAACTTCTGATTTCTGGCATTTGATTCTTTTTGTAACTTTACTGAGGATGGTACTACCTCAAGGATTGAAACTGAAATATCATTTGGTTACGTGTGAGCAAGCTCCTTTGCTTAATTAGGATCTTCACCCAACTTGTTTTGCTCTTTAAATCCATAGTCTCAGGGTAGGTATTTGCCTCTATTAACAGAGCCCTTCTTGGTGGTAAACAGTTGGTGTTGGTAAACATGATGCTGTGCCAGCAGTTTATCTTCTTGTAGCCGGAGCGACTGGGCTTTGGCAGCCTGTGGCTCATTTCTTGGCCCAGGCAGAGTGGAAAGCATAGCTGAGGGTGAAGCACCTGCCTCTGAGCTTTGAGAAAAGGTCAAGACTGGGAGAGCAGAAGCCTGATGAACAGCCATGCACTATATGCTACTGAAGCTTCTATACTTGTATTTATAAGCCAGCATATCCATAAACCTCAATAATCCAATGCTCTCTGCCCATTAAAAATACTGTAGATCTGCAGTTACATTTTTGCAGTGTTAACTATAACTTTTATTTATAAAGCAAGGAGGTTTAACTTTTATCAAGGCATAAAGTGGAGAGTTAGTTTGGCTGTGTTCTATTTTTTTTCCCTCCTTTTGGCTGAAATTTGAACTAAACTGCGGATATGGAATTTGTTAGTTTGTGAGCTGATGAGCGCTCTTAACTTTAAATAATAAAACAAAAAATGGCTGCTAGAATGCAAGTGCCTTGGACTTTTTGCTGGTAAGCCTCTATTTTCAGCTCTTGCTCGTTTTCTAGGGATGATGTATTTATTGATATGGAAATAACTTGGTTTTTGCAATCAACAGGAGAGTGTTTCATTTCATCTGAGTTTACTCTTAGGAGTGATTGCAAATACTCGCACCTGAAAAAGGGTAACACTGACACTCAAAGCACACCTCTCTTTAAATACTTTGCATTATCTTTTGATATAAATGAAGCAGTGAGAATGGATGATATCCTGTTGACTGAGATGCTACCTGCATTATATGTGGTTGGAACTGTTTGTAAGCTTCAGTACTGACTTCACCATTTTACTTCTGTGTTTAAAGTACTATGATGAATTAAGGCCTCGCACAGCATGCAGGAAGAGAGGTGCGATGTGGCGATCATCAACTTTTATTTTTAAACCCCAAAGATGTCAGTGGGTGGCCAAAAGCAGACGGAAGAATTAAAAGTACTGGAGTTAGTTCCCAGTAAGGCAGAGCTGGATTTTCAGAAATGCCAGCCTTCCCTGGGGAGATGGGAGTACATGGATGCGTAAAGTATTTGAAAGTTTGCTCCTGCATTGATTGCTCCATTCTTGACACATTTGTCAGCATTGCTCCCTTCTGTTTTCTTTGTAAATGTGAGATGACATTAAGTCTGCAGTTCCGTGGGAGATGCTTCTCCTATCATAATGCTACACAGTTAGCGATCTTGAGGTGAGGTACGCAGGTGAGCAGCTGTCACAGCAGTACAGGAACTGGAAGAGCCTCTGGACTGAGACACTGGCTGGTCATTCCTGACTGTGGTGTGCTCTCACTGCCATCCCATCTGCAGAACTGATCTGAGGAGAGAGATGAAGAGGGAGTTGTACCACAGCTGGGAGGGGGAGCAGCTCTGGAGCCAGGATCAGGTAGCTGGGGGGATCCAATCATGTAAAAAAGCCTCATGGAAGAGGCTGTTTTGTATGACAGAAAAGGGGGTTTAATTTTTTTTTTCAGGGCATAAATAACCTGTGATTACACAGTGAGGACCTAGCAATTAAATGTTGATGGTAATTACTAGGTGGGAAAAATCACTGCCTGAATCTAGGCGTAATTACTATGAACAGTTATTATTTATTGTAGGTGTTGTCTGGGCCAGCTCCTGTATGCAGGACAGAATAGATAGTTTGGGAAGCAGTGAAATGTTTCAATGATGATTTTATTATCTGAGCAATTACCTGAGATGGAGCATGGAGGTTTTCTCTGGGCTATAGTTCCTGCTGTAGCGCATTGCCCTCCAGGAGCCATGCTGAACACTTCTGTGATTGAAATATTTGCCTCCCCGCCCCCCAGCACACACGTGCGCGCGCACACACACACACACATGCGCGCGCGCACACACACACACACACACACACACACACACACAGAAGTGCTTTCTACTCTGTCTCTTGAAGAAGAAGAAGAAGAAGAAAAAAAACAACTCTCAATCAGCTCTGTGGACATTAAAGGCTTCCATACAGGTTTCTTCAGAAATGCAAAAGTGGTGAGAAGTTCACCCAAGGTTTTCCTGGAGCCAGTTGCTAGTGCCACTTTCATGGTCATCTTTAGAGCTCTCTGGAGCTTGCTAATGTTATATGCATGTAGCTTACAACGTACATGGTCTGGAGTGTAAAGATAGGGATGCTGTATCAGCATTTCTGTAGCTTAATTGTGGAACAATTAAGGGGGTCACAAGCACAACATACTTTCCTGATGAAAACAAGACCTGAGTGGTACATTTTTTTCCATGGTTTGCAACAGCGAGGAGCTCCTTGAAAATGTGGGATGAGTGAACGTACTGCTGCAGTTGAAACTGGGCTGTGGATCTTAAGTGGAGGTTGCTCCCAGTAACCTTTGAGCTTGTTTTCCTTCCACACACAAGCTAAAAAGAATACCTACAGTGTTTTTGCAGTCGCTTGCCATGTCTTTCCCTCTCGCTCTCTCCAGTCCAAGCAAACTTGATGCGATTGTAGTAAGCGTGTTCATAAGCTAGAGCAGCTTCCAACTGACCGGTGAGTTTTGCATGATGTTTATTTATAGAAAGCAGAATAGATGGGAAAGGAGTGATGTGTATGATATCTCCCAAGGGGAGGGACTGCCCTGGTAGCTGCGCAGCAACAACTGCAGTGTGTCGGGAATTGCAGTAACACAACACCTATTCAAACACAGGTGACGTAAAGGAGATAAAATAGGGCCTTTTAAAGTGCTTAGAAGGGGTCCAAGCACTTGGAGGATTCCAGCAGACTCTGTAAGAAAGTAAATTAATTAATCCGTTGTCACTGAGCTCTTCGAACTTAAAAACCAGACTGTTTCAAAGTTGGAAGCCAGCAGCCGATGGCAGCTCTTAAATAGAAGTGCTCTTATGTGGTTCTTGTTCTGCCCAGGACCGAGAGGACTTTGATTTGCCCAAGCCCTGAGTCTCGTGCAAGTTATCGGCCAAGGAGGTTCAAGAGAAGTTAAGCTTCTTTGAGGTTTATTGGGGGGTGAGAGGGAGGTAGAGAGATTTTCTGTGGTCAGACCCATGAAAAGGGACCTGTGGCCTCTAAATAGGAACTTTTGGGAGATTTAAATCCAAAACTGTGATCCTGAAAGCTGCTGCTCCGTTGCTATTTAAGAGAAGAGGCAGTTCAGCACTCCTGCAGTTCCTGCATCTGGTTGTTCCCAGGAGCTCCAGAGCTTGCACTGATGCTTAGGCTCTCCAGCTTCGCTTTCATCCATTTCCCCCCCACGGTGCTCAGTCCAGCAGACATCCTCAGTGCATCCTGATGAGCTCAGTCTGCTTGAAAATAAAAAGGCAGCAGTTGCAGCTATGAACGCAGAGCAAGTGGAGGTGATTGCCCCCTTTTATACCATTACCTGTTGTCCTTTAAGGAGATGAGATGGGACTCATTCCCATTCCACTGTCTGTCAGTGTACGGGGATCCATATCTCTAGCTGATTTAGTAGGCTAGTACCTGCCTGGGAGGGAGCACTGTGTGCAGAGAGAGTTTGAGGGAAAGTGGAACTGGAAAGGGAAGAGAGAAGATTAAACAGTCTTTAGCATAATGATCAAAGTGCTGCCTGGGAGAGAATTGATGCAGGGTGAACTGTATTTTCTTCAAGTATTATTAATATCTTTCTTAAGCAGTAGCTTGCTATAAAGCTTGGATGGCTCTTAGACAAAGACCAGAATCCAGAATTACTCCCTGAGTGCCCTGCTTGTGTAGTCCAGTGTCCCAGGACAGCCTGCAGGAGTCCTTTGCTTTGACTGCCAGACTGTGCTGGCTTCTCCTTGATTAGACACATGCTGGGACAACTATTGAGAGTGACATGAGCATACAAACATCTGGAGAAATCCAGGAAACTGGGTTACTGCTCCTGAATCAATTACACTGGCCATCTAGTCCCAGCTTAGTGAGGACTTGGCAGTTGTCTGGTGCCTTTGCTGGGACAGCGGTAGGGCAAGCTTGCAGAAAGACCCCAGGTCAGCATGTTAATTGGCTCTAGGATTTGCTGCTGTTGCTTGGGCTCTGGTCTGCAGAGGGAACAGTCCCATTTCTAGACTTGTGGTGGCACTGGGCTGACCTCTACTGACAGAGCAGCCGAAGGCCCGTCAGAGGGAGAGCGAGGAGCGCGGCGCCCTGCTCGTGAAAGGCACAGCAGAGATCTGGCTCGTGTAGTCACGGCCCAGGCCCTGCAGACCGGCCTCCCGCGTCCCCCCCTTCTTTCTGTTACGCTCTGCCCACTGCTCTTGTTCTTTGAGTCAAATGTTTCCCTCAAAAGCAGTAACATAAATCAGTAAATGGTGATTTATCTCTCCTCGGTGAGAAGGATTTCCCTGTGTAAGTTAACGTACCAGGACTCCGACCTCACCTCAGGCCTTTAAACGCAGGTGAGAATGGAGACGTGGCCACACATCTGCCTCCTTGGAGTCTCTTCCCGTGTTTCCCCTTCCCATTCCACTTTCATCAAGTCACTTTTTCCTCAAGCGCAGCTTTACTCTAAAGGTTTTTGTTTAACCTTTTAGCTGCTGTGCGATGTCAGTCCTTGTGAGTTTTACAGAATTTTCTTAAATACAAAAATACCTTCCTTAAAGCTGCGGCACTAGGGTCACATGGAAATTTTGTCTTTTGCAAACAAAAAGCTTTTCTCTGTGATTTCAGAGGAAAACTGGGAAAAGTGATGCCTCAGCCTCTGATGCCTCAGCCCTGAGGCCTACAGCCCCACAGAAGTTTTTTGAAGCTGGTTTCATGTCTCCCCTTGGGTCTGATTTGAGAGGCTGGGGGAAATGGACCAGAAGAAAACAAGGGGACCTCCTGCTCAGCACCTGGACAGGAGGCCACAGTGACTCCCCTAAGCAACCCCTGGAAAATTTTCCCTCAGATGATTTGGCCAAGTTCGTACAAAGCAGCAGCAGGTTCTGAAACAGGATCTAGATGAGCTGTGTCCCAGCAGCAGCCCCCCCACCCCGGCTCTGCTCCCTGCCCAGAGGTACCCACATTCAGAACGATTTCCCAGATATTCCTGACTGTCCTTTTCCCAGTTCTACAAGAAAGAGTTGGAGAAACACAGATGAATTAATTAAAATGTATTTATAAAATCTTCAAGTAGCTCTCAAGAATCAAAATAGTTTTTGCAGTTACTTGAAAATAAGCACAAGGAAAACAGTCTCAGGATACTGCAAACTCTGTTGTCCAGCGGAAGAGAAGTCATTTTCTCCTCTGCTCCAAGAAAGTGGCACCTTGTTTTATTCACAGTGAAATAATAAGAACAGTCCCAGTCCCAGGAGATTTGTTGTTATTTAGCTTAGGAATTAAGTGTGACTGTCTCTGGCCCTAACTGAAGTTCCACTTCTCTGATCAAGGCTTTTCACTGGTTTCTTCTTCACTGTCCTCTGGACCTGCTGTGGCAGTCTGCACGTGCATCATGTTGTGGTTCCCAATCTGTACCATTCGAGCATGCTGAATGATGAGGTTCTGAGCACCTCCTGGACCTTGCATCATATTGTGGTGGCCTGATGGGAGATAAAATGTTTGGGAAGGAGAGGGACACAGCTGAGCAGGCATGGAGTGACCGGCAGAGGGAGGAGGGTATGTGGCAGGAGGGACAGACATAGGAAAATGGCACTGTTGGGGTGACTGGTGAGACATGAGCTGCTCCAAAAGCTGCTGTAAGCTTCCCAGATTTGGCTGTGGTGCTGACAAAGGCACCTGGGGAAGGGAGGCAAGGTTCAGCTCAGCTAAGTTCTTCAGTGTTTGACAATGATCCTGATACAGCTGCAGTTTCCTTTTCTGCTCCCGGAGTTGCTGTATCTGTTTCCACATGGCTTTCAGCTCACTGATCTTGCTCGGCATAAAAGTGTTCTTTACTGTCCTGGAGAACACAGGAGAGTTCTCATCCAAGGACACCAAGCCACTCAGTAGGGCAGGAATCTGTCTCCTCTCCAAGGGGTTCTCTCTGGGTACAAAAGGGATGACTGAGTTGTGCTTGGATGGTCGCAAGATGGACTCCATCAGAGCCGAGTTTGTTTGAAACATGCACAGCTGGCAGAGGAAGTTCTTGGTCAGCAAAAGGATGGTGAAAGCAGAGTTTTCCATAGCGTCTTGGAAGCAGGACAGCTGGCCGCGCCCACCAGTGAGGAAGTCCTCGCAGAACGTGGCGCCATTTGAAACCCCCATGCTTTCCAGCAGCTTCTTGACCCGACAGGCAATGTCCACATCTTCGCTAGCATGCAGGACAACAAAAGTGAAGAACTTTTTCTCCTCGCTGTCTGGTTCCGATGTGGAGGCTGCTTCTGCAGTTTGGACAGGAGGAGGGCAGGATGGAAAGGAGGATGAGTGGAGGGAAGGGGGATATGCAAAGTTGGGAGGAGCTGCCTGAAGAGGAGGGGCTGAGGAGAAGGAAGAAGTATGAGGAGGAAGGGAATGGGCTGAAGTAGGAGTTGCAGGGTGGAAAGATGTGCCTGCTGGAACATCCTCTATAGACGCGTGGATGGGACCAGCATACGCTGTAGCGCTTGAATCAGGAAGACCTGTAGGTAAGTCCTCTTGCTTTTGTGCCTGAGTTTCTGCTGTTATTGTGCTGGAAACATCACTACTTTCGACAGGTTGGTTCACAGCACTCGGTGTAGGAAGCTGGGTTTCTGGAGTATGGAGAGATGGATGACAGGAACTGGCTTGCAGAGCTGCCTCTAGTCCGGGGACACGGGCAGTTGTGCCCTGTGCGGGATGTGAACTGGGGCAGTTGGCCCAGCTTGTTTCCTGCAGGCTGTGGCTCTTGCTGTTCCCGGCAGGATCTCCAGCACAGCCTGTGGGCTCTCCACACTGCCGGCTTGGCTGGCGGACATCACTACAGTGAGGAGACCTGGTGCGAAAAACAGCTGTTGGTGACTCACTGATCTCAAAGCAACTGATGAAAGAAGCTGGACTCCCCAAGGAATGCAAGGTCCGTGGCCCTGAAAGGTCCGACACGCTTCCAATCTGCACTGGGGAACTTCGCACCACAAAGTTTGGGCTAGCAGTCGGGAGAAGTCCCCTGTCCGATATCATCTGGAACCTGCCACCTGAGCCCACAAAGCCAGTAGCAGCGCCACATTTTTCCTGGGCCTCAGCCAGGATGCTCTTCAGTGATTCCTGTTGCGGGTTCCTGTTGGTGCCACAGGCCTCAATGGCCATCTGGTAGGCTCTGACCATGGCTTCCTGACTACACAATTTTTCATCTACCAGCAGTGAGTAGATCCGTGCCAGAAGCACCTTGGCATCTGCATCCAGCTGGGGGGGCTGCAAATCCTCACCGTCTTCCTGCACTCCCGCAGTGCCCAGTCTGGTCCTGTGGATATGTAGAGCTGCCTGGTTATTCCTCAAAGTATCCAGACAAATTCTTGCATCTGCTTCTTGCCCCAAAGTAAGCAGGACCATGGCTTGCAATAATTTGCTGCTGGGCTTAGATACCAAGTGCTTCAGGTTATATTTGAGGGTAAGGAGTCTATCTTTAGGGATCTGAGAAAGAATATTAAAAATGTCCTCAAAGCTTGGCTGGACCTCAGTGCTGTGTGCCATCTCATCAGCTGCTTTTCCAGACAATGTGCTGAAGCAGCATGGGTGGAAAAAGCATATTACAGTCTCTAGAGCAAAGGCTTGTTTCCTGATGGTATTTTAGGCACTGCACAGGGAATAGGTCCTTGTTGCTCAGGGGTTCGTCTCAGAATCAGAGACAGTCTCTGTCTGAAGAACTGGCCAGGTGAACCTGTGAGAAGAAAAAAAGGGCAATGTTCAGAAATAGTGAGGCAGAGAGCTGGGGGACGCCGCGCAAGGTTTGCAGATAAGTATTTTTGCACCTATTTGGCCCTTGCATATCCCAGTGCTTGTCTGCAATATGCTCCACACACAATTCCAAGTCTATTCTTAAGCAAACAGCAAGTTCTTCACATTCATTATATGCTACCTAAACTGCTTTAAAATAATTGCTAAACGAATAATATATTTAGGTAAATCCAAGTGTCCAGCTGGTTTGTATCTGTCCATCTCCACCAGTGGCCTCTCTTGGGCAGGGGCCTCACAGCATCCTTGTAACGGGCAGTTCAGGAAGAAAGCCCAGCTTAGAGGGAGCCTCCTGCCCACTGCAGGCTCCAGGGTCCTTCCAAACTGCTCGCACCCTGCCAGCGAGGTTACACTCCTTTCACATCCGTTTGCAAACTCTCTAATGCAATTGTGGATGGACACGTTATGGCCATACGCATCGAGTCCCTGAGCCCTGCTAAGCCCTTGCACTCACCAAAGCCAGCTGAACGGAGTTAAATTAACCAGCAGAAGTTGTCCGTAGATGAGGGAGGTCTGGGCCTCTGGCAGGTCTGCGGCACGCAGGCAGGAGAGAAGTTGCTCCCTGAAGTTGCGCTGGCAGTGACTGAACCTCTTGAAAAATCTTTCTCTATTTAAAGGAAAACCAGAAAAACTGTGTTTAAAAATAGCTCTCAACAACTGGATTTCAGGGGAAAGTTTGTAATTTCAATTTGTTTTTCTATCTCATAAAAATCCTCTAATTGCTTAATGAATGAGCTCAAGCCTGAGGAAGTTGTTGCCTTTCTATGAAAACTTCTGATTCAGTGAAACATCTAAGGAAAGAAAAAAGAAAAAAAGGGGGGGAAAAAGGAAGTCCAGGCATTCAAAGCAGCAGAGGAGACCTTTGACACTTATGATGTCCTACTGCTTTGTGAGTCAGCAAAAACCTCCCTTCTCCCCTCAAAACCTCTGCTCCCTCTTGCTGGCCACCTTGCCCCACGAGCTCCTGAAAACCAGCTGGGAGCCGAGGGTGCGGAGCGGGGCCCTGGGGGCCGAGCTCTTCGCCCTTCGGCCCTCCAACCCTCGGCAACGTTTCCACCTTTTCCTCCCGCTCGTGCGCTGCCGGCTCTTGCAAACCTCCTCCCCGAGGAGCGAGCCGGCGAAGGGACCAGCCTACCTCCCGGCGCGGGGCGGCCCCGGCCCCGGCCCCGCTCCCGGGCGCCCAGCCGAGCTCTCCCGGTCCTGCCGCCGCCCCGTCCGCGCCGGGCAGCTTTTCCCGGCCGGGCCAGGCCGGCAGCGAGCGGCAACGCGGCGCTTTCGGTTTCTCCGGGCTCGGGGCGGCGGGAGCCGCCTGCCGCGGCGGGCCCTGATGTCACACGAGGAAGCGGCGGCGCCCGGAGCCGGGGCGGAGCGGGGCAGGGAGCGCCCGGGAGGAGCGGGGCAGGGGCCGCCCGGAGCCGGGCAGGGGCCGCCCGGAGCGCCCGGGAGGAGCGGGGCAGGGGCCGCCCGGAGCACCCGGGAGGAGCGGGGCAGGGGCCGCCCGGAGCCGGGCAGGGGCCGCCCGGAGCAGGGGTCCCCAGCCAGCCCGGAGGCAGCACTCGGTACCCGAGGTAGGAGTTGTCTCAGCCCAGCCCAGCCCCACTCTGAGGTCGGTGGCCAGCAGCCCGGTGCGCTAGCCTGGCCCCCGAGCCCTGTCCAACCACACCGCGCTCCTCTGAAAGTGGCCTGGAAGCAGGGCCAAGCTGGGGAGAGCAGACCCTGCACGGGAACCTTTCTTCTCCAGTGAGTGTTTTGCTTTCATCTCTCAAAGCGCTGAGGTTTGGCATCAGTAAGTGGGTAGAAACACGGCTGAGGCAAGGCAGGGTGTAAGCTGGAGCTGGACACTGATGAGAGCAGGGCAGATGCTGGGAGCTGTACAGACAGAGCCAGACCTCAGGGCTACAGGCAGAAGCCTCCAGGAGGGTAGGATAGTCCAGATACTTTTCCGCTAAAGACTAAGGCAGAACATGGGAACTGAGACAGCGTTACTGCCAGCAAAGGGGACAAAAAACAGAAGGGAAAACAGCAATTGAGAGATGAGCTGCCTAGAGAAGTGATTTATTAAAGTGCTTCCTACTGACTCATGCTGAGGGGAGAAGATAGTGCTATCGCTTGCTTGTTACCTTTGCTAATCAGAGGTGCAGCAGGTTTAGATATACGCAAGAAACTGGTATTTATGTGAAAGCAGTTCATATTTTATTTGAAATCAGCCTTTTTTCCATTTCTCCAGCGTTAGCACTGAAAAAGGTGGGCCTATCTCCCCTATTTTAATGACAAGACATCCCATAACCATAGTAGAGGACTCCTGGAAAAAGCTGCCTCATAAGCCAGCTTCTTAATGGCTGTGAAGTGTCCCATGCATGGAGTTACTTAAACACACAGATGGTCCTTAAAGTCATTTATATGGATTAAGAAAGTAATCCCACTGAAAGCTGGCATGCTTGAAGGAAAACCCCACTTTGAGTGTTTCTCTGTGAAAGAAAAGTGTTTGGCTGATCCGTAGAGAGAAGCCTCCTTGGAGAAGGACCCCCCACTTGCCCTCAGCTCTTCCTGGTCTGCTGCAGGTCTCGGCCTCGCAGGAAGCAGCACGGTCAGGAAGTAGCGTCAGTAATGTGGAGTTTTAAACTTGTAGCAGGAGGGAAACAGTATCAAAGTGGTCAAGTGCATCATCCTCTTAAGATGCAGCTTGAATGAATTTATTTAAAAAAAAAAAAATCCAACTTTAAAAGTAAGTTTCAAGAGCATTTGTTCTCACCTACAACTCATCTCAGCAAGAATTAGCCATTCACACATACAGCTATGCTGGCTTATTTAAGAGTCCCAAATACAGATCCCTGTCTTCCCTTTTAATGCAGCATGCTTTAATAAAAGAAATCTTGCAACTTTTGTGCCAGAATCAACCTACCTTGGTTATCAAGTCTCCTTGCAAACTACATCTTACTGTAAGCTCAGCTACATACCTCCAAAGCCTGGATAGGGTGTCAGAGCAGGAGTTACTCTTGGTAAAGATTGGCAGCTGGGTACATTGAAAAAAAAAAAAAAAAAAAAGAAAAAAAAGAAAAGAAAAAAAAGAAAGAAAAAAAACAAAGAAAAAGGGGAAAAAAGGGGGAAAAAAAGAAAGAAAAAAAGCTCTAGCCAAGGGGCTTGGCTAGAAGACCTGGGATTTTTCAGAGATCCTCCTTTGGTGTGTCAGTCACTATCTCTTCTGTGGATTTTGTTACCTCTTCTGTGCATTTCTCTACCTTCTCCTCTAACTTCTCTAGCACTTCAGACCCTTCTCCCATGATCTTTTTTGTCCCCTTTGGTTCCTTGGGTGCTTTAGCTACCTCCTTTGGTGATGTACTCTTCTCCAAAGCAGGTGATTTTACACCAGTCATCATACTACATTTCTTCTCCCTTTTGCTGTCTTGAGATACTTTGGCTAATGCCCTGAAGGGGCCCACAAGCCAGTTTAGAGGGGTGTTCTGAGTCACATATTCTAACAGGTCATCCAGGGACCTTCGGGCTTCCCTCACACAGTCCTGGCTCTGGGTCAAGGTGCTGTGGGAGAGGTCCTGGAAGGACTTAGCACTGGAAAAAGAAGTGTGGAGCTTCTGGATGTTTTGAGTGGCTTGATGTACAGTTTCTTGGATGTTGCTGGGGAGGCCTTGGATGCTGGCTTTCAGGTTCTTGTAAGCAGGCTGTAGCTGCTGGGTGATGATACGCAGCATAGCTAGAGTTCGTGACTCTACCTGCCGGGAAACAGATATGGTCAAGTTACTGTAGCAGGTGAGCTGCACACTGTCTGTAAAAGATCTGATTATGCCCTTCTAGGAATACCTCTGTTAGGGAGGCTGTTTTAATTTGATGTCCCTTCGGCTGGGTCAGGCTCCAATCTACCCATAGCTGATGGAGTTTCTCCTGCCCATCCAGAAGCTTCTGGCCGACCTCATTTTTCACGCATTCAATCTGATGGAAAAAGATGAGAAGAACAGTTACATTGCAAACACAGAGAAGCACAAGTGCTCCTATCTGCTAAGCACTGGAATCAGGTTATAAAGAAGCAGCTTCCAGAACCACGTTGTGCAGTGTGTTACCTGTCAGGGAGGGACCCAAAGGAATATGCAGGAGAGAACACGCCTTAGGGGCAGGATGGAGGAAGCACCTCCATCTGGGTGCTAGTGAGGGGAAGGAAGACTCTGCAGACTAGGATGAAAAGGAAAAAGCAGTGTTTGTACCAGGTTTATTGCTAGTTGCAGTCTGGAGAGAGTATCCTGGGTGCTTTGCTTAACATGCCGCAGTTTGTTCAGGGAGTGCCGGTAGGCTCGGTGCCGGACTTTGTTAGAGAGGGAACCCAGACGCACAAAGTAACTCTGCTGCTGTTTCTGCTCCTCCACAGATGCCATTTCAAATCCCTCAACAGCAGTGGCAAGCTGGCCTAGAGGGAACAACAGAGATCCAGCTGTCAGCAGATATCTCTTCTCTGCCCTGTGGCCCCATCCCCTTTGGCCCTGGACCCATCACTGGCAAAGCCCAGATGCCTCTACCCTCACACCTTTGTCTCCACGCTCTACTCTCCCAGCTGTGAGGAGGAAAAGGTAAGATCCCCATTGTAAAACGTGGGAGGAAACTAAAGCTTGTTGTATAAGCAGCAGGGCTTGGCAGTTGTTCAGAGATTACAGATAGGCCAGTCCCAGCTCGAAGGGATCTCTTCAGATAACCAGACTTGATAAATAGTTTGAAGCATGCACCCGCTTGTTGTTTGCTTTGAAGCTGACAGGCAGGACAAGGACTAACTAGCAAGTAATTGAACTCTGTCCCATACCATGTAGCAAGTCAGTGTTGACAAAAAGCCAACTGGGTGACATTCAGAGCTACCTATCTGCTTCAGTAGATGACTCCTGCAGTGTCAGGTGCTCTCTAGTCATATGGAACATATTTACAACTACCAGCTAAGCATTTTCTCACCCAGTTCCTCCTCTGTCATGGGGAGATAGTGATCCACCAGATTTTCTGATATGCCCAGGACAGATTCCACACCACCTGCCACTGCTTGGCCCATTGCCTTGGCTTTGCTTATGCTGTTGGTCACCACTGAATTAGTGAGCTCCACACTCTCCTGGATAGCCTCTCTGCTGTGGTCCAGGGCTGTATTCATTTTGCTAGTTATGGTGCCATATGCAGCATCCAGAGCTGTATTGACTGTGGAAGCAACCATTGATTTGGTCTTCTCGACACCATCCTGAACAGCCTCCTTGGTTAGGTCCACTGCTTCAGTTACTCTGTTGGTCACGAGATCCTTTGCACCCTGGGCAGCCCCTACAGCAGCAGTAATAGTAGAAGCAACTGCTGACCTAGTCAGTCCAACACTGTCCTCCACAATGTGTTTAGTGAGGTCCACTGCTTCAGTCACCTTGTTAGTCACAAGGTCCTTTGCACCCTGAGCGGCTTCCACAGCACTGACAATAGTGGATGCAACTGCTGACCTGGTCAGTCCAACACTGTCCTCCACAATGTGTTTAGTGAGGTCCACTGCTTCAGTCACCCTGTTAGACAGGAGATCTTTTGCACCCTGAGCAGCCTCCACAGCACTGACAATAGTAGAAGTGACTGCTGACCTGGTCAGTCCAATGCTGTCCTCCACAATGTGTTTACTGAGATCTACTGCTTCAGTCATCCTGTTAGTCACGAGGTCCTTTGCACCCTGAGCAGCCTCCACAGCACTGGTGACAGTGGAGGTGACCATTGTCCTGGTCAGCTTAACGCTGTCCCCAACAACATTTTTAGTGAGGTCCACAGCTTCGGTTACTTTATCAGCCATTGCTTCTTTTGCATCACAGGCAGCACCCATAGCAGATGTCACTTTGGCAGAAACCAGCTGTTTGGTGTCTGAGATGACCTACAACAAGGTGAGAAAGAGGAAAAATGGTACATTTTTCTCCAGCATTTTCAAAGCTACCCTGAGGTAGCTTTCCACATGGCCCACACCCTTGTGGGAGAGCTGGGGAAATCAGTACGCCTGTAGTCACATGGAAATCTCTATTTCCACATGCTGAAGGCAGAGCCTCAGCATTCATCAGCTAGCAGAGCCCTCCCTAGCTGACAGCTGTAGCCCATATCCACGTACTGACCTGACAAAGCAATGCTGCCAGAGTTAGTTTCCCAGGATACTTCTGTACCCATAACAGTTCCATCAAGCAAGAGGAGCAGAAGCCTTGACTTTCCCAGGAAAAGCCTTTGTTTTACCTTATCTGCTGGCTGTTGAAGAAAAGGCAAGTTCTCTTCCAGCTGATCCAATCCCTTACAGGCATATTCATTTACGAGTGCAACTAGACAGAAGGATAGGTACTCGTTTAGTCCTTCTACTCCAGTTTGATGAGCTGGATGACCAGGATGAGCTCATGAAAGCAAGCTCGTCCCCTGCTTCCCCCTGCCGCGAGACTGCCTTCCCCAGCTAGCCCCTCTGGGGCGAGAGGGGCTCTCCAGCCTCTCCACTTACTTTGTGGCTCCAGTTGGTTCAGAATGGGCTGTGCACCACCAACCACGCTGCCGACTGCGACAGCAGCCACTGTCTCAGCCACGCTGCAGGCGCTGCCGAGGCAAGGGTGCGTCTCCTTAGTGTAATTGTAGGCAGACGAGACCAGGTTGAATGCAGAGTTCAGCAAGGGCAAGTTGGTTACCCTGTTAACAGCACTCTAAAAGCCAAGAGAAATAAGTGACATTAGACACCCTGCTTCAAGCTGGTGAGTGAATGCAAACCCTGTGTATATCCAGAAAGGTCCTAAGTGCCGTCAAGTCCATCTCCTCATCCTTCTTGAGCTCACAGTTGAAAGGACTTGTCTGAAAGCCATTAGCAATCAGTGGCAAGCCAGAATTAGAAGCTGGAGCTCTGTCACATCTGAGTCACACACGGCTTTAGCCCCATCAGGCCCAGATTTGGAAATAGGACCTATACCAGCTAATGTTTCAGAGTTATTTGCATTACTTGAGCCAGACCTGGAGTTCTCTTTCTTGAGCAAGAAGAGTCAGCCTCTGCATTAACTGAAGGTTTAGATTTAGTCATGCCTTCATATGGTTAATCTTTCCCCTGCTCCCAATCTGGATTTGAAATGGTGACAAATATTAGTTTACCACTATATCTGTCAGCAGGTAGTTTAACTGCTGCACGTTGGAGTACCAGCAGCCTCAGCACCTACCACTTGTTGCTGTTCTTTAGCCTTTAGTGGATCGTTCTTTGTGGTCTTCTTTTCCGATGCCATAGTCAAGTCAGTTGCAACTGAAAGGAAAAAAAAAAGGGGTAACAGCAATAGTACAACTTAAATTTCCACCGGTGAGTTAAGATCTAACAACAGTGGTGAAAAGCAGAGGCCCTGACAAATTCCAGATTCATCACCCTGGGAACTTCACAGGGAATCACTCATCTTCCTTGCAAAAGAGTGTAAAGATAGTTGAAGGGCTTCATGATTTACAGAGTGCAAGTGTGTTTGACCAGGGACTGTACTCAATCATCTCCTTCAGTCCCCAGACTGTAACAGAAAATAAAGTAAGATGGTTACTTCTTGTTAAGAACATTTGGCTGATTTCAAAAATGCAGGCCTGAAGCGGGTGAGAGGCGTTTCTTTCGTCTCAGTGGTGCATTTGCTCTACTCATGGGACTTCTGCTTCAGCTTCTCCCTGCAAAGGCTTTGTTGCCCCAGGACTGAAATGCTTGGGTGAAAACTGCACACTGCAGAAGTGGCGCTAAGGGTGTGAATCACTAAATGTTTGTCTCACCCTGATCGTGACAGATTGCTGCTGTCTTTCTGACATGCTCTGCTAGTAGTGGCTATTGCAAGGCAGGAAATGCAACTGCCCTAAGATGAGTGAGGAAGTCCTTTCTTCTCAGTTTTAATTTTAGAAACCTGGTAAGCTCAAACAATTCAGTGACAATGGAGTCTAAAAATAGAAACAGTATTTACTTTTTGAAAAAAAAAAGTTCGCTGCACTTGCGTAATACCTTTGTAAGGAGAAAAGCCCTCAGATTTTCCCAATTTTAACTGACATGGAGGTGGGTTTTCCCACAGCTTAGTCCATTTTCCCCTTCTCAAAAACACTGGCAAGACTCTCATTGCCATGAGAGCTCGCGTTCAGAAAGCCGTCAGGGCCAGAGACCAAACAAAGATGCTGAAGCATCAGTGGGCGAATTTTGTCTTCTTAAGAACTGCGCCATAGTTATAGTCGCTTCCCTTGTTCTGGAGCATCCTCTGCAAAGGATATTGAGAACAAAGTCTCTCTAGAGTAGTCCCACTACACCTCTGCTCAGAGAAGAAGCTTTATCAGCTTTCCACCTGATGCCAACTCCAGCAGCACCAGGAGTCTCAGAGCTCTGGGAAGGATAGGAGAATGTGTTGGGCTTTCTTTTAAAGACACAGTGGGCCTGGTTTTGCTGTTGCAGCATTCTGCCTGCCTAGCTTGAACCTTGTGTTCCCATGCTACCAGCCAGCTGGTAGAGCTAGGCAGGAAATCTCTCCTCACTTTCTGTGAAACTAGATCTCTGAAGTATTCTCATTACATAATGGGACTGGAGAAGTTTAAGTAAAAAAATGATGCAATAGCATGAATATGTATTAGCTTTCCCAGCTTAGGCCTAGGTTGGTATCCAGACACTCCAGCGTCATGTGAGAAATCCAAGATTACTTCTCAGCTTTAGTCAGGCACAGCAGAGTCTTGAGTATATCTTGGGTATACTTGTTCTCCAGTGTAGTGTCCACCTTACCTTCCTTGCCAGTTAATTTCTAGTCTTAGAATTGCCATGGCATTTTTCAAGTGAAAAAAACCCCAAACCAGAATTCCTTACAAGCAAGATTCCCGAGCTGGGCACTGCCCCAGGTTCCCTGGCAGACTCTCCTGCAAAGAACTTGCCATCTCTTTGCGACAGCCGGATCACTGGCTCCAGCCAGGAGGAGCGGTGAAGCCCTCATTTGTTCACCAGCGGCTGGCTGCACGTGTGGCTCGGGGAGACTTCTCAGGAGGTAGCACAGCAGTCTTCCACGCTACCAGTTGACCATGCAACACACAGTTTACAAGCAAGAGGGGGCTGCAGAGCGCTCCATGCCTACAGCAAGAGTTGTGCACAAGTTGGGATGTCCAGTGCCTTGAGGAGGAGGCCTGGAGCAGGCTGCTCTGCTGAGCCTTCCTGCTCCCCACCCTGCCCGCGCTGCTGCCTAAGCTGAAAGCGCACGAAACACAGCTTGAACTTCAGCACCCTGGGAGAACTTCTGGAAGAATTTCTCCAGACAGAAGCAGGGCTTGGAGCGTGACAGCGCAGCTCCCCAAGTCAGCGTGATTTGCCCAGCTGTGCTCACTGCCCTCGCACCGCTTTGCTTCTGAGGCTGACTCAGGCCGCAGCCTTACCGCAGGGCGAAGGGCAGCGGCGTCAGCACCGTTACGAACCAGCCCTCGCGCAGCTCCTGCGGCCCGGGAGCGGAGAACCTCGGACAAACCGCGGGGCGTCTCACTGGCTCGGCGTCAGGGTTAACACGCAGGGGCAAACGTTGCAGCAGGGAAAAAAAAACAAAGCCTCTAGCTGCCAGTGTAGATCAGGAGTTAATTCTTGGCAGGTACAAAGCTCATATAAGGTTAGAATCAAGCTCCGAGGTGCCAGGAGTCCACCTGAATTAGAGATGCGACTGCGTCTGTGGCAATCCTCGCGGCACAGTCACGTTGCAACGTGGCTCGCCCTCCCCGGCGTAGGCGGCATCCGAGCGCGTCGCAACGCCGGCGTTAGCGGTGTGGGAACGTCCTCAGAGCCCACAGTGTGATTTTGTTTTTTCTTTGCTTTCTCCCCTGCAGAAGGACTGCGCAGATCTCCTTCTGCCCAGGAGTCACAGAAAAACGCAGCACTCAGCAGCTCAGAGTCAGTGGTTTGATGCTTCTCTGGAGAGAGGGACAGTTTCAGTCCAGGGGGTTTCAGGTGGGCATCCTGCGACCCCCTCTGCCAGCAGGCAGCCACTGCCTGTGGGAACCCTCGCTCAGAGGAGCAGAAACAACATTACCGGTTGCCGTGTTTGCATAAAACAAACCAGTCCTAACGTAGCACATCAACTTTGTCTTGCGGACAAACTTCATACCATTGCTACATCAAAAATATGTCACTGCCGCAGAAAATCTCCTTGAAACAAGCAGTTTCATCTTTCTAGAACTCCAGTGCATGTTTCCAGGGCGGTGTGATTGCTCAAGCACCGGTCGTCGCCCTGCCCGGCGCAATCGCTGCGCTAGCGAGGCTGTGAGGGCGACGGTACCAGCGCACCGCGCTGCTCGGCCCGCTTTCCCCGTCTCGCTCCGGCTATCGGCGCGTACTAGCCTGGCGGGAGAGCGAGCACCTCTGTGCTGGGATAAGCAGCTCCCCCGATTTCGGGCAGTCTGGCAGTGCCTAGCACGTACCAAGCAAAGAACTGGTTTTGCAAAAGGCTTTTATTTGCCTGGGGAAAACAAGCTCTGCCCTTTCCAGGCATCATGAAGCCAGGCTGCTGTTAGTTTCTCCTGCAGATGGAGACACGGGATCCTGCTGTTCAACAAGCTTTTCTCCCCTCACCGGGCATTTTATCTGGTACAGCTCCGTAACTAGTGTGCCTAGTTCAGTGACTTAACTGGCAGTTCTTCAGTGACCACTAAGGAAAATGAAGTGAAGTCCCATGGATTAGATATGAGCAGGGATGGCTAACCAGGGCAGAAGTGTTGATTTGTGGTTAGAATACTTGTTTGCATTCTTTTCCAGATTTGCCATCAATATCCCAGTTGACTATAAATGCAGCTGGCAAAGCAGGAGCATAGAGGATGTCTAGCTGTGCTGGGAAACAGCATTGCTCACAGCTGAGGGAGTTCACAAATGCTCAGAGGGCAGAGTTAGTTTTAAGAGGGTCAGATGGTTTTTTGGTTTTGCTCTTGGGCTTTCAGTTTCAGAATCACCGGCGGAAGTGCGTATCAACAGGCCCACCGCCTTCCTGGAAAGGCCATCAGCGTTAGAGAACCACAGAAGTTAAAGCCACTTCACAGATGAGACAGTGTTTCCTCCACACTCATTTCCAAGGGAAACCAGGCTTGAAAACCAGTGGCCATTACTAAAACTCCTTGGCACGGGGAAGAGTGTAGATACTGATTTTCCATGAAGACATAACTTCTAGGGCTAGGGACTATAGCTGTACCTTGCAGAGCAATTAGCATGTTGCTGGCTCTTCGTAAAAGATGTTTTATCTGGGAGTTTCAGCAGAATCTGACTTCAGTAATTGATTTCCTTCTCCACAGCCATACACAGCTTCAGGTAGTCACAGCCTTATTTAAGGATCCTGTTAGTCTTGAGAATTTCTAAGTTTGCCAAGTGCTTGCTCCAGCAAGCTTGGCTGCAGGCTGCCTCTGCACAGACACAGGGTGCTCCTGAGCGAGGAAGGAGTTACCTGCCCTTGCCACTTAAGCCACCCCCTTCGTTTACTTCATTATCATGCCTGCACTGAATGATCATCTCTGGAGTAGCTAGAGGCAGGTCTCGCTGCACAGTCAACAAGAGAGGAATGCTCACCTGATCCATTGGCCTTGCAGGGCAGTGACTACCCCCAGCGTCGCAGAGGACACTGGTGTCCAGAGCAAACACCACGCACCATCTCTGCGGGGAGAGCCAGCAGCCGGGTGGAGGAGCCTCTGCCTGTGGCTCACCCCACGCTGCTTGGATCTCCACCAGCGAGTAAGAAAAGCAGTATTTTGAGTCCTGCAGCCCACAGAGTACAGCTCAGACAGACTTAGCTCCATGGCGTGGCTGAGAGCTCATCCCACTGCTAGCAAGAGGCTTTCAGGAGGTGCCCAGGGCCTTGTAGCTCTTTGCCAAGATGCACCACTTACAGCTCCGACATAGGAAGATGCAGCCTGTTAAGCCCAGCACAACCAGATCCCGACATGTCCCCGCACGCAACTGGGGGGAAGCGGCAGAGATGCAGCCTGCTGCGCCGGTGGGCTCTGCACCCCGTAGGAGCTGGGGAAGCAGCCCCTCCACGGGGCCCCCTCGGCCACGCCGCTCCCTGGGGCGGGAGCTGTTCCCCAGGAGGGTGCCAGCTCCCGGCCCCACACCCCGGGGAGCAGGGAGGGCTGCAAACAGCCCCTCTAGGGTTGGGGTGGCCCAAGGGTGGGTCACAGACCCCATAAACACCTTTGCCTGGAGCTGCCCCCTCCCGGCCCCTGCCTTACCTGGCTCCTCTGCTCCCTCAGGACCTGCCACCACAGCACACCTTGGCCCCGCGCCCCGCATAAATACTGCTGCCGTCCCAACGAGCGGCTGGGCGAGCCAATCGGGGAGCCGCCCGCGCTGCCTCGGCCAACGGGAGCGGGAGGGAGGCGGGGCGTTGGGGCCAGGTGAGGGGCCGCCCGTAGGGGTCCCCTCCCGCCCCGATGCGGTGGGGACGAGGCCGAGGTCCGGCGGCGACGCTGGCCTCCCCTCGCGTCCCCCCTCCTTGGGATGCTGCCGCGAGACGGGCTCAGCCCCTCGCCGCCGCTGCCCTTCCCGGGCCCTCGCGGGCCTGCTGGGCCGAGCGCCGCCAGCCCTGCTCGCTCCCACGCGGCCCCGGACGCTCGCTTTGGGGAGCAGGCGCAGGCGGGCGCCGAGCCGTTCCCGCGGCGCAGGCGGGCGCCGAGCCGTTCCCGCGGCGCAGGCTTGCCCGCGTTGCTCTATGTTATTAGGGAAGCGGATTCAAGTGTGGGACTTGCCCGCTGCTGGGAGGAAACCTGGGGCCTGCTGGGGGTTTGAGCCGCAGCCGAGCCCTGGTCCCACGCGCGGGGCTCGGCCAGGCTCCAGCAGGCCGCCTGCGCTTGGCTTTTTCTGCGTTAGCAGCCAGCAGCACGGCTAGGAAGCGCACGGGCTGGTGGGCTCGGCGTGCTTACGCCTGCGCTGGAGCTGCTCTCCGCTTTGCACCGCGGTTGTTGTCCAAAAGCCCCAGAGAAGCTGGATGTGCACAAGGTCTGTGACTCAGCCGAGATGTTTCCCTGGCAGATCTACCCTGGAGCACGGGTGCTGCCGCTACCGAAGGAGTAAGACATTCCCTCCCTCGCTCAGCCTTTGCCTGCCTGCAGCAGAACGTGATGATGAAACACGCTGCTTCTCAAGTTGGCTGTGATTTTCAAGACAGGGGCTGTCTTACATTTGCAGAGGGCCTGGAGATACAGGACTCTGAGCCTGGCTGCAGGAAGTTTGAGATCTTTAATAGCAGTAATAAATAATGAAAAACTTAGTTAATGTTTTGCTCTTCCTTTTTGTGCCTTTTCATCTTAAGATCCCAAGAACCTGTTTGAAACCTTCAATTAAGCTTCCTGCTGCCTGTTACTCAAGATTCGCGGGGGAGGAAACTGAGGCACAGGTGAGAATTATCTGAAGTGCTCGGCAGCTATTAAACTGCTTGAGTCACCTTGTTTTTGGCTGGTGAATGCAGGAGACCTTGGGTCTCATTTCTGTATTGCCCACAGTAAGCCATGAGAGTAATGGGGGTAGAAGGTTGTCTGTTTTTTGAAAACATGCTGTAAGCTGACAGAAATGGAGACAATTATCTGTTGTCAGTTTGGAGGTTAAAAAGAAATCCCCCTCCTTCCTTGGAGTCAGACTTATCATGGAGCTGTTAGGTGAAAAGGGCCTCTGGAGGTCATGTAGTCCAACCTTCTGCTTGAGATAGGACTATTATCAACATTAGGTCAGGTCAGCTGTGGCTTTGTCTAGCTGAGTCTTCAAAAACTGCTAAGGATGGAGATCTCACAACTTCTCTGGGTACCAGATCCAATGTTGCACTTCCTTTCTGATGAAGAAGCTTTTCCTAAAGCCCAATATGAACTTGCCCAGCTACAACTTGTGGCTCTTGCCCCTTGTTTTACCACCTGTATTACTGAGAAAGCTTGTAGGTCATTTGTGTGAAGTAGACTCCAGATTCTCGTGTGACCTGCGAACCTTTCACTGGCAGTGCAAGGCATTGGACCCTCCTTCGATCTCTTTTTCTCCTTGCGAGGTCCATTGCAGTTTTGAAGTGTTCAGTGTCTTGCACTAAGTCTTAAGCCAATCAGCAGATGTTGCATAGTGGCTTATATAGGTGGTGACACATATAGGGAAAACAATAGGTGTCCATGTCTATCCACCAAACATATAATGATATGGTTTCCTATAGGAACTAGGAATCAAGAAGTTAGTCCTATGGTTTTTGGAACATTTGGCCTAAGGGCAGACAGTGGGCTATGTTCTCAGGTGAAGTGTCAGATAATGCACACTGGCAGCTGGTCTGTTGGTGTGAGTTGCCTGAGCAGACTTGTTGCGGTGATGGTGAAAGCCTCACGAGGCAAGTTATATGTCATCACCTGAAGGGCTAAAACAGTACTGTTTGAATGATACACCTTCATGTAACTGATAATTCCATGCACTGCCTAAGTGGCAGGTCGTTTGGGTGGGATGACCTTGGCGGTTATCACTAATGAGACAGTATACGGTATGTTAGGTGTGGCAGTAGCGACACAGGTCAAAATAGCAATGCTTGGACCAATTGTACGGGGCAGATCTGTCTGCAATGGCAGAGCACAAAACACAGTCCCTGTCCTTGCGACGGCCAAGCAAAGGTTTGCATAATTTTCTGCACTGATGTGATTGCTGTTACTACATAAATGCTACATAATTAAAACCAAGGAGAAAATCAGTTCTGTTTTAAGAAGTTTGGTGGGTGAGGGAAGGGTGTAGGAGGAAGCAGAGAAGCATGCTTGCAGAAAAGAGAGGGAATCCTGTTGGCTGGAGTGAGCCAGCCCTGGGCCCTGGTAGTGCCACGCACAGAAGGCAGCGCTGCACCCCAGTGACGCTGCAGCCTTTGTGCAAACGCTGCAGCATCGAGACATGGGCTAAAGTCTTTCTTGTGATCGGCAGAAGCAACCCCCTCATCTCCCAGGCCTGCCAGCAGCCCTGCTGCTAGCTGTGCAGCTCTCGTTTCAGCTGGGTCTGTCAGACCCTCCTGCAGATGCCTTCCACCTTGCAAGGTGTCAAAGGGCTCTTGACGTGGAACAGGCCTCTCCGTGCTTCTCAGCTGCCCCAGTCCCATCTGGATTTCTGCTGAGAGGAAAGCATGCAGGTGCATGGAGAATCTGAAGGATCAAGGCTCCCACTGTTAGGCCCAATTCCTTTCCTCACTCTCTATTGCCTCAAAACCCATCATCATCTCTATGGGGACCAGAGACCACATGGGACACCCTGAAGCACCCCAACTGCAAGTGCTGATCTGCTGCAGTGGAAAGGCTTTTACAGTGTCCAATCCATCAGCAGTCTGCCAAGGTGCCATGACCGCTGTCCCCAGGGTAGACACAGGGACAAGCAAAGGTGATTCATAGGTGAGGCGTGTGTTGCTTTGATTTCTGTTCCTCAGTCAAGACAAGCAAAGTCCTTGGGCTTCCAACAATCTGCCTGAGAAGCTCTGTGCCACTGCGCCCAGGTGTTCCTCTTTCAGGAGCTGGAGCGTGGGATTGCCAGGATCCCACGGAGGGGCAGAGTCAGCCTGTGGCTTTTGCCATTCATTGCCAGACAAGTTTCACAAGATGCTTGCTGACAACTCTGCCCATCTCCACTGCCCTGAGACTCCACTTTCTCATGTTCCTTTCTTCTCCTCTACCACTTCCCCTTGCTGGGAGGGGTCCTTTGGTAACAGTTGCAGAAATAGTTTCAGCTGGTAACATCAACTGAAAATGCGCTTTCCCCCTCCCTCTTCTGCTTCCTCCCAGCTGCAGAATCTGTTGATGCTCCTCACAGCAGCCTTGTCCAAGGCCACAGTCTGAGTGTGTCCCTGTGTTAGTCCTGCACTGATGGATGTTTGGATCCAGAGCAGGAGCAGAGCAAGGGGCAGCAGGAGGAGGCAACTCCTCCTCCTATGCTACCCACCTCTTAGTCTCTTTCCTCACTCTTTGCACAGATATCTCCAAAAGCAAAGGCCTTCACAGTGCTACAGCCTTCTGAAAGCAGTTCTCTAGTCAGGTACCAAAAGCTCCAGCCCAGTTCTTGCCTCCTGACCAACCCCTGGTTTTCCTGAGTCTTCAAAGTGGCTCACTACTCCAGGGGCTGCTGCAGCTCTCTGCTGCCCTCACCCTGCATCAGCAGAAACAGGACTTGTGTGTCTCCTGCTACCTGTCCGTCCTTCTCACCTCGAAGGTTTCCTGGTCGCTGCTTCCCTTTCAGCCGCCTGTCCTAGCGTACGAGTGAGCAGCAGCAGCTCGGGCAGGTCCCTGTCCTGAGCTCTAGCTGGCTTTGCCTGTGCTGCCAGAAACAGCCCAACTGGTTCTTGGCCACTCTCCCAGTATCCCAGTTCACCTTGCTGCTGGTTTACAGACTACTTGGTCTCCACCCGTGTCTGCTACTCCCTCTACACCTGCGCTCTTGCTTCATGCTTTCAGATACAGCTGGGGTGGGTTAATACCATGCTGACTGTTCTCCCATAGGCAGGAGGATGGATGTTTTCTGGGCCTGCTAAGAGAGTCCTCTCAGGCGCTTGCCGAGACTCCTGCTCTTCCTTCCCCAGCAATCAGAAGCGAGTTTAACAGAATCACAGGCTTCGTTTACATCAGTCCCCAATCTTGAGTTTTGGCTAGCTTTACCCCACTTACTTTGGAAATACAGGTTCCTTCTCTGAAAGCAGACAGCTAGAGTGCGTGGATTTTGCAGCAAAATCTTTTACTGCCTGGATCTTGGTGCCCTAGTGGACAGGTTTCTCTGACAGCTAGGCTCTCCCATGCTGATGTCTTGTATCTTATACAGACTCGCGCCACTCTCCTTTTCAGAGACAGTCTAAGCTATGGCTTTTACGCTGATGGGCACCCCGCCTGCCACGGTGTGTGTGTGTGTGTCCTCCAAGAAGGCCAGCAGTTCCTACTAGCTCATACCTGTATTCTGTGATTGCATTTCCTACGGATTTGGTGCTGACAAGGGGCAGTTTTGATGGAGATACCATGCTGCAGAGCACGATGACTTCAAGGAGGGCAGCATTTGTCCTGCACTCCAGCGTTAGCACTTCGGTTTGGTCTTCTAGGCAATATTGTTCTCTCTGGGTGGTGAAGATCTCATACAGGATAGTTGACTGCAAAGCGAAAAACAGATTTTCAATGTATTTACTTAACCTGTTGTCAATATCTGTTGGGCAGACAATGGATTCACCAGGAGCAAATATGTTTTTCTCTAGGGAAATCGGAAGGATAACTGAGTCACTGTTGAAGCAGCAGAGAGAAACTACTTCTAGCTCAGCTTCCACCACCAAAGAGCCCTGCATGGAGAGAGAGGAAAGCAAAGCCTGGTGAGTTCCTCTTGCTAGATGCTGTGTGATCCCACAGCATCCCAATGCCTGTCGAAACTTCTGACGTACCAGTGGAGACTGTTTGCCTCTTTAAATGGCCATATCTATAATTTAACCTTGAGGAATGTCTCTCTTGCTGTCTAAGATGTGACATGGTAGAATTGTCACCAGGCCTCCTGAACAGCTATGCAAAGAATACATATTTCTGTATGTAAAAGCATAAGCAGTAACACCTGAGCTGAACCAAAAAATGGTTAAAATTAGTATATTCTAACTATCTTGATGATCTTCAACTCCAGTTTAGGGGGGAGCTCTTACCTGCAAGCCTGGGCTTTCCTTTCTCCTAATCCCTTGTGCCGAAACTTCACTTTGAACATTACTGTTGGATGCAAGATTGCTAGAATTTTGTCCTGCTAACTGCCTCTTTTTGCAAATGAATTCAACAGAGCCTTAAGTTTTAATAATCTAAACTGGATAGCCCTGCTGGCAGGACAGCCTAGATATTGTTTCCTCACAGCATGGGGGATTTACCAGGTCGAAGAACAGTGTTTTCAATCAGACTTGTAACTCTGAAGAGAAGAAAGGCCTAAAACAATCTGAAAGGGAGGAAACTAAAACTCAGCAGCTCCTTAGGTAAAGGCAGCGTTAAGGAAGTCACGTCCTTTTCTCTAACAGCTTGTAGAAACCTGAAAATCCCAGGGCTTTATTTCACTTAAACCAAGTTCTCTGTAAATTGCTCTGGCAATGTTCTTGTTTTAATAAAGAGAGGACCTTAAAAAGAAAGCCTATCTGTAATTTAACCTTTAATGAAATCAATGTTCCACTACTAGAGCGAGCTAGAATTGGGCCTTGTCATACGCAACCCGTTTTATCGGCGGTTGGACGCAGCTCCGTTTTCGCAGTACGCGGATTCACTGAATGAGTAAGTTTCTCCAGAAACGGGGCTTTTTGTTTTCTGACTCTACTAATTCTCACGAGGCTGCTAGTCTTGCTGGACAGCTGGCACGGGTCTGCCCCTTGGGCAGCCCGGTCCCGCCACGTACCCGCGAGAGCTCCCGCTAGCGTGATGGGAGCTGCCAAGGCAAAAAGGAAACCCACCTGGGTCCACCCGATACAGCCCTTAAACCCACCTGGGTCCACCCGATACAGCCCTTAAACGGACAGGAGAGAGGCCCCGGGTGGGGCGCGCGCTGGGGGCAAATGCCAGGTAACAAGGTGCTGCCAGAAACATTTCTGGCGTCTGAGCGTTAACAAGTTCGGATGCTTAGCAGGCTGCTGCGATGTCCGTTCCCGGCCGGAGACGTGAAGAACGCTGGAAAATTTCCAAAAGAGACGTCCGATGACCCCTCGGGGCTGCGCGCAGGGTTTGCTGCCGCCCTGGGCGGAGGCCAGGACCCTGCTGCGTCCGCGGGGGGAAAAGCGGCCTCCCGTCGGGGCCGCGCCGGGGGGGGGGGGGGGTGGGCAGCGGGGGCGGGCGTGGGGCGCCCCGGCCCCCGGCCGAGCTTCGCCTCCGCGCCGCGGGGCGCTTCGGCGGGCGCTCCGTACGCCCCTCCTCGGGCGGACTGCCCCTCGCCTCCGAAACCCGGCTGCTGCCGGATCCGTCCGGCGCCCGTTCCAAGCAAACTCCGTCATTTTGTTATTATTATTATTATTATTATTATTATTATTATTATTTAAATTCCCCGCCGCGTTGGGGCGAACCCAGCCGGGCTCGTGCGGGCGCCCCGGGCCCCCGCCGGCCCCGATTGGGGCAGATACCGTTAAATGGAGACTGGAGCTAGTTGTGGGGGGGGGAGGGGGGCTCTCGGAGGCCCCTCGCCGCGGGCCGGGCCGGGCCGGGCCGGGTCGGCGCGGGGGGCCGAGGCAGCGGCTGTTGCCGGCAGCCTCGGAGAGCGGCGCCCGGGCGGCCCGAGCTGCTCGGTTTTACGGGAATTCCTAGGAATTGCGCTGCCCGCCCCCGCCGCGGGGTCCCTGCCGCCGCCGGCCCCGCCCCGCCCCGCCGCGCCGCGCCGCGCCGCGCTCGTTCCCGCCAGCGGCGGCCAATGGGCGGGAGCGCGCGGCGCACGGGGCTTTTCCGCGCCAAACTCCAAAGCCCGGGGAGCGGCGGCGGCGGCGGGGCGCAGCGCGGCACCGGCCTCGGCCTCCAGCACCACGGTGAGTCCCGGCGCGGCGCGGTTGGCCTGGCCCGGCCCGGCCCGGCCGCTGACAGCTGCCGCCCGCCCCGGGCGAGCCGCCCCGTGCCCTCCCCGGGGCCCGACCCGGCCGCGCCGCCCGCCCGTGGCCGGCGGCCCCTGCCGCGCGCGGGACGTTCCGGGGTGCGGGGCGCCGCCGCCCCTTTGCCCCCCGCGGCCCCCTGCCAGCAGGGCGGCGGCCGCCCGCGCGGCGCCCCGCGGCTCGCGGCGCCGCGGCCCCTTTAAGACCCGCCCCCCTCCCTTTCCTTTCCCTCCGCCGCGGCTCCGCCCCCTCGTTTGCATAGTCGCGCGAGACCTGCGGCGGCCCCCGCGAGAGCGGCGGGAGCGTTTCAATTGTGGCGCGAGATACAGTTGGCGCGCGCCGCCCGCCCGCCCGCCCGCGAGGCGGCAGAGAGGCACGGGCGCAACCAAAGCCGTTAGGCGCCGGCGGGGGGGCGGGGCGAAAGGGCGAGGAGCCAATGGGCGGCGGAGCCGGCCGGGCCGGCAGCCAATGAGGCGGGAGCGAGGCGCGGGCGGGCCGGCCGGCTGGCGGGCCGGGCGGCGAGACGGGGCCCGGGAGGGGCGGGGCGGGGCGGGGGGGTAGGTTGAGCGGTCTCATTGATTCGGCGGAGCGCGAGCGTCGCCGCGGGCCCCGCCGGGCCGGAGCGGGCCGGACCGGAGCGGGCCGGGCCGGGCCGGGCCGCGCGAGCGCCGCGGCGGGAGGGGGCGGTTCGCCGCGGAGCCGAGCGGAGGGGCGGCGGGCCGCTGCCTCAGCCGCGGCGCGGCCCGCGCTTTCTCTGTGGGCAGGACCGGCGCCATGTGGATCCAGGTGCGCACCATGGACGGGAAGGAGACCCACCGCGTGGACTCGCTCTCCAAGCTCACCAAGGTGGAGGGGCTGCGCCTGCGGATACACGAGGTCTTCGGCGTGGAGCCGCACCGGCAGCGCCTCTTCTACCGCGGCAAGCAGGTACCGCCGGGCGCCGTGACAGCGCCGCGCCGCCCCACCCCCACCCCGGCGCTCGCGGCCGCCCGCTGCAGCTACTTTTTTTTTTCTTTTTCTTTTTTTCATTTTTTTTTTTGCGTGAAATCTGCGTGTTTTGCTGCCATCTAGTGAGCGCGGAGCTGCCGGGAGCGGCTCGGCTAACGGCGCGGCCCGCGCCGCCCCCCTCGCAGCGGCGCGCCCGCCGCAGCCCCGCGGCTGTTGCCGCCGCCGCCGGGGCCCTTCCGCGGCCGCGTTCGGCCCGCCGGGCGCGGCCCTCGCTGCCCGATGGCCCCGGCGTCTCCGTGGAAACTCGGCTTTCACTCGGGCCTTCGCGATCTGACGGGCTGTAAAAAAAAAAAAAAAAAAAAAAAAAAAGAAAGAAAGAAAAGAAAGAAATAAAAGTTTTCAAGACGCGGAGATTTGGAGATTTTACTGCCTCGACGGCTGCAAAGAGCTTCCCGGGATTCGGGATCTGCAGCTCTGCGAATTGAGGCGGCAGCTCCTCGCTGTTACATACCCTTAAATGAAAATCTTGTTTGGTACCAAACTCACTGTGTAAAGTCGTGAGTGACTCAGTAGCGTGTTACAACAGCAATAGTACGTTTACTAGTGCAGCTGTGTGATGGCTTTTTTTCCTCTTTGACATAAGCTAATGCTTGCACCCTGAGCAGTATCAAAGTTAACAGAAACTATTTTCACGTATGTGTCTTCTCTGTATACGTAGTATTGCCCTGATATGCCATGGACTAAAGACATTTCTGAAGCAGCAGTTGTTTGTGTGGTGTTTGGAAACTCATTTCAGAAAGAGTGGGCTGCTTTTGACTGCATTGAAATACTATGATGACGAATGGGGTGAAGCATTTTTTTCCAGTCACTTTTCTTCACCTTGCCCCCAAGCCTAGGAATATTAGAGCTAGATATACGTTATAATTAGCAGGCTTGAATGTGAAATATGGGGCTACGCCTGGACTAGCTTTAATCAGGCAAGCTTGGGTACCAGTAGTGAAAAATAAGGTAGCAGAGACTTGTACATGAGCAAATCTATACCATTTCTGAAGGGCTTGTATTGCCTCGTTGCTGTGGTGTTGGTGAGGATCTAACCTGGCTGCACATTCGGCTGCAGCAGTTGCACCTTTTGTGGTTTTCCACAAAGTGATATGAGAGGACTGGTCCTGGGTACTGACCAGCTGTCAGCTTTGCTTATGCTAAAGTCAGTGCAAGTAACTAAGGTCAAAAACATTTCAGCAGAAATGATAGCTCTTTCACTAAAGAGGCACTTTACAAAGACAATTCCTCTTAGTGTAATACCAGCTCTTAAGTTTAGGCATGATTTTTTCCCTTTTTTTTTTAGACAGAAACATCTATTCAAGCTGTTCTAGTCGTCATCCCTCTGCTGTGCCCATTAGTGCTTAGCCTGACTTTTTGAATCATTAGAAATGTTCCCATTTTTGTTAGTTTACGTTATAAAATGATGTCAGGAAAATACTTCTTAATTAAAAACAAAAAAAAACAAAACAAAACAAAAAAAAAAAAAACAAAAAAAACCCCACACACCTCTTTTCAGAGGTACCTCCTCAACTGCTAGTACTCTTTTCAGACTGTCCTTTGAACTCCTGTGGTTTTATATCCTATTTGCAGTCTGCTTTTCCATTTATCTTTGCATCTGTTGTTGCTTGTGCTCTTTGGTAGTGCCAGTTATTGACAGCAATAGAATGTTTGTGATGTCGCTGTCCTTTTGTTAAGAAGAAAGAAGTGATTTCTGATTCATTCTTGTATATCTGAATGATGAGTATTCATCTCTAAAGCAGAAAAAGTCCGTATCACTTCCTGTACAGTCAGATTTCCAGGGATTGTTCCATAGCCATTTTATGCCATAAATCAGAACTGATTTATCATAGTGATTCCTGTGAAGTGTAAATTCTTGTGGTTTTGCTCTGTTTCCCACTGTTAGAGAACAAAGCTCTGGGGGTTGCTTTTCTGGTGATTTGGCCTGGAAAGGGATGATCATTTCCTGTGTAATTTCTTAGTCAGACCTTAAATATGTGGTGAAGCTTGTCTGAACTTCTAAATGCACTGTAGGCTCGAGTACTATATTGTAACTCTAAAATGGTGCTCCTAAGAGTTCTTGCAAAGTAATTATGAGAGACCTTTTTGGTCATCTGTACTTCTATTACTATTTGCTGGGACAGGATCCTGATTTGACTACATATGATGCCAGACTTGGAAAATATACTTTTAAAGTTAGAGAAAGTGTGAAATTAGGACATGCCTGGCTATGATAAAAAAGTGATTAGGTAGTTTCAGATTGAATTGAATCTTTTTTGGTTTTACTTTGAATGGAAAAATTGCATGTTTGCCTGGAGGAAAGTAGGTGATTAACTAGTTCTTTGACTCCCACATCATGTTGCATATAATAGAACAGCGTTTTAACAATAATCTGCAATATGTATACAAATGCAATGTAAAGACCAGTTTGCATTATGTTCATGCTATGGAATGCTTCTGAATTAAGGATGAAAGTTCTTCCATTAGAGTTCATAGGTAATGTGGAATTATCTTTAAATCTTGATAGGAATGTTGGGGAGCTGTAAGTCTCTGTCCTTCTCAGAATTGTTAGTTTTAGTGAATGCATTGCACACCTTTTCAGTTCTCAAAGAACACAGTGGATTAGCCTGGATAGCAATTATATCGTAGCATGGATGTTCTGTTTCTCTAGGCTGTAAATCCAAATCCTTTGAACAAAGAATGTTTTAAATAGTAAGAACAATCAATAAGTACCTGTGTTGCTGAAGAACTGCCAAGTTACTTGATGTTAATGGTTTTCAAGCGATGTGATCTCGCTTAGCACATAAGCAGTTACAGCATGATGGATGGCTTTGAGTCGGAAAATCTCAGCTGAATTAAATAACCAGATTGCTCTGTGCTTTCACCATAGATGGAAGATGGTCACTCCCTTTTCGATTACAGCGTTGGATTGAATGATATTGTTCAACTATTGGTCAGACAAAGCCCAGCAGTGCTTCCTGCTGTCAGTAAGGAAAAGGATTCTGAACTCTCAGACACAGACTCTGGCTGTGGCTCAGGCCAAAGTGAATCTGACAAAAGCTCCCACAATGGAGAAGGTGTCATAGAACTGGAGGGCCAGCCCAGCACAGCCGCGCAGCCTGACTGGGCTGACCCAGGGTTTGGCCTCTATAAGGTGGGTTACTGAAAAATGAAGATTACTTAAAACAGCAGCTTGCAAAGGAGAATGTTTTTCTGTAGTTGAGAATTTTTGAAAACCTTTCATATCGTAACTGTGTTTTTCTTTAAAGGGTGGGGGGGAATTCCAAAATGCACCTCCTTTCAAAACTCAAATAAAAGCCCAAACCAACTCACAAGCCAACTAAATGCAATATGTTTTGGGTCAAAATACTTTATTTTTTGTTTTATCCTTTAAATTAAAATTATGTTGATCTCTTAATATTTGAAGTGCTTGTTTTGATTTTTGAAACTTCCCTGTATTTCAGTTTAGAGGGACTGGATCTGTCAAAGCTGGAACTTTCTTGAATGACTAAAGAAAATAAAGGAAAATCTCAAACAACTGTTCAGAACTATTTTACTCATCTGTTTTAGTAGACCTTATTACGGACCTAGAGATGCCTTTGCCAGGCTATGAGCAAGACAGACAAATTTGAAAGTCTGGTACAGACTAACTAATAATGGTTCGTACTAGATGACAAAGCGATTTGTGCATGTTGCCCTAGAAAGGGTTTTTAGCCTTAGAAGTTCAATCTGAGAAGAATGGAGTGGTGCACAAATGAATTTTTGCAACCATCGGTTATATTTCTTGATAATGGTGAGCTGCTTGAGATAGTTAAATCTTCAAGTAGTTTTGAAATCAGTGCCTAATTTGAAAATCCATTTTGATGAGTTGCATACTTTGCTTTGTGTAGATCAATGACTTGGTTGATGCTCGAGATATGAATATGGGAGCATGGTTTGAAGCCCAGGTTGTAAATGTGACCAGAAAAAAACCTACAAATGAATCAGCTGGTAGTTGTGCAGAGCCTGATCGGCAGACAACCGTTCCTGAAGAAGATGTAATATATCATGTGAAATATGAAGAGTGAGTTTTGTTACTTTCTTAGCTAATACAGTTATTTAGATTGTGATGTTGATGGAGAATTTGATTATAGAGATCCATAAGGTGAAACAATAGTGGGCTGGCACAGTAATTATGTTACTGAGCCCTACTAATTGTAAGACAAACACGTTGTTGGAATATGAGATGCAATTGCCCAAGTTTTAGATGGGATGAAGTATGAAAACAGTTAAAACTGTCTGATTCTGTCTGTGACTGTTGGGGAGAAGGAAATTATGTTCTCAGCAGTGTTCTTGTATGTTGTGCGGCACTGGCTTTTAAATTAACCTGTCTAGATATAATCTATTACATATAACAACTTCTGATGTCAAATTCAATTTTTCTTTTCTGCTCTTCCATGACCCCTTGTATCCCAAAAGCTATCCAGAGAACGGAGTTGTAGAACTGAGTTCGAAAGATGTACGTGCTCGTGCACGGACTGTTTTGAAGTGGCACCAGCTAGAAGTAGGACAGGTGGTGATGGTCAACTATAACCCTGATGAACCAAAAGAGAGAGGATTTTGGTATGATGCTGAGATTCTGCAAAAACGGGAAACGAAAATGATCAGGGAGATAAATGCAAAGATATTACTTGGGTAAGCAGTTCTGAGAACGAAAATACGGTATTCCACAACTGAACTCCCTAACTCTGCTTTTGGTTTCATTAGGTCTGGTGAGTGACAGTGTTTTTGATGCATCATTTTTTGAGTAATGTGACAAAAATGCTTGGTAGAGATGAGGAGCTGGACTCCTCTTTGGGTGCAGTTTTGATTAATTTCTGTTGGAGGAATTGGAGGCCATAAGGAATCTTGGGGCATGTTGATCTCTGGACTTGTACGCTGCTGGGAGGATGGAAAGCACACCCTAGAATGGAGCAACTGTTCTACCTGTTTTTAATTTCTCTGTTAGTTTGAGTTCAGTCCATACTACTATGCCTTCAACGCCTTCCTCCACTAGGAGGAAGAGAATTGTTTACTGTGTTAGCTTCATGGTCCATAATGATTTTACAGTAAATTCAGTGTAATGTTTCCTGTTAGATATGCTAACATAGGGTAAAACCTCACTTCATGCCAATAGTGAAAAGTTATTCCCATTCTTTTCTAAAGGGCAAAAGAGTCAGCATTTAAGGGATGCTCAATTTCAGGCATTTCAATTTCTTTTTTTCTTTTTTTTTTTTTTTAGTTGTAGTTAGTTTAGTTGTAGACTTCCACAGTTCCTGTTGCTGCAATTATTTTGACATTCTAAAATACAATAAGAATTAATTTGAATTCTTTTTGGGGGGGAAATATATTACTAGGGATAATTTGAATTTTAGGAGTGTATGGATTCTCATTAGGACAAAAGGGAGTACTTTTTTTATTATTATTATTATTATTGTGTGAGCACTGTTTGTTTCCTGGTGGTGCTCTCGTGCCATTGTCCTAGATCGTGTGATGCCCTAACAGAGGTTTCTTGTGATACAGAACTAATACCAGAGCAATCTGCATTATTGATGTACATGTGGAGCTGTGAGTTCATGCTGTGTTATACTTTCAAAGTCCAATCTTTTTGACTTTTATAAATTTCCCTTTGTAGGGATGCTGGTGATTCCTTGAATGACTGCAGAATTACATTTGTGGATGAAATTTATAAAATTGAAGAACCAGGCAGCGTTTGTCCACTTAGTGCCAGTCCATTAAAACGTGAGTTTGTTATATAAGACTGTATTTTACACACAAGACCTTTCTTGTGATTTACTGCTTACAGTCATATGATACCCTTAAGGACTGAGAGTTCTAAAACGCATGCGATTGTGACTACTTCAACTATTTGTCATATAAGGTAGCGTTTTCTGGAGTTTGAAGAAGGTTGTGGTTTCTTTTTGCTAACAGGACAGAATGGACCTGTGTGTAAATCTTGTAAGGACAACCCGAACAAGACCTGCAGAATTTGCGCTTGCCATGTCTGTGGAGGTAAACAAGATCCAGATAAACAGCTAATGTGTGATGAGTGTGATATGGCTTTCCACATCTACTGCCTCAACCCTCCCCTTAGTAGTATACCAGATGATGAGGATTGGTAAGTTACAAGTGTGCGGATGGTGTCACAATTAGCATGTAGATCATGAGCAGAAAGCAAGGTCTAGGGGGTTTAATGATACCTTTAGGTGGCGATATTGTGACTTTATTAGATGAAGAGATGTGTGCTCCTGCTCCGTATTCTTGTTTTACTTTTTTTAAATAGGACTTCGTATTTTCTTTGAACATCGACCTAGTGAAAGCCTGTTTTTTCAGGCAGTGACTTTCAATTTTTTTTTTCCAATCTGGGGACTCGAATACTTTTTTCAAAAAACCACAGACACCTATAAACCAAATGCAAACATGCCAGTAGGCTTAACACCTGTGACTGTTTTTTGTGGGTCCCTTACAGGAGTCCACAGGCCTTTGGTTGAAAACGACCATAGTAGGTTTTCTTCCATGTGTCCTGTTTCAGCATTTTATGCTATTTTTGACATAGCTGATTTCCTGACTGATCACAAGTGAGTTACTTCATTGTCCTGTCTCGTTTCAAAGGCAAAATTTGTTAGATTATAACTCAATATGCTCTGGGGAATTCTTTTTTTTTTAATTTAAGGTTTTGCTACTAGTTAATTTTCATTGACTGGTGACTTTAGGTATTGCCCTGAATGTCGAAATGATGCAAGTGAGGTGGTTTTAGCAGGAGAGAAATTAAAAGAAAGTAAAAAGAAACAAAAGATGGCATCTGCTAATTCATCTTCACGGAGAGACTGGGGAAAGGTCAGTTTAAAAGTCACTGTTTTTGTTGTGAAGAATAGTGCATGTTAGTTCCTCGTAATTCCTGGCTGATTGGTCTTGCTCTTTGAAACAGGGTATGGCATGTGTTGGTCGCACAAGGGAATGTACCATTGTCCCTTCTAACCACTATGGACCAATTCCTGGGATTCCAGTTGGCACCATGTGGAAGTTCAGAGTTCAGGTATGAAACTGAATCCTGGAATGAGCCACTGGAAGGGGAAATAGGATTCATAGAAGTCTTTTATGAGAAACTTGAAACTTTTATCCCGAAGCATGTGTCACTGGAGGTGTATCTGCAGAAAGGAAGGAATTCTGGCTTTGTCTAGATCAAGTGTTCCATAACTAAGGTTGTATTGTGCTGGCATTTCAAGGTGTTTTATGCTTTTTGTTTGTTTGTTTTGAGACTCAAAACCCTCCCAAAGAACTAAAGAAGCTTACTTTCAGTATTTTGTCTTGGAGATGCATGGTATCTCCAACTTCTTCTGTTGGTGAGGGTCTCCTTCAATGGTTTGGATAAATAAAATAGATTTTTTTTTTTGTCTTGTAAGGTAAGTTGAGGAAGACTGAGCACTGAAATAACTATCTTGTCTTTCAAGTTTAAGATTAAAGTGGCTATTCTAAGTCTTCTAAAAACTATCCCCTTATGCAAGCATTTCAATATCTGTAGTGTTCTAAAATTCCTGGGTTTTTTTAATAATAGGTCGAAAGACTCAAATTTCTAATCTCACATCAGAAAGCCTTCCATGTATTCAACTTACTGAAACACCCTAATACGTATTTTTGAAAAGTACTTTCTTTTTCTGTCCTCTCCTGGATGTTTTTGGATGATGGTGGTGAGGACACAGTTTGACCCTGCTATATATTCAAAACAAATGTGAGAGTGCTATTAGTTAATTTAGTTCCAAGACCACACGTAGTCATATCAATCATAGCCTCTTGAGAGCAGTTGCCTAGCAAAATTCTTTTTTTTTTTCCTCTCCTAGGTGAGCGAATCCGGTGTTCACAGGCCCCACGTAGCAGGTATACATGGCAGAAGCAATGATGGTGCCTATTCCCTGGTGCTGGCAGGAGGCTATGAAGATGACATAGTAAGTGAATCTTATTTATTTTTGAACACCAGGCTAACTCCGTGTAGTTAAAAGAAGGAGTTGGTCTTAAATGCTTTTCACGTTCTGTGTCAGACGTTTCTGCGTCTTGATGATATTTACGTTCTTCAGAATAAAACTAGGCAAATGAAATCTATAATGTAGCTGCATGCATCAATCTGAGAAAGAGGGTCAGCTGAATTCAGATTAACATCTGTGTATCAGCTCTTAATCCAGAAATCCTTATCTGCCTTTTCAGACTCTCCATTTCATCCACAGTTTGAACACAGAACGTGGGTGGATACGTATTTTGCCAGATCTTCCTGTGTCAAAAGTGTTAGGCACAAAACTTGAGACAGAAGTGCTACTTCTCAATATACCTGTCAGCTTTGCTAGCCAAACCTAACCCTAACTAGGCTTTACCAGAGATTACTGTACATTCTTCCTACAGATCACCAGTTACTAGCTGCCCAAAAGCCCGTTAAACCTCATGGTAAACAGATGGCCACAAACGTAAAATATACCTGGACTGATATTGCACGTTTTAATTCTGCATTACAAGGTCATGTGGCGGTGCAAGTACTGAGATATAAGTTACATTATCTTTATCTGGAACGTATCATGCACTTGCGAGCAGATTCTGTGGGAGCAGTGCACTGCTATCTTGGCAGAGGTCTCTCTGCATTATTAAGGTGTATGATGAGACAATTGCCACTGACTTTTCTGTGCTCTTATTGGCAATATAAGAGAAGACCATAGGAAACTAACTCTGGGAGAGCTAAATAGAGAAATCATTTTTCCTATTTCAGAATACTATGTTAAAACTACCAGATGAAAACACTCATCTCATGCTTTGTTTTGAATTATTTTGTGAACATGTTGAAACCATCCGTGTATTTTTCAGGATCATGGAAATTCCTTCACGTATACAGGGAGTGGAGGTCGTGATCTTTCTGGAAACAAACGTACAGCAGAACAGTCTTGCGATCAAAAACTCACCAATATGAACAGGTTGGCAATGCTCACACTCCGTTCTTAAACTTAGTAGCTGGCAATCTGTCAACCTGAAAAATTCTTTGTCTAGTCTATGTCAAAAGAAACTATCTGAAAAAAATTTCAAAGTTAAATTTCTTCTGCACTGTAGACTGTAGATCAGTTGTGCAATGGAAGCGTTTCTTCTAGCACACAATAAATGAAGCAGAGTTGTAAATGGGGATTAGTCTCAGATTAATTTTGACTGAAATTTAAGGAACAGAGAGAAATTAGTGTAGAGGTTGTCATACTCTCCTGAAGAGCTTTTCTGTGAACCATTTTGAGAGACCGGATTACTTGTAAGTTCTAAACTGGACTTGGAAAAAGTAAGCATGTTCTTTTGGTTTGTTTGTTTGTTTATAAACTGTTACTTTTTACATATAAGTGTGTTTTTGTGTGGAGAAGGTAGCCCATGCAATTACACTGGGATAATATAATGAAAAATCTGCATATTTAAAATATAGTCCCTAGTAAGGATGCTTAATAATCTTCTTCAGAATTCCTGTCATAATACAAGATACTTGAAAGTATTATTTAAAACAAAACAAAGCTTGTCTGCATTCTTTCCTCAGATGAAATTCAGCAAGGGCTCCTTTTGCACCTGGAAAGTGGTGGTAGCTTCCAGTTTTCTGTAGACCATTGCTATGGTTCAATACAATACTGATACATTACTATTTTTTGGTAATCAGCTGTAGCAATGTGTTACTCACAGCAACACAATGTAGCTAAATCTTTTACTTATTAGACGAATTATGTATGCTGTCATTTGCTTTATCCTCCTCTGATTCTGGAGCAGTCTATCTGGTAGATACGTGACATTTAATGAACTTTCTCTTACAGAGCTCTGGCTCTGAACTGCAGTGCTCCCATCAATGACAAAAATGGAGCTGAAGCCAAGGACTGGAGAGCTGGAAAGCCAGTTCGAGTGGTGAGGAATGTAAAAGGAGGCAAACATAGCAAATACGCTCCAGTAGAGGGAAATAGATATGATGGAATATATAAGGTAAGAAAGATCTGAATTCTCCTATTGAATTCGGGAAGGATAATTTAGTTATGGTAAAGGAGACTTTATAGCTTCTAGTGGACTTATATCTGGCTGTTTTTAGGTAGTAAAATACTGGCCTGAGACAGGAAAATCTGGATTTTTAGTGTGGCGCTACTTGCTTAGGAGGGATGATGAAGAACCTGCTCCTTGGACCAAAGAAGGAAAGGACAGGATGAAAAAGCTTGGCTTAACGATGCAGGTACTCTTTTGGAACACTGTCATGCTTCCACTGGACTCGCAAGGATTTTTCTATTATGCCTTCTTCTTGAAGATGATCTACTTTGTCTTATGTAGGAAACTAAGAATTAGGACAGTGCTCCTTAGACTGAAGGAAACACTAATGCTTTCAATCTTGTGGGTTGTTTGTTTTCTTTATACATCAGGAAGCTAAACAGACAAAACTTACTTTCTTTTACTGAATTTTTAGTCTGAATAAGCACTTTGCAAGAGCACGACAGGGAAGAAGTGTGTGTGTGTACATGTGGGTTTCTTTTTTTATTTGTTACATGCTGACAAACGCTTCAAAACACTAACTTTTAATTTCAAAAAATGCCATTTTTTCCTCTTCAGAATTAGGTTTGTAGGAAAAATGATAGGAAAACCGATAATGAAAATTGGAACAATTCTCAATTTGTGATATGAATTGGCAGAACTTAATACTCATTCCACTGAGCTATGTTTTTAATATCTAGACTACACAGTAAATGTAACTCAAAGCTGACTGAGCTAGTATTCTAATTATTCTGCTGATAATGTACAAATCAAATTCTGCTGTTAATTGCAAATGCACAAGTTAGTGAAAAGAGGGAAAAAAAATACTTAAAACTTGAGACAGAATTAAGCCAGTAGACTTGAACAGAGATTGTTAGTACTATTTGTAGCCATGGATTTATCACTTAAGGGAAGAAAAAAAAAAAAAAAAAAAAAGACTCCTGGACCAAAGGATGTTCCAATTTTTAAGACTTATGTGACCAGTCCACAGCATCTTAGGTTATCAGTAACTGCTAACCCATTTATTTTTGTTTCTTATTAAAAAAAAAAAATCTGTTTCAATTAACTTGTGTAGCAAGGTATTGTCAAAGCAATTAATTTCTTGTTTAACTTTGTAATACTCTAGTGATGGTATGTGAAGTCTGAAAAGTTAACTTTTACATTAGACTTGCTTTGAGCAAGGGGTCAAACAAGATGACTTCCAGAGGTCATCTTTCCAATCCCTAATAGTCTGTAATTCTCTGAATTGGCACGTTTGCATTGGATGCTTTTTGTTTTGTTTTTCCTGTAGTATCCTGAGGGGTATTTGGAAGCTGTTGCAAATAAAGATAAAGAAAAAGAAAATAATGGAGATGATGAGTTTGATACCCCGGGGAAAGGAAAGAGGAAAAGGAAATCAGCAGGTTTGTGAAGTAGGCAAGTGACTATAGCAAGCCTTGGAGGTTTTTGTGTATTTTATTTAGTCAATTTTTTGTGGTTGCTTTTTGTTTCTTCATTTAAGAAGTCGCATTTTTCTTTCAGGTGGGGAGGAAAAACTCATTACCTCTCCTACAGGGACTCCAAAGAAAACTAAAGTTGAGCCATACAAGCTGACAGCTCAGCAAAAATCTCTTATAAAAAGTGATGAAGCCAATGAAAAACTGTGGAATGAAGTACTAGAAGCTCTCAAAGATGGACCGGTGGGTCATGCTTTTTATTCAAGAAGTATTGTCAATTAATTATTATACTATTACTAGACCTTAAACCTCTTGACTGCATAAAGAAATAGCCTCAGAACTCTAGCTTTTTCTCTTTTTTTTTTCCCTTTTTTCCTTTCAGTGTAGGCATCCACAGGATAACTTTATAGCGCTGTGTTTGAGGTCAGTTAAAGATAGGAGCTTGTTAATGTGACTTTTTTGTTTATGAACTTTGTAGGAAAAAAAAAGACATGATGGCCAAAATAATAATTACATTTTACAGCTTTTTTGAGTGTGTCTTTCAGTTGCTTTGTATGATGTTTTTCCAGAGGGTAATAGCAGTCAGTTGATTCAAATGTTTTCTTTACAGAAATTTCTAAATAAAGTCGAAGAGGCCTTCCTGTGTATTTGTTGTCAGGAGGTTGTTTTTCGGCCAGTCACAACTGTGTGCCAACATAATGTGTGCAAGGTGAGTAGTTGGTATAACTGTATTGTATAGCAGCTGAGCAGCAAGCCTTGAACTAACTAGTCAGTCATAAGAGAGATTTCTTTTCTTTTTTCCCCGGTAGTTAGTCTTTTATCATTAGTCAGGTTTATATATGGAATTAATGATTCAGTAAAGATTCTTTGTCATAGAAAAGTCAAAGTTCCACTATAGTATTGTTATTATTTGATTTATTAAAAAGATGGCAAGAGAAGTTCTCTGTAGGCTTTAGTAGTGTAATCGTATGAAACATCCATACCGTATACTTAAATACTGTGCCTGGGACAAACAGCATCGGAAGAACATCATTGCACATAATGAAAGAGAAAAATAATCTCAACTCCAGCTGCTTGCCTTGTATTGTTCTCGGCCATTCCTGGTTCTAGTCAATACCTGGGTGAACCAGGACATAAAAGGCATCTCATTCTCTAGCAGAGACTTGTAAAATAAGCTAAATTGCATACCTGTATTTCTTCGCCATTTTATTTTTCTGTTTCACTAGGATTGCTTGGATAGATCCTTCAAAGCTGAGGTGTACAGTTGTCCAGCCTGTCGCTATGACCTCGGCAAAAATTACACCATGCAAGTGAATGAAACACTGCAGACCATTCTAACTCAGCTCTTTCCTGGATATGGCAATGGACGGTGATTTTGTAAAGCACTTCTAATTTTCTTTTGTTCAAACTTATTAATGGGTTTTCAATGGGCTTAATTTAAAAAAAGTAGTCTGTTCTCTCAGACCCCACAAAAAAAAAAAAAAAAAAAAAGCAAAAAAAAAGCTTAAAGTCTTCCTTGTTTTAAAAAAAAGGAACTATAAACTTTGAGGAATCTCCTTTTGTATGTTTGTGGGTTTTGTTTTTGATCTAAATGTGGCATTTTTTTTCTTTTCCTGAAACCTGCCATTCATCAGTACAGACTTTTTTTTTTTTTTTTTTTTTTTTTTAAACATGGACTTACAAAATGCTTCCGGTAAGGCTGCTAACATTTGTGAAAGTTCTCAGAGTGCCCTCCCCCCTCCTTTTTTCCCCTCTCCCCTTAAATTTTCCCCAAATGGCTTGGTTGCTAGAACAATCTTCAAAGTTTGTGGATTTGGCCATAAAGGTAGATTTGTGCATTGCCTTGGCAGCATTTTGATGCTCAGCTTGTACAAGATGGTACCTGGCTTATGTTCTATTACCGCAAGTGGATATTTACTATTTTCAAAGAACTTTTTTTATACATTTGACAAACTATCAAAAGCCATTTCCTGCTAATCTTGTGTATGAAAAAATAAAGCTGCTTGCATATAGCCAAGTAGTTGGAGCAATATGAAGTACTACCTCAGTTGGACTTCTCTCTTATTACGGAACTATTTGTTCAGCCAGGTGCTGTCTTCTATCCAGAAATGCCATTGTGGAATATACTAAAGCCATTCTTAAGTGCCTTTTGTCCTTTTTGAAAGACTGGGCTCTGAATCACCATATCCTTTTTTTATAAGCACTGATTTGTTTAAACTTGCCAACCGGATTTTATTCTTTGGATAAAATATAACACTGTAGCTGTATATGATTAACATGGATTTGCAAACTTTCAGGTTTCCTCCTAATGCTAGGTGTATTATGGTAACATGACTTCTTTGTTTGTTTGTTTTGCTGCATTTCTACCTGGAAATGGAGAATAACCAATTCCGATTTTTTTTTAATTAAACATTTTGCTTATTGTACATGACACCAAGAAGGCTTACTTTTGTGAATGGGTTCTTTTTCTACCATTACCAAAGTTTGCAGTTTAATACCTCAACATGACAGGGATGTTTTAATCACACTTTACTGCAGACAGACTGGAACAAATGTGCCTGTTTTTGGTTTTCTTAACTCTTACCCTTTTTAAAATTATAATGTTAATATGTTAGGGAAAAAACGTTTTATAGGGTTTTTGCTGAATTTGTCAATTTTTTGTACAATGTGCAAGTTGAAGTTCTCAAAATAAATATCTTTTCAGATTAAAGTATTTACTGTTTTCCTTTACCTCTCTTTCTCTGGTTTCTAGGCCTAGTCACTTGTGCCAGAATTGGTTTGTTCCATTATGCTAATCTTTCCTAGGGCCTACTATCATAATTATGATTTTTTCTAACTAAGGAGAAGTTGTGGAAATACAAGTTTGATGTTCTTAAAGATTTTGCTTTTAGGCAACAGAGAGAGGCATATATTCTGTTCAACCTAAAGAGAAAAAGTAAAACATGATTCTCCAAATCTTTCTGACTTTTTGGAAAAACTTATGTTAGTTTTTAATGCTGTGGATATCTAAATGGGAAGTTGGAATCTGAATTGGCTGCATAGTTAATGAAGAAAATGAAAATTGTTAGAACTGCGATGTCATGTGTCAGGTGACTTGATCTGCCTCTTTAAAATCAGTGTATTTTCAGGTCAATGTTAACTTGAGAAAACTTGCACACTTCCAATTTCAGATGTTTTTACTGAAATTGTGCTTCCACTTTTCATTATATATTGTAATGACAAGAATTTGAGGATGGGGGGAACTGAGGAAGTGTGTGTGTTTAAACAGAAAGAGAACCTGTTGTAATGACTTCCTTAGTATGTTGGTTTTTATTATTATATGGAATTTGGAAAGCAAACTTTGTTTTCCTACGTAGGCTTTCAGTGTAGTTTTCTGTTTTTCTTTGTTTATTTAGCATAAACTGCACTGAAGTTCTAATGTATGTAACTTGAAGACTTGTAGATGTCAAAACATGAAGCTGCCATAGCAGAATTATTGAGGTGTAAGGTGAGCTGGTATATGGCTTTGGATTGGAATGGGTTACTTTTATAGTGGTGGAATGATGCTTTTATTTCTTGTACATTACTTGTGCATGTATTTTGTAGGCATACATTTTTGTTATGGAATTCTACAGGGTAAACATCCACCATGTGATTTGGTGAAATGAATATTCATAGATAAGGAATCAGGAAGCCAGAATAACATCACTGAAAAATTATACAAGGATCTTCCTTCTATTTGGGGAATTCCTATCTTGCTTCCCAGCCAGTGTACAGAAGCTATGGTCTGCACTACTTAATTGGACACAAATTAAAAAATGCCCCTGATACTTCTTTACCCTGGCAGGCTTCCATGGTTGTGTAATTGCAGCAGGTTATCTGTTCCTCTGTGGTGATGGACTGTTGGAGAGGCAGGATGCGAGGAAGGTCGGGAGCCCTGGCGTGCGGGTGGTGCAGGCACTTAGGGCAACCTGTAGCTCCACCATCAGGGCAGCCTCTGCAGAACAAGGGGCAAACTGCAGCCAGCCTTGCCACCACCACCCACCTACCACCACCCACCACACTGTACAACCACCGCAGGGCCTTATCGCAGGCAGGGATAGGGAAAGGCAATGAAGTGTTAAGTAAAACCACTGATCTAACGAAGGAGCTGTTGGGGGCAGGAGGAAACCGTGCAGCGTTGCTGTCTTATGACTTTTTTTTTTTTTTTTTTTTTTTTTTTGCTTTTCACGAGGGGAAGCAAACCACCATGTGTGCGGGAACCAAACTCTATTTTTCCTCACACAAGCTGTCGGTAGAGCGAACAGGGCCTGGCTCCCGCGTGCGGCGGCCTTTCCCTTCGCTGACGGGACGGGATGGTTCGTCGGGGGTGACCCGCCTCACCGACCGCCGTCTCGCCTGGCGCTGAGGGCAAGCTCGGGCCCTGCCCTGCCAGCTTTACCCCGCCGGCCCAGCCGGTGCAGGGCAACGGCAGACGCTGATTTTACCTCAGGGTAAAAGCCCGCCACAGGGCACGACGCCGCGGGCCTGAGGCCTCGCGCTACTACGCAGCTTCCACCTGCCCCCGCCGCCATGAGGCGCTGCGGGGGGGGGGGGGGGGGGGGGGAAGGGGCGGGGCCTCCCCGCCCCATTGGCGCAAGGCGGCCGCAGCGCCCCCCCCCCCCCCCCCCCCCCCCCGCTCCCCACCCCAACCCGCCCGCGCGCTGCTGTGCGGCTCCTCACGTACTCACCGCCCTGCGCCTCAGCCGGAGCGCAGGGCCGCGGCGGGCTGACGGGCACCGCGCGCTGCCTATCGCCGCCCGCCTTGGCCAGCTCTCGCCCAATGGCAGCCGGGGGGAGGGCCGCCGTTTCCTCTCGGCCGTACTCGATTGGTCGGAAGGGGCTGAGCGACGCCAGAACGGCCGGCTGTCCTGCCTGTTGGTAGGCAGGCCGTTGCCCCAGCGCTCTCCACCAATCAGAAAGCTTCCTCGCCTTGTTGTTCGGTGCCCGGCAACGCCACGGGCCGCGGAGGCTGCCTCTCAACGGCGGCGCTGCCAATCGGCGCGGAGGTGGTGGCGGCGGCAGCCAATGAGCGGTGCGAGGGGGCGGGCAGCAGGTGCTGGCCGTGGGGTATTGCCGATATCCCCCACCGCCCCCCTTTTCCGCTCTCTGCTCCCCTCGCCGGGCCGCTCGGCGCTGTGGTGACCGGGAGCCGCGGGGCCGCCGCCGAGGGGCACCGCCGCGGGCTCAGGTACGGCGGCGCCCGGCGCCTTCTTCCGTCCCCCCTCGCGGCGGGGCCTGCCTCCGCGGCCGCCGCCCGCGGCTCCACCCCCCCCCCCCCCCCCCCCGGGGCCGGGGCGCTTTAACCCGCCGCGGCCCGGTGCTGCCGCCCCCCCACACACCACCGCCTCCCCCCGCTCCGTCCCCGCCGACCTTCCCCCGGCGCCGGGGCCTTGCGGGCGCCGAGCCCCCCGCCCTGCCCCGTCGGCCCTCCTCGGCCGCGGTTCTGCCTCTCGCTTCTGCGCCGCGGCCTGCCGCGTCGCCCGTCCCCTCCCGCGGCGCGGCGGAGCCCGGGGCCGGGGCGGCCCGCGCCTCCCGGCGCCGCTTTGTCTCGGGGCGCCGCCGCCTCGGCGGGGGCCGCTCCCCGCCGCCGCCGCTCGGGCTCCTCCGCCGTGTTGCACCTCAGGGGCTTTTATTTATTCGTATTTATTTTAGCGGGGCGGAGGGGGGAGGCGGCGGGAGCCCCCTCGACTTGCGGTGCCGCGGCGGCTCCTCCGCGGGCCCCGCGTTTGCGGGCGGTTGTTTCTGTGGGTCGCGGGTGTGTTTGTACGAATGAATAATAAATCAGCTGGTTGGAGATTTGCAGCATTTTTTTTTCCCCGCTGTGCGCAGCGAGGTGTTCGTGCTCGGACTCTGCTGGTAGAGCTGCGGTTTAATCCCCTCAGAGTGTGCAAAAGGCCTGGGTCCAGCGAAAAGCTGATAGCTGGAATACGCCAGTGGCCTTCCCTGTCCCTCCCCCCCCCCCGAGGCTGTCAAAGTCTAGAGTCAAAACTGGGCTCTCCCCCCCTTCCTAGTAATCCTAGCATTAATGGCAACCTTTGCTTTCACACATAGAGATTCTTTCTGCTTGCTTAGCGGTCCTAGGCACAAACACTGCACCATGAAAAAGTGAGACGCCCAGCTCCTAAGCAGTTAGCGTCCGCTGAAATTGTTTGTCCGGTCCTGCTCTGTTGGCTTTCCCTTGCTTTTAGCTACTTGGTTGCATTTTTTTTTTAAATAGGTAGAAAATATATGAGGTTCTTCTGTGATGTAGTGCTTGGCGGAAGGGGAAACTATTCAGGAAACCCTTCTTATTAAGGTGGTACTTACGCTTTCCTTTAAAGCTGTCTTTTTTTTCCCCTCTCTTTAAGATGGTGTGTGTAGCTATATAGGAGCTAGATATATTGCAGAAAGACTATTCTTGAACCCCTTTGTTTTGAAGGGTTAAAATCAGGAGTTAGTTTGGTTTTATGCATGTTTTTTAACTGTATTTTTTATAAAAGCTGCTGTAGAGAATGGATGCTGTTCAGGGACACAAACTGTTTTGTGCTGTTGTCTAAAGCCTGGAGCGTTGGAGTTCTGGTCCATCACTAGGTTGGCTTTGTGCTTGGGCAATGTAAATAGCTAATCATGTTGTATTAAGTTGCACCCTTCCAAAATGAAATTGGAAAAAGTTACTCTTTAAGCAAAATGAGTCAATTTTAAGAAACACTGTTCATATGAAACCTCTAATAGCATGTATGTTTGTTTTTCTTTTTTCCTCCTCCACAAAAAAGTCATTTCTTCCTTACAGACTTTTCTATTTTTGAGGTTTGGACTTACTTTCTAGTATTTTTCTACTGTTTTGTTAAAACCCATGTAGTCACTAGAAGTAGTAAGACTAGAATGTAAAATGTACAGTTATATTTCAGCAATTACATATTGTTGGCATACGTAGGTGTAACTGCTTTTTGACAGCAAATTCCAGGTTCGTAGGTTCTCTTAATAATTGAAGACTTTGAGACTCGTACACTGACTTCTCTAACGCCAGAAGGAATCAGTGGCCGTTCTTTCCCCATCAGTGGTGGAGGTTACTCCTATGTAAAGTATGTATAGGTGGAGGTACTTGATTCCCTGTTACAGAACTACTGTTCACATTTAAGACACTCACTTTTTTCGGAAAGGGAAATACCATCCAACACTCAGTGATGTATTACTCCTTTTTTTTTTTTACTAACTGAAAAGAGACCAAATGTGTATATGGTCTTGCATTAAAAAAGTCAGTTATATCATTAAGTTAGAACACGTGGGAGAAAGAACAAATTACTCACATAGGTCCTCTATGCAAAGTTTGACCTGAGAATGAATATGGTCTTTTACATGTAAGCCCTAATATATGTATGTATGTATTTGTATGTTAAAAATACCTTATATAAGAAGTTTCATCAACTTTTTGATGAGAAATTGATTGAAGGATGTCCTTTGATGGAAAATCTCACTTATTTTCCATAGAGAATGTTAGTTATTGGTCCCAGACAAAATAATTTACTGGCTGTAATATGCTGTAACTTGCCATAAAGAACTGAACTGCTGCTGGCGCAAATTTAATGAGAACTGTTTCTAGTGATACTATCATCTGTCATTTAATATATAAAGTAGATAGTGTGATTGTCTTACTGATCTGCAGATATTAAGCATTTTAAATTATGAAAAGTATATGCAATTACTCAAAAGTCTGAGCTGGTTTTGTAGAATATGACTTGAGAAATTTTATATTGGTTAAAAAAACCAGTTTGTCCAGCCACTCTGGATAAGCATGTTGGCTATATGTGGGGGTTTTTGTACATTTATTAATAGGTATGATTTTTTTTCTTGTAGGATGTTGAGCTGTGATACAATAAACAATGTGTTGGCATTCAAGTTGTTGTAATTAGGATTCAGAGTTTACATCCCATTATGAAGAGCAGGGAAGTTCACACTTGAGGAGAAATAATAGCACTGACTTGCTGCAGGCTGAGACAACCATGCACCAGTTAACACATTATGAAAGTCTCTTTGCAGTTGTAAGAACCAGAAACTTTATTTCATTTTTATTAATTCTAGGCAACATAGAAGAACTGCAGACTGGTGTATTTTTCACTCTTCCTGACTCTCATTTTAACATTTTGTCTTGTGCTGTTGAAACGGATCTGTAATGTCTCTTACTGTCTGTTCGTTCATTGTCTGCTTGTGCTATATGCAGCACTACTTGCAATATAGCATCTGTTAATATCAAAGATGGATGACGGCTAAGTATGTCACTGTGAGTGTGGGATTCTCTCAATGTGTTTGGATGCCATCAGGATTTTCTGTGGCCCTGCAAGGTATGCTTTGAAAGAATTTGTTTATCTTCTATTTAAAAAACAGAAGATGGTTTGCCTGTTTGATGCATTAGCAAACTGTGAAATCTTAGAGTGCTGCAAAATATTGGCAAAAATATTGTACATAGATTTAATGATTTTAATATCCTGTTAGTATTCTCTGTATAAGATTATTGCAGAGTAAGAAAGGTGTTTTTTCCTTTTTAATATTCTCCGGTAAACTGATCATTCCTTATCAAGATTCTTTTTCTTTCTTCTGGACCAAATATGTTGTGTCTTATCATGACTTGTGTGTAGAGTCAGTTATTACCATGGGTTAGTTATTAAAGTGCTTCTTTTCATTTATATTTTCATGGAGTAAATTATTCTCTTTTATAAATTATGAAGCTTCTCAAACATGTTCTTACTGGATGGCTGATAGTCCAGGAAAACACATTTGCGTCCTGTTGTACTATTTTTGTGTCGTATAAGAATGTATCCCTCAATCACAGCAGAAATGGCTTGTAATTTAATATTTTTTTTTCCTGCTGTGTCAGAAGACTAATGAGCAAGCCATCTCTCTGTTTATTTGGATGTGTAGGGTGGTTGTTTCCTAAATTTATTTGGGGTGGGGGTTGAGGTGGGGAGATTATACTTGAATATGGCCTAGAAAGATGATATTGGAAGTTGATGGTATGTTAAGATGCTCTCTTGAGATGTTTTGGTGTTCCATAGTTGGAACTGATGTTACTGCAATTTCTGATATGTAGTCAAGAGTAGTGGAGAGGCTTTTGGTGGATCTCTCTCTCTCTCTCTCTCTTTTTTTTTTGTGGTATATAAAACATTTATATGGGGAGTGTGTGTGCTATATTTATTCTGTGTTGGCAAAACAACTGGGGCTTCTTTGGCTTTAATGTACCTGTCAAGGCTTGAAGCTGTAGGTTCCAGAGAGAAATGGGTAAAATTGGGCTGGAGAACTTACTGACTATGAGAGATTAAAATTGTCTAATGTTGCCTTGAAGCTTATGTGGAACTAGCCTGTTTTTCCTCAAGGATTTTGCTTTAATTTAGGTTCTAAAGCATCACCCCTTTTGATCACAGTTGTAATTTAAATGTGTGAAATGGTTATTTAGATAATATATACTAGAATACTAGGTGAGATTTGGTGGGGGGGTTGTTTTTGTTTTTCCCCTTTTCTCTGTGAATATGAATATTTAAAATTATTTACAGGTTCAGTCCAGGATAGGTATTCTTGCTGAAGCACATTTCTGGAGTTGTGTGAGTGTGTTTCTGAGTTGCAAGAAGTACATACTACTGCTTGAGCCTGTTCTTTCCCCTGCTTTCTCAGTCTCTTCCTCAGTAGATAATTTTCTGGCAATGCAGCTGCTCTGAAGCCTGGAATCTGGGTCAGTGTGTCACACCCACTCTAGGCAGAACCTACAAGCACCTTGTGCAGGAATGCAACCAAAATTTTAAATTTTAAATTTTACAGTAAAAAGTATTTTCAACAATCCATACTCTGACTGACTAATTTGTTGAAATTCCAACTCGGTTTTACAAAAATCTGAGATAACCTAGAGAAGACATTGAGCAAGTTGCTGAGAATATTGCTGCAGGTTTCTAGTTCTAGCAGGTTTGCTGGAGGAAGACTTTGGGGAATTAGTCCTCATTAAGCTATTAATCTGATATAAAAATTACATTTTTGTTTGAAGTGGTGCAGTAATGAAGTTTTCTGGAATGCGTATGCTTGCTGATCAATAATAAGAATAATACACTGTGGACTGCATCAAAATATTCTGAGGTTTGCAGTAGCACTGCCTTGGATTCAAATGTGGAATGAGACTTTGAATTCCTATTTTGACTAAACAGGAATATAAAAAAGAGAGATTTTTCCCCTCAATTACTCCAGGTCTGAGGAAAAAGATTCTCTTTTTATTGTATCCTTGAAGTTTGAAATAGTGAGCTCTTAAGTGTTCTTCATATTTCAGCAAAGTGGACTCAAGCTGTATTGTACATCTGGCATCAAAGATGGCAAGTCACAGTAACACTTTTGAGCTTTGAGTTAATGTAGCTCCATGCCAGTGATACTGGGCAGAAAACAGATCCTAAGTATGGTTGTCCTAAAATGTACAACAGTGTGAGCAAAATATGGCTCCATATACTAAATTCTTGGGCCCTATTTTAAAGAGAGAATTAACTCAATCCATTTTAATTTAGAGGGCATTCCTCTCTCATGTCCCTGAATAACAATTGGGGTGAATCTCAAGAGAACCAGTTCAGATGAAATGTGTTTTTTTTTCTCCTTTCTGTTTTTTGTTTCTATACTCATACATGCAAAGATAATTACATTGACCAATAGCAAACTGAAATTTGTAGGATACCTAGATCTAGATTCTGTCTCAACGGTAGTAGTATGGTAACTGTTTTTTTTTTTTTTTTTTTTTTTGGGGGGGGGGGGGGGCGTTAGTTTACCTTTCCTGTTCAATAAAGGGTGGTTTACTGATTCCAAATTTAGTCAGAAATAAATACTACAGAAGGCTGTAGACTACATTGATTCAGGCAATAATGAATTGTTTTAATTTCTTACAGATTTGGATTTGTTACTCTTAAACATTCTGTACTTTTAAATGTGAATTCAGTGTTAAATAATTTTGCTACACTGTGAAGAAATATATGAGTAACTGTACACTTAGACAGCTAAGATGATTTTCTGAGGGAAAGGAAAACTTGTTTGATATCCTGCTATTGATAATTAGTCTTTATTTTACTTTAATGAGCTACCTTTGCTGCTAGATTCCCAGTATAGTAGCATCTGGAGGAGCCTTGTAAGATTTTCTTCTTATGTAGAGTTTGTAATTGATCAGAAGGTACTCTTAATTTGTGAAATAAATCCCCCTAGTCCTATAGATATTCATCAGTTTGGCTAGTGGGTACTTACTGGTGCCCTGCAGGAGTAAGTGTCATCTCTCTGTTTCTCTTTCTCAAATCTTTCGTCTGTTGCATCTGCTCAGACTTTATGGAGGATATACAAAGCTCAAAGAGATTTGGAGATTAAGAATGTGAGGAATTGAATATATAAATAATTATTCAGAAAAGGTGTTGGTTATAAATTCTTGCTGTAAACTTAGGGGGGCGAAGGGGGGAAGGTCGTTAAAAACAATGGGCCGAGCAGTGGACACAGTGAACTGCAAACTTCACCAGTGTACGCTGACTTGGTCCAGTGTTGTAACTCAGGACTTGGGAATAAAGAGGGAAGAAATGAAAGTTGTCATAGCCATAGTTGTTGCACAGAACTCGTCTCTAAAACTAAGGATATATATAGTCTATTTATATATACTCTTGATGTTTTGCAGCAGTTTGTCTTCTGCTAACTTTTGATAGTGCTGATTCATGAGAAACTGGATGTACATTTGATTGTAATTAGTTGACTTACTGAGAGAGGAAGTAGCTGGGAGTATAAAAATCTGCCCTTTGAGTTCCTCAGAGGCATCTCATTTTAAATAAACACATGGGGTTTCCGTTAGTGTTTGCACACAATGCTTGGTAGTAAAATAACGAGTTAAAAATAAATTCTAAAAACTTCTCTTGTGAACAGGATTTTAACCTTTCATATCTCAAAATGTCTCAGAAATACTAAGCAAATCAGATGAAGTTAATTCAGGCACATTGAAATCTGTGTTTTTGTTTTTCTTTTGAAACTTTCCATTTTTTTTCAGTTGAGGATATTTTTTCTTTTTTTTTTCTCTCTCTCAAACTAAACTTACTTTCATTTTAAGTTGCCAGGGGCTTAGAGTAGACCTGCAAGCTTTCCTATATAAATCCTAAAGGGTACCTGCAGCCCCAGAAAAGTTACAGGTCTGAGCCCCCAGGATGCGGTTCATACCACAGTACCAGAGGTCGTGGTAGGAAGAAGTTCTGTAAGTGTTTCTCAGTGAGACATAAGCGCATACAGTGAGGCTGTGAATCCTGATTTCTCTCAATGCTGCTTTGATTATCTGCCTTTTAGATTCTGCAAGAGGAGTTGATCTTTGCTGAGAGCCCCCTCCGTTACAGCAAGCGAGAGAGGCTCCTCTGCCTCCTCCCATGCTTCATTTGAAGCCGTACTCCTCCTAACCAGTGCCTGACTTTGCTGTGGTCTCCCTAAGAATAGGCATAAAACCAACTTGATAGATGGTCTGTTTGACGATGATGAGATAAATGACCAGGTGTAAGGCCACTTTTCAGGTTTTCACTTTTCCAAGTACTGATAGAAGTAGTTGTTACTAGTACTTTGCTCACACGTGTGGGATAAACAGCAGTGCGATTCTTACTAGTTTGTTCTCGTTAGAAAGATGAACTCTGGCTGTAGCCACACAAACAAGTTTCTATGAGGTAAGCTTAAGGGTGGATTTCTGGCATATTGAACATTCTGCTGTAATACCCTCAGAGTGTGTTTTGCCCTCTGCTAAGCGTATGGTAGCTTAATTCTCTATAGCAGTGAATTAAGGCACGTCGTGCGCATAAGTATGTGCAGATGTACAGTTACTGAGCAATTTTTAGCATGCTGTACAGCCTATCTTACTAAGAGAATTTGAAATGAGTCAGAGCTGTCTTGTTATAATCATCATATTGAAAGGGCAGAGGAGGTTTGGTGGGTGTATTTGGATCAGTGGATGTAAATTTTCAAGGAAAATTGTTGGTAAGGGAGGACTGTAGAGGTCTAACAGTTTGGTGTTGAAATGGGATTAGAGAGCGGGTTACCACTGCATTTGGTTTCACATTGTGTTACACAGCGCTGCAAAGCTTGCTTGTGACACATCCAACGGGCTGTAAGAAAAGACAGGGGAAGAAGGAGTTTTAGGGGGTTGCTTTTATAATTTAAAAAGCTTACTTAAGATAGAGCATTTCTCTTATTCTCAAGTAATAAAACAGTAAATTGTGTGTCTGTTAGCAGCTTCTTCCATTCAGGAGCAGAATGCACTCAAGATATCTTTTCCTGGGGTGACAGTATCTATGTTTTCAGCATTAAAACTAATAATGTATTATATATTAATGATTTTGGTGCTTTGTGTTGGAAGAGGCATCTTTATGTTCGAAAGGCGTCGCCTTTGTATTTTCAGTTATCTCAGCTATGTAGATGTGTCTCATTTAGAGGTCATCATTTCCACCCCCTTCCTCCCCCAGCATCTGTGACTTGTATTTTCCTGCCTTTCTTTGGAGTATATTGTCCTTAGATGGTCTCCCATTAAGGTATATAATTCACTGTCCTTAGATAGTGTAATGAGCTGTGGAAGTTAATTTTCTTAACTGCTAACAACAGATGTTAACTGGTGTTGCAAGTGCAGTGATGTTTGTTGTCCACATTGATTAGATTAAGTGTTAGTTGGTTCAGCATTCGCTAATAAAAGGGCAATTGGATGGGAGAGCACCAGTAACCCTCAATCTGTTTTTGAGTGTGTGCAGGCTCCAATTCATGTATATGAAAGAGCTCCCATGGTTGGGGAAGAGAGACTGTGTTGGAGGAGGAGATGTTATGGTTGTGCCTTCGGGAAGAGTTTAATCTAGGAGGGGGCTAATCTGTGAGATGGGGCTTTGCAGAATTCCTGCCTCTGCGGCGACACAGGTGTTTTAAAGCACTGCCGTGCGACCCCAGTCGGCCCCTTACCATTTCACGCTGTGGCGCCGCAAACCGTGTTTGGCACAGGAGAAGAACAAATGGCCACGGGTGGGAGGCCGGTAGCTATCCAAGCGAGTACTGCTGCGAAACTTCCTCCTGCTTCAAACCACGGCCAAAAGCTTTGTTTGTACTGTGGAATTTTGAGGGCTTTAGGCCCTTGTCCTTCAGCAGGATATGACACCGATGCCAGGGTGCGTGCCCGCTACGAGGGCAGGCAGGTTACTCTGCGGGTTTTCTGCGCTGAGTTGGCACCAGAACGCAGAGCGCACTTGGGAGGCTGTTTCAGTGCATCTTTTCAGTCCCTTCTCATGCAATGCAAATGAACTTTGGCAGAGTCCTGCTGGACACCGTGTATTTTCTTTGTCTCACAAAGTTATTTTTGCTACCTGTGACTGTCAGGTGATGATTTGGCATGCCGGGTTTTGAATGCCTACAGCTTCTTTTCTGCTTTAGCTATATGTACCAAATGTTTTTTTTTTTTTTTCTTGGGCTTTTTGAATTTTGTTTTTCTGGCTTCAGAGCCTTTGACAAAAAGAAAGATAACTCTCCCCCACCCTCCCCCAAGCCCAACAACATCAGAAAAACACAGTAGGGGGTTTGCAGGATTGGTGCTGGAAAATTGCGCTTCAGAGAGACAACAGGTTGTTCCAAAGTATTTTTGCCAGTTTGCACACAGTAATATAAATGGTAATGGGGCATATGTCACTTGGCTAAAGGTTTTACCTTTAAACAGAAGTCTGGTGCCGTCTTGGAAATGACTCTGATTGTACATGCATTCAGGGTTTTTGAAGAAACTGAAAATACCTTTTGAGTGTATTGAGTTTGTTTTAGCAAGATTAAAGATGGTCTTACTCTAGTGGTATTTTCTAAACAAAATGAATTGTCTTCTATCATAAATTCATGTTTCTTACTGTTCTGTTTGGGACTAATAATGGGTGGTTGGAGTAATAGCAGAACAAGTTTGTTCTACATTTGCAGAAGTGCGCCCGTAAAGCTCACCCTAGATATATGTACAATATTTAGCTCTAGCAGTAGTGCCTAAAGACAGATTTCTTTCCACTAATACTCACTACCTTTAGTCAAAGTTTCTCCCTAACTCAAAAGCCTGAGGAGAATAAGTTAGCGTTATTCCATTTCTCAAAGATCAATAGCATTAGACTGGTAGGGAACTGCTTTAAGAGCTTTTCACTGAAAGCAAGTGTTCCTGTTTCTAGAAGTTGGTAGGGACTTTAGTAAGCAGAAGTGACTAATCTTAGCTTGTTTTTTTAGGCTTTTTCTATGCCAGACAAAGCTTTTAATCAACAGGTATAGAATTTCAGTCACAAAAGTATCTAGGTTCACATCAATTTTAGAGGTAAAATCTCACATACAAGTCATTGAAATTAAAAACTAGACTCTTTGTGTCCACTGAGATCATCTCTCTGGAGACACACTGTAGTGTTTCCTTACAGCTATTGCAAATTAGAAGATAACTTCAAAACATTTCAGGTTGTTACTCTCTCTTACAAAGAAACAGAATGCACCGTGCTGAGAAAAATACCTTAATACTTCTTTGCAAGATCTAATAGAGGGCTTAGAATTTTCTGTAAAATTGTCCTTCAGTATTAATAATGAAGAGAGTAGAGTCTGTTCAAATGCGTTGTCACCAGCCACGTCTTCACTGGAGTGCAGAGCTGTGAATGAAAAATGGGCTTAGTGTTCTCAGAATAGTTGAATTCTGCTGATGCTCGTGATCTGTTTTATTGAGAATATCTCCTTAAAATTGCACACTGGGTAGCTGTAGCCTGCCTTGATTTTTATCAACAGCCCTCCTGCTAGTCCTGCTCCCTCAGGCGCTTGGGATCAGTGTAACTGGGAGCTGGGAAGGAGTTAGTGATGCACAGTGCTGCTGGTTATCCAAACTGCGGCAGCATTGCTGTTTGCAGTTTCTTGTAAAGCAGTTGTGAAACAGAAAGAAATCCTACAGAAATCCTCTTCTCCCAGAAGCTTTCTCTGTGACTTGGATGTTTCAAGCTCTATGTGTCTCTGGCAGAAGACCACGTGGCTGGTGGTGGGAAGTCGCTTGTGCACAGGGGCTTTGCTGTGCTTTTTGTGAGTGAAGAAAGGTAGGTGAACTGATTCTCCCTTCTCATGAGCGCCATGATTAGCTTTTGAATACTTTGGTTTAATCAGAAGAATGTACATTACAGCAAATACTGTCCAGGGTTCACGTTAAGATTCTCCTTAGAATAGAGAGATCAGGTTAAACATGGAAAAATCTAATTTGCTTGCTCTACACTGCAAAGTTCCAGAATATTGAATGACGTTTCCTGTATTGAGGTAAATAAACATTTTGTTACATGTTGCAACAACAGTGATTATCGTTGCATAAAGTATTTCTTGATTTTTCTTTCTTTCTTTCTTTCTTTTTTTTTTTTTCTATTTGAGCATGTATTTTGATTTTCACTGCCAGCATGTGGAATAAAAATTGGAGTTTTTGGAGATAATCTTGAAAGCATGGGATAAAACCTGGCTTTGTCTATGCTTTTTTTGTGGTTGTGGGTCTAAAGTAAAGCTGCAAATCTTGGGAAGTCATCCCTGGAGCAGATGGTACTGGCAAGGATCCTACTCAGGAAGGAATTTGAGACTCTTATCCTGTGCCAGATACTCTAGATCAGCCTGTGCACAGTCCTGTTGTCAGCATGACTTTGTTCATCCTAGCTTTTGGAACTTTCATGTCATTTCTAGGCCTAGTTTAAAAATAGACGTATTCTTACCAAGACTGTGTCTGATTCGAAGTTTGGGAATGGTTTCTGTGTATATCCCACTTTTCAAATATTTTACTTTGAACTCTTCACCAGAGTCAGCCATGCTTTTCTAGTGAATAAAGTTTTCTTAAAATACTTTGGAGGAAACTTCTGGTTGATGGATGCCCTGAACTTGATGCTTATCATCTCCAGTGGTTTGTCTTGGGAACAGGAGGTGCTATTTCATTTTTTGCATTTCTGTAAAATGGTTGTGTAGTAAATTGTTCTTGCAGATACAGATCAAATATGTTCCTTATCTTAAAGTATTGACCTAGAAACATGGCAGAATCTTTTCTGAATTGCAAAGTTAGAAAACTTCGAGCACAGCCACAGTGAAGGTTGAAGTGCTTGGTAAAGGACCTATTTCTTGAAGACTGCAACAGCTTCTGTTGGAAATGCAGTTGTTACAAGTATCTGTAAATTACTGAGGGAGAGAGAAGTGATGGGAGTGAAATGATATTTTTTTTTCCTTGGGGTTATTTAACAATATTTGTGTTTATACTTCGATGCTATTATAGACTGTCACTTGCATCTCTGGCTCCTAACTTTGGAAGTGCTCTTCTGACAGGGTGTCTGGTTTAATTGAGGAAGATAAAACTGCAGCTGTGGAGACAACAGACAGAGGCTTGTGGATGGGAAGTGTGAGAGACCTCTAGTTTATGCATGAGTCTTTTTGAGTCTGCATTAGGGAAGAGCTTATAATTGCAGACCACTGTTTTGAAACACATTTTACATAAAGGTGGCTCTGAAAATATTTATAAGAAGCAACTGTTCTTTTGCCTTTGAAATGAACACTGTTTTACTCAGGTAAAATTGTAAAAGAAACTTTAATGCCTTGGAAGAGCTGGGTACTAGATCTGCCCAAATTAGTGCGTTATATTTTTTTAATTGTACGAGGCAAGAGAGTAAGTGTATCTACAGTCTCTTTGGAGATGGATCTACTGCCATGCTCAATGCCTAAAGAACTGGTATAGCAGCATGTCTTGTATTTATTTATTTCTGTCCTAACACAGAGTATTTTTAGTAGCATCTAGAATATATTTTGTCTAGTTCAAAATCAGCTTAAATCCAAACCTGCTTTGCTTGTGATTTAGAAGTCGCATTTGATGTAATATTGCTGCATGTTGTATTTTTCATTATAGTCTTATACTGCCCTCTAGTGATATTTTGACTATATTGTATGTACTTTGTTTTTCAGACTTTGAGAATATTTCCATAGTTAAGTTTGCAGCTGAAGTGTCATTGAAACTTTTTGTTTGCCGTGTAACATCTTAGCATAAGCTTATGAAGACCAGTTTTAAAAATTGTTATTTCATCCTGAATTGTTTTGGATTTTTTTTCCTGCACGTTTTGAAGTAAACTGAGCAATTTTGCTTTTCAGGTTGGAAGGCATTTTGAACTTTTACACCTACAATTTTTGTAAATTGTCCAACACTTCATTTTCTCTCTGTACATTGGAAATACAGTCAAGTGGTAATGCAGGAATTGCATGTTAAGAACTCCCCTTTTATAATTTTGTATATGGCCTAGCACATAAGGAACCAGAAGAAATAGTAGCTGATATGTTGGCCTTAAGATGTTGTTTCTGAAATTAACTTAGAAAAGGAAGCAGCATTCTGATGGAAGATATTTAAGAGGCAACTGGTTCCTTATATGTGTTTAGTGAAAAGTGTGTTGTCCTTGATGGGTATTTTAATGAGACACATTTCATACACTAAATGGAGGGGGCTGAAGTATGTGCAGACTATCAACTGTCTGAACACTCAGATGGTACCAAGGCATTGCTAATGTAGCACTGTTTCTTCTGGCCTTCTTGGGTATAGGTTTGTTTACGTGAGTATAAATACACATTTATAGTAGTGTGGCACTTTCCTGTGTGGAAATGAGAATTCATCCCAGTGATGTTACTTGTTTTAAAAGTGAGTTCTGTCATTTGTTACGGTATCTGAGCTCTTTTCGCAGAAAATCAATAGTAAAGTGCCTAAAAAACTTAGTGGAGTTCCTTGATATTTGACCCTTCTTGAGTTCCCTACTAACAAATAGATTAAGTGATATTTTGGTCAGAAGCCCTTCAAATCCATGTTAGAGGATACCTGAAATGCTCTCTCATTAGTGGGGGAGTGAAAACCATGCTCAGGCCTTTCTATGAGATTTGTTAGAGCATATGGAAAGAAAAGGTTTCCTTTTCCTGATTTTCTTCTCCGTTCTTCTCTTTATTTCTTTCCTTTTTGTTCTCACTGTTCAGGTGTTGATACCCTACTGGAAATATGGGGTCTGAAAATCCAAGTCCACAGAACCCTGGCTGTAAGATCATGACCTTTCGTCCCACCCTTGAGGAGTTTCGGGACTTCGGGAAGTATGTTGCCTTCATTGAATCCCAAGGAGCTCACCGAGCAGGGCTTGCCAAGGTGAGTTGCCTTAGCGTAGGTATTGAAGGCTTCCTGGAGGGCACTTTTCTGACAGTCTGTCTTAAGGTATCTATGAAATTATATCACTTGGATGTAGTTTTCTGATATGCAGTGAGGCAGAGCATCGTTTTAGAAATTGGACGTGTAATTTCTGTGTTTTGATTTAGCTACAGAGGAAAGAGGGAGGGATTTCAGGCCTTCCATAGGAGTAAAAGAAGCTTTTATTTAAAGGAAGCCTTCTCCTGATGCCAGCTGCAAAAACAAAGATGTTTCTAGTGCTTCCAGAGCTGGGGTAAGAGTACTTTCAGGTTCTGATCCTATTACTGAGATATAAATACAGAGAGCTGTGGTCCTCAGTGGCTGGAGGTGTGAGGTCTTCAGCTTCCTCAGTGTAGGGTAAAGGATCAAGTTTTTGAAGCCTGCTTAAGTTTGGATGATGAAGAAAGCCAGAGATGTATGTTAAGTTATATCCATACGAATTGGTAGCAACTTTTACTCTTCTCATGCTCTGAACCACCTTATGCTGGCTTGAATCCTCCATATGTGTGAGGTATGGAATACACCATACACCAAAATACATCAAAGGTATTTGAAAGGAAAATAATTGTCGAGCCAAGTCAAAAATCTCTGTCCATCTCCTGTCCCCATCTTCATTTTGCACTGAAACTGATAAAACATTAAGAGAACTCTTTATGTGAACCTTTTAAATTTCAATACTTTGCCTAAAGGTGCTTCAAAAAAAATGAGCGCTAACTGAATAGAAAGATTATTTCTGTGGCTGTGTCTTGTTGCAGCCCAGACTGGGATATTCATTTGTCCGGACAAGGTAGTTGTACATGTAGTATTTAGCAGAACTTAATAAAGCACAGCAGAGGACAGAGGTAAAGCTGTTAGGCATGAAATAATACTTACTTTTTGTTAAAACATAGGTCAATTACTGTTTTTATTACAGTTCTAAATAGAGCTGGGTACTGATAAAGCTCTCTGTCAAATGTTTCCTTGTCCGCTCAAGTGTACTAGCAATTACATTCTGGGAGACCAGTAAGGTAGATTATTTTAATAAAAGCTGCTGGTGAATTCCAGATGTCATAAAGAAATGACTACCTGTAGGACTAAATCTCAGCATTTCAAGTTAATCTTTCTGTCTAGTTACTGTGACTGCAGTTCAAAACCTTGTAATGGAAGCAGAGCTCATCATATCCTGGAGGAACAATGCCCATGAAAATCAATAAGTTGTGCTTCCAGTCCCATAGCTTTTTGGGGGGGGGGGTAAATCCAAATACCAAATTAGATTGCAGATGCATTTTCTTCATTCTGCATCATCACTGAATGTTCTACTGATTGTTCTCTGATCTTGAGTCTAGAATTATTGCAGCTGTTCTCTTCAAAATTAAAGCTTTTTCTTCCCGATTCAGCACTGAGCAATTTTTTGCACAACCTCTAAGAGTGGGGAAGGAGCTCTGGGCATGTTCCCCATGTGATTTTTTTTTTTTTTTTTTTTTTGTTCTCCATCCCCTGCCCCTCTTTGTTGAAAGAGCTATTTGGAACCCTGTTGTGTCACCTACAAATACAGAAACAGCAACAGCAATTATGTGAGCAGGATTGTGAGGTTTCCTAGTTTTAAAGAAGCTATCAGCCCTTCTAACGATGTTAGTGAGTCCTGTATTTCAGTGATTTCAGAACAGGTGGCTTGTCTTACATGCTAGTTATTTGAGATGGTGCAGTTATTTGATATCGTACAGCAGCAGGTGAAATACCTTCTGCTTAAATGTGTTTTTCTCAATAAAAGTTAAGTGCTTGCCTATTCTGCCTATGAGATTTGTTTGTTTTTTCCCTCCTCTTCTAGGTGATACCTCCCAAGGAATGGAAACCTCGAAAAACCTATGATGATATAGATGATATGGTTATCCCAGCTCCTATTCAGCAGGTGGTTACTGGGCAATCAGGGTTATTCACCCAGTATAATATACAGAAGAAACCGATGACTGTGGGAGAGTACCGACGTTTGGCTAATAGCGAGAAGTATGTTAGTGTTAAGTGTTGCACTATGTTGTGAATGGGAGAGTTTTGAGGAAAGCCTTTCTTTCTAAAAAACTGAAGAGAAAATGCAGCCAACCTTGTTAAGAAAAAGCTGTTTCCACCAAAATGCTTCTGATTTAAAATTTTAAGTTCAGAATCTCAAACAAGTTTATAACTTGGTTGCTCTTGAAGTATCTTTGATTTTTTTCTGCAAATTGGTATAGAAAGATTCTTTGGCTAAGAATATCCTTGAAAAATTGTCCCGAGACCCCAAAAGAGCTCTCAGTTTGTGAATGTTCGTTCTTGAAAACGCATTTCATTGCTGAGGTACAAATAATCGTATCTTGGAGTGCCTGAGCTAATACTGGTAGCATGCATGTCTTCTGAAGTGACTGGGAATATTAGAAAACACTTCAGTTAGCTGAGACAAGTTAACTCTGCTGCAGTTGTGTTCTTTTTCCAGATCCACTTTCCAGAGCTCTGGAGTATCTTGAGTTTTAACTCAAGCAACGCTGTCAATCAGGCGTCAGCATTAAAATATTGCTAGTAAAACACGTACATGAGTGCTTTACCTGTGTTCAGCAACCTGTGTGATAATTTAATCTCCTGCCTCCTTAGGGATGGTGATCTGATACTTCACATAAATGCTCATAAATGCTCATGCTATTTTTTTTTGTCAATAGACGTTAAGACTTTTAGAAGAAAGATTCGAAAAGCAGTGTATTATGTGAATCTAAGTAGAATTAAAAATGAAACGCATCTTCAGTAACCTCCTGAGTGTCTATTTTGATAGTTACCTTACTTTTAGAGCCCTTTCAGGCTTACAGGCCCTAGAAGATGAGAGAGGAAGAATGTTTACTAGCTTAAGTTCCAGGAACGGAAACAAAAGGGCTAGAGTTGTGTGCTTGGCTGTATCCTTGCATTACATGATGATATTAATCCACCTTTTTTTTTCTTTGATTTCTTCCTGTGCTGAATATAACATACATCTAAGGTGTAGTAACAAGTCCAGATAATTTGTTGATTATTTTGTACATTGCTTCAAGATAATGCAATGGAGGATGCTGTAAAAACACAAGGGGATCAGTTTTTGTGGTTGCATGTCTACTTTTACTGTGCATTGCTTCCTAGAATCTGCTCCCCAAACTATAGTTCATGTCTTTCTGTTTCCTTAAAAGTTAGGAGTGCCTATTCTAACCAGGCCTTCCACAAAGCTGAGAAATGCATGCTGCTTTTTGGTCATTCATCAGTCTCCGATGAATATTCCTTGAGACTTACATGCTTACCCTTTCTGTGTTTTTATCAGGTATTGTACTCCTCGCCATCAAGATTTTGAAGATTTGGAGCGTAAGTACTGGAAGAATCTCACATTTGTCTCACCAATTTATGGGGCTGATATCAGCGGCTCACTATATGATTCAGTAAGTGAAAAGTCCCACTTTCTTATGTACGTATTATGGACACTGACTTTTCTTTATTTTCTTTTATTTGCTCATTAGAAGTAGTACTTCAGAATGAGTTATTAGATTTAGCAACCTTGAAACAGCAGCTTAAATCTTTATTCTTCTCTCATTAAGAAAGTATGACTAAACTTCCATCCCTCCCCAGAGGGGATTGGGGATGGGATTCAGGATGACAATGAAATCTGTGATAATCCTTAGTCTTACTAGAAAAATTAGACAAAGACCAATTTAGTTGAGTTCTTATGGAGCCACTGGCTGAAGTCTGTATAAAACTTGCATAAAAGGTTGTTGCTGCTTTGATGAGAGTATCATGTTCTTATCTAGGATATGATCAGGGAAGGTGACATAACTGGACATAAATGCAAGCTGTAGAAGTAACTTCTACAATGTCCTGAATATAAATTTTGTTTCCTTTAGTTTCCGTCAAACTCCTATAAGCAAAAGTTACGTAATAGGATTACCAGCCACATCTAAAAGAACATTTCCTATTCTCCACTTACTTATATTGCTCTAAGAACTGAGGTATATGAGTAGCAATGGAGACTCTCTCTGCACTCCTTTTCATCTTGCTTTTCAGCTGCTTCCTTTCTACATCCCTTTATCTCCTGCCCCCTCTTTGTTTCTTTTTTCTTTTTAGGTTGATTTAGAAAGTTTCAAGATGAAGAGCTTGAATTTCACTGTCTTACAGTTACTCCAGCAAGCAGCTTTAAGCTGATGTTGCTTTAGTGTGTCTATGTTACTTACATACATACTAAATGCACTAGGGAAAAGGGATAGGAAAGAAATGATTAATTATTATTCCTCAGGCAATCTCAAGGTTAAAGATTTGTAATAACTTGTGTGACTTTTCTATTCTCTACTAAAGTAGAGAAAACCAACCACCAGACTTAGAATTTTTCTTTTCATTAGTCTTTTCATTTTCTTTCATTAGTCATTTCAATTTCAATACTATTGAAGTATTTCAATAGAAATTCTTTCCTATTCTTTATGTGAAGTACCTAGATGATGTAGAGGTCTTTATCTGTTTGGCCATGTTTCAGTCTAGTGTTCATGATAAGTTGATCCAAGATATTCTCTACGTGAAGGACATCATCTAAATGGAATATGCTAGTGAGAGAAGTGTATTTTACCTTTAGTTTATCTTGTATTTATTAGTAAAACAGTTATTTATCATTCAAAGAGGTTGTGGGATGCTCTGCAGCAGCAAGTTCTGGTATGTTCCAGTACAAAACATATTTTCTTTGAATTACAGGATGTGGAAGAATGGAATATTGGCAATCTGAACACCCTCTTAGACATGGTAGAACATGAGTGTGGTATTATCATAGAAGGTGTGAACACTCCCTACCTCTACTTTGGGATGTGGAAGACAACGTTTGCTTGGCATACGGAGGACATGGATCTTTATAGTATCAACTACTTGCATTTTGGCGAGCCAAAATCCTGGTAGGTGACACAGTACTGATAGATACTTTGCCTCTACTCAGACACCACTTCAGGGGGGCCTGACTTAAGCTTATGCTGTCATGAAACTGTGTCTCTTTTATGTTGCATTTAATCCAAGTGCAGGCTAGCTACAAAGGCAGTGATTCTGCTTACTTCCAGTCTACAGCAGCATGCTCCCAACATCAGGCAACTGGCCGGTGAGCCAGTTCAGGACACAGACTGGCAGAAGACTTCCCATGGGTCCAAATGAGAGGAGCATGCAGGACAGGGGAGTGGGGGACTGTCTCCCCCTGCCCACACACACATTTGAAAGTAATTCTGCTTTCTTACTTGTTTTGAGGCCTAATTCCTGACTTTCTAGAAAGAAAGAATTAGGGAGACTTGTTGACATCATGATTAAAAACACTTGAGAGAATTCTCAATGTTTGTGGTTTTTTGAAAACTAAGGCACAAGATGGAATGTGGCAGACAAAATGGTGATGGGATTGTGTGGATACTCTAAAAGCGCTTTAATACTGAGTGACTGTTTTTCCTACATTGTACTGTAGGCAGGATACATCTGTTGCTTTAAAATTTCCATTATTTAAATATATAAACACACTTAAAATTATAGGTCAGTGCGTCATTTTTTTCATGGTTAATTGTTAGAATAACAGTAAGCATTTTTTTAAATACTGTCAGTACATAGACTGGTTTGAAATAGCTTTCCACAGAAGAAATCAATAGATAAGGATGAAATTAGGAAGCTAGGAGATTGTTACCCTGAGCCAGTATTCTATTTTCTGAAGCCTTCTGTTTAAAAGTATAACCAGAGAGACTTAGTAACTCAGAACTTTGCTGAAGATCTTGATACAACTAATAAATATTGACATTTGCGTGCAAATTAAAGCTTAAATGTCACTGTGGAGCTGCTGTCATTGTGCCCTGGCACTTACAGACAAGATCTTCCCATTTTCTCTGCAATATGAGTCCCTGGTGACACTACATATCTCTAGGCTGTTAGTGCCTGCGGGCATATAAAAGCTACCAACAGCAAAGAGGCTGTAATGAATAGATACAGTGTTCCTTTACAGCCTTAAAAAGGAGTGGAAGGAGGGGCTGAGTCTGTAAAGTTCAGCCATAGTCTTGATGTGAATTTTTAAATGTTTACGACATGTCAGAAAATCTTACTTCTCTAGCATACGTGATTCTTTGTCCTTCAGGTAAGCGTACGAGGGATTTATAGAATCACTTGTGTTATCCATGTTAAATAAATTTAACTTCAAGAAACAAATCTCTGGATTAGGAATGAAATGTGACATGCTTTCATTTTAGATACTGTCAGGGTGTTTTTTTCTTCAGGAATGGTTAGTTCAAAGTTATTTTTTCTTGGCCCTACTCTCCAGTAGGTGGTGCCACCAGCACAGCAGAAGCACTTACTCTCCTTTGACCATAGTGACTATCAGCAGAGCTAGTGTCCTCTTTAGTGTGGCTGTTTGACACCTCAGTACGCAAGAGTTTTTTTTGTTTGTTTGTTTGTTTTAAGAGCTGTATGCAGAGCTAACCTGAGGGTTAAATTTGGGTCGCGATCATGGCTGTTTCCTGGCTGCTCCTTCCATGCTTACATGTTACCAGTTCTGTCTTGTCTGTCTTTGGCTTCCTTTTTGTTCTGAGCTCAGAATAGAAGTGGAGCTCTTTCCAAAAGTAGAAATAAGACCAGATTATCTTGAGAAGAAAAGCTGTTTACAGCATGAAAATAATAGCATTTTTTATTTTTTTTTTTAAAAACCTCTTACCTTGTGAGCAAAAGTTAGACAATAAAAGGTAAATGAAACCTATTTTTAACCTCTTACACTAAGTGTTTTTCTAGCTTGACCTGAACAGTTTTCCTTCTTGCATGCATCTTACAAATTTCATGGGGGTGTGGAAAGATGATAAACTTTTCATGAAGTTTAGTAAATCTGTCAAATATCTTCTCTTATAAGCATTAGTGTCTTTAATCTTGGCAGCTTTGATTTCCTGTCTGATCCTGTGGAGGAATTTTGGGAAGATGCTGGGGAACACCTGATATTTGCCTCAAAGGAGTTTCAGTTGTTACTGTTTGGCCACTGATGCTTATAAAGAGCTTAAGTCTTGCAGGATTTTTTTTTTTAAGGTGCTTTTTGCCATACTTAGAAAGGAGGGGAGGGGAGGATAATTATCCAGCACTTCTCTGGTTGTATGGACTTTTTATAGAAACTAGTTCTGTAAACCTAGTGCTCTGTGTGTGTAGGGGGGGGGGAATGAGGCTTTTGATGTTGAGCCATGTTTTTGGCAAAACATTTTCGTCTTCGACCAAGCTTTTTGTATAGATGACAGACTGTATGTAACACAAAAATAGATGTATTGTGACAAGATGCCATTGCTGGTTTGGCAGGCCTCTCTTGCTGTTCCCTTAAGCCTGAGGCTAGAGTATGCTATGTGCCCAAATCATTTCTTCCGTGTTCTTCGTAGTGACAGCTTCTGTTAATGAGTTATCAAGGTCTTCTGTGTACAAGCATTAGCTTTTAAGAAGTAAATCTGAACACCATTTTGAACAGACCTGGAACTTTTCAGGTACATGAGCAACTGCATATTCTGGATACGATTGCAGTGATACCAAAGGTCAGTTGGGGGAGCTCTTGGACTTCAGCAGAGAAATTCTGGTGGTGCAGACCAGCTTCACTCAAAGATGGCTAAAACGTTATTCTGGCACCACCTCCGTGGAAATTTCCCAGCTTCCTTCATCCTTTTTATAGGCTCTTTGACTCTGACAGTGATCATCTTAGAAGCACCTCAGGGAATAACAGGAGTGTGGAGAGTTTCAAAGTCTACCACTTTGGGGTTGAGCTCTAAAATAAGAGGCAGAGTTATTGTTTGGTTGTCAGAGATATTTATATAGTGAAACCAAGCACTCTCTATATTAGTAGTATTCTGCCTCAAAATTGTCTGTTAGAAACATAACTCTTTCTTCATGTATCTCATAAATTATTTTAGGCTACTTTAATCCAGACTGTGTAACCAAAGCCCTGCTTTGCAGGGTAGCAAATAGGAACAGTGAGAAGCCACCAGCTCTGCTTCCTGATGAAGGCAAAATGAGAAAGGAATTGGGCCAAATGAGGCTGCTTCCCAGACTTTATTCAGATGGATTCTACAAGAAATTGCTCCATGTTTATTTTTTATGGAAGAGGTGAAGAGTTGAATTACCTTCTCAGGGAGGTCTGAATACATTCAGACTATGAAAAGCCACCAGAATAAAAGATAGCCTGAAAAAGGAATCTCTTGTAGATCAGGGTGGGTAGTTACTAAAGTGTTATTCTGTATCTCTTTCTGTCTGTCTTTGGAATTTTCGTTTATACCTCTTATACAACACCTGTTTTTTTGGGGGACTGTTGGGATTGGAGTTAAAATAAATGATTGCGGTTCAACAAATGAAGATGGTTTCTTTGTACACCCAAATTAGCAGCTGCTTGATCATACAAATGCTTGATTAATATGTGTCTCTTTCATTGCAGAGAAATTCTGCTGCCAACAACTTTCTTGTCCTGTTTCTTTTCCATTAGCTGAACAGAACAAGCTGTAGCAAAATGATTTCTTTACACAGTGCTGTGTCACTGGGGATGCAGGTTAAAAAAATCCTTCAGCATTAAGTGAAATATTCACGTAGTAGAGGGTCACCCAGTGATGAGGAAGAAAGAGGGTCATGAAAGACAGCTTTTTTTTCTGCTTCCAGTCTCATTAAATGATGTATCTATGCCTGTAGTTGCAATGCATTTGTATCTTTAATTATGTCTTGTTGTGCAGAAGAGAATGAGTACTGTCTTCAGCCAATATGATTGCTGCTGCAAGGACAGCCCTACTGCCCCCTTTGGATTATACTGCCTCTTGCTGATCATCTTTTCTGATATTCTGTTTCTCAGGCATGTGCATTTGGTATATGTTGTAACCACGCTTTTGTTGTTTTTAACTGGAAAATCAGTGTGATAGACTTGAGAGGTAATACAGAAGGTGTGGGTGCTTTCCATCAAACATATCGGGAACTTAGAGCTGTTTTTAAATTTTCCTTTTAAGCTTCTCAGGCAGGGAACTGCCAGACTGAGTCTCTTGCTTGCGTGTTTCTCAAATTATAATAAAACGTCCCTCTTACATTAGTAGTTTAATTATAACCTTTTCATAGTCTGTCTTCAATTTTCTCAAAAATTTGAATGTATTTCATTTTGCAGCCCTATATTAAATCTCTTGTGGTAGGAGTTTTTACTGTATCAATTATACATATTATGTATAATTACCTTATACATTCATATGCTGAAATCTGAAATACAGCATATTGTCAAATGATGCTAACAGAAGACTGATTTTTATAATGACAGAAGCAACAAAGCTGAATGCCAAGTATAATACTTTATGGTTATTATGGCATTTTTGGAAAATGTATGTGTCTCAGCCCTTGCAATTTCAAAAGTGTATTTTGAAATACTGAGATACTCAAGCAAAGCTTCATTCCATCTCTATAGAAGTGTGGTGAGTGCATGTCTGTGCTCTTTAGGTATAATTTATGACCTTGCATATCAATTATGTAAGTTCTCTTCTTGCGTTGGGCATTGCTTACTGCTTTACCTTCTTAAATTGTGGTAGCAGTTGTAATCACATAGATGCAGAGGAGCCAAATAAGTCCTGTGGTCTAATACTGATAGTAATATTCTAATACTTCTTATAAGGTGGAGTGTTAAGTGATTTGCTTAAGGCCGCAGAGCTGTTGTCGTGAGCTCCTCTATGCGGCTCATTTAGCCGACTGAACCACAGTTGGGAAGTAAATTTCTAACCTTATAAGGTGGTATACAGTGCAACCTGAAGTATTTTGGGCAAAGCTCAGCGGCTAGGAAAGGTGGTCCATTTGGAGTTAAGACTGGTCAGACCATTCGTGTCCCCTGCCCCTGAGCAGCAGAAGGAGTACCTGTCTTTGCAGGGAGCAAGGGAGTACCAAAAGTAGCTCTAAGTTGTTAAAAATCTTAATATTGTGAATTTGAATGGATACATTTCTGAGTCAGTAATGTCTCTGTGTTGTTTTGTCAACATTGTAACACGTGACTGGATAACAGGGTTATTTTTCTCTGATATTTTGTGACTGATGTTGCCTTATAGCAAGAATATTTGATTTACAATTTCTAAATGTTAATGGAATATTAGACTGTGTTCTTTCTCTCAGAAACTACAGGTGTTAAACTAGAGTGACACTGTGGATGATAATTGATTTTTATAAAATGTCTCTGTTTTCTTATCATGATGGATGTTTAATTTTCTCTTAATTAAAACGGGGAGCCAGCTTTTGCTTTTAAGTTACATGGTCTTCTCTCCGAAATGTTCCCGTGTCTAAAGTGGATCGTACCTAATCTGTTTGACTTTGATGTCACATAGTACACTTTATGCCAGAGCAGTAGTTTATGTAGACTTCAGGACAAATTACCAGAAGAATTTAAAAAAAAAATATGATTAGGTAAAAACACTGGTCACAGATAGAAATCCAGATATATGTTTTAAAATGTAATTGTATCTTGTAAAAGTCTTAACACTGTTTACTTGAAAGTACATAGCATTATGTTTAAAACAAAACAAAACAAAAAACTTAGCATTTTTGCCTTCTTTCCTCTAGTTCTCTAGCAAGGTTCCCCATGATAAGGTAAGTGTCTCTGTAGGAATCAAGGAAAACAAGTCCATGGAAGAACTTGCTTATAACAGCTACATTTTAATGAATTTATAGTTATCTGTTACTGATGTCTTCTCCAGCAGGGAAAGCTCATGTTTTTCAAGGGAGATTTAATGGGGAGATTTAAGGCAAGGCATGATTGCTCCCCTGGGTGCAGATTGTATAAGGGAGCCCTCTTTACTTGTGGCTAATAGCATATACTAAAGCAGCTGCAGATACGCAAAGTGCTGAGGATCTTACTGCTGATTTTGCTTTTCATTATTGTCTCAGGGAGCATTGCAGCTGTCTTGGTCAGAACTCCTGCCCTAGCCTTCCTCCAGGATAGGAAACATTAATCCCTGGAAAACTATCTTGGGGAAAGCAAATGACCTAATACAGTCACGGAGCTTACCTCTCCAGCATCTCTCCTCCTTCATTTTCAGTGCAGGACACAGGGTCCTTATCCCCATTTCCCTCATGTGGTATTGTGCACTGTCCCTCTGCTTTTAACACACACTCACATATGTTGCAGTTTGTTGAGAGCTTGATGCAATCTCACTGAAAGCAGCTGGGTTTAATGTGGGTTAGTGAATTGTATGGCAACAGGGGGAAGGGCATTTGTCCCTTGCATCAGTTATTGCCTTCTAACCCTTATGTTCCCTCAGGGGGCCATTGTACAGGGTGGTTTAATTACCAGATTGATCAGATGTGATTATCAGCCTTGATTATTGGGATTCATAGAGCCTTGCATCCTGGAGAGCATGTGAGTTCCTTAAAACTAGATTAGCAGGAATCACAGCTGCCTTTTGCCCTTGAGGGAACTGAGAACTCTGAATTTGTTATGCTATGACTTTCCATTTTACTCCATGTAGAATTTTTGAGTTTTACTTTTCCTATTTCTTGGTTTTTAAGGAATTTCCCCCAAAAAGATTGTGCAACCTTTCCCCCCTTCCCCAAGGTCTACATCAGCCTTCCAGGGGAAGTGTGTAAGGTTGGCTTGTTTTCAAATGTATATGCTCATTTGCTGTTTTTATGCTTCACTCTTGGCAGGTGAGATTTATAGCCTTGTTGGGGTGGAATGTGGGAGGTAGGAGGGGCAGGGGAAGGCCATTCGGCAGTGATGGGCTTCTTGCAGCTCACAAATTTCCTTCCAGCCTCTGCTATCCCATGTAATCTGTTTTACAGCTCTGCAGTTTTGGATGGAGAAAGAGTAGAATTTATGGTGATGTTTGATTTATAGATTAACTGCACCACCATTCGCTCTCAGACTGATTTGGCAAAGCAAGACTCTTCTGTTGATGAAAGGGATAGAGGAAAGAACAGTGGTATTCATTAAAAGAAATAAAAGGAAAGTGAGATAAAGTACGACCAGGCAGAGTAGCTTTTCACTCTCCTACCTTTTCCACAACTGTTAGATGAAAGCTGCTTTGGAGCAGGGTTTCTGCATTGAGAATCTGCGTGCATGTTGATTTGTGCCGTGATTCATGAAAGGAATGATGCATTGAGATGCAGAGTTGCATCCCTCTATAATTCACTGATAAATGAGAGCAGTGCAGCAGTGAGTTATTAATGCTGCCTTTCAAGCTTCATATACTGCAGTCATTAGTTAATCAATACAAACCACGCTGTACTACTAATACTCAGATCTGCCTTCCTGCAGGCTTCCCTGGATCTAAGGTGCTGTTTGTCCTGGAGGTAGTGCTGTGGTGGAAGATGACCTAAGTCTCCTGAAGGGAATGGTGCTAGCTGATAGTCTGCTTTTAAAATGCAAGGATTTGCATATTGTACAGAGATCGAATCCTGGGTGACTGGAGTGGTTTTCGTGTAGTTAAGTGATCAAACCGAAGTGTGTGAAGAGTTATGACCTCTGACTTGTATTATTTGGATTATTTTCCCAATCAGGTGTCTGCGACTGGCACACTGGAACAGTGGAGAGTTCTTTTCAATAGACTTAGATATTTGTGTTTTTACACTGTTGTACACAGTTCGCTAAAAGATCATTTTTCCTGATGCGAGGGAGGCACTGTATTCGGGAAGGAAAGAGCTTGGATGCTGCCCCTCTTCATTCACCCTCATCTAGCTTTGAGGGGAAAATGCCACGAAGATTGAGCCAGACCCTTGGACCAGGGGGAGTAACTATGGAAGTAGTCTGGGGAGGGACTGTTGCCCTGTAAGAGAATGCATAAAATGAGCTTACCCAGCCAACTGAGCTATTGCGGTTCTGTCTCCCTCCCTCTTCCACTCGGCTCCATCCTGTACATGCTCTTTTTCTTTCTACCTCACTGAAATACTCCTCTCTCACCCTGTTTCTCATCCCTATCTAAGTAAATCCACTGTCAAAGACATTATGTTAGTATGTAGTTTACTGTCATTTTATTTTTCAGCTTGTGTGTTTTATGTCCATCTCCGTTGTGACTGTTTAGTTTGAAATTATAAACTCTTAAGAGGCTAGGGTTCATCTGCTGGCAGTTGTATCTAACCTAGAAAAGTGGAGACCCTTCTGGTTTATGATTCATCTTTGTACCCTCCTGTAATGATCTTGCAAGGTGGTAATGCTGATCTGCGGTCTCATTCTCGTTTTTACAGCAGTATCTTCAAGTGGGTTCCTATTCCACTGACACAGTGTTTAATGCATGTGCCGCTGTTTCCGCCAGCACTAATAATTCATCACAGTTCAGTAGTCCCAGTCTGGATTGAGAGAAGCCTGTCTTTGATCCAAGAAGGCTCTTGCTGAAACTCATTCTTGCGTTTTGAAAATGTCTGCTCAAAGCTCAGGCCTGATTTGAAATGAAGATCTGTGGAAGTCTGACAGGATCACAGATTGGTTTTAATAACTGAGGCTTTTGAACAGTGCACTTTGCCACCGAGAGAAGAGGGGAAGGAGATGTGCTTCCATGCTTCATATAACTCTTTCAGCCCGATCTGACTCGGGCCCTGTGGGAGAATAGCTTTACAGATACTAGCTTGGCATGGCACTGGAAACAGTGGTTGGTGACACCAGGAGGAATGAACAGTGGCACAGCAGAGCTCTTTATTCACATTTTGTTAACACATTGGCAAAAATCGGGGGGGGGGGAGGGGGGAGAGGTTCCTTTACTTAGCAGAGAAAATTGACACTGTGTGATGCCAAGTGCAGTACAGGTACAGTTTAAAATAACAGAGTGCCTATAGTAATGACAGTACTTAAATAGCACTGTGCGTTGTGTGAGTGCTATGTAATTGTTAACTGGTTAATCTTCTCCATGTGAGACTAGTAATACATGTGCTTGGTTTCTATCTGCTTTATTTCTGTCTGGATGATCAAGGTGACAAAGGGGACTGAATAGAAGAAATAAAGGAAACTTTACAGATTGTGTCACTAATCTGTAACAGACACTAACTGTAACACTTCTAACCCTGAAACTGTGGCTGGAGCTGGGGTGCTGTCTTTGAAGTAAAAGTTGTTGTAGTTCAGTGAAACAATGCAGCGTGATGGACCAGAACCGTTTAATTTTCGCGATGTTTTTTCCTCAAAAAAGAAAAAAATGTGGGTGTATGTGGGGAGGAGGAGGCATTGCACCTCTAGAACAAGGGATTTCCTGATCCAAAGATACTTGTAATTAGTAATGAGTAGATTTCTTTTGTTCTGCTTTAGGCAATTACCCATATTGTTTTCTAAGAGCAGTGAGCAGGACTGTGTATGTCCCTGTCCTCAGTAAAGCAGGCTGCTCTCACAGGCCAGTTGGTGCAGGAGAAGAGCATCTGTGGTCTCCACTCTCAATGCGTTTGGCTATTAGAGAGATACTAGCTCTCCTAATCTTTTTAGATTTTCTTCTAGCGAAAACTGAATTTTGGTTCTTTCTGTTGTTCCCTTGATTTACCCTAGGCATTCAGGTTTCTCTTCAAACATTAATATAGTTGTACAGAGATTTTCTTAGACTTGAAATGTATTTCTGCTTACTGGAGGGAGAAAGCTGGTCTTCAGAGTCCTGAAACTAGGACCTTGTTTAGAAGTCAAGAGAGTTGCGAGTGTGTGAAATGCAATTGCGTTGTTATCTAACACATCATCTTGCTGATAGCTTAGGTGTGTTTTCATGTTTACCTGTGGAAAATTGTTAAATTCTTGTTATGGGACAAAGGATGAAAATTCGTGTTTAACTCCCTCCTGCAATAAGTTAGTATGAGAATGCTGCAAAGTGCAGGGAGTGCTGTTCTGCTCCCTGCACAAAGATTGCAGCCTCAGGTCAAATTCTGTTTCCAGATCTCTCAGTCACTCATACTGTGGGCTTCCAAGATGTGTTCTCGTGCATATAGTCTGGGCAAAGATGTATAGCTCATTTGACAGTGAAGGAAATGTTGTTTTAGAATTTTCTCTTTCACTTGAATCAACTCCATAAAACTTAAAAACACAAACCCAACCAACCAACCAACCAAAAAAACCTGGGTGTATGTGCATGAAATCATCTCTGTGCTATTGAGAGTTAAAGAAGCAGTACAGTGGTGTTCAGTTGTCCATAATGCAGAGATACTAGTTTCCTAATGGAGAACAACAAGGTTCTCGTGGTTTGGAATAGGAAATCCTGGTATCTCTCTCTGGAAGTTTTCCCTGTTAGCTTGATGCCTGCTGCTAACTAGCTGGCTCACAAGGACGCTTGCAGGCAGCTGGAGAGTCTGTGCATGTCTATAGGCACTAGAGGGAATTTGTACCAGGTACTGAAATCAACTGCCTGGTTACATTTTTTTTTTTTTTTCTCCTTGATTCTTCTGTTGCGTAGGGCTTTTTTTTAAAGAATGTAAGGTCTCTGAAACATAATCTTTGCAGTTTATAGTGGTACAGTATCTACTACAAAGAGCAATGAGTAATTAATTATTTGATTACAAGTTTCAGAAAACAAATGTGATGTGAACAGGTTCGTCCAAACAAATAGCAGAGAATGGCAAGAGAATGAATGTTGTAGCCATTCATCTCTGTTGAATTATAAACTATTTATCTTCTTGGTTAAACTGAATGAATAAATGATTTCCTAATGCTTTTCCCAAAACACTTTTTCTTAGTAAAATACCCTCTCCATAGTGCTCATTCGTTGTCTGCATGCAGAAGTAGACTACAGGATTATTTCCTATATATGGAAAGAGAGTTGCTCCACTACAATTTTTAATTTTGTGTTTCATGTTTGGCATTTGTTGCTATGAAGCTTACTGAACTGTTACATTTATAGTCTTTCCAAGAGCAGATGGCTGTTCATATCAGACTCTGTATTTTAAAATAGCATTTAAAAATTGCATTTGAATTCTGGTAAAATCCTTCTTTAACTATTTGGTGACTTTTTAGGTTAGTGAAACAGTGCCAAAATAGCCAATTGTGCAGTTGTCTTACTGTGCAGATCTAGTTCAGGTGCCCCTCTGGAAAATAATCATTACCCTAAGAGAAAAATCTGGAAAAGTTGTTGTCTAATGTTATTTCTTGAAATTGATACCTCTTTTATTTCTATTATTTCATGGCAACTATAGCATTAGTGAGGCTCTCAGCAGTATATGCTTGGCACAGGTTGGCCTGGAATACTTGTGGATTGGCTGTGGGAAGATTAGAGTCAAACCTAATGCCAGAGCAACTCGAGATACTTTGCCTAATGTTACAGGACAACAAATTGAGAGTTTACAGTTTGATGAGTTGTAGCTCCTTGAGGGAAGGGGAAGAAATTTTTCACCTTCCATACTGTTTACTAAGACTATAACTGCTTTTTATTTCTTCATATTCGTGCTTGGCAATAGTGTTGATAATCGGCTAGCTGTGCTTGTAGAAAAGTGATCCTATCATATGAAATAGCCTCCATGGTATGCAGGTACATCGGTATAAGTGCCGAGAATGTTTACTGTTATGCTGGCCCTTTCTGAGCAGGTTTTGTCCTGATTTTATTCCTGTTCTGATTCCTAAAGGATCTTATTTGAGCAGCTGTCCACAGAGCTCATTTTCTTTGAGCTTTAAAAGGCAGGTTGATTTGGTGTGTTTGTGTGGTTGTAATCTTGTTCTGTCATTACCTATTTACTCATTATGGCTTTTGGAGCAGATACTCCCAGGCCTCTGTGTTTATCTTTCTCCCTGTGTGTATTTCAATAAAAATGTCATTATTTGAAATCATTGATGCTGCTGGTTAAAGATACTGAATTCCTTCATCTGTTGTCCTGTAAAATGATCCATTAAAGATAAAACTGCAGACATTCGATAAAGGTTCTTTCCTAGGAACAAGGAGCTCTCTGATCCATGAGCAATCTTATCTCCAGAGCCAGCGTTTGTGTTTTTGATGCAAAGGAGTCACAGCAAAAGGGGACAAGTGAGGGAGGCCAGTGGTTTTCCTTTCCAAATGGTGATCTTGAGAAGCGAAATTGGGTGTTTAAAGCAAATTCACTGTTGGATAACCTCTGAAATGGATGAGAAGAAGAGAGGGTATCGAGCTGACAGTGATCATGCTATTGATGAAGGAGCAATCCATTAATTTTGTTGATACGTCTTTTTTTCAAACAGGCTGCAAAACTAGCTTAAAAAATAAAAGTGAAAAAATTACTGTGGTTGCTCTGAGCTTTACTTTGACAGTGCTAGAAGGTATTGTATTATAACTATTTCACCCCATAGTAAAATTAGACCTCAGGAGCAGGGTATGAACCTTGATTTTTTGCAGATGAGGGGCTACTTGGTATGTGGTGGTGGCCTGTAGTGGCTTCTATTGGGTAATATATGTTCTTGATGGACTAAAGAGTTTACTTTGGAGGCATCGCTGCTGTCACTGGGACTAAAGATGTTGAAGGTCAGCGTTCAGATTATGCCTTTATGGACACATTTTGTCTTACAGAGATTGAAATAACAGCTTTTTATTCTGCTTGTAACCACTGAGAGTAGGTTGGCATTTGAATCTTCAGAGGGTCAATATTCTTGGCACAACTAAATCTGCTTCAAAGACAGATAACTAACCCCCAGCTTGACACATGGTCTTAGGCACTTTAAATGTGCTGTTCTCTTTTAGTTTCTATTCCTTATTTCAGTAATTATAGCATGTTAAACTGTGTGGGCCCTGTTTGGCCAGACCTTGTGCAGACACTGTGAAATTAGCTTTCCTGCCTTCTAACATGAGTCAGACCGCAGTGACATTTCCAGAGCCTTGCAGTTGAACCTCCTGCCCATGGTGTGCAATCTCCAGTAGAGGAGGGATGCATGAGATTCAGTAATCTAATCACTGCTTAATTCCTCTGAGTTGTTGCAAGGAGAGGCTGAGTTGCTGACCTGTGGGGAGCAATGGAGGCAAGGTGCTGTACCTGTCAAAAACTGTGCACGTGTGTGTCACAACTGTAGCAAGGAAAGGTCTTGGAAGCTTGGAGGGAAGGCTGAACTAGGGGAAGGGGTGGTGCTCTGCAAAAACCAATGGATTGCTTCAGGTGCAAACAGTTTCTCTTAAAGGGAGCGAAACCGGTGGAGAGAGCATGAGAGTGGGCTGAAGATTGCCTGAGGCAGCAGTGCTTTGTTGTGGATAACATTTTTAATAGCTTTCAGTGGCCAAGAATAGGACAAAATTAAATTGTCTTCCCTCTCCACCCTCTACCGAAGAGGCAGTCTTGAGAGCAGGATCTAAGCTAGACTGGAAAGTCCCTGAGGAATGCTAGAAACAGTGTCATTGCAGTAGCGAGTTCGCTGTTATGTCATCTTGTAGTGGCTTCTGAGCTGGTCCTTGTATCCCAGGATGGCCTGTCTGTTCTTTTTTACTGACACACTCATTTAATTCTTAACTCACAAGACATTTACTTATTTATTTTCATTGTTCCTGATAATAATTCTAAGCCATTAGAGGGGAAAATTGTATTCAAAAATGCTGTTTCACACTTTATTTGTTTGATGATTTAGAGCGATAGAAAATAGCACATTTGCTAGCTTTTATAGTCTGATAATTATCCACATCCATCAAGCCATTCCAGGAGAATAAACAAAACACCAAGAAAATTACACTATTAATGACATCCTTTATGGCAAATAGGAAGGCTCTTTCTTTTGTATTAAGGATAAAAAGGGGACCGTCCAGTTAAACTTATTCATTGTCAACGAAAGCAGGCTCCCACTTTATGGAAATGCTAATCTGAGAAATTTGTAGCTTTGGGGCAAAGAACTTCTGGTCTGTGATCCTGCAGCTTGGTAGTTAAAATCAGAATCCATTTTTTTCAGGATACACTAGAACTCTTGAAAATTACCCTGAAGTAGTTATGAGATATGCTAGAATTAGATTTTGTGAAACTACTTTGGAAGTTGAAAATAGTAAGTTGTAGATTTCTCCGAGCGATACTTATCTGCTTCAGGGGCCTTTTTGCTCCTGTTTTAGTAAAAAGACTAGAAAGAGGTAATTTAGAATGATCAGTATATTACTTACAGATTGTTGACCTCAGGGTAAGGTGACATTTGAGTCATATAGTTATAATTTCTTTATTTTGAGACTTTTTCTTTCCTTCATGAGAATCTTGTGTTCTCTGGCAAAAATAGCAAAACAGGTTATTCATGCTATAATCCAAAAAATTGAGTGGTGGGTTTTCGGGATAGATTTGGCACTCTGCTTCAGTCAACTACTGAAAGGCTGCCTCGTGAAAGTGCTAACTAGGGTACAGTCTCCTCTTTTGTTTGCAAGCCCAAGGTTTTCTGGGAGTTTGCTACTCCTCCAAACAGTTGCTCGTTTAGTGCTGATGATGGAGACTTAGCTGAACCTCGCTGAAGCAGGAGGGACAGATTATGCTCTTGAGGCAGTGACTCAGGTTAGCGGTTTTTGACACTTGTTTCTCGTTGGCTGCTGCTGCTCTCTTCTCTGAAGCAGTAGTTGTCTATAAAAAGCTCGTTCTTACTGAAGGCTATTAGAATAGTTTATACATCACTTCTTAGTTTTGTGGCTGTTTGCGATGATGGAAAATCCTTGCCCCTTCTTCTGCTGTGGTTTAAAGGAGCATCCTTCCAAGGCTGAGTCAAAGTTAGGCCTGTTTTATTCCTCGTTCAGTTCCATGCAGGCAATGGGATGTCACAAAACTGCTCCTGTTAACCCGAGTGAAGTATCGGGTAGTTGTCAGGCTGACATTTTCTTCTAGTTATAGCCCAGGACGAGGTCTTTCATGGATATTGTGGTCTGTTTTGGCCAACTGGTCTAAAAATCCCAGGGTTTTTTGCTTGTTCTCTGGTGCTTTTTCTTCTCACGTCTCCCATGGTGGAATACACTTATGCTGTGATCTAAATGGGACAGACAAGGGAAGTAGTTTTACATGCATTCTGGTGGATTTGGGTGTTTTTAAGATTTTGATAGGATTTTGGCAGGGAGTGTTTGTTTCAGAGCAAACCAACTACCTTTAGTATTGGGGCTGAGATACTAAAGGAAGAAAAAACGTTACTATTTGGTTAAAACAAGAGCCTGAAATATTCAAAATGATGCATGTAGAAAAGGAAATCTATATTGTAAATGCTTTACCATGCATAGTTTTAGCACCTGTCTCTGGAATTAAAGATACTTTGCTGTTGATCCAAGCCCCAACCTGTGGGCACAAGAGGGACAGTAACGAATCACACTGAATGACAGCGTTCTGTCAGCTCCTTCTATCAAGGATTTTGTCCCCAATAAGTGTCTGGCCATTCTTCATAGTGAAAGCAGGAGGATGATACCATAAGGTCGTACACAAAAGCCAGCCCTTTATGGATGTTTATATGTTCAATTACAGTACTCCTTTGATCGCAGCAATTTCTAATCTTTCCATGTCACCTCTGTTGTTATTCTACCTTATAATCAATCATTTTGTGTCTGATCACATAGACTAGCTAGCTCAATCCGTGCCATCCTTGCAGGAGCCTTCTGTTTCCCTCGCTGGTCTTAAATAGGATCCCAAATTCTTTCTTTCTTGCCTGTGTCTATATAAGCCAGTCAGATTTGTGAGTGTATCTTAAAGCAGAATCTGGCTAACTTTTAATGCTCTTCTGGAGTTAATTTTGTGAATTCCCGAGAATGAATCTGTAGAGAGATACAGGCTTTACTTTTTAAAAGATTGGTCCAAACAAAAGTTGACTTTTAAAATAGGAACCAGCTGTTACTCTGTGAGTCTGTTCTGTGGTAGGGTATTTTGACTAGTATATTATTACATATAGTTCTTTCTTATAAGCTGGAAATTCCTCCTGTCTTGCTGGTGCCTATCCAAGCAAGTCCTTTTTCTTTGCCTCTCCACAGAGCATTCTTTAAAACTCAGCTTGACTTCCTGCAGTCTGCAGTTTCAGATAACACAATAACCATGTTCCAATGTATTAAACTTTTAACATCCTCCAGATTCAATTAATCTTATCTTTACAACTCCCAATTACAGGCACTAATTAAGTGAAGGTTGCATTGTAGACTGGGGATATTACATTAATCATCAGCAGCCTTGTAGCCATAAATTAGTTCTTTCCCAGTCCTTCAGCATTTTTCCCAGAAGGAATGGAATGTCTCATTTCCCTGTTTTAAGGGACATTAATCCCACAAAGGAGCTTTGGATCGGGATTAGTTTTATCACATTTATGTAAGTGATGAATGGTCTTTGTAAAACGAAAGCTACTGGCTTTGTCCAAGACAAATGAAATTGAATTTTTTTTTGATAATTATGCAATTTAAAGCACTGTCAAACTTTGGTCAGAGAATGTTGGGAGCACATTACTATATTTATTATTTTATAAGATTAGGTGCTACATAGTGTTTTCCTTTAGATTTTTTTTAAGCCATCAGTTTAAATCGGCTTAACATCTAAATCTTGAAGCATCCTATGTATGATTTCTTTCCTTTGTTATCCTTTCTAACCTGCCAGATCACAATAGGTATATTTACTTTGATTTTTTAGACAACAAGAATATGGGAAGTGACTCTTATGTATTTTTCCTTACATTGTAGATAAACTTTTGACTTTTAAATTGAGAAGTTGAGCAGGGGGACTGGCTGAAAGTCCTCTAAAATTGGCTGTATTTTGAGAGATTCTACCATAAGCAGAGCAATACTATTTACCTGTTGTGACTGTCTGGTTGCCTGCTACAATAACCTATTTTTGGCTTGTTATAATGAGAGGTGGTGATTTTTGGCATCTTTATTGAAAATAACAAAGCGTTCTTCGTTATTTATGCTGGTCACAAGTTAAGAATAGTAATAAATGTCACTCTCACAAATAACACTTTGCAATATTTTATGTGATTTTGACCAAAAATAGCATCAGAGCCACATATAATGTAAAAAATAATTTTGTAACATTACAAAATTCCACTGATGATATCATGTGTCATCATGTTAAAACAGTTGCCTCATTATATCTTGAACCTGCAAAATCCTGAACACCTCATTTTTACCTTTGTGAATACTGAGCTAGTATAACTCTAGAGCAGTAAGGTGAGTAACAATTTATGAAAAAGAAGCACAGTCATTTGAAACTTTTCTCGTCTCTATTTAAAAAAAAAGGTCAGACATAGCACCTCTTCTGTAATCATCAGGAGCATTTTTGCCTTTTTTTTGTTTGTTTATTTCTAATGTCTTTCTGTTAAAGCGTATTCAAGTGTCTAAATTGCTTATAGGAAAACAACATTCATCTTTTATCGCTGACTTTCTGAAGAGAGCTGAATATGTATTCAGCAGTTGTGAGATGTTACATGCACAGAGGAGCACAGCGGAAGGCTTCTGAGTGGTGGCAATGACCAGACTTAATTTTTTTTGTAACTTAGTGCATCATCAGTTCATGTGACAGAACTGTTTTAGAAACAGAACTCAGTTGCCATTTTCTGATGATCACGGGAAAACATCTCGATTAGAATTTTGCGTGACTTTAGGCGGTTGATTGTTTTTCCTGAATTACATTCCATACTTTGCACTAGTAAAACAACCTAATAGTTACCTAGTAGCTTAATTCTTTCAGTTTCACATCAGATGATATAATCCACTACTGCTTTGGCTGTTGCGAGGAATATTTACTGTTTTTTTTTTTTTTTTTTTTTTTGAATAAACCCCAAAAGATCTACGCAGATTTTTCTTTGAAAGAGTTTATCTTCATTCTCTTTAGATATATCAACATACATAACTCCTCCTTCTCATCTTTTCAACTTGTCTAAAATTTCTACGTGTTAATCTTCAGCACAGCCTCATAGTTTCATTTTGCAGATATCTTTCCTGCAGAAAATAAGTCTGCTGTTTCCTTTATGGATTTATTTCTAGGTTTTCCAGTGCGCTGTATCATCACTTTGTCATCTCAGTTCTTCTTCTACTTTGTGAAGTCCTGTGTGAAGTCAGTGATGTTGCTGAAAAAATAATTGCAAGAAAATAACACATATGATGTAAAAAATCAAAGGATTTTGATTAAAATACTAGCTTTCTTCCATATGTTATTTTCATTGTTCATGTATTATAGATAAGTTCTAGGCTTCTAAAATTTTGGTTTGTATTTCCAGCCATTTGTTGCAAGTGTGCTGTTCTGAAAGCTATTACCACACTTGTTCCTACCCTTTTAAAAATGTCTTTCACTGTTTTTAGGTTGAAATTTGATTTTATTTTTCTTATGTATGAACTTTTTCCTAGGTATGCCATACCTCCAGAACATGGCAAGAGATTGGAACGACTGGCAAAAGGTAAGCTTAGCTTCCTCCTTTGCTAGTGATGTTTGGACAAATACATGGGTACGTCCTTAGTGAAACAGGAAGCATTTGAAAGGAGAATCCCACCCTTGATTGTAAATGGACTTGTAAAGAACTGATGTTTAACGGGCTGTTATAATTTACTCTTGCAAGAACTGTGAGATCCGTCTGCATTAGCATAATAGCTTCAGAGTTGGAAACCTTGTCATCGTGTCAGAAGAGCTGTAAACACTTCCTACCAGGGCAGCTGTTTTCTCAAAGCCTCAGTCTGCTGACAGACCAAGGCCCTGTTGAAAATTGATGGAAAAAACTTTAATCTTGAGGCTTTGAGACTAAACTCTTCCATTGTCTAGGAAATTAATTTACTAAGAGAGACATCCTGTTTTTCCAATGTAGTACATGGTTTGTCACAGTGAGAACTCTATTGATCCTGTTGTGTGGATTGCAGTTCGTGGGGTCTTTGTGATACCCCCTCCCCACATACACACATACTCTGCTGGGAAAAGATGTTGTAGAGAGTATTCTTGCATCCTGCATTAGAAATGTTACATATGCAGTATTAGTATTGATCACTTTGACACATCTTAACTAGAAAAGTGCTTACAAATTCACTAGCAGAGTATTCAGGGAGAACGGTTAGTGGAGTTCAGTTCGATGCGCAACAGTGCATGTTTTCAGTGACTTTTCTTTTATTCTAGCCTCATTCTCTTTCCTCTTAACAGTATGATAAAGTTCTTTTTAAAATAAGAGAGTTAAAGCAGGGCTAGCTCTAGCTGTTGACAAGCCTCCACCACTCGTCAAGCTGTTTGTAAATTTTTGGCCTTACAGAGTGCCAGCCTCAGCTGCTGAATACCTCGGGTGCATGTTCTTGCCTGGCTCCCTGCCAAGGGCACACTGTAAGCTGCCACCCAACCTCAGTGAGAGCAGGGAGCACAGAGTTCAGCGCTCCCTCTTTGGCACTTGTGCTGATTTCCAGTTGGTAATGCTGGAAGCTTCAGGGAAGATGATTGACTGCAGAAATACGTATTTTTTTAATTTGTTGATGCTGTGTTAGTTTTTGTTGTTGTTGCTATTTCCATGCACTTGCAAATGTTCTAAGAGCTGCCCAGCTAAAAAAAGCTCCTGCCCCAGAATAATTAACTCAAAATCTACATGTTTCATCTTCAGTGAGGCATACTTCAATGCTCTAAATCTGTTGTTGAAGTTAGTGCAGCAGAAGCAGGTAAGAAAATCTGGAAAACTGTATTCTGGTGCAAAACAAAAATGTTCAGATGCAATTCTTGCAGAAGGTAGACAGATTCATCGTACTAAAATTTCTTGGTGACCGGCTGACATTCCATTGACTGTTTCATACTTCAGTAGAAAGGGGGAGAGTGTTAAAGGGAGCAATTGATTGTGCAGAATAAATGTAGAAGAAATGGATAAAAACTTCCTAGGGCATGACAGTGTTGTTTTCCTGGGCACTAAAAGCCATGAACACTAAATACAATAATACTGAAAATTACTGCTTGAAAGTGCTGCATGTACTACTGCAGGTCAGTACAGCTTAGATGAGCCATTTTTCAGGTTTTATAAAAGTTACCATTTCATCTATTAAAAAGTCTGTAAATTCAAACAATGCACATTATATAAAACCTGGAATATCACACCAGATTCAAAGCAGGGCAATGTTGCATAAATCTCTGTCTGTTCATCACCTATTTCTACTGCTGGTTCAGTTTTGATTCTTATTCATGATTGGCAATGTGGAAACCAGAGCAAATTCACAATGATCTGGTCTTTATTTTGAGCCTTATTTTTCTTTTTGCTCTGTAGCTTATGGAAGTTGGAAGTGGGAGGTGTTTTGAGATGGCAGTGAAGCAGTATCACTTCTTAGGCATTCTCCCTATCCTGTGCATCAATGGTCTATACTGTAAAGAAGTTCAGTATGGAGAAATGAGTGTGCAATTAATATGGAAAATGAATAGCTGAGCTGCAAATGGGCTCACTGGGAGAGTTGTGGAGCCCATGGAGAGAGTGTTAATGTGTTGCCATGTTATTGGTGCTAATCACTTAAAATGTGCTTCTTTATTAGTAGCTTTAATGAGAGCCACTTAAACTGTGCATTAAAAAGAGGAACTGCAGAGAGAGATGACAGACTGGGTAGCAGGCAGTCATAATTTTAATTGAAAAGCTTTTAGTAAAAAAAGTACAAGAAAACCAGGAATCCAGTAATCCATTGCACTTTTTGATACCCCTTCCATTATGTCCCATCAATTAGTTTTGTTTTCAGAGCTTGGGTTATTTTTTTCCCAAATGGTGGTGGTTTTTTTAATCCCTGCAACCTGTAATTTGTTGATTGAATCACCTACTTGGAGTGGAATGTGTGGTCTTGAACATAGCGCAGTTATGTTGGTAAGTCTAAGAAGATAAAGGGCAGGAAAACAGATATGACAGATCTCAGTACTGTTATTTTAGGGAGAAAAGTAATGAGACAGCTGAACTGATTTAATAGCCAAAAGGCGAAGTCTCTCTTTTTCCCCTGCTCCTGGCTGTGCATGAGTTTTTCCCTGGGTTTTTGCAACACTGCTGAGCTGAATCAACCTAGTAAATGGTCCAAAAGTTACTAACTTTTTTCGTTAGGTTAGTTTTTGGATGGTTTATCCAGTTAAATTAGCTCAATGAGGAGTTTGAACACTAGAGCAAGTGTAAGGGGAGTTATGGTGGAAGAGTTCTTGCTTGTTTGCAAAGAACAGCTAGACTGACTCTGCTTTATTCCCCACCAGAGTTCCTTTGGGGTGTTTGCATAGAAACTAGCATAAAATGGTCATTTTTGTTCTGCAGTATAAAATGTGGAGGAGAAGAACCGAGCATGTTAAAATGTGTCTGGCTGATGTTTTGGGTAGAGAAGTACTAACATCCAATTTTTAGCTCAATTTTAGTATTATTAATTATTATGACTTTTTTTAATGACTCAGTTTGGATCTTGTGGCTGTGTTTGAACTTGCACTTCGTAATGTTAAGAGATGCTGTCTGAGTGGGCTCATACTGTCTGCCAGACTCATGAGTGACTGCTATGGCCAGGGAATGAGTGTTCCTCTTGCTGTATTACAGTGTAATGGAAGTGGATATGTTTTGTTTAATTTCTTTAATTTATTTTAATTTCTTTCTTCAGGCTGTACATAACAGTGTGTGCTTTTTTTCCTTTTCTTTCTTTCTTTCTTTCTTTAGAGTGATAATATAGGGCAGAATGGTTCAGAATCTTACGGGTTGTCTGTCTTTCCCAGGAATAAGAGAATAAGAGAGTGCCAGGTTCTGTTTCTTGCTTTGCCAGGGTTTTACTGAGATTTTGGCCAAGTTACTTATTCCCAGATGCATAAGAAGATTTAGCTGCTAAACCTCAAGTTAAATGGAATTTGTACTTAGGTGCCTCAGTGTGTAAGTTTTTGTCTCAACATTAGTGTAATACCTTAAAGAGAGGTGTCCTAATTACTGATGTCTTCAGTTATATATTTACTGCTTTATTCTGTATGAAGTATTTAGGTAGATTTTCATTTAGTTAGCTTGTCTCTGATTAAATAATAATGGGATATAATATTCGTGTAGTGATGTTCCTCTTTTTAATGTGTCTACAGGATTTTTTCCAGGAAGCTCTCAGGGATGCGATGCTTTCCTCCGTCACAAGATGACCCTTATTTCGCCCTCAATCTTGAAGAAGTACGGCATTCCTTTTGACCGGGTACGTGCAAAGATGCTTTGGAGACGCTGACAAGTTGTTGAAGTGCACAACACACTGCACCCATCTTAAAGAAACAGTTCAGTGCAAGCAGCTGGGAATTGCCTGATTTCTAAATGCATTATGATGCTGAATGCATCTTATCAGTTTAAACTCAGTAGCTGCCTTTAAATGAGGATTTGTGGTTTGACTAAGCCACTTTGTTTTAAAAGTACTTTTTAAAGTTTGCTAGAACTAACTAAAGCCTTGTTAGTTTGCCGGTCAGGAAGTGTCTCCAGTTAGAGAAAGGTGAACTGTAATAGAGGTGCCATGACTTACCAGTAGGCAGCATAACTCATTGATGATTCTTGGAATACAGACTTAAGTTTTTGTGCCAGATGCTATATGAACCAGAAGTGAGAGTTAGACGTGCGGATTCTCTGCTGCGTAAGCGTTCTTTCTAGACTAAACTTTGCCGGTAAGGATCCATGAATCCCTTGAGTCCTTTTACTTGAAACGCAGGGTCATATTTATTTGGTATGATTGCTTTAATATGCTTATTCTTAAAAGTTTTCTGTCAAGAAGTAAATCTCCTCAGCCAAACATGCTTACTGAGGATTTAGTATCTGTGCAGAATTGGTCAGACTATTACTGCTACTGTTCGTTATCTGTGCGCAGAGCTCTTGTCCTGCCAGAACGGTTAAGGGCAATGTTTGAAGGTGTGACTCCGCCTGGGCAAGGGGTAAGAAAAGGTGGATTGAGGCTGAAGTAGCAGAGCTCTAACTCCAGGGCAGTGTGTCAAAGAATGCTGGATTCAGACCAATTTGGTCGTTCCCCATCTCTTTTGCACCATCAGCTCTAGACATTACGGCAATCTTTTTCTAAATAAGAACTCTGCTTTTTTTAAAGCATGGTTTTGCTAGAGTTAGTGCACCTGAGACAAAAATCTAGCACCTATTTGATAAGCCTAGTGATTCTTTGAGATGGAAATAAAAGATCTTGGCTCTTTTATAGCATAAAAACCATGAATTCATTCAATTTACTGCTCCAGAGACTGTTTCATTTTTCCTAGTGGAGGGCTGTGATGAATGAAATTTGAAGTGTGATCATCTGGCTTGTCAGATGAGCTTTCTGTCAGTGCAAGGGAGACTTGCATGAAGCAATGTGGTGCTTATGGTTCAACATCAGCAGCTAGACTTGGCCTAGTTTGCACATGATGGTTGATATTAAATTGTTCATAAAGAACAACAAACCGTGTTTCTTGTAAATCTGTCTGTGGAACCTGATTCCCAAGTATGAAAACATGGCTATCTGCTGCGCGTGACTAATAATGAAATACCTTATTGTGGGATTTATTTATAATTTTGGGGTAAGGATATTCACTTTACAAATTTGGGGAGAGTAGACGGGTGGATTAGAGTATGATAGTGATAGCTGATATGTAGCCATCCCTCTTGGGAACGACTTTTGGTAGACAGTTAAAATGTTCTCTGTCCCAACCACATTCAGAAAAAGAGTACAGAACCTGTAGCCAGAGTGATCTTCTGAAAATCTGTCTGTACCGTATCCTTATTTAATGACCTGAATGGGACTTAAATGGTAAAGTAAAGAGAGTTTTGCCTCTGCTTCCTTCTGTTTCTGTATCGGTTGAATGCTGTGTCTTGTCACTTCTTGTGGTGTTTTCCCTATGAAGTTGTGCAGCCAGAAGCTATAGGGGATATAATAATTTCATGAACAGAGCCTAAAAAGTGATCCCTGCTTATCTAAAGGTGATGCTGAAAATACTAGTAAAAAGGAGCCTGTTTGTACATACTAGGCATTCTAAGTGAGGTTTGCTCTGCGATCCTCCAGTGACATGTTCCTCCTGCAGGATGGAGGAGGGTAGGAATTGGGAATTAAGTTCTGGCTCTTCATTCAAGCAGCGTATTTGGGCAGTACTCTTATCTCTCAGTTCAGAACGTAAAGGAAACCTTAAAACAATGTTTGTGCAAGACTCCAAATGTTTGAATTTTGTAGATAGGCATATCTAGGCAGTGTGATATATTGTTATGTATTTGCTTCTCCATGTATCTGAGGAAAGTCGCATTGACTAGTAATTATATACTAAGTGATTTCTGATCAATAACTAAGCCAGAGTAGCAAAAGGGTTTGTAAAATGGCAGTAGAGGAGGAAAGCTTTTCTTCCAAATTTATCCTAAGTCAGCTTAGTTAGCCTATATAATAATAGAGATAGCACACAAATGGCTTGAATTAGGGTGCTTTTAAATTAGTTGCCTGGTAAAGAGAGTTTTCTGCTTAGCTAGGCTTCCCACTATGAACCCTTTGATTTGTGATATGAGGGTTAGTTGCAGATTCCTGCCTAGTATTTCTTCCATACTAAGTATGCATAGAAACTCTTAAAATAAGGGCTACCTACCCTGAGCTAAGAACTGGATGTTGTCTCAGAATTTTTTTCAAAAACAGAAGACACCAGTGTATGGTTAGAGAAGAATATTATTTTCAAAACCAAACTTCTTTTTTTTTAAAGAAAGGGAGATTATTAGCATCTTAACAAAGAAATGTAACTCCTAATCCTGCCTTTCAGAAAGTGTGGGGGGAAATTATGCTTTCTGTGATAGCTGCTTTCCTCTCTATGGCACTCTCTGGAAGGATGTTTTAAATGTAAAAGGGAGGAGACCACTATAGTCTGAGCAGTCTGTATCTGAATAACTCCTGTCCTGAAATAGGAGCTTTTGAAGGAAGATCACTGTTGTTCAGGGACAGTGAACATGGGTCATTTCCTTTAGAAACAGAGACAGGACCCCTTCATCTATATTCTTGGCAGACTTCGATGAAGTGAATAGGCACACATTTATAAATCTCTGTAATGGTATTTACTTCTGGAAAAAAGAAAGGCAGATCAATACTAGGGCTTTTTAATAATTAAAAATGTGTATTTTTGTAATCTCCTATTGATTTCTCAATTTATTCTGCAAGAGCTTGGAGAAGTCAGTAAATTTAGGGCTTTCTCCATGAGTGGCAGTTTGTGCTGGCTTTCCTTCAATAGTTATTACTTTTCTGCATGGCCTATCCATCATCTTGAGTGCTTTCTAATTTATTGTAGGGATAATGTTGACAGCAGTGACATGGAGGACATACACTGTGGGCTTGAAATGAAGACACCAGGATGTAGATTTCCTGACAGAAACATAATCTTCCCGTCTTCTGAAGTTAGCAATCTCCCTCTCTGCTTTGATTTATGGAAGAGCTGGGTGGGAGAATGCTCCTCGAAGCTGGGCGCAGGCCAGGCTTCAGGATTTCTCATCCAGAGGTACCGCAAGAGCTTCTTGCGTTATGATACAAGCTTTTATTCTTTCTCCTGCTAATGTTCATAGCACTGGCAAGTTTAGGTGCTGGTCTGGCCTAGTGGGTGAGCTTCTGTTAATTTACCTTTTGTTAGTCGGACCCATTCTTGTGTTAAGAGTCTTAAGTTCTTTGAATTCACTGTAGGCTATAACTGGCTCTGCTGTGAGTTACTGCTGATGGGAAATAATCCAAGTGTGGTTGCTTGTCACGTGACTGCTTGTTATAAAAGATCTGTCAGCACTTCTGGGTTAAAAAAAGACTGTGAAAGAGGCAAAATTTGACTTCACCCTATCTGTAAAAGGGAGGTGCTATCATGTGCTTTTGTAAGCTGGAGACCTGGAACTGGAAGGATTGCTATAAGAGCACTATGTCACTGCCAGTTATTTTTATGATATGTGCTAATACTCTAACAGTTAGATTCCTTTTTTTTCCCCAACATCATCTCCTCTTCATAAGTTTTAAAAAGAGGCTTTTTTAGAAGAGGCAGGAATTGATTAGCTTGTGATTACAGCTATCTGTGGAGTTTTTAAACTTCTTAAACCTCCTTATGTGAATAAGGTCCATAGTGCTTATTGCTACTTTAATTCCTCTTAAATAGACAAACAGTGGGCTGTAAGTTTTAGGTTATCTGATTTACAGGTGAACAAACAGGAATAAGACTTAATATATAAGGACTGGGAAGTGCACACAGTGAAAGGTAGAAAGAGAGTGTGTCTTTGGGAGGGAAATCTAATCTAACATGGTGGTGGGAATACACATTTGGATTTACCATTAGCTAAAATAATAATGATCTAAAGATTGCTTGGTCTTTTGGGATGCTACAGCCTGGGACCCTGTTTGTAAACGCAGCCCGTGGGTCGGAGGAGGATTCAGACCTTTTGACTCTGCCATCCTTTGTACTGTCTTTTTTCCATAACAGAATTACTTCAGTATTTCTGCAATTACAAGGAATTGATCTTACTTTAGCTAAGACTTGACAATGTCTTTTCAGTGAATTTTGTTGTTGTTTTTTAATAGGTCTCTGTTCTCAAACTGCTATGTCAGCTTATCTGTGGGGTATCTCTTCCTATTATCTTTTCTTTTTTTTCTTTTTTTTTTCCAGATCACACAGGAAGCTGGAGAATTTATGATTACATTTCCTTATGGTTACCATGCTGGCTTCAATCACGGCTTCAACTGTGCTGAGTCTACCAACTTTGCCACTTTGCGGTGGATTGACTATGGAAAAATGGCAACCCAAGTAGGTGTTTGTTTGGATGAGGAGTTGCTTAAAACCACTAACTGGTTAAATACAAATGTGCAAATGGGAGACTTGCCTTTTAGAACAAAACTGAAAATGCCATTGCTCTGAGAACGTGCTCTCTCGGTGAGTGATGGCAACTGAAGTCATATATTTGAGTTTGTTCTGGAATTAAAAGAGCAGTAAGAAAAATCTAAAACTTCAGGAGGCCTCAGATCGGTTTTACATGTCTTAAATTTAAAACCAGTTAAGAGAAGCTGATTCGAAAATTTTTGAAATCGTGTTCGTCTTCTGTGACCTTGTATACCAGATTTATCTGTAGCAAATGGTCATGGTTATACACTCCAGAAAATGAGGTTTATCATGTAAATTCTGACAGACCCTTAACTACAGCAGTGCCAGCAGGCACCACTCTAATATTAAAAGCAATTTTAGACTCAGCCATGTGTTCACAAACAAGTGACATTTGGGAAGTGCAGTTTTAGATTGAGCCTCCATGCTTACATTGTTAAGCAGCGTAGCGTGAAATTACTGAACAAGCAGCATAGAGAGCTCTGAGCAAATCTGAGGAGAGAAAGTTGAAGTGTGGAAGGAGACGCCCAATTTATTTCCATTGCACTCAGTGACACTTGTCTGTTCACAGATTCCCTTTTAATATTACCTAAACCACGCATTGCATACATGTTAATTAACCCTTTAAGGCATAAACCTTAGTAGCAGATTGCAGGTGAGGTATGAAGGCAAAAGGTTTGCTTAAATCTCATTTTAGGTTAAACAGGCGCTTAATGACTGTGTACGCACAAGCTGCCTGCACATTTGCAGAAACGGAATTTATGGAAAGAGAAATTCTGGAATATGTGATTTTATTTTTTCTTTTTTTCTTGTTAGCCACCTCAGGTTTACTAAACTTAAAAAATGGCTATATTGATTTCTCTGCTCTCAGGCACAATTAGATTATACTTGCCTATATCAGAACAGTGTTTATTCATGTCATATTTTCATTTATAAAGTTCTTAGAGAGTTCTTGGAAATTCTTGGCTGGATGGCACACTGCAAGTACATGCTGTTATTTCATTGGATCTAATTGCCTTCCCTCAGGTTAGCAATAGGGTTATCTTGTCATACTGATACTCAGGAAATTGAGGACAAGACAAGGTTCAAAATTAGCCAGTTGTGATGTTGTCCTGAACATTATTCTGGGGATTAAATTTGGATTGTGCTCTACCCAAACTTATGAGTACAATGATATATGTCAATGGCAGAGAGTGAGAGAGCGCTCACATAGGAAAGGTAATGGCTTAACTTAGAAAAACCTTAGAAAAAATTGCTATTTGCCTGCTGGATAAATGAAATGTTCTGTCAACCACAATGGAACCTGCCTAGACTGTAAAAATACATTATAACCGAAGTGAAGTTTAACGATCAGCTTCTTAGAAACTGGTTCTGCTATAGTTGTAGGACAAGCATCAGCGTTAGCAGAAAATCAGCGCTTCAGCAATGGCTGCAGAGTTGTACAAGGAACTAATTGCAGATAAACGTGCCTTGCAAACCTATGGCAGGGCTGAGCAGATGCTTAAAAATTCAACTGGAAATTGATTTAGCGAGCACTCAAGTGAATAAACTAGTTCTTCTGCTCAGTTTAAAGCTGTTTAAGAACTCAGTGGAAAGGTTTTGGAGTATCTTTCAGAGCTGCTTAGGAGAGTTGGTATACAGGACCTGGAAGGATGTGATTTTGTGTATTATGGTAATCTAGGGAGTGGTAACAAATTTCATATCTTTAGATGTGAGTTGTAACTATGTCTGACAAGTAGCCTGTTACCCTGTAAGTGTCCTGACCAAAAGGACTCTTTTAGCTAAGCACAGAGAGAATGCACAGAGAGAATACACAGAGATGAATTTGTGTCTTCATTGGTGTCAGATGTCTGCTGTATCTGTTTAGCATGTCCCAGGCTCAGGTGGGAAATCTGATAGCTGATGTTTTTTGGTTTATAGGCTACCACAAATGTTCCACAGAATTCTCTGACTTTTTTGCTTAGGTTTGCCCTGGTCTTGTTTCAGCTTTTTAGTCGTAACAGGGGCTTGCCTCTTAAGTCTGATTTGCTCATCTTTCTGGTAATTGCTTCTCTAGCCTCAATGCTAAATACTGGTATGTGATGGACAAAATTTGTGTTATCTCTCATGATGTCAGTAAATCCTCAGTTCTGGTTGCTCTCTGTTCTTAGTAAAAGTCAATCTCTCAAGATTGAGAGGAAGGGTATAACATTCTCCTTTTACTTCATGTCTCTAATTATATCGTGGTGTACCACTGGGAAATAGCTATCTTGCCTACAGCTGGAGATCGTGCCCGGAAGTATAAGAATTAACAGCTCTTTAACTGTTATCCCGTTTACTGTCAATGTAAATGCCTCCATCTGTCCTCAAGGAACCTTGTGTTGCAGCTGACTTCTTTCCATCAAGGTGACTTTGAGACCAACCACAGTTTGCCAGTTCTGCTTAATCTATGGGAAAAGCTGTATCTGAATAGCACATCTGGCAGTTACTTGCCTGTGAGTGGGAGTGAGACCTTCAGCTAATCTTACGGCGCCCATAGATGATCCTGTGGTGCTATCACTAGGTCTTTCCAAATACTTGATGGTAATTCATTTCAACACTCCTTGCTATGATGCATAGGAAGATCAAACTCTGGCAGGGAATGCTGTTTTTAAGGTAGTCCTGTCTGACTAATGCATGTGTCAATCTATTACATTGTGCCAAGTAAAAATAGATTTGGAAGAAATGAGTTGAAGGGTTTTTCTTAGCGTTTGGGGCTGGCACCCTATTTCAAGAGTCAGTCCGTAATCTGAATTTTCTGCATTAGACCTTATCATTACTGATTTAAAGAATTCAGTTGAACAGAGATGGTTTTAATTTCGTATGCTGTAGTTAGTGTTTACCTGCAAAAGCTGAGCCTAAAAAATAAATATTTTGTTTCCTACTTCCATCACTGGAGTTCTTCAGGCATTAGTCTTCCATCCTTTTTCATGTTGTTTTTCTGTTTTATTGTCAAAGAAGGCCTGATGAATGGAGACAGGGAATTTTCATTCCCTACTATTAGTTTTTCATTTTGCTTTTCATTTTACAGTTCTTTCCGCATTGCTGCTGCTTTGTTTCACTCTGATTTTGAAACTTCTTGGATGCACCCATCAATAGACTCCTGGGAGGATCTTGTTTAGTCGAATACATAGCCGATAAAGTCAAGTGTTTTAGTGAAGTGTCCCTACTGAAGTCAAAGTGGCCTATAAGTCGTCTTCTATTCAAAAAGGCATTTTCAGAATGTGTAATTTTGTGAGAACTGTAGGTCTACCTCACAGGTCGGCTTTTCTATTTCTTTTGCAAACTGGACTGGAAATAAGTGGATAGGAGGGGAACAATTTCTTGCACTTTGTATTAATAGCAGGTACTCCTGAGCAATAATATCTGTGTTTACTATATTTTCCTACCTTCATTTTATCTCCTGTTTACTTCAGAGATAGTGCTGGAATTATTTATCTCAATATAAAATGGGGTCAGGTTGTCCTGCCTACCCAAAATCCTGCATTTTGTTATGAAATAAGTAGCCTGCATCTCATCCCAGCTGAGACCTCTGCTCCAATGCCGCTCAGTCCCTTTCTGCTGCTTAGTCATTTCTCTGGGGAGGAGGGGAAGGTGATAACTCTTCTGCTTTTCCCCCCACCCTGGGTTTTACAGGTATATAAAGGTGTCTTCAAGAAAGGTGCCTTTTAGATGTCAGAGTGTGTCTTTTATATAGCTTATTGCTTCTGAACCCTCTGCTGCCTTTTTTTTCCCCCTACATGTTTTATTGGAATAATGTATCTCAAACTTACATTTTAAGTATTTGTAATTTAAAGGTTGTCTGGCATATAATTTTGCTTGTAAATTTGACGCTGTTTTTTATTCTTCAGATGCTAGTAGGTTTTCTCTTAAAAGATGTGCTTATTTTCTGAGAAATAAAGTTCATGACATTTTGGCAGAAACTGTTTGATAGTACTGTAAAATTTTTCTGTCAATAGGGGAAATCAGATTTTTTTTATTATTATTATTACTCTGTATGTATAGCTGGACTAACTCTAATCAGACACCTTTAAAACTTAGGCTACTTAAAAAAATGAAATTAAAATAATAATAATAAAAAAAATCTTTGTAGTATGGAATAGCACTTCCATAGTTTCTTTCTGTAAGATGGATTCCAGACTCAGCGTTGCAGAGTTGGTACGTGGCGTGCCCCTTCCAGATGTGCTGCCCTTGAAAACGGGCCACCTGAGCCACTGTCATTTCAAATCCAGAGTGTAATTATGAACCGTTCAGGACCTGATTCACCAAGCAAATAGGCTGTTTCTGTGTCTGGGCAGGCAGGCAGCTGGGGGCAGCAATGTCCTAGCGCTGAGAGCACGGAAATGGTAAGCATCTCTTTTAAAAGACTAGGCCTGTTTATGCTTCTCAGCCTAATTTAGCTTAGTAGGTGTAGAGGTAAGGTATAAACCACACTGCTGCGGACGCTGCTTACTGGTTTGGCGAGCTCAGGGCGACTATCCAGGAGCCTGGGCTGGAGACAGCGAGGCCGTCAGGAATGGGAAGCTGCCCTGAACCCACTGAATGCTGCTGTGGCAGGGCTGGCGTAGTCTCCCGCTCGCTCTCTGCCTCGCTAGCGCTGTGATTTATGGTGCTGGGGTGCTTGTGTGCTTTGTGGCCGCAGTAAATAGCAACGTGAAGAATGTGCTCCCTGCGGCTTATTCGTTTGTCAGGAGTCCCTGATAAAGTCACCCGCCCTGATCGCTCATGTGTCAGAGCGGAGACTTGGGGGTTATCTGGCTTTAGCGATGCTAGTATTGCGAGACCATCAAAAATCCCTTTTAGAAGCTGCCTCGGCGTCACGCATCCCTGTGCAGCTGGTGTTGCTCCATCGGGGTTGCTTCCTGGGTGACGCCTGGGGCTTAGATGTGAAGACGGCGGGGCAGTCTTACATTCCACCTAAAACCGGTAATGCTTTCTGGTTGAAGAATTGCAGAAATTATGATGTTTGAACTCTAAAAGGTAATGTGAAAGTGTAACATCGCTGTGAATTTGCATCAGACTTCGTCAGGTGCCTTTTCTTTTTGATGTCCTCCGCAGAAATTCCTTTGGCGTACTGCAAGGTAGCATTCAGTACCCTTCTGTCTCTTTGCTTTGCCCATTGAGAATGTTTTAAAAATCAAGGCTACTTTTTATTACAGTGCCATTAGAGCATTTTTCCATGTGACAGCCTCTTACAAATTTTTGAAGCTCCATGTTGTTTAATCATCTGTTTTTGCTGGCAGCCGTGCCTCTCATTTTCTTCCTGCCGTGTTCCCTGGTGACAGTTTCTGGTTCTGTTGCAGAGTTTTCCCTGGGTGGCTCATAGCTGGGCACTTTCTCATCTTAGTCATCAGGATTTGGATCTTGCTTATACTCCATAACTCACCAGACTCTCAAAACCGCTTTGAAAATATGTGCAGGTGGATATAGATTATAATGGGAAAGAGGTAAAAGCTCTTCATTGGGTGCATAGTTTTCAGAGGGGTCTAGACTGTTGTGATACTTTGCTTTTTTGGATTGATATTCAACCTCCTGCCTATTTTTTGTATACATCAACTCTCCTTTCTGAGTTGTAGTGTTTGGAGATGCAATAACTATATTTCAGCTTCCTAAACTTCTGAAAAATGTTAGTAAAGAATACTTGTCATTACCAGAGCATAGAGATCCCCATAGTGTGCTAGAAGCAAATCTTGGGTTGTCGTTTTTGTCAGTGGCACTTCATTTTCTGCAGAGCATAATTATTCATGTTTCTGCAAGCTGCCTATAGATTTTTCTGGTTGTACATGGGATACAAGGTGATGAATTTTATTATTTCACGTGCTGGTTTACAAGTGTGCAATACATTGCAGCATTAGGCTTCCTTTTTCAAAGAAATGAATAAAAAGCAAATGATCAAACAGGAAAGTGAAAGAATAACGTTACTCGCTTAGCATGAATTGCCTAGTGTGTCTGTTGCTGCAGAATTCACTAAGCCAGGTATGCTCGGGCTAGCTGCTTGCTCAATGCATGGACACACAGTGTGACCTGCTAAAATGGCATGCTTGCTGTGACAAAAGTGTTCAGTAGTTAGACTTCTTTTGCTGAACTGCAATTCTTATGAAGCAGAGAAATAAACAGTATGAGCTAACCCCCAAATGATGTTCACTGTAGACTTTCAGCAAGTGCACATGGTGTAGTCTTATCCCTTGTACTGGGAGGAGCCTATTAAAACAGAGAGGAACTGGTCTTTCGCTGAATCCCTGTTTTGTAGTGCTGCTGAGATCATTGAATTTCCTTCTCTGTCTTTTCAGCTTTATATCAGACACATAACTCAGGACCCCACTGAGGTGATTCCCCTGTGGTGCTCCCCTCCCCATGGTTGTGTTTGTCTCGCAGGACCAGCGACTGCATATATTTGAGATAGATTCAGGAGTGGTCAGCAACCTTATAGGTGTAGTCTACAGAATGGTAGAAGAAGAAAGAAAAAGAGGTTTGCAGAAGTTGCAAAATAGCTTTACAAAAAACCCTCAGAAAACAACAACAACCCATAAAGCCTCAATGTAACCCATCGGCAGAAACCTGGTGTGAGTTAGTGTGGGATATTACTGTGTTTGCCTGACGTGAAGCACTTCACATAGCATGTTATACTGCCTATTAAACCAGAATGCTCTATTTCCAATGTTTCAGTGGGGTGTGGTAAATTTGATTCCCGTAGATAAAACCACTTGCCATCTACCCAGTATTTCTACCCACAAAAATCTGCATGGAACGTCATGGAAGTGAGTTATGGAAGTGAGCAAAAAGAAAGCATGCCCTGCAGCTGAGGGCCAAGGGAGTCCTTGGAAATCGTTGCCTAATTGTTTTGTTTATGAAACTCGGTAGAGGATTTCCAGTGGGTTTCCTAATGAACTGGTTTGTTGTTGAGACTTACTGCAATGCTTGTAATTACACTAGAAACAGGGGGTCAAGGCTCATCTTCCTTCCCACAAGCTTTCAACTACCAACTGTTAAACAGATAAACTATACATTTTAGGTTTTTCTCCTTCCTTTCAAAGTTTAACTCCTAATTTACTCACAGAATACCTGTGCTTGCCTGCCACTGATCTTTCACTCAGGCACCTACTTGCAATTTATATACCTTTGGCGCTCCTGAAAGCTTGGACAGCTGTGAGTCTTGCTGTCTAGGGCCTGAATGGAGACACAGCTTTGGGCTGAATGGAAGGAAAATGGACTGGAGCCCCGACCAGTTTGTTCTGTCATACTAGGTGAGTAGTAACTAGGTCTAAAGTAACATGTCTGGAACTGGACTCCAAACTGAGTAACTGTTTATTATACTGGGAGGACCTGATGATTCTCCCAGAAGCCAAAGCTCTGCACCTTGTTGTGGAAGTTTGCAGAGAGAAGCTTTGGAGTGTCGTCTGCGTTAGCAGAAATGCAGTTTTCTTACTGCGTTTCTTTCCGAGGAACTCCCTTTTAGGCTTTGTTGTTATGAAGAAGTGGATACAAAAGCTTTAAGCAAAGGTTTTGGTCTTGCATTTAATGATGGCGCAGTAGCTGAAAGGCCTTCCACTTGCAGTATATTGTTTTGTTTCATATTGAAGCTTCCATTAAGGCAAAGTGGGAGGCTAGTTGAATTTGAAACAGGTGTGCATGCAGTAGGTCCTGATTTCATCTAAATGTGAGGGTTTCTTTCCATGAGAACCAGAGGTGCTAATTTAGGTACTTAATTTATGTAACTATTTCTACATAAGGAGAAGGGTTATTTTACATTAACATTCTACATATTATGGAGCAGATGGAGTTCAGTTTAGTGTTAATAGCTGGGAAGCGAGGGAAAGAATCCTTACAAAAATGAGGCTGAAGATTGAGGTTGGCTGCATTTTCCATATATCATTTCATTTTTGTTACTTCAGGGAGACAGTCTTTCTGTTTGACTGTTGTTTTATATAAGCTTATTAGTATTTTGTTTAAAAAACAATCTGGCACACGAGATAATGGCAAGACTTTTGGTAGCCACAAACTTCTCATTATTAGTCTTTGAGTTATAATTGATGAGACAGGGTTGTTGGCATGGTCAAATATTTCACCACAGTCTCCAGGTTTGAATAGCAGATAATAAAATGACATGTAGGGAAAGAGTGTTGTTTTAATAAGTATGAAAAGTCTTTCAGTCTGTGCATCACAGTTCGTGCTGGGCAGTTAAATGGCTTCCTGAACTAAATCAATTAGGTCTGCTAGGTTGGGTTAAGGCATAGGGCTCAAGATTAGGATTTGACTTTTTGGTCATATCTTAGATTTCAAGAGTTTGTTTTCTGAATGTTTCAGCAGATTAGTCTGACTTCCATATCATTTGTAATGGGATAGATAGAGGATGCACTGAGTGGTTTGACTAGCCTTAAAGCTGAGATTCTCCAATTATCTAAAAATGCTGCTTTATGGAATTCTTGTATGTGCTTTGATTGCAAGTTATTTTGCATGTTCTTATTCTGTATGGATGCCTTTGGGTCCTGCAAGAAGGATAGTGAACTCATTGGCTTGTGGAAAGTGAGGAATGGGGCGAGGAGAAGTCTTCCAAAGACAGATGCAAACACCTCTCATCTTGTTGCTGCTTTGGATCTCAAATTCCCTGTAACTGGATTTAAGCAACAAACTCTAAAACTTTTTCTTTCTTTCTTTCTTTTTTTTAATTTCTCTCTTTTTTTTTTTTTCCTTTTTTTTATTCCCCTCCATTTTCCTTAGCACTTTCCAGTATAGGTTCTTAGGAATATTCTGCTGTTTGATCTGTCACTCCAAGACAGCCATGCTGTTCCTGAGCGACTCGGTGTGGCAATCTGGCCACCAAATAGGGAAAGAGGGGAAAGATGCAAAAATGCTTGATCCTTAGTATTGTTGTTGTAAATTTTTCAGCTGTCATTTTGACAAGACAGGCATATCTTTCACGTTGCCATTAAGTCATGGTCTGTACTTCTGGTGACTGTGACACTTAAATCTTTCAGGAGGTCTAAAACTGCTATGAATTGAATGGGAAGGAAATCTGCAGTAGGAATTGTATGAATACTTGAATGAGGGTTTTGTGGCTTGGTTTTGGCTCACGTAAAGGAAACAAGGATTCATATCTCTCCTTAGTGCTGCTGTCTAAGTATAGACTTGTTCATTTTATATTGTTGTTTCTGCAAAGTTTAATAATACTGCAGTATGAAGTGTTAGACTTCAGGCGGGGGCAAAAGAATTCTATAATGGAATTTAACCTCAGGTTTCTGTGTATTTTAGTTTTGAATTAGAGTCTCTCGTTATGGACTGTTCTTGTGGCTACCTACAGTGAATTTTTGTTCTTATTTTTTTTTACCTACTTGTATTTTATAAATTGATCGTACCACAGAGGAGTAGCAAGAGGAATTACCACCCACATCGTATAGAAGTGTTGCATGCATCTAGATTCCTCTGCTGTCCTTGATGGACCGCCTGGCTCCAGCCTTAGAAATCCAGACGAACAGTTAAGGGGTCTTAGCCTGTCTCCCTTCCTTCTGCCAGAAGAAACAGGGGGCCTGGTGGCAGGGAGAGAAGACCAGGCTCGTTGACTTCTGCCCTGGTGCAGTTTGATCTGTGCTTTCTATCATGCTGTGGATAAAGAGAAATCCATTACAAACATTTGTGGGATCGATTAAGTTGCCAAAAACACTTCTGTGCAGAGGTTTCTTGAAATGGGTAAGGCAGCTCCATATGCAAGGCACAGATGAGCAAGATCACTACTGTATTTTTTTTTTTTTTTTAAGCAAGAGGGGCCTGCCTTTCTGATCTAATTACAAAACAAATCGTATTCTATACCTCAAAGAAGCGTAATGAGGAACACAGAACAAGGTCAACACTGCAGTAGCACAAGGAGCCTGGTGGGCACCTGGTCTTTTAGCACCTTCATCCTAATGGCTGGAGTGTAATAAGTCCTGTGGTCCTGCTGATACTTGGGATCTTGCACAGTGTCTTTTCTCCTGTCATAGACTCCCGTCTTCTCACCTTTTCTCACTCGTGCTGAACTCTGTCCCTTTGACCTACCTCCTGTGGAACTGGGCTGGGGAGACAGCGATGGGGTGTAGGGGATAAGACGTCCTAGGAAATTATTGCTTTTATGGCCCTGATTACATAGTCTGAATATTTGGAAGAAGGACGGCTATGTGTGAATGGAAATGGAGAGAGCACATGGAAGTGAACGTTGTTTACAGGGAAACTGAGGATTGCTGGTTTGGGGCTGTTTTGATGGAATAAAGCAGATGATGAATCGTAAAGGAACCTTCTAGCCTCCCTGTAACCCCAGGCTCCTCCTCTGGTCTCCCCTCATTCTCCTCCCTCCCCTGCACATGAATGCATGCTCCCTTTTGCAGTTGTGCTGGAAGCTTTCACTGTATTAAACAGGATCTTGATGCTATGTCTCAGGGAAAGGTATGGAAAAAACCTTCGGCATCGTGGGAGCATGAATATGACACAACGGCAGTATCTGAGGAAATACAACTGTAGGGACCAGAAGAAGCCCCAAAGGAAAAGAGGCTTTGTAAATTATTCACACTTAGTAGTGTGAAAGCAATAAAATTAAATTAAAATAGAAATTAAACATACATCATGTTAGATTTGTGTGCCAAGAAAGGAGCTTGGACACTGCAGGCTTCTGCTGTTGCAGGATGGAGGAGACTGCAGCCCACAGTGTCATTTCTCAGAGCAACGAGCATGAGTAGCTCCCGCACAGCTCAGCGTGTGGATTCTCGGTAGTCCTCATGTACTTAAAATTTTTGTGTGACTCTTCAGCTGATGGTGGGTCTGTGGTGGTGGAGGCTGGGCCTTTAGACGCAGCTGAGTCACTACTTGCTTTGCTTGATTTGAAGAAGTTGACATCTGTATGCTGCAGCGTGTTGGTCCCCAGTTAGGATCAGAAAAGTGGAATATTCCTCTTCTAAGCCACTTTTAAAGCTATGTAAAGGCAAAGACGGTCAATCTCCGTAGCCTGTCAATGGTGTGGGCTGTGAGGTGCTCATCTGTATTTCTCTTTGTAGCAGTGTACAGGTGCTTTTAAAATTTCTTAAGGAAAAGTGATTGCAAATCTGGTCAATACAAATCCCTTAAGCCAATATTGATGGAGGTGTTGGGAGAAGCTTCTGCCTGGCCAGAAATCTGAAACATGGGTACCATCTGTGTTTCTGCCATTCTTCAGCCAAATTACATTTCCAGTCTTTCTTTCCTGCACTATTTTTTATTAAATGAATTGAATTTTCCTGAAAGTGCCTGGCCATAAATACTGCTTCCCCACTCAGCACACTCAGGTTATTATCGCTCTCCAAGTTGTTGCACAGCAGAAGGTAGCCAGCGGTCTCTGCAAAATGAAAAACAGGAGTCGGGAGGGAAGTAGGATAGCTGAGAACTGTACAGAAGGAATCTTTCTTCTCTCTCTTTCGTTTGTTCCTTAACCACAGCCATAAATCTTCTAATAATGGTAGTGAAAAACAGAAGAAGAAAGCGGAGAAGCAAGTTTAATGTCATGCGTTTCTGCTAAGAAAAAGAATAGTTTTGAAAACGTGTGGAGGGGAGGGTGAAACAGCTTTGGAAAAATGGCCCTGGAAAGTGGCTCTAATTACCCCGTCCTCTAACTCAGAATTGAAAAGCAGTTTAGTGCAAGTGCGTGTGAAATGATGCTCTGCACCTTAGAGCAGAGCTAAAAGCGTGTCAGACTTTTCACGCAAAGCAGTGCTTGCAACCCCCTGCCCCGAGACAAGCGGGTGTCAGTGCGCTTGCTGTGTCCTCTTCGGCTCTGTAAATTCTTTTGCATTAGAAGTCTATAAGGATAGATGCTCTGGCAATCTGGTATTCCTGTCCTGGTCCTCGCTCCATTACATCTGTGCTTCGTCATAGCAAACATGTAGCCAAATAAAAATTCTGGTACCTAGTCTTTTGTGTAGATGTCTACGATGGTAAGGGTATCATTCCAGGGGTTAATTTTAATGAACGTATGTTAGTTGAAATTAATGATATGCATTTTCTCTGGCTTAGGGATGTTTGATTTAGATTTTGGAACCTAGCTGCGGTTTTAGCTGTTTATTTGTCTACATAACCTTCAGTTAGTCTGCTGAAATGCAACAGTAAAAATGATTTATTGGGGCTGAGGCTTCATGTGTTGATCACTAGAGGTATTCTGTGAACAGTGCCAATATTTTGCGTTGATACTCTTTTGCTGCTTTAACTCTTTTATCAGGCCACTGGGGAGTCAAGTAGTTTTTCTGCTAATTGCTTATATATGAAATGCTTAAGTTTCTCTTCTGAATTTTTCAAAAGTGTGCTCAGGGTACAGATATCTTCTGTTAGTTGCAACGTTATCGATTCAGAAAATTGAGAGCAGTCAGAGTGCGCCTTGCAAGCTGGTTGGCTGTTTGCTTTCCTTGGCATACATCTGTATTTTGTATTCTAGTCCATTTTTACGTGGTCTCAGCTTTATGAATAACCTTGTTGCCAAGCAGGCCTCGTGGCTATTAGCTGCATTCTGAGCCATGTGTGCATTCCTGCTTTTTTTCTGATGATTCCTCCTCTTTCCACTATTCTTTCTTTTTAATGTCTTTTTTTTTTTTTTTTTTTTTTTTTTTTTTTTTTTTTTTTAAGTAACCTATTAATATTTGATAGCTGGTCACAGCTGAGCAGCCCTCATTCCTACATGCAGACAATCTCATTTTGCCGGCAGCAAACAGTTCTTAATTTTCAGTGTCGCAGTTTACAGGCTTGTGAAGGATTTATGTGCAACATCTTGATTTATAATTACGAAGTTTATCTGCTGTGGTCATTAGGTTAGGCTTTTGTTCCTTGAAGGCTTTTTCAGTTATGAAGTGGTATTAATAATCCCTTCTCAGCCTGAAAATCTCCAAAAGAGACTAGCTAATAGGGGGAGCATAGGTTTCAGATCAAATTCAGACCTGATCTGTAGAGACCAAAATTATTACTAACTGTAAAAGTGTAGTAGATGAGTATACAGTGTATCAGTTGCTACTTGGTTGGTAGGCTCAGAAGAAAATTCTTAGGAATAGAGGCTTCAGCTGCCCCCAGAGAGTTGGGGAGCTTTTGCTGTCTCTGGTTTTGCCAAGGGCAGGTAGAGCTGATGCTTTCCATCAGGTTGAAATACCCATGTATACGTGATCATGCCTCTTGGAGTAACCCACCGCAGGCCTTACAGAAAAAATCTGTAGAGTGTTGATTTGCCTCAGGAGAAAGGACAGCTAACAAGAAGGAAAATAAATTCCCCTGGTCTGACATGGTGTTGGTGTCTGGAAATCTCTTGCAGTGTACTTGCCGCAAAGACATGGTGAAGATTTCCATGGATGTCTTTGTGAGGGTTCTGCAACCCGAACGTTACGATTTATGGAAACAAGGGAAAGACATTGCTGTCCTGGACCACATGAAACCAACAGCTCTGACTAGCCCAGAATTGGATGCCTGGAATGAGACGAAGGCTGATTTGAAGGCTAAATTGCTTCGCAGGTAAAAAAATTTTTAAATAAGAAAAAAAGTGTGAATACATTTAAAAGGGTAGTAGAGCCACTGCTCTCTAGGCATTGTGTTTAATTTAAATTTCTGAACTTATGAAACTGGTATTAGAAATTTCTGATATTTTTGTTGTTAGCAAAGATTATAAACCCTTTAAATCTCAGTTTGGAACAGTTCAAATACCCCTCCACACACAAAAAAACACGCTTCTGTAATTGCAGGAGGACTTGCAGACTTGCTGTTCTTTTTCTTCTAAGTACTATAGAAGCACATGTCCTTTGCAAGTAGGACACTGTGTACCTCCTTGCGTCCTATCTTTTATCCTGTAAGACATTAAAAAAAAAAAAAAAAAAAAAAAATCTGTAGTAAACATTTATGGTTTCACTTGCCAGAAAGCAGGAGGAAAGGAATTGCCAATTACAAAAGGGGTTTCTGTGCATGCCTTTTCGTGCTTCCTTTTATCTCTGTATTAATATTCTGCAAGTTCATACATTGTACACGTTAAGTTTGCTTGCACTGAAAGTTTGGCATGCTAACCTTTTACTGTTGGAATCTTGCTTCGTAGGATAGGAGATGAGGAAGAGGACAACAAACACCGGTACGTGACTTCCCTCATCTACTTGAATGACTTTTTTTTTTTCCCTCCTCACGTAAAGTTTTTGACCATATTAACTCTTAAAAGTGTTCTTCTGGAACAAAGAATGGTCTGAACCAGACTTTTAACATCTGCTTCCTTGAAAGGGCACAGAAAATCTTCAGGCATCCAGGTTTCTCAGACTTCTTTTATCTTATCTTTGCATAGTTTTCTGAACTGACCTCTTGTGTCATTAGGGGACCTTAACTATCTCATGCCCATTCTGGTTTTCCATTTGTGAATATGCAGCCAATATACTGAATAAACCTAGGCTAAGGAAGATGCTGCAGTGATGGGATACATGTGTAGTGATAAACAGATTATGGCTAAAGGTCACTGGAGCACGTAGCTGATAAAAAGCTGCTGCTATTCTGAAAGGTGAAATTGGACTAGTGTGCTGCAGAAATGAGCTGCCAATGGGAGAGAACTTTCCATCCCTCTCGTGCTTTCTTGAAGAGGAAGACTCACTGTAAAGAGGAAATTGCATTATCATCAGGCTTTAATGTACCTAGAGAGATGCAAAGTGTGTGCTCATCTTTGTGCTCCCTTACCCCTCCTTTCTGCATTATTCTCATTCCTACTCTGCCTATTATGCAAAAGCTTATTTTTTTCTCTCTCATGTAGTGTTGTTGAATTCCTGATTTGAGTATTGGCGGTCTCTGGAAATTGTCCTACTTCATCTGCATGTAATATTCTGCTTGCAGTTTTGTTTCAAATACAACTTCCTTGAAATCTAGGAACACAGTGTGTTAGACTTTAGGTTTCTGGTGCCATGTTTGACAAGGACTTTGAGTGACTGTTTGAAAACTACTGCTCTAATAAGTTGATGATAGAAGATGCATTTAGGCATTATATCAAAGGCAAATGTGGTATATGCTAAGAGGATTTTCTGTCTCTTTCTCTAGAATTGGTCTTTGTCCTTTGGGACTTTCTCATGACCTAGTCTTTTTTACCTTTTTTGCATGAAATGATTTGTCCATTGCTTTACAAAATGCTGAGATGGGGAGTGGGTATTCTCCACTTAATGCATGTTACTAACGACATGATAAATGGGGTATTTTGTCAGATAATTGACCTCAGCAGTGTTGCTCCACTCCAAGGATTATTTTCCTAAAATATTTTCTTCCTTCCATAATGAACTTCATGAAAAACAGGGTAGTCTGAGATTCAGAAGCAAGGATTTTATGCTCTTTAGGTTATGATTGTCCAATGGGTCCCTTGATGTCTGTCTTCCACAACTAGAAATTGGAATCTTTTTACTTCCTAGGAGTCTTAAAGATTATTTAGGTATATGTAATGTTTGTACATGTGAGGTACTGTATGACCACAGAATGTTATTTTCCCTTTTTAAGCCTATTGAAGCCTTTCTGTTTTAATCTGAGCTACTGGAAAAGGCTCGTTTACTTTTTTTTTCCTTATCTGTTAATTGTTTCCTAGATTATTTCAGTATTACTCTGAAGCAGGTTTCAGCTGTTGAATATAGATATTTCTTTCTTTGATGGCATCAGTTAGCCATAATCTCTGTCCCATGCTTATGTCTTGGAAAGGCATAATTTTACTTGAAGACCGATGTGCCTAAGCGGGATGGAGTTTACTGGGGGAATGGGATTCACCTCTGTCCAAACCTCTTCACAGTTGTATCTACTTAAATTAAATCACTTTGTGGTTTGTTCTTCAAAGGGAACAAACACTGCTTCTTGCCAGCTCTCTTGGAAAAAATAGCTTTTAAACTCTGCAGAGAGCTATATTCTTTCTTTTCTAAGGTCATTCGTGCTACTTACCTTGCAAAACTCAACTTTGCTTACTTTATGGCTTCAACAAGGAACTGTTTTAGTCTAGTCCATAAAAAGTCAGCCCACTTCTGGTATGGGAATTATGTCGTATATGTAGCATTTTCTCTTCTGGAAATGTGCATGCTTTGACTCGCAGTTCTGGAAGCATAGTTACTTTGAGTGGATGTGCTCTCTCTTCCTCTGCTCATTTTTCCACAACTTTAGAGTGAGGAGAAGAGCACTGTAAAAAGATCTTTACCAGCTCTGAATATAAAGCTTTTTTTGTGCCACATTTCTAAACAACAGGAAAAACATATATATCCTTTACCAAATATAGCTTATAACACTTGATTCTACTCCAGTGTATTCTTTTTCAATCATGGAAAGTTCTAAACACAAAAGTTTTATAGGTTCATCTTTCTTCTTCTTCTTTTCTCCTTTTTTTCTCCCTTTAGAGAAGGTGGTATGTTTTTAGAATCTCAGTGAAAAGTTGATCCTTCTGGGTTCAACTGTGTGTTCCTGCTAATGAATGTCTTGCAGGTGTGAATTTAGCATCTATACTTGGAGGGCTACCATATGGTTAGAGTCTAGCAATTATAAATTACTGTGCATATGGATTAACTTTCTTTTCTGTTAATCATTCATCTCAGGTAGATTTTTTTTTTTCCTCTTCCTTCTTTGTTGGTGACTGATTAAGGGCTGATTAAGGAAGTTAACTTCATTGTACTCCAAATCTAATTAGCAGCTGAGTTTTGGGGCTCTGAGGATGTGAAGCTGAACTTCAGCTCTTGCAGAGTTTTGGGCAGATGAATGGTGCGGTGCGGTGTCATTGCATTTTACAGTTTGTTACATGATGTTAGATGCAAGGGCATGGAACAGGGGGCCATATGGAAGATGCTGCTAACAAAAAATAAAAAAAGACTCTCTGCTAAAAATGATGGTAAAAATTGCAGCCTTCTGAACTGGTCTCTTTTGAAAAATAGAGCTTGTTAGGCTTAGACCCAGCATTCAAGGATCTGTTTGACAGATTCTTAAAATAAATAAATAAAATAAAATGTGGTTCCTATCCAAAAGAGATTATCCTGACTTCTGAATTTCCATTTACCTCTGCACTGTGGTTACTGTAATCTCTTTGTTTTAGTGACATTGACCCTTTTTCAAGAATAGTGTTACTATTAGGTTGTTAATATAGGATCATATTAATATGCACTTTTTTAGTTAGACTTCTTCATGGGCCTTGGACCCTGTGAATTACTACTAAAAAAAATCACAGGCTGTCTATTGATTTTGCTGTAAGTATTCATTATACCATATTTTTGAAAACTGGCAGTGCTGGGTAGTGTTCGAGAGCTGGAGAAACAGGATGGTTTGCAGGCTTCCAGCAATTTGCAGAAGGGATGCATATACAGAATGAAACAAAATGCTGGAATGGAGGCAGAGGATGAAAGAAAGACACATTTTCGTATACATTTTGAAATACAAGCAGAACAGATTTAAAATACAATTAAAATAATTTTAACTATAGCCTATTAGCTTACATTAGTACTGGAAGAAAAGGCTCTTCCAGAAGCCAGGGCAATTCATGGCTGCTGTGAATGGATTTAAATGTTGTGTTATGCAAGGTTCATCTGTTTCTTTTCAGATATCTATTCTGCCCTGCAGCCTGGTGTTAGCTACCCTGTATTTCCTCTACAAAGAAGATTCTTTTGTTTTGTATTCAACTCTTTAAGACAGTGATCATTTTATTTATTGAAGGCTGTTCTTTTATGTCAAATCACACTTCTGTCCTTCTAGGTCTCACAGAAAAAGAAGTCAACCCAGGAGGCATAAAACAGAGGATCAGAAGTCTCTTGGGGATGTCATGGCTATTGAAACTGCCTTGGAAGATGTGAAAGTAAAAGAGGAACTGAAAAGAGGGCCAGATCTAGAGGAAGAGGAGAGAAGCAAAGTGGTGGAGGGAGGAGAAGGTGAGGGCCCTGCTCACTGAAGGGATATTGCTTCAGTGAGGGTCTGCGGCAAGCTATTTCTCTAAAACACATCTGTAAATAACTTGTCTAGTGTTGTTTATTTCTGTTGAAATATCAGCAGAGTCTTTCCCAACATTAAATCTGTGCTTATTGAAATACACCATCATTTACAGCAGCAATTGATTTTTTTCCTCTCTTTAAGAATTCAGTCCAAATAGCTTTCTTGGTTGGGCTTGGAAGTTCTGCCAAAACTATTACAGTTTTGTAAAAAATATATATTAGAGAAGAAATATTTTTAAATATTTAATGAAGAAACAAATAAATACGTTTTGCATCCTACTCTGAAAAGGAAAAATGAGTATTGCCTTCTGTAATTAATCTTTACCCCTTTCCATCTCCTCCTCTCCATTTCGTACAGAGGCTGTGGATAAAGTCAGCCTTTGGTTGTGTGGGATCCACAGCTGCTGCATGAGTAGAAGATGCAGTTTGACTGAAAACTTTGTTTTTCCTCAATTCTACAGTACCCTCTGTAAGAGGGAAGATTTTCAGTTTTCTTTGCCTAGCTGAAGCTAATACCAATTTGTGACAAGAACTGATCCATGCTCCCTTACATTTCTTTTGCAGAAAAGAAGTTAGCACAGATTCCAAACTGCTTGGGAGAAGGTGAATAGGAGTAGGAGCTGGAAATAATGGCAGAGCTGTTTTTCACAGATCTGTTGCTAGATTTATGTATGACCTTTGATAAGTCACTTAACCTTTCTCTGCTCGTTGACACATCTGTGCAATGGAGATAATATTTCTTAATATTATAGTTCTGTCTTAGGAAATTAGTCTGTAAAATTCTTTGAAGCTGTTTGTTGGTATGCACGATGATTTAGGGCAAAATATACCTGAAGGCCTGTTGCAAAAACAGAGAATATCTTGTTTTTTATTGTATGTGCGATATCTTCCTAATAGATAATGTTTAGTCTAGAGGCAAGACTTCAGGCATCTTTCTAGAGACTCTTTTTGTGATGTTCTTTTCTTGACTTCTTGTATGAAATAGTGCGATTCTCGTTGGCAGTAAGCTTTTCTAACGTGCGTGGTTAAGTGGTTGATATGTTTATGATGTGCTCACGTTCTGAGGCACTCTGGAGTGTTTCACAAACACTAGTTAATTCGCTTGCATGTATTACATATCCTTTGTTTTGCATTTGAAAAAGAGTGATGCAGCGAACTACTTAACCTTGGTCATGGACTTACGGGAAATCTGTGGAAGCTCTGGGAAGAGCTAGGCAGTGTACTTCTCCTTTCGTGGGAGATAAGAGCTTTTGAAAGTATTGTCATATGGAGCAGGAGTAGCACAATGAGAACATTTAATTTTTGTTGCCCTAGCTTGCAAGTGGCAGCAGTGTGTTAAACTGCGTGCTCTTAACTCTTGTACAAATTTAACAGTTAATGCGTGTACTAAACGGCCCGAAAATGCTGATGTCCCTTGGGAGGCAAGAGATAAGTGGCAAGGATAGATCTGAGATCCTCAGAATGGCAAAGAAAGAAGAAAAACTCTGTTCTAGCTGGATGGGCTCTAAATCATACACTTAGACTTCATGTTAAAATTCTTTAACTGCTTGCATGGGAGGGACAAACTTATTTTCAGCACCATTGAAGAAAGCATCACTGGAACTAGACTGTTAGCACTGCAATTTCAAAGGGGTCTGAGGCTCAATGTGGCTGTTAGCAAATAGGCAAGTTTTTTAATGCAATGTAGCAGTTAAATATCACTGACTTCTCTATTTTTCTGCATCCTACTGTCTGTATTATCTTCTGCAAATGTCTTATAGTTTCAGCTTCAAAAAGAGAACAGGTCATGTTTGTATTGCTCTGCTTATGGCAGTTTAGCTTTTCCTCTGCCTGCCTGCCTTTTTCTTTTGCTTTGGCTTTATTTTGACTGAATTTCCTATTTACACTGGCAAAGATGACCTTGAGGAGGGGGAGGAAAAATTAGAATCTTAAGTAACTGTTGGTAGTTTCAAAGAAATAAGTTTTACGCTTCATGTTGGTTATTTGGACTAGTTGAGTATTAATACCTTGAGGTTTTAAGGATTTCTTACCCAGATACCTTAGTGTTTTATTTTGTTTTCTTTTTTTTAATAACTAAATTTTATATTCATAGTTTATTATGTTGGTATTAATTCATTTAGAATTTCTCAGCAGGTTGTCTTGGGACTTGAAATTAAAGAGGTGAGTTTTCAAGCTCTGCTCTTCTCCGAGTGTGTTAAGCAGCATAAATGTATCCTGTGAGTCAGCAAGTGTTATCTGCTATGCTGTACGTTTTAAGAATCCTGCAGAGCTGAGCCACGAGCCCCTATATCTCACAGGAGAATTCTCTTTTTATAATATGAAGAGAAGCAATGAGATGCTTAACTGCAGAACAGTTGCCCATTACTTTCCACTACATTTCATTAAATGTCATTCCCATGTATCCTTTCAGGGTTGCCATTGCAATCTAAGTACATAATTGCATGAACTAATACTGTGCTTGAGACACCACTAAATCAGGACTGAGAACTTCAAGTTCGTGCCAAAAGTCTATTTCTGTTGTTGCTTGTATGTAACACCAAATGTTTTTTAGATGACCGTTTGCTCCATGACAATTTTACTTGAGGCAGGATCTCAAGGATTAGCTATCTGGGGGGTGGCACACCTCTCCGATTTCTTCCCTTTGCTTTTTTCTATGTTCCTTAAGCAGGCATTGTAAAGTCGTTAAGAGATGAGAAGGTTTAATGTGATGGAGAAGTTGTCACAAAACAGTGCCATAGCCTTAGAGTTCTTCCTGGAAGCTATTTCTGGACTTTTTAGTACTGTGTTTCTACACAATACTAAAAAAGCAGTGCTTTCAGAAATCTTCTAGAAGTCACTGTCACTCCACACACACATATAACGTGTTTTGTGAAGCGCTAGTAATAACTGAATGGACACAACCTCTAGAAGCAAATAAAAGATATTTTCCTGCCACTTTTGCTTTCTGCTCTTGTATCAGTCATGTCAGCATATTCTGTTAGCACAGGTAATATATAGGCTATAAAACCTGGGCTTGTGGGGCTTGTTCTAGGGTAGTATTCTCATCCTAGAAGTAACAAAATGCTACAGAAAGTGAAAATCTTAACCTCTGCTAACCTACTGTATTTATTTATACATAAAAAGATCTCTTTCCTTCCTAGACATCTTCACGATAGCCAGATGGGGACTTCAGATCTCACTTCACTTTTTCCTGGCTTCTGATTTTTTAGATAAACTTGCAAACTACTTCATTCATCTTAACGCAAAAACTTTTAAACAAAGTCGTGCATGCCAGCTGCTGTCAAATTAGCCTATTTAGAAGTCAGCATAGCTGGTGAATGACATTTGTTTTGTTGTTGGGTAGAGAATTCTCTCAGTATATAGCGAATAAATGTGATCTGGTTTTGTGTGACTGGGGAGAAATCCAATTTGACTTTCATTCAGTGTGTTCCTTTCTCTAAGGAAATTCAATATTCCTTTCTTTGTGATTGAACAAACCAGTTTATCTGAGGGATTGCCTACGCAAGTACAGCAATAACTATTTGGGCTGGACTTGTTGCCATTTTTATAAATTAATTTAAATAAAGTCACAAGAACAAATTTCTGGGGAACGTCCAGGTTCAGGCGTCCACTGGAAGATTTCTGCAGGGATTTCTTCATCTCATCATAGGATTATTCCCCTTGTCCTTTCCCCCCTGCCTCCTGCAGATACCACATTAACGTGTGATAGCCTATCTGATTTTCTGTTTGCTAAGCTTGGCTGCTAGGTTTAATCCTTACTGGAAGAGTCTGAGGAAGCTGAGGTTGGTAAATCTTCGTGATTAGGGTGAACAGCCTTTCTCTGTCTTCCTCCCTTCACTGTCCTATTAGTGGGGAAGTGACCTTTTGGAGCAGAGTCATCTAGTCATAGCATCTGCAGGTGGAAAACAATCTCTTATGAAACAAATTGAGTGCTGGCATCTGTCGGTGGAGCATCTATTATTTACTTTCCTTTGAGTGAGCTGATAACTTTATTCATGAAGGGGGAAAAGGGTGGGCAAAGGGAACATACATCACTTCAGCTGGAATGAGGCAAGCAGTGAAGGCATCTCCTGTCCTGACCTAGAGACGCTCAGTCGAGGGCCAGTAGGAATTTGACTTATGACTGTCATGGGATGCTCTAAAACCAGACTGTTTGCATCCTTCAGCAGGGTAACATTGGGAAGGGAGGTGGGGAAGGCTTTTATGGGTGGTTTCTGCCTCAGTGGAAGTATCTGTCTGTTCAAGGAAAGTTTTTCCTTGCGCAACCATGTAAGAGAGCTGCAACTGTGTGCAGGTGAAATGAATGATAGTAAGCCAGGAGGAAAGAAGGGTGAATGGAGCAAGTGTTTGGAAAGCATATCTCAGTAACCAGTATTTGCATGATGTTTGTAATAGACTTGCTTCAATACTTGATTCATGCTTTAAAAGAAATCTTTTGGTAGTAACGGTTCGGATACCTTTGTTCCTCATATCCCAGGGCTGTTGATTGTGCTGATACACAGTAATACTGAGATAAGAGCTGTACTTTTGCATAGGGAGAGCTGTAAATGAACATGGTCTGGAGGTTACGGCAAACCAGTTATACAGAAAGCTTGAAATACAGATACGATACTCATTTCAGATTTTGCCAAGCGCAGAATCAGCCTTTCTTTTCATGCAACCATAACTTTTTTTTAACTAAGATCTTTGAATGGAGAGGTCTGGAGAGGCGTGTTACTCTGCTCATGTGGGTTTAAGGGAAGAAAGGTAAAACGGGTATATTTGGCAGGTTAGGTTTTTGTGTAAGTATAAAAGAGCAAGTAAGTTGTCTAGGTGCAGAAATGCATGTCTTGATCAATACTCATCCTTGAAGTAAGAGGATTTCTGGCATGAATTCATTGTGTTCTGATAACTTGCACTTTCCCTGCTGCAAAGGGAAAGCTGGAGGATATTGAAGTGCTTTGCTTTGTTTAATCTTCTAGTCAGTTGCTATTGACTGTGTAAATTAGGCACTTGAATTGAGGATTGTGAATTACTTGCCCAGGATCATTTTTGTTTAGGGTTCTGATTGGTTTTGTCCAAGTCGGGGCTGATGTAATATATTACATGTCTTGTTGTACTTTGTCCAGTTTCTAGGGGATAGGTATTTTCTCTTACAGACAACATTCATTTTAACAGCCTTTCTAATCTAGCCAAGAACTAAAGAGTCCATAGAAAAGACACAAGTCTTCTATTTCTAAAGTAGGCTGCTCCAGGTCAGCACTGAGGTGCAGTTGAAGGTATCTACAGCCGTCGGTTTGCCTGTTTGAATGGACAAATAAGACCGTGATGTAACGTGTTAGCCCAGCATGGAGCTTTTTGGTAAAAGGGGAAGAGTATTAAATGCCCAGAAATCTTGATGTAGAAGTTAAATGTTGCCTATTTCTTGAAACAGGTGACTGCAAAGTAAAAACCCGTCCCCCAAAAGTAAAGGGTGAGAGGAAGAAGAAGCATCTTCTTCATCAACACCAGCACCATCTGCAAGCACCTCAACCTCCTCTGCAGCAGCAGCAGCAGCTGCCGCTCCCAATGCCACCAGCTGCATCACAGCAGCAACTGGCAGAAGAGGCATCAGCAGCACGGCCACCGATACCCACAGCAGCGCCCACGTCATCCACAGCAGAGAAGAGCTTGCCCCCAGCTCCCCTGAATGTTATCCAGCCCTCAGAGGCACCAGTTGAGGAAGAAGAGTTTAAGCCTCGACCCATCATTCCTATGCTTTATGTGGTTCCAAGGACCAAAAAGGTGGTGTTTGACAAAGAGCGCATGTCCTGCCAGCAGGCATTTGAGCAGTTTGCCACACAAAAGAGTCCTGGATGGCGGGAACAGACGGTCCCTTTGGAAATTCCTGTGAAGGAGGAGGCGAATGCAGAAGCAGAAAATGCAGAGGTTGCTACAGCAGTCAGTGATTTACAGGTATGCGTAACCAAGGAAGCAACTATGAGATTTGCTCATTTTAAATAACAGGTTGAACACCAAACTTGGAATGACCAGGAGTGATAAATTATGCCAGAGCCTCTAGTGGGACTGTGCACTGTGCTGCACCTTAGAATGCTTTACAGGGAGAGATACTTTTCTCTCACAGTACAGTCCATCTAGGTCATTGCACTGATGTTAGCTTATTTATCAAACTCTTTATTTTCTTCAAAGGTAAAATAGAGACTTTTCCTCCTGCTAACAGTATGGACGTTACTGGAATGATCATTGCAGGTACTAGTCAGGAAGACACTGCACAGGCCGATGGCAGATAGCAACCATTCTGAGGGGGGTAAAAAATCAGTCCCCCAGGGAACTTTGATTACAGCAACATTTTGATAATTTTTTTCTCTATCTTGTTTCTGATAACCTGCAATTGATAGTATGTACTTTGTGCTTCCAGGTATTGGCCTGCTATATAGTGCTGTCTAGGGAACCTTTCCTTAATGAGACTTAGAATTGGAAAAGTTGGTAGGAATAAACTTTTCATGGACAATTCAGTCCATGACATCTTATCTATTGCAGGCATCTCTTCCCTCGGAGAGTGCTTTCCTGAGGGCAGTTTCCAAAAGAGAAAGGAAGAAAATGTTCAGGAATTAGCAGCAAGTCAGAGCTCTATGATACAGCTCTATTTTCTTGCATGATGCTGTTGAAAGAGCCAAGGGAATGGTGAGGCACTGTTAGAAATTATGGAGATGAAGGGGAAATGTGCACTGTCATACTGGCATGGCACAGTTAGAATAGCTTTTACATGAATGCTTCTCAGACATAATGGCTGCAGACCAGAGAGGAGAAATGCTAAGGGACTTGCTGTGGCTGTGATGGGCTGCTGTCAGTGCCTTCTCTGCTCACTTCTGCATGACGTGGAATGTACTTGGATTTTGTTCATAATGCTGTAATAGCACTGCTGCTTGTCTTCACACTGTGAACCAAAGCACGCCGTACTGTTGGTTGGTAGTACAGACTAACTTGCTTGTAATGTGTTAAGTGCCTCTCACCTGAGAGCACTGCGAGCCACTATGGTTATGATACATGCAATATTTACAATGTTGGACAGCGCAGGAGGTAGTGAGTGCAGTATAAATATGCTTGTCAGAAGGTGCACGCTGATATTCTAGTAAAATCTTTCTAGTTCTACTGCACATAACTTCCATGCTAGAGTTTCTAGCTGTTTATGTGATTGACCAGACATAAACTAATGGAATTGGCAGACTTGAAACTGTTCTGAGGCTCTTTCGGTTTTAAAAAAACATGTAGTTTACCTTTACCTGGCATCTTATGAGACAGCACTGGCTTTATCTACTACAGTAATTGGCTGGGGAAGCTTTATTGATTCCAGCAAAAAGTCAGTGAAGAGTTCATTGTATAAATTTAAGACCTCTTTATGAGAAGGATTTGGCCTCTCGTGCCGTGATCTCTCCTTTACTTGCCAAGAAACTTTGGGGGTTCCCATCTAACTTGTTCTGCTTTGTTTCAGACTGCTGCTGCTTTTTCAAAAATGAAGATGGAGATCAAGAAAAGTCGCCGTCATCCACTGGGCAAACCACCAACTCGCTCCCCGTTGTCCGTCGTTAAACAGGAGACTTCGAGTGACGAGGGTGAGTGCACTTAGACATAGAGAATGCTTGTGTGTTCTGTCTAATCTGAAAAATTGCTAAAGGTGGTTATTAACATAATTGCATTGACTGAAATTTCCAGTGTTACACTCAACTGATTAAAAAAAAAAAAAAAAAAAAAAAAAAACAAAAAAAAAAAAACAAAAAACAGTGCAGCATGCTCCCGTTTTGGTAACTCAGCTGGAAACAAATGTGTTCTTAGAACGTGCCCTTCCTCACCTCCCACCCTCCTTACTCTGAAGAAAAAAGGTAGTAGTAGTACAAGGTAATATTTTGGGCCAAGGGAAGAGGAGAGTTCACAGAATATAACACCTGAAAGTAAAACCTTGCTTTTAGATATTGCATCAGATTTAGATCCGCTTACTTCAGAGGAAGTTGGAGATTAGGTCTGCTGTTAAGTGTATAGGGAAAGTTAAAATTAACTTTTTGCTTGGCTTTCTAATTTTAACTCATACAAATGTTAGGGTCCAACTTTTCTTTTAGCAGATCCAGAAATGAGAGAGTCTCTCAGTGGTTAACTGAACATCACTGGTTTTCCTTTCTCACACTCCAGTTATTGCAAAGCTTTAGCAATCTGGACAAAATAAAAGGACTCTTAAAGCTCACTGCTGTTGTAGTACAATGTAATATATCACCTCTGGGTCCTACCCACTGTATAAAATACTCTCAGTATTAAAAGATCTGTGGTGAAAAGCTTTTTTTACTGGGGCAGCTACTTGAAAGTGTAAGTGCCAGCTCCTGCTTTCAAAGAATTTATAACTTTATATTCAAAAGGGTACAAGACAGCTTCTTTCCTGTTCCCTTCTCCTGTTTAGAGAATGTATCCATTCATTTTTAGAGAAACTTGTGGTGTCCTTTTTTCTCCCCTTACTAGGGATGATGTGTTTGATTTCTTGCATATGTGAGGTGGAGAGTGAAACCTGGAAAGGCAGTTGAGACTAGTTATCTTATTTGGGTGTGAAGACCTTGCAATGAACTTTGTGTTGCAGGATTCTCGTTAGACAAATTCTCTCCACTGTTTTGACTTGTTGGATTGTGTACAGGGCCTTGATGGTTGACTCGGGAACAACTTTCTGTGAAAACTGCCATTTCTTGGGAAGTGATTTACAGCACTGTTGGGCAAGATCTGATCAAATAGATTCTTCTGTTCACCACCAGGGAATGCAAGAAACTCTCTGCACTCCTTGTTTTTAGGAATAGTGGATAAGGGATGATCTGGAGACTGCAGTGAGGAAGAGTGAGCATATAGGTTAAGGGAACACAATACACCACACTAAAATTCATTTGAGACAAATTGTTAGCCTTCTCTCCCTGTGTGTAACTGTCTTGAAATGTGGGAGCCATCCTGAATGCTACTTCTAACCTAGAATCCATTCGGGGTTGAGTGAAGGTGATGATGAAATACAGCTCTCATTTACTTTTTTCTCTTAGTCTTTCACTCTAGATTATGATGCTTATTTCCCATCAGCTTTCATTGATTTTGCTGGTATCATAAATCCTTGTCTTTCTCTAGATGTGCTTTGACTAAATTCTGGAGAAACACGTAGTTTTTGACTTTTGGCTTTTGGCTTAAAATGTCATTGAAGGTGCAAGATCTCTTTAAATGGTGAGAGATAAGCTCTTCTTGAAAATAAGACCTCTTGAAAGTATCACTCTACATACCCGAGATCATAACTTTTTAAATTTTGGTTGTATCCTACACAAGGTATGGACACGTAAGCCTGTTTTGCAGAAGTTACAACTGTAGAACACTCCCACGTGTAAATCTGCTTTGTTATGAGGGCCATCTCTGATCCTGATCCAAGCTGCACTGGCAGTCAGCTCATAGCATAAATGTGATTTCCTAGGAAGGAATGCTTATCTCTCATGTACTCTTAAGGCTTTTTCTGTTTGTCTCCCTTTCCACTAGAATCCTTTGCAGCATTGAGAAAAAGGCTGTGGTATTAGCAATCCTTGTTAGCCTGCGAGTACCAATTTTTAGTCTAAGGTAAAAAGTAAAACACACGTTAGGAAATAAACCTTATTTTAAGTGTGACAAAGATACACAGACTGTTCATAATTTCAAAAGAGGACTGATTAATTAAACACTAAAACATTTTCTATGTTGTCTGACAAATATATGTCTCAAATTAGTGTGTGTGTGGGGGGGGGGGCATTTAAAATCTCATATGTACACCTAGGGCTAAGCTTTTTAATACAAGTTCCTTTTATCCTTTTCTTGTAGCACAAGAGTCTGAATATCTTAAAAGGGAGGTAAAAATGGAGAGGAAGCTTAGATCTGTGGAGAACAAAACATTAACTGTATTTCCAGTAATTAACAGTGAAGCACAGTTTGGCTTAATGTGCTGGGCTCTGAGGATAATGTTCCACTAAGATGTTTTTGAGTTCCCTGGACCAGAGCTGCTGTTTTAGGCTCTTTGCAGATTGACAGTGCAGTGAGCAATTTGCACTCAGTCTTGCATGGAAAATTTTTTGAACACTTGTAGTATTCAAGTGCTCAAAAACTCTTTAAGCTTGGAACCTCAGACTGACACGAATAGATTCTGTGGTGGTTTAATCATAAAATACCAAGGGCCTTTTAAGGTTTTGTAAAAACAGAGATTTAGTAAAATAATTAGCACAAGCTGTTGGGGCCCTGACAGAAGAAAAGGTGGTGGTGAATGTAAATTGAAGGCTCAGTGGCTTGCGCTTGATGGAGGTAGCTGGGCAGCAGCTGCCAAAAAGTGAAATGAAACCTTGGGCTGTGGTTATCTCATGGCCAAGACTCCTTTGTGTAGGAACAGGTAAGGAATGTGCTTTGTGGAGGATGAAGGAGACTTTTGCTGCTGACAGATGGGGCCTGAGAGCTGGACTAACTGAACAGACCACCACAAATTACAGGCCTGTCTCCTGGCAGAGAAAGGAAAGGGGGATTTCTTTACACTTGCACCTTGCATTTTGAACTTGACTTTAATAAAAGGGATGTTGGAGGTTTCTGTGGCTAAGAAGCGGACAGAGTTAGGAAGACAGCAAATCTAGAGTCTTTTCTTTGTTTTCCTCTTCGCCAGTTTCATCAAGCCATCAGCGTGCCTGCCTTGCAACCCTGCCCATAAAGCGGAGATTATATTCATTTTAATGACATATTTGTGACATACGGATGTGGAGAACCATCGATGAGTTAAATGTCCTTATTTATTCAAATTCTCGAATTGTTGAAACATTAGTGGTTTTACCTTACCTTGCTGCATTTTGCCTATACTAAGGACTTCCCATTGTCCTGGGATTTTTTTCTTTCTAGAAACATTTCCATTTTCTGGGGAGGAAGATGTGAGTGACCCAGAGGCTTTGAAATCTTTACTTTCCTTCCAGTGGAAGAATAAAGCACATAATTTCCCAGCTGAGAGAAAATTCAATGCAGCTGCTGCCCTGAGTGAGCCATACTGTGCTGTTTGTACCCTCTTTTACCCATACAACCAGGTAATTCCCAACAGTGCTGCAGATATATGGATCAATGGCAGGTACTGAACGGGTGGCTACTGTGTAAGTTGTAATGCGGACATTTATAAGAAAGTGAGAAGGCTCATAGAGGTTTGTGCACTAGAGAAACGTGTTTTGGGTCTGGCAGAGGCAGTGCATAGAGCCTTTTCTGTTATCTTTCCTGGCATTCAGCTTTCATATTTTAAATCACATGTGCAGATCTTTACACTGCAAATACTAGCTCATTCAGAGAACAGAAACAGCACCATGCTGGGCATGTAATCAGTGTTGTTTAGATATGTGCATGGACTTCTGAATTATTTGCGAACAGGCAACAAAACAGAAGTTTGCTCAGTAAGCATGTACATATGGTTTGGAAACTGTCAATATGGTTTGGGATATGTGATGAGCAGAAAGGTAAATTTATCAGGTGAGTTAGCTATTTGTCCAATTAATTATGGATTTATCCTTGCATGCTCATACAGCCAATTATGGCTCTCTCTGCCTACTAGGACACACACATGTTAAGATATGTGTGTATGTATATATTTGTTAGAAGATTTTTCTGAGAAAAGCAGAACCACCATCTCACCTTCCAATAAAACCCTTTGATTTAGTATACAGATCGAAAACAACATGTCAATCCAGGATTGCTAGATGTTGTATAATATCTGTAAGGAAAACTGAATACAGCTGGGCTGTTTTAATCCATTGTTTTTAACTCTGGTTTGCTACCAGAAACCTTGAAATGTCCTTCTGCAGCAAGAACAGGGAAGGATGCCAAAAGGATGGAAGAGGGGGAGGGGAAATCTTGCTATTATTAATATTTTCCTTTTCCCCCTTCCTCCCCTCCATGGTGTTTTCAGCTGCATTGTAGGGATTTGGTCCCTAAAAGTTTACATTTTTACAGAAGAAAAACAGGGAATGCTTTTCATTATTCTGACATTTCTTTGAGCTTTCAAATTAAATTACAAATCCCAGTACATGCCTAAGGAATTGAGAGGAGCAAAAGGCAGAGGGGGAGAATATGTGAGAAACTATAGGAGCTTGAGTTCATTATGTATGCTATGTAGAGTCAGGTGGATGAAAGGAAGATTTTTATTTTTTTTGAAAAAGTCTTCAAGGCTAAAATTATTTGTGATTGGGGAAGAGAAAGATTCCATCTGATGATGTTTTCTCTTTTAAGTCCTTACAGGTGGATAAAGAGGCTGTCCACGTCTCTGGAGGGGAGACCACCTCCTTCCTCCACCTTTCCAAGTGCGGACAAAAGACCAAGCCTCTGATCCCAGAGATGTGCTTTACCTCAAGCGGAGAAAATACAGAGCCCCTTCCTTCAAATTCATACATTGGGGAAGATGGAACCAGCCTCTTGATATCCTGTGCCAAGTGCTGCCTGCAGGTTCATGCTAGTGAGTGCTTCTTTTTTCACCAAAGCACTTGTGTGTTCAGAAGTAGCTCACAAGTTTCTTTGTCTGCATGTTGCCTATATTCAAATTCCTTCTGGACATGCTTGTTATTCCTGTGACTCCTGCTCTTCCGTTTTCTGACACTGGTATGTGTGTATGTTCCTTGAGTCTGTCTCGGCAGTAACTGTAACAAATACAAATATTCTTTCTACTGTTTGTATTCCTGGCTGACAGAAATTTCTCTCTGTATCATAGAAAATGTGTATATTTTCTCCGTAAGCTCTGTTCATGGGCCTGGAGCATGAGGAAACCAGGTTAATATAGCAATGTATCTCTAGATGTAGGAGCACTAAGTAGAAATCCTCATCTTACATGGGCGTGAAGATCAGTCATGGCACTATAAAAACCAGCCCAAGGGAAATAGCAAAGGAAGGAAAAAGAGATACAGTTAGTGTAGTAAGACAGCCTCCATTTCCAGACTTGCTTTGGAATATCCCTGTTAACAAACCCCTGTGCAAAATTAAGTAACTGCTGAAACTGCAGCAGATCAGCTTCTAAAATGTTTTCAGCTCTAGGTTGGGCTCCTGTTGAGACAGTATCTGTTAGAGGAGAGTCCATTAATTATCGGCCACTTTTCTCTGACACATCTATTACACACTGATCTTCTCAAAGAGTTCAGCCTAAATGGATTCGTAATTTGTTTTTTGGAGTATTTTGAGGAAAAGGAACCTTTTTCAGTGCCTCTCAAAACTTGTGTTGTCCAGATAAACTTTCTTGGATGATGGGAAGGAGATTTTTTTTTTGTGTTTTATGCCAAAATGCATTTAATTTTGCATTAGAGATTCCATGTCTGTTTTACTGTAGCAGAGCATTAGCAACCTAGCTGTACCTGTTGGGAGGAACAGCGCACTAGTTTTAGTCTTACAGTTTGTGTTATTGCTCTTTTAACACTAAAGAGCATTCAAAACGGGCATCTTGGAGCAAATCGTGTTTGTGATGAGTACGTTGGCTTACCCTCCTTTTATTTTGGTGCTCTGTCAGGTTGAAGAGCCTGTTCCTTTGGGATATATGTTACCTTTTATTTTTTGTAATAAATCAGAAATCACAGAGTTGATTGCACTCTTTTCATTTGTTCAAATATTGGTCTGTTGTGTAAGGTTGTATTGTTTGTTTGTGCACCAGAGATTATGGAGCAGTTTCTGAGGTAGGCTTTATTAGTGTCTGTGCTGCTGCTTGTAGGAATGGCACTTGATTACAAAAAAGGAACATAGGTCTGTTTGTTTATCTGATAGTTATATCTAGAATAAGATCTGATTAATCCTGATAGTCTGTACCTTCATTGTGGATTCTATGACATCTAGTTAACATTTGCACTTGCACTAGGAGATGTGACAAATTACTGTTCAGCTGTTTGATCTTGACAGATGGGAAGTCTTATTTGACTTGCATCAGCTGAAATTACTTTTGTTGTTCCAATTCTGTAGACCAGAGGTCACCATGCAGCTCAGCACAAACTCTTTCTTGTGGAGAACTAGTATACAAGTTTTATTTCTGTTCTGTATCTGTGAAATATGTTCGTTTCAGGCTTATAAGAGCATATGGTTCAGAGTGAGCGTGAGGATAAAAACTTTCTGAGGCTAAGGACTTTCTTACTTCACAAGTCTTGGTCTTTGCTGGAGTCATACCAGAGGTGCTCCGTCTTGTACATCCATACGTCCTCTATAGACTGGTGTATTGAAACTCTCTTAGGAAGAGAGTGATGTGGGCAAAGTGGTGTTAATCTGCACTCTCGGACAGGGCGTCGGGCACTCTGCGTTTTGTTTTAGCTGTGCTGGGCCCTTGAGGATAGGATTCAACTTTGGCGTTCCAGTCTGGTGTGATCTAGAGTGGCTGGTGGTTTTCTTGTCGCTGCGCGTCTGGGCTGCAATATCCATTTGATGTTGATACCAAGAGTCCGTTTGACTTTACTATAGGATTACAGTGTTCAGGTGTATTTTGGCTAACCTGGCAACGTGCTGTAAAACCATTTGGCGAAGGTTTCTAGGCTTTTGAAGTGCTGACAGGACTTATATAAAGAGCATATCTCTTTTCTCTTGAAATCTGGAGTTCAGTAAGCCGAACTGCTTCTCTTCTTGTATCCCATGTCCACCTAGCTGGGACTTGAAGCAAGAAATCAGTGCTGAAATTTCAGCCTGTTCCACAAAGCTTTCAGCTCCAGCACTGTTTTAATTAAGGGTATCCATTTCTGTTTCAGCTCAGTCTCCAGATCAGATTTTTTAGACTCAATGCCTCTGTCCCTTTTCTAGGTTTGGGTTGAATCTGCTTTCTTGATTTGTCGGATGACAAGAAGAGACTTCAAGTGTGGAAGACAACTATGGATCTATATTATTGACTTTTTTTTGACATAATATTTGTCTGCTTAAGTGGCTGATTTTTATAAGTCAGGATATCATGGCAACCTCAGTGTTTACTGAATATCTTCTTTTTAGCTTAGTTCAGTAGTTTGAGTGTTAAAATAATTTCCTCTCCAGCTGAAATCTTACATTCAGTTCTGCTAGGATGGGTTAAGGCCATGGAATGAACTTTGTGTTAGTTAGGATGCTGCTAGCAATTTGTGATACTCATGTTTAATTTTATGTTGCTGTATTGGCTTTATTGCAAACTTGGGGACATGGCATAGATCCAATTTTTCAAAAGTATTTATATGCCTTTTGCCCATTGTCTTCTGTGGCAAACCTCAGTGTCTTTTTAAAGAATTCTAAGGGCTTTTTTGTCTTATTCTTCTGCCTTTATAATGGGAATAATACCACATTCCTATTTTGGTGCTGCAAAGAATAAACTTGTAGGAGAATTTGGTACTTACATATTACAGTAATTGATGCTCTACAAAGTCAAGTGTTTCTAGCACTTTCTTTTAACTGAAGTTAATATTGATTTAGATATTGTTAAATGAAAATACTGGAAATGCGTGTTTTAAATTTCTTTGGAATGTCACTGAGTTTCTCTTTCTTCGTAATGTCACTTAGCAAATGTGGGTGCTTTGGTCATGCTAAAATTCAGTGGTCTTAGCTATTAATGATACATGAGTGGATTCCAGTTTCTCTCTGAAGGATGAAAGTACTATTATGATAGTCCTTTTTAAGACCTGCCAGTCCCAAATTCCCCTCACTGAGGGTGACTTTGTTCTGACCTTTGTCTGAGCTTAGACTGTTAAATAGTTATTCAAATGCTACATTTGATTTCAAATATGCTTCTGAACTGAACAGTCAACAAGTCAATATTACGTACGTGTTAGTAAAGCTCTGAAGGGCATAACTTGATTTCTTTCAGGCTGTTATGGAATACGTCCTGATTTGGTGAATGAAAGTTGGTCTTGTTCACGGTGCTCGGCCAGTGCGTGGGCAGCGGTAAGCATCTGCTCTTCTGGAGACTCAAGAAAACTTACTCTGGGAATTAGATACTTCAGCAGAGATGGGTGGTGGGAGAGAACAGTTTGTGTGTGTGTCCCAGACGTTAGGTAGTCAGTTTTAGAGAATGATAGGCAGTCTAGGAGCCCCTTGGTTGCCTTTTTCAGTCCAGCTCTGAAGTAGTTTTGTTACTACAGGAATGTTGCCTGTGTAATCTCAGGGGAGGAGCTCTTCAGATGACCACTGATGGGCGGTAAGTGATGTTTTTAAATATTTTGTGCTTCCATACTGCATCTAATACTCTAGTGTTGAGTTTGGTTTAGATGCTCAGCATAACATCTAGTTTTGGCGTTATGGACATAACTGCCACTCACTAAATTGGCAGGGTAAGCTCCTGTAGCTCTGCTGTCTTACACTCTGGACCAGACTTTTCAACAGCAGAAGTACTGTTAAATTCCATTGATTTTTCAGGGAAAAGTCTTTTCAGAGAACATTTAGCATCATGCAGATGCATAAGAAAGGAAGTTGATCCCTTCTGTTCCAGAGACCTTTATCTTGTGCAGCTATGATTAACAGTCAGTTTGTAATGTTGCCAAGGCTGCCAAGCACCATAAATATGCTTTGATGCGGTAGATGAGGGAGTTGGAGAAATGTTAACTGCCCTCTTGAGTATTTCATAAATATACTATAGATTTAAAGAGAAATTCAAATAATGGTAGACTCTGATATCTCTCTCTCTCTCTCTCTCTCTCTCTCTTTTTTTTTTTTTTTTTTTTTTTTTTTTTTCAGATGGATCCATATAATCTGTGCTATTGCTGTCCCTGAGGCCCGTTTTCTCAATGTAATAGAGCGTCATCCTGTGGATATCAGTGCTATTCCAGAGCAAAGATGGAAGCTGGTAGGTGTCTCTTGTCTTTGTGTAGCGAGTGTTGGTGAGTGAGAGCAAAGAAAAGATCTTTAACTAGACAGAAAAATACTACACATTGTATGAAATCATAAAGAAGCACAGACTGGAGGTGATGTTCTTGCTGTTATTTCCCACAAACGCAGCGGGGAGCAGTATCATTTGGATGACTTCTGAGGTACTATCTCAGAGCTTTGACACACAAACAAGTTGTGATTCCCTGATCTGCCTTTGCTCTCTAGGAGTGTGCTCTTATGCTGTGCAGAGCTTACAGTGCTTACCCACCGCTCAGTTGGGGCTAGGCTACCCAAAAGCCTCCCTTACTGAAAGTACTGCACAGCAGCAGCATGAAGGGAGACATTAACTACAAAGAAGCTGGTATGTGCTAACTTGCTAATTTGTAATTTGATTTCCTTAAAATATTTATTTGTCTGAGAAATCTCTTTTAGAAATGAATAAACATTTCTTTGTTACCTTTACTGTAAGGTGAGACTCTAAAGATCTTAAAAGTCCAGTTACAACTTGTTATTTAGTTGCACGTAGCCTCATCTGAGGCATTAGTAATGGATGATTCATTAGCTCAGACCAATTAATCTTCATGTGAGTTAATGCCCCATCACTGTAGTGTGTTATTGCAAAATAAATTGTGCTTTTGTGGCTTTTTTCATACCGAAGTCGGTTGGGCTGTCACTTGGGAGTGGGGTATGAAGGAAGGTGATGTTAGCAGTGATACATTTGCTAGCATTGATGTATTTGTTAACTGTGCAGCTGTTTAGTGCAGGCGGTCCTGCCAGGGCCTGCATGAGAGATTAGGAAGAATCTCTGTCTGCTTATAGAGTTATTTCTCTGTTGTGCAAATGGGTTTTGTACACAAATGTGAATGTAAAAAGCATTCATTATTCAGGTGGAGTGATGGAGCAGTGTGATGTGAGAGTGATAAATCCTGCAGCGCTGGTTCTTTATGGATTGTCTGACGTTTCCAGCATGCATCCTCTTCATTAACAGCGCTTGCAACGATGAACTAAAAATCCTTTTACGCAGGACTCGCTTCTATTGCTTAATGGAGCTTCACAAGGAAACATTATGACTTGATTTTTTTTTAACTCTTCTGTGGCTCCCGTATATTTCCATAGAACTAGATTCTATATTAATTAATTAATGTGAAACTGTTGCTGAGTTTTGTTCTGAAGCATTAACTGTTCCATCCAAAGCCTCTGCACAGACCTGCCACACAGCTTGATTTTCATTCCTGAATTAAAGCTTTATAGTTTTGTTGATTCTTCAGTGCTGTATTCCATTTGCACCTCAAGTTTTCTTCATATCTCATGAAAGGTAGAGAATTTTTATATTAAGTGCATTGAGTTACACAGCCAAGTGATGTGATTTGCAGGCATCTATTCCTTCTGTTGGAGTTAGCAAGAAGTTCACAATTCTCATAAAAGCCTGGCTTTAAGTACTTGACTTGGAAAGCGTTATCTCTTGAATGTCACTGCACACTGCTTCATCGACATCAGAATGACTTTTCCCGTTGGCTGTTGGAGGTGTAACACTGACCTTGTTTTTAATTTATGTCAAGATTTTTCATTACTCTGCCAGTAGGCAATACTGGCTTGTCTGAGTGTCTCGGGACACAGGTACAGGGCTTCTGTCAGTGTGATCCCTTTGGAAAATATCTGCATCACCCTAGAGCTAGCACAATTTTAGGAAGTCAAGAGTAGACTTTCAGCCTCATTAGGCTATGTTTGAGAATGTCATTGGGTATTAACCATCATATTTAGACTGATTGCAGAAATCTTTCTGTTCTGTTGGTCTTTAATGGTGAATGCATTTATAGTATGTACCATGTACCACTGATATCTGTTGAACACAGCTTGTTGGTGTTGTCACTGTGTGTGTTGTGGCTTATGAGTGGGGTTTGTTGCAGGAAAGAAAAAATAAATTGTTTTGAGCTAAAACTTGAAATGAGTTTTAGAATTATGAACTGAGTAAACATAAAAATTATATATATATCCTCTTTTGGAGAGGAGAGTGTAAAGGCAGTGACACTTCTGCCAGCAGAAATAGTGTACTGTGTGGAGAAGTCCAGAGGAAACTTAGATGGAATATGACTGTGCAGAGAAACACGTTTATGAGCAGCATAAAGAGTTTTAGAATCCTTAGCAGTGAGGACTTTTCAGGTAATTCATGGAGCAAATGAGAAAGTCTGTAGAGGAGTTTGAGGGTGGGGTTTTTTAGTTCTTTGTTTTTTGTTTGTTTTTGTTTTTTAGGGTGGGTTTTTTTTTTTTTTTTTTTTTTTTTTTTTTTTAACTGTTTAGCAGCATTTAGGAAAATAAATTGAAAGGGGCTAAGAGGGATGGTGGGGTTGGATTCAATGGTTGTGGCAATGGTGGTGTTTCATCTAACTGTTGTGGCGTGGTGCTGGCTAGAATTGGAGAGGTGGCCTGTGCCACTGAAACATGATGGAGCAGAAGAGGAAAAAATGGGAGGGTTGTGAGTAGTTCAAGTGAATGGATGAAGGTAATGAAGGAAAGAGGGTATGGATTATCTCTGACTATTTTTGCATGTTCTTTTCTTGTTTTTAATATTTGCATTGTTTTAAGTTACGGAGAGGGGCTGGAATGATCAAAGAGTTGCAGTGACCCATCTGAACAGTCTCCCCTGGTCTACAAGCATACCCTGGGCCTCCCCTTTAGGGAATAGACTTTTCAGTTCATTTGTGTGCACTGCATCATTTTTACAAATGCAGCTGGCGTGCTTCCAGATTAATGGTGCATTATGGGCCTCTGTGGGTAAATTATTTATGACGTGGAAATTTGGAATAATTAGCTGTCATTCCATAGTGGAGTAAATGAATTGTGCTGTTCATCATGCGGGAGACAGCCTGTTTCTTACTCTTGGTGGTGATCTTATTCTCTGGTGTGCGTGTATTGTGAAGATTTTCCTCCTGTGCTTTAGACCTTTTCTCTTTCTGCTACCTCCCCTCCTCAGAAAATTTCTTTTAAGTCTGCATGTGTGCCTCATTGCTGTAACACTTGGCACTAGTACATCTGTCCCATCTCCCACACTTCCAGCTCTTCAACTTCTTCACCCGTTCTACCATGTTTTGTATTTCAGTCTCACTGTAGCTCACATTTTTCATATCTTTGTTCATGTTTGCTCTGAATATTCCCTTTGTGTGGCTCCTTTGCCGGTTGTGAGGAATTTCTCTGCTGCTAGGGCGTCATTAGGTGCATGTTAATCCTTCAGGCTTGGAAGAAGCCCGTTTGCATCAATAAAAGGAGATTCCTGAGACTCGAGGGTTAATGCTCCCTTGAAGAGGCAGTATTGAGCACACTGTATATCAGCACTTGTCCCTGCTGGTGGGAGAATTGGGTATTGACGGTTTAATAATGAGATCTCATTGCTATTGACTTGCTTTCAGTGCCGTGTTCCTGCTGTGCACTTTGCTGTGGTGCTTATCTAGCTTTTGAACATGGTTTACAGAGCGATAAAGGCATAGCTTATTAAATACGAGAAACTACATTGTGGTGACGCTAGAGCCCTGACTTTGAATTTCCTGGCTTTTGTTAGTTTAAGTAAAAAGGCCAAATTAATCTTTGGTGTAAACATTGACTTCAGTTAATTCACAAGAAATGAATTTGACTTATTTCATATACATGTGTGATGGACCCCAATCAAGGAGTAGGTGGGAAGAAGGCATCTCCCTTTCTTTTACATGTTTTGCTCTGGAGGAAAAGCAAAATAGTCTTTGGGGGAGGAATGGTCTTTTATTTGTCTTGGCAGGGTGTTGTACCTAGCACAGAGGGCCCAGGCTCTTAGCTAGGTCTCTGTGTACCCTGATAACACAAATAAAACATACCGTTGAAATACGACAATGCTTATTTTGCATTTACTGGATAGTTTATGGTGTGTTACTACCCTTAATACTTTTGAGGAAGCACTTTTAAGTTAGCTCAAATCTAGAAGCAGAATGAGTTTGGACTTCTGGGAGTTGTCTAGGCTTATTGTGTGATCTTGGGCAGCTTACATTAGCTCACTAATCCCAGGGGATGTAGTAATTCATACTGATCTTACAATTTAGGTCACGAGTTTTGTAATGTTGCCTTTGAGTGCTGCTTTAATGGGAATGTGGTAAACAAGAAAGGCAGTGGAGCCTGGAAGAAGGGAAGAAGGACTCTGATATCAGACACTGCAGAGAGAGAAGAAGAATCCGTCACTCATAGTATCATAGTATATTTATAGGACATTTATATTTAGATGAGCGGATGGTTTGGGAAGGCAGTCAGGCTTGGGGGAGTAGGTAGAGCAAACCAGTGCAGTGTGTTTTGGAGACAGTAACCTAGAAATAGGCACTAAAAATCACTGCTTTCCCCTATTCCCTTCCTTGTATATGAAGATTTTCTCTATAATAATTAAATTCCATAGCTGTATAGTCAGATTCATGGGCATATAATGTCTCCCAGGGTTTTATTTATATGAGCTATTTTAAGCATTGCCATTCATTCTAACAAATAATATACATGTTCTTTGTCTCCATTTTTCCCCGATTTGCCACGTCTAAGCCTCAGGTAAGGTAAGGTCCTGCCGTCCATCAGTGACAGCTTCGCTAGACTTAAAGATGTTAAAAGCTAAAAATGTTTCAGATAGTACCCTGGAGTATTATGCAAGTGAAATGCCCAATTTAAATGCCTTTTTAGATTGCTAATCTCAAAATCTGATGTTCTGTATTCCTGAGGGGCTGGAAACAAGAATTTGGTGCTGTTAGGGAAGGGGGAAATGTATCTTGTTTCCCACTGACACCTAATGCTCACTTCCAAATCTGCGGGGGCCATAAGGCTTGTGATTTTTTAAAACTTTATTTGGGGGCTTTGAAAAACTGGTTTAGATCTGTTTTAAGATCTATCATGCATCTTCATTGCTTTCCTGTCCCCACTAAGTGCTGTCTAATTGGGTTAGGGAAATAAATAGATCTACTTTGCAGAAAAACATTCTAAAAAACCCTGAAGGATTTCATACCTTTTTTCCCCCCTAATTTTGATGTTTGGTACAATGGTACAACTTTTGTTAGATCTAACAGGATAATATTGTATTAAATTTAATAGAACATAATATTGCACAGCCATCTGATGTTCTGTTGTGTCCAAAAGTGCAAGTATTTTCTAGTAATGTGAAGATCTGGCTGCTGTTTGAATTGAGACACACATTTTATGAATCTAAGGAGGATATATATTAAGCTACAACAACTCTATAGTAATATGGATATGTATGTTGATCTACTACGTCCTCTGTTTCTCCCAGTCCTCCAGGGAACACAGTCTGAAATTAGGTTCAAGTCTGCTTCAGTGTTCAGCATGGTTCTGAAGGACTGGATTACTGATAGATGGTTAGGAGTCTAAAATAATTGTCATGTACGTGGGAGTGATAAGTTAGCATCTGCTGAGGTTGCTCGGTTTATGAGTGATTCTAGGCAAACATAAATAACTGAACAAGCGATTGCAGAAGTTTTTGACTTAATCTCATAGCACGAAACATCCCATGTTCTGGCTGTGGGTTCTGGGCTCGGGGCTCTAAATGCTAGTGATGTAGACTTTCCTGCCGTGTAAGGTAACAAGGTGTCAATATGCTGTGTTAAAGTTATTGCGGACTTTGTCCTTGCCTGATGTTGACCCACTGTTTTGTTTTTTTTTTTTTTCTTTTTTCTTTTCCAGAAATGTGTGTACTGTCGGAAGCGAATGAAGAAAGTGTCTGGTGCCTGCATCCAGTGCTCGTATGAGCACTGCTCCACTTCCTTCCATGTGACCTGCGCGCACGCTGCTGGTGTACCCATGGAACCAGACGACTGGCCCTATGTCGTGTCCATCACTTGCTTCAAGCACAAAGCAGCTAACCACAGTGTAAGACCCCCCCCCCCCTTTTTTTTTTTTTTGTGTGTGTGTGTGTGTAACGATTTCTGTGTGCCTGTATTTCTGTCACAGTTCTTGTGATTGGTATTTATTCCCTTTTTTTCTCCGCCACAGATCCCATTTCGGAGGGAGGTAACTCTTGGTCAGACTGTGATCACAAAGAACCGGAATGGACTCTACTACAGATGTAAAGTGATTGGCATGACAACACAGACTTTCTATGAAGTAAACTTTGATGATGGTTCCTACAGTGACAACGTTTATCCAGAAAGCATTACTGTAAGCAGCTCTCTGTGAAGTTATAAATGAGTATAAAGCATAAGATGCACATTCCTTCTGCGTGCATTGGGGCAGAACAACAAAGTCAAATTTAAATAAAAAATACTTTTTAAAAAAAAGGTGCTGTTGCATAACAAAGCACATACTATTCTTCATTACTGTCCTTGTTTATGACTTGATCTCATTCCGGACTTTTGTTCTTTAAAAAAATGTACTGTTGCTATGTGCAATTGACTTAACAGAAAGCAATGTTTGTTTTAAGTTGCATCCTATTTGTTTTTTGGAGGTTTTGGTTGAATAATCTCTTTTTTTCCCCACTGACAAGTCTAATTCATGGGGAAAGCAGACTGTCCGTGAACACTTCTGGTTCAAGATTGGAAATGCGCTTAATAGAGAGAACATAGAAAAGGTTGGCTTGTCAAGACTCATGTATTCTCTCTCCCTAGCTGTACCATTGGTTCACCGTGTGAAACAGAGCAGGTTACCCTACTTGTTTCTGTTGCTATAGCAGATTCAGTGGTTTGGGATTTGTAATAAATTTCCTAGAACTGAGTACCATCACCAGAAATAGGTGCAAGAATTTCTGTTCTCTCTGTGGTTAATGGTTTTGTTTGAGATGACTGCAAGTTATCACAAGTGCAGAAACTTCTTACAGTCAGTGTGTTAGGTGGCAACCTACTTGAGTAGTGATTGTAACAGACCTCTTGATCTAGTTCTTGAGCTTTATTTGTGTTGGTTGTCTGACTTCCTTCACTGTTTCTCTCCAGAGCAGGGATTGCATCCAAATGGGACCCCCTCCAGAGGGTGAGCTGGTTCAACTGCAGTGGACAGATGGAATCATCTATAAAGCCAAGTTTATTGCAGCCCAGATAAGTCAGATTTATCAGGTAGGTACAGAAGATTTGCCATGTACCTCATGGTCAACGTGTCTGATTGTTACGTGAATTCTGTTGCTCACTAATGCTGAAGGCTTGCTCTGTTCATGAAGAGATAACTTGCCTCCCAAAATCAATACTGCTGCTAGACTGAAGAGAGATACAGTGTTAAAATAAGATCAGGGCTAAAGATTTTCTATGGCACAGTGTGGATATATGGATAGATACACCATATGTCTACACTGTGTCTACTTTTAAAATGAAAAATAATTCGCAGTTTCCCTTACCTTGGAAAAAACACCTAATTTTTTGTTTATGATTGTGTGGTTTCCAGCTAGAGAGAAGAAATAAAGTAAACCAACAAGATCTCTTAAAGCCAATGCAGGATTATTTAGCATGAAGTACCTTTCCTCTTGAAAGTAAATAGCTTTAGGAAGACAAAGAAACAACACTTATTTAAAGACATCTTAGTCTCTGGAAACTGTCTCAATTAAAAATCAAACCTTTCCCTTGCCTTGTAGCAAGTGTTCCCTCACCAAGTATTTGCCAGTACTAGGAAGCTTCTAAGCAGGAACTTTCCCCTAACAGAGGACATGTTGAGGCCATTCGCCTCCATTGGGGGAGAAGAGTTTTATGGCTGATGGCTCAGCTTTGTTAGTGGAATGTTGAAAAAGAGCTCTGATCTGCCCCAGGTCAAAAGTGACCTAATCAGACTACTCTCCAGTGGCTATTGTGTGGCTTTCGCTAAATGAGCTCACGACCTGCGGTTCCCAGTGAGTCGGTATGTACATAATTAAAACTTTCCTTTACAATTTGAGAGAAAGTAATGGAAAGCCTGGATCAGGAGACTACTTTGGGGGAAAGTAATCTTCTGGTCATGGGAAGGTACCTGGCTGAGGAACAGCAGCATGTGGGAATAATGTCCTGCTGCTGCTGTGTGAGGAATTAGAAGCCTTCAATGTCTAGTCTCATAATGCTGTCACCATCTCCATTTTAAGGAGAAAAAAGTAGCAGCTTGTTCTTTCACCTTCCCCCCCTCCCCTCCTGGATTCTGTTCCACAGAAAGGATTTTGGTTGTGGAAGGTCATAATAATCAGCAAAGGAAGATTTAATCTAGTACACAGCGTCAGCATTTCTGCACAGAAGGTTCTATAAGATGCACTGCATTCATTTGATTAAATCTCTATTAAACAGTTCCAAGAAGTTGAAAATTATGGGGATTTGGAAAGTGGACTTTGTGCATAGCCTGCTGAAAAGCACATGCTGGAATAGAATTGACAAAGGATTGTTATATTAAAGAGGTGGATGTCTCTGGATGATTGTAAAAGGCAGAGGAAATCCCAAATCTTGTGTGTGTTTGCAGGAGGGATCTTGTTTCCATTCCTTCTGTATAGAATATTTCATATCTGTGTGCAAAAGAGCACAATAATCCATGTGTCAGTTAACAGTCCTTTTGGTGTGTATAAGGGATGTTAACTGCTTCAGAGAAGATGGGATTTGAGGTGATTCTGGTTATAAATAAATACAATGTATGGTTCCATAAACCATATATTTTTCTATTTTTATGCATGCTTTCCAGTTTAATCACAGGATAGGAAATTGTCATTGATTTCTCAAAAGCAAAATAATTTGAAATAAGCAATTCCACTGATAGTGCCAGATTACAGAAAAATTTGTGTGAAGAGTACAAGTCTGTGTTTTTGAAATCAAGCAGTTACCTATCAGTAAATCTCTTTTCCATGGGGAAAACTGCATGAATAGCTTTCCACACTGGTTTCCTATGTCAACACGTTTTTCTATTATTACGATGCATCTCTGTCTGTTTTGGAGTAGGATTGTATTTAGCAACATAGAGGCAGTTCTGATATAAATGTGTTCATAGGAAGCTAGGAGGGATTGGCTTTTGCATTTTAAAATTGCTCTGTCTTATTTTGCAGTAGCTTCCCAGTTCAAGTCTCTAAGCCTCAATTTTGTGTGCTAAGTGTAGACATGTGTATTTTTAAAAAAATTGAGCCTGGTGACTGTCTCTTAACTTGCTGGAATGTGTGTTATAACAGAGGTTTAGCCTAACTATCAATAAGAACACCGATGTGTTCTTCCTGCTGAGTTTGCCCAGTCTAAACCTGATATCCTATATAAAACTGTATTGCTTGGTTTTCTGAAATATCCAGGAAAGCATAATAAGTCTTGAGCAAAGGAGATGAGATTCTCTTAAATTTTAATAGTTTTAACATTTTTATATGCACACTTTAATGAATAAACATTCCTGTAGCATCTGATGCATAATTGATGATATAATCAGTGCTTAGTGAAAAAGGTTTGACATGAGGAGTTACTAGCATTTTTTTGTACCTGGCTGTTTATTACTGCTTGCTAAAATATAAATATAGCTGCTGTTGTTACTTATGACATGTAAAAATATTTTGTTTAAGATGAAAGAAGTCTGTATTACCACATTGGCCCAAATACAGTGCTACCTCTTATTGCAAGTGAAAAGCTTCCCTTTTTTCAGGGTTTGAAACAAAAATTAGCAGAAATCTCTAGTGCTCTGGAAGAGGTAGGAGAAAGAGGTGCTGGTCCAGATGTAATGTAGCCGTTTTAGGATCCCCGGGAGCACTGGTTGCAACCACGTAGGGCTGATAGAGTGCCCAAGCAGCACTGAAGCCTCATGCTTTTGGGGATCAGCACCCTTTGCACAGCATAGGGGTTTGCAGAGGGCTCCTACAACAGCAATCCTAGAGCCACGCAGTGCTGAGGATGGTGAGCCATCCATGGGAGCTGCGCTTTGATGCCTCTCAGGCATTCCTGTCCTCAGCAGCTACAGCTGCACCACCTGGCTCAGCCAGAGGCAGTGCTTGGCACAGTCTGGGCCCGTTAAGGGGCTGTACTTGGCATAATCCAGGAATAGATGACTGCTCAGGTTCTGTAGATGTAAGGTCATCTACTTAAGTCGTCATCTTATATACCTGCAGGTGGAGTTTGAAGATGGTTCCCAACTAATGGTAAAGCGTAGTGATATTTATACCTTGGAGGAAGAGCTTCCTAAGAGAGTGAAGTCTCGCCTGGTGAGTATCAATAACGGAAGCGATGAAATGGCTGTGGCTTGCAGTACTTATTCAAGTTTTCTCAGCATATTGTTTAGATATTAGGTGAAAAGCAGTTTCTGCTTTGTGTGGTTGTGAAATCCCAAGCTGTTCATGAAACACAGAGTTAAGAAATCCTTGATGTAAATACTTGAAGTACTTAAACGATTCTCCCTTTCACAAGTTCAGACCTGATTTTTGTGTTCTCTGGTTAAGAGAGTATGTTCATATCACTTCGCACCCTGTAATACACAAATTTAGTCATACAGACTGCCATTCTGTCTGAATACTGCCTTTCATCAGTCTGGTGAATCGGCCTACAGCTGAGTGGTTTCTAGAGAACTGATTAGCGGCACGGGACCAGACCTCTGTTTCTTATCAAACAGGAGATTTACAACATAGCTTTTATCTATAAAGCTCTTATCTAAAAGATCAACCTGTCTTTAACTGCCTAAAACTGAATTATTTAGCCTAGAAAATGTGAAGAGCTTATTTCATAGCTTTTTGTAGTTCCAGATTTGCTGGGTGTTTTCAGACCTGGTGCTTTGACCTTTTAAAGCCATCTCATTTAAACAAATGATGAATTTGAATTCCATGCTAATGGAGAATACACAGTTCTCCTCTTCCTTCTGAATATCTGTAATGTCAGCTACTGCATGACAGGAATGGATCTGCAAAATTAATCTGTGGTATGGTTGTGGGGTTTTTGCTCTTTTAAGAGAAAAGGTCCTGGTCTCAACCTTTCATTAAGGGTACATGAATTTCTAGGCCAAGTCAAGGCAATGAATCACTGAGCCCTGTCTTTCCCTGGCCACTGGCAGAAGTGAGATGTGCACCCTCAGAAGTCGCCTAGCAATGGGCATTATGTGGAATAACTGATGTCAGTTTGGAGGAAAAATTTGTTGGTTTATGCACGAAATCTTTAGAGCTTTTATGCAAAATACATTTTGTAAAATGCTTACAGTCTTCATAATTCAGTTCTGAATGGTTTCTCTCTCTCTCTCTCTCTCTCTCTCTCTCTCTCTCTCTCTCTCTCTCTCTTTTTGTCTCAGTAAGTCTCAGTTATGCCTTATGGCATAAATTTTATGGGTTAATAACGCAAAGAAGCATCCTGTTCTGATTCCTAGGTACATGATAGTTCCAGTAGATAGATGATGTACACAATAGTTCCAGTTCATTTAAACTAGTCCAATAATGAAGGCAATGTATTGGAGCCCTGAAATACAGAAATTGGAAAGAAATATTCTCACTGCAGTGTAAACCGTCAGGCTTTATAACTCTTCCAGAGAAAGAGGAATGCATAATGGAAAATGAATAAAAAGTTTCAAGTCTGGTTGAAAGCTCAGATTCTTCTTATATACCTTTTGCTGCCAGAAGTGTTAGACTATACTCCATGGAAGTGACGCTCATAGTGCTTTAATGCAGAACAGCTGAACAAAAGAACAGAGCAGTAGGAGATAATTTCTACCAAGAAATGCATCTCTCTGAGAGTGTAAGAACAATATGAACAGCAGCAATAATTTGTACAGTGATCTTGACCTCAGACATGTTCTTTGGGCTTCTTTTAATGACATTGGGGAAGCCCCGATTTCCTGCATTGCCTTCTGCTGGGAATGAATACCTGGAGAAACAGAGGAGGGTAGGAATAAACAGTGAATTGGCAAGGCAGGAACTGAATGAAAGATGCTCTGATACAGAAGGCGGCTGACTTTGAGAGTTTCTCTTTCCAGTCGGGTTTCAGAAGCCCAGAAGTTTTTTCTTTCAGCCTTGTGCTTTGCATGTCTTGGAGTTTTTGTTTTTGTTTTTTTTTTTTTTTCCCTGCAGAAATACTCTGTACCAAATTGTTCACTGCCTTGTTATCCCTGCTGTCTCGTTAAGCAGGTGTGCTCAACAGTTTGCACACGTATGTCTGTTTTCCTGCTGTGTCTCTAATGATTGTACTTTCATGTCTCCTGCAGTCCCTCAGCACAGGGGCCCCTCAGGAAGACGTATTTTCGGGAGATGAAGTGAAAGCAGCCAAGCGCCCCCGGGTGGGGAATTCCAGGAATCCTGAAGATTACGGACAAAACTCAGATTACTTGGCCTTTATGGAGAGCCTGTTGCAGACACAGTACCAGCCTGGAACTCAGAGCAACATGTTTTAACCAGGATTCATTAAATACGACATTAACCCTTTTCAACCCTGCGGAAAAATAACCAGGAAACTGTGGAATAGAAGGCCAGCCTGGTGCAGTAGCCTGCTGTGAATTCCTTTCATCTACTCTTGGTTTGGACTGCGAGAAAATCCTGTATGGCTACATGCTACCTCTACTTTGCCAGACTTGTTGCTCACCAATAGAATAGAGAGCTTGAGACCCCTTCAGACCCTCCTTTCACATGGAGACTTTGGAAGAGTTTGTTCTAATGGAGCTCCGTGACTGGCTCCTTTTTATAAGGCTTGGAAAGGGTTAAAATTTGACAAAAATGACTTTTTAAACCATGTCAAACTCTTTTGTCTTTAAAGGTGCTATTTCATTGACTACTGAAGCAGCCTTTGGAATTGTGATTTCTGTACATATAAGTCACCTTTGTGAAGTTTTCTATAAATAAGCATTATTAAAAAAAAAGTGCAAACAAAAAATAGGAAAATGAAAGTTTCCACAAACATTTTTCTAGATTATGGCTTTAAAACAGAAAATGAATAAAATCCTCCCTGCCACCCCCAATGAAATGTGACTAATACTATGAGGGGAGAGCAAGAGCAGGTGTCCTGGGAAGTCCAGGGTTCTTTTTTGTAAAGAAACACTATCTTCTTTGTAATCTGGGGAAGATGGGGAGAGAAATATTTCATAGCTGGGATGTTTCTTAAAGACAGTTCTGTTTAAAGACATGCGATAGATGCGCGCATTTCTGCCATGTCACCAGGAAGGGGCTTAGGGAAGAAACAGCCAAGTTTTGGTCCTTCTTGTTGTCTTCCTTCCCCATCTTTGCCATCACGGTTGCTTTCTAGTTAAAAATCAGCATGGCTTTCAGTTAAAATACGCCACTGGGTTTTGGCAAGTGTTCTGTTGCTGCTTCTTGTGTTAGCTCCTTTACGAGCCATTCCCCTTCCCCACTGCAGACTAGAGCATAAGGGACAGTTCTAGCGCTCTGGTAGGCATGTCTCCCATAGGAACCTTTTTCTTTTCTTTGTCCCCACCTTTTTTTTTGAGTTGTGCTCTTTACAGTTGTGAGAATCATTCCATAACAGAAGCCTGGGAGGTGTTTGTATGTTTTTTTTTTTCTTTTATCCTATTAAAGAAGAAATTCCCTAAACATCTTTGTTGTGACATCCTTTACTTGAGTAAAGACTGAGCCTTTGAAATACTTCTGGGGAAGAGGAATGCAAGCCCTTCATTTGATTGGACTCAGTTCACTGAGGACTGAATGAGTATTAAAGGCAAAAATAAATCCTGAAGTATTGAGTGGGCAGCTCCCACTCGAACACTTGAAAATCACCTCCGGTCGAAGAGCTGTTATGGAACAGTGTTTTGTAGAAGAGCCTGATCCAAAACCCTACTGGAAAGTCTTCCACTTTCTTTAGAGGACTTCTACCCATTCAGGGGGAAAGAAAAAGTGCAGCCCTAGTAGAGTTGTGAAGGGGGATGTGGCCTTGAGAAGGTTTGGATGAAGGGGGGGGGGGAACCAGGGATGCATCGTACCGCTCGCCCAAATGTCTTGGCCTGGCAGAAACCCCCATGAGATAGCAGAGCAATCCAGAATGCTGCACAGTAATCTTTTCCACTTAATTCCCTGAAATTACTGGACAGCAAGGAACTATTTTATTTTATTTTATTTTTTTCCTAAGCCCCTTTGCAAGATGGTCATTGTTCTGTGGAGAGGTTTTTAAGCAATGATATAGTTGGATCTTTAAGGGAATAAGTGGGAAGGATTTGTGGGCTAGCAGATGGTAGATTAGCATCTTACCAGACTCGGTGGATATTAAACTGTCCGAGTGAAAGAGTGGAAACAGAATAAAGCAAATTTTGGGTTGTTTTTTCATTCTCCCTTGGGAGAGTTGGAGTTCCCTTCATTCCTTCGCTGCCTCGGCTCCGGGTTCCTTTGTGTGTGCATGTCGGTGCGCGTGTGCACGCGTGCGCGTTCATAAGATTGAAACAGGGTTTTTCTTATTTCTGAGTTCTGACATTTTTAATAGGTGTCTCCAAAAATAAAGAGAAACTAATAATTTTTCTTTCCAAATTGACAAGGTTCGAAAAGCCTTGGTTGATGTGTCACTTGGTGAGAAGAGTTAGCACCTAGACGAGCCCCTTTCTTTCATTTGCTGCTGTACCTCTGTAGCAGTTACTCCTACATAGTTGCCTCCTGTCGGTTAAGACATGGTTTAGCAGAAACCTTGCTTGTATAAAGGAAAAAGGATGGATGTTTTATCAGTTGCCGGGCCACAGAGAAATATTTAAAATTGAAAGAGAATTTAAACAGCAGAGGATTTTTTTATTATTTTATTATTATTATTATTATTTTTTTTGGAAGGGCAGGGGCAGGGTGGGGTGGGATGGGTGGATGTGAGCAATGGGGAATTTCCTCTGCATGTTAAAGTCCTGACTGAAATAGCACCATTACTGTATTCATATGTAGTACCTTTAAAAATACTATTTATATTGTAAAAACAAAATGTGTTTCCTCACCCCATATTCAGATGATGAGTTATGTTTAAAAGTGAATCTGGAACTGTAGAATGCCCTTCCTTGTTGCTAGGGTTTTCCCTTTTTTGTTTATTTTGAAATTCTCCTTTTTTGGTTTAGGAATGAATTGTGCAGATTATCTATAATGACCATGTTGATGGCCTCTGTGCATCAGACTATTGCAAAGGAAGTAGGAAATGCACATTTTTACCTTCCCCTTCCTCCAGTGAAATATATTTGTAAGTGTCTGATTCTGTGCTATAAAAATACTGATTTTTTTTCTTAGATTAAGGATGTGATGTATTTTTTGCCTATTTTTTTTTCTCTGCCTCTAGGTTCATAATGAATTAAAGGCTGTTGAGCACTTCAGAATTACGATTTTTGGGGGGTTGAAGTCTCTTCATTTCTAAGTTAAGTTTTTTGCGCTGCAAGAGAAGAAAGCGCCCAGGTCTGGTTGGTGAAGCGGACTGATAAACTGGGCCAAGAGAAGCAGAGACTGTTAAGCAGGAGCCTTGTCTCCTTCCTTCCTTCCTTCCTGTGAACCATGCAGGAGAAGGTCTGTCATTGCACTGCTTCCCAAAATTAGGAATTAAGCTGAAATGTGATTTTAGTCCAAGGTCCAGGATTTGCTCTAGCAAGATGTCTCATAAAAACGTTAGTTACTAAATAACCAGAGGTGGTTTGAAAACCTTTTATCTTATAAATCACGAGTTGCTGCGTCCTTCTCGAGTTGCCTCGTAGCCATCCAGTAGCCTTCCTTTCTAGCCCTTGGAGGTCCTGCTGACAGTCAGCCTCTTAAGATAGCATCCTTCTGAACCTTCGTTTAAACACCTTCGTTTCCCCCTTTGAGCCCTGGTACTTTTTTACAAATGCCTCTCAATTTGTTACAGCATGAGGCTAATGCTGCAGATAACGTGAAAGAAAGGAAATCTCCAATTTTCAGTCCTTTGCAGCTTAATAGTTTTTCCTGAGATAACCTGCAGAAATCGTACTAGTGGAAAGATAGGGAAGCCAAAGCCTCAGTGATACAGAGTCCATTGCAGTCTCTGGAATTTACAGCAGCACAGACCTTACCTGGAATTTAAGGTTGCTGTATTGCTGTAATCTGAAGTACTCTAATACAATTCTAAGGATGTCTTAAGAAGTAGTACATATTTCCAAGTAACTGCTTGGATCAGTGATCAAAAGACGAGGATCAAACCTTTGTCGCTCTGTCACAGCCTCGTGGAGCCGGGACAGACGTATCGACACAAACCTCCCAAAGTAACCATGGGTTTCTGTTCCTAGTTGCGATCGCTACGTTAATATATGGATAACATGAGGTTACAGGAAAATTATACTGTGTGCAGGACATGCTCAATGGTACGTGCTCTGCAGCTCCTTACTGCCTGGCACCCAGCTCTGGCCCTGCCCTGTAAAGAGCTTCTCGTAGGTTATGGCCATCAGTGGATTTGGGTTGCTGAGACAAGACACCCAAATACAATGCGTCATCCTGCGCTAAGGACTGTGATTTCTTCTTGCTGCTTTGCGGAAGTCCAGCTCCTCCTCAGGGGCTGGCGATGCGCAGGGGGTGCTCACAACAAGCGGGTGTTTTAAAACCTGTAGCGCAGAAGCTGCTGTAAGTCCCTTCTTGAGTCAGGGTCGCCAACTGTCACGCACACACACAGTAAATTCATTTTTCTTCTTCTTTTTTTTTCTTAAGTCTTTGGAAGACTGTAAAAATAGCAGTGTTGCTTGGGATGAGGCTGTTGCCTGCTGGTGATGCTAGGGCTGTTCCCAAGAATGGACAGCCCCAGTCTCCAGAAAGGTTGGGTGGCTGTTCCCCACTTTTTGTCCTTTGCTGTCTCTCAGTACTCGCATTTCTGGAAGACTTCTTGTGATAACTTTCAGTCCCTTTGAAGCAGTTCTCCTCGCAAACGCGTTGTTGCAGGTTTCCAGTGTGCAGAGCTAGGTGAGCACATTTGCACGCGCTGTTTCAGGGCTTTCCCGTTCATGGCTTCTCCCTCTGGCTTCCAAATTCGCTGCTTGGAAATGGGAGGCTATCGAGGGCTTTCAAGCACTCGCTCTTCGGTGTACTTGCTACTTTCCTTTTCACATTGCTTTACTCTTCTGACTGCCTTTCTTTTAGGGAAAGAGCAGATGATGAAAAAACTGTCACATGCTACAGACATCTGTGCTTTGGCCAGTTCTGCAGAACCTCTATTTCTTGAGGTGACTCTGGGGGGGATTTTTCTCTGTTTTTTTCTCTTTCCTTGCTGTTCATATTAGTTCTTCATCAGCAGTTCTCCTTCAGCTTGAGCAATCTGCACTGGTTTAATAAAACTAGTTGCAAGTGGGTGCAGGCCCCTTCTGCAAGAATGCCCTTATTTTGGTTGGAGTGGTTTAGCTTAAGGTCATCAGAAGCAGTTTTAAAATAAACTTTGCGTTGAATCTGTGGGAATGCTACTTGAGTCGAGTTGCATTAGTGAACCTTCGTATGCAGGCGGGTCTTCTGTGACAGGGGACATAACCCTGCTGAGGGCCAGAGGACGATGGTGTTAGGGCAGCAGGTTGCTTCCATCAAGTGTCTCCGCAGCTCGGGAATTTTCTTTCAAGGCGTGAGGTGAAGACTCTCCTGCAGTCGGCTCTCTTGCTAGTGCTGCAGGAGGCGAGTCCATGTTACTTTTCTTGTCTGGGTCTCTTTTCCGTGCCCTGTATACAGCTAAAGGTGCTCTATATTTTTGAGGTTTTTATGCCCTTTTTGTAGTAATTCAAATGACTGCAAAGTCGGTTGCCCGTTTCGGACTAGCTGCCAACAGGCCACGTTGGAGAGACAGTGCAGGCTTGTAGCAGCGCTTTTCTGCGCGCGGCGTTGTATCTTGACTGGAGAGAAGGAGCACCGGCCGCGTGGGAGCTCTCCGAGGGCCAGCGCTGGCGCCCGGTCCAGGTAGGTGGGATAGCAGCTACTGCATCTACTTCCGCGCTTTCCTGCGGTCCGACGCGTTTCTGGTGCTTCCCGGGGCACGTGCCTGCGCGCCTGCCGGCGGAAGGCACGGAGGAGCCGGGTGACGAGTACCCCGCGTGAGCCGTGCTGCGCCTGGGGCTGCCTCAGGGTACCGAATACGGGCGGTAGCTGCCAGCGCTCCTCGAGCGCCCGCGGGGGCTTGGTTTGCCAAGTCAGTGGGGAGGGAGGTTGGACCAAGCGCAGGAAGCGGGTTCCTGCGGTTGCCCGTCTCCAGCCCCCTGCTCAGGTCGTCTCTCTTGGTCCTCGCGAGCGGCAGGGCTGGCGCACGCAGCAAACCGATGCTGGCAAAACACCAAGACCTCAATGATTTGGAGATGTTGAGCTAGAATTATTTGGCAGCCTCGGTAGCGGAAAAATATAACTACTTAGTTTACTTGCACACACAGAAAATTACGGAGAGTTATTTATTCTGTGTTAGAGGAACAAAACAATTAAAATTTTTGTTTCCAAGAGGGGAAATGTGAAGGTCCCTGTGTAAATATTGCTTGGATTTGCAGAGCAGCCGCAGCTTAGCCGCTTCTCCTGTGGAACAAAAAACAACCTGGCTGGATTTCAGCACAGCTGACTTTGGCTCCTCTCCGTGCCGTAGCCATCTCAGATGCCAGCTGCTAGGACCCAAGCAGCATCCTCCCGAGGGGCGATGCCCTCGCCGCCGCCCCGGCTCGCGGTTCCGAGGTAACTCACCGGGCAGACCCTCTGCTCGCGCGCCTCGTCGGACGGGGCGGCCGCCGCGCGCAGCCGGTTTCCTTCGGTCGGGACCGAGCGGTCGGTTACCCGTGACACGAGCCAAGGCGCTGCCGCCGTTCAGAGCGGCAGGGATTCACCCGCCGGGCTCGACAGCTCGAGTCAGGCTCGATCGTAGGTACGGAAGGGTCCCGGGGCGAAGCGCCGGGGCGTCGTGCCGGCCGGGCGTCCCTGCGCCTCCGCTCGGAGCCGCCGCTTCTTCCGTTCTCTCTGTTACCCGAAGAGCTCGGAGGCGCCGGAGGGAAATCTGGGCCGACTGATCCGCGATTCGGGTGCGCCGTGGCCTGCGCGGCGGCCGTGTTTCGCACTGGCGTTTTCGCGGGCAAGCCCGGGGCGCGCGTCCTCCGGCGGGGCCGGGGGCCGAGGCGCTGCCCGCCCCGCGAGCTCCCAGGGCAGCGCTTACGCCCAGGGAAAACTGCCGTGAATCGTTGGTAGCGCTGGTGCTGCCACAGCACTAGCTGTAGCTGCGACGTCGCCCCTGTTACAAGCCTCTGCTTCCAGCTGTTTATTGCTACGTTAAAAAAGTGGTGTTGAAGCGTCACGTGTGACCTGGGGCGTCGGGTGGGTTCTGGGGAGAAATCTTACAGAATTCAGCTGCGCTGCAGGTTTTCCTCTGCCTGCTCCAGCTTCCGCCCCGGTGCAGCCGGGCCCCGAAGCCCCTCGCTCGGGAAGATTTTAGAATTGCACCAGGATCTCCGAGTTTCCCCTAAAATATTCAGGCTTGGTCACGCGGGTGAGCGAATGGCACCGTTCTAAGCCGTGGAAATCGCGTGTGGATACTAAATTTGCAAAACGCCCGCAGCAGAGCACCTGGAATCCGAAGGGGAAGCGGCTGCCGCCGAGCGGGTTCGCGTTCAGCCCCGCAGCTCTCCGCCTTCCCGTGGGGAGCTGCAGGCAGGTTCCTGCAGCCGCTTTGTCCCGCCGCGGGCTCCGGGCTCGGCGCGGCCCACGGGCTCCTCGCCGCTGAGGAGCGCGGGCCGGGCGCCGGCCCCAGCCTCCGGCGGGCGCGATCGGGCTTGAGACGGTCTAGTACAGGAATACTGAAAATCCGAGGAAAATCCAGAGAGCCTTCGAAAGGCCTCCGCCCCGGGAACTGCTTGCGGTCTGTGTCGAGGAGAGGCACCAGCTCTGTCTGGGGCAAGGTGGAAAAAAAAAAAGATGGTGAAAATAAAGGGAACGTGTGGTTCCCTGCACGTAGGACAGATACAGTCACTAGCCTGGGGGGTGTTTTATTTTGAGGACGTGGTAGACAAGGAGCTAACAGAGCGTCAGTGAAAGCCTGGGGCCGTTTGCCACCGCTGATACAGTAGAGGTTGCTCTTATGGATGAATTTGGGGTTTGCAGCTTCAGGGTAAATTTGGAGCAGGAAGGAAGCTGTTGCATGGGATTTCTTCCACCCTTTGCAGGCAGCTTCTCGTGGTGGCGTGCACTCAGCATGGGGAGATGGTGCATGGATGAATTTATTTGGAAGGCTGCATTTATTTGAAACAATTTTTTCCTTCCAAGTCTTCTCTACTCTGCTCCAAATGTGCGCCGCACTTGCAAAAAGATGGATAAACTCTGAAGAAAACAAAACACAGCGGTGAGTTTTTTGGCTTCTTTCACATTTTGCAAGTTGGAGGCTGTCTCAGCAGTGAGGAGCCGAGGTGTAAAACCAGCCTCGGGGCAGATGCAGCATCCCCCAAGGAAGCGCGCGCAGAAAAGGCAGCGGCAGCCGCTCCCGCCCCGGGAGAGGCAGGGCGCGCGGCAGACGAAACCGCCACGATCTGATAGTAAAAAACTGTTTGGAACAGCTGTCTGCTGACAAGTTCAATAAACTGTATTAATGGTGTCGTTATTATTCCCTAATTAAAAGCTAATAACTAAGAGTTAATTGCCTTTAAAAGATGAAGCAGTGCTGTGGCAGGGATTTATCTCTGTTTTTCCTTTGCTTGCCTTGCTGTGCTGATATTTCCAAGCTAATTAATTGAATCAGATCTCACCGAAAACTAATAATCTCTCTGTGTCGGTTCGACCAATTGAATTAAAAGGTGTTTGCTGGGCGCCGGCTTTGAAAAGCAGGAGACCGAGCGCGTGCTGCGGTCGGCGGGGCTTAGCGCGGCGCGGAGCGCGCGGGCCCTGGCGGAGGGTCGTGGACGGGGAAAACCTTCCCCCTCCTGCTAAAAGAGGAGGAAACCGCAGCGTCTCGGTGCCGGGGAGCCCGTCGCTGCCCCGGAAAGCAGCAGCCCGGCGTCGCCCCGCGCCCCCGGCGGCTGCCTGGGGCTAACGGAGAGCGACCGAACATCCTCGCTTTATCAACGTTGATCATCAACATTGATCATCCGTGCCAAGTAATTTTATTAAAGTTCCCCCAAAGAGTAAATTGTAAAGTCGCTAGCACCCGTTTTTGGACCATTCCTCCCCTTACTTTGGGTTAAAAAAGAAAGAAAGAAAAAAAAAGAGAGATTAGCAGTCATCTGGGCTCTGTGATAATTAAAAAGAAGATGCTCAAACATAATTCTTAATTAAACCGTAATGAGATAAGAACTTGTGTAGCCTGCTCTTAGGCTGTTGGAAAGATGCAGAGGTTCTCGTTGTAATTATGTGATTTATGATCTTCCATACAAAGATGTAATTACATTTCCCCCCCCCTTTTAAAATTTAAACATTATTTAGATTAAAAAAAAAAAAGCGTAGCAATTTGAGTCGGCTTTTCCTGATGGAATAGTAATTTATTTTGTCTTATTTTTAGGTTTCAACAGCTGAGAACCGATATCCTAAAACACGCGGTGGCGGAGCGGGGAGGTGACGAGCGCCGCTCGGGCTCGCGCTGCGCCCGAGCCCGCGGGGTTGGCGGGGACAAGCGCGTCCCGACTGCGGCCGGCTCGGAAAGCGACCGGCGCCCCGCGTGTCCGAGAGCCCGCGGTGGGGAGGCGAGAGCGCCTCGTCCCCGGGAAGGGGCCCGGGGGGGGAGCTGGTTCTCCGCTCGACTCGCACAAGAAAAACGCGCGTTTGCGTAAGGTCGGATTGGCGCCTGCGGGAGGAAGCTGCACGGAGACCGGCGCCGTCTCACCTGCGGAACGAACGAACGGCAGCGTCGGGTGAATTTCTAGACCCTGCTGCTCCGTAAGAGCAATGCTGAATTGTCCATAGTTAAAAAAAAGAAAAAAAAAAACCCTCTAAATTCACACGCGTGCTTTTGCGTGGCTTTTGCACGGGCTGAGTAACAACTGAGCCCGGCGGGTTTAGGGTCAGGGTGGACGCTGGCGTCAAGGCTGCAAAGGTGTGTGGGGGGTCAACAGCCAGTTTTGTTTCTATTTTTTGGTTCTATTTTTCTTTTCTGTTTTTTTTTTTTGCCAGCCCGCTTTCCTGGGCAGTGTGGTCCGGAGCTCCGGCGCTGGGGCGCGCTGGCCGGGAGCGCGGGCTGGCCTGTCCCGGGGCACGTCCACGGACACGTTGAGCTTCTCCGCGGTTGCGTTCGGGGGCTCCGTGAGTTACGGGGTTATTGGCCGTACCCCTCCCGCCGTGTGCTGCGCGCGCCTCCTTGCCCGCTCTTGGGGGCTGGGGACGTGCACAAATCGCTGCTGCGGCCCCTTTTGTCTGCAGACGCAGTAGCAAGTGCTAGTCCGGGTTTTATCTATTTTTTTTTTTTTTTTACATGACTGCAAGGATTAGCAAGCCGAACGGAAGGTCTCTGCTGTCGTTTAGCCCTTCTGCCATCGCTCTGCCCTTTCGGGAGAGTCGGGGCTCGGGTTTGCTGCCGGCATGCGGGGGATTAGTTCGTCTTTCTGCTTCCTTGGACGTCGGCGGCAGCACTGGCGGCGCCGGTGCCTTTCGCTGCGGAGTGACGGCCGAGGGCGTTTTGGAAATCTGGGGGGGGGGGGTTTTGAGGTGTTTTGATAAGATACTGTGTAATTCTGAGTCGGCTTGGAAAGCTATACTCAAGGGTTATTAAGAAAAGCAGTCCCCTCGCTATCGAGCAATGACGTTGCGCCTAAGGGGCTGGATTAAAAACGGCCCCTGCACGTGCACCTCTCTGCCGGGCTCAGGCGGGGGGGGGGGGGGGGGAATTAATAATGTTTAGCAATTTCTCAAACAGCACCTTACGTGCAGCTTGGGCACAATGTTATATTTTTAAAGAAAGAAACACCTTTTTTTTTTTCCTTTTATTTATTTATTTTTTAAGCCTCGGTAAGCCCAGGATAAAGCCCTTGTGTAACGGTGCAATCTGGGCTCGCCAGCTGCACGTGCGCGTGCGTCGCCCGCGAGCCCCGGCCGAGCCGCAGGGCCGGGAGGGACCCGCCGCGGGGTGGGGGAGGCGCGACGAGCGCGGTGCAAACTCTGCGGGACCTCGAGCCGCTGCCGCTCCCCTGCGTAAGCAAGAGGAGGAGGAGGAAAACCCCAGGCAGGTTAAAGCCGGGCTGGGGGATATGCGGGATGGCTGGAGCGCAAAGCGGAGACGAGTCGCTGCTCAGCACTGGCTCGGCGGTTGCAGCTGCCTTACTGAGGAGAAAGGAATCGATTTCTCATTCTGTTATTGCTGCTCTTGGTATAATTAAAGCGCGTTGCGACATGGAGAATTTCTCCTGGCCTGGGCTCTTAAAAAGCCTTAACCCCCCCCCCCCCCCCCCCCCCCCGTTTTGCTGCAGGGCTGGAAGCGGCTTTTGGTCAAGTTTGCACTGATATGCTGAGGCTTTTGCCAATCCTTCCAGGGTGATCCGGCATCCGTTGCAGATCAAGACCGATGCAGGCGCCGGTTGCCTCTGCTCTGTGCAGAGGAGGCTGGGGCTGCCCGGGGGGGTCCCTGCGAGGCCCCTCCGCGGCCGGGCGCACCGTGGCCTCGCAGCAGATGCGCTCGAGCCGCCAGCAAATCATTCAGACTCGACCTTTGCACGTAGCGTAAATGGGACAGGATGTTTAAGGGAGAGGAGGCAGCGAAGGCTGAAAGAAGCTTTTATTAAACTGCAAAAAGAAGCTGCTCAGGATTTGCATGTAAATGATGGCAGAAAACGTCTTGCGATCCACCTGCATCTGGAGCCGGCCGGGGGCTGCGCCGGGGCCGAGGCGCTGGCCCGGCTGCCCTGGCCGTCGCAGCTGCGATTCCCTCGTCAAACCGTAGCTGTGATTTAACCCTGCTCCTGGCGCTAAGGATTCGCATCAGTGCAGCGCTGCAGCCTCCGTGACTCTCCTTTTCTGTAAGAATATTCTACCTGCGCTGATTCGCTCCTTCAAACAGGTACTAGCGCAGGGAACAAACCCGCTGCCACACTTCCAGCTGGGCTAAAAAAACCAAGAGTGAGAAAGATTAGAACAAGATCTCTGGATCGGTAAGAAACAGCTATGCAAAACCTCTGCTGCTCGGCTGCAAAGGGGCAGCGATGGCCCATCGCTTAGGGCTTAATTAAAAAAGGAGGGGGAAAAAAAAAAAAAACAAACCAAACCCCAAGGAGCTGGCGCTGTGAAGAGCGCAAGAGCAGCTGGTTATTTTTGTGTGATGAACTGGGTCTGTGCAAAGCGCTGCAGCCGGAGAGCCGGTGCCGCGTCACGTCGGGGCGGCGCGGGGGGTCGCGGGGCGCCGGGCCGGGGTCTGCGCACGTCCGGCAACCCCGATCCGGGAGCGCCCGCGGCGGCTGCTTTTTCCTTATGGCCCATCTTGGCTTTTCTGCTCTTTTTCTTTTATTTTACGTTTGCTTCTCTGTCCCCCCCTCCCCCAATGCCTTGCTTGGGTTTTCGGATGAGCGTCACGGCGAGCCAAGAGCAGGCGAGAAGTGCACGGAAGGGGGGACAAAAAAGTAACAAAACCCAGGTCGTCCTTTCTGTTCTTCGGCGGTGCAACGAGCGGCTCTTCGGGGGGGGGGAAGCTGCGGCTCCCCGCGGCGCTGCTGCTCGCTGCTACCCGGTGCCTCGGCCTCCGAGAGCTCGCGGCGCGTCCCGGGCCGGCGGCAGGGGGGACGCGGCCGCGGCGCGGCGGCTCCGCACAACAAACCGGCTTGCAGTCAGGCCTTTCAGACAATCTTCCTTTAATACAAAGTCAATATATCTACATACACAGTGGCATGAAAACCACTTACTGTTTCAGTTTGAAATAACAGTGTGAAAGCAACAGCACTTTGCTCTCATACAAAGGAAAAAAAAAAACCTCCCCCCCCGCCCCAAACGCTTCCAGTAAGATTTTTGCTGCAACATACTTAGAAATTTGGGCAACTTTCACACAAATAAGAAGGAAAACCTTGAAGAAGCCTTTCGTTCAGTCTTTTTTTTTTGTTTTTCCCTCAGTTAAAGACAGGAAAGAGAGTGTTGCAGGGTCTTCCGGGTCGCGCTGGATGGCCACCATCACCCTTTTGGAAAAATAAAGAAGGGCAGGTCCCAGGCGAGCAGCGCTCGGGGCAGCGCGGCGCCGCCGCGGCAGGCTGGGCCCCGCTGCGCGAACCCGCCCGGCCCCGGGCGATGCGCAGGAGCCGCGGGGCTCCAGCCCCGCGCAGACACCTGGGCTGGTCCCACACGACACCTTTGCTGTTTAAGGCCCGTGTGGGCGCCGTGGGGCTGAAATTGCTGCCGTTCAGCTTCAGTTATAAGACACTTACTTGGCTTGTTCGCTCTCCCGGTTCAGCACCGGCCCTGCTAAGACCGGGCAACAACGCGGCCACAGCAGAAGGGGAGCGTTGGCACCGCCGCCCCAGCTACGCCTGCCTGCTGGGCTCCCGCCCTTCCCGAGCCACCTGATATGTCTGAGCTTGAAAACAAACAAAACAAAACGAAAATGAAAACAAACAAAAAAAAATATCCAGAAAGGACATTTTGTTCTTACATGAGCAAGTCGAACCTTTGAAATGGTAGAAAAGCAATATGTAGAAGTAGCAATTCGCACTGCATTTTTATATATCACAGCCATTACACGTAACATTTCTACAGTGAAAAAATAGACTGTCTTTGAACATAATATGAACAAATAAGCAAATTTTTCTTTTAAATTCATCGACTGATATTCTGTCTTTTTTTAAAAAAAAAGGGAAAAAATACACTATTAAAAAAAAAAAGTAATGTCACTTGTTACAGTTACATTGATACTTTAAAGCAAGCCACTCACAGTATATGCCATTGAATGCATCTTTCTTAGTTGATCTTTCCACATTAGTTATACAGCTAGGGCATGTTCACAGCTGTGCCGTGGTACTGGGACAGTCCTGAGAGTAGCTCCGCGTCGCTCCTGCAGTCAGAGGTGAGGAGTTGGCAGCAAGAAGCAGTTGGCTTTGGGAAACAAGTTTCTTAAGGGCGCTGCAGGCTCCTTTCAGAAAGCTGCTCCCAGCCTTTGGAGGCAGGAACTGCCCGGGGGCGGCCCCGCTGCGTGCGGCAGAGGCGGGTCTGCGTGAATGTGCAAAGGGACTGGGGAAGGGGCTGCCTTGCTCCACCGGGGTGAGTGGTGGTGGGGTCCCAGCTCTGCTGAAATTAATGCATTCGAGTGGCTGGATGTGCTGAAAAGGGGGCCCAGAACCAGCAGTCAGTGAACCCAGCCCCAGGTTGCTGCCACCTCTACCTGTCCCGCCTGTGGGTGAGGGGAGGGGGCTATGCCACGCAGCCAGGTCTGGGGTTTATACCTTTCTTTCTATAATTTTAAATATCCTAAAAAATAAAATTTGGAATTAGAAGAAATATGAGGAATGTTCCAAGTATTCAAAATGCGAGTTATAAAACCTCTCGTGCAGCAGGGGCATTCAGTGAATGCTGTTTGCAAGGTGCCTGTAAGCCCAGAATCATCCCAATGTTGATACCAAGATTATTAAGACTCCAGCTGGAAGAACTCTTGGCCCTAAGTTTGCCTAAGTGTTGACATTTAGCTTGTTTCTTTTCTCATCTTTTACAGAACACCTTCAACGCTGCAAGTGACTTCCTTTAAAGACTGCCAACTATATTAGTAAATAAACTGAACTCTAATGATGTAACCAAAGTCGGTTTCCTTCCCTTCTCCAGCGGTAACATTTCGCAAGGTGTGTTATAGCTTTCGGGTCTGTTTCACGATGTCCATACATCCTCCACAGCGAACACCACTTGAGGTAACAAGAGCAGTTCACCACTTAAAGCAGTCCTTCAGCAACCTCCCGAGCTGCCTCTTCACGGTCCAGGTTACAACATGGAGTTCCTGAAGGGGTGTTCCTTTCATCCTTCCCCCTGCTCCCCAATGCATTGTCCAGATGAAAAGGTACTTCTTCTGATTCAGTTTTGTAAGTTCAAGCGCTCCTCCTGGGTCAGAAGAGGCCTTCCAGGACTTAAGTGTTTGGTAGAGTCTGCACAACGGATGGCTTTTTATGTTGCATAGTGATCAAAACTTCCCAGATACTCCAGAGCTGCCTGGTAACAGAACTGGTATTCATCCTGCAAACAGTAAAGAAGCAACAGAGCTTCAGCTTCAGCAGCTGGAACAGCTCTTCGCCATCCCTACCCAGCTTTCCAGCTAACCAGTCCTTGGGCAGGAACCACGTGCAGGCTCAGAGAGATGGGAAGTTGTGGGAGAGGAAATCCCTCCCCTTTACTGTTTGACACTAATCCCCACCCTTAACCTTTCCTTAGCTGTGGCCAAAAGGTGCTGGTTCAGAGCAGGTGAGTCTTCCTAAACTCAGCAGCAGGGATGAGATGAGAATCAGGGCTGGCAGACTGGGATGAAGTTCTGATGAGCACTTATAACATTTTTTTTTTAATTACCAAGTAAGGTAAAATCAGCAGTGCAGCCTGAGACCACTAATTCTCCAGGGAAGGCTTTGCTAGTGGTTAACCAGGGCAGCTGAGGGACTGGCCTGCAGCTCTAGTGCTTTGCTTCTCAGCACTGAGTGCACAGTGCCCAAGCTGTGATAACGGAAGGGTTCCCCACTCCACCTTACCTCTGTTTGCACCATAGCAGGTCGTTGTGTTCGCAGCATCTTTACTGTCTGGAAAATATCTACAACACCTTCATAACGCATTCTTTCCAGGACAATACTCAGCGTGATGAACACTCCAGTCCTGCCCACACCAGCACTTCAGAGAACAGAGAAGAGGGGAGGGGGAAAAAAAAAGAAAAAGAGAAAAATGGAGAAGACCATGTTACAACTTTCAAATGGCTTCCTAAATGCTAAGGTTATAGTATGATCCAGCTAACAGCCATGTCTTCTGAACACAAACATGTTAGAACTGGAAAGACTCAGTCCTTCAGCAAGTAGGACATAGTAAAACTGAGCACATGTGACCCGAACAAACTTCTGAGAGGCTGACATAGAAAGATCAAAAGCTCTGGCAGTATAGACAGCGGTCAGTACGAAAATTGTTACTAATGTGTAACATCAGGCTTTTTGAATGGAAATACTTTGGAGAATGCAGTGCTGTGCGTTATCCTCATCTGTACACAGGGATCACAGATGGATGCACGACTCTTGCCATCAGCAGACAAGGCCAGCAGGGTTAGAGGCTCAGTTTAGGCTGAGACTGGTAACAAAGTACTTGTATAATTCCAAATTTAAGAGCTGCTGAGGGTCCCAGCCCAGAGTGTACAGCACTTCTCTGTAGCATAGTGCAACTTTTGAGTCTCATCTCCAACTGTGTCTGCAGTAATGTGCAGGTCAAAAATTCTGCTCTTTTGATTGCTCAGATGAATTAGGAAGTTTTCATCCGCACATGCCTACCTGCAGTGGACAGAGATGGGGCCGTCCTGCCCAAACTGTTCCTTTGTCTTATGCACCTGCCCAATGAAATCGATAAAACCTTCTCCTGATTTTGGCACACCTTGTTCTGGCCAGTCTGTGAACTGGAACTGACGCACAGTTCGCGACTGCCCGTCCTGCAGGAGGACACAACACTAGTTAAAACATCCTGTATTCACGCTACTAAATACAAAAGGCAAAATCATCTTGTTGCTAGTTCATTAAGGGACACAAAAATATTAAATGAATTTTGAGCTGAGCTTGAGTGAGTGTATATGTTATGATGAAGCTGCTCATCTTGCAGTTGACATTTCTGGAGTCAGCTCGTCAGTACAGATCTATACTCCTGGCAGGTGTCCTGAAAGCTCTGACCATCGCAAAGACTGCACAGATGGAGTCTACAGCAAAGGTACATTCAAGGTGAGGTTACGGCCTCTCTATCAATCTTGAAGAAGAGTTGCCATAATGTCAGAATTACAGTTGACATGAAGATAAATCTTGTTCTACCAGCACTGAAGAGGCATCCTGCTCAACCTTGCAAATAGAATTATCAGGTTCTATAACACTAGCAACCGCAAAAGCCCAGGAAGCTGCTTTGAGAGTGAGGGTTACATTCACTAAACAAATCTCCGTAGGTATTGAAATATTTCCTCGTAGGAAAAATCAGACATTGAATCTATGATAACTTAAGTGAATGTGCCCTTTTGAATATGAGTAACGATGGCTCCTCTTAAAACTAGAAAAGAAGTGTAAATCTTCTGTAGGGCAAACAGTGTTCTTCGCAGGCCTGTTTTCATTAGTTGTTTAGGGAGATACTGATTTTTGCCTTCATCTAAAATGAGCTGCAAGTAAACTAAAGCTTGGTTTATCTCTGGTAAAGCAACTCAACATTACGATTAGTGAGCAGAGGCTAGAAAACTACTTTCAATTTCTAAGAAAATATATTCAAGTTCAGTTTATCTGTGTTTGTGTGCTCTCTTCCTTATCAAAACTAAGCTCTCCTCCACTGATTATAATTCTCAGACTTTTGTGTAGGAAGTGTTACACCTCAATCTTTGTTATAGGAGCCAAAACAAGCCAAACTTGCCTTCTGTAAGACACCTTCCCTGTTGCATGTGTTTGAGCTGCTCCAGCCCACGCCCAGCTACGATCCTCCCATGAAAGCCCCACGCAGGCAGCACATCACACAGCACTTACGTACCCTGGCATCAGTGACCTTGAATTCTCGCAGAATGTACTGAGGCATGTTGTATTCAGCCATTGGATCCACTACAAAGTACTGGTACCGGGCAGAGCGCTCTGCTGGCCAATATTGATGGCACTTTTCCTGCCAAGGGGTAATAAACATCTTTATTAGCCCTTGTGCTGTGGGCGTCCCCCATCCTTCTCCTCAGCACCCACTTACCCGACCCATCTCGCGAAGCTTAGTCAACATCACAACAATGGTGGAGTTGTTCTCCCACAGCATCCGCCAGAAGTCTTCAGTAGTCTCTGCCAGAGGCCCTTGAGTAGCAATGTATGCCTTCTGCTGTCTGGAACAGAGCAAGACCCAGTGGAAGGTCAAGGCTGGGGAGAATGCATTATACGTGTTCACCAACGCTTCTGCCAAGTCGTAAAGGCTGAAGATTTGGAAAACAGATACACCGGAGAAGAACAAGAAGGGTGCAAGGTCTAAAGGGGCAGGAGGGGTGTTTGGTGCTAATAGTCAAAAAAGAGCCAATGATGCAGTTTTCTCTAATTACTGATTCAGAGGACTAAATCCAGACCATCTAGCATGATGCACCTAATGGAAGAACACGACATACACCACATTCCTGGAACGGGAACCTGTATTTTCTGGAACTATCTAAGAACTGAAGAGTAAGCTGCAAAGGTGCTCAAGCCCAGCAGCCCCAGCTAGATCCAGGAGTGTTGCACACACCTGCCTGGAGGTGTAGGAGTGGGGTTGCTTTGTACCCTTTGCTAGGGCTTGGCTTCAGCTGACCAGGCTCTGGGCATTACCAGAGGCTGCAGTTCCTAGAGCTTAAACACGTGGCACATAGTGCCTGTGGGAAGCTGTCATAATTGCAACATTCCCAAATCCCCAAAGCAATACAAAATGATAATCTGTTTCGTAGAAACCTCCCCACAGCAAAATCCACCCCCTCAGCAATGCTCAGTATTTAGGACTGGCACCTGGAGAGGTGTTTTGTTTGTTTGCTTGAGGGGAAAGGTCATTTTAAAAACACAGAGAATAAACTTTATCAGAATGCTGTATTGAGTCTGTGTGGATTGCTGGCCCTCAGCAGGAGGGAGTTTCCTCTACAACTGCACTACTTGTTTGCAGTACACACATGGGACAGAACAACACACCTGGGACAACTAGTCTGTCCACCTGTCAGTACTTCCATGTCCTGTGAACCAACCCAGTCTGCTAAGTTAATGCCCTGGCAGTTTAGGGAGCAGCAAGGTTGCTGTTTACCTGTAGCCATCAATAAAGCTGGCATTGATGTAGTCTGATCCTTCCACTCCTCTGATGGGCTGAAGGCAGACCCGCGTGGTCTCATATGGCATGATGTTGACAAGGCGATTCTTGAATTTGTTGCACGGGAGGTTGGCACTGATGAACCTGGAGGTGTGGGCTTTGGAGTTGGCGAGTCGCTGGAGGCAAAAGCAGAGTCACACCCGTTAAGCCCAGTCCCCACTGCCCCCCGCTTTTTTGCCAGGCTCCTACTCCAGCCCATTTTCCTTGCTTTTCACGTTCTACCACGTTGCTTTGCATGTCTCCTTTTTTCAGGGGAACAAACAGAGGTTGACAGATGTTTTCCCCAGCAAAATTTTCAAGTAATAATAATAAAACAAAAAAAAAGTTAAAACCCAATCAAAGAAGGGAGCAAATTCAATCTGGAGTTGAAATGACCAGCCAAGCTTCTTGCAGTAGCAACTGGGTCTCCCCTGGGAACCACAACAGCAGAAGTCAGAATAATTACTTCTCTAACATAAAACCAAAAAGTTCCCATTAGCCTTAGAAGGGCTCCACGTCTGTCACCCAGGAGTGGAAGCAGAACAAAGCTCCACTTATGAATACAGAGCATCCCCAGCTCCCCATCCTCATTCTTTCCTCAATGAAAAAAAGACTAATTCTAGTCAAGTCATTTTTTAAATACTAGGATTTCTGAGCTTAAAGCTTCCAGAACACTTGCATGTATTGCTTGGGCTATTAGTCACAGCAGTGGAAGAAGAAATATAACCCACCCTGCTGTGAGTGCACTAGAAAAGCCCAAATGAGGATCACCTCTCAAGGAGCAACCAACGTGTGGCTCTCCTCATCGCACTGACCCTCCTTAACTTCTCCCATTGCATAAACCTGGATATTTCCATGCATGGGCCCGTGTCATTTCCCTGCCTGTCTCTTGTATCATCCAGTGCTAACAGAAAGCAAAGACACCACTGTCCCCATTTGAGCCTTTGAGTCTGCTGGGCTGTATGTGCCCCTACCTTGAACTCCAGCTCCATGCCTGTCACGTGCTCTCCAACTTCAATCTGTGCCAGTTTCTGGATGTAAGTGTAGAGATTCCTAGCTGGGACCTCCGTGTTGCCGCAAGCAACCGCCTCAAGCAAGGCATCGTGTATAAAGCTGTACTGGTCTTCTGTCTGTACCATGTAGTTGCGCTGTGACCTCATGAGGGTAACATGCCCATAAATGTCCACTGTCTTCTCATGTTTTATCCTCTCCAGCATGGCATCAATCACAATGAAGCAGCCAGTCCGTCCAACTCCCGCGCTGAAAGGAAAGGGAGAAAAATAAGTGATGGACAATTCCTCCCCTGACACTGACTTACAGCTCATCCAAGTTACAGATGCTCTAGTGTGCAAGCACGGTGCTAGAACAACCTGCTCTGGAGCCTAAAACGCTGTTCATCTGAGCCCCACACCTAGGGGCTAGTGCTCTCATGATGCCAGGAAGATGTTCCTGGAGTTCAGAGCCCACAGATGGAAAGGTCCCCTCATCTTCTGTGCTTCTACACAGAAGTACTCAGGTTTAGACCCAAAGAGTTCGCAACGTGCAGAGATTCACTCTGAGTCTCAGCTCAGTTTAGCTCCCCCATCCTCCCTGCCCCCCCCCCCCCCCGAACGTCTGATTTTATGTCATCTGAGGAAAGAAGATGAAAAACTGTCTCTGGCAGCACCTATTGCCCCATGATATTGATAGTGATCTGCCCCATTTCCCACACCTCTTCATCTGTGGCATCCCCACGATGTGAGCTCTCCTGGCAGACACACAGTTACGACAATTCTTGGTAGGGGGCTCTGGGCCTGAACAAAAGCTTGGCACGATCTGAAGGCTTAAAAAGCATGTTTAATCACTCAGATCTTTCAGCAGCTGAGAAACTATTGATGTTGTAATGACATGCATCACTCCTTTACCTAAATGTTTTTGTGCACTGAGGTAACATCAAACTTGTGTGTAAAGGCATTCATAAACCAGCAGGGCTCTGGGGCTCTATGTACTTGCCCTTGTTAATAAAGGGTTTCCTCTTACTATTCTAGTGAAGTCTCTTTTTTTTTTTCCATAAAACCCCCTTGATCTCTGTTAATTAGACTGCCTAACACCCGAACCAAGCAGGTTACTGTAGCTTTGGCAAGAATTTAGCAGCTGATCTGGGAGCTGGTTCATGCACCTTGTGAGCTGACAATACTCTTTATTCATTTTCTGAGAGGTGCACGATAATTGCCATCTGCAAGGTTAGTGATAAGTTGCCCACTTACAAAGACTGTTTAAGTGGTATCCTCTAGGAGAGGCAGGATTAGCGTCCCCCAACTGCCTGTAAAATTCAGACGTCGCTTTCCTCAGCGCTGCCCAACCCGCAGGCTCCTCTGCATCCTCCCGAGGAATGCAAGGATTTATCTAAGTTGAGGCTGCAAGCGTTCCTTGCTGGACTGTAAATTGAATTAAGGAATGCTACCAGCCCACAGGGGCCTTCAGTTTGTCACTTTTAGAAAGGCTGCAGCGCTCAAACTCTTTCAATCACTGTCAGCTCTCCCTTTGACAGCTCAGGTGACTCTGCCTCCCAAACGCCCTATGAAGCAATGCTCAAGCAGCCTCCTAAGTCCCACTTTATCTTCCTGCTTTCCCACTGTGACAACGAAGCAGCCCTACACAGTCTGGAAACATACACCAATACAGCACCAGGAGTTTCCCCTTGCTAACAATGTCCAGTGATGTGGTGCCAAGCAAACCACTCCTCTCAGGAAATTCTGCTCTGAATGAAAACCTCAAGTATCCACCTCAGATACTGGCTGGGAATCCACTTGGTAGCTCCAGCCTGTTGCATACTTGCTAGGAGACTATGCTTGCCTCAGCAAAGAAGATTCCTCCTGGGATGCAAATCAACATCTTACTGAACTTTTGCCTCCCTTGCAGATAGCCCTGTGGAAGAGTGAGGTGAAGAAAATCAGTACCTGCAGTGCACCACAATTGGGCCAGCATCAGGGGGGTTGCAGGTTTTCACCCGCCTCAGAAAAGCCAAGAAAGGAGTGGGGTATTCGGGTACACCGTGGTCAGGCCACGCTGTGAACTGGAACTGGCGAACCTCTCGCTTCTCACTGGAACCATTCTGTAAAGGAACAAGACCAGTAAGGGTAACGTGAGGTGTCAGCACAACACCATACCCTGCCTGTGCCGTGCGAGGAGGATGGCGTGCTGCCTCCCATCCCCCAGGAGCGAGGGAAAACTCACCTTGTGAAGGGAGAACGTTCGAACGCAGAATGTTGCCAGCTCAATGGTATCGAGTAACGTCACTTGAATCATTCCGTAGGTGTCCGTACCCCGGCCTGGCCAATACTGGTCACACTTTATCTGGAAAACAAGAGGTATTGCTGAACTCTGGGACAAACCCTGCACTGCAACAGAAGCTCATTCCAGAGCTGCCCTGGCATTACAGGTGAAGCTGGCCAGCTTGCCAAGTGGAGGAAAAACGGCTCTTTCCAGAGCACCACACTAGGGACAGCTCCAGCACGAAAAGCTCCTACTGAGTAAGCACAGGCTTTGATGCATCACATCAGTCAAGTAGACAACAGACTGGAATGATCCTGAAGATTAGAGGGAAGGTACTGGGGCTTGTTAAACAAGAGAACTGAACGTGAAACTTGCCACATGATTAACTTCAAGACAGAGCTACAGAGCACACACTGGGATTGAGCGTCCTCTTCTCTTGGAGCAGGTAGAAGTCCCCCGCTGACATAAATGTGGGCTGCTGATGAAAGGGAAAGCATTCCTCCAGTCCCCCAGGATTATGACTAACTAGTCATCTCTCATGCAGCTCACCCGTGATTTCTCCTCCAGCTTAGTCATCATAACAATAGTAGCTGAACGCTGCTCCCACACCATCCTCCAAAAGTCTCCAAAGGTCTCTGGCAGGGGCCCCTGCGTGGCAATGTAGGCATTCTGCTTCCGGTAGCCATCAATGTAGTTGGCATTAATGTAATCACTGCCCACAATTCCTGCATTAAATCAGCAAAAGGGAGTTAGTGGATTGTGCGGGACAGTACCTTACGTAGCTGGGAAACGAGATCTTTGCAGGAGTGTTGTTAAGAGACAGTTCCCCTGCAAAAAACAAGTGCAAAAACACTTGCACCTTCATTTCTTAACGTTGCAGGCTTGCTGGGTTAGAAGCAGTGCGGGGATCAAGAGGCTGTTGGCAAGTTTGTCCCAGCGGAAGCTCCTGCCTTGTAACTCTGCACTATAGAGAGACATTTTCTTTTGCGAGACATTAAGGAGACCAAATATCAAGCCTTGAACCATTTTGCTCTTACTAGTGAGCAAAATAGGAACAAAGGTCCTCATCTAAGGCTCTCGTTTCACTGATCTCAAAGAGGAGGAAAAAAAAAAAGTTCCTACCCCAGAACGCATGGAGACTGGTAGCAAATGCAGCTGGCTGATGCACTGTACAGCCCATCCCAGGCAGTGAGATGCAGCTGGATAAAACCAGGCTGGATTCAGCCAGTAAAGGAGATGGCTTTGAAATGACAAGCTGCCACTCGCTTTAAGTCATACATTGCCATTTTTAGGGGATTTTGTTCTTTTCTTTTTTATGGCATGGGTTACAGGCTATTGAGTTACAGCTGCCTGCTTGTGTCCTTGTTTGAGGGGTTTGATGAGACTGGCAGGAGGTGCTGCCAGAGAGGATAGGGTGATGGGGATGTGGCAGGAGGAAACGGCACTGGAGTTAAAATGGACACTGGCATGAATCAACGCTCAGCTTCGGCGAGCCTCCGAGGCTGGCACAGAGGATTTGCACTATTTGGAGGTTTGGCCCACTCCTAATTACAGCAGAGCAGCTGGCACTGTTGGCAGCTTTCTGCTAACCTAAGATTAACTCGGTACAGAAACACTTAACTCGTGTCTCAAGGGGGAGCCAAGGGTGGGGAGCAGCACCAATATGAAATGGGTTGCTACTGCTCGTCCTGCTGAAGCACTAGACATTGCTGCTGCTGTTGGCTAGGTGCAATCCGCTCTGAGCTGCCTGCCAGTCCTCAAGGGTACTTGGTAATTTCAGCTGCTGGTGGAAATGGCTTTTGATTAAATTTCTGGAGAGTTCCCTGCCTCCACTCCTTCCCAATCTGAAATTTCAGGAGGGAAAGCGGCTGAGCAGCAGCAGGAACGTGATCAAGGCTGAGCTTCCAGAATTAATCTCCCCTCCAGCCCCCTCGGGCCCACTCTGTAATTTAAAATGGGGGCTACAAGCCCCTGCAATGTTCTGCTGCGTGACAGCCCCAGTTACAGAGAAGTCACTGAATTAGAGCCGCTACTTCTTCCTGACCAAGCGGATGCTGACAATCTGCAGCCTTGATGAATCCAGATTTAAAACAAAAAGAAAAACAACAACTCATTCCTCCAGCCCTTTTCATCTTCCAGCCCTCAGTATAAAATACAGCCTGGTAGGAAGGAACATACTAGCCAAGGCAAGCCTGAACCTCTCAGAAGATGGAAAATTGAACCTGGGCCCCCTCTACTTGTGCTGCCATCAGTCTCTCCTCCAGCTCGCTGTGCCCTCGGGCAGAGCTAAGGCTGCTCCGTGCCTTGAGCGCGGTGCCCTCCGCTTTCCCGAGAGCGGACACCAGCCCAAAGCGCCCTTCGTTTCTACACTTGTGCGCTCCTCTTTTCTCTTGAATGACAAGGCAACTTTTAAAAGACCTCTCGGCTCATGCAATATTAATCTCGAAAGGAAAACAAGCCAGAGCACAGTCAGCTTCACAATGAGAAATGTTCACAATCCTCTAAAGGCAGACAGGACCAACCCAGATTTGTACAGCTTTTTGGCAAATCACCATGATCTTTGTTACCTCAGAAACAGCACTTCCACTTCCCTTCGTCCCTCAGAGTTATCTTGAAATAGGCAGATTATTCTAGCAATTCCCTTGTCACTAAGGCTTCCAAATTAACCTTTAAAATCACTAGGGGCTTATTAACACATCCCCTATCCGCTCTGCTCAGCTGATCAGCTCTTGGCAGTGCAAGGCTGGCTAGAAATGCTTTATCTGTACGGCATAGCCACATACAGCCCAAGATGATGAAACTCAAATGTTAAAGATCCCGCTGTTGGAACTCCACCTCTTCACCACCAACAGCCCCTCTCGTCCTAGCTTACATCCGGGCAACTCCATCAAAAGCCACAAGCTGTGAAGTTTAATGTAAATGTTCTGACTGTGCCATCTCTCACACAAGATCTTAAGAAACGATATATGACCTACCAGGTTAACACTAAACCTCTACTATTTTTAGCCTTTTAGGGGTCAGGACTGCAGCAGAAGCTATGTATCAAGTAATTCTTAGATCTGTACAACTCAGCAGCCATAGCTTTGCTATGTTGTTGGCACTCATATTTGTACAACTAGTCTTCTGCTTATTTCTCATTCATCTGCCATATAGATACACTTCACATCCACTGCCACCCACTGCCTTCTTCCTGCTTTATTCAGAAACGTATTAGAGCAGGGATCTCCAAGTAAAGAGGGAGACAGTTGCTTGATAAACCAGCCTTTGAAATGAGAGACTGCCGCTACAGGGAACAACGTCAGCCACCAGAACTTTAGAAATGCCTGCTTTACACAAGTCTCTCCTGCTTCCCAGGGTGATGCTAAGAAAAAAATAGAAATAGAGGGTAAAAGGCAAGGGAAGAGAGCATGTGCAATATTCCAGCCTGCCGAAACTTCAGCCTAAGGCAAACCTGTATGAGTGGAGGCTGCTACAGTACCTTCGATGGGCAGCAGAATGACACGGGAGTGGTCGTAGGCAATCACGTTAGCGTAACGGTTTTTGGGCTTGTTCACTTCGAGGTTTGAGTGCTCCCAGGTGAACTGCTGGCCAGGGTCAATGGACTGGAGGAATTAGGAAAGAAAACAAAATAGTCAGAGAGGAGAAAAGCAGCAAATCAAGCTCTGAGTGCCTTGCTCCGCACGGGACAGACCATGGCTCTGAAGATCTAGCTGAGGAAACGCAGCATTCACCGTTTTCTTCCCTCAAGAATAGATCTTTGCTGCGGAAAAGCTCCAGCCCTGCGGCATAACGTGCTCCCAATCCCGTCTCCTTGGCCCCAAGCAGCTCCCGAGATAACTCCCCCTCCGGCATGACGCAGTGCAACACGGACGCGGAAGCGTCACAGCAGTCGCAGGCTGCCGCACAGAGGCCTTGAATCACGTCCCTGCCGCGATGGCACGGGATTAGTCACGGCAGGCGGCCGGGAGAGAAGAGCAGCACCCACCGCATCAGCACGTCTTTACGAAGCGCAGAGGCTAAACCCGCGCGTGGCTAAACTAACTCACGACTAACAGGGCACAGCCGTACCAGTGAGCACTAACACCTGGGCAGCGCGGTATCTAAGCTAGGACGAGCTTTATAACCAGCATGCAAGCGGCACACGAAACACCAGGGATCAACCTGCCGGTCAGACGGGGCACTACGTGGGACCGCAAAGGCTCGGGCGTCCCGGGCGCGCAGGGTAGAGCGCGCCAGGGCGCCGGGAAGGGGCCGGCGCCGGGGTGAAGGAGCTGCCCGAAGGAACAGCTTCACGACAGCTCGTCAGCACCGCTCTTGGCTCTTTACAGGGGTGAAGGAGCGAACAATGAAACGCGCTGGAGAGAAAAATCCGCTCTGCCTGTCCTGGTGATTTGTGCTGGGTTTGGTGCTTTTCTCTTTTATATTTTTTTTCCTTTCTTCTTTTTTTTCCCCAAGTCCAGCTGTCCCAGATATGGAAATTAGGTTAATTACGTTTACCTCTAAATCCGCAGCCAGAGAATTAAATAAAACAAGGGCTTAATTCCTTCATCATTTTGCAGAGCCCTAGGGGTTTGCAGCAACCGGAGGCTTGGCAGGAGCACGTTGAGCCCTGCTTCCCACTCTTCCCTCTTGCTGCCAGCCCCGGGCCGGTGGGGACGGGGGCCCGCTTGCCTCGACTAGCTCCCAAGAGCTCGCAGTGCTTGACCCCTTGCCAGGCACCCACCTCCCCCGCCCTCCCTCCGCTGCGCCGAGACCCCGGAGCTCGCCGGGCACAGCTCGGCTCCGGCGGTCGCGGCCGTGCTCGTACAAAAACCGCACAGCACTAACGCCCTCCTGCACGCTCACGGTGGAGCATTTCTAACTAATGGGTATTTATACTGTTGTAATGTGTCTGTTTGCTCTCTATCCCTCTAATCTCGCCTCGCATTCATTTCATTAGCGATGTTTGTTTAGCTCTGGCTCTCCCACCGGAGGAGGTTGTGCTGGAACTAAGCCAGGGCACTTGGGATACTGCGTTATGCAAATTAGTCTTTGAAATCTGGGCAGAGCGTATTACCAGGCGGCTGCTCCCCCCGTGCGCCAGCAAGGGCCGAGAGACCCCAGCAGAGCAAACGCGCCTTCTCCCCCTGCTCGAGCCCCTTTCCTGGGCGAGGGGCTGTGACTACAGCCACTTTTTGCGAGCCAGACCAGAGAGAAAAGCACCCGAGAACCAGCCCTTTGGTCCGAAAGCACCCACTCGCCCTCCGCCTGCGAGCAGAACGAGGCAGTCTAGACTTGTTATTAGACTAAAAATATCAGGGCATTTTATGTCTTTGAACAACAGTAACAAAAAAAATTTCAGGCATATGTTCAATCCGCAATAAAAGCAACTCGCATGATGATCCGCCGGGTGCCTGGCGGCACTGGGCGTTCACGCTGGGATTTAACCAGCGCTGATGCAGCCGCAGTAGATCCTCGGAGCGGCCGGCAGCCGGGCTGCGCAGAAACACCGTCCTTCCCCTCGCGGGTGACAGGGGAGCCATGTTAGGCAGCAGCAGCAGTAACGCTGAGGACTACGAGCCTCTTCTCAGTCTGCTCCAGACCGGCTCTACCTGCTAGCTGGGCATTTTACAGTCTGGGATATTCATTTGAAATGCAAGTCCCGCAGCCACAGATCCGCCTGGCTGCTCACCCACAGGACCCCATTTGAGTATCCAAACGTTTGCAAGGAGGAGAAATAAGAGCACAAGAAAACCCAGACAAGACAAGGCACAAATCATCCTGTTTTCTCAGGTTCAGCTCGGTGGCCCCACAGGCTGCATCAGCCACTGAGGATATACTGTCCCTCTCACCTAACTTCAGCTATCCAAACATGGGATGTCTAGTCTAAGGCTCAGGTCTCGTCCATGTCCCAAGGACAGTTCCACCCCGACCCACCGGTCTAAAATCAGGAGAATAATCAGACATACGGAGATGCATCTGCCTTCACGAAGACAGCTTAGACACCTGTCTCAGAAATATGCCCAGGCTTTGGTCAGGAAAAGCCAATGGATTAAGCCTCTTTCCTGTTCATTATCTGGAACCAAATCTAGCACAGCACTGAGCAGGTGCTTAACTCTAAATGCATGAATAGCGTTTCGATTTCAGCTGACCAGATCCTTAAATAAGCTATGTTTATTTGGATGAAGGCTTGTCTAAATTTCCCAGTTCCCTGCTACTGCATACCCATGCACAGCACCCACTCTTGCTCATACCTCATACTCTTGGGATAATTTCAGGTTATCATTGGCTTTGAGATGTTCTGTGTGTTCAGCCAGCTCGGAAACAGGGATTGGTGGGTGGCTGAGCATACCTAAAAGACAAGACAGCAGGGAGAGAATCTCATTTAATAATAACTAAGAAAAATACACAACTGTTGCATATTTTATAAGAAAGAAGAAACAAGAAAAGAAAAAATTACAATGTAAGATCTGCAATGAAAGTAGGGAGGTTAGAAGAGAAGAATTCAGGGCTCGAAATTGTGTCCTTGGAAGTAAAAAAAAAAAAAAAATCAAGGAAATAAAAATAACAGTAAAATGAGAGTGTTCCCGTGATGGCCCCATTCTCAATGTGTAAATCAGAAGAAATTGAAAAGGAAAATCCGAAGAGCAGATGCGTGTTAGCGATTCCAAGACTGGACTTAAAATGAGCAAACGCTGCCAGAGGAGCCTACGCAGCAAACGTTACAGCACCAACAATGATAATTAAACAAACTCCAACACAAGAGAAGGGAAGGGGCAGGGATCCAGCCAACCATGGTGATGTGGGGCAAGGGAAGGGAATGCAGATGGGGGGAAGCAGGGGAGGCTTTTCGAGAACTGTTTCTCTGCACAACACCAGCTCTGTAAGCTTCTTGGAGAGCTCACAGACCCAGTGGTCATCATTCCAATGAAGTACCCTGACCTGGAAGTGTCAAGCACTGGCTCCCCCTCCTGCTCATGGGCCTGCCAGAGATGGTCCTTCTACAGCAGAGCCCACAGGTCGCCAGCGCTGCTGGGTCCTTGCCCTCCAGGTAGCAGCTCAAGGCTGGGCTGCACCTACCCAGTTGGCAGACTCACTGGAAGAGTCATCAACTGCTGTGGTGGAGAGGCAAAAGATCCTCTTGCCCCTTCCCAGCCTGGAGCATGGGAGACAGTTGGCTGGGGAGACCAACGCCTCACAACCCTGGTTCATCTGCTTCACTTGCAATTCTTGCCAACATGGAGCTGTGCTTGCACTGAGACGGGCAGAGGAACAGCCAGAGAACAGACTGGATCTTTTCTAAGACATACTGGTACTGAGGGAGCCACACTGCTTCAGACTGGTCAAATTAATGGCACATCTCAGCCATGAACTGGGCTGAGCAGCAAAGGCAGAGTTGTTTTTTGGCTTGAAAAAAAAACTGTGATGCTGCTCAGAGCTCTGGGAAGAGCAGAGATCCTCCTCTTTCTATGTTCTCAGATAGCTACACAACAAACCAAGGTGGAAAAGCTCTCCATGCTTTGCTCATCTGCATTGGATCATGTTTTTCCAAGGGCTTCTCCATGCTGTCTGCCAGGCAATTCTGCCACAAACAGCAGCAGACGGGCGAAGACAGCAGCATGCCGAGAAGGCTTGGGCAGTGCCCCAGATGAGAAGGACAGGAGTGAAGAAGAGATGGAAGCAAGGGAGAATTTCGAGCCCCGTGGGTGTTGATGTGTGACAAAGCAGCGGCGGTGGCAGCAGCATGGTCAGATACTCTGAAAACTCAGCACAGAGATGGCAAAGCAAGCAAGACATCCTCAGTTTTACAGTGAGTCCTAGAAAGGTGCTGCCTCCCCCCAAGCCTGAGTACGGGGCAAGTCTGCCACTGAGTGGGGATTTGAGCCACCACTCACACAGGGGTTTTTAAGCTAACTAGACATTCATTTTCAGCGCAAGGAAGTTAGGCTGAAAATGGAAGGGAGCACAGAGGGGAGCAGCGGACCAAAAAAGCCCACAAAAATATCCCCAGTATACTCTGGAGGCTGCACTGGCCCCAGTCTCGTCCACAGGGTATCAGGGCAAAAAGTTTAATAGCTCATGGAGGCAAAGCTTTTAGTCGATCCCTTGCTATTCTGTAGCCCGTTTCTCCTTGGGAAGGGTTTTTCTCTACCCCAGGGACTGGAGAGTGGCTGCAGTCCACCCCAGCACCATGACCCGTGCAGGGAGGGGAGAGCCATCCTGCCTGAGAAGCCAACGTGCAGAGACCAGCTCAGTTATTACTGTATACGTTCAGGTCAGTGTCTGTCCTTCTGCCTTTGAAAGCAAGGGCTGAAGAGGGCAGGAAACATACCTTGAGCTGTAGCATTAGAGCAAAGCCGAGCCCTGCTCAGAACAACTGCTGGCAACTCAATAAACTGTCTCCAGCTTTGGGCACGTCACCCCCTCACTGATTTCTTCCCACCTGGGCTGGAAGGCAGCCAGGCAGCCCAGCCGGGCAGCGCTTGGCTCAGCCACCATCACCCGACTCTGCTGCAAAAAGCTAGAGATTATTCGCTGAAGTGCAGTGAGAAACACAGTGCCATAAATGAAATCCCAAACAACGATCACAGGTAAAAAAAAACAAAAACAAACACAACAAAAAGACCCCACACACCACCAAGAAGCCAAGTAACAACAAGTAAGTGAGAAAAAACAAAGCAAAACCCAACTGCTCTTTGGTTAGGGAGCTGCAGAGCAATATGTGACACCGCATTCGAGCATGTGGGGCTGCACGGGAAAGACCCCCTGTGCCAAGCTAGAACAAAAACTCACATTCCCCTTGAAGGCAGTACAGAAGCTGCCTTTGCAAAAGCCCCAGGAAAAATCTGCAGTGTGACCAGGTCCTGAGAAACATCTGTCTCTTTGCCAGGGAATATTTTTCTCCTACCCTCAACCTGCTGTAAACAAAAATTGGCAGAGAGCACATGGGAACTCACCATTAAGGACAGAAATCTCCTTGGCGGATTGATTGCTAGGGTCTTTCATAATAAAATCAAGCTGGAATAAACACTTCCCTGGTCAAAATGCCAAGCGCACTGGGAGTCCCAGTAAGGCCCAGGAGGAGCGTGACAGTGAACAAGGCGGGAGCAGCGCTTTGCAGGGCACCAGCCGGCACCGCGGCGGCAGCCCAGCAGCTTCTCTTTCGTTTGCTTTAATTCGCTCGTCGACTCTGGGGGAAGCAGCCCGCAGGCCGCTCTGCTCAGCCGCCTCCCGCACCCCGCGCGGGGCGGAGGGACGCCACTGCGCGTTGAGCTGCAGCAAGGGACGGCTGCGCCCTGGATCAACGCGCAGAACTGCTCCGCGTCACGACACAGCGGCTGACGGGAGGTGGACTGGGAGAGCGGAGCACTGGCAGCAGCGGTATTCAAAACAGCAAAGTCCTTCCTGCTTAAATCCGCCATTTGGATTAAAATATCCGGAGGATTGTCTCAGCCCTCAGATCCCTGAGCACAATCAGCATGTACATGATTTTTCACGTTTGTCAGCTGAAAACTCCCATCTATTTCCCTGCCCAATTAGAAAAAAAAAATCCAAACCAAAAAGCACCCAGCAAAGCTAGGATCTTGGCTTCTAACGGGGATGAAGCCTTTCAGAGCTGGTCTCGTCTAACGTTTCAATCACTTCAATCTTTCTAATCTTATCACAAAAGACTTGATTCTCTGTGCACCAGCCAACTTGCCAGCAACGTCACCCTAACATCTGCTGCACGGGCCGGAGCCCAGCGAGCCCAGCGGAGGAACGGCGGCTGGGCGGCACTGCGCACCAAACCCTCCGGGCGGAGGGCTGCGGAGAGGCCGCCGTTCCCAGCGCTGCCGGAGGAAGTCGATGCCAAGGAACAGAGACCTGCCGCAGATGGGAAAGGGCCCTTTTCCCAGCTGTTCATGGAAAGGTGCCTCTCCAAAGAGAGGGAGGGGAATGATCGTTTGCAGCGACAGTTTTCTCTTGCCCCTCGTGACGGGGCGCTGAGCACAAAAACGCAGGTGCACACACGTGCGATGCACGCACGCCGGTGCGCCAAAGCTCGCCTTCCGCCCGTGAATAAGCACGAGGGACACTAAGCCAGGCTTCAGAAAAGAAACATCTTCGACAACGAGGAGCAAAGAAGCCTCAAAACCCGTGTTTTTCTCCCGAGAGAGCAAGAGCGACACAGAAGGACAGGCAGCATCCCGCTGAACTACCAGGGGCTCTGTGCTTGGGCTCCTGCTCCTGTCTTGCAAAAGGCCTGTTGTTTGATACTGTAAAACTGGAAGCGCAGTTCAGACAAACAGATGGCACAGAAAAGGAATGAAATGGGCAAACACCACAGGAACACAGAGAATTCGGCAAAAAGGAAACAAAACAAAACACAACAAAACAACAGGAACCAAACAGAACTGGAAAGGAAAAGTGACAAAAGAGAAAAAAATAATAACAGAGAAAAAAAATGAAACCAACAGGAACAAAAACACACAGGAACTAACTTTCAAAGTCAAACTCAGGGTCACTGAGAGGGCTGCTCAGACCAGAATCTGCAGAAAACAGTAAAAAATAAATAAATAAAATATACACTTTTTAAAATTTCATGCTAATAAAAAATAAAAACAACATAAATCTAACGAGGAAAAAAAATTATTTTTTTGTGCTGATTTAGGCAGGGACAGGGCCACTAGGATTTGCTCTCCTTTCCCCCTCTCCGTGCTGCGCGGACGCTCACGCGTTCTCCCATCCCCGCTTCCCCTCATTTGGCTGCTGAGGACAGGATTCTCTCATTGCAAGGCCCTAGGACACCTGGCTGGAGAAGAGACTACATGTCCCTTTTAAAGCCACAATATATTTAATTCGAATGGTTGGACAGCAGCTATAAAGTCTTCCACCTGCCAATTGCACCACAATCTCTTCATGGCTACCAACACCCTTCAAGCTCTGCTTTTCCAGCTATTCCCATTTTTACCAGATTGCTATCAAAATACTGTGGGAGGCAGGTGACCGACTCTCCAACTCCTTTGCAACCCTTTCCTGCTTTACAAACTATACAGCGGAATAAACCACCACCAACAAAGCTCTCTTTGGCTAGATAATGTTACAAAGAAAAGTTGGCAGGATCTTCTTCAAACCAGACCGGACAAACTGGAGCAGCCTTTTGGGATCTGTAGACTTTGTCTAGCAGAGTCTGAGCAACTGGCACGTTTTAGCTGCCTTTAGCAAGCCTCTTAGACCAAGGGTTCAGAGGTACGGCATGACCAAACCAACATGGCCAGCAGAAGACAGACTCACTCACCTATTGGTTACATCAAGTGAAGCCAGCAAGTGCCCTGAGCCTGCTCCTACATTGCAAGGGCAGGGGAAAATAACCACTAAAGGAAACACATGAAACAACTCAGCTGCTTCTCAGCCTCAGGGCCACAACCAGAGTACTTCTCTCAGGTTAGTTTTCACATGGGGTGTGTGTGTGTGTGTGTGTGCGCGCGTGCACACGCAGCTCTTCCTTGTGGGTCTCAAACCACCAGCTGGAGCACCCGAAAGCCAGTCTGAACAGTCCCCTGGGCAGCTGCCATTCACACTCCATATAAAACGCTGAGCCCAGACAGACGCAAACGGCTGCTGAGCTGCAGCCGGCGGGACCTCCAAGGAAGCCACTTACACAAAGGGTGAAACAGTCAGGAAAGCAGCAGTCTCTCGAGCTTTCCGAGCAGCGCCCTGCTCAGTCCCTCGCTTTGAGTCCCTCGCATGCACAGAGAGGGACAGCAGACTACTGCTGCAGATCCAAACCACCCCCCCCGACTCTCCTGCGAGAGTACCTTTGAGCAACAGCATCACTGAGCAAGCGCTGATTTAGGGACCCAGCTGCAGCTGAATCACCCTGCACCCAGTCCCTGCAGGCTGAATTAAACCTGCTCCCATCCCTTAGCTGAGACTTAACTGTTTCTAAGCTTGGCTTGATGGCATGGGTTGTTCTAAACTCTTTTTAATACAAGTACTTCAGTCCAGTGCTGCCTTTGTGCTTTCCCAATGATCTCTGCCCTCTGGGTACCCACCAGCTTGACAACTTCACCCTAAGAAAGCTCAGACAACGCTAAGGACAGGACTGGGAAGGGAGGGGGAAAACAAGGGCTGCAGAAACATTACTAACAAGCACAAAATAGCAAAAATATACAAACAAACTGAAAACAGCAGCTAGCCCCAAAAAGCACAATAAATTCCCTTCCAACTCAAGCACTGGGAACTCGGAAGCAGAGCTGTATATCAGTGCACAGGCACTGTTCAGCATTGCCAAGTGTCTGTTTGCGTGAGGACATGCCCGTGCCAGGGCCGTGTCAGTGGTGGCTTGCAGAGGTGCCATGCAAGCAGCTTAGACATGCATGTATATGGGGACACACATGTACAGAAAGGAGGGTGCGTCGTGCCTCTCTGCTAGGGAGTTAAGTGCAGTTACTAGCTAGCTCAGCAGCTGGTCGCAGTGATGGCATGTACACTAAGCAAAGAAATGCTGCCTCAGCTGCACAAAGCAACCAGCTGCCTGCCTTTCTCCTCCCAACTCACGGGGCAGGCCTGGTTCCTAACAGGAGCATTCGGGCACATCTGCAGAAAGCGCCAGTTACAGATGTGGTCAGAGCAGGGCAGCCTGCCACGCTCAGCTCTATAGCCTCCGGGCATCCCCCAGCACGAGGCACGGTGCTGCACGGCGGCACTGGTGGACTGGCAAGCTCAGCGTGGCCATGGCACTTGCAGCTGTATACTTAGCCTAGAATGCACCGGTTTAGCTGAGTATCCAGAAAAGCTCTTCTTCCTGCCTTGCAGTTGTTGGATAGTCTGTGCAAGGCCCTTGTGGTTTCTCAGCAAAGGTTTCTTTCAGCATAGCATAGACAAGGCTTGCATAGATAAGGCTTGAGATTCCTTGCCTGTACTGTAGGTTAGCATTGGGTCTCAAAGGCAGCACTGCAGCAGCCTTTACACAGGCAGGAAGAGGCTGAGGAAGGGGCAGTTTGCGCCAATCCTGCCTTCCCCGGGAGACAGGCTGGTTTGCAGCCGGTTACCTGGAGTCTGGAAGTTGATGCGCCTCATTTCCACAGGGTCCTTAGGGTGGTGAGGGGTGATCTCAGCGTTGTTCAGGAGGCATTTTGTCCGTGGCTCTGAATCTTTCCGTTTGCTTTTAGGAAAAGAAAGAGAAACAAAAAAAACCAAAAAGACAAAACACCTTAGCTTATGGGCCCGATAGTCTTTTCAGCCACACAGGTCATGTTCAGACCCGAGTACAGCTCCCACAGAAATCAGGGCCAGATGCAGCCATGTCCTGAACATGGGTGTAAGCTACATAAGACATATCAGAAAAGGCATGAAGTTTGGAAGGTTTTATCAGTGAAATATTTGATGGGTTTACAATGGCCCAGCAGCCCCTCAGTAGCTTTCAGCCAAGTCTGGGGGTTCCCCCTTCTCACAGCAGAAGTTCAGGCAAGCAGCAAGAAGCAGCTGAGGTGCTGTGCACTCACACCTGAGCCTCCACACACACACAAACCTCCACTGAACTCTGCAAGTAGAAACATTCCAATTCTGGCCAAGCCATTTGCAGTCTGAAAGAACCAGAGCCAACATAATCATTTGGAAAAGTACAGAATCTCCTGGCCATGTCCTTGGACATAAAGTACTGATATTTCTCTCTCGGCTTGTTTAGAAGTTCTCAGTGCCTCACTGCAGACAGAAAAGTCAGAGCAGTGATTTTCAATGTTTGTTGATCTGCAGAACCCTAAAAATCTGGGGTCAAAAACAGTGTAGATACATCTTCTCCCATCACAGCTGGGCCTGCTGAGATCCATTCCACCTCCTTGCCAGAAACTGAAGCCCTCTTCAACCTGCCAGCTGAGCTGCACATATAAGTGCTTCCTAATGCATTTTGTTCAAAATGGGTCAGGTTAGCTGAAGCAGTTTACAAGTCTTTGCTGACCTGGCTCATTCTGCTTGAGAAGATTTTAGAAGTAAAGCCCAGTGTTGATCTGAACAGGTGATAACAGGTGTGGCAGGGAACAGTAGCAAGCTGCTGGAAGCGGAACTTCTCCAGCAGGCAGAGAACCTGTACCCACACCCTGGGGCTTGCAAATATTGCTCTAGCCCATCTGGTAAGATGGTTCTAGGGAGCCTCACCTTCTCTGTTTGGGTTGCACAGATGCCTCCAATAATATGCCTGCAGCAGTAACAGCAATTGCTTAGGTAGAGAGGAGGTTTATTCAGTACATTTTTTGCTGGCACTTAATATCATTAACAGTTAGAGGAAGAGGCATGAGCCCTGTCAGCACTGCATGGGGCAGCACTTTGAAATTACGCCATTTTTTGGAGTAGTTTATTTTTGCTGCAGTTTGAAAATTGCTGTTAATCGTTCACTGGCCAAACCCATCAGTTGCTTCCAGTGAAAGCTCTCCCAGCCTTGGAAATGGTCTGAAATAATTCTCAATTCATGGTCATAAAGAATTCTGCTAGAAGTCCCTGGCTGATGGGGCAAGAATGGCTTTTGCAATGGGGTGAGGATGGCTCAGCTGGTGAGATTCTGCTTCCAGGATGCTAGAGGCTCAGGGACAGCCTGTACAAAGCAATCAGACATGGAGAAAACCCACGTTGCAGTCAGAGGCAAGAGAGAATGGGTGTTTCTCTGCTCCATTAACCCAACATTTTATGAGCCGTTTACTGTCACTGCTGCTCAGCTTGAAAAAGGGCCATTGTATTTAAGAACAGACAAGCAGAAGGCTGGACTTCCTTTGCTTTTTCCGATTCAAACATGCTTTGCACTAGTCCAATATATAACACTTTGTGCTTGTCCAATAGAGGCGTCCTTTTGGACAGAGCTAGCAGTAGGAACTGTACAAATAAAGCCCCATCAACCAGAGAGAGCAAACACTGCCTAACACAGTCAGCCCAGCAAGAAAGGACCTAAGTAAATGGCAAATCCAGTGCTCTTACCTGTCTGGCTTGCTGTCCAGGAAAGCAGTAAGTGGAGAGAAGACAAAACAAATGATCAGGTTAGAAAGGAGCCGCAGAGGAAGGGGGAAGTATTTGCTCAGCTCTAACCCTGGTAACACAGGTGTAAAGTAGGACCAGCAAAGATTCCCCAGTTAAACTGGTGCTAACAAACAGCAACAAGACACACTTGAGTCCCTGCTCCCCAGGGGACCTGTGTGTCCAGTGATTCCCACATTCTGGGACACAAAAGACACTCCCATGGGTATAAGCAAACATATCTGTGCAGACGAAAGATGGGGTAGGGTTACCAGAACCTCCTCCATAATGGGTACTAGGTTTCCCAGCTAAGGACACCCTGCAATGGCTTCAGTTGCCATCTTGTCCCTTCTTTTAATCTGCTGTGCTCAGCCTCTGCTTCCTTTCTTATCTTCTTTCTCTGCACAGTGTGGGCTGTGTGTGCACAAGGGGCCCTCGTCCCCATCCATGCACCACGAGCTGCTCAGAAAGTGAAGGAAAGGGGGTGGTTTCCAGGGGTTGTTTTCTCCTCTTTCCAGGGTTTGTTTTCTCCTCCTTCTGGCAGACTCGCATGACATTCCTATTGCTGCTGCTCTTGTCCCCCAACTCCAGCTGAAGACCAGCTGTAGAACCATTGAAGTTTCTGCTGACCCACAGCACAAAGGTGCTTCTCTGCATCACCCTCACTGCACTTGCATACACACACAGAGCACAGGAAAGGGAGCCCGAGGCTATGAACCGCTTTTCTGGAGGAGACAGACAAGAGACCAGGCAAACTCATTCCACACATGCCCTAACAGACTGTCTCTAGACAGGCACAGCTTTATTGAGAGTGCCATGGGGTAGATTCCGAAGCAGGTGGAGGTCCCTTTAATCCACTACTGATCTCTCTTGTGCTACCAGTCTCTTCCAATTCTGCATTTCTGCCTTGGGGTTCGTCTCTGGTGTGGGTGGAAGGTTTTGCCTTCCAGCTGACAACTTTAAGACGAAGGAGGAAATTCTCTTTAGGGTCTAAAGGTAGAGACATTCAGAATGCTCACAGATATGGGCAAGAAGCATCTCTTACTTTTTGTAGAGTAGGATGGCAATGACAATGCAGATGATGAACACCACGGCCAAGACGGGCCCAATGACCCAGATCAGTCCTTCCTCTCCATCAATGATTGGCTGTGGATCAGGATTGTCCAGCTGGATGGGGTCAGAGAAAGGACTAGCAGCAAAAGTCTGGAAGACATGAAAGGTTGCAGAACTGAGTTCAGAGAGGGAATGGAGATTGAATACAGGGGGCAAGCATACAGCACTCCAGAAGAGAAGTTGCTACAGAGGACTCCCTGCTGCACAGACCAAATTATAACAGAGACCTATAGAGAAAACGTAACAGAAATCTATAGAGAAAAATATTGCCCATGAGTGCCTGTGTGACCAGTATTTTCCTTCTCCAAAGGTCCAAGGAAGACAGACAGCCAAAAGACCACATTCACATCAAACTCATGCTTATGGTTCACCTAATCTTATAGCTGGGAAGGGGCTTCTAGAAAACAAGTTAACTATGCCTCTGTTCCACCACATCCCAGAGCCTCGCTCTTCACCTCCACAAACACAGGAACGCTTTCTCTAAATTCTCGTGTCACTATCTGGATTTTGACAGTCAGATGGGATTAAAGAGGGACAGGATTAAACTAAGAATTAATGCTTAGACACAGTTTAGTCTGGTGGCTTGGAAAAACACCCTTACAACTGAACATAAATTAATAAAATTCATTATGTCTCCTCTGCTCCCTCTACACTCAGCAGAGAACTGTGCTCTTGAGCAGAATTAAGGGCCTGTTGAAACTCAGGAGAGTCCTAACCAAAGAGCGTTGCCTGTTTGTTCTCACAAGTGGTACAACCTATCCACCCCAAGAGTGAAGTATTCTAATTTTACACAGAAATTACAGAAACTGAAGTGCGGAGAAGAACACCGACAGGCCAAAGTAAAGGTGAGATGGGACGAGAACAGGAGGTCTGGGCTCTGGGACCTGTATTTGCTGAAATTTTATCAACTGCCCGCAAGACTGAAACGCTACATCTTAGGGAGCTGCAGTAATTTCCTCCCTTTGTGAGCGAATGTGCAGCACCTTGTTCTAAAGCAGAAATCACCACAAGCAGGAGTAATCCGATGGAGAAATCCATTCAAAAGCGTGTCAGCCTAATCCTTTAATATCAAATACACAACCAAATATTTATCTAGGAGAAAACCCTCTGAAAACTTATAATTTCAAATAGCTCCCTTTACAATTCCACAGGGAGATTTGAAAACAACGAAGTATTAGACCACTTCCTATTTTGCATGAGGGAGGAGGCAGGTAAATCAAAACAGTCATTTTCAAAATGCCAAATGCAATGGCACTGAAGTCAGCAGAGGTGTTGAAGTAGTAAAAACAGCAGACAGCCCATCTAGTTTCCTATAAAATATGTTCTCCTCTCTGCTTAGCAGGGAATTTTGTAATGAGCAGGACGTGACATGCTGCTCTCAAAGCAGGATGTCCGAGTTCATTGCTCTGTTAAAAACAGCGACAGCCTTTACAAGAGATTGCTCTTTGTAAAGGGGTCTGACCTAAGGATCTCCAAACTTGGATGTACTTCTGAGCTGCTAGTTCAGTACTTTCCATTCTGGACTCAAATCTGGAGCTACAAGTGTAGAAAGTCCTGCCTAAGCAAACTTGTGAAATGCAGAAGCAGCGAACTAGAGCACAATGTTTGCCTCGTTAGCCAGTCTGCATGGGAGAGCATGTTTGCTGTACACAAACAGTTCCTGAAGCCACATGCAAAAGCTCCACAGTTGGACTGGAAGAGCCTTTCGCGGCGGGGGGCGGGGGAGAAATCCCGCAAGCTCTGTGTCTGGTGGGAGAGAGTTACAGAAAATGGCACCAGAGCTGCTGGCCAGCTTGCAAGGAAGCTGTCCCTGCAGCTGCCGTCTCTGGTTGCTAATGGGTACAGCAGAGTCACAAGCATCTGAAGGAGATGAGGGAAAGCAGGCAGCACTTACAGCCTCGGGTTCCTGGAGCACTGCCAGGATGAAGATGACGTATTTCTGCCCTGGCTCCAGGGCTCTGTTCTCGAAGTTGTCATAGTGTTTCATGTCCCCCAGGATGAAGTGGGAGGGGAGGGAGCGAAAACGGGCAGCGATGTAGGGCTTGGGGAAGTCCAGCTGTCGGGAGTGACGCAGACTTCGACGCCGGAGCCTGGCAATGTCCTGAACAAGCTGGAAGAAGCAAAGGAACATTCTGAGCTCAGATGCCTTCAGTATCGTTAAAGGAGCTGCAAGGAGGGAGAGCCAAACCGTTCCACTCAGCTTGTCCTTATTTAGCCACCCAGAACATGGAGCACAGGCTACCCCAAAACCTACTCCTCCGTAGTGTTCTTCCTAGACTATCAGGTCAGCACCACACCCATTACAGCTGTTTGCCCTGTCCCTGCATCTGGCTTCCATTTCACCCACACTCACCTCCTCCAGGTCCATCTCCTCAGGGCTGCCCAAGGGGTTCAGGAACTGCCCACCCCGGGACTTCCTCAGAGGCACCACCACAATGTAGTAAGCCCTAAGAGTTGAGAATAATCAGAATAGAGAGGAGAAATTAATCTCTTTCTACAAGCCACAGAAGGAGAGACTGAACACAGTGACAGTGGATGGCTAGGTTAGCCCAAACAGCCCCACTGGCACAGCCCTGCATGCCATCTATTACTTTTAATTTAGCACAGTTCTTAATACTGCTCATGGGATAAACCTGGATTCAGTGGCAGTCCCATGTGACATGTCCCCCTGTTTGACCCCTCCACATTCCTGTGGCATCTCCTGTTAGCCATAGGAAGTGGCTCCAAAAGCCAGGCAAAGTTGCAAATGCAGGGAAATCACTCTGCCGCTCCTTGTGGCAGCACTGATCCCCTGCAACATAAACCAAGTGCACTAAGTTTGCAACTTAACAGAAACCTACTGGACAGGCACAGAGCTCTTCACATCTGGGAGAATAACCACCACGTTGCCACCAGCATCAGGTTTGTGGGTCACCTCTGGCTTCTTAGATAACATGTCAGCAGCAGTCCAGGCAGCGACATTCTGCTGCAAGCCACCCATGCTATTGCCTCGGTTCATGAGAACAAAGTTGTAGAACGTGCGGGGCTTCAGGTTGGTAATGAGTTTCTTGGTGGTGCGGCCGTCCACATCAACGTTCAGCCCGTTGTACTGGATCTGAGGGAGGTGAAGAATCAGCAAAGTCATATCAAGATCAAGGCTGATACTTCTTACACCTTCTTACACCTTCTTCTCCATTGCCTCGGTTTGCAGAGAATACAAAACATTCAGCTCTAACTGATCTACCCAGTTCTGCCAGAACCAATGTAAAACTAGGAACAGAGGCCATCTGAATGGGGAGCTTTGCCTTTCTCTTGTGCTCCCTGCTGGGTCTCCAAGCATAAGGCAAAGGACACAGTCTTGAAACTTCTCTAGAAAGAGGAATTTTTATCTAGAAATGACAAAATTGTGCTAACTTTCCCAGGGAGGCAATCATTTGATAACAGATATGGGAGTGCAACCCGCCAGTCCAGATTCTCAATCCAATTCCCTGATCTAATGATTAACCATTACACACTGCCCACATCTGGGAACTGAAGCCAGAATTCCTGGCTCTTGAAACCTCTTATTCAAACCAACAGATGACAGTTCCAGGAGACAGAGAAGGACCATAGTTCTGATTCCTCCCTTCCACTTGCCTTGTATGGGGTGGGAGAGTTGTAATTCTCAGGAAACTCCCAGCTCAGGAGGACAGATGTCTTTGTCACCATCTTCACCTTGAAGTTTTTGGGTAAAACTGCCAGAAGAAAAGTGAGGAGGAAGGAGAGAAAGGAGAAGAGAAGGCAGCAGAGGGAAGAAAGAGCAAGAAAGAGAAACGAGAGAACGTCAGACACTGGCAAAAGGGGCTGCCTGTTTGCAGCTGGCTGCAGCTGCGGGAATGGAAGGGCTTGCTTCCTCCTCCACACTTTGCTTGAGTTTTGCCAAGGTCCATCTCCCAGTGCTCCCTGTCCCCGTGCCTAACCCTGAGGAGTGGTGAGGGAGGGTGTGAGGCTTTGCCCTCACTCTGCCTGTGCTCAGCTCACACTAAAGGTCTGGATGGTTGCTGCAGGAACAAGGTGCTGGATTTCTGAGCATGCTCAGGTGAGGAAACCCATCCCAGGTCACGTTTGAGGCTTTTTTTTGTTTTGTTTTCTTTTTGCTGCTTGCAAAAGCTGAAGAAAATGCTCTTCCCACCTGTACAGCGACTGGCCCCCCACTTCAGGTGCCAGTGTAAGAAGGGTGTCCGGACTTAACTTACAAGAAAGTGGTAAAAGGGACTTACCTGGTATAAGGCAGAGAGGAGCTGAGGGACTGAGTGTGAAACCAGAGTGCTTTGCATTTACTCACGAGCCTGCCTGAGGCTGGCTTGACCTCTCCAGCTCTCTGCCTCCTGGCACCAGCCCCGGTTACAAGGAGAGAGAGGGAGGAGAAACCGGTAAGTCCTACCTTGATCCAGCTGGAACGTCCGATACTGGACAGTCGGGCTGTACGGCCCGGGGCCTTTACTGGTGTGAGCACGGATTTTAACATCATAGGCGGTGTTGGGTTTGAGGCCGTTGAGGGTGTACGAGTTCTCTGGGGAGGGGGGCAGGTCTTTTTCCAGCGGGTTGCCGGGAGAACCGGCCTCCCGGTAGGCCACGGTGTATTTGACGATGGCTCCATTCCTCTCGGCCAGCACGGGGGGGAGCCAGCCAAACTGGACCGACATGGAAGTGATGTTGCTCGCCTCGAGGATTTGGGGGTAACCTTTGGGGACGTCTTCAGGGGTAGTGAGTTCCTGCACAGCTTCCTCCCCAAAGCCAGCCCGGCTTTTCACGGCCAGCTTGAAAACATACGTGGCGCCCTTGTGGATGCTAGGAGCGGTGTACTTATCCTCCAGGGCTGTGAACTCCAAGGTAGCCAGGGGGTCGACATCCTTGCGGCCAAACTGGAGCCGGTAGCCCATCACCTGGCCTTCCGCATCCAACGGAGGCTCCCATTTCACCAGAAGAGTGTTCTCCTCTGTCTGGTGCACAGACAGGATGGGCTTCCCTGGGACTGGGAGAGAAGAGAGACACTTTCTGTCAAACGTGGGCCAAGGTGGTTGGGAAGAAGACGCAGAGATTCTCGAGTTGCAGAAACAGGTTCCCCAAATCAGTGGCAAGGTTTCACCTAAAGTCTGTGTACTTTAGTGTCTCCCCCAGTGAAAGGGGCTACTGCTACCCATCCCCTATACAAGCAGAGGGTATTAAGTTTAGGAAATGAGATGCGCTGCCAGAGTTTCAACTGTGAGGTCCTGACACATTTCTGCAGTCATTTTCTTCCCTTTCCATAGGACAGGTTGCAAGGTGAATATAGCTCCTCTCTTTCAATGTCCTTTCTTATCACTGGATCACGTACCTTCCCAGAGCTGAGAAGAAAGAATGCAGGAGTCCCAACTACGAGCCTCCTGCCCTAACCATGTAAGCAGCTCGCTTCCCTGGGCAGGAAAGGATGAATGCAGGAATTTCCCAAACTCCTAGCCTCTCTCTCTGTCCATTACACAGCACAACTCATGCAGAAAGACTGGAACAGATTGGCTTAGGCTGGGAAGGCCAGAGCTGCTGAAGGTGAAGTAATGAAGGATGGGAAAGGAAGTCTGGGCAGCCCCAGGTCCTGAGCAGCAGGCACACGGCCAGCTGAAGTGAATCTGGCAGGCATCTGATCACCCAGTTGGGTATAGAAAGAAGGAAGCACAGAGAGAGTGGGAACTCTCTCTTCATTCCACTCTTCAAAGAGTGGGAATTTGTGAGAGGGAGGGAGAGTTGGTGCTTACTCCATGCAGTTTCTCTGCTCTGGGGGATGGGAAGGGTCATCTGAGTGTTTTCAGCTAGCTCCCTCCTTAACATGTCAGATCCTCCTTGCTTGGCGGATATGGCAGGGGCTCAGCAGTGCCTCTGTCTAATGAGCCCTGGCACTGCCCAACTGCTAAGCAAGCCCACAGCCACAGCTAAATGGCATGCACAGCCCCAGAGGATGCCGAAGCTGGAGAACTCAGAGCATTAATTCCAGCAGCTCACGCATCATTTACACTCACTCCATTTTTAGAGATCTAATTTCCTTTTCTCCGCCTTGCTATTTCTTGTGGTTGAATAGGAGAAGGAGAGAGAATAGAGTTTAAGGGAGATCCAGGTCTACTCTCGCAGCAAGGGGCAAGCAGAGGGTCCAGAGGGTGGACAGTTGTAACGTGGCTAGGGAAGAAGGGAAGCAGCAGGAAAGAAGGCTGCATGTCAGGGATGCTGGCAGAATCAAATTGGGGAAGCCACTCTGCCTGGTGCATTAGCTGACAACTGAAAACAGAGATGAGGGGTTGTCTCTGAAACAAATGCTTTATTCATTGTAAACTGCCAAAAAATAGTTAGGAAACAGTGCTGGGAAAACCACCCTTGGAAACACATTATGGAGAAAAACAATGCCATTACCTTTATGTTTTGTTTTTTATCACAAATGTTACTATAATCAGCTGAGCTTGAAAATATTACATTTGCACAACAAATATTGTCTGGTAGGAAGGTGAGAAAAAAGGTGGAGTAAGTGTTTTATTTTGCAATTGGTGTAGACACTAAAGGAGAAAATTGGATGTATTACAGTATTTAAATTCCGCCTCTAGCCCTGAATGATAAAGAAAGAAATCTTTCCTCTCAGAAGGTATATTGACTCAACACTACGAAGAAGATAAGAATGTTACAGAGCCATTTGAAAGATTTTTTTTTTTTAATAGCTACTTCGAGTTGGGGGAAATTGAGTTTTGGGTAATCGCTGCTGCGCTGCAGAAAATACCCTTCTGTGACTGATCACCTGCACTGCAAATCCTAATGGGAAGAGATGAGGGCAGATGACAAGAGAGAGTGACAGGGGAGGTAGAGAGAGAGAAAAGCTCCAGGAGAGAACAGTGGAAAGGGTAAAAAGACCCAGGAAGAAGGAAATGAGAGGAGAGAACCCAAGAGATGGTGAGAATAAACATGGGAAAAGCAGGAGGGAAAAGGAGAAGAGGCTGAGTGAAGGAAAAGGCTTAGGTGCACTGACAGTACAAAGTGTGAGGGCAAGAGATATCGGCATCCAAAGGCACTATGCTGTGACATTTGCAAGACTCGGTTGCTGTCCTGGAAAGCAACCTTGTTCTCTTACATACCATCTCCTAACTAGGCAGGAAAGGTAAGAGAGAAAAGAAAGACTGAAATCCTGTTCACTTGTTGGAAGACAAGAACATAAAATGAGATGAAGATGGTGGGAGCTAGGGCAGAGAAAAAGAGGTCATGGAGAACAGGCACAGCCTCAGCCCTGCGTGTTCCCGGCCAGCGGTCCTCAGTCCTCCCTGTCCTGTGCACTCAGCTGAGTGTCTGTGCTGCCCCCAAAGTCTGAGCAAGGGTTTCCAGGTTAATCATGCTGCATTGACTAGGCCTTCCATGAGTGAAATGGAGTGGGAAGAGATAACCACAATCCAAGGGAGACAAGTTGCAGGAGAATCAACCCTAGATCCAAGCACAGTAGTCTCCCTCCACTGCATGAAACCCTTCTTGTACTACAGAGCAGAGGTTTAGCTGCTGGAGCAAAAACAAGACCACAAGAATGCAGGCGCTGAGAGGACTTGTTGGGAGCATACGTCTCCTTTCCGCCTGCAGCAGAACTGTTTCGAGAAGCAAGGGATACCCTGTTGCCCTTTGTCATTCCCCCATTCAGCCCCTGCCATCCCAACATGGTCCTGCATCCTCTACACTGAGGCTGACAGACGCTTTGCTGCAAAGAATAGGTCAAAGGGAGGAACAAATCTAGATGGTACAGGCAGACAGAGTCCGGGTCCCAGAAACATATGCAAGAAAAGGTCAGTACTGTCACCAGTCTTCTTTCAGACTGATCGCTAGTCCTGAGCATAGAGGATGGGCATATTCAGACACAATACTGGAGGAGGAGGGGAGAGGGCAGTGTAAGCCATCACTCTCTCCCTGCTGCATTTCATCTCTTTGCAAGTCAACACCATTACAGTAGACCTCTGGGTCTCCTGTTTCTCAAGATACCCGTGTGTGTACCAACCATCAAAGCTACAGAGCCTCCAGTGTCACTAAACAGGTCAGATCAGGCACAGATTCTATTTACTTGTAGTGCACTTCAATTCAGATTACAAGCAATGAATTCATCCTCTGTTGCATTACTGGGTGTTTTTGTGGGCTTTCTACAGCATTGGACAGAAAATTATCCTAATTTAAAGAGGGCTACCTGTGAGGAATGAAGTGTTTTCTACTCTACTAGGCATAATTTCATCTTCAGGGGCAGTGTGGCATTTGTTTCAAGGCTCTCCTCTTTATGAGGGATGCAAGAAGCTGCATCTAGAGAAAGCGCTTCCTGGCTTTGGGGTGTTGGAAATTGGTGAATCCCAAAAGGGCAGGAAAGGACTCTTACCTGCACCCTTGGTGGTGACCACTTTTGGTTTGCTGCGAGCGCCATCTCCCTTCATGGTGTAGGCAGCTACGGTAATGGAATATGCAGTCTCAGGCTGGAGCCCAGCAATGATCATTTCCTGTTTGCAAGATTCCAAAGGAAAATGATGTAAGTATCTAGATACATACACACAGCTAGATCTCTCTTTCTTGCATGAGTCTCAGCTCTTTTCTAGCATGCAGGAACATTCACTAGGTATGAAACCATGAGACAATCCTTGGCAGCCGGGCAGATGTGGCAACTGGCTGGGGGGAGACAGCTACCTTCCTTTAGCAAGGTGCATACACACTCCAGCTGCAAAGAGCTCTTCCGTAAATAGAACATGTCTCTGCAGAGACCTAGTTCAAATGTACTCTCTTCCAGATCTACCTCTAACACATTCCCTATCTCAAAACAAACTGCTTCAGCCATCAAAACACTGTTGCGCTCTTCAAAGTGTTCCTCTTCACTATGCCGTCTCAGAGGAGTTCTCAGTGGTTTCAAGGAGATTACACTTTTTTCTCCACCACTCCCCTCTCTGCCCTCCTTAAAGATATTTTTAATGTCTTCATAATATTAAAGGGATTGCTTTAACGCAAAGTGCAAGACAACATTTTCTGCTTGCATGCCAAAACTCTGCTAAATCCCCAACATCCTCCTTCCTCCATCCTCTATCAGCCTCAACACACCTGGCTCCCAAGAGCTTTTGTTAAAAGATCGGCCTCAAGAATAGCCCTTCCCAGTGAAGCATTCAGCCCTTCAAAGGGCTGCAATGCAACGGGCAGACTCATGCTAAATCAAACAGGACAGGGGCATATGCAGCAGGGTTTTCCCCAAGGCCCTGAAAAAGAGGGAGATGTGAATCTTGTGCTTGTCTTATGGCCTTCCTCTTCCCTCATGCCCCACTTCCCCTTAGTCCTATAAATATTAAATTTCAGGGGAGCACCAGGAAGCTTGCTGGTCCTGGAAATGTTCATATTAGCCCTAAACCTGAGCAGGAGTTGGAACAGCAGAACTTCAACCAGCAGGATTTCAAGGAACATGTTTAGAAGCCCTTAGGAAGAGAAACATGTCTGTCTTCTGGAAGTCAAGAAACTCATCCTTTTCATACTTGCCACTGAGTTTTGCTAAGATTTTAGGCAAGACACTTTGCCTTTCATATGACTCAGTTTCCTCATCTGTGAAACAGAGGCACTTCACATTTGTAGGGCACTTGGCACTCTCAAATAGATGCCTTCAGTTTAATACTGTATTATCTTGGGACCCTGTTATTCCAAGAAGGAAAGGCTTTCTCCTACTCATTTTTAGCTGTAAGATCACCAAAATCATTCAGCATTTTAACAGAATTAGCAAAAGCCAACTGGCCAGGTTGATCTTAAGGTCCATTTAGAACACAAAAAGGCCAACAGTGATTCAATGCTTCATATAAACAAATACCTAGGAACCTTGGCCCTTTAAGGGTACAAAGCATTTGTACATGCCCTGGTAGTTTGGAAGTTATGGCGCTCCGAATACCTAATGCTTTTTAACCTATTTTTTCAGACACAAGCTAAGCCCAGAGGTGGCTGGAGACCAGCCTGCTTTAAGCATATGTTCAATACAGCTTGGTCAACATCCAACATCCCAGCTGCCTCCCTGTGGAGGAGCAGCAGACTCATCTTTCCTCCTGAGCCTAGGGGAGAACCCTGCAGTATTGCCACGTGCTGACAAACACCACAATCACGCGGGGTTGCAGAGCAAAGTGAACAGGGCAAGGACAATGCATGGGAATACCAACAACAGGCTTTAAAACACACACTGGCACTGCAAAAAATAAAGGAAAAGGAAAATACCACAACACAACATGAAGTGGGCGAGGGGAAGGGACAGAACCAGGATGGGAGAATTTTTGCTATTTTACTTACGTATTCAGCAGTGTCATCTGTTTCCCACTGGACAGAGAACAAGAGAGGTTTTGCACATGAGAATACAAGAGGGGAAAGAGCGGAAAGACAGAGACACAGCATGAGGAAGGAGTCCCTGAGCAAGCAGCCACACAAGGTCAGAAGTTACCAGGCCAGCATGAAGGAAGAAGTAGAGTGGGAGAAATTAGTAGATTCCATTGTGGCCTTTGCCTCTCTTAAAAGACCTCCCAGACACATGGATGGTGCTTAGTTCAGTGCTGGGAGAGCAGTTCATACTCCTCCACAATAGCTATTGTCTGGGACTGCAAATGAACTGCACAAAAATAACATATACCTTTGTCATAGGAGACACTTTCTTCACTGTCTACTTTCGTCAGGAATATGTTGCTTAGGATGAGAGCAGGCAGCTGGAATACCCACCCCCTCAAAGCCTCCATTAGAGAAGAGGAGACTGGAGCAAAAAGCGAGTCCTTACCTGGGCGTCAGCCAGCATGATATCCTTGATCTGGGGCAACCCCCTGGCCTCTCCGTTCTCCATGCGTACATAGTGGACCTGGTAGCCGCGAATCTGACCATGCTGGCGGTTCTGGACTGGAGAGCGCCAGAACACTTGGATGGCTGTTGAGTTCAGGACCTCCACCTCCACTTTCCGAGGTGGCGCACTGGGCACTGCGAGGAAGGGAGGAAAAGGGCAGGAGTCATGTGAGTATTCCCATCTGGAGCCTGTTACTTCACTTGCATAGGGATATACACACACTGAATCTTTGGCCCTGAAAGGAGGAGACTTAACAGGCAAATCATCATTTGCCATTGGCCTTTATTCAGAGAAACAGGGAAGCAGTTCTGGGAGACCTATCTAGGTGGCTCAAAGATCTGGATGCATGTAAGCAGGTCCATCTCACAGCCCAGTCATCCTTTCACTGGCTCCTTTTTCCCAGCTCACTTGGATAGAAGAAGCCATATAGTTCTGGATCAAATTCTAAGGGCAAAGCCCGTTTCTCATGAGCCAGATAAGCTCTGGCCATGCGTGCAGGAGATTAGGGCGGATAGGATGTGCAGGGGGACTTGCCCTTGGAGTTGGCATGGCAGGTAGCCTGGTGGTTACAGCAGCTGCATCACCTCAGGACAGAAGACAAGAAATGTCTTCGATGGAATCTGAGGTGTTTTTTATTTTTTTTAAAAAAACTCTGCATGCACGCCTCATCTGCAAAAAACCCACAATTTCTGTGTGCAAGATATTCTGTCTATTTGAATGTGGGCAGACAAGCAGGGAAACAAACCCCATACTGGGAATAAATCTATTGGGTTTATTTTTATGCTTTTTTGGGGGGATGGAGGAAGAAAGTCTGAAGAGTTTGGATATGACTTATAAAAGTCCTGCCTCACCCTCAGTGTTGTCCTCCTCCCTTCATGCACACATTCACCCTTTTTTTTTCTTGTTTCCTTTTACCGCAGCAATACCAGGAAAGTTCAAGTCTCTCTGTCCCTGACTGTGCTAAAAGCCTCCAAGTTGGACCAGCGCACTAGAATGTGACTGCTTGTCATTAAAAGTGGTTTGAAACTTTAACAAACAGGTTTTTCCTTTCCAGCATTAATCAGTACTTTGACTTAATGAGGAGCTAGTAACAAAGGGGTTGTGGGAAGAACTCTTAATACTTCAAAAAAATTTCTGGCAGCAATCCCTTTGCCGTCTGCGATTTTGTTTCCTTGCTACCTGTGACATCAACCGCCATCACCTCCTTGCTCAGGAAGGGCAGCTCTTCGGGGAAGGCGGTGCAGACGAGGCCCAGAAAATTCCAAAAAACACCCTCCCCTCCAAAAAGACTACTGTAAAGGAAAATCCTACAGCCCCGATTCCTAGAGGGGCCCTGGGAGACGGCAGCAGATGCTGCCCCCCGACTTTGAGCCCTCTTGGTGGGTGGCTGGGTTGAGGCACCGTCCAGGCTTTGCTCTTGCATCGCCGATCAGCCACAGAACGGGACTCAACACGTCCCCCCGCTCTGGCAGGAAAAGCCCGCTCTGGGGACACGTGTTCCCAAGGGGCCTCGGAACGAACAACCCCAGCGAACAGAAAAGCGCAATTACCATCTTCGTCTGTTCGGACGACGACCGGCGAGCTCTCCGGGCCCGGCCCCACCTCCGTACGAGCCACGACAGTGATGCGATACTCTGTCCACTTCTCCAGGGACTCCAGGAGGATCTGACTGGTGGTTGGGGGGATATCATTCACCTCCTTAAGCTCCGTGTCCTCCGAGTCCAGCGCTCGATAGTAGACGCTGTAGCCAGCCAGGACGCCATTTTGGCTTTCGGCCGGAGGCGGCCGCCAACTTACCAGAATGGCGGTGGACCTGGTGCTGACGCATTTTACGTCTTGAGGGGGGGCGGACGGTTCTACGAGGGGGGAAAATTCAGGAGGGGAGAGGGAAGGAGGGGGAGAAAACAAAAGATGGGAAAGATAAAAGGAAAACAAAACAAAAAAAAGAAAATGATAACAAAAAAATCTAAAATAAAACGTACGAAAATTTGGTTCAGGAAGATAAAATTAAAAAAGAGGAGATCTTTTTGTTGTTGGTCTTTAAAAAAAAAAATAAAAGGAAAAGAAAAAAAGCCAACAGAAGTGAAACGGGGCATCGAAACCCAAATGTTATAAAGCAAAGGGCTGAAACGGGAGGCGGGCTAGCCAAGAGGGGTCCTACTAAGAGGGTCTGTCACCAAACTGCTGCCCTAAAACAGACCCTTTCTCTTAGCTCCTGGTTTTACAATGGCCCAGCAAACCCTGGACTTGTTTCCAAACCACGGTCTGCACAACCTCGTATTTGTTTGGAGTGATCGGTGAAAAGCAAGTGAGAAAAGCAAATCTTCTGCCAGGAGGCTTAAATTCACCATTTAAGAGTCCTCCAGACATAAGCTCTTAGTTGTCCCCAAGCTGCCAGGAGGCTTAAAACCATAGCGGCAATGCCTAGAATATGCCAAGCAACAAGCACCCAATGCTGCATGGCAGAAAGCGCTTAGACGGGGTGGGGTTTGGAGAAAAGATCTCCAAAGGGGTGAGGGAACAGCGTTTACCAGGTATTCGGGAACCAGTGGGACTGCCAGAAGTGGCAGCATGCCTAACAGCCATCACACTCACTGCCTAAACGACCAAAGGGTCCTCCTACAAAAACCAGGACACCTTGGAAAATCTGGCCCTACGCAGCCGTGTGTCCTGACTGCTGCAGGGGACAACCCCCAAAAGGCTGATTTTAAGGAGATGATGGAGGGTACCGCACAGCTTCTTAGCGCTGGGCTGCTCTTCTAGATGTTTGCTGAGCTGCACCGGGTGACTTTGCTGAGGCTGTGCCTTGAGACACTGCGAGAACCGCCAGAAACCGTTCCCAGGAGCTGTCACGGGTCAGGGACCCTGGTCAAGTCCAGACAAAACAGCCTGCCGTTTCTGTGACCTGCCATCGGTGAGGGACACTGGCCACTTTGGGCGATCTTAGGCCAGACTTCTTTCAATCACTGGTTATAATCAATCAGTCTAGCTTAGCAGAGTGTCACAAATTTTCAAGGCAAACCTGCAAACTCAAGCTCACCTAATACAGTCAGACTGCAATAGATAGTTTTTAATTCTGCAGGTACTGCCAGAAACTGAGGTGTCCTTGAAAATCCCCAAAGCAAAGGAGTAAACAAATGCTGGTGACTCTCATTTCTGTCATTTTTTTAATCAACCAAAAGCTCTTTACTGAGAAATGATTTTTTCAAATCTTTCAATCCCAACTTTGACTCACAATCAGAAGTTTAGGCTCAATTTGCCTTGAGGACTCCTTATTAAACCAAGTCACACTTTTCCCAGTTCACACTGGTGGAAAAGTCACATGTTCTGTACATGCTTCCATTAAATGGAAGGAAGGGGGTTTTGCTATAAGGGTGAACAAGGTCCTCACACCGCATCATGCACTTTGCCCAATAGGTCATTTTTGGGTTTTGCCCTCCTACTTCTGAAGCTTCATTATTAACCTGCGGCTTTAGTTAAGACAGCAAAATGAAAACCTTATGCTAAGAAATCCCGCAGCTGGAGTGGTGACAGTCCGTGACCATGGCTAGCCACGCAAAATAATGCAAAAGATGTCAAGCAAAAAAAACCCAAAAGCAACAAACTTAAAAATAAAAGATAAATCAAGCTGATAATTTAAAACAAAAATACTAACAAGAAAATCATAATAATAAAATAATACTGATATAAAAGTGATTCCTTCCAGAACATTCCCAGTCTGTTTACCTACCTTCCATGCTTCAACTGCTAACTTATAAGACTTTCTTACGAGAGAACAAGAGAAACTGAGCTACAAGGCCAGACCAAGCTCCTAGTGGGTTTCTGCACATGATTGGCTTTTTAGATGCAGCCTGCCTTGCCACTAGCTACCCCAGACTGAGTTACTCTTCCCCCTCCCCCAGAATCCTAACTATTGCAGTAACGGGAGTTTTCAACTCCATTCTCTTCTCTTTTGCTAAGCTACCTGCACAAAGTCCAGAGAGCAGGGGGGCAGACAGCCATGGCAGATAGCTGCTGATGGATTTCCTTCCCCCCACAGCTCTCTCCATCTGCTGACATTCATGCAGCACCACCATCTTCAAAATGGGCAGGTGCACTGCTCCTTCCTGCATCCCAGAAGCAGCTGAAGTCCCTTTCAGTGTATGGAGAAGAAAGACTCAGCCCTCTTCCAGTGCCTGCCATGAGGCCATTCGCTGCCCTCTTTCTCCGTGTCAGGGGCTGGTAGTACTAAAAGCTACCTATCCTCCTTAGCAACCCAGCCATAGCCACCATGGTGGAGAAACCCACTGCAGAGAGGGTCTGACCCAACCTACCCTTTCCATCCTGAAACTCATTATGAAAGCCCCAGTAAGCAGAGCCGGAGCTCCAGCTGGCACCTGGGTTCACTGTTTGCACTGGCAGCTGCTGCGCGTGGTTATGCTCGCTTGCTCACTCACCCTCTACGCTCCAGCACAGGGACCTACCAAGAGGCCCTGGAGCGAGGTCTCCTTTGGGAAACGTTTGCACTTTCTCTGGTCAAAAAGGAGAGGTGGGTGGGTGGTGAGGGAGAAGGGGAAAGAGCCCAAAGGCCCAGATCCCACCCAGACCCCCTCCCCATCACTCTTGGCTACAGCACCTGGATGAAAACAGCCACCAAGTGCTGGCTGACCACACTGGAGACGCATCTGGGGAGTTCATGGCACTGTGAGTTTCCTTCACAATCCAGCCCAACCTGCATGGACCTAGACACGTGCATGCATGTGTGGGGAGAGAATTGGCAAGGTTGGAGCTGTCTGCAGGAGGGGAAGTACTGCAGCCAGAACTGGAGGCTGAGTTCACCTCTGCAACAGACCCCTTAGCTGGAAAGGGAGCCAAAGCACAGGCAAGAACCCACCAGCAGGCAGATGATCATCTTTGTCTGCTGGTCTCCATCTTCACCAAGCAGACAGCTTTTGGGGAACCCCTTCCCACCCTCCCATGGGCTCCAGGACATATTTGTGTTTGTGTTGATCCACGCATGTGTGTGTGAGCCTGCAGCAACAGGGTGGACTGTATTTGTGAATCTGCTTGAGACCAGCCAGTACTCACCTGAACTGCATCTTTTACATGCCTTAAAGTTGACTGTCCAAGCCACAAGAATGACCCTTACTGACCTTGTGCAATACAATGTTTTTTAACCCTTTAGGTACCACAGACTTTGTACAAGTTTCTTTCACCTCATGTACTGTGAGGAAGGGGGAAGGGAAGGAGAGCAGAGCTAACGGGTGGGGGAAACATCCTTTCTTATGAAGGAAGGAAGGGTAGGAAATCCCTGCTGTTCCTCCACACCTGCACATGGAGCCTCACAGCACCCACCCCTCTCTGTTGCACTCTGCAATTTCTGAGTAGGAGAGTTGCTAAGGAGCCTTGGGAAGGCCATGGCTAGTCAGAAAGGGCAAAAGAGCTTCCTTCAACCATGAGAGTCTGTTATTTTCACAGTCTACGTCTCTGGTACTTGAAGAGTTAAAACCCAGCTACTTCAAGAAGAAAAAGATACTTTACCTTTAGTTTAATGGATTTTACTTTGGTTATGATGCTCGGGAGGAGCTCCCTGACAGGGAGGCGGAGGGTGTTGCGCAGAAGGGTGTTCAGTGCAGGGAGGGCTGCAGGCATGCGGGCGCATGCTTGCCTGCCGAGCTAGGAGGGGAAGAGCACCGAACACCATGGCAGGCGGCAGGAGGATGAGGGAGGCTTTGCTGCTGCAGAGACAAGATGCCATCATGGCGTGAAACTGCCCAGTGAGAGACAGACAGACAGAGAGCAGGGAGCTGGGTTTCATCGGGCTGCGAGAGCATGCAGGCAGGCAGGCAGGCAGGCAGCAACAGAGAGAGAGGAGAAATGAGAGCCATGGAGCGGGCCAAGGAGGAGCCAAACAGAAAAGGAGCTGCGGAGGGAAGACACAAAAGCCTGTCCCGAGCCAGAAGGTCTGTGAGCCGAAGGATGTCGCCCGGACCAGGGAGAATTGACTTGTTCCTCCAACAGCCAGCCAGGAAAAAATGTTTCACCATGTTACAGGATACTGACAGCTCCCAGCTGATGTTCTTAAGAGCGTTAAATTAATGAAACTATCCCTATGGAAGCTGCGCTAGAGAAACAAAGCAGGCCTCGGTCTGGGCAGGCGCCAGGTTAGAGAGAGCCCCAAAGCCTTCCCCCTTCCCAGCTCCCCTTCTCTTCACCCTTTAGAGGGTACTATGCAGTGTCACTAAGTCCTACCGCCCTCAGCACCCGCACCCCGCTTCCAGCCCGTTTTCACCAAATCAGAAAGCACAACACCCAAAGCCTCTTTTCCTCCCCTCCACGTGACTCTCAGGAGGGAACCCCCTTGCAAAACAGAAGCAGAGTGTGGGTAAGTTTGACATCACTTATTTTTCAGGACCTTTCAATCCATTTTCCACCACCCTCATCGTGGTGTCCCTCTTGACAGTCCCATACTGGATCAGAACCAGCAGACTTGCAGCAAAGGAAAGGAAAGGATTTTCTTTCAATATGTATTTAAAAAAAAAAAAAAGAAAAGGAAAAAAAAGGGAGGAAAGCATTTGAAGGAAAGAAGAAAACAAAATATCTCTGAATGGACTGGAGGCCTGAGAAAGCACCCCGTAAGGATGTATAGAGAAAGACTCCCCTTTCTTCCCACTCCTGGGGGGGAGAGAAGGAGAGGGAGAGAGAGGGAGAAGAGAGGGAGACAGCACAAAGTGACAATTAAACGGCAAGACGGGGCTGGCACCCGGGTGGGAGCCCGCTGCTCTCCCATGTTAAGGGCTCTGAGAGACGGGAGCAGGCACTCGCTCTCCTCGCATTGGTGCCCAGAGCCATTTCTGAGTTAGTTCTGCTCCCGGCTACTCCAAACTGCGGCGGAGTGATTTAGTAGAGATGAGAGGAAACAGAAAACACAAAGAACAGCTGCCACAGCCACTCATGCAGTGAAAAAACACCTCATTTAAAAGCAAAGATCTGTGAAAAGCCCAGGTTGAGATATTGCCGTCCAGGGTTATTGTCCCCAGGGCAACAGCGAAGGGAGACAATCCATTAAACTAAAACCAGCACATTTTGGTTGCATACGCTCCATCCTGGTGTCATTAACGTCCCCCAACCCCAGCCTCCACATGACTCCTCTCTCCAGCTCTGCCCAAGCCCAACCAGGCCCATCCCCAGCCGGGGACAGCCGGCCTTCCTCCCACGGGCTACCGAGTCTCTCATGAAAAGCTGCATGAGGACTGCTTTTCCGAAGGCTGGTGGAAACGCTGGGACTTTTCATGAGAAATCGCCTTCCCTTCTCCTCTTCCTCCCCAGTTCCCCCATCTCCCTGCACCATCGCTGGTGCCCCCTTTCCAGACACCTCCTGCTCAGTTTCTGCTCATTAACAGCCAAGCCACTGCGCTGACGGGGGGATGCCGTCCTCTGCGGGGAGATGCCGTCCTCCCTGAGCATGCTCAGCACCAAGCGCTGGGGCTGGACCTCGGCCCGTTGCAACAAGCTTGTCCATGCCTGCCCCCACCCCATCAAGTGGATGGTGCTAACTTGCCTCTGCCCCCATCGTGCTCCCCTGGCCTGCAGCATGCTCCATCCCGCATTTTGGCTGTCTACATCTGCAAGGGAAGGAGGCAGCAGGTCCCCGTGATGCCCCCCTCCCCAAAGAGTAAGCCTAGATGCAGGAAGCTCTGCAGCAGCGTATGCCCCACAGCTCTGTACCCCTGTGCCCACCATTTGCGGCTCCCTGACTGTCTTCCCCTCAGAGAAGGGTGGGAAAAGGAGAGACACCTACTAGACTGCAAGGTGCGCTCTCGGACCTCCGGGGTGAAGGCCCCCAGGCCCAGAGCCGAGCGGGCGGCCAGCCGGAAGACATACTCAGTGTTGGGCTTCAGGCCTTCCACAGTGAACGAGGTCGTTGGCTCGAAGTTCTTCGACACCTGAGATGGGTGAGGGGGAAGAAAAAAATAAAAACAAACAAAAAGGAGCAGAGGCAAGCCCTGCCTGGAGACACCGGCCCTGCTCCCCTCTCTCAGCCACCTCAGGAATGGAGGGCCAGGACACTCCTCCAGGCCCCAACCCTTTGCGCTGCTCCTCTCCAGACTCACCTCCCTGCCGTGGTCTCCTTCCTTATAGAGGAGCTCATACTTCACTATGATCTCCTGGCGGGGAGGGCTCCACGACAACACGATGCTCGTCTCTGTCTTGGCTTCTGCTCGGAAGTTCATTGGCTGCCCAGGAACTGACACGGAGAAGGACCCCACAGGACAGGCGGGACACGGCAGACGGGACACAGGAGGCAGAGATGAGAGACAGGAGAAACCACATTTACTTGGCTATTTAAAAGACTCCTAACTTCACTTTCTTTAAGGCCTAGGTGTGAAGAGCATCTGAGCAGTAGAAAAATGCTACAAATGGGTAGGTCCTTCCTTTCAAGCAGCGTAGGGTTAGATCCCACTGCAGAACAAGGGCAGCAAACTGTCTGGAGCTGCCAAAGCTGGAGGAGTGCTGCTGGAGCATGTGCCTCTTTCTTGGCAGTGCAGGACACAGCCCTTCCCACTAATCATTCCTCATTCAGCTCTGGGCAGGTAGTTTCTGGGCACTTTAAGAAGAGTTAAGTTTCACCATTCCCAGTGCAGTGAGTGTTTTTAGGTCTATTACAGATGCTAGGAAACTACAGGCACTAAGTTACCTCACTTTGAAGCATCCTACAGCAAAAAAGGATTCTCTTTGCATAACTGTTTGCCCTACCCACTTTAGTAGCAACCCTCTCAAGAAAAGACAGTACAGAAGTCACATTGCAGGTCCTCTGGCTCCAGCCATTGGACCAAACTTCCCTCCAGAAGCTATTTCTATTTTAACTAAATTAAGCCAATGAAGAGAAAGAAATGTTCTGCTGAGCACAGCATCCATGGCTAGATAACGCTACAATCCAACATCTCTCCCTCCTGCAACCCAGTGCATCCAAGGTTAGTGAAACAGCCGCTCACCTCCTTGCTGTGTCTTAACCTGGATGGGGTCGGAAAGAGGCCCATCTCCCACAGAGGTGAAGGCTAGGACCCGGACTGTATAGGTTTCATCCTCCAGGAGGCTGCCCACTGTGGTCAGGAGACTGTCGTCCACATTGTGCTTCTGCCAGTTGCTCACGGGTTGATCAGGCTCCATGGTATAATAAACACGATAGCCTCGGATCTGCCCATTGGGCTCCACTGGTTCCTCCCACTGGATAATCATGGTGGTGCTGCTCAGCATTCGCCCCTGCACATTACGGGGGGCACTGGCTGGAGCCTGTTCCCCAGTACGGGTGACCACCGACTCACTGGGAGGCCCCTGTCCGATGCTGTTGACTGCAGAGACCCAGATCTCATACTCAGAATTAGGGCTGAGACCCCCAATGCTGTAGCGTGTGGTGGTGATGTCCTCTTTGATCTGATATGGTCCATCCTGGCTTTTAGACTTGTATTCAATGACATAGTAGGACACAGGGTCGGGATTTCCAGAGTCCCAGGTGATGGTGATACTTGTTGCTGTTGTCTCTGTCACCACCGGCGTCCCAGGAGCCTTGGGGAGGGCTGAGAATCAGGAAGAACAGACACTTAAAAAAAAAAACCATATGCTGAAATGGTGCCTAATTGGGCTAGTTAGGGCTCTAGGAGCCAGAGGCACAGTACCAATCACAGTGCGGCAGCTCAGTAAAGTGCTGCTGAAATATTACGAACCTAGTTATACACTCTATTATCCTCCTCAAACTGCTCCATCAAAAGAAAAGTGTTCAGCTAAACATCTGGAACCATTAGCACAGGCTTCAGCTGAGCATCCGCCGGCCCACATGGCAGTAGGGAAAAGCAGTTTCACAGGAGCTCCTTCAGAGCACGTAATCAGATCTTCTGAAATCGCACTGACTGCCCTGCTTAGGCACTGCCGAATCTCTCATGTTTAGCCTGCAGGTAGTAGTATAGCACAGACTGCACTCTCTAGAGCTAGAAAACTATAAATACTCAGGAGTGCTTCATCTCACCCCACAAACGTGTTAATGCTCACCTCGCTTGTCCCTCATCCAGCAGACTAATTTTGGAGCTTGCTGGAGATTGTGCACTGCATATCGGACACCTTTAAGAGCACGCATTACACGTTTTCCTCAATATATGCATTAGACCCTTTCCAATCTCATCTTTTCTAGGGTTGAGCACCTCTAAAGCTCTAAATTTCCATTTCATTTTCCAACTGGAAAGGATTGCAGATGCTTACACACAGGAACACAGGGGGAAATAGGAAACAAATAAAAAGACAAAAGGCAGAATGTACCAGCAGGACAAGATTGCACACCCGAGGAGGTAGACAGTTGGAAGCTGATGCAACGCATCTTAGACAATGGATTTTTAAATTGATAATATAAGACAAGGAAAAAGGGGAAGGAAAAAAAAACGCAGAAAAATAAAGGGTTCCTTAATCCAGCCCCAGGCATCCTTTTGCTACACATGAGCCCACTCCCTGTGCAAATAGCTCAGTTTCATGTCAAGATTCAACAGTCCCTATTCATCTCTATTGTCAGAAAGAACTCCCTTACTCAGAGGCGCTGGTAAAATAGGATCTGTTTTGCTTTTGCCCACCCCTTCTGCAGAGTATTTCTCCTCCTCTCCCTCCCATCCTTTCCCACCCCTTCTCCCCCCAGATCCCTCGTGGGCAACACCATCACTCAGAGTAGACGCCAGCTCATTCAAAGAGCTCTACACTCACCCAACCACAGGGGCATCACGCTTGGGATTTAATACTCCCCTGCTGAGGATAGAATAGGTTGAAGATTGCACCTGTGATCCTCTTGGGAATTGCTAGTTGAAAGCTGGGGTTACTCCCCTTCTTGCTGAGGCAACAACGGCTGCTTTGCTAAGATGCCGAACTAGGTTCTACTACATGGGTACACATGCCAGAGATCCTCATGGCCTGGTCTGAATCTCTAACCTTGGAACAGGATGGCATGCAGGCTTCAAGCCATCTAGGCTCCTCACAAACTGCTCAGCCAGCCCCAGGTCCCAGGACAGAAACAAGCATGCAGGGGTTTGAATCATAGTCTTCTTCGTAACAAAAGGTTTATCTCTAAAGCAAGGAAAGATCTCAAGCCACTGGCTTCTCATACATTGAGAATTTCTTTGTGTGTGGGATCCCCAGACACATGCACAGATCCCAGCACATGGCACTCACGGTGCAAAAGTTTGTCTTCCTGCTCATGCTCACATACCTATGCATGAACATACAGGCTTGTAACAACATGGACTTACATACATGCAGTCAGGCACCCACATGCCCATACAGCCATGTTGCTCCTACTCCCATGCACGCACACTCATGCACAACTACCTTTTCACGTGCAGAATTGTGCCTCCACACTCTTCAGGTGCACGATCAGACAGTCAGAGGCTCACCCCATGCAGACACACAGAGACACACAAGCAGAAGCAGGTACTCACCCGCTCAAACACAGCCATACAATGACACATCCACTCATGCGCTGGTAAGGGCTGTCAGGCATGACCACGTACTTACAAATGCTCACGTGCAGAAAACACGACATGTGCCCACGTTTGTTTTGCACAAATGCTCAGACACTCTGCTAGGACCATGCACCCAACACATGCCTTGCACATATACATCCAGGCCCCAGCTCACACACTTGTGCATGCACACTCCTACAAACGTGCACAGCCGGGGAACCCACGCACTCGCTCACGCAGGCGTGCTCACGCTCTCTTACATTTCACCGTGATCTGAGCAACAGCTTCTATGACTCCCAGACTGGACATGGCCACACACGTGTAGTTGGCTGAGTCCTTGACATCTGTGAGCTCCAAGACATTACGGCCCACAGGCATGTCATCTTCAGGCGTCAGGTCCTCCGCTCCCTGCATCCACTTGACGTAGGGCATGGGCGAACCCACTGCCACGCAGGTGATGTTGACGTTGCCACCAGGCATGATTTCATGGCTGACGGGTAAGATGGAGAAGCGAGGGGCCACACGGCGAACTGTGGACGAGACGCACAGAGGTAACAAAAAAACAAAACAAAACAAAAAAACAAAACAAAACAAAGAAAGAAAGAAAAGGAAAAGAAGAAAAGGGAGAAAAAGAAAAAAGAGTAAAAGATAATTTAAATACAGATGGGGTTTGTCATCATTTATTTTCTTCCTTCATTAAAAACAAAACAAAAAATCAAAGAAATTAAAAAACCAAAAACCAAAAACCAAATAAATTAAATTTCAAATAAATTTTTACTTCACAAACAATATATAGAATATAGACATAAAAGCGATATTTCATAGCAACAGGGTTCCATTGATCAAGATTAGACCCATCACAGCACAGATAAATACACAAAAATTTATTAGCAATTTCTCATCTTTAATGGCAAGAGCTGGCATGGCGAGCGTCGAAAATCTCCTCCACAGCCACTGGAGCCCCCAGCTCCCCACTCTGCACCCTGGGACGCCCGCTCCTCCCCTTTTCCAGTGGAGTCCGAGTCATCCTCCCTTCTCACCTTCTCCCACGGCAAAGCAAAACAACCCGTCCACCACCACGTTTTGAAAGGATCCAAGGTGCCTCCTCTGTCTCCAGAGGAGGGCTCCCAGCCACTGGCTGGCTCTACGCCCAAGGGGTGGCCAGGGATGCTGCAGACGTGGGGTGGTGGCAAGGAGAAGGCAGGGGCAGAGGTAGAAACTTCTCCAGGTTTCACCTTGTTGGAAAGGCCAAAGTCTTGTTTAGACCCAGAGAATCCAACAAAGAGAGAAGTATCACCTCGCCAAAGGCTAGAGGGACACCACTTGAAACGTAAAGAGGCAAAAATACGAAAAGGGGGGAGAGGGAGTCCCCGGAGCAGGATAAAATTTAGTTAGTGTCTGTGTGTGCGAGAACCGTCCAGGGGGATGCGGTCCCCCTGGAGCGAGAGAGAGTGTGGAAAAGATGAGAAACTCTAATGAAATTTTTGTGGTTTTCGGGTATAGAAACCCTAACGAAGCCTCTTTAAGATCTGACACGGTTCCATCGATAGATGCAGCTCTCAGAGTCACAAACATCATGCAAAATAGGTAAAAAAGAGAGAGAAAAAGATAGAAAGAGAAGGAGAGAGAGAGGAAAATGCAGAGAAATATAATTTATGGGCGGCTAGCAAATGCCCACATGGATACTGAATAGAAAGAGAGCAACAGAGAAAGAAAGGAAGACAAGGAGAAGGAGAACAAGGAGGGGAAGGGAGAAAGAAGAGAGAGAAAGAGAGGGAAGGGAGGGGGAAACCCACTTTAATGCTGCATACTTTTTCTAGCTGATGTGACCCAATGTGGTGGCTCACATTGTCACATCTCAGCCCTGGCGGAATAATAAATAGAATAGAATTAATAAGAAAAACAAGGTAATGAAACTTTGACGTTGAGAAAACAGTGACATGTTCTGTGCATCTCCTTAGCAGAGAGGTGGATGCAGCTTCCAGACCTTACACGGTAAGAACATGGACGCAAAGGGGAGGCTGCGGTTTCCTTGGCTCCATTTTCTGAACTAACTGGGCTGGACAGACGGCCGAGGTGGGTGCTCTTCCTTACGGGTTAAAGCAGGAGAACAGATGAAGGAGGAAAGTCAGTGGACCAGAGAGGCCCAGTCCTCCCACGGAGGGGGCTGAGGGCAAGGTCCCATCCCATGAGCAAAGACAAAAGGATACAGACTCCATGAAGTTGCAGGTATGGCAGCAGCCTAAGGAGAAAAGGAGCAAGGGAATCCTCCTAGGCTCAGAGACAGCCATGCAGCAGACCCTCAGGTAGGGCGAGTGAGGGGGCAGGAGAGGTAGGAGTGCTGGGGGAAAAGTATCTGTCCCTGCCGTCCCCCTCCCAGGTAACCTCTCTCTGAACAACCTCTCTAAAAGCAGCAGCAATCGGACCCATGCAAAACCCACGCAAAGGAAATCAGCACGGAGCCTGCCATCTCTCTTCCCCGGTCCTAGTGCCTTCCAGTGCCCCCTGGATCTGACGTCCTGGGTTTTCCTAGTATTCACATCCCAGCCCACCGCCCGGCTGCCACTCAATGTTATGGACCCTTTAAGACGGGAAGGGTGCAGCTAGGAGAGACGAGGGCTTTGCTGAACAAAAGCCAAATACGGCCTTTGCCTCCTCCCACAGGCTCACCATGAGATGTCTCCGTTGCCAAATGCACTCTCCCCCCTGTGCTGTCAGATCCTTTTCCGCATAGTTATCGGTACCCAGGAACCAGTACTGAGATGCAAGGAAGGAAAAAGACTTCGAGGGCTGGGGCATTAGGAGCTCAGAGGCAGAGGGGAACTCCCGCATGCACAGATCTGCCAAGGGAATGGATAGCATGTCCTCAGCACCAACACGGCTGGGGAGAGGAACGGAGCATGGAGGGAGAGACTATAAACTCACCCCAGCACTAACAGCAGGAGATGACTTTACTTAGAGCAAGGTGCAAGGAGAGCACGACAGTGTCTGGGCAACCTCGGGCCCGAGCCCGGGCTCAGGAGAGCAGGCCACATGCTCCCCGCAGCGGAGAGCACATCCCTGCTGCCTGTTCCCTCCTCCTTTCCCGCTGCCTGCTTCAGGAGGTACCGCAGTTCAGAAAATGGAGCCACAGGAAGACCACGCCAGTCACAATCTGAGACAAAATGGAGAGAACTTGAAAAGAAACAAGTGGGGGGGTCACCATGCAGACAGATCTGGGGGGGGGATGACTCTGCTGAGGAGGGGCCGGTATGTGACCTTCCGGAGAGGGGAGGCGGGCGGGGGGGGGGGGGGGGACGGGTGAGGAGAGATGGGGAGACACACGCCGGACAAGATCCGGCCAGCAAACAGCACCGACAGCAACAAACAGCGGCAGGTGGGATGCAAACACCGAGTTGTCATGGAAACAGAACAAGACAATTAATTCAAACCAAGGCCAACCACAAAGAAACCAAAGCAAACTCAGAAAGAAAGGAAAGGGGAAAAGGAAAAAAAAGAAAAAAGAAAGGAAGAACAAACCAGAATTTAGTAACTGAAAAGCATCGTTCGATGTATGGTGGAGTGCTGAGAATCGGAGTCTGAAGGGAGCAAACTGCTGCCGCTGGCCGGGTTTTGGGAAGGGGGAAGAAACCCACTCACAAAACACAAGCCGGGGGCCACGGAGGCGCCGAGCAGCGAGCCCGGCTCCTCCACGCCCGCACACCCAGCGCCCAGCCCCGCGGCGAAGCCGCTCGCCCACCCTGCCTCGCAGCACCCAGGGCTTTTCAGGCCAGCTCCGCAGGGCCTCCGGGCAGCATTTACTTTTCAGCTCTTTTAATGACATTTGTCACACTTAACAAATGGGAAGCAGCCAGCACATCTGGATGCCAGCCAAAGCCAGCGCGCAGTCTGCAAACCGGGAGAATTTGGACTGGGGGCAGCAGCAGAGTAACGCAAGAACAGAAGAGCAGTCGCATTTCCGTGCTGCATCCTGGTTTAAAAAAAGCTACACACTCACGGGTGCACAAATACACAGACATCCACGCGCCAGCCTAAGAGGTGAAAAGAACTCTCCCATTAAACGCTGGAGACCTCAGAGAGTCCCTAGCCACAGCCCTGCCAGGGCACAGGACTGTGACAACAGCATTTACTGTAAGAGGAAACACGTGAAGGGCTCCTCTCTGGACACCAGGGGCCATCACGCTGCTGTTTATTTTAATTGTCGTACCACTACGATTTGACCGTCGACACGAGGTTTCTCAAGCTGAGCATCTCCGGGTCAGCTTTTAGGTCAGGGCCTGGGGGGAGAGCAGTGCTGGGAAGCAAGCTCGAAGTGTGGTTAGAGACTGAATCAAGAACAGCGTCAGCACTGCCTCCAGCTGGGTTTCGCACACAGCAGCTTAAAGAGCAAAATTTTACATGTAGAAAACGCAGCGACGAGCTTCCTTCCATTCTGCTCTCTGGCACGCTCGAAGAACGGATGGCCTCGCCGGAAAGCAGATCTCCCTTGCTTCCCAGGGCCCCGCCGCCTCCGTGGGGCTCAGCCAGGCACACGCCACTTCTAGGGAGGACAGATCTCCCCTCTTCCCTCCGCTCAGCCCTGTCCTCCCACTGCATTCCTGACCCAGCAATCTCACAAGCTACACGCACCGTGGTATCATCTATCTTCCTGGAAGCACAGCTCAGAAAACAAGCTCTGCAGACGGGTGCTACGCTCGAGGTCAATGAGCGACCCGCTCGCCGCGGAGGGCAGTCCCCGCCGTCGGCAACAGAGATCACGGAGTCTCCGTCCACGCGGGCGTTAACGCTGCACCGCAGAAGGGTCTGTGGGTCGCCCATTCCACAAGGAAGCACCAGGGCAGAAAAAATGGACCTAACTTCCCCTAACACAAGCCTACATGCTAGGGAACCCCTCTGAACTCAAGGCAGAACCGAGCCACGCAGTGCCCTGCAGAAAAACTGGTCTTAGATCAATGACTGCTACAGGAAACTGCCATCCTTGCAGCCGCATTTTGAGAGCTAGGTATTTACTGACTTCAGAGCAGCCTGTAGCATGGCCTGTGCTAACACTGGATTTGCTATTTCACTGTGCTTTACTATTTCACACTGCTTTTACAACCTTACAAGAGTTGCAAGGCAGGTTTCCAAAGGCAGACCCTTCCTCTGTGCAGAATTCGGATTAAAACCATTCGAAACGACCACACAATGTGAAGACCGCAGTCACCCACACCTCCGCGCGCTTCTCTCTCGCTTCAGATGCTGAGGGTCATCCCTCGTCTAGGTTGCAAGAAGCCCCTTCCCCTGAGTTTCAGGGACGTCTGATTTCCATGATAGCTTTGTCCAAATGTTTCCGACCCGCTGTAGGAAGCCAACCTTGCATGCATTCGTGTGTACATGCTCTCATTACCCCAGGAATGCAAACAAGCAGGCACACGCAGACACACATTTGACACACATTTTCAACGGCCAAAAAACTCTCACGAGCTTTTTTCAAACAAGGATACAGCTTGTTCCTCATAGAACCAGATTTTAGAATGGCAGCTGGAAATTTGTAATGTGAACTACTTCACTGCAGAAAAGCCATTTCTTAGGAACAGAAAAATTTCTTAACTGCAGTTAGTTTCGAGTCTCTGTTATGCTGTTTGTTGGATAAGCATTCTGCTCAGGCAAATCCGTGGCCCAAATTCTGCTTAACGTAACATTCATTGGAAACTGAACAGATCCGTAGTATTTCATACCCTTGTAAAGCCAATTGGTTTTGTTGCTGCTCACGGATGCACAGAGATTAACCTGGTTTGTGTTCTGTGAGTGGCATTTTCAGCAATTATTCTTTCCAAGGGGAAGGTGCCAATCAACATCCCTAAAGTTCCCCACCACCACCACTCAGCTGAAAACAGAGCTGGGGGCCACAAGATGAGACATGTTTTCGAAAGGGACAGATTTACAGACCTGGTCGGAGGAGACACTGGAAGATCCAGGGCTGACTTTTGCAACACTAGAATCCACTCTTAAAATGTGCTCCCAGGATGCTGCTAGTGAGAGAAATCTGAGGACCAACCAACCAGTCTGCGCTGAGGAAACCCACCGGTTCCAATTTTTAAGCCCCTTCCAGATTAGCTCAGGGAGAAAGATGTTGGAGAAGTGAGGTGGGGAAAGGAGAACATACTAGACAAGAACCCGTCACTTCAAACCCCGATTCACATTAAACCAACTAAAAGAGAAATATATTTTATATCATAACGAAGAAATCAATTGAAAAAGGAAATAAAAGAAAGTGAAGTGACTGGTTGAAAGCACCAAACAAAACCAAATGGTATTAAACATTTTGACACTCAGCAAGCTGCTGCTCCAAATGAGGTGAGAAGGCGGACATTATTGGCCATTTTGGTGAGACAGGAGTCATTCCGTCTTGCTCCAAAATGAGGAGGGGGTAGGGGAAAGGGTGCCAAAATAATGTGCAGCCTCTACATTATTAGTGAAGCTTAGATTACACCTGTCCTCCCCTCCCAAAAGGTGGTCGGTCCCTGCCCCTGTGCTGTCCGTGCAGCCGCCTCTGCCTTCTCCCTCTCCCATTCCAATTCCCAGTTCATTCCGCTGGGGCGAGACGCTGTTCGGGTTTGGATTTCCGACCTCCGTCCCTCCAGAGGACGAGATATTTCCCTCCTCATGCCCATCTCCTTCCTAATTTCCTTCACAGTGAATAAAAACAAATAAGTAAATAGATAGATAAATAAAGAATGAGACCAAGGCTTGGATTTGGTCTGGAGGAAATCTATTACCTCCCCAATCATCGTTACTTTGCCACTTAAATAAACGTATTAGTTGAGTGACAGGCTGGCTGAACATCTCTGGTCTTTGGTAATTTTTTTCTGTTGCTTTTCACAGGATTGTACGTAAAATAATCTAAACCCAATTGTTTTCCAAGCAGCTCTGTAACATTAAACACAGGCTTCGTTTTTATTTTTGTTATTTTAATTTGACAAGGTGTAATCTAATTTTTTCCCCTAAAACAAAGAGAACAGCGATGCAAAAGGTGTAAGAGACACAGGCAGGCAGAGATTTTGAGATCAGTACAGCACAGTGTTCCTGCAAAGTGCCCTCTATAGAGAGATATACATAGATATGCACATATATACAGTTTTGATTTGGGGTTTTTTTTGGGGGGTGGCTTTTTGTATCCATTTCCATTTCCCGATACCCTTGAGAAATCCTTCTGCAGAAACACAGCAAAGTTGTTTGTTTGCTTTGTTTGTTTTTGAACTAGAATTTCAGAGCTGAGGACACCCCAAACAGGGACAGGGCGCTCCCCCACCCATGGCAGTGCTAACGTAACGCTTAAGCGTTGTCGCTGAACTCTCCCACCCAAAACTCCGGGGCCTGGAAAACGGCATTACAGGGGATGCTGTATGAACTAGTGGTGGTTCTGCCTCTAGTCTTTTTTCCATTAAAGAATTTATTGAGACTACTCTGGAAAGGTATTAAAATTACTAGGATTTTAAAACATCAACACATTTTTTTGACCTTGTGGCTATTTGTTAAATCTGCAATCATTTCTTTCTAGCTTCTAAAAGGCATTGCAAGTGCTCTAGCTTAGCAACATAGCACCGTTCTACTTGTCTACTGAGGGACAGGCTGAGCAACCAACAGCTCCAGCTTAATGGTCAAATTACACATAAGCCAAACTCAACCCAGGAGAAGACTATGGGCTAAGTTTTTTATTAAGCTAGTAACATTTTAGCATATTCTGAAGCTATATTTGCTGAGGTCTTGGGGATACCACTTCTGGATTTTTTGTGATTTTTATTTTAATTGATTTGAACTAATTTTGCGATTTCATGTTTATCCCTGGCCTGTTTTCAGCTTCAGTCTCTGACTGAGTTGAGGTTTTCCGGAAAGCCTTGAAAACTACTCGTAATGTTCGCAGCAGGAGCTGAGCTGCAGAACCCGACTCGGGGTGAACAAGCACCGTGCTTGATTCCAGCAGGAGAGGGGGCAAGGCCTGAGCAGGCACAGGGAGCGCACCGGGTTGTTATAAACACCTGCTGAACCTTTTTTAATTTCCTGTGCTTGGAAAGAGCAGAACAAAAAGAAGCTCCTGAGGGCGGAGGGGAAACGAATTCCCCCCATGGCATCACAACCGCTGCCTTTTGTAACTCCTGACGGGCACCACTGCGTGAAATGGGGCAAAACTTCCCACAAATTCAACGCAGATCGTTTGTCCTATAACAACGGCGGCAGCTCTGCAACTCGGAGGTTGCTAAAGCACAGCCACCCGGCTCTGCCGTGTGCTGTTCGCTCCCCTTTCCCTTTGCAAGGTGGAAGAGGAGCGCGCAGAGATGCTCAGTCCTTACACAGAGTGCTCTCTCTGGAGCCAAGCAGCTGATTTATTTGATCAAACCGGAGTAACAGAGGTGGGACTTTGAAGCCTTCAAAATTAAGAGGAGAGCTCCGAACTGTTCCATTTCAAGGGGGGGAATGGCTGTAGCCGCGGGCCCTGGGCAAGCGGACATCTGCCCTCTCTGTGGCGAAGCCTGGACCCTGCATGTGTTGACTCGCTGATGCCCAGAGAGAAACGACTCTCCGCTATGAGTGATTTGACCTGCTTTTATCCACCGAAGTGCAGGCAGCATCTCAGCCCTTTTGGACAAGATTCAAAATCTGCTGCAGAGGCCAAAGAAGATTCTCCTCCGTCCCGCTTGAGTTGAAAGAAGGCCCCCAAGCTCTCCGCGTGGCCATGCCCTAGACACTAGTGTCCTGATTAGCTGTCAGGAGCGCTCGGCTCTCAAACCGACTTCCCCTGTGTGGAACAAGTCACTACCCCTGTGAAAGGAGAGGTATAAACGTCTCGAACACCACCAATGGGAAGGACATTTGCAGATTCACAGGACTTCGGATCAGTCCTTCACTGCAATCACTAAGGGCCAGAAGTGTGACTGCACTGGTGTCTCTAGGGACGCACAGAAACATCTAAGGAGATTTTTGAAAGCCAGATGCATCGTATAACTCCCATAAAAATCAGCACCCTCACCTTCAGATGTGCTGATGCGCCTGCTGAAACCATGTCTTTCTTTTCATTGACTACAGACAAAACCTGGACAATTTGAAACTAGAAATTAGAAACTTCTGTACAGCTAAAGATTGGTGGCAGAATTCATCTTGCCAACTCCTGAATTGCTTTTGCACTTCTCCACAAAGATGCTTCTGCATTTTGACCTTGGAAATTCCCTGGTAGCAGACTCCTTGTTATTTTGGCTCATGGCATGATCTGGTCTATAATAATATGCTATAGAAACACTTAGCCAATGATTGCCAGACCATGCCCACAACTTCTCTCAAACCAGAAAAGCTCTTTTAAACGGAAAGTCTCTATTTCCTCATCCAGTGTCATTTCAGCCTATGATGACTACATCCAATTTAGCTCTAGTTTATTGTTGTTGATATTATTATTATTATTATTGGCTCTTAAGGAAGAATTTAATCCTAAGACCTTCTCAGATCACAAGAGATATTAGCAGCAGCAGTGCAGTTTGGACATGTTAGAAACATTTTATAAAAGATAAAATAAATAAATAAATAAAATGGTGTATAAATCCCTTTTTAATTGCATCTAAATCCTGAAACTGAAACTCCTATTCATGAAGGAAAATCCTGTAATTAGTGGTGATTATCACCTTTAGTCCTAGGCAGGAGGGAGGTGGGATGGGAACACCTCATTTCAAACACTACTCCTTCTCTCTTGCTCTTTTAAAACAGAGCAATGCTTCTTCTTTCTTTCTTTTTCTTTAAATAGAGCCTTAGGGTGGGGGCTATCTTTTGGCTATCCTTGACATCAGTCAAGGTTAGAAGAGCCAAAGCTGGCCACTTCAGAAAGACATTATCAACAGCGCAGCATTTTGGAGTGGTACCCTTGTATCTAAGGGGAGAGGGGGAGAGATTTGAAGGAAGGGGGAGAATACCAGCACTGAGGGTCCAAGCACTGAAATCTCAGCATTTTAAGAAAAAGAGAAAGACAGACAGAGAGAAAGAGATAGAGAGAGAGAAAGAGAGACAGATACTGTGTCAATACTGCACTGGATTTCTCAAAAATCACACAGCTTTAATACCTGTACACTAGGAAAGCCACTCCTTTGGCAGATTATCGAGTAGTGAGGCCTGATGGGCAGAGGGAAGACATGAACAAGGGAAGGAAGGGCATTCAATTCTGCAAAGGGCAAAAGCACCAAGCACCAATGGTATAACTAACACAGTGCAAAAACCCCGCCTGTTTACTATCCCATGTGGCTTGCCTGCTCAAGGCGCACACATGGGATGCAACAGTAGCTTGATGGGGATAACAGGGGGATGAGGAGAGGGAAAAGAGGTATTTCCAGCTAGAAGATAACTTGTGAGGTTTCCTGTTGCTGTTTACAATAAAGAGGCAGCTGCCAGATGTGGCAGAGCAGCCTCTCTTGCAGCTACTGCTGCTGCATTTCTCTCTGTCACACTCCTTTAGAAAGGAGGGCTCTACCTTCTCGGGAACCAACATCTCTGGGATAATTATACAGGCTGTTTTTCCAGGTGCCTGCACCCAGGTAATGATGGTTATATGACAGGAGAGCTAGAGGGCAAACGAGGAGAGGTAGAGCCATGCACTCTTTTGCAAATCGTGGCTGGCCAGCTGCCCTTCGCTCCTGCTATTGCAAGGACAAGGCATTCACCCTCCTGCAGGGGAACTGGCCAGCTCTGCCGACGAGACGAGGCACTGCCCGACACCGGGGCCCTGCACGCTCACGTGGGTGCTACAGGAAAGACAATTGTATTTAGTCCAGTAGCGCAGGAGGAAGCTTTCTGTCTTTCCATATCCTGCAAGCAGATTAGCTCCCATAAGCGGGGTCTTAGGTACTGCTGGAGGGACAGGGCTGGGCACCAGTGAGCAAGTTTTGCATCTCTCGGGAAGCCCCTCGGAGCAGGAATTTGGGTTTTTCTTTGTGTGCAGGCTGTGGAACAAGAGCCACACCTCCAAGGAACGGAGAAGTAATTCTGTGACCCAGGGTCTGCTCTCACTCTTGCACCCTGGCTTCTTACCATCTTTTCCGCTTCCCAGATCCCTCCCGCCCCGTTGCACAAAGGCTCGTCCCAAATAGCAGGGCTTCCACGGACAGGCGTTAGAGCTGTGTGACTCCTTTCCTCCTGGAGGGGCTGAGGAGTTCAGTTACCACCGGGGGGGCAGGAACACTGGCTTCTCACAATGCGTTTGGGATAAACTACAGCACAGCATAACCAATCAAAACCAAAAGAGGAAATCAAGAGAAAGCAAAAAACCCAACAGAACAAAAAAAATCGAAAAAGTAAGAGTAAATCCACTTCAAATAAACCAGAATCGTAAAAGAAAAAAGAAAACTATACATATTTATATATCGAAAAAATAATTCATAATTAATTTAAAAAGTGGCATGCAAAGAAGATTGTTACATTCTCCTATCATGCATCAGGCCCAATGTCCAAACGGCAAGGTAACCATGACGACAAAAAAGTGCAAGAACTCAGCAACATTACCAAAGGATGCATAGAGAGGCCCACAATGCAACTCAACTCATCTCAGCGAGACCCGGGAACGGGCGGGTCTCGCTCATCTTAAAGATTTCTTGCTTTTTCTCTTTTTTTTATTTTTTTTTTATTTTTTTCTCTTAAGAATGTAAAAATGTGGGTAAAGAAAGTAAAAAAGAAAAAAACCACACCAACCTTCTCGTAGCTCTGAGGGATGTTAAGGGGGTTTGATGCGGAACACAATGACATGAGGAGAAGAGAAAAATAGGGGAAACACAGAGAGAGTAAAAAAAGGCCTTCTCAAGGCTGTCAGCTGCAAATTGATTGTTTTTTTTTTCTCTTAACCAAAATAAAAAGAAAGGAAAAAAAGAAAAGAAGATAGTAACGACCCTTTTTCCTGCCTTCCTAACTTTCCCCCTCCCATCCAGCTAGGCACGTTTTGTTTAAGAACCACCGAGCTCTGTAAAGAGGTCAGACCGTGAGCAATCCAAACTCAGAATCAGCACCCGCGAGAGGTGCCAGCCCCATTAAGGAATTGCCACTTCTTTAAGTTCACCTGCTTTTTAGAGAAGGGGGAGCGGAAACCGCGCCAGGCAGAGAAGACCTGGAGCAGAGGAGACCCCGTATCGGAAACCCGCTCCCCCGGCCCATGCTCCCGCCAGCCCTCCCGCACCCGGCCCTGCTTGCACTATCTCCACAAGGGGACTGAATAAGGAAAAAGAAATAATTAGAAGAAGAAAAGAAAAACCAAACAAAATCAAAACATTTCCTTGCAATGTTAAAACTTACAACTCCTATCCCAGGTGTTCTATAGAGACAAGCATGTTATGGGAGAAACAAGTCAATTGGAAACACAAGAGTGTTCAAGACTCTTTAGAAACAAAAACGGGAAGAAAAATGTGCATGAACTTTCCCGCCCACCAAAGCAAATCCATTTCAGAACTTTGTTACCTTTTCACGATATTAACACACAAGAAACAAGGAATTAAACAGCATGAAAAACACCCAAACCACAGGCCGAGCTTGCTTACACGGTATTTTCTGCACTCTCTCGGCCACTTAGTGCTGGTTCTGTTTATCAGGCAGGCATCAAGTACGCACAGGCTATCTTTGGATAGAAAGAGGGCTAACCACCTGGAGCCGAATCTTATCCAGGTGTGGAGACAAACAGCTGGATGGTTACAGCCTTTGTCTCCTGAGTAGTTTCCAAGTGGCCAGAAAGGTAGCGGAAATTTATAAATAAAAGTATAATGAAAAATTCCCACCTTTTTTTTTCCTTTTTTTTTTTTTTTTTTTTTAAGAACCCCAAATATTCCAGCTAAGCTGTCTGCAAAGGATTAGTCCTGAATTACTGGTATCAGATCCAGAGTTATAGTCTCAAAAGAAGAATTTTGGGGCCCAGACGAAAGGGCAAATTTCAACTCCAATTTTCTAGCTGGCCACAAAAGGCTATTTAAAAATTTAGCTTGGAAACATTAAATTATTAAAAGCCTTCTCTCCATGTGCATGTGATTTAGTGAGCGTGAGACACGAGAGAGAGAGAGAAAGAGAGAAAGGAGTGCACACAGGAGCATGGCTCTGCATTTGACTGCAGAATTAACGTGAGTGTAGGTGGGAGGCGCTTCCTCTGTTGATGGGATGGAAATGGGAACAGTTTGCTGGGATGTAACTTTTCTTTTTCCTCCCAATGACATTTTGCTTTTTTTAAAAAAAAGCAAGAAGGGCCAGCCCTGCTCTCTCATTACCAAAAGGATTTTGATGTGGAAAGATTTTAAACCAAAACACACACAAAATATTACAGGTCAGAGAGAGAAAAATAAGACAACAAAGAAAGCAAAAAGGCTACTGTCACGCTGGGCGTTAGAACATCAAGGGGGCATTAAGCAGAAGCCAAACCCCCTGTCATTTGTTCCCTTTGGTACTTGGGCAAAGGAGTTTGTCACTGACTGCAGAGATGGGTCCTGGCCATCTCCAGCTTTCTGTGAGTCTGTGCTCGAGGCCAGCACTCACCCCGGAGGAACCAGTGACAAATTACTGCTGCTGAAGGAAAAGTCAGCTGAGACACAGGAAAGTAGCAAGGATGTGGCCTCCTGCTTCAACACGGTGAGATCCAGGAGAGAGCTCAGTGGAGAGGGCTGAGAGGATCCTCCCTTCCTCTCACACCCGCTCCAGCAGAACTGAAACCTTCCCACTTCCATCAAGCAGGGATCCTCTGGGAGAAAAGGGGATTGTGGCCTCCTTGCAGCCAAAGCTGTTTGTTCCCCACTGAGCACTGCAGGCTGATGCTGGTAGGTTCTTGGACACCCTATTTTGGATCACAGATGCTTTCCTGGGGGGCGACTCAGTCCCATATCGCTGCTGTGCGGCTCTGGCGTGGTGGCTCTAGCCCCCAGCAACGAGAAGGAAATCAGGGTGCACCAGGATCCCCCTGCAAGCTCAGCAGGGAACAATTAAGGATCCGACTGATAAATACCAGTGCTTCCCCTGCGCTCAGGGCCAGGATCGGATCAAACTGCAGGGGATAAAGGAAGGCCACGGGGACGGGAGCTATTTGCCAGTTCTCTGAGCCGATGCGCTCCCTACCTCTCACGTAAAGGTTAGCAGGTGAAGAGTAGCGCACTCCCGCGCTGTTGCTGGCGACACATTCGTACTTCCCCTGGTCGGTCTCCTCACTGCTTTCAATCTGCAAGCCACCTGGGAAGAAAGAAGAAGATTGCAGCAAAGAGATGATCATCATTACTTCGTTTTATTTTTGTGAGCGAGAAAGGCATCGATTTCTTGCTTTTTCTTCCCCTTGGGCTAATACATATTGGTATGGTGCCTGGGAGCTTCGGGCTTTCAGCTCTGGCTGTACCGAGCCCTGCCAACATCGTAGCTGGTGTCTGTGCTCGGTGTCACGGCTGGACCCGCGTCCCAATAGAAAGAAGAGATTCAATATCCTCCTCTAAACTAGCTGTTACTCTGTACATTGGGACGATCAGCAAAAGTACCAAGTTTTGCAGCTTCTGCAATGCAGGCATTCTGCAATGGAACTCACAAAAGCCAACGCTGATAATCCACGTTATTGGGATCCCCAGAAACCCATCAGCAGGCAGTTGACCATGCATTGCTCAGTTTGAAGCAGGGACCGCACAGGCAAAAGCATTTGTCGCCCACTGCCCAGGACCCCTGGAGCACTCCGAGCACTGCCCGCTTGGTCCTGTGCCTCTCACAGGGAGCCTACGGGAGATACGGGTCAGTGCGAAAAACCTGTTACTGCCAGTGAATGGTTCCAGGGGGAAACTCCAAAAACGCTGTCCTGGAATTTCTAAATTGCATGTGTGGTTTATGCTGACTGGACCAAAAGGATTAAGGTCTTTCTTAAAGCTGCAAATTATTTTGGTCTACAAGAATATACCCAGAGCCCATACTAAGTACTCCTCTAAGCAGACATGCACAGACACGCAGCATGTAACTACATGGAAGAAAGCTGCCTCTTTTACCTCAGAAGGCTTCATCCCTGTAAAACCCCAGTTAAAATACATACTATATAAATAATTCAACAGACTATCAAATGTTTTATGCATTATAAGTGTATGATTACACTACAGATATGGACAGAGCTCACATGTGCTATGACTATTAACACCCAGCCCCGGAAAAAAACTAAGCAAAACAGAAAAAACAAACAATTCCAGCTCAGTGTAACATTATTGATTAAATCTTAAGTGAGAGAAGTGCAAATGATATGGTTGTTGCAGATACAGCCTCTTCAGGAAGGAAACCCAATGCATCCATGTGAGGAGGACACAGAGCTCGCATTCCTCAGTGTGTGCGTGGGTGGAAAAGGGTGTTGTGTGGGAAGACGTCAGGCTGCGAGGATATTCACGAGAGGGACGGGGTGTGATGGTGTAGCTCCTGCCAGGATCCTCCGTGTCTGGCAGCTCCCAATTGCAGAACGGATAGAATTAAAAAACCCACCTCCCCGCCCAAAACCACCAAACCAAACCAAACTCTCATCAAAAGAATCTGTTGGTATTTCAATCCAGCAGCAGAAGTTGAAACCCAACGGACTGAAACTTCACTCTGAGACTTCACAGCTGAGCAGTTTTCATACAGAATTAAACTCTAGCATTCTCTGTCATCTGAAAGCTCCACTGTGGTGGAGAGCTGTGTCAGGCAGGTTTTCCTAGAAGTTTTTGTTAATTTGGACAAATCTGTGGGTTGGTTCGACCAGCTCCAAACAGAGGCTTTATTTGGCTCACGAACATTGCTTGTTTGCGTGGGGAACGCGTGGGGAGACGAAGCCGCATTCCAGAGCAATAAGAAAACCGGCAAAGCCAGCCTGGCCTGCACTAGCTAGCTAAGGGTTTGCCCCTTTATTCTTGACCACTGCAGCTTTGTTGGTGAATGCAATGGTGCAAATCACAGTGCAGGGAATTCAGTGAGCTCTCAGCGCTGGTCATGAGCCAATACAGATGATGTGTGACAACAAATACCTCACCTACAGTACCTCTTATTGCTTTCACCTGCAGAGAATTATAGACCTTTAAATTTACAAGTGTAGATGAAGCCAAAGCAGGGTGTTCTGAGGGGCATGCACCCAATTCCTGCTGACTTTTCATGACAGCTCGAGGTCTAACATCCTCTTGGCTCTATTAAAGAGACAGTGCAGAAGCTACTTACCAAGAGTATCTTTCCTAGAAAAACCTAAGGGTAAGTGAGTAGAGAAGAAAGGGAAAGAAGGCTCTGAGGCCAAACAAATGAGTACACTGAGATGGTAAGTGCTGAAAATCTGACTGAACAAAGGACTAGAAACCTTTCACCACCACCAGTGGTTTGAGAGCACTTTGCACCAATCAAGAAAAGGCCCTAAGTATTTACCAAGCTTTGATAGCATTTAATGCCCAAGATAAACTTCAGTCTTTCACAGTCCTGGAGAGATTGGTTCTCAAAATTCTGCCATAAATCTGAAGCAGCAGAGCCTGAGATGTTATTAGAATAACAGTATCAGTATTAGCTAGTGCACCCAGCAAACGAAAGCAGACATTATAACCGTATATAAAATAAAGACGGGTATAATAAAAAATAAACAACCAGAGGTGAAGGAGGACAAGAAAACATAGCAACAACAGCAAGAATTTGGATTGCGCACAGGTCAATGAAACAGGAACTGAGTGGAGAGAGGTGTTTGGAGAGTGGGTGAGTGAGCGAGTTGGGGGTGTCTTACCTCGGATCGGTGTACCTTCTGCAAAGAAAACAAAGAAAAGAAGTGAAAAGACTGTAAAACCCCAAACATCTGGACTGCCCGTGGGAAAAGGACCTGAGCCAAGGAAGACAGTTCCCCATAGGATACTTCCTGCACTACCTCATTGTACGTTATACGGACAGACTGAAGAGGGTTCGGGTTACTCAAAGCAGGGAAGCCCTTTTTAAAGCAGTCCAATTCAGCTGGAAGTTTACAGAATCACCATCGCACTTGGCTTAAAAACTCTTGAGATTGGCTCCATTTTGTTGGTAAGAACAAAAAGAAAGTCTTCAAGTTCTCAGCTAACATTAATGTTTGCTTCTTGCAGAACATATGATAAACTTACATTTGTCTTCGTTACCACTGGGGGAAAGGATTGACATTACAACCACGTTACCCCAGTTAGGAAAAGAGACTTCCAAGTACCTTGCAACACATGAAGAGTTGCAGATTCTGATCTTAGCTCTGCTAGAGACTTCACAGCTCCAAACTTAAATTACTGACACAGATGCGTGTGGAATTTAATGCATGCTCTTATCAGGACCCTCAGTTATCCTCCAGTGGCTCCACACAGCACAGAGATTGAGGCCAGATGTTCTGCACAAAAGAAGCTCAAACTACTGCACAAGTGATAGGCAAAGAGGATACCTCTGGCAACTGCTCTGGAAGCCTCCCTAGTGCCAGCACTGGAGACAGTGTGCTTGGGGAGAGAAAACCCCTGCTATGCTTGCCTCCTGACTGCATCTCTTGGACTCTATTTATTTAAACCCCCTCCAGTTGTCTCTAGTGCCTGACATGAGTTTTCTGCCCAGGCAGGTCTCACAGATGAAAGGAAGTAACTTTGAGGCTGGTGAACCATGCCACACATGGGTAAAATCACTGTCCCCCCCCCCCCATTTGAACTCCTGAGGCTACAACCATCTTCCTTTGAAAACACAGCAGGTCCTTTTGCTCACATTGGCATTCAGACTTGTCACACAGCTTATTAAAGAAGGGCTTTTTTATTTGGTCGGTTGTTTTTTACCCCAATCCTGAGAACAGGGCAGACTCCGCAGACACTCGCTCCAAACTTTACCGCTTACAAGGGAGAGATGCAAGTGCTCCTCTGCAATCATACCACTGTCGTTCTGCAGTACCCTCCAGCCAGGGCAGGCACAGCTCGTTTTAAGTATCAGCATCCCCCTAGTGAATTACAGCAGTATTATTACCCCCACTTTGCTGACGGGGTAACTGAGGTAGAGATGAAGCAACTTGCCCAAGGTCCCAAAGGGAAGTCTGTGGCAGAGGCAAGACCAGGAGTCAAGGCCCCTGCGTGCCAATCTTCTGCCTGAACCACATGACAGTCCCTTCCCCCCTTATCCTTCGGCCCAGCCATCCTTCTTGTGCTGCGGTTCAATGCTCCATTTTCAGGATAGAAGGTAAAAATTTATTGATACTGATTACGGTTCACCTATATTTTTGGAAGGAGACAAGGGAAAAGAAGTGTTATAGTGTTAGGATATTAGATTCTAGTTATATTCAACTGCTAGTTAAGAGGTTAGGTTATTTGCTAGAGAAAAGTTAGCATCTAGTTAGGGTTAGGAACTAGCTAAGGTTAATAAAGCAGGCTGGTTAGCTCTCAGGACAGAGGTGGGAGAGAGAGCGCGTGAAAGAGAGAGAGGTGGGAGAAGCGTGTACTCGGGCAGATCTCCGCACCGGAGACGGCAGGAAGGTTTTAAAAAGCGAGAGAAAGACAGAGTAGCAGAGGGTTACAGATCAATTCAGTGGAAATAGAAACAGCCTCCGATACATCCTTCTGTTTCAAAACCGGAGCGAAAATCTGCCATCTGTGGCACAAATCTGGAAAAGGCTAATGGGAAAAGGGTAGAGGTGGGGAAGAGACCCCGACACCATCCGCTGCTCTAAAGCTGCTTTGGCCTCGGCTGAGCCTGGCCATTCCTGCGAAGGCTCACTCTAACTGACAGGAGAAACACACTCTACGTCAGGGCTGTGTAAGCATGGAGGACACGACTGCAGCCATCGCCTTCTTGTGTTAGCATAGGCTAGTGGGTCCCTGTTTCCTCTAAACATCAGCATTGCCCCTGGAAACGGGCTGACAGCAGCCCCAGTGCTCCTAGGAGCGAGCCAAGCCAAGCAATGCCACCCTGGTCTTTCCAGTTCTAACTCTGGCACATGGGACGTACAGGCGTGGAGCTAAAGGTGCTTTGCAACGCAGTCCATACCAGAGAGGAGGGGACAGAATTTGAATCAAAATAAGATCAAGTGACTTGAACGGCAAGAACAGTAGTTTGAAAGGCGGCAGGGACACAGATGGTAGATTTTCACTATTGGAGTTTCACATCTAACTAGCTTCATGTTCAATTTCGGGGCAGCAGGATTGTGCAGGAGAAGGATCTGAAACAAATTAATCTATTTTAAAAGTGCTCTGACAGGTCCTCTAAGATTTCCTAAGGACTGTTGGGGAGGCTTCTATGTTCACTAGCTGGCTTGCCTGGTGTCCTAACACTTCATGAGCAAACATCTTAGGCTCACCACTGTCCATGGCAGAAGCAAATAACCAGCTTTGTAGGAAAAATTAAAGAGGCAAGGGATCAAGATGGTGATCTTTCAAGTGAAAATCTGGGTTTCAGATGCCACATGCAGACTATTCGTATCGCCTTCCACAGCAGTCCAGGAAGAGGCAACCTGCCTTTTTAGGCAAGCTTTGAGCCCGGATGGCCACCTTCGAATTCAGCAACAGAGGCAAAGGCAGCTGACCCCAGAAAGCACTTGCCTCTGCCTTATAAAGGCCCAAGACAGTGCCAGGCTGAAAACCGCAGGCAAGTGTCCCCCTCTGCCACAGAAGACGGGATCTGCTCTTCCACAATCCCCTCCTCTGACTCTTCTCACACAGCGAGCTGCCTACAGACTCTCCAAGCCTTGAAAACAAGGAGAGGAGGAAGACATCATTGCCATGGCAATGACAGAAAACACATCCCCACCTTCTGTCAGGCCACATGTGAGAACATGTGTGTGCACTGCTCCTCTCCTGAGGGTGGAGAGCGCCTTCTATTCCAAACAAGCAAGCAATCATCAAGGGTCTTCTGCAATTTTAATCCTGGTTCCTGGCTGACAGCTGCAATTGCTACATCTCTAATAACAAAAGGGGACTTGGCGCAAGGAGGAAATGTGACTTGAGCTCTGCAGACAGCCTCCTGGTTTCCCAAGGGATGAAGACGATCTGGGGGAGGGGGATCAGAGGGGGAATGGGACATCTCCTTTTTCAACCTTTTCCAATAGCCAATGCCCTGAGATTTACAGTTGCAATTTGAAAACGCTGCACTCCCATCTCTCCCTTCAGAAAATGCCTGTAACTCTGTTAGATGTGAAACTCCAAGTCCTCCTGCAGGTGTGAACACAATTATCACAGTTCCAGGGTACAAGCTATTGTGTAATTGGGGAATTCCAGGACAACTGTTGCTAAGTTACAAAAAGAAAATCTATCCAATGTTAGGAGGTTAATATTTAGCTGTTATCTCTTTATATAGATATATTAATTAGGATGATTATTATTATTTTTGTAGCCTGCAATACCCCTGCGGAAGTTCATTAAGAGGGCAGAATATCCTTACTGAAGGAGTTAGTAGAAGAAATGCATAGCATGCATCTCAAAAAGCTGTTACAAAGGAATTAGTTTGAAGGGCAAGGGTTACAAATCTGGACATTAGCAGGTTTGGGGGGTTTTGTTCTGTTTTTTGTTTTTGTTTTTGTTTTTGTTTTTTTTTTTGCTTTTAAATTGAACAAACTTACCAAAGGTCTCTGAGTGTAAAAAATAGTGAAAAAAGAAAAAAGAAGAAATTAAGTTTGTTATAATCAGTTATTTGTATTTTTTATATATATATATATGTACACGTGTATATATATATATATATATAGCTATAATCAGTAATTTATGTTACAGAAAGCAGAAGACAACACACAAGACAAAAGGTTTCAGTGTTTCTATTATGTAAGAAGTTAGCCGCACGCCGCCTCCCGTCATCCCCCCCTAGGTGGCACGGCTGAGCAAAGGACGCCGGCTGCTACCTGGAATGCCCTGAGACAGCCTGTGCCAGAGCAAAGCAGCAACAGCCATTTCTCTTCCACCACCAAGACCACCTCAGCTCTTAGGCAACCTGGTTCTCTAAGGCTGAGATGTGCATAGGAGCCTAAGGAAGGCAGGGGCCTAGAACAGAGGTTCTCTCCATTTTCCTTTGGTTCACAACTTAGCTTTTCATTCAGTCAAAAGCCTCAAGCGTTAAAATACTTGCTTGAAAAATGTATTTGAAGATGTAGAGGAGGAGGAGAAGAAACACTGGATAGAGAAATGCCTCTATGGCTAATGTCGTATCACTTCTTGATGCAAATATAATGACCGTCTTCTCAGAGGTCCCTTATACTACCAGTGAAACACTGAGTTGCTTTAGTATAAATGAGAACCAAATCTGGACACAGCTACCCAATTTTGCAGAGCTTTGTGTATATGACGTTTCATTTGTACCATTTAGAATTTAATGAGCTAATTTGCATGTTTGCCACTAACTCACATATCAGTAAAAATTCAGTGCTAAACACCCTCCATAATAAAACAGCATGGATTCTGCTGCGATGACTTCATATCCATGGCAGAATTTGGGCAACTGGCTTGTCCTGGCTGCTCTATCAGACTGCGTCTTTCCCAGGCACCATCCAGGAACGATGCACAGTCAAGTCTTCACCACCCAAACAATTGCTGGCTTCTATGCCAAGTCTGTTAGCACAAAAGCACAGAGATAAAGCTGCAACTTAGGACCAGGGTCACTTCTCCTCCCTACACTCCTCTTCACAGAAGGATTATCAAACACCCAGCAGTTGCCTATAATCGTTAATCCCCAAGGAGCAGGCCTGGAGTCATACTGATGACCTGTGGGTGAAAGACTCCGAAGCTGATTAGCAGTGTCCTGAAGCATCCAATACCCTAATGTGTGCCAGAGCTACACTTCTGGCAGCAAAGTTTGTTTTCTGTAAAGATAAATGTGTTAAATTAAGTTCTGACACTAGCAGTACTCACATCATCAGCACTCAAACAGGTATCACCTTCCATACATATACTCAAGTTACAAACACGCACTTCAATCTGCTCTGCCTTGGTCTTAAACCAACTCCTTTCCACTGACCGAAATACTAACATAATACAGATGACCCTGATGTTAATGCATTTTCCACTTTCTCAGGCCTTTGCATCAGAGAACATGCAAGTTTTGACAGGCCACCAAAGCAGACACAAATCAGGAAGAGGACTCAGAAGTCCTGACCATCAGCCCTCTAACGTGACGAGGAGTCTGTACTCCCTTTCACAGCAGGGACAAAAGCAACAGGTTTATGCCCTTAAGGACAACAGAGATGCATCAGGCTTCTATCAGTTTACTAATTCAAAGCAGCTGTAAATGAGATTAATTCTTGGCAGGTATCTTCAGATCTGTCAGACGGGCCAAGGGCCTTTACCCTAAGGCTAACCAATTCATCGAAATAAAAATGCAGCACTGGCTTTTAAGGAAAACACTAGATCAAACCCAGTTAAGGAGTATAAAGGCATTCTATCAAGATGGTAAGTGTATTAAAAATAATCTGCCTGTATATTACTCACACTTCAGATCATGGTCACAGAGTGTGATATAATTCTAGTTTACCTCTCATTATTTATGCTGAGTGATTTTTTTTTTAATTTGCATTTGACTCAGCTTTCACAATAAAAAAGGCAGGTCAGTCTCATCAGTGTTTGAGCGATTCAGCAGTATATTCAGATTTAGACAAAGCAGCTTAAGAATCTGCATTTAAGTTTGCTTCGCTGAATAAGGATGCATTTGTGCAGGTATATAAAAGCTACACTGAATTGAGACTATAGTGAATCTTTATCACTGGTGGCTCACAGAACTAAAAATCTTTATGTAGACCCTTTGTCAAATATGGTAAGAGAAAAATCAGGTAGTTTTGTTCTCTGATGCCCAGATCCAGCATTATAAGAGTCAGAACTGATTATTTCAGAGACAGCAAAGGTCTGGGTAGAAGTAGTTGGATATCGCTTGACTGGCCAACTTGTAAAATGTCAGATACACACATAGCAACCCCAGTTGCTACATTGAAGCCTCTGCTCTCCCTTTCCTACAACAATGCTATTCCTTTGCCAAAAAAACTCTCTTAAAAATGCTCCGTCTTTGCCAAAGGAATGTTCTGAGTAGTTCAAGTGACTCTAGCACTTGCTAAGCCTAACCACACACATACTCTCCTCTAGACTGGGTCAAAGCAGTACTTAAAAGGATTACTTTTTCGTTTAGTTTTTGTCAGATATTAAAGGTTCCAAAGGTTGCTTCATATTTGCAGTTATCAGAGAGAAACTAGAGGCTTTTAAGTTGAGAAACGGAGGAACTTTATCAGTAGCAATCAAAGATAAATACACCTGTGTCCTTCTTGCGCACCAGACATGCACTCACACTGTGAACCAGGAGATTCAACAAGTATACAGTTCCTGAAATACGAATATTAAGAGATGTCACATTGACACACACACAAAAAACAAACAAACAAACAAAAACAAACAGAAGAGACAGATGGACAAGCAGATGGAAAAGACAAGAACTGACAAGAGCCACAGAGCTGGGGTACATCTGTTCATAGAGATCCACTCCGTGGGCACTGCTGGTGAGCACTGAGAGTTCACTCGTGAATGCTTAGAATTGCTCTCCAGCAATGACTGCAGGGACTTGATGCCAGAAAGATCCTGCAAGAGCTGTTCTTCAACTCTAGTGTTGAGGGCCTCAATCTACACCAACAGGGTCATGCTTCAACAATAAGAGGCTGCCTGAGCTGCAGACCCCATCCTGGGTGCATGAGGTCTAAAATGGCATTTGCTGTAGTAGTCTCTTTCTTCCTTACCCAGTTTTTGGTCCAAGGAGGAACCCGTCAGCCTCCTTCTGAATCCCAATTTTACCTGACCTGGAAGAGCACCATTACCCAGGAGAGCAGACTAGTTATGGTCCTCCTATATGGGAGCTAGCTTCCCCGCTGACAGTGTTTCCCATTTTGCTAACTAGGCAGCAGGGAAAGTCAGAAAGATAAGATGGAAGGGAAAATACTCCAACCACTCCTTGGGAAAGAACAGGAGTCCCAGAAATGAAGAAAAGCTAATGCCCCAGTCTGCTCCAGTGGGACCCATATATGTCAGCAGCCTTCTCCGTTTCAGAACCCTCCAGGCATTCTCTTTAAGGACCTTACCGGATCTCAGCTGTTTTATTCTCCCATTGCTGGCGCTGGGGTCGACAGGCAGGAAATCTTTAAACCAGGTGATCTCTGGGTCTGGGTTCCCACTGGCTGCACAGAGCATTGTGGCCGTTCGTGTCCGCTCCACCACTTTCAGCTGGGGTCCCATATCAATGTTTGGGAAGCCGGGAGGTAACTGATCCTCTGAAGGGTTAAAGAACAAATGAAGAGTAGTTAAACATGTATTAGGGTTCTGGGCAGGTGAAGTTTAGTGGAATACCCTGAAGAAAGCATCAAGCAGACTTGCTGTCCAGGACTCTGTGCAATGCAATCAAAAACAAGGCTACAGTGAATGGTCCATAGATGGCCTGTGAAAATACAGTAAACAGTCCAATTTACTAGCTTGCGCATTTGTGTGACTCTAATATTTCACAAGAAAATTCTACAGTTAAACGCAATCTGTCAGTCCAAAAACTTTTGGGCAGGAGCACAGTCGTCGTAAAGTTTCTCCAGATCCTGCACCAAACCCCTCTGCTCGTTAAGTGACTTGCACTTGTTTTTATAGCAGAAGCTGTGCACACTATGACCAAGATCCCTGCGCTGCCGAGTACAGTCTATACAAGTCACATCTGAAAGGAACAATTCCTCTTTCCCCTCCAAACCCTACGGTACGGAAACTAACCGCGCAAGAGAAATAACGAAAGTGACTTTGTGAAAAGGCTTGTCAAACACACAGTGGAAACTAGGAGAGAAAGGAGAGGAAAATATCACCCAGCTGCAGTTACCAGAGGGGACACACATAACAACAATAAGCCAAGTGCTGTCAGACAGGGTGTGATTTTTAGATTTATTAACTCAGAGTGCTGCTGCCCTAGAAGAAGAGGGATGTCGCACCAGCCTAGAAGACAGCTCAACAGAGCTTCCTGCTTCTTCTCAATCTTGCCTTTGCCTTCACCAATGATGGCGAGGTGGGCAATCCTAACTGATGTTGACTAATCTGTGATAACTAATATAAAACCCCAGTGTTTCCTCCAGAATCTTTGTCATCACCTCCCAGCTCAATGGGAGAGCACTGTTTTGGGTTGGCTGATGCAGCTCAGGAACATGCCATGGTTTCCAGGATGCACCTCTGGGGGAGGGCAGCTGGGAAGGAAGCTGCAGAAACCACGGAGAGAGCTCACCGGGAGTGTCTGTCATTTCAAATGATGAATGCTGAAGAATCCCAGCCTCAGGAACCTGGGATCGAATCTATCCCAAAAGTGGGTGAAGGAACACAAGGGGAGTAACACAGAGGGGTTTGAAAGGGTGGGATTTTTCAAAAAGCGACAGTCCCCCACTGAAACCAATGGGAGCTCTTGCAATGGCTGCAGAGAAGGGCTGGGAACTCCTGCTTTGGTGCTCGTCACCAACTGCAAACGTTACCAGAGCTCGTTTCGTACTATTGGCACGCTGTGCGTCCAAAGTAACGGAGCCAAGCCACATACAGCTGAACCCAGGGACAGTGCAACAAAAGATGAAGCTTCGCTTTGGTGGTGCTGAGGACAGTGGGTGCGTTTTCTGTTGACAGCAAGGCAGGCTGGAGCTCTTTATAGACCAATACTGGGATCTGGCAATTCAAACACATGTGATTTGGGTGAGAGTTATTCCACGCTGCTGTGGCTCATGGTTAAACTTCTGAAATCCTGCGAAGCTCATCAGGGCAGAGTCAAAGGTTTGTGCAGTGCTTGGAAGCTACTCAAGGCTGAGAAATTCTTGTCTAGTACTGTTATTAGCAGTGCATAGCTACTGCAGGGAAGAAAAGGGTTTAAATGGCTCAATTGTGTGTTTGAAAATGTGCATTGTTTCCTTTCTCTGAGCATCTATGCAGAGTTAGAAAGGATCTATTGTGACTCACTGGAGAATGAACTGTATTAACCACACTTCTCTCCACATATCAAAGGAATCCGTCCATAAACAAAACACATACCATTTTATAACTGCTAAAGTAATACAGCTCCCTTAGTACGGACAACTTACAGCAGTATAAAGGGGTAGTCATTTTGGTGCATTTTAAGCATCTCTAAACCAGGGAAATGTATTCTAAATAGAGACACAGACATCTTTAACAAGGGACTGAACCAAACCTTTGAGTTCTGCCTTCACCAGGATGTGCTTGGGCATCGTAGGAGTCCCCAAACAGCACGTGCTCCTGCAGATTGTGCGTGCTGCAACACCCCAAGCCCTCTCAGGAGTGAGCTCAGGACAGAGGGACCCTCAGAACTGCTTTGCCTTTACACAGCTTTCAGCCAGGCTTTTCAAGTCTTCTCTTCCCTTCTCCTATTTAACCAGGCGGTGGTGTGTCGTTAAGGAGCCGCGGAGCCGCTGCCGCATTGGCTGCAGATGACATCATTATTGATTACTGCTTTCATCCTCCTCGCTGGTGATGCTGCTCCACCTGGCTCAGACCCGGGTCCGTTAATTTCACGAACCAATTAATCCACAGAGAGAATAGCCCTCTTGACTGGCAGGGTGTCTGTGCACGCACGTGCGTGTGTGTTAGGGGAGGCCTGGTACAACTATGATTACTGAGTGTTTCTAATTAAACAAAAATGTTAATCTTGCAGCACATTGTGCAGAATTCCTCTGAGTTTAATTAAAACAACTGCGACTAGAGGCGTGATCAGATTTGAGGATCAGATCAGCAGAGGAAGCAATCTCTGAATATCACATATTCCACTGATTCAAGTGCTCAGATTTCCTTCCTGCCAGGAAAGTGAAACTGTCTTCATCCCCTAACAATTGGATTCCCTGTAATAATGCAATTACAGTCTCAACTCAATCCCCACAAGACATGCACACACATGCCCTACTCTCCTCCCCCTCAATCCCCAAACACCAGCCCAAACCTGTTACCAAGTAAATAAATAAGGAATGGCTTGGATTGTGAATTCTCTTTCTAAAAGCAGCCCGGCCAATCGCGAGAAGAAAGACCCAAGATGCAAGCTGAAGCAGCTTGGAGGGCACATCTGGGCAGCTGCTTACCACTGAGAATCTTGCTATCCTATGCAGGCAAATATTTTCACGTGTTGCACTTGCCATATGAATAGATTCTCCCAAGCACCTTCTTCAAACCTGCTCTTGGACTATTTTAAAGACCTCCCCTGAGAAAAAGCTGTAACATTATCTCAAGGCCACTGAACAAAGTAGGGTAAGAAAGAGTGCAGGAAGAGGGAAGGAGGGAGGAAAGGAGAGAAGAGCACTTCAGCACTCATTTATAATAAATCCTACTGAAGGACATGGTCTGTGTTGGTTCATGGTGTGCCATGAACCAACCTGGGCGCATGCGCTGACACACACACAGTCATACGAATAAAGCAAATAGAGACACTGGTCCTCGCTGTTTTCTTGTCACTCTAGAAGGTGGCAGTTCTGTGTTTAGATAATTAGCTGCACTGGAAATGAGGATGATGAAGAAAGATAAAGAGGGTGTTGTTGCTGCTCTTTTTCCCACAGGGTGTGCTCAGTTGTTTAATAATTTAGAGGAGAAGGAGGGTGTGAGCATGTACTGACGCGCTATGTATTGAATGCAAACAGCTACAGTAAGGATGTTGTTGAAGAGAGGAGGAAGAATTTTCTGCCCTTCTCTGGAGATATGCAGCCCAGCTCATAGACGCTGGCTGGTCTCTGAGCAGTCAGTTATCCTCACTTCAAGGTGAGGAAAACAAGAACAAAGAGATGCAGCAGCTTGAGTAATGCTAGTTTTAAGTAGAATCAGGATCAAAATTAAACACTCCTAAATCTCATTCTTGCCCTTTTCATATAAGTTTATGACTACCTAAGCTGCCTCTGCCCCAACAGGTATCCCTACATTATATACTTTCCAAAATTAGATAAGCAGGTTCTTTCCATCAATATGTACATATCTATGTCTTAGTTAACTGTAATTACACTTCCCAAGACAATTTAAATACATGATAGAAATTAAAGTAACATGTTCTGTCTTTGATTCCATGTATTTTTATCTGAGAATTTTGCTACGAAAATATCTAAATAGCCTAGCAACGTTATTAAAAATTTGCATGGTTATAGACAATGAGCACGCTTTTGGAGATGTGTGTTGGACTTCACAACTGTGTAGGCAATACACTGCCTTCCAGACACTAACGTACCCCATGTACACTCCTTATAAAGGCATCTGAGTTAAGTCGCTCCAATATTATTCATCAGCTATAAAACTTATCTGCTTCAACTTGGCTTGATTTTCAGGTCATTGCAAGAACAACAAAACAAGTTTGAAGAAAGTGTGCCAAGAGTTTTTCAAGTAGTAAGGTAACATTTCAGAAGGGCCAGCTAAAGGCATGCTTCTGTAAGACCTGATGCTTTCTATTCAGCATCTAGAACTGATTTTTGTTTACTTTTTGCTAATCTAAAGCAAATAATCACACACACACAAAAAAAGCAGAGACTTTGCTAGGACTTTATAGTTGCCCATACCAGATGCTCCCTTTGAGTAGGAAACGTGTGAGAAAAATGTCAGGCCAGAACTGTTAGAGAAATGTATGAATACTTCATAAAAATAACAATAGGGAATCATATGAAAAGAAGTTCCGAAAGCCCATCCATAGCAGCCTGAATCATACACTGGTAATAACCACCACAGACTTTATACAAATAACAGCAGTTTTCCTCAATTTTCCAGAGTGCAGTAATCCTCCATAAAAAGACAGCATTGGCCAATATGCAGTGAGCTGCTGGGGCAAAGTGATTTTGTTCCATTACATTTAACCGGACCCAAGCATTGGTTTTAAGGGGATCAACGTGCAATTTTTGTTGCATTTACTAACCACTTACATAGGGTAACTGCTACGGAACACCCTCCGTCAACTTCAGGAAAGCAATGAGCTAAGCCTTGCCTGGCCCCAGCTTGAAATCCAGCCTGCTGCCTCCCAGCCCAGGAGGGAATGCAGGCAGAGAGTTGCGTCAAAGCTCCCCGGCACGCACAGCCCAGCCAGCTGCTGAGAGCACAGGACAATCCTTGGTGGCATTTGCATAGCCTGCTCTAGAGAATCTGTGTCTCAGGCTACTAAAGAAGGGGAGCGAAAGCATTCTGTATACAAGAAGCAATAATTAAAAAAAAAAATACATCTTTTGTGGGAGCACGGAGCTTAGAAAAAAACTGTACCAATTGGGAGCTGGGGTGCCTGTGCCAACAAGCTTACTTTGTGCCTAAGCTATAATGAAAAACTACAGCAGCTGGAGTCAACAATAACTGGAAAATGCCTCCCAAAAACACTTCCTTTCCTTTTCTTTGGACGCTGCAAGAATCAGATTTGCAGGCACTATGTCTAGCCAGCTGTGGAAAGAACAGCAAGTCTCCAGAGCTCAATCAAAACTCAGATCCCTTGAGAAACACAGCAGGAAGGGCAAACAAGCCAGCAGAGCTGGTGTTAAGAGACTGTGTATAAATTGAATGGTGTCCATCACAAGCTTTGCTTCTCAGAAGCTTGGTCCCAAAGGTTTCCTCTCCTGCAGCTTCCTGTTTTTAAGTGAATACATGTGGATTTCTATCAGGGTCTGATCCAGGAGTAGTCATCTGCATAAGCAAAAAAGATTGTGCTCCCAGTCCCTGCAGCAGCTGCATCTAGTAGGGAAGAAGGTTTTCTCTTTTGTTCTTTCAGACTGGCTGCACCGATGTTGCGGAAATCCCATAACTGTTCATACATGTGTATAGTATGAAGGTGCATACATGTATTTCTAACTGTGATTACAACAGCACAGCCAACAGGCTGCATAATTACTACAAACCCCATTCTGCAGAGTTTATAACAGCTGGGGCCCAGGTTTCCATACTCCACAGCATGCCAGGGTAACAGCTTCTGCAAATGACAACTCACATTCATCTCCAAGCTGTGGAGCAACCCCTATCTTCATGTTAAGCATTAGTTCTGAAAGTGAGAGAAGACAGACAGAAAGGAGGAGGAGGCATTGCAAGGAAGGATAGAGAAAAGACAAACAGGAGAGTGGGTGAAAGCAGAAGGGGGAGGAAAAAGAGGAATAGATGCCAGCACGTTAACTTTGTCACTGTAGAAGTTAGTGGATTTGTGCTTTATCCTTTTAACTCTCCTAGCACTTAGAAATGAAGATAAAGAGGAGACACACTCCGCCATGTGAAAGCTAAGGAAATGTCAAGCAAAGAATAACTCCAGCTAAGCAGGGAAGGTGAGGGTATGCTATAAAAACTCCATCCTCAATGCTCTTCAACAACCTAGACCTGCAGCTAATTACTGCTCCTTCAAATTTCATGAACTGGATATCCTAGCTGCTCTTGCACAGTCAGTTAATAAAGCTACCTAACAAGGTCCTGTTAGGCAAATGGAGCGGGAATGCTTGTGGAAAGCAGCACAGTGCAGGAGTAAAGCACACAGTAATAACGTTCTAGTGGAATCAGCAAAGTATGTAATTAGTGAAGCAGTGGGGAGATGTAGCTCCTGCTCCATCACCTATCTCTCTAGCTGACATGCGTACCATGCTGAAACCAGAAGGAAGAACTGCAGCAAGACATGTACAAAGAACCTTGATCCCTAAGGATAGTCACTGAGCACAACTCGCCTTTTCCCACACGTTGCAGCTTGCTTGCTGTGGAGAGTGCCTTACGAACACTCCAAGAATCCACAGGATTTGCTAGGGCAGAAGCTAGAGGACAATGTTCTCTCATGCTACTGTTCTTAGGTAGATTCAAGGGATAGAAATTTTGAATATGATCATAGGACATTTCTCCCAAACTGTCACAGCTCTCAAGGAATACATGGGAGTAAGACGAAGAACAAGCTCACAGCCCTCTGGGATAACCACAGCTAGACTCACTCGTGTCATAAAACCTTGTTACAGTCTCTTGACAGAGACATCCCACCATGTGCTGCTAATATAAGGTTAAATGGCATACCAGGCAGAAGCAAAAGAATAGCACAAAGACAAGTGCACCTGCACAAATCTGTCAGGCATGACTGGACCGTGGGCCTGCACGCTCAAAGGCAGCCAGTGTCTTGACAGCACTGCGCCTGCCAGGTGGGCAGCAGGAGGAATATTCCTAGCACAAGGGAGGTAAAGGGCTTTGCCATGTGCCCTTTATGCCTAGCCTTTACTTATTGCTGTATGTTAGGGATTTGCACACAAATTTAGCTCTGTACTGTTAGGGATGTGCTCACTGTCGTTCAAATGAAAGGTCTTTAGATGCTCCTGGAACGAACACCGAAACTGCTGGAGAAAAGGCAATTGGCAGACAGGTAAAGCTACCACTTAGCCTTACGAGGACCACACACCCTGCCAGGAGTACCTAAAGCTGTCACTAGCAATGCTCACTGCAAAAATAACTGCTCTTACTCCAAGCACCCCTATCCAAAAGCCCACAGCACTCCTGTAGCACCTCCTGCTGATGGCTCCATCAACAGCTAATGCCCTCAAACTAACCCCCCTTCTGGAGCTCTCGGACAGCTGTCCACCACACTCTACAGGCCTTTCTGCCAGGATCACTTGACTTACGGTTTGAACTGTGAACACCATGCATCTTTTCCCCTAAAGCAAGTCAGCTTTAGCAAGCAGCCTGGCTTAGTTTTTCATGTAGCAGTTTTATAAATCTCCAGGATAATAATAATAATAAACATCCAGAGGCATCCACAGCAATAGCATATTGTTCCCTCCCCCACATCAGGTTCAGGGAGCATATTTCAAACAGATGACATGAAGGAGGAATCCATGTAAACATCCTTTATAGTGTGGACAAGTGAAAAAAAGAACCAAATGGAGAGGGGAAGTGTTCTTGGAGAGTGCCTGGAGCAAAGTATCTCTGGAAATGGTGCAGAAGCCTAGAAGAAGGGGGAAAATGGGTATCCTGCACAAGGAAAGATGCTAGCACTGCTATCAACTGCAAGCATGATAACCTCTGCAAATACATACCATCTCAGCATCAGCACCTTAAGTGATTTCTCAGTGAAGTAGGATTTTCTTGGTGCCTAGATGAACAGTGCCACAATTCAGAGGAGCAGCACGGAGCCTTTTTTCTGCTGCTCATAAACAAACCTGGGGATGAAATTTTTACTGGAAGGGAGGGAAGATCATAGCAACATAGAGTAATTCAGGTCGGAAGGGACGTCAGTCATCATCCAGTCAAATCACCTAAAGAGGTCCTGTTTTAGCAAGCAGCTAAATTCTGGCTTAGCTTCTTACACAGCAATTTTATGACTCTCTGAGGCAATAACAGCAAACAGATCTGGCAGGCCAGAATGGATCAAAAAAAAAGAGGGACTTTGTGCCTTGGCTATGAGTTGCTTTGGGACAGCCTTCCCTCATGTGAAGGAAGGAAGAAGCTGAAGCTTTCTCCCTTGTGACATCTAAACAAGGCAGGCAGGCATGCTCTTTACCTCGGAGGACGGTGAGCTTAGCATGGACGGTGACCTCTCCATGAGGGTTTTGAGCAACACACTCGTATATGTTCTCATCCCGGGGAGTCCGGAGGGGCTGGATCCTCAAAACAGCACCTGCGCTTTCATCGAATTCAATTGTCTGAGGATAAAGGGAGACACAGACATAGTAAGCATCCTTAGGGTGCAAGAGGTTCGTTCCTACTTCTACAGGAGGCATCAGCACATATGCAAACATGCAGACTGACAAACACACTCCTGCAGCTGCCCCCAAATCCCCTAATCATAACCACCATGGTCAGCTTCTCTCTCACTCTTCACTGAGCTCCAAGTGCCAGAAAACTGTCCCATACCAAACTCTCTCCTCAGCCTACCAAAGCTGCTATGCACAACTCAAGAGCTCTGAAGCAATGAGCAAGACTGGGGGAGAGAAGGGGTGTGGGCTGGGTGTTAAGCGTACAACTGTGAAGATGGAGGAGGACATGGACCAAGGGAAAACAAAACAAAAATGACAAACCCCTGCTCAGTCCACCATCTGCCTGGGCAGCTGACAGCACAACTCTCCTCTTAGCGCACAGCTGCCTGGCAAGGCAGAGTCCCACAACGAATTCCAGAGAATGACCTCCTAGTCCTTGTTCATCCACACTCACTTCTATCTAAACAATACTTGGGCTTGGATCTGGCTGCCAGTACAGTTATAGACACTGTAATACAGACATTGTAATGTTCACATCAGGCTGTCTCAGGGTTAAAATAATGATGACATGGATGGGTGTGAAAGGCACATTTACAGAGCTGAAAAAGAACCATCTTAGGTGGGTTTCTAGGGAAAGGAAAAAGGCAGCTTTATATTATATCCCAGGAGGGGGGAAAAAAACAACAAATCAGAACAAAAACTCCAATAATGTAAGTGGACCTAGTTGTCTTTTGCTTTGGAACAATCCCAGCTGTTGACACGGCTGAGAGCTTGCATCTCACTCCTGCAGCTAAAATTCCTCCTTTCCAAGCCTCCCTTCATTATCACTTCTCAGAATGGCCAAAAAACAGCACTGGCTGCTTGGTGTTTATCTCTCTCTTTATACATACACACACACACACAGATTTCTAGGACACCTCTTACCTCAAACCTCTGGGAGTTCACTTTCTTCCCTTTCTTGTTCCAGGTGACCCGTGGCTTCGGGTCTCCAGTCGCTTGGCATACAAAGGAGGCCACCCCTCCCGACACACCAATTTGATCCACGGGTTTTTTAATGAACACAGGAGGACCTTTTTGAAAAAGAAAATGTCATTATTGACACGAGGAAAGACAAACTCTAATAAATACTGGTTGTAATTAATAGCAGCGTTATCGCTGCTGTTCTCTAATTATCCCAGATAAAATTAAATCTCTTAGCTCATTTGGAAAGAACAGTCTTTACCTCCATTTTACATCTGAAGAAGCTAAAGCACAAAATGTTAAAGGTCTGATACTACAGCCAGATTGAAGTGAGGTGATGCTGCAAAGCCTCTCTGACTTCTGAAAAGTGGACTTCTGAACTGTTCTGTGCAGTGGAAATTGCCCATGCAAAGCCAATCTACAATCATCACCAAAAGTCCATGGTAGAGCCAGAAACAATATCTAGAAGTACTGAATTGCAATCCCCAGATCCTACCAGACGAACAAATCACCACAGACTGGGCAGGATTTATACGTACTCAAGGTAAGGGGAAAGGGTAGAAGCACCATGAAATGCATGGGGCAGGAAAGTAGCACACAGGGATCTTGAAGATGATGGCGTGAAATACGCTGCTGAGGGCAGCTTTGGGATGTGAAGCACCCTTGGCTGCAGTAGCTCTATTTTCATCTGCAAACCTTCTCCCTGCCCCTCACTGATTCATTCACACAGTGACAGGCATGCCATCTTTTAGAATAGCAAGCTGAGGGGATGCAGCACAACAAACTAAAGTCATCACCATTTTAAAATAAACCACTTGTTAAGACCAAGAGCATGGCAGCCAAGTCTGCAGTCTGTTCCTGCAGTTCCCCCTTCCCATCATGAGACATCTGAGAAAAGCAAGGAATTCATACTGCTAAGAGAAGAAGCCAAAAGCTCCTCCAACCCCTCTCATAACCGGCTGCTCAAAGGTGCAGTGAGGCCTGAACAAACATACTCACAGCCTGGGGCTGCATTTTAACCAGCCTGGGCCCAAGGGCCCAACGCTTGAGCTTGCAGCATGCCCACCACTGACTCCCATCCAGGTCTGATGGCCTTCACAAGCACACCTGCCGGGAGGGGAGATGCTGGGCATTGCGACCAAGGAAGGTGTCAGGGGCCTTCTGATGGAAGACAAGGACAGGAGCATCTCTGCAGAACCCCCACCTCCTCCACCCACAGGGAATACTTCCTTCCTTGCTCTAACCGGTTTTCCCTCACAGTTTCCTCTCATCTAGTTAGCTTAAAATTTATTGAAATATTTAAATCACAAGGCCACAGCTGTGTTCAAATAAAATCACTCAGATCATAAAGTTGCCGTCTGTTATTCTTGAGGAAAGTAGACCACATGACTGTGAAATGTGTATATTTATATGTACATATTCAGAGTCTATAAAACAAGATGCAAACTGCCTACCAAAGAGCTTCAGAAGAGGGCAAACGGTAGCTAGAGAAAAGTCTTCAGGGTCTTTTAGGGGTCGAAAGACAAAAGGAAGCAGTATATAAATAAAAGCTACTGAGCAAGCTCATGTGATGCAATCAAGCATTTGTTTCCACGCTGGAGGTAAATACAATTTGCTGGAGCTGTTTATGTCCCACTGAATGCTGTGTGTACAAAGCATTTGATTTATAAATATCTAAATCTATATTTAGAGGTCAGAGTCTTCCTTGCAATGTTACAGCTAAAGGTTACCAAGCAAGTGCCTCTGGAGGCACTGGCAGTGGGGAAATCTGTCTTCCACCTGAGCAAAGCAGAGCCAAAACTTTGCTTCAGGCTAAAATATAAATGCTCACCCTGCCTGCAACCTCACTTCTATCCTCTCTTCTCCTGCGTTCAAAACCTGAAGAGTTTGCAGAGGTCAGTTCTGAAGGCACAGCCAAAAACATCCAGGCCTTTTTAAGAACAATCTATTGATATAAGTCAATATCCTAAAATTAAGGCTTCTAACACTCCTTCGTGCCACATATGTATTTAAGTGGGTGCAAGCAGTGTGATTAGAGCACAACTGAGAAAAAAAAAAGAAAAAAAAAGTACATCTGGACTAGAGAAATGGAGAACGCTCCAAAAATTAGAGAACGAACGGGAGTCAGAGCTCATACACCACCCGTGGCCTTCTCCACCCGCGCACCCCGAGTCACCGCCGCGCTCGCCACGCCGCTCGCAGAACAGCCCTCTCCCCTCGGGGAAGGAGAAAGCCAGTGGTGCCGCGGGCAAGGCGACAACGACCCAAAGCTGGAGCAGATCCCCGCACGCCGCGTAGGGCTGGCGCACGGCGCGGCACGGCGCGGCGCGGCACGCCGGGAGGATTCCCGCCTCGGCTCCGCAGGATGCCTCGGCAGCATCGGGAAGCCGGAGGAAGGCGCTGCGCGACAGCCAAACGCCGCGAGCGTTCTCGGAGGGGCCTACGCCAAGGCAGCAGGGCCTCCATTTAAAATAAATAAGTGGAAACCATTCAGAGACAGGCGTTTTTAGGATGACATGCACAGAATGCAGCAACTTCTGTATCACTTCGCCAGTCTCCCCCTACGGAGAGCGGAGAACAAATCCGTCTTGGAAAGATCGAGTTTGAGCTCTGCCTAGGTTTGGTGGTTTCTTCCCTCCCTTTCTCTGCTTGCCAGGAAGCACAGCCTGGTTCTTGCAGTATTGAAATGGGTGCGGAAGAAGCTGGAGCTTTGAAGAATTTTCCTACCAGGAAAGGTTGCCTGTGGGGTCTAGGTCTCGGGAGGGAACGCTGCAAAGCCTGGAGGACTGCCGTGTACCTGTGACTCTTCTCTACAGCTTAATGGAAAGCCACCGAGTCAAACAGCCTTTCCCTGCCCTCGGCTGCCGCCCACCTCCTACACGCTTCCCAGCAGCGACAGCCAGGGCAACCGAGACTTCCCCGCCGAAGGAGGACCCGCTGCTGCAGCAACTCCTTCCTTCACCCCTCCATGCAACACCAAAGCTGAAAAACGTCCGTCGAGTGCACTCAATGCATAAAGAAACCATCTCCTAGCTAACAACGCAGATGCCAAAATGGTTCGAGCAGCTTTATGGGAAAGAAGCTTGAAAGATGTAGGAGTGGAGGAAAGAAGGGGACATCTCATCCGTTAAACCCAAACGTCCCTCAGGAGCTGCTGCCATGGTGAACAGCGAGCGATAGACGGGCAGTGAGGGAGACAGGCTGGCCAGCACGCGCCTGTCCAAAACGTCAGCAGCCAAGGACAGAGAAAGGCATGGAGATCCCAGAGGTGGTCTGAGGAGTGGGAGCACAGCGGGGCTTAACTCAGCTGAGCTGAGAGCTGAAAGGGGTGGTGGGAGCACAGTTAGGGACTTGCACCACTTTCTTCCCGACATCTGGTCTCCCGGCAGCCCCTCCTGTCCCCAGGGTTCATGGTGGCCTAGGGAGGTGGGCGATACGTTGAGCCCTGGGGAGCAGGCGCAGCACAGCCCTTCCCCACGCTGTCCAGCACGCTCCAGCCACGCCAAGGACCGAGGGGAAAACCTGCATCGGCTCTGCTAAGCCATCGAAGGAAGCACGGGCGGGAGGTGCTTCCCACGGGGTGGGAGGTGCCAGGCTACTTCCCAGCTAGCCGGGGAGTCTCAGTAATGACCTTGCGTGACTTGGGCACTCCATCCACGGGTGAGGAGGTGACCCACCTGGGCACTAGATGCAGCCCCGTGGTTTCCAAGCACGGCTTCCTTTCCGCATCTGTTTCCACGTTTCAGAAAAGGCAGACCGGAGTCAGCCGCACACGGGGGAAGGAGCAGAGGCAGGTCACGGTAGGCAGGTATCGACTTCCCCGGGGCTTTTTGGAGTCAAAATTGATTCTCAAAGCATTTCGCACAGGCCTCCCCGATCAATGCCTGACATCCTCCCGGCCGCCCTCGGCCAAAACGCCGCCCCGGGTGCTTAGTCAGGACCACGGCACGACTCGCGAGACGCATGGGGTGGGCCAAGGAGAGCAGACAGCAAAGAGCTCCCCCGTCCCCCAGCCCGGGCTACACACGCTGCCTCCCTCACACGCGCACGCACGGCCGGCCGGCGGCACCCAAACCGGCCGGGAGACCGGCCTCGAATCGCGCCGGGTGCTGCCGACGGCGGGGGGGACGAGGCGCCCGCCATGCCCCTTCCTTGCCTGCGCGGCGCCGGGGAGGCCGCGAGGCGCCGTTGCCATAGCAACCGGCCTGGGCCTCCCGGTAGCAACAGGCCTGGGCCTCCCCGCGCCGCGCAGGCCTCCCCCGTCCTCCTCCCTCCATCCGGGAAGCCCCCGGGGGGCTGCAGACCGCCCACGAGCGGCCCGTCCTCGGCCACCGGCTTTCTGCAGCCCCACGGCACGGACCTGCAGCTGACAGATCCGCGGCGGCAAAAGACCGATAACGTAGTTCAGAAGGTTTTGCTTCAACCTACTCACCCAGGCTCCAGATGATTCCCATAATCGGGATTCAGGCCTTTTGCTTGGATGCAAATTGTCTGCTGACCTTGGGCATTCGCCCTCCCCCTGCACCTCCACCTGCCTCGTGAAGCGCCAAGGTGACAATCCTCATTTCTCACACCTGCCTGCCTCGGTGTAGACGCTAGCAGCAATTTGGAGTAAAGAAAGGTTTCTGAGCAGATCTGCTCAGCACTCAGCGCCGTAGGTGGTCTTGCACACAACTACGGCCTCTAAATATTATAATACACAGGAAAAAATAACCAGGCAGAATCACTAAGGACATAACTTAGAGACCCTCTTCCACATACACCTCTCGGTGGGAAAAGAAGATGAAAAGCAAAAGCCAGACAAAAGCTTTGCAGTCTCCTGACAACCAGGCCATGTCAGCTCTAACGGGGACATCTCTCTTGACAGGCTATTTCTCACCCTTTGCTAACTTCAAGGGCAACAAGGAAAGGATCCCACAGCTTTCTCAGTGGCATGCAAAGGGTTAACCCTCTCCTTTCCTCTTCTTCCCCAATCTTGGTTTTTTGGCAGAAACTTTCTGCTGATTTAGGGAAACTCCATCTCTCCATTTTCCACGACTGCTGACAGCCTCGCGCGCGGCGAAGGCATTCCCCTAAATACAGTGCTGCACGGCAGCGCTCTCATCTCCCCTTCCAAAAGCCTCTGCGGGAACACGCGGGCAGCCTGGGTACTGCCAAGCACTGAGCGGATATTTGCTGGTTCAGGGAACGCGCTCTGCACGCGTGTGCTGCCGCGGTCTGCTCGCATGCAGCATACGAACGCCCTGTGCTTGCAGGGAAGAGGCGAGAGCACTGAGCAGCCGGGGCCAGAGGCTGGGAGGCAAATGGAGAGGACCAAGGGAACAGCTTCAACACAGCCAGGAGAGACTGGGGAGAGGAGGCAAGAGAGGATGGCAAAGTCAGGGAGCACCTCAGCAGGGGGAAAGGAGGGAAGAGATCAACAGAGAGAAGGGAGCAAGATGGAGAGGAGGGATCTCTTTAGAGCAAGGAAGCAAAGATTAGACAGCGGAGATGAGCCAAGGAGCAGATGAAAACAGGAGAGAGCAGCCAAATTTGAGACAGATGGAGAGTGGGGAGCAAAAATGTGCTGTTTGGAATGGGTGAGTGTTTCAAAGCAGCAGCGCCAGGGAGCGGGGGAGCTTGCAGGAGGGGTAGAGGCAAAAAGGACAGCTCCATAATTTGCATTTTTCTTCGTGAAAGGAGTGAGAACTGCAAACAGGGAGCAGGACTGGTGCAGGCTGTGGGGAAGGGTGTGGGGGGTGTCTCTATGGAAACACTCAGCAAGATTGAAAACACCCCTCGGAGAGCTCCTGCGGAGCCTCCAGTCCCCTTGAAATCCAAGGTTTTACTGACAGATTCTGTGGGGTTTTTTTTGTTTTTTTTTTGTTTTTTCCTAGGGGCTATTTCTCAGTGCCTCACAAAATTAAAATGAGAGTTTTCTGACAGAACAAACAAACAGGGAGTGAATTATATTCCATTTCCCCGTCAATAACTTCTCCCCAACCCAGGCGTCTTATCATCATAAAAAGTCCATTAAGCAGTAATTGGGGAGGCAGTAGAATGCAGGGCTGGTCTCCGAAACAGGAGCACGCTCACTCCCCAACTGGCCCTTTCTGGGAAGGCAGACAGGATAATTATAGGCTTCAGACTGAGACTTCCTCTTACTGTCAGCAGCTCTTGGCTCCCTTCAGGGAGATGGGACTCGCAAGGTTGAGGAAAGGAAGGTAAAAAGAAACTGGGGACATTTTTCTTGGAAGTGAAATTGTTCCTCCTTGCTATTCTCCTGGTGTTGACCCACCAGAGCCCTTCCATGACTCAAAGACTGGGCTATATGCAAGCAGATTCAAGGCTTTTTCCCATTTAGACACGGGGGGAAAGTCAGCTGAAGGACTTCCTTCCCCTTCCTGCAAGCCCACGGGAAGGAAGAGCAGCAGCAAAGGATGCAACCCAGCATGGGGTTTGACACAAGCAAGAAACGGGCGAGAAAGATCAAGAACTTGTTTGATCCACCATTACTGCACTGGCTGTCAAACCACCTCAGACACCCACTCCTGCCACGTGCCTATTTTCTGTGCTGCTAGCTCCCACCCTTCCCCTCAGTCAGGATGAAGCAGCAAACCTTTCATAGCTAGTACCATTCCCAGCCGTTTCTGCCATGAGGGATGCAATTTTGGGGACCTGGCACATGCGTGCAGCCTTCAGGCTCCTTATCTGTAATGCATTCAGATACAGACCCTCTGGAAGAGGAGGCATGAGCCTGCAGCAGTGGAAGCAGGATGAAGACAGAGGATACCAAAGATCTATTCCTAGTTCTGACACCCAAGGTGAGAAAAACCACTTTATGCTGCCTGCCAGAGGGGAAGCGTAATCCTTCCTTTCCGTCTATTTAGACGGATAGTTTAAGGGATGGGACCATGCCTTATCGCATGGGAACAGCAGCTAGTATGAAGTCATCCAATTTCAGCTGGGACCTCTCCAGGCTACTATCATACATCCGTATGTATGGAAAGGATCTACCTTTCCCCACAGCACAAAGCATATCTGTCACAGTCACAGGTCAGTCCCAGCCTTAGTGAACTGGCACCCTGCTACAGCCAAGGAAAACATTGTTCTAACTGTGATTTAAGCAGATGTAATCATGTAATCATGGGCAGGGCATGCAGCTGGCTCTCAGCAGCAGAACGGGATTCTGCACAGAGGGCAAGGCAGGATGGGAGAGAGACAACATTTAAGAGCAGTAAATAGGGGCAAGAAGGAATATAATCTAGGAGGCACAACTCTGAATTTCCTTTTCAATACATTCTGTGGTCCCACTCCACAAACGTCCTTTCCCTTTGTCTCAGTTTCCCAAACTCCCTCGCTGCACTTGTTTGCATGGAGAACACTTCAGGTGTACTAACCGCTTCTCTCTCTGCACACTGCATGCACCCAGCACAGCACGCTTCCACTCTCCCCCTTCATTACAATAAAACTGAGAGGCAAAGAAGTGAGGAGGTGGTAACACTGACAGATCCCTGGCCAAGATCCTCATTCACCTTCTGGCACTGCATCAAGATGCCAGAAAGAAAGGAGCTCCTGGTGACCAACAAGAGACAAAGCAGACAAGCAAGGCTGTCATGTAAGATGGCAGCCCTGGGATCAGCTGCCGAAGGGCCGGAAAGCATAGAAGCACATACAGCCTTAGCAATGCGGCAGGCCAGGACCCTGGGGGTGTGCGAGTGCTTTCAATCAGCTGTAACAAAATCACATCTCATATTTCTCCACAAGTCCTATAACAAGGCATAACAAACCAGAGCAGAGAGACGGAGCTATCCTGGCAACTTAATGAGGGCCCCTCGTCCATCAATGTCATGACAGCAATCCCAGATTGTTTGCAATCAGAAGCTAACGGCAGAGAGCTCTCCTTTGCCCTGCCATGGTTCCCTCCAGAACTAAGTTGCTAAGACAGCTTCTGCTCAAGCCGTGTCATTGACATCGGCAGTTCGGAGAAGCTCGATTCGCCTACAACCCAGAGAAGACACGATTAGAAAGGACTTGGCCCTTTGCTCAACTTCCGCTGCTCTGTTTGAATCATTAAAAGAACGAGAGTGCACAGGGGATACCAGAACACGAAAAACCATCTCCTGTGGGACAAGCCTGAAAGAAGAAAAAGCTTAACAAGCAAGGATCCCAACTCCCGGGGGGCCATGCCATCTTAATATAGCGCAGCAGAGGTCCCGAGCCGCTGAAAAGTGGCAGCAGAATCAGCAGCAATGGGGAAAACAAACTGCTATAAGCTTCCGCATCTCAGGGTCTTTCAGAGAGAGTGCAGAGCCAGAAGCCCCCAGGATGCGATTAGAAAGGTCAGGTCTGATCCTTCGTTCAGTGATACGACACAGACTTTTGCAAGATGTATACACATGGCTGGGTTCCTCTGCCTCGCACCACTGACTGAGAAGGGGCTGCAGAACTACAGTAGATGAATGATCCCAACCAGATTTGCTAAGTAAGTATGTGTGTGTGGGGATCATTTGGGGTTGAAAGATACAGCAGATAAAAGCCATATTGCATGATAAAACTCTGCTCTTCTACTCATGTAAATAAAAGCGATGTTACGTCCATCTTCCTCCCACAAACAGTTTTATAGTTCCAATGTACTAGCTGTTCATTTTGTATATTTTGAAGCATGGACAAGCCAGCTGAATCCCCACAAATTTAAGCATTATTTCTTTCTTTCAGGCAAGTGAGGAAGTTTTGTGGTCTACAAGGAAAGAGTAAGGTACAATTCCCACACCATAGTATTCTGGATCTTTTCAAAAGCTAGTTACATCATTTCTATCCAGTTTCTGGTAAGTGACTTCAGCCCACATTTTCTACGGAACAGAAGGAGATTCTGGGTACCTAGCTTGAAATACCTTAACCTAGGTCCTAATAGTAGGTTGCAAGCTTGTATTGTTCACCAATTTCTACTGGAATTGAGACTGGGATGTCAAGGGAGCTCAAGAAAGGAGATCTAAAAACAAGAAACCAAAACCTAATAAATCCATGACTAATGGATGAATGCAACCTTTTTCAGACATGAACTTTGACTCCTACCACATAAGTCAAAACAATTTCTGTCTCTGAAACACAATACTCATTCAGATTTGCAGTGGGTGCATCAGCGCAAAAGAAGAAAAAGGGAGAAACCAACCACAGCCCTGAGAACTGGCAGCAATGGTGACCTAATGAATTCAGGTTTGGGGTAACTGGAGATTCAGTGAGCCAGGAAGACAGTGCAAAACTTGAGAGAGAGAGAGAGAGAGGGAGAGATGGAATCATGGAAAAGCAGCAGCAAGGAATCCGGAAACTCTTCTATTGAAGACAGTGATGGAGGAAGGGGAGATTTTTCTCAAAGTAGGACAGGTTTCTATTCATGTTTGACATCTGCCAAGAGATGCAAGGGATGACTTCTTATTAGAAGGCTGTAATGCAGCCCCTCTGGGCCCCTGGGCAGAAAATGCCTCTTTCCTTCAGGTGAGGAAGGCAGTCCCTCAAGTGGCAGCTATCGGAATAAACCACAATTAGCAGGTCTGACACGTAAGGAAAGAGGAGTATGGTAACATTCATAAAGGAAAAACAACACAGGAAACCCTAAAAACCAAACAGATCCTACTCATGCAAGTACACAAAGAAAAACGAGAGCTGAAGCATCTTTCTGGCTCACTGGATGATCACATGAGAGCCAGTCTCAAGGTGATCTTTAATAGCTGAACTGAAAAAACCTACATCCTCTTTTAGAAATGCCATACAGACAAATCAAAGCCCAGGCTAAAGATTTGTAAGTGTCGTCACTCTTAACAGCATACTCAGACTAATTTATAAATAAATCTATGAATTCTAGCAGAGGTGAGAGAGGATGAGGACAGAGCCAAATTAATTTGACTTTATTAATTAAAAAACCCACCAAGTTTCATCACTCCAACAGTCTTTAGAGGTTGCGTGAGTATGGGCAGGGGGAGTTATTCTCATTAATTATGCAGAAAATGCAAAACTATCATCCTCTGGATGACTTTAAAATAAGGAGAAACCCTTTCAGAATGGGGAGAAATTACTCCCCAAGGCAGCTAAAATTTCTCTTGCAACTTCAAAGGATAATAAATTATTCAAATCGCTCGCGCCACTCTACACACTCTCTCACTTTCTCCCCTTCTCAATTTTATGCTCCCGAGTCAATTAAAGGTTTGGAGGACTTTGGAGAAACTTTGTAGAATGAGAAACCAGTTGTGGTTCTTTCTATTTATTTTTTGCTTTTTTAAAGCTTTGCTTTTCCTCTTGGCCTCCAAAGGAAGCAGAAAGGATTCTGTGCAATACAGATGAAACAACTGTGGCACTGGCTTTAACCAGGCTTATATGAAACAGCCACATTTCATGCCTGCAATAGCAAGATGGAACATGCTAAAAATCCTCTACACAAAGATACTGTGAAAACAGGAGGTCAATTCATACTCCCCATGTCAACTGTCCAAATCATTCCTTGCAATATCCCCTTTCAAAGGCTTAGTAGCAGACTTCCAAAATATATTTATAATACTCTTTCCTGGCAACCTGCAGGTCTAGGTTAGCTGTGATCTCTTCCATAGTCACGCTGTTATCTGCTGTGCCCTTGGACGGAACAAGCAGCTCCTCTGCCAAACCATAACCTGGCTATTTAACGTTTGCATTCTTGAGAACCCCAAACCAAGACTGAGACTAATTGCACTGGACAATAATATGGCAAGAGAAGCCCTTGCTCAAAAAAGCAACCCTAACCAAGGAGAAGGGAAGGCACAGTCACAGATCGCAGAAGCAGGGACACTCCTGCCTCCTGCTCCAGCAGCCCGTATGACGGGTAGCTGCACCATCCACAGCAGATGGTAGAAACCACGACTGTTTTCATGAACCTGAACAATACCCCAAAATGAAAGACAGCTGCAGTGCCAGGAACCTCACAGCTGTCTAAGATGGGAACTGGGACCAATTATGTTGCAAGAAATTCCTCAACTGGAGGAGAAGAGAGTGGCACAGTGTAAATAAAACTGTTCTTCTGAGATTGTCTCTCATAGGCCAATTGAAGCCCAGATTATATCCCATGCACACCAAAGAATAACACTCCTCTGGTCTGGTGTCCTTGGAAAACACTCTACTTTGCCTTCCAAGAATAATACTGGGCTTCCCAGGCCATAAAAAGAGTGGGAATACCTGTGCAGATTCCTTTCAGTGACCAGTAAATTAATATCTAATCAGTCTTGAAAAGTCAAAACCATACAAGCCTCTCTGGACAGCTGAAAAGACGAGGGGCTCAGTGAGATGCCAGAAGGACCCCCATCCTTCCTGGTAGCACATGGAAGAACTGGGTGAAAAGCAGAACCAAAGGGAAAATCACTAAGAAATAACTATTAGCTTTCTAGTAAAGTCTGACATGAAGTAAAAGCCCTAGTTTTGGCACACAGATGTGGTGAGTGCATGCATATAGATTTTCTCCATCACAAACGCTATGGAGATGACATTTTCACACAAGCTGCTTATTTACTCAATTAGCAGATGCTCTTTTTTCCCTATCTTAGCCATCTAACGAAGCTGAGTAACAAGAACTGCTGGTTGGGAAAAGATCCTTCACCAGGAGACACCCATGACTGGGTCTCAAACACCCATGGTGCTGCAGTCCCCAGCTGCACATCAGCAGAGACTAATCTAATAAGTGTCTGCACTGTGGGGCACAGCTGAGACCTGGAAGGTGACAGACCCCCGCTACATGGGGAAGCTCTTTCAAAAGACGATTTATTTCCTCTCCTGGTTCAAATCTGGTCCTAAAGCACAAACTTTCCAATTTGAGTTATCTTAAAAATAAATAAATAAATATCAAATGACATCACTCAATCCAGGCAGACAAGGTTTAATTTAATCAGGCACTTAAACAAGGTGACACAGAAGCTTAATTCAGTGTCCTTGAGTGGGAAGACAACTGGCCCAGAACCCTCAAAAACCGCAGGCTGGATCACAGCTGGCAGACAGACAGGAAGGAAAGGGAAAGGGCAATTCAGAAAGAAGGACAGCAAGGGGTCTACTTGTCCACAAGGAAAACTGGTGCACTGGGGGTAGAAGCAGCAAGTGGATCTAGGGGAGAGACACAGGGATCTTTCCCTTCTGAGTGGATGCAGTTCAGATGCCACCTCCTCTTACATCCTATTAGACTCTGCTCATTGAAGGAGCAGCATGCAACAGCTAGGAGAAACTCCACCACCTACCAACCAGCAACCTACCAACCAACCACACAGCCTATTATATCTCCCCCCTTAACTTCTGCTGCATCCTCGTGACACACACCCACCAAGGGGGAAGAGCCATTCTGCAGCAGTCTCTCAGCCGCGAGTACATCCTTTCCAAAAGTGCTTGCGGGGCCAGTCTAACTTCACCACATTTCAATACCTTTCTTGTCTCAGGACAGCGTTGCTGCATTTTCATGTATCAGTCTCAAACACTTCAAGATGGAGCTGCTTTCTCCCAAAGCAGAGAAAGATTCGCTTCCCACTGATGTCGTCTTAACATGTCTATCAAGTCCTAAGATGGAACCTCCTTGATTTTTACTGTCGTCTTATCTGACAGCTACTGTCTTGGCCAACAACAGATCAAAGCTAGGACCTCCAAACTAAAAGCTGTGAGCTCTGCTGCTGAAACTAATCCTCAGTATATAAAAGCAAGGGAGGGACCAGAGAGGAGGCAGACGCCGCTGTAAGCAGATGTGATCTGGATCAGCATGAGAGGAGCCGTGTGGCTCCCGTGACTCAGCACGCACGCACCCCAAGCTCCTTTGCCCGTTGCTCGGCCTTGACGTCGACCTCCACAGGCTCCTCTCCCAACCCACCGCAGCCGGTCTCCATCCTCACCGCGAGCCCCGTGCGGTGCAGCCCTTGCTGCCATCTGCTGCCAGCCGCCGCGGATGTGTGCCGCAGCTCCCGCACACACGCGCCCGCCGTGAGTTGCTGCATTCTGCAAATTAACAACGGAGCAAGCGCAATTAAAAGGGAAGAAAGGCAGGGTAATGCATCATAAAAGGGACTTTATTCTTTTATATTGTCAATTGCAATTTAGCTTTAATTATTTATGGTAATACTTTAGAGTGTGCTAGTAAGCGCTCTATAACATGATTTATAAAAGAAAGGAAACCTAAGTAATAAGTAATGTTCGCTACTGCATCTGCTATTGAATCTTTGCTGGGGTGGAGAGCGCTACACACCAGCCCTCTCTGTGTGCAAAGTACCAATTAGCAAAGCTCTATTGTAAAACGCAAAGGTTTGATCAATGGGAAAAATCCACTTGAAAACAGTGAGCATGCTGGTTCCAGTTATAAAAATTGCCACATTTCTATACAGTAAGTGACTTTTTATCTGCAGCTGAGGGGCACTTAAAGCGGGCACGTTGTTCCTTCAGGTAGGCACGGGAGGCCGGGAGAAGCTGACCCCGGCGCTAAGCTCTAGGCAACGCAGCTGCGCTCTTTACAGAGCGGGGCTGGCAGCAGCCAGCAAAACCGGACTGGTTCTGCGTGTGCACAGAAAAGGTGCTGGCCGCAGAGAGGGCACGGTCTGGGCTGAGCGCGTGACTGCGGAACAGCCAGGCTTGGTCCTGCGCCCAGGTACGTCAGAAATCTGGGGAAGACTCTCCCTCTCCCCGGACCCGTGTCCTCCCTCGCCTGCCTGTCTGCGCCGCCTGGCTTTCTACAAGCTTTAAGGGCCATGAGACCTTGCCCCCTCGGCTGTGCAGCCAGCGGAGTGCAAGTCTTGGGGAAGGCCTTCCCCAAACCCTCTGCGCTACTGCCCACTTACGTTGCTCGAACAACCAGCTGAATCCTTAACAAAACAATAATACATTCCCCGTAATGAGAGGCCATTGAGAATAATCACAGAATTAACAATTTCCAGCGCTACGGCTGCCCTTGACCATATAGAAGAAACACGGAAAGGGTCCGTGCACAACCTAAGAAAAAGAGAAGAAAAAGGCTTGCTTTATACCTTTCAATTATTATCCTCTTCAGCTTCACAAGTAAGAACAGCAGGCAAAAAGCAGTGTGGTGCTTTGTTTTTTTAATTTAAATAGCAGTTTCCTTTAAATAGTATGTTCCAGCTGTAGAAAGATTTAAATCACTGACTGAGATCAATTAGCCTAGGAAACAAGGGAAGTATTTTAATGGCCCTTTGATTGCAGAGGCTGCAGCTCCTCCAGCGCTGCTCTGGAAGAGGATGGTTTAAGGCAGGAAGAGGAGGCAAATCTAAGCTTTCAGCCACATGCTTTGCTGCAAGTCCAGCCATTCCCCTTCGAAGCGAGGAAGATGGTACCCTCCAGGAGCAGAGGCCCCGCGGGTTTTCTATGTGCCCTGGGCTTCCCATTGCAGCAGGGACAGCACCGCCAGCCCTGCCTGGCACGACCCTGGGGGCCGCAAGGCCTCGGCAGCCTCCCTGGTGAATCAGGACAAGGAAATCGGGTCAGCGGCATGGCAAGCGCCAGCCAAATGGATGCCCGCCAAGGGATTACGCGAGAGGCAGCGTGACAGAGCCCAGGGCCATCTGATGGGAGAGGACACTGTCAGAGCAGAGCGACAGCTCCTCACGCAGTCCCCATGCTGGTGACAGCCAAAGCTGTTTGCTGTTTGCGTGGCTCAGCAAGGAGCACTGCAGACTAGCTTGGGAGCTACCGACTGAATTGGGCAGGCCCTCCAAAAGCAGGGGGGATCAGCTCACGGTCACCAGCCAGTTAATGACAGCCACAGCCCGAGAGCAATTCAAAGCATCGGCACTAAAGGGAGAGCACTCGAGGGCCACAGCTCGGGGAGAGATGCCGACCGACTCTACGGGTTGGGAGAAAAGAAAACTCCAGGCCCAGCTGATGTGTACGTTAATCGGGTAACGGCAGACAAGGAAGGCAGCCCTGCCTCAAACACACTCCTGGAAACTGCAAAGTCCCCACATGTAAGTCTGAGAGCCGCAAAAGAATAAAACACAAAGTCTCACTGTCCAGGATCAAGGACACTGCAGAAATACGGGGGAGAGAAACTTGGCTGCTAGCAGCAAGGTGTCTGCCGAGCAGTGACAGATTTCAGCAGGGCTCGGGCCACACAACTGGTGTTTTCTGCGCTTGATCAGCATCAGCCCTTCCCAGAGGCACGTTTCCACCAATTCAGGCAAAGACGCTTCACAGCAGTCAGGCGGCACGTGGGATCTCAACGCTCTGCAGCAATCCCTGAGCAAACTTCACCCCACAGAAGACGAGGCGGACAAGATGCTCACTGCTGCCTGGGAAAACCAAACCCACAGTAAAACCGAAATCACACAGTGATGGCTTTCAGAAATCCTGGTTCTGCAGCATGCCTACTCCCGGCAGTGGGAGCACAGGGCTTGACATACACTTAAGATGAAAAAAAGGACCCCACTTTTCACAGGCACTCAAGAAATCACAATAAATGAATAAGGGCTGCATTCATACAAAGAGGAACTTGCACACATATGAATTCTCTATCCTCACCTGCAAAGCCACCTTGCTTGCTTTGAAAACAGAGGACAAAGTGGTTCACCCAGCAGTGTAACAGCAAACAGCAGAAGGAATTGGACCCAGGAGTCCTGATTCTGAATTTCTGTTGTAATCGTTCCCCTCCCCTCCTGGCTCTACTGCACAAAGAACCAGGAAGGGAGATCCTTGCTTTCAGCCCCCTGCTCTTGGCATTAGCCAACGCAGGTCGTACACTAGCTAACACAAGCATCCGCATCCACATGCCAAGAAGGCCACCACTAGCCCTGGCACAGCTCCCTCCCTAGCTTTAACCAGCTACCTTGGGTACTGATAAAGAGCCTTAAGGATCACAGGCTGCAACATCCAAGTAGGATCATGGATAAAAATACTCGGACAAACAGCTCATGCCAAGTTCCTCGCTACCAGCTGTTGCTGGTGCTCAAGACAGGCAGCTCAAACTGAAGTTTGGGTTTGTCCTTCTGAATGTCTGAGGTGCAGGCAGCCCCACAGCTACACACCTGAAACGTGGCCCTGTTCCGAACCTCCCTGAGCCCAACTCACTTCCTCAGTTTATTAAATGGACAGAACAAAAGGAAATCACCTATTATCTTTCTGCACATGCACCCTTCTCCCTGCAAAAAGGTGCAAGTGTGAACCATACAAAATGCAAGAGTGAGGCGAGGGCAAATATCTCCACTCATCTACTGCAGAGAAGAGAGAAAGCACTGTTTAAAAATATTTCCCAGCAACAAAAGGTCTAGGATCCCATTCAACCCCCAATGACCGCGTCATCTTAATAAACCCTGATAACCAAGCGATTACGTTAAAAGCTGTCAAGGGCTATGCTGACCAGAGCAGCCCTCTCACCAGCTTCAAGCAGCTTTGCTGGGGAAGAAAAAAAAAAGTCGTAATTCAATCATCTTGGAAGAGTCTATTCCCCACTGATCCCGGGTGATCAGCCTTAGAGTTGAAGTAACATTACATTCAAGTCACTGAAGATTTTCACTTTTTTTTCCTCTCTCCTTTTTCATTTTTTAAAGCAAGAACTGAAAGGCAGCAAAGATAAAAACTGTGTTAAACTGGAACTGGTTCACCTAGGGGAAGCAGAGACATAACACTCTTTCTTTGGATGCTGTTTTGAATCCAGCCCCAGTGAGTAACACGACAACGGTCACCAGGGTCGGACAGACGCCTGAAAGGCAAGACCAGGAGAGGACAATGTGGGCGAGCCGGGCCGCGCCGCGGGGAGGAGAGCTCCCGCGTCCAGCGCTGCCAGGCAGCTCCCCCCTTCTCCCCAGCTCTTTGGCAGCGCTAGAAGCAACCCCGGGAATCAAAGCAGGCTGGAAGGACCTCGCTGCCCTCTGATGTCCTGCCAGGGCAGCACCGGGAACAACAGGAAGGGGACGGGTGGAAAACTAAAGACAGTTGGAAAATGGAGAGTTGTCATCAGGTACCGAGCACTTCCTCAGTGTCAGGTCAGCGCTGAGAAGGTGGGGATCCGCGAGCTGGCGCTACGCACCAAAGCCTGCGCCCGCTGCCCGTCGCCGAGGGGGGCGAAGCGCGAGCGATCGTTCGGAAAGAGAAGGGGCAGGGGGACGGGAAAGCCACTTACTTTCAGCTACGCAACCTATCAGCAGCACGGTGAGGAGGTTCACGAGGGAGACCAGCGAAGACATCCCAGGGCTGGGAAAGATCCTCATCCTCCGCAGCGGCCTTCAGCCCCAGCCGGGAAGGCTCTGGCTCAGCAGGACTCACAGCGTCTCCAAAGCGTCGTCAGCACCTGCAGGCGCACAAAGCAAGGGGGGAGGCACTGAGACCCGCGAGCGAGGGCAGCGGGTGTCGCGGAGGGAGGCGGCGGTGAGCGGGGCCGCACGAAAGCCAGCGCCGGGCGCTGTCCCCGCCACGCGGTCCGCCACCGCGATGGCACGGCGGAGCCGGCCGACCCCATGGCCGCGCGGAGCGGGCGGCGCGCGACGGCAGCCTGCTCCAGCCGCGCTGCCCCGGCAGGCGATGGCGAATTTCCGCGCGCGCAAAGGGAGGGAACGACGCAGGGAAGAGGAGCGCAGGCGGGAGGCACCGGCTGCGCGGAGACGGCGTTTAAAGTTTAACACCCCGCTGCCTTCCCCTGCTGCATCGCACCGCCAGGCAGCCAGCACGTGAGCAGTGAGGTGTGAAAGGATGTGGCCTCTCAAAGGGCGATTTTTCCACAAAAGCTTGGGGCAAGGAGGTGCAAAAATTGAAACCACACACATGAAAAGCTTAGGAAGGGGAAAAAAAAAAAAGCCCCCAAAACACAAAAGGGAAGATGAAGCAGGAGATGCCTCCCCAGCACCCCCTTCATTTGCTGAAGGTAGGTGCAGTCGGGGAGGGGTTCTCTCCTGCTCAGGAAGGCTTCGCGCAGAACAACAGTCATCCCAGGACCCGGCACGCTCGAACCTCAGCTTGGGGACAGCCGGGTGTCACAGGGCCCCCGTCGCAAGCAAACGCACGCCGGCGAGCGCCCAGGCTTCTTAGCAGGGCCGCGACCAGAGCAGCCATCGCGCCCGCCTGGGAGTCACCGCTCCGCTCAGCGCCCGAGTTTCTCCACCCGCAATGCAGGGCCGCTCCTCCACACCCACCCCGCGCGCCTGGCGGGGAGCCACGTCACCGAGCGAACACGAACCCAACACGGAGAAGGAGCGAGCGTGGGGGAGGGGGGGGGGGGGGGGGGGGGGGGGACACACCGGCGGACCCCAACTGACCCGACGTCGCGGCAAGCAACCGCAACCGCCGAAGGACGCAGGAGAGGTTTTCTCCCGATGGCGCGCCGGGTGCAGCAGACCGCGGCTGCAGGACAGGCGGGGGATATCGGCAGCAGCGAGTTCAGCGCCAGCCCGCTCCCCCTTGCCCTGCCGACACATTTCCATGGAGACAACTCCCGGCTCCGCGAAGCAGGCTGCTTACAGCTTTATCTTGATCCCTTTGCAAAGCTGGAATGGCATTAAGGGAGCTGCGTTCTCAGCAGCTATCCCAGTCCTGTGTCTCAATATCAGCAAATGTTTCCTTCGGCCAGAGAGGCAAGCTTCGCCCCAGAAGGGCTGAAAACGGAGGGGAGGCAGAGCGATAACAGCAGCCACAGCCCCCCACCAGGGTACGGGGCCGAGGCTCCTCCACCAGGCAGGCGCTGAGCACCGCCGTAACGGGCAGGAGCTGCACGAAGGAGACTCTCAGATCTGTACGGATTCCTTCCTGCTATAAGTTACCCCAATTAAAAATCAAAACTGGGGTTTATCACCTTTTGCAGAAAAGCCAGGCAGGAGATATTGTACCGTGATCAAAGGCTTTAAAAGGACTAAGGGGATGGCAAGGTTGCCTGAGCTTTCTGATATACATCAGGGTATGAAACCATCAGGACAGGCGGTGTGAAGGGGCATTTTAATCTTTTTCTGTCCCATTAATGCTCCAAGGCCGAACTATACAGAATTAAAAGAACAGCCAGGATAAACAAGAAGTCCACAAACGTACTCAACCCCAAAGAGCAACTTTTCAGTGAGACGCTGTGGACTCGCACTTTGAGGATCAGAAAGCCTCTGCTGTGCGCTCTGCGCTAGTCTAGATCCATTGCGCTTCAGTTCTGCCTTGTTAAAGCCGAGCAGAAATACCAACTCTGTCACAAGAAACAGAAAAAGAAAATGATCAGAATTACGCCACTGGGAATCTCTTCTAATGTTTGCTCTAGACATTACTATAACGCGCACAAAGGCTCCAGCCTGCTGTAACATGGGGTTTTGCAGGGTTCTAGGGGGAAGAACAACGGGCCGGGCTGCTTTCTGGTGTCAGAGTCCGAGAACACCACGAGTAGCTATGATGGTAACCGTTAATTAAACTGGGGACACGGTATCAAAGTCGGCATAGTAAAGGGAACAGCGCCGGTGGCTTCTTGCCGCTCCACAGCCACACATCATCCAGTTCCCACCAGCAAGGCTGGAGGGGGACAGGGCTGGTGGAGCAGGGAGAAAGCCTCCTCTCAGCTCCTTTAGCTCTCTGTAGTTCAAAAAAATAGGAGCTCTGTTTATCTGACTAAAATCTCCCCACAGTCCCAGCAAATGCCACTAAACCCCTGCTTGAGCCTCGGTCGCTCTCTAAACAGCACCGGTGACCCTCTGCGGCTCTGCGCAGACGAGAGGCCGTGCTGCCCTCCCTGCGTGGCTTGCCCCAAAAGCCCCCGCAATGATGGGGGAAGCATTGGGGACCTGCTCTGCCTGATCTGGAGAGAGACAGCCTGGCAGCTTCGCTCTCCTGAATCCAACGTGGATTTTCATGCCACTTAATGGGCTCGATAGAGAAGGCCTGGTTAAGGAGATATGGCAACAGCTCTAGGATTCAAGAAAGAGATGCCAGAGGGTGACACTTCCACTCCGGTGCTAATGTGTTTCTCGAGCCCTTGACAGAGACAGAAAGTGCTGGCAGAGATATTAGGACATGTCAACTTCAATCCAGCAACTCATCCTTCAGAGCAGGTACGTCACCGGCTGTCTCCCCCCGGACACAGGATTATCAGGACAGCAAGATGTGCACCCACCCAGCCTCCCTGCGGACGCCGAGGAGAGGCCGGGGAGGAGTCTGCTCTGCTTGCTTGGTGGCAACGGGGACGCTGGAAACGAAGCGTTATTCACTGCAGTATTCCTGCCTGCAACGCGAAACACGCAACATTCGGAAACCCAGCTACCACGCAACAGGCCTCTCCGGCCCTGCCGGCAGCACTGAATTCAGGCGGGAATTGCTTTGATGAGCGCTCAAATCGCAAGAGTTTCATCACCCATCCTCTGCCCTCCTCCGCAGGTGCAGTTTACCTTACCCGGGCTCTTTGAAGCAGGTTTGCATCACTCCTCCCGCCTGTCTGCCAAGCACCCAGCCAACCTCCTGGCACTGTACAAGCAAACATCACGGCAGTTCCCTGCACTGCTCCACAGACCCATGAACTCTTGCTAAATTCACTGGCACAGGATCTCCTGCAGCACAAGCAAGCCACCCAACAGACCTCAATCCTTATTAAAGGATGCAATTCAGCAAAGCCGTGGCCGCACTGGGGTCAGAGCTGTCTTGGTACAGTCACATTTCAGAAATAAGATTAATTCTTGCAGTGAAAGAGCCCCTGTAAGGCCTTCTTTCTTGTGCTCTGCCTGATCTCCTCTCATTCTAAGCATGTAAACGGGTGCATCCTGTAAGCGCTGTGCGCATAGTCTTGAAGGATATTATTAAAAATGATAAGATACAGAAGTGTTTGCAGGAAACAGTCTCCCATTGTGGCTCCTCCAGACAGAGCCTGGGATTTTCAGGGACCCAAGGGTGCTAGGCACAAAGCGTAAAATGCTCAAAAGCACCTACAGGTCTTAAGGGCTTAAGTTCCATTGAGAGTCAAAGGGACTTAACCTAAGCCACTAAGATGCTTTTGAAGATTTTCCTCCCAGCAACTCCCATTTCAGAGGGTGCTGGACACCTAACTCCCTTAAGCTACTTTGGGTATCCAAGGGGATATAGGAGGAGGGGGCTTATCTACCAAGCAGTTTGGCTAGCTTAGATCCTGCTGCTTAAAGAAGGAGCCTGCGGCAAACATTGCTAAAAAGAGCCACGCAGGTATCTTGCCATTTATTGAGTTACTTTTTTTAGCCCAAATGGAACCGGTGACTGAAATGTTTGCTCTGGGTTTAAAAAAAAATCCCATTAGGAAGGGGAAACAAGCCTTCATTTCAGATTCATTAGAGTGAAACAACTTGAAAATGTTTCACAAAACCTTCTCCCGTTTCTGTTTTGTCTGCATGCAAAAAGGAGAAGGGCAATTTTAAAGAAATCTGCTGCAAAAAGTTTCATCAGCCAGATCTAGTGAATGATTAAACATCTTCATTTGCCATAGCTGCCGTGGGAGAATTACTCCCATTAGACATATCAATCGAAGCAAACACCTTACAGGCAGAGGGCTGCACTGAGGTCTCTCTTCCTTGCAGCATCACCGGCTCAGTTTGTGCTGCTTATTAGCAAAGGTCAGCGGGTCGCTTCATTTCCTCCCAGCAACCTCTTTAAAGAAAGAAAGAAAAGCTTTTAGCACAACCACTAGCTCATTTGTCACCTCCCCCGGGGAGGGGAGAGATGAAATTTAAATACGCCGCCCCACATTGCTACCTCGCGGCTCCCCCGCGCCTGGCCCCGGCAAAGCCGGCCGCACGGGGCCGGCGCGCGGTCGGTCGCCAGCGGCCGGTGCCACGGGGCCGCCGGCCCCCGCCGGCCGGGCAGCAAGGCGCTGCCCTGCTCCCGCCGCGCGGCCCTCTGCCCGCAAGCCCCCGCGGCGCCCGCGGCGCCCGCGCTCGGGTTGCCTCGCGGAGGTGCGTTAGCCTCGTTTCCCGAGGAAATAGAGCGTGAACGCAGGAGCTCCGAGTGCGGGCTTCTGCCGCTCGCCCCCGCCGCCCACCGAGGACGTGCCGCCCGGTTTAAATGCCCTCTGCGCGGTGAGACGGTCCCTCCCCGTCGGTCGGGCGAAGGGCAGGCAGGGACGCAGGCGCTGCGAGCGGCGAGCCGGCCCCAACCCTCCCGGGACCCGAGGGGCCCCGCGAGGACGCTCGCCCGGGACAGACAGACCCCTAGGAAAGGGCCAACTCAGGGAGCGGGGCAAAGGGAGGAGCGCGGGGTCCCGGCGCAGCTCCGCAGACCCCGGCGAGACGCTGGGCCAGAGCCGCGCGCACGCAGCCTGCAGCCGTCGCTGGCGCATCCTTCGCCTCGCAACAGGGAGGCGCTGAGCGTTCTCCGGACCGCCCCGCGCCTGCTGAACAGAGCTATCAGGCCAGCTGAGCTTAAAAAAAATAAAGATGCTGCCTTCTAGGCCACTTCATCTCAGCCGAAACGCCCCCGAGATGGGAAGCCTGTTGCTGCTCAGAGCTGCTGTCTCTGCGGGAGGTTCAGTGCCCAGCACGGGCCTCTGCAAGGACCAAGTGCTCCCAGCAGCACTTCTCCATGCTTAGTAAAACAGATCCGACCCCAGCAGCACAGCTCCCCTCAGTACCAGCCCCACGCCAAGGGCTGTGCCGCAAGGACCGATTTCTGAAGATGGCTGATCAGTGCTGTCCGCAAAACGAGGCCTCGGAGTTACTTCCGCGCCAGCCCCTTCCCTCCGAAGCTGCGGTCCTGCCTCCATGCCCTGGCACAACTCTGCAGCCCATCAAAACACACGGGCCATCGTCCTGGCAAACCCAATTACAGCAGCTAGCAAAGACCCTTCAGAGCTGAGCATTACTGTTTATCTTTCATAGAGAGTTATTTAGATCTTTAAAAAAAATATTTACAAGAAAGAGGCAGAGCATTATCTTCCATGGAGAAACAAACACAGATGGAGGGGGAAAAAAGAGCTTTGATCAGGGCTGGCTCGGTCCAACATCCTGCTTTGCATGCACCGATCTCCAAGCAAGGCCTTGGACATGACAGTATGATCCCCTTCACAACGTGGGAAACCAGGAGAAACTGCACGCCGAGACAGCGCTCCGAGCGCAAAGTCATACGGCCGTCAATCGCTTTTGCACGCTCACGGTCCGTTTTTCCTCCTTTCCGAGCATCTCCCATCTACTCCCACATGCGGAGCACCCGGCACCGTCCCTGAGCGAGAGCACGAGGGCGATTTTGGGGTGCAGAAGAGACACGGCCTCTTCCCTCCCCACTGCCGGAGGGCCTGGCGGCACGGAGAGGCGCAAGCGCTGGTCACCGCCGGAGAAAGGAGACAGCAATGCAATTGCAAAAAAAAAAAATGCATTTATTTTTACTTATTTATCGAAGCGCCGCGCTCGCCCGCCCGCCCCGTCTCTCCGGGCGGCCGGCCTCCGCGAGGGGAATAAACTCGACCCTCTGCACCAATAAGGCTAACTAGAAAATCAGCAACAGCCGCCTCCTAACGCAGCCGGGCCTGCAGCCGCGCAGGGTCATCGCGACGCGCTCGGGAGTCGCGGGGGCATCGCGGGCCAGCGAGGAGCACGCGGCAGCCCCGCTCCTCACCGCGGACACCCTTTCTCCACCCTGGAAAACACAGCCCTAACGACCACCAGAGCTTCTCCAAATCAGAGATATCAGGCACCACACAAAGAAAGCGGAGGGGGAAAAAAAACAGCAAAAAACAAGGAGCACAAGCAAACAACTGCCCCAAACCAACAAAACTGCAACAGCTTTTCTGATGCCCAGAGTCCAACATGAGAAAAGGCATTTCGCCACCCCAGACCAAACGAGGATGTGGGTGAGCGCTCCAGCGTCCCAGGAAGGAAAGGCGACATCCTGGAGCCTTGCTTGAGTCAAGTGTGCGTGGGTCAAACTAAGCATGAGAAAAATACCGAGCCACAGAGAACCAGGGCTCTTTGGACCTGGTGTGAGGAGGAGCTGCCCTGGGAAGAGCCCGTCCAGATGGCACCTGTCCCTCCAAGCAGGCTAATCCCTCCAGCTTTGGCTTACTGCTCCCTTCACGTAACAACTTGGAGGCCACCTTGTCTTACAACCTGTCCCACCCACCAAACCGCTCTCCCACGACAGTGCAGGGACTCCCTTTGCCGTGAGCTGCGGAGGAAGAGGCAGGGGCAGCCACAGCTCCTTCCTCACCCTGCAAACCCAGCGCGAGCAGCGGGTTGCGAGCAGCTCCTGGGGTGCCAGTGTCGCTCCCCTCCGACTAGCTCAGCTGCGGACAAAAACCTGCCCCACTTCCCCCTCCAGCTCCTCAGTGGAACAAACCATAGGTTTCTGCTGCTCTTTAAGGGCACCTTAAGCTGAATTCCCACCAAACAGGCTGTTGCTACCAAAGAGTCTCCTGTAAACTCCCACTACGGACGGCCAGTGGGTTCCCGGGCCAAGAGCACAAAAGGCCAAATGCTCCCCAGCGAGGCGCATCGCTCTGATGCAACGCGATCAGCCTAGCTATTGCTGCTACAAGTCAGTGCCCCAAAACGCACCTCTCACCAGCCCCGGCTCCCACGGCCAAGGGACGCAGGCAGACTGCCCCCACTTCTTTCAGAAAGAGGCAACTGAACCCCAGAGGCTGGTGCAGCTCAAGCCCCCACGGAGGAAAGCCTGAAGCCTTGGGAAGCAAAAAAAGAAAGAAATACATTTCCTTCTACGGCCTGTATATGACACGGTCACTCCTGTCTGCATATCACTGGATAGCCGGTTTGGGAGAAGAAACGGGAGCGCTGCAGCCCCTGCTCGAGGAATGCAGCGGCCCAGGCACACTCTGCCTATCAGCAAAAACCAAAACAGAGGAAATAAAAGCAGCAAAGCAAACAAGAAAAGTTTAGCCTAACTACTATTTGGTGGTAAACGAAAACCACTGTGGCAACAGCTGATGATCTGCACTGTTTCCTCATACCCCGTGAAAAAGGTAAGATCATTCTGCAATTAGAAAAGGTTGAGGAACAGCAGTGAGAACAGCAGGGTGTACCCGGCTACTCCGCGCTCATCTGCAAGCCCCCAAGCAGGGAGCAAGGACGGGTGGCCTTGCTCTGCGGCAGGGCAGAGCAGCTGGTCTGCCTTGGTCCATGCTGCAGAGCTGGTGTCACTGCCAGGCCTCGTGTCTCACCCATGAGCAACTGGCGAGAAAGGGCTAATCAAGGTTATTAGGGAGCACTGGCTTCCCCAGCTGGGTTTCGTGACAGCCCCTTGGGAGTCCTGCCCGGGCGGGAGCTCACCTGCGTTGGGAACGTAACCACCTTTGTAGGCAAGTTCCCATCTTCAGATCAAGTGTGTGGCAATCAAAGACCAACACGAAGGTGGACTGCACTCCTTCGGCCAGCAGGAGCTCAGGGATGTCATTCCCCGTCCTTGCTTTCCAGCTCACCAGCCCTCTTCCCTTCAGTAGCCTCTTGTCCCTGACCCAACTTTTCCTCTCCAAGCGCTCCAGCCCTTCCAGGCTGCGCAGGGGTTAAACTCCAGAAAGAGGATTTGGTTTTGAGCTTGCAAGACAGAAGATGAGCAAATCCCTTCCCTGGCTCTGGCAGGAATCCTGTGTCTCAGACCCACCAACCAGGGGAGATTAAGACAGGAGAAAGAGAGAGAGAGAGAGGAAGAAAAAAAAACCCCATCCATCACTCACTGCCATGATCTCATCTGAATGTAAGGGCTAAGCTGGGATGATGCTAGGTCACTGCTTGGGCTGGTGGGGCCCTGCAGAGCAGCAGACACCAGAGCAGGCCGACCAGAGACTTAGGCTGCCCTGCTCAAGGTCAGCAGAGCTAGGAAGGTGCTTCCACTCTCTGCGCTTGCTTTCTCTCCAATTTAATTCCGGCTTGTCTATCGAGGGAAGCCTCTGGCTCTTGTCACATCCTTGCAGAGGGCCCTCGCTCTAGCTGGTGCCTCCAGGAGTTACCTTAACGCATTGCAAAAAGCCCCACACTACACACCAGTGCACATAAACATCCGCACGGCGCGAGGCAGGCACGCGCCGGAGCCGAGCAGCTCCGACGAGCAGGGCTTTGCCGCAATTTCCATCTTCCATATGAGGTGCAAAATTAAGAGGCTCCTAAACAAGCAGAAACTGGGGAAAATCATCAACCTCACTGAATTCCCGCTCCTGCCCAACAGCCTGATCTTGCCCTGCTGGGCGAGTTGTATTAAACATGATTTTCTTCCCTTTCTGCTCCGAGCAGCTGTAATAGCGCAGTCCCGCAGGGCTAACAGCCATCCCACCCTGGAGGCAGCTGCATTTCACTGGTTCGGATAAAGCAACCCATACACGGCCGAGCCACACCGGGATGCATCAGAGGGCTGCTTACAACATCTGTAAGCATCCTGAGATTAATATCCACATACAGCACGCTGTGAGAGAGGAGCTGGAGAGAGACCCTGGAAAAACCTATCCATTGCCTGAGATTCAAAAAGACTCTGCCCAGCAGGCAGGTCATTTTGTATTTTACTTTAAACCAACACAAGGGCTGTTATACATTTATTTATTTATTTATTTATGGCCAGCCAGAGTGATCACTTAGGTTTCCTTGCTACCGCTCAATCATTGCAAAGACCAGGCAAAGCGATTTTGCGAGCAGGCTGGCGAGAGCGCTCACCGCAGGGGTTTTGCGCTGCTGATCGGCACGCAGGCCCACCCGCACACACGTACACCCGCGGTAAGTGCGCAACGAATTAAACACGCAATAGCATTTACCCCGGGGGTTGAGCCCATCGGCTGGCGACGGGCTGAGGTGGGCCGGGGAGCAGGAGGCTTTTCGTCCTCCATTTGCACCAAGGCAGGAAGAGCGCTGCCTCATAAAAGCAGATTCTTTCGCTCTTAATGAGTGCCGTTACAGGAAGCTTTTCAGAGTCCAATGACCCCCCTGCCCGCCTCGGCAGGGCGGGAGCGTTCAGTAATGACTTGTCCATCTTTGGAGGCACCGAGCCAAACAGGAACGGCTCCAACAACGAATCTCTCCGTAGGACGCGCAGAAGTCACCATATTGCAGAAAATGCTTTTAATTCTCCCTGCACCATCTGGAGTCGCAGGGAAATGCAACTTTTTTTTTTGTCCCTGTCGAGTACCGACGGGAGGATTCTGCGGTGCCCAGCAAGGCAGAAGTTCCCATTTTCTGCCCTTGCCAAAGGAGAAGGGCAACGGGAGAGCCGGGCCCTCTCCGTGACGCACTCTGGCTTTATAACCCCCGAGCACCCACGCTGGCTTTTCGGGAGCTAACCCACGGCCTGGCCTCCCACTCGCCCTGGCCAGGAAAAGCGGCTCAGATCCATGCAAACGTCCTCAAAGGGGAAGAGCCGAGAGCCCCCCTGCTCCTGCCTTCCACCGAGGGCGACTCACCGAGCCCCCAGCAGCCCTCCTGCCTTTGCCGTCCGCGACTCCCCTCCAAATCCCTGCTGCCTCGCACCCATCAGGCAGCTGTGCAGCTCCGTGCACCATGCTGGGCGGCGCAAGGATGGACGCGCCCGCCGGAGCCCCTCGGGCGCCTCCGGCCCCGCGGCAGCAAGGGAGGCGCCGGAGCTGCCGCCCGGGGCAGGGGGGACAGAGGGTAGAAACACGCGAGCCGGGGGCAAGGAGGCGGCGCGGGGGCAGCGCGGCCGGGGGAGGCTGCCGGCAGGGAGGGCTCGGTGCCGGCAGCGCCAATTAAAGCTTTTAAGGACGGGAGCCCGGGACCTGGCCGAGCCCCGAGCTGCCTCTCCCCCTGCTAAGGACCCGCTGCGGCACAACGAGGGGCTCCGGGCTGCCCGGGATGTCTCCAGCGAACCCGGCCGGCCGTTCTGCCCCCGGGGACGAAGCCACCGCCGCCGCTCGGGCCTCCTCCGCGGCTTGGCTCCGCAGCCTGGCGGCAGGGGCCTGGGCAGGATTTTATTTTATTTTTATTTTATTTTTTTAATTTCCCCCCTCCAACCCGTGCAGCTTCTCTCGTTAATCTAATTGTTCTCCTAATGAAGATCTGCAATTCCTCAAACATTAATTACCAGCGGCAGCTGCGGAACGAGAGCTCCCTGTTCCTAATAACACGCTTCACACTTTTGCCTGCCACGGCTCAATTTAGCTTTGCGTGATTTAGCTGGGGGGGGGGGGGATCAACAAGATCGCCGCTGCAGGGCCTGACCGCCGCGGGGGGAGCAGCGAGGACGACCAGCCCACCCGGGGACGGGGACGGGGACGCACCAGCCCCGCCAAAGGGACCGAAAGAGGCTCCGCGCCCTCGGCGGGCAGCGGCCGCTGGAACGGCTGGAGGCGGCAAAGCTGCAGCAGGCGCCAGCGCCGCGCAGCCAAAAAGACACCGGGGAACAAAGCAACGCAAAAAAAAAAACCCCAAAAAACAACAAAACCACAAGAGTTTTCAGTGACAAAAGCAAACAAATAGATTTGTGAATAAATATTGATTGGACGGGAAGTCAGCGAAGCCCTTCCAAAAACGCTACGCTGGCACCGGGCGCCGCCGTCCCCGCAAGCCGCCGTCCCCGTAAGCCGGCCCGCGGGGGCGACGCGGGGCCTCCGGCGCCAGCTCCGGCGCCGTGGGGCTGGGCCCCCCCGGCTGAACGGCGCTTGGCCCCCGGCAGCCCCCAAAGGGCCGCGGGGAAAAGGGGCAACGAAGAGCACGAAGCACCAGCGCCGCCGGTCTCCGGCGCTCTCCCGCCCAAACCTGCTCCTTGCTCAGCTTACGGGATCCAGCGGAGCCACCGAAACGGCAGATTTTGCCACGTTTCCCCCCAAAGTTACTGCCGACGAACAAGACACCAGATGGAGCTCAGGCCAAAAAAAAAAAAAAAAAGTATAATAAAATTTTTAAAAAGCAGCAGGTGGGCTTTCGGGGCGCTACGGTCTGCTCATCCCGGCCTGGCAGGTGCCAGCAGGAGCCGCTTGGGGCAAAACCTCGGCGCTGCCGCCGGCAGGGGTTTCCCGCTGCGGCTCCTCGCCGGCGGAGCGGAGAGGCCGGAGCGCCGCGAGCGGCCGCCGACCGCCCCTCTCCTGCTCGCTGCTTTTTCCATGAGTGAATTAGCAGGCAGCCAGCCGACTTGAACATCCCCTTATCGCGGCCCCGAGCTCGCTGCCGAGGATTTGCATAATTTTAATCTTTCCCACCAATGAGCATGAAAAAATTAGTTTTCCACTATTTTATCTCCTATTTGCGTTCAATAAGCAGAGCTGGCGGCTTCGTTCCTTGTATTTATACTGGGAACCGTGAGGAGGAAGGGAAAAGGAAAAACAAAATAAATAAATAAAGATCGTTTGGCCGCACAGAGGGTTAAACCAAAGGAGGGAGGCCAGGGAACGGCTCCGTGCAAAATCGCCGGAAAAAGATCTGGGATTGGAGCCTGAATTTCCCCATCCCGGCCCCGGAGGACCCCTGCAATCCCCCGGCACAACTAGCCAGGCTGCCATCGGCGGCCGCCGCCGTGGGTTTTCCTCTCAAGCGAGGCGTTAGCGCGATTTCCACGGATGCGGGGACCCGGATCCCGGGAACGCTCGTCCCCGGAAGGCCCCCGAGGGAGATGGCTCCGGGCGAAACGGCCCCCCGGGACACCGGCACGCAGGGAAGGGCCGGGGGGAGCGGGGCAGCGGCGGGAGCCCCGGCGCCGCGCTCTGGCCCTGCGCCTCGGTTTCCCCTCCCGCCCTGCTGGGGCTTCCCGGCCGTCGAGGGGCCACGAGCCCGTCACCCCCCCGGGGAAGAAAAGTCTCTGCGCAGCGCGAGAGCAGCCAGGCGGCAGCGCAGCCGCCCGCGCGGGGCCGAGCCGGTGCCTCCCCCGGCTCCCGGCCTCCCCCCGGCACCAGCCAATCTGCACCCCGAGGCGCAATTACCTTCCGCACGCGCTCGATTTACGCTCTAGGAACCATATAATTTTCGAGTCCAAAAACATAATTAAAGAGTCGGCGCTGCCTGGAACGGAGCCCTCTCTCCTGCCATCTCTTATCTTCTCTAAAAATACCCGGCGCCAAGGGTCAGCAGGGCTCAGCCCGGCCGAGCGCAGCAGCTCCGGCTCCGAGAGGCTCCCGCGCCGGCTCCGGAAAGGGGCCGCCCCGGCGGGACCCTCCGCCGGCTCTGCGCAAGGAAAGGTTAACTCCGATTTAACCTGGAAGGCGGTTTATCTAACCAGTTTTAAAGCCGTGCGCAGGGACTAATTGGAAATCAAGGGGACTTTGACGAGCATTGCTCTTCCCGAATAACCCCCCAGGGTTGCACCCAGCAGATTCCAGAATAAATCCAGGTCTCCAGAACTGAGAGGCAAAGCGGCATCTGCACAGGGGAACTGTCAGACCCCCAAAACGCCGGCTTCGCCCTCGGGCCCCGGCCCGGCGCTTTCTCCCGTTCCCCGGGAGAAGCGGAGCGTTTGGGAGCTGCTCCCGGTGCCGCGAGCGCAGCGCCCCGGTCGGCGACACCCCGCTTGCCCGCTCAGGGACGAGACACGTGCCTGCGGAGAGGGAGAAATCCCCGCGCCCAGCTCGGCACTGCCCGCCTCCGCGGCTACTGCTGTTTGCACCTGGCTGGAAACGAACCGCCCGGCGCTTCGCTTTGGCTGGGGAGGGCTCGGATCGCCTGGAGAGTAAAGAAAATGGGCAGAAGGCAGCGAGCACAGCAAGGCGCTCTCAGCCATCCGTTTCGGAGCAATCGAGCTCCCCGGCAGAAGCAAAGCGCTCGGGATTTCTCGCCGCGTTTTTCCCTTTAGCAGCCACGGGGCTGCTCCCCGCCTGGTCCCTGCGGAGCGAGCGGCCCCGGGCAGTCCAGCCCCGCGGCCGCGCCGGGACAACTCGCACTCACCCATCTTTAAACACGGGAATAAAATCCTGCTCCTTAACACAACATCACAAACCTCCCTCAAAATCTAGAAAGCCCAGGACGGGCCAGGTGGAAGTGTCGCCAATCCTCTACGCGCTGCGCCGGTGGGTGAACGGCAGTCAGCCCCCGAGCAAAACCCCCGAGCAAAACCCCCGGCACGGGCAGAAGCCGGCGCGCACAGGGCAAACACGGTGCAAAACGCGAGGGCGCTGGGAGTCCCACTGCAAGATCGCACGTGCGTGGGGAGACGGAGGAGGAATAAGATGGGGGGGGAGAAAAGAGGAGTAAAACCCAACTGTGCAACAGCCCTGGGGAGAACCACTCGCCCTGACTTGCTGTAATTAACGCTCCCGCTGCTGAATACAAAGCTCTTGGCTCTGCCCTCTCATAAAACTGGGATAAGAAAGGTGAAGAAAACATTTTTTTTTTTTAATATCCTGAAGGGTCAAAACAACCTTTTAACTTGTCAACCAACAAGTTCAAACAGGACTGCGAGCGCTGCCTTCCATCGCTTCCAGGGACAGACATTCAGACCAGTCATCTGTGCTCGAGTCCTCCAGCCCTCAAGGTTTTTCAAGAGCCAGAAAAATCAAGGTAAAGGTATTGGCAATCTATCCCCAAACCACTTCCCGGCAGACACAGCAGCGGGGACGCACAGCACCAGCACCTGGAGACGGGAGCAGCCGAGCTCTGGCCCCAACTCCATTGCTCCATGTCCTTCAGCCAAATCAATGCAGCCACCACCACCCCCCTCCCCTCTGAAACAGTTACTTGGGTTTAAGAGTTGCTTAATGCAAACCTTCTCTTCAAAAATTTGGGCCTGGCACGGGTTTAGCTTAAACTTGTTAGGGCATTGCCCAGAAGTTAAAGCAAATTACAGGGTTCCCAAGAACTGGGTGGTGAGTGAAAGCCAAGGGACCCCCACCAGCTTGGCCTTCACTTGTCAATTTGCATGAAAATTTAAGTCTGCCCAGAGGAAACCTTCCCTCAAGATCACTCAGCTTCTAAGCAACCAACAAGCCACTCCAAGGAGAAGAATGCAGCATCCACACAGCCTTCCGTGCTAACTTCACTAAACATACCGTTTTCTTGGTTTCCCTTGGTTTTGTGTGCCAGGTCTGGAAGTCACTCGTGCCGCTCAGTTTCTGCTGAAACCAGCAGCAGGAAAACCTTCTGCAAACTCGCTTGCATGGCTTGAAATGCCGGCAGCCCTCTCGCTGCAGGAGAAGTCCCCATCGTTGTCCTTAGGGAAGTTCTGATGGAGCTGGACGTGGAGGGGGAGGTTCAGAAAGATCCACTGGTGCAATGGAAACCAGAAGATGCTCCTTTTCTTTATACTTTAGAATTACTTTAGATGCCCTGAATATGCTGGAATAATCCTTCCCAGTCAGAGACTGTGTAGGTCCACCAGAAGAAGGACCGTAGCTCCTGGAGGCTGGACCCTCAGGCTAAATTTTCAAGAGAGGCTGGTGAGTCTGAAGGTGGCTCCCTTGAGAGACCCTGCAACCCTGAGCACCCCTGCTTGGTCAGACTGGACCATTAGAAGTCACAAGGGTGGCTTCAGTGTAGGTCTGTGTGACGTTTTATGGGCTTGCTCTTGGTGGCAAAGCTGGGGGGATATATTTAGGAAACATCCAACAACAACTTTGATCTCCAGGCTCTGAAGTGATTAGAGGAGGAGTCTGATAAGGACTCCTCTGTGGTTGTTTTCTGTATTTTTCAATCTCACCTCATACACAGTATTTATAAGGAAAAAACAAAGATATCTGAAGAAGACAAGAAACGTGCGCATTTTTGTAAATCCTCCCACTTCTAAGACTGTATCAACAAGGGAAGAGGAACAAAAACCCATAAATAGGAGTTTCTTATTGACAGGGTCCCTTTGAACGGTTTTCAAAGAGCCGCACCAACAGTTCTCCTATTTGATTTTGGTTTTTTTACAATATCTACAGCGTGTTCCTCCACGTATCAAATGACTCCACCAGTTAAGGACGATTTCTAAACTGTTCTTAGGAGAAAACACCCTGGATCAGCAGCTACCACGGCAGTCACTTCAGACGTGTCTGCTCAGGACCAAGGCTGGGCTGGGATCCACCGCGAGGGTTGCTCCAGAGTGCCTGTATGGACGATGGGCTGCGCGTCGATCCGAAGATCCAGGACCAGCTCACACACAGCACAGATCTGCCGTGTCCGCTTCCCTTCCAGGCAGAGCTCGTCTTCCACAGAGTATATCCAGCCCCGAGAAGAACAGAGCCTTTATTTTGGGTGGGATCACGAGCGAAAGCAAATAGCAGTCTAGAGTGTACAGCAGTCATTTCTCATTCTGCAGCCAGAAGACGTTGCAGACAGCACAGCCCTTTGCTAGCTGCCCCTAACCATCTGCCACGATCCTCCTTATTTTTAGATGAGCGTTTTCAAGTATTTACCTAAAACACGCTGTGTGCATAACTAGATGTACAATAAGGAGAGCCCCAGGCCCCTATCACAAGCAGTTTGCCCAGCCAGAGACCAGTGGAGATCACGACAGGGAAGTCCAAGGGACAGCCGAGGCTCAGATTATGATGGGAAAGAAGAACGGCATATACATGCCACAAACTGTAAATATACAGGAAATAAATCCCAAGGAAATGCTGACAGCAGCCCCCAGACAAATCTTTACAAATTGCCTTTTACAAGTAAATAACATTATATCAGGGTTTATGGGCTTCCCTGCGATGGGCAAGGGCAGCGCCGTAAATACTGCAGCAGCCTTAATTAGGCAAAAGGCAGAACCATAAAGGTTTTCGTGGTGCCCATAACATGGCTCTGCTCTGCAAAGGCAGGACAGGATGGGATCTACCCCAGAGAAAAGAAATATGCTCCAGGATCCGCAGGCGACGGGAAGCCCCGCAGAACGTTTTCCCTCCCTCGTCATGCCAATGGGTCACGGAAACCCCACGTGAATCAGATGCTGAAACCGCCCGGCATTTCAAGTCTTTTGTCATCACCTGAAACCTTTCCCTCGGTGCTGCGGCAAGTCCCACCAGGACCAAGAAGAGACAACCAGCGCACAGCAGCACCACCCTCCTCTCTGCTTTCGGCTTCGCTCGGCTGAGAGGTCCCCGGGGACAGGACCGTAGTAGCACGTGAAACCCCTGCCCAAGACAGCGCGGTCTCGGCGCAGGCGCTCGGGTGCAACGGCAGAGGCTGGACGGGGAAAAGCGAAACGCGCGTCTCGACGGATGAGGCAGCCTTCAGCTCGGCACTGCATCTGTCAGCCAAGGTGAACTTGGCCTTCGGTCCTCAACAGGATCCTGGCAACCTCCACAAAATCCCAGGGGAGACTGCAGAAGACCTTCTCCCTACTGCCACTTCTTTTTTTCCCCCCCCGTTTTATGCAACACTGTCTCACACAGACTAACAAGTCAGCCGGAGTTTATCCCCAGCTGAGCCATCCTACGGTAGATGACCTGGCCAAACCACCCCGCCTCAGCTCCCCCCAGCGCTACGTGAGCTGATAACGCCGAGGATCTATATAACAATCCTGAGAATCTATTTCACCGAGGATGTTTAAGTGCCTTGAGATTTCTGAAGGAGCTGCTATAGGAAAAGTATTAATTTAAATACCTAGTGGCATAGAACATAACGCCAGGCAGATTTCCTTTCATTCTTTTATAATAGCTTAATAATCCCCAAAATAGTTTCATTGTTAATACTCCTGTTGTGTGTTTTATTAGCGCTTTTTAGATCGCAAGGCAAGGTAAACACTCCACATTTCTCTAGCACCTACCAAAGTGCTTTGCAGAAATAATTATTTAAGCATCACAAACTGCTGTGTGGAAGGACACTTCCAATTTAGATAAGAGTGCAGCGTCCCCCCCTTTCATCTAAAGCTACCCGAGATACTTTGAGGTTGAACAGCAGCAATATGCAACCTCCTCCCCCGCGCTTTCATTACTAGTGATTGTCTCTCTCTTTAAAGATCTCCAGGTTAATGCGAACAAAAGGAGCCGCTCGGCCGGGCCTCGGGCGGCGCGCAGACGTGCCGGCTCCAGCCGCTGCGTCGGGGCTCCCGCGCCCGGCCCACGGGCACCGGCCCCTCGCAGACAGCCCTGGAGAAACCACGGGCAGGAGCAATACGTCTTCTGTCCGGAGAGGAGACAGGACTGGGTTTGGCTATTTTTTTCTTTCTCCAATGAAAACCCTTTGGCTACAGAAGGCTGTTCAGACTCAAAGCGAGGAGGTTACACATCCCGCTTCTGCTCCCCACGTCTGCAAGAACCCATCTCCAGCGGCTTTCTACCTATGCTTCCTATGTCCATGCCCGCTGCCACATTCACAGGAGAGCTCCACGACGTTTAGCCCGTTCCCCATCGCACCCGCTATCCTCATCCCGAAGATGCAGAATGGAGGGAGGAAAGGGAGCAGCAGCACCTTGGCCAAGCTCACAGCGGATCCTGGAGGCCTCAAGGGAGACGGAGCATCAAACGGAAATCCCAACCGAGCCCACGACGGTCCTTCCTTCGAGCCAAACCCCAGCTGAGCCCACGATAGTCCTTCCTTTGGGTCAAATGTTAGCTGTTCTCACATGCAACTTTGGAGGCCCTGATGCCAAGAGAGTCAAGCAAATGGCAACTGCTGCAGCCGAGATGGTGGCTCTTGCAGGACGGAGGCAGGCTGAGAACGCACGGACAGAATACAAGCTTGGAGAAACGCATCCCGGAGTTAACGAGCCATCCCGAAAAGCACGGTAATACCAACGCAGTATCAACGCAATAGATGTGTTGCATTTGTAGGTAAATCCCAGCTTGAGGCAAGAAGAGAAAAACAAAACATCAAAAAAAAAACCCAGTGTCTTATGTGGTCCCCTCGGGGAAAAAAAGAAAAAAAAAAAAGAGCAGAAAATCTAAGGTCTACACTTAAAACAACCTGCTCCACAAAAAAAAATACAAAGAAAGAAAAATGCAAGATCAGCCGGAGTTATTGATAGAGATGCTCTAGGGCACAGCCAGTTATTGAAGTTTTGCAAAATAAAGCTTCAATTATTTATTTTTTATTATTATTTTTGCAGAAAAAGAGGGGAACAACGCATCTCCCTCCTCGAAAGTCAACCACCGCGCAACATCGCCTCCGCACTGTCTCCCTGCTTTATCGCCGCAGAGCAGCGCTGAGCAGCTCCCACCCCAGGGCAGACACAAAACCACAGGGCCACGGCTTCTAATTACACCCGCGATTCTCAGGGAAATGGTTTATTTATTAGCTCTTTGCGCTTCCCTTTCATTCACTCTCAGGCCCAGTCCCAGCAGCGAGGGGCTCCCGACAGGAGCAGATTTATTAGGTTTCTTTCCCATATTCGCCCCCTCCCCGGCTCCGCGCCTCCCTCCTCTCCCCATTTGGCATTACAGGCCATCTCATCACTTTTAATTCAATAACTTGCAGTATAATTACTCCGTAATAACACTATTATCTTAACATTTACTCGGCAGCTGTGATCCCGTTACAGCGAGGCGAGGAGGGAGACGGGGACGGGATTCTCCAGGGAGGAGCGACGGCGAGAGGCTCCTCTCCGCAGGAGAAACATCCCCGCTAGACCCCAAAATCAACCCGGGGCGGAGAGGGGGTGAGCGCAGCACGGCGTCCCGCCTGCCGTCCCGGCCCAGCCGGCCGTTTTCAGCCGAATTGGGGCAGTTTTGGAAGCAGGGGAGAGCGGCAAATTGCTGCCCCATCCGCAATACCCATCTGACTGCTTTATAACTTCCCGAAAATCCCCTGCCTCGGAGGAAGCAGAACGGAAACGGGGGCCGGCAACAGCAAAAGACCCGCTGAAGTCTATACCTGCGCTCGGTGCTTCTTGCTATAGGAAACAGGGATCATCTCCTGGAAAAGCCATCTGCTTAAATACCACTATTAACTAGATGATGCAGTACACACACGTTATCCAACTAGTGCTCCTTACAAACACCGGTTTTAATTTCTGCTCCAGAAACCCATCAGGAAAAGGGTTTCCAGATTTGGCGCATGCAGCAAAGGGGGCAAGGAAACCCTCTAAACCCATAGACTAAAACAGAAATAACTTTGGTGCAGCAAACGAGGCAGGGAACATCCTACTAAACACCAAACGCACCCAACCCCAAGCCTGACTAGAAAGGCAGAATTTCAACCTCCGAGCCCGACACAGCGCCAGCAAAGAGCTCCGGAGCCGCCACCTTTCGCCTCCTTGCTGTGGTTTTATTTTCTGCGCTATTCAAGCAAACAAGCCCTCTGCATATTTACGCAAAAATGTTCCTACACGCACCGCAGAAAGAGCAAGTTGCTACAGGGCCGACTTAAGCCAGCAAGATTTTGAAGCCTGCAAGGTGAGGCCAGGTCCATGTAGATACCGGATCCTGAAACCACATACGAGACTGGGCGAGAACGCCGACGTTACAGAGTAATTCACACTCTGATGTAGCTGTTTCCTATACACGTTGCAGCAAAGGAGTAAACACCGTTTATTGTGATTGATTAGCCATCGTGTAATGCAGCGCTGTAACTCCATCAAGTCATCAAAGGCATTCGGCAATTATATAAATCACAGGACGGACGTGAGGAAGGTTTGTCGTTAGAGAAGCAAAATGGAATTTCCTCATATTCTATTGCTGCACATTGGGTTGGTTTTTAATAACATAAAGTCAGATTATTTCTGTTGTAAATTTGTTTGCATGCCTGTCATACACCAAATCACCAGTTACTGCCAAAGATGGATCACGTCGACATTAATAGGACATTTTACACTGTCTCCCGCTCTACAGGAAATTTCAAAAGCAAACTAGGCCTGAACTGGGGACCGTGCGGGGAAAGCCGCCCCCCGCGCCGCATAGCCCGGTCGCGCCGGAACAGCTCGGCAATCCCGACCGCTCCCCGTTCACGCAGCAGATGAGCCTTCCCACTTCGCAGCCGGGATACAACGAGGGGGACCTTGGCGCAGCTCAGGTTTCGTTATTTAAAACACATTATATAAACCTTTTACTACTGAATATGTTGCGTGTGCGCGCGTAATTATATGTATATGCATTATCGCAGTTAAGGCTACAATAAAGGAAATAAGGCAGTTTATGATGCATTAGCCCGACTCCGCTACCGAGACGAGCTCAAGCGCTAGGACGCTCCCGATGTTAGTGGCTGCATTTGGGATTTCGTTCCTGATCTGTTCCTTCCCCTCCCCGCTCCTCCGTGGCTGCGATCCCCAGCGCCAGGGGAGAGAGGAGCCCTCGCAGCGTTCCCCGACGCTCACCAAGTCAAGGCGCTGCAGCCCAGAGGAGGAGGAAACCCCAAACTCTTGGCAAAGGGCACCAAACCGGCAGCCTCCGCGACGCTGGTACCGGCAGGCTCTGGCTTGACCGATTGCAGCTGCAGGGACCACCTCAGCCCCCAAGCCACATCCCAACCCTTGCCTTGGAAAAAAAAACCCATTCCTGATTTGGGAGAATTCATGGCAAAACTCTCCTTGCCTTCTGCGAAGAGGGGATTTCATATTACCGCTCTGCTCTCCCAGCCCAGCGGGGAATGACGCAAGGATGAGGACATGGAAGGTGCAGTGGTTATTTGCCTTTTTTTTTTTTTCCTTAAGAGATAAAAAATAAATGCAACCACTTTTCTGGAATTGTAGGCCCTAAATCAGTATTCACAGCCTGCCTTCTAGAGGGTCATTTTGGGGCTGAGAGGGGGGAACTCTACCGAGCTGTGCACCAAAAAGCCACCCAGGATAAACTGAGGACGCACTTAACATCATGCTATCAAAAGAGACTGCAACTTTGATGTGACACTTGGCTGTTTGCTGGCACTATAAACGACTGCACACTAAAAAAGTTTGTTAAATGCTCCATAAACTTTAGCACCTTACAGAAACATTTCGAACCAAGACTTTTATTTGGCTGTCTACAAGAATGTGCTTCGTAACGGGCAAAGAACCGTCACACTCATATTTTTCTCTAGAAATCACAGGCACTGTTTGATTGCCACAGGCCAAATCAGTGATATTAGTAAAGGTGGATATAAGAACCCCCTGGAAAGAAGGTACCTCTGTTGCAATGCACACGATGGGGACAGGCAAAGACTGAAACAGTGATTGAGTCTTTGGGGTTTGATCCCTCCCCAGGTAAGAACAACCTTTACATTTTGAGAAACACTTGAATCCCAGACACCAGGCAGCACCGCAGCCAGTTAAGGACGAGAAGAGGCTTCAGCACCTGCAAGAGCCAGGAGAGCGGAGACCGTGCTCCAGCTCTTCAACACATTTGCAGAGACTTGTGTTTCCAAAGCTATTCCAGGACATCAGTCTAAGCCAGGGTGTCAGCCAAAATCCAAAAATCATCTTAAGCAAAGAAAAGAAACCAACCAACCAAAAAACCTCAAAACAAATGTTTTACTATTAATATGTTAATTCCCCATCACAACGAAAACAAGAGTGCCCCCACAGCCATCTCCGCACAGGTCTCCCTTGTCCTTCATCTCTCCTCTGCCACAGTTTCCCCCTGGACCCGAGACACTTTCCCAAGGGATGTTTTGTCCAATGAAACTTGCTGAACAATCTAAAATCCACTGGCCGGCTTAAGCATCATTGGCTTTGCATAAAACCTAAAGCCACTTTTAACATGCCACTCATCTTCCCTATTAAGCCTCATGGAAACTCTGCGCCGTGCAGCTCAGGGCTAAGCAAGGATTCACGTGAGCCGCACAGAAGCGGAGAGGGATCGACAGCAAAGCTGCATCCCGGCACCTGCACATCAACCCGTCGGACGCAGGGACCAGGACGGAAGCGGCTGCGGCAACGCCTCCTCCTCCCCGGCCCCGCGCCGCCGGAGCCGACGCAGGGCTCCTGCAATTTTCTCCTGGTTTACAGCAAGCAGTTACTGCAGCCCCGATGCAAAGGAGAAGCAGGGATAGAAATTCATTTTGAATCACAACTCTACCTGGGGCTAAATCATTTGGACAGTGCGATTTACACATTCCCACCTCTCAGGGCAGTGCATAAAGCATGGCGTGGTCCCATCACTCATTTCGGGATATTGCTCCGGAAGGCGCTGTCAGGCGAGCGTGTTTCACGGCGCACAAGCACGGAGCCGGGCGCAGGCAGTACGGAGCGCGCGCGCTTCTTGTGGCGCTCCACCTTCGCTAACAGAAACGAGCTCCTGGTAACGGACTGCAGTTCCTTCCCCTCCGGGAGCCCAGCGCCGCACCACCAAACACATTAGGCTGGAGGCAATGACGGTTCATCTAGTGCAGCCATGCCATGGCCAACAGCCCCCCAAAGCAGACACTTTGGAGGAATTAGTTGTCTGGGTGAAGTTTCCTCCTGGCTCCAAGCAGCCCCCACTTGGCAGAAGACCTGAGCTGGGACCGGCTCAGCCCAGGATGGCAGGGGAACCCTTCCCTATGGCACCTTGCAGCATCCAAGACACCAGATCTGTTAATGCTGGGGAAACGGTGGCCGACGGCTGAGTTTGGATATCTCAAGTGCATTTCGTAGGAGAACATAAGATCTTGATATCTGCCTTGGGATGGGAGACTGGAGCCTTCCTGGCTGAGAGGACCAGGACCCATCTCCAGCAGGAGTTAATCCACGTGGCAACCCCAGGAGCAGCCTGCCTTTCTGCAAGCTCCTCTGCCTCCACGCTTTGGGTTGCAGTCTCCAGCCCCAGCACAAACATCAGGTCTAAGGTGGAGAAAAAATTCTTTGAATTCAAGCAATTTCTATTTCACGTAATTCGAAATGACGCAGCTGTTCATTTCCCTGGGTGCATTTTTACAGCGAGTTCCCTTCCCTCCTCCTCTCCCCTTCCCCTAAATTTTTCCTCCTTTTGCCCCAAAGTTCAAATAAATGCACTTCCAGGATGGTACTTGCCACTTCTTCCCTAATTTTTCTTCTTCTAGCCCAACATTTCAAGGCTTTCCAACTTCAGAAACCTTGCAGAGGCAAGACCTGCTGCATTACCACACTATCATAACCAACATTTTGTTCAACACAGAGCAGAAATCCAGATTCAAAGGAATTTCAACAGTCTCAACATTACAGTTACAGCAACAAAAAGAAAGATGAAAGATCCCTCCGGTCCAAACGTTTCAACACCCCTCAGCGGCCCTCAAATCTTGCCTCATTCATCTCAGTCCTTTCATTACACATGAATTTCCTCCTCCTCCCCACTTCCAATTTCCTTGATTTCTGCTGGAAAGGGGAAGAAAATTTGCACGTGAGACTTGACGAAGGGCTATTTTACACCACGTAGCCCCAAAACACAAATTAAAGCCCTGAGCGTGCCTCGAGCAGAGCAGCCCTCCCCGCGGCCATGCATCCAGAAGCCAAGGCCAGCCGACATTAAATCTTTTGTGCATGGATTTGATCCGGGGACAGAGATTGGATTTCAGCGAGCCTGTTCCTCGAGGTCCCCGTTTCGGCCAGGTCCCGGTGCCCCTGGCTGCTACGCAAAGCCTCCGGCTCTCGCAGGCGGCTGCTATTTCCTCCCACGTGCGTGCACACTTGCTGGGCCCGGGAAAGGACCGAGCACGATGCTGCCTGTGATATCACTGGGATGCTGGTCCCAACCCCAAACAAAAATGACAATTTTTCCCTCTCCAGGGTACAAGCATGTTATAATGACTGCCCTTTGGGAAAAGCTTCTTTTCTTAAAAAAAAAAAAAAAAAATCTCTTCTTTCACTGAAGGAGATCAGGGCAGGAGGTATTTGGCATCCCCCCTCATCCCCCAGTGGTTCAAAAGCTGCCGGCTCCCAGTGCAGCACATCTGGCGAGCACAGGAAAGGACGGACGGCGCATGCAAACTACTCAGATCCTGACACAGAGCACTGGGAGGGGCTGCTGCTGCCTTCCTTAAGTAAAGGATAAAGTTTTAATTTAAGCTGATGTCTGGGGAGAGAAGAAGGTTATTGGATCTGTGGGAAGCAGCAGGGAAGGAGCCAAGTGACCCTGAAGCCAGGCACCGGGCAGCTGCCATTCCCAAGGGCTGCAAAGCTGCGGGGGGCGGGGGGCAAACCGGCAGCAGATTTGCTGTGGATTTTTTTTGATCCCTTACTCCAAACACACATATATTTCCCTTACAGAGCAAACAACAGGGGATTTCTTTGAGGAAACTGGAAAGACTATTTTTTATTTTCTTCTCAGCCCCCTCTCCAAGTCCTCCCTTCTTTGCAGCGCGCGGGAAAAGTGCCCTTAATCCCCAAATTCTCTCTGTACCTGCAGCAAGCGCTGAAACCCTACCTAGCCCTTCCCCCAGCCCTCCGGCCGCACTAATCCATCACCCTCCCGCGCCCCCAGCCCTGAGGGCGCAGTGCAATCCTGGCACCAGATGTCCACGCACAAAGGCAGCGCCCACCACCAAAAAGCAATCGCCCCCCGGGGCAAAATGAGCCCAAAGCGCAGCAATCCACTGCCTGGCCAAGGGTCCGCCGCCCCGGCGGCAAAACGCAGCACATCTGAGCCCGGCGAGGGGATAAGGAGCCCCTTCGCCCCGAGGCGGGGGGCAAAGCAGCAGTCGCTCCTGAAAAATAAAAAGGGATTTTTATTAGGGAGGGAAAAAAAAAATCCAACTCCAAGCAAGACATCTGTGCTCTGGCCCCTCGGCTGAAGCAGCATTAGCAGCGACTTTGTTTAAATGCGACTGTTGCAAACCGCTTCCCGGCATCCTCCTCGCCGCCCGTCAGGAGGATTTTGCTAGCCAAACCACGCTCCAGATTAGCCATCTGGGTTATCCGCGCTTGCTAAACCGACTGCAAGACGGGTCTTTAAGGCAACGCACCCATCGCCAGGGATTTGCTCACAGAAAGAAAAGGGGATTTGGGTGGAGGACTGAGAGGTTAAAACCTACGCCAAATCCTCAAAACCTCTTCAAACCCATCAATTTTGTACCCCCCTCTCTCTTTTTTTTCCCTGTTTGGGGTCGTTGGCACTATTGGTTCCGGTGTTAGGGCAGGCTCTTCACACCAGCGTCCCAGGCCAGGGGCTCCTGAGCAGCTCCCGGCCTCAGCCCCCACCCTCATTCCCCAAACCTGCAATTTCAAGTTTTCCCACGTTTTTCAGCCCAGAGAGGGGAAAAGAGACGCTCAAGCAGGCGCAGCCCGTCCGAGCGCGGCGCCGCAGGCACAGGCTGCACGTGCGCCCACGTGCAGACGTCCCGCCTGGAAATCAGCCCCGCCACGCCGCCGGCGCGGAGCCGGACCGACCCCCGGCGGCCTGCCGCCCGAAAGCAACGCCCCGATCCCACGGCTTTTCGCTTGCCGTGCTCTCCAAAGCCGGCTTTCCGCAGCGGCTCCCGCTAACGGGTCGCCCAAGCCGTACGGGCGCCGCAGCACGGGGCGAGCGCTCGCCTCCCGGCCGTACACCGGCGCGGGACGGCCCCGGCCCTCGCCGGCCGCGCTCCCGCCTCCTCCGCCGGCGGAAAACCCGCTCGCTGCTTTCCGCGGCGCCGTCTCGAGGCGCCGAGGCCCAGGGGAAATTTTATTTGTCATTTTCTCTGTTACACAGAGGTTTAGCGCTGCTATTACAGCATCACTTTATTTATGGCATTACTTCTGTCATTATAACGATCCTACATAAATTCCACGCACTGATTCTGCAACAATACTTGCGGCTATTATAATAATGATCCCATCTGAATGGCACAGGTGCCATTATCGGAAAATCTGTTTGCAATAGAGAATCAACTGTAAAAGGAGGCATTACGCCCAAATGAACTATTTAAGAATTACCATAAACAGGGGACTGGCCTCAATTCCATTAGTTGCAACAGGCTGTTTCCTGCCTTATCATAAACAGATAGCAAGTCAAAATCAGAAGTTGAGTCATCCTGCAACTTGGCGAGCTGATGCTGAAACCGAGCACGATGCGGCTTCCTCACCAGAATAAACCTCCGCGCAGACTTTTAACGAGGAATTTTTGCAACGTGTTTCCTACCTGGCAATGAGCACGTCAATCAGTGTGCAGACATTCAAACATGCCCTTATGAACACACAAAAAAGTTTTCTGTAAATAGAAAGGCAGGGCAGAAGAGCTGCTCCAAAACCCAAGCTCACCCAAGCGCACCCCGGCTCATGAAAAATTAAGGTGCCAGTCACCATGGAAACGACACAGCATGCATGGGAAAAAATAAAGGTGCTGCAATGGTTCTGCTTGATAGATCTCATCCCTACATCAGCCCCTGCGCACTCGCAGCTGTAACATCTCCCAAGAGTCTCCTGATTCAGAAGGTTTCACGCATTGCAACGGTTATTACTCCCACAGAATAGTTCTGGAAGGACAGCCGTTCCTTCAAGGGAGCTTCCAACACAGCTTTTCCCACCATCAGCATATGCACAAACACAACATCTCACACCTTCCACAGTCCCTAATTTTCCTGGTTCGTTCTTCGCACCCACAAACGTAGCATGAAATAAATCCAAATGTAAAAAGATTAACACGGCCTCACTGCCACAAGTCTTGCTGTGATCTCCGCTAAGAGATGGAGATAAAGCACACCTGGGGTTCAAAACCTCTTCCAAGAGCAGGGCAAGAGATGACTTGGGGGAAGTGGTAATGGGACAGAGCGTCTTTCATCTCCATGTGACTGGTTAAAATTCAGCCCAGATGGGCAGCAACTACAAAGTCGGGGGTTGCACAAGGGTTGCGTGGGAGTGAACAAAACGAAGAAGTGGCTCCAATCCAACTCTTCGGGCACCAGTGTTGGACAACTTGTTGCTCCTACACCTGGTACCATTCGGGGCAGTCTCCAAAAACAGGTATGCAAGGTAAGGTCATGCAACTGCAACTTCTTCCTTTATGCCGTGGCTGGGTGACACAGGCACGGCTGCTCTGTTTTGGCCGGCACTCACCCACGGCAGATAAGGATGCTCGAGCAGAGGTTGGAGATATCACTTCTATTCCTGGCCTAGCAGTTGAGCAGCTGCGGGAACATGGACAAAACTCTTCGGACTTTTTTTGCCTCATCTGGTTTTGGCCAAAAGAGTCAACTTGTGACACATCAGCACTTTTCACTGGAAGACCCTAGAACGCTTTACAACAGGAGTTACGCATCACCCTTCCCGTTCTACAGACAAGGAAGCCGGCAGATTGCCGTTCCCCCAAGGCTGTTTTCCTGGCACGCTCCTCAGTGATTAAATCTCATGAAATAGCTGCTCTGCAGAAGAATTTGTACCTACAGGCCAGATTCAACAGGGAGGGAAAAGAGGGCGTTCGAAACTCTCCCTGTGATCAAGGTTAAGAAACATAACAAATCGCCATATCCTGCTTTTCCAGCTCTGCAGGGTAATGAGGGATTTCCTCGTATACCTGCTGCAACCGTCACCTCCGCAGGGATTTCGTACCTAGCACTAAATTCCCTCTCGAGCTGCACGCTGAGCTCTCCGAGGGTTCGTTTTGGTGCCCGCACCTCACCAGAAATGATGCACGTCTCTCCCATAACTGGGTTTTCTCCGGTTTCGACAACGCTGGACATCACTGTTTTGGGTTTTGGTGGCCGGGGGAAGTCGTGCAGCGGCACTGGCGCACTCCCCCCGCCCTCCTTTCCACTCCGACCGGCAGAAGGACCCAGGCCGAGCGTCCGCTCCGCTTCTCCTCGGCGCGAGGCACCTCTTTACGCAACAGTGTACCTCTTTACGGCACGTGTGACCGCAGAGAGGGAGCAAATCACAAAGAAACAGTTAAAAAAAAACACACTGGATTAGCTCGTAGATTTTTTCCCCTCTTCAGTTAAGGGAAAAAAAGTAGAAAAAAACGTGGAAGTTTGTAAATAAACGTGAGCTTTGCAAGATGCCGGGGCTGCCAAGCGCGCTCACAGCCCCGGCGCAGCCCGTCGGTGGGCGACAGTCGCGCACCCACCACCGGCATCTGCCGTGCAGGTGGCTCCTGAGCTTGGGTGAGTCAACTTTGCCATGGATGCTACCCTGATCCCAGCACGGATCACTTGTGATTTCTCCTCGGCTAACTGTCATTTTTGGGAAAGGGAAGCAAAACACCCATAGATAGAGCTATGCAAAGCATAGGGCAGAAAAGTCACCTTTTTTTCCTTTTTCCCCTCCTTCCCTTTTTCTTTTTTTTGAGATGAACCATAATGTTAATGTTTGAAACTACTTTTCATAGAGAGTAACGAACAGCTTAATCTTTACATTTCCCCCCCTCCGTAACTGCAGGACAGTGCTCTACCAATGAACAATATACATTTAAATTTAATTTCAAGCCTTCCTTGAATTTCCTCAAGTCAGCCCAGCTGCTGAGAATTCAAAGTTAGAGCCTCAATGAAAAAAAAGAAGAAAAGAAGGAAAAAAAAAAAAAAGTTACCTAGAACATAGTATTTGTCAGAGAGACACAGAAATCCTGAAGCGGTAAAGTATGGCGTTTCTCGTACGCAGCTCCCGTAACAAAATGGAGCGTTTCCCCCCTTCCCCCTTCACGTTTCCGAAATCACACGTTTCAGCCCGATCCGCAGCCGGAGCTTTGCGAAGGGGGACGCTTCTCCCGCGGCAAAACCAAAACCCCGCGCGGCGCCGCGGCTTCGCCCCCGCGGGCGAGCCGAGACCCCGCGCGTTACCCGGCACGCGGGCGGCCGGGGACCATCGCTGCCTCTTAGTCCTTTTTTTTTGGAAAAAAAATATATATATATATGTATAAAAAATAAGATAATGAAGTAAAGTCAGGGCTCTCCCGCCCTGCTGCGCGGAGCGGGCGAGAGCGGGGCCCGCGGCACGGCGGGGCGCGCGGGACACCGCCGCCGCTTCGTCTCGTTTTTCAAAATAAAATAAAATAAGGAAGGTGGGGGGGGGGGGGTTGGAAATAAAAAAGAGGATTGCTCCTGCGAAGCTCCCCGCGGAGGGGGGACGGGAAAGGAGGGCAGGCGGGGGGCAGCCGCCGGGGCCCCCGGCCCGGTTTCGACGCGTGTTGCGGGGGGTCCCCGGGGGTGGCGGCGTCACCCTGCGCTTGGCTTTGGGTGAAAAAAGAGAAAATTTAAATGGGGGGGGGAGGTGTTTCTAGCGGCGGCGGCACTTACCCGGCGGGGGGACGCGGGGCGGCGGCGGCGCGGCCCAGCCCGGCCCGGCCCGGCCCGGCCCGGCCCAGCGGCGGCAGCGCCCGGGGCCCCCCGCGCCCCCCGGCGCGGAGCGAGGAGGGGCCGGGGCGGAGCCGGGCTCGCCCGGGCCGGGGCCTATGGCGGCGGCAGGGGAGGGCGAGGGGCCCGGGCCGGGGGCGGCGGAGCAGCCCGAGCAGCAGGACGAGGAGGAGGAGGAGGAGGAGGAGGGCGAGGGGCCCCCGCCGAGGGCCGCCCCGGGAGGGCCCCGAGCCTGCGCCTGGGGGTGCTCGTCTCTTTCCCCCCCCCCCCACCCTCGGCCCAACGTGGCCCTAGAGGCCCCACAACCCGGGCCTGGAGTTGCCCCCCTGCGCGCACACTCCCAGTCTGGCCCTAGGGTTCCCCAAACCTGGCCCTTGGGTTGTGTCATCCCCCCCCACCCCCCATAAACGTGGCCCTAGAGACCTCCAAACCCGGGTCTTGGGCTGTTCTCCCCCAATCTGACCCTAGAGTCCCTTCAAATATGGGTCTAGGGCTGTTCTCCCACAAATCTGGCCCTAGAGTCCCCCAAGCATGGGTCTAGGGTTGGTCATCTCCAAACCTGGCTCTAAGGTCCCCTAACTCTGGGTCTCGAGTAAGGCATCCCCCCGTCTGGCTCCCAAACCTGGTCCTAGGGTTGTCCCCCCCATAAACGTGGCCCTGCAGCCCCCCAAACCTCGGCCTTGTGCTATTCCTCCCCCAACCTGCCCCTGGAGCCCCCCAAACACAGTCCGAGGGCCGTTCCTCCCCAAACCTGGGCCTGCCCTGCCGGCCCCACAAACCCCCCCAGCGAGACCCGCCACCAACGAAAAGCCCCGCAACTTGCTTCGTTTATTTTCCACGCCACGCAGAGCCCTCGCAGCGGAGGCTGCTGCGCGTACCTCTCCGCGGAGCCTCCGCGTGGGATTTCCGAGCAGCTCGGTTATCTCCGAGCAGGAGCAAAACGCTCCGTGCTCGCGTTTTTCCAAATCGTACCAAGAAGCTGGAAGTAAACAAACCTCCCCCAGAAGAAACGAACGAACAAAAATCAAATTGCACCAAAATTCCTCCCCTCCCCTATTTTGCTACAGTTTGTGTGTGCACATAGCGTGTTTTTTTTATTAACTATTTTTTAGGCTATTTTGTGACAGCTCTGCGTTGCAAAGCCGGAGCACGGCCGGGAGGCTCTCGGCAGGAGGGGGCCGCACAGGGGAGGAGGGGGGCAAAGGAGGCCACGGACTTTTTTAGAAGAAAAATAAATAAATAATTAACTAAACAGAGCGAGAAGCGTCTCCGAGGCAGGGCCTGCCAGCGGTGGGGGCTGGGAGCGGGGCAGCCAGCGCGCGGAGGAGAGAGGCTCGCGCATGGGAGCGGGGATCCAGATTGAAAACAGATGGGAATTTTCTTGCCAACCTGACATCCGAGCGCGCGGGGAGGCGGGGTGAAGTTTCCCCTCCGGAGCGGCTGGCAGCCAATCGATACGGCACGGGAAAAGGGGGGGGGGAGCAGTGGGGAGGAAAGAAAATAAAATCCAGAAAATCCTGCTTGGGTTTAAAAGCCGGCGCGCTGGGGCTCCCCGCGAGCGGGGCGCCGAGGGCAGCGCGGAGCCGGGCTCTGCCGAGCGCTCGGAGGCGGCTGATTTCCCCATTAAGCGTCTGCTCCATCCGTTCCCGCGTGCTGGAGCCGAGCCCAGCCTGGCGGTTAATACTTGCCCTAGGAGACATTTTAGGGGCGTTTTGCACCCGCGCCGATCCCGCTGCACCCGCGCGATGCCTGCGAGTAACCGGCCGCGCTGCCTTTGCTCCTGCAAAAAATAAACCAACCAACCCTCCCAGGACAAGCCGGGATGGAGCAAAGCCGTGCTCGGGCACGGCTCAAAAAGCAGGTTCCCCCCGGCGAAAGGCAGAGCGCGGCGGAAAGGAGGTTTTAAGCAGCCACGAGCGACGCTGCGCGCCGAGCCCCGCGCCGGCCCCCCAGCCCCTTTCCCGAGCCGACGGCGGCGGCTCGAGCGCGTATTTTCCGGGGGAGCTGGGAGACCAGCTCACCGCCAGCCCGCTAACACACGCTCTTTTCATTCGCCGCTTTAAATACCCAATTGTGTCCATTTTCAGCATGCTCATTTTTAGCATTTTAATGATACGGTCCCCAGCTCTCGCCCTCCTTGGACTGGCCCCAGCGTGGGCTTTTTTTTTTCCCTATCTTTTTTTTTCCTTTAAAAAAAAAAATAAAAGCCTCGCAGAAGGAGAGCGGAGAGGGAAGGGGGTTAGCAAGAGGTCACACGTTTCTGCTAAACCGAGCGTTTTTCCAGCAGGCAGGGGGTCCTGCCGCGGACAAAGCCGCGCCAGGCGCCTTCCCCGCACCCTCCGCTCGGGAAGGTGCGCGAGGGCGGCAGCCAGCCGGCCCTGGGACGGGCCCGGAGAGGGGGGGAGGGATTCGCAGCGGCAGCCCCCCGGGGAAGCCCGAGGCTCCTCCGAGGACCCGCGGCCCCAACGCTCGGCCTTTCGCCCGGCACCGCGTCCCGCTGGCCCCGTCCCCCCTCCCGCCGAGCAGTATCGGCGGGATATTTATTAAATTTGCTCTCTAAGTCCCTCAATCTGCTCGGTAATGCAAGGAAGCTGCGAGGCGGTTTCGCTGATCCCGCCTCGGCGCGACCCGCTTAAGGCAGATGATCCCGGCTTTGCGGCTCCCGGAGCCCCGCGCGGGAACGGCGGGTCGGCCGGAGGCAGCGCTCGGCGCGGACGCGCGGCGGCTCCCGCGGCGCTCGGCTCCGGGCGCTCCTGCCGCCGCGGCCCCCCTTAAATCCAAAGTCAGCGCCGTAAAGGTCCATCAGATCCGTTATCTCTGCGTTCAGCTAAACTACGAAAATCATTAAGATAAGGAGGCGCGGAGGCTAGTAGTTTCCCGAAGGGGATGCTTTACAGTTTGGAGGGGTTTTTTTCCCCCCTCTCCTCCTTTCCCATCTAATTACGTTAAAGTTTCACAGTATTTAATTCCATTTAGTAAACCTTTAGTATGTAAAAAAAAAAAAAAAAAAAAAAAAAAACAGAAGGAAGCAAGGGCAGCTTGCTGCATCTAGGACGAGCGCAGAGCCGGATAAGGAGCAGCACCTTCCTCCGCTCCCTCCTTCCCGCTGCTGCCGCCGGAAACGGGAACTCGATGCTGCCGTCGTTACCGCTGGCTTTAACAAACGGCTTCTGGGCCTGGCAGGGGCTTTATTAGTTTCTCCCTGGTGCAGCATGCAGGATGACGGAGGAAATCGCTGCCCTGGCGAGTCGTTTGCCTCCTCGGCCCGCAATAACCAGCTATTTATTTTTCAACAGCAAGATGCATTAAACCCTCAGATCCAGGGGACGGAGGCAGCAGGACAGGGCTCGCGCACCCTGGGCGCCGCGCAGGCGAGAAGCGGCTTTCGGCCCCTTTCTCCACGCTGGGCAAAGCGTGCTCCGAGCCTCCGGCTTGCGCTTCGGAGGCGGAAAACCAGGAAAAGGGTTTTTTCCACTGCGCCGGCAGCACTTCTGCACTGAACGGCCCCGTGCAGGTCACTGGGAGCTTCCAGGAGATGTTCGGACAGGGAGAAGGGCAGCGGGCGCCTTGCAACGCACTTCTCCTCCCCAGCACGGCTCCCGCGGGAGCGTGCTCTGCCCGCCAGCGGCCTCTGCTCCCGCCGGATCCCGAAGCCACGAGACCCGCGCGGACCGGAACGGATGCGCTGAGGATTCGCAACGAAATTTTCTGCTGGGGGGGTAGCAAGGTGCACACAGTACGGACGGACGAGAGGCTCAGAGCGAGCAGGAAGAGCGGCGAGCGAGCGGCTCCGGCGCCGCTGCCGGCCCGGGAGCGAAAAGGCTTCGCCCCGCGGGAGAGCGAAGCCCAAACCCTGTATCGTTTTCTTTTCTTAATTTAGGTAAGGAAGTGAAAAAAAGGAGGAGAGAAAAAAGCCGCTCGGCATCCTGTAGGGACACGCGGCCTCTTCGTGCCGTCCCCGGGACCGGCGCCAAGCCTAAGCACGGCTTAGGGGAAAGCGCCTGCCCCAAACCCACCCGAAGACGCAAAAGGGGAGAAACTTCCCAAAACACGCGGCCGGAGCTCAGCAGAAGGCCCCAAACCGCGCGATCCCGACGGGCCGCAGCTCCGGAGGCCGCTCCCGGACGGAAGAGCCCGAGCGCCCAAGGGTGGCGGAGCCGGATGCCGGCGGCGGTTCGGATGCCGGTTCCCCCCGGCCCGGGGCAGGCGGGCTTCGAGCGGTGAAGCGACGCCGGCGCTCCGGAGCTCTCCGCTTCCGATCCCCGCTCCCAAAGGGACACGGGGCTGCGGCGCTGCCGGCGCTCTCCCGGAGGCACGCCGCGGGCACCCGCCGGAGCCGGAGCATACCTGCCTTTCCCGGGTGGAAGCGCTCCGGCCGCCAGCCCGGGAAGCTCCCGCTCCCCCGGCTCCGGAGCTCTGCCAACGGTTTCCCACGGCTTCCCGGGAGGAGGCGGATCCGGCGGCAGCCGGGAAGGCCGGGGGAGAGCCGAGCGCAGCAGGAGAGGGGGCCGCTTGGCACGGAGCGGAGCGGTGCGTCCCCGCTGCCGGCTCCCGCTTCCCGGACAGGCTGTTCCCGGCATTCCTGCCGCCACCTCCATCCCGGCAGCTTCCCCCACGCGCCGGCGCTGCCGTCTGCTCGCCGCCCGCTCGCCTCCTTCCCCGGCGCGCGCCGCCGCGTTGCTTTGCCGCTTACTCCCGTTCTGCTCAAACTCACTCCGGGAGGATTTAACGGCTCCGGGGCGGGCGCTGGCCGGCTGCAAAGCGCCCGTCCCTCCGCAACGGGCACTTCTGCTCCCGGTAGCGGCAGGTCGCTCCGTTCGACGCTGCCGCCTCCAGCCGAGCTCGCCGGGAAGCGGGAAGGCCTCCTTGCAGCTTCAATAACCCCCTCCGCCCCGAGCCCAGTGATTATTTAAATATGCAAGGTTTGGGGGATGCAATTCATTAAAAAAAAAAATAGCAGGAAAATAGTGGCTTGAAAATAAAGCAAATTTGGGGAGAAAAAAAAAAGAAAAGAAAGAGATCCAAGTTAAGAGCAGCGACTTAATTTTGCTCAGCAAAGAGCCCCGCGGATGCTCGGACGCTGCCCGGGAAATCCCACTGGCAAGGCAGCGGGACGCGGGGTGAGCCGCCAGGCTCCCACGGGGCAGGACGGAGGACGCGAGGCGGAGGTGCCGCGGAGGGATGCTCCGAGGCATCGGAGGAAAAAAAGAAAAAAAAGAAAGCAAGCCGAGGGTAAGGCAAGAACAAAGCACCCGGCTGGGAGATCCGGTTACCAGAATCACGGCCGAATTACAGCCCGGCTCTGTCTTTTCCTTTTCTTAAGGAACCTCCCTGAGGTTTTCCTCCAATCTTTGCTTTTGCCATTGCCGGATTTCACGTTGGGCTCCTGGAAGAGAGAAATCTTCTGGCTCGGCGTCGCGCGACAGGCCCTTCCCGTCGCCCAGGCTCTCAGGCGCGTGGAGCGAGGGGGCAGCGGGGAAGCTCCGGCGCTGCCCGGGCATCCTCCGCACGGGGCCAAGCGGAGATTTTAAAACGGAGGCAAGATTTACACCGCGAAACAGCAGCGGGGCCGCGCGAGCTGCCCGGGATTGTCCAGGTTCCCCCGCTCCGGGAGGCTTTCCTCCCGCTGGCAAGTTTTGCAGCAGGACAGAAACATGCTGCACGTCCCAGGACCCGGAGGGGAACAAAGACGACCGGGAAGCTCGGGCCGGCCGAGACGTCGGCTCGCGGCGGAGGCCTCCGCCGGCTCCCTGTCCCATCCGGGGCAGGAGAGGGAACGCAAACGCCCGATTGGGCTCAAATCCCATTTGTGCTCAGCGGGAGCTTCCCAGGGAGGAAACGCCGCCGGCTCCTGGACGCACGCAGCGGGGACGCCGGGTTGCATCCTACCCGCCACCGTCTCGCAGCCCCGAACAGAAACGGCCGCTTATAAACACCACCAACAGCCCGGGACGGGGGGGGGAATAACTGTAATAACAATAATTTGTTTATTGCTTTATTTCCCAGCCTGGCGAGCAGCTCGCCGCGCGCGCAGGGACACACCACCGGCACACCCGCTCCCAGCTCCGAAGCTCCGGCTCCATCACCCCGGGGCGGCGAGATGGCGCGCCGATTAGAGATGTTTATCGGGAAGCTGTAACGAAGGCGGGGCGCCGACACCGCGATTAATATTACATCGCAGGAAGGTTGAAATGAAACGATCCATCGCTTCGAGGCCGGCACCGCTCCAGCGGCTCGCGGCCGAGCCCGGCCCTCGGCTTCCCGCTCCGGAGGAAAGGCGGCGGCTCCGGGGAAGCCCGTTCGAACCTGCTTCACCCGCGTTCGCCGGCCTCTGGACACGCACTTTGCATTTGCAAATGCGCGTAGCCAAGCGGGGCGCTTGCGCGGAGAGCCTCGGCGGCGCAGGAGCAAGGGAGCGGGACGCCGCAGGACGAGGAGGGTAAGGGCGACGGGAGCCGCTTCTCCCCGCGGTGAAACTCTGCTGCCGGCAGCCTGCAAGCAGGAGCTGAGCCTCTCCTGGGAGGAAGCTGTCAGGAGCCGCTCTCCCTCCGAGCGCGGCTACTCCACGTTTTCCTACCTGTTGCATTTTGCAATCAGCCCGAACCCCCAAAAAAACGCAGGAAGGCACCAAGAAAAACCCCAAGAGAGGGCGCAGCGGGGCACGGGAGCCCGAAACGCCCCGAGCCGCTGCAAGGCGGCCGCGGAGGCGTCGCACGTTCACCTGAATGTTAAATACCGAGCACTACGAGCGGCATCCTCGCGGCCGCCGCGAGCAGCCTCGGCACTACAGCTTTTATGGTAATTCGCAGGGAGTTACCCACAAGGCGCTGCAGAGATTTTCTTGGCAGCCATCCTAAACTAATTTTTATAGGTTAGCGCACGGTTATACATAAATGCTTAAGGAAAATAAGATGGCGACTCGGAGGGAAGGAGCCGCCGGGGAGGTCTCCGGCGCGGAGCGCGGCCGCCGGCAGAGCCCGAGGGACGACGACGACGACGACTCCTCGAAGCTCCTCGGCTTCCTCCTGCCTCCGCTTTGGGCAGCGGGAGGAAGAACCTGCACGGCGCCCGAAGCAGCACCCGCTCGGATTTCATGCGAGCTCGAGCCGGCGCCTTCGACAGAGCCGCAGCTGCTCCGGAACGGCCCCGGCTCCCGGGGAGCCGCCTCTGCTGCCCGCGCGGAGGCGGAACCGGGGCAACCGCGAGCCGCCGGGACCGCCAACGCGAGAGCGGACCCTTCCGGGCTCGGAGCCGCGGAATTATTTGCAACCCCATTTTGCTAACGAGCAACTAACGGCGCGAAGGGGGAGACCTAAGAGACGGCTCGACCGCGGCCGAGGGCGCCCAAAGCGCGCAGCCCAAGCCGCCACGGCGCCGGGCCGTGCCGCGCCGCGGGCGGCACCTCGGAGCCGGCCCCGGAGCCGCGCCGAGCTGCTCCCCGGCTAACGCGTTACGCTGTAACCCGCCCACAAGTCCAGAGGGCTTAAGAGCTCAAGGGTTGGGGAAATAAATAGATAAATAAGGACAGTTTGCAAGGCTGTGATGTCAAAGAAAAAAATATATATATGTATATACAAGTCAAGTTATAAAGCAAACACAAAGAGAAGGCGCGAGCAGGCAGAGGCCAAGGCACAGCGTGCTAAGAGTGTTTTGGCTCATCGCGCAATAAGCTGCGTAGAAGGGAACCTGGCTTCGGTCTTACCGCTTCGGGGCTCGCAAGTTTAAATTCACGATTTTTAAAAACGACACTGCTATAGGCACAAGCTTCACCCACTCCCAGCACCTGGTTACCTCAAGCACTTTGCAAACACCATAAAAAAAAAAAAAAAAAAAAAAAAGATTCCTATAGCGCAAGTAGTTTGGAGAGGGGAAACGATGCGAGCGGGGGCCAAAGGAGGCGACCTGCCCAAAGTCGCCGAGCTGGGGCCAACACTCGGGATTCCCGACGGCTCCGACTCCGCTTCTGCGGATCTCTGCGTTAGCAGCTGAAAGCAGAGAGACTCTCAGATGGAAGCAGCTGGGCAGAGGGAAAGGATTACTATTTGAAGCAGAGCTCGGCGTGCTTTTTACTCTGTTCAGGCAACAGTATTTGACTTAAGTCACTGGCAGATTTTCCTCTTTTGGAAGAGAGTCATGAAGAATATGCATGTTCTTACCAACTTGCATAGTAAGATTTAAAGCTCAGAGTTCAGAAACGGTGGATTAAACTACTTAACAGCACCTAAAAATCTTTTTTTAAAGTGCAACTGAACAACCTCTCTCCTTACCAGAGCTCGCACTGCCAGCACTGACCCGGGTTAGATCTGGCTTCGCTTTACCTCGGCATCCTACACTCGCAATTCCGCGATCTCTGCAATGCAAGAGAGGAACTATTTCAGCTGGGAACAGGGAGGCTTCCGATACAACCCAGCCGCAGTGCCAGGCCACGCAGAGCATTTCACATCCATCAGAGCGACTCGCCGCCCACGCAGCTCCGTACGCCACGTGGAAAAGTGGATAAACAGTTCGCCGTGCGCTTACTACTCCGACTCGCTCTAACAAGCCCGGGAGCTGGGTGGGAAGCTCCTGGAGAGCGCCAAGCCTCGGCTTCCCGTGCCGCCTGCTCCACCGCCCCACCCAGCCGGGCACCAGGCAGCTCTTCGCCCTGGCTCCCTCCCCTCTCCCCGGCTAACGGCAGCAGAAATAAGGCTCTTTTCCATAGAAGAATTCACATCTCGGGGGGGGGGGGGGGGGGGGGGAAGAAAAAAAAAAGAAAGGAGAAGAGGAAAAGGCGCCTTTGCTCTTAGGAAAGGCGTCACATGCAAGTTACTCTGATGCAGAAGGCAGAACCTGCTCCCTCGGGGCAGGGGGGCAAGGTGCCGGGGGGACGCCCCGAGACGCCGGGGGGACGCCCCGCTCGGGCTGCTACAGCCGCCGCGCGCCAGCTCCACCGCGGGGTCCAACGCGGAGGGCGAGGAGGACCCGCGGGCTCCCAAAGAGAGGGCCCCCGCGATGGAGACCCGTCGCCCGCGCATCGCTCTCGGGCGCGGGATGCTTCTCCCTCCGCCCCGCGCGCCCACTGCTCCTTCCCCCCCGCGCGCGAGCGGGCGTCCCTCCGCGCTGCTCATGGCACCGACTCAACTGGAAGCTTCTCTTGCATTACTCAAAGTATTTATGACTCTTCCCATTTGAAATACGGGCCCTCAGCACGCGCAGGAAGGAGGAGGAGAGCGCCAGCAAACCCGTTAATTTATAAGTCAATCTGGCAGGGAACAATTAACAGCTTCCACTAATCAAGCAAGCAGGAGGAACGGTGCTTTCCCCCCCGGCCCCGGCACGAGGGCCCGATCTCGGCCGGCGCAAGCGAGGCGCGCGCGGGCACCCTCCAGCCTTCTCCACCGACGGCTCTCCTCCGAGCCCCCCGCGAGGGGGGAATAAGGCCCTCGGGTCCCCCGGGGGACAAGCACGCCCCACGGCCGCAGGGCGAGCTCCCGCTCCCCGCGGCACCCGCAAAGCACGCTTTATCCAAAATAAATAAATTAATAAATAAAACTTAGGATTTGGCTGCTTGGGACAAACGGATTCGCTTGAGCAGAACTCGGTGACGAGCGCGGCCAAATCCGCCCGGGGACCCCGGCGTCGCCCCGAGGGGGGAGGTCCGGCGGCTCGTCCCAGCGCGGCTCCGCCGGGCGCGGGCCCGGCGAGGCGGAGGAGCCTCCGTTCCCGCAGCGTTCCCGCTCCCGGGGAAGCGCCATTTCTGCCCCGGATCGCGGCGGCTCTGAGCCCCGAGCCGCAACCGGGGCCCCGCGGCGGCTCCAAGCGGTCCCGGGAGAGCTCGGCCGAGCGGCACCTGCACCGGGCAGGGGGGCCCTTGGTGCCCCGCGGTGGGGGGAGCCAGCCGCCCCCCTCCCCAAACCGCAGCCTGTGGAAAAGGCCGCCCCCCCCCCGCCCGCTCCCGCAGACGGGGTCCGCGTCCCCACGGGGCCGGGGGGCCGGAGCTGCCCAGCGAGGGGCGCGGCGGGGACGCGGCTGCTCCTGCCGGAAAGGCGGCGGCTTCCCGGGGAGGGGAGACGGGCGGCAGCCCGCGGGGCGCATCCAGGTGCCGGTCTCGCAGCACGGGACGCAGCACGGATCGCATCCCGGGTGCCAGCGCCGGAGCACAAGGCGCGCCCCGGGGTGCCGGCACCGGCGCGCAGCCCCGACCGCATCCCGGGTGCCGATCCCGGAGCGATGCCGGGTACCAAAACCGGAGCGCAGACTGCGCCCGGGAGCCGGGACGGAGCACGGAGCTCAGCACCCGCCCCGGGTACCAGCACCGCGGCCGGCGCGCAGCGGGGCAGGGCGCACCCCGGCCCCCTCCCCTCCTCCACGCTGCAAAACGCCTCCCCGGTATACCGCGCCGCCTCCCCCCGCCCCGCGCTCCCCTGCTGCACCGACCCCGCGCGCATCGCCGCTGCAACGCGCCTCCCCCGTGCAGCGGCCCCCGCCCCTCCCCGGCGCCCCCCACCCCGCTACAACGCGCCCCCCGCCTCCTCCCGGCGCAACCCGCCCTCCCACGCACAACGTGACCCCAGCGCACCCTGCCCGCACCCCTCCGCTGCGCCCCCCGCTATAACGCGCCCCCTCCGCCCGCCCGCACCTCCTCCGCCGTGCGGCGCCGCTACACCGCGCCCCCTCCCCGCCCCGCGTTACAGCGCGGCGCTCCCCAGGCAGCCCGCCCGCACCCCTCCCCGCTATAACGCGGCTGCCCAGCGCCGCGACACCGCGCTGCAGCGCGCAACGCGCCCCCCCCCCTCCCGCTCCACCTGCGCCCCCGCTATAGCGCGCCCCCGCCGTACCTGGCGGCGCGGCCGCCCGCTCCCATGCCGGCCGGCGGAGGGGCGCGGAAGGGCCGCGGCCGCGGCCGCCCTCCTCCTCCGCCTCCGCCCGCCTCCGCCCTCCGCCCGGCGGCTGCGCTGGGGCCGCGGCGCGGGGACACTGCGGCGCGAGCTCCCGCCCGCCGCCGGCCGCTCGCGCGGGTGATGTCATTCCCCGAGCCGCCGCCGCCTGACGTCACCGCGGGGCGGGCCCCCGCCGCGGGCGCGGGGTGCGGCCGACGTCACCGCGGGGGCGGGGCGGGGCGGGGCCGCGCGTCGCCAATGGGGCCGCGCGCCGCCGCCGCCGCGCTCCCGGGGGCGGGGCCGCCCGGCTTAAAGGCGCCGCGGGCGCCGCGCACGTGGCCGCGGAGGCGCGAGGCCGCGCGGGCGCGGAGCCGCCCCCGCCGCCCGCGCGGCCTCGCTCCTTCCCCGTGTCTCCCCCACCGTCAATATTTTGCCGATATTCCACATATTTCCCATACTGAATCTATTTCTCGTATTCCACATATTTCCAAAATTCAGTATATTACCAATATTCCGCCCATTTCCCTCATTCGGTGTGTTACTGGCGTTGAACCTATTCCTCTTACTCGACGCATGTGTCTTACTCAACATATCCCTCATATTCAGTATGTTTCCCACGTGCATTTCCCCTCTTCAGTATATTCCCAATATTCCGTTCATCTCCCACGTTCGCCGTGTTCGCGTGTTCCACGCGTCACCGGGCTCCGGTACCTTCCCCCGTTCGATGGATTATCAATGGTCAATGTATTTCTCCTAATCAACGTATTTGCTACGCGCAGTGTGTTCCATGTATTCAACGTGTTTTCCCCTTTCCATGTTTTACTGATACTCAAGGTATTTCTGATATTTGGTATATTTCTCATATTCAATATACTTACGTATTTCAATATGGCATCAATATTCTGCATATTTGCTATTTCCAAGGTCTCCAGAAGCGTTTGTCCCGCCACCCTTGCTATTCCCCTTTCTCCTCCCCGCCGGCGGTGCAGCAACTCGGCACCCCGGGATGCTGCGGCGCCGCATCTGCCGCTCCGTGAGCTTCCCTGACGCGCCGCCTGCTCCGTAACACTCGCTGGACGTCGGCCGGAAGAGGAGCTCTAAGTGCCCTCTGCCCAATTCGGAAAAAGAAGTTCAACCCAGGTTTGACATAACCAAAATGTCTCATTTTGGGGCTTTCGGTTGAATAGTTTTGGGGTTGTTTAGGTTAAAAATGACTTCAGGGCTCTGGAATATTTAGAAAAATTAGACTACTGAAAGGGGTAGTTATTCCATGGGAAGGATCATTTCTCCTTTCTCTCTCCTTCACGTCCTCCCACTGAAATCCGAAATTCTGGATTTCTCTGGACTGCAGGTTGTCACAGTTGTTGGGCGATGGCTGCCCCATACAGAGCCCACAGAGACCCACAGGGGCCTGTGGGCTCGCTAGGAGCCCATATGGACTCAAAGGCATCCATAGGAGCCCAGAGGAGCTCGTAGGAGCCCAGAGGGACCTGAAGGAGTTCATAGGTGTCCGTAGGAGCCTAGAGCAGTTCATAGAGGGCTGCAGGGACCCATGGGGGCCAAAGGAGCTCATAGGGGTCCGTATGGATTTACAGGAGCCAAAGGAGCTCATGGGGACCCATAGGAACTCATAGAGGTCCATATGGATTCATAGAAACCCAAGGGAGCTCATGGGGTCCACAGAACCTGAGGCAGCTCATAGGGCCTCACAGTGATGCACAGGGGTCCATAGGAGCCTGAAGGAACTCATAGGGGCCCATACAGGTCCACAGGAGCACAAAGGAGCTTGTAGGGTCTGCAGGAGCCTATGGGGGCCCATAGGATCCTATAGTGGTGCACAGAAGCCCAAAGAGCTCACGAGGCCCGTAGGACCCGGCCGTCGCGCTGGCCTCCTCCGCTCCGGCCCTTTCCGGGTTTCCCGCTCCATGTCCTGCGGCAAAAATCAGCTCACCGTGGCTCCCCTGTGCTATCTGCTGCATCTGTGTCCTTAATGGGTGTATAATATTTTACAGTAATTTCCTCATTTGTCATGCAATCAAATCCTTTGATCAGACATGGGAGAAATGTAAATATCAATTATTAACATCCCATTCTGGTCTTGCTCGACTGGATTTTCTCTCTTTTTTTTTAAGAAGGAATTGATTCATTTGCGATTCAGCTCTCAGCGTATCTTTAATTAGGATGCTTACATATGTGGATAAGCTGTATTTTTGGAGGGAGAGGTATTTGATCACCAGCGCAATCGATGCGTCCATGTATATTTTATGGCTGAGAGATAGTTGTGAAGGAAAGTATAAAATAAGTGTGGGGGGTTCAGTCCTGTGGGTAGCGCCTGGTATACCGCAGTGGAAAATCTCACCGGCCGGATTCGCTACTGTGCGGTCATTTATAGCCCTGCAAAGTGTGCGAAGCGTTGGCACGAAACGGAGAGCCGGCCGGGAGATTTCTGACACGACAGTTTCCCCTCCACAACTAGTTCTTTTTTATTTTATTTATTTATTTGGGGAGACTTAAAACGTTTTTGTGAAAGCACGTTGCCTTCGGCAAAAAAAAAATGGGTTTTGAGATGAAAATAGCAGCAACAACAGCAACGTGGAAGACGGGCGAAACTCCTCCGCTCGCCTTTTGGGGACGGATTTGGCTCTCGGACGGGGACAGCGCTGCAGCTAAAGCCGTGGCCGTTCCGGCCGTGGACGGCCCGAAGCGCGGCGCCGAGGGCCGAGCGCGCGGTGCCGAACCGGCGAGGGCTGCGCGCGGCCGGCTCGCCCGTGCCGGCGCCGGCTGCGAACCTGCGGAGGTCAAATCCGAAGCGGCTACGGATCCGGGAGGAAATTCCCACGCTCAGTTTCCTCCGGGGGAAAACTGAGCTCAGAAAGAAGGAAATTAGATCTGGAAATTAGATCTGGAAATTAGATCTGGAAATTAGATCTGGAAATCTTTCTTTTTTTTTTTTTTTTTTTCCCCAGATAGATCCAGCTTAAAATAGAAAGGACGCATCCGGCCGCCCGTGGTGGAAACCTCCGGATGAGGGTTGTTTCTCGGTGGGAACTGTCGGCCGCCGCCGCAGCCCGCGCCGGTACCGGACCCGCTTTCCGCTTGCGTTAGCGCTTGCTCCCGGCCTCGCAGCGGTGATTCCCGCGGCGGCGGTGGCGGGGGGGTCGCTGGGCCGAGCGCTCCCGTCGGGACCTTGGACCGGTTCCTAATTAGTCGTTCCTAATTCCCGGGCTCCTCCGCCGGCTCGCAGAGCCAAACCGAACGCTGGTGCTGCGCGGCGCCCCGCCTCCGCCTGATAAATAAACCCCAGCGCTTAATGAATTAGACCGAGTCGTTATAATTAATAAACGGACGCGAGCGCCGCTGTTGGCAAAGCTGCTGCTGCGGCGGCTCGGAGCTTCCCGCCCGGGAACGGCCCCTCCGCCGCGCCCCGGGGGCCCTCGCTGTCCCCCCCCTCCCCGGGGCCAGGGACGGGGCCGCGACGGCTTCGGAGCCCTCCGGGCCGCGGCGTTCGGGGACGAGGGTCGGCGCCCGCGGAGGCCTCCGGGAATCCGGCCGGCACCGCCGCGGCCGGCAGCGGTCGGGGGAACCACGTCCACGCGTTACAGAATCAATTTCCTCTCTATTAATTTTGGTCTCTTAAGATTTATCATCGTCTTTCATCAGCGGATCCAAAGCAATTGGCAAAGCCTCAAATAACCTTTTTAATTCCGAGCCGGGAGCCAAGACGCAGCTGGGCGGAGCGGCGTCCTCCGGGGCGGCACCGCCGGGCGTCCCGGCGCGGGGGGGACGCGGGTGCCGGCGCCGCCCGGCCTCCCTCGCTGCAGAGCCGCAGAAAAGGCAGGAAACATTCCCGAATGCGCCGAACATCCGAACCGCCCCGCGCGGCCCCGTCGCAGCTCCCTTCGCCGGGGCTCTCGCAGCCTCACGTGCTCTTGCTGTGACCGGCAACGAGTGGAGCAAATCCCCTGCTAGGGGATAAAAAAACTGGAGCCTGGGGGAATGAATGCAAATTAAGATAAAATCCAGGGGGGAAAGGCGGTGAAGGCGATGGGAGGCAGCGTGGGGTCCGGCGCCGCGCTGCTCCGGAGACGGGCGCAGAGCTCCGAAGGCGGACGGGAAAAAGAGGTTTATTAAGTGCAGAGGTCGCATCGCACGTGGGCACGTAGGAACCGCCCGGCTGCGAGAGCCGGAGCGACCCGGGCCGGGCCGAGCTGCCCCGGGCAAGCAGCGCGCGCAGGGGGGCGGAGGGGAGGCGAAGGGTTCGCGGGAAAACGCGCCGTCCGGGATGCCCAAGGGGGCAACAGGCCAAGCCTTCGGCCTTGAGCTTCCAGAAACCAGCCTGTGAAAGACCATTTTAACGGGGCGCAATGAGGGATTTGCACCCCCAAGAAGGGAAGCGATGGGGCTGGAGGGAGAGCGGCTCCGCGGCGCCGGGCGTTCGGCTTCGCGGGGAGGCGGGTTGCAGCCTTTCGCCCGAGGCCAAAGGTGCAAAAGGAGCTTGGAGAGCCCAAAGCGAGGGCTGAGGCGTGCATCTGTGCGGTGGTTTTCTCCCAAAATGATCGTCCTGGCCGGTAAAAACGCCCTCTCCGAGCTGTACCAGATGCTTTCTGCTATTTGTAGGGGCTGGGGAAAAAAATAAGAAAAAAAGTGCAAAAGCAGAGGAAGAAGAATTCAATATTTCTATTTGTTCTTATCCAAATAAATTGAGATGTATTTGTGGAAGTGTCAGAGAAGCCCACAGGAACGAAACTATAAAATAACACAGCTGCTTCATGAGTCTATGACAGACAGCGTAGATTAATGTACCGGCGTTTTTATGGTCTGTTAACAACTGATATGGGTTTTAAATATATTATCTCCCATTGTATTGTCTGTCATCTTAAAAACTGCTCGCGTCTATTGTGTTTGCTTTTAAGAGGTGCTCACGGAGCAGCCAGCAGTCGCTCCCTGAGCCCGCCGCCTCTTCCCGGCCGCAGATACATCATCGTCTCCATCACTCTCTTTCCCTGAGATGGGTTTTCCCCAACACTTTCATGGATGATTTATTCCCAAACTGATCAAATCCCCCCTCCCTTCCCCATTGGGATCCTTCACTCCCGGAGCTCCGGAAAGCTGCTCTGCCTTCACCGGGCGCCCGGATCGGGCAGGCAGCCCCGCGACCACCACCCAAAACCAGTGGGTAAAACCCCAAACGAACCGCTGAAGGATCGCTGAGGGTTGATGCAAGTACAGTGGATGTTACCGGCCTTAAAACGGGCGCGTTTAACCCATCTTCCCGCGCGAGGATGGGCGACCGCAGCTGCCACCCGGAGGGAGTTTCCGGCTCAAGCCTTCCTCTTCCTGAGCCGCAGGTAGCCCACTCCGTCCTCTGCATCTCGAGTTCCCCTCTCCCCATAAAGAAGCAGAAGGTGCCTGTAAATAATTAATTTTTAAGACCCTTAATATTTTATAAACAGTTGTCACAAGCCAGTGTTCTGTTATGTTTAGCTGTTTGTGCGTCGTTAAGTCAGGAGGCCGCGAACAAGATACTTTGATTTAATATATTGCCCTCAGAAATATCTTTTAATAAATAAAGAAGCGTAGCTCTTCTCTGGAGAGCTGGAGTTTGGTTAAGCTGGATCGGTGGTGATGGCAACGGTGATGGTAATAGTGGTGGCAATGGTGATGGCAGTGACTCTGATGGTGGTGGTGATGATGGTGATGGTGGTGGCAACAGTGATGGTGGTGATGGTGATGGTGATAGTGGTGGTGATGGTGATAGTGGTGGCAACAGTGATGGTGGTGGTGATGGGGGTAGTGTTGGTCATGGTGATGGTGGTGGTGGTAATGGTGACGGCAGTGGCAGGGGTGGTGATGTCTTTCAGTAGCATCATCTCTACCCCTTTCCTTCACATGCCCCAAATTGAAGCAGTTAATTATTTAAAGGGGATGCTAACGAGGTGGAACACACCATCATGCGCATAGCTCCCCCCATGGCCATGTCTAAGGAAGGAAGAGCTTCAGTGCAGGGAGAAAACCACTGCAGACAAGCAAGTTCCTTCCTCCGTGATTTGGAGGAGTCAAGGAGGTTGGCCCACCTCCAGCAGTGAGAGGAGCATCTCCTCTTTGAATTACATTCTGCTTTTATATATATATATAAAAAGCATCTTTCTCTCTCCAGGACGACCGCTGAGAGGTGATCATTTTCCCTTGAGAAACTGAGGCTCGCTTTTGAAACTCGTGGAGAAATAAGGTCATTTGTCAATTCAAGTCATTCTCTTCCATACATAAGAAACATGGCAAGTGCAGCTTTTGTAAAATCTAAATTGAAAGTAAATAGCAAGCGGGCAGTTCTTGGCGATAAAACCTCCCGTTCTGTAGATTTCTGGTACAATATTTATTTTATCCTCTTTATAACTACAAGGGCTGTCTCTGTGTGTTATTAAAGTAATGCATTTGCTTAACCTGCACTTAAATTCCCTCCCAACCTTCCCTGATTGTACATCTCACTGCTACATGTTCCCAGCCTGCTGGTCTCAGCTGGACAATTATATTAACTGCTTCTATTTGCAATTACTATGAATCATAAAGCAAGTCTGAATGGATTGTTTTTCTTTATTGGAAATGTTTAAACTTAATGCATCGCAAATGTCACCGCCGTGGGGCTGCTGCTTAGCTCTTCGGGAAGCGACAGGTCGCATGCGGCCGAGGATGATGGTGCATTAGAGACAAAGTTGGTCATTTCCTCCCCGCTTCCCCAAAACTCCATATGAAAGAAGTGGCCTCGGTAATTCCCTGCGTGAAACCGGGGCAGATAGAGCAAGCAAGTCCCTTCCTTGAAACGCCGGCTGTCTACAGGTGCAAGCGCTGGGCTGGGGTTGCACCAGGGACTGGAGCCTGGCCTTGGCCCAGGGTTCTCGTGTTGCTTGACCAGGCCACCTGCAAGGTGTTGGATTGGGCTGGAGAGGGTTTTTTAGTGTTGGATTGGGCTGGAGAAGTCTTTTCTTGGGTTATCTGGAAGGTGACTGCAGCAACCGCAAGGCTACCGGCACAGCTGCGGGAGGAGGTCAGTTCTGCTGCTGCTCACAGGTGTCCCCAGCCCCTGGCCTTTCTCCAAGCTGCCCCACCATGAATTGATGGGACTGGGTTTGGAAGGTCTCTGAGATGTTTAAGGTCCCAGTTATCTTTGGCATCCCCGCTGAGCCTGCCAGCATGGAGACAGGTAAGTACTGACGGGGATGATGGATTTTGTCCAGCAGGAATTGGATTACGTCCCACAAAGCAATCTCATTTGGGCAACTCATCTTGCAGCTTTCAGCTGCGCTCTGTTTTTCCTGAGCCAGGCCAGGACAAATTCTCCTTGTGCCACGGTCCAAGCTGGTTGATGTCACTGGTTTATCCTGGTCCAGCTGATGCGAGAAAAAACTCACCTAGGACCATGGAAAAGTGCCAAGTGGCAGAAAAAGGACATTTTATGGCAGGGCAGGGAAGGCTGCAGGGCAAGCGCTGTCTCACCTCCCTTGTTGGGACATCATAAGTTGGGAGTAACTCCAAGGCTGCAGGAGAGGTTGGCCATGGGAGAGGTGGTTCAGGGTGAAATGCGGCTGGATGAAAGCCCAAGCAAATCCAATTTTTCCTTCCACTCCTTGGGAAAGAAATCGGCGGAGTTAAACTCCGATCTGACCCTGGTTCGGTTCCAGCTGCTCCCTCCGCTTTCCTCCCAGCATCATCAAAGGCTCCTTAACCAGATTTGTGTCTCCGACAACGTTCGTTTTGGGCACGTTGTTAACGCAGCCAAAACGGCAACGTCCCCCCTCCCGTAACAGCCGGTTCGTAACGCGGAGGAAACGACGGCCCGAAAGGCCGGAGCCCGGGATTTACTCTGCTCCCGTTCGCGTTGAAGGAGGAGCCGCCGACGGCCCCGGCGCGTCCCCGCGCGTCCCCGCGCGTCCCCGCTGCCCCGGTGAATTTCTGAGCGAATTAACGAGCGGCGAAGAGCCGAAAACCCGGCGGCTCCGGGGCGCCGACGGCTTCGCCACGGGGCCGGCTCTGCTCCCCGCGGAAAGGGGGGTCGAGTCGTCCCCGGGCGAAACGCTCCGTCGCCGCCGATTTCCGGGATGCGCCCGCTCCGAAGGCGCACGGATGTAAAACCTGCTTTTAAATTCAATTAGCTCTGACTCAGTCGCGGTGCCTGAATGCATTACCGCAGCTTGAGACTGCCAGCGGTGTTCTTTAAAGCCAAGGAAAAAGAAAAAAAAAGGAGGGGGGGGGAAGCAAAAATAAAAAAGCTATTTGAAGATTTCCCTAAACGCGTTTTAATTCCCTCCATTAAAACCCTCGCAGCCGGGGCTTCCCCCGCGGCAGGTAGCTCCATGGGGGCGACCGCGGCCGCGACCGGGGCTCCGAGTCCCGTTTTTTTCCCCCGTTTTGGGCCTTCCCCGTTGCCCGGCCCCGGAGCCGGTCCATCCTCGCCGCCTTCCTGCTTATTAAATTTCCGTACGGCGTCGGAGCGCGCGAGCTCCCCTCCGGCCCTGCCTCCCTCGCCCACGTCCTCGCGCTGGACCGGAGAGCCGGGTTTCAGCTGCCGGAGGAGAAAATCCCCCCCCAATTCCCGGCGTGTGCATCCGGGGGGGGGGGGGGGCCAGTTGTGGTGGCCCTTCCTGACCGTCGCTCACAAATCCCCCTCTCGCCCTCCGTGGCCTTCGGAGGAGACGCCGGCCCGCTCTGCCCCCAGGCTGCTCGTGACCACTTACCCCGAGCCTCGTCCCTCCCCCCAACCCCATCTGCAAAATACTTTCTCCGGTGCACAGCTGGCCAGCGGTGCTCCAGCCCCGTAGCCCCGGCAGCGGAGGGAGGGAGGCGAGCGCGCCGGGTCGCCCTCAACCGCTTCATCTGATTCCCAGGTTTGGGATCAGAAAGGAATTTTCCGCACGTCCATCTGGCAGGAACCACGGCAATTTTTGCTTTGCTCTGTATCATGGAGTGGGAAACATCTGGGGCTATCAATTACCCGTGAGCGCAGCGGATGCGAGCGTCAACAGCGACTCAGGCTGCCCCGGATGGGTCCCCGGGGTGCCACGCGTGGCCCCCCAGCCCACTGTCATGCGTGGGGCTGCCGTGGCTGTGGGTGAGCCGGAGCACCTGGGTGGAGCTCATGGGACCAGCCAGGATGCAGTGGGGAAATAACCCTGAAGATCAAAGTAATTAAGTCTAACTGGGTTTACTGGGCTCTTCCCTGAGACAGTGGTGTGACTTGATGGCTATCAGGACCTTGAGGGCACTAATTGGCCTTCAATTAGTTCAACTAGCTGCCTGACCCGGGAGCCCCGCTCACCACCCGGCAGCTCCACTGAAGCTCAGGCAAGGGCAGCACTCCCTTTCCTGTCTTCTGCACAGACCTTGGATCTACACTGTAGCCTTGTCTCCAGCTTCATCTCCTGCCCGGACAGACCCTGTGGGAGCCCCGTGCCTTGCCTGGGGCTGTTGGAGGGCCTGGTTGTCACCACTGCGCTCAGACACCGTGGAGATGTGGCCTGCCTGGGGAGGGCACTACCCGTGCTGGAGCTGCCCTCAGCTCCTGCCGTGCCCTTGTGTGTGGTGGCACCTTGGAGGTAGCTGCACCCCACCCACGGACCCTGACGTGCACCGGGGAAGGGTGGCCTGGCCAAGCCGTGCGTCCCCATGGGGCTGGGGCTGTGCTGTGCTGGGCCTGGCGAACGGGGTGAATTTGGGCTGGAGCTGCAGGAGCCTCCTGGGCCGATTTGCAGGGTCCCGGCTCCGCTTGCAAGCATCACGGCTGTAACGAAGCTACTGCAAACGGGACGAGGCAGACCGCGCGCAGCCGCGCTGCCTCCCTCGGTGGGGAGGACACGTGCCTTCGAGAGCCTCTTCTAGCTGTTTGCGTGCAAATGGGGACGTGGTTTAAAGCCTCTGCCCCATCATCATGAATGTGATCTGATGCAAGATATTTGTTGTCTGTCTCCAAATTTTCCTGCTGAAAATTTGATTTTCAGCAAATTCTGTCCTGAATTTGGGACAAATTAGTTTTACTATTCCCTGTTCCCTTCTGTGGTGCCCCTGCCCCCCTGAAGCAAGTGCTGGCCCGGTCAGTCATGGTGCTCTTATTTTAGTCCTTGCGTGGCTCACCACTTGACAAGTGCTGGCACACGAGCAAAACCAGAAATGAGCTAAAATTTCCAAAGCATCACTTAAAATAAAATGCAACTTGTTGGAAAATGTCAACATGGCTGTTTTGACAGACTTCTTTCTTCTAAGCAGAAGCCCTGTCAAAGCTAGCCCTCTCCTGCCAAACACATCTTGATCGCCACTTCTCCAAATGGAAGGAGTGCTTCATCACGCCTCCTGCCCCAGCTTCCTCCCCATCCTGCCGCGGCCTTGCTGCCTTTGCTCAGCCCCCCTGTGCTCAAACCTTTCCCTTCCAGGAGCCAAAAATATAGCTTTAAACTACATTTTGATGCATTGAAAGGGAACTCCCTTGTATGCTGGAGAGGAAGAAGGCTGAGCTGAGCCTCTGGGGTGCCCTAAACCAAAGGAGAGGAGCCTGCTGGTGCGGGGTGGAGATCTACAGCAGCTTTCTAGCCTGCCACTTTCATCTCCTGGCTATTCCCTCCCCTGCCGCCCGCCCCCTTCCACGCCAGCCTCCTTCTTTTAATTACGTTGTAGAAAAGTCTCACAACTCAGCGATTCAAGGTGGCATTTGAGAGAAATGATTCCCTTTAGCATAGCTGACAGCTAATTTGTGTAAAGTTTAATTACAGCTAGCATTAATTAACTGGCAGTGTGTTGCAATACTAAAGTAAGACCATCTGTTCTTAAAACCACCTCCCCCAAATTTCAGCCCTAATAATTTTGCTGCTGAGGAGGTTGCTCCAGTGGACCCAGTGTAACCACAGCCATTGTAGGAGGGCTTCATCCATCCTTGGTGACGGAGGGCCCAGCACCTTCGGGCCAGTCACTGCTTCCTTGAGCTGCTGCCATGGAGGGATCGATGTTGGAGGCAGTGGGTCTGTTGTGCCTCTGGAGCTCCTGAGCTCTTCCAGGAAGGTTTCCCTGCAGTATCATCTCATATTTTGCCTATTTATGGGGAGGGTTAGCTCTTATTTTCCTGCTGCCTTGCTCTGGGGTGGGGGGGAGAGCTGTTAGGCTGGCCCAGCAGCGCGGTGCCAGGGCCCTGCACGCTGTGATGTGAGCACTTTGGTTTTACTGGGCAGGGATGTAGGTGGCCAGATGTGATATGAGTGATGGGAGATAGGCCCCAAAGTAGATGTTTGCTGGACTGCTGCAGCGTGGCTTGTGCTCATGCAGGGCTGGTCTATGCCAGCACTGGCCAAGCTGCACCAGCTTCCTTACTTCTCAATAAGCAAAGCTGGTAAGTTCTCCAGTGTGAAAGGAGGAGGACTTGGATGTCCATGTAGGAGCGTCCGGTTCCCTGCGCTGAGTCCCGTGAGGCAGTTTTGCAGCTGTTCCTGGCTTCAGTCTCTCTGTTCACCCATGGTGCAAAGATGTGAGAGTCTGAAGCGGCTGCGTTAGCACATAGCCAGCAAAAAGCTCTCCTTGGTTGCTCCAGATAGCGCTGGGGGCTTGTTTTGGCATTCTCTGCTGGAGTCTGCTGTCTGGAGGTGTAACTAGTGTCAGGAGGCTGGTGCTGCTGAGCACTAATTGGTGCACGCTAATTGGAGGCTACAGCAAATCAGTCTGGTTCCTCCTCCAGCCAGCCCAGAAACCTCCTGGGTGAAGTGGAGATGGGGTAAAACTACTGCAACCAAATGCCCCGGAGCTCTGGCCTTGGTAAATCCTGCCTAACCTCGGCACGGCTGCTTTGATCTCGTCATGTAAATCCAGATGAAAACAAATACATACCCAGCAAGAGACGAGCTAGTCCTCCAGGCTCTCGGCCAAACCGTCGGCTTGAGGCCTTTGAACCGAGCTCCCCAGCTGCTGGTGGGAGGAATTCCTTTGGTCAAACTGCAGCTCCCAGCTTGTATCAGCTGCTGGGTTTCAGGGCTGAACAGAGCCTTTCCTTACGCCCTCCCAGGCCCCCAGACTTGGAGGTAACCGGGTCGCTGATCTCAGCTCCGTGGCTCGGGTCCAGCCTTCCCGATGCCCCGAGCAGCGGACAGGGCTGGTTTGGTGCCTGGGACCGAGCCTCTCTGGTGGCCCCTCGCAGGGAAGCTCAAGAGCTGGCAAGCGGCTCTCGGTGGGAGCGGAGGGGCTGGTGGCCTCGGAGGAGGCCAGCGTGCGGTGGAGAGGGACGATGGCTCGGGGTCGAGGAGCCCGGGGCCGGGCAGAGCCAGGCTCGCTTCCCCGCCCCGACGTGAGCCGCCCGCCCGGGTGAAACCCAGCGGGAAACGAAACCCAAGCGAAAGCCCTGCTTCCACCGCGGTCCTCGGGCGCAGCGTGCTGCAGCCGGCGGGAGACACGGGGCGCGAACGCGCCCTGACGCGCGGGGCTGCCGCCCGCGTTGCGGCCGAACTCGAGAAAGCGCGAGCTGACCCTGGGGACGGGGCAAAACCCTGCCGGGAGCCCTGCGTGGGCGCCGAGCCGGAGCAAGGGCGAAATCCCCGCTCCCGGGAGCTGTCTACGCCGGCGCGTAGCCCGCGAGCCTGGGACGCGGTGCCTTTGAGCAACGGCACCGCGCGGTGCTCGGAGGCCTGGGCGGGTGGGACCTCGGAGAGCCTCGGTGGCTCGGTAACTCCGCTGGGTCTGGTGCCGAGGGGAAAAATTTAGCAAGGTTGGCTGCCAAGCACCCAAAGCTTGTCCTCTTTGGACCGCAGCTGATCCTGGCTGTGCCACCGTCTCCTCCGGTGAGGCCTCCGGAGCCTCCACTCGCCTCCCTGTGCAAGGGGAGGGAAGGCAGGGATGGACGGACGGAAGCAACTCTCACCCTTGCTGTTCCCAATTAGTTTAATGAACCGGTTCGTGTGATATTGTTGCCCTCTATTGGGCCCAGCCAGAACGGCTCGGTTGGTGCCGCCGTCCCCACGTTGTGCGGGGAAGAGGCTGGAGCTTTTCCCCGGCAGTTCGAGATGGAAGTGATGTTTCCCCGGTTAATCGTGTCAGAGCTCCTTGGAGAGGGAGTTATTGCTCAGAGCTACCGTGAGCAAAGAGCCAGAGCTAATGCCAGACGGAGGTAATGAGCCTTGCCGTGGACTTCAGTGGAATTTGGATCAGACCATTTGCCGTCTCTAGGGATAAGTCAGTTCTGCGTCGCCTTACTGCTGGGCTGGAAGTGTGCCCAAGTTATTTGCAGGGAGGTTTGTGATTCTGAGGGACTTGTCTTAGCTCCTCCCTGCTGTTGTTGCCCCTTTTTACAGGCAGAAAAGTGCTCTGAGATGGGAATGCCAAACAGAAGAGGCTCCTCTGAGTGTCCTGCGTCTGCTAGTGAGGGCACCGTGGCTGGAGCGAAGCCTGGAGGCAAGCCTGGAGTCCCCTGCCAGCTTTGCCAGGCTGTACAGACCTGCTGGGATTGCAGGACCTGCTGGCAGGGCTCTGCGGGGTGACTGCCGTGGCTTGGCAGCACTTCTCTGGAAGAGGAGAGAAATGCCCCTCGGGGCCGGGAGGTCGGGCTACCATGAGAGCGAAGGCACCAAAATAAACAGCACCCCCCGAACAGTAAATACCCAGAACCTGCAATTGCTTTCTTCTTGGTTTCTTTTAACTGAGAACAAGCAGGGAGAGTTGGAATAGCTGGGAGTGTTATAAATGATGACACGTCTTTGAACTAGCAGCTGGGTGAATGTCTCATCCCACGCTGTCTATGTTCATGCTCCCCTGTCATCTGCTTACGAGGCCTAATAGAGATAAAACAACCTGAGGATGGATTTTCAGGCGGAACAGTCCTGCCAGGTGTGTCGTCTTAATGCTGCAGCAAGGGACTTAAGGAAAAAAGAGGCCCCGGTGCCAAGATCTGTCTGTTGAAGCTGAGGGAGTTACGCGCAGGGTAAATCTGAGGCCTTGAGAAGCAGGAAATGGTTGGTTTGACCTCATGTTGCAAGGGAACATGCCATCATCAAAGCCTCGGGAATCCCTCTCCCAAAGAGGCATGAAAAATACGGCTTGTGTCAGCGAGCTTCAGCAGCCCAAGTGTCAGCGGGCTGGGCTGGCTGGAAGGGCTGTGACCACAGAAACCAGCCTCAGTGCTGTGTCTCGGGCCTTTTAAAAGACTTGAATAAATGTTTACGCAATGATGCTCCTCAGGCAGCATGCACCTGCTCTAATTAAAAGTAATTTGTTTCAAGGAGCTTATTCCTGCAATGGGAATCCCAGCTTCTGGTGCAGACGCTGGCCTCCAGCTGATTTCTATCCAGTTCTGCACTTTTGGCTCCTACCCCAGGAGCTCCCAGGGCAGAACCCTAAATAATCCGTAGAGCCACACTGGGAAGGACTTTAGGGAGGTTCAGTAAAACAATTTGGCTCTAAACCTTGACCAGAGGAGTTAAGGCTGAAAGAACAGCTTGTTTCTGTTACCTTCCACAGCTCAAAAATAGCTGAGGGATGGGGAGGGTGAGATGTGCCCTCTCGAGTCTGCAAAGCCCCACACCTCAGCATGGGTTCTGCTCTCAACAGGCGGTGAATCTGCACCTTTCTCCACGCAGCCCTGCAAGATGGCCACAGGATTTTGGTGCTTATTGAATTCACTGGGACCTGGGGCTGCTCAGCTCCAGCAGGGTTGCAGGATGGTGCTGGTTGGACTGGGACCACTGAGGAAGGCAATTAGTTCAAGCCAGATGCCTGAGAAAAGCAGTACAAAGAGGCCTGTAGGTACACATGGGGAAATAATGCCATAAAGGCAAAGCAAGGTGCCGCTCGGTGCTCGGCTCTGCAGCGGGAGAGCCAAGGCTGATGGAGCAGGGAGCAGGGGTGATGCTTTGGGCTTGCTGAAGCAGGGAGGGAGAGCTCAGCTGCTCATAGCAGTGCTACTTAAACTGGAGCTTTCCTGGAAAGGTCAGGTTAAGATGAAGGGTTTTATGTTTATATTTCATTGACCAAAGCAAATGCATCTCTCATACTAATTAAATGCATGTCATTCAGCCAGTGCTATTGCTAGGGTTATTTCTCTTGCTCCAGTGACAAATACAGCCAATTAAATCAACAGTCTTGCTTATATTCATTTCTCTCTCTCCACCCTGTGCTCAAAGGAGAGCAAAACCAAGCTATTATTGGAAAAGGTTTTCAAATCTGATGGGGAAAGCGAGCAGAGTCCCTCCCCTCGGACTGCGAGGCCCTGGTGCAGCTCGCAGCGGAGGAGCCCGGTCTGCTGTTGAGTGCCCATAGCTGGATGCTGCTCCGCAAGTGCTTGCTCTCCATTTTCTCTCCCTGATCATAATCTTCACCTTGAGCTTTGTGTCAGTCCGCCTCCCTCTTTGATTTCTACCTACTGACCTTCAATTTAGCTCTGTGCCTGGCCCAGCTGTGTCTCCTCACGCTGGTGTGCAGGTGCTGCACACCCAGGCCTGCAATGCCGTCGGGCTGAGAGCAGCCAACCCCTGTAATCACGGTTGCTGTCATTTGTCCTGATGGAGCCAGCTCTTCCCACAGCCCCAGACTTTGTTAAGGAGGAGTGCTTAAGCATAAGCTTTGCTATGAGTCTGTAGAGTGGCAGATTTGTCTTTGGGGGGATGGGGGCAGAATCAGAAAGCTGAGTTTAGTCAAGTTAGTGTGGCCATTCGGAGCATATTACACCAGTGTTGTGCCAGTTCAGTGCTGCTCAAGGTGGTCTGGATTGATGCACTGTTCTTCTGCTTATCTGAGAAAATGTTTTGTTGATGAATGGGCTGGAGCTATTCATCAAAGTCAATCAGGGCTCTAGTTAATTAGGGTAATCTGGGTCAGGCCAGTTGTTTCTCCAGTCTTCCTCTCCAGCCTTGTAGCAGAGAGGTACAAAGGTTTGAAGGAAAAATAGACTCAGACCTCAGTCATTGAACTATTACAATAGTTTATGTTGTTAGCTAGTAAATAGGAATAATAGAGATACTCTGTGCAGTGTGTAACTAGAAGGTCTTGGATGTGCCCCTCATTCTCCAAACACCTCTCCTTCCCGCCTGCAAAATGAGAATTTCTTGCCTTTTATCTTTACCATGCACCTAGCCCATGGTCTAAGCCAAAGACTCGGCTTGAGTCATGATTATTATAGAAAGGAGGTTTGTAGAGATGTGATCAAAATCAGAGGCTGACGTGTGTGCAGGACAAAAGTGTCGTAACCCAGCTCCCACCCCAGGGCTGGTTTGACAAGAGGTCTGAGTTCCCCTCCCCAGTGCTTTTCTCTCTCGCAGAAGACTTGGGTTCTGTTCACATAAGGAGGATAAGGGGGATCACCCATATTTTTCCGAGTTTCTCATCTTTCTTTGCCCTCCTGGTGTTGGGCAAGCTCTGAGCTGGCAGTAGGGCTACCTGCCTTTCCCTTGCAGGGTTGGGAAGGGGGGGGACATAGTAAGCTCCCTCCCAGTGAGGGCATGGGTGGTGGAAGTGGTGAACTGTCCTCCAAGAAGTCGTGTTGCCCCTTGTCTTCTACAGAGCCTTTCCAAGGCCTACTTCAGCCCTCTTTGCTTCTCAGTCCCTCCCTGCAGACTCTCAGCCCAAGGTCTCAGCTTTCTCTACGGAGCTTTTCCTATCCCCCCGATCTAAAAGATGCTTGTCTGATTCAGAAGACAACTTTTTCCCCTTTAGGATCACTCAGCCCCATATTGTTATTTGCTATTTGGATGGGAGACGTCTCTGTGGAGGATACTTCCCAAGATCTATGATGCCTAGCCAGCAATAGGAATGTCCTTTCTCCTTCCTACAGTGGCTAGTGGTGTCTGGCTCTGGAGAGGCTGTACCTTGTTGGTATATCGTTTCTCAAAGTCTTGGAATAACATCTCTGATTTCAAGAGGGAAGAGATTTGTGGAGAAAATATTTTTGGGTCAGAGAAGGAGTCTTGTACCTGATCACGCATCATCTCTTTAAGGGAGGTTTGGAATTAATCTTGGTGATTAAGTGAAAGAACAAGTAGCTTGAAGCCTCTGAGATTTTGCAGTCTGCTCAGGTCTGGGTGCGGTTACAAAGGGAAGAGAGGAATCTTTATTTTCCAAGTATATTTGAAAGGGAGAAGTACCAAAGAGCAGAATGATTCTAATGCAAAAGCAGACGTGGAGGAAGGGTGTGAGCTCTCCTCCCAGTGCGAAAGCAATGGGAGCAATGCAGTGGAGCTGCATCTTGCTCCTTGTTACCTCAGTTTGGGACTATCATGCATTTCCCTCGGAATGACTGAGGAATGGGGGACCTGTGGTGTGGGCTTGGCTGCTTGCTGTTCGGCAGGTCTAGCGTTGCCAGCTGTAAGCATCTGCGCTGCAGCACACTAATGTGTGAAATCTAAAGCTGTGCATGAGCTCAGAGCTGCTATAGTAGAGGAGGATTTGGTGAGTCAAGCTACTTTTTTTTAAAGCACTGATCCCATTTCCTTGTATTCTTAAGTAGCTTCAATCCATCTTACTGCATTACAGAAACTGTGTTGATTGTTCTACTGTAGAGAGTAATAACAAGCTGTACTTTCCAGATTACCCTGGAGAACTGGATTCCTGGCTTAGCTACATGCAAAAAAAAATACACATTGGGGTAACTTGATTTGTTCTAGGGCACACAAAGCTCTCGGGGAGCAGGGGAGAGGAAGGGGAGCAGCAGGAAGTGTGGGAAAGAAGGCAGAAGGGGATAAGAAAGTAGAGCAAGAAGGGAAAGGGGATGGGTGTCTGTAGGGAGGATGCTTTCACATCTGTTCACTCAGTGAAAAGGAGGCCCTAGTAATGCCTACCTTGCAAGAAAAATTTCCAGCAGTATGATTGTGTGGGAGGTAGGCAACACGGCCCTAGGAAGGAAGATTTCTATGCACACTGCAGCCTTTGGGTAGCAGCGACTCCTGGCCCTGTGGGCAGGCGGACTCTGTCCTTCCCTCCACCTCCTCCCCAGGTGGATTTTGGAGATCAAAGGTAAAGCTCCTGCTGCTGTAATGCTATTGATGTCAATGGAGTGGTGCTGCAGGGAAGTTGGCTCACTCTTTTTATTACAGTGGGTATTAAACTCGAGTCTTCAAGGTTGAAATTCCTGCCTTTAGCCTGCACAGGATCTATAGATCACTTAAACATCACTTAAACCCTCAAAGTAGTTCCTTAAGTGTTCTAGCTGAGGCTTAATGCTGGCTCTGCATGGGGAAAATGTTGTCCTTGCTGGAAAGTTGCCCTTAGGCTGCACATGGGGCTTTCAGCCACCCTAATTGCTCCCAGTGATCTATAATGTTGATGTTCTGGTGGTTAAGCCCAATAGTTCCCAGTGCTGGGTCATCAGCTGCTTCCCTCTGGGTCACAGTCTGGTGACTCTCCCAGCAATATACTGAACTGTTTGTGCACAAAAGAGCCTGCGATAAAATGTGCAAGAAACTGCAAAGAACCCCCTGACAAATGAGATCTGTAAGTCATTCTTCGGGGCCGTGCCGGAACCTGGTTATTGCTTAATAGAGTATGTGCAGTGGAGCTTGGTTTACGGGGGCAGGGAGCCCGCGAAGAGGAGGAGGCCTCCCGGCAGCTCGTTTAAGCGCAGTGGTTTTGAGCGCTTTGATGCCCGTAGGTACCCGCACAGGGCAGAGCTAGCAGCAGAGATCTGGCCCGTGCGGGTTGTGCTGCCGCTCTGCTCGGAAGCGTGCGCGTAGGCTCGTCCTCAGCCCTCGGGTTAGGTTTTCTGACGGGTTCTTCAGGGCTCTGGCTGCTCCTCCGAGCTGTTCTTGGCAGGATCCATGGCGCAGCGGTCCCCTGCCCCCCACTCCCAGCCCTTTTTGGCATGCGAGTGAAATGCTGCAGTTACCGATTCCCTTCAATTTGAGCCGTGGGACACGCAGAGGTTAGGGTCCCTTTCCCGGTATCTGCCCCCTTATCTCTCGCCTCCTCTGGTTTGCTGACAACTAAAAGCACTGCCAGTACAGCACCGGCGCAGAAAAACCAGGAATGCTCCCTGGAGCTGTCTGCCCACTTCCAGCCTGGCCTTTCCCAGACCTCCTCGTACTGAACTTTCCTTAACGTCTCTCTTGATTAACCATCAAGCTGCGGTGCTGCTGCCCCGGGACAGCCCAGCCCCGTGCTGCCGCGGGATGTAGAGTTCGCTCAGTGTCTGCACAGCCAACTGGTCTGGCCCAGCAGGCCACCGACCTCTCTCTCCTCCTTCCTCTGGTTTATTGCCTGATGCAGTTTATTTTAAAAGCCAGGATAGTGCTACCTCCAGAGAAGTTAATAATCCTCATCCAGGCGACCAGGCTCTGTGTCCCACCCCAGCAATAAGCTAACCTTGCTGGGTTCGGAGTGCCATTAACGCTGATGGGGGGCAGCGGATCTGACGGCTCTGGGGCTGGAGGTCAGCTTCTCCGTGGCACGCTCTCAGACTTCCAGTGCAGTAGGCTTTGATATCATTAAACAGCGAAGAGCTTGTCTTTCTTACCCAGATCCTGATCCTTTTTTCTCTCCTTTTTAAATTAAGGCAATGTGGTGTTGCATTGTAAGAAGGATCTATTTTTCTACTGACCCATTTCGGTGAAAGAGCCCATCCAGCACATGTACTGCTTTTGAAGATGGAAAGGGATTCGTAGATATTAAGGGCACTACGATCAGCTCATCTCACCTCGTGCGTAATACAGCCCAGAGAATTCCCCCGGGGACTCCCGGGGGACAAGCCCAGCGCTTGGCAGCTGGATGGCACCGCGGCCTTTTGCGTTATTATCCAGAGCCGTCGTAAGATCTGGCCCAAGGGTCTTGTTCAGTCACCCCAGCAGCAGGATGAGAGACACTTGTTGGGGGAGACAGCAGCCCGTCTTGGCCAGTCGTGCCACGAGCACGCTGAAAGCGTTGGCTCCTCGAGCTGCGCCCCGTCCGCAGCAGCCGCGCTTTCCCAGCGCTCAGCCGGAGGCAAAGCCGGGCGGTGAGTGCGCAGGCAGGAGATGGCAACGCTGCTGCCACTTTTTACCACCCTCCCCTTGAGGACCTGCGGCCACCTTTTCCAACCGAGCCTGTGGACGCGGGGGTAATTTTAGGTGCGGCTGCTCCAGGATGCTCCGGAGGCTGGTGAAAAGGATGCGGCATTTGTGCAGCTTAGCTACGGCTGTCCCATCTCCCCCGAGTCGGCGGCAGGACAGTTACCTCCAGAAGGCAATTAAGGGCACCGAAGTGAACTTGTTGCTGCTGATCACCCTGTGAAGGACCCGTCTCCTTGCCCTCCGCAGGCTCCCCGAGGGCCCCGTTCGGCAGCGGAGGTGATCCGTGGCTCCCAGGAGGCTCCGCACCCTGCGGAGAAGCGCGGTTTTCTTGTGGACTGACTTAAATCATTTTTCTCCATTTGTTCCACAAATGAAATGAAACAGCTCAGTCTGAGGACTAGCAGAAAGACTTGTTTCCATCAAACCCTCGGCAATGCTGTCATGTTTCATTCTAGGAGGAATCGGTTTGAAACCTCTCTGCTGCAAAAACAAATAAATAAATAAAAGAAAACCCCGAAGCTCCAGTTTCCTGTTTTACTCCCACCTGAAGCTGCCTAGGTTCTCCTGGGAAAGAGTGATGGATCCAGGTCCAGCTCACCTCTGGACATCACATATATTTATGTATTTTTCCTGGTACTAGGATAACTGCAGTGTGTTATCTCTGAGTATTCCTTGAAGACACCAGAGTCCCCTGGGTGCCGTCTGTTTGAAGTGCCGCTGGTATTTTCCAAAGTCACTAGGATTTCTGGATTTGGGAGAGCACGCTTTTCAAATTTAAGACCTGATGTTTTCAGACAGCACTATCTAAACCCCTGGTGCTTCAAGAGTCTTAGTGTAGCTACTCAAAAGCAAAATGCTCCAAGGCACTAGTCTTACTTGCTGGCCATAGTTGTGTTGTCCTGCTTCATAGTCCTGGTAGAACGATCTGCTGACAGCCCACTTCTTGGGTACTGCTCATAAGAAACAGGATGTTTTATGCTTAGAGGAGAGCCTTTGATCTGGGAATTTAGCCTTTGCACAGCTGTGAAGGTTTGTCTTGGTCACAGTATGTTAGAGCTGTTCACTTTCTTAGTTTTTGGCATGATGTATTTAGGTTTTTATGCCTTTCTCTCATACGAGATTAAATGCTAATAGTGGTTTTGCGAGTGTTTCCAGCTACTGCATCCCCATATGCAGTTTGCGACTTGGCTGGGCGCCCCGTCCACGGTGGGCGTTAGAGCCGTCGGGGTGAGCCTGGGGAGCTTGTGCTGATTTCTGCTCGTGCTGTTTTAAGCCGAAATGGAAATGTATTCGGAGGCTACCCAAATAATATAACTGTGTCTGGTGTGTCTAGGGAACAGGTAAAGATCTGTTTGCATCATATTAGTACATAAATCCAGCTCCCCTTAAGGTGCTTAGGCACATCTGGATAATGACCTGGAACAACCCAGGTAGCAGGAGGTTACGTGTACCTGTCACGTCCGCCTCCGCGAGCATGCGAGATGGCCAGCCAGCAGGCAAAAGCAGCCAATTACACTGTGCTCAGAAGTGTTTCACTTTTTTTCCCCCGTCTACCCAGCTGCACAAAGCGAATCCTGCTGTAAAGATCTCTGCCTCCCACTGGCATCACCTCCTGTCTGAAGGAATAGTGTCTAAAGTGCCCTCAATATTTCCAGCACAATTTTTCTGCCTGTGTGGTTAAAGGCCATGCTGTTTTCTGCGGGAACCATCCTGAGCCAGCCGATACGTGGGGTTAGCGCGCGTCGGGGCCACAGTGCCGGGTGACGAGACGCTGGGGGGATGCTGGAGGCTTGCGGTCTCCTCCCAGCCCTGGCACTGTTTCACTGCTGTTGGGGGAGTTGCTTCAATTTTGTGGTTTAGTAGCCCAGGTTTTTTATACCTCTCTGGACTGTGGCTTAGGCTAGGAAATGGTTCCTGCTAGCTGGGACCCATGGGGAAGTATTTCTCACCTGGGATCGCTGGGCAACGCTCTCAGGCCTTGCGGGAAAGCAAGGTTCGGTGTGTGCATCTGGACACGCGCATGTGTTTGGGGAGGAAACTGAGGAAGCGACCCGGCAGATGTAAACCGGTTCCCAGTGATTATCAAAGGTTCTTAAACCTCCTCCCTCTTCTGCCCTCCCGTCTGCCTCTCCCTGTCGATTTGGCCAAAGGAATATTTAATATTTCCAGCTGAAATTTCATGCTTTTTCCTTTCTTTATTGTGGAGACCAGAGGAAGGGAGCCAAGACTGCACTATTAATTGCTTCCCAATAAAAGCTAACCTGAACTGAGAGCTGAGGGAAAGCACAGGAACGTTTGCCTTGGTTTAATGTTAATGCAGTCTAATCTCAGCTCAAATGGTGCTGTTTTCCAGGTCATCAAACCCTTCCTCTTCCACTGTGCTTGCATAGTCATCTTTCTCCCCCTCAGCATACTCATCCCCAGGTCCTTCTCTGAATGCACTGTCCTCATGACTCTGTTCTTCCTCCTCTTCCTCCTCATTCAAGCCCTCACCGGTGTTCTCTGGTGGGTTGTTTCTTACGTCCAGACGGACACATTGCCCATGGGTGTTCACCTGCTGCTTGCAGAAGGGACACGTCTTCTTCCCAGGCTGGGTGTGAAGCCAGGTGTCAATGCAGGCACAGTGATAAGCATGGGAACAGGGCAGGATCTTCAGCTGGTCCCCTTCCTCGTACTCTGCCATGCAGATCACACAGGTTTCGTATTTGTCTCCCTGCTGGTAAGTGCGCACTGTTATCTGATGGGCCTTCTTGTACCAGCTCATGCCAACCACAAGTGAGATAGTGGCAATGATCACATTGAACATGAATCCAAACTCCTGTTCAATGCAGTGCAGGAGGTAGTAAGAGGGATGTTTCATCAGGAGTAGCCAGTACTGCCAAGTTGTGTCCCATAAAATTTTAGCAGCATCTTGACAAGGATTGAAATAGTGTTTGGGTGGTAGAAGGCTGATGCATGTCCCTTTCTCATAATGCAAAGTCCTTTGCAAATGAAGGAACACCGATTCTCCAGTGAAGACTGATGGTATCTCAATCTGCTGCTGGGCTTCCTTGTCATCAGACATCATGTTCATCAGCTTCTCTGAATCCACATTGTACACAACTGCAGCTTGGTATCCAGCCTGCTGGGCATGAAGAACCTTCTTAACAAAAGAGCAGCCAGATGCCTGTATGAGTGCAATATATGTTTCAGAGGTGTTACTGGTTGCTGGAGGATGCTCTATTGCATGGCAAGCTTTTGGTGGTGTCACCCTGATCACATAGCCCGTTAGCCCTTCCACTGGGAGTGGTGGCCCAAAGCATGCAGGCAGGGCTTTATAAGCAACGCACTTGGAGTTGTGGTTGTAAACCACATGGCTGAAGGTTTCTGCAACAGCAGTGTCATAGAAGAAGGTGGTAACCATACAATGAAGAAGATGAAGCAGAAGATTCATGCTGAATGCTGTTGATCAGCTCTGAATACAGATTTCTGAGATGGTCCCAAAGGAAGAGAGTAAGATGCAATTACAGAGGAATCATCCCATTCAGGTGTTACCACCATGTCATGACCTGGAAGAGCAGCAGGATGGAGATCAAACCGTACTTCTGCCCTGGAGGCTTCTGCAGATTTTTAGTTCACCATCCTGATGTGGAAGCTCCCAGGATGCAACACATCTACCTCACTGTCCCCAGCTGCTAAGCAACACTCTTGCATCATTCCTGCATCATTCCTGCAGATCTCTGTGACCTCACCCCGTGACTGTCCCCAACAAGGGCTCGTGCAACATCACTGCCAACCTGCCAAAACGCTTCTTTCCCCTTCCTCTGTTGCCTGCTCCATGCTTGTGGCTTCTGTTTCTTCTCCTCTCAGCCAAATTTCCCGTCCTCTGGGTGCTGGTAGGATGCTGGTATCTCACGTTGCTGGTGTTGTGCAGGCAGGATGAACGAGTCTCCTCCATCAGCAATGTGCCCCTTTTGGTAGCCACAAGGAAGCAGTCCAGCTTACATCAGTTCCCGGGAAATGTGGCAGGGTGGGAGCAAGCTCTCAGGCTTGGCCCGTCCGCTGCTGAGGGTCCTTACGGCAGCTCAGAGCGGCCAGGTGAACTTGCTTTTATTTTCCTTTGGAATCATGATCCTTCACCTGATGCCAGGCCAGAGGAGGGGTAGAGGGGTTTGTCTCACTTGAAATTGGATTAGGAACTGTCAGAAGTGCAGCTGGTAGAAGCTGAAATGCTGTTTGTGTCCGAGGCCTGGAATCAGCTCTCAGCTGTTGGCTCTATTTTCACAAGGAGATGCACATGTAAGAGTGGGTTTGCAGAAGGAGCTGATGCACTTGGGCTGTGCCTGGGGCTAAACTCACTCGGAGCCCTGTCCTGGAGGGAGGGAGTGGTGGCTGAGCTTGGGGAATCTGTTGTCAGCTTGTGTATTTGAGGTCTTCACCTTGTTTTAAAATCTTGCCTGCTGAGGTCAAATGATTAAAAAACTATAGCTTCTAGGCATAAAAAACTTTTTTTTTATGGCTATTGTGGTGAAAAAGGCTGAAAAGGGGGTGAAAAGCATAAGGCACAAGTGTTGTCCCTCTCCAAGTGGCATTCATCAGGGAAGCTCCCATCTTCCAGGCAATTCCTGACTCAGAAATGGTGACTGCTCAGTGCCTGGAGGAACACCAGACCGATGGGGAGGCAATAGCTCTCCTGGTTGTCGGAACAAACTAGCTCTGGGTGTGCGGTGAACCCAGGTCAGTTCTGAACCACAAATCCCTAAAAACCTGTACCTTTTAACAAACAACCCTTTTTGTTTAACGATCCTCTTGGGAGAAGCCCCATGGTTCCCAGTGCAGTCGTGTTGGACCGGTAGTTAAAAAATCACTCTTATACTAGGCAACTGATTTGTTACTAGCCCCCTTGGGCTCTGCTTGAGACAGATTTCACTGGGAAAAGAGCTACAGAAAATGTCAGCAGACGGGGTGTGTGTGTACCAGAGACTCCCAGCAGCTGTGATTTCAAATCGATTTTATTCTCCCTCATCTAAAGAGTTTTACACTTGCAGGGAGACATTTTGATGCATTTAAAACAAAACAAAAATCTTCTGAGTGAGGAAGCTAAATGCTTCCCAGCAGAGAAAGAGATGAAAAGGAAACGGAGGTGAGTTGGGAGAACTTTTTGAGGGTGTATTTTTGTCTTGGTCTGATGCTTCCTGTGATGGCACCCATCATCCTGGTGTTGTGCAACTTACCTTGTTTGAAGTCCTCCCTTTTCTTGCACTCGGTTCTCCGTTTCCACCTCCAAATTAAAGCCTTATGCTCCAGCAGTCACCTGCAAAAGGGGTAGGTCTGTCTTTGGGGCTGGACAAGGACAAGGAGCTGTGTGTGCTGTGCTGCGACAGATGTGGGACCAAGACAGGATTGTTGGCTGATACCCTTCACGTGCTGCTGTGTAGGTCATACATGCGCTGTGCTTGTCCCCAGCCGTGGCTGTGCATGCCCTTATCTTCTGGCTGCTCCAGTGCTCCCTTGTATCTTATAATGAGCAGGATACAGGCAGCCATCCTGGCTGCCTCACCAAACCCAAGAGAAGTTGGGTGTTAGCAATCCTAACCAGGAGATACCATTAACACTTAGCACTGCTCCATAAGGAGATGTGAATGAAAGGGGAAAGATAATCTCCAGAAGGAAAGGCTGGAATGTGAGGGAGAAGGGAATAAGGTATGGAGAAGACTCTGGAGAGTGAGGGAAGAAATAAAGCTGATGTCTGGATGGGGAGCAGGATGCCCATATTCCACCCACGAGCACTGTGAGGTTCTGCTTCCTTCCCTCAGCCGCCTCTGAAATCCCTAAATATTTTTGCAGAAGGAAGGAGAGGAAGGCAGTAGGACTTTGGCCAAGATGGTCTTTAATCAAATGACTGAAGTGCTGTCCCATCCTCTGGTTTCCCTCCGTACTGTCCATCCGCATCACTGCTGTCTGGCTCCTCTGTCTGCTGTCCTGAAGGCTTTGGCTCTTGCTGGCTGAGGTTGAGCCAAGCTTCCCACCCCCACGTGGGGCTGTGCCAGGCTGTCCTGAAGGCCTCTCCAGCCCCATGCTGCATGCATTGCAGCCAGCGCTGTACTCTCCTTTCCTGCTCTGCCCCTGCTGTATTCATGAGTTAAACACATTGCAGATGCTCCTGCATGTACTCTTGACCCCTTTTCTCTGGAGTTCCTGCAATCTACTTCATCGGAATAATTGCAATTTATTTAAATGTCAACAAGCCACATGTGGGAGACAGCAGTTGTGTGCAAGAGCAGAGCAATTACGGGGAATGGGGTACCATTTTACTGCTTGAACAAAGATCCAAGCTAGAAGGGAAAGGACCATTTACTTCTATTAACTGATCCCTTGCTTCACCTCCCCTGAATCCCTATGTTCCTTTATACTCCTTCTTCGGGGCTCTCACTTAGTGCAGGAGTAGGCACATAAAACCAGCTTCTCCTTCTGCTTACATCCCACAGCAAAGTCTGCTCTATTCAGAGGAATTTAGTGCTGATTTAGCCCTGTGTAACAGCCTGCAGAATCCAACCTTGGTCCTGCTGAAACAGTTCAAACTAAGATGAGGAGGAGACTGACTCAGGTGGACGTTGTTGCAACTCCAGCAGAACGTGTATTACTGGCTTCAGATCCAGCATTGATTTAACTTGGAATAAGGCTGTGCAGCTTTTTTTCTTCCCTCGGAGGCTTTTGCAGCTTGAGAAGAGCAGCCTGACAGGGTTATGATGTGAGTTAGTAAATAATCAGACTTGTCCTTTATCTGTATTAGGTCTTTGGGCATTGCACAGATGTGCAGTAAGAGATTCTATCATCTGCTGTGAGCAGCCAAAGGCCAGGAGTGGAGAAAGCAGTAGGGGGGTTAAATGCTTTGCTCAAGGCATCTTGGCAGGTATTCCTAGTTCTAGCTCTGCGCTGTTTTATAAGGGCATGCAGCTCCTTTAGGATCATGCTGTAGGATGGGTGAAGACCAGGCTATGGAAGTGAAGTACCAGGGATTAGCTGCGAAGGAAGATCTGGGGCCATCTAGTGACCTTCCAGTGCAAACCCTTGTACTGCCAGTGCTCCCAGCCATTCTTGGTGAAGACCTGTGGGGCACTTCTCCTCCCTCCTGCCGCCTAAGCCCCCAGCTCTGCAGGGAGCCTGCTGGGTGGCAGAGCTGCACCCTGTTGTTCGTGACGGTGGAGTTGTTTCTCCTAGAAGCTGATTCAGGAACTGATGCGTGTAACCACCTCCTTTCATCTAGGATCAAAGGAATGAATGACCCACGTTTTTACAGAATAGACAGCTGAAACGGTTGGATCCATTGCCCAAAACACGAGCTGGATAGATGAGAAATGCAGCCGCATGTGCGGAGAGGTTTTGTACTCTGCATTCTGTGTGCAAGTGAGAGGAAGCGAGAGGAGATGCAGGCAGGCGAGTCGTAGAAGGCGGCATGGAGAGCACCGGAGCCAGCTTTAAGCAGGACAGGGATGGAGAGCAGGTCTGCGGGAGCCCGGCCGCGTGCACCACCCCCTCGGCGCGAGCCTCGGCACCGTGCGCCCTGCCCAGGTGTTCTGCCTGGATTTCCCAGGGGTCTAGGCAATCCCTCCTCTGTGTTATTACCAAGTACAAGCATGATAATCTGGGCTCTGATGCATACAGCAGATTATAAAGCATTTGTGGACCTGCTACAAAGTACCCATAATCTGCTAGTACCTACAATTAAAAAAGGCAGTTGAGCAGATCTGGGCCATTGCAACTTTGCCCATCGCTGGGAATGGACTCCAGTTCCAGCTGCTCGCCCTGCAAATGAGGAGACATTTTCTTTACAGTGCTGGAAATATCTTGCTTTTTCCAGCCTTGGCAACATGCCCCGAGAACCTTGGACATCAAGCAAAAACATTCTCTGTTTAGCTGCTTTTCGTTCATCTTGACTATCTGCATGCAAAGAAAAATGAGTATGGAGCGTATGAGGCCTGCGCTGGTGGCGTGGGGACGGTGGAGGAGGGAGCGTGCAGGAGTGGGGGGTCTTGATTTGCCGGGGGCAAGTCAGGATGAGCCTACCCCGGCTGTCCCTGCTTGCCTTCACGTCCGTCCTCCTCCTCCTGGCAGGGCCACGTGCTTGGCGTGGGAGCGGGACCTTCAGCGCCAGCACCGGGCGGCAAGCTGGATGTTGGCTGTTGCGGCAACCAGGATGCTTGCGGGCGGGCAGGATGAGGCCGCGGTAAAGGCGGTCCAGGAGGAGCATCCTCCATCGTTTTTATAATCCTTTTTCTCTCCCAAATATCCTCGGAGTCTTCTCTCCCCCATGGTGTGGCGTCTGCCCCGGACGCCCCGTCTCCTCCTCGCCCGCGTGTCCCCGCTGCCTTCGCCCCTTCCCGCTCCCCGCCGTGGCCGGCGGCCCCGTGACGCCCGCCCGCGGCTCCCGGGGGTAAGCTGGGCAGTACAAGCTGTTTTCACGCGCGGCAGCCCAGCAATCGGCGCGGGCTCTGTAATGCCATGAGATGGATGGGAGCTGCTTAAGGCCAGAGGAAAACAGAATCGCTGCTTTGCAGAGGGGAGAAAAAAAAAAGTTTAGCTCCTGCAGGCCCCTTCCGATGAGCGATGGGACCCAGGTTTGGAAATTGCTGGGTCTGGGGTGCAAGCCAACGGGGCGCCGAGCCTCCCGCGGCGCAGCCAGCTGGGTGCTGGAGGAGCTGCGCGGAGAAGATCTCACCACCTCCGGAGCTGTGTGCGGGGCCACAGCCCCGGGCCAGCGTGTAATACGGGTCGGTACTGTTCAAGCCTCCTTGCTTATCCTAGACAGCAGTTTGTCTTGGAAGAAGAGCTGGAAAACTGGCATGGAGTGGGAAAGCTGTAGGAGATGCAGCTCATCCAGACTCGGATCCAGCAGGAGCACTGCAAGTAATCGTGGGCTTCCTGCAACACAAAACGGGTGGGATCTCCCCACTCGCTGAGCCGGGACGGGACTGAAGAGATCCCCCTGCTTGCAGCGGAGACCCTATTGCTTCAGAAAAGAGTCAAGAAGTGGAATGAGAAGGTTCGATAGGAGGACGCTGCTGGGGTAGAGGGAAAGAGCAAACGCGGAGAGGGAAGGAGCGCTGCCTGCGCGTAGCAGGGACGCCCAAGGGCCTGTACATTTTCCTTATTTCCCCGTACGTTTTTCTTGTTTCTTCTACTATTAGCCTGACTCCAGCTTTCCTCACGTCTCATCCATAGCAGATCGTCTACTGTTACATTAAGATGATTTGAAAAATATAATAAACTAGCTATACAAACCTTGGTAGTCGAGGGCATAAAACACCCTCTAACTGCTTAGGCCGCAGACAACACTTGTATTAAATCAGCCGGTTATTTCAAACGCTTAACGCTGCTAGTTGTCGGGGCTGTGGGCCTAGGAACATCTGGCGAGGAGCGAGCGAGCAGCGCTGGGGCGGCGGCGTCTTCCCTTGACACATCTGTATGCGAAAGGAAACATCTGCTGGAGCTGGAGGCGCGACGACCAGCCACGGCAGTTCTGTCCGCGGGCGCCCGTCTGTCGGAGAAAACCTCCCCCCCCACCCCCGGAGCCGCTCGGCCGGCGCTCCTGAGCACGGCGCACGCAGAGGCGAAGCGGCTCGGGTCCCATCCGGTGCTCCAACGGGGCTGGGAAGCGCCGAGCGAGGGTGCCTCCCGCAGCCGGGCCGCGCTCCGGGCTGCGGGCGCGGGAGCCGGAGGGTTTCTGGGTTTGCTGGGAGGACGCGCAGCGACTGTCCCGCTCCTGCGGGCTCAGCGGGTTTAAAGGCAGCCAGGGTGAGCTGTTCCTCAACGGGTGACATCAGGAAGGAGCAACCAGCCAGGCGTGGGCATGACTGTGGGTGGCTTATATTTTTTTTTTCTAAGATGTGTTTTTCTTAGAGCTGAATTAACACACTTTTCAGCGAGGCTTGTTCTGGTTTAATCTCGCTGGTCGCGGGCTCCGGGCGACACGCTGCGAGCGCCTGCGGCCGGGCCGGCAGAGCCGGGCGGAGGTCTCCAGCGGGAAGGGCTCCCGGCTCGGCAGAGAGCTTGCTGGGCTGGGGACCCAGCCGGCGCCCGGGAAGCAACGGGAAAGGCTTCCGCGGCTCCGCCGTGCCCCGTCGGCACCCCGTCGTTTAAAAAGACACGCGGCGAAGCCCGCGGCGGGCAGCCTTAAAGCGGCGCCGAAGCACCTGCCCGGAGGCGCCGTCCCGGCGCGCGGCCGATGCAACTGCGGCAGCTTCGCGCTGCCGACGAGCCCCCGGGGAGAGGCCGGTGAAGACCCCGGCGCCGGCCCCGGCGCAGCCGCCGCTCCGCACCCCGCGCGGCGAAGGCGAAGGCTGGGCGGCCCCGGAGCCGGGGCGGCTGCGGGCTCGGCGCTCCTCTCCCGCTGCCTCCGTTAGCAGAGGTCCATCTCCTCCCCGTCGCCGCTTCCCCCGCCGCTGTTGATTAAGTTTCTCTTTGCAGCTCTTCCAGGAAGCCAGGGGCCTGCTGTTTCGGAGATGGCCTTAATTTGTTTACTTGTGCATATGTTCTGTCTTGTACGATGATGCTTTGCAGCTGGTCCCAAGCAGCCTGCAGGCACAGGAGAAGCAGCAGGTTAAGTTGGAGCAGAGGAAGTCGCTGCAAACTGGCCCGACACGCTAATCCAAGTGCAGGCACCGTGGGACTGACGGGGTAAGGCACGTTGCCGTGTTGTTCAGATAGCATCTTTACTTTTATTGCTCGTTCCCATCGCACTATGGTTTGTTTGTGCAGAATACCAGTTAAGCATGAAGATTTAAAGAGAAAAAAAACCTCTGGTTTTACTACGCAAATGCTCTGAGCAAGGCAGGGAGTCGGGGATTGGGTGTGCGAAGCTCCTGCTGGGCAGGGTTGTCGGTGGCGCTCTCGAGAACCAGGCGCTTGCAGGAGCGCGTGGCTTCAGAAGCGCCCAGCGTCCCGGGGACGCTGGGGACCAGCGCAAGGAGGCAGAGCCGGGTCGCGCTCCCGTGGTGCTGGCACCCTGCTCGTACAGCCCTGGGTGCCTCCCGCCCCGCGCCTCCCTCGAGGCCGGAGCTGCTCTTGACTCACCAGGATCGGTGCAGCAAAGGGATCCGGTCCCTGCGCTGGGCTTGGGGAGATGGAGAAGGGCAGACGCTTCCGTGCTGCTTCCCTGCCCCTAAAATCTGCAGAATCTGGCCTTGCCAGGGGAAAAAAAATCATTCGGATGTTTTACTGCCCTGTAAAGCTGCTACTTCTCCCCCCACACTTTAGTCCTTAAAAAAAAATCCTCACTTAATTTGCCAGCTTGCAAATGGCTCCTAAATAATACAGTTGTCTTTGGCTCAATCGATCAACAGGCTCTGCCCCTGAGAACGGCGACACGTTGCTGTTTCAGATTAACTTTGTTTCAGAGGAATTGGATGCTTTGGGTTTTTTTTTTGTTTGTTTGTTTTTTGTTTTTTTAATGATTCTTTCTCCATATTGAGGCTGAGCCAGATAACTGTATGCAAAGAATCGATACTTTGCAGAACTGGCAGAAAATTAGCCAGGTTTAATAAACTTCATGCTTGGCTTCCTATTGTAGCTGTATATCAAAATAAAAATAAATATATTGACTGGATCTGTTTACAATAGCATCTACATGTCACTCTGCGAAAGAAGCCAATTGGTCAAATGGTTATGTGAGCCACGCTGATTAGGGAAGAAGGGGATCATGCTCGGGACACCTGTGTCCTGTTCTTGCTGATCTGCTGCACAACCTTGAAATTCAGGCTAAATTTTCAGATATTTCTGTGAAGTTTATTTTGCCTCTTGTTTTCTGGAGCCTTGAGAAGCTGAAGATTTATTCTATAATTGGCTCCACATTCTGCCCTCCTCTCCTGGTACCCGGTGAAGTTGCTGGGACCTGCTGGTGCTCCATTCCTCTGAGAATGGAGCTTCTAATGGTCTTCCCAGGTTCACCTTTTCATCGTGGCTTTATTCCTTGGTAGGTGATTTGACTTTTTCATCTGCAGATGATGTTATATGCTGAGATTCAGGTTGAAATTGTGACTCTTTGCTTTGCAAACTTTCCCTTTTGATGCTTCCCGTAATCCAGGCCTCCCCGCAGTAAACGAACAGAGGCATATGGAGCATCTAAACTCACTTCCATTCATCTTCATTTGCCCTGGCTGTAATGAACAGTGGCCACACAACCGTCCTTTGGAAATTACTAATGCAAGACTGTAACCGCTGCCCCATTGGTACCGCATCTATTGGCAGTGGAGAAACAGTTGCATATAATTGTACATGGTTTGAACACGCTGCACTTAATCCTGCGTGCAGCTGCCTACACGGGCGTCTGGCACGTACAGGTCTGACGGCAGAGCAGGCCGGGCACTGCTGCTCTCGGAGCCATATGGCATCACGGCAGAGGACGGCCGCACCGGCCCTCGGCGCCGCTCGCCCCGGGGCGTGCTCAGTGCCAAGGGATGGAGGAGCAGATGCGTTGCCTGTTTTAGATGCATCTAACAGAGGCTGATGTGGAGTATGAAACTGGGTCTGCTCCTGTCTCGGTGCTGGAAAGAAAGTGTTCATCCCTGGGTGAGAAAGGATGTCTGCAGGCCTGAAACTCCCTGCTTCGCCCTGGGACTGCGGTGGGGAGAAAGGAGTGGTTGACTCCTCTGGGATCAGTCCTCTTAACGCTCCCGTTTGAACCTGGAGGCAGAATCGCCGCTTCAACGCGAGCGACTGCCGCTTCGCCAGGGCGTTTTGCAATCGCTTCGCGCAGGCACCGCACGGAGGTTGCAGGCTGACAGCGAGCCGGCCGTGGAGCAGGGCTTCTTGCAGCCTCATGACTCGACAGCAGTGCTGTCTTCAGCAGCTCGGCCACCATCCCTTGAGCTTTTTACCTTGTGCTTGAACCCCCTCCCGACTGTCCCTGCTGGTTTACCTGGTATGTTCCTGGCAGTGGGGCAGCGGCTGCTGTAAAGCTCCCAAAACTTTGGTGGAGCCAAGAGAGGTTCTGGCGATGGAGGATCTGGCCCCTGCTTTAAATACCGAGCCGTAGCTTCTTCTGCAGCTTGTTGGACGGAAGCGGCTCCTCCTTCACCGTAACGTGCTGGAAGACGGAGCAGGCTTCTGGCCTTGCCTCTGCAAAAGGAAAATAAATGGGGAGGATGAACAAGTTATGGGTGGGCGTTATTGGCAGGGATGTTAAGCATAAAACATAATTTATTGCTTAAGTAACCTTGAAACCACATTCATTGCAGCAGAGCTGCTGCGTCGGTGCTGCAGTGGGCAGCAGGGGAAGAGGCCGCCACTATCGGGACGCCGCTAAGCCTGCAGCTGCCATCGGTCATCGTGCCCTAACCCCACAGCTAAACTCCCCTTCAGAACACGTACGTCCCCCTCCTCGCCCCCCTGCCCTCTCGTCCCTCCTGCTCCCCACCGGCCACCAGCAGCCGTCACCCTTTCCGGGTCCCTCTGCAGCCGGCTGCACGCGCGGAGCGGGAGCGCGGGCGCGCTGAGCACCCGCGGGGCCGGGCGAGGGTCCCGCGCCTCGCTCCGCAGCGCGGCGCCGGGCTCCTGGCCCTGCCTCCAAGCCCTGTCCCTGTCTCGTCTTGCTGGATGGGTTTCTTGAGTTGCTCCAGGAGTTCTCTGAAACGTGGGAATTTCCCTCCTCTCTTTCTTGAAGAGCAAGGGGGAAGTTACGTCCCTGCACGTGGAATAATCAGCAGCATCAAAGTTTAGTACGCATCTGCTCGTAGTGTGTGGAAGTCGGTTGTCATCTTTGCTTTTCTAGAGGAAACGTCTGAGCCGTTACTGCCGAGAGAAGAGGACTTTTCCGGGAGGGAGGAAGAGTGGTGGTGTCGGCAGGGGCGGCCGGACCTGGTTAGCAGCTTCGGATTTGGGCTCCAGCAAAAGAAGGTCTGATTTGTTTTAACCGAGGCTATTCGCAGGACAAAGTCTTCCTTGCGTATTCTGCAGTTTTTCCTATTTGAAATCCCTTTAATTTGGGAGAAGAGGAAAATAGGTTTAAGTCTTCCTACTGCAGCGCTTTAACCTAAAATATCCTTTCTTTCGTTTGACATGCTGTTTTATTTGGGTTCTCTTCTAGTAAAACATTGTTTTACACATTACAAAATGCTAAAATCTGTTTCAAAACCATTGGTGTTTTATTAGTCTCTAAAATTCTCATAGAATAGGGGAAAAAAAAAAAAAAAGCGTTTCCCATCCTGCTCTGTGTCAGTTAATGTGTGAGCAATCACAGTATGACATACTCGCTGAGAAGCATATACAAATTGAATCTCTACGTGTGGTTGTCAGGAAACAAAACATGTTCAATATATGTTTCAAACACAGTTTTGATTTTTAGAAAAGCTTTACGGAAAACTCAGCAACAAAGAAATATTCCTGCAATTTGGGAAAAGGTAAACAAGACTTATAAAAATCCATGAAAACCTTGCACAGGCGTCTCTAGGGACAGTTTCTCGCAGGCAAACTCATTCCCTCCTTCGCTAAAGATGAGACCAGATCCAATTCCCGGAGACGTCAAACCCTGTTGAAGTCATTTGTGACTGGATCACTCTGGGAGACCGTCGAGGGCTCTGAATTTGGTGGAGGCACCGTCCAAGGCTGCAGGGCTGAGAAGCAGTTTGAGAAAGCATCTTCCGTCTCTCGGGTGGTCCTCAAGCCGGAGCCCTTGTCTCCTCCGTTTCACCCCCTTTCTCAAACTCGGCGTTTGCTGATGCCATTGCTTAATCCAGCCAGGGCTCTGCTCCGGGGTAATTTTGGCGAGGCTGCTCCGTTCTTGCATGCCAGTTAAAAACTTTCTCTCGTGCAGGTCGTCCTCCACGGGGTGTTCGTAATCCTGTGAGGTTTGTGAGTAGTAAATCTCCGTGCCCGTCTAGTTTGCGTTCTGGCGGAGGCTGGTGTAAAATCTCAGCCGCTCGTCAACGTGGAAGCAGCTGACAAACAGCTCTTTTGCTAATTCGTTCCAGATGGGGCCAGGCCAGCAGCTTCCCAAGGAGTCTTCCCTGCACAGCAGGGCAGGAGAGGGCCTGCGGCTCTGGTACGCCCGGGTGCAGCGGCGCCTCCAGTCCCGGCAGCCCGAGGCGCGTGCCACCTCCACAAAGGTATTTTTGCAAACGCCATGGCACAGCAAAGCAAGCCGGGGAGCGCACGGAGTGACAAACCTGCTCCGCCTTCTCTTGGTCCCTCCGTCTGCGCTGCTGGGAGTTACCGGGCCAGAGAGCTGCCCTCGACTCTGATTTAACACTGTGCCAGCCGGAAACTTGCAGGAATAGGTTCTCTTGGGAAAGAGGAACAATTTAGGGACTTGGGAGCTTCCTACGCCCCGGCAGTAAAGGATGGGGAAGTTCCTGCCTAAAGCCAGGTATCTCCGGAGGACTTTTGCAGCTAGGTCATCCCGCAGCTTTGGGGCCGGTTTGGTTTTGGGCGCGCTGGAAGAGCAGCCCTGCGAGCTGGGACGGGGTAAGGCAGCGTCTGTCGTGTCCCCACCTGCCCCGCCGTTCACTGGTGGCGGTGGACAGGGGTGTCCGCTCCGGTCCCCAGCTCTTCTCCCCGGGCTGCGCGGGCTGCGCTCCTCTGCGTGTCCAAAGCGCTCAGCACCCTGTACCCAGACGTGCCCGCCTCACATCCGAGGTGCCCGAAGAAACCTCGTTTCTCCCCGCTTCTCTCTTAGGCGCTCCTCTCTCCCTGGCCCGCCGGGTCCTCGTCCCTGTCGTCTCCCGGCGGTCGGACAGCGCTGCGGCCGCCGCGGGCGAGACCCGGCCGGGCCGTTCCTGCTGGCGTGGGGCTGCTCAGGGTGCGAGCGAAGCAGGTCGGGCAAGCGCACGCGTGCGGCTGCCTTTCAGCCAAGCTGCCTCGTGCGGTTCTCCAGCAAGGAGACTTCCCTCTGGTGTGTAGAGTTACCGGAGCGGCCAGAGCTGCAAAGCAAGGATTTAAGAGCATCTATTTAAGAGGTCTGGAATCGAGATCAAGCCCGTCTGCTTTAGGGTATAAGCTAAACTCTAAGGAGGCGACACGATGGAAATTCTCCTCCGAGCGCGTTACGCTACAGTCTTCAACGAGGTTTTTGATTCGGTGGTGGGTTTTTTGCGTCCTTGCCTGCAGCAGCCGTTGCTACGGGCTGTCGGAGTAGGAGACTCGGCTGATCTGACCGAGGGAGCTCGCGGAGATCCGCCTGCCGCCGCACGCGGAGAAGCGGGCAGGGAGGCGGCGGCGCGTGTGGCTCTCGGGGGGCCGCCGTAAGGGCAGGTTTTTGAGGAGGGGACGCGCACACGCTGCTGCCCCCGCTCGGGGGGAGCCGTGCCCGGCCCACGGCTGGCGTTCCCGCGGGCCTGCGTTATCGCAGGCCGTCACCGGCCCCGTCTCAAGGCGCTTTTCGAAGGCACTTCAGTGACTCTCGCTGCGCCCGGTGAGGGAACCACAGGGCAGCTCCCGGAAGAGCTGGGCTTCTTTCCAGCCCAAAATGTCCATCTTCTGTTGATGCTTTCTTTCAGCTGAAGGAAGAAGGAGGTTGAGTTTTGCTTGACTCGTCCCTGGCACAAGGAGGAAGCGCCCCGGCGCCCCCCGCGCTTCGCGGGCTCATCCAACGCCCGGCGGATGCGTTCCCTTCGACTGCGGTGCGTTCGGCGTTTCAGCCGGCGGCAGCGCCCGGTGCCACCGCCGCAGCGAGCAGCTCGCGCTGCCGCCGGGCCGGCGCTGCCGTGACCTGACCATGCCGGCGGTGTCTGCGACGTGTCTCATCTATTTGCGATCCCGGAAGATCGTGTTACATGATCGGCACCTGCAGGCCTGGAAGTGGGAGAAGAGGCAAACGCGGACGTGACTCCGTCAGAGTCCTCCTGGACTGCTGAAATGCGTCCTGCCCTAGAGACGGCGAGCACACGCTTCCCCTTTCAAGCGTACCGATGTCCTCGGGCAACTTGGAAAGTGATTTTTTTTTCTTCTTTTTCTGCCAGCTCAGTGGTTGGAGACGTTTCCTCCCACCCTCAAACTTGCGTTGTAACTTGGGCGGGTTTGCCCCCGTGCACGACAAGATGAAGCAGCTGCTTTGCAGCCGGGGTTCCTGCTGCTCGTAGCGATGGTCCAAACGGGGCGATGGCATCGGGTACAGGAGGAAACGTTTCCTGAAGAGCGGCGGCAAGGGCCGCGCCTGCCTTGGCGCCCGGGGTCGCCAGCTCGGTTCGCTGCAGGTTTGTGGCTGGGGTCTGTTCCAGCAGTCCCCCAGGCCTGCTAAACGCCTACCCGCTGGATCTCGCTGCTCCGAGCGATGGTCTTTTGGCAAAGCGTTTTCCTCGGGGGCTGCTGCAGCGGCTGCGTTTGCAAGCGTTGCTTAATTTGACTTTCCCGGCCCGTTTCCTGGGCTGTTGTGCTCTCCAGGGGCCCCAGCATCAGTTTACTCTCCCTTTAGGGAATTTAGACAGAAAGAGCCCAGATAAAGCCCTTTTACTAACTTTGCCAGAGTTTTTGGAGAACTAATTAACAGTTTGTAGAACGCGCCGCGCATGAAAGCGGCTATAGATACACAAAGCGGCGTCACTACGCGAAGATAAAATTTAGAAGCTCTGCAAAATAAGTGTTAAAATGAATGTATTGTGGCATGTGCCCAGCCCCGCTCACCTCCCAGGCCCTGCTGTTCAGTCCCCTGACGGTCCCGAAGGAAACGGGAGGAAAACGAGCTTTATGGGGAAAGGGCGGAAATGCAGAAGCAAGGACTTAGATTCAGAAACGAAAAAGAGAAGGTCTGAAAGAAAAAGAAGAATTTCCCCCCTTGTCTCTTGGAGGTCTATGAACATGAGTGCACATGCTATAAGCCGCAATCCGATGAAAAGCCGGAGTCGGGTTTTAAATTGCTCACAGTTTGTTTGCTATTTTTGAAGGCAAAATTAGTTGGCGAGGGAAAAGAAGAATTCCAGGTATAATTTAGAAAGAAAAATGGCCGAGAAGGGAGACACTCCATCAACTAATTAAACATGTAACAGAGGTGCAATATTCGCAATTAACGACGAAAGTGTCCTTCCACTTCTAATTGCTGACAGTTTCTTCTGGTGCCCGCGCGCAGATTAATTATCTGCAGTAGGTGGCTGGTTAGCCTGAAAACGCAATGCTTGAAGAGGACACGGTAATTTTTCTTTTCTTTTTTTTCTTTCTTTTCTATTGCCCGTTTCTCTTCCTCGCCCGGCATCGGCCGGCAGCAGCGGAGTCGCTCGTCGGCGCCGCCCCGGGAGAGGCTCTTCGGTGCTGCTCGCTCGCGGCCGGTGCGTGTTTCCCCTTGCATCTTTTTTCTTTCTTTTTTGCTCTCTTTTTGCTCCGGTGGGCTGGAAGAGAGTGCCTTGGGGAGCGGCAGGGACGTTCCTCCCCAGCCGCTTTGCCCCGACCTTGCTGCCCCCCGTCGTGGGCTGCCGGCTCTCCCCGGGCTCCTGCACGTGCCCCGCTATGAGGCACCTTGCACAGCGGGGCCCCGAGCTGGGCTAACAGTAGTGGTAAGAAAAGTGTTTTACGCAGCGAACAGTAATGAAATCCTCTTATTTCAGCGATGCATCATCACATGGCTCTTTTAATGTCACAGTTTGGAGAGATGATTAGATTCTGCAGTTGCTGCTGGTGCTACTGTATTTTCTGACTCCCTCTGCCTGGGAAGCTGAGTTTCCGTGGTTACCGCGGCCGGGTCTCCGCGCGGCAGAAAAATTAGAAACATTAAAAAAGAAGAAAGAAAAAGGCTTGATCAAAACCGATCCGAAATAGCTCATTTTCCAAAGCAGGCGCTCGCAGCTTAAAAAAAAAAAATAAATAAAAAACACCCTACTGGGAAGGTGTTATCCCAGCTCGCACGTGGGCTTCGGACCAGGGTACCAGGAGCTGTATTGAGCAGCGAAGCGGTGATGGGCGAGTATTTGTGTTGCACGGGTTCTGATCAAGGGCAATTTTTCATCTCTGTTTCTCTTTTTGTTTTTTTTAATCATTCTTCTTAAGGCACAGACGTGTCGCGGGGAAATTTTGAGCAGCTGTGCAAGACCCGCTCCCGCCGCCGCAGGCGCCGCGGGCTCGCAGCTGAGGCCGGGCCGGGGGCCTCCCTCCGACGCAGCCTCGAGGGAGCTGCCGCGGCGAGCGGGGGCCCGGGGGCGCCACGTCCCTCGCCGGCTCGGGAGTGACATCTCTAGGCAAGCGCTCGCTCGCCAGCTCGGCGGCCCTGAGCTCCGGGGCAGAGAGGGATCATCCCCCCCGCCGCAGCCCCGGGGGGGGGGTCTCGCTGCTGGCCTGTTGGGTAGCAGGGGGAAAAAAGAAAAAAAAAAAAGAAAAAAAATGTTATTTTCTGCAACATCTGGGGCCGTGAAGAGGGCTGCAAAGCGCGGCGTAGGAGAGCGGGCCGCCCTCGCCTGATCCCCCCCGGCCCGAGCGCGCGCCTCTCGGCAGAGCTTGCCGATTTCAGACACGCCAGCGGATATTTTTAATCGTCTCCTGTCACGAAGCTCCCAAGTCGGAGGAGCCCTGGCTGTGCCGAGAGAAGTCTATTTATTCCCCCTCGTTTAAAATACCCTGGCAGCCCTCTTAATCCGGCTCCCGCCTCGCCGGCCCTCTCGGGATGCGCGCGCGCTCGCCGGCTTTCCCGCGGCCGCGGGCCCCTGCCCCGTCGCCTCCCTCCTTCCCCCCTCGGTGTAACACGCGCAATTTCAAATATCACAACTTTGCAAATAAATATTACAAGATTCAATAAGGCAGAGCTCCATTTGCAAGTCTGAGGCCGGTTTAATAAACGCTGGCGGGAGCTCGAAGGCGCGCCGCCCTTTTAAAGAGCACGCCGCCGCTCTCGGGAAGGAGCCGCAGAGCCGCCTGAATCTTTTAAGGGCTTTAAACGCTTCCTTTCTCCTCCAAAGCTTTGAAAATTAAAATCCTCCGGAGCTCGCTTGTGGTCGGCTTCGTCGGAGCGGACGCCGGGCGAGCTCGGCGCGCGGCACCGGCGAGCTCGTCCCTCCCAGGAGGCGACGAGGGCGGAAAAGGGAGGAAACCCGGCTGGGAGAGCAGCGCCGCGGATCAGACCGAGCGCGCGAAGGGTCCGTCCGCGAGGCAGCCTCGGCGTGCTGCGTTTTAAAGTGTGCTTCTCATTTGAAAATACGCTTGTGATCTTTCAGCGCTAAAAAAGTCAGGCATAAAAGCCCCAGCCCGACTCGATCCGGCTGGACGTCCGAGCAGCCGACTGCGTTTTTTCTTGCCTTAAATTAAGGGTCAGGCAGGAACCAAGATTTCAGCAGTTACTTCCCGTGTTTCTTAGGTATTTGAATAAAACGAACGCTACTCGAAAGGGTCGTAGGAGCTCAACGAGAGCCGAGTTGCCGCGCCGGGCAGCGCTGGCCCCGGGGCGAGCGGCCTGCAGCGCTACGAGCCCTGCAGCCTGGTTTGCTTGAGGGCTGCTCCGCTCGGGAATTCACGGAAGAGGAGCGTGATCTTTGCTTCCATGCTTCCTAAATGGGCGGGAGGGGGATGTTCAGCTGGCGAAGGCATCCCGGACGGCGGGTTGTCTCCTCCGCAGCCGGCAGAGCCGCCTGGGGCCTCTCCAGCCGCCGGGACGCCGCCAGCGCCGTTTTGCTGGAGCCAAAACGTGGGTTTTGTGAAGATGCTTCGGTTTCCCCACGGGGTCTGCAAAGCACAAAAGCGATCTTGCCGCCGCGGAAGGGCTGGGGAGCCAGCCGTGCCGTGCCGTGCCACGCCGCGCCAGCGGCCGACGTCCGAGGCAGGCGCCGCGCTCGCGCCGCTCTTGGCTCGAATTTCCGAGCAGGCTCTTTCCCACGGCATCGCTTTGCGCGCCCGCCCCAGAAAGCGAAACGCGGCTCCCTGCTCGCCGAAGCCGAGTAACGAAACCACCCTGCGCCGAGGCAGCTGAGGTCGGCTCAGATCCCTGCTCCGAGTCTCTCCAAGGGGTTTTTTAATGCTCTGGAGAGCGAAACAGAGACGAGAGCTGGCGGGAGGACCTCAGAGGCACCCGAAAGCAGCCTCGCCGGGGCGGCGGGCGCTGGGGGCCGCACCCTGGCGCTGCCCCCGCTCCGAGCGCCGCTCCGCCGCGCGTGGGGTGAGGTTCGCCGGCAGCGCCGCGCACGGCCGCTGCTCCGGGAGCTCCGTAGCTAGTCCCCGAGGAGCAGCGGGATCGCGGCGGCACGGCTCGCGGCGGGGCACGGGAATGATCCCGGCCTCCGCTCGTGCCTCTTGGATCTCCTCGAGAGCCGCCCTGGGAACAAGCGCCTCGGGGCTTCTTGGCCCCCGGCATCTGCGCGGCTCTGCCCGGCCGCCCGAGACGGTTCCTAGCGCGCTGGTGCTCGCGGAGCCGTGCCGACCCCTCCGGGCGCTCTCCCGAGTCCGGGCTCTCGCCCCTCTCAGCGTCCGAACGAACGGGGCCGGGCCCAGCGGCCGCGAGGAGACGGCCGAGTCCCGGGAAGCCACTCGGGCCCGGCGGGAGCCGGCCCCTGCTCCCTCCCCTGCTCTTACTTATCGGCTGTGGGAGGCGGCGGATTTTCTTCCCGGATGCGCCCAGCGCAGCGGTCTCTGCACGACACCAAATTAATTAACACTGGGCAGGCGGAATGCAATTAACCACCCTGGAGCCCGGCCAAGCCTGGGAAAACGTTCCTGGCTCCTGCGGGAAACGACCCGGGAGCTTTCCCGGGGAAGGGCCTTGCTTTGGCCGTGCAGCTCGAGGGCAGGAGGCTTCGGCCGGGCCGCGGCCCTCTGGCGAGGCCGCCGCGCTGGGGCTCGCGCCGCCCGCGCCGCCCCGGCCCTGCCCCGGCCCGCCCGGGCGCTTAGCTGCAAAACTCCCGCGCGGGAGCCGTCGAGCGGGAGGCCGCGGCAGCGTTTCAAGGACCAACTGGCCAGATTTTATTTATTGCTGCCGCTTGCTGAGAAAATGGACTCGGGAGGAGATTCCCGGGCTGCGGCTGCTGCGGGAGACGGGCAGCTCCTGTTAAATAGAGCATCGCCTGACAGAGCTGTGATTTAGCCGCGGCTCTTTAAAGGGGTTTAGAGGCAGCCAGCACGGAGCATCTGCAGGCAGAACGGGCGCATTGGCAGTCTGGCTACTCTGAAAGGCAACTAAAGCGGAAAAAAAAAAAAAAAAAAAAGCCCCGCTCGTGCGCGAGCACGCGATGCCCCGGGGAGGCGGCGGAGCCGGGCCCGGGGCTCCCCGCGGCGCGCGCCGGCTTCGGCCCCGGCCGCCCCCGCGCCGCTCTGGTGCCGGAGTTAATTCTTCACGTTCTGTTATGCTCCGTTCTCCTCCGAGGCGACGCGAGATTAATTACAGCCATAAAAACATTAGGGGCTTTCTAAATATTTTATGTGGAAAAGCACGCGCAGCGTGAGGTTTTCCACTTGTTACGTTTTCATAAAGGACATTTTGTTTGCAATAACCGGGAAAACCGACAGGTGAGTTTATTTTTAGTGCTCCGGTCCAGCCTGAAGGACTTTGAACGCGAGGAGGACGCGGGGGCAATAAAAACCGTCATCGCAGAACCGTCCCCGGCGGCTTGGTGCGTTTTCTCTCTGTCTCGGCGCCCGTCGTGCCGTTGGGAGACGGGGCCGGGCGGGCAGCGGGTGCCCTCCGTCATCCGCCAAGACGGCAGCGGGCCTGAGCCGGGCTGCGCAGGCAGGGCGCATCGCGGGGAGCCGGCCGCCGCTTCCCTCCTCGCTCCCGCCGGGCCGCGGCCGCGCGCGCGGCAGCTTCGGGCATCCAGCAATTCCAGCGGCCGGCGCCTCCGCGCTCGCCCTTCCCGGCGATCCCAGCGAGTCATCCAACTCCCGGCGCCGCTGCGGCAGCGCCGGGCGAGAAGCCGTCGGCGACTCGGTCTCGACGTGGCTCGTTCATGGTTTAAATATCCAAGAGGATTCGAAACGCCTCTTGAGCCGAGCAGCGGCCCCGAAACGGTGTCCGCTGCGCCGGGCGAGGCGATGCCGCGTCCCCGAGCGCTGCCACGCAGCAGGACTCGGCGCTTGCGCTGAATATTTCACGCAGACGCACGCAGACAGACGCACCAGTCTGCTTCCAACTCTGAATTTTTTCCCCCCCTCTGCTTCTCGAGGCGCATAAATGAGGCGCGCTGCCTAAGCCGCCCGCTCGCCGAGCGGCCAACGCCGCCGCAGCCGGGCGCCCGCGGGGCGCGGGAGGCAGAGCTCCCGCCGCGGCGCTCCGCGCGACGCCGTAAGCAAACGCTGCGGCTAAGCTACGGGCCTTTTATACTAATTAAAGCCCTGCCGCAGGCGGAAAGCGGCTAAGGGGACTCACGGCGCGAGGGCCTTGCTCGAAGGCAAGCGAAGGCGCTTGGGGCCTGGAGTCTTTAAATGTGCGCGTGCCCGAGCAGACCCGGGAAACGTTTTTTTCTTTTCTTTCTCCCCAAGTGTGTTTTAAGTAATTTCTGTTCCAAAAGACCTCAATAAAGTTTAATCCGCTAAACTACACCGCTACGTCCGCGGCGCTGCCAGCCTCGGAGCAGCCCCGCGCCCGGCCGCCCCGCGGCGTCGCGGACGCTGGCAGCCCGGCCGCGGACCCCTGCGTTTGCTTCTGGCGAAACTCTCCAAATACCGCCTTCGCAACAGGGTTTTATTTTTCCTTCTTTCTCTCTGCGTTCATCTGGTGCAGCAGGTTGAGCTTAGGCGCTTGCAATCGCCTTCTGGAGAAGTTAGTTGACTGATGAGGAAGGGAGGGGAAAAATCGTTGCTGCAGGGACCTGAGCCTGCGCTCGGGGCGCTCCGTCTGCCCCGGGCTGGTGGCTGAGCTGGAGGATCGAAGCAGGGGAAAAACATCATTAATTTTTGGTGAGGGAAGAATAAGTTGGAAAAAACAAAATGGTTTGTTCTATGTTGGGGGGGGGGATCAGAATTTCCCTTCCAAAAGGGAAAGGAAAGGGAAAATAACCGTCTGCCTTCGCCCAAAGCCCCGGGCAGTCGATGGCGAGGCTCCAGCGGGCTCGAGGCCGTGGCCCGCGGAGATGGAGGAGATAAATAGGACAGGCGGATCAATTGCGGGCAAGAGGAAGGAGGACAAACGTCACAAATCCAATATTAAAAAAAAGAACAATGCTGAGTTAAAAGCTTTGGCTCGATGGAGCTGGCACGACAGTATCAAAGCTTTGTCAGCACTGGGAAATATTTCATCTCAAGTTGATGGTCTTTGGCAAAAGTAAAAAATATATATATATAACAAGAACGCTACTGTTTTTTTTCCTGTGCAAAGGAAAAAGAAAAAATCTCAGCCGAAAGCTTGTGCTGATGAGAAAAGCACGTCGCAGCTTCCCGGAGATCGCAGCCCCGCCGGTAACTCCAGCAGGGCAGCAGATAACCACCCTCGTGGCGAGCGCTGCCTCGCCGGCAGCCCGGGCCGGGGCAGCGGCCGCCGCCGCCTCGAGCCGAGGGCGGCGCGGGGGCTCGACTGCCGAAAACCCGCTTCCTCTCCCTGCCGCCCGCTCAGCCAAAGTGGCTCTTTCCAGGTCTGCTGCTCGCGTAGAGCCGTCGCCACGGCCTTAGCTCGCAGCCAAAAACCCCGGGCAGCGGCAGGACGAGGCGAAGGGGATGCACCCCGGGCCAGCGCAGCCCGGGGAAAATAATCCGGCTTCCACGGCTTTCGCTGAGTTAGGGGCCACGCGGGTCTGAGAGCAACGGCGAAAGGCTCCTGGTGGCAAAGCGGGCTGACGCGGCTGCAGCAGGACGGGCTGCCCCGCGTCCGAAGAGCGGGCGAGCGGCAGAGCGCGCCGGCGGGGCAGGGGCGGGCCGGGGGGCGCGGGGCCTGCCCGGGGCCGGCGCCTCCGGGCCGAGAGTTAACACCAAGCGCCTTCTGGGCGGCCGCTGTCCTCGCGGGGCGAGCGCCGCCGGCGCACTCGGAGCTTACCCGGAGCCCGCGGGGCCGCCGAGCCCCTCCGCAACGCGGGCCGGAGAGGCGAAGGCGCCGCGCGGAGCTCACGGCCGAGGCCGGAGGGAGCCGGCGCGTGTGCCGCCTTGGCCGTCCCCTGCTCCTGCAGAGGTGGGGTTCGGGCTTGGAGCCGAGCCCCGGATTCGCCTTTTCGCTGGCACCGCGGCGGATGGCGGCTCCCTCTCGGCAGCTGCGGGAAGCGGTCCAAGCTCCCGGCTCCCGGCACCTTCCCAGAATGCCTTTAAAAGCACAAAAAGTCAAACCTCACGTTAGCAGCTCGGCTGCTTCAAATAACACAGAAGGAGATAGGGGGAGAAAATAAACAAACCCAGATTTTAACAAATATCTTCCGCTTCAAGCCCGTTCTGTTTTTGTTGGCAAGGTGAGTGCACTTCGCATAAAGCCTTTTTGGTTTTTAATGGTGATTTCAGATCTTGTTCTCACTTGAGGGGGAAAAAAAGGGAAATCAGGAAAGGGGCAATAACACCCCCCCCCCCATTTTGTATAAATCTAATCATCAGCCTGAAAGCAGACATTAAAATTACAATATAGCTCTTGACTTTGGGTAATTAAAAGCATTTTGTGATGACTCGCTTGATTAAAACGAGATCATCCATTTAGAATGAAAATTCAGAATGAAAATTGCTTTTGTTGCACCGATTATTCTATTTTAAACCCCCTCGCTGTTATCGCCCTAATAAAAAGCTGTCACTTCTTCTGTCAAGTAATTCACAACACCAGGCATTTGCATTTCTTCCCGACTGGTGTTTATTTCCATAATTGCAAACGGTTTCTCCTTCCTGCCCCCGCCGCGTGGCCCGGCCGCAGGGGTGCCGGGGGCAGAGGGTGCTGGGGGCCCCGGGGTGCTGGGAGCCGCCCGCTGCGCGCGGGGGCCGGGCTGGCTCGTGCCACCGAGCCGGGGGGCTCGTCGTGGGCCAGCGCGGGGGAATGCTGCTCGATGCCTTTAGGGAAGAAGGGAAAAAATTAGCTCTATCAGCAGGGTGGGGACCTGGCGCCTGTAGAGCGCCCGGCGGGTTTAAGCTGCGGCGCCGGGGAGGCCCCGAGCGCCCGGCCGCGGTGCCGCCCGGGTCCCGGAGCTGCGCCGTGCCTCCTGCTCCTTTTTTTCTCCCCCTCTCTGCGCCAAACGGAATGATAATTCGCTGCCGTTAATTGAAATTTTGATTGAATAGGTTGAACAAGTAATGATAAAAGCCAGTGTCGCTGAAGGCTCGCGGGCGAGACGCTGCGCGTGACGGCGACAGCCATCGCGGCTCGGGGGGAAGGTGGGAAATAATTTCGTTTTCGTTTCTGCCGGGAGCCTTTCGCCGCCGTGCTCCGGCTGCGGAGACGCGGGAGCCGCTCGCCTGCGGGGCCGCGCGCGCAGCGAGAGGCGGGCGCTCGGCTCCAAGCCGCCCCGGCGCGCGCCCGCACGCCCGACCTCCCGATACGGCTGCATTTAGCACGCGTGGAGGGATACGCGTGGGTGTATAACACACAAATAAACGCACGTGTCGCGAAGCTTCGTGTTTTCCCATTCGAACGCCGGCGCGGGCTTACGGCTCGAGCCGTAAAGATGCACGCGTCTCCCTCGTTTTCTCTTTTTTCCCCACCGCTGTGCGCTCTGATGTGCCGGCGCCGGGACACGAGTCCCCGTTGCAGGGCTGAGGGTTTGCGATTTATCTGCACAAAGCACTCGCGCTTAATCTGGAAAGCGCAGGGACGCTTGCTAGCAGGGCAGTGGCACGAGGCTCGCTGTGCTCTCTGCTTTCCTTTCTTTTTTTCCCTCCCACCTTTCTGCCTTTTGGATAAACTGGAGCCAAAAGCTTAAAGAGAAAAAAGAAAGAAAAGAAAGAAAACAGCAAGCCTTTAAAGGGCAGTGTGCTGCTGGTAAACATTTTTTCGGCTTGCTTTCAGAGTATTTCTCTCTAATATTCCCACGAGCAGCAGTTGCCCTGACCCTGGGACGTGGCCGGACCCTCCTCGCTCCACCCAGCGCTTTCGGGATGCAGGGACCACACGGTGGCAGGGGGGCAAGTCCTCGCGCTTTGTCCTTTCCACGTGCCCAGCTTGGGCTGAAAACGGAAACTTTCCGCCCGTTTCCAGCTTCTCCCTGCCAGCGCATCCCGAAGCACCCCAATCCCCCCGTCAGACGCTGAGGTTTCCCTCTGGGCACCGCCAGCCGGCCTCCATCCCTTCCAGGCTGGGATAAACCAGATCCATGCATCGAAGCGGAGGTGAAACGTGCCCCGGGGCTCTTCCATTCCAGCCCAAGCAGAGAAAATCTTGGTGAATTTGGTCTGACTCCGGGCAAAGAATCCCTCGGAGGCTCTTTTTGTTCCGCTTTTCTGGGTGCGTAGCTCTCGGGGAGAGAAATAACAAATGGCCACAAAAATAGCAGTCGACTCCTGCATGCCCAGGTTAATAGCCAGGTGGGAGAAGCTGGAGAAAGCAAAGGCACCGTTACGGCTTGCGGGACGTAGAAGAGGAGCACGCGGACTCCGGGCGTTTCCTTTCAGAGGACAAAATCAAGACGTAAGGAAGCGGTGAGGGGAGTGCAGGGGACGCTTAGCAGGCGATGATTAATCTGCAACCTGCTTAATCGGCCTCAGGATAACTAAGAGTTGTCTCTGGATAATTGAGATCAATGGAGTTTCATTAGAGACCGCTTTGGAGAGCACCCAGCTGCAGACGGCGGGGAAGCGGCGCGGCGGAGGCGCGAGGACAGAGCCCGGCGCGGGGCGGCTCTGCGGCGGGGCCGGGGCCGTGCCCCAGCACCAGGTGGGTGGCACGCAGCAGGATGAGGCCAGGCTTCCCCGACGGACCTTCCTGGTCGGCTCAGGGCTGAGACTTTGCCAGCAGGATACTGGGGAGAGGTGAATTTCTGGCTGAACATGCCAAAGCTGCAGTTATTGCTCATCAGGTCCCCCCCAGGTGGGACTATCCGAACTGCGTCGGACTTTTGCGTGTACCCGATCCCCTGGTTCAGACTGTGCCCTCCAGGAGAGGCTGGATCAGGCATTCCCGTGAACGGCTGGGGTCACTGCTGCCCAGATCGTGCGAGCAGAGAAAACGCTTCTAGGTTTTTGTTGCGCGGTGCTGATGAGGTTGGAGAACAGGGTCATTAATTCCAGAGTTTATGGGAGGAAGCTTTTAGCCACTGGTTGCTGTCCAGGCCCTGGCACAAGAATCAAATACCCAGAACACAAGACCCCAGAAAGGGAGAAAAGTGTCATTTCAGACCAGTGAAACTGCAGCCGCTGCTGGACACAAACAAAAGGTGACTGGGCAGCCCTTGCTTGGACAGCTTTCTTCTTTCTTCTTCTCCCCAGTGGCTTTGGAAATGCTCTCTGGTCGCCCTCCCGAGGAAGGCGGGCAAGGCAGGCTCACAGGGGAAAACCCAGGCCAAAGGAAAATAAGAGAAGCCTTCACCTTGGGGGACACGTGCGGGCACGAGACCCGACGGGTGCCGGGTGACGATGCTCAGGGACAGCAGGCTCCGCTCCACCTCTCTGCTGCCTCGCTGGGCGAGCCCAGGCCGGTGGCCAGAGCTCCTCACACACGGGAGAAGTCCTCCCCAGGGCAGTTCCTCTGATCACCTCCCTGGCTCTTTTGCTTCACTGCAGCAACTAAATTGAAGATTTTATAAAGGACACTGGATTTTAGCATACTGTTGTCAGCCTTGTTTGGCTTTATTTTCTCTCTCTCTCTCTCTCTCTCTCTTTTTTTTTTTTTTTTTTTAAGCCCAAAGCTCTTTTCAAACTGTTTTTCACAATTTCAACTAGCAGATTTTTTTAATGCAAATCCCTTGAGTCCAGAAGCTCTGGATTGAAAGCAGGGAAGGTATCACGAGATTTGAGCTACCAGGCTCAAAGATAGGTGTGAGAAGTTTGAGATTTATGGATTAAATGTTCCAGAAGCTGCAGTGGCTCCAGGGTGGTTTGGGATGAGTGTGTTCAAAAATCAGCAGTGTTTACAGCAGAGAGGCAGTGTGAGGAGCTTGCTCTCCAATTCGCCCAACGAGGAGCGGTTTGGGACCGTCCCTGCTCTCCCCCTGTGTGTTCATGGAATGGTAAGGTTGGAAGGGACCTCTGGAGATCATCTAGTCCAACCCTCAGCACAGCCCCATACGGGGATTGAACCCACGACCTCGGCATTAGCAGCACCATGCTCCAACCAACCGAGCTAAACCTGCCTGCCAATTGCAGGTTACGAGAGCCCCTGTGTAAGCCCTTGCTCCGGAGGAAGTCATTTTTCAGCTCTTTTGAGCAGTTTGCAAAGGTTAATGAATAAGGAATCAATTAATGGTTTCCTAGCCTTGCACTTTCTCTTTTTATTTAAAGAGGTTCCCTTTCTGAAGATTAGTTTAATGTTAAAAAGAATTTGGTTTTGCTGACAGCTAATTAAACGCAGTACCTCTTCTCCCTGCCCAGCTCTCACTCCTCCGAGCGGCGCTGGGTTCCCAGAGCAGCACGCCTCGCCGGGCAGCAGCGGGGACCAGCCTGTGCCTTGGGGCACAGAGCTGCTGGCCAGCCCCTCCATGACCTCGATGTCACAGAAACAGTCACCAAAGTGGTTTGCCGCAGTATTTGGAGGCTTAGACAGTTCTGGGCATCTCCAGTTTGTAGTCAGTGGTTGTGCCTGCAGCCCAGGACCAAGGGTACCACTGGTGCCCACAGCACTTGCAGAAGATTCATCTCTTCTGCAGTGCTGGTGGAAGAGCCAGGAGCAGGTTTCCTTCCTGCTTCAAGGGGATCCAGAAAGAGCCACTCCAAACACTAACTGGGCATATCTTCAAAAAGCCAAATGCAGACCACAAGCAATACCAAAAAATCCAGGAGCAGCTCAGCTGCAACCCCCCCCCCAACACACACACTGGATCCAACCAGCAGCCTTGATGCTGCTGGGGGAAAGTGGAGTCAATCCCATCCCAGCACCTGGCGTATCTCCAGCAGTCCCAACTCATTTCAGACTTGTATCCACCAGCACATTAAATTCCCAGTCTCCCTTAATTTAGGCACTGCTTTACCAGAATATCTCCCCATCCAGGGGGGTCTAAATTCCCCACAGTCTTCTGTGGGCTCTGTCCATTTACCTGAATCCAAAGCCCACCACACCCAGCAGGCCACCAAATTTGACGCGCTTTAGATGAGTTTCTCTGTGAATCCAGCCCATCGGTACAGGACCGACCTGCAGGTGAAACGCAGGGAAGCAGCAGTCAGCTCACATTAGCAGTAGCAGCCCCTGAAAAATCAGAGTTCAACCTGGTGGCAGTATTTAATCAAGAAAGTGCTTTTATCTCCCTTATTGCATTGGAAACCCATCACACCTGGTCAGAGAGCTTTTTGGGTTGTGTTGCTCAGCAGAGATTTTGCTCTGATTTATTAAAGCAGCTTCCCCTATTACCAAGGCACTGGAACAGAAACACCCATCAAAGGTTTAAGAGCCTAAATGGGTGTTAATTAGCCCAGCAGGGAAGCTGGAGTTTCAATGAGGTTTATCTTTAAACTACTATTAAGTTTGACAATGTAAAGAGATAAATTTGGTACTTAATTCAAGCCTCGCCTAATCAAATAGATTATGGTTGTACCCGTATCTAAAATGTAAATAATCTTTAACTTCAGGGGGTTGCTTCATGGAACAGTAGCGTATTGCTACACGGGACAAAGCGCCGCTGTCCTCTCTCTCGCAACCACTGCACATCATCCACCACCAAATCCCTCTTAAACCGTTCTCCTTTAAGGGGATTAGGAGGGTGGAGGATGGATGGGAGCAGGGGATGCGGCCAAGGCCCAGCGCCCTGCCTCGGGGCTGATCTGCTGCTCGCGGGCACAGGTGAGATGCCTGCCGAGCCGGGCAGAGCCCCGCGGCGACGCTCGGCGCAGATGAAGTTCCTCTGAGCACTGATGGCTCATTTCGTCCTGGGTGTTTTGTATCTGTCGGAGGTACAGGGAGTGTTATGCCTTTTGCTAAGTCTTCTATTGATCCTGATGTTTAAAACATGGAGGCTTGGGCTGTAATAGAGTGCTCAGAGAGGCAGGGAGCATCCGTTAGCAGGGATGACTGCTTCCCAGCAGCCGGAGCCGGCCCTGAAGGGATGCGCCGGGCCCTCGTGCTGCCTTGCGGGGTCTGCGGGCGGGACGGATCCTGGGCCGCGTCTCTGTGGAGGATTTTGACTCCTCCTGCCCCAGGGCACCGGTGGCCTGAGCCCTGGTTTGCCCCGAGCTCCCGCCAGCAGCCGCAGCCCCGGCTGCACAGGGCTGTGCTCAGCACCTCTGGAGGAAAAGTTGTTGAGAAAAGAAATAGAAAAACAGAAGAAAAAAGAGCCTCAACGCAGCTGAACCTTTCCTAAGACTGCTTTTCTATCTCAGGACTCTGCATAACGGCCACGTCTTTGTCTAGCCAGCAAGGAAATTCTCAGTTTGAGCATTGTGCGAGGGAGGGAAAGCCGCATTTCTAAAGCTTTACTCCTTTCCTTTTCTTTTTTCTACTCTTTCCCTCCTTGTGTTAATCTAACCATCTTGTCCAGGAGAGGGAGGAAAAAAGGGCAGATGGGAATCTACATGCAGCAGGATTTTTGCTGGGACTTTCAGATAATTACAATACCTTGAGGAATAAAACCCAACCATATGGGTTACGGACCTAGAAACCAGTCTCTGCACTCAGGGTGTGCACGTGTTTGTGTATGGGCACTGAGATATTAGCCACACACACAGGAAAAAAGCATGCAACAAATCTATCTTTACAACTTTTAGATTATCTTTCAGTTGACACTTATTAACCTCCTGCCACACTCATTATCCACGTGAATAAAACCTGAGCTATCAGACTGAAATGGCTTTTAAGGCAGCTGCCCATGCCCAGGGAAAATCTGACTGTGAAGAGGCAAGCCAAAACAAGGCTTTTTTTAATTGTTATTATTTTATTTTATTTCCTTCTGAAAAGCCACATCCTGGACCTTGCTGAAACGGGCTCCAGGCACAGAGCATGGGGAGAGCGTGGCCGGCTGAATTAGCATACAGAGAGCTGTGAAATCCGGGCAGAGGAAACACATTCCACAGTGATTTACGGCTGCAGGTCCCAGGCAGGGAGCGCTTCTCCCCGTCCTGGCCGCGCTGCTCGCTGCGGGTTTCCTAGCGCCGGTGCCTGACGTTTAGAGATCGGGCGCGGAGGTGGATTTGGCTTGCTAACAAGGAGGGTGGTTTGGGTCTGGGATTTGCAGCCTTGGGGAAGAAGGAATATCTGTTACTTTCTAAATATCTGTTCATTTATCAGTGGAAATAAGCATTTCCTTTGGCCAAGAAGCACAGCCTCGAGGATTTAATACCTGGGTCTGGTCTAGCATTTTCCATCCTGCTCTGCCACTGACCTTCTGGGTGACTTTGGGGAAAAAAGCATCACAGACTCCTTTCTCTGCTTGAAGTAGCTGCTAATGGTAATTCCCACTGATGACACAACCAGCATTAAAGCCCACAAAAACCAAGAGACAGAAGTCCTGTACAGCAAAGAAGGGGTCTGCAAACCCCTACTTGACCACAGCCTTTCCCACTATCTGCAGAGGCAAATGTCTGCACCAGCGCCCCTGCTCAGCAGCTGCTTGCCTAGCCCAGGTATTTTTGATAGCTCCAAATTAATCGAGTAAACAAGGCACCTCTGCGCAAAGAGCAATTAGAGGCAGCCGAGTCCTGCTCCTTTCCGCAGCTGCCTCTGTGACAGGTTAAAAACCTTTCCCAGCTTCAGTGCTCTCGGTAGCTCTTGGAGCCTGCCAAGCGAGGCTCAGGGCTGACAGCCAGGCTGAGATTTCCCCGGGGAAGGCAGCGGCCAATTAACCCGATGAAAGGGAGTGAGACGGAGCAGGCAGGGCTTCTGCGGGGGCACGTGGGGCCTTTTCAAGAGACGGAGAGGAGCGGGCAGAGAGAACCAGAGAATTTGGGGTTCCCTGGGCCCCCTGCTTTGTCCAGACTGGTTATTTATAGTATCCTTTTCCCCTGATATCCCCATGGGGAGCAGGATGTAGTACCGAAGTCCTTGGGTGTCCAAGCAGTGTTGTGGCTCTGGGATGCGCACACATCCCTACAGTCCCGCTAAGATTTCCAGCGCATGGAGTCTGTGGCTGTTTGATCCACATAAAAGTGTCACTGTGTGTATGTGGGATCAGTGTTTTACTAGAGTCTGTGCTCAAATGTTTGCATGTGCTTCCATGTGATGGGCATGGCAGTTGTCTCCGCAAGCGTTGTAGGTGAGTTGGATGCTAGTTAATGTGTTGGGGGGGTGGACAGGCTCTCTGCAGGCAGCAGAGAGGAGAGGCACGGGAAACGGGAGCGCGGCTGGCCCCAAGGACCGAGGAGAGCGTCCCAGCACACGCAGGGCTGATCCAACGGACAGTGCTGTATAAGCTGGTCCATATACAAGCTGCATTTGTAGCCTAATTGCGTGTAGCCAATATCCACCGACTGTGTTCCCGTGTGCCATCTGGCATGTGCATGTGTGATCCGCGCAGCAAATGTGTATTTATTTGTGAACTGAAAATATTCTGCATCTTGTGCGAGGTCAGTTAATGAAGCGATGCTCGAGACAGGAGGGAGAAGCCCTTCAGAAGCAGATTTTTTTTCCATTTCCCTTCCTGAGTTAGGAAAACTTGCTCCAAGCCACTGCAAAGCCAGATGAAAATCAAGCCCCTTCTCCAGCAACTGCTATCAGGCTGAGCCAGGGCTTTGTGGATTTCCCCTCGTTAGGCTCTAAATTACTTCCTTCATTTTACCCATCACTCCTGGAGTTATCTCAAGCCCTGGGGCTGCAGGCAGGCATGGGGCTAATCTGTTGCGAGCTCTGCTGTCTGGTGGACTTCAGAGACCCACTGTAGGCTCCAGAGCTCCAGCAGGCTGAGGCACCATCCATCACATCCACTTGAGACAGTAGTCAGCAAAGCTAATCATCTGCCACCCAAGAGATGTTCTCCTGACATCTGCCGGGGGTCTGGCAGCTTCCAGGAAAGGCTGGTCCTCCCTCAGTGTTGTTTAATGGAATAAAGACAATTGCTGACGGTGGAGGAAGCATGGCAGGAAGAGGAGAGCCGGGTGGCCTGTCCCCAGGGCTGAGCCCTTCCTCCTGCCCGCACCGTGCCTTGCAAGCTGAGGGGGAGCTCTTTCCCCTGTGTCATGCTGTGGGGCATCTCTTACAGGCACAGAGGCCAGCAGAGATTCTTGTCCGCAGGAGCAGTAATCACAGCCCATGTCAGCGTGAGATGTTAAGCACAGCCCTGCGCTTTCTTCCGAGGCTGGGAGCGCCATAAATAACAGGGCCATGCTGTCCTCTGCCGTCGGAGGAACCTGTAGATCAAAGTGCTGCCTATTTTCATATCCAGCAGCCTCCGTGAAGAGCAGCCTGTCGCGTTATTGCACATAGGTTTGCTTGCGCAGGGCGTTCCCCGGAGGCAGCCTCCTTCTGCCGAAGACGCAGAGTTGCACCCTGCTGAGCTGCAAACATCTCGTGCCACCCAGCAGCCCAGCTCCCTCCTGTGCTGCCAGACACTGTGGACTCCCAGTTTGCTGGGACATGTAGAGGAAACCATTGCTTTGGCCTGTGAGCGGTGGGTCCCCTTGGGGGGATGCTGTGTGGCACCAGAGAGCTGGATGTGCACAGGGCTGGTCAGCATTGGCCCAAGGTGGCCCGGGAGGGCTGGGAGGGTGATTACGGGGTGGGAAGGGGGCACAGAACCAGCTACTTGAAGAAGCCCCTTCTATTCAAGCCAGAGAGGTAGGGCACTTGCTGATCCATATTCTCCCTTCCCAGGCAGAGGAGCAGTTTGCCCTGAGCTGAACTCCCTGCTGGAGACAGATGAGATATTGCAGCGTGTTTAATTCATGGCCCCATGTTTCTATTTCTGGCTGCTCTCAGGCCTCTCTGTGCTAGGGAGGCACCTCACAGGCACTGCTCCCCTTCTCCTTCGCGTGCATCTCTCCTGGCAGTGCGTGCCAAGCGCAGGTCTGTCAGCTGGGTTCGGGGTGATGTGGGGCCACAGGAGCAGAGATGGGGAGAGAGACTTGCTGGAAAAGGGCACCCACGTGCAGGAAGGCCGTGGCTCTGGGAGGGCTGTGGGGCCCTCACTGCAGAATGGCAAAAGCACCATGTGCCACTCTGCACATTTATCCCGGTCATGCTCTGAGTGCAGGGCTCTGATTCCCATCTTAAAGGCAGCAAAGCTGAGGCAGAGAGGTGCCAAGGTCACACAGGACCCTAATTTTAAGTTCAGGTTCCCTGGAGTGTGAGATAAGATTGGTTATGAGCTTTGGGGTTAGGTCACCTCCCTTTCCAGTCTGGGCTTGACCTGCTGCGGGGTTTGCAATCCTGTATGGGGATGCAGCCATGGCTGCACCTAGCCTTTCCCACCTCCCCTCCTTCCCCAGCCAATCCCTCAACCACAAGATCAGCCTCTAGACAGAGCAAGCTGCCCAAGGGCAGGTAATTCACAGCTCCAGAAGGGCTGTTGCATCACTGCCTGACCTACAGCACTGCAGTCTCTCCTGCCATTGGCTTGTGCAGGAATTTCCTGGGCCAAGGCAAGCTGCAAGATATATATATACACACACATATATATATATATATTTCTCTCACTCTTTCTTTCTCCCTCCTGCAAGCTGCATGAGAGCAAAGTCATTGGCATAGCATAAATAGGGAGCACGCCGGGCGTCCGCTGGCTAAGCTGAATCCCCCTCCACCCCCTGCCGTTTCCAATTTGTAGCCCATATTTTAATTCCCTGCCCCACTGTTCCCTTCCTTCTCTCGTAAAAGCGACCATCCCGCCCAAGCAGCGGCTGGCAAAGCAGCTGCCATTTGCAGCTAGATAATGATGAAAATACTTTGGTTCTCATTGGGGTTCCAGCCACAGGAGCCTGGTGCTGTTGGCACCAAAGGACAAAGTTGCTTCTCCTAATTTTATTCTTTTTCCCCCCCTTCTCCTTTAACTGCAGAATTGTTTTTATTTATTTTTATATTTGAACTTTCAATCCTGTCTGTTTGGGGTGGAGGAAGGGAAACACTTGCAAAATAGGAACAGTACCAGGACTGTTCATAAGGCATCCTCATGCCTCCTAGGGCGTCGATGAGCAGAAGCAGATCCAAGCCTGACTGGAGACTGGAAGAGCTGATGGATGCTCTGCTGTCGTGTCCTTCCTCCCCACCCTGCAGTGCAGAAGTCTATGATGAGAGGCGAGCCCCATCTCCCTGGCAGTCCTGCAGCACTCAGTGGCTTGTTCGTGCAAATGGAAGTCTAGGGGTGGGGAGAGAGGGAAGAAAACACAGACATTGTGCCGGCAGAAAGGGCCATGGGGTGAGCAATGCACTGAGTGGAGCATCCTCTGCCCTCCAGCCCCCTCTGCAATTTGGGTTTGGCTGCACTGCGAGAACCAGCTCCCCATCGCGGCTGTGCCACACTCCTCCCCTGAGTGTGAGGGGCAGACGAAGGGGGAGATCAGCCCTCTGGTGACCACTAAAACTCCAAATGTGACAACCAAGCAGGAGAAATCCTGCCCTCAGCTCCTGGAGAAGCAAGAAATCTCCCCTTGCCTGTGTGGTCCACAGAAGGCAGCCAGCCCTGACAGAGAGGAGAGAAAAATGCGATACTCAGCTTCACGCAGTTTTTCTTTTTCTTTTGGGAGAGGAAGCAAAAAACAAAAGGCGAAGAGATCTAGCTGGGGTGATTCAATAGACAGTGGCAGAGCATGGGAATGAATAATCTCCTGATTCCCATCTCAGCTCCCCAAGACTGTCTTTGCCTTAGACAAATGGGCAGCCTTCGGTAGATACCCTCTTTTTTTCCTTTTCTTTTCTTCTGCTGGCTCATGAGTAAATTCAATAAAACAGTAGGAGATTTGTTAGGATTAAGGTCAAATAAAAAGCGAAAAGGCGATTGGATTTGTTTTATGATTGATTATAGAAAGTGCAGATATTTATTAACAGCCAACAGGATAACTGTCAGAATGATTCTATATCAACAAAAAAACTAGAAGATGAGTCAAATCTTTTCAGTGTTGTGGGAACAAGATTAAGCCAAATACAATTGATGCAGCAAATAAAGATGCCAATGTTAACAGCTGCTATATAATTTCAACTGGTCAATCTCATCTGAATTTATTTATATATATAAGTGTATATATATATATATATATGTATTCATACTTTTTTTTTCTTTTTAAGGAGTCTCTGCCAATTGCAAAAGCTGCCAGTGCCATAGATCAGGAGTTGAGTCATCTTGTCTGTCTGTACAACATCTGACACATCTCAAAGACAGGGAGCAATGCAAAGGCTGCAGTGTCCTGCGGAGGGTCCCACAGCAGGCTTGGGAGCCTTGGGTCTGCTCTGGGTGCTGCCTTGGGCTTGGCTGTTCTCTGACTATATTTTCCTACCTGTAAATGCCTTTGCATTTGAAACAGTGCTTTGAAATTTCTGGATGAAACAGAGCTTGGGGGAATCCAGGAAGCTCTTGTGTCACTCCAGTGGGTCGTGATGTCTCTGGCTGTCACAAGGCTCTGTCCCCAGCCACTGCCTTTCCAGAGCAATTCTTCCTCTGCTAGCCCTAGAAAAGCACATCCATGGTGGTGAGGAGCCACCACGCAGGGTGCTGAGCCTGCTTTGCAGAGGAGCACCCTACCCTTCCTTCCCCAGGCTATTCTGATCCTCCTCCATCCATCTGCAAGTGGCTTGCTATTAGTACAGAGCCATTAAAATTCAAGGTCGGATTTGATTCTATATTGATCATCACGAGGCAAATTAAAGACATCTTTCTTCTCTTCTACTTGTGTTACAGTGCCAAGAGGCATCCCGCTGCTTGCTTTTACAAGCTGCTGCTGCTGCCCAAGTGTCTTCTTGGACGGGAGCTGCTCCAGCCACAGAGGTTTCATGTTTCCTGTTATAGGAAGAAGCCACAGGCTTGAAAAAAGCAAAAGTGACTGTAGCTTGGAAGACTTTTAAGGCTGTCAGTTAAACGGAGATCTGAACTGAAGTCCAGTCTTCCTTGCTTGCATCTCTGTCAGAAAGCAGTAAGGCAGGGCCAGGCGTGTGACAGGTCTGTCCATTACGCAGGGTTTTGGCTCTTCCAAAGAACAACGTGGGCATCCTGAGACTGAGCTTTTACTTTCTCCCTTCAAAATTCTACCTAAAATGCAGGGATAAGACCCCCTTCCCCTTCCCAATGGCTCAGCACCTGCAGACCTCAACTCCTGTCACACATGTGAGATCTCAGCTCTGAGCATCGTTATTTGCAGGACTGGCATGCATCACAGCCAAACCTGCAGCTGGGATCTGCTGCACTAGGCTGGGAACTGATGCCAGTTGTGAACCCACAGGGAGCTGTTGGGTGCAACTCCTGATGCCAACTGGGAGCAGAACAGAAAGTCCCTGACAAGACTCTTCCTAAAGCAGCAGCATCTTCCAAATTGCTTCTGTTTATACTTTGCCAGTGACTCATTCGTTGATGTTCTGTCCTGTAGGTTACTTTAAAAACAGGAATAATTATGCTGCTAATTATCATTTGAATTATTCATTTTGTCCCCCTCTTCCTTTCTCCTGGAAGAGGGAGACGCATTGTCAGTTGTGGCTGTCCTTGCACGGCATGATTAGATGCTCTCTTCTGTGCAGTGATGGGAGAGATCTCATCAAAATCAGCTTCCAAAAATGGAACTAGAACCAGAACTGCAAAGGTTTCAACAAGTTCAAAACCTCTCCGCTTCAGACGCATGAACATACACCCACGTATGCACATGGATACACACACTAACCATGCACAAAAGCACCTAGGTCCCTACCATATAAATAAATCTTTTTCCTCAGCTGAAGGAGAATGCAGTCTCTAATGAGACTGTGAGTGTGTGGCGCACGTGTTTGTATGTGTTTTTCTAATTATATCTTTTCAAATAAGATTAACTATCCTTCGAAGCTGGACATCTTTCCAATAGGTGAATGTTTGAACTCCAGGGCTGATGGTAACATGAAAAATTCTTCCTGTCACAGGCAGAAAAACAAATCATGTGGTTTTTTTCCTCAGGAAAAAGATTGCAGTGAAATTACTGTTCTCTGTGATGTTTTCTAGAAACCCAGTGAAGGAGAGCCTGGTTCTCTTCTCACCCAAGCTGGGGCAAATCAGGACAAAGTTCAAAGATGCTATGGCATGACAGAGGTGTGAAGTTACTGTGACAGTTGACCTTGGCATGTGATTCCTACTATTGGTTGCAAGATCTCCCAAAAGGTCAGGGCCCTGCTTTATGGAAACCACAGGCTAAGGATGGAGCTGTTCAATGGAATGGTCTGGAGAACCCCTGTCTCAAGAAGCTCCTGAAAGCCATCCCCTCAGAGGACATACACTGGGGAGAGACCCTATATCATTCCTCCTTTCCCTCTTCTATGCACCTTGGTCACTAGAGGTAAGACACTGAGCTAAGTTGGCCTGAACTGTGACCCCTCCGCATTTCTCCTGCTCTTTCAGAAAAGTAGCCCTTGTCCGAAGGCACGGGTGTTGGTCAGATGTCTCTTGACAACCCAAACACCCCTTTGGGACTGCCAAAGCAGGGCTGGGGCTGCTCCCATTATCTTGGCTCACCCCTCACCACCGTCTGTCCTGTGTTTGCAGTAATGTCCCTCCCCTTCCCCGTTCTCAGGAGCGGGCAACATTCCCATGGATGTGGGTGTGTTTGTGCAGGGGAGGGATGTGCATCAGCAGCCACGGTGAAGATCCCCATCCGCTTCACACCTCCTCTCTGAGCATCACCCGTGGAAACCCATTAACTTCAACAGGCTTGTTCATTTATCAAGGATTCCTTAAGAAGATCTGCTTGCTTGGAAAGCCGTGAGTGCTTCAGACGCTTCAGAGGACATGTCTGCACTTCACAGCTTTATTGTTTAACAGGTCTGATAACAGCTCTGCCTATCACACCAAGAGCCACCCAATTCAGGCAACAGGTTCCTTCCTTTATCATGCATCAATCTAAACAGATTCCCCCCTGGAGACTCAAGACAGAAGGCATACAGTCAGGTTATTCTTCTAAAAGCTTTTTGCTGATATCATGTGGTTGTTTCACTGTATTTAAATCAACAAAAAAGGACACATTTTTTCTCTCTCTCTCTGCACCATTATCCTTTACTGAAACAAAGTCTGAGGAATGTGTCAGGGAAAGGATTTATCAAAGCCAACAATCCAATAGTTTTATTTCCTTCTTGTCAGACACAGGGCCCTTATTGAGCTCTTTTATAGGAACCCTGGATTTTCCAGCCTGGATAAAACCCAATCTCTGTCTCATATAGCAGCCAGCTTCCCTGGTGTCCATGGGAGCATGCAAATCCCCTGCAGCAGAAGCACTAGCGGCAACTCAGCCAGCCAGAAGTTTCCTTCCCACCTTCCAGGAAGGTGTGGCAGATACATTGGAGCAATGAGGTTTATTTCTTTTCCAAAGATTTTAATGCCCATCAATCTGGTGCCTTTGCCCTGCTCTGTTGTTTGGGCTGGGGAAAAGCAAATGAAACACTGCAAAGTGGGCTAAGAGGCTGCTGCTCTAGTTCAAGAGTTTACAAAGACATGCACTGGTGCAAATGATTTTGCACGACATCCATTAGGTTCGTACAAGAGCAGATTTTGATCATGATGATCACTGAATATTTTTACTACCTACATATATGACCATCTGCTAATTGTTTTAACTTTGCTTTGCCTTCAGTCACAAAGAGATCTTGAGACCAGGTGCTCCATGGGTTAACAGGGAAGTGCTGGGAAACTTTCTGGCTCCAGGACCCAACTTAAAGTGGCTCATCTTCAAAATTTTGAACTAGCACCCTGCACAAACATACGCGAGGGCAGCAACTGGTTGAAAAGCCTCCTTCCTTCTCCCTCCCCATTCGTGGCTCACCCGAGCAGGATGCAAGAGAGCCACTTCCCGGACACACAGGACCAGGCGTGGAAGCCCTCCACCTTCAGCTTTCCTGCACTGACCTAACATCCTCACTGACCATCCAAACTAATGCCAGGGAGGCTGAACTGCTGCTATCCAGTTCCCTAAGGGGCTGGATGGTGGGCACAGCCCAGCCTGGAAGCAGGAACAGCTAGAGGGGACCAGCTCAAAATGAGACAGCTGCAAAGGGAAGGAGGTGCAGTGACAGGAAGGCAGAGAAGGAGGGAGAGCGCTAAACAGATGGCTGGGGGAAGAGATGGTGAAAGAGGAGTGAAGCAGACAGATGGAGGACAGAGAGGAGTGGGGTGAGTGACATAAGCAATTCGCTGCTTGTTCATATTTAATCAAGAATTTGCTGCTGCCGCTATTTGCATTTTGGCATTATTTGTTTTACAGCAGTAATCAAGCCCCACCAGAGGCCCGGGCGCCCTGACGCTGATGCTCAGGGGTCAGCACTGCTGCGAGGGCCGGGCCAGGCCAACATATCTCGTGGCCGGGACCCTGGGCAAAGAGCGGGAGTGCCCAGGCTCCCGACAGCCACAGAGCGCAGCACCAAAGCTGGCCCGGCCAGCGCAGCGCCCTGGGGAAGGAGGCAGGACATGGCAGAGCCACCCAGGCCCAGCCAGGACTCCTCACAGGGACAACCGCCTCTGGGGGCAAAATGGCTGCTCGCAGCTAGCGGAGGCGGGGGGGGGAGGGGGGAGGGAGGAAGGGGGGCAGGGAGGGAGGGGCACCCCCACTGACCAATCCCCTGCTGCCACCTGTTCACCCCAGCCAATCGCATCGAGCCCTGCCTCAGGAGGCCTCTATAAAAGTGGGCTGCGGCAGGCAGGTGCTCACTGTGGTGGTGGCAGGTTAGGGGCTGGGGTCTTGTGCAGGCTGGAGCTCACTGGCAGAGAGACCCCCCCCCCCATGGTTCGGGGTGAGCTTCTGGCTCGGAGAGTGGGCAAAGGCTTCTTCTGCCTCCTGCTTGCCCTGCCTCAGCTCGCGTGTGCTCCTCTGGTTGCAGAGATGAGCCCTGGGAGACGGAAGGGCTCGCAGGGAGGCTTGGAGGAGCCTCCTCACCAGGAGGAGAGTGTTTGTGGTGGGGGGGAGGAGCTCCCTTCCCTTTGGCCTTCCTGAGCATTGCACATGCTGCCGAGAGTCCAGCTGAGCAGCTCCCTCCTTAGCAGGGTGATCCCATTTGTAGAGGGAGCACTAGGTAAACCAAGGCATGGTGTGGTTACTCCAAGGTGCTACTGGTCACACAAGTGAGTTGCAAGCCTGACGGAGAAGGGAGCCCAGAAATTGAGATATCTTGCAGTATTATGTAGAGAAGGCAGCTGGAGCCAGAGAGCAATAGTCACAGCACAAAAGAGATTTTTTTTTTTTCCTGTAGTCCAGCTGGTTTTCACATATTGCACCTCCTTTTTCCCCTCCAGCAAAGGACTCTTTATTTTCACAATTGTTTCCAGACAGAAATTCCTGCTTGAGTCCTGCACAAAGCATAATGCCTTGCCAGCTTGATGTATACCTAGCAATATTTGATGATATTTTAGGCCAGCTCTAGAAGGAATAGTAAGAATAATCATTAATATTTGTCAGGTCTACCCAGGCTTCTGTCCTGTGGGATCTCAAAGCCTGATAGCTGAAAACAGGGCTAGTTTTGCTCATCTCTGCCACCTGTGTCCTGCTGCAGGAGGTGGTGATTTAAATTTGCTGTTTGAGCCTGTGTTTGTCCTTCAGGTAAAAGTGATAGTAATAATTTTTGAAAAATATTTCCTATAGTTTCTACAACTGCAAATGGGAAGCTGAGGCACAAAGATAACTTGCTGCTAAGCAAATTATTGCAAAATGCAGGTTTACTAGTCTAATCTTGCATGTTATTGGTGGTGTTACATGAGGAATAGCAAAGAGGTTAATGTTGCTCACTATTAAAAGGGAGGGGGGAGAGTCGGTGATTTGAATAAGCTAAGGGGGGAGAATAGACTTTTGAAGTCAAGGCTCAGATACAACTTTTTTGTATAACAGTAAGTTGAAACTGCCCTGATTTTTTTTTTTTTTAAAAAAGGTTTTAAAGCAATTGTTTCCTTTCTGGGTGACTGAAACACAAAAGCATCTGAAAGCCTCTCCAGTTTTTTCTTGCTCTGATTTTTTTAATTGTAATTATGAAACTGTCCCATTATCATATTGTGATGCAGAGCCTTTCAAGTAATAAGAAATTCAAGCGAAGACTTGATTACCTCCCCTGAGAACAAAATGTGATGGGGAGGACAAAGGAGGGGGGGATGCAGACAAGTTTTATAATAATAAAATAAAGAAAAAATTAATCATGGATCCATTAGTGTTAATACAAATGCTTTATGACTCACCTCAATCATTTTACATTATTTAATAACAGAAAATCATTATTTCCTGGGAGAACTAGGATAAAGCTGGTTGGGAGTTTGATTTTTCTTTTTAAAGTAACATTGTAGCTAAAAATTTGCTACCAGCTGTAGCTAGAGCAGGATAAGGTGGGAGGATGTCTTCCCTCCTCGCAGCTATTTCCTCCTTGAGCCCTGTGCGTTACAGGTGCCTGGGAAGGACCCTGGCAGATGGGGTGTGAAGGTGAGGCCTGCTTTATTTAGGTGATCTGAGAAGGGGAGGTATGGTACCCATAGGAGTGAGAGATCATCTGAAAAGGTTCCCTGGGTAGGTCTTGTGGCAGCTCTGCCAAGCAGTTGGTGTTGGTGTCCCCTGGCATGACGTGCTGGCTCCGCAGAAGCTGGAGGAGGTTCCTCTGCTGCGATGTGTGCTGTCACAGTTGCTAGATGGTCGATCTTAACAGAGGGAGGTCTGGGGCAGTGGGGGGCATGGAGGAAAACATAAATTGGCTCTGTGATCCAGACACCCAGGCACCTCTGCCAGACGTGGGCTTTTGCCTCTGAAGTCAGTTAGTGTCTTTTTAAGCTGACCTCGCATCTGTCTCCTTTGCTTTAATTTCTCATGCTTTTGCTCCCTGTTGTTTCCAGGGATATTGCTACACTCATTAACATTGTTCCTTCTGAAGTGGCTTTTAATACTGTTACAATCAGCCTCCAGGCCAGTGTTATGAAAGGATAGTTCTTCTCTGGGAAAAGAATCCCCAAAACGAAACAAGAGGCTTTTCGCTGGCCAGGTGACTGGTTTCCAGCTGTATCACTAAAGGAGTATGGAGAGGCCTTCATCTGATCTGGGGGATCCTGCACTAATTTCAGTGGTTGTGTGTGACCCAGTACATGATAGCTCTGGGAGGGTGGATGCAGGAAAACACGGAGGAGCCGTAAGCAGGTTGTTACCTGTGTCCGGGCTGCTTTCCCACATCTGCAGCTAGTCTGTGTGCTGGCTGGCTGTGGGAGAGCACCAGGGCGCCTTCCCTCCCAGCCGGGGTGGGAGCTGGGCCCTGTGGACTATGGGCCCCTCTGTCGGAGGGGAGCGAATTTGCTCCTGGAAGTGGCCTCCTGTATGAAAAGGGTTTGTGAGCTTCCTTCTGTGAAGGGACCAGTGGCATGTCCTCATAGAGGAAGCAGAGCAGCATGAAGGTGCTCTCTACTGATTCAACTTTTCAGACTGGGGGAGCTCAACTGCAGAGGGAATGGTTGCTAGAAAAATATGCTTGCTAGAAAAGCAGATTTTAAACCAGAGGGTTACGTGCTACTTGCACACAACCTGGTGCATTGCGAGGTAAAGGGATTACACACAGCTTAATCTGGAGCTGTGGCTGTGTAAGCAATTAAACACCAGTGATTTCCCCAGCTATGAAAGTTTGTGCTGAAAGCATTACGTTCTTCCTGTTGCCATTTTGCCTTTTACCAAAGAAAAGGAGCATGAATATTATCTGTAGCTAAATCCTAGGATTTATTTAGATCTATTTATTTAGATCCATTTGATCTCCCCTTCTAAAGGGAGCACATGCCGTAGGTGGGGAGGGTCTCAGTCAAAATCATACTGCCTGTCCTAGCTCTGCCCTGACTTACGGCATTTCTGCAAGTCATTTTTCCTTCCTGTCCCAGTGCTGCTTTGCCTCAGTCTCCCCGACTGTGAAATAGGGATAATTAGATTGATACAAATTGACTCTTCTGTAAAGTGCTGTAGAAGCTTGTTGGACAGCACAGCTTCTTGGAGACCTACAGTTCCATTTCAAAAGCAAGTTGAAATAAACACATCTTCTACCAAAGCCTGATAAAACAGGATTTCTGCCTCTGATACTCACAGAATTTGCTGTGAGTGTTGACTTAATACCAGCTTGCAATGACTTTGTTGCTGAAACTGAAGCTGTATAATGAGCATCTTCCTGCCCCCTCAGCTGCTGCTGTCCTGAGGTACAGGTGCTTTATGTGCTCAGAACAAGAACCTATGTCTGCCTCAAAATGCTTACAGACCATAGGCAAGGGAGGAAGTACTCCTTTCTGCATCATGAAGCTTCCCTATCAGGGCTAGGGAAGGCACTGACTTTTGTGTCTCGGTCTATTATTTTAAACAAAAAATATATCTTTTCTAACTAGGGAGAGACCCGCTGCTTAATCCAGCCGTGGGAAGCATGACATGTCACTGTTTCAGTGAGGGCTGGGGAGGCTGGGAAGAGCTCCTGCCTGACTGAGGGCATCCTGAGGACGCCTTGGCTGGTATCTGTTTACCTGCATGCCGTAATTACTCTGGCTATTTGCTACACGAGGCGTCAGGAAAGTGACAGAGGCAAACAGGACACCCAATTTTCTGTGAAAAGTTAACTTTTCCAATTGCAGTTGAAAGCTGAGTTCTTTTGACCTAATTTCCCACTCCAAGGGTTAACTGCTCTCCGCGGTACAGCGGGCCCTCCAGTGAGTGCAGCCAGACAATGCCATTTAAGCGAATGTTCCTAGCCTACAGAAGTCCTGGAGATAGCTCCATCTTGCTCACAGTAGGTGTTACATTAGCTGCTCAAACCATATTCCAGTAAATTAGAGCTGGGCTGATTTAGACAATCACTGGGTCATTCTTTCCTCCAATTCCCAGTCTCACACAGAGATAACAGCAGCTGGGGGAAAGCAGGGAGGTGGACGAATAGCAGTTTGCTTGCTTATTAGGGGTTAGATGCAGTCTTGAGTCTGTGATTTGCAGAACACGACTGATACCACTAACAAAAGCCTCAAAGTTAAATGATGCAGTATTTGTTTCAGGTCTAATAAAGACACTTAAACAAACGCCAAGCACTTTTTTTTTCCCTCAGAGGCAAATAAATGCATTAAAATGCCTTTATAAGCCAGAATGAAACCCTCAGTGGACAGGAATTTGGGAGTGAAAGCTGGTCAGTCCACAGCTGGTCTGAGGTACCCAAGGGAAAGCATGGCCAGAGCCCTGAAATAGTGGTCAGTGCTGTGTGCTGCATGACTCCAGGCATTACTGTGTGTGTGTATATGTGTGTGTATATATATATATATGTACATATACACACACACCTTCCTATCCTCTAGCTATTGTAAGCCTTTTAGAGCACGTTTGTGTGTCACTTAGTGCTAGAGGAAACTGTTAAAGCCTCTGGCCCAGCAAAATCTTAAGCGAGTGCTTGAATATAAGAATCAGTCTCTGTGGCTGAACCAGTTGCTTGCAGCTGAGCTGCCACAGTGCCATGCAGAATATGGAAAGGGGCTGCTGCTGCTCCCCAAGGCAGCCAAGCCGTGACCTCTTTTTCTCACATTATAATGTCCCTAGCAGTGCAAAAGGCAGTACGAATGCTCTGAAAAGCAGTGACTGCAGGTGTGCAACAGCTTCAAGGGATTAAGAAGTGAGAGGAAGCAGCAAAAGGCAGGAGCCAAGGTGAGGTGTAAGTGCCTGTAATTTAAAGGGAAAAGGCTGTTTGTTTAGCTCCAGAGGATCGGTTGCTGCTTACCTTGATGTTTTCAGTGCTTGTGTGAAATACTGTATTTCTGAAGGTGTGTCCAAGGCAAGGAGCTGCTCTCAGCTTCAGCATACAAATAGAAAGGGCACCATGAAGAGAGAATTACTTATCTATCTATTCCCATTGCTCTCTTCAAAACTCACTGTAACGGTGTTACTGTGACCCAGCCTCTGTAATATTATGTGCCTCAGGTAAGGTAGATTGATATATAAATACCTGAGTTTATTATAATAGAAAGACCTTTTGAAAACTCAGGGGGAGGGAAATACTGTGGGATCTAATCTACCATCCCTGAGGGAGAAAATTAGCCCGTGGGGAGTGCTAAATGATGCAGTGGCATTTGGATGCTGAAGGAAGAGTGCGTCACTTGTAAGTGGGTCGGCTCCGTCGTGGGGGGAGGACTGAGGCTAAGTGGGATTCTGCGCTGAAGCCCTCATTCTCAGCATGCTGCCTCTCAGGGTGGTAGAGGATCTCCTTAAATCCTGGTCTGGTTTGTGTAGTCCTAGGATGGGTTTCAGCCTGCAGCAGTCCTTGCTCTGATGTCAAGTGCTATATGAGATTAGAGCAAGTTGAACGCAAGCCCGTGGGACCAAGTAATCATAGAGCAGTAGGGATCATATATCTACAGTCACAGAATCAGATTAAGGTTTTACTAGGAGTAATGTAGACTCCTCCTTCTCTACCTGCCTATTCCTTGGGCATTTTCAGACCTACAGGGTGCAGATAAGTTTTCTCCCTGTTGCCCCATGCTGTTCTACAGAAAACATTTGGTGCAATGAGTGTGACGTTTTTCCTTAGCTGCCTGTTCTGTTGGTGATCCCAGCTAGTCTAACCTTATTTCTCATGTGCTAGGGCATGTTAAATCCATGTTTATAGCAGTAAAGGTGCCTGCTACTATCTAGCTGTAAAGTTGCAAATGATTCATTTTTTGTGTGTGTTGTTTAAAGCTGACAATATGGTCATGCAGTTTCAGTTCGGACACCTACCTGCAGTTATCCTGGGAACTGACTGGACCATCAGGCCTCCTTCTCTGTTGCTGCTCATGTGCTTGTAAAATCCTGCTATTCTTGAGGTGATGGCATTTTGTACTCTTCTGGTGTAGAAGAGACCCGAGATCCAGGACACAAAACATGAATAGCAGCTGCCTTCATTGCTCCTGTGAAATGGGGAACTCTGTGGACCTGTCATCATGGCTACAGCAGTTTTCCCAGTAGATCTCATTCCCTGGGACTTTGCCCAGACGTGGTCCTCCCACCGTGAGTGCATCTACAGTGGCAACGTTCCACTCCACACCAATGGCTGAACCATACTAGCCCCACTGAAGTGCTCTGCTAATGGAAGCAGAGACTTCCAAGGATTGGCATGGTCACAGGGGGATTCACAGTGGCCCAGCAACATTGATTAGGGACCAGACCTTTTAACAGAAGCTGAAAGCACAGATGTAGCCGAAACTGCATTACCTGTTAAAGGGAAAAGCGCTTCTTAACACACTGCTTAATGAGACTGTGAAACTCATTGCCACAGGAAGCCAACAAGGCCAGGCACTTAATGAGAGTCAAAAAAGGGGTGGACACTCCTACTGATGGCAAAAATATGCAAAAAAATATTTTAACTAATGATAAATTTTGCTGCAGGTTTATTAAACTGATTAAACATGTTTAAGCTGATATTTTCCAGCAGAGTCCAGGATGGTACTTAATGTCAGGAGGGAAAAGTGATCTGCCCCCTCAGTCAGTTGCTTGGCCGGTTCTTGGGTTTTCCATGAAAGCAGCTGGTTGCAGTGAGGCAGGAGCTGGGGTATGAGCGGACAGATGTCGGGTCTCATGCGGTTTGCCAGCGTGTTCGGAAGGGCCCGATCTCTGGGCGTTAGCTGGGTCCATGTCATAGCTCTGCAGCACAGAAGTCTGCATAGTTTGTGAACAATGAAAGTGGGAGCACAAAGGTGAAACGACGGTTTTCTTCCCTCTAAAGAGGAATACATTTCCCAGATCATTACGTTTTTGGTTCATGCGCTGAGGGTTTCTCTCCCTGGGAAGTTTTTACAGTAGATTGAATCTGATCATTGAGAAACTCATCTGGAAAACAGGTTAGATGCAAGTATGAAACACTTCTCTCGCCCTGCCTCCCCCTCATTTCCTCGCTGTACGCCCAGGATGCTAAGACTGATAGTAGATTTAAGGAGTTTAATTATCAGTTAGGGGCTAGATGAAGTCTTGGGCCTCTCTTTCTGGATTAATGACCCTCTGGTCAAACAGGGCTTGACTTCCCATATCTGTGTGAGGTGGGAAGGTGGAGAAAGCTCATCTTTTCCCAACAAATGTGGTTTTCTTTCACACCTCCTGAGTTTCCATTTCAGTATCTGAGGATAGGCAGGTTCCTGATCCTGTCCATAACAGGAATCAAGTCTGATCACAGATATCTGACACAAAATGCAAAGAGTGGACTTGGTTCTGGTAGTGTCTGTACTGGGGCCACCTCAAGGCAAGAACCTGAATGGAGAGACAGGTGGGGGTTTGTCCTAGTTGTTGCCAGTGTAAACAGTGGTGGGCAGTGCTGAACGTGCAAACTGGGACCGTTCAGCCTTTCTGGCTATGATTAAACTCTGGAAAAGCAGGGAGCCTGAGAAATGGGTGTTTGAGTCAAATGGAGATACTATTCCTCTAAGATGAAGCTCAAGCATCCCACTTCTTGCTCACTTTCACCTGAGGAAAGTTATTGTTAATGGTTGCTCCTGGAAATCCAGATTGGGACCTCCTGGAGCTGGGAGACAGCAGATATCCAAACAGGCAATGGTGATGGTAGGCTGAGATGCTGATGTAGCCTGGCAGTGGAGCTCAGGTGCCAGCAGCACTGTGGCCATTAGCCCATGCTGTGTAAGGCAGATCTTCCCTGCTGGGAGGAAAGTTCTCCTTGCCTGGACTGAGCGTGCTACTGTACATTCTTGGTGGCCAAAGTCAATCACAGGGATCTGTGCTGAATTGCCTATGGGTCTGTAGAAGATCATCCTTGCCCAAAGAAAGCAGTGAGGCAAAAATGAGGCTTCAACAGCCAAGTACCTGGGGGAAGTTGAGTCAAGCGTTGTGAGAAGCTGTTGAGAGCTGCTTGCGCACAAAGGAGGTCCAGCCCGCACCTAACTGCTCTGTAAGGGTGCCGTAGGACGGTTAGAGTTAACGTGGGCAAGCTGCCCTGTCAGTGCCTGCTTTTATTCCCTGCGCAGCAAACACTTGTTCTGGTTATAAATGGATCCATGAAGAATTTATTTCTTTTGCTCTTTCTGGGTTCTGTATTCCCTAGCTTAAGTTCTCTAGCACCGAGGGGTATCACTCTTGCTTTGTGTTTTGCTGTCCATCTCCTTCCTGTGCACTTTTTCTTTCCCTCCTACAGCGGAGCCATTTAGGCATCCATAAAACTCCAATAAAATTTTCACTCCCACATACTTTTGCAAGAGCAGAAAAATGTCTGCTTCACTTCACAGACATTTTGATGTGGGGGGAACAGACTTTATATTAAAAAAAGTGAACAGTGAGTAAAACAGTAAGCGCAGAGAAAAAGGCCAGCTTTTGCAGACCTGCTGTACTCCCACCTGCTCACCTTTGGAGCAATTATGCCATGTAAATCTCCCTTTTTCAGAAAGAACCAGAGAGCCAAAAACAGCACCAGTCATTTCAGTTTGATCCCTGAACGAAGAAATAGCCTTAGTATTAACACAGCTTGGCTGTGGGCCAGGTGCCTGTGCATGGAAACATATTTAAACCATCGAATAAGCAGGGTATAAACAAGAATTTTCAAAGTTTGGAGGCTTTTTTGCAACTCCAGGCAATGAGAATTAGAGTCTACAGTTATTAAGTTCCCATCTGGTGGCTTTTTTATGAAGGAATGATATTTGCATGTTTCCAGCAGAGAAAAGCTGTTTTTAGCTCAGATAAAATGGAACATTTTGCGACAGTATGGGAAATAACAGATGATGCTGATTTTAGCAACTGGGGTTGTAGGTTTCACCAGCTGCCCTTTAAAAAAAAATTATTTATCTTTAAGTAACAGCAGCTGATGTTTTTCCTAGTGCCCTTAACACCTATTGCCTTGGAAGTCTTTGGTCAGAGGAAATGATGGAGGAAGACATATCAAAGATAAAACAGCCCATAGGCAAATCCATGAATCCATGAGGTCATTTTCCTGGCTATGCTGGCCCTGGGTGCATCTTTTTCCACCTCCCCTCTTAATTTCAGCAAGGTGTAGGGCAACTGCAGCAATGAGTAACCAAAATACAGCAGGCCCCGGTATCCTCCCTCTTGTTAGAGGGCGGCTGGCAGGAAGGACTCGTGGCCACTGCACTGCTGCTGCAGGGATTGTTAATATTCCAAAACACACAAGGCGGGAGCCGCATGGATTAACCTAGGAGGAAGCTGGTGCCTGGCTTGTTTTGAAAGCTCCTCTCCTACTGCTGCAAACCGAATGTAGTCCGGAATCCAGATGCAGCCTTTTAAACCAGCCTGCTCAGGCACTGCCAGCTTAGAGCCTTGCAAACCGTAAATACAGCTTGGGCAGCAGCTGAACCACACCACCGCTCAGACGTGAATGCTCTCCCACCCAGACAGCTGCTCCGCTGTCGCAGCCAGAGCAAGGGGCGAAGTAGCGCCCCAGGAGAGCCGCGGCTCAGGCACTGGAGCAGGAGGCAGTACCCAGGCTTGCTACAGTGCCAACAACATCCCACCCCATGGCAAGCCCTCCCCACCCTGAACTGAGCTCAGCAATGCAGCGTAATTAAGCCTAGCAGCCTAAGCGTAGCAGCTTCAGCATTGCGCTACACTGTGCATAACAAGCTCTCTGTGTAAGGGTGTAATTTTTTTTTTTTTTTTTTTATAATAACATGAGCTATTTGGAGCCCCCTGACAGCCATGTGCTTTGGGAGGCAAGTCTCCTATTCCCGGAGGTGATTGCTAGTCTCCCTCTGAGTCTTTTCAGATAAGATCATTGAGGTGTTGCTTGCTTTGGAACAGAGATGCTGGATTTGTGGGACTGTTTCTTTGCCATGCCCCTGCTCTGCCCCTTTGTGAAAAGGAAATACACAGCACACAGCAGGTTTAAGACCTTCCCAGTGGCAGTGGTGCCCAAGTGAGCCTGTGTTTGGGAACTCCGTCAGTAGAGCTTTTTTCTTGCTTATGTCCTTGCAATATCGCAGCCTTTGCAGCAGCTCAGACAGGACCTGGGGGCTCTCAAGGTGGCAAAGCCCTCCTTTCATCACATCTGGCCCGCCACAACTGGAGAGAGAGGAGGGACCCCACGTTCTCTCCATTTCTGTGGAGCAGCAAGCCCTGCTCTCCAGCCTCCCCCTTTCTCCTTGTGTCCTCGCAAGACTGTTCCCAGCCGTGGGCCAAATCCTTCCTCCAGCACTAGGAACCTTGGGCTGGCTCTGTGAGCAGTGCTGTAGCTTCCACCCTTCTCCAGCATCTTTGTGTGTAGCTGGGTACCAGGCTGGGTGTTTGCTCAGCAGATGGTACCTGGCACTGAAGTAAGAGTGATGCTGCAGTGCAGGGCTGCAGATAGATGGCTGCAGGCTGAAAGGGCAACAGGAGTTAATTCTCAACAGCCTGCTGCTGAGGGTAGTTCAGTTGAGCTGTTCTCCCTCTTCCTTCCTCAGGCTTTTCTGTTCATGGATAAATGCAAGAAGCAACAAGTCTGCAGTTCTGAATGGCCTGGGAGCTGCTCTAAAACTCAGAGAGTATTCAAGAGCTCAGCCAGGTGTGATCTGGATTCCACAGGTTGCTTCCTTCCAGACTCTGCCAAAGGTGAGTCCCAAGCCATGGAGATTATTTCGTTTTTAACCACAACCCAGCAGATCCCGCACTTTGCTCAGGGCTGCTGGGCTGCTCTGCAGATGATCTTGCGATGTTATGACAGCCCAGAGAGCCGTTATTCTGAGCGCTTGCCAATCACCAGACTGCTGCCAGTCTGTGTCAAATGAAGCATCCCAGGCCCTGTCACATTAAATCCAGCAGCTCTTTCATTTGGAGCAGAGCAGTTTGTTTATTTGTTTCCCTCCCGTCCTTTTGGGATGCCACACTCAATCATCTCAGGGGCTTGGCCTGTCTGTGCAGAGCTTGTAACCACAGTGAAACTCTGCCCCTTAGAGGGCCCCCCATCCAGGGGCAAGGGATGCTACTGAGTGCTTTGCTGTGGTGTTATTTTGGAAAGAAATGGGTGTAAATGAGGAGGAAAGCATGGAATATGGGTATTGCTGAGGGCCTGGTTCCAGATCAGTGCAGTGACCGTCCTCAGCACAGTCATTCGCAGCAGTTCAAGGGCAGGATGTCTCAGCCTGATGGATCGCGCAGCTGCTCTGCCCTGTTGTCAAAGAGAATAAAGGATGCAGAGTACTGGCACTTTTTTTTTTTTTTCACCAGCAAAGGCTGTGCTGCACCTCAGTTTCTCTGCGTTGAAAACAGGGGGTAAGGAGTTCCCCAGCAAAGTCAACCCTCCCTTTTTCCCCCATAACTGGATAAATCTCTCTGGAAAGGAGGAATCAAGCCAGGTGGCCTGCTGCAACCATATGGAGGGATGGAAATGAAAATGGTGCTTTGCATGATTTCATATGAGAGTACAGTGTTTGCTTACTTTCTCTGCAAGCTGTACAGCATAGAGCTGAATTTTTCCAAGGCGGTATTAAGAGTGAGCAGGTGCCCCCAGTGTTGCTCCTAAGCAGCCAGTGCTCCTGGCCTCTGCAACCTCGGTGCAGTGCCGGACAGGGCTCCGGCAGTGGGGTGGAAGGAGCAGGAGTGCTCGTGGGGTGTGAGTTTCTTGGCTCTGCTGATGCTTAGGCAGAGGTGACCCCATGAGGCGACTCATCCAGTTCATGCAGGGGCTGTCTGGAATGGAGAAAGGAAGAATGATGATGAGCTGGTTAGAAACATGATTACAGGGAGGAACCAGGACTCCGCTCACAAAATATTCCTCTTTCATCAGTTCAGATTCCTCTGTCCCTGTAGGAAAGTTGCATGAATCAAGTCTGTCAGTGTGTAAAGGGTGTGAAGACTGGTCAGCTTCTGTTCCCCTCTTAGCTTGGGAAAACAGAAAAGAGGATTTTTTTCACTTATAATGAATCTGCCGTAAAATAGTTCATTTTTGTCATTTTTTGCTTTAGTGTTTAATTTGTCTTTTGTAGAATATGAATTCAGATGTTGTGATGAGGTTTTTCTTTGCAAGAATTAAAAACAAGTGCACAGCTAAAAGACAGAATTCCAGGGCTTCCAATCATTTGACAAAATGAATTCTGCAAGCAAAATTAACTATTTGTTTTCTTGTTGCTGTTTCACATTGCATGTTGACTGAATATTCTTCAATTCAACCCCGATCCATGGCAAAAAAAATTTCCTCACCTATCCAGCAAGGAAGGGGCTCCAAGTTGATTAAGAGCAAGAGAGTTTTTAACCGTGGACTCTTTTTCCGCTTGGAGAGTGACTATTGCCTGTGGCTGTTTGTTTCACAAAATAGTTTCTGGTCATTTCAGGGTTATTGTACAATAACATAGGGAGAGTTTCCCTATGGATGAATGGACATCATTCCGAGGAAGAAGAATGCCTATTAAGGACTGTCTTTTAACAAAGCCTTTACACAAATCCCCATTTGAGGTGTCAAATGTCCCTTTAAGAAAGTGTAAAGATAAATCTGGCTTCATTTTCCAACATTTCTGACAATCAGCCCTGTGACATCCTTTCCTTTCATTACGTGGAGCAGAGATTGACTCACTGGGTGACTCTGCTTTCAGCTGAAACCACATACAGTAACTGGAAACCCAGGGAGACTCTGCAGTCTCCATGGAGACAGCACACTTACAACTTAATGTGATCAACAGATGCTGCAATAATCTTGAAAGATGGAGAAAATGTTTCAAACCGAGTGTTGTTTATGGTGGTTCAGTGGATGTTTGAATTTGCTCTGTTATGACTGGGTTCCATGTAAACGCACACACTTTTGAAAACACACAGATGTATGTATTGAGGGAGAAATCTCTCATGTGGACTAAGCAACCAGGAATTGGGCCACTGCTTTTCTGTTACCTGCATTTGCTCTTGTGGAGGCCACCTCAACTTTCTCCTCCATCTCTCGAATTGGACAGTGCTAGTCATCCGGTTAATGGGTACAACATCTTTTATGCTCCATATGTAATGAGGAGAAATAGTGAGATTCTGATGCAGGAGCCTAATCTAAGTGAATTGAACAGGGATCTCCCGCCGTGCTGCATGACCTAATGTTGTAGCTGATGTCAAGACTTCCAGAGCAGATTTATACTTCTGTTTCATTGCGTTGCAAAACTTTTAACTGGTCATTTCCCATTGAATTTCATAAGATGGAGTAAAGAAATGGTATGTTTTCTGCCTACCCCATCTGACAGTGAGGTAGCTCCCCTGCTATCACACGTGGACGCCTTTCAACAGCCCCTAGGCAGGGAAAGGTGGTCCTGCTTGCTCACAGAGCATCTGAGGAAAGGCATGCAGAGATTAGTCCAGCATCAGAAAAATCCCTGGAGTGTGGCTAGCAGAAGGGGGGTCCAGATGCGAGTACTGGCTCAGAAAGCTTTCCGTTTGCTGACTGCTGGGAGCCAGGAAGGTATAAAGCCGAGGAGGCTCTGGCTGTCCTTGCTTGTCTCTTATTCTTTCCCTAAGCATCCTCTGGTGGCCACTCCTGGAGACAGGCTGCTCTGCTGGGTGACACTTGCTCTGAACGCCTGTTTTGTTCTTAACATCTAGTGACTGTGGAGGGATTTTTGGTTTTTCCCTTGATCACAGAACTTTTGGTGGGGGGAAAGGTTCATCTTTAGCAGCAGAGTGATGTTTAGAGCTGTGCTAGGCACTGCCCAGATGCTTGGGGAGAGGCAGTTACCATCACAGAAACCATGAGAGCAGTACAGAGGAAGGATGATTTAGACCAACTTTACAGAGGAGAGACTACCAGTCAAGAGTTTCAAGGTAGAAACCATCTGTTCCCATTTTGGGGGCCATCTCCTTCACTAGCCTTGGACACATCCTCGCCTGTGCAGTCCAAGGACTCCTCACAGTACTTGGTTTCTGTGTTGCTGTACATGTACATGCAGGAATTGTAACCCACAGCACAGCCATAACCAGCAATGATAATTGATCAGAGTCTGTCTCCAAATAATGACAGGAATGCAGCTCCTTTCCAAAAGGATAGGGTATTGAATTCAATGCAAGGAATTCCTCGATGAAGTCCCACATGGGCCCGTGAGATTCAGCCTGATTATTTTTCGAAGCCTTGGTTGCTCTGAGTAAGACTGAAAATTGAATTAGCTCGGATAGAGACAGCCCTGGCCAATCACTCAGGGAAGCTGAAGGACAGCTTATTGATTTTCATGTTTCAAAAAAAATTAAATGATATCCCTTTTTGTTATTTAAAATGCTGCTTAAGCAATTTAGTAATGTGCTGTTGGAGGCCCAGTTCCAGACTCTGAATTGGTTGAAGGAGGGGAAGATATTTCCTTTGACAAGAGAGGTAGGTGGAAGGAAGATTTAGTGTAATTGCCTTCCCTTCCAAATAATTGATGATGCCAAAAGAATGGCTATATTTTGCCAGCTTCCTCTCCTGCATGCCATTTATTAAAGATATAATAATTAATTATGTAAATAGCTGATTTATAATCAACAACACTAGGAGTTAATTGATTTTTTATGTGTGAATTTATATGATGGGAAAACACTGAGAAGGTGATTATAGTGTCCTGCAAGGCTGCAGCACCCTGGGGGAGAGGAGGAGGTCCAGTGAGTGGCAGCAGCTATATTTTTGGTCCTTTCATTGGGAATTTAACCCTTCTCTGTGCCTGGAACGAAAGTGATGTTTAAGGAATGCCATCTGTACACCACAGAGGCTCCTGACTCCAAAAGTATGGGAAAGAGAGCATCTTCCAGGAGCTGCTGCCTCTTTCCGTCAGAAATGAGCTGTGCTCAACCCCTCTGGAGTGGGCTGGGTGGGAAGTGCCAGTCGCTTCCCAGCCCTCTGCAGCGCTTCTCGGATGAAAGCGGAGAGCGGGATTTCTCTCCCCCGCTGCTCCACCCCTTTCCTTTGCATTGTTTCAGGCAAATCTTTCAGAAACAGCTCTTAATCAAATGAATGTGCAGTTATAAATAAAATATCTTTTCCTTCCCCTTCCCCCCCCCCCCCAAACTCCCAATCTTGAACCTTTGCCCAAGCAGGAGAGTGGGAAATGTTTCAAAATGCGAAAAGTGGCTGGAAGGTGGTGCATGGTGTTGTGTCCCTGTTCCCCAGGGCCCTATCCTGGAAGGGGAGTAGCGGCAGGGAATTTGAGTGATCTGAACCCTGTGTCACTGAGGGAGGAAAGGTTTGGTGCAAGCTGAGGTTTTTCTCCGTAAGCTTGTCCAAGTGCTACAGTGGCTCTTCTCACCCGCAGTCCAGGGTGTGTGTGTGTTGGGTGGGGGGTGAAAATGCCTTTCCATCCTTGTGGCTGGCAGTGTGGGGAAAAAGCCCTTTAGGTCTCTCCCTTTTCCACTCCCTTCAGTGCTACCGCTGCTTGGTTTGGGCTCAGCCACCCTGGGCTCTTCAAAAGCTGCCTGCCAGCCTTGCTGAACAAGAGGCTCGTGCACCGGGCCAAGTCTCTGCCTTGTGTGATGCAGGTGATTTGGGAACTTAGCTGGGGTGTAAATCTGTCCCCAGGCTGCCTGAAGTTCCTTGACCTTCAACTGAGACCTGAGCTGCCTCTTCTCTGTGATGAGTCGATGCTATTAATTGGAAATCCAATTTTGGAGGATGGCCAGGCTAGTGCTGAGCCAGCACAGCTTGGCTCTGCAGGCAGGATATAGGACATGCCTTGGTCTATCTATAGCTGGGGAAAGTCAGCTCACTCAGGCTTACTGCTTACTGCAGAGGAAGAGCAGGGTGAGTGGGTCCCTCGTCCTATCTCACCAGTCTTGCACCTCTCATGGCTTTACCCTTTCCTACTACTAGCTTTTTGCAAAATAAACCACCTGTCAGAAATTGTCAGCACGCAGGGCAAAACGGCATTGGCGCTCTGCAAGCACAGCGTCCAGTCAAGGTCCCTCCAGAGTCAGTGGAGGGCAGAGTGTTTCCCCCATCTTAACCCTGACGTCATTTGCCCCTCAGAGGGGCTAATCCTGCTCTCCCTCCGCTGCAGAGGGAGCCATGAGGCAAAGTGTGGGTGCAACCTACTCAACATGAGAGCATTTGCTGCCCACGTGTTGCATGTGAGGACCTCATGTGAGGTCCCAGAGGTGGGAATGTATCCTCTAAATGCAAAACAGCTGTAGAGCTGCTTTTGGGAGGAGCCAGGTGCGTTACATTATCCAGGGGCTAAGCAAGACATGCAAGCCATGGTAAACAACCTCTCTGATCCCAGGAGCCGTGCTTAGCAGAGACCTAACAGTCTTCTGAAGCTTTGATTGACATCTGAGTTGAAGGCTGATTGATGCCATTTTTCAAAGCCCAGAGAGCAGGAGGTAAGCAACAGGAAAACACCTCTCCCAGCTGAGAAAGGCGTCTGCTCCGGCCAGTGCTAGACTACAATCTCCAGATTTATTTGTGATCCTCCCCAAATCCCTGTTTCTTGATCCCAAGGTTTAAACATAGTGCAGAAAGAGAGGCAAAGAGCAGGCTGCAGACTGTGATACAGATGGGAAGCAGATGATAGTGAGAAAGCAAAGCTGGACAAAGATTGGCATGGAGGACAGGGCTGAATGCCAGGCATGGAGCAAAGGCTGGTAAAACAAAGATTCTCTGCTGCTTCGTGTGTGATGTTTTGTTGGGTGATGTTTCGTGCAAAACCATTGCCCTCCCTTTCTCTGCTTCGGTTGGACAATCTCAGGGATGAATTTCCAAGGGGGTTGTGCATACCCCCCAATGTGGTGGGGTAGGGATATGCTGAAGTGCTCTAAGACTGGCCCAGTGGTTCCTGGGCCGAGACGCAAAGCATCTGCGTGTCGTGGCATCGCCAATCAGCACCGCGACGTGAGAGTGGCTGACAAGGGCTGCGTGAAACCAGAGCTGATCAATTCCAATCTGATTAATACTAACTGCTTATAAAGTGTGTCAGGCCCAAACGTGTATCCAATATTAATTAATCCTCTGAACTGCCCTGGGAAGTAGGCAGGAAAGGAAATATTGTGTCTATTTTTAAAGAAAGGAAACAGTTGAGAGTAATTGATTAGTGGTGCTTGGAGCTTGTGGGCTATTTCTGCTTCTCCGTTTGTCTTGGGCGTTTGTGGGAGCTCTGGAGGGCAGGGCCCAGCTTTCTAGTCCGCTTGTGCAGCGCCTGGCACTGCAGGGGCTCTGCGCGTTTGGACTCGGCTCTCGGAGATGCAAAAGGAACGATTCGCCGCGAGCCCTTGTCAAAGCGTTCAGGGGTTGCCAGCTGCTGGGCCCTCCCTCGTTCAGAGCACTCCTTCACTTTGCTGCCTCAAAGCCCTCCCAGAGCATGGGTGAAAGCACGAGAGAGATTGTAGTAGAGAGCAGAAGGGGAGGAGGAGACTGTATCAGAAATGTAGTCAGGTGCAAAGAAGCTGTCAGGAACCACCAGGAGAAGGGGACCCCTCTTAGCACTCCTGAGTGTGCTAAACAGCTAGAAAATTCAGGCTTTATTTTTGTACTGAAGTTGGAGCTCTCTTTTGCAAGCAGTTTAACAGAAAGAATGAGGGTTAGGAGAAACAGGCTTTTCTCCAAGCTCAGCGTGGATTCACAGTCTGCAGCCTAGAGAGATTCCACAATGTGAAAATATCAAGTAAATAAACCAGAGGAAAGGGAGACGTCCCTGGTGAGAGCCTGGCCGTCCGCTGCAGATGCTTCAGCAGTGGCTTCGTGCAGGCTGCCGGACAGCATCCAGGGCGGGTGCTGCCAGCGCGTTGGGGGCCAGGAAGAGCAAGAAGGCTGTTGATATGTGGCCAAGCTTTGCAAGGCTGGGACACCCTAGATCAGGAGCTAGTGCTGTCACCCCAGGCCTCAAGCTCAAGTCTGACCCTTGCAAGGAGAGGGAATCCAGCTCAGCCTGGTCTACACCCCAGGGTGATACAAACACCAGCCCCAAACACCCTCCATGCTCTGCCGGCTCTTGTCTTGTGCTTAGCTGCTCTGGTTCTTTCCAGGTGTCACTCTGTGCCATCTGTGTCACGTCCTTAGGGAAGCAGCTGAAGCTGCAAGATCTGGGCCTTGGTCTTAATTTAAATCAGGCTTTGGATTGATGCGATAAAGCTTGGGGAAACCTCCGGTGCAGGCACAGCTCTGTGACTCCCATGCAGGGCACCAAGTCGTGCCTCCTGCCAGCTCAAAGGGTTCTGGTAAAGAGCAACTGGGTCCTGCGACTGGGAGCAGTAAGTTTTTCAGCTGCCTTAGCTAAATGCATGTGAGATCCAGGGCCCTCATTTGTCTCTGCTTGTAGCCCCAGTGCATTGCTGTGGATGGAAATTGGTGTCGAAACAGCAGCACCTTAAACAGCCCAGCTGGATCCTGGGGAATCCCTCCAGGATCTGGCCCAGGCTCTCTGCTGGGCCTTTGCGTGGTCCAGCGCCCTCCGTCCAGCCCGCGGCCATCCTGGGAGCAAACAGAGCGCTTTTCTGCCCCGGCCTGGGAAGTCAGGGCTTTCACAAGTGCTGGAATTTGCATAAAACACTTCAAACTCACATAAATAAACCTTGACAGCCAGATCTTGCAAGAGCCGAATGAAATCATAAAGCTCTGGCTTTTAATTAGTCTCTCACCCTTGCTATATCAAACGCTCATCATTGCTCATGTCAGACCGGTGCTTATTCTGGGATATAAAAAAGTCTGAGTCTCCTGACAGGGCTGAAGGATGTAAAGGTGGAGGAGGGAGATGAGCAGCCCGAGTGGATCCTGGGCTGTGATTTTTCTCCCCGAGAGCTTGTTTGGGGCTCCCTAGCGCAGCCAGGCCTCAGTTTCTCCCCACGCCAGCCCCAGCCGAGGGGAGCGTGTGGTGCTGCAACACCCTCTCCGGATGCCGGCAGCCGCTTGGCCCCGGAGGGGGAAGCCCTTGGGATTTGTATCCCTTCCTTTAGCGCTACCAGCCGTGCAGAGCACAGCCGCTCGGTATGGAGCCGTCGTTAAGTGTTATTAAAAACAAAATTATTTAATTTTTTTGCTCTCCTTTTGACCGACACCTTAATAGACCCCTCCAGATGTGATAAGGTCAAATTCAAATTTAATCAAAAATGTTTTTAACTTTTTTTTTTGATTCCTGGGTAATACATAAACACACCAGAGTGATGGGAAGCTGCAGGCAAGGGCGGGGACAGATAAGTTTGGAGTTCGGGTTTTTGTTTTGTTTTTTTTCCTCCTCAGGTCCTGTCCAAACTGCTTTAATGACACACTGCTGAACCATAGGGGAAATCATAAAACCTTTAGATCAAGAAATTCCTGTAAAGCACTGGAAAATTCCTAGAAGATGCCAGAAAATCCCTACAAAGCTCTTGTAAATTCCTAGAGAGGTTCTAGACACAGGAATTCACTCTAAAATTGGGTTAATAGCACGTTGCCAGAGATCTGTGACTCCTGCCCTTGGCTCTGCAGCTGCCCTGCACCCTTCCTCTCTTGGGGGGTGAAGGGGGGTCGTCTCCAGAAGGACCCTGCAGAAACCGTGGTGCTGGGTGTTGGTAGCCGTGGATTAGCTGTGATTTCTGCTTGCCTTGGTGGTTCTGGGCTCCCCCCGTTGCAGAGCGGCCTCTGCTGCAGGGCTGGCCGCTCTCCGCCGCTCGCCTGCGTGGTTGGTGCCGGGCTGATTCCTCTCCTTTGCTTCAGGAATGTGGCTCTTTTCCTTCAACTCTTCAAAGGAAGAGTTGAGCTACGTGGAAACCAGCCAAGCCATGCCCGCCGCCCTCGGGCCGCCCCGCGTCTCGCGTACAGCTGCAGCAAAGGCGCCGTGCTGCAGGGAGGAAGAGCCGAGCGCAGGCCGACTGCGGGCAGGTTGGGCCGTAGCCCCCCCCCGGGGCTAGCGCCCGGCGGCCACGCGGCGCCGAGCCGAGCCGCAGCTCCCCTCCGCGGGCCCGGGCGGACGGGGTGGGCCCGGGCGTGGGAAGACTTGGCTCCTGCTCGGCCGTCGGCGCGGGCGCATCCTTCGTGTTCGCGTTGCTGGGGGAAAGGAGCCCTCGGGCGTGCGCTTCCCTTCCCACCCCGCGCGCATCCAGCTGTCTCCGCTCCCTGCCCGCTCGCGAGCAGATGGCGGAGCGAGAGGGGAGGCGCCTCGGCTGAGTCGGGCCGGGAGACGCACGTGCGAAGAGACGCGGCGTTGCGTTGTCAAAATATTGGGACGCCGGCACAGAAGGGACTGCGAAAGCCGCCAGGTTCCCGAGGAACGGCGGCGGGGCCCGCGCGGCGGCCGAGGCGGGGGCGGCGCGGCGGCCGCGGGTGCTGCCGGGCGCCCTGCGGCCGCGGCGAGCAGCTACGGGCACGTTTCGATGCCCTGAAGCTCGTTTTAGCAGGGAGGTGGTTTGTACCGAATGCAGTTGTTGCGCGTGCTTCCTCTGATGGGTCTCGGCAGATAGCACCAATTATAAAATTATTAACAAACGAATGTGCTCCTTCGCTCCAATTAAATGATAAGAGCAAAAAGGAAGGGGCAGATTTTTATCATTATCTGATTACAGGCCCATATTGTGCCGATAATAAAAGCAGGCACTTTCTCACACGTTCCCTCCAATATGGCTCCTTAGATTATTGTTTGGCTGCGGAGGAAATAAAAAGAGCTCCGCGAGGGCGATAACAGTGCTGGAAGCGTCTTTATCAAAGGACGTTCTCGGGAACGCTACAAAGGGGCACGAAATGGCTCGGGCTGATGGCGGTGAGGATAATAAGAGCCTCCGAAGCGGGGAGGGGGCACACGGCAAAGCACGGGTCCAGAGCGTCACGGAGCTGCTAACGAGGGAAAGCCTTAACGGGGAGCCGGCGCCCGTCGGGGAGGCCTCCGTTTTCTGCAGCCTCTGGGAAAGCGAGAAAGGCCGCAGGAGGAGGAAGAAGGGAACGTTAAAAGATCCCCCAGAGATGGAGGGAGTGTTCCCTCCCGGTCTTTCCCTCTAGAAAGTAGGACGGGATTTGTGCAGTGGCTACAGACCTCTTTGGCCAAAATGTGATGCTTTGGGGGTGATCAAATGTAATTAAACAGGGTAGCGCTAGTTCAGCTGCCACATGATCTGCAGAGGAGGAGAAAATCAACTGCATGGGAGGGGAGACGAATGGTTTTCCCCCTGCTGACCCTGAAGCGATCATACCTGGAAGTCTGAGAGCAATTTTATTTTCTCTCTGCAGGGGAGAGACGGCAGTGTAAGAAAGAGAGAGTCCCACTCCACATTCGACTCTCCGCCTTGCTATGTGTTAGGTTGTTAGGCCAGTGAAATATGTAGAGGATGTGATTCCCGTCCTGTACTGGCATAAATCAGAAGTCACTCTAGCTGTGCTGATTTACACAAGCTGAGGGTTTGGCTTAACAAAATTATAACAGCATAAAGCTGGTGAGGAGAAAAGGTCAAGCTCACTGTATCTGTCTCAAAGCATGGTGATATCAGCCATGAAATTGTGATCGTGACTGATCAGGGAGCATCGTCATTAGGTGATTAATTATTATTAATTATTATTTATTGCTGTAGCACCAGGGAGCCCTTGTCACATTTACGTTGAGCTCCCTTGAACCTGGATTCGCTCCAACTTTCCTAAAGTCCTTGAGTTTGCAGAATGAAGCTGCTGATGATGTAGGTCTTGGGGGAAAGGTGCAGGGGGAGGTTAATACTCCCGGGACCTAAAACCCTCAAAGGAGAAGGGTCGAACGTGTGCGCTGTTTGTGACAGATCCTGAAGGAAGCCAGCAAAGTGGAATTGAAATGAATAACACTGTGAAAATGGTGAGCTCAAAGTTAGACAGACTTCTGCCAAACCGGGGGATGGTTTTGTGTTTGCGTGTGGCTGCAGGCTCAAGCGCTTCTAATTACCCATCCCTAATGATCAGATCAAATTATCTCAGAGGGCTAATTCCAGTGAATTTTGCTCTCGTTTTCACTGATGTACATCACAACTCCTGTGCTGTCAGTGGAGCCGGGCTGGATTTACACTCAGCATAACAGGGTTGGAAAGCATCTGCGCTGAATTCCTGCCAGTTCTTTTTCGCGTCTGTCTGCAGAGACTCCAGAGAAGAGTGACATTGGCTTTCTGAGGCTTCAGAGGGCCACTTGAAAGGCTAATTAATGTTATCTCTGCCAGATCAGTGAGGTAAAGGACTGTTTTCTTGTCCTGATGCAGCACCAACATGTGCAGTTTTATAGCCCTGGCCTGCTGGCTGCTGATTCTGCTTTCGTTCCTCGTTATTTACAACCCAGCCCACAAAAAGGTCTATTTTATTTATTTGTGTGTTTTTGCTTCCTGGGAAGATCTTCAGCTGCGAGCTGAGTCAGCAGGATCTCCGGGCGCACGGCGAACCTCTTTCCCCGCGAGACACTGAAACCCCATGACGTTTAGCCTGACGGCGGCGAACTCTTCACTTGCTGCGTGCCACATCCCTCTTTCACCTCCCATCTTTCGCTGCAAGCAGGAAGCAGCCCTCTTGAATATAATTTCTATTGAAAGCAAATGGTGTCTATGTCTGATTAGTTCTGGCTTGAGGCTGTATCAACAAGCTCGCTGTTGGTCCTGTGTTTGCAGCCTGGAATATTTTAGGGCACTTGAGTCTGACAGATTCATGTTTATTATATTAAGCCATTTTATCATTGATTCGCCAAAGTGTTATTCTCCAGCTGGAAAGAGGCAGTTAAAAAAACAAAAAAACACTACCGTCCCAAGTGCTAACAAAAAGGCTAAATCCTGCAGTCTTTGCCTAGGCAGGCCTAATTCTGCTCTTTTTCAGGGCCTGATTCCGCATTCCTTGTAGTAAACACGACGCCGTGGGAAGAAAAGGGCCGCTGACATCGCCTGGGAGAGCTTGGTTTGTGGTCAGGGGAATTAGGCTGAGATACACCGGGGTAAGTGTGAATCGACTCGGGCAGGCTCTGATCTCGCACGGAGGAACGCTCTGCTGGGATCTGTGCGCAGGCCGGCACAGGGGCATCGCCCTGGCACGTCCCAGTCCCCACGCAGCGCGGACCGGACCTCCTCTCCCTGTCCGGGAGCCGCAGCCGTTTCAGCGCGCTAACGTCAGCAGAACTCCTCTGTATCAGCAAATGAGACTGGCAAGACAAAGAGGGAGCTGGGAGGGAAAGCACTTTTGCTTTTATTTTGTTCTTACGCTCAGCCATTTCTCTGGCTGCAACTGTACAAACACAAGAAGTCACCTTTTCCTCTCCAAAGCTCAGGGCCTCAAGACAGTGCAGGGTTTTGTTCACACTTCCTCTCTGGGGACAGGGTTTCCATTACACCAAGGCCCCTCTGCTTCACTCTGGCAGCCTATAAAGGTCTTTAATGCATTGGAAACTCTCCCCTGCCAGCTTCTCTCACTCCAGAGAGCTCCGCAGCTCCTACAGAGCTGGCGTAAGGCCCTAATCTGACACAGGAGCCTCTGCTCCGTGGGGAATCCTATGGGAAAAGAGCTGGGGTCTCTTTCCAAACAAAGGTATAAATTTCAAAACATCCTGTGGAAAGGAAAATACCATCACTAACCAGAAAAAGGGATTTGAAGTGGTCAGGCTGTTCCGTTTAAAACTAGCCAGAGTCTGGTGGCCTCTCCAGTGTTTTTCTTTCTTGCTTAACATCTAAAAGTCTCCGAGGAGTTTGCTGGTACATTTGCTCTGCTTCACTCCAGGTCTCCGCAGAGCGACTGTAATGTGCAGTGTGCGGCCTGATGCTCGGCTTTGTCATGCTGCCCGTCCTGTCACTTTGATAGAATAATCAGAATAGTACTTAATACTTCCCAGAAGTAACTTCTGCCTGGGACTCCTGGAGCTGTTTTACCAGCACAGTTGGCAGCTGCACACCATCCCGGCAAGGCCAAGGGAGTGTAATTGCAATCTTAGTCTTTTCTACAGCTAGGGAGAGCGAGGAATGGCTGGGGCTGAAGGTCATCAGAAGTGAGCTGGAAGTTGAGAATTTTCATCTAACCTGCGTGTCCAGGCTTTCCCTGTCAGCAAAGGGGGGAGAGCTGTGCTCCCCGCGTTGTCCCGTTGTGAGACAGGTGTGCTGTGTGGCAGGAGGCGAACAGCACTTCGGAGGCCGGGGAGCAAGGGGTACCCGGAGCACCTGAACAACTGATGCTGGGTACCCGGAGCAATTTGGTGCGCAGGGCTCCTGGCAGCTGTGAGAGGGCCATATTCTTACCTCATTTTATAGAGAAATGGCTAGAGAAGTGACAGGCCATGCACAGCGGAGCTGAGCCACAAGGTAGGCTTCCTGAGCCCAGTTCCTTGTCCATTAAACAGCGCAGCCCTCGGTGCTGGCTGCAAATTGTCTTTCAACCCAAGGCTCTGTTCGCAGTCCAAGTCATTTGCAAATTTAAAGAAGAGACAATAAAATAGATGAAAGCCCATCAGAAACCAACCAAAGTCCATTAAGATCATACTTGGTAACCCTTCATTTAGCTAACCTGTTCTTTGAAGAAACTGGCTGAGCATCTGAAATGTGTTTGCTCTGTAGACAGATAACTCTGAAAGTAGAACCCAGTCTCTAAAGAGCTTTAAGCTTTCTTAAAAGGAAGCAAACGACTGTATGTCATGCCACATAAGACATTAATCTTTAAATGTTACGCAGATGACTGGGGAAAGAGGCCATTTGTTACAGGAGGAGAAAAAAGAGAAAGGGTTTTTTTGGCTACGCTGCCAGGAGAGCCAGTTCCCATCTGCAGGTTTGATGCATTGCTTCATAAGTAACAACGTTGCTTTTGCATGGGAGCAGCTCTTAGAAGCCATAATGGTTAATGCAGAATGAAATGTTTTCTAGCAGAGAGGTTTTCTTTGCTATTTTTGCAGTCACTGAAGCAGGATGTGTCTAAGAAAGGCTCTCTCCCTAATGCCCTCTGCTTCTACAGCAAAGGCATCATCTGGTTTGTGGTCCTCGTATCGAATGTTGTAATCTTGGTCTATATGCGCCGTAGACCATTTCTGAGATATTTCTGCCTTCAAAAACAGTTACTATTATGGAAAGTAAGCCAGAAAACACATAAATCTTGTTGTCCTAGGCAAAAGACATTGTTTTTGTTCTTTTTTCTTTGGTGTGCCTTCCTTTGAAAACCAAAGTAATTCATGCTAATGGAACATGTTGTTTGTGCAGAAAAGCTTGTGCGACACTGAATGTATTGGAAACGGCAGTGGTTGTTAGAGCTTTTATTTGCACTGTGTAGTGCAACAAGTTCTGGGCACAGAGAAGTTTCCCTAAGGTAGGTCCTAAGACAGGCAGCACTACCATGAAACCTCATCACTGAAATAATGCGCAATGTCTTTAGGTGGGGGGCTGCCCAAAGTCATCCAGAAAACACCTCGCTACGCAGTGTTTGAAACTCTGCCTTCTCAGCCAGGGTGGGAGGTATTGGAGGCTACTGTGGTTAGGTGGAAAGTGGTGGTGAATTCATGAGTGCTTGAGGCAAGTGTCTTTATGCGGATGTACAAAAGCCTGGTTCTCAGAGTAGGGAGAAAAGCAGTAACCTCAAATAGCAGCTCCAAACCTTTCATATAGCAACTCACGCTTACGTCCTCTCTCTGCTTCCCCACAAAATGCACGTGGTTGTGTTCAACCTTCCTGCTCTGTTTTGGCTGCCCCTTTTTCTACTGGCTCTCCAAACAGACTAGGACTCCCATTCTCCCTTCCCTTTCTCAAGTGCTCACACTCAGGGGGCAGCTTTGCCTTCCCTTTTCGGTTTTAGTAGACACACATGCTTCACTGCAGGTATTTTAAACGAAGAGTGGAAGGTAAAATAAACCTCTCGGTTTCAGTGTGGTTTATCCCGTCCTGTATTAGCAGTCTGACCTTCCCATTAGAGATGGCTCTGCTTTGCGTGCAGGAAACGTTTCCAGAATGCTGCTTTACCCTCTGGCACGCTTACCTCTCTGCGGGCATTATCAAAGCACTACCTATCATTGCTATACCGTTCGAGCACGGCTTCTCCTAATGATAATATTTTTTCTTGTCTTGAAACAACTTGAGCTACTATGACTAGGAACCCAGCAGGTTGGCTGGGAATAATCAGGTTTCTGCCTGTGTCTTTCAAACAGAGCAAGGCTGGTGAGGCATCTCCAAGTCTCTGCATCACACACCCAGGCTTTGGGGGAATCGCCATTAATGGCTGGGAATGCGTCTTGGCTTTTCTCTTAATCTCTTATCACAAGATTAGCTAATGGCTGTGAAGCCCAGGAGGATTGGGTAATGATAAAGGATCATGAGGATAAGCACCATTCTCTAAGAAACCAGCCTGCGTGGTTTCCAAGCAGATGGTTATCTTGGGCCCTCTACCAGCATTCTGCTCTCACAGATCCCTGTCCCTGAGGTCCTCCCTCTGAGTTGCTGCCACTGATGTCCCCCTGTTCATCATGGGATGCAGGGAGGCAGTGGTGTTGGTGGCCTGTCCCTGGCAGCCTGGGGAGAGCTGCCAAGCCTCTCGCTTGGTATGCAAGTGTGTAGCCAGTGCCCTCCTGGTGCTGCCCTGCTGTTCGGCCTCGCTGCGTGGGGCTCTGAGCAGCCCCCAGCTCCGGGATTCCCCTGCTCTGCAAAGCCCTGCAAGGGCAGAGCAGATGTCCAGCTGGATTTCTGCCTCTAGGCTCAGGGGGAGGTTGGGCAGTTGTGGGCGATGGAGCAGTTTAAGACATACCTCTCCATCAGCTGCTCATAACCTGTCTCAGCTGAGCCAAGGTCGCCCACAGGCTCTGCACGTTACCAGCTGTTTCAGTGCAAAATGAGACGGGGTCTGCCAATCCGCCTCCCCCAGCAACGGTGTCTCAGGACTGTCTGGGACTGTCAGTTCCTTGAAGCTGATTTTTTGGCATCAGGTCTCCAGCAGGTGGGAAGAGCAGGAGTGCCCAGCCTGAGACTGCCAGTGATTTGGAACTGCACTGTTGGAAATTGGTTCCATGTGTCCTCCACACTTTGGGGTCTGCTGTCCAAGCCTCAAAGGAGGTGCTGGGGAGCTGCTGGCTCCCAAAATGGGTCTCTGGCCCCCAAACACTTCAAGGGGCTGTTAGATGTGAGCCCTCCCCTCTTCCCCAGCACGTGGGATGGAGGTGCAGGGCGATTGCCCAGCCAGTCCCCTTGCCCACTTAGTGTGTCCCAAGTTTTCTTCTCCCGCACACCATGCTGTTACTAACCCAGTTAGCCTGGATTTACACTGTTCGAGGCTCTGTCTGGACTCCTGAGTACCCCTTTCATTATCTGCTTGTAATTGTTTTGTCTTCCCTGATCTTTTGTTCATCTGTGATGAGTATACAATCAGTTTTGCTCTCCTCTGACATGAGTTACATGCCTTTTGAGCCCTGACTGATTAAACTCCATTCTTTCTCCAAGTAAGCTGATTCCCACAGAGCTGACCACTACTGTGACTCCATTCCAGGTCTGAATTACATCTTCCCACCTTGACAGTTGGATCACTCAAGGGGGTTGTGGTCATTGTGCTAGTCTCAGAAGTTTATGGATGGTTATATTCCCAAGCTGGTCTCTTAATTAAACCCCAGATTAATTTTATGGTTTTCCAGGACTTTTCTTTTTCTACTGTAAATATTAGTGACTGATGTCCAGCCATCAGCCTGACTGTTCACAGCCTACAGCCAGGAGGGAGCATAGCAGGGTTGTCCAAGAGTCATGAGTGGCACTTTGGGACCTTTCCTACCTGGTTAATTCTGGGAACCTGCCCTCAACCCTCACTGCATCTCAGTGAGAAATGGGTACCCAAATAGGAGTTGAAACCACCTGAGCCCTGTTCTGATGCAGTTATTTTATATATAAGGTTCAGGAGTTTTGCACCAATATAAGTAAATTTGAAGGGTCAGGTCAGAGGGACTCTCTTAAAGAGGAGAAAGCAGCGGAAGAACAATATGGACAAGATGAGGGTAGTGCCACTCTCCATCCCTGAATCGTACCTGTATCCTGTGCAGTTTTCCTGGCTTTCCCTCTCCATTGGCCCAGGTGACAGTTCATATGGGCAGCTCAAAACCATTTTGTGAACAAGAACGAATTAAACTGTGCTTCATTGCTTTCAGAAGCTTCTGCAGCTCTTTTCCAGCTAGTAAAAATGTTTGACAAGTTGGCCAGTAGATACGTTAACTGGCTAGGAAGTAGGATTTGTATTTGAAAATTAATGTGAGGAGAAATCAATAACAATAATAACTATTGGCATGAAACTGAATAATGAAGCAGTAGTAGAATTAGTGACACGTTTCTAGCAGAGAGAGATACTTTTTTATTACTTAAAACAAGCTTAAATTAACAACTGCAGATAATGGTCCCCCAGAGCTAGATAAGGGGTTAAGGATCGTTGCTCTCAGCGATGACAGGCTACTCAGTAAATTTGGTGAGTTATGTTTCGAGGTTAAGGTTTATAGCGCAGATATATTGTCTCCGAACGAGTGAAGCTTGGTTGACTGGCAAGCCGAGTGACTCACAAATTGACCTGAAGACTAGCATTTTTCTCCCTATCAGGGAATTGATGTTTGGAAACCACCAATTATGTGACAAATTATAAGATTCCTCGTGTTTGAAGGAGTTGTGGAAAAGATGAGTATGATCTGGAGGCAAAGGAACTCATGTCTCAAGATTTTGGCACTGGGGCTGAGCTGCTGATGGTAGCTAAAAGGCCCCTGTGTCTTGTTCTGGCTTTGGGGAGCGACAAGGCTGAAACCTGCCCCAAGAAGATGGGACTGGAGCATGTGGCATCACGTCATGCGAGAAAGTCTGTGATGACAGCAACAGGCTTGGGATGCCCCTGCTTCCTTCTGATCCTTCTTGTCCCCAAGCCAGGGGCAAAACACACAGAGTGCCGTGCTGACGTGCGTGTGTGCGCGCCATGGGGGGAGCTGCGTGGTGCAAGCGATCGGGCTGGAAATCAGCCCAACAGAAAACAGTCTTTCTTTTAAGCCAGTCCACTTTCCCAGTCCGATGTTCAAGCTGTCTGCGCAATTAGCTGTGCCATCGTGGTGGAAGGGCCGGGCAGGGTAGCTCCACGACAGGAGAGAGGAGCAGGGGAGCAGAGGGTAGCGGTAACGCAATCGGTTGAAATTGCCACTGAGGGTTTCACCTAGCAAAACCACAACCCAGTTCTCCTATTACCATGAGCCTGGCTGAAGGCTCGTTAAGCCAGAGCGATGTGACCCACTCATTTGCAGTGGGTTTGGCGTTACTGGACCAGACGTGCACCTCGATTAGACGTTGACTTGCAGCAGAGTTCTACCTTGCAGCTTTGCAAAGCAAAACAAGAACCATGATAAAAACCCTAAAAATTGTAACAGCTCCAGCAAACTGACTGCAGCCCGTTAGTGCAGACACCACATTGCCCTTTGCAGAACCGTTTACACCAGTGCTGAACAAGGCCTGGAGGCTCTGCAGGAGATGGTGGTGGCTCCAGCCACCCTGGGCCGAGGCCAGGCAGAGTCCTACTGCAGGGCATCCAAAAAAGAGTTCCATTTTCATCTAAGTATCACCAAGGAGAGTTTTCTTTCATGTTTCTGTCATATTTAATGGTGTCTGAGCTTAAAATAAACCTTCTAAAGGCTAAGCTTCACCTTGGATTGCAGCTCCTCTGTAATCATTTACGCTGGTACAAGTGGTGTAATTCACATTTCGTTTATACCCACGACATGGTACATGCAGCAGCAGGGGGAATGTGGCCTCTCCTCTTGCTGGATCCTTTCAGTTTTCCAACTCAGAGTGTAATTGGACACTAATTCAATGTTTTATGAGTCTATTTTGCGTTCACTAAGAAGGAAAAAAGTATTGCTTAAACTCAAAAAGCAATTTGGATTGTAACTTACATTAATAGTAATAATTAAAACAACCTGGTTTGTTGTGCATGTCGGGTAGAGGTACTCCAATCAGAAAATGCAGGTACACCGAAGCGGGCTGTGGGCCGGCTGGCAGGCCCAGCTTGTGATTTCTGGTGTGTCACTGCTTTTGCCGGAGCCCACAGGCAACACGTGACAGATTGTTTTGCTTAGATATATTCGTAAAGTGACCCCATACCCTTGCTAATATTTATCGGGGTCTGTCTCACTGTAAACATGTCCATGTCAAAGCTCCTAGGTATAAACCAACGCAGGTAAATCCAGTGCCGACAAGGATATGTTGGAGAAACATAGACTAAAGCCTGTCAGATTTATTTTTATTTATGTCGATTTCTACAAACATAAAGCAGCTCTGCTAGACTTTGAAGGAGTCGGAGAGATTCATGCTGCATTCCCCCATTCCCGCAGGAGCTGCAAGCAAAGCTACACGCTGAGTGTTGACAGCAAGGATTGAGCCCACAGCCTGAGGTTAAAGCTAAATTATTTGAGCAAGAGAAAAAGTCTGCAGACTGTGGAAAACAGCTTAAAGCCACCCATATCTGAAATGTATAAAGCTTGAGCCAGGGCTTTCTGAAGCCAGTAGCGTGCTCGACTTCATTGGCTTTGGCTACTGGGAGAGGACCAGTTCCCATCTCTGAGCTCTGCAGGGATCCAGGGAAAATGGGCTGATCCAGACCTGAGTGAGTAAGACTTGGCTGCGTTTGCATTCCCAAAGGAGAAGCCTCACTCAAATCTCCAGGGAAGAAGCCATCCTCATCCTCCCGCCTTTGGTACCCGGGAGAGGAGATTGCCGTTCCAACAGCATGCGTTCCCAACTCTCTTTTCCATGTGCACAAGTTATTCCATTTCAGTGGAGGACAACTGGAGCTTCCCCATCTGTAAATCTGTTAAGGATGATTTATTAATGAATTATGAAGCTATTTCTATCTTATCACCTTGAAGCAAAACAAGGTGTAAAGGTGTAGTAACTGTTTCTCAGTTGAGTTCAAGTAGGCGTGTAGCTGAAGGAACTGTGGCTCTCCTGGGTGCTTTTCTGCTCACGTGGGATCTGTCCGTAGTTGCTGCTGCTTTGTTTGGTTTATCCAAGCCCAGGGCTGTAGATATTTCACATATTAAAGTGAGAAGAAAGGGTGTTTCCCTCAGAAAACATAATCCTGCATTATCTGCAATGCCTCTGACAGAAAATCTCCCTCAGTCTCGACTTCCTTCTCCACAGCTTCAGAATTGTCCAGGAGAGGATGTGGATCCCGGCTGCTCTGCAGCTGCCTGGTGACAGCTGAGCCACAGGCTGTGACCGCCCTGCCTGTGATGGTCCGCGGGGCAAAATCCCCCTCTGGCCACAAGGCAAGCCGCGGAGGAGCCGGATGGGCCACCGGGGAGCTGGCCGGGCTGCGAAGGAGCTGGCCGGGCTACCTGGCAGGCAAGCCCGGAGCCAGGGCTAGGCCCTGGGAGCACAAGCAGGACGTAGCTGTTTGCTGTCTGGTACCCTCATTGCCTCTCCCTCAAATCCTTCGGCTAATGCTTTCTTAACTTGCTCATCTGTAAAGTACTTAGCATCCATCCACTGAATTATCGTTTAATTGTGCAAGCTTCCCTGATAACGCTCGTTGCTGACATGAGGCTTAGGATAAAACGTTGCCTGTAATTGTGGTAATGGTGCTCCGTAGTCACTAGGACACTGGCTGCACTTTGGGGCAGGAGGAGGACAGTAGACGGCACTTCATCGCTTCCAAACCTGCATGAACATGAACAGGTAGCATTCCTGGAAACGGGGAAACTGAGGCAGAGGACGATTAAAGCTAATGCTATGTTCCATGGTCACTGATGATTTGGGAAGAGGGCTGGAAGGGAAAGGGGTAGCCAGGGACAGGAGTCCCGGGAGCTCCAGAGGCTCTCAGCAACCTCAAATTTGGCTGAAGTGTTTGTCTCCCACCCTGTGCCGGCAGATTTATAAATCGCATGGCTGAGGGGAGGCTGGAGGATTTTCTGAGGGTACCTCAGAAAGGTTTCTGCAGAAACCTGGCTGCAACAACTTGTCTTTGCTCATTCAGTCAGATGAAAGGCTAAATTAGCCTTTTCCACTAGTGCCACCATAGGAAGGTGCCACAGAGAATGTTTTGGCATAAAGACTGCCTTTCTGAGAGTTTATCTGCACCTGTTTCAGGTCAGGCATCTGCAAACCATGTCTGTGCCTGCGGTGCTGAACCGGAGTCGTCATGTCTGACACTAACGGTGAGGACGCGGTTCTCCGTGAGAAGTTGACCGGCGGCGAAGTGACTTCCGCTTTGCTGGTGGATCCAGTTCCCCCGTGGTTACGCGAGGACTTTGGAGGTTAAAGTCTCTCAGGCCTGGATCAAGGTCAGGAAACCTGCATTTGATTATAAAGATTTTAATTAACTTTGCACCACACAGAACCTGGGCATGCTTGAAAAGAAATATAGATAAATTTTACATTTAAATATTTGAATAGTGTCTGTATCTTATGGCGGCTGTAAAAAGCCCTGTTCAAGCAGGCTGCAGGAAGAGAGGAGATTTGCATAGCAGAATAATTGGTTTTGCAAATAAATCTGGTTCTTGAAATTTGTAGATTAGCAATAATATGTCTCCAGATGAGAAGGAAAGGTCATGGATGAATAAAGCAACAATTAAACTTTCAGGAGATTATTAAACTAAACACAAACCTGGCTAAATGCGTATGAGAGAATGTCAATAAAGGACAGGAGTGGCCTGTCAGGACTTGTGAGCCTCCAGGATATTAATGTTACTTTGAGATCTTTTCTTCCAATGCAGCTGCTCTTCTTGAAGTAACAGCCTTTGCAGATTCCTCCCTAATCTGGACAATCCATTAAATAACCCAGTTAATTTAAGCCATTTAAATCCAATAAGGCTGGTATGTAATGCTATAAAACTCTAAACAAAATCCTTGGAGTATTACCATGTTAACTGTTGCACTGCAGGCTCCATCCATGCCTGATGCAGGCTGAGCAGGTACCTAACAGGAAAACAAGCAGGTTTTAGCACAGCCCACACCAAGGAGAGCAAACAGTGAGGTTTCACAAATGTGGGGTTTGTTCTGAATCAGAAGGGAAAAAAAAACCCAAAGTAGTATTTTCTAAATGGGCCATGAAATGGATTTTTTTATGACAAGGAGAAAAAAGGGAAAATTCTTATTTCAGATATTGAAAGTTGGGTCCAGAACACTCAACTTTTGTTTGGGGCTTTCAGAAAGCTCCTAAAATCCAACGTTCCATAAATGAAATACTTCCCGTTTCAAAAATACTTGCATGGGACTTTTCACAAAAGTGCTTTGGAAAGAGAGAAAAAAAGCTATTTCTTTGGGAAAAAAAAAATAAAGTGTCCCAGATCCCTTTTGACCAAAAATCCTGTGCCCCTCTTTTCTCCAAAGGCAGAGGAGACTCTGGGCTGACCATACCCCTGGCACCAGCTATTGCAGGTGAACCCACAGCTGAGCTTTGTTGCGCTGTCTGGGCTCTGACGGGAAGCAGCTCCGTGGCGGAGGGGGTGATGCCCACCTCATCATGCCCAGGACGCTTACATAGAGTCCCTTAATGGTCCTGCTGGGTGGCCAGGAGGCATCACGCCTGCTCTCTAGTCCTGTGCTCCCGTTAAAGGCCAGGCCTTTGGTGGGAAGTTGTGTGCTCGCGGGACGTGCCCTCCCCGGCACTGCAGGGCTCTGTCCTTCAGCTGGACGGAGGAGCTGAGAAGTGCCGAAGGTGGGCATGTCCTGTCCATGAGGTCTGGAGATCTGTGCCCCACCTGAGAACATGGAGCAGAGGAAGGAGAGCTTTCAAGGCCTTCCACTTCTCTCTCATGCCTGAAAAAACATCTCAGGAGGGGACAGGAGTTAAGATTATGAAAATGAGAGCTCAGGAAGACCTCTGTGGATAGAGGCCCAGCCCTGCATCAGCTTTCCCCGGTCCGGTGCCACTGTGGTCAGTGAAGCTGCCCCTTCCAGGCATATTTTGCCTTTAAATGTCAAGTCTGCATGACCCCAACCTGTGAAACAGCTGCCCGTTGCTTGGTTTCCAAGCAGCTTATCACCTTCACTCTCTCATGTAGCCACTGAGCACTGTATCTGGCTAAAAAAAAAGCCCCACACATACAAGGAGCCCTTTGCCCAGAAACAAAGCCCAGACATGAAGCAACCCTGCCAAAACAAAACATGCCACCACGTGTCTAATTTCCCCTTTGGGGATCATAGAGGAGTCACGAATTACAGACATGAGTCATATCATTTTGTGCAGGTCTAGGAGATGCTCAGATGTTACCTTGAGGAGGGCAGGCGAAGGAGTTAGAAGGAGCAGTAACTCTCTCGGATGTGATACTGCACAAGCTCTGAGGGCGTTTTACAAAGGAAGACTGCATCAGTATCCTTGTTTTTAAAGGGCACCAGGAGGAGGCATGAGGGTCTCAGGGCCAGGGTGAGCACCTGGGCCACCCAGCCTTCCGCTGTCCCCAGGAGCACTCATGACATTGGCCGTATTTCCTGAGCAAAGTACAGCAAAAAAAAACCCCGCAGTCTCAGCCTGTGTAAAACGTGATTTCTCTTTAATTACACAATGTGCAAATCAGTGGGGAATACCTCCTCCTGCTCTTCAGGACAGGAGCATGGCCACGTAAAGGCTTGTTCGGGGCATTTCATTCCTTGAAATTATTCATTTGTACGTAAAATCAAATCAGCCTTTATTGGCTCTCTCCACGGACCCTCCGAGCCCAGACAGATCTAAACCTTGAAGTGCCATTAATCTTTGGTGTGCTCTGTCCGCTCTTTCACGTGGCGCTTTGGGGCTGGTGACCTTCAAGAGGAGGATTTTTGCTGTACTCCTTCCCCAGGAGCCCTGGCAACACCTGCAGCAGCTGGTGCTAATCTTCCCAGAGTGGGGAGGATTGGGGGGGGGGTAGGGCTCCTTCGCATGTATCGACAGCTAAACGCCAAGCTGCTTCTTCCATTGCAGGAGGTAATTGCTGAGAACAGGCCAAGCTGTGGTGCATCAGACAAATTCCTGCCTGACTGATGTTCTTGTGCAGCACCCAGCATGGGGGCTCCTCTGCCCGTGGCTCTGGGGCATTACAGCAGGATAAAGAGGAGTAACAAGGTGAGACTGAGGCTTGGGTTTGCGGTGTAATAGTTGGAAGCTTGTTCTGAATTGTACTGCAGACTCCTGACCTCAGGTTGTTGGGCCACGCTTGTGTGTCAGTACACATCTAGCCAAATTCAGTGTCTTGCTGCGTGCAGCTCAGGGAAAGCCAGCTTTCAAGGTGCTCTCTGTCTCAAAGGGCTTCTGCAGGTCCCTTCTGGTATGGCTTCTCTGGTGTGCAGTATGTGTTGAGTTGGTATTTCAGATTTTCTTTTCTCTGCCTTATAATGTCTCCACCACTGCTCAACTATCTACTTCTGTGGTGTCAGTTAGGATTCAGCCTCTCTGAGACCTCTGCCTGTATATCAGATTCAACTCGGCTTGGGCAATGAGTTCAAAATTGCAGGGGGATAAGGAAAAAGGGAAGGGATACAGATGCACATGTGCTGATCACTTAAAGCTGGTTTGTTTGGAGACCAGGCTAAAAATAAATTTATTTATTTGGCAATTCCCTGGCTGAACTGAGAACAGGTGATGAGTTGGAAACTTGCTATTTTAAAAGGAGGAAAGCTGTATTCCTGCTGCTCATGTCCAATCACATTACATCCCCCCCCACACACCTTGTGCTGGCACAGAGAGCAACACAGGACACTCCAGGCCCATGTTGTCTGCCAGACATGTCCTGCCTCCCAATTCCTACCCTCATCGATCGTGTCGTTGTGGGCCTGACTCAGGTTTACTGCGTCACGTCAAACCTTTGCAGATGCCAGAACCCTGGCACTGTTTGCAGAGAGGAGCATGCTGTCTGCCTGAATTAAATTCAGACCATTGCAGCTCTCTATTTTACTCGGGCAGGATTGATCTTTTGTAGGGGGTGCCGTGGGAAGCAGAAATAGATGCTTGAGTCTTTTGTCATTTGCACCCAAGGAAAGCACGAGTCACACTCAGAAATCGATGACGCTACACCCGACTTACATTGCCATTGCCAAGAACAGGCACTTACAGAGGAGATGCTGCAGTCCTTCAGACAGAGAGGTGAGGTTGCAGGGAATTACTCTGAGTAAGGGGGAAAACACTCCCTTAATAATTCACCTCTTGACCTCTTGCAATGGGATGCAGAGGCAGAAACCTCCATCTTTCCTGAAAAACTAGTTTCAGGAGCAAGCTCATTAATAAATCTATTCTTTATCTATATTCCCTCTTTCTTAAAATACAGCCTGGAGCTCTTCATCTTTACTATCGCTTGCCACTGTCTGTCAGGGCCCAGAAGCTAAAGAGGGAAGGGGATTTTTTTTTCCCCTCAATCCTTGGATGAGAGCCCTCCAAGAGGAAACAAGGCAGTGCTGGTGACACAGACAGTGTCGGCGAGGGCGTTGAAGCAGCAGTCAGGTGCGAAGCAGGGAACGCAGTTGGGAAAGTGGCACGTTCCTAGTCTCTGAAACCCGCCTGTGTCATTCGGAAGGGACCCACACACAGCCCCGAAAATCAGAGGCTGCTTTTAGAAATGCTTGTGTGTGAATCATGGCCTGTTACATTTGCATCAGCTGGGAAACCATAAGGAGGTTTTCATAACCATCATTAAGAATTTGCTTTAGGAAAAAAAATATTGGGAGTCACGGTGGCTTGTTAGATAGCCAGACTGCGAGACAGCTGGGCTGAGGGCAGTGCTGAAATTGCTCTTCTGGCTAAGGACTAGAGCTGAGCGAGACATCTCTAATTTGTTTCATGGCTTTAACTGGAGGAAACTAGGGAGTGATGTCTTTGGGGGGCAGGCCACCTGAAACACTGTTTTTCCATTATCCCTCATCAAAGCAGAAGTAGCAGTAATTGGATTCAATGAGTTGTATTTGTTCCACAGCACAGCAAAACTTTCTGTTGCTTTCTTGATGTTTACCCTGTTATTGCAGTTCCAAACAAAATGCGTGTTTTCAAAATACAGCACTGAGAAGATTTTGTTCTGAATTCAAAAGAGGATTTTTCCCGTATCGCCAGTTTGACCCAAGTGCTTGAGCAGTTTTTGTTGATATGCCCCCAAACTGTATTTTTCATAAGAAACAGAAAGAAAATCCATCCAGTCTCCAAGGGATTAAAGGGTTGGCCAAGACTGAGCAACTGTTGTATCCTAACGCAGGGTGGGCAATGCTGTCAGAGAACCTCCCATCCTTTCTTTGGCTTAGTTCTTCCCTTTCCTTGTATTTTGTTTTTTCATTTGCGCCTGAGCATGAAAGCAATGCCAGATAGATGTCCAGGATTTCTCATGGGGGTTAGTAATGATCGTTCAGGATCTCTTATTGTCACGATCCCTTGTACCTCTGCAGTTCCTGAAAATCCTGGGAGGTCAGACAGCCTTGCTGGAGGCTGGAGAGCACATGCCGGAAAGGGAGAGATGCTCCCATGCTGGTCTCAATGAACCGTGTTGACTCTGGGGCAGCCTGTTGTTGCCGTGGCTGGTGGAAGTCCACCTCTGGTCCTGGCAGGGTTGCTTCTTGCTTTTGCAAAACTGCAGCAAAAGCCCTCTGTTGTGACCCAGGGTGTTTTGCTTGGATGTCAGTGACAGCAGGCCTGACTGCAGAAGGGCCGGAGCGCGCGTTGCTTCTGCCTGAGCTGGTGACGCGCCTTTGAGGAGCTATCAGCCTGCCAGGGAAACGATGCTGGGGCTCTGCGCCGCTGCTGCTGTTTCAGGCGCTTCATTCTGTGTTGTGCACTAGCTGGGACTGATAATGTGCCAGCAAGCCCAGGAGCCCGGCTTGACTGTATCAGCGAGGAGAGCTTGAAGTCAAGGATCATCGTCTAATTAGTCCGTGCAACACTTAGCAAGTTTATTTTTATCTCGAGCCCTTCAGGACGTACACAGTCGTTCCACCTTAATTCTTTCCAAACTTGGTCTCCATGGAAACTCCCGTATAAACGACTGCTCGTTTCATTTCTGTACGTCTGAGCTGTGTTGCAGACTCCCTCTGCGTGTGTGCGTGTGGCAGTACGTACACGTGTGTACACACGCACAGGCACAGAGTGACACCAGACCGATCTTCTTTCTTTGCTGCCTGTCTTCCTCTCCATCCTTCAAGTAATAGCACTTGGAGTTGATTTCTTCCAAGTGTTACACAACTGTATCTGCAAACCCCCAAGGAGTCTTTGCCTCTGAAACGGAGGGAGGTGAGGTGGAGAGAAGCCGGAAACCTCTGCGATGCTCAGGTCTTGTGGGACTTCAGGCAGATGCCTGTAGGATGCTGCTTGTGGCTCCCTGAGCCGTGGGAATGGAGTTTAGGACCTGGAAAAAACGCTTTTCCAATAACCCTCTCCCATATTCCAGAGCAGCTGTTACTGGTTTCTGCAGATTTCTCTTACGAACACAAGAGGGCCGCGTTCGGCGAAGCAAAGCCGACTCAGCCCTGCGGAGGGAAAAGCAGGGTGCTGGGTGCAAGCTCGAGGCTGGGTGCGCTGCGCAGCTTCGCACCGGGTTTGCGCGGCTCTGGGGCTGGGAGGAGGAGGATGCAGTGCGTGCCTCTCTGACGAGCAGCTGTCAGTCACGTCCGCATTAGTCCCTGCTTCCCTTCTGCTTCTTTACTTCTCCGGTAGCCCCGTCGCTGAGGTGGACGGACACCTCTGGCTTGACTTGTTCTCCCAGTGCCAAGGGCTGTCAGCTCCATTTTCTACAGTGGAAACCTGAAGCTCGGGTGTGTTGCAGGTTTGATCCAGTGAAGGACACAGTGCTTCAAAGCTAGCCTCAGCACTTCGTTTTTAAGCAGCTGACTTCAGGATTGCACCCACAATGAGTGGAAGTGCTCAAGTTGCCAAGCGTGGGAAGATTTCCCTCCCCGTCACTGGGAGATCTGTTTCTTGTAGGTACCTGCCTGGTCCCGGGGCTCAGGGCAGCAGTGACAGCCTGGCTCGTGGCTAACCCACGCTGCAGGACACACTGCCGGCTGGCAAATGGGCGGGTGGGTTCTGCGGCCGGGGCCAGCGCGGGCGGCCGTGCAGCTGAGTAGCCCTGCGCTGGCACCGCATCACCCCGAGCACTGGTAACGCAGTGGGGAGAGCCAGCGGAGGGTCCCACCGCCTCGCCCCGGCTCTCCGTTAAGTCTCTGCCTGCCGCTAGCAGGCAGGATCCCGGCTCTGTGGGGTGACTGCTGTGACCGATCAGGCTTGTTAGTCTGATCCCCTGCGCCTTGCAGAGCGCTCCCTATTTTCCTGCACGCACTGACGTGAAGGGATGTCGCGGGGGAGCAGAGCTTCACCGTACGCCCACTTGCTTGTTACTGCTCATGTTAACATGAGACGTGTCACTCGCTGCACCGGCGGTGGGGACAAGGGTGGGAGAAAACCCATCGAGGATAGACAAGACCTGAATGCCTCTGCACAGCGACAGGGGGTTATTGCTCCCCAAGGATGCCAAGCAGTTAATTCCCTACACTTTTCTCTGTCTTTCCGCCCCTCCGGGCCAGCTGACAGGCTGCAGGGAGACACGGCTGTGCTGGCTCCCTTGCGCTCCTCGTTTCTGCGGTCTCCTCTTGGAAAGGTTCAGAGCAGCTCCAGCAATTTTAGCTCAGTCCTCAATTCAGTGTCCCGTTCGCTGTTGAGTCCATAAGGCCCTGGCTGCCACCAGCCCCAGAGGGATGGCAGCGAGGAATCTAGCCCCCTCCTGCAGTCAGGGGAGGCTTGTTCACACACCCGGTGTAAAAGGCAATTTCATTAGTTTGCAGCCCTGGCTGGGAACCAGAGCTGGCACCGGAGATTGTTTTTATGAATAACACCCTGGCAAAATAGGAATGGAGGCAGCTTGGGTGGGATATATGTTTAATTCGTCCCCTTTCAGACTTGGATTGGCAAACGGGCAGATTGTGGAATAGCTGCGTGTGTCTCGCTGTGTGCTCTGCAAGTCACGGCAGCCCTCGGGGTGCCCGGCGCAGGACCGGGGCTGCAGGCCTGAGCACCAAATCTTGTGTGTCTGTTGAGTCACCAGCTGGGACTGGGATGAGGTCAAGGTCTTTCGTGTTGTATTCAGCGCAGGTTCCTGGCACGCCAGGTGCTTGCTGACCAGGACTTAGTGAGCAAAGACTAGAAAATGAGAGATCTTTAAGGAGCAGATAACGCTGGATCAGCTTCAAATTGCCTTCGCTTAATCCACTGGTCTGAGGTATGTTGGTTCACCCTGTAAAGCCCTACAGTGCTCATAGCTTCTTGTGGGCAGGCAGCTTTTGATCGTTTAAGCAGTTAATGAGAAACTGGAATACCAGCGCTGAAGACTTTGTAGATAGGTTCAGCATCTCAGCCTAGACTGTCTGGCTGTGCTAAGAGATTCTCCATTCAGTGTCTAACGCAGAGCTGGCTTGATACCTGGGCCGCATCCAGAAAACCCCGCTTGCGATTCATCTCTGTTGCGAGCAGGAATGAATCATAGAATCATAGAACCAGTAAGGTAGGAAGGGACCTCTGGAGATCATCTAGTCCAACCTCCCTGCTAAGCAGAGTCACCTAGAGCATGTTAGACAGGGTTGCATCCAAGCGGACCTTGAAGATCTCCAGAGAAGGAGACTCCGTAACCTCTCCGGGCAACCTGTTCCAGTGATCCATCACTTTCACAGTGAAGAAATTCCCCCTCACGTTCAGGTAGAACTTCCTGTGGTTCAACTTCTGCCCATTGCCTCTTGTCCTGTCACATGGGACAACTGAAAAGAGTTTGACCCCATCCCCTTGACACCCTCCCTTCAGATACTTAAGGGAGCCGCCGCTCTCTGGCCCTGCTCTGTACGGGAGCACGGCAGAGGTTAAACTTCATTGCTTGAACAAATAATCTATTCTTCAGCTTTTGCTGCTGCAGCAGGTTCAGTTTCTTGGTCTCAGTCAACTTCTCCAAGCTGCCAGGGTGATTTAGGAGCTGACAGGCTTATTCATAGAGCGCGGGAAGTTATGTGTCATCTCCCTTGCGCAGCCGTGCTGCAAAGCAAGGGAAGCTCCTGAGGCTGAACCCACCCGGGCATGGCCGCAGGGCGGCTGGGACGGGACTCAGGCAGACCAGGGCAACCCAGCACAGCTCTGTGCTTCGGCTGCGTAAGCGTGCCCTAATCTCCCAAAGGCCCCGTCAATCACATCAGCATCTTCCAATCTCCAGTGGGATTAGGGCTGACAGTGAAGCTACTTGGAAGATTTTTGTTTCCAAGGATCTTACTTTAAGTGGGAAAAAGCAGTGTGCTGTTCTCTACAGCAGTCAAGGCAAGAACTCTTAATTTGGAAAAGGGGAAATGAAGGCAGGCATCAGGACAGTGAAGCATAGGAGGAAAGTGCAGAAGGGAAGGTTTGAAAACAAACATCTCCCAGCACAGAGTCAGTGACTGGCAGCGGGGCTGGGCCTGACAACCCCAGGGACTCTGCTCAGAGTCTCAATTTCCTGCAAATTTATGTTCTGTCCCATGGGTTTATGGAGCAGGGCCTTTTCCTGCTTACAGAGCTGAACACTTTCCAAGGTGACTCATGCACCTTGAATTGAGGCACCTCTCCTTATTGCTCCGCTGGAGAAATGTGTAAAGACCAGCGGCCTTCCCTTAACTGTTGAGATGATATCACTCGCTCGAAACAGCATCCAATTTCCTGATCCTTTGTTTGAACAACAAACAAATAAGATACGAGCACTGCAGCTACGGGTGCATCTTCTTCATAAATATCAAGAGGCACGAGGCTCTCACTTTAAACACCCAACTCTAAATAATGCCTCGGGCCAGAGTTGTTACCCACTATCTTGAATACAGCCCCACTCCATCAGCAGGTTAAAATAATAACAAATAAAACACGGAATTATAGCTGTGCAATACTCGAAAATGAGCCTGTCACTTTGCGTCTGGGTTGGAAATCAATCACCGAGTCTTTGAATCAGGTTCTACTATTAAGGGCTGGGAGTGGGAAAGATTAAAGACCTGTCTGTGAAAGTCTCCTTCTGCAGGTATGCTGATCTTCTACGGGGCTGAACAGATCCTTTCTCTTGCCTTAGCCCTGGTTTCTGTCATTGCCTTCAAAGCTGGTGACCTTCTTGGCGGGTGTTATTAGCTATTTCCTGTTAACGGGACCAGTTTCACTGGTGGGCAGGGAGGACGAGCGGCGCCGGCATGACCGCGCGTGGGTGGCGTGAGAGACCGCGCAGCAGAGCAGCGAGCCGATACCCGGGGGAAGGAATTGTGCTTGCGGGGACCAGGACTTGGTGCCACGATCCAGCACCTCGATGGCAACAGTTCGTCGGGGTCCCGCTCAGCACTTTCTCTTTTCTATTGCTTTCTCCTTTGGGCCGCTTAGTAAAGGCTGGTCCCTCCGCTCCTTCGCCCCGGCGCTGCCGCAGTGGGGAAGCGGGTGCTGAGACGTGGGAGGGAGGCTGGCGAGCGCGGGGCAAAGGCGCTCCCGTCTCCTTGAGTGGCAGTAATTACTGCTCGTGGCACTGCGAGCGTTGCACGGCGCACGCGGCAGTGACGGGGCTCTGCACGCCTCAACAGGTTTCTCCATTTAAATATCTTTTAAGCTTTGAGAGCAGGCTGCTTTCTGCCTCTACTTCCCCCCCTGCCTTTCCCCATTCAGGTGCTTTGAAAGAGTTTTGTTTTAACTAAACAGCGTTTTACATTTCATGCAGAACCATCATGTAGCTCGCATTTGTTTTCCCTCCGCCGTGACAGGCTCTGACATTATTTTGATGAGAAGATTTCTCAGCATTTTGAAACGATGTTCAGTCTTCCCTTGCTTGGAGTTGCTTTAACCCTCTGAGTTTCAGCAGTCCCAGCTGCAGCTCCCTGGGGATGGGCACTGGATCTGTCAAAATTTTAGAGCTCCAGGGACCAATTCCCTTCTCCTCTTCCCTGACTCCATGTGAATTGCCTGTAAGATTGTGTCCACAGCAGGGAAATTCCCCCCACGTGGTTATTCTGGATGGATAATTCTGCTGCTGATACGCTGTATTAGCAGCCTGTGGAGCTGAATTTAGTCCACAGTAAGGGTAAATCCAAGCTACAGATGCTCTGGTCGTCTAGCAAAGCGCCTCGTGGAGTTCCTACCCACAAAAGACAGCTCTTTTGCCAAATACAATCACAGTGTTGGTACAGTCATAAGGGTGCTAGCAAAGCTGGCTTGAGAGTGCCAGCCGGCTGCGAGGCTGGTGGCAGTGGCCACGGTGCCGGAGGAGCTGCCGGCTCCACCTGAGGCCAGGGTGGCCTGGCAGTGCCGGCCGTTCTCCTGTTTGCCAACACCCTTGTCACCGCAGCATGGCAGCAGGGGTGACCGTGACGGCAGGAGAGCCAACGACTCGTTGTCCAATAGGTCCTGATTTACCCAAGGGCACAGTTCTCCATCAAGGTCTTGACATCTCTGCCGGTAGTCCCTGAAAGCCGTGCAAAGCCTAGCTGTGGTCTTTTCAGCTTCCTCAAACCGTCAGTTGTGCCAAAGCCCTGCGTGGGGACCCAGGGAGGGTGTCCTTCCGCCAGATCCCCTCCCACGAGCCACAGGAAAGCGAGCGTCCTCCAGGGATGCTCCATTGCCGCAAACTCAACCCCCCAGGCCTTGATCAAGCTCAGTCATTTAATTCCGCCTTTCTTTGGGCCAGGAAGAAGTAGGGGAGGAAGAGAGAGACGACACGGAAGGTGCTGAGAGATCAGTGGCAGTATTTTGTGCTTGAAATTGGAAGCTCTTCAAAGCCTTCTAAAGGAGCTTAGAGGAGTCTGCAGGTAGGACGTGCTTTTAAATTTCCTGGCATCTCTTAATCATTAGCTGCATCCAGAGGGAATTAAATAACGTCAATCAACATAAATTATTCTTCACAGGAGCATCAGCAATGTGGGCAGTTTTTATTGTAACTTAAGCAGGAAATTGAAATATCAGCATCGGAGTGTGAAATACACCATTGCAGTGAACTGTTCTTCATAAAGCAAGAGGAGAAATGTAAAGAAGATTACACACTATTAGTCCCACTAGAATTTTGCTCTTAATCTGCCTTAAATTGAAAAATTATTTGGAAGCATTAGCAGCTTTCTCGTAGCATAAAACAGAGGGGGTGGTCACAGGCGCGTGGGACCCACGAGGGGTTTCAAAAGCCTGATGAGCGGAGGGATATGGCGTAGAGTGGCCACGGTCTTCCTTTACGTAGGGGTTCACCTGGTCCCCTCCTTCGTCACAGCGGAGCCACACCGCAGCCCTCAGGGTGTTACCCTGGCCCCGTGGGGAGGCCGAGCAGGGGTCTCCGTGCTGTGGGATGGGGCGGCCGGGGCAGAGAGCTCGGGGCGTGCAGCAGCACACGGGCTCCAAGGGGACGCAGGGCTGCGAATCCGGGTGTCTCGGCTCTCCGTCTACCTCGACGTCTCCGCTCCGACCGCGTCTCCGTGTAGAAACGCAGCACGTGTCACAGCACGAAGAGGGTTCTTGGGCCCCATCAGGGATGTCTGGCTCAATTTGAGGCACTTGAATGCTCAATGCAATTGAATTTCCAAAACTTTGGAGGGGGAGGGTCCTCCCGTCAGAGCCGGGGTATGAGATTTGGTAAACACCTCAGGAAAGAAAATTGCAGGAAAACATCTTCCTGGCCCTGGTGGATTGTTTTGTTTCTACTGCGCATAATCATTTCGCCCGATGAAGTTGAAAGATTTCATTTGGGCTTTTGATTGTATTAAAATATTAAACATGGAATATAAAATTATAATAAAACGTTAACATTAATATTTTAATACAATCCAAAGGTTGAAACAAAGCATTAAAGCTGCAGAGGGAAGCATAGGGCGGAGAAGGCAGCTTATAGACAAGGGGGATTTATGCACATCATCAGCCGTGTCTGTCTGCCCTGCATTGCAATTACGTTGACGTGCGCAGCCTGCCCCTCGCCCGAGCGTGCGCGCAGCTCTCTTGCCTCTTCATCCGAGGAGCTCCCCCTTTCTTTAGACGTGGGAAGAGACTCGGGCAGGAAGGAGAAAACGCGTCCCCGCTGTTTTTGCAAATGACTGACTCTTGATCTTCAAGTTCACACCAAAGAGGCAGGCGCGCAGAGGCCCCGTGCTCCGGGGCACCCTGAAGAATGTCACTGAGCTTGGAGCTTGCCGAGGAAGAAGCCTCCTCGCGGGGAGAGACTTTATGTCTACAGTATGTCAAGAGGAAAAGCAAAGAGAAAGAAAAGACTCTGGGGGGCAATTTTTATAGCGTGTGTTGAGAGAAGAGACAAACCTTGAAAGCTCCCATCAGCTGCCGATCTGTTACTGCTGCGCAATTCCTGTTACCTTTCTGCTTGGAAGAATATGGATGGTTTCGGAGCAAATGCCTGCATAACGCTACTTTCCAGGCCTGGCCTCGTTAGGGACATTCATTCTCTTGCTCAAAACCCTTTATCTGGAGGGGAGCCAGCCAGGGATGGGGTCTGATGAGGTGACTCGCTCTGCCCCAGATATTCCCGGCGCTCGCCGCGCTTTGGGGTCTGCTCTCGGCACCCCGGTCTGGCAGTCGCACCCACGGGCTGAATAGGTGCACGGCGCCTCCGGACCCCGGGAAATCAGAGCCGCGTTTCAAACGCTGAGAGTCTCCGTGGGGAGCGCTGGTTTCGGTGGCACCTGGGGATAGGCAGGGCTGCACACTGGGGCTTCGTTCTCCTTTAGGACCTCCAGACTCTGTGGTGAGCTGTAATGAAATCTCCAGTGAAGCTCAGGACTGCTTAGGATTGAGCCAATGAGCCTTGAACCACCCACTGTACGTGGCCGGTGCTGGCAGCGTTGAGTCTGGGGCTACTGGGTAGAAGAGTAACGGAGTAGAGATGCCTTGCAGAAATTTGCCTTGGATGTTTCTCTCGGACAGTGAGTCTGTGGTTGTGGATTTTCTGATCTTCACTATGCACCGTCTTTGGCCCCAGTTTCCTATGTGAGGCAGAGCCGGGGAATTTGTCTGAAAGCTCCAGCTGGAGCTGGGAGTTTCGGCCTCTGGTTTGTTCGGAGGGGAGCTCCAGCCGTGGAAGTGGAGACTCGGAGAGGCGTCATGTTTGGCGATGGAGTTTGATGCCATACTCAACTTCTGCTGAGGAGGGATTTGATCAGGGATCCTCCTTTGGTTGTACCTGTAATGCTTCGTTCTCCAGCCAGTGATTGATGGGTGTGTAAAAGTCCTGGGAAGTCCCCAAAGCCTCAAAGAAAAGCGGGTGGCTGCAGACCAGGGGGACAGCTCTCACAGCGGGCTTTCGGGAGAGTGCCAAGGAGGGGCAGGAGGCTCGCACACCGGCTCCAGGCAGCGGCGAGCCTCCGCGTCCAGCCCCGTCCCGCCGCTCGCGGGCTGCCCTGGCCCCGAGCTGGAGCAGCGCGGCCGCTCGCTGCGTCCTCCTTTCCCGTAGTCCTCCTCTTCCCCACCTTTCTCCGCCAGGACTGCGATACAGCAAAGCACCTTCAGGCCCTGCTGGAGATACTGTAGCAGTTTGGCTGGAGCAGCAGGCAGATCCCATGTTTTAAATAAGAATCATCTTCACCGAATCCGTAGAGACCAGGAGGGCAGTTTGGAGCGTGCAAACTTGGTGGCTTTGGGGCCACCCCATAGCATTCGGCACTTCTAGGAGCGGGGCTGAGTTCCCGCTTAACTCGATTCACAGGTAGTGGTCAGCTTGTGCCACAGCGATGGTTCCACCTTGTCCCTGTGTGCGGGTGTCTCGGGAACTGCGGAGGATCGGCTCTGTCACGGATAACCGGGATTGCAAGCCCTTGGGTGCCACAGTGCCAGAAATCTGCCAGCTTATAATTAGCCTGCATGAATTATTCATCAGAGACGCTGCGTCCATCAGAGCTGACAGCCGTAATCGTTTTGCCAGTAAAATATGGGGTCTGTCTTATTTGTGAAAATGATTCAGGCAGCTTTTTTTTAAATAGAAAAAAGGGAGGGATGGGAAGTGTGTGTGCATACATATGTGTGTGTATATATATATATATATATATATATATATACACATATATATATATATATATTCCCTAGCGCGCACATATATTTTCTTTGCATGCTCGCTCTGTAATAAAAGCTGCGTTCGTATCACATGGATCAAACCTAGCCGTGATGTAACTGATGAAACCAATTGGATTGCAGCAGGAATGAAGACATATTTATATCTGCTCTCTCTTTTATGCTCTAAAAATACCTTGCAATTCTGAATGGATCCGTTCTTAGGCAGCTGCATTTAGAAATACCTCCAGCCCCACAGGTGGTTCTTGTTGCTGTTGGGAGGGAGATCAGAGTCTTGGGGTCCTGCCAGGAGCTCCCAGATCTCCGGTCTCTTTAAGGCGGCGTCACACTCCCTCGCGCTGCGCTTTCATTCTTAAATACGGGATGTGTCCAGGCTTTATGAATTTATAACAATAGCTGATGGTGCTGGGGGATGAACGGGGCTATGAAATATCTGACATAGCAATTAGGGCTGCTATCTCAGTGAGGTCTGATTTTTGCTGGAAGGGAAGTTGCTGTAAACCAAGGCTAATTAATTGCTTTGGGGGGTGAGAAAAAAAGGAAAAAAGAAAAACATAGATGACTTGGGCCAAAAATTTCTGTTCTTGTAATGGTGTAAATCTGGACTAAATTTGTTGATTTTTGCATGGTTGCCCGTTGTACAGGACCGAGCCCTAGCGAGGGTGCTAAGGGGGACGTGGTTGGCAAAGCTGTGCGTCGCAGCCCGGCAGCTCCCTCGGCGTTCCTTGAAAACGAGCCTCCGCTTGCTCCGGCACACTCGAAGCGCAGAGGCCCGTCGAGCTGATGGCAGCTTTACCTGCATGGATGCAAGGAATAAACAGAGTGGAAGATCGTATCTTCGACGGGCAAAATCCGTGACGGGCTGACATGAGCCAGGTGGCCTCCTGCGGCCGGGACGTGGCCGGGGCAGGGGGTGGGAAGGAGGTTCCTCTCCGGAAGGGAGTTTCAGCATTCAGCCCCGTTCCTCTGAACGGATCCGTGCTACAGCCCAGCTGAACGTTCCCATCTCCTGAGCGGGGAGAGGCGCCCGGTCAGTCACAGCGTTGGAGCCCCGGTGTTCCCCCCAGGACGGGGAGGGACATCCGTCCGTCTGTCCGTCCGTCGGGGACCAGGCCAGTGTTGTGTCCTGTCTGCATGCAGCTTCCCGCGGCCCCGTTGTAGGGAACATGAAGCAGGGGGCCCTGGCTGCTTGTCCGCTCGCAGCCAGCCCTTCAATGCCAACGACAACAAATGCGCTGCATTATTTAAAGCCGCCGTATTTGACCCTACAAGGAGCTTTTCAATCGCCTGAATGTCAAGGAGAAAGATGTTGCTGTTCCGCTGATGGCTGATGGTTCACCTCCTCCTCCTTACAACGAGACCAAGGCGAGAGGCCAAGAGCAGCTTGGAGCCGATGCTCTGGCCGGGGCAATCTGAGTCGGCGGGAGGCTCCGTCGCCAGGGAGGGGGAACCCAGGGCGGAGGAGCCAGAGCTCGTCTCAGCCTGTCCTCCTCAGACCCGTCAGGCCAAGCGTATTTATTGCTCCTGGGGGTTATTAGGGCTGGCCCCGAGACGCCAGCCAGGCTCACGTGTCTACAGGCTGTGACTGCTGTACCCATGGGAGCCGAACGCGTCCCTGTCTCAGCCCCCTCGGGTGCCTGGAGCTGCTCCTCAGCAGCATCTGAGCAGCTTTTCACCTGCTGTACCCAATCCCATTTCTTGGGGCAAAGCGGATTTGGCCCCGGGCTCTTTATTGCTTGTTTACCAAGCTGCAAAGCCTTGTTGCTCGCTAATTGCTGCTTTCAAATTAGATGTTTCCAACCTTCTGTCCTGTTCTCTGGCTTCAGAAGGGACTTTTCCTTTCCTACAGACTTTCACTAAAATCCCTTGCAAGGCTGCAAGTCATTATCGGCCAGTTGCTGTTGCAATGAGGTTGCGGGCAGTACCAAATGTCAGCAAGCAGGATCTGTCTGCAAGCAAACATCCTCAATCACTTTATAAACAACCAGTGGTGTATCTTTCTGTCTTGCAAATGTTGTTTTGGAGACAAGAAAAGGTCACCAGTTGCAGCGGTGGCTTTTCACCCCTTGTGACCTCATTAGAGGTTTTTCCTAGGTAACTCACTGGTTTTATTTATTTAACAGTGAGACTGTTTTTCTTTCTCTGCACAAAATATTGGCAAGAGCCAGAGCATCCTTTGCGGGGTGAGACACACCATGTTAAGGAGAATGATACTTAGCGTGTAGATGATTCTTGTGTTCAAAGCACCTGAAAGGTGGTACAGTCAGAACGAGGGTGAAGCTGATGGATGCACTGCTGATGTGAAAGCACGTGGTACCGGACATAGCCATGACTTCAAGCCCTGAAAAGTTGCAATCGCAGCCAACTTTGGGTGAGGAGGTACAAACACGGGTACATGTAGAAAAACCAGCTGGCAAGGAAGCATCCATGTTAGCCAGGAGCTGCCCCTGAAGCCCTGCTCCGAGCTGCGGAGTCCCCTGAGGACGTGCGCTCGGCGCGCGGCGCCCTGCCTTGCTGCGTGGGATGCGAGTCTGGCGCTGAGCAGATGGCACGGGCGCACGACGTGCCTGGCGCACGGCGGGGGAAGACCTGCCGCGGGAGGAGAGGCAGGGTGGCATCTCCGGGCGCTCCCATGAGCAGATCCCTGGCTCTGCGCTGGGTAAGGCGGGGGAATTATTCCAGGTTCGACTGTGAAATAATTGGAGCTGTCTTGGTCACAAGCTGGATTTTTCGTTTCACTCCGCGGTGACTTTTGCTAGCCCTGCATTAATTACTCAGCCTAGTTAGCAGAACACGAAGAGGAGAGGACTGGGGGAGGTTCACCTTGCTCACGGGCAGTTCGGAAATGTCTCTAAGGCAGCTTGGTGTCTTTTGGCACCTGCAGAGAGAGGCAGGCTCTTGCCTCTCTGTTTGTGTTGTGGAAGGAGCAAAGGGCCACAGCTACAGTCTCGCCTTGGTAAATGCTGCAAATGCTGTATTTCATCTCTCCTGTAGCGAGGATAAGGCCCCTCTCTGTAATACCAGGGGTTGCCCAAGGAAGCCTTCTGGTTCCCTGCTGCTGCCACTCCGGACAAGGCTACCACTTTATACTTGGATAAAAAGTTGACTAAATCTGGCTGGAATGGATTCAGTCCCAACAGTATGCTGCAGACAGGAGGTCAAATTTCCCAAGCGCTTTAGGAGGAGCTGTCACATTTTTGACTCAGGTCTAATTACCTAATTCACACAGACTAAAATGTTGCAAGGCTAAGTTGCATCACAAGACATTTTCATACTTGTTCTCAGAAGCCGATATGGATTTCAGTCATTGTAAGAGATGAGATGGGATCCAGAACCATTGAAATACCAGAAAAAGGGATCAATTAGAATACAGAACCAACATAAAAGCATGAACAACTAGGGAAATTATTAGTTGAAAAGATGAGATTAGATAGAGCAGCTCTTCTGCTACCCTGGCTTTCCTGATCATACTTCCAGCCAAAAACAGCTTGTGCAATGATGGCAAAAAAATACTTCCACGAGGCTTCAAAATCAGGCATTTGAATTTTTCCAGAACTGTGCCTCCATCCCAGTTTGCCTGTCTATACTGAGATGCAAAAAGAAAGAGGAGGAATGAAACCCAAGTGCTAGCAATCAGCAAGGACTGTGGCCCAGGGCCTTTTCTAGAGCGGCCGTGCAATGGGCAGCCTCTTGCAGAGCTGATGAGCTTTAGCACTGTAGAGTTAAAGCAAAGAGGGGAAGAGCCTAAGCAAAGTTACTCAGCACTTGGCTTTATTTATTTCTCCCCTCCACATCAGCAGTTGCCACAGTCGACCCTTCAGGAATCTTGCTTATTGTTGCTGGAGGTTTTTAATGTTTGTTTTTTCCAGAAGCAATAATTCCCATGGATGGAAATGCAGTTAAAGCTTCTTATAGCAATTAACTCATCTGCTTTGATCCACACTGCTGGATATTACTGTTACCTGGAAAACATCATCCATTTGTTTGTATTAAGGAGAAGAGAGAATTTGTAAAGAGGAGGCTGGAATGAGATCATTCGGTCAAAGTGGGCCAAAACCTGTTAATCTAACAGGAGTGAGTGGAGCGCCTGTAAATTCCACGTGTAAACTGTGTAATCACCTTGTTAACACACTTCCCAGCAGCAACTTTCCTGACTCCTGCCTGCTCAGGAATATTCATGTGCTCATGCATCATTTTAATGAACTTATCAACACATTCATAAGCTATTAATTAAACATTTATTAGTAATTATGCTTTGGTATTGCTTCATGTGTAACTCCCAGTGTTATAAATACAACATCTCACACTGGTGCTTCACCAGCCCCGTCCACAGGGCAAGAAAGATCCTCCCAACCGCTCAACGAAGCGCATGGCCCCTTCCCTCCCATCCTGCCCAGTCCTCACCCAGATCCAGCTCTGCTTCGACTGTGGAAAACCACCACTTACTAATCAGCACATGCTACTTCCCCGGACAATGTGCAGATGAGCTGGTAGGAGGAAAAGCAGAATTTGATGGGTGATGGCCCACATTACCAAGGCAAATGTGTGCTGTGGGACAGCAGCATGCACAGCGATGGCAGATCCTCGCTGCAAATGTTACCGGTATTTCCAGATGAGAATTAATGAACTTTCCTTGGCTGGTGTAGAAGAAAATGTTCTGTGTGTAGTTCTTTATTATTTTGGTTACAGACACTGTACTTGCTTATTGCTTCCATCTGTTGGCATCAAGCTATTGGCTCTTGTCTTATCGCTGGGATGTAAACCCTTCACGGGCAGAAAGCATGGTTTGGTGAGAGGCATGACAAAAGAGAAATGGAGGTGCTTAATGCCTGGGATGTCTTCGAATCAGTTCCAGAAAGGATCTTAGGTACTTAAATCCCATAGGTTTCACTCAGGAAGAAATGTTTGATGGCCTGAAACATTATGTGCATAGACTGTTACCCTTTAAGTCTTGCAAAGTCATTTGCTCCAAAGCATCGTATCTCCCGCTGCCGCATCAGTGTCACAGGAGATCGCCAGCTCTGTTACGCTCGGCTCTTGGGGAGCCGATTGACCCACGCCACGTCTTGCTCGAAGAATACAGGGACTCTAGCTTAGGCATAAGTTATTCTGTCTGTTCTTCCTTGCTGCCCCTCCTGCTTTAATGCTGCCAGATCAGATAGGACAGGATCAAGAAGAAGCCAACTGGGAGATCCGGAGTCGTTGTTAAAGGTAAAGCTGTCCTCTTCCCCTGTTCTCCAGGCTGAGTGTGGATCCACCGGCCTCAAAGCGGCGTGGGCTGATCCAGAGGGAGCGACCGGACCTGCCGGCGGCCAGCAGCCTCCATGAACAAAACCCTCTGTGTCCGCTGCAGGCGAGCGCTGGCTCTCCGCTGCCGCGAGGGACCCGCAGAATAATCCCGTGCAGGTGGCCCCGGCTTTGCTGCTTATTCACAGTGATTTGGATGAATTGGCAGGAGCGGGAGATGCTGCACTAGGTCGTGTGCTGTTTTTTAAATTTTAATCCTTTCTCTGAATTTTCCGGCAGAATGGGTTTGCTCTACCTCTGGGCTGGAGGGAAACTTCTTTTTGTTACCCTGGAAACATGGAGACGACAGATCCATCGTTCATCAGCAAGAGGGAGAGGATGGGAGAGAAATAGATGACAAAAAAGCATGGGGAGGAAGGCCAAGGGAGCAGTAATAAAGGGCCTTTCAGAGGAGCCATCTTCATTGCAGCATCAAGGCTAGGATGAGAGAGAGCCCAGGCTACCACCAGAGATCAGGATTTTTTGGATTCCCTATAGCAACAGACTCACTGGAGCAATTTTGCTCAAGTTTGACAATGAAGCTAGAGATGATGGATTAATGTTAATATCTTCTTGCTCCCTTCCCAGCGCCGGCAGCCTGCAGTCAGCTCACATTCACTTTAAATTCTTCATCCTTTACGTCGTTTAAACCCGGGACGTTGTTTATGTGGAGCACACTCAAAGGCCAGCGAGCCACCAGCAAGGAGACAGCCAAGCCACAGAAGGCGAGCAAGTGGCCGAAGAGCCTGTCCTGATATAGCAAAGGGACACTCAAGAAAACCTGAGAAAAGGAGGAATCCAGGCCTAAATGCCGTGCTTCTGGGGCGCTGGGGCTTGCACTGAGTCTGTGCAATGGTGCAGCTCCATCACGACACTCACCCATGCTGCAGAGTGTGCGCCCAGGGCCGGGATCTCTTCGCTCAGCCCGTGGGTTACCCAGTGTTGCCTTGTGTCCTTGAGGACACAGGACATGGAAATCCCCGCTGTCACAGATTCTCATTTTTCCCCTGTGTTTTGGAGCTCTGGAAAGGATAAACCACCCTTTCGTGTCCTGCAGAGCTCTGAGCTTAAATTAAGGGGAAAAACCTGCAGATTTCTGCCCTTTCCTCTGAATTTGCTGGAGTTATACTTGGGAGTGGATTTGATCTTGCTGGAAATGTGAGTGCAGAACAGGTGAGAAAAAATACTGCAGTGCAACAAAACATCCAGCTGCTTAAAAGTCAGGAGGATACTTAGCTTCTGAGCCCCAAAGTCCCCTGTGCTCCCCTCCTGTTTCCATGCCTTGATGATGCAGGTCCCTCTCCTGCACTTTGTCTCCCTGCTGCCCTCCAAAGCACCAGCTCATATTAATCCTCTCTCTCCTTGCTGAGTTGCAAAATGCTTAAAGGCCAGAGCTCCACTTTCCTACTCCTCTAAAGCGCCCGGCACACTCCTGGCACTGTGCAAATAAATGCGCGGTGGAAAGCTCTGCTGCTGTGCGTCTGAGCTCCGCAGCCTCGTGTTGCGCTTTCCCATTGCCCCCCTGCACCCACGGCACGCTCCACTAGCGGCCTCAGCTCACCTCCAAAGCAAGCCTAGGGAAGGAGGAGAGAAAATTAAAAGGAAAGATTTCCCTTTGAGCAGGAAGATAACCAGCCTGGGCCAAGCAGAAGCTGTTGGTTTTGTCGGTATTCAAGGAAGTCTCTGTGCTGAGACATGTTGGTGCCGTTGGGGGCAGCAAGCAGGATCTACTGGCTGGATTTTAACTTGCCACTGCCATCTATGGGGCTCTTCTCGCTAGCAGCGGAGCTGGGTGGTCTCGGGGGATACGGCTTGGCGGGGCAGTTCTTCTCCTCTTCCCCGCGGAAGTTTGCGGCCCCTTTTCCCTCCCTCACCCCGTTGCTGGAGCTGTGTCATCGTAGCTGCCAGGCAGAGCAGCGGCAGCGGGAGGCAGGTGTAGCAAATGCTATCTGACAGCGTGCTTTGGATGTATTTCAGGTGAAAACATAAAAAAGCCCGGGCGTGTTTGATCCTAGCTGTACCTGCCTTCCATATTCATGTACATGCGCCTCCATGTCATTACGGGATTAAAGCATCATTAAGCACACAACGAAAGCCTTTGATAACCCTCTGCCCTGTGCTCCTCCTTGCTTTCCGTTTTGCATCTCTGCTACCCTGTCCTCTTCCTTTCTCTTCTTCTCTCTTTTTTTTTTTCATAATCTAGCCTTTTTTCACATCCCTTCTTTCTTTTCCCCAGTGGTTTCAGAGATGCTCTGGAAAAACAGCTCACAGAGATGTGACATGCTTGAAAGGGCCTTATTCTGCGTGTGCTTGGCGCTGGCGCGTGTCCGGGTGGTGATGGGCAGGCTGTGCCAGCCCCTTCCGTCTAGGCAGCTCCATCAGGGCCAGGGCAGCTCGGCCGGCTGGCGAGAGCCGAGGACGCGCTGCGGCTGGGACGGCACGGAGAGGCTGGGGGACGCGGGCACGTCTCCGGAGCTGGCTTCTGCTGCAAATCCAAGCTACTCCGCTGGCCTCAGGGAAACTGCTTTGAATTTTGCACCGGGGGTAGCTGTGATTGGTATCTGGTGTTCAACATCCACTTTGCAACCTCGTTACCGAGAGCTGCAGTGCTTCGAGCCGCCGTTGTAGAATGCTAGTAGTATTTTTAATAAGGGTGCTGAGACCAATCTACTCCTGTATGGGAAACGTGACGGCAATTTCGATTGAAAGCCTCTGTTTTCCTGACAGACACTCACCCGGTTAGTGCAAACAAAAAGGCGCTTGTAACTCCAGTCCTTTAATCTTATTCTTTGCTTCATGATAGATAAGGCGTCTTGACATCAAATTGCACTAATACGGTCCTCTGAAGATTAGCGTTGTGGACAATGCTTGTCATCTGGCTTTCCCTGATATGTTTTCTGAGCGTAGCAAGGTCTAGTGGTCAAAGGAGGGATGCTGGTGTGGGAAACGGACTGCTCTCCTATGCTCACCGCCTCTGCCTTCCAGGTTGGCTGCGGCTGACCTTGCATCTTGGTTTTTGCAGTTGTAGAATGGGCATAATGGATATTAATTACCTTGGCGGAGCTCGTCAGGAGGTGGTTAATGATTATTGACTTGAAAATTACAGGTGAGAGAGAGGAAGAAGCAGAAGGAAGGTTTTGCAGTGAGTGTGGGTTGCAGGAATTGCTTCTCTAGAGATCTCAAAACCTTTTTCTAGAGTTGGTCTCATTCCTCCTGTTTGAACGGAGGAGCAAAGAAAAATAAGGTCAGGCGGTTTGCCCAAGGGCACACGAGTAGTCCGGGAACGAACGCAGGCGTCGCAGGTCCTGCCTGCCCGCTGGAAGCGGTGGGTCACGCTCCCTGTTCATTGGCAGAAAAAGAAAAAGAGAAAAGGCAGAAGATGCCACAAGTCAATCACACCAAGAAAAACTCTCCACAAGGTGAAGGAACTTCTCCGAGGAGCCAAGACGAAACAAGCAGCTGAAGTCAGGAAGCAGATTAGAGCCGCGTGGCCGGGAAAAGCGACCAGCTCCGAGAAGGAGCAGGAAGGGGAAGGGGAAGGGGCCAGCGGCAGCCGCCCGACACGCGAGACCTGACAGCTCCGCGCGAAGGTCTGGCCCCGGAGGGGAGCGAGGCTCATCAGACGGAGCCTGGGAAGGTTTCCAAAAGCTCGGCTTCAGGAGGCAACGGCATGCGGGTTTGCATAAATATCTCCAAAATTCATCAACCAGCTCGAATGAAACCCACTAAGGAAGGAACAACTTCTGCATTTAAATCCGTGCACAGTTGCTGCCCTGCCTTTGAAATCCGGCGTTGCCGCCTCTCCATCAGCCCGGGAGCAAGGTACATTCCAGATGGTTCCCCCATCCCCAAAAACTGCGCTGCACAGCCGATTAAATTCCGCTTGTTGTAATTAAGGCCGACACAATTAGCTGTCAAGCAGGGCACTCATCTGTTTTATGTTGCAATCTCTTCAACAGGCAAGGCTGCTAGACAAGATTGTCACTTTTCGAAAAGATTTTCATTAGTTACCCTGGGCTCTGTGTCAGACTATGAAATATAAAAATGTGCTCTGTAGCCAAGTCAGGGAAATTCTCATTTAATGTTCCACACAGTATTATGAAAGTAATGTACTCTGAAAATGAATGCATTTTGGAACATTTCAGAAGAAATGTAATTTGTCTGCTAAGTAATAACTGCATGTTCATGAATTTACTGGGTTTTCTCAATATGCCTTTCGTAAAGTTGGGAAGACTTTTCCTGACCTAAAATAAGAGGAAGCGAAACAGTTGATTTTAGGTTACTCCTTCCTCCGTCCCTGCCTTCCTCCCTCTTTCCTTCCTTCTTTCCATCGTTTCCGAGCACTCCCCGCGTAAGAACCAAGCAGCGTCCCGTAAAAGTGGAAGCTCAACAGGAAAAAAAAAAAAAAAAGCAGCTCAAAATGGAAAATACCCCAAATAACTGAAGTCAGCGAGGAACGAGGGAGGAACGGTATCGGAGCGCCAGGGCTACGTGCCGAGGTCCGAACCCCGCTGCGCCGAGCGGCGCCCGGCTTCGCCTGCCGCCCGCCTCCCGGCCGCTGCCTCCGGGGACCCTCCGGTTCGCAGTTCCAGGGGCTTTGCTCGGGCTCCGTTTTCCCTCCTCGGGAAGCAGCGGCGTTTGCTCCGCTTTGTGTCCGAAGAGCAGCACCTTCCCCGAGGCTCAGCGTCTTTCAAGGGTTCGTCTCCCATGGCTCGCCTCCTCCTCGCCTGGTTTTCCTTTCCGGAGTTGCCAGGAGCTCCCGGGTTCGCCGGAGCAGCTGGGGAAGTTGCGCGGCTCCGGCCCGGCGTTGCGCGCGGGGTCCGAAGGCTTTGGTCCGAAGCGGGGAGAAGCTGGGACCTTTTCCCACTGGACATCTGCTCCCCACCCTGGGCTACTGCTCCGGCCCAGCTGCCGGGCGGCTTTTCCATCCCTAACAGCTCCCATCCTTTTTTACGCTGCGATAAGCTGCCTGAGCGCGAGAAGAGGCTCCGCGCAGGAGACGCGGCCGGGCGGCAGCTCCGCTCCGAGCGCGAGCCGCGCGCGGGGCCGGGCTCCGCTGGGCGCCCGGGCGACGCTGGCTTCGCTGCTGCAGGTGGCCGGCGTGTCACGGGGATGTGCCAGCGGGGGCTCCTGGCTCGCTGCAGCTCGCTGCTTTATTGCAAATCGCTTTGGCCGTAACCGCTGTGATAACAGTAAAAACTGAACCCCCGAAAGCCCCTTCCCGCTCCGCGCGTTGGCGGTTCTGCTGCTGGCGGAGGCTTTGCCAGCGCCAGGTGCAGGGAGCTCCAGGGGTGCCCCGAACCCCAGCTCTGATTTCTTTGCGTCTATTTAACTCTTCCCTCCCCTCCGTTAACGTTTGGGACTCCCAAGTCACGAAGGAATTACTGGAAGAAAAGGGACCTCCGGGTCCCTCATCCTCCGCACGCAGCAGATCCCGCAGCGCCGCAGAGGACGATGTCCAGCTCTCCATTGTCTTTCAGGTGAGCAAATTTAAACGTGCAACTTCATCTGACAGTTTCAATTATTATTCTTTTAACTGCACCGCAAAAGAGCAAAAAAAAAGAGAGAGAGGGAGAGATTTATCACCTAAGATTATTTTGGGGGAAGGGGGAGGAGGACAGGGGAACTCTAGAATGTTTTATTTATGGGAAAACTGCAAATTACCATAATAAATTCCTTTACTAAGCTGTGTCAGCTACTAAAACATTGTTCTTTGTGGGTGAATAACTTTTAATTTGAGTGTTCTAGTATTCAGCAGAGTGAGGTAATGGATTAGCAATTCCCTGTATTGTAAATGTCATCTTGGCATAATTAGGGTGATTATTGTTAACCAGTGGAGTTTAGTATTTATCTGTCACTGGGTGAGAGAATATAACAAAGCTCCAATTAGTTATAAATGGTGGTGGGTGGTGGAAACGAAACGCAGCCTCCGAAACGCTATTTTTGTTTTAAATTTGCTCCGGTATTTATTTAATTTTAATATCTGCGCTGATGCGATCTCCCCCCGCCAGCAGGGCTAGCAAACCACGTGCACGTGGCGATGCCGTGTGCGTCGGGCCGGGAATTACGCGGGGAAGCCGGCGCCGGCAGGAGCGGAGCTCCCGCTTCCCGCCCGGAGCAGGGATTTCTACCCGCACGCCGGGAAGCGGGTTTGCGTGCTCTGCACGGCCCCGGCCCCAGCGGGGCTCCCGGAAAGCCTGACAAGGTGGGAGAGAGGCTTTTATAACTGCCCCCGCCTGATTTCTCCTTTCCTGGTGCACCCTCCTTCGGCCTTTTGCCCAGGACTCAGATGCGCCAAACGGATGCTCGAGTTGCAGAAGCAGCAACGGAAGCAGAGAAGCGGGAGGAAGAGGATGAAGACGGATGCTGCGGTGCTGGAAGACGGTAACGTTACGGCAGCTTCCGCCCGTCTCCGGTCGCGATGCCCCTGCCAGCGGCTCACAGCGCTTCCCAGTCGTCTGCACGCGTCCCGCTCCCGGGCCACGTCCCTCGCGAGCCCCCGGCGCCTCCCGCTCGCCAGCACCCACCTCCTGCGGCGGAGGAGGAAGCGCTCCGGCCCCGCAAGGGACGGGATCCGGGACCTCACCGCGGGTCGCGCTCGAGGCGCCGGGGCTAACGTCCTTTACGGATACTTATCCGGCCTAATGGAGCTGGGATACTGCTATCACTCACAGATATTTCAAATCCTTCCTCTTAATCCTGACAAGCTCTTGCCCTTAATAACTTCAGCGGGACTTTTGCCAGAGCAAAGACTGTCAAGTCAGGTTCTCAAACGAAAAGCAAAGCAAAGCAGGGAAGGAAGTTCAAGGTGAGGGTCTGGGGTTTTTTTTTTTTTTTTTTTTTTCTCCTTGATGCTTTTTATGGATGTTCATAGCTGGAAACTGGGTTTTTTTTTTTTTTCCTTCTGATTATCTAAATGATGGATGGTCAAACGTCCTGAGAAATGTTTCCAGATCGGGACACAAATGACAGAGGCTGAGCAAAGCCGTCAGGGGCTGAGAAAAGACACAGGAAGAAGAGTTAGAGAGCTGATAGGGAAAGCAAAGGCCCAGTGGGGAGAAAGGAGGAGGTCGCAGAGGGAAGCGGGGATCATGTACTTTATGAAGCCTATACACAGAATGAGTTTATACATTTTTAATTAATGGATATTTAAGTGCATTGCAATTATCAGTGGTTGTAGGTTATCTCGGACAACAGGCTGCTCGAGACCGCGGTGTATTATGTGGTAGCTCTTTAAATTCTTTGGAAACCTTTTGTGGTGCTCAGCCTCCCGTGACACAGATTATTTCAGCTTTCATTAAAAATGAGAACATTTCCATACTCTCTCGGTGGCAAAAAAAACCTGGAAAACTCGAAACCGAAAACCAGAAAGCAAATAAAGGAGCAGACCCCGGGCTGAGCCATCCCCATCGCTGCAGATGCTCCGGCGCCGGGGAGGGAAGAGGCTCGATCGGCACTTGCAGCGTTTGGGAGAAGCGCCGCTGTCGAGCGACGAGGTCTTGCCGGGTCCGGAGCCACGGGAGGCAACGGGTGGCGAGAGCAGAGGGTGGGAACTGCTCTCACGAAGGTCGTCGCCTGCGAATCCGCAGCTCGGAGAGGAGCCCGGGGCCACGGCAGGGCGCGACTGCAGCAGTCAGCGTTTGGCCAGTAAAAGTAGGGCTCAGCCCATTTTTGGAGGGAGTCGTGCCTGGATGTACTTCCCCTAAGGCTGCACAGGTCCTGCTTCCACTGTAAGTTTTGTAAAGCTTGTAAGCCGAACTTTCGTCCTGATTATACTTGAAACAAGCCTGTAAATCCGATTTTTTTTTTTTTTTTTTTTTTTTTTGCAAATGCTGCCAAAGTTCTGCTATTATTTATTTAGATGCATCTGGGAGCTTACAAATTTGCAAAGATTTGCCAGCACAAATATTTTTCGAAAAAAATGTTTCCTCCTTCCCTGTAAATATTCTGCCTCAGGCTTTTGCAGGAAAAAAAAAAGAGAGAGAGAGAGAGAGAAAGAAAAAAAAAAGAAAAAAAGATGTTTTGGCCAAAGTAGAAAAAAATAAAAATCTATAAACATTTTATAGAAATCATCAAATAGAAGTTTATCTTGTTTTATACGGAGAAGCAGGGCTTTATTTTTTCTTCAGCATCTGTGGGAAGGTCAATATTCCCTCTATAAAACCTTCAGTAGCAAGGTTTTTTACATGGATATGTCCGCTTTCCACGGAAAGTCAATACAAACACTCAGAGCAATTCCTGAACAGAATAGGAGAGCTCTAAGGGGACTTTTTGAAAGGTAGAGCTCAGTTTTTTGCCACTCACACTCGAATACATTCAGCATTGCAAACCCTCCTAATTCATCTCAGGTCTCGCGTTGCGTGCTGCTTTTCTAACGGCCTCAGCTCCGGAGTTTATATGATTTTTATGAAATGTCTTTTTCTTATTTTTTAAAACTTCACAGGGTTGGAGAAGACTTGCAAATCTGATCTTTATGTGTCTAAATTGCTCACAGTCGTAAGGTGAGTAAAAAAAGAACAGCACATTTGTTACTGTTTTAATAATCTTGATGATTTTAAGCCAATTACTATGTGGCTTTTTTGAGGCTGGAATGCATTTTTCGGATGTTTTGGGTTCTCAGAGCCAGATGCACCCAGTGGAGCTGTTCACCAAGTCCCGTCCATGTCACTGACTTCTCAAGAGTCATTGTGGCTGGGGCTGGCTTTAGGGTTGTTGCCTAAAGACTCTTGTGAACGAGGTGGAAGCAAAGCGGGGAACCTCCACTAGCCGTGGTTAAGGAGCAGGACAGATCACCCCATCCGTGGGTAGGAAGAATTGGTCCCCACCATGGCCCTCGTGCCGGGAGCCCTGCGAGTTACGCCGGCGCTCGTCCTCCTTGGTAGGAACTGAAGCAGAGTCTACGTCCTTGAAGGCGCGCTCCAGCCCACCGTCAGTCCCCGGGAGAGAACAGAAATTTGTCGTGATAAGCCGAGCGGGAGGCTTGGCTCAGTAGCACTGTTTAATGCCTGATAATCTCTCAGCCCAATTTGCTTCAGTTTATTAGATGTCCCTGGAAACAGACGTGATGAAAATGCCATGGAAACATGAGAGCAAGCGGAGCAGTCGGTTCATGGTCTCCCCGTTGTTGGATTCATCAGGGAGAGCAGAGCTGGCATCACGTGGACACCTCCACCTCCTCTTCCCAGCTCCACGCCGAGAGCCTGAAGACATCCTCACGCTGCAGCTGAGAGGGGCCACTTTGTCATCGGGTTTGGAGGGGGAATCGAGCTAGCTCTGTCCATGCCTGTCAGCGTTGCATTCTTCCCATGGTCCCAGCAAGAGCCCCAGTTTGGGCAGAAAGATGCAGATTAAACTCACTGAACTAGGCATCTGGAGATATCTGATGGGGTATTTTTTTCCCTCCCTCCAGCCCTTATGCTTCACCATTGCCACTTGGCTCGGATGATTTTCTTTTAACAGTTAAGTTAAAAATGTGATTGCAAAGGAAGGACGCGACCCGTAACGGGGATTTCTGAGTCACATTCTCACTTCCCCCATATGCCTCCTGGGCCTCTAATAAACTGCAAAGAGGCATTAAGAAAACACTACGAATTCTTTATCTGCTGAGATTCAAGAGCTGGTACGGTGAGCAGGCAGTAGTGGATTCTGCGGATTGGCGATACCTCCCTGCAGACAGCAACCAGACGTGGGAGGCTGGAAGTTCAAGCGCTCAGGCCGTGGACTGCCCAGGTCAAGCGGCCGGTGGTGAAGAGGAAGCAGCAGAGCAGTGAGTGAGGTGGGGTGAAAGCTTCTCACAGTCTCCCAGGAGGCATTCAGCCATGCTCTTGCTTCGTTGTTAACCGGCTTTCATTTGTGCTTTGAGACATCTTCTACATCATCCGCCAACGTGTGCTGTATCACACGGGCCAGATTAAACAGCAGGTGTTAAGTAGCAGCATGCAGATGGGAAGAGGAAAGGGGCCACATCCTACCTCTGCCTGTGACATCCTTGAATCTAACACCGGTTCTGCAGACAGCTGCAGGTAATGGGGAAATCAGGCCTAGGGAATCATCAGGCAAATGTCCCCCAAGGCAAAGAAATCAATGCAGAAATCAAGTAGAGGTTAAAAACATATACGTAGAACTAATTACAGAAAGAAAGCTGAGCCTGGGGTATATGAGAGCCCTTGATAAAGGAAATAGCTCCACCAGGTAAATGGAGCAGTTGGCCTCAATGGCTTGGGTTATTTATTTTATTTTTTCCCTTTCTTCATGTAGGTCAGATGTCTTCCCGAGGGGGTTTCTCTTAACCTCCCTCTTAGGATCTCGATTACACACTCAACACAGATTAACAACAACAACAGATAATAGAACAGTTAGAGCAAAGGAAACCTCGGAGGAAAACACAATGCACTTAGACCAGAACAAATAGCAATGGGTTCATGGGGAAGGAAAATCAATGTGGCTGATATTTATTACAGTCTTTATGGAGGGAGATGGGACTCAACCAGAGCCCATTTAGAGTTCTGTTCCACTTGGGTTTTGCTATAAACAAAAATAATGACTCCAGCCCTTCATTACAGTTTTTTGCCCAGAACATTTTAATTAGGATTAGGAAGATAGAAGGGAGGAAAAAAAGCAAGAAGAAATAAAGAGGAAGAAAAGAAGTGAGAAAAATCTCCAGCTAATTCATAATTCAGTATCTGTTCTGTTCAGGCTTCTGTTGGATCTTCCAAGAGCAACGTCCCCTTTCATTTGGATTGGGTAGTTGCTGTTCAAACGGCCTTTTGATGCCACACATGAAGAGAAAACAAACAACCACGAGCAGGGAGGGGAAGGAGAAAAAGAAGGCAAACAATGCAATATGTATAGAATCGAACACAACGCGGCAGCCCACGCTGGGAAGCAAAGCCCAGGCGCGGTGACTGTAATCCCGCGCAAGTGGGAACGTACTAGACAGGGAAAGGACAGAGTAAAGACACATCGTGAGCAGTCAAATCCTCCTCGCTTTCGCCCGCTTGCCTCCCAGCATATGCACAGCCGCCCAGCAAGGAGACGCGGGGACACGCAGCAGGAAACGCAGGAGGGTTCCTCACTGCGGACGTGCAGGAACGTCGCATACACGTGCAGGAACCCAACCGTGCTCCCCCCGAAGGACTGGGCAGCCCTAAGACCACAGCGTGGGGGGGATACAGGAGCAAGTGCCATGCCGCCTGATGAAAAGCAGTTTGTCGCTCGTTCCTCCGCACGCGTGCAAACAAGGTCAAATGCCCATGTGCGTTTGTGTGCAGGTGTCTCCAGGGACCCACAAAATGTGTTTTCCCTGCTCGATCCTTCCTGCTACACCATGGACTCTGCTCAGACGTGGCGGAGATTGATAGCATTGAGATCGCACTCTGATCAAGGAATTTGAAATCTGATTTGAGGTGAGTTGTGCTCCAAGTATAGCTAAAATCAAATTATTTTAGTTGCAGCAGAGAGGAGGAAGAGAAACAGAGTAGGTGAAATAATAGGTACTGTCTAGGTAAGATGAGCCAGACAAGGCAAAATATTAATTCTGATTCTGCTAGCACACCAAACAAAGAAATCAGAGAAAATTACTGTCACCGATGGTGCATAATTCAGGTGTGATAAATCATTAAAACTGGATGGAAATGGTTACATCCCCTTATTTGATGCTATTGATAATAAGCCCGTCCAGGAGAGATCTTCTAAGTCAGTGGCGTCTGTTCCTTTGCAAATGGTGTTGTTGATCAGCTGTGAAGCTCTTCAAAAGTTCATAAGTTTCTTTGATAACGGAGAGTATTTCCAACCTTGACTGCCTGTTGCCATCTTGTTTCTCCTTGCTCAGACTCGGTTCCAGACTGAATTTGAGCTGTGCCCCCTTGCTCTCAAGGGCGGTTGGGAGGACTTCAGACTTGGACCAGGCCTGAAGGCAAAGCCCTGCCCTGCTCGCCCCCAGCTCCGCCAGCGATTTGCTGTGTCATCTTGAGTTTCCCTTTCATATCAGATGGTACCTGCTGGTGTCCTCGTTAACCTCATTAACTAACGAGCCAAACTGATCACACGCTGCTGGTGAGACTCGCCTTGAGTCTCGGAAGGGAAGCGTTGCTCTGTTAGCTTGCGGTAATGCATCCAACACGATCAAAGATTTCTTTCCAACAACCACCGGCCCAGCAGGGACTACAGGAGACCAAGCTAGGCTCAGTGCTTAGAAAACAGAAGTGGACTTGCAGGTGAAAGACACAAGGAGATGAAATTGGGATTGAGAGGAAACTGTTCCCCACGCTGTGAAATTAGTGCGTTTGGGAAAGGGGACGCAGCAAGTTTATGGTGCATCCTCGGTTTGGCATTTTCCCCACTGCTCCAGTCACTTTGGGTTACCCTAGAGGAGTGAGATAGTAACCGCAATGCCAGGCACCACACAAAGATGGAAAAAAATCTCCTGGTTTAGGAGAAAAACCTAGGGAAGAGGGGAAATCTGTGGCTCTGTAGGAGCTGGGGAAAGCTGCAGCTTTCTGCAGCCATCTAAGGCTTAATTGCCACTTAAAGGAATTATCTTCAGCCTTTATCCCTAAGAAAAACCGCTGTTTGTACAGAGCAGACAGATGGATAGGAAAGCAGGTTGGAAACTACTTTCCAGGCCTGCTTCTGCTCCTTTCCCCGTGCTCAGAGCGAAAGAAAAGAGGAACAAAATGCAGTCAACAGGGACGAAGATGAGAAGAATCCTGAGCTGGACTGGCCCTGTGTCTAGCCCAGGGCATATGTCATCTGTCAGAACAGCTTCTGGTTGCTTTTTGTGTTATCAAGATATTGTTAGGGAGTTCTCCCAGCATTTGATAGCCCAACGCCTTTGCCGGCGTTCTGTCAGGAAGACTATTTCTTTTCTCCTTTAAAGTAAAAAAGGAAGCTCTTTTCTCTTTAATATATACTAAGAATAACTCCTGGCTGAAATGAGCTGTTCGCTGGGTGAGAGAAAGGCACTGCGCTGGCAGCCTTGAAAACTGACGACTTCCTAATAGACTACAAAGAAGTCCCGTCGCGGAGACGGTGGAGGCTTAGCAGCAGGGGACTCCTCTTCCAGCATCCTGTTGCTGAACTGAAAGCCTCAGAGGAAGTTGTAGGGACCCAGACCTGGGCAGTCCTAGTTTGATGTACCCAGAGCTTAAACTAATCCTAGCTTAACCCTCAAGCTGTTTCTTGTACCCTCTTCTTCGTTGTGTACTCTTACACCCTGTCTTGGTGTCCAGATCTCCTTCCCAGCACACCTCTGAGCATCTGGTACTGAGAGATCCAGGCCTTCTTCCAGTCTGCCTCACTGCAGCGATCTGGAAGGACGCCCCACGGGAAGAATGAATTTCAGTTTTAAGGATGTAAAACCAACGCTCCAGTTACTCACTGTTCTTCTTTTTTTTTTCCCCCCCTTTTCTTCCTAACATTCCTAATATTAGTGTCTCACTAGTCTGTGGGTGGCTCTCCCTGCTTGCAGCTCTATCCCACATCTTCCTTATGTCCTTCTCCACTCAACCATCTCCATACCCATCCACCCATGTGCCTCATCTGCTACATTCCTAGCATAAGACTTTCAAACACTTGCTTTCAGAAGCACGAAAATCATGTAAAATAAAATAATCAAGATTCTTTCCCATACCATTCTCTGATTCACAATCAGGAGAGCTCACCAAAGGCTTTTTATTTTAAAAAACTTACTGTCTGATTTTCTTTCATAATGGAATATTTTTATTCCAAGCATTCAGCACTACTTGAACATGGCCTGGGAAGCAAAGCAGACAGTAAGAAAGTCCTCAAGCTATCTATCAACATGAAAAGGGATTGTTTCAAGGACAGCACTGGGTCACTAAGAACCATGTTCTAGACATTCATATCCCAACTGTCATTTTGGAAGAATCGGTGTTTTAGGAAATAAGACATTACCTGGAATAACTACTTCCATGGTCAGAAAGTATCATACCTAGCAGTTGCTTGCTTTCATATTTTTGGCCTTGATCCTCAGCTCCTATATATCAGCATCTCTTTACAGAAGTCAATAGAGATGCATCTGTTTATGTGAGCTGAAAATCTGATCCAAGACCCAGTTTATATTACAAGTTTCAAAGAGATTCTTGGCAAATGAAGAAGGAAAGTAAAAATCTTTTGGTACTCTGAAATTTCCCAGGGATAAAATGAATGCACAGTCAAAACTATTCAAATGTCATTTCAGGAGATCAGTCATTTATTAATGCATTTCTTTTTAAATAGATGGAGTTTGCAAATTTACTCTGGATTTATAGGCTAAGGTGTTCTATTGCCATCAGGACCAAACCTGATTTCTGACATAAAACCCATCCCTGTGTTCACAACGAGAGTCTGACCTCTGTGCTGAAATGGACAGGATTCTGCCCAACACAGATATGCTTTAATTAGGAGAAGAACTTAATAAGAGGCTTATCAAGATCCTAGTGGCTCTTGAAGCCAAGTCACATGCATATTCAAGTTTGTAGATCAGCTGTAAACCCAACAAGACCATTTGATTTTTCAGAATACAAGATCAGAATCAAGCCTGGAGCCTCACATCCGGACTCACATAAAGCAGTGCCGTACCCTGGGGACAGCTGTTCCCAATCAATGTGACTAGTCATTCAGTAAAGCTCTGCACAGCACAATTCAGTCCACAGCATTTATAACTAAAGCCTGTAGCTACAACCTTGGGCCTGATTCTCCACTGCACAATGTAAATTATAGTTATCTCCGCTTCTAAGGTCCTTGCCTTAAAGAGTTTTATTCCTATAAAAGCAAATTATTCTCCCCACCCTCAGTCTTCTTGAATTACTGGAGCAGAAAATGTCTGTGCAATTGTGATTCTGTCTTTCTCTGAGTTTGGTGGTCCTATTACACCCACCTCAGTGTAGGTTTAAAAGCCTGGTATCCCGTTCTCATGTGACTGGGTTCATTTGTAGTCAGTGAATAAAAAAAAGTGATGCTGCTGAGACTCTCCAAGGAGCTTGGCAAATTGGCTTTAGCTGGTTCACTAAGATTACATGCACTTTACAGGCCAGTACTGCCCATGACTGCGTATGGTGCATTCGTGCAGAGAGCTGGGATTGGACTGGGACCCAGGTACTCCTCATTTCTGTTATCTGCCTCCTAGTCACACATACCAGCTTCACTGACATGGATAAAATAAGCCTTTGGTACATGGCTAACAGAGTTACAGAGGCTGGGAGCAGTGAGTGAGCTGGAGCCTGTTTTGCTTGTGTATCAACACCACAACTGTCAGGTGCATCCTGGCTGCAGGCATTTATTCCAGATGATGCTGTAAAAAAAAACAAATAAGATGGCAAGATTTTTGCATGCCACCTAGGCTCTGCAGTGCCCGCAATGAGACGGTTCTCGCAAATTAAGCACAGCTGACCTGCAGGAATAAGGCTAACCAAGACTAAGCCGTGATAATCACAGCTCTTTGAAAGCTTCCATTTCATTAAAGGGTCTTGAATAGCTTTATAAAAATAGGCACGTATTCATTATAAAAACTTGCAGGTAGGAACATCAGGGCCCTGAGAGGTAGTGACTGGCGTGTTCACGCTCTGGCTGAGGTCCATGCGAACTTTGCTGCTAGTGACCCAGCAAAGGATTGTTGCACATACCTCAGGTCGAACACCCAGCTACAGAGGCAGCCACAAACAGGGGCCACTTGTGCTTCCTTAGGATCCCACAGAAAATCAGTAGCAGAGAGAGAAATAGAAACGAGGGGTGCTGGCCACGCCACCCCTACGCGTCTCACTGGGAGGAGACCGAGTGCAGATCAGACTTTGGGATGTTCAGACTTCAAGCTGTAGCCAGTTCCTTGAAATAAGGGTGCTCGGGCAAACAGTTACCCAACTTTCAGAGAGCGCATTACCATTCAGACATTCCCCATAACAGTTATTACTACGTTTACCTAATTACCAGCACTATTTGTCCTTGAATAATGACTTTGTTCCTCCCTGGATCCCCTCTTCTTAGGGCTTTCTTTTGTTCATGTATCTCTTCTTCTCATCTTTTTTTTTTAATTAAAATATATTTTACTAATTATCCAAAGAGAAACATGAACACAGATTAAAAGTCAAATTATGTAAGGAGCTGGGAGGTCCGAGGAAAGAGGCTGACATGGCTGTGCTCTTATTCATTGTGCTTTTCCAGTGACTTTCATCCACGGTGTCTAGTTTGCTACTGAGACATTAATTAGCCTCTCGGTTTCCACACGAAGAGTGGCCCATGAGCAAATGGCTCTCGTGGCCAGCGGCAGAGGCGCAGAGAGGTGAAGTAACTTGCCTGCCTGTCCAGAGCGTGACCCAGTTTCCTGTTAGATCCATCAGTGAGGCTTATGGCTCCCTCCCGACCATCTGAACCCAGCAGGAATCAAAGTAGCAACACCGTCAATATTTTGGTTACCTACTAAGAGGTCTCATAACCACTGCTGATGGGAAGGGAATGAATTTGGTGTATTTTGGGACAGAATAGTTGTTGCAATGCACTGGCTTCCCATGGGCTCAGTCCTCCTACTCCATATTGTGAATACAGAGGAACAGGGAGGAAATCTAAGTGACTCCAAAACCAAGCTTGGTGCTTCAGGCTCATCATTTAGATTCTGAAAATGCTGGTAGAGTAGGTCTCATTTGTTGATGTCTGTTTGCAGGGGTTTATGCATTTGAAAAGGCTAATCAGCTATCAGGATGCAGAAGCAATTGTTTAAATGCAAAGAAAAAGGAAGAAATTGTACAAAGCTATTCAGATGAGGTAGCATCCTTGCGTTTTGATGTCAGTGTGCAGCCAGCTGACAAATGCTGAGCCAGAGTCTGGTGTAAATCCAGATGAATACCATTAGATTCAACAGACTCGCTTCCAATTTATCCAAATGTAACAGAGAGCATGATATTTCCATTTAGATTTCCATTAGATTTGTTTCCTGTTTTCCATAATTCAGTCCGTTTCCATTGTGCACGAAAACAGCCTAGGCCAGATTTTGATCTCATTTGCATTGGATGAAAACAGTTGTTTCAAACGAAGCTACACTGTATTTATAATTGCATAAATGAGAGCACAGTCACATCTACTCTAAAGGCGAATTTCCCAGGGCGTTGCCTTGTCAGAGCACCCCCATCTCGCAGCGAAGTGATTAGGGGCTTTGCCATCAATTTATTTGGAGAATTTTCCTCTAAATCCTGGAACTGAGCCCTGAGTTTAACTGCCGCTGTGTCACACACCCAAGGTACAGAAGCCCCTTTTCCTTCGGAAGGTGAGCTAATGAGCCACTACCCTCTCCATCACATCACCTAGCATACAAATATCATGCATGGGTTTAAAAGAAAGTCAAGAATGGAAAGAGCCCAGCCTTGCCATGCCAAATCCTACTCCAGAACTTCTCTTGGTTTTGGAAGAGCCCCGATATTTTCCGCTTCTGTTGCACGTGTTGGGAAATATTAGGAGTGATACAATAATTCTCTGGCAGATAAGGCTGTCTCTGTTTTGGTGGCCACACTGCTAGACATAGCTTGGGTTATTACTAATAACTAATAAAATGGTTGTGCAATGTGAACAATCAAATGGATTCACTCTTCCCCATTGAAGCTGCTTATTTCATTGCTAGCGGGAAAATAAGGCCATTTAGAGTCACTTATGGCAGTTGCAAAGGCTTTTCTGAGTAGATATATGAGCTATGTTGCCATAGCTTCTAGGAGGACTTTGAACCCAGCTAATCCATCTGGCTTCACCACCTCTAGCTCGTGTTCCTGGCTGTCCTCTGCGAGCCACCATGTCAGTGGAACATGCACGGGGATTGCTCTCGCTTTGGAGCTGACAAGTACTATAAAGCTCAGCTAACCCTTAAAACACTTGCCTCCTGACTGCCAGCTATAACATATGAAGCGTGGATATTCCAATTCCGTTCTCCAAGATGAGTTTTGCTATGAGAACATGCAGCTTGATTCTTTGTTACCCAGGGCCTGGGGAAAAGCAAAGCTGGTGTGCAATAAAAGCAGCTACATCAGCAGCGTATCGCTTTACACTGATACGACTTGGCGTTTTAAATGAAGACATACCCCTTCCATATGCATTTGCAGGACTCCTGTGTGTTTAATGTCCCAATATCTTTTGTTCCTTTACAAATTTAAATATTTCTCTGAATTTACAACAATTAGCACCAGACACAGGAAGACAACAATGGCAAGAACAACAACAGCAACATGCTTATAGGGCAGTCAGTAGTAGGAGCACACTATGTGGCAGATTGAAATTTCAGCATCTCTACGCTTCTTTCATCACATCATCTCAGCCCTGTGTGGAGAAACTGGAAATTACCCCATGGGCTTGGCCCGCAGTATATAAAATGGAGCCTTGAAAAAACAAGGCAATCATCAAATTTCCAGTGTAGGCGGCAATCTGTCTGTTAGGTTTGCACACACACACATTATCAGGGCCCACGAGCGCCTAAAGGCAGTCTTACGCAGAGCAGCTCGGCAGCTCCTCTGCCGAGCGCAGGGGCACACCGGGTTCTCCTCCGTCTGGTGCTTCACAGCCAGCGGTGACCGAGCGGGATCCATCACGCAGCAACAACGGCTGACATATAAATACTTATTTGGGATTTTGTTCCCCACGGTTTTTATTCTCCCATGCAATTTGCATTACAACTGGATCCTAATTGTCTGTTTTAGCAGGAAAGAGCAATCTGATACAGATTACAATATGCAAGGTGGAGCAAACACGTCACAAAACAGACGCTAGCAGCCAAAGGCAGCCTGCTCGTCTCCAGGTTTTTGACCCTCGGTGATTAAGCAACTGGGCAGCACTGCCTGGAATTAACACGAACAGAACAGCAGGAGTCTGGTTAACCAAAGCAAAAGTGCCAGAAACCCTTTTGTCAGGGCTCCCAGAGTGAGGCAACAAAGTCCTGCAAGCCCCTTTGAGGTGTCCTCCAGGAAGGGACCTGGGAAGTGACACACCACAGGGACAGTATGCATGATGGCCTGGCACAGAGGCCCTGCAAGGGAGCATTTATGTTCCCTCGTTATCGAGAGGTAACGAGGCATATCTGGCCTGAGCAAGCATGTCTGAGGTAGCACGCCAGAGCCGCCCACGGGCACCGAGTGCCTCGGAGCAGCACAGCTTTCCAGAGAAAGCCACATGGCTGAAAGCCGAGCAGTACCTGGAAGGAGAGCACTTCCACGAGAACGTGGCACCGCAGCCCGGCTGGAAAAGGCGAGCGCAGCGCAGCTACCCTGTGCCGCGGGGCCCCGCGAGGCAATGTGGGGCAGCGGCTCCGCTGCAGGGAGTCTGCAAGTGCTTCTGGGGACGGGAAAGCCTTTCTAAAGCAGCCTCAGAGGAGACCCACCGAAGCCTGCTCGGACCCGGAGAGCTCAGCCAGCACAGCCACCGGGTTGAATTCTCCTGAATGTGAGAAAAAGCCGCTGTATTCCCAGGGCAGCCAGTGCAGACTCACTGATTAGAAGGCAGGGCAGGAAATTAAATGAGGCAGGTGAATTAAAGCCAGATTTCACAAGCTGCATCTGTTCCTCCACTCCCTCTGGGTACAACACTGATGTAACTTTAAAAAGTAAATTTAATGCCAAGGAAGGCTGCCAGGCTGATAGCTCTGTAAACTGAAGCGCTTGATGCATCCACAGCTCGGGCAGAGGCCAGGCACAGAAAAGCCTCTGAAGCAAGCTTCGGCGAGACCTGCCCTTCTGGAGCACAGTAGCTGGTGGAGATGGTCCTGCCTGGGCTTGTCTTCTGCACACGAGGAAAAGGAGCCGGCTGGGAAGGCCTAGCTGCAGCACCGAAGTGGAGCTGAATGTAGCAGCAAGCAGTGGTGCTCTTGGTAATCCCACATGTGATACCCCATCAACAGCAGGATCCCGGAGAGAAACAATCCCGACAAGAAGAAAGCCCATCCATGGTGTGGCATGCAAAGAGGCAAACATCTCCATCTTGTGATGCACCCAGGCTGGAACGCAGACAGGAGCAGGCATGCCCTTCAGCCTTGGTCCAGGGTCTTGTCCACACCTCTGTTCACAGAAACAAAGAACAAATTCATCTCAGAGCAGTTCTCATTAGCAGCCAGGATGTGCAGGCATTCAACAACAGCCCTGTAGTCTGCAGTCTGAAGAGGCTGGTTGTTTTATGATGGACCCAGCAAGGAGGGGCAGGATATCTCACCCAAGATTGTGCCACCTAAGTGTGTGGATTTCAAACACACCCATTTGGAGACCTAACCTGCTTCTTGGCCACACTCAGGTAAACTCCAAATGTCTGAATCGGATTACAAAGAGTGGCTGTGGCGTCCCGGGTGAGCAGCTGAATGGTGTGATCCCAGGGCACTGCAAGCATTCAGAATGGCTGAAAATAAAGAGCAACAGCAGTGTGGGGAGGGCAGTTGCTAGAAGAGGCAGTGTGGAACAAGTGAGTAAAAGAGAGGTTGTCCTATTGACTCCCAGTCCTCCGATCAACAGAGGGTGGCATAGTCCCACCCGTGCCACCAACAGTCAAAAAAGGGGCAAAAAAAAAAAAAAAAAAAAAGCTTTTCATAGCTTAGCCTCTTTTTTCTATGTCTTGCATTGGATTATGGCGCAGAGAGGAGAAACCAGAAATAGACTCAGTTGGCTTTTCCTCTTTGCATGCTGTACCTGTGAGTGTTTCCAGGTGATTTTTTTTTTCTTTTTTTTTTTTTTTTTTTTTTTTTTTTCCCTTTTTCCCATGCGATAAGACCCATCATTTGAAGGACAGCAACCAAACTGGCTCTTCTTGCTCTGGAGAAGGGCAGCAACTGCACATAGAATAAAAGATTGTCAGGCAGATCTGAAGTGTCAATCAAAGCCTATCTTGAAAAAAAACATTAGTCTAAGCAGCTCCACATACCACCACAGTTAATTCACTCTTTCCAGATATCCCCTGAGCTGCAAAAAGGCTTCCAGAGCTGACCAGAGCTGCCAGCTACAGGCATGAAGTGTCTAAGTAGATACTGGACCTAATTCAACTTAGGTCAGTTTGACTTTTGCAGAATGAGAGACTGTAATTATCAAGTCCAGAGAAGTAAATACTGTTCTCACAGACTTTGTCAGGCAAATTGTACATTTTACAAGAAGAGCGACATCAATTTAGGAGTCTGTTGCTGAGTGTGTCCCATTTTCAGTGGCATGCCTCCACTTTAATAATATTATTAACATTTAAATTATTATTTATGACTGCACCTAGGCTGCGTGAGGCACTTTCCAAGTGCTCAGGAAAGTACTGGCTCTGCTCCAAGAAGCTCATTTCAGGACAGACAGACGTGCAGAGGCGCCGATGGTCAAGTGGCAGAAATGCTGATCTAACAGCGCCAGCGCGCTCTCTGCTCTGCACCTAACTGGTTGGTTGACTTTGGAAAAGTCACATGCCTTCTTCCCATGTTCAGTCTCATCCCACCTTTTGTCCAGCTCACTTGCTTAGACAGAAAGATCTTCAGCTGCGATTATGTTCACGTCTTTGTCTGTCCCAGTGTCTGTTTCTGTGCAATGCCTGGGAAAGTGCTTGGGAAATACTTTCTGTTCCTGGAATGAAAAGCTCGTGGCAGTCAGAAACTCCACTGTCCTTGGCGTTTCTTCAAATGAATTGTTGGGGTGGGGGGGGAAATCAAAATTTTCTCATTGGCAAAAAAATCTGGAAAGGAATGTTTTTTAGTTGAACATCCAGAAAATGCAAGTTTGGGGGTTTTGGCAAAAGACAGTTACTAGTAATTGGATTTTGGGGGGAAAGTACTGCTGTGGTATTCATTTTTTTCCTGCAAATAAGCGGGAGAACTGGCAAAACTTGTTTTCCTTCTGATTTGTGTCTTAGAACTGCTTTTATTTCCTCCTTTCTTGGTAATTCCAACTCACTGCAGTATCCCCAGGGTGTCCTTATCCCCTTCAGACCTCCCCACCAAAGTCTTCTGCAACTTCTTGCTTTGCAGGCAAAGGGCAGTAAATGCAGCAGCTGCTTTGAAACTAGGCAGGGACTGATTGACCGGCTGGTATATCAATGCCAGCTGATCACCTGGCTGTGGCATCTCAAAATAGATAAGGAACAGAGGTGTAATTAGCTTTCCTTCAGTAAGATGTTAACTTAAATATCTCTCTTCTATTCAGCTGCTCTGTTTTCATGAAAATTGCAGGAATCTAGTGCCTGTGAGGCCTCTCTCTTCCCATCACACTGGGCTGAATCAGGCCAACTGGTTCAGAAGTTATTAGAGCAGGTGAAATGACACACATGGAAGAACAACACAAGGAGACTCATTTCCTTATAAGCCTTGGCTCAAAAATGAACCAGCTTTGCTGCCTTATCACTATGGCACACTAATGTCAGTTAAGGTAGTCACCATAACTGTGACCAGCCAGGCTCTGTCCCTTGGATATATAAAGTCTATCAAGATCCAGGACTGTCTGTTGAGTACTTACCACTTTTAATTTGCCATTCAGAGCCTTCAACCAGCAAATTGGGCCCTACTGCAAAGGAACTGCTCAGAAGCACAGCCAGCCTTTACCTTGAGTCACTTACAGCTGGATGGATGAAGAGTGAGGGAAAGGAAAGGATAAATCATCTCAGATTTACCCATAGGAAAACAAAGGCCAAGACCAGCAACTTACTGAGGAATCCTGTGAAAGGGCTGGAAGAAGATTTAGCTCTCCAGAGTCCCCATCTAGTGCCCTAAGTGAAGCCCACCTTGGCTCTGCCTCACTTTGTCACCCAGGCAGAATTCACCCTTTGGTGGGCATTTCGCTCCGAGCCACCACCCTCGGCAGCTGAGTCAGTCTTACCCATGCTTTTTCTTCGGCAGCTCAGACCACGTGGCGCGCTGATGAGGAAACGTTATTTGTAGTTTCGTTTGTGTTAATTATTCATGGGCACCGTGCTGAAAACTCTCAGAGCTGCTTTCCGAACAGTCCTTGAGCTGGCGTGCAGGGAGGAACTTACCAAACACTGATGACCGCGCTGTGTTTCCAAAGCCAAGCTCTCTTCCATCGGCTTCCCTTCAGCCCTTGTCACACTCCCCGTCTCTCATTGCTTTGGATGTGCTCTTTGGCATTATCTAAATAAGAAAGAGGCAAATACTTAGAGCACCGTAGACGTACAATCAAAAATGGCATTTCACCAATGGAGGCGCTGACCCGGACACGGGGAGAATGCAGACCCGGTCCTCGAGCTGCTTTTCTTCAGTCACGCTACACAGCTGAGCATAACCCACTTCTAGGGTTAAAGATCTGTTTCTCCTTCCCCCAGAAGATGCCTTTGTCCCCCCACCCCAGCCAATCTGCAGCTGTCTAGAAGCCTTTCCCAAAGACAAGTGAAGCCATTTCTCAGCTCAAAATAGGCATCCTGAAGCTTTGAGGATGTTCACAGTGAGCCAAGAGATAGAGCTTGCATAGCTCTAGACATGCTTACCCCATGCATTAGCGCTAGTGTTTTTCAACCTTTCTTGGGTTATGATTTCATAAACATTTTCTCACAGAGGTATAGACCCCCCAGAGAATACTTAAGCTTAGTAAAAGTAGAATTATTTTGTTAGTTACTCTTTTGAAGACCCTTAGAAATCATCTAGGGCTAGCACCTGTGGTCTGCAGAACAGAGGCTGAAGCTGAAGCTCTTGGAAGTTTCCAGGGGTACATCTTCAGGCTTAAAATTTACTTCGAGCTCTTTATCATGGCTTGAACTGCAACCAAGATAGTCCTGGCCTGTAGGCAGTGGCTCTGCCAGGCAGCCACCCCACCCAGCTGAGCCAGTATGTGCAGGCCAGAGTCTCTTGACTGCTGTGAGTTGCTCTTTGCAATTACGCAGACAGGAAACTGAGTCTGGGCTGCAGACATTTCATCAGGACTTAGAGCAGTTCAGTTTATGGGATGGCAATTTTTGTTGGGTTCTAGCAAAGGACACTACAACTCTACCTAGCTGATATCAATTGCTGGCTGGATTTTCTGCAAAACCCAGACCAAGTTCATATTCCAGGACTTCTTTACTTCCCCACTTGAAATTTCAGGGGATTGTAATGGCCAAGGATTTGCTGTAAGCCCACCCTGTAGCACATCTGCCCTATGAAACACTAGGACACAGGAGAGAGCATTTATCCCAGCTGGCAAAACTCTCAGCTAATATAAATCAGTAAGTATAGCTACAGAAAAGTCCAGGAAGCTGTGCCAGATTACACCAGAAGAGAATCTGGTTTAGAATACACTTTCAATTCATTAATTCTTTGCCTAGAGCCAAGATAGACCCCCATGGGATACATACTAGCTCAGTTTCTTCCACTGAAATCCCCTGCAGCTGCATGGAGAGAATTCAGACCCTGTGGGCTATGTCCGCTGCTGATGCAATGCTTCACTTTTGTTAAATGAACTTCTTGGGCTGGCCAATAAGTAACTGAGCTAAACATAGGTGAAATTTTCTGGCCTATGCTATGCAGGAGGTCAGCAGAGGTAACTACAGTAGTTCTTTTGGAACTGAAAAAATCACTTAACTGATTTCAAAGGAGTTTACACTAGCAGCGAGCTTGGCCCGCAAGTAATACACATAAATATTACCTTCAGCCACAGATACGGAGAAGTCAGTCCCCCACCTGGCTGTTGCCTGAGTAACGCATCTCTAGGAGGATATTTTTTAAGCCGGTGTTATTTATCCAGTAGATGGAAGCAGGCCTGTTAAGGCCATACCAGGTCAACATATGTCTAAGCATGTGCTGAAGAACTTAATTAGTTCTCCCTGAGAAGAGAGCCTCCCAGAGCTGTTTAAAGGATCGTTATCCTACTGCGAGATGCCTTGGAGCCTGCTGCTAGGCCTAAGCTTAACTGGGCAGTTCTGTCGGAGTTGGATGCGAGTGGAAATGCTCCCCTCCATGCTGAGGGGTAATTGCTGAGCAGCCCCCAGGAGCAGAAATGTCAGTGCGAGGAGCAGGCATCACAAAATCACATTGAAACAGAGTTTTAAGGACTTAATTCATGTCTGGATAGTAACGCTGACTTTCCATGCAGGGTCAAACTGCGTAGACTCCATTATTCTTCTGGTTTCTCTTTTTAGGGATGCAGCTTCATCTGCAGTGGCTGGTCACTGCTTCTCCAGCAGCTCCAGAAGGGGCGGCTGGATGGTGGACTAACATAAGCCTCGAGTGAGCCACTGCCAGGTAGCTATGTAAAACTAATTGGTCCTTATGTCGCCACAGAAGTCAAACGTAGGCTGCAGTTTCTTAACTTCATCTATTCTGGACCTTATGCAAGCAGCTCAGTCATAGTTTACTTGCCAGGCTATAATTTATGAGGCCAAAAATCAGAGACTGTAAACTGAATGGCAATAAGAGAATTAGCGAGGTTCCCCAAAGATGAATGGTTTTGTTATTCTGCCAGGAGGTAGCTCCTTGAGAGGACGGGCCTTCAGAAAACGAGGCTGAGCAGCCTCTGAATGATAAGGCAGGTTCCCAAGCTAATTAAAGCTTGTATAAGCACCGGCATTCACCAGGGACACTGGGGCTGGATGGAAGGAAAGGGAGTCTTGACCTAAGAGTGGCTTATACACCACGTGGCCCTGCGGTCTGCTCTTCGAGCTGTCGGGAGTTGTTTCTTGATGAGTTGTTATGGCAACTAAGCTAATGCCCCAAGATAGATATTTGCATGTGGCTGCAGGCCAGAAAATCAACACCAAAAGATTCCAGATAATAGAGAGCTGGAACAGAATGACCAATGTTTTCATATTAAAGTCTTACCCTCCAAACCTGCATGGCCATGTCCAAATGGTCTATAAGGAACAGTCCATGGCCCGTGCCTGCTCCTGAAATGCATCTGGATAGAGCCAAAAATGTGATACAGTACTCCAGCAATTTGACAGACAGCAGTCCTGGCACTGGTTAACTTATTAGTATAGACCCTATCTGACTGATTGCCATAGGTGACTGCTGCAAGAACAGAGCTTGAAAACAAGGCTGTCAACGTCCAGGGCCAGCCGGAGCTTCAAATGCTTAGGAACAGTCTGTGACAGGCACAAAGCATATCTAAGTATCACTGTGGATGACCCATTTCTGTCCTCCATTTGAAACAGCTTGTGAGATCAAGAAGAAAGCTCCCGTGGGTTAAGCAGCGGATTCACCAGTTCAGGACGATATCTCATCACCCGACATCCAACATCAAACGCAGCAAGCAAATTTATCACCAAGGGGCAGCTAATGCCAGGCAGCCGCTGTCCGGTTCGGCTGTGGCCTGCACCATGGACGACCTCTTTGGACATTGCTCCACAGTCTGCAGCCAGCGCAGAGCACCTGGGAAGCTCCCCATGGCAGAGGGAATGGGAGAAGAGTTGTGCCAGTTTCAGGAACTCCCACATCGCCACCAGACCAGCTGAGCAGCTCCCTGGCTCTGGGGCCCTGCACCGCCTCCTGAGCCAGCTCGACAGGTTCCGCCGCGGCGTGGTCCGCAGTGCCAGGACTGAGCATGCCTGGGGCATTTGGGACAGCCTGCTGCATGCCCTTCTGGATGCTGCTGCACCTACCCTGGGTGGCTGCTGTCTAGACTCCCTGGTGGTCTCCTTGCGTCGGACACTGATGGCTCAAACAGCACAGGTTGGCCCAAGACCACCGAGCTGGGGTGGGGTGAGGGGGCTCCCTCTGCCTGTTTGCATTTCAAGTCTTGTTTTCCTTGTTTTCCCCACTTGCAAATCATGCTATTGTAATATGTAGCTCTCTAGGGCAGAAAATGTCGTTCAGCATGTTCTTTGCTCAGCTTCTACTGCAATAGGATTGCAATCTCAATCAGTGCAGTAGTAACGTGATTAACAAACCTTTGCACAAGGGGGAATTGCATCCTCAGTGGATGCGATTTTCCCAGCTCTGGCCCGCTCTGTGTTTTCCCAGGGTGAGGGGTCATGTTGACTGAACTCCAAAATGGCTTGCTTGAACTTTCGAACACTAAGGTCCAAATAAATTTTCAACATTAGCTGGCATGCTGATCCCTTTCCTGCCACGCTGCAGCTTTAAGTGAATTTTTATGGTGAAGTTATAAACCCCAGAAAACAGGAGCAAGAAGTGGAAATGCTGACTTGGCCTTTGCTAAATGCCAATTATCTACAAAGGCATTAAGGGTGGGGGGGATGAAAAATAGGGTCATTTTCATGTTTTTTCTGGTTCAGAGTAAACTGTCCCATGAGCCCCTTGTAGGAACACACAGCATACAGAGTGACCATTAATATTTATAGGCATGACACTGAGCTGCAGACCTTGGCAATCAGAGCAACTCTACTTTTGGAATTAATACAGCTGTTCTTGGCTGGCATCTCAGTACAAAGTGGCAAGTAGGGGACACCAAGATTTTCAGGGAGAACTTAAAAAGCAGATGTTGACCTTTGATAGGGAGGGTCCATACTTCATTGAGTCTGTAAAGTATTAAATCCAACTCTTAAATCCTTGGGGCTGCTGGCCAAACCCAGCACCATGTTGTCTATTCCTTTGTGCTTCTGTGGCTCCTGGCCAGATGCAGCGCTGCATAGCCTGCTCTCCTGGTATCCTCCGAGGCTGCCCACTGTTGCCCTCACACCCAGCTGATACAGCCCAGTATATCTCCATGGACACTATGGGAGCAACACAGATTTATAATTCCTGAAGAGGTGGCTCAGTAGCCTTAAACCTCAAAATGGTGCTGTAATCTCAACTGCAATGCAACACCTGCCTTCGCTCGCCCTGTATTTCCTAACTCCCAGTTCAAGTGACACAGGGAACCCTCAAGGTGGACACCATAAAACTAACCCTCTGTATGCCAAGGATCTGGCAGGGTGCTGAGCCACAGAAGCCGTGCTTAGCCCAGGACTACGTACTGAGCAGGATGACAAGCCAAGCCACGCACACCAACATGTCTCACTAACTTCTAGGGGGGCATCCCATGCTGATAGCTCAGTCACTTCAGCAAGCCTTAGAGGAATGTATCCCCAGCGCCAGGGCATTTACTGCTCATGCCACATTGAAAATAGTTTGGGAGTGGCTGAAGTTTTCACAGCCTTAATAATCCTTCGTGTCCAAAACTCAAGGAGAACAGAAACTTCAGGGAGAGGCTGTCCATCCCCGACACCTACCAGCCCTGGGAAAAAGATAAGATAATGGACAAAGATGCTTGTTTAGGAGCTGGAGAATTTTTGACGAAATTCAAGCAGAACATTATAAATCCTGCTTCCTTTTTCACATGCTCACAGAACTTGAGCCAGAACTTTGAGCGACAGGCTCTAAATTTTCAAAAATGGCTAGCGACTTCAAGCAGATGCCCTGAACTCAACACACCAGGGACAGGAGCTTCTGGGGATTTTTGCATTGCTGCAGTTATACCCTGCTTTTGCAGCATGTGCAAAGGTGCATAGCACATTATACAAATTAGGTATCTATCAAAAGAGTGTCAATATGTGCACTCCGTCATCTGAGTTGCTCTGAATTCTTCCACTCTTGAAAATCCAGGCTGTACAATTTAGGAAAATAAACATTGCAAACAACAACAAATGGAAATGTTCCTGCCTTTAAAAAACAAGGTGAAAAGGAGGAGCTGAGCTAGTGAGCCAAGTTAATCAGAGAGCTGAGATGAGAGGTTGAAGAAAGGGGCTGTGAGTGACTTGGGGTTTGCAGTTAGCTGAGCGATGTGAAATCGCTCGTGTCTGGCAGAGCTCTGAAAGGAAATGCTTTATTAAATCTTCTTTGTGTGAGATTTCAGGCTGCCTCTGGACTGGAAAATAGGCCCATTCCAGTATGTGGCATCTGATCAGGAACTGAAGCCTTTAGGGCAGGTTCTGCAGAGCAAACCGATCAGCACACACACATACCTCAGAGGGCTCGAGACTCAAAAAACTGAATTAGACACGGTGCACCCATGCTCTGTTGTGCACCTTCTCTGCACAATATCCCCCAAATGCTTCCCAGAATTAAGCATGCCAGCAGCAACAAGCTAGGCTTTCGTAAAGCCAGTGCAACTGGGCAAAAATTCACCCCACGGAAGCTAAACCATCCTGGGGGTCAGAATTCATTACTTCAGCTTTAATTTCCACTACGACATCAGAGCTATCTTAATTGAAAAGATGCCCTGAGTCTCCTTTACATGGCCAGTCCGGGCAGCTTCTAGTCTTACTCTTCTTCCTGCCGAGATCCGGCCACGTTGTGGAGGTTGCAACTTCTTACTGTCTCTGTCCAGCACTCATTTAGCTTTGCTGCTAGCTAGCAGCTCACATGGTCTTGTCTGCCAAAGCAGGACTTTACCCCTCCAAAACCCTTCCAGAACATTACTGAAGAAAAGGGAGAGAGCAGGGCATGGCAAGAGAGGTAGAGGACAAGGGAGAGGCTCCTAGAGCTCCTTGAGCCACACAGCTTCCCCTGCCCTTCGTACTTCTGTGCCCACAGGGCAAGCCCCTCTTGTCTCTTCCTCTGGATTTGGCCACATTGTCAGGAAAGTGAGATCTGATCAGAAACAGGACAGGCTACATCAGCTAGATTTCCTCCTCCTCTTTCCCCTCATTTTCACCCTGCTGCATATCTGGAGCCAAAGAGACTTAAACCTCAATCTGCCTGCTGGAAATTGCAGGATTTGAGCTCTTGATTTGCCTTCTACAAACTGCAACAAGAAGGTGTCTGAAGGTCTGAAGACGTGCAGAGCATTCGCCTTCGCTTGCACCCTGCTGCAGACGAGCTCCTCACTTACCTTTTATTGCTGACAAGAAGCAGGACAGAGCCATTCTGGATATTGGCCTCTTTGAGAGTCTCGTGCTCTTCAAGCTGCCTGGAATTGTAATAAAATGTCTTCTTCCAGGAAGTGATGCCCTCCCGCACTAAGTGAGCCCGTAGGTCCATCACTGTGTCCCTTGGCTTGACAGTCAGAGGCATCATCAGGTCCTCATCGGCCAGGTGCACCTTGATGTGGTACCTCTTCCAGCGAGACAGGCTCCTTCGTAGCGTGTCCATCTTCTCCAGTGCAGCAGGGCCAGTGTGGCAGAGAGAAACATCCAGCTGGGAGGTCGGTGAAGCAGGGATGTGGCTCTGAAGAGGCTGTCTGCTCTGAACAACTTAAAATGTCCTGCCAAACCTGTTCCTCCCAGTTGCTGTACTGCATGCTTCACATTCCAGGGAAGAGCTCACCTGGCTCCAAGAGCCTGCTGGCTGGGAAATGTCTCCGTGACTCATTTCCACACACCCCTACATCCCATAATAATTACGGTGTCTTTACAAGGTGCTCTTCATTCCAGCGGCTCTCAGAGGACTTTAAGGATGGATCTCTGTAGGCACTAGGAACGTAAATGCATCTGAGAAACGAATGGGTTTGGTAACCTCAGGTCTCTTGCTCTAAAAAGTTGCCAGTTTTGGTGTACAATGTAGCAGACATTGGAGAACCTCATGGTTATTTAATGTGGGCATTTTAATGAAGAAGAAAAGAATAGTCTCCACGGGGAAGGCTTCTTCGTGGGGAAGGGAAAGAGCACCCTGAAAGAGTTGCAGAATCTGGCATGAATTCCCCTCATTAGTGCAGCGCAGTTTCTCCCTAGGAGTTATAAGCATGTATTGTAGGGAGACAGGCTGGGACCCTCTAGAAGCAGTAGGTCCCACTCATTGCTCCTCATACTATCCGGTATCTAAGACTGAGTCACACCTGCTCCTTGCTGGTTCACCATCTTGACGTCCTTTTCCTTGCAGATCTCTTCCTAATTGATGGGCTGGTCATATCCTGCTCTCACACGTGAGCAGACACAGCCTCACGGGACTGCAGGTGCACCACGCAAACAGGCAGCAACCAAGGCCTCAGAATACCACGGGGAACGAGCAATAGCTGGGTAAATACGACGACACCTGCGGAAGGAAGGAAGCAATGCCAGCCATGGGAGTCAGCTGTAATTGAAAGATCCTGCAGGGCTGACTCCGGCAGGCACAGAAGATGATACTTCAGAGCAAACATCATCAAGATAAGGAAGTCATTTTTTTTCTTGTTCTCAGAAAGATCAAGCCAACCTCTTATCTTGTAGGTAATTTCCTGCGGCCTATATTACAGGAATTAATTCCTTTGTCCATTCTTCTCAACACAGACCAGTGTTTTCAGACCAAAGTAGTGCAAGATAGTTGCCTTCAAAGCCTGCTCTTCACTAAACAGGGGCTGCTCCTGCCTATTAGATAACAAAACAAATTGCCAGATTTTCAGATGTGGCAGCATTCAGCTCCTGTTGAGAACAAGAGATGTGTCTGCTCTCCCATTGAGAAACAAGGAGGTTTCCACCCTCTCTTCACGCCTCCATTCTCTTTTCCCTCCCCAACACATTATGTCTCTGCCAAGAACAGCAGCAAATATCTCCAACTATACTACATGCAATGGAGATTTCCCTGTGCACTTGAGCAGAAGTAAGGTTTCCACTAGAAAGTTTTTCTTTCTAGATTTGGCCACGGTAAAGGTAGGATCATTTTCGTGGGCACCGGGATTCTTGGGTCCTCACGCTGCCGCGGAGTTGCTGCAAAAGCTTGAGATGAATCATATCGTGCCTTTGTGTTTGCATTTGCTCATCTCGTGGCTGCTGCATGGTATAACACATGCCCATTAAGCACCTTGTGAGAAACAGTAACAGCTTTTAGCTCAATAGTGGTCTCTTCTATGGAAGCATTTACAAATACAAGCCTCAATCCACAGATACATCAGTCATCTTCTTGACATCAGGATACCCCTATTAGAAGGAGATACTGAGGCACAGAGAGGTTCAAGGCTGTTATAACAAAAAATATCAAAGGTTAGACTCTTGTCCTCAGACTTAGGCATCTCAGTGAGGAGTCTCACTTTCAGAGACCTATAGGAGTGTACATGTTCTTGATCTAAACTGCCACAGGAAGGAACCAAGGGCCTTAGTGACCCAGTATATGAGGCCTAGGTGCATCCCTCTCCATTGGGGTGACATTCACTTGAGGAGCCAAAAGCCACCCTTGGTATAAAGCCAGAAACTCAGGGGTAAAACAGAAGTCTCGTCCAATTCCCACTGCCATCCAAGGACAGACTCTCATTGACGGCAGCCAGAACTGGATCAGGCCCCAGACACACTGAGGTGTGATGGCTTCGGCCAGCAGAATTTGCCCAGTGCGTGCCAAGGGAAGCATAAGGCATTCTCATTTCAGCCGAACCCGTCTGGTGTCAGGGAGTCCATTGGTTCCATCCTTCTAGCATACGTGACAGCCTGACAGCTGCCAAATACCTCCCTCAGACACCTTTCAGACAGCTCCTGTTTATTTTTAGGGCTGCTCTTTCCAGACGAGGCTCAGATGCATATCACAAAATAGAAAGGGAGAAGGATGGCAGCAGAAAGAAAACACACAGCTATGATTTTTATAATTTTTATTTCTTTGCCTGTGACGTGGCTGCAGACTTTCTCAAGTACCTCCATCCCCTACCTGCCCATGTTGGGACCCTTCATCTTATGAAAGGAGATGATATTCTAGCCTATGAAAGCCATGAGAAGGAGAAGCATTGCAGTGAAGTCAGCTAATGAAATATTGAAGTACTGAAACCCTCACTAGAACACATGAATGTCTAATGCCAGTTCCAATTAATTTTGAATTTTTCATTAAACCATTATTAAAAGCAAGAGGACAGCAAAAATAAGAGAAATTGACTTGGGCAGTATATTAAATACCTTAGTTTTGCTGGAGGATGTTTTATTATCTGTCCAAAGCAATTATTTCACAAGCTCCAGATGATTTGTGGGCTAAACAGAAGTACAGAATAAAGTTTGAGATGGTCTTCCTCAAAGTTATTTTAATCCCCCTCTGTGCTGCGTTGAAGCTTACCTGGGTGATGTTTCTGGCATGTCATATCTGACTGATACGGAGGACCAGACACGGAGTTCTGAGACACTGTGAGAATGCAGCACTCCAGCATTATTTACAAGTCAAATAAAAGCTTACTCATTTAAGCTTTTCCCCTACATTGAGGGCAAACAAAATACATGCAAACATTCAGAGACATGTTCATTAGGAAAGCCTGAAAAGCAATTTAAAATCCAGGTGGGCTATGAAACTTTATTTTTTTAAGAAACAAAGCAACAGCATGTATAAAAGGTTGTCTTCTCCCCCTCTGCTTTCATAACTTCCCTTATCCCATTGACTAGAGCAAAAGAGAAACATTTGCATAAATCAGGTGTTTCATAAGATGCCTCAAATTAGGAGAGATGATCCCAGGCTTCATAATGCCTTCTTACAATGCCAGAATAGAAACACGTATTTTTTAGCCTTTTAGTTGCAATGGCTCTGATTTGCTGCTTGATATGCTATTCATTGCAGAAGAGGTAGAAGTGAATTGGGATATTGCTCTATCAGGAAATAAAGTTTTTTTTTCATTTCTTGATAGAGATCAAAGGGAAATTACAACAGTTAGGGAAAAGCTGGTCCTAGTTCCCCAGGAACAACCTACAAGTCTTTGGGGAAAGCAGTCTGTCAGTGCTGACCTTTCAGGCAAGAAAGATACTTGTTTGGTTCCTGAAGTTTTCTGATCCCAAGACTTACAGCCAATAATGCCAAACGCTAACAGTTTTCCTCTGATGTTTGTCTGGGAATGAATTCATGGCTGGGAGCAGACAGATAGCAAGGGATGACACGTGCAGGATGATTGCCCTTGCCTAGCTGACCAAGCTGTTACTTGCAGCTCTACCTCACTGGGACCCAGAGAGGGGCTGCAGTGCAGCTTTGCGCTGGACTGCCCAAAGTGCACGATCCCACTGGCACACCCAGTCCCTTCCCCGCGACGGTGCCAGGCGCGCAGGGCACAGAGCAGAGCTCTGAGATCCAGACCCAGTACCAGGGAGCACCGGGCCAGGAAAGGTTCAGTCACAGGGAGTGAATGGCTGCACAGGAGAGATCATGAAGATTGACAGTGATAATTTAAGGTTAGAAATCTCCAGTCCAAAATGTAGCCTGCCACCTAATTCTTCTAGTGCCACAGCTCTCTCAGGTGATGGGGCAGCTTAAGGTGAAGTACCCAGAGGCCCCAGCTAGAGCTGTACCACCAAGTGCTTTACACATAAGTAGGATAAGGATGGTCTTTTCTATCACTCAGTGCTTTCCTCCCACTGAGATGTGCTTGGCTATAAAATGACTGGGCTCACTTTATATGTTGAGTTACATCTACAGCAAATGAACAAAGGGCTAATAAATGATTAATAAATGCTTTGAAAAATGGGCAATTAAATGCAACAGCTTTTAAGAGTCCAATGGATAAGCACAAAGCATGTAAGCCCAAGCGATAACGCTTTCTCCTGATATAACTTATCTACAGCACACTGCTCACATTAGCAACAGTGCTTAGAAATACTATTAACTTCTCGAGCAGCAGGAATAAAGAGAGCCTTTCTATGAAAGAGGAGCACTTCTCCTCCTGGGGATAAGGGGAAATTCCTCATTGTTTAGGCCATTTAAAATCCCAGAATGCTGGGAGGTGGCAGATACGGGAAGTGTGAGTGACAAGGGACAGTGACAATCTCTGCACAGGCCCTGGCATCTGACTGCCAAGCTGCACAGTCCTGCACTTCCAGGTTAAATGGCCTCACTGCTCCACCGCATTGCAGCCACAGTTTCTACCCCTGCCTGGTACAGGGCAAAACGTCCCTGTCCCCTGCCCTGCTCCAGGCAGTGGTAAGGAGCTCTCCACCTACTGCCACAGCACCAAAACAGGTTTTAAAGAAAAGATGTCACCAAATAAAAGGAGGGGGGAGCAGAGAGTGATCCTGGTTTCATTCTCTCTGATGCCATGGAGGATTTCTGCCACCAGCTCTGCCAGTTACCAAGCCAGATAGATCTTGGTGCAATATCAGAATCAGATTCCAGAAGGCCCCACAACCTTTCTGGTTAGCTGCCCAGCATCAATATAGCTTTACCGGGAACTGGTAGATACTGCTTGACATGGGATTGAACTTAAAACAGGCTCCAAGGAAAGCTATTGATATTCTGCCTTGAAGGCACAAATTCACCTGGTTTCAGCACACAAAGGAACCTGCAAGTTTGCTGAGCAAAAGACAGATATAAGTTGGTGACATTTTCTGGTGGAAAGGGAAATGGGAAGGGGAAAAAAAAAAGTAACGTACATGTTAAATGAACCAGTCAAGTGCAGACAATGGAAAAGCTGAAAAAATGGATATGGGGGAAAGCATTCTGCAGTGGTAGTTATTTGTCGCTGCAGTTCTTTATAACTCCCCAGATGGGAGATTCATGACCCTAGGAAGGAGTCTATATCCTCCGGGGTTTGGCCTGAGGCAGCCCATGACTCATTTGCCTGCCAGTTTTGGCAATAAGCTGAGAAACAAGCAAGATAGCAAAATGTCTTGTGGAAACAGCAAAACAAGAGACAAATGAATTAATCGCTGAAAGAGTGAAAAAAAAATAAACCTCTGTGCAAACAGGAGGACCCAGATGGAGAGAGAGAGAGAACTCATGCCATAGGGGACTGCAGAGGAGCTGGCATCCCAGGCAACCAGCTCCATTTATTTGCAGGCAAAACAAATTCAGAATGCCTCAGTCTTAAAAGGTGAGGTAGGCGGAAATAGAAGATTTGAGGCTTTACTAGCCATTCCACCAGCAGCAAGATGGTTTTTCTAGAGGCTCAAGAAGGAAAAGGATCTGTGGATCTGCATTGCCATCTAATGGCAAGGAAGAGCTTAAAGCTTTCAGTATGGTCCAGAAAAGGGCTATAATAGCAAAGTAACAAGAGCGGACAGCCCATACGGATGACTGTGTTTTGCACTAAAGGCAAATCCTTCTCTGTGACTGACTGGGTTTTCCCAGTGAAGGCAATACAGGCAGTGCAGAGAAAGGAAGGATAGCCAGAGGCTTGGGGTAGAGGCTGCAGATTCCTCCTCTCCTGGCATCCTCGCAGAAGATCTGTCCTTTGGTCACACCTAGCCCAGTACCCTATTTCCATCAGTGGTGACTAGGGGATACTTAATGAGAAAAGTATGAGAAAGAGGGCATTACAGATCATTACTGCAATGGTATACCAGTCACGTGGGGAGACAGCCCTGCAGGGAGAACTGACAAATTCAATGAGATGTGAGGGGTTTGGAGGGGGTGGGGGATTTTGTCATTTTTAAACTGAACATTTAAAAGAGGACACTATGAAGAGAGATGTGTGATGTTCATTCTAGTGCCACCTTTGTTATTGTGCTGCTCACGATGCACCATATCGTCTAGTTTCTAAAACAGAAACTTTGCAAGAGAGAGTTAGCTATTTGGAGAGCATTGTATTAAAAAAGCAAAGGAAATTGGTAAAGGATTGTCAGCAGCTTCTTTATTTGATGCATTCCTCATCTTGACTCATGCAGCTTTGCAGATGAGGAGGACTTGGAGCTCATTCGGTGTGAATTAGAGGAAAGTGATCTGTTATGACCAGGAGTTTGGGACAGAGCAGGAGCTGGGTGAGAAAATGGGGCTGTAAAGTGTTTGCTCTTCCCAGATAGTGAAATGGGATGTGGTGCTGGTCCCAGCTAATCCCAGACCAAAACTTCTAGTGGGGATTCAAAGAAGGGAAAAATTTGAGAGTCACTGGACTTGTGAGCAGCGCCGAAAAGGCCCCCTGGTCTTTAAAACACCTATGGCAATGCGCTTCCCGTGCCTTGTGGTGCCAAAGAAATGAGCATACTTGCAAACAATCCAGCTTCGTTTCCTTCCGATACCCGTTCTTTATGCACACAAGCTTGCCAAGCCTTGCTAGGCCCAAGCAATCCCTCGGAAAGCAAAGCAATAAACTCATACAACCTATGGAGCACCCTCCCCCACCAAAAAGAAAGTGCTTTGAAGGCTCCTTTCTTCTCTCAGAGGCTTGGCTGCTCGCTGTTTCCCAAGCCAGCGAAAGCCAGCGGCTATGGGAGTAGCAGGATTATTGTTACCGAGGGGCCAGAGTGAATTTTTCAGGCTTTTCTCTTCCGTTCATGAAGCAGGGAGGGGAAGAAGGGAATGTACCTGGTTTAAGGGCTACACAGGATGACATGTTCCTTGATGTTCCTTTCTAAAAGTGGCTCTGAGTCATGCTACCGAGTTGATTAGAAAAGGATCTTCTTGCTGCAGAAGTACAAAGGAAAAAGAGTCTTGTTCAGAGCTCCAGCCCCAATTCTGAGTCTGCCTAAGCCTGAGGCAGAGAGGGGCTGGTTCGCTGGCTGGAAAGCCGCCTCTGCTCATCTCAGTAATAAGAAATTAAGAAGAGGCTGCAAGAGCAGCCTGAGAAGCAGCTGGAAACCCGCGCCCACGGCTACGTGCAGCTGCAGCCTCCGGGAGAGGCTTGCAGAGTCTTGTGGCTGCCTCCATCGCACAAGTTCTCGCCCGTGCCATGTCAGACAGGGCCAACACGTGGCCCCGCTCCTGCCCCCCCTCCACTGCTAGCCCCACTCGCCGTGGCTCGGAAGCTGCACAGCCCAAACCTGCCGCTTCGGAAAACCTTGGGCAGGGTTAGTGGTCCCTGCTGTGGAAGCAAAAGGAACGAAGCAGCAGCAGCCGGGCAAAACCCAAGGCCAATCGGGAAGAAAGTCAGGCGCGTGGCCGCAGCGAACTGCAACACCAAAGCCTTTAATTATGACGCTGAAGACTTACGAAGTCGTTAGGAGCATGAATGGACCTAGGGGACACCGTGCAGCTGTAAAGCAGGGAGCTGACTGTCAGATTCCTTCAGCAAGTAGGTCCCCGCTCTTTATTACTGGTGTGGCTATGGAGAAGGGCCGTTGTCTGGAGCGTGTACTGCCGAGAGAGGATGGCCCTTGCTCCAAAAAAATACAGCTGAATGGCGTGACTTGCGCTTGGCAGTGTTAGCAGGACACGCCAAGGCGGTGCCTCAGCTCGTTTCCACCCCGAGATGTGAGGACCAGCGTGGTCCCAGAAGGAGCTGTGAGGACCAGCGTGGCCCCAGAAGGAGCTGCCCTGGGGAAGGAAGTCCCGAAGGAGCCACGAAGCACGGCTGAGCCGGAATAGCAGGTCGGAGACAACAGGAGAAGGTTATTGAAGGTCTCCCTCGCTGCGGAGAAAGCTGGGGAAGATCTCCATCGCTCCCCCGCACCGGCTCCGAGAGGCAGCTGCGCTGCGGCGGCAGCTACCAGGGCGCCACGCGTCTCCTCAGACACCTCAGCGCAGGCCTGCGATTATCGGAGCTGACCCCGAACAGACTCCCGGAGTTTCCCTGGCAGCCAGGGCTCCCGCAGGCACTCGCGTGACCCACCACCATCATGGCCAGAGCCGAGCCCCGCACAGGGCCCCCCACAACCCTCAGGGGAGCACGACGCCAAGGGAACGTGCGCCGGTGGTGATCAATATGATTTATTAGTTCTGGGCATCGTTTCTGCAGGCTCCGCCGCGCTCTTTAATTTAGTGCCTCGTCCGATCGCCTCAGACCGGTTCCAGCACAACCCGCAGCTTTTTATCGCTGCTGCTTTATCTTTCGCTGTCCAAATCGCAGCACTCGGGGGGAGGAAAAAGATGGGAAAAAAGGGGCGGGGAGAACAAAAACAAAAGGACAGCAGGACCTGGGGTTATTTACTCGCCCCAGGAGACCCAGGACCGGCCGCACCCGGCCCCCCGCGCCCGCCCCACGGCGGGACGTGTCCGTCCCCACCACCACCCCGCGCCGCCGCCCGCGCGCGGCCCTCTGGGAGCTGTAGTCCGGGCGGGCGCCGCCATCTTGGCGCTGCCAGAACACCGCCCCCGGGGCGCGCGCTGGCAGCCATTTTGGGGTGGGGAGGGCCCGAGCGCCCCTTGCGAGGGAGCGGCCGGGGAGGGAGGCAAAAATCTCTTTAGGGTGGACTCTGACACTGTTTTTTCGTTTTCTGTTTTGTTTTCATGTTGTCATCCATGTGGGTAGATGTCGTAGGTTTTGGCAGGCCTGAACGGCAGAACAGGTCTCAGTGGTGTCCTGCGGAGGGGCAGCCCTCGATGCAGCCAGGACCGAGCGGGTGACAGATGCGGTGAGGTTAAACTGGAGCATATTTCACACACAGATTTCCCGTGAAGTGGGGTGGGAGAGGGCAGGTGCGGAATCAGTATTTCTTTGGTAGGGTTGGCAGCAGGAGCTCTTCGGGGCAGTTTGAAGGCCTCCTCAGTGGGACCACTGCTCTTCCCAGGGCCTTTGGCTTGTCCAGCACGAAAGGAGGCTGCTTCATGCAGCACAAGCCACGTCTTCAGAAGTGCTGTTCAATTCTCTAAGTATTTAGTGAGTGAATTTTCAAAGACAGGCACTTAAGTTCACCAAAAAGGTCTTTGAACCTAAACTTGGGATCCAGATCTGGTCTCTTTTTTGTATTACACAGTTTATAGTTACTTCCTTAACAAAACACAAGTCTTTAAGTGCATATTTTCACAGCAATAATTTTCCTCTCTCATACTATATGCTGAATGTTTTTATAAAATAAATTGAGCTGCCTCTTGCAGATAGGTTTACTTTGTGTTTGGATTTATTTTGGAATATTCTGAAAGAATCCTTCCCTTTCTTTCATTGCTGATAGGCTGTTTTATAAGAAGCCAGGCCATTTTCCATACATCTATTCCACTGCTTAATTGCTCTGCAAACGCTGAGGGGTGCTAATAAGCTTGCTTTCAAGCGTGTGTTCATATGTCAACACTTCTATCAGAAACTTAAAAATGGAAACAGTTTTCTCTTTAAGAAAACAGGACCCAAATAAGGAGATGATGGAGTGGTGAAGATTCCTCTAGTGAGTCTGTACCAGCTCATTCCTTAGAAAGGCTGTATATGAAAGATCAGAGAGGAGGCCAGCAAATCTGGGCTTTGTCCAGGGACTGCAGTTTAAAGCTCTGTGCAACCACTTGAGCTCATTTTCCCTGTGACTTGGCTGGGCGCAACTTTCTCTGCCCAAGTCTTGAAAAATCTAAAACTTCAGTCTTCAGAATTCTTTCAGTTGTGTGACAGATACTACCTGTCCTTTAGCAAAAATGGAAGCAATCAAGAAAAAGATGCAGATGCTGAAGTTAGACAAGGAAAATGCAATTGATAGAGCAGAACAGGCTGAAGCGGATAAGAAGGCAGCTGAGGACAAATGCAAACAGGCAAGTAGAAAAAAAGGTGTATATATGATGGGGAAACAAGGGTAACAAAATACTAAGTCTAACTTTCTGATTTAGAAAGCAAAATAACTTGAACTCAGGTTTTCTGTTAATCTTCCTTTGAATCTTTTGCCTTTTTATGATGTTACACCTATACAACCAAGACTAAGTATTAACTTACTTTCTCAGCCATCTTAGGCCCTGAAAAATTAGCACTATCCACAGATTGTTCAGAATACTTTGTCTAAGTTTTCCTGGATGTTAAATAATTATATTAATGGCCTTGTGTTTGTATTTCCATGGAAAAGACCTTATCGATTCAAAATCAAGGCTATTAAACCTATAGAAATGTTAATAACTCCTGAAGTTTCAGCTGCATCTAAAACTTTATTGAGCCTCTTCTTGAAATGATTTAATAATGTTCGTCAGGGCCCAGTGCTGCTGTGTGGAGTGCCTGTGTTAGAGCTGCCAGCTGTGACTTGAGAATAGATATGTTACAATACTTTCGGTTTAGAATAATCAAAAATAGCTGGATTGGAAAGTTCTTATTTTAACCGAATTATGCTGATAAAATTTACATGTTCTTTCACTTTTCTGTATTTTTATTTGAGGTATCTATTTCATATTTGAGCCATATTCTTTGTGAATGATCATGAAATGCTGACTTTTACATTCAAGTTTGTTACAGCACTTCGTACATAATTCTCACATCTTTTTCTTTTATATTCCATACCTTTCTCCTCTAAATGTGGTTGCTTCCATTACATCTTCCAGACTGCTGTAATGCATTATTAGTGGTCATTCCTCCAAATATTTTTTCTGTTCAAGTTCAATTTGAGATCCTTGAGTGGATCTAAACTTTAAACTGAACTTTAAACTGAACATCCGTGTAGGTAAAACAACAGGACGAAAAGTTTCTAAACAAGTCAGGTGCTGCTGTCTTCCCCTTCTACCCGAAGATAGGGAAAACTGCTTGTCTCTCCTATTTCATTACACTGAGCTTTTATTATCTTCACACATCACCATGTGTAATACCCATCTCTTACATAGCCTCTGAGATCTTGATCAGATGCTATTCTGTTGGGCCACATTGATTGCCTAGTTAATCTTTCTGTGCTCAGTGGCGTAACAGCCACAGCGGATTATTATCCAGAGTAGTTAATGGTGATTAAATGCTTAACCTTCCATTGCATGTAGTTATCAAATGTGATTCCCTAGGGATTGATAGAGCAAATGATAACACTCATGGGAATTTTCAAGACTACTTTTTATTCAAGTATTACCGATATTAGGGTAGTTCAGAATAAAAAGCCAAAAAGAGAAAGTAAGTCTTCGGTTTTATTGTTTTTTTCTGAATTGTCTCCAGTTCTCAGCTTTATTTTTTTTTTTAATGTAGGTTAATACAGTTTTTTTAATGTAGTACTTCGGTAGTGATTTTAATGTCACATACAAAGGAAGCTTACCTCCATCATCCTCCTTACTATCCCCCTATTAAAGCATCCAAGTAAGCATATTCACTTCTGTCACACTATCTGGTTACTCTGAGAAGAATAGCAACACAACAGTATTCAAGAATAGCATGCTACCAAAAATGTTGTTAAAGCCATCCTAGAAGCTAGAATGAAAAAATTAAATGCACTAAAAAACAACCTATTTTAAGTGAACTGTTTTGATAGCCTAAACTTACATAAAGGTAAAGCTAAATGCTTAAATCAGTTTCCATGCAAACTGAACTGTTTTGTATTGCAAATGGAGCAGATGGGCTTGCAGGCACACCAGTTATCAGCAGCAAGCCTCCTGATAATGCAAATTCTTCAGGGAGCATGAGACAGTTTGTCATTAAACAGTTTCCCACCAGGATATAAATAGCAGCATTCTAGCAGACAATATGGATTTATATGGTATGGTGGAGTCTGACCCTCACAGTCAGATGGAGCATACCTTGTTGGACCACAATTAGAAACAGAATAATTCAGGTTGGAAGGGACCTTTGGAGGTCATCTAGTCCAACCTCCTGCTCTCAGCAATGTCTGTAGCAGGCCGTCTGCTTTCAGGGTATTGCGTTTGATTTGAAGGGTCTGGAATAAGGTAGAAAAGATGATTAGGGAACGAACCTTTTTTTTTTTTTTCTTTTTTCCTAACAATACAGGAATTGAATGCTTTCCTAGTTACTTGCCAGGTGATAGGCTTACAATAAGCAAAAGGACATAATTTTAAAACATTTTTGTTTATGTTGTAGAATGAGCTGCTGCAGGACGTTGTAGAGTCCGAACAGAAATGAGATGAAAAAAAGGATTATAAGAAGTGATGTATTAAACCAGATACTGTGTGTGCAGTGACAGGGAGTGTTACTCTAATGTTGATGTGTTTCTAATGATCTTTCCCTGGCACATGCTACTAGCCATTCTCAGACTACCTGTCCTATTGGAACTTTGATCTGATCTCCTATCAGACCTTTTATCTGCTTTGTATGTTAAGTTAGATTAATAGTAAAGAAAAGTTTTAGCCATGCTAAGCTGCAACCAGAGTAACCAAAAATATGTGAAAATATGTCACGTTGTCTTTTTCTCTTGAAAGGTAGAGGATGAGCTGGTAGCCCTGCAGAAAAAGTTGAAAGGAACTGAAGATGAACTGGATAAGTACTCGGAGGCTCTGAAAGATGCCCAGGAAAAACTGGAACAGGCTGAAAAGAAGGCAACTGATGTACGTACCTGCAGTTGTCTGTAACTAGGTTTTGTACGTTTTGCAGCATGTATGTAGTACACTGGGGATAAAAATCACTGAGAATTATTATACTGCAGTACTGTCATCAGGGGATAGGAAGAACTGGACCGTGTTTCAGGTAGGTCGGCCCCTGCTGCCCAGACGAACTCGGAGCGGTTCGTTAGCAGCAAGCGCGCGCCGCACAGAGCTGCCCGGGCATTCAGCCGGGCTGATGCGGTTTGGCAGGATCCTGCTGGCTTCGGTAACACACCAAAAAAAAAAAAAAAAGAGGGGGGGGAAGGAAAAGGAAGGGAGCGCAGGAGCGGGGGACGCGCGGTGCCTGCGGGCTGCTCGCGGGGCGGGGGGGGGGGGGGGGGGGGGGGAGCGCGGGGGTCCCGGGCCGGCGGCGCCGCCGCGCGCCGGCTCCTCCGTGCTGACGTCACCCGCCCACCTCCAGGCGCGCGACGTCAGCGGCCCATTGAAAGCCGCGGGGCCGCGCGCCGCCACGTGCAGCCCGTCCGCGCCCCGCCGCCAGCGCCGCGCCCATGGCCGCGCCGAGCTCCCTGGAAGCGGTGAAGAGGAAGATCCAGTGCCTGCAGCAACAGGCCGATGAGGCGGAGGATCGCGCCCAGGTCCTCCAGCGGGAGCTGGACCTGGAACGGGACCTGCGGGAGAAAGTGAGACCGCCCGGGCTGCCCGCTCGCCTCTCTCTCGCTCTGCCCTGCTCCTTCCTTCCTGTCTCTGGCTCTCTCTCGCTGGGGCGCGCCTGGCTCTCTCCTGCCGCGGGAGGACGGCTCGGCCGCCGGCTGCCTTCATCCCTGCGCTGTCCTTCTCGCTGCTGCGCTCCACGGCTCCCCGCGGGAGGCGCCGGCGCCTCCCCGCCGCGGGCCGGGCGCGGCGCCGAAGCGCTCGCTGCTTGCCGCGCTGCGCGCCGGCGCCGCCTTTGGGATGGGCGCGGGGAGCGCTTCTCGGCACCGCGGAGCCGCTCCGAGCCGAGTCGGAAATTGCTGTTTAATTAGGAAAAAGCGCCGCATGACAACGAGCGGAGAGTTCCCGCCTCTCGGCGCCGCACCGCTGGCTCCAGCGCAGCTGGGAAATGTCCGAACTGCTGGAAAGTAACTTTTCCTCCCCGTTTTCACAGAGAAATGAGAACTCTCCACTAGTGTGTGGCTCTCCCGGGGCTGGACAGCTGGTTTCACTTAGATTTGTGTGTGATCAGCCTTCCCGGCATCTTCCTGCTATTTTATCACATGTCAGCGAGTTAGTTTTACCGTATAAGGACTGCGGGCTGCTTCTGGGAGAGGTGGAGCCAGGCTAACTCCAGCTTCCCAGTGGCCCCATCTCCATAGCTTTGGAATCTCGTTTAATTGGGACTTAAAATGTCCCGTCTAGTGGAAGAAGTTGCAGACTGCCACACAACAGATGCCTGTTTTCTACACGATCGATACCTTGTGTGTAAATTTAGTAAGTTAATGCATAGCCTTCGGATAGAAAGCAAAAGAGATACTGCATGATTTATGACTAAAGGAATCTTGGGCCAGCTTCCATTTGCATCAGTCGCTGATATCCTTGCCGAGATGGTACAGCTATGAATGGAAACCACTTCCTCCAGCTTAGGAGGAGCAGTAAGTAATTGAATTTCAGAAGCTGCAAAACAGCTGTTTTGCTAAGTGTTTAACACAAAGCGTAAAACTGTTGCCCTTTCAGGATCCATAGCCCAAAAGAGTGCATCTTTAAAAAGTGTTAATCTTGTGTACAGCAGGTGTGCTCAGATTTGGATAGACCTACATGCTACATAGGTGAGCAAACCTGGCAGTTTAAAGTATGTTCCCCCCCCCATAGTTGATGATCAAAGGAGCCATATCTTAATAAGACTATTTATGGAGACTAATTTGTTCATATTGTCTATATGCAAGTATTGCTCCCAGCAACCCCTCTATTTTTATCTAGCCTGTTTTAAACAGTAGTAGTTTTCCCACTACTGCTCAGTTTATTCAATAATATGCAAACAGACCCCATTAAGAAACATTTTCTGCCTAATTCCTGAAGTACCACAGGAAACAAAAAAGGATTTATTTTAACAACATAGTAGTTTTGCCCTATTTGTGTTACATAGATGACCGACTCTCCCATGCTGAGGCTGACCGTACCCTCTGCCCAGCTGACTGTAAAGCTTACATAGCACTTACAAGCTAAGGAGCCCATAATGGAGAATGAGATGGCTTTAATTCCAACAGTGTACTATGATAGCATATTATTGTAAGCTGTAATAGAACCAAGAGCATGAAACGCAATTGTGGATTTTTTTGGGAACAAGCCATTATGGAAACAATTCTGTTTTTAACTTTTGAATTCTACAGATAGATCCAGCCTTGTGAAGTAATTTGAAAATACTACTCTTCTTTGAATCAATATTTAATTTCTTGTTGTATGGCAGGAATGATAAGAAGTACTATTAAAAAAGACATGAGAAGCACATAGTGTTCCTAGTGTGTACCTTGAAATTCTTGAAATGCCTCAGTTTGAACAAATAAAAAGCATAAAGGAAAAAGGTTCCTAGAGTTTCCCTGAATACAGCAAGGAGACTTGAAGTTCTAAAGAAATTGATTAGATGTGAACGTTTATCAGCACGCAAGTATCTTCTATATAAACTCAGTTCCGGGTGATTATTTCTTACAGGCTGAAGGTGAAGTGGCAGCTCTGAATAGACGTATCCAACTCGTGGAAGAGGAGTTGGATCGTGCCCAGGAACGGCTGGCTACAGCCTTGCAGAAACTGGAGGAGGCTGAAAAAGCAGCCGATGAGAGTGAGAGGTATGTTTCCTTTTTGGGGGTGTGGGGATAGGGGTGTTAAGAATAAAGAGGCATATAAATTAAATGAATTTTCCTATTTTTTCAGTATTTACATGTGCAAATATGTATTACAGGTCAGTGGCTCAGAACTAGAGTGTCTTTTTTACTAGTTTAAAATGTGTAATTGTTAGCCTTGCAGAACATGATAGTTTGGGTTGGTCATAATGGGGTTACTTTTTTAATTACTGGTAATGAAGTCCACTTCAGGACCTTTGAGATAAAGTGATAAAAAGTTTCTGCACTAAACATACTTGCTTTGACTTCTGCAGAGGAATGAAGGTTATTGAGAACAGAGCAATGAAAGATGAAGAAAAGATGGAGATTCAAGAGATGCAGCTGAAGGAGGCTAAGCATATTGCTGAAGAAGCTGACCGCAAATATGAAGAGGTAAGAGAGATGCCTCAATACAGAAAGGCTAAAATATATGAGAGGACTATGAACAACTTTGCTACTGTTCAGTTTAGTTCTTCTTTGTATGTGTTCTACTATGCTATAGTTTGACTTTGGAGTATTTCCAAAAAGTGTAATTCTAATAATGACTATAGCAGTATCTTAAGTATTTAATGCTAAGAACACTGCAGAGTCAACCTTTGGGGGAAAAAGTCCCTGTCTTGTTTATGCAGCGCCGTATATTTTATTCTAGCTTACATCAGTCAGAAGGGAAGCGTAAGCATAATGCTTTGAGGGAGATAGTTAAGAAGTTATCAACTGGCTTAATACAGTTGTTTTCTCTTTACAGGTTGCCCGTAAACTGGTTATTTTGGAGGGTGAACTGGAAAGAGCTGAAGAGCGTGCAGAGGTGTCAGAAGTGTGAGTAGTTTCACATATACGGGTGTAGTTTAGGGTACAATAAAGATCTCCTTACTAGGTGAGGATCACTTTCGAAAGAGAAATATACATGGTATTTGGGGGGGGGGTCCTTTATTTTTAACAGGATCAGTACAATGTCCAACCATTTAATAGTGTCATTTCAAGGCTGCCAGCATGATGAAGAAATAATGGCCCATTTGGTTCTTTTTCTTGAAAAATGTTGAAGGTGAAGTTGCTAATACTTGCAAAATGCTAATGCTTCAGAATAACTTCAGTTACTTGTAGATTTATTAAACATGCTCTTCTAACATCAGCATCAGGTATCCTACAGTGTCCTACAGCTGTGCAGAACAGAATGGCTCTTGTACTGAAGCTCAGCTGCAGTGCAATGCAAGCCTATAAATTTCTCACTGTTTTAAGACATTTCTTAACACAGAAGAACATGCAACACTTAAATTGTGAAAGAATAAATGACACTTTTGAGGTTAAAGTTGTACTTCATTAGAGAAACGTACTACTAAAAGGCAGGCATGTAGGATATTTGGAAAAGCTTTTTGTGTTCCATAAACAAAATTGCTGCTTTTAGACTTAAGTAATTAATAGCTTGTATTTTTAGTCCTTTTGAAAATAAAATCGTAACAGTGATGAGGACAGTGGTAATTGGTACTTTTTTTTTTTTTCCTGTAGTAAATGTAGTGATCTTGAAGAGGAATTAAAGAATGTCACTAACAACCTGAAGTCCCTGGAAGCCCAATCTGAAAAGGTTGGTTATCTCAGTCAGCTTCAGGATGGTGGGAGAAGTGAAATGATGTAATTAAAATTAACAGAAATAATCCAAAAGTACAAAAAAAAAGAGATTTTACTTTGACTGTTTGTGCAACAGCAACTATTGATAAAGTTGTGTCAGATCTGCCCAAAACCAAAGTGGTCAGTAATCTGGTAATTATCTCCAATACTGCTTCCTGCAAATCAGGATTTGAATCTATTTCCCACATTACTAGGCAGCTGACTGTTCTTGATTTTGTTATCTTGTTCTTCTTGTGTTGTTTGCTTGCCTTCTTAATAAGGCAATTTGTTAAAACTCTTGATTTCATGAAACAGTTGTCTCCAGCTAGCCCTAATGTGGTATAGAAGACTTGATGTTTTATTGCACATTCAGATTTTTTTGTGCTGCATAATAAAAGCAAGCCTGTTAAGGTCTAAAATAGATACATAAAGGAACTTTGAGCAGCCTCAGTCTTAAGATGATGGTACATGAATCAGAGTTTGAGAAGTCTTGGTGAAGAGGAGAAAAGTATAGGAACAGTATTTGCAGCCATCATAAATGGAAAAGTGGTTATTAATAGGTTTTTCATAAACATTGTTGCTGCTACAACTTCCCTTGAAGTGTGTGTTTATTGTTTTCACAGTACTCAGAAAAAGAAGATAAATACGAAGAAGAAATCAAGCTTCTGTCTGACAAGCTTAAAGAAGTAAGATCATCCATCCTCAAACTGTACTTTGGCAGCTTTTTTTTTTTTTTTTTTAACAGCATCAATTTATTCTTTTTTTATATTATTACTACTTTAGGCTGAAACACGTGCTGAATTTGCGGAGAGAACAGTGGCAAAACTGGAAAAATCCATTGATGACCTGGAAGGTATGAAATTACACTTAGGGTCCTGATTTTACAGGTCTTCAAATCAGAAAGCAACATTCTAAGAGTAGGTATTGTATTTTATTGGGAAAGGACAAAAATATGAATCAGGTGTATAGTAGACCAGTGTGAGACAACCAGTGATCCTCTGCACATAGCTGTCCTGCTCGGTACTTGCTGCCCACAGGGAATTCTCTTGAAAGAGGTTCATCACAAATGTTTAAAGGGGCCTTTCTATTTTAAAAAGAATCATCATCTTATTTAATCTGATTACAGAAAAAAATTATTGGAGTGTGAGGGGGAAATGTAGATGAAGCTTCTGACCTGGCAGCTATGTATATTTTTTTTTTCTTTCACACCAATATTTGACTACATATATTTTCTTCTTTTATTTCCCTCCCAAATTGCTGCATTCTGACTGTCTTCATGTCTTCTGCTATGCACCTCTTCCTCTGGACCGCTTTTCTGCATCTCTTGCTGAAACTTGCCTTCTGCCTTTGTGCCCAAAAGACGAGCTCTACGCTCAGAAGCTGAAGTACAAAGCTATCAGTGAGGAGCTTGACCATGCTCTCAATGATATGACCTCTTTGTAATTTGTACCTACTGGGGGGCTTGGACTTGCATTTCTTAAGCTTTTCTTGCTTGTAATACCTGTCGCTTCTGTGCAACTTCTAAATATGATCCTTCAACCTCCTCTGTAAGAACTGCTTTCAATAAAAACAAGATACCTCTACCTCTAAGCTTTCTGGGTTTTCTTCCTTGTGATTCACATGAAATACATCAGTAAAGACACTGAAAGTACATTTAGCTTCTCGGGCCAGGGCCAGGCCCCCCCTAGTCAGCACAGTGACTGTGATGCAGGACATGAGAGCCAAAGCCCAGCAGCGCCCCTGCTTAGCGCTGAAGAGCTTCGTCAGTCTCAGCACCCCTGACAGCCGGGACAAAAGCTGGTGGCCTGGCAAAGGCCTCAGTTTTAGTATCCCAAAGATGAAAAGCTCTAACTGAGCCAGCCCGAACGGCGTGTGGCATTTTGCCTAGTTTAAAATTCTCAGAATAATGGAAACTCTGAAGGACCTGTCCTATAAATTGGGTGTTAAACCCAACTATACGTCTGTCACATCACATATAGGACACATTCAGCAACCCTTAAATGAGAGCAATCTCAAAAATAGTTGTCTGGCCCAAATCTTGGATGTAATTATAGCGTTCTCTTAAAGGTAAGTAATCAAGTTTTCTATTTAAAGAGAAAAGACAGTAAAATGTGTGTTTTAAGTCTTGTTCTTTCTCTTTTTTTCCCTAGAAAAACTTGCTCAGGCAAAAGAAGAGAATTTGGGGTTACATCAGACACTGGATCAGACACTAAATGAACTAAACTGTATATGAAAGTGAGAAGAACACCCAGTGCCAAGCAAAAACTCCACGTGTATCTGCATTTACCATTTCGTTCCTCCCTTCTTCTGTATCCTGGAGAAAAAAAAATAGTTATGAACAGTACCCGAACAGTCACAGGTAGCGCTCAGCCGGGAGCCGGCCGCAGCCTCGCGGAGCCGCTCCCGGCTCGCGCCGCCGGCCCGGTGCCCGCGGCGGCCGGTGTTCCTGTGCTCGGCGGCCGCGGAGCGGCGGGAGGCGGCCGAGCGCGGCCCCCCGCGGCTGCCGGGCTGCTTCTGTGTAACCCAGCGCGCGCGGCGGCCGCGGCGCGTTACCCGCGACCCCGGGTTTTCATATTAAACGGCTTCACCCCGAGCCGCGTTGTCGCCCTGCTCTGTCGTTCCTGCGCTCCTACGTCACTCCCGCGCACCGTCTGGGCATGACGTCAGCGGGCGCTTCGCACCGCCGCGTAGCCGCACGCGGCTTCCGCCCGCCGCCGGAAGTGGCTCCTCGCCGGGCAGGCGCCGCGGGGCGAGCGGCCAATGGCGCGGCCGTTTACACGCGGGGCGCATCCCGCCGGCCAATGGGGCGCCGGCCCCGTTCTCTTCCTGCTCGGCCGCGGGGGGCGCCGGGCCCCGAGGTGACGCGCGGGCGCGCTCAGCCAATGGGCGCGCGGCGCGCGGCGGCGGCCGGCGGGCCCGGCCTGTGAGGCGGCGCGGGGGGCGGGCGCTGCCGGGGCGGCGCTGCCGGGGGCGGCGCCGCGAACATGGCGAAGACGTACGACTACCTCTTCAAGCTGCTGCTCATCGGCGACTCGGGCGTGGGCAAGACCTGCGCGCTCTTCCGCTTCTCCGAGGATGCCTTCAACGCCACCTTCATCTCCACCATCGGTGCGGTGAGGGCGCCGCGCCCGGTGCGGCCTCCCCGCGGGGAGACCGGGCCGCGGCGGCGGCGGAGGGCAGGGCGGCGGCGCCGCCGGCCCGCCCGGGGCCCGCCCGGGGCCCGCTCGGGGCCCGGCTCTGCCGGCTGCTCTTCGCGCCGGCCGCGGGGCTTCGTCGCGGTCTGTCGCCTCGCCCCGTCTCCGCGGGGACGCGGCGCGGGCTCCCCCCCGGCCCCGGCGGCTCGAGTCGCCGCGCTGCGTTGCGCAGGTGCCGGCGTTTAGCGCGAGCGACTTTAAAACTTGGCGTTCCGCGGCGGGAGCTGCCTGGAAGGGGCCTCTGCCCGCGCCGCTGCGCGGGGGCCGCGGGCCTCTCACCGGGAAGTGCGAGGGGAAGAGCTCGTGTGGCCTCCAGTAGAAACTGAGAGTAATGTAGTTACTTCTCTTTTCAGGTATTGATTTTAAAATTAGGACTATAGAGCTAGATGGCAAGAGAATTAAACTACAGATCTGGTAAGAGTTTTCTTCTGAGGTTGCACGAATTAGTTTCTGATAATGTGGTGTCAGTGTGTGTGCGGTAGTAATGTCATCGTTAATATTTTATTGTAGCTGTGTTCATCGGTAGTTTACAGTATCTTTGAAACCATAATTGTAGTTTCAGCGCTTCTAAAGACTGATTTAAAATACTAAACTAAAACTTCTGCTGGCTCTAGTTCCAGCGCAGTAGCTTAGACGGGTTGCGTGAGCCCCTGTGTTCTGGTCCGTTTCAGGGACACGGCTGGGCAGGAACGATTCCGAACCATCACGACAGCGTACTACCGGGGAGCGATGGTAGGAGCAGAGCAGCTTGTACTAAGCCATGAGCAAACGCAAGTTTTTGTACTCAAACAAGCTGGGTTTTAAGGGGGGATGTAGATAACCGAGTGTAAACCCAGCTTGCACTCCCGTTCCGAAGTGCTAATAGTATTGAAGCTAAATGAGACGATGCGGAGACCTGCAAAGTCAGGCTTCTGTTGTGACTTGCTGTGTGTTTATGCATCTAGTAGCCCTTATCTAATGAGATGCAGATTGTGGTTAAATGTTATGTGTATCTTGAAACTAATATTTTTTTAATAGTCTGTTAAGTTTATCATGGAGAAGTCTTTTAACTTTGCTTAAACTGATGCTAGCTGAAATAAAATATCTGCTTTTTTTTTTTTTTGGGGTAATCTTTAGGGCATTATGCTAGTCTATGACATCACCAACGAAAAATCTTTTGAAAATATTCGGAACTGGGTCAGGAATATTGAAGAGGTAATCTGTTTACTTACTGAATATTAAAAATGCTATCCCCCTTTCCAGAAGCAGATAAAAGTTAAATGCTTTAGCATTGTTATGTTTCTTCTTAATTCAGGTAGTGTATGGTAAATTGTGGAAAACGTTGGGAGAAAATTGGTAAAGTCTTTTGGAACGTCTTGGGTAACAGTGTTGCCGTGTGCTCACACAAATCAGAGAGAGTTGTATGACTGTAGCCTTTCTAGTGACTGGAGGAACTAGGAGGTGTTTTCCTGCTGCGGTCAAGTGACCTAAAGAGTTGTCTTTATGCAAGGCACTGAGCTCTGAGTGTCTGAAGTAAGCTGCTGGGATGGGGTGTTCTGGGGGAACTCATAAATCTATAGAGAATGCTTCACATCAGCACTTTTGTTTTCAATACTTGATGCATGCTTCATCTTTCTGATGGTGTTTGTCTACAAAAAAGCAAGCTGAAATACTTTCTTCTGTCTGTTTCTGTGTCAGCATGCCTCCCCGGATGTTGAAAAAATGATTCTTGGGAATAAATGTGATGCAAATGACAAAAGACAAGTCTCTAGAGAGCAAGGGGAGAAGGTAAGCGCCGTAGCCTGGCTTCATCCTGCCTCTGCGCAGAGGCTGAAGTTAGTGCTCGGAACTGAATACTTCTTAAAGCCCTCAGTCGTTTTAAACCCTGCAAAGTGCCTTACTGCCAAGACCATTTCAAAGTGTGGCTCGTGTGTCTGACTTGCTGCTTTAGAGGCAGGAGCCTATGCAATGGCTGCCTTAGGAGGACTAAAGCACTCATTTTGAAGTTCCAGACAGTAAGATTGATCCACTTCTTCTGAAAGCTCACTGAAGTACCATGTATTCCCTCTTGGATTTAATCTTTCTCTCTTATCTTGGTCTCAGCAGTGAAATCTTCTATGTGAATGTTGAATGTTAAAATAGTTTTTATTCATTTTGATGTGTACACCCCAGCTGGAAAAAAATGGGGTAGTCTCTCAAAGTCTGTTATTCTGCTGGTAGAAAACTTACTCTTCCAGTGGGGAAAATGGTTCAGAGTTAGTGGTTATTGATTTCTTAAGAAATTCTTTTCTAAAAAGAAAAGCTCACTTCAAAAGTTAGAAATCTGAAAGCCTCTAGAGTGTTTTATAAAACTGCCATTTGCTGATGTTTGGGACTGTTTAGGAATGGTTAACTTAGATGTAAAATAATGTATTCTTAGCATTATAAACAGCTGTATTACAATGTTTAGTAACAGAGGCTGAAGTCAGCCTTTAACTTCAAAAGCAGTAATTTTCATTTTCTATAACATGCTTGAGAATTTATACACTGAGTCTGCTGCACCACCCCCAAAAACCTCGCTGCTTTAATTTATTTCAACTTAGACTTTTCAAAATACAAACATTATATTCATTATTGTCTATGTATTGCTCTGTTACTTCAAAGGTATTTTTATGCAGAGCTATTTTACATTTCCCAAGCTGTAGTTGCAATATACTTCCCCACACTGAAAAAAAGATGAGTTTCTGATAAGAGTTCTTGTTTGTCAGTCGTCTAGTCAGGATTTCTTAGATGCAAAGCAACAAACTGAATTTATTCGTAGTGAAAGGAAGAATAAGCATGCAAAAGGTTAGCATTTAAGTATGTCCCTTCTTGGTGAAAGACAGTGAGACGAAGTAAGTAAGATTGTCTTTCCTGGCTCCAATTGTTAATTAGTCAAGGTAAAGAATATACTTATGTACACTGCAGACCTTGCAAGTCTCACAGGATACTTATGCAAAAACAAAAAAAAAAGGAACAAAGGAGCAGATTAAAATATGTGCAGAATGTAAAACAGAAGAATATCAGTGAGAATAGATTCTGATAGGAATGAGATTCAGTTCCTGATTTTTGCAAGTTGTTGTTCTGCTTGAGTAAATCCCCAGTTCTTGTCAGTCACTCTTGGAGGGCTAGATCCTGTACAGTTGGTTATATTTATAGCTATTCTCATGATTATCCAACTAACATGAACCTGCTTTTGTTCAGCTTGCTGCAAGTTTTGGAATTAAATTTATGGAGACGAGTGCAAAAGCAAATATAAACATAGAGAATGTAAGTATGCAACCTTTCCCTTCTATCTTCGAATGTTTGTGCAAAGAGGTAGTAAGAACACTGAGCCATGCTGACTGGATCCAAAACTCAATTTTTAGATATTTCAGATGGGTTATTAAATACATATCTCTGCATCCTCTGAAGGCATCGTCTAACCAATGTTGTTCTAAGTGATTTAAGTTGAACTTGGTGCTTCAAGTGTAATGCAAGGGCTTTACAGCAAACTGCATTAGAAGAGCATCCCAAAGAGATTGCTTTATGTTTTTGCATGTATTTGATAATGCCATTTACAAAGAGCATCATCTTACCAGTATATAAAACTTGCATGTGTCCACATTGTGGGTACTGTGTCCTGTTACAGTTTTCAGCCTCAAAAAGGCAGTAGTGGGTTTAGAAAAGATGCAGAGAAAGACAGGGGTAGGAACACTAAAACCTGGAGGAGAAAAAGAACAAATTTGACGTTATTCCAGATTTTGATATTTATAGAAGCATTGGAAGGCAGCTTATTACTAACAAAAATATTAGAGTACGTTTTCTTAGCCTTGTAACTTTTTACTGGTGTGCTTATTATAGGCGTTTTTCACTCTTGCAAGAGATATCAAAGCAAAAATGGACAAGAAGTTGGTGAGTAATTTTTTCTTAGCCCAAGTTGTATTTAAACAGGAAGGAACAAAAAAAAAGCCCACTACCAGGTACTGTATCATGGTGAATCAGAAATATTTTGTGGTTTCTTTCATGGGGGATGCACTGAAGGTAAGAGAAATTTAGTTTTCTCAAACTACTTTGACCTTGGGATATCAACAGTTGCTTCAACTGTTGCAGCTGATTTCTGAACGTAGAGGTTCTCTAAATAAAATTATCTTTTATTTGTTTTATTGAAAGCCAAGTGAGTGGTAGAACAGAGCAGTTTAATGGTATTTCTTGCTACAGCAGTCTGAAAAAATGAATCATTTAAATATGGGATGCCCAATTTATACTTCACTGTAGCCTTCAAAGTCTTATGTTTAAATCTAGATGGAGAACTAATTAGTCTTTTTAATAATAATAAAGTCATTTCTCAGGATGCGTTCATAAGTAATCTTTTGTACAGCAAAATGAAGCTAATAAAAAATTGTTTCTACTTTTACCAACTGTTCTGCATTAATGTGACTAGATGTGTGAAGACATAGCTATACTGTTTTGGTCCTGTTGATGTTTATGAAGTATTTCAGTAAACATCTTTTAATTTTGGTGGTCTTTTTGTTTATAGAAGTTAGAAGAATAAGAGCAATCCTTGTTAGTCGGATCCAAAAGTAGCAGATGCAATTATTTGACCTCTGGTAGCGGCTGATGTAAGGCTCGCTTAAATGAATGACAGTTTCTGCTTATCTTAAGAATAGTTTTTGTGTAATCACAGCCTTGATTCACCAAAGTGGATGTACATGCTAGATCTTGCAGTGATGCTAAGAGCTGTTAAGTATAAATAAGTAACTTAAAATTCTTTGAATCTTCAGGAAGGCAATAGCCCGCAAGGCAGCAACCAGGGAGTCAAAATCACACCAGACCAGCAAAAGAAAAGCAGCTTTTTCAGATGTGTTCTTCTCTGAGGGACACAGCCTTAATCTGAGTATCTGCTCAACTGAACTGGACTGTGCCTGTTCTGAGTGAGATTTCCTCTGTCTGTGGACTTAACATTTTCAACATACCTTGTCACTCTGTGACCATCTGAATAAGAAATCGTTTATTTTAGTAATTGTCTGACTCTTCAATTTTGGAGATGAAACAAGTTTATTTTTGTCAGATTGCCACTGGGCATATGTATTGTCTAGCAGAGGGAACACAGATCAAGTGTGACCTGTAATAGCACCTTTGCTGACAGGCTTCAATCTTTTGTTCATATCTGTAATGTATCCAAATTAGAAAAATAAGTTATGATCAAAATAAGAAACTGAAATGCCAATATTAATAAAATACTGGTATGTGTACATGATAGATGTGCATATCCATGTCTACAGATGCATATAGAACAACCACATCAAAACATCAAATAAATGCACTTACGCAAGCAGTACAGGCCTATACCTTTTCAGAAGGTAGGAGGAAGCGTTCTACACGTCCAACTTTTTGCTATTGCAGAGAAAATCCTTTATCTGCCTGTTACTTTTTCAGTTACATTATTCTAGACAATCCACAAGTACAATTGGAAAAAAAAACTCCTCAAAGGAATCTCTATTTTTTTTTAAAAAAAAAAACCAAAGTGTGCTGTAAATATAACAGATCCATATAATTGGGAATTACTTTTTTCATGTTAGAGATGACAATGCCTAATTAAATAATCTACACATTTAGTCATGTTTAACGAGATCTCTACAGTTTAGTCCCATGCAAGTGATTTATAGCCTGTTTTTTTAGAAAAACAGACCATGGTTGGGATATGGACATTTCCTCAGAATTCATAACATTAGTGGACAGCTCTTCCTTCTCCAGTTGAGAATAACTCCAGATCTGTCATGATGTAGTGGCTAGTTGTAACTTGTGAGAAGAAAATGTATTGCACTGCTTCCAGTTGTGTGTTCTCATGCACACTTGCTCACATATGCAAATAAATGTTGCACATATGAACACTTTCTGAAAACAAACTTTTTTTAAACTGAGATTTGCCTTGCTGCCATGCATTGATCATTTCAGATTTAAAGCAGCAACAAACCTCTGAGTGTGCATCACTGCAAATGATGTTTAGTCCTCAATTAAAATATTTTGTGTATTTATTCTTCTAAACACAGTCTACTACATTCCAATGTATAAAATGTAACAGCCTTGTAAAGCTCCTAGGTAGCTAGTTGCTCTCAGTTCAGAGGCTGTAAGCCTGACTCTAATTAGATTGATAAAAAGAGCCAGTAAGAGCAATCTACTTAGAAATCTGCTGTCAAGTGATGGGAATAATGGTATATTTAATCCAAACGAACATATCAGCTGTGTCCTGCAACTCACTGGAATTGTTAACATGCTTTGTTTACATTGACAACTGCACTTAAGGGTAAAATTAAAGCTCATTTTAAAGCTAAAGAATTTACTCACCAGTTTTGTTCTCTTCAAGTTTGTGGTATTATTTCTAGCCTCATTGTAGCACTCATAAGTGCTACTGTAGTTAAAGATATATCAGATTCATCACTGACCTTTATAAATCCTCAGCATGCAATTGAGTTCAACAGGAATAGTGTCTGTTTTTCTAAAATCAAATACAAAAAGAAAATTTCACTGTGTAACTTACTGGTTTATACAAATGCATTTTATATGCCACCAACTTTTTTTTTTAATAGCTGGGAGATTACAATGAGTTCTGTTCCTGTTCAAAATCATATATAAAACTTTCCAAAACCTCATGATGGTGAGGTTTTGGATTTTGTTTTGTTTTTCTTGGTGAACATGAACCACCGTGAATTACACGTAGAAGTATTCTTAAGATAAAACAATCATGTTAAGCTACTGAGGAACTTTCTAGTCAGTATTTGCTTGAAGGTGTAGTTAACACAGCTATAAATTGGACAAGCAATACTACTTTGAGATAATGCTTTTTGAAAGACTTTGCATATGCTTCAAGCAATTGTTGGAGTAGAATTGGGGAGGTAATTAGGGCATGGTCTGAAATAGGCTGTTTTCCTACACGAAAGGGATATGTTTGATTTGTTTCTAGTTTAGCAGTAAATGTGAATTGTCTCACATCTATCTTTCTTTTACATTAATGTAGCTAGATGTTGCAGTCGGTCAAATTCTTCCAAAGTGACTGGAAAATAAATGGTTAGTCTTAAGTTGATATCACAGGCTGCCCACCATGATACTGGCTGTTGTTTGACAACATCTAAATCAGTCTTTTTTCAGAGAGGAGAGAGAAAGACTATACTAATTCACAAGTGGCAAAAATTTGAAGGATGGAATTATATTTTTTTTCACTCTTCACTTTCTAAGTTTTAAGTTACTCTTTTGCATTAAAGGTTAACTCTTTGTCTCTGAAAACCTTCTGTTTAAATTATGCTGGCTGTTGCGTATGTTTGTAAGCCTAACCTATAGCGTGATTTCCTTTTAAAAAATGAACTGAATGAACAAGATTGCCCACTCTCAGGAAGTTTCATGCAATTACTGTGACCTACTGTCATCACTGTACTTCTAGGTTCTACAGATACTACATACTACAATTAAATCAATGTAAGCAATAGGAAAACTAAAATGCAAATGTAAGACAGGAATGCCTGGCTATGTGTCTCTAAATATTGACATCAAATCTTCAATAGTACAATATGTAGTTGACATTTCTATCACATAATTAAATTATGGTGGTTTTTCAAGTATGACTGCTATGAAAACAATGACCAAAAGAGGTACTGTGCGACTGAATAATAGTAATGTATTTACATATAACCATTTTTGAACTAAAGAGGGAAACATCTGAAATATAAAATCTGTAAAACTGAGTAATTTAAATAGATCTGAAAAGCTAACAGTGTGCTTGCTACACATTCTCAGAGTCTAAATACCACTAAAATACTAGCTAATCAGTTAACAAGTGATGCTTGGTTTGTAGAGGAACAAACCCATTTTTGAGCATGTTCTCAAATTCCCTTATTTTAATGAGCATCACAAGATTCTGTGGTTGACCTTATTTTTGAGGCATCTTGCAATATTCTGGATAGTCTTCAAACTTCTTGGAGCAGACCTGTCAATACCATACCTGTCAATGAAAGGTGGAACTGTCATTTTAACACTTCCATTGTCTAGTTCCTGTGCTGATAGGCACATGTAATGTTTCATGACATGAGAGCCTTATGCCAGCATCAGACTTTCAGCCTCAGATTTATAAATCCTATGGATTATTGTAAGTCTCCTTACTGCTGCTGAAAATTATTTGATCTCTCCTTACATGTGGGATGCTAATCATCTTGCTGACAATTGTTAGGGGGTTTATTGTGGTAGTGGTGGCGCTGTGTCTTTGGCTGATGCTCATGCTCAAAAGCTACCATGATTTCTTGTCCTCTTGGACATGAAATGGCTGGAGAGGAAATGGACCAATGGCTGCTTAGATGATAGTTTCCATTGGTACTGGAAGTCCATAGCGGATGGAAAAGAATGATGACTAACTTAGGTCTTCATTTGTAAATGTAATGAAAATCTGTTCAATTGAACATTGATGGTAATGTGCAGTCTGATTATTTCAGGCTGCCTTATTTTTTGCCCCCTTTCTTTCATTCATCATTGGAGATTTTGTTTCTGTAGTCAATAGAGTTTAGCAGGCTAGTCACTCTAGCCTTTCTGCAGGAGTCATCTGCTCTAAGTAGAGCACAAGTTGGGAGTTATGATTTTGTTTCAAAGGGAAATTAATGCATCCCAGTATTTTAAAAAGCAACTGTAAACTGTGTTTATAGAATCATCACTTTTTGGCTGCCACCCTTTCCACATTACAGCTGCTTTCTTAAACATTTCTCATTGGTTTTCATGTTTGTATTAAAAGCAAAAATGTTGTTTATTACAGTATGTATGTTTTTACTCTGTTGTACAGGACCCTGAGCACTGCATAAATAAATTTCTTATGAAAAGAGAATTTTAAATGAAACTTTTTTTAATTTGTCCATCCTGTTCATCATTCATGCATATAGCTTCTTGTGTTGATAATACGATGTTTCTAAACAATAGAGGAACAGGAACCTGGGGTAGGCTCTTCTTTTGTCTTTTAAAAGTGTGTTGACTTTTCCAGAAATCCAGGAAAACAGAACACTCTTCTGAAGAATAAAGAAATTTAATTTTCTGTCTAAGAACAATTTAGCAATGAGGCTAGTTTAACTGAATAAACTTGTTGAGTTCTTCCACTGTTACTAGGTCTTTCCCTGCAAGTACCCACTTTTTTTTTCCCCCTTTTTTTTTTGGCGGGGGAAGGGAGGAAAGGGAGGAGATGGCAAACTCTATAGAGTATTGTTTACTGGATTCTTTTGGGACCATCACCCAATTTATGTAACAGATAGCTGAGATACAGCTGTGAATTATTTCATGTAAGTGATTTTCCTGTTAACTTATAGCAGCTTTTTCATATGCTTGACATAGAAAAGGGAATCACTTGACTGGCTAAAATGGACATCAGTGTTCCCTACATCCTTCCCAGAACCTGTCATGTATTTCTGTGACATACCAGTAGCATACCTTCACAAACTGATTCACTGGACATCTGTTGAGACTGTTAAAGCAGATCAGAGGAGCTGGTTATGCAATTTCTATTAACCTTAATGGTTTTAAAACTATTTTCAAGGTATGTGGGATTATTGTGAATCCAAAACCAGAGGTGAGCGTATGCTCAGTGCATGTTTTTTAGGAAAACCAAGTTCTGTAGATAGCAATGTGTTTTTTCTAAGCTACAGCTAGAATCTTCTCTTAGAGAAAAGCAGTAAGACAGTAAGGCATGATCTGTGATTCCTGGATGTAGTTTTAGTCTATAGCAAGGGGGAGGGGGGAGATAGTTTGCTTGTTTTTTAACTAATAAGGTGTTTTCTTATGAACTTTTTTTATAAGGTATAATTTGATACCAGTTCCTTTAGTACCTGGTAGTACTTGAGCCTTAAATATTTACCATATCACTGTCAAGGTCAGATGTATTCTAGCTGGAGAAGGGGAAAAGAATAGACAATTTTATGGAAACATACACATTTTTGTTAAATTACAGGGAAAGCTTGATGAAGAGTATGATGAATATTTCCTTTTCAAGCATTAAACAGGAGACAGCGTTTTCTGACAGGTTCACCTAAAATTGTCCTCTTTGCTCTCATTTTCTTCTCTCATGGACCGTAACCTCAGGTGAAAAAAAGTTTGTTTGCAGGTTCAAGAAGCACTGCCATTTCAAGAAGCACTGCCATTTCTATTTCACTAGCTTCAGATACGAATATGAAATGTACTATTTAAGAAAGAAAAAAAAATAGTAATGATCACTTATGTATCACTATTTGAAGGGATTAACTAAAATTAATCCTAGGACAGTATTATAAATTGAAGAGCTTATTTTGCAAATCACTTGCAAAGAATAGATACATTTAATAAATGCCAGAATTGGAATGCTTCACTGTGTAAGACATACTTTAGAAGCTACATTCAGACAACGTTAGACATCAAGTAGATCATGTCATGTAGTTATCAATGCATACAAAGTGGCAATATTAACTTTTTTACAAAATTACTAGGACTGTTAATCATGTCAAAAGTAGATATGAGGTTCAAAAAATAAGTCAAATAGAATATAAATATTACCTGAGAAAATCTGGAGCTCGTATTATCATATGCTGAAAGTCCTCCAGAGAAAGTTTGCCATCATTGTCCAGATCCGCTTCATCAATGACCTTGTCACATGCAAGGCTAACTTCTTCTGGGGTAAGCTCATTTCGAGTTAATTTGTTAACTGTTTTCTCCAGATCTGATTTGCATATGTAATCATCGTTGTTAAAATCTGACAAAGGAAGCAAAATAAAATCAAAGTGACAACAAATATTTCACAAAGTTGATTGCCAATGTACAATGGGAAGGGTTTAGTTAGCAGGCCATAATGCATTTATATAAATAGGACTTTCAATTCAGAAATGAAGAGACTTGCAGTTACCTGTATTTACTTGTATAAATGTATCTTACATAAGGGTAACAGTTGTAAATAGGTTAATGGATAAACATAGCCTAGCCATAATGAAATCAGCTAGCAAATCAGTACTACTAAACAAAATGCAAGGAGCAGCATGACGTTAAAGGAAGAACATAGGCTGTTCAGTTTGAGGGGAGTTCACTTTTTCAGTATCTTTGCTGAATCGTTTACAACTTAAATTACAGAGGGGTGGGTGGGTGGGGATGTATGTGTGTCCTTAATACGTTGTTTAGCTTTAGCTGATCACTAAGGAAGTAACTGAAAATGGTCTTGTCAAGAAAGACCAAATTAGTCTTTTAAATTGCCCTTGGGGAAAACTGCTAAAAGTGTTTTTTTCCAGAGAAACCTACAGATTTATGGGCAGCCAAATCCCTTGTGCTGCACTTTTCCAAGCAGTCTGTAACACAGAAGAAATATTTCTTAAATGTTTATAAGGTCTTGAAAACTGTAAATAATTTCAGGTTGTAAATTCTCTACTAAATCCTAAGCGTTAACCAGTATAACTTCCAATCCCAATTACATAAGAGTAGAGACAAAAGAATACAGAGGAACAGAAGTTTCTAGGACAATAGGCATTCAAAGGCAACAACTAGGTACATTTTTAATAGTCTTTCTATCTAGAGACCATTATGGTGGCAATTTTGATATTTTGCATTCCTATATGCAGCTGCAGGATTTCCCTGAACTTCACATTTTATGCCTGTCACACTCACCATAAATTTTAAAAGCATAATATGCTTTCAAGTCCCTGGGAGCCATTTCACTCAGCACTGAAAACATGTCCAAAAAATCATCCAAAGTCATATTGCCTTCTCCGTCCTCTGAAAAAACCTCTGCTATCCGCTGGCGGAATGGATTGTCCTGGGAAACAGAACACAGGAGCAAAGGAAGGTCACCTTTACTAGTATTTATTTCTGCGTAGATAAGACACAATTGGGGCAAGATTATTTTTGTTGTAACCTCCTTTTGGCAGTCAAATACTCCCTTTGCTGCTATTATTTTCTTGTCTAATGTTGTATCAGAGGTAGACACAGCTGCAGCCTTCTTTAACCTTTGCACAATTTCAGTGATTTTTTTCAGAGGAAATCACTAGAACCTTCCAGAAAGTCTTTGACTTTAATTGCCCCCTCCACCCCCGCCCCTTTTTTTTTCCTTCAGTCTCCCAGCAATTAGTACTGGAGTCACTCAATTTTTGTGTTCCTTTGCACTGTACCTTCAGCTCTGGCATGCTGCCAATGAGTTCATAGGGAAGTGTCACGACTGGTTTATCTGTGTAGTCGAGTGGGACTAGCTGTGGGGCTAGATCTCGGTACTTGTAAAACAGTCTGAAATAGAAAGAAAGGCTCGCTTAAGGAACAAGTTATTTAGAACGCTATAAACAATGTGTTTGCCTTTTTCATATCATTCTTCATACTTCACATCCTTTACCAGATGGACGATATCAGTCACTAAATATTATTTAATATGCTCTGTAGTTTATGGTGGAAGAAAGTATTACAAGGAAAAAAATAGTGTAACTTTTTTAAAAAAAAAAGGAAAAAAATGATCTGTCACACTTACAGAACAATTCAGTGAAAATGCTTATACAGGTCAAGCAGTCAAGCTATGAGATGCAGAGTATTTGAAAACACGGGAGTTTGGATTTCCCCCCCCCCAAAAAAAAAAAAAGTTTCAGATTTACTTCAACAGTGCAAACAATGGTATAGGGGCATGTAGTGTATTTATGATATGTGTATTTATGGTAACAAGGCACAAGACCTTCAGCCTGAAGGTCCACCTGATCAGTTTTCAAATGTATCAAAAATTGTTGTAAGGCAAGAGGGATCTGGTTTCCAAGTCAACAATGAACGTGGCTAGAAATAATTGGCTTACATTGCAGCAGGAAAGATTTGGTTTAAATGTCAGAACAAAATTCTAGATGCTTAACACCAGAGAGATTATTGAGCTCTTGAACCTGGGACCAACTTTAGGATGCTTTTATCCACCCCACATATTTTTTCTGTTTTTTCCATAGAACCATGTTCAGAAGATATAAAATATACACTTAATCATTTGAATATATTTGTTACTTCTTCATGCTATTTGCTTCAGTTCTTGTGCTGGACTAGGGATCCTGTTCACAGCTGTTGTCAACAAAACAATAGCACTGAATGTTAAAAGGGATCTTTATCAATAATAAATGTTTTATTCATGATACAGTTATGGTTCTGGCCTCTATTTGCTACATGGAAAAGCAGACAGCTTTATATTTCACTTCTTACAGAATCATTTGTATTTTATCCTGTACTGAATTCATGCACAGATACCAAGGTTCTAATCAGGCATGTGTTCTATATAAAATTGTCACTTGTGTTCTGCCTTTCAGAGAAATTAGCAAATAATGTTTGATAACCTCTTGAGAGATGCAGAAACTGAGCATTTATCTTTCTGTTAATTTGCCCAATAGTTAGCAAAGGAAATGCAACTTTGCTATTATACATGTTACTATCTGTGAAAGTACCATTTACAACAAGAGGAGAACAAGTTCAAGTTTTCAGTGAAGACCTTCAATCCCACAGCGACAGAGTATGGAACCTGTCTTTGTCACTTCCTTTGGACAGAGATTAAATGGATTGGCCCATGAGGCCCATGAAGGCTTTGGGGGAAAAATGAACCTTACAGTATCGAAGTAGAAAGGTTTTCCAGTACTGATTATTTACATAAAAACATGAAAAATCTGAATGAAAGTTGATACAGACATTACTGATTTTATAAAACAGGCAAAGTATCCCCAATAATAACAGTATATTTTGGAAGCATTTGTTATAAAACAAAGAGAGGGGAACATGAAGGTCACTGTCAAAATGTACACTAAAACATAGGTTGTTACACTTATTGCAGACAGAGATGGGTTCCTTAATACAAAATTTAGAGATCTGTCTCAGTTCATGGTAAGTAAGTAGTTTCTGTATATAAAAAAGCAATGGCAATGGTCAGATTGTTCAAGGGTATGTGGAGTTGTTCTGTCCTCTATCACATTAATTGTATGTAAATCTATTCAAAAATTATTCTTACAAAATCACCCCCTATGTAGCCAGTCTTTATAGCAATCTCTTGTATTACACACACACACACACCAAAAAAAAAAAAAAAAAAAAGAAAAAACACATGCAAGACTCACCTCAGAATTTCTTTCCTTGTAAAGAACGTGCAATCCTATGAAGTAAGAAAAGACACAATATGTAACGATAGTTTTAAACACATTGGCCCAAACTTTTCCAGTACAGTGACTTAAACACTTATAATATAATGCAAGGGGCCAAGCATTATTTTTTTTTGCATATAATTATGATTATTTCATAACCCTTCTTCCTCTTGAGGTAAGAATTAAACTATGTTACTTAAACCTTATATGTAACTGAACAACTATACTTAACAAAATTAAAAAAAAAAAATTTGTTTTAGAAACATTTGCCCTTATTCAATGGTCTGTCTAAATAGCAGTTTAGTTTGGCGCTGTTTTATACCTGATATGCATCCAGTTGCTCTGGAGTGAAAATGGTTTGCTTGTTGCCCATTTCTGGCTCTGAGTGCTGATTCTTGTCCCATCATTCTTTCCTCAAAGTTACCTTTAGAGGAGGTCTGGATATTCAGATATTAAAAGCTGCAACAAGGAGGTTCAGGTAGCAGAGGATCAAGTAACCAGCTTCCCTATTGCATGGGCTACAAAGAATCATAATAGGAGCATTTCATCAAATCTTTAGTCTGGCTACTTAAGGCTCTTATCCAGCATCACTCACCTGTCTCCTCTGTGTACAACAGAGACTCATATTACAGTATTTAGCCAAACAACTAATAGCTTCTTGTTTGTGTCTTTGAAGCAGTAGGTAGACTTCATGGATTGCATTATTTTCATTCTTTCAAATATTACAAATTACCTAAAAATTGTTTGGCATGTCTTCTTTAAGAATTAATATTAAATACTAGAAATAATGACAGTAACCATTACCCTTGCCTTTCTTTCTGAATGTACAATACATATTGTGCACTGCCTACCAACGGCACATAGTATTTCATACTGGTGATAAAACCAATTACTCTGCCTTACCTAGCAATACACATAATTACTAGCTAATGATTGTGTGACATGCATACCTGTATGGTTTTTACACTGAAATATATGTGAATATGATTTGTCTATAAAAACTGAAACGTGATGTTAAAGGTTACATGAAATATGGTACATAAAAACTGAAATCTAGTGTTAAAGATTACATGAAATACAGAGCTTAAGGGTCGAGAGAAGAACTGACTGCATTTCTAGGGTACACAGCAGCCTGTATCACTGTCCAGGGGGCAAGACGTAAAGCCTTCGTTCTTGGTCATTAAACTGGCAGCTTTAGCAACTAACCAAGCCCTGACGTCTGCTCTGGAGGCTGCATCTGTGGTGCGGAGACCACAGAACGGCAAACCAACCCTCCTCGGGGAAGAAACGTCGTCCTCACTCATCGTCCCGCCTTAAAATAAGTACAAATTATTCATAATCGGTCCATTCGGCGTGGAAAAATGGGGGGGGGGGGGGGGGGGAGCTCGGCGCCTCGCTGCGCCCTCGGGGCGGCTCTTAACGGTTTCTCCCCTCACGGAAGGCGGGACGCGCGGCTCGCGCCCGGCCCTCCCGCGCGGCCGTTGCCGCGGCAACGCGGCTGCGCGCGGCGGCGGCCACCAGGGGGCGCCGCAGTGCGGGCGCCGCGGCGCCGCGCGGGCCATGGCGGACTACGAGGCGGTGCAGCGCGGGCCGCTGCGGCTCAAGGGCAGCGGCGCCGCCCTGAGCGCCGGCAAGCGGTGAGGGGAGTGCGGTGGGGGAGCGCGGTGGAGTCGGGGACAGCCACGGCTGGGCGCTGACCGCCCTCTGCCCGCAGGAAGAAGAAGAAGGCGAAGGAGAAGGGGCAGATCCTGGAGCAGATCGTGAGCAGCAAGAAGCAGGAGGAGGAGAAGAAGCGCGGCCTGGACAAGCGCACCCCGGCGCAGGTGGCCTACGAGAAGATGCAGGAGAAGCGGGTAGGGCCGCCCCGTCCGGGGGCCAGACCCGGCCCGGCAGCTTGGGCTGGGGCTTGACAGCCCTCAGAGGGGGCCGCGAGCGCGGTGGGTAACGGCCTGTGTTGTGTCTTCCTCAGCAAATGGAGAGGATCCTGAAGAAAGCCTCCAAGACCCATAAACAGAGGGTGGAGGTAAGCACGAAATTCACCTCGTTTACTCCGGCCCGCCTGTATTTATCAACACGGAGAGTGTTGTCAGCTCGGAGGAGCAGCTTCGCCTCTGTGAAACCCAAAAGCCAGGAGGCTGCGAGGCCGTGGCGCGGTTCAACATCAGTTAAATCGTCAAACATTTCACGTTTTCTCTCTCTTTCTCTCCTCTAGGACTTTAACAGACACTTGGATACTCTGACTGAGCATTACGACATTCCTAAAGTCAGCTGGACTAAGTGAACGGGCTGCGTTCTTACAAGGCTTTGGATTGGGAGTTGTGTTCGTATTGAACAGGGATTGCTATGTAAATCTGTGTATTCCCGGTATCAAACGTTTAATATATTTTCTTGAACATTTATGACCTTGCACTGTCTTGACTGTTTTGTCTTTTTTGCAAAGTATTCAACAAAACCTCTTCTTGGCTAGTGAAACCTTTGATTTAGATAGGTGCAGTGGGCTATTTTCTCAGAGCTCAAAGCAGGGTTAAGGCCAAAACCAGTCCCTGCGAGCCAGCTGGAAAACTTCTTCTTATATGAGTTTGATACTAACTGTTCTCCTTTCTGTAACTGAAGAATCTCAGTCTCTTAATTAGTGTAAGCTGCACTTGTAAATTACAGGAACAGTATTGTTTGTTTGTATCTTGAGTTCTTTCAGAGTTAAGGCAGGTTCTGCTGTTTTCTAAAATCCTCTTGTAATTCTGATATAACTTCTCATTAAAATGCTTCTTTTGTCCTTTTTTGGTGCTTGGTTACCTGGAAAAATAGGTAAGGGTGCTGATAAAGCAGACATTTGCATGTGAGTTTTTCCTGTGGTTTCTATCTTTGTGTACAATACTTACTGTTTTTTGAGAGATGTTGGCCAAAAGCCTAACCTCTCCCTTAAAAATGAGTTGTGTGTGCTGTGGTCGGGTTGGCCAGCAACGCTGAGCATTTGGCCAGGATGCTCAGCCTCCTTCTCCGTGGGCCACGGACCTTCAACCCAGCGCTGCTCCTGCCCAGCCCGCCACTGGGGTCGTTTCTGAACCGCGGACCCATCTCCAGGGAGGTCGGACCTCCCCCGCAGGGGCCTATTTTTTGCCCGGCACAGTGGGACGGTGGCGTGCGGTGTCCTTCCGCCGTCGCGGCCGGGCGCTGCGCTCGTATCCCTCCTCGCGGCAGCCGGGCCTCGTTTCGCCGCTTCCTGCCGGAAGTGCCGGCGCGGGAGGCGGAAGTCGGTCGGTCCGTGGCCGGGGACGGGGCGGCCCGGGCGGCGGCGGCGCGATGTCGGCCAGCGCCGTCTACGTGTTGGACCTGAAGGGGAAGGTGAGGCCCGGGGGCGGCAGCCGTCGAAGAGGGGCGGGAGGATCTGCGGAACCGAGGCTGCCCCGGCCTGGGCTGCCGAGGGGCGCGGGCACGTCGGGCCTGTGGGGCTGCCCCGGGCCTGTGAGAGGGGGGCCGAGCCTCTGAGGCCGCCCTGGCCTCTCCTCGGCTGCTGCTGAGGCCTGTGGGAGCCGCTGGCCCCTCCACGGATCCCTCAGACGCGGTTTCACCTGCTGGGCGACGGCACGGGGAAGGCAGGTTGCGATGGGGGAGATGTGGCTTGGGTCCGTCCTTGGCGCTTGGAGATGCTGGGGGAGGTCTGCAGATATCCGACCTGTCCGTTGGGCTCCTGGGCATCCTGTTCGGGGTAACTGTGCTCTGCTATAACTGGAGAGAGTTTCTCTCATCTGAGTTAGGTATTTTTTGCTACCAGGGTGTGTGCAGCTATAGGTGAAGAATAACTCTAGAAAATATTAATGCATGACTTTGCAATGAAAGATTAGCGCTTGCACTCTGGTCAACAAAGTGTTTTGGAATCCTGTCTTGCATATATATTATGCAGAGTGGCTAGAGTGAAATTTTCTGATGTTTTTCAAGTTTTTTAAAGAGACTTTCCAAGGATTTTGTGTGTTGCTCCTGCATGGTAACATCACCTGTAGAAAAAGAAAAAGATTAAAGATTTTGTTGTCCTTTTTGTAGGTTCTAATCTGTCGAAATTACCGCGGAGATGTGGACATGTCAGAGGTGGAGCATTTTATGCCAATCCTTATGGAAAAGGAAGAAGAGGGGACACTTTCTCCTATCCTAGCACATGGAGGAGTTCGTTTTATGTGGATTAAACATAACAACCTATATCGTATCCTTTGTATTGCAAATCACACTTGACGTGATACGTCAGTTGCTGATACGTTGCTGATTTTCACTGTGTGTCTAAATGCAAAACTGGATATAGGTGAAGTGGCATAAGGCATAATATTAAGTACAATGATTTTATGCTTTAGATAACATAGCATGTTCCAGCACAGAAATGTATTTATATTAATTTTACTCTAATAAACTAAGTCCTGAATCTTTATATTGCACTTGACTAGAGATACTGTTAACTAAATATTGTGGCCAACCATAATTGCTGTACCATAGTTTTGAAAATGCACATGTTAAAAATTATTTGGAATGATAACTTCGAATGCATGTTCCTTAACATCTTTTATCAGTTGTTGCAACTTCTAAGAAAAATGCTTGTGTATCACTGGTGTTTTCATTTCTGTATAAAGTAGTTCAAGTGAGTATGAAATTTAAAAAGAAATTTCTGTCTTTTTTCCATCTGAATGTGATCTAAATAAAAGTGCATAGAACTTTCAGTTTTTAAAGAGCGCTGTGGTAATAGCACTTGTGTTTATATTCAGTTATATTACAGAAGTATTTTCCTAACCGCCAGTAATGGAATTTATGTTTTGTAGCTGAGTAGGCAAAAGATGTGACACAATGATGTGAGTAGTTGCATAAGACCTGAGAACACAGAGGAGGATTGGGAACTTGTTGCATGCGTAGGGTCATATAATGTGGGTTTTATGTTTGGTTCATCTGTACTTGGTAAGAAAAAATACTTTAACTGGAATAAATATTTTTCATAGTAGTTAGAGTTACGTCTAAGATGTTGCAGTTCCATTTTAAAAGAGTGGGTTTTAGCAAGAACGCTATGTGAAGATGCTGTTGTTCCTCAATTAATATTTTCCTTTCTCTGAATGTTGTTTCAGGTTTTTTCTGAATATTTCAAGGAGCTGGAAGAAGAAAGCATTCGGGATAATTTTGTTATTATTTATGAGTTGTTAGATGAGCTTATGGATTTTGGTTATCCACAAACCACTGATAGTAAAATTTTACAAGAGTAAGTAACAGTCTGCCTCACTTCAGTTACAAATTTCTTAGGAAGATTTCAGTATTCTACAATATGCAAACCGGTGCTTTGGCTTGATCTGTTTGCCCAAAAAAGAATCAAATGCTTCCTAAGATGTAGCTTTGTAGTATCAAAATTCTCTTGTGTGTTGCTCATGTGAATCAGACGTTAAAGATGCTTCAAAAGCTGCAAAATGTAATTTTAATATTTTCTGTTACCTTTATGTGGTCGTAAAGGTACATCACTCAGGAAGGTCACAAACTTGAAACTGGAGCTCCACGTCCACCTGCAACTGTTACTAATGCTGTGTCGTGGAGATCAGAAGGGATAAAATACAGGAAAAATGAAGTGTTCCTGGATGTTATAGAATCTGTTAACCTTTTGGTAAGTATCTTTTATTTGATCTTTTAATGAGAATTGTAGTAGTAAGTGTTTTAAAGAGCTTATAGTAACCTGCAAGGGTACAATAAAGAGTCAGACTAACTGTGGTTAGGTGTACTGTAATATGTAAAACAATCTATATGTCTTAAGATTGAGTATCCATAAAGGCATCCAGTAGATGAATAATACTCCATTTGGGTGTATTTTGTTTCTGACAAGTCTGCGACTAACTTCTGATATGTTCTTTCTTCCTCCTCCTTCCATCTGTCCCTGTCACCTCCTTGATCATACTCCATTGGCATGACTTCTCAGGAGAAAGAAATCCCCAAAAACTGGGATGGGTGGAGGAGTGTTGTTTAATTTCATGACATACCGCATCAGAGCATTCTTACCTTTCTTTCCCTTGCTCCTCAGGTCAGTGCCAATGGGAATGTATTACGGAGCGAGATTGTTGGATCCATTAAAATGAGAGTCTTTCTCTCAGGGATGCCAGAGCTTCGCCTTGGTTTAAATGACAAAGTTCTCTTTGATAATACAGGCCGTGAGTATTTCAGTGATACCTCTGTAATCATGAGGAATGTTGTCTGGATTCTTAAACTTTGAGGTGCTTGAGGTTCAGGTGAAAGGATTTGATCATAAATGATAGAACTACTCCCTTTTCCAGTGTAGAAACACATGAGGTCTTTTGTGTGACAGTACTAACCAAAAATAGAATACTATGGTAAGCATCAGTTTGCTTCTTCATCTCTTTTTGTTGAGGCTGTTGAAGTCTTCAAGAAAGCTATAGCTATAGCAAGCTAAATAAAATATTGGCTAAAGCAGGGGGGATTGTCAGCAGACAACTATTTTTGCTGCATAACCAGCTGTGATGAGACTTCGGACGTAATTTTTGTAGCATCTTGAAACTTTGGCGTATGTATTTTCTGATAGGTGGCAAAAGTAAATCAGTAGAACTGGAAGATGTAAAGTTTCACCAATGTGTTCGTCTCTCTCGCTTTGAAAATGACAGGACAATTTCTTTCATTCCACCTGATGGAGAGTTTGAACTCATGTCATATCGTCTTAATACCCACGTAAGTCTGCATGTTTGGATCTACATTAGAATCTTTTTTTAAATGAGAATGTTTTAGAGTGTAGGTACTATTGTGAATGGCTTTTGTCTTTTTTTTTTCTCTCAAATACAGTACAGTAGTTATTAAATCAACTGTTAATAGCAAAACTTTGTGCACACTATTTTTAGAGAAATTAAGAATTTAGAAATAACTTGGCAGTAAGTCTCTAAAATACCATTTCTGTGACTTTAAGCTAATTGCACGATGAATTGACAGTGCACTGTGCCTGACAGTAGCAGTATTTTAGGCCATTTAATATATTAGTGTATGTTAGCTATAGTGATAAGGGTAGCTTTCACCTTAGAAAAGGAAAAATTCCATATATAGAGTGTCCATAATATACAATGATGACAGGAGACAGCAAATAAAAAGTCATGAAGTTCTCTCCTTAGTGGAGCATTAATTCTTAAAAACAGTACTTTAATTTAGAGTTGTTGTTCTTGGGGTGTGTCATAGCTCAGTCCTTTGTGACTTGAGATATTGACTATTTTGGAATGAAAATGTTTGTTATTAGGGATTATTCAGAGATACACTTATAAAACCTGTAATTTTTGTAATATTTCCTTGTATGTATGTCAAGATTCCTCGTTTGTATAAACACTGGGGTGGGGGTGAGATGGTAATTTCAAACACTACAGACTTTGTTTTCTGTGGGTTTCATGTGCTGAGTGTAGCTTTATGGGAAAACAACGTTTTTCTGACCATGTCAAAGTAAAACCTACAGCTGTTGAGTGTTTTTCACCACCAGGTAAAACCACTGATCTGGATTGAGTCTGTGATTGAAAAACATTCCCACAGCCGCATCGAGTACATGATCAAGGTCAGAAGTTCTAAAATAATTATGCCTAATTTTAGTCTTCCCTCTCATTTGTTTTTGAAGCTTGGCCAGTGGTACATGCAGTTTTATACAAATATTTAGTATTTTTGTGGGATTTGCATCTGTTGCAAATTTCATTTGTAAGGTATGATCTCTGCATTTCAATCCTGTTTTTCAGTAAATAGATCACTGATTGGGGAGGAGGGGAATTGTTCCTCTCACAAACCTCTGAATCATTTGCATAATGAAAAATGAAATGGAAATATTTAAAGTCTGCTTTTCTCACTTTTCTTCTTTAGGCAAAAAGTCAATTTAAGCGTAGATCAACTGCCAACAATGTGGAGATTCACATTCCAGTTCCTAATGATGCAGACTCGCCAAAGTTTAAAACCACAGTTGGAAGTGTCAAATGGGTTCCAGAGAACAGTGAAATTGTCTGGTCCATTAAATCTTTTCCAGTAAGTGTTATTTTTACAGTCTTATCACCTAATGGTGTGATAATTATTTAACGTTAATATTTTATGAATGTTCCAATTCAGCCTAAAGCAGCTTCTAATACTATCAGACAAGTAGTAGTGGCCTTTTTTTCCCCTTTTCTCTCAGATAAAGAATTGGAACTTGCCCGTAGATATGTTAGATCATAGTGTTTGTAACAACTTTTTCAGGTGGGATAATTTTGCAGAACTAGGTTAGACAACAGAGTTTGAGGGATGTCAGTGGATGGTGTAATCCTTTGGCCTAGTTTTTGTAGCAGCTGTTTTTGTTTGTCAGATTATTGCTCATGGTACTGCCCAAAAAGCACAATCTCTTTCAAATGCTAATGGAATGGTAGCACTGTTACCTGTCATGATTTCATCAGAATAGTCAGCATTACCCACAAGAACCTAACTTGCTTTATCATCTTTGAGGGTGAGACTGCTGAAGAAATTTGTTATGTCCCTAGGCTGGTCTTAATTAAATCTTCAGTTTAGAAAATACCTGAATTTTATTTTTGAATAGAAATAAGTGCTCACTTGTAAACCTTAGAAAAGAACTGAAATAATTAGTGGAGTTCAGCAATTACTGACTTATTGTCAGAAAGTTTTTTTTTTTTTTTTCAAAAAAGCCTTTTTTTGGTAGGGTGGAAAGGAGTATCTGATGAGAGCTCACTTTGGACTTCCAAGTGTTGAAGCTGAAGATAAAGAAGGAAAACCTCCCATTAGTGTCAAGTTTGAGATTCCATATTTCACCACCTCAGGAATACAGGTTAGTAGCTGAAAATAGAAAATTAATGGTAAATTAACATACTAGACTCATAAATTGTTGCAGTTAAGCTTTGTAGCACTTTCTGCCTTGCCTGTAAAGCTCCTGACTTACTCGAGTTCTTTGATGTATTTAATGTCCTGGCTGTCTCTTGTCTCCTGCAAATACTTCCTTCAGCTCATCATATGGAAGTGCCATGACTCCTTGATGTTTATATTATGACTATGATGATTCTGGATTTCTCCTGCCTTAGGAGGACTTTCTTTAGAGAGACTGATCAGAGAACTGGCTGTGTTATTTCAGATAGAAAACATGCTGTTAATGCAAGTGTCTGGGGTTTATCCCCCTCCTTGCATCTGAAAGTTTTGTTCCACTTACTTTTCTTGTTCACTGTTGTCCATAAAACTCATTTTTTTGACAAGAAACATTTTTTATTAAACACTGTTTGGCTGAAATGAGAGTCATGTAACATACTTCTCTTTCCAGGTCCGCTACTTAAAGATAATTGAGAAGAGTGGCTATCAGGCTCTCCCATGGGTTCGTTACATTACCCAGAATGGAGGTAAATTGGAAAGCAATAGACTGTAGACATCTCGATCTCACATATCTTGTTTCTGTAGCATACGCCAACACTTTGAAACACACAAAAAAACATTTGCCGATATTCAGTAACAGGCTATAGGTATGTTTTACATTTACAGATACTGCTTTCTTCAGTCACCTTGCAATCTTAATGGAAGACCTAACAGTAGCTCAGTAATGCTGTTCAAGGATTTTATAATTAAGCTGGGACTCAATTACTTTTCTAGGGTACAAAATTAAAAACTAAGCAATGCTCACAAATATTCTGCCAGCTTTAAGAGAGTAAGACGCTGTCAGTACTAAAAGCTGCTAGATCTGCTAGCAAGCAGAAGAAAAGGGTTTTTTTTGTGTAAGCATGCACAGAGTGTTTTGTTTGTGTTTTTTTTGTTCCGTTTAGGTTATTTCTGCTTTTATATATAGTGTGTGTGTGTGTGTGTATCCATCCCAATTTGCTGATCATAACCATTGAAATTTTGCTTTTACAGACTACCAGCTTCGAACGCAGTAAACGCAAGCACCACAGAAGACAGAACTTCAGGCCTAGAGTTTGTTTGCAGAAACCTCTGTGGTACTGAGAGCTGTGAATGTTGTTGCCAAGGTCTTGTTTCTACAAACACGGATTGTGCAGGAGAAAGATTGGAAAATTACTGTTTTCAATAATGTGTTTGAGCATTTGAACCATTAGTATCGATTGTGTGGATATTTATTTCATTCTTACAACATGCCGATCTTGCTGCTAAATGCTAATTACTTTAGGAGTAGCAGTTATCTTGAGGAGACAGGAATACAAAATGAACCTTGAGAATGTCTTGTCAATGCCTTGTCAGTTGTACTCACAAAGTTTCTAGTATTCATATTTTAGAGTCTTTAAAGACATTGGCAGCACTGTACTACAAATTAGGGAGACGATTGTGCAATTACATGACTGCTGAACACTTAGTTGTATTTAGCCCAAAGTATTTATTTTTTTTTTTAGGGCATCTGGGTGCCTTAACTCATTCAAAGCTCTGTTAACTTACAAAGATTTACGGAATATGAGTTAAAACTATCCAAAGTCCAAAAAAAACCTATTTATGCGTGATTTTAGACCAATTTATGTGGAAGAACAGCTTCAAGTGGTGGCTTTGTAAACCATTAAAATTTTAGGTGTGTTAAAACTAAGTTAACAGAAAACGAGGTCACAGAAGTAAATATCAACAGGAACATCTCTGTGGAAGCATGATGATTGCTGGTTCAAATTAGTCCAGGTGCAAGTTGAAGAATCCCAATACATTATAAAAACCCTATGCAAATTAAGTAATATTTGCTTTTCCTTTATTAGTAGGACAAAATTCAAAACTATAATGTGTAGGTATAATACCTTATATTAAGTATTTAAAAAAACAAAACGATTGTGGAGGCGATGAAATTTGATAGGAAGATAGTGGGGATTTTTGCCAAAAAATAGTAATGTGCTCCAACCTCTTCCTGACCATTGATTGTTGTTTATGGAGAGGCTGATGGAAATAGTTACCATTTCTCTTCCAGCTTGCCTTCATATCTGCTTTGGCCAATTATTTCCCTTCTTTCCTGTAGTTCTCTAGAATTGTTTATTTGCCCTGAAAGGGATGCTTGCTTTCTCAGTCTCCTCCATTTGTAAACAACTGTTATCATAAGCTTCTTGGCAGAATGCAGAACAATTCAGAATGTTAAAAGTTTGGGTTTTTTTTAACATGCTGTTTCATTTTTCTGAGAAGGCAAGATTGGCATGGGTGTATATAATTGTTTTGATTTCAGAAAAAAATTAACAATTATCAGTATTTTCTTTAATTTTTTAGAATGTTTTTGTTTGAATTTAGTATTCCTGACAGATGCTGAATTTGAACCATTGAAAGCTACATATTTGTCCATGAACCTGTTATAATATACGTATAGAGTACAAGGTTCTTAACACCACTTTGTTGAAGAGCTTTGACTCTGCCACAAGACTGAAAAGATATTCTGGTCATTGTCCCCATTAAATTCTTGTAGAATATATGTATCTATATATACAGTAAATATTATTAGCAAAAAAATCAACTAAATTCCCCTGAGATGCAGCTTCTATCATGTTATAGGAAGGTCTGTTTCAGAAGGAACTGAAATCTGAAGATGTCTAGGTAATAACAAGACAGTGGCTGGTTAGATGATCATCGATGTGGAAATGTGTGTTCTGGAGTAAAAGTTACTGCATTTGTCACCCAACAGGCTTTATGTTGAAACAAATTAAATCATCTTGTTCAAGATCTTGGTTCCACTACTCATTTTCACTTGAAAAATTAAGCTTATGACTGGACTAAACATTTTATATTAAAATTGTAAATGGTTGACCAATTACTTAATCCATCTGATGATTCTGTTCTTCAAACTGTTCATTGTAATTACTTGCCTGTAAAATGTGACTCAATAGCTTCATTTGTCTTCCTGTTGAAGGTTGTATCTTGTGGACCAGAACAGTATTTTTCTTATATTTTGTAGCCATTTGAGTCTGTTTCAATGATGGGCATCAGCCCTACTTGTCCAGGAAGTAATAAAGGGCAAAAAGGCCTCTTTGAATCAAGTGCACCTCACTCATCCTTTTGTCACTTTGATCCACAGCCAGATCTACCCTCTGATCTTAGAGTACATTCAATTACTGTAGCATCAGGCCTGTATAAGTGGAACTTTCAGGTTTTATAAAGTTATTTCTGATCTATTTACCATATATTAAAAAAATACCCACCCCTTTTTTTATACTCATAATTGTTCTCTGCAAGCTTTGCATGTTTACCGCAGAACTAGTATTAACACACAGTACAAAAAACCCTTAATCCATTCATTCTTGAAATGTGGATCCCTGCATATCTACGCAGGCACAAAAGCAGAAATGAGAGATGCAGTATTCACACTAGTTTTTGTTCAAGAATAACTTTTCTCTTGGGGGTTGGGGGTGTGACGAAATAGCAAGTTTTGTTCTTAGAGCAACTGCAAAATTTTTTTGTGTTGGTGGCTTCAGCTTTCTCCTCAACATAAGAAATGGTTAAATTTGATGATCAGCCAATATATTACAGATGTGCCTAATGTAGAATACTTTTTAATCAAGAGAATTTGAATAATTCAAATAAGCAATATCTTGTATGCATTTTCCATTCAGTGGTGTTTCACAGGGCTGTCTGTGTTACCTGGAATTCAGAGCACAGAAAGACTAAACTTGCCATGGTGAAGTGGCTCTGAAAACACGTGTCTGTTTCTACCACCAAGCCAAAAGTGTTTGAATATTCTCCACAATTCTGTTTTTGTAATAAGCCGTGAAGTAAACTTTTCTCCACAAATTTCAGTGTATTTGCTATGTCCTGCTTCAAGAGCAGTGAGCCTGCGGAAGCATTTCCCCCATCCCGCCTGCAAAATTACACCCTCATCTACCTCTCGTTTAATATGATGGCTGGTCAGATAGCTGTTCCTCAGGGTGCTTCTCCCTTGGAGTAACAAGGTAGTTTCACTTCTTGCAGTGACATTTGTGTGCATCTTGCTTCCTTAGAACAGGAGAAGATTGTAACAAACCAGTACATTTCTGGTACTGGTTTTCTCCTCTTTCTTTTCTTTTCTTTCCTCTCCTTTTCTTTTTTTTCCCCTTTTTTTCCCCTCGGTCCCTTCCACGACCGGCTCTGCCAGTAGATGGCATCCTGAGCATGCCGTGTGTTGCAGCTGGTTCTGAGGATGTCTATTCCCATTAATTGTAAGAAACAGTCTCATGCGCGCAGACAGCGTGCTGACGTATTGTTTGACTTGGAAGGTACAGCTGTCTTACTGCTTCTGAGTTCATGTTAGCAAAAAAAAAAAAAAAAAAGGCTTTAGAAGGGAAAAAAAATCTTTAGGTTTATTCAGTGTGATGTTTTGGAGTTCACTAACCCGCTCTTTAATTTAGTTTGGCCGTTTCCTGTTAATGCCCGTAATTTTTCTGATGTTGCTTATATAATACGTGATAATTGAAAGAGCGCTGCCCAGAGCAGAGGGCACGAGCCCGCGGGGAAGAGCTGCAGCGAAAGGCAGGGCTGCGGCAGCAGCGACCCGGCGCTGGCTGCAGCCGGTGCTGGACCTAAAGACACGAGCGCTTCACGGCCGTAACCAGCTCAGCGAGGCTGGGCGGCGGTGTGGGGCCGCCACCTCCGAACTGCTCGCGAAACCCAGGCGCAGCAGGCGCTCCTGTTTGATTATAAACTCTTACTCATAGCTCCGGGGAAGCGAGTCCCTTTTTCACTGGATTACCTTTAGAGAAAGCTAGTTTTGCTTTGTTTTCTTTTATAAAAAAAGACTGTAACAGCTGCCAAGCTTCATTCCACCTCTGTCTTCCAGCCGGGGGGTTGTTTTATTGTTTTTCTTCTTTCGTCTTTCGACTTTTCCTTCCTTATTGCCATGCCTTTTCGCCCGTTTGCTGTTTGGATCGCCTTGCGTGCTTCTTGACCCTGACCTAAGCTGGTTTTGTCTATAAAGAGAGACAACGAGGCTTTATCCGCCGCGGGTTTGTCTCAGGTTAACCGATTGCACCTGTTTGCGTCTGACTTTATGTTCTGGGAGGAGAAACGGGCTGGACTTCGGCACCTCGAACCCCGCCGTGCGCGTTCCCGTCCGTTCTCCGCTCCGCGGTTGACGCCCGCTGCTGTTGGCAGAAACGGTCGGCTGTGCTCGTTCCTGCCCGGTTCCTCAACACACAAACTCGACACGTTTTCAAGGACAGGAATTGAAGCTTAATCCGGACTTCTGCGTGTGCTCTGAAAATGAAGGGTTCTTGGGTCTCCTTGAGCACGTTCTGGGCTAAGTCTGCACGAACTTGGTGTTAAAAAAAGACACCTGAAATTTAGATTTTCAAAACCTCTGCAAAATCAACGCCATCGCCCAGGAAATTAAAGCCACTTTTCCCACTTCAGCTTTCGTGCCGCTCGCGGTTGGCAGCCTGGCTGAACCGGGGCGTTAGGGCTTACAATGGTTCTGTACTGAAGGTTACGCCAGGAACCATTTCTGTGATTAAGACCTTATTTTTCCCTTCCTCTTCTCCTGTCGCACACTGTTCCCCTTTCAAGCCGCCAGAATTTCTTTATGCTCGTTCCGGTCTTGTTGACTCCTTCCCTGGCCACGGTGGAGTCGCGCTGATGCAACCTCGTTGCGTTGTCCATGGACTTCCTAGGTGGTGGGTCTCAAAATCCTACCGGCCTGCGTGGCACAAGCCTCCAAGCTCATTTGCAGGCTGCTGGTCAAATAAATAAGGAGAAACAGGCTCAAACCAACCCCCTAGATCTGAATAATCAGAAATGCGCAGAGCAAGGCGCTCCCGAAGTCGGCGTGCTGGGCCACGGCCCGTCCTAGGGAAAGTTTTGCAGGCTTAGTTCAAATCTTGGCTGCGGATTTGTACCTTGGATCAAAGTTTTGTTGCAGGCCCTTCTCCAATATAAAGCAAAGAAATGTAAAACAACAAATAGCCAGTGAAATCCAAACACGATCTGCTCGATGTTATGCTACAAAAATGAATGAACTCTGCCTCCCACCCTCTCCCACTGTGCCTGGCTGGGAACAAGCGCCGCGCCAAGGGAGCTAGCGCAGAGCGAAGGCCCCAGTATTAATTATAAAGCTTTAAAGTGTTTTTTTCCATTAAGTTAAAACAAGAAATCAGAAACTTTTTTTTTTTTTTTGGGGGGGGGGGGGGTCCTTAAGGAACATCCATTCCCCAAGCTGAGACTTTCCTAGACCATCTCGAGCACGGTGTTTTCTGTACCGGGGCTTTTGAAAGAAAAACAGATGAATATTCAGGGAAATGGGGCAGCCGGGGCTCACGCCGTGGGGTTAGACGGTAGGAGGACAAAGCTGATGCTGGCTTTTTCCGCTGGGGGCTCCGGTGCAAGCGCCGGGTGCCGGCTGCGGGGTGCTTCTGGCACTGACAGCGAGGCTGTAAGGGCAAAGAAATTGGGGAGACTTTGGTAAAAAAGTTGGCAGGAAGGCACGAACGAGGGCAGTTTATAAACGCCAACGGTAGGACGGTACGGGCAGAGGGGGGGAACGTCAAACCACCCGAGCAAGCTCAGGGTGGAAGGGAGCAAGCTCAGAACTGACTTAACACAAAAAACTTCATTTTTACAGTTTCAATTCGTCCTTTCCAGGGGATTTGGGTCGAAAAGGGCTTCGCTGCGTCCCGGCCGCTTTAACGAACTCCCGGCCAATAGCAGCCGAACGGCTGCGGGACGAGCGCTTATTTTCCTTATTTATTAAAAAAAAAAAAAAACCCCGCAGCGCGAGCCGGAGCCCTTCGCCGCGCCGTGAACTCCGCAATTGTTAACGTTTCCGCGAGGTCACGAGGGTCCCAGATAACATTAGCAGCCCGGCGCTGCGTCGTCCTCCTGCGCTATCAACAGGAAACATCTTTAGCAGCACAGGAACTGCGGCGTTGCAATTGGCCTGGTGCAAGAACATGACAGCGGTTTCTCATCCTATCAGGACTCGGATATTTTGGGAGCTGGTATATAAAGCGCGCAGCGCACGGTGTCTTTTGGACACCGGGAACAGGTTCATGCGCGAAATCAGTGCGCTTTGCTATTTTCGTAGTTGCTATAGTTGCAGCATGAAAGCTTTCTCTCGCCCTGCGCAGCTCGGGGGGGGGGGGGGTATTTCGCGACAGTCCATATCTATATATGCATATATTTATTAATATTTGAGTGCAAGCGGGCATATTTGCAGCAATTACACCTCGTTAGGAAGCCTTCAGCAAATTAAAAGCGATGCATACAAATACACGCATATAACAGATGGCCTCGTATCCGTTAGCTCGCCGCAGCCGCTCCGGCTAGCACGTGTGGAATTAAAAAGAAATAAGTTTAAAAGCAGCTTGTTCTTCTTTTCTTTTTTCTTTTCTTTTTTTTTCTTTTTTTTTTTTAAGCCGGTGTTCGGATGAAAGCGCCCCGGCTCCCATTCCGCAGCGAGCTCCCGCACGGGGCCGAGCGGCTCCTTTTCTGCCGGCGCCCGCGGCGCGGACGGACGGACAGACGGACACGTGCACTGGCCGTGGTTTGGCCACCTGTCGAGGGCACGGGGGGGGGGGTGGGGGGGAGGTTCGCCGGTGGTTTAATTGCTGATTAATCAGCACCCGGGGCTGTGCCACGGCAGTGATGGTTTCTGCTGTATTTGCATAGCTGTGATTTGGGTTTTTTTTTTCCTCCCTTTTATTTTTTCTGAAGCAGGGACTAGCGGAGCCCTACGAGAAACCATATTTTGTCCTCTCCCCCGTTTGGTGCCCCCCACCAAAAAAATAGGAATATTTTTATATTTTTATAAAATATATACAAATACATTATTTTTTTTCCGGGGCTGCTTCTCCCCGCGGCGCACGGGGCTCCCCCCCCTCTAATGCACTTCATATGTGGACACCGGTGCCTGCGCAGGCGGCCGTCCTTTCCAAATGCCTTACATTTCAGATTATATATCCTTGTTTTTGATCTTTTGCCTTAAAAAAAAGGGAAAAAGAAAAGCAAAGCTTTCATTTGGAGCTGGAGAGTGAGGGCTCAGTGCATCTGCCAGAGCTGCTGGCACGGCCGGCGTCCTGCAGGAGCAATTACTTTCCAGTGAGTCTCTAAAATTGCTTATTTACTTTCACTCGTACGCCAAAAATACTTTAAAATAAGGGCAGTTTTTTCCAGTTACACAATCACCAGAAATATCTCGAATCCATACGCTTCCACTTGTGGTTCAATATTCAATCCGAAAACAGTCAAAACAATTTATAAACTATGTTAAAAAAAAAAAAAAAAAAAAAGTCCCCTGTTGTAACACTGATCTATCAAAAAAAAATCTATAAAAACACTGTTTTCAGCTGTCCTGTCCCCTCTCATCCCCAGGACACGAGTCCTCCACAGGTCCCAAAACACTTTGCAACTTGAGTGACCCATTTGCCTGCCTTACTCAGGCATAGTTTAAATTCCCTTTAAAGTCTCAATGGTTTGCAGGGGTGTAATTCAGAGCAGCCTGGGGCCTTGCATGTTTTGCATACCGACTAGTTAGGCAAGTCCAATTTCGGGGGGGGGGAGTGGGAAAGGGGGATTATAGGAGCATCGTGATGCAGCTGAGGAATAACTGGCAAAAAAAAAAAAAAAAAAAAAAAAAAAAAAGCATTAAACCAGAAATATTGGCTTAGTGATTTTAAGCGCCTGTTCGTAAATGAAAGCAAGCATCTGCCCATCAGCAACAGCCGGATCGGCTTCACACTGTCACAAACGTAACGAAGATCTGGGCTCTTAATTTGTAGGTTTACTAGCAAAAGTTTTTTTTTTAGGTTTACAGTTTACTAGCTGTTTTTTTATATATATACACACACACACACACATATATATGGCATTCAGACTTTAAACGCTATTGCAAGTAGAAATAGCATGATAAACCTTCAAAGCCGAAATAAAAAAGAACCTGTGTTTTAACTTAGCGTCGCGTATTTATACAGCCGGCACCGTTTAGTCCGGCATGTTTGAATGAGTGCAAGTCTGTGGTCACAGTTGTGTATAAAAATATTGTAGCCTGCTCCTGCTTTAGGAACTAAACTTCGGTTCCCAATAGCTCCCTCTGTAATTCTCTTTCCAAATAAAAGGAAGAACTATTCCTGGCTCGTAACGGTGTATTTCTGTGGCTTCTTGAACTATAATGAAGGCAGTCTGGAATGTGAAAAATTACAAACTCCGTGCCAGCTCTTAACCCAGGGTAATTTAGGCTTTAAATGTTTTGAAGTTTACATTTTGAGTCTGTTATTGTACAACTTTTTAATTAAAATGTTGCTATAGTCCAGATCACTAATGCGTCTTGCTCAGAGCTCCATTAACATCCATCCTAAAACCGCCGCTTCGGGAGTTTTTGGTGATTTGGGTACCGAGGGCCAAGTCCATCTGCTCGGAAAAGTGTTCGGTTTCTATTTGGCCACTTGTAATTGTAGCGATTCAAAGACATCTTTGATACTCGGCGGAGTCGAAGCCTTTTGAAGGATTTTTTTTGAAAAAGCCCTCGACTTTCCACCCTGATGTCTCCCGCGCGCCGGCGAGGGCCCGGGGCCGCTCCGAGGCGCCGCGTTTCTCCTCCGCACCCTTCCCCGCGTGCCCGTGCAGTCGGACCTGCCAACTCCCTCCCTTATATTTTTTAACTGCAATTTTTGTTTTTCAGGTGTAAAGAAGTACAGTGCGGTGTTGTTATTTCCACAGAATCAGGGCGAAAGAAAAAAAAAAAAAGAAAAAAAAAACAGTTTCACTTTCTTTGAAGCTTTTTATCTCCCTACAACTGGATTTGAATCTCTGACTTCATCACCACAACCCCCGAGCCATAACCACAAGGCCACATGGTCCCCGAGCCGTTTTTGGAGGTGGTAGTGATGCGAGTTATTTTAGAAGCTGCTAGCTATAAATTTCAGTTGTATTTGAAGGAGGGTAAGTAAGTTGGCTTCGCGAGGTCTCCGTGCGTCCGTCCGTCCGTCAGCGTCCGGCGGGCAGTCACGGAGGGCGCTGGCGAGAGCCGCCGAGCTGCGGCCGAGCCGCTCGGGCCTCCTCGGTGCCGCTGGGTCAGGCCGGGCCGTGACGCAGAACGCCAGCCCGCACAAAGGCGGGTTTTCATTACTGCGAGCCCCAAATAGCATCAAAACGAGTCAATTTTAGCCCGCTGGGCCGCGTGCGATGAACGCAACCCGGCCACCTCGAGGTAAGATAAATAAATAAATGGCGCTTCACCCTGGCCCTTCAGTTCACGGTGCATTTTTGCACTCGTGGTTTCCTGGCCGAAAATAAACGCGGATCTGCTGCGGCACACCGCTCCGTCCCTGAACTGCACGGGCAAACGCCGGGAGCTGGGGCTGCAGCAGCGCCTTTGCGAAGCGAGGCCCACGCGCCGAAGCGACGCGCTGATTTGGAGTCCTGCCTGCCGGTGCGGCAGGTCCCGTCCAAAGGCGGGAGCCCGGCGGAGCCGGAGCGCGGCTGCCAGCTGCGGCACGGCATGAAGACCCCCCAAAAACCTGCAAACTGCAGACTTCATCTCTTCCCCATCTAGAAACTGTTTACGTTTTTTTTTTTTTTTTCCCTCATCTCACAGCAGCAATTTTCAACTGCAAAAGTTAAGTTAACCACATCTGCGTGAAATGTAGATAACTTTGGGAGTAAAACGATACCGATCAAAATAAGGGTCATCTGAGAGGTGGCGATAGCTGCTCATTCAAACCACGCTTCACCCAGCCAGCTCCCAGTTCAGTATTGCATTGTCACTGGTGTAGCAAAACACAGAGGTTTGAGCAGTAAAATAGACATTAGCTGGACTCTCGAGACACGGATGACTTTTATCCCTGGAGATGCTACCACACCGCCCCAAGCTCCAGGGGAAAAGCAGGCGGCAGAAATGCCGCTGTCGATCAGAAACGACAGAGACGGTCCATCCGAGGGTGCGTATTTTATTTCTTGCCATGCGGCACAATCTAGCGGTTCGGAGACACGGCAGATACGAAAGGAAAAAAAAATACGGGAACGAGTTCCACAGCCGCGTCGCCCTGCAGCAGTGTTGACGGGCATCGGCCTGTGCTGCCTGGAAAGGGGCCGCGCCGGCGCGGGGCGCGAGGACCCGTCCATCGCTCGCTCCTCCGAGCGCGCGGGGAGCGTGCGGCTTCTCCGCCCGTGGTTCAGACCAGATGAGTAAAACGCACGATAGCGCCCAGGCAGCACGGAGAAGGGCAAGGCCGGGCAGCCCGATTGCTCTGGGGAACCTGCTCCTTGCAACCACCTTGTTCCTGCAGCATCCGAGTTAAAGAGGGAGATCAGAGGGGCAGGTCAACGCTACGGGCCGTTCCCGTCCCCACCTGCGAGGTGGCCACGACCCAGACAAGGTTGAGCCTGCTGGAGATGCTCCCAAGAACCTCGGAAATCGCCGCGTTCTCGTGGTCTGGAGTTACCATCCACGACTCCAGGCTGTTACTACCGAATGGACACGAGAAGTTGCTGCAGGTTAAGGTTTCCTCAGACTGTTGTAAAAAACGTGAACTCAGGAGCAAACAGCATTCTCGGCAGCGAAGGTCACATCTATTCCGATAGTTCGGGTCGCTTCTGGGAGCGGGACTCCCTTCGGAACCGCACGGAAAAGTCGACAAGAAAAAATAAAATACTTTTTTCTTTTGCTAACCTGCTGCGTAAAACTCAAGGCTAAAGGAACGGATAAAGCACAACCGACCTCTTCTGCTGTCTCGCGGGAAATCAGGAGACAGTTGGGCCTGTTATAACTATTATTTAATAGTCGTGGACTAGCAGAGACTTGTGCTCAGCGCTGGACACAGGCCTTTTACTGGAAAAAAACTCACAACAGCCATTTTGTCCTGGTTTCCAGGAAGGAAAAGTTGCTCCTGGAGCCTAAGAAAACGGTCACAAAAATCTCGAAGGAAAAAGAGGGGAAAAAAAAAAAAAGCAAAAACCCAAACAAACAAGGAAAACATTTCAGTAGACCCCATCTTTGGAAAAATGTAAAAATATTTTTCCATCCAGAGGAATAACTATAAATAATGGCTGAACTATTAAAAGGCTGAATGCAGAGAGAGAAATAAATAAATAAAAAAAAAGGTTATTTACACAGGAGCATTTTGTGCTGTTTCGGTCTAATTTGTCACCGGCGGAGGAGCCTCGTACGTTAGCTGGAGGAAATCCAGCGCTTTCAAAGGTTTTCTGTCAGGGCTTGAAAAGTTGCCAGTTTTTTTTTTTAATGGAGCCGAGCAGTCTCAGGCCTGTTGTTCTCAGAGATTTTGCGCGCCAGGGCCGCATGTTAGCAGGAAACGGAGCCAAACGGGCTTCCTGAGCGCCTGCGAGAGGAAACACTGTAATAAGCATGGAGGCTGCGGTTAAAAATAACTCCGGTATATAAAGGCTGCAAAGGATCCCCCTCGCAGTCATGCTCGCCGCTGCCTCTTGGCCGGCTGCTCCGCGCCGCTTCCATGGGAATGAGCCGCTCTGCCGGCTCCGCGGAGCAGGTGGTTTTTTTTTTCTTCTTTTTTTCTTTCTTTTTTTCTTTCTTTCTTCCCCCGATCCCGGGCAGAAAGTGGGCGAAGCGCGGGCCGGTCCTCACTTCGGCTCTTTTCGGCGAGCGGGAGGCCGGGCTTCGTTTCCCAACCGTCGTTGTTGGATTAAGGCTCAAGCGTATCGATACGGGCGCCGGCTCGCTGTGTTTAGGCTGAAATAAAATTGTGTTGAAAAATAACTCTTGGGTTTCTTTTCTGCAATATGAAACTCACCAAAAAAAATTAAAAAAAAAAAAAAAAGAAGAAGAAAAGGAACAGTGTGAATCATGCCGGCTCTTGAGCAATGGAAGAAAGAGCAGCCCGAATTGCTGTGTGCCCAGTATGGCTTGTACCCCTTCTGCTGCAAAAGCTTTAATCCCCTGCGGCCCCCCCAACACCAGTATTGGCCAACTAGAGGAGCCGAACGTGGCAAGCACCAGCCGAAGGGACTGGCAACTCGCAGTCAGCGGTCTGCAGTCCTCGTGCACTGGCTTGGCACCAAGCAGGGCCCTGCCTGCTTCCCTTGGCTGAATTTATTTTGCACAGAATTGCACCTGTCCCTTTTCTTTCGGAGGCAGTGATTTGGCTTGCAAATACAGGATTAAACCATACTGGTCATTTGGCAAATTAATGCACCCTTTCGCCTCCTGCAACCTGATACTACTCTGCTAACATCCACACTGGACTCCAGTTTGAACACTTCCTCGTAGCCCGTGTTGCACTGTAATTGGCAAAACACGTTTGTCCCAGGCTGTATTTTTATTGCAAACATTTATTTGGCACTTTATGTGGCAAATGAAAAGAAAATTTCACAACTCATTCTACAAAGTTGCATTGTATTAGTCTGTCCCTTGAAAAGTATTTTATTGCTCAAGAATAGCTGTAATCGTTCAAGGGATTTCAACATTATTCTCTTAAACTATAGTTGCTGTATATACTATTGCACCGAAAATTATTAATTTTGACCAATATCAGTCAATTTTTTTTGACTGGCACTTAATTGCACTCTAGAGTTTATTGCCAGCAAGAGGGGTGATAATCCTCGAAGGTGCAGGGGCAGAACAAGTGGCAGTAAATTTTCGGGGTGCATGAAAAGTAACTTGAACTTTCTGTTTCTGAATAGAAAAGCATTTTCTACAAGACACAAAGCATGACTCCTAAACTCAGATATATCCAGGAACTTAAATATATAAATATCCCAAAAGGTGGGCATTAATAGTTCAAGAAACAAAATGGTCACAATAATGGATGTTAAGTGTCTGAAAAAAAAAAGTCTGTCCCAAAATATCTCACTGAAGTTTCAAAACTGAATCATAACGATATTGTAATCATGGAAAAAATATATACCATTTTCAATACTTCAGTGATCTAAGTCTGAAAAGGACCTCACAGTCCAGGAAGACAAATGAGATCAGCTACTCTATACATACAGCCTATCATGCAAAGATGCCTGTCTTCCTCTCGCTGGCTAATGCACCAGGCTCTGATTCATACTTCCATGTATTCAAACAGGGAAAGTAATTCCAGGCAGCAAGCAATACCAATTAACAGTGTCACAGTTAATGAAATGCTTGCTCCACTATTTCCCATTACTTAACTGCAGGACATATGACTAATAAGTCATAAGTAATACAGGTGCAGCACAAAGACGCTATTATCTAAAAGAGAACCAAATCCCACATGTTCGTCCCATTAAACACGGCTTTCTCCTCCATCCCCCAATACAAACTTTGCATATATGGTGAACAAACTGCTCCTAATCAGATAAGACTGCAGCCTATAAAGACGTGCTGCATGTCAGCGAGCGAAAAAACCCAAATCCTTCCTCATTTCTAACCAGTCCTCGGTTCGTGGCTAGTTTTTGAGTGCTGTCCAGTCTCCTCTCCCTCTCCGCCGGTTAAAACCTGTGAACTTCAAAGTGACAAAATGACCTGCTCAGAAAGCCATCTGCATCTGCCTTGCTGACTCAGACTGCAACAGACCTTACAAATTAGAAAGCAAGACGAGTGCATCTGATTAGTTCTTTGAAGCAACCTCAAACAGAATTTTTTTCCCGCATTAATTAAACCCCAAACAAAGTTCGTGTTTCTAAAAAATCAGTTAACGTTGCCCATCTCCACAACGTTACTAATTGTCTCAAGCAGACATAAGAGATAAGACATCATTTTACTTTTTCTCCTGTCATCTGCAGTAAATTATGTAAGCTTTTTCCTAAAACGCAAACTAGTAAAGACTTAATTAATACGAGACCTAACAACATATCACCCATCCCACTCTATTAACAATTCCCTGAATGTAACAGGGTTAAGTGAGATTCTTTCAAGTTTTACACTCTCTTTAGGTGAATGGAAGCTTTTAATACACAACTTAAGCGTTACATCTAACCACTTTCAGGTGTTTCTTGCTGCTTTGCTCTGCCACAAAGCAGCACGATGGACCGCACAGTTCCCATCAACTGGTCCCATCTCCGGTCCCTCCCTCATGCTGGTTTCCAAACATATTTGGGAGTTTGCTAGAGCAGACATGAGTCAAGTCTTTAGAATACCATTTTACTGGGGTCCCACCTTGAGGATGCTATTGCTTGTTTATTAATAGCAACGGCTATTTTTTCTGAACGAAATTACATAGGTCATTTCTAGCCTACGCTCCTATTATTCCACACACACCCTTATTTGTCCAGCTCTTTCCCAAGGATCGGATTCTTCAGCAAAAGTAAATCTCAATAAAAAGGATGTGGCAACAATTGAAAAGTACTGTTCTTAATCAGTGCCTGATAATTTCAGCTGCTTCTCGGGTACAGTTCAACATTTCTGTTGAATTTCTGAAACTGTGCTATCATTTCATAGATCTGTAAGTTAAAACAATAAAAGATCTGTCAAATGTGTTTTTAATTGACAGCTGAAAGGAACATCTGCAATACAACATCTGTGCATTCAACATTCACATCAGTAAGTGCTGCCAGAAACAAAGCTACATATCTAATCAAAGTAGATAATTAAAAAATTGGCATAAATCATTTGGATTTCAAGACTCCCATGATCAGATGAGTAAACAGGCCTCTCTGAGGTTCTTCAAAGCTGCTTTTAGTCTCTCAAATAAAAAATTATTAAAAAATCATTTGCAGTTGAACACTATCATTCCTCACACAGCAAACTCAAGTTACAACACGTACTACTTTATCTTGATTAACTTCATAAATTATCTGATTTTTGCATGATTTATTGAACCCACAAACTTACTCTCAGGAAGAGTACGTCAGGAAGAGTATTTTCTTGTGTATTTCTGATCAAGGTTTTATTTTTTTAAGTAGGCTTATTTACTGAAATGAAACTTAAGTTTATTTTTCCTCCTCATCTATGGAAGTCTGCCTAGCTGAAGTGTGTAGTTATTGGAAGCAGCAACAGTTGACATTTGCTAATCTTCGTTAAATGAGTTAATAAGGCTTTCACTAAAAAGAATTAAGATTGCCATCACAAAGAATGGAAATGATAGAGCTGTCAATAATAACGCCGAAAAAGCGGAAGTGCTAAAAAATATTTCTGTTCTCTCTTTGGGAAAAAAGCCAGATGCTGCATTCAGATCAGACAAAAATGATGTTGAAATACTTTCCATTCCAGTAACTAAGGAGGATGTTAAAACAACTGCTACTCAACTCAAATAATATTAAGTTGCCAGGTCTGGGTAACTTATATGCAAGTGTTTTAAAAGAACCAACTAAGGAGATATCCAGATGGCTAATGTTTATTATCAATCAATTTCAGAGCAGCAGGGGAAGCCCCAGGTGACTTGAAGAATGCTAATATTATGTCAATATTTAAAAAGGGTAAACAGAATGACCCAGATATGCCTGGCAGTGTTATACAATCCTGGGCAAAATCCTGGAAGGACTTGAAAGATGAACAGAATCATAAATAAAGACAGCTGACGCAGTTAATGGCAATCAACAATGGCTTAAAACAGTTTTTTAAATGAGGCTGCAGCGTACCATGCGTCTCTGTAAGGCTCTGATTAGGTGTAGGATGATAATCTCAGTGAGAAACAAGGTTGCAAATCAATGTGCTGTGCACAAAAATGAATTGGTCCAAACTTGCTGACAGATCTCAAAATCTAACCGAAATTTTAATCAAGTGTTTTAGTTTTTAACACCCACACCCATTCTTTTTTTTTTAACCATTACTTACCATTCAACATTGTTAACAATGACCTGGAAGAAAACAAAACCTGTTAACTGATAAAGTAGTAGATGGCAAAGATCAAAGAAGCGTTACATAATCAGAAGGACGCGGCATTGTTAAAGAATAATTTTAATTGCTTCGCTACCCAGGCAGAAACAGACAACAGGTCTTGCATTAGAGACAAGCTTAAGGTCGTGCTTCCAAGAGCGAAGACTGCGAGCAGCTCTGCTTCTTGGCATGGACCAAAACAGGTTGCTACCTGGACCAGCAGGCTGCTGAGAGCAGCAGAATTGCTCTGCTAGGAGATGGCTATTGCCAGATGCCTCCTTTAAGGGCTTTTTTTTTCCTTAAAGGCGCTGGGGGCAATGCAGTGTGTGCCATCTTCCCTCCCAGGCCTTTCTGCCACCTTTCAGTCTCTGCCATCCCCCATGCCTTCTGCTGTAATTAACGCCATAAATTAGAGAGTTCACTGAGAAGCCTCAAGTCAGCCCTGTGTGCAGACGGTATTTACACGGTGGTGCCCTTCACTGGGAAGCAGAAATGCTGTGAAGGAGCTGGGGGAGAGGAGGATTTTGCTGGTTCCCCCCGGTGTGAGCTTCCAGGCCAACACCGTCATATTAAAAGTACGAAGTGCAGCCTTCGGCTAAAGAGGGACAAGTCCTGTTTAGCTGCAGGAGGGTGCTCGTCCACATTTCTGGTGCTCAGACCTAAAGAAAGGATTTGAAAATCTGCACATAGTTTGGGGGAAAAAAACACACACACAGAAAAAGAAAATATGTCAATACTGAAAACTTAAGGAGCCCCATCAATTTAAGTTTACCAAAGAGAAGATTAAAGTTAACCTTTAAGGCCCTATATGAGGAACAAACCCCAGTCATGAAAGGATAGGTCAAAAAAACTCCTTCATCAAAGTAATTTCTGATATGACTTCACTGAGATAAAAGGCATGCAGGATTAAATCAGTCTCAAAAATTAAGAGATGCCTCTAAAAATACCTGTGTATTTCACTTTATGTGACTGTTTACACCATTTTATCAACTTCCTGGACAACACACTTTAAAAAGTACTAATTTGGAATCCGTAATTTAAAACTAAATTATCAGAAAAGTTGTAAGTCAACAGAAGGAGGGCAGAGATACAGGTAGGGAAATCCTACGCCAGCGCTTGTCTCATTTAAATATAATTGGTCCTAGTGCGTTGCTGGTGCTGTGATTTTGAAATCAGTAATGGTGGTAAGAGGTGTAATTCCCATCTCATTTACACTGCTATTATTACGTTAATTCTAGGTACAATCAGGATTAAACCTTCTGAGAACAATCCCCTGAGAAAGGAGCTTTTTTCTGTTGTTGTTGTTTGAGTTCGGTAATGACTCAGAGCCCTCTAGCAGCCAGGTGACGTGGGCACGCACACCAGCACATCCAGCTGCAGCTTTTCGCCACGGGCACAGGCCCGTCACACAGCCCCAGCTCTGAGTCTTTTATTAGCGTGTACAGTCTTGATTACAACCCCTGGGGAAAAAAAAAAAAAAAAAAAAAAAAAAAAAAACTTTCTTTTGATGTAGAAACAACAACAGAGATCAGCAGCAACACCTAGAAAAAAAAAAAACAACTTTGCTGTACAAAAATGGTCGAGTTTGTGTTTACTCTGGCTGGAAGACAAATCACACAGCATTTAGTACTCCTCTACACTCAGCAGATTTGCAAATACTTTCTGATCTCTTGTTCTTCATGTATATACACCAGCAGCATCGCTGCCAGTCTACACTGCTGTAAATCAGACGGGTACCAGGTTTTAGATATGTAAAATAGAAGTTGTACAGGGCAAAAAGCTAGAAAATGGCAACACGATGACCATGGACCACAGGGAAGATCATGGTACACTTGTACTTAGTTTGCACAAAACCAGTGACTCACAACACAAATACATTCTCACATTCAGCTCACCAGGTTTGATATACTTAGTTTTCAGCTTAGCAGCTTCACTTGAAAACAAAAAGAAATGAAAGGGAGTGAATTTATTATTTCATGCACTTGGCTTTCATCCTCACTACCCACTAAACATTTCCTTTATGCAAAGAAAAAAAACACAACATAGCTTAGGGGAGAGAGTGAATGCAAACAAATCTCCTGCCAGTGCCTACTGGAAGACAGCATCTGACCAGAGATTCTCAGCAAAATTTACACTTGCAGTTGTATATCCTAGAAACAAAATATTTTGTTATAGCTGTTGCTGAAACCACAAGAACATAAACTGACACAGACTTTCAGGGTGTGTTATCAAGGGAACATTCACATTCATTCTGAATTCATCAGAGTATATTTTCTTGGCTGACTCACAGTGCCATATATACGTATTGTACACTTACTAACATTTTATTAGAGGAAAAGAGTTTACATTTAAAGATTACACAAGTGTGACATTACATAGCTATGAGTCATACATCTTTGTGTACTTCGTTACCATGCATTCAGTGTATTGATTCTGCTCCAGTCACAGAAGTTTGGCTGCTCCTCCTGGCCATCCTGTGAACTTTTAGAATAAAAAGTATAGAAAGTTAGACAAGAGATACTCATTATTTTAAAACATGTGCAGTTATTGTAAAGATCATTTGCTCACCCTAGCAACCGTGCTTGCCTGCGACGGCTGCATCCAGCCGCAATCCAGGGTCTCAGGTACGTGCTCAAAATGCTCCTGAGAACCAGAATCCATCAAGGCCCATCACTCCTTCCCCTCGTGGGGCACCGAAGGCATAAAAGTGAGAGTTGTTCTCCTACGCTCTTCTGATCCTCTAACTCACTTAGAAATCCTTTTAGAAGTGGCTGCAAAGGAAGTATGGAGGAGGTAAGGGAAAGCACAGCTCTTTCTCTGAACAGCCTCTCAAAGAATCAGTCTGATCTGTGATAGAGCATCATTTTTTCTGCTTTAAGAATTGCCACTTTTGCTCTTTTGTTCTTGGATGCCTGCCAAGCAGCAGTGACTGTCAAAAACATGAGGCTGGGGCACACTATCAAAAATTGTTGGAGGATAGCTCCTTCAGTCTGGGCATCTAAGCTAAACGCAAAAGTAGGGGAGGAGAGTAATCGTTTCTACTGAAAATCCAGCCCAGGACTGTAATTTGGCTGAAGTCATAGGCGATCGCAGAAGATACTTGCATTATTTTTTTTCATAATGTCACAGGGAAATGTTGATTTTGTCAAACTTTGTGCAGCAAATTAAAACTTTGCTAGAGACCTGAACTTCCATTAACTGCCAGTCTCCAGCATCCTCCTCACAGGGAGATGCCTCAGGAGTGAGGCATCCCCTCCATCAGTGCTGAGATGGGACCATGGGACCTGAGGGTGACCACAAGAGAAGGTCTAGGGTCTACCGGTGCGTTTCTTGGTGCATGGGGCGCGTCTGCCCCGCTTTCTGTGGCTGTCACACCTCCCTCTTTCAGCTCCGTCCATCCCACTCTCCTCTCCACCAGCTCAAACATGAGTTTTCCACTCAAGGTCCTCCCTGGCACGAGGTCCCTCGCAGCATCCCCAAGGGCAGGGATTCCTCAGCAGCCCTTCATGTCACAGAAGGCCCCTCAGTGTTGTCCCCTGGGCTCTCTGGCCCCATCGTCTCATGGAGGTCCCTCAGCGTCCCCAGGGCTTGAGACAAGGGATTCGTCAGTGTCCCCTCATGTCATGGAGATACCATGGAGATCCTGGTTGGGTGGGGAGGAGGGGCAGAGACCCTTCAGTGTCCCCTCATCACACAGAGGGTCCCTCAATGTGCCCTCATGCCACGGAGGTCCCAGTGTCCCACAAGGGGGGGGGGGCAGAGACCCACTGGGGCCCTCTCATCCCCTGGAGGGTCCCTCAGCATCTCCTCATGCCACGGAGGTCCCTCAGCGCCCTGCAGGGTGCGTGTGTGAGACACGGACCCCCCCAAGGTCCCCTCAGGTCCTGGAAGGTCCCCTCATGTCACGGAGGCCCCAGTGTCCCGCGGGGGAGGGGGGGGCAGAGACCCTCCCAAGGTCCCCTCATGTCATGGAGGGTCCCCTCAGGGCCCCCCGCGGCCTCCCCGGGCCCCGCGCTGAGGCGAAGCGCGGCAGCGGCTCGGCTCGGCCCGGCCCGGCTCGGCTCGGCCCCGCTCCGCTCCGCTCCGCCCCGCTCGGGCTGGGGGCCGCCGCCGCCGCCGCGTCCTTTTATACCGGGGCTAAATTTAGGCTGCGCCCGAGCCGCTGCCTCCCGCCCCGTCCGGGACGCGTTTCCTCCGCTCCCTGCAATTGGCTTGAGGGGCGCCCGCGCCCGCGTTATAAGCGGCGGAGGGCGGCTCGCCGCGCCGCGCCGCCCGTCCCGTCCCGTCCCGTCCCGCACCATGGCGCTCAGCGACACCATCCTGCCCTCCTTCGCCACCTTCGCCAGCCCCTGCCGCGAGAAAGCGCTCCACGAAGTGAGTCCGGGCCTCCCCCCCACCACCCCCCACCCACCCCCCCCAACACCACCGACACCCCCCCGGCCCGCGCCGCGCTGAGGCCGGCGCCGCTCAGCGCACTGGTGGGCGCCCCGTCGCGGCGCCCACCCCGGCGGAGCCCGCTCCTTCCCCCCCCACCCCCCCATCCCCGGGGGCGCACTGCCCTCTCCCCGAGCGGCTCTAACCTTCCCCGCTTTTCTCTCTTCCCCAGAGGTGGAAGTGTGAGCCGGAGGCCAAAGCCCCCGCCGGCGCCTGGGGCGGCCTCTCGCCCCGCAAAGAGGACGAAGATCTCAACACCGTGCTGGATTTTATCCTTTCCATGGGCAGCAGCGACGGCTACGGCCAGGCCGCCACCACCGCCGGGGACTATCCCGCCGCCCCCGGGGACGGCGGCGGCTTTTACCAGGGCAACCCGTCGCCGGGATGCTACAGCGCCCTGGAGCAGGGCAGCCCCCCGCCCTACGGCGCCAGCATGGTGCCGGAGATGATGAGGTCTGAGATGGACTCCAGCTTCTGCCCTCCCAGCAGCGTCCACGGGCGCTTCTTCGTGACACCCAACTTCGGGGGCCCGCAGTTCGTCGAGAACATCAAGCCCGAGCCCGACATGGACAGTTACGGGCCGGTGCTGGGTCTGGTGCCCCAGGCGTGCCCCAAGATCAAGCAGGAGGGCAACGCGACCTGCATGCTGGCCTACGAGCAGCCGCGGGTGGCCAGCTCCCCTCAGATCCCCGGGGCCGAGACGCCGCCGCTGAGCCCCGACGACCTCATGGTGAACGACTGCCACGCGCCGATGATGTGCCCCTCGTCCGTCCCCTTCCCGCCGAGCTACCACCCGCCCTCCGGCTTCCACCACCCGCAGCCCCATCTCCAGTACCAGAGCACCTCCCAGTTCGGCCTGTTCGAGGACAGCCTGCCCTTACAACCCTCGGCGCCCCGCGGCGTGCTCACCCCTCCGTCGTCCCCTCTGGAGCTGCTGGACTCCAAGCCAAAGAGAGGCCGGCGCTCCTGGCCGCGGAAGAGAACGGCCACTCACACGTGCACCTACGCGGGCTGCGGCAAGACCTACACCAAGAGCTCGCACCTGAAGGCCCACCTCCGGACACACACAGGTAAACACGGGCGGGTGCTCCCCGGGCTGGTGCGTGAGCGGTGAGATAGCTTCCGAGCCGAATGCGGCCTGAGCGTTAACCCTCTAGTGTCTGTAAGCTGCAGGAGCAAACCCCGTTGAGATACCACAAATGTTGAGCGCTGTAATGTCTAAGTGTCCTCCTGCACGCAGACATGTGGCTTTTTTTAACAGCTCGTCACTGCTCCCTTTCTTAGGGACTCCCCTCCGGGTAGGGGATGGCGAGGGAACGGCTAGCACGGGCTCACCAGACCCCCTTGAGAAAGGGCTCGGGAGTCAACCGAAGGAGCCGTGGAGCTCCGTGTGGGAAAGGGGCCTGGCGGCGGTTGCGCGCGCGCGTGTGGGAGCGCGGCGCTGAGTGCCGTCTCGCTGTGCTTTCTCCCCAGGTGAGAAGCCCTATCACTGCAACTGGGAAGGCTGCGGCTGGAAGTTCGCCCGCTCCGACGAGCTCACCCGTCACTATCGCAAGCACACGGGCCACCGGCCCTTCCAGTGCCACCTCTGCGACCGGGCCTTCTCCAGGTCGGACCACCTGGCCTTGCACATGAAACGGCACATGTAGCCCTCGAGGCTCTCCCCGGCCCACAGCGAACATTATATTTAACTGCTCAGGTGCAGAGTCGTTCCAAAGCCTGTAGCTGGTACTACGTATGGCGGCACCGACGCTTTCACGGTGGAAGCGGAGGAGGATTTGACACGAGGAGACTTAGCCGGTCATCTCCTGAAGACAAATTGATGTGACTGTATCCATGTACCTGCCCAGCCCGTTGGGGAGGACGGGGGTTATTTATACAGCTTCAGTGAAGGGGAAACTCCATAAGACTCCATACAGATTGTATAGAAGAAGCTGTAAATACTGTTTTTTTTTTCTTTTTTTTTTCTCCCCCCCCCCAATTCTGATTGCCCAGTCCTAAGCTTTACGAGACAATGTTTGTATGGAAACTGCCTGAAGTTGACCCTAGAGGAGATAAAATGAATGTTACTGTAGCTACCGATGTTATTTTAGATCTCAGTTGAAGGCATGGCTAAGAGAACACTCCTATTGTTAGACTGTTTGTTTCACAGGTGCAATAATATTCTTGTTTGCCATGATCTACACTAGAAGTACAGGGCTTGATGTCTTGTAAGAAAATAACCTATTTTACTGTCTAATTTTTTATATATTGTAAATAGTTTTATACAATGAGAAATATTGTATATGTAAATAGAAGACAAATGGGTATTTTGCCTATTTCTGTTTTTATAAAAACATAATTTTTCAATGTTTGAAAACATTTCATCTTTTTAATAAAATACGTTTTTAATTGCTGTGATTTTTATTCTCCTTTGAGAGCTCCCTGTTACTTTTTCTGTGATGGCTAGACCAACCACCACCTGGGTATGTTTTATAAGTTATCAACAATTGTAGCAAGACACTTAAAAAGCTGAGCTATGGGTTTTTCTAAAATAGATAACAAAGTACACACTTCATTCTCGGTGGTAAACAAGATACAATAGAGTGTTTTATCAAAAAATCAAATAGGAGAGTAGATCACAGTCAAAATATACTTCCTAAAAATGGTTAAGTAAGCAACACTGTAATTTCAGTCTCATTTCTAGTTTATGCTAGACTATTTTAATAGCATCCTTAATGTTTTCCAGATGCAGTTATAGTTTTGCCAGCAGTGTGTGGGTTTTTACTATAAATTTAAACACTGCATTTTTGTAATTACGGAGGCTTATTTTAAGGCATCCTTGTACATAAATTATCCTTGCTCTCAAGAGCTCAGTGCAAAATTCCAATAGAACAGTAGTGGAATTTAAACATAAATTCACAACACAGTTTAAAATACCTTCATAACTTATTCCTAAAACACAAATTTGCTTAAGAGGGTTGAATCATATCTAGATTTCAGGCGCTAGTGAAGGTATTTATTGTTTTGGAGGAAAATAAGTTAGCCAGCGGTCCTGTTTCTGAAAACTCGCTCATTTGAAACAAAGTGGATATTGCAATAGCAGCAAACAACTGCAGCAAGTCAAATGAAGCCCCCTAAAAGTTTTTCTGCAGCTCTAAGTGAGAGCATAACTCCAAGCACTTTGTCTATGCAATTAGTCTGAAACTCTAATGAGGATCCTCTGTTTTTACAGCAACAGTTTAGCAGCAAGGCGTGCTACTTCTAAAACAAACCCAGGGTTACCTAAGCATGCAGACTGAGCTTGGTATCAGAGTATTTTTCTTGAACATCTGGATACTAAAAAACTCAATAGTTAGGACTTTAAACAAGGTTGTGACTCTACGAGTTAGAATTCACGAGAATGAAATCAACAGGAATACATTCACACTAACAACAAATACAGCTATTCTTCTGTGAAAGCAAAGTCTGCAGTTGTTCATGTGGAACAGATGTATTTTGGGCTTCTAATCATTGACATGGAAGAATGAGTTCCACATTTCACTTTTATAGTGCTTTCAAAGTGAAATATAAGGGAGATTTAGCATTTCTTCATTAAAAACAAAACTCATTTATTTGCTAGAAAAAAAATATATTGCACAATATAATTCCAGAAAGTGAGGATGACTTAAAGATGGTCTAAAATTAGCACGCTCATTGTTGCAACAGTTCTAGGTATTTCCTTCTCTTTCCCCATTGCTGAAGATTTTCGTATTTCAGCAAGCCCTATGGTGTTCAGAGCCTGAAGAACATGATTTTGAAATTAAGCCTCATGCTTACCTTTGCACTGGCTTTCCCTCGTCCTTTCTGACAATTCGAAAGTGTTTTTAGCCATGCCCCAGTTTCAGTGCTACCGTGAGACACCTTTCCCTCTTTCGTGACGTAATTAAGGGAGACCCAGAGGTGTGACACCTCCTCGCGCCGGGTGCCGCCACCCCCCCGGCTGCACGGTCCCACGCCCGGCTCGGGAGGCTCCAGGACGCACGCTTGGCGCATCGGGCCGGGCTCGTCCTGCTCGCCGCTTCCCACGCTGGCCTCTACCGGAGGCAGGGCACGGGGCTTGGCAGCCCGGCAGCCTGGGCCGCTCGCGTGTTCTCCCAAATTGCACAGGTGAAACACAGCTTTAGCCGGAGCAGCAGCTGCAAACGGTGCACGCAGAGGGAAGCTTTTACTGCATTCGCCAAGCTTGGAAGCAACCCGCGTGGCTGCACCGCCTGCAATAGCGTGCACGGCTTGCGCGCGCGTGCACCGCGCGTCCTCCGCCCAGGCACGGCTGGAATTCCCTCCGCTCCGGCAAACAGGAGAGCCGCGACGTTCACACCCTGCAACCGGCGCTCGCCTTCGCTGGAAGGGCTGCAGAAAGGGCATGTGGTGCCTGCTTACCGCCACGTACCCAAACAGCGGTCAAATCGCGATGAACAGCGCAGACGCCACCTATTACGGGCTGCTCGCTATGTGAAAAGGAGCCGCCTGCGTTTGTATTTGGTGCAACTCAACTGCAAACAGGACAAAGCCATCCTGTTATACCTGCACGTGTATAAATATATAGACGTGCATGCATATATATGCAAAATACAGGCCTCAGACCACTTCGTGTATGGGGAGAATATAGGGGCACGAAATGCTAATGCTAAGAGCCCATTTTAATTTTAATTGTTGGAGGTACGGCACATACGACAACTTCTCTGTGGTCTTTACAGGAAGCTGCAGATCCTTGAATCTCTAGATAATGGTGTGGCAGAGAGCGAGCTGCTGAGCTCATTCTTCTCGCGCTCTATTACGACTAATTGTCAACTTGTCTTTCCCCCCCCCCCCTTTTAACTGCCTTAAATCAGGACGTCCAAAGCTGCGCTAATCTATCGGGTGATCCCACTGGTCTATCGGGTCCCCCCTTGGCTGGCAGGAAACCTCCAACTTGGCGATGTTTTCTAGTAACGGGACAGCCGGGCTGAAGGTTTGAAGTGATTCTGCTCCAGCTTACGTGAAACCCCCTCCCCGGACCTCTTCCCGTGAGGACGCAGCGAAGGTCCGTGGCCTTCCTCGCAGGCTGCGGCGGCCTGGATTTGTTTTCAGCGTAACCCCCCCCCCCCCAAAAAAATAATTAAAAAAAAAAAAGTCTTAGTCAAACCCGATAGGAGGAAACATCGAGTCCGTTGTAAACAAGATTTTCACACATATTCTTACAAGATACCGCAGCGATGGGCTCAGTGCACTTGCAAGATAGATTGCCAGATTAGATAGAGCAGCTCAGCACAGAAGCGAAGAAATCCTGCCGCCAGCTCCCAGTGAAAGCTGCAGCAGTTGCCTCCGAGCCCGAGCCCCTTCCCGCCCCGCCAGCTTTCAGAGCACGGCCGTTCCAGCTTTTTTTCTTTTTTTTAAAAAAATCTTTTTAATAAACCTCTTCACGTATTTCAGCAAAAAGGGGCCGCGGGGCAGAGGAGCGGCGGGAGCAAGTTGCAGGGGCAGCTCGCAGCAGCTTCGGTTCGGGCCAGAGCTTCCCGCGCGCGGAGCCGGGAGCGCCGGCGGCACGCGCGAGCCCGCGGCTCCTCCGAGCCGTTTGCAACAGGGCCTGGAAACGTTTGCTCCCTCCACGCGCTGGTCCGCCATCCACAAGAAGAGCCAAAAAAAGTTTGTCCTTTCTTCAAATTACAGGATCGTGTGGCTCTGTGGTTTTCTGTGGTCGCAGCTTTGTGGTTTCCAGAGCTATTTTGTGCACCTATAACACAGAGTGGCTGTTAGGCTTTTCTTAAATTTAATTTTCGAAGCCAGAATCCCAAGCGCCAGCAATTTCTTTGCTATATTTAAGTAAGACGACGACGACAAAGCCGTGGAGCCGTCGCCGCAGGAACCAGCGCGTGCGTGCGTGCGGGGGGGCGGGGGGACCAAAACCAGGCAAATTCAACCCAAACCCCCTAGAAATGAAGGGGGAGAAAAAAAATCATAACCGCCTGCCCCAACAGCCAGCGCGTGCTCGGCAGCATCGACAAACCCGAGATTCCCCAGGCACCCTCGAGGCCCCGGTGCGAGGCTCGACGCTCCTCTTGAGGCGCTCAGAGGAGACCGGGCTTTATCTTGAACTCAACAGGCAGAAAAGGCATTTGATTCAGTCTTTCGAGGGCTCTGTTTTCAGCCCCAATTTTTTATTTTATAATATTTTATCTAGATGCAAAACTGAGTTACCGGCACTGCTTTGCAGAAGGGAGATGTTTTAACTTTGCAAAAATCACCTTTCTAAGCCCAAGGAGGGCTGGAGCAAAACAGTTTCTATTTACTCCGCAAATACATTTAGCATTTGTTACCTGCTTCAGATATAATTCCTTTGGGTAAAGCAAAAGCGTTATTCCCCCCTTTGCAGTAAGCATAAATTCAGCAACACAGAACCGCTCAGGACCGTACCTGTTGCAGGATTGTAATATGGTGTGTTGTAATTACAGCTATGGTATCTTTTCACATCAGTTTGATTCGGGTTTCCTGCGCTTCTTACAGTTCAGAGCATTCCTGGAGATTCTCCGACCGCTCCCCGCGCACGCTGCCCAGCCGCCGAGCGGCACGGAAAAGGCAGCAGCCAAAATCAAATCAAATCAAATCTGACCGTAGAGAACAATAAAGCGGCTTTTCTGAGAGCTGCAAGTTTGAGAGTTTATGAAATCAGGGACAAAAAGGTGAAAGAATGATTGCCGAAGTCTCAGAGCTCCAAAAAGTAACTTTTCATTTATTATATTAAACAATAACATTTCTCTTATTATATTAAACAATAAACACATGAGATGGGTTAAAATTAAAATACCTTTCTTTCAATTTGTTATGGTATCTGAAAGATAAATATAACTACAATAATGTACATATTTGGAGATATTAGTCAGATTCAGGTCAACATTGCAGTTTCCACTTCACGTTTCCACCTTTTTTTAGGTCAGACTAAAGAAAGTCGTATTAAAAGGGACACTAAGGAACGCCCTGTATCATTGCAACAGCAGAAGGAACCACGTCCACTCTGAGTTTTCCTTTGAAAGTTAAAGGGGAAAGCAGAAGCTGGAAAAATGAAACCCCCATTTTATAACAAATTAGCCTTTATTTATAAAACTTTCAAGTAAAAAGAGCAGTATATCAACTGATAAAACAAATGTGTCAATGAATAATAAAGAGTTAACATATTTACTCTAAAAATAAATTCTCTATGATTCCACTATACTCCAAGCAAACTTTCTTTCTAAGAAAAAGTATGTCGGTTGTGAAGCCTGCAGAGGGATGCAACTGCTGACACACAACAAAAAGCTTAACTATTACACTGGCAACGTTACTTGAACTAGATCGTTATTAGCACAGATCAAATCAGTTTAACCAAATTCATTCTCCGCATTAGGATTAAGCAGAAATGAAATTCCTGAGAGGGAGGAATAAAACACAGAAGTCAGAAATCCCGCCCTGGCCCAGGGGAACGCGACGACGCTATTTGGACCAAAACTCCCCGGGCCTCGGGCTCCAGCGCACAAAAACCCTCCTCAACGGAGAAACGCGAACGAAGACACAGCAACCCTCAAGGGATTGTAAGAAGAATTCAAAAGAAAAAAAAAAAAAAGTGCTTTCCCTTTTAGCATAAAATGACAAAATAATTTCTACAAAATTTCTGACGACAGATTTCACAGACGGGAATTAAAAACAAACAAAAAAAAGCTACACACTGTCAGACACAGCTTGGAATTTCCTACGCTTTGAGAGCACATTACATGGAACAAAATACAGCAGGGCTCCTCCTTGGGCAGAGGCTTCGTAAGGAAAAGTTTGCCAATATAAAAATGTTTCATACAGCAGTATTATAGAAGTACTACTTTTATGAGCATCTGTTTTTATTGCAGAATGACTGGTATGCTTTACAACAAGACTATTTTGAATGTAACTCCAGGAAACCACTTGAGGCAAATGTGAGCACACTGGTCTATAACAGAATACGCAAGTAATCCGATATCCGTATGCTACGCACAGAGCACGCATGCATAGGTTCAGTGTGAAAAATTGTCTGTCTTTCCTGTTTTAACGGTCGTGCCTCGGCGCTCTGTGCAATTCACGGTTTTCCATGAGTCATTCCAGCGGTGACTGTGCTCCGTACAAAATGCACGTGTGTCACTATAAAAGTCCACTAACCTCTCTTGTGATTGCTCAATGTACCACCGAGTCTAGTAATTTATCTTGGTAGAAAGTAGAAGCACCTCTTATTTTTCCCTCAAAGCCAAGAATGCAATGGATAGGCATTCTTCCTGAAGCAAAAGCTTAGGTGGAAACGGAGGAAAAACAGAGCTGAAACCCAGATGACAATTACATGCAACCTATGCAACTGGAACGGGGCAAAACCCCCCATGTTTTCCACCTCGGTGCGCACCTGTTTTGTGTGTGTGCATGTGTGTGTCGGGGGAAAACAGCTCTTTAAAAATAATTTTTAAAAAGGGAGGAAAAAAGAAAAAAAAGAGAACTGAACCTATGAACAAATGTTAGAGAAAAACCATTGCCTCAGCCTAAGAAAAGAGGACATCACACGACCAGCACACGTGAGAAAATCAGAAATTGAGCTGACATTTCAAAATGACACTTTAAAAACTCAACACAAAGTGAAATTATATCCAGTACAGATGATACCTACTTTCTGCCAGGCTCCTCTCTTACCCTTGGCACAACTAGTGAACATAGTTTTTCATGCCAATGAAAGCACTCTTGAAAGAAAATTATTAGAAGTAGTAATTTCTCCTTTTTTCTTTCACCAGAACTTTGAAATTATAAGAGCCATGATCAAATTTCAATTTCTGTATAGATTCCATTTCTCTATCCATCTCTGTATAGAGAATACATACATACACAAACTTTAATATATAGAATATATATCAATATTCTACATATTCATGGTATATACATATTTTATGTACAGTAGAAGTAACTATATACTAGACATAGTATGTGGACATATATAGTATATACACACACTATTATTACATTATACAATACGCTATATATATATATATATACACACATACACACAAATAATAAGAATCTTATAATATACACTGTATATGCATTGTGTATACTTACATTTTATATATCTTGCATTGTACATATTTATCTGCCCAAATAGCAATAGGCCTATTTGTGCTTTAAATTTCACTGTTCTGGAGGAAGAATAAGATCAACATCTTGCAATAAAATCTTGTTTTAGAAGAGCACATACAGGTATTGTACAAAACACTAAGTTACATGCATAAGGGAAGAATGGGGGCAAACTTTCTTTTTCATGGAAAACCTGTGTTAAATACGACGGGGAGAAATCACAGCTGTACTGCAGTGTCTAAAATTCTGAATCAAAAGTGTTTCAGTAAACCTAGGATTACTAACGCTAATACACCGCGCACAGAGGACACGTTCTGTATCTGTTAATTTGCTTGACCTTCCGTTACTGTACGGGCAAATACGGAGAACGAGTCCATAAGCAAACACCAAAGTGAACAGTTAGTTCTAACGCTACGTGGAATGATAATTAATTCACATTTCTGGCTGCTCGCTGAGCATCTTGGAAAGACCAACTCATTGCCTCAGAAGCGTTAGAAAGCACACTATTTCAGAGAATTGACAAGCAAAATGTCTTGTCACAGTGTCTACCTAGGAAAAACGAATGAAGCTATTTAACTTATCCACCTGTCCCACTGGAGTGGCGTCGTCCAGGCAGTAGTCCGAAAGTGGCTTTCCTTTATCAAATGGCACTACATATGCATGGTGTTTTGTTATAGCAGAGGAGACACCATGAAGACTCAGGCCCAAAACAAAAGCAGAATCTTACACAATTTTGAAAATAGCTCTTTCACAGCAAAAGGTTTAGCTCATGTCAGTTATACACAGGCCAAATTTGCTTTCAGAGACCTGGAAGCCAGTAGACCAACAGCAAAGAGAATTTGTTGAAATTTCTGAACTCAGGTTTGAGCATTAAATCGAATGCATATTCTCCCCTTCTGAGGCAAATCACGGATTCACAGTATTTGCAGTACCATTACCACAGGAGATACACAGCAAGTGCAGAATTGCGACTCCTGAAAACGTACTTTGAGATACAGATTTTCAGTTTTGTCAAATATATTGCCGCATATGTAAACGGATGGTTGCACATATCTGTGTGCGTGCACGTGTGCAGGCACACACAGACACACGCTCACTGATGTACCTACTCACAAAAGCTGGAGACAAACGTTACATTTTAGCTGCATTTCAGAATTGGCAACTGCTAATTAGATTAAAATAATCTAACGTGATCTTTGCCTCTGCATAAGGAAAGCCTTCAGAGTAAGGCAATTGGAACAGGATGGAGACAGGCTGCTTTCATTCAGTAAACAGGCACTATGACTGTATCACGAGAAATAAAAATAAGGAAGCAAGGGTATAAGAAATGTAAATGCATTAAGGACGATGAAGGAATTTCCAAAAAACATTTTCCAAAAAACAGAAGATTTTACAAAATCAGGGCTGCAACAGTGAAAACACCGAGTGTTAAGTACCTAGTTTGTATTCCTACAGAACCAAGGACAGGAAAGCAGACATACATTAGGGACAGTTTGAAAATTTTGTGCTAGGTGTCTACTCTATTTAGACATAAGAGTCCAAGGCAAAGACAACTGAAGTGTTAGAATTCCTGTAATTACCAAGAAAGGCATTTTTAGTAAGTAATTTAGTAGATAAGTCACAAACTTATCATAAGGACTTATTTTAGATAGGACGTGTAAAACATATTCTGCATTATCTTTACCACGGGCATATATTGAGTTCTACAGGTATATTTAAAATCTGCTTCTATTTGGACTTAGCACTGCAACTTGCCTTTTAAAGCCAACCCAGTCTACCAGTACTTCTGTAACTTATGCATGAACATGTATTTGGCAAATAAAATCTGTTTCAACTTGCCCATATTTCAGCTAAACTATTTTTGATCTGTATCCCCATAATATAAGACCAGTGGAATTAAAGAAACAGAGGTAGAGACAGTTTCACACAGTCAGCTGGATAATACAATAATATGATCTATTTTCTGGTGCTTGGAGTAAAAGAGGGTAAAGTAAGTTGCAGGGAAGAGCACAGCTCAAACTTAGCAAGTTTTCAGTTGTTTGATCTTACATTAGAAGAACTCAAACTTTTGTCACAGTTCTGTAAACATACTTGCTTATGAGATAAAGCATGACTTTACCTAATGATTTAATTGCCAAAGCCATCATTTGTCCAATTTACTACAACTGAATTAACTCCCTCTTTTACAACATCACACAAAATTATTAAAACTCAATGCAAATAAATCTTTAAATAAGAACTACTCATTCATAGAGGCTTCAAATTCAAAGTATTTTACAGTTCTCTGTATCCATCATTTCTAAATTATCAAATTCTTCTCTAACAGCTGCATCTCCTTGATAAAAAGGGAACACCTAATAATGAATTTGTGCTGAAGACTTTGACATAAATGGATTTGTACTCATTAGCCTACCATGAATAAGTCAATGTAATAAGTGAAAGCTAATTCTATAAATACTGTCTTTTTACGACATTTTCTTTTAATTGCATATTGCAGCCTCAAAAAACAATGTGATTCGGGTAATAAAAAGCCAAATTCACAAGTTGCAGTTTACTATATGCAACATTGTCTTAAGATAAGGAAACTTTGCTTTCAATGTCTTAGGATCATATGTTAAATTTCTTACAAGCAGTAATTTTTACCTAGAACATACAATACGCCTTATACAGTGTTTCCTGTATATTATGCACTTGAAAAGCCACACAGAGCCCAGCTTGATATAACCAGCCAGTCCTGCTTAGAGTTGAAGGTGACTAGAATTATTTTCACAACATAAAACAAGAATTTAGTACTTTTATAAAAGCCATGTTTAAAGGTTTCATTTGGCCAGGATAGAGCCAAAGAACCTCTATTTAAGAGCTTGGCATATCAGCCTTACTGAGCGCAATAGCCAACTCAAGGTCTTCTTGTTCTTGTCTCCGCAATCGAGCTAGTCTTTCTTGCTCTGTTTTTTCACTCTCACGCTTTGCCCATGCCAGCTGCTGTTCTTCATTTCCAAACTAAAAAACGAAAATGGAAAATGCATTAATAAACAAACTTACTATAAAGCCAGAAAAGTTATATAAAAAATACAAGAAATCAAACACATTAAATATACAAAATTAAGTATACCAGGCTGTATCAGGCTAGTTCTTTGGAATCATAAAAAAAAAAAAAAAAAAAAAAAAAAAGTCACTCACTGTTTTCCTCACTTCATCCTTTCATTTATACTCTTAATTCTGTCTTCCTCCCACCAGAGGACTAACCCCGTTGGGTTGCGTGTCCCTGCCTCCATGCCTCAGAAGTCTACGAAAACAGCCAGAGGACTGGAGCCAAACAAAAACTCCACAAACACACACAAGTTTGTTGGTGGTTTGGGAGCACAGCAACCTACATCCGCTCTTTAGAATGCTAAATTTGTTAGCTTTTACCTGGTAAAACCAACAGTTATTTATGCTTGTGCAACTACACTGCAAAGAGTTTTATTGTAATATCGCCTGTTAATGGTGAGGGGTTTTACTAATGAATCTGCAGACTGTCAATTTGTGGGAAATTCACTATCCAGCCAAAGCGGGGAAAAAAAAAAAAAAAAAAGGAAAAAAAAAAAAAACCTTCTGTAACTGTCTACAAAATACATTTAGAGTTTTTCTAGCAAGAAATAATGTAAGAGAATCCAATTTAATTCAGCAAAAAACACTAAGGAGATATTATATATTTTAACGTTCAGCTTATAAGCCTGTTTGAGCTTTCCAAAATACATTTAAGTACATGGCAGTAATTAGCAAAACTATTTCAATATTATATTTCAATATTTAGCACTGAAGTATGCAGAAGTTTGCTTTCTTGAGGTTTTTGAATAAAATGTTATAAAAGTATTTTATAGAAATAATACTAATTTAAATCTAAAATAAAATCTGGTACTGTCTAATTTTAGCATTTGGTGAAGAGGATGATGTTTACAGGAGTGTTTGTAGAGCAAATGTTTGCATTATATCCCACTTCTAAAATTTGCTTTGTACAATCTTCTTTTTTTCAGTTCAGGAAAAAGGTATTATTTGGGTTTTTTGGAAGAGAAAAATACATGGAATTTACAGTTTTAAATTTCAGTTGAATACATATTGCAAATATTGGTCTCTGGTCCACAAAACTGTAACTTTGAACACTGCAAAACAAGCCACTCCACTAGCTGACATGGCTATAGCTTCCCAGGGAAGCTGCAAACATTGTACTGAATATTAAATAAAATTTTAAACAGTAGACCTTTGCCTGGCTGGATGTGTGTTATACAAAGATCCCCACTCCTGCCTTTTCCGCTCCACACTGTATCTATAATTCATATTTTCAAATAAATGCATCTATTTATATTTCTTTAAACCCAGGGCCAACTTTCATTCACTGTAGTTAAATTATGCTTTATCTATACTTTTCCCGATGCTCACAATTCCTCATTTTATTTTTGTTAACATCTGAAAAAGCAAGAGGATATGATGCAAAAAAAGAGAACTACTTTTAAAATCACTTTTCTCCCAAAAAATTCATCTGTTGTCACTGCCAAAAAAAATCTAGATGAAGACCTTTGCATTCAGTGTTGTTGAAATACAATAAAGGTACCACACATTATATGAAATTTTACTTTTAAAATGAAGAAATCCTACTGTCATTACTTCTTTAAATAATTTCAGTGAACAGCTGACAGGTAAGATTTAAAAGTTCATTAAGGTTTTGAATACATGATTTTTTCAAGACACAGTGAAGGCAGACTCAATTGGAAGTAGGACTTCTCCACTTATTCCAAGAATTCAAAAAGAAGATCCTGTAGCCGTGATGGAGAATAAGAGTTACTGTTTTCAGAAATATAATAAACTTTAGCTAATCCCTTTGGGGTATCTTTTTTAAAATGTTGAGAAAACATATTTACTTATATGGCTTACATCTTAGGGTAAGTCTTCCAAAGCTTAGGGGAATCCAACTTAAGATTTGTTTATGATATGTAAGTTATATTTTTGTGGTTAAAAAGGCTGAGAAGAAAAAAAGAAAAAGGGGGAAAAAAGAGAGAGAGAGAGAGAGAGAGAGAGAGAGAGAGAGAGAGAGAAGTGAATCACAGGAAATCAAATCTGGATGAGCCAGATATTACAAAGGCTTAGCAAAAAGCAAAATTTCCAGGAGCACAACTCTGACCACCAGTGACACATAGAACAATTCATTGTGGCCCCCTGATTCTTGTGCAATTACCTATAAAAAGGTCACGTAACTGAAATTCAAAGTCATTTAAAAGAAAAACATTTTTTTGCATATGTCCAGTTTAAGACGACTACAAATTTATGTCATATATCTGTCATTTCATAAACACTCTCACATATTATCTTTTCTTGGTCCAAAAGCACAGTTAGACACAAGGCATAAGTGAGAAAAATAGCAGAATCTGCAGAGAAAATAACCAAACACACAGAAAACCACCCTGACTTGTATTTATAAAACTACCAACTTATATGAAAAGAGGGAAAAAAAAGTAGTTTAGTTCTAAATGCTCTGTTTCTTGGAAATTAAAATGCTTTTTGTACACTAAAAAAATTACTTTTCTTGTTGTCTATCTGTAAAGTTAAGATATACTTTAGAAATACCTGAAACATGAGCTAGCAAAACAGTTTGCTTTGTTCCAAAGGGTTATACTTTAAGCCAGTGCAAAAGTTAAGAATGCAACAAGAATATACCTAAGAAATTCTAGGTGTGTGAATTTGGAACTCCAAAATGACAAATTCTACAGAATGCTACTAAAAATTAACGAAGTCCTCGTGTTAGTTCTTTGCAAGGGTAAAGAATTCCAGCTAAAAAACGTACTATTCAGTTAGTCAACAGTATGTGATTCTATGATTCTGTTCTCAGATTCCATGTCTCAAACTGCGGGTCAGAAAACCTTCTGTAAGCAAAATTTATTATGAAGATAGTTATCCAAACAACAGGTAAAGACAATATAATATTGCCAGGTAATGACATAATATTCTTCCTGATTACAAGTTAACTAGCGCACTCAAGGCTTCATGCAGGAGAATCAGCCATCCTCAAACATGGTAACGTAATCGTGTTATTTGCAAGCAAAAAGCAAATACTGAAAAGAACAGGGAAACAAAGCCTCTCTCTTTTCAATCAACTTCAGTTAATACTTTTTTTTTTTCTTGGAACAGTATAAAACAATTCACAAAACCAAATTAAAAAATTAATTTTATTGGACAAAGTGCCACCTAACAGCAATTAAACAAACTACAAGTTGCTACTACTCGGATCTCATTTTTCCTACTTTTTCTTATCTTTAAAGTTAATCTTATCTCCTGAAACTTGATGGCATGAAGAATTAAACACTAGGGCACCCACTGGGATGGGAGAAGGAGATTTTGGTTAATCATTTGATACAATCACTCAGTGTAAGTCACGCTCTTAAGAAATGCAGTCTGTAAATAAGATGACAGTAGCTGGGTAACAGGCATTCCATTCCATTATTTTGCTTCCATTCAAAGAAGAAATTAGGTGTTGTTCAAGAAATTTCAGATAAAGCAAGTTTTGCGTCTTATTTTTATTAAGAATGTCACCATTTTGTATACATTCACAGAATTTAACTGTGCACTAAATTCAACAGGCTAGTACTAACTGTGGTAAAGCATACATAGTATCTTGAACTTTATCATAGGTAAATTAAAGAACTGAGGCCAGCTAAAGGTATGCACAGATGACCTCAACTAACAATATCAAAAAGGAAAATTATACACATTTACTATTAATTAATAATTGTGGAGGAGGGGAAAACAGTAAAAAATAAGCAACCTGAACGATTCAGTTTTAAGATCTCCACTTGCTGAACACTGAATTGTGCCCATCAGGCTTAAAGTAACAGATTAAGTTGGCAATTTTACTGCATGGCAATGTGACAGAACAAAAACACACGGAAGGAGGAAGAAGCCTGAGGCTACGGGTGGAACAGATTTCTACCTGTTCATGGAAGTAATAAGAACACTACTACTGTATTTACAATGATTTCTAATTCAATAATGTGCCTGCCAACACTGAAAACAAAGCCAGACTTCTAGAAATCCTGATGTTCTTTTCATGAAAGGGCACTTGGCTTTGCTTTCTAACCTTCAGATACTGTCTTTTGGAGTGCAATATTTCTATATTGGTTCTACAAAACAATTTTGTATGCTTTGTCTAACAAGGGCTTCTCTACATTATCAGTAATTGGAACAAAATTCAACAGCTAAATTTTCAGTCTCTGTCTTGTATATGTATCCTTATGATCACATTCCATTGTATACAAACAACATTGCGACAGGATTCTCAGAACTTTTTTTTTTCCACAAACAATTACAAATACTTTACGGAATCTTTCTCCTTAAGGATTTACTTCTCAGGATATGGTGAAGTAGCTATATAAATGTGTTTAACAATAATTTTTGAAGAATCTTTACATCATTGGCTCCCCCAAATCAGTTACAAAATAGCCTCCATGCAACAAAAATAATACACAAGATTTTGCTACAAAGAATTTGTGAGTAAAGGCACACTGCACTAAAATAATTTAAAAGCAAGTAAACCCTTTAAAATTTAGTATGAAATTCAAAACTGTTTTTTTTATTGAAATAATGCCTTTTTTATTACAGAAGTATTAATACAAAAACAACAAGGACAGCATGAAGGTACTAAGAGACAGAAGCCAGAGAACAGCAGGTTTGCAGTGAAAACAAAAACCCAATAGATTGCTGCAAGCAGAGCAGAAAGTGGTTTGCTCAGAGACAATGAACTTAACTTACAGAGCTGAAGTCTGCAAAACCCAAGGAAGAGTCTTTAGAAGTTTTACTTGAAGAGGAGGGAGCAAATGGATCTTTTCCACTAAATGGGTCCCCAAACCCCTTTTTACTTTGAAACGGGTCACTGCTGTCAGCCCCAAATGGCTGGAATGGATCATGGGGCTTGGGAAAATCTGAAGACCCAAGGTGGCTTACAGGAGTACTTTTACCTGGAAAGTTTAGGAGAAAAACAAAAGAAGAAAAAGAGAAGTTACTTACCATGGACAATACAAACCCCTTAACAGGAAACTGTGCTGATGCATTTAGCATCATCCATTCTTCTTGGGGTAGTTTAAAATTTAACTAAATACAATAGCACTCATCACTCAATGCCAATCATCTCAAACAGATGTTTTCGCTATATGGATTTATTATGTTATTTATACATATTATAGCATTAATACCATCAAGATTTGGTATGATAAACCCCAATATAATGACATTGATTGGAAGAATTTGACAGGTAAGACTTTATTTCATTTTCCTGCATTAAAGACATTTAAGTTCGGGATTGTATAAAATTGAAAATACTAAGAAACATGTATCACTGAAGATAAATAATTAATCATGTTAAATAGAACTGGATAGTAACTTATCTGTGTGTATAGTACGCACACATTCTCTTTTTTTCTGGGACTAGTTTGCCCTTCTGCCATGACACTGCATATGTACAACGCAAAAGAGACTGATGAAAAAAAAGCTCTGTTTTGGAGGGCTTGTTGTGCAACCCAGCTTTTGCAGGTGACTGCTTTTCCTTACGCTCCACCTCAGTACAACTCGGCAAAGGAGCTGAAAATCCAAATACTTCAGCGCATGTATTTGGTATGTCTAAGACATAACCTGGTATCTTTTAAGAAGGCATTTTCTGCCAATGGTAGGTGCTCATGAACATTATAAGCTGCACACACTAAACACCATTTATGCAAACCTGTGGAAATCCTCATTTGTCAAAAGAGGAGAAGTAAAGGCCAGCAGAGTTCACACTACATAGACCTAACCAACAGCCTGCCTGCACTTACCGTTCGATCGCAGCCCAGAGGCTGGCCAGACGTCCGCCTCCCCTGCGAGCCGCTTCCCGGACACGCAGCCTTGGCCACCAGCGGGCTCAGCTGCACCAGCTGAAACGGCCCACAGCCCTCGGCTTCCAGCGGGCACAGATTTACCGGGTGGCCGAAGGAATCACGCAGTGTTTTTGTCTCCTAAGCACTAACATCAGCCCTGCTCTGCATTGAGAGGTCATGTCTGAGATTTAATGCTTGCCAAATAAGCCAATTACGAAGAAAGTAACAGCTTCTCATTTCTTTTCTTTTCAGTATATGATCCCCTGTAACCTCCAGACTCATATATTAACCTACAGTTCAGGCAAAAATGAACTACCAGTACCTATAAAAATGGGAGACAAGAGAGCGAAAGTGTAGGTTTCTTTCCCAGTCTCAGGTAGGACTTGCTGATCAGTAATAAAATCTTCGGCTATTATATGCAGGCATTCATCACACTGAACGGGACAGGCAAAAGCGCTGTATGCTAGATGGGGGAAGCTATTCTGGCACTCAGCTCGGGCCTCAGATGGAATATGGTGACCACTTTCAGGCACTATGCTTCAGGACAGACGCAAAGCAAGTTAAGAAAGTCCCCAGGAGAACAAGCAGACAGAAAGAAGTGTAGAACACAACACGCTCGCAGTAGGAGCTACAATTAGGCTCGTTTAGTCTTAAGAATATTGATGGGAAACATGATCAGAGTCTTGCAGGCAAATCTGCTACACCCACTAGGAAAAAGACTAATGAATTACAGGTAATGGATTCAGACTTTACCAAAGGAGATTGCTAAAACATCTAAAACTTTGGAATATTCAAGACTGCCTAGGGAATTTGTTGCATCCCATTATGATTTCCAAGAACAGGTCAGACAATTGTTTCTAGAAATCACACAGGTTGAGCCACCTTGAAACTGGTGGACAGATTAGATATCTGTTGTTTGCTTCAACACTATTTTCCATGCTTCAGTGTGTGTGCTCCATCCTGGCTAACAGCTACGGTAATTTTAAATTAAGTTATAAATAGAAATAAAGTAGCTATATTTCGAATTTAAGGTCAAGGCAGAATAAGAGCCCTCTATATTTTTTCTTCTACTGCAGATACTAGCAAGCAAATTCTCTCTACTATATTTCACTCTCCATTGTCCAAAACCAAATATTATTGATAGAAGCAAAATTGTTCCATTTTCAGTTGTCCTTTTCTTAGGTTAAAATTTCTGTTGCTGAAACCACCGTGTGGGATTGGTGACTGTTAATACGAACATAGGTTTTGAAACGTATTTGCTCAGCAAAACTGTTTTTTCTAGGTGGCCTGTTTAATGTTTTCGCATGAAGCCCCTAGCGGTTTCGAAGCATACATAATGAGCACTGGGGTTTCTTCTGCTTCATCTTCATAACAGATCACAAAAGAATAACTGTGCTGTAGAGGAAATGCAACTGTGAATACTATGGAGATAATACAGAAATCTTCCATTTCACGTTCTGAATGCCACTTTAATCAGTTTTTGCCTGCTAAAGAATAGAAGAGGACTTTGTTATTTTGAAGAAACACTGAAAGAGGGCAACCTTTACAAGATCAGGGTCATTTTTTGCAAAGCAATTTTAAGGGCAGTACCCACACTGAATAAGCCAATCCTAGTACTTAGGACAGAGACGGTCCTCAGCAAGTCCTCGTTCACGAAACTTTGTACATTAGTTCTAGCTTGCCTCATCCTGCCACACTCAGTAAACATGGTTTTGAAATGAGGTAGAAGTGTGCATGGTTTAGTTAGATATTCAATTTGCTAATTTATTGGCCTCAATAACATCACAATTCTTTCTCTTACAACAAGTCCTTGCTGACTTACACCAAATGTGCATCCCCCAGTGAAGCAAGAGAATGTAGAAGGTTTTTTTAGTTCCATGTATTCAAGGATGTGGGTATAGTATTTCTATAATGTAAGGTGAAAATCCCCCAACCACATTAAAAAGTCACCAACAAAACTGAAGGACATTGGTAACAAAATATTGCAAAAATACGCTATTAGTAGTGACTAAGATCAAATTCATCTTTTATTCATTGAAGATTAGAAGTATTATGTTTTATGATGACACAGCTCATCATTTTTCAGGTACAGTAGTAAGAAAGTGCAGGTGAGCAGTTGTAACCCTTACTTATTTCATTTTTCTGCTAATAGTTTCAGGGAAAAAAAACTCAGAAATAAGCAAAACAGGTCCTATTCTGAAACCACAGCAGTTTCAGCAGTTACCCAAGTGGTGCACCCAAACCACACCGAGGACTCACTTCAGCAAAAAGAGATGATGAACAAAATGGTTTACCACAGCAAATGCTGTTAACTTATAGTGAACTCCACCCATATGAAGGGTTTATCTAATTTCAAACCCCACACAAACTTTAGGGTTGAGATCTAGAGTTCTTTCTGGTAGGCTGCAATTACAGAAATTGTCTTATTGAGTTCTAATATATTGACGATGAAACAATGAAGTGAAACACTTACAGTTTTTACTAGATTCCATGTTTCAAAGATGACCCTAACTTTCTGCTCAGAAGAGTATCTTTCTGTATTATGAGAAACAGTATGTTTTCATGTATTTAAAGACTGTATCATAATGATGCATACTCACAGGCAAACATGACCAAGTTAAAGTGACACAATTTTAAGCTTTCACTGAACAAATAGTTCTTTCAAGGAAACTTCCTAAAGTGAAAAATACATCTTACAAAGAGTCTTACTGCTTAGGATCAATAGTGGTAGCATGAGTGAAGTCCATCTCTGGAATTATATTTGAACAATTAATACCAGGATTCCTACCTCCTCTATCTCGTATCTGCCAGAGAAGGCGTTCCTCTAGAAAACTTTGGAGACTGTGCAGTATGTGAGATGCCTCCCATAAAATCTGTCTTGACATTTTACCAGGTTTATGTATCATTCCTAACCTACTCAGCATGTTTTTCACTATGCTGTTAAATTACTCAGCTTTTTCAGTTTTCAAAGTGTGCTTGAAGGCTAGTTACACTAAAACCATTTTTCTGCAGAATACTCAAAGGCATTTGTCCTCAACAATGGCTATTTATACATTGTTATTTCAAACTCAAATTTTCTGGCTATAAAGTTGTTTACACACGCATACACAAATCACAGCAGTATTTTAAGTAACAGAAGAAAATATTTTCCCTACTCAAGAAGAACTAAAAACTGTTTTTGCTTACTACTTGCAGGCTCACCTTTAGCTAGCCGTTATTTCTGAAAACCTTAGCTTAACAGAAATAGTGTGCAACCTACAAACTTCTGGAAACAGGAGGTTAGATTAGAAATCGTTGCCTTCAGATCAACAATCTGTTCTGAAACAGATTCTCAACAACTTGTTTCATCAATTAGTACTGAAATATCTTCGGTGCGAGAGATGAGCACAAACAACAGAATCAAAGCGTGAATGGAATTTTTAGTTTGTGGCTGGGGCAGGTGCTCCACCTATGAGTCATTTATCCTATACAACAAGGGATGCCTGTACTCTAACACAACTGTCAGGTCTTCTAGAAGTCGAGCAAAAAAATAAAAAGTTTCCCTGTCAGTCACAAACTTTGGGGTTGAATTTTTCACTCTCAGCTGCAGAGGAGGAGAAAATTAAGGTGAGCAGGCACTGTGCTGCTCGGGTATAACCTTAGGGACTCGAGCAGCTCTCAAGAAGCAGATGTGCCATAGTCACTTAGAAGTAAACACAACAATTCTGTGATCAAATGATGCATTAATAACACTATTCTGCATTCTCCTCCAGACCACCAAAATATGACCTGAATACGCACAGGCAAATAAAGAAGCTGAACTGCAAGGGAATTCTTTTATTTTTCTTTTCTTTAGTTAAACTGATTGCTTAATACTCTTTCTTTCAGTCATAGCTCCTGATTAAATATATCCACCAGGCTTTCTTCTGAAAATTATCTCACTAAATACATGGAGCAAATTTCTATGCAGATACATATCCTGAGGACATTGTACGTGGTGCAGGTCAAAAAGAATGCTCCCTGCTTTAAGAATTCATAAAGCATAATTTTCATTCGAGAAATTAAATCAGTAAAGGCACACAACATAAAGCATTCAGGCTTTGTAATGCAAGCTTTTTGACCAAGACACTGAGCAAACTGTGAAGTCTTCATTTCCGCTTATTTAAGACATGGAGGACACAGCATGGGCACACAAACTCTGCTAAGAACACATATGTGCAGCTCTAGAAGCAGTGAAGATTCAAGCTTTCTCCTTTTCTCACCGACTACTGTCTAAGTGAGCTGACAGGGCTTCTCTACTGCTTTATAGAAGAAAAATTAAGTCAAAATGGTCAAAACAGTCAAACCTTAAAATGTCTTTAAATTTAGAGAAGTGACACATATGTAAAAGAACTATATTTATGATTGACATAAAGGAGGAGGAAGCATCAAATACAAAGGAAGAGAGTGGCAGAGCAAGGCTGTACAAACATCAGCTTTCTGTGAGGCACTTGCCCTGCCCTTCTAATTCGTGCAAGCATAGTGATGGCTGCAAGCAGCAGGCATCTGATTTGGTACAGCAGTACCAACAAACATCTAAAATGGTTCAGGGGTCCAAAGGACTCCCACAGATTGACTCTAGCTCAAAAGCTCCTAGCTGGACAACCCTGGTTCAGTAAGCCTGGCATGTGTGTGCACGCTTAGTGTATCTTATCTAGGTATCTACTCACTAAAGCATCCACTTGCTGAAGTGTCAGTTGTTAAAGTGCCACTTGTGCTGAAAGGGCGAAGCCTCTTCACCCAAAACAAGGGAATTCTTTATCCCTGTAGATCATGGATTACGACTACATGCATCACAGCTGAAACGGCTTCCAGACTAGTTTGATAGAATATTAAGTTATACTCCAAAGACCCTCCCCTCCATTTTGTTTTTAGTATCAGCAGATCTAAATACCATTTATCTTTATCTGCCAACTGGCAAGATTAAAAAAAAAAAGAGGTCACACAGGACATGATCAGTCAGATCTTACTAAAGTCTTCATTAACTTCATTGGGAATAGCAAAATGCTTCCAGCAGTTTGATAAAATCATTAAAAGCTAACACATTGGTTTGTTCTATTTATCATCAGTAATATCACTGCTATTATTTTATAATAGTTTCTAGTCATTCAAATTAAATGCTGTGCTGGCACAGAGGTCTTTTGGGGCTCTGCATAAACTAGGCATCTCTAAAGGACTAGAATCAAACTTCATAATTTAAGAATAGCTGATTAATACATCTGTCTTCTGAAGATTTTTTGCAATAATTTGACACTTCAAAAATACTACCAATCATAAAAACAATGTGAGAACGGAATTCAAGTCCTTAACTCAAAGACAAGAGGTGTTAACCACTAACTTCTGAAATGCCAATTAATAAATTTCAGTTTGCAAAATACATCAGAGTTATAAATAATAAATGGATCAAAACATAAAGCCAAAGGTTTTTGATATTCTCACTGTGTCAGGCAGTTAAATATAAAATGCAGTGAATCAATTTGGAAGAGCAACAACTCTCCAATATCATCATAGGGGCTAAGTAGATCTAGTAATTCCTTTTTACAATGGATGAATTAAATATTCCAAAATAATATGGTATTTTTCTGTTGTTTATTAGTGTATTGGTATTCCAAAGGAAAACAGAAATGTGGGAAAGTTCATTATCACTGAGGAAGTCAATTATTAATGCAATTCCCTCTACCTCTATCAGTTCTTAATATACAATATATTTAATAAAAATAACAAAATTTACACAGGTTTAAAAAAAAGCTAATGATAAAAAAACACCCTGTTTTTATTAAGCAATCATTGCAAAAATAAAGCACATTGAATTTGAAAAGCACATTTGCTTCTTGTATTTTAGGACTTTTATATTCTTTCAAGGTTAAAAAGGTCAAAACCACTATAAGCAAGCAATAAAAATTTAGAAGAGGTTGAAGGTTACACACTGGTTAGTGGTGAAGGTTCTTCCACTAATATCACTGGTTAACAGTACTGTTATAACCGCAATGTGGAATACATGGTGCTGCATTTAAAGGAAGTGGGTAAGGGTGGGGCAAATGCAGTAGGTCCCACGATCAAAGCACTAGAGCATTGAATTTTACTTATAACCCAATCACTGACACCCACACAGCAACTTCCTGTACTTTAAAAAAAAAAAAAAAAAGAAGAAGAAGAAGAAAAAAGAAAAAAAAATCTGTTTCTCTCTTTTTGCAATCAACAACTTTTACCTAGAAACTAGTTAGCGGTGAACTCTGACTGATTTCAATCTGCAGCTCACGGCAGAAAACATGATTGTTAATCTGTGAGAACCTACAAAGACCATTTTAACTGACAGGTTTCAGTGCATCAGCTCTTTCTGCCTTTTTTAATTCTTAATTACACAAAAGTTCTAAAAACCCCAGGAATTAGTTTGAAAAAAAGTTCAACTAAACTACCAGAAGTTCAGTAGTGCTAAAGACTACACAGAATGCTTTATGACAGAAAATAAAGTGTATTTATAAATCTATAAAACCTAAGCTCCATTTCAGAACAATTTCAGAAAATAACGCACACTAAGATTTAGATCCCTCTCAAAGGGTACATTTTCCTTGGTACATTGAAATAAGCTACTATCATTTTTTGTTAATATAAGCAATAATTAATATTGTCCACTGAACAGACAATACATAGCCCACTATGAAAAGCGCAGGCCTGTTTGTATCTAGGTAACTTTTTTGTGCTTTTGAGCATTATTAAAAATACAGTATTGATAAATATAGGAAACCTTTCACTTCCCTCAGAAGAAACCTTCAAGTTCTTCAGTACCACCTGCTGAACCTCAAATTACTTCAGCAAAGTCCCAGGGGAGCTGTACTAAACCTTGGACATTAGGAACTTCATAATCTATGAATACATTCCTGAAGAGGAAAAAAAAACATGCAGAGTAGCTAAAGAGTTTTTCTCAGTTGATCTTCCTCAGCCTAAAAAGAATCCTAAACTAGGTAAGGGAAAAAGATACTGATCTTTGAAATCTTTACACGTAAATGTCGAAGTTTTGATGCATGCCTGTATCTATACTTGCTACTTCTATAACTCCTTCTCCTCATCATTCTCTATTATTATTCACCGATTTTCCTTAAAGATGCTGCATTTAATCTAAAGCATTACGTGGAAAAAGCACAGTAGAACATTTAATCAGAAAAACAAACATGGGATGTGTCTTGGACCAAGTAAGGACTAGTTTGAAACTGAGAAACGTGGAAGATCTTGAAGGCTTTGGTTCAAAAAGGAGAGAGAGAAAAAGGAGTAAAGCGCTTCTAAAGAACAGAACAAACATAAGCCTGAGATTCAGCCTAAAATGCAGCTTCAAGGAAATAATCTCATGGTTGTCATCCCCACTCATGACCATAGTTTTAGAGACGGGAAAGATATGGATCTCAAGGGTTTCTAATCCATGCCACATGACGAGTGTTTGCCTGTTCTCGCCAGATAGTAATAACCACAGACAGCTGTGAGCAGACGTACCTGCTAATATAGTCATCAGATTGTAGCTGCCGTCAAGATTTCAAAACAAGAAACATTAATGCTAAAAAAAAAAAAAAAAAAAAAAAAAAAAAAAAAAAAAACCTTTCACTTTACAGGCAGCCAGCAGCAAGGAGGTCAGGAATTGTAAAGTTCCGCTAAACACTGTATGAAAATTGCCCCCAGAGCCTTTCTACGAGAGCAGCTAACTTGAGGTACACATCCCACTTACAATTTTTGCAGGTACAGCTGAAGGTCCTTTGATCCAATTTTCACCAAAAGCCAAAAAAAGGCTATGTCTAAAGCGCTTCAGGAAGAAGCAAGACCGGAAGCACAGCTCCTCATTTATCTGGACAAAACATAAGCACATGGACAAGAAGGGAACTGCGGCACACTTTGGCCACGTCCCGATCGGCCAGGACATCCTGCAGTACCCGGACGGATCACGCAACACTTGCATGTCACACAGCTCCTAATGAATTTTGACTACTCAAAAGCACTTAGCCCAGAGCAGACCTCCAGCAGTGTTCCCCATCAAGGGCTGCTCTGGGAAATCAGACAGGTTTTAATTTATCTTTGCAAAAACATTAACTAATCTTTCTACTTGATTGTAGGGTGTTGATGACTACTAAAGCTTTTTTACTAGATCTCTATTGTAACCGAGTAACAGAACTTAAGAAAGCCACAGAAGTACTTTTCAACATTAAAATGCTCCACCCTCCCAACAATAAAAAAGCCCCCAAACAACTACACTAAAGGGAATATGAACTGGGAATAGAAAAGTAAAATATGGATCTGTCTGGTAATAACTGGCATTTATTAATCTTTCAGCAAGATCTTTATCTCATACTTGTTTTTTTAATTAAACAGTCCAATGAGAAAGGTAAGAAACAACGGAAGTTTCTTTTCTGTTGTTTGTTTTCTGAGCAGCGTTCCCATTTCTAACACACACTTGTATCTCTTGCTAGCATCGCCGTGTATTACTATGTAATTTCTCATGCTTTAAGTAACCACTGAAGATTGCTTTAGTGTGGAAGGAAGGGAGGAGTATAACTGCATAAGCACATGAGGCTCATTTGCTTTTAAAAAAACCTGCTTTGTTTCCTCCTTAGTCTATTTTATCATAACAACATTTGCTTTTGGTAGAGCAGCGGAACCTTAAGAATATTGTGTCTCTCACTAAGAGGGAGAAGTCTACTTTTAAACAAATTTTTGAAAAGACTAATAAAAGGATGAGTGCACATAAAGAGATTAAAAAGACTACTAAAGCTAAATGTTCTCCAATAGTCTTCAATATGTACAAAAGAGGGAATGAAAGAAGATCTAAATCCAAAACTCCCATGTAGGTCAGTCTATCCTGGGGCATGTATTCTCCATTTTTGCTGTTAGTATTGCACTGTATTTGATAGGAATAATCACGTTTCGAGCAAGAAACAGAAAGAAACCACATGAAAGAAATAATACAGGTATATTTAGAATTTGTTTGACTCATTCAACTTCACAGAGCCTTTTTAAACACTGAATTATTTTATGCAGACTTTACCTAAAAAGATGGCCTCTTACATAATTCCCTTGAAAACCAAATAAAGAAAGAAAAATAACAGCCTTCTCAATGGCAAATAAGATTACCTTCCACTGTTTTATTTCTGCTTTTATCCACTTGTGTCCTATTAGTTGATATTTGTCAAAGTTACATAATGCATCTACTTTAAATTATTAAAAAGGCTGTCTAGTATCTCAATAAAGGAAAATATTCACACAAAGTATGCATGGAACTGACTGCTTTGAGAACTTTCTTACAATCCTAAATCATTTTTTGGTCAGTTTTCATCAATACCCACCTACACAGAACCTCATCAATTAATTTCAAGTTTGAAAACCTTAATGAGATCCTCAGGAAATGCCCTGCAATAGAACGGCACTTTTCATGTTGCCAAGAAGCTTTAGCATAACTGGTTTGCAAAACAAGCCAGATTAACTGTATCTGTTATAAACAGGATGGGTGCAGGGTGCATGTTTTGCTCCAAAATGCAACAGCAGAAAGACAGACGATCTGTATTTGTAGACAGAGAGGCTTTAATAATGGACCTGATCCTTTGTATTATGCTTGCTAACACTGTCAGTGGATACCAGAAAGTTTTAGATGTTGAGCCGCACATCTCCTGGGCAAAATTACTTGCCTATTTGTAGAACCCATCTCTGTGTGTGTTTTTTTTGTTGTTGTTGGTTTTTTTTGAGAGCTAGCTAAACGTTCACCACTAACGTTAACTGAACGATACCACAGTTGTTAAAAGTAGACTTGAAACCAACAGCTCTAAAGTGGCTTCAGTTCTTGAAACAGTTTCACTGGCATGTGAATGTTTTGAGAATCAGCTCTTGTGAGGGCAAAAGAACTGATGCTGAATCCCTATCAAAAGGGATCTTATTTCCAATACAGGGGATTGATACACCTTTAAGAATTTCCAAACATAATGGATCTGAAGCAGAAACAAACTATGTATTCAGAAAATGTTTTAGATTTAACACAACAATGCATCAATGCAAGAACGACCATCCCATGACAGATCAGGACAGGTCTATGTAGCCCTGTACCCTGTTCTCTGTTAGTGTCTAGTAGCAGATGCCTAAGGAAGAACATCAAAACAAGGCAAGGGTATAGCAGATCTTCAGATAACCTTCCAGACCTTCAGCAACATACACTCCAGGGACTTCCTGGACCAGAGAGAGTACTCTGGCTTTTGGTAAGCCCTGACGGCTTTTTCTTCTAGGATAACCTAGGTGTTTTTTTTTTAAGCCCATTTAAATTTTTGGCATTCACTATATTCTCTGGCAAAAAAATCTTAAGTTTAGCACACTGTATAAAAAAGTACCTTTTTTGTTTACTTTGAAGCTGCCGTTTACTAATTTCACTTGATGCGTACTTGGAAAAGACAGAACAATTGATCCTCACTTCTCCCTGCTAAGAGTGATTTTACAGATCTGTCATATCCCTCCTTAATCATCTTTTTCCAGGCTGAAGAGTCCCAGTCTATTTTATTGGCAACTTATGTCATTCAGTGATAATCTCAGACTTCTATCTCATTATTTTGTATTTCAGCAGTGGCAGGAAGACTGACAGTTTGTTGTCACTTCCAAGAACATATAGTAAACGAGGGGAACTGGCTAGTAAAGAAAGAATACCTCCTTACCACTGGGTGGCTTGGGTCGTGGAGGGACATTTTTCTTCGGTGGTAATGCTGGTGTGTCTGATTTACTTTTGAAAGGATCATCTGAGAATCCCACTCCTCCAAAAGAGGAGGTGAAGGGATCTGATGCTACCGACTACAAGAGAAAAAAGAAAAGAAATAAGTACATTGCAGAATATTTGTGGTTTCATGAAAGCTAAAAGGCAACTCAAGCAAAAGCACTAACTAAAAAAAGTGAGGACAAAAAATTAGAATTATGTCAGTGATGTGTCAGGCTAACACCCACTGGCAGAGGTGCCAAAATTTCATTAACATTCAGAAGTATTTATGCTCTTAAACTATGTAACTACTTCTAGAGCTTCTACTCCTAGACAAAAGCTGATGAGAAAAATAAAAGGAAGTAAAACACTAGTTTTTATTAGTTGGCAACGAGCAGTCATACTACAGTGTGGCCTTCCTTCTACGATAGAAAGAACTGTGAAACAAAACTAGCAATTAAGAAAACATGGTAGACTGCAGAATGGACAGCTTTTTTTCCTCCCAAACTTTTCCTAAGTCACACATGCCTATTTCTCTTCTTCTTTTAAAGGGCCAGGGAAAACTCCAAATATTTAACATGTTTCCTATATTCAGCTGGCTCTTGTGAAGGATGCTCCTAATGATTAAAAAAGGCACTAAAAATTATGCCATGTAATTTATCATCCTGAAATAAAAGGAGTTTTGTATGCAAAGTTCAAGCTCAAATTCAGACTTCTGCTAAAACTTCTAACAGAAACAAACCCCATCGATATTGGTAAAGACTACTGCCACCTAGTGGAAAGGGAAAAAAACAACAAAAACAGAAAAATTAGAAAATACTTCTGGAAGACTGACTGGCCAAAGTGATATTATAATCTATCTTCTAGTTAACATTTTCCACAACATTCAAGTGTTATTCTAGGGCTAAGTACCAAAGGTTGGGCAGCTGACTTTTACTGCAAATTCCAAAGCCCATCTTAGAAAACTAGTAACAGACTGTGAATATCTAGATGAGTAGACAGGGTATTTCAAGTACAGTCAAACCCTTAAATACTTGGCTTGTATCAAGAGACTAGGAAAACAGCAATTCTGTTAAGAGCTGTGAAATGTCAAGAGATAATGTTTTCCAACCTTCTCTGCTTCCCTGCACCCAGGGAAAAGTGTGAGAACAAGCCAGGATACCATGAGCAATGTATTACCAAGAAATAGACTTTAGGACTTAGAAGAAGAAGGGTGGACACTGAAATATATCTCATACAACTACTTTTGCTTACAACAAATAAAAACTAGAAGTTACTTGCCTTCCTCCTGTGGTATATGAAAATGTGTATGAAAAATTGATTCACCCACTCCTGAATCTACTGGTTTGGCAAGACTTATTAAAGCTTACTAAAAATCTGCCAGACTTGAGATGGATAGAAAGTACTTTGCTAAGTATCTGGTGAGACCATGACTGTAATAAAAATACCAGACAAGAGTTGTCACCTGAAAAATTACAGTCATATTACACCCTTAAGAAAAATAAAAAAAATAATTTTGTTTAAATATTGTTGTTTTCCTTATAATTTTTACCTTTGACATCTGACTGAAGTCTGCAAATCCCTCACTGCTACTGAAAGCACCACTTCCAAATGGATCTAATGTTCCAAATGGATCTGAAATAGATATAGAAAAAAAACATTTAAAATAGTATCTAAGAATTATGAAGAACAACCTATTGCCAATAAAGTGTAACACCAGGCAGATGATTAAAAACTATTTGTATTTTGCTCTGACACACAAACTTGAGAGAATTTTGCAAAACTATACTTCTTCTAATACTTGCTTGGGGAAAAAAAAAAAGTGAAGTATATTGTGTATGAGGTTTACTGTTCATAACCCATAATAAGGTCACAATGAGGATATTTTTAACTGGTTTACAATACGCTTTTTTTATTCTGAACTTCAATAATTGATTATTCTTTCATAAATAAATACTCACTTATTTACCTTCACCATAAAAATTACTCCTCTTACCTGGGCCTTTTGAAGAGATACTGGAAGACGTAAAAGGATCACTGCTTTCAAAAGGGTCAGGCTAAATAAGAAGAACAGATATCTAGTTATTCTTCTGCTGCATTGTGCACTTGTCTTTTTATGCATATCAAAATCCCTTGCATTAGGACAAATTATTGCCAGTTTCAGACCACTCTAATCAGTGGACATGTAATAGAATAAAGTCAACTGAACCTATGAAATCCGCATTATTAATGCATTTGGTTATTGATAGCAAAAAATAAATACAATCAAGCATCTACAAATAAAAATAGATCCAAATGAAAAATATATCAGAGTGAAATACAACCAATACTAGTTACCAAGGCAAAAGAAGAAATTACACCCACGAGTCTTCAGTTTTTAACCAACAGAGATTGAATATTCAAGCTAACTTGAATATTCACATCATCATTAACTCAAAGATACTGTATACCCTAAACTTATCTTTAAATTAAAACTGTTTATAGTTGCTCTTCAGCTTAGAAAGTCTGCCCTTATCTAAATATATACCTATACTGCAAGACTTAAACTGACCTCCCACTGACTGATACCAGAATACTTTGCCAACACCTGGGCGGCAACAGTCAATAAATTCCGTAAGAGTGAGGGAAGGATTCATTACAAAGAGAAACAAAGAAACAAAAAATAATCCCAAAACACATGTAAGTACATCTTAAGAACTGTGACCATACATTTGACAAATGCGTTCAGTTCAGTCTTTTCACTGTGCTGGAAAGCTCAATTTGCTTTTGGTGGCTTAGTAATAATGCTTTAGCTACATCAGTTCCTCGATCTGATTCACTACGAGACTGCACAAATAGAAACATGAAATGGAATCAAGGTAATGGCATAAATGGGTGGATGTTGATGGGCTCAAATTGCCAGGGGGAGTGGTGAGGTAAAGGAGGGAAATCCACCTAACTGTCTCTTTCGTAGTGAACATACATCATTAGAATGGAACTGTAAAGTACTGCTGATCACTTTAGTAATCCATATGTAATTTTAAGAATAAAAGTAATTGCATTTCATCAGTTAGGGAAAAAAAGGTACTTTGTGATATTTAATTTTTTGAAAGCTAAAACAAAAGAAATGGCAAATTGCAGAAACTCTATTATATGCGTATTTTAAAATTACTGACCTTTGATGGTAAAGCAGGGGGTTTTGTGAATGGATCTGAGGTAAATGGGTCACTCTTCACCTGTTTCTTGAAGAAATCCTCAGGGGCAGAAGTATGAAATGGGTCACTTTCCTTAAATGGATCGCCTCCAAATGGATCTAGAAGGAGTATTAAAAAGTAAGTAATAGGTAATACTTTATAAGTAAAGCAACAGAAAATGTGCATAAGGAACCATTCTGCATTTGACCTCGTTCTCACTGAAGTATTTGTTCTTAGAAATAGACAAGTAAGTAATAAATTTATATGCATATTATTGAACATACTGATCCTGAATGCACACACTGTGAGACTGTCGGATTCCTTAATGCAAATCAAAAATCTGAAGCCACGGAAACCTTGAAATGTATCTTGGCATTTGGCTACAAATTGTTCATTTCATCTATCCTGTCATCAGGAGGGCTATTACCTGCTGGAGCAGGTGGTTGTTCTGCAAAAGGATCATGCTGGAATGGGTCACCTATGCAGAAAAAAAAAATCATTTGTTTTACCCACTATTTAGCAAGACAATACAAGCTTGTGAAAATATCGTTTATTGAACAACTGGCCTTCCAGGTTTTAGGTAAGTCATTGGTCACTTACTGCCTTTGAAGGGGTCTGCTCCTTTAAATGGATCAGATTTGAAAGGATCTTCTGATTGGAATGGGTCTGTATGCAGTTCTTGGGTATTATTGGTAAACATCAAGGCTTTATTCTTAAATGGATCATCCTAAAAACAAAGAGGAGAAACGTTACAGCAACTTGCAATGATTAAAATCCTCAATTATCCATTCAGCAGAAATTCTACAGTATCTTGTTCCTGTTTAAAGATCTTTAAAATGTCTTCCAAAAAAACAAACAAACAAACAAACAAACAACAACAACCACCTTTCTGAATAAATGGCTTCTAAACAGAAGTAAATACATAGCAGAAAGAAATATGTAACCTGAGGTTACAGAACACCAAGAAGTATGCAGGGACCACAATGAAAAATTAAACTGTTCCTGATACTAACACATTTGGTTCTCAAATATGGGAGGAGGGGGAGGGAAATAAAACCACTATCAAACAAATCTCTTCCTATCGTTTTTTACAGGTCAGCTTCAGGTGAAAAAGATCTTTGAAAGAAAAGCATCTACAAAACATTTTTTAGGCTATAAATTGCTACTGAGAAGTCATAATCAAAACTGCTTCTTGTTAACTCATCATGAGCTCACAGCTCCAAGCAGTGATTTCACATTACAAAGTGCTCTGTGGCAATACCATTGCGTGGCAGGAACAGCAGCACCCCCGGTCAAGGCAGTTTCCCAACACTTTGGTAATACAGAGGTTGTCAGTGGAGACCAACCTGCAGCTTTTTCAAATTGCAAAACAAGCCAGCATGAGTAAATAGCGAACTAAAGCTATGGAACTTTATCACTTTCATTTGATTGCATCGCATATCCCTGTTTTTCATCTGTCTTGAGTCTCTTCCTTCAAATCAGTTTTTGCCACCGTAGCCACTTGTGCATATAGCACCTGTGTAACAGAGCTCCATTTAAAATGAAAGCCTTTCAACTCCAATGTAAGAAATATTTAATAACAATCACCCACTGATACTGCCTCCAGCTCGAGAAAGATAAAGTATTTCTGTCCTCCCTTTTCAGGGCATAAAAGAAGTTTTCATTAACACTTCTCAAAATGGGGGGGGGGAGGGGAAGGAAGAGGAAGGAAGAATTAAGAAACAGGAAAGGGACAAAAAGTTTTAAAAGTTTGCTGTGAACATAATACTGGAGTTTTCTTCCAATAAGTGACACTTCGGTTTTACATGCAAGAGAAACATTCTGGAAATTTCCACGGAAAATTAAACATAACAGTAGCCATGCAAGTACAAAAACTAAGCACTCAAGTGAGTTTTAAGCCACATCCCAATGACAGCATTACTGTTCTTAGTTTACACTCTTCTTTCTTCTGCGCATTTTGTTTATATGGAGAAAGTGTAAAGCAAAGCACAAAGGTGGCATACCTTCTGAATACTTACTAATACACTATACACATTGTATTTTTTTTCCCCAGACTAAGCCTAAAGCAAGTGTACTTACAAGGACTCTGGAAAACATCTTTCCTAACACGAGGACATCAAGCAGATGTGCAAGTAGAAGCAAGTAAGTATGCAACTTTTATCTTTAAATTGAAAAAAATAGGCATAACAATGTAAAAAAACACAGTTTAAGTTATTAAACTGATGGGAAAAAACTTTAAGAATCTGAAGTACTTTATATATCAGGAAAAATACATATAGCTCACTGCAAAGAAGAAATTTTTATAGCTTGGTTTGGAAATGAGAAAGACGCATATGATTAAAGGGGAGTTTACAGCAAGGGAAGTTATTACCTTGGTAAACTGGAGAACTTGCAAGAAAAAAAGTCACTAGAGTTTAAAATTAAGTCATACCTAATTTTTCAGACTAAAGATTTCACAGGCTAGAAATCAAGGGTTAACATTATCTCTTTCTTTTGCCTACTTAATTACAGTTTGCTTACTGCTAAAGTTACCCAGGCAAGTCCTTTGTAGCACAGAACTTAATTGAGAGCCTAAAAATCAGTTTTTCACCTGCATTAAAACCTTTGCCTGGCCTAGCACCAGAGGCTGTTATATTGCAGGGATTGTGGTACTCGCTAATGTCACAAAAGCCGACTAAACCAACACCTTAATAATTTCTGATTAGCTTTAAGTTATAAACCCAATTATTGCAAAATACTCTAAACAGTGTAAAATCTTTACCATAGCTGCATAATTGCTTCTTTCCGTCTGTGCAAGGCCTTCACTTATGTCTGCTAAATTTGTCAGGCTACCACCATGAATCCCATTAAGAGCTTCATTATATTGTTCTATACTCTTATTGACTTCTTGATGACTCTCCTGAAGTTGAGAAAGTTTACTTCTTGCCTAAACAGAGAAAAATGTTTGGTAAGTTACTCTTACTTCACCTACTCAATAGGTAGGGAATCTTTTCATCCAAGGTCAAACATAGTTGCAAGACAATTGCATTTTTCCAGAGCTAGATATTTTCTGACTTAAACCGGCAATTAACTAGTGAGCACCAGTCAAAAAGGCTAATTGTACGTACCAATATTTTTCTCATCTGAAATCGCCTTTCTAGCTGATGTTCAACTCTTAGGTTTTTTAAAGGAGCAAAAAAAAAAGATGCATAAACTACAATGAATACCTGATTTATTTCTTCCTGTGTTGATTTTAAAGATTTAATTATTGTTTCAAGCTGCACTTTTCCAGCCTGGATACTCTGCTCTAGCTGAGTCTCTTCTTGCTGGAGGCGATTTAGCTCTGCTTTTGCTCTATTAAGATCATCTTCCTGCGATTTTAAATCTGATTCCTGAGATTGAATCTGCATTTTCAGTGAGGAAATCTGAAATAAAAAGTTACAAAACAATGCCAAAAACAGACTGAAATTTGAAATAAGTGTAATTTTTAATATTATATGAAATTATCATAAATAATAAAGCTGTAAAGCAAGCTTTCAACAGCTAAGGAAGATAAAAATAACTTAATTTGAAGAATTACATTCTTCTTATTATCTAACAGAGAATCCTTGGTAAAAGCAGGAAGACCTTCGGTTCAACAGCTCCCTTGCAGTCTATGATCATTATGAAAGGTATTTCCCTAGCAAAATCCTTTCTGGGACCTCCGGAAACTGCTATTTATGGTAAAAATGAATACACAAAACACGTTTATTTACAAAATGAATAGCACTTTCTTCAGCAAAAGATGTAACATTTTTGAGCATCTCCAGAATTAACGTACACTCACCACCTGTGTTTCTTCCTGGCACTTCTGCCTTACATCACTCAGCATATCTTTCAGTTTGGCTTTCTGCTGGTCCATTTCATCCAGGCGGTCCTGGGCATCTTGTTTCTGAGCCTCTAGCTCCTGCAAGTTACTTGTCTCCCTGTCTAAATCATTTTGCAGTTCCTGAGGAAAATTCCACAGTTTGAGAGTTACGTTTAGCCATTGCCCTTACAAGGGTGATCAACCACAGAGAAACAGGCTAGCAAACTCAAAAAGATTCCTTATGTCATACAGACTATTCTATGCGTATAATGTTTTTTTTCAGAGGGAGCTTGTATGAGACATCCTAAAACAAGCATCCACAAGATGGAAGGAGACTGTGACACAAAGCGCACAGAATTCGGCTATCCTAAGTAATGATCAAAACCAACACTCTTTGAACAATGATTTCCTAAATTACATAGTGTAAGTCAAGTACTAATGAAAAAAAATTACAGACTGTTCATATATCATGTACTCTCATTTGCCAACATCAGAAAAAAACATCTCTGATGGAGAACAGAAAAATAAAGACTTTCCTGTAAATTTGGGCAAAATGCAATACAAGGAAAGAAAGACTTGCCCAGAAGCAATATAAGGAAAAAATGCATTTAGAAGAAAGAGTACTTAATTCTCCCCAAAAGTATTTTAGATTGAAATATATACCAATAATGATAAACACAGTTTTTACCTGAACTTCATTGGTCTTCTGTCTGATTGATTCTTCCTTTTCCCTAATGTCTTGCTCTAGGGAATATTTTTCTCTGTAAGGAAACAAATGTACATTTTGGTTAAATGGTTAAATAATACAACACATGGCGGAAAAAAAAAAAAAAAAAACCCAAACAAGAAACCCACAACTCAATTATTCTGGGAACACATCACAGGCAAAAATGCCAGACCATACTGAGATATACTTTTGAGGAATAAAAGTGTGTATCATTTATTCTTTGAAAAATATTATCTGCTCAACAAGTAATTTTCTGAAATGACCTAGTGGGCTCCAGGGTAAGCTTTACAAAACTGGCTACTAATCATAGGATATCAATGGGAGATTCATATCAGCTTCCACTAGTTAAAGCTTATGAATCACACTGATTAAAAGACAACATAGCACCAACAAGGTTTAATGAAACACAAGTAATAGGCATGTCAATACTACATACTGAAATGGTTCTTCTGCTCTTAACACTCTCTGTTAATAGTCCACAACATTTACCTCTGCAGCTGTGCAATTTCTTGACTAATATCATCAAGTTCTTTCACGCCTGTAAATTCTCCTGATCCAACAGAGCTTGAACTATCCTGTTAAAGAATGAAACAGGATATTAAAATGCCAAGTGATAACAGAAGATCTCTCTCTGAAAAGGCTGAAGACAAAGGGGGGATGTGACCCACGTTTTATGCGTTTAAATAATTCTATGGGAGATATCAAAATATTATGCAACAACCAGCGCACATGCCACATGGTCCTCCCTGTGCAGAGAATTTTCCCTGTTCCTATTTAACAAATAAAATGGCTTAAGTATACAGCAGATAACGCACATGCACAAAGAGTAAACTTCAGGCAACAACAGAACAAAAATTCAAAAATGAAAACCCCAGCTCTGTTAAAGTCAATACCAAAACTTCCAGGGAACTCAATTAAATCAAAATGCCTTTAGTCATCCTGAGCCCTGCCCCAAATTAAAAATGCGAATTTCTGCAATTACGTCCGGTTTCATCAAAGCTGCAGCTTAGTCACTTTTATAACCGTTCAGATGTAGAAGAGGAAAGATATAAATGTTCTCCTTTGCCTTTTCGGCAATAAATTTGTTATTAAAAATCATTAAGAAATAATATCAGTATGTGGTACTGTTTTACTGTTTTCATACTAATATAACATTTATTTCATGTTATATTCAGCTAAAACCATAGTAGACAAAAAACACAAACCATCAAGGTGAAAATTATGGGAAGTTTAAAGATCTTGCACCAAGGTATATTTATATTGCCCACAACTTTAGAGAATTAGTGCATCAGTAATTTTAATATGTCCACACCAAGTTGCCTAAGAATTGCTTGTCAAATCAATGCATCTAAAACTGGTGAGGGAACTGATACCACTGGCTCAGCAGCCAGAACCACCATCACACTATTGTGACATTATCATTATTTCAAGAGCAAGCGTCACAGAACACAAGTGCAAAGATATAGAAGATGATGAAGAAATAATATTTTTTAAAAATTAAAAGTAGAACAGAAAAACAAAATTGCATTCTTTAGGACATTACAACTACTCACACGACGCATTTCTGTTAGTGCAGAGATCTCAGTTCCTACAGGGGTCAAGTAACCTGACAGAGTCTATAGAAAAAGGATATAGGAAAAACCTTAAAAGGATCAGAGCAATAGCAACAGCAAAAATCTATGTAAAGGCTCAAAAGTTTTGTGGTTAGGGAAGGTAAAAGAAGTAAATGAAAAAGATTCAGTTTACAGAAAAGATGAGTATATGGACATAATAAAAGTATTTACTGGGGTAAGTTTTAGAAATTCATCGACACAAACTATTGAGGAAAGGATCAAGGCAGGCCTCAGTAAAATGATTAGGCAGTCCTATAACAAATACATAGTACTAAAAGTGATGGCCATTGGACTATGCACTATCATGACTCAAGGGATAAGTCAACCACCAGGTCCCAGAAATTAGGCTGTCGCCTCTCCAGTAATGAATTAGAAGAATTTTACATTTTCATGGGAGAAGTGTGATACTGACCACAGTCAGGAAAATCATACTACGTCAGCTGAATAAAAGTCCAAATTTACTCAGTCATCTGGGGGGAGGAAGAGGCATCTGCTTCTTGGGATTTCTGTTGTTGTTTTTGTGGGGGCTTTTTTTTGCACAATTTTCTTCTGTAGCCAGCTTCTCTTTGTCAGCTTCTTGTTACTATTGCTATTACTGCTACTATTGCTCATTCTTCAATTTAGTTGCTTTTACATAAGGTAAAAATTTCTCTGTGACAAAGCAGTATTTTTCACCCCAGGGTTTTCTGAGAGCTATTATTACTTTATTCACATAATACTGTATTATATTCCTATTTATTGTATGGTATTGTTAAAAATATATGTGTATTCTGAAATGTGAAAAAAAAACTTTGTAACAGGAGATAGGAAAACAGCTCGCAATGATTTACCATAATATTATGAAATATAAATGTGAAAAATTAATACTCAAAGCCTATTACTTTGAAATTATATAAACTTGGCATACCTGTACTCAGTGTCTTACCTGTATGGGAGTGTTCCTCTCTGAGGGAGGGATCATATCTGGAGACAACACTTGTGGAGGATCAATCCCTTTACTGACCTTCTGTTGAATGAGATACATTGCTAGTGCAAACTGATCTTTGCTTAGCTTTCCCATCTGCCTTGTGTCTGCCAAAGCCCTGGTAAAAACAGATTACACTTATAAACAAGCAAAGCATATTAAGACAGACTACTTTATTGTCTAAAATCCAAATACATATAATTTTGTTTTGGCCTCAGAGTTTGCTTATTCTAGTAAAAAAGGTCCATAAATAGGACAATATTTTATTAGGCATATTTAGCTGAATAAAGCAGCATTACTCTCTAAAAAAAATATTTAGAACATTAGAACCAAAAAAAAAAAAAAAATCACCATTCACAGACTGACCTACATCCCCCTCCCAGAAAAGCAAAGTGAGAATTTACTCCTCCCTGTACCAAAAAGGAGGAGTTTCTCCATATAGTCAACATGTCTACATACATCAAAAAGACAAGTAAAAAGACTTTTTCTTGTATTGCTGGCTTCAAAATTTTGTCTGATCAATCAGATTTCCTAGATCAGATAGCTGCAAAAAAATGCAGTTACTACTTAATTCTTACCATATATGTGCTAGGAGACTCTGGGACAGACCTGAATGCATAAAAATATCCTTTACTTCTTGGCCACTCACAAAACCATCCATGTCCATGTCTGTTTTTAAGAAAATATCATCGTATCGCACTTTATCAGACAGTGGTACTACCCAATTCACAGATGGCTGTAAAACAAAGTTTTATACTTCAGTCAAAAAAAGATAAATGATCATTATCAACAACTGCCTACAACACTCTTCAGAGCTGGACGTGCTGAACATCTTGTACAATCAAATTTATTCAGTAAATAGGTATTTCCCCTTTTCCCATTAATGTCTCAGGTTAATACTTTTAATCTGAATTACAAATATTGATAAACAGCCATTTATCAGCTGAAAAACATACCATTTTCTGAATACAGACCCGGCTAGACATACCAAGCCCTCAGGTCTACCTGGAGTTTTAGAAGGTAGACGAATTCCTTCTCTGGTGTTAAAGCAGATATGTGAATAAAACCTTCCTATAGAAAGCAAAAATTTCCAGTAAGGTTCACTACCTCACAGTCCTTAAGACTGAAATTCACCTTTTAGTCTTTCATTCTTCCAAATCTTACAATCCTCATTCCCTTCATTCAAATCCCCCAACAACAGACATTTTTTGAAAGTGCTTACATGAGGAAGCAGCAAAAATCCATTTAATTTTTCTACAATTTACTGATACATTAAAAACAATAATCAGAAAACAAGATTTGTACCTGTGGTTGTTTGATGCTGTGCTTGGGAGACAAACTCCCTGTGCTATTCAGACTGTTCACACTACCATGAGAGGGGGTAGAACGTAGGCTATCTTTTGGTGGAGGACTTGCAGGGAGAACAGGAACTGCACCAGGAAATACAGGTGTCTTCTTTCTTTTGGAAGGTGGTATGAGAGAAGGGGGTAATACAGAAGGAACTGGCTCTTTCTCGAGAGCTCTATAAACCAAATGCATTGCCTGCAAAAGCGAATAGGTCAGATGTAACATGTTAACAAACAGAACAAAAAGCAACAAGACTGCCCAGCATCAGTCATTCACATGTTAGTAAAACAAAGATAGTAAAATTAGAAACACAAGCCAGACCAGAAGGTGCTTTCCAAAGTAATTCCAAAGTGTTTAAACTTCATGACACAGACAAGAATCAGTAGATAGTTTTGAATAAGATTGTTACATAGCTGCATGTGAATGATCTAGGTTAGAAGAGCAGACTAGCAGATAAAGTTGCAAAGCTCTTAAGAGACAATTCTGAGCCATTTGCTCTAGCACATTTTGTGAATTGAGAATTTAAAGCAGCCTACCACAGCAAATTCATCTTTGTCCAGGTGACCATCTTTGTCAATATCACTGAGATCCCAGACCTATGGCAATTAGGAAAAACACAATGAATTAGAGACAAGTAACATTTTGTATTGTTGATGATAATCGTCATCATATTAAGTAGGCTAACAAACTACAAAGACTCCTAATAGATTTTTGTGAAGATAATATTAGTTATTTTTGATATAGCTAAACATTCTCTGATGAAACAGATTGGATTAGAGTTTTCTTACAACATAAAACAAGTATTTGGTAGAAACACTGGTTTTAACAAATTCTAGATGCAACGTAGGCAAGTTTCTCATCTCTCCATATGGCAGTTAAGGACTCATGAAAATGACTAAAAACATCCAGAAGGTGCTTTTGGAACTCTGCAAAGGGAGTTTAAGCATCTATCAACTTCAGCTACATTATTAGTTCAAGTACAGTCAACAGAACTTGCAAAGGATTTAGAGGGATACAAAACCTGAGGTACTCTAATACTTAGCTTTCAGCTAATATTGTTTTATCATTAATATGACTGGGAGACAATACAGCATAACAGACAGAATGCTAGAGTGTGGCTCAGTCATTTGAATTCTACTGCCCGCTTTAACACTGAGCCTCTACACAGACTTAAGCTTGTTGAATTATTTCTTTTGCCCATTTTCTTGCTCCCCCATCTTCTGTGCAAGTTTTTCTGAAACAGGAACAAGTTTCCTGCATTTCTACCATGACAATAACAAGACAAAATAGGAAGCCTTTCAAGACTGAATGCTTCGTAATACGCCAGTACAAAATTAAAACAAGTCATACTTAGCTTTTGTAAATAATATAAAGAAAGAAGTCCCTCCTGAAGAGATGAAAGTATATCATAAGGCAGCTACAGCTCTTACATAGAATTTATTAACTCTCAAGCATATCAATACGCAAAACAGCAAAGAATACACTTTTAAACTGAAGCAGAAACTTAAATTACGAGTGTTTGCTTCCCTTGCAAATATGCAATGGATGCACTAAACATCGATCTTAGAAGGGGTTAACAAAAACAAACAAAAACTTCCTGAAAAATATAATTGATAATTTGACAGCTACACTAAATTAGGATTTAAAGGCTTCTCTTGTACAAACAGTGGATAGAATTTTTGGTCTGTCTAATAACTTGTATTTGAGAAATGACAAAACAGTGAACTATAATGCTTCAAAAGATACGATGGTTTAGGAGAGGTTTTTCTTTTCTTTAAAAAGATGAAAACAAAGTTTCTAGCTCTTAAAATGAGAAGAAAGATAATGAGGCCCATCTACTCTAGGGCCCAAACTACTATTATTACTGTTATTTTTAAGTGGATGACTTCAGAGCCTACTTAATGTTCTTACTTTATGGCATGCACTTCATGTAAAATCTCAGCCAAAACGTGATCTATGTTGGTAAGTTACACTTAAATATTTATCATTGCAACTGAGAGCAGTTAAATAGAGAAAAGCCACATCTAAACAGCATACTTACCCTTCCTAGGATGTCAAGAGGTAGCTTTGAATTCATCAGTACTGGTTTTACTTTGTCTCCTGAAAGTAAACCATTTACTGGCAAAAGGCTTTCAAAAATACCATCAAACTTTGCTTTTTCTTCCACCTAGTTGGTAAGAAATAGCCTGAATAAGTAAAAAAGTGTGCCTGTGTGAGTGTTGAAAATGAGATCTTGCAAGAAAGTAAGTCTGGTCAGTAACTTACTCCTTCTGAATTTCCAAGCTTTCTTGCAAGTAACATTATGTGGTATTTACATGTAAAACCCATGGAACTAAATTTAGGACTTTAACTATAATATTTTCAGCTTTGAAACTAAGTGAGTATAATATGTCATATTTACATTTCTGAAGTGTTCTGAAAGGGCAAAACATTAAAATACTAGTAACCAGTTTTTAAGCAACTCTGACAAACTCTGTAGAATTAAAACTAAACCCTATTATTTCTAGAATTTTGACACTTTTCTTCCCACCTTATAGTGCAACACACACACCAAAAATCACCATTAGAAGGGATTTTTATCAAATTTCTGCCTTTTGGAAAATGTTTGCATTAAAAGTTACCTAAATACAAATATTCCAATGTATATATCAAAAATTATTCTACTCCAATGATACATACTCTATGCACCACTGAATATAAATTAGAAAGTATTATGAACTCAAGCTGTAAATTAATACTTCTGGGTGGATTTGGTGAAATGCTTCACTGTTCTCAGTGGAGTTCCTTTATACAAACATGAAAGTGCCTACTATTAAGACTCTGGAAGAAATCCAGGCAGAAGATTAAAATTCATTGTGTCTTAAAAACGTTACACCAAGGGATGTCAAAAGCTTGTTTAACACTTATTTTAAATATAAAACTACAGCTCAATATTCTCTATTGTGCACAAGTCTGCTATTCGAAAGGAAGGACTTTCAAATCAGGAAATACAGTTGATACAGAAATCTCTCAATGGGAAAACTACAGACAAGGAAAATATTTACTTCTAAAGAATGGATGGAATGTGTTATCTTATACACTTACCCTAACAGCCCAGTGAGCCTCTGTTGCAGGTGGTGTCATCAGCAAGGGACTGCTAGTGTCATGCTAAAATTAAATAAAAATTTTAATATTTATACACACACACACACACGTATATATACATATGCAATTCTGCCTCTAATGCTTACTGATTGCTTTAAGAGATGGTTACAGATACGAAGCTCAACTACACTGAGAAAAGAAAAAAAGATCTGCATATGTATCCAAATAAAAAAATTCTATGTCATATTGATTTGTACTATTACAGTAGCTGGACCAGGATTGTGTATTGGTTACCTAACCACCAAACTAAGAGATGAGCTAAGCTGCTAAGAGCAGCTTCTGTTGGCAAAGCTACAGTCCTGCCCTTTACTACACACTTCTGTTGACCCAGCCCCAAAATAATTTCTTTTCCTTTGCACAACATTTAACTTTTAGCCACATCAGTTCCCTGAACAAGCTCACTGCACAGTTACACTTGTACCAGTCCAGAAAGGGGCTGGAACATATTACTAGGGAAAATAGGACTACAGCAGCCCTAACTGCAGCTGTCTTAAGGAGAGGTCTGACAATAGCCTAAAGTCTCAGAACCATAATATTTATGAGGTAGAGGATTATTGCAGCTTTTCATGGGAAGCCTTAGTTCTCAAATTATAAAAACGTATGTTTAAGTACATGGTACTTACAAATTTAGGAGGTGGCACAGTCAAGTTCAAACTGCTCAGGTTAACATCGTGGCCGTTCTGTGCACATGCTACAAGGCGCAATGCGACATAGAAACCCTACAAACAATACGATGTATTCTATTAAAATAAGCAACCATTCTAAATCACTGTTTTCAACAATTTATTTAGGATTTTTACTAATATTATACACGTGCCACAGGGTAAAGTACGGAAAACACAGATACATAGCCATTCAGTTAATTGCAAACTGACAACTGACACTGTTTTTTTAAAAGATGATTCGAGCAAAATTTTACAATAATACAGCAAAAAGTGCTGGAAACAAAAAAAGCTAGTTTTTAGAAAGAACTTTTTTGTAATTAGATTACTTTATCAGATTTTTTTTCATAAAAATTAATAACATTTAGAAAACAAGCCAACAATTCTCCATATCAACAAGGTAACCAGAGAACCTGATATTCCAAACAATATTTAATAGTGATAGAGTTATGCTCTTGCATTTAAGAAACATTTCTAAACTAAATCTCACAATTACAGATCCTATTTATTAAAATCTCAATATGTATCGATACATGTGTATCACACACACTGATTATTTAAAAACCAGATGAGGGACAGAAAATTATAACTAACAAACTCCTCCAGCAGCCTCACTGTTTAATGTTCATTAAACTTTATTAGATTATTAGATATATATACCTGGGGAAAAAAAAACAACTCATCCTGCATACAAAAATTTCAAATGAAGTTACGGATAGCTACTATATGGATGTGAAGGTTTTCTTGAACCAAGGCTAATCTGTGGAAGGTAATGTAACAGGTCTATGTGCACATTTCAGTTACCTGTTTATCTAAGTACCCTTTACCTTCTGGGTCAGCCAAATCCCATATCTGTAGAGATACAAAATAAAAGCTATTGCACTTTAAAAATAACGAAACTCGTATCAACAATTCATATGTTATATCTTGAACTGTTCACTGTAGCCTTCAAGTTATGAAATATGTTACTTCATTCTCAAGTTAAGAACAAAAAGTGTTTTGCAGAAAGACTGATTTTATTTTAGTCAGCTCCTCTTTCACATGGAGACTGGCCTAACTGCAGTGACATTACTCTTATGGAACAAAATATAAATACAGAAGTTTCTCTCTTTTATATCATCAGAATTTTCTAATAATAAAGAATGTGTCACAAAACAATGAACAAGCATTTTTTTGCACTCTGGGCTCAACAGGGGATTCTACATTCCTTCCCAATTACCCTACTCTTGAATCAAACAGAAAAGAAACTGATTTCCTAGTACTTCATTTTTAAATTAGTATTTAATATTTATTCACATAATTATACAATTTCAGTAACCAGTCATCTTTGACTTTCCCCTCAAATCTAATCTCACTCTCTTTATTAAGACTCACATAGAGTCACCACCGTTATAATGTCTGCTTAATAGACTACTGAAAACAGTGAATGCGATTAACTCTCAATTCTTCCACTTTAATAACTTAGAAACTTAACTTTTCCCTCCAACTATCCCAACTGAAATCTCATAACCAGGCCATTTCACTTCAAGTAATTACTTGACCCTAGTCTTTATTAACTGTTTAATCATTCTGCTCTAATGTAAACCTTCCTTCTTTTCCTGTGCATGTTTCTTTCAGATTTCTATGAAAATGTGAACAAGATCTGGGAGCCATAATCAATCTATACTTTACCAGCAGTTCAAAGGATCCGATTTGCTCTCCTCTGAATTTCCTTTTGCAAACTCCTTCTACTCTATGTAAGCTGCGCTTGCGCATGTATACGTACAATTACTGCAAAACATCATAAAATTCTTTCAACCTACTTTTCCAAGGATAATATCAGAGAGACCGGATTTTTTAAGAAACAGTGCAGCTTCGCTTGCTCCAACTCTTCCTGTGTATGCTGGATCTACCTGAAAGATAAAAATTCACATTCAGCTGAAGCATGTCTGCCACAAAAGCAGAGGTAGGAAGTGAAATGTCTCTTGCCTCTAGGTCAAAAAGAAATACACAAGCACATGACTACCGTGCTGCAGCACAGGAGAATTTACAGAAGTTGGGAGAAGGGAAGGAGGGAAATCTTGGGGAAGTGGAAGGTGTATTTAATTTTTGTTAATCCTTTTTTTTTTTTTTTTTTTTTTTGAAACCTACCTGTTTGTAATAAGTTTCATATAATGGATTCCCAGTAGAAAGCTAAAAAAGAAGAGAGATGATTAGCAAGCCAAGAATGAACGGCAGTCACTGATATCTTACATTTAGAGAATGCCAAAGCAGCATATACTATATAGGACAAACCTATTCAAATTAAGCTTTGTGCATTACTTCCACCAAAAATATAAAACCACGTATTATTGTGTTTGGTTCCAAATTAGATAGTTGAAATCTAAGTGTGTAAAATATAAATCCCTGCAAAATTCTGGCCAATGGACTACTAACACCTCTTAAAAGTTCTTGTTCACCAGCATTCATACTTATACTTCTAATGGGCAACACTATATGATAATAAAGTTTTGTAGACCAGCTTTGAACTATTTGCCAATCTTTCACATCCCAGTTGAGATACTACTGATATCAAAGGTAAACTTTTCATCATAACACTGACCTGACTACCTCATGCTTTGTATATATACTTATGGAATATTTTCAGCAATTACATACACGCACATAGAACGCCCCGGTATCAAAAGCTGCCTGCATTTACGTGTTTTCAGAGGATCTTAAGCTGAAACCATATAAAAAAATAGAATTAATGAACTAGCAGATGTCACAGTCCCCTGGCAAAGTTATTTGAAGATTTCAGCTTGATGTCATTCTTGCATTACACGAAAGTAGCAGAGTCAAAGGTGGGCCTGCCCTTTCAGCACCCTGATCAAGCACAGTCCCCTTCCTTCCTGCAGACATTCCAAGCAAACAGAAACCGAGACACCAAAAGAGCCAAAAGCGCCCAAGCCTGTCTTCTCACTCGTCTCCTGCGACTGTCACACAAGTTCTAGTTACGCAAAGGTCTCTCCAGTCTCAACATCAACAGCAAAAACATTACAATCCAAACACTATCTCAACACATACCAGCCTCTTATGAAAATGCATTAAAAATACAAGCAACAAAACAGTCCCAGACACACAATCTAACCACTGAGGCCCAGGGATGTCAACACATTCTAGAGCACGCCAGGACATCTGCTCTCCACCTGTGGGACATCAGTGAGACACCCAATGACTGATTATTTCACGCCAACTCTGATCATTGCTATGCCACCTCCCAAATGCTACCTTCTTCCTTATCCACATGGATTTCTGGATGTTCTGTCTATACCAAAGGGCAACAGGGAACAGAAATCTGATGAGAGAAAATGAAGACTGATACAGAGCATGAAACTTAACTTTACATGTTTCTAGTAAGTTTCCAATAAATATGCCAAATCCTAATTTAAGGATTCAAAATAATTAACACCTGTTAACCAAAAGCAAGTGAACACTGAGCCCTTTAAAGATCAATTATTCTACTTGGCTAAAAAAGATCAGGCATTTTCGGAAGAGCAGCCTGAATGTACTCTACTTGTATCCACCAATAAGATAAGATACTGCATTCTCCAAAATCAGCACACTCATCACTTTTCTAGAAGCTGGAGAGGAGTTTGGAAGAAGGAAGCTGTGACCATGTCATAAACCTGACTCATCTTGCTGGCTTGTAGAAAGCCTCATAGACAAGCATTATGTTCCTGTCCAAAGTAGGAAGCACATCATTCAGAGAAAAGGAGGAAGTAGGAAATAGCCTAGCCAACTCTGAATAAGATCTACCCTGAAAGTATGTTTTAGCCAACTATCAGCCAACCATATACCTCTCATTTTTCAGAAAGCTCAGATAATCTAGCCAAAGACCAACTGTAAGCTCCTCTAATCTGGCCAGTATCTTAGAGCCTGCGCAGTCTGGATTCATACCAAGACACAGAGCAAACCGCTCTAGCAGCAGCAATGAATGATCTCATGGTATCAGCAGACATTCCTCTCATTCTCATTTGATATTGTCAGCCACGACATACAGCTGACTTACCTGACAAAGGTGGCAAGAATTCAGGGTGATGTGCTTAAATGCTATGAAGTTTCTTCTACAGCAATACATTAATCCAAGCACTGCTGGAAAGCGGTGTCTTCACCACTGCATTCTACTTGCAGAACTGAGCAAAGATTAAGCCTCTCTGACCAATTTACCTAACTGACTGCATCTCCGTGATAAAGCAGACCAGACAGCATGGGCTCAAGTGATAAAAATAACGCAGCTGCCCATCTACTCTTCACTGCATGCAGCTACATCACTATCAGTTAAGATGGTTCTGTAATCTGATGACGTTTGCCAATGCAAGACCTGTATAAGACAGTGTTAATGCTGGCAATCAAGAAAAAACATTTCAAAGAAAGAGTTTGCAGTTGAGAGGGGTTTTATAATGCTCTGGATTCTATGCCAACTCTTAGTTGCCAAATAACGTCATCCACGCACAGTGCTTTTACACCATCTCTCAAACAGCCACTTCACAATCCAAGTACCATGTCTTTTGAACTCTACACTGATTTCCTGTACAAATTTGAATGAAGATCAGGTCTCAGTATTTGCACTGTCACAGTTGACCTAGTGCACTGGATTTGTTCAACATATGCTACACAGCAGACACATATGGATACATCTGGATGTCCCCCTAACACAGGCCCAAGGCAAGGCAGGAGTCAGCTGTGGCCACCAGAACAGTTAACAAAGCCAGTTCGCAGCAGCCCTCCTTCTTGAGGTCAAGGGAGGTCCACACAGGACTTTGGACTGGATGAACTATTCTGACATTGTCCTAACTTTTCTAACTTCCATGTTTCACAACTTTCCTTTGGTCACACTCATCACATCAAGATGTGGATGCAAACAGGTACTGCAAAAGAGGAAGAACCAAAGTGTTCCACGAAAGCAAAAGCCAAAAGAAGGTGGCTGCTGTCCCTGAAGGATTCACTTGACCCTTACGCTACTTGCCGAGCATTCCTGAGCTGTCTTAGGAGAGCTACAAAACGATCAGTGCTGTCCGAATATCTCCAATATAACTCTCCGTAACCTCTACAGGGTGTAGGTTGAACATGTCTAGCGCAATGGAGAGACTACTGATAAGGTGATCAAATATGCAAGAAAATTAAGTTATCAGAGGTAAATCAACACTGGCTTCTGTTGTTATTTAACACCAAGAACTGATTTTACGTGCTTGCTCTGAAACTCTTTTTATGCATGGCGAGCTTAAACAGAGCTGAAATCTGTTAAATATTTTACATACTGTGAGTTAGACAATCCCCACTTGTAAAAACATAACTTTACGGAACAGGAAGAACATTTAGTAAAACACATTTACTGAGAAAAAAATATGATTATTTTAAGCATTTTCACATGCTTGAATTAAGTATATTGTTCATGGGTCTTAATATATTGATATGAATATTCTTATTTTATATACTCTGAGTGAATGTGCTTCAACGTTACAGTACATTTAACCCTTCTTATTCCTTTTAACACACTTCTGGCCTTTTTTTATAACTAGCAGATATCTTTGTAGTAAACATGAAATTGAGGCTATTAAAAGAGGAAGTCTGTTAACTTCCAGTGAAATTCTGCTTACTGCCCTGACTATAATTAGGTTACTCCTGACAACTGAATGGAGGAAAAAGTATTTCTCTTGAAGACTATAATACTTCCAGTGAATTAGTTGGAAAAATATGTCAAAATAATAGATAAGTCCACAGGAAAAGGCCCCCTTTTTTTTTTTCCTCAAGACACGTACTGTGAAGAGAACATTATATAAAAGAGAAGATATGATTGATACCACAATTCCTCAAATATCAGTTAAAAATTGCGAAACACAAAAGCATGATTTCTAGCACGGTAAGTTTTTGAGACCTACCACATGGGATCCGTTTTTAGCAGCCTGCTGTGAGACTGCACGCAGGCTTTCGCAGGAACTCCACAACAGCGAAGCTTTTCAACTCCAAAGGTTTATTTTACATATATACTTTGCACTGCATTAGTTAATTTGGAAACGTCTGATAACAGTGTGTACGTTTGCGGATGTTTCTTATATCTGCTTAAATAAATGGTTGTATTCAATCAAGATGCTTACTGCTATTGAAAAGCTAAAAAGCAGTGCTCTCTCTTAGGAAGAGACGCAGCAAATTACGTATCAACCAGGCATAATATAACTCCATAGAAAGGTTTCAGGGGGTCATGAATGAAAATACCTATTCCTGAAAGGAAAGGGATGCACTTGAGTGAATCGGATTATCAGTAGCAGTTGTCCTGAGCTCCTGACTGGCCTAGCAATAGCGGAGGAAGCAGTTTTAGCTTCAAGGCATTAGTTTAAATTTCTTCTGGGAAATAAGTCCATTGGACATCTCTACGGCACTACGGGAAGCACAAAGAGTAAGCACGCTGCTCAGGTCTCAATTATTTGGGTGAGATGTTAGCGAAAATACTTAAAACAAGAGAAAAGCCCCTCTACGCCAGCCCTGGAAGCACGGCCTCTCCGCAGGGGCGCCCAGCCGCCAGCTCCGGGGGCTTCGTGCCCCGGCGGAGCCTCTCGCTGACACCCGAAAACCCTCCTGTTCCTCCATCGTTCGCCCCCCAAAATTACCGAGCGCGGTCTCGGCACGGCCAGCAGCGCGCTCCCCCCGCCAGCCCGACGTGGAAACGGGGCGTCGCCGCCCGAGCGCGAAGGCAGCGCAGGGCCCCACCGCCCCCGCGGCCCAGCCCTGCCCCGGGCCCCCCGCCCGCACCCAGGGGGAAGCGCTGGGGGAGCCTCGGCGCTGCCCCGCCGCTCCGGGCCGGGCCTCGGCGCGGGGAGGCGGCCAGGGCCCTGCGCGCCGCCGCCGCCTCGCTGCGGAGCCTCGGCGGATCCGCGCCCGGCGAGGCCCCGCTCCGCCGCCCGTCAGCGCCGCGGCGGGCGCCACGGGCCGGGCCCCGGCCGGCGCCGGGCTCCCCGCGGCAGCGCGGCGCGGGCCGGTTACCTGCTGGCTGAGGGGGTTGAGCGCCGCCATCTTCCTCCCACTGATTCGGGCAGCGGCGGGGCGGGGCGAGGCGAGCGGCGGCGGGAGGCCGCGCCTGGCGCCGCGCCGGGGCCGCCGCCGCCCGCAGCCGCGCCCGGCCCCGGCCCCGGCCCCGGCCCGGGCGGGCTCCCTCCGTCCTCTGGGACCGCCGCACAAGGACAGCGGCTGCCGCCGCGCCGTCTTGCAGGTAACCGAGTCACGGGCCCTCGATCAAAACCGCCTTTGGCCAAATTAAGCGTCCTGCGCTCTGTGGGCAAGTACTCGGTATCGGGTGTAACACCCAAGCTAACACCTCCCCGCCCGGAACGTGGAAGTAGTGAGCGGGGGCCTGGAGGAGGCGAGAGCAGCTGGGTCGTGTGGAAAGGAAATCGGTAAGGATCTGGTTTGGAGACAAGCGACAGTGGAAAACTTGACCTCAGTCGCGCTAGAAAGTGTCCAGGCTGGTAACAGGGCTCCTGCGGGTCCTCCTGTTCCGCAGCTCCTTGCTGGGCAAAAAAAAACTCTTCGCCGCCGCTATCAGAGTAGCTGAAATGTAAATGCTAAGCCAATGGCTCTGAAACGTCTCCAGTTTTGCTAAATCTATGGCATTAGTTCTTTTTAGAAGAAAAGAGCTTGGAAATGCAGAAGAGGAAAACAGCCACAGAGGGGATGGAGTGAAGTGCCTGAACAAGACTGTTAACTAGGTCAGATAAAAACAGGCACCTCATTCACCATTTTAAAATCCCCTCTTTCCCCTCCAGAAGGATTTTTTTGCTATTAAAAAATAATAAACTTGTTTTAAGACAGCTTCTAGGCACCATATGTATTCATTACAGATTTCTGAAGGGAAAAAAACTGTCTGAATGCATTTAAATTTCTAAGGGCAAACTTGTGGGTGGACAGACAGCTATCACTGAAGACATATACTGAGAGCAAGGAAGTTTCATCAGCAGATAAGTAACAGCAAAAGTGCCAAGAGAAGCTGTTGTGCATTTCCAGAAACTACAGAAGCACAGAAATCCTTACAGTTGTGACAAGTGCACAATTACTACAGAAGCTTCTCTCTTCAATCATAGAATCAGTAAGGTTGGAAGGGACCTCTGGAGATCATCTAGTCCATCCTCCTTTCTCAGCAGGGTCACCTAGAGCATGTCAGACAGGGTTGTATCCAGGCGGGCCTTGAAGATATCCAGAGAAGGAGACTCGACAACCTCTCTGGGCAACCTGTTCCAGTGCTCCATCACTCTCACAGGGAAGAAATTCCTCCTCATGTTCAGGCAGAACTTCCTGTGATTCAGTTTCTGCCTATTGCCTCTTGTCCTGTCACATGGGACAACTGAAAAGAGTTTGGCCCCATCCCATTGACACCCTCCCTTCAGGTACTTACGCACATTGATGAGATTTCCCCCCCCCCCCCGTCTTCTCTTCCCCGGGCTAAAGAAGCCCAGCTCTCGCAGCTGTTCCTCAGAGGGCAGATGCTCCAGCTCTCTGATCATCCTCGTAGCCCTACGCTGGACTCTCTCCAGTAGCTCCATGTCTCGCTTGTACTGGGCAACCCAGAACTGGATGCAGTACTCAAGGCCTCACCAGGGCTGTGTAGAGCGGCAGGATCACCTCCCTCGACCTGCTGGCACTCTTCCTAATGCACCCCAGGAGACCATTGGCCTTCTTGGCCATAAGGGCACATTGCTGGCTCATGGTCAACTTGTCATCCACTCCTAGGTCGTTCTCTGCAGAGCTGCTCTCCAGAAGGTCAGCCTCCAGCTTGTACTGGTGCCTAGGGTTATTTTCCCCTAGGTGCAGGGCTCATTGAACCTCATGAGGTTCCTCTCCACCCAACTCTCCAGCCTGTCCAGGTCTCTCTGAACGGCAGCACAGCCCTCAGGTGTATCACCACTCCTCCCAGCTTGGTATCATCAGCAAACTTGCTGAGGAGGCACTCCGTCCCCTTTTCCAGGTCATTGATGAAGAAGTTGAACAGGATGGGACCCAGTACTGAGCCCTGAGGGATGCCACTAGCCACAGGCCTCCAACTGGATTCCACGCCACTGATGATGACCCTCTGAGCTCTGCCTTTCAGCCAGTTCTCAGTCCACCTCACTGTCCACTCACCTAACCCACACTTCCTGAGCTTATCTAGGAGGATGTTATGGGAGACAGTGTCAAAAGCCTTGCTCCTTAGTTTGAAGTATGTTGTGAAACATGCCTCACACATTTGACCTGCCAAATCCTTTAATGAAATAATTTTAAAAGCTTACTTTGATATTTCCTCAACAAAAATGAACACAAATTTTACATTTAATACACTTTCATAGGTCAATAAAACAGTTCCAAAAGCTAGTGCTTTATTATAGATGTTTTTAATATATTTCAGCAATGTTAAAATACATTTAATAAAAATTAACCTTTCCTATAGAGAATTTTACAATCACTACCTTATGGTATTTTTGCTAAACATAAAAGAAATAGCTAACAAATTTTAAGTGTTGTGTTTTTAATCCTGTTTTAATACATCTTTATCAGTGCAGACTTCAAGAAGCTGTTAGCATCAAAATATTTATAAAATAGAGATTGAAATGAAAAACTGTCTTTGAACTTCTTTTAAATAATGATTAAAGGTCTTCTTTCTTGATAGCATGCCTCACTGATCTATCCCTTCTAGATTCTTTTTCTCTCTCTACCTTCTTAAACCTTTCCTCCAAGTATTTTTCTTCTGTGGCCCTTTCTCTCTGCTGCTCTTCCTCAGTCTGTTTTATGTTCATTTCCTTCTCAGGACCCTAATATTAAAGATTTTTTTATATTGGATATGCACCAATAAAATCTTGCTAAAATTGGATAGGGAATTTTTAAAATCTGGTAATAAAGAACCAAAACAGACACAAAAATTTCACATATTACCTTTGTTTCTCCCCAGGTTTCATCTCCAAAGTCCTCTGCATATTCTTCATCATCAGTTATCAAAAAGTTGTCAAAAATTGTGCCAGCTCTCACCTTTGAGGGAAGAGGGAGGAAAACTAAAAACCAAACCAGACCAAAATTGCCTCCCTTTTCTTAATAGTTTTGTATCTTATTAGTTGTTTTTGTATCATATTAATACATTTTAATCCCATCAAAAACTCTTTATTTGCACAGTCACAGAAAAAAAACTCACTTTTTTGGAGAACTCTTTGCAAAAATCTAAAGAACTTGTCTTAAGATACTTTAGCACTCTTCTAAGAAGTTAAAGTCTAATCACTGAGTAGTAAGGAAGCCTGAGGTAGGGGAGGAAAGATCCCAGAGGCATCTCCAGAGGACAGTTTTCTCCTCATTCATTTTTGAGGAGAGTCAACTCCTTGAAGCCCCAGTTAAGCACTTCAAGTCAAGTGGGATGAGTCATATCTTAGAACATTTATAAATTAAACAGAATGGTTTAGGCCCCTCAGTTATCTGTAGGTGATAATGATCCATACAATAACTACAATAGAAGATCTAACAGATTTAGTAATTTTGTATATATATTTAATAACACAAGTCATCAGCTAGGATCCCCAAAACAACAGATAATATCTATATGCAAGGGCTAAACAGATTGTTGTATACTCGATGAAAAGCTCTTTATTTTCTACTATCTGTAGAAAGGCAACTGACCTGCCAGATATCTAGTCCAATGATGCTAATATTTTCATAGCTGTAAATACTGAAGTCTGGTGAATAATTTGGATTGTCAATCTGTGGATGGGGCCAAACTCCTCTATAATTTGGGTTATCAATCTGCCTTGGTTTCCATTCACCCTACAATACACCACATGTTCTGAATACAGTCAGGCAAAAAACAGTTTCTTAAAAGTAACCCATAACTAGAATTACTAGGTTATTTATACTCTGTATAGAGGATTCTTGACCATAGGATGGTGCCATTCTCCATTCACAGAATCATCCCAATCTTCAGGTTTCCGAGCACTGGTGTCTGTAATGTATTCGGGTTCATCCCAATCCTATAAAAAGATACAGGAAGAAGTAAAACAAGTAGCACAAACTATATTTGAACTGTGGCATCAAATAGGCATTTAGTAAGAATAAAATAATCTAGCATTAAAGAATAAGAACAGATGTAAGAGCAAGTTACCGCAGGTTTGACGTCATTTGGATCATCAATTTGAACTCTATCATCCCAGTCACTAGGTTTCTTCACTCTTGGATCATTTATTTTCCTTGGTTGCAAAAAATCTAAATCATCTTCTAAATTGCCAGATGCAACCACTTCATTATCAATTTTTACTTTGTAAGTCTGATCTGGCCTTATAATCAAAGTATACAAATGTGTATATCCATCAACCTGGGTTTTAAAGAAAGTAAAATGTTCAAGAACTTTAAAATACATAGCTCTCATGAACAGCCTTATACTTTTAATTATATTAATAATTATAATACTAGTCTATAATGGATTTATTGTAAGCAGTAAAATCATTAAATTGTAATCATGTATTAAAATTTATTTGAAAATCCAAAGTTAAAATGATTTTTAAGACACGATGAAAAAATGCTAACTCTCAAATGGTGATGTACATTCAGAATATATTTTTGTGTCAATATCCCTGTAGCTTGGGTTGTTTTTTAATTTACATATCTTTGAATTTACATTTACCTTGCATCTGATTGGTTTCTTGATTGGATGAGGTTTATTCTTGTAATTCAAAATAACATGGACCTTCTTTGTCTCAGATCCACAAATATCTGGCCCTACAAAGAGATTATATGCTTTGTATCCTTAACTTCTTTGTACAAAAACAGATTGCTTACATTTTTCCTTCTAACATTGCTAGACAACTTCGCCTTCTACCTATTATTTGATGAATTCCCTTCCATTTTGATAAATGTTTAATGACATAGCTTTTGCTCAAAGTCTCTAAATCCATCTTAGAATTGCATTCTGGCTGGCTTGAGGTTTAATTCTGTTACAGCCCTAACCCAGAAAACAACAGAAATCCAGTAAAAGTATTATCCGTGGTATAAGCTGAATAACTACATTATTATATTGCATTCACTATGCAATAGTAAACTTTACGACAGATACCGTTTTGAGATACAAATGTATAAATTTCTCAAAAAGCAAACTACATAAGAATAGATAAAGGTAGATAATGGCCTACAGGATGGTTTTCAGTCACAGTTCTTAAATATATATATATATATATATTGCTGAGCAACTACTATTTTCTTTCTAAGCTTATTCTTTAACCATTTTCAGTTGTACTCCAGATAAGCTTAGAATAATGACAGCGTTATAGTAACGCAGAAGTAACTGAGCTCACCAAACATGATGTAATAATGTGAATCTCCACTCAGGTTCTTCTGATCCAAGTTTGAGGAAAAAATTTTAACATATCCTCCACCACAATCTATCTTCTGCTCATGTTTCACAGTATACTGAATGATCAGAGTCTTCCCTTTGTTACTAAATGGTTTAAATCGTGAGGAGATAGCATAAAATTTAGAATTTTCACTAGTTTGTAGACCTGTAAGATATTAGTGTAATAGGAAAACTTGATTATTCTCCAGTTGCAAAGAAAAAATTACTTTTATTGCCACATGGGAAGAGTTAGGGATTTGACCTATGGCTCCCATAGTACATTTTAAATTAACCCCACAGACCTTTATCACGCACTGGATCTCCATAAAACTTCCCAGCTGTGAGTTTAAACTTCCCCAAGTCTGGCTTGTACTCAGAATTCATCCACCTCTTGTGCCAGTTGGCTGTCCCGCAGTGTCGTCGCCAGAGACCACAAGGGAATACAAGAGTTTCGTCAGCGAGGGGGGTTCCCCACTGGCCCGCGCAGCCGCTGGAAACCGTTACCCCTTAACGGCCAACACCGGCCGCGGCCCCGCCGCGCCCGCCATCCCCTTCCCCACGCCCACAACCTCCGTCCAGAAACTGCTCCTGGAAATACACTGCGGCCCGGACAGGCCCCAGCGCGGCTCCGAGAAGCAGGACCAGCCGCAGCGCTCCAGCGGCCGGGGCGCTCCCAGGGCCCCGTCGCAGCCCGGCCGCAGCCATCACCCCTCACGCACTAACGGACACGCAGCCTCGCGCCTTCGGAGCCCCACCCTGCTCACGGAGGGCCCTGATTGGCTCGCGCTTTCACACGCCTTGTGAGGCGAGGCCCGATTGGCTTAGCGCCCGGAGGGGAGGAACAAGATAGCACATGCCCGCGCAGCGGGATGCACGCTGGGATTTGTAGTCGACGCAGTAACCGGCCCGCCCTACGATTGGCTGGTTACGCCCAAGGATCGGCTGGCGCGCGAGGGGGCGCCGCGCGGAGCCAATGAGGGGGCGGGATGTTAGGGAGTCGCGGTCTCCGGGATACGGCGCGGCGGCCGCTCGTCGGGGCCTGAGGGAGCTGCCGCCTCGCTGCGGCCCGGCCCGGGATGGCCGCAGTCGCTCGGGCGCGGAGGGCGCCCGCGGGGGGAGGGCAGGTGAGAGGCGCAAGCTGCCGTCCTGGCCTCCGCCGTGCCTCAGCGCAAGGTCGCGCCCGCTCTGCAGCCAGCGGCGCCGGCTCCGGGCGGCGGGAGGAGGGGGCAAGGGCCGAGCCGCGGGGGCGGCAGCATCTGCGCAGCCTGGGCGGCGGGAGCCAGGCTGGGCCGCTTGCCGCCGCCGCTGGGGGCTTAGCGACGGTGGCGCCTTCACTTTGCGTCCTCTTCGCGGCAGGGACACAGCGATGCTCTCCACAGGACAACCCCCGCGGCCGGGCGCGGCGGCCTCCCAAGCTCCCTTAGTGACCTGTCTGTGGAGGACTCGGAGCTGGAGAATACTGGAAAAACGCCGTTCCCTCGCAGCAGATTCCTGAAGGCGCAAACTGGGCAGGGAAACAGGTGGTACCAGCCGTCCGGAAGCACCGTGGCGGCCGCGGGCAGGCACCCGGCACAAGGCGCCCTGGGTAGCACCTCCCACGCACGATCGAGCACTGCCCTGAAGAAGGTGGCACAGCTAGAAAGCAAAATCATGAATCGGAAAAAGCAGATGGACTTGCGAAACAGTGAGTTGGGCCAGAAGCCTTCAGATGAGTGCTTTTCATCTGCTTCCAGTCGTGAACACAGTGCAAGAGGCAACAAATATCGGAAGAACTATGCTACAGCCTGTGAAAATGTGGCCTCCAGTAATGCCCATCCTAAGGAAGATGAAAGCATCCAGAAATCTAAAGAGAATGTGGCGATTAAACAACAGCTTGTTGTGGATAGTGATGAAGAGGAAATGAGAGAATTGATGGAGAGCTCCTTGGAGCTTTCCAGTAGAAATGAGAATCAGAGGGTACCTGTAAATGATTCTAAACAGGTGGGAAAGGTAAATAGAGACTTTTCTGGATTGTGTATTTTTATTTACACTTTTATGAAATAGTCTTAAACTGGTAGATTACTTTTCATTTAGATTATACCAGAAACTAGTTCTTAATTCTGCACTTGTAGCTGTTAATGAGTCAGCTTCAGCTTATATTTGTAATTTATTAGAGTTTATCCATTGTAATTTGTTTTTGCTTTTAGTGATCTACATATAGTAACTGAAGTAATGCATGAATTTCTCTTTCATGTTCTTCAAAAGAGTGAGACTACAGTGTCATCAAGAATACCTCTTCCATCTCATAAGGAAAGTTCTCTGACAAAGATATCTAAAGCACCTTCTTTTCGCAGGAAAGACTCAGAAAAAAACATTTTTCTTGGAGTTAATTCACTAATCCCTTCACCAACCAGTAGAAACTTGTCAGGACTAAATAATGTGAGATCTCAATCACTGTCTTCTTCCATGAAGGACAATTCTGCAGAGATTACACTGCCCAGAACAGGCAACATCAAGCAAAGCCACATATCACTTGGAAGTGATGGAAGTAAAATAAAGTCATTAGATGAGTTATTTTCAAAGGCAGAAGATTCAACGAGCCGAAGTTCAAATGGTAACTTTTCTTAAATATTTCAATTGTCTAGGTAGACTTGGTATGAATGGTACAGTATTAAACATGGGCAATACCCTCAGTGAAAGGATTCAGTAATCTAATTTTACATAAGTCTAGAAAAGGAACCAATGCTGCTGCTTTTTTTTTTAGTGTAATGTATTTGTATTTGTCTTGGGTTTTTATGTAGTGAGTTCAGTTAAATGATAGTTTCCTGGATGTGGAGTGATGACAGTTGATTATCACATCAAAACAATTCTAACATTTAAAATAGGCCTCATTCATCAGTGGGACAATATACTAATGTATTGAGTGAAAATAAAGGACATCAAAAATCTTCTTGAACTTGGTTAGTAATCCTCCTACAGGCAAAGCTGGAAACTTTAGAAAGAGCTGTTGCTAAGATTAAAAAAAAGTTGACTCTTACTTTCTAGTATAACACTAGTGAGGAATGTAGTACTGATTTTTTCCCCCTTTTCTCTTTTAAGGGAAAGTGTACTGTAATTTTCGTGCTCTGATGTCTAGGTGACAATTTGTCATTCAATTGCAGACTTCAGAGTGAATATCCTGAGCCTTGATGACTTGGCATCAGATATCCCCAGTGAGACACCAGAATTAAAGCAGAAAGTGAGTAGAAATTCCCTAGTAGCTCATATTTCCATTTGCCTTTGCTTGGTGCAGGATGGATATTCTAAAATAACTACTTCTATTTTATTCATATGAGCAAGCCCTATTGGTGTAAGAGTTAGATTTGGTGTTTTTACAGGGTACTGAAACTTGATCAAATTTGTGCATGTGTGTGTGTTTACATTTCCTCAGTAAATTTAAAAAAAAAGGCAAAGTACACAAAATGACATATAAAAGCAGCATTTTTGTTTTACAGAGGACAGACATTCAAATTGTCCAAAAATCAAAGGGAGACCCCCCAAAAGATACATTCCAAGTGAAAAATGACCAAACATCCCTTAAAACGACAAGTGCAGTAACTGGTATGAATGATGTATCTGAAGGGATTATTGAAAGAATCGTGACTGAAGCTGAAATCTCTGAGCATTTAAGTGGAGTTTCTGCAGATTTTCCTAGACACAGACAAGATTATGTTGATCACGACAACAGAACTATTAATTCAGAATATTCTGAAGACTTTGAAAAGTCCCTGTCTGAAACAGACAGTGAATCTGTATCGAAAACGTCAGAGGAACAACCTAAGAGTTGCACGTATTCTGGAAAAGACCCATCTTCTTCAGCATTGTCGCCTTTATTTGCCAGAGAGAGGCATGACCAGGTACACAGAGTAACTGTAAGGGAAACTGCAGTTCAGACGGTTGATTCTCCATTTACGTATTGCTGGTCAAAGAGTAAGTTCATTTAAATCAAGATACTGCTCTATTCAGTCTTGAGATTTTTGTATTTTGTATGTTATTACTCAGTATTTAGAGTTCTTAGTTCAAGTACTAACAGCCCCTAGCTGTTAAAAACTTCCAAAAGCCTAATACTTCTATTTGCTATCTATAGAAAAGATGAGTATCAGACAATAGAACAACCTTGAACTGTTTTGCTAAAACAGCATATTCCAACCAGAAACCCAGGAGGGATGAGCTAATGTTACCAACAGGGCTTAAATAGACCACACTAAAAGCCAGGGCTTATATTAACCCAAGTAATATCCTCAAATGGCAATTCAACATCTTTATGATATTTCAGTTACTAAAGCGATCTTCTACTGTAGAGGTGTTCTTGCATTGTATTAATTTCTTGGGAGTGCCCTACGGTCTAATTTACAAAACACAGACGTGCCCTTTAGCTATTTCTGAGGGATTGCTTCTGTCCTACCTTTTCTTTTAGAAGAAGAATCAGTAAGAGCCACTTCTTGCTGCACTTGAGGACACAAAAGCAACTAAGGTGTGCTTGAAAACAGTGGCCTAGAACCCTTATTTTCACTCTGTTTAGAGTCAGAAAAGATGTCTTCTAAAACAGTGTATGTTATGATCTTTCAGGGGAAAAAAATATGGAGGCCACAGCATTATTTCAGCAGCATCTGGCTGACAGCTCCCTGTTGTGGGCTCTACTGATTTTCTGCAGAAGTCCGCACAGAGGCTTCTGGTCAACTGTTGAGTTTTAGCAACAAACCTTTTCACCCTCCAAACATAGTAATACTAATTTTATCCTCTACACAGCAAACAATTCTGCAGTGCTTGGCCCACCTGTAGGAAATGGCTACATTGATCCAGTACCTATCGCTAGTCACGTCATCAGCATGGATACAGTAGAAGGTACTGAAAAACATTTGTTAATAGCGCTTTATTAAACTTTTGTGCATCTAACTCACACTCGTATTGTTTAAAACTTAGGATCTGGCTTGTATTTTATCACTGAAGTACACACTCTCCTTTCCTTGCAGCCTTGACAGCATACAGTCCGTCAGTTCTTGTTTTAAATGACATGTTAAAACAGCACTTGATGTTGACTCAACAGTTTGTAGAGAACATCCACCACCTTCACTTATCCCTTGTGGCTTCATTAGAGAACGAGCAGTTCCACTATCATACACTGGAAGAGGCTAAAGAGGTATTTATGATAGAATAGAAAATAGCCTGGAGTGAGCATGTATTTCTTTCCAAACACTTCAGCAGCTGTATCAAGCATTATTTGCTTAGTGAATTAATCAGAGAAAGTTCATATTATTAAATGAATTACTTCATAGTAGAAGAATACTATCGTGTATTCTATATATAGTGTATATATATTTTCTATATACAGTGTATTCTATAGTATAGAATACTATAGTGTATTCTATACTATACTATAGAATACTATAGTCAGCTCAAGACTGAGCTGAGATCTTACTGTGTGCTAGAGCTTTGCTTTTTCTGCTGTACTGTCTAGTAGTCCACAAATGAGCAAGGATCTTCCTAATGCTGTAACAGCAATATCAGCTTCTTGTGCAGGTATCTTGATACGAAGATTTATTATTTACCAAATACTGCAAAGTATTTATAGTTACTATTCATTAAATACTATAGAATATTCATCTGCATTATTTACTAAATATTTCAGGGTATTTATCTACAGAATAGATTTGTGTTAATTAACTTTTTTTTTTACAGTACATCAAGAATCACAAATCCCCACCTTTAACAATTGAGCAAGCACTCCAAGAAATTGAGAAAGCACAGGAGCAGAAACTGCTTTGACTCTTCCTTTGTGAATTTTAACTAGAATTTAATTTACAAATCTCAAGGTGGTACAAGAAACCCTTTCAAAATGTACAGATTAAAAAGAAAAAAAGCAAACTACTGTAAGGATTTGTGCTAACTGCTCTGTATTTTGCTATACATAAACTATTTTCCTACGTCTGAATTTTAACCAATGTACACAATACAGGCATAGCCAAGAGGCTTGAGGCAAATTAAGTCAGCGTTAAGCAGAACACAATCCAGGAAAACATTTCTCTAAAGGGACTGGTGCAGGTCGTCATAGTTTACATGTTTATCATGGTAAAAATTAAAACTTCTACTGTGATTGCATTCATCATAGTAGCATAAGAACACTGTCCAGACTTTAGTGCCTCATTTAAACAGTGTTATATATAAATTTAGCTTTGTTAAACTACTACAAAACAAAACTTAAACACAAAATTAAGACAAATTCAATATAAGAGGGGCTTACAGCTGAAGTACTGGAATTTACTTACTCTGAAATATGAGCCACCATTCTATTTTTATTAAAAAAAAGTGTTTATTGGAAGGCAAAACAATAAAATTCACAAGTTGATAACATACAGGTATTGTATGCTGATTCACAGACAGTTACAGTTCCACAACTACAGTAGATCTAGAACAAACTGATATTTCACCATATTAACTGAATGGTTTTAAGAGGGTTTCTGCTATACAAACAAATGACTCTGGAAGAGGTTACCACCAAGCAGACCTCTGGAGTGGAAGTGCAGTGTAAGGACTTAACATCTTTAGCTGGTGGTCTCGAAACAGTTACAAAAGGTTTTTCTCATTTAGTTTAAAGAAAGTTTCCAAGAACGTTTCATTGTTAGAAACTTGCAGAGCAGAGAAAACTGATTCTCTTCTATTGAACTAATTAGCTTTTATTAAAGGGTATATACAAAAATATAAAAAGCTTAAAGAATGTCTTCCATTACAAAGCATTGAACATCCTTTAGAGCGTTTGAACATCTTTAGCAGTTAACCCTCATGTTCTGAACAGTTGTGACTGCAGCAGCTGGTGTGTAGGGGTGTTAAGTTGTATGGTAGGTTCTAACAAGCTTGCACAGTGCTCGTAGGTCACCTGTACTGGAATTAGATGCTTCATTCCCCATTTAGACATTAGGATACACTGCTCAGCATCAGTCTGACTTGATCCCAAGGCAGCACCCCTCCACTTCAAATAGAATTAGCCTTTTGAGAGAAATAAACATACATTATGGAACTAAAGACATGGAACCGTATCAGATAACATTTGTATTCCATAGGAATCACAAAAAATTGTGAGTGAATCACAATTTCTGACCAGGGATGGCTTGACTAGAGTTTACTTCTAGTATAAAATGGTTAACTAATTGAAAAATTCTGCAAAATAAATGGAAATTCTTAAACTTGCTAGACATGTCATCGTAATGACTGGCCTTTATAAACACTAAACCACAAGTGTTGAAGTACATGTCATAGCTTTCCATTTTTCACCATAGTTTTAAAAGTAATTCGTCACTTCCTCCAGACTTTAATCCAGATTTATACAGTTTTAATGATCTGCAGAACATGTAAGACATCTTTCTTCAGAGTCTTATTCAGGTGGTGGAGGGTCTTGCGTTTCACATTTCACTGAAACAATAGGGAAAAGAGTTCTTACACATCCCACAGTTACCTAAGCTGGCTGAAGTATTTCATGGAATGAGGGATTTATTCATGAGGAATTTTTCTTCTGGGTTTTTGTTTGAATCCATTTTATTACGCAGATCTACTGCAGTCACAGGCAGAAGTGACTTCCCATTTGGCATATCCAATTTTTTCCTTTTAATTGGTGGCAAGTATAGGTGTCCTACGTAACTCAGATTCCCCGCAAAGTCTCATTCAAGGAATCCTCTTCACCATCTATTAAAGAGACACCTCCACTTTTTCTGAGCCTTTCCTGCAACTGCGCTAGAGTGAATTCATTTCCAGCTCCGAATCTGACAGGGTACAGCAATAACAGCAGGAAACCTGCAGCTGGGCAAGGCAAAACAACAAGCGTGGCCTGACTTCATGTAAAGCGCAAAGACCTCCTTCCTGCTTTGTCAGCCATCCAACCTGAAGTACGGCTCCTGCCATACAATTACCTTTGAGATTGACCCTATTTCTTGAAGGATAGGGTAAAAAGATACAGGCTGCTGGTACTACAGACAGGATATAGCTTACACAGAACAGGCTAATTACATTAACGTTCCAGAAATTAAATTATAATGCAAATAAACCCTGAAAAGAAAAAGATGGTGGGTTAGTCAAAGTATATGTCTACTTACCTGCTGGTTTATTTTATTAATTACTTTAGAAAGAATTAAGAGTTACTGGTCTTGATTTGGGTTTAGTCTACGGTGAAACCCTTTTTAAATAAGACAAAAGGGCTGTTAAATCTGCAAAGTTAATTTTTAAATTGCTTAGCAATATTCACTTACATTCATCTCTGGCCTTCATGCGTGCAATAAACGAGTAACTTTTATTTCTTCGATAGTTTTCGTAAGGGTCATCTAATGCAACTCCCACTCCTTTATATTGATCCCATTTGTCTCGGATATCTCCTCCTTTAATTGGGTCCTGAATTCCTTGTTCCTTGGCTCCCAATCCACCAGATCCACTCCATCCTACAGAAAGGACACAACATTGTCTTCAGAGTTTAATAGCAGAAACAAGAGCACCCAAGATAGCTCGGATAAACACTCTGGAAACAAGCTCAAAAATGAGTTTGATATAGCAGGATGGCACAGACAGCCTGAAACAACATACAAACCGTCCCATTTACTTCAAAAGTGTTAATATGCAGTAATTCTGGGGAGCCTACAAGCAGCGCTGTCACTAAAAACCTTTAAGAGGGCAATCGCAGGAAACAGAGCAAGCCCAGTCTTTCCAGCCAACCCTGCTGATCCATGCTGCAGGAGGATGAAATGCCTCAGATAGGTAAGGTCTCTTCGATACCAGACTTCTGCCCTTGTCTTCTGTGTCCTTCCCAGAAACGGAATTATCACCATTGCTCCATCTTCTGTATACTTACAGCTCAAAATATACTTACTCTGACCTTGGAACAGGAAGGTGTTGGAAGGGATCATACTTACGAACATCAGAGAAATTGCATCCAAGAGTTGGGTGCCTGATTTTTGTTTCCTGGTTTGTGAAAGATTTTATTCAGAAAAAAAAAACACAGTTAAAACATTCAAGAACATTATCTTACCCATTTTCACTAGCATTTGATGGCCTTTATTTTCTTCTCCAAGTCTTGATTCTGGTATAGGAGGTCCAGAACTGGACCCCAAACCAGCAGAAGAACTAAGGAAGTAAAAAGATTGTGTTAACCATAAAAAAATCAACCATACTGTTGTAACACAATGAGACATCAAAGTCAGTCAAGTTATGTTAAACATTAATATCCAATTTAATTCCAGTCTCACTAATAAACTGTAATTTAATATGAAGTTATTAGATTATGAGGGTGCCAGAAACACTGTACCTGCACCTAGTACAAGGTATGTCAAACACCATAGTTTTCCCAACACACAGTATACTTAGAGGAGTTTTCCTCCTTTTTATGAATGTGTAAGAAACCTTCATAGCTACATGCTGTTTGTTAAAACAAACAGCCACAACAGAGAAACTTTGTTCTCTCTCTATATAAATATGTACAGCATGCAAGTAATGTTCCTAAATCTGCTTGTTATCTTCTCTTTTGTCATATTTGTTGAGATGCTTAATATACCCCCAGGTTACGGGAAAACATCTTTGATGGTACATTTCTGAACAGTTCAGGTAAAAAGCGAAATAAGCAAACAAATGCTTACGGAGGAGTGGGACTGCGAGACCGGGACCGGCGCCGCCTTCCTGGGGAGTAAGACTTTGATCGTGACCTTGACCGTGACCGTGAGCGGCTATGAGAAGAGCGGGACCTGCTCCTGCTTCTGGAGAGGGAGAGTACAGGAGATCAGATGCACAAATTGCAGAGCAAATGCAGGGTTCCTTGTTCAGCCCTGATGGGTTCTTCACCCCCAAGATTCAGCCCATTGCACTGTACCTGGACTGAGAGCGTGAATAGGATCGTGACCGAGAGCAAGAGCGAGATCGTGACCTTGAATAGGAGCCAGATGACTTCGAAGATCGCGAATTGGACCGAGAGGATGATCGACCTCGGCTTTTCGAGCGACTGCGAGATCGAGAATGTCCGCTGCATAGACAGAAGAAAAGCAACTCCAGTGAAACTCCTAGGAGACGCATAAGAAATGCAAATACGCTTTTCTGCAAATTCAGATTACACATTGGCACTGTATTTCTGCAGACAATCTAATGAAAACCTGTTAGCATGGCAAGAACTATTTCCTATAGAGTAGACAAAAATTGAGCAAGTTAAAAGTCAGTGATTCCATCAGCACACCACTGAACAGATATTCCCTAATTTAGTCTAATGTATTAAGAGCACCTTCCAAATGAACAGCACACATCAGAGGGCAAAAGATAGCATCGCTCACCTATTTCTCTTCTCCTGACCTTTCCTCCGCCTCGCTCTCATTTTAGCTCTGAAGAATTCGTACAGGCCATTCTGCTCCCAGCCTTCACTGCAATAAATCAACCACACAGAACCAACACCTATGAAAATTCTATTTTGGTCAACAGAGAAGTTCAGGACTTCCACTAGATTTTGTAGGGAACAGAGGGCCTCAGCCAAAAGCTCTCACACATCTCAGCGTGAGATCAAACAGTGTGCGCAGATTAAAATAAAACAAGAGCACTCATTTTCAGCATTAGTAGAACCAAGACACAGGTGAAGGAAGAGAGAGGCACTTCTTTGTTTGAGACAGCTTCTTAGGGCATTTTCCTTACCACATTGTTAGCTATACCTACTCTTACCTGTTTCTAGGCCTGTCATGAGATGGTGGACTATAAAATGCCTCAACCGCAGCCAGTAGTCTCTCACTGGGGGGCATTGGGGGTGGAAGACGTATATCTTTAGGATCTAAAGGTTTATACTCATGATCTTCAAGCTGCCGGAAACAAAACAAATTACATTCGTGTCATGTGTCATGGGGTGGCTACCTGAAGAGATAAATATAGATTTAACTGCGTAGGGACCTCACATTTCATTATTGGATAAAAACATGGTCCAGAAATAAGGATTCTGCAGATGACCCAATGCTTTCTTGTGCTGTCACTACCATTTTGATTTCTATGAGATAAGCCAGCACTACACCTGTTGGAACATTAAACGGATCGCCAGGCAGAAAAAATGCAGTTCTCATCTACCCACCTTTGTGATAACAGTGCCTGAATGGAAACCTGGCAAAAGCTGGTGTAGTAATACAAAGTCCGAGATGGAAGAGACCTATCTCAAACACAGAATGCAGAAACGTATATATCCCCAAAGAAGCTGGCATCTCCAGAGAGGCTGAACGTTTCCTGTTCCATGTTGTTCTTTGTTTGTATGTATCACATTAGTGTTACTAAAAATCTTTGTAGAAAGAATTCTGAACACCAATACTAGTGCTCAGTGGCCACACCAAGTCCCTCTGCCCATCTGGAAATCACTGGGTGCTACTAATTTCTAAAACACAGGTAAGATTTCCAAGAGCACATTAGTCATTCATGCATATGAACTCAATTGAATTTCAACGGGATGCAACACTTGAAAATGTTACCATTTTCACCAGTTGTGTCATTCCTCCGCCCACCAATGGAAACCCTACAACAACTTTGTCTGATAGCTGCTGCATGGAAAGATTTTAAATCATAAATACCCATGTTAAACTGTTCCTAAATCTGACCACGGGATTTCAATCTTTTAACTCAACTAGCCAGGGCCCATTTCGAGCACTTACTTTCACAAGCGGAGCCATAAGTCCAGCAGGAAGGTCAAAGTAGGGAACATTTGGCACCAGACTGGGATCATCATGGTTCATGTGAGGGGGGCCTTGTCGCCGCATGTGAGGAGGCTGCCCGTTAAATCCATGTGGTGGAGGCCCAAAATCAGGGTGCTGTGGCCCTCCCCAGGGAGGATGCTCGCTGATTCCAGGATGAGGCAATCTGTGACCAGGGTGATGATGAGGAGGACCAATTTCTGCACAGAGCAGGAGGAGTAAGGAGTTTTTATTTTAGCTTGAGAGAAAGGAAGGCAATCAGAGAGAAGTGCTTCAAACAGTGCATTTACCCTAAAAAAAAAAAATCATATAATCACAGTACCTAGAGCCTTGAAGGTCAAGAAAAGGAACAAAACAGAAGAACCAGAACTTGTTACAGGTCCAAATTCACAAAAAACTTGCAGTACATCTCTGGCTATAGCAACTACTCTCAAAACAGGAAAATTTAACCTAAGCCACTGTTTGCTTTGGAATATACTTTTTGGTCAAAAAGTACGACAACAAAAATATTCCCGAGACCAAAAGGTTTTAGATGCAGTAGGGCAGCTACCAGCATGCTCAATTTCTGAAGCTTGAACAAACAATCATAGCTTGGCACCAGCATAAGAGATCTGCAACTAGTTCTGTCTCTACACAAAACCAGTATGCATAAATAAGCAAACATGACAGAAATTAACTCACAGAAATAAGTGACAAGCAAACACGTTGTTTAAAGAGGTGTTTTGAGAAGCAGCAGAGATAATACCCTGTTAAAATAGAGAGGTGAGTGACATCTGCCCAGTCACTGATGGATGAACCACTTGCCATGAATGTCAGCATACCCTGTTGAGCTCTCTGCACTATGCAGAGAAAAACAGTAGCCTGGAAATCAATATCCTCCTCAGGAGGACTGAGGGGTTACAGCGGAAGCCTTTACAGCCGCCGACCAGTCGTCAGCCCACAGTGCTGTTTGATTCATGTCCAGCAAAACTTCAGCGTAGCCTGTGCTGTCACTGCTTCACTGCTTTATTAATTTTAGCCACCTTCAGCAGATCCCTGCCTCCAAGAACTTTACTTGAATCAACAAATTATCTAGGTCACCACTACAATCCAAAACACCGTACCTTTTCTGAGCTTTGACCTAAATTCCCTCAGGACAAGAAAAGCTGTTCTCCCTACTCACTAACATAACTCTGTCAAAAGAAAATTAGTTTCTTAAAAAAAAAAAAGTTGCAGAAGTTAATCACAATCTTAAATACATAAGCTCTAATTCATTGTTTTTCAGCCTTTTTTGGACTTGTAGAACTGAGAATCTTTTACATTTAAAATAGCAACTCCTACTTTGCCATTTTAAGCTCAAAAATGGCAACAAAATTACTTTTTAAGTAACTTGTCAGAAGGACCCACAAGGACCTTTAGACTTAATGTTGACAATAATCATTCTAAATTAATCATAACTTCTGAATATGAAATAGGAACTAAATCAGGGCAGAACTTTATCAGACTTGGAGGAAGCCTGCAAGGCAAATCCTCGCCACCAAGGCCAGGCAAGCAGTCCACTCACTGCAGTGTCAGGCTTCCACACATTCCAACAAGAGGGCATACCAAACAAGGAGAGAGGGAGGGAGGGAGAACTGGAGAAAAGAATCATTTCTCCAGATCCTACTGAACCACACTGCACAAGATATTAAGGTTTAGAGGTTCTTACAGTAAAAATATAGGGAACCCAGTGTCTCCACATGGATGAATGTATGCTCAAGAAAAAGTGCTTCCAGCCTGTCTTTCCCTAACTTTCTCTGTTTATGAAAGATCCAGCTGAAGAGTCCTGATCTATAGCCTGACATGCAGAAAATCAAATCTGCAGGCAGGGACTGCTTCTCACCTCTGGGCTTAAGATTTAAAAAAATGAAATAACTACTTGGAAAAGGAACATCCAGTTAGCATCTAGATACTGCAAATAGAAAAACAGATGGGGAACTATTTCATATGCTGACCAGAGTCTGTATTACAGTTTCTGTTACCCATATCCAATAAGGGAAGGCAGGCTCAAAAAGCACAGAAGCATCAAATTGTCCATGTGCTTCTTACTGAGTTACGCAGCAGCAGCTTCCCAAACCCCCAAGCTCACAGTTGCTCACGAAAACTGTATCGTCTTCCAGGAATAAGCCATCTCCCCAAAGTACTAAATAATTCTGCAACGGCAATCAGCATTGCAGCATAAGAAAACCTGCCCTGGTACACACTTTACCTTGAGGAAAATCCCCCTGGGGGTAATCAAAACGATGAGGATAAGGAGGCCTTTCAAAGGGATGGCGAGGTGGAAAATCATCCTGCATGAAGCGAGGTGGGAAGCGGTTGAAATTATGTGGATGCGGGGGCTGGTTGAATTGGGGATGTTGCTGATGTGGAGGAAATGGGCCTCTGAAGTGAGGTGGCCGCTGCATTCGAAATGGAGGTTCCCTTTGACCCCCACCCCATGGAGGCTGTTCATGCTGGTTGTTCCATGGTGCTTCAAACTGGTTGTTCCAAGAAGGATCCGGCTGGTTGTTCCAAGGCGTCTCTCGCTGGTTGTTCCAACCTTGATCTCTCTGTTCGTTCCACATTCCTTCATGGTTGTTATTCCATGGAGGACAATGAGGGGGTCCCTGGTGGTGATGGTAAGGAGCCTGGTCAGAGACTGTTTTTACTACATTCTTTACTTCATAGTCTTATCTTTTAAACCAAATATTGCCTAGAACCATAGACAATATGCAGAGGGGAGAAGGATTCTCCAAACACAAGGTCTGAACAACTGCAACTTCAGAGAAGGAATAAAAAAAGATCAAACTGCCACCACCCTTCCACAACCAAGGTTATCTTTCTGAATAGGTGAACTTTCATCTCCCTCTATACTCTGTTTCAAAACCATGTTTAATACCTGTTGTTGACCCCAGGGTGCAACAGGGTGAGGCTGGTCAAACCAGGGTGGTTTATTTGGAGGAATCTGATCATGAGATCCAGGGCCACGCGGCCCACCAGAGGCAGGATCTTGCACTCCAGACCCCGTAGTGTCATACTCCGTAGAACCAGCTAGAGGAAGCTGAGATTTACCATCATCTGAAACAGAGAGGAGAAAATTATAAGCATCCAGGTTGCAAGCAGTTTCTAAAACACCAGCATACCTACAGCAGAGCTACAGCTTACTCCATCCGAGTTCTCCTGCATATGGTCACTATTCAGCAGAAAACTGCTACTGAGAGAGAGGATTTTTGATCTCAGTTTAAAATATGCATCTTCAGTTCAAGAATCAAACAGTATCAACTGCAAGTCTCCAGGCAGCTTTAGACTTTTGCCTGAAACAAACCAGCATAGCACAGTAGCTCACTACAAAAAAAGGCAGTAAATATCTCTCAATGTTGCCACCCACTGACTTCTGCACAGGTCCCCAGAACAGGTTATTACCTGCTTGCGTAACTGGAACAGATGGCGGAGCGGTGGTTGGTGCTGATGTGGGGGCCTGAGGTGGGGGTGTTGATTTCACCTCGTTCTCTAGTGGTGGTATTTGTATTTGTTGCTGCTGCTGCTGCGTTAAGCTGTTTACAAATTCTTCATGTTGAGTTTTCAGGTTCTGTATCTGCTGTTGAAAGGCTACCTGTACAGGCTGTACGACTGTTGCATATTCAGTGATCAGATTTGCCTGAGAAAATTAAATTAAGAACATTTTCAGAAAGTTAATGTAGCAGCTGAAGCAGCTGTCCTAGCTGCTCACTCAGAATCTCCTCTACCATTCTCCACCCCCTTCCAAGAAATACATGAAAATGCAGCATAGTCTGTTGGCAGAGGAACTTACACAATAAATCTATGTGAAAATTTACAAAATGTTCTCTGCTGGTTAAAATTCACCGTCTGTATTAAAGCTAGCTTTCAAGAACAGCTAAAATCAACAGCATTCATTATTAATGCTAAAAATGAATAGTTCCTGCTGCCATAATAATTTGTATGCTTAAGTACATACAATTTTAAGTTATGGTTTTCTTTAGTTTCTCTTTTACCAACTATTCATTTCCATAAAAAGGAAAACAAGCTGTAAAATACAGACTTGCATTTGTAACTACCACAATGCCGTCACAGCGAACTTTCTGAGATTGTATCAGCAGCCAGATTACTGAATATTTGAAATAACAAGGTTATGTTTTGCATTATTTATGCAAACCTTTGTAAAGAACTTCAACAAGGAAAAAATAATATCTATATTTCAAAACAGAAACATTCCTAAGTTGGTTCTCAAATATTTATATACGGAAAGCGTTACTTTTCTCTTGTGGCTAACCTGGTACTGGCCAAGTCCAAGAGCTGGGCTCTGCAACTGCTGAATAATTGATTCATCAAAGTACCCATTTTTCTCCCACAGCTGGAGAAGCTGCATAAATGCAAGAGCAAAAGGCTGTTAGAAATGATGAACAATAAAAGAAAAATCAAGGTGCAGCATTTTTATGCCTCTAGCTTTGCCAGAAGGCCTAGGATTTAGTCATTTGTCTTTGGAACCACCAAAGACTCAGAAGTTCTCATCATCATGATAACTTTTAAATAAAGCCCATAAAGCCCAGATACTTTTTTTTGTTTGTTTGTTTAAAGTTCTGATTCAAACATGAATTAAAATACATCCTGTGACAGGAAGACAACCATACAGCAGCCCTCTTCTGTCCTTATATTTGTGAATTTGCCTGGCACTAACCTAAGAAAGCAAAGCACAGTTAAACCAAAACCAGCTACTCACTCTGGCAATTTTCTGTTGTTTATCCTCCTCTACTGCTAGAAAACTGGTACAATATATAGGCACAACCACCTTCTGTAAAGCAGCCAGAAGATCTCGTGCTTGCTTCCGTTGGCTTCGAAAAAGGACAGAGAAGAGTTATTGCCTTTTGCTAGAACACTAACAGCACTGTAATATTCAACTCCTCCTAATCTGCACTGTACCAAAAGTAGGGGGATTCACACAAATACAGAGAGAGTTCTTTACATTTTTACTGTACAGCCTTATCTGGAATAAACAAACACAAAGTAGATAAAAGCTGAATATAATTATCCAAGCAGTGGATCTTTGTTTGCACCAGTTATACACACCTTAAGGCAGCTGCTAAAATAATGAATATGTATACTTCAAAAAAAACAAAAGGTGACTAGATGAACTAAGAATGTCTCTAGAAGAGAGAGATTTCACCAAATTAATCAAAACAGCAAATTGGAAAACACTACTTTAATTCTTACCAGTGATGCAATACATCATTGATTAAGTAGATTAAATGTAATCGAAGCTCAAAGTGAGCTCCTTCTGCTGTTATACGATTTCGCAGGTGCCCAGCCATCAGCTCACAGTGTGCAGGAGACTTCGCATTACTAAACATCCAGTTTTTGCCAGCCTTAAAAAATGAATTTTAAAATATCTTAAGTTAGTCTGATGTACTTGCATCCTATGGACTTCCTAAAACTGAAATAACTGCAAGAAGGAAAAGATTTCTTTAACAGCTGTCCTCTAATGTACCATACAATAACGTTGCTGGTTTTAATCATATAGTCTCAAAATTCAATTTGTACTTAATCTACAACAGTTGTAGATTAACAGTTCAGCTTTAGATCACTTAAATCACTTGCTCCATGATTGGGGTTTAATTTTTCTTGCCTATTTTGAGGGTAATTTCTGTCCTATTTCTTTATAATCAGTAGTTACTTTAATCTACTTTATCCTAAATCCCAGCGCGACATTAAAATTGGTAGCCCAACATATTTGAAGTTAGGGAGTGATCTCTTTTTCATTAGTGTAAGCTGACTCCCTCCACTCCCACAGTTTCTTGGGAAGAACCTCTTCTCCAGTTTATGGACTGACATCATCCTCTAAGCAGCTGAACACAAGCAAAGTAGTCAATGTATGGAGTCAGCAACAGCTAACATAAGAAAAAGCAATTGCAACTGAAATGAAACCCCTCAGATGGCCTTTTGTACAAGTAAAGCCCTACACATCCTTCCTAGTGTTGTATTCATAGTAGCATATCTCCTGCAAAGACAGGAACAGAACTGATATGTAAGTTATGCAAGGATATTTACTTACTGAGATTGCATCTTTTGTACACGTGTCAATTATCGGCTGCAACAAGTTGTCAAATTCATTCATATCTAACTGGGTTTCCTCTAAAACTTTCTGCATTTGCTGCTCAATTGCAAGGGCTACTGCTGATGTAACTTGTTCCTGAAAAAAGGGGAATTACATCACATCCAATATTCCTTTAAAGAACTAACCTGATGTATTCCTGTCCTCTTAACCATAAGCAGTTATTCTGTTCTCAAAGACCAAGACCCTTAGCATGTAACACAACCATGTATAAACACACTTTGATTGGTTATTCTTGAGAAGAGACTCTTCTCACTCTTGAACAGAAAAACTATTCACAACAGAAAAACTATTCACTATTCACTGCCTCCTAAATCTCTCCATCATGAAACAACTGATAACTGCAGCTAGATGCTAAATGCACAGCACAATCAACACGAACTCCCTTTCTCTGGAAATTCTTCAATTTGATACCTCCCAAAGCAGAATGCAGTCTGTAAGACAACCAATTCAAGAACACAGTGCCACCCCACCCCAATTAGAATTCTCCTCAGAGTGCTGCAAGCTGGAATGTCTTGCAATTCTAGCAAGCTTCAGCATCAAATAAAGATCAGAGCAATCACCATTTATTCCACTCTGTGCAAGCCAACAAGAGTTTTCATTACAACTAATAAATTGCTGTATCAAGGATCAAATTTACAAATGCATCAGACGCATCTCTTCTAAGGAGATTACGGCAATATCCACAGAACAGAAATAAACAGAGCAAAACCCCCTCTTTCTCCTCGCCAACATACAGTGCCACCACCACCAGTCTGAAGAAAGCGTTCCTACCCCTTTGCACAGCCACCAGTAGTCTACAACAAACCAGGTGACAGCTTATGCTAAACTGACCTGTCTCATAGCAAGAAGATGCTGCTCCTGCTGCTGGAGGTTCCACTGACTCTGCTGGATAAGCTCCTCCACCGAAGGAGTTCCCTGAGGGGCTGGGATAGGCGCAGCTGGTGGGAGAGACTGCTGTGGCAGCGGCTGGATCTGCGCAGTAGCCTCAATGTCTTGACTTTGCTTGCACAACACTGTCAGAGAAAGTAAACTTTCAAAGTGAGCATCAAAGAGAAACCCACTACCACGAGCCTACGGGTGAACACACTGCTGGTTCCAAAACAGATCAGCAATTTCTGCTTAAGTGCTTAACATGCAAATGAAAAACAAGGAGCTGAGGGTGGACAGTGTGGTGGGAAGAGGGAAGGCAGCAGCTCCTCGCACGTGTTAGGGAGGTACATCCCACCTCGAGGCCTGCTCCTCGGAGGGGTCGCTGTGGTGGGCCACCCAGCTTGGGAGGGCACAGCGGCCTTCCTCCCCAAACTCCACGAATTGGGGGGGGGAGGAGCAGGGTGAAGAGCCGTCGGCGGGGCTCCGCCGAGCGCCTGGAGGCGGGAGGAGGTTGCAAACGAGGCCGGGAGGGGAAAAAGACTCCGGTACCCGCCGGGGAAGGGGGAGGGGGGGGGGGGGGGACCGCCGCGGCCCTGCCCGCCCGCGGGCCGCACTCACGCTGCTGCTGCTCCAGCGCCAGCTTGTACTTGTAGTAGCCGTAGAAGTCGCCGCCGAAGAGGAAGGAGAACTTGGGGTTCTCCTTCTGCTTCTCCATCGTCATCTTCTCGAACTCGGGCCCGTTCCGCGCCACGAACTGCGCCAGCTTGTCGATGACATTCCGCAGCTCCTGGTCTGCGGGGAGGCAGCGCCGTCAGCCGCCGCCGCCGCCGCCCGCCCCGCCCCGCTCCCCCCCGCCCCGGCTCCCCCGGCCCCCCAGGCCCAGCCCCGCGCTCACCGTCGGGCGGCAGCGGCATTTCCATGGCGGCGGGCAACGGGGCGCCGCCGCCACCGCCGCCGCCACCACCGCTCCTGCTGCTAGGCCTCACCGGCCGGAAGTGCCGCGAGACGCCGGGCGCGGCCGCGCTTTACGGCTCCGTCGCTATGGAGACGGCGGGCGGAGGCGGGCGCGCAGGCGCGCCGCACGTGCCGCCGGGCCCGCGCCCCCCCCTCCCCCCCCCCCCCGGCCGCCATCGCCGCTGCCCTCAGCGCCTTTCCCGCCTCCGCTGACGGCGGTTCGGTTGCCGAAAGGGAAAAGCGCTCGGATTGCCCCTGCTCCTTACCTCAGCCTTCCTTGCGGCGCCCCGAGCTTCCAGCCCGTGATGCGGGAGCATTTCATCGTCTTTCAAAGTGGGATCAGAGCCGCCTCGCGTTCCCGACGACGCTGGCTCCTGCCCCTGGCTCCTGTCCCCTTGAAGGCGACGGCCCAAGGCGCTCAGCTTCGCAGCCTGGGTCAGGGGTGCAAAGCAAGGAGAGAACCGCTCAGCTCTGCCGCGTCACACAGCTCCAGAAAAACGCTCGAGGACCAGTTCACGAGAACTGGAGACCAAAAGCTCAACGTGGGGCCCAAATCGCTTGGGTGTTATTTAACATACTAGGAAAATTGACCTTAGAAAAGGAAGCGATCATTGGGGAGTCACCCGTGGCCAAAAGCAAACCCTGCTATCCTAACGCTTCTCCTCCGTGCTTACCTGGAGCTGTGATCCCTCTCTTAAGTTTTCAGCATTAAACTACACTTTGCAGTATTTCCAGTCACACAGATGACAGCCAAAGACATCCTCACAAAAAAAGTAGAGCTTTTTATTTTTAACAAGATATACCATGAAGACCCCACTATATTATCTACAGAATATAAAAACTCAGAAAGAAAATGGATGTTTGCATGTATCCAGATACAAGTGGAAAAGAAACCCCCAAAACAAAAAAACACAGAGTCAGCATGATCCTACGTCACTCTGCAGTCCTGGAAAATAACACATACCCTAGATGACCAGATTAGCTCACTCTTAAAAGAAAGAAACCTTTCCAAATTTGTAATGTTGCCCTCTACCCCAGCAAAAACATCTGTGCTTTGCACGCTGGTGCTCATGCTGCTGTCCTTTGGGCTTCCATGTTCCGCAGCACGCAGCAATAGCTTATCCACAAAGTGCCCAGAAGCCTAGTGACCTGAGGTGTCCACCAAAGCCATCTGAACACTCTTACTTTAGACAGAAAGAGTCACAGTTTATCCAAAAATCACCAATGCAATTTTTTCCCGTCATCCTATACAGGAACACCAGTTTCAGGAGTAACACGGACAGGCTGGAGAGGTGCATCACCGGCAATCGGACTAAGAAACATACTGAATTTTACAGAACACAATTGAAATAAGAACAAAAAACCAATACAAGAGTGTGCGTTTGCTCAAGTGCCAGATTTCATATGATACGGGGTTGTTGTTTTCTGTTTTTTGTGTTTTTTTTTTGTAAAACCACCCATAGTCACATCAACCAATAAAGTACCAACAAAACAAAAAAGGATAGGAGGTGACTGCCACCTGCATATTTGCACTTGACTATCTACATAAAACATCTGCAATCTCAGGATTTACAGATTGCTTTACCAGCTCATACCATCACCACAAAAGTATCTCAGAATTATTTTTAACCGTTTACAGTATGTTTCAGAAATGGAAGCCTTAGAAAAACAAAACTCCTTTTATTTATATTGCACCTTTTTCACAAATAGTGACATGGCAGAATTCTTTTCTGCTTTAAAATGCTACATCAGAAAAATGCAGCTTAGAATACACATTAGAAAGAAAAGGTCTTGAGTTTCAGGAATCAGCATGAGTTCACCCAAAATTCCCAACACTAGTTTTACAAATCACCGCACTCCTAAGTATTGCCTCAATTTTATTTGGTATTTAGGTATCAAAAAAAAAGGGAGGAGGATTTTACAAAATGGAAAAGATGTTCTAATGACTACAGAGTACTAAAATTGAGTCTGAAGGTGAAACATTTTCAAGAGATCTTCAAAGAGCATCAAATACTTTGAAGAGCTATTAACAAAAAAAACTACATGTAGTAGGGAGAAATTGGTTTCTCTCACACTGATATTTCTAGAACTACCCAGGACTGTTTTGGGAAGAATTTCCCCAGTTTTGTGATACATTTACATGTATGTTATAAATGCACAGTGAAAATTAAAACATTTCTAAGGATACCAACAATAGTGTCCTGACACTAGTTATGGCATCCAAATCAGGCTAGTTCTAGTCTAAGTAAAACATCCGATAATGCATCACACCCATACAGCAAAACAATAATCTGATTTTTCTCAAATGGCCATTATTACTAATGTATGGCACTCCCAAAATGTCCTGCAAGTAAAAAAAAAAAACAACAACCAAAACCCCAACAAATCAACCCCTTCACTTTAATAACAGGGTCCTTATACACGATTGTCTAGATATGCCCTTTTTATTCCAGTGCTTCCATACTTTCTACAGACCTATGTACATAGTTAAATATGTCATTAATTTACAAACCATGTTAAAAGAAATGTTTCACTTTGCCAAACGATCTTGTAGCTGTCCAAGATCAAAATATAAATTACAAGAATATCAGAAACTTTCTTAACCTGAATGTGGGCAATATTGCTTAAGGACTTAGATTCAGGTATTCAGCAAAACCACTCCTTGTAATCGATTCACTTAACTGATTTAATTATATACTCTATTGTACAAAATTATCCCCATTGACCATAGACCTGATCTAGAAGAGCATGAATGCTGTCAGGCAGTCTCTGGAGAAGTCCAGACCTCACTCTCTGGGTCTTAAATAAGATATCCTATTTTGAGTCAGTTCCCTTTTCCTCTGCACTAAGTACAACAGCTTTGTTTTGGAGATACGGTGAAGCTACAAGCCCAAACTGGACCTGGGGCAAGATGTTTTCAACAGAAAGCCCTCACCTGCGGCCGTACTCCTGCCAGAAGCAGCAGAGTCAAAGACTTGCCACAGTTTTAAGTGTGCAGCACCGGCTTGGAAAGGAGTCGCAAAAAGATCAGGCTACATCTCTTAAAAAATAAGCCATCTACGTTTATTCAATCAAGCCTCTGCTCTGAGTAAGGTGTGTGGAGCTTTATTTATCTTCTAAGGAATAGTTCAAGATGCATACCCAGATGTTAGTGGCACTCATACCAAAAAAAGTTCAGATTAAGTCATAGTACTTCTGCGCATCCCGATGGCCCCCGCTGCTATTGTTTATTAGTGTTTCATCCCCCTTTGAGGTAGGGAAGAATCACTCATTTCCCAAATGGGAAACTGAGGCACAAAGAACAAAATCAAGCCTTTGCAGGAGTCTAACAGGTTACAGGTAGCTCACTTTAAAAGCAGTTGGTCACCTTACTTCGCCCCTCTTAAAAAAAAAAGAAAAAAAAAAAAAAGAGCCCAAATGTCTCATCCTAAAGTCAACAGTCTTTTGCAGAGGTAGAATCTAATCCAAATCCAGAGTCTGCAAGATCCTTTTTACATTTATGCAACAGCACTTAAACATTGAGAAGCAAGCCTTAGAAATACAAATTTTGCACTTTTCCACATTAAAAGAAATATACAAATTAATACTGGAAATGGCAAAAGCAATTTCATATAAACAAATGCTCTTCCTCACAATCTTCTTCCTGTTAATCAAGTTTGGGAATAATTTATTCAGATTTCTAACCTAAATGCCCAAGTTCCATGCCAGCATGAACAGATTCAACTCCAGTGAAGTCAAAGAAGTTCTGCTCACGAACATTAGTAGCATATTTAAACCATCTCTAAAGTTTTAGAAGGACCGTTTCCTCTTTTGGACTGTATCATGGAAGGCAGTCTACATTACTACCTCCACAGACAACCAAAAGAATGAGATCAGGTTGACTTTGCACTTAAAAATAAATTCTTTAGTAACCAGAAAAGAGTCAAATCATCATTTCACTTCAAGGAAACAGTCATTTTAAAAGCATTAAATAAGTAGAGGAGTGTTTTGTACAGCACCACATTATAAATGTTGTCACCAGTATCTAATACCTCTCTAGTAAAAACATAATACATATGCTATCAAAGTCTTACTATACAACAACTTTTCTGTTAAGGAAAGAAGGCCCCTAAAGTCATCTTTGCTAAAGGAGTAATAATAGTCTGGATGAGCAAAACCAACATTCACTTGTCTTCATTCCTTTCATGCACAAATGCAGTATCTGACACCCAACCGTTAACCTGTCTAGAATTAAGTACCTTCATTTATGCTAACTGAATCAGTACTTAATACCCATAAATTATATATTTACTGCTGATTCAAAATACTTTTTCTTAACAATTTACTATTGAAGCTAGAGGAGTTGCAGGAAGAGAGAAGGATATAAAATTTAAGCTCCTTCAGCTGAAAGTAGAAGTCAGGCCAAATGCACGCAGCAGCTCCAACAGTGCTGATTAAGAAAGTTATAAAAACAATTAGGGACTAAAATTACAGACTTAAGAAACAATTAAGAATGATGATTATGCAAATCCATGCATTCCATAAAATATGAATGAAATAAAGGAGCATAATTTGTGCAAAAAAAATGAGAAGAAAACACCTTAAAACTTTGAATTTTTAAGCCAACACAAGACTTTTGTAAGAACAGGTGTGAAGCAAGTGAAAAAAGTATCACATTGTTCCAAACACTTTATTTGTCAAGGTGTTTTCTGTATTGCCAGGGAAGAGCAATGTCTGAAGTTACAGGACTACATTATTCAGAAAACAAGCTCTGTTTTGTTTTGTTATCTACAGCAACTGGGACAACAATGATTTTAGAAAAAAATGGTTCTCTATGCCTGAAAAAATATTATTGAAGGGATCAATCTTTCTACTGTCCACTCAGAAACACTCCTGAAGGCATAGGCATAGAGGTAATTAATACTCACATGAGGTTTCATATTTGCTCAAGATGAATTCAAGTCTACCTGTCTGCAATTGTACATAAGTCATTTCTTCTCAAACTGACAGCTCCTCATAACCAGAAGTGCACATAGTTTCACTTTTCTGAAAATTTTGTCTAAATATCCTTAAAATATATATTAGAGAACAAATTAAGGGTGAAGTTATTCGCATGGAAACAAAGTACTGGCCACAGTTTAGCTGCTAAAACAATAATCAATTGACAGACTCCAAAAAGGAGCAGTGACAGCAGATATTTTACACTGAAGTTTTGTATCTGCATTTCATGACAATCTCTGTACAAGAGCTACACTTTGCATTTAGTTCCAGTGTCAGATCTAAGTATTTCATGTTTAAAGATCTGCTTAGCAGAAGTCAAAGGTCTGTACCGCTTTCACTACACATGCATCTTCCCTTCTGCAAAACCTGCACGATAAAATGGCTTTACATTCACGGATGTACTAAAAGTTTCTGATAATGTTGGGGACACTTTGATATCACAGTCTATACCTGTTTGCCAGGATTCTATATATCAAAACGATTTAAGTTGTAGGTAGTTGGATAGTTTTGTCGATTATACTGGAAGTGGTCTGTTAAGACATTGGCTCGACCATACTGATAGTCTCCATGTTGTGCAAATGCCACAAGTCCATTCTGAGACTTCTCAGGAGTGCTTCGATGCCGGTCCAAATTCACAAGGTCTCCAGTTGTAACTGGAAGGAGCTGCTTCTTTGCCTCTTGATTTGCATCGTATTTTGTCTGGGAAAGAAAGAAAGAATATGTTTTCCTGGAATTATCACCTACGATATTCTATACCTAGAAAAATTATGCACTTTTACAGTTACACCATAATCTGCTTGTTAGAATCTTAAAGTATTTGTGACTCACAGTAAAATTCTCATTCTTCTGATGAGCAAAACAGAGATTTACTGATTTGGCCTAAGAGACTTGAGTATTTCTTTCCCAATATTAATTTCTCAACAAAATATTAAGATCAAAATAAAAATTCACTAGAGAGCTAACAACTGCCCTGACCCAAGCACCTGAATACTTAGCTAAGTACTGAGCTTAGGCAATACCTTCCTCTGCAAGGAAGCTTTATGCCATGCATTCTCCATTTTTATTCTGCTAATTGTCAACTTGTTTTGGAAGAAATGATTCAAAGTTACTAAATACGAGCAGTGCATGAAAATTATTGTTCCATGTGGGTTTCCTGAAAAATAAAACAAAATGCCAAATCCACCACTTACCTTGTTATACAAGAATACCCCTAAGATAGCTGTCATCATTCCAAGGACATTGGTGCTGGTAACTGGATTTCGAAGCATTATAAGAGAAACTGTGATGACCATGATCCTTTTTGTGGCATTTGCAACAGAGTAACTTAATGGGCTGATCAAGTTAAGAATACTGAAGGCAATGACATTCTGGGCAAAATTACAGAATCCACTGATTATAAGCAGCATTAAGGTCCAGGACCAGTGAGACATTGTGCTCTGTCATAAAGACAAACATTACAAGAAAAAAGTTTATCTCAGGCTTCAGATAAGAGACAAAGAAACTTTCATACAGAAACACAGATCTAATATGAGTCATTTCTTACCTGCTTTTTGATAGGAAGAGCATCTGCAATTTGTCTAGAGTTAAGAGGCTTGACGTTACATTGTGCAACTGCTGATTATAAGAAAATATCTCTCTACACACTTGTTACGTGCATTCTAGCATGCAAATAATCTGGAATAACTTTTCAGGGCTCCAGTCTCTAGTTGCTAATTTCTGGGACTTGTGCTGCCACGTAAGCTAAGTCTCCTAATTCGGACACAAACTCTTATGGTAAATGCTATGCTATCTTTTTTATATTATTTTGTGAAACAGTTCATAGATGTTTCGCAACAGTTCCTTCCGTGCTGACATGGAACTACACTGAAATGCACTTTGTTGGTTAAGGTATTTTTTTTTTAATACAGAAGAGATTCCCAAATACATTTGCCAAAGACTTACCAAGTCATTCTCTACTAGAAAGGAGGAAAGATCTACCAAAACCCACGTTGGGATCATGAAGAACACAGCATGACATCCAAGTATGTTCAACAACCGAAGATGATGTATTCGTGAATCTCTTAACACCTGATGAAAAACATCACAAACATCCCCTCTTCTATTACTGCCCACATACCAGAAATTCAGGAGCCACATAACAATTTCAGACAACAAACAGATGTGCTATGAGAATAAGCAAATACTGTTGCAGTGTGAATTTGCTGTAAAGATCACTAAAACAATACAGGTGCCTATTTGAAGAACAATGATTTCTCGACTGGTAAGTCTTTCAGCATTAACATGATGACATTTAACATTAATGATGACATCAACATTAATACATTTACAATGCTCTACAAATGAAAAATATTTTTATGACTAAATGCATTTAAAGACACACATTTTATCTTTGCCTTTCTGTTCCAAAGATTTCAAGTAGTGCCCTGTGTTGACACTGACTACAAAGAAAGGATCTGACACAGCAAGACAAATAGAAGCTTTCAAATGAATCATTAAACTTAAGAACTATCTAACTGTCACCAGAAGCAAAAAAAAAATCCATGCCAAGGAATAAAGAAAAGGCTCAGGATAAACTCCGAGTTCTGGCCAATTTTCAGTATAACACTGCTACACGTAAGAAGAGCTGTAGAAAATGAGCTAACAAAATAGACAAAAATTATTTTGTGATCCTCTGACTATAAAGCACCACTGTAAAAAAACAAAACAAAAACTAAAACTAAAAAAATCTGTACTGGAAAATGCATACTAGCCCTCTGAAAGATGATGTTACTGACCAATAGTAAGAATAGCAGAACTATTACCTTTTTTGAGAAGATGTTCTGGAGTGAAAAACAAAGCGTAGCAGCAAGTGCACTGATGAGTCCCCACATGTCAAACGAAAGTTCAGTGACTGTGGCCAACAGGACACCACTTATGATGGGGATCAGAGATAAATATACCTGAAAGGGAGGCAGAAAAGAAGAGCTGACGTCTAAACGTTTTCATTTTAACCGAGTTCACACATACTGTTGATTTGGGGGGATGGAGAGGAAGAATATAGCAACAGAATCGGGATTCATAGAATCAGTAAGGTTGAAAGGAACCTCTAGAGATCGTCTAGTCCAACCCTCACACGAGTGGCCCGTACGGGGATCGAACCTGCGACCTTGGCATTATTAGCAGTACGCTGGATCAACCTGGCCACTGCTACAGCTTGAGGAGACTAAATGACTCCAATCTACACCAGAACCATCCCAACACAGGCAGGACAGCACGACCTTGCTCACTGCGTTTAGGCAGCGTTTCTTGACGTTTGCAGTTAGGATGAAAGGAACACACAGAAGTTGCACAATCTTGCGGTTACATCACAAAATTCACCCAGGTGACCAAAACCAAAGCTTTCCTCATGCCCGCCAGCAAAGCACAACACAGGCACCAGAAACAGAAAAAACATCAGCAAACCCATCCGCACCTTCGTCGTCTGCTTTTCCTTCATTATGATCCTCGACAGAAGAACGACCCATATCGGCATCGTCGCTTTTACTGAGAACGGGAAGAAAGTTTCAAGGGGGAATCGAAGATCAGCTCGGTCCTGTTACGTGCTCAGGGCAGCCGGGGAGCGTGGCCAGGGGAGGGTGTGCGGAACAGTCCCCACCACCTCGGCCCACGCAGGGCCGTCCCCTGCCGGAACACGGCACCACCACCCCGCACACACACAGGCACTGGGCCCGGGACATGGCACCGGGTCATGTCCAACCCCCAAGCACCCACCGGGCCTGGGACACAGCACCGGCCCCCTCCCCACACACGCACCGGGCCCGGGACACGGCACCGGCCCCCCCCCAAACACGCACCGGGCCCGGGACACAGCACCGGGTCATGTCCAACCCCCAAGCACCCACCGGGCCCGGGACACAGCACCGGCCCCCTCCCCACACACGCACCAGGCCCGGGACACGGCACCAGGTCGTGTCCAACCCCCAAGGACCCACCGGGCCCAGGACACTGCACCGGCCCCCTCCTCACACACGCACCGGGCCCGGGACACGGCACCGGGTCGTGTCCAAACCCCCCACCCCCCCAAGTACCCACCGGGCCCAGGACACAGCACCGGCCCCCTTCCCACACACGCACCGGGCCCGGGACACGGCACCGGGTCGTGTCCAACCCCCAAGGACCCACCGGGCCCAGGACACGGCACCGGCCCCCTCCCCACACACGCACCAGGCCCGGGACACGGCACCGGGTCGTGTCCAAACCCCCCACCCGCCCAAGTACCCACCGGGCGCGGGGCACAGCACCGGCCCCCTCCCCACACACGCACCGGGCCCGGGACACGGCACCGGGTCGTGTCCCCGCCCCCCCCAAGCACCCACCGGGCGCGGGACACGGCCCCAGACCCCGCCGGTCCTCACCTGTGTGCGCGTAGGAGACCGGGACCCGCCAGAGCGAGACGTGGGCGGACACGGAGGCGAAGTACTTGCCGAAGGCGAGCGGCAGGATGTAGCGCGGGTAGGCGCGGGGCGGCAGCTGGGCCGGGCCGGCGGGCGGCACCCGCCAGGCGCGCAGCAGCGGCGGCAGCAGCCCGCACAGCCCCAGGATGTGGAAGAGCGAGACGGTGACGGGCCGCGGGAAGCCGCCGAGCAGCAGCTTGTTCACCACGTTGCCGCCGGCGCTCAGCCCGTACCAGGCGAGGCAGAGCGCAGACACCCGCGCGCCCTCGCGCAGCGCCGGCCCCCGCCCCCGCCGCGCCGTGGCCGCCGCCGCGCCGCCGCCGCCGCCGCCCCCCGCCGCCAGCGGGGCCGCCATGGCTGCCTGCGCCGCCCGGCAGCCGGGCCGACGTCACCGCGCCAGCGCGTCGCTTCCTGGGGGCGAGGCTACGGGGGCCGGCAGGAGGCGGCCCGTCGCGCGTCACTTCCGCTGCGCGGGGCGGCTGTTGGGCCGGGGGGGGGGGGGGGGGGGGCGTTAGCGCCGCGCGCCGGCTCCTGAGGGGCGGGAGGCGCCGCCGCGCTCAGCGTCCGCGCCGGCCCCGCGGCCGCCGCCTGTGTCCCCCCCACCCGCCACCCTCATTTCAGGCCTGTTACCTCTTTAATCCGGAGCCCTCAGCAAACGCCGCTTTGAGCGTTCCTCCCCCTTAGCCTAGCGCAGCCCGGGGCGGGGGTGGGGTGGGGGTCAGGTGAGAGGATGGGTTAAAACAACCCGTTAGACACAAGCCCCGGGAGAACGGGGGTTAACACACGCACCCGGGCTGTTTCCTGAGCCGGTCTCGGAGCCCAAGCAGCCCGTTAGAGAGCAGGCCACAAGGCAGCGCTGCTGCTGGAGGCCGCCTCCAGGCACCAAACCCTCACGTACTCACAGCGACGGTTGCTCCCGGCCTTTGAAACTAGCTCAGGAAACACGCAGTGCTAGGTATATTAAAAGACGGATGAGTACCTGGCAAGGAGGAGAGGGCTCTACTGCCTATTTCTTCCATGCGCTCCTTCAAAAGGCATTTCTATGTCGTGTTAATGCGCCTATGAAAAGTAGGAGCTTCAGCTAACAGCAATTCCCCAGAGATTCACAGATGAGCCATTTCATGTCATTCATTGAAAAGAGATGCCAGTATATTAAGATCTTAGGATTAGAATAGCAAATTTGGTAAGGCAGTTAGGAAAATCAAGTAGAGAAACTGAGTTCATGCAAAAATGAGTAACACAGCAGATACACACGTGCACCAGGTAAACTTCATTTGAACTTGTTTACAAAATTGACAAAAAAATCACCTTGTAAACTTATTCACATTTGTTGGAGCTCACAGAACTGGTTATACTAGCATGCTGAAATAAAGATTGTCAAGCCTTGTCTCACCATGGATTACATCCAAGTGAGTTGACCCTTACAGCAGAAACAAACTAGGTAGGTAACAAGATTTAAAGCTTGCATTCTGAATGAATTTTTCCTAGTAATTTTGTACTATTAGGCAAAGGGCTGTGCCCAGTACTCAACACTCCCTCAGCAAAGTGAGCATCAGCATGGTCAGTTTGCTGCTAAGTGCTATATGGTAACTTGAAACCAGTGATGAACTCTGGGCACTTCCTCCCTCAGTACAGCCCTGATGGACCACGACTGTCCACGTAAGCAGTGGAGAAAAGGACGGTGAATATATTGGATGGAATGCAAGACCTGAAATTTGCCCTGCATTCAAAGGCCTCAAGAGCACAGATTCTGCTCCTAAGTGAAGACCATTCAGGAAAAATGGGAGAAGGAGCAACAGGGTTGCAGGGTTGGACATGGGTAAGAGAGTCCCTTAATACACAGTATTGTTACATAAACAAAAAAATCAAGCATTGCCATTTTTTTTAGCCCTCTACCATCAAATCTACCTTCCTGAACTGCAAGATACTGACTTTCCCCATCTCTAAACACACTCCTTCACCTATCAACTGCAGAAGGATAAAATGGAAGTAAACTGAAAATATACTTGGAAACATTTTTTGGTAACCACTTTCTGGTTATGAAATTTCAATCTAAGACCTCAGAATTCAGAAACGGAAGCAAACAGACATCAGTAAGATTTCTGGAACACCCAGACATTTCAGTACCAGTCAAATCACAAAATCAGTATGTTTGAACAGGAATGACTTAAAATAAACCATACCTTAACACCTGTATTCCATAGAATGAACCAGCCTAATGTATATCAGGTAAGGAACACCCTTCTTAAATCACGGTTTGATACTTAAGAGCTTGACTCTGCTCTCAAAGGCAGCAGAGCTTTTGCCAAGGCTCTCCATAGAAGCAAGATCAGCCCAAATGGATTAACAGAGTTAACATCACTAAAACTAGCAATATTTTTGGTATTTTGTCTGCTCTCCCTTACCCCTGGCAGAAGCCCACTACTGGAGACTGCAGAAGACAACTTGTCTGAAATATTAAAGCAAGTATAGTTAATAGAAATTCTTAGCCTTTTATACTGAATCAGGCCACTTTGAGATGCTTAACAATTAGGAGTAATATATTACAAAATTAGAGATGAGAAAAGATGAACTATGATCTTTGAGGTACATTAACAGTAATTGGGTTATCAGTCTCCAAACCCTGGATGCAACCAGAGTTTAAAAAAAGAACAAAAAACACATGCGACTGAATACCACCAACATATTTGGAAGACATCTTGTACACCCCTAACAGCCAGCTGCTCTAGAGAGTGTCAGATGGGATTCAGCTTCTCCACACTGCTCCAGTGGGTTCTCAGTGCCGATGATCGCTTTGTCTGAACTGACCAAACTTTTAAAAATAAATCAGTTAAGTATAAATAATTCACAAACTGTTTTGTGCAAATTTTTTTTTATTTCCACATTTATATCACAATGTGTCCACTTAAAGGACCAAATAGCAAAGTTGCTCCCTTCTGCATCCCAAGAACACAGAAGTCTAGTTACTGTACATTCACTAAGGCTCTTTGTTTTTGCAAATTGCGTTTATGATGGATATCCATAAGGCAAACAATATCTAAAGGAATGGTAACAAGTATATTTCCAGCATACAAACAGGCTTCCTTTTTCCCTCTCACAGTACAATTACAAACTTGTAGCACCCTCATTACGTTTAGATTCTAGAAAAGGTGATTTTTTTTTTCCTAGAAGATTGCAGGAAGGGAAAAGGAGGAAAAATATTTGGCTGGTGGTGGTGGGATCAAAAATATCTTTAAACATCTAGTTTTTGCAGCATTTCTCAGAGACTGGATTTAAACTGAAACCAGACTAAAATATGTGGATGCCTATGGAATGTTGAGCTGAAGCTGGTTTCCCAGCCTGCAGTGCAACACCTGCTGTTTAAAACCCAATCTCCGTACCACATGACTTTAAAAACGCAATCATGTTCGAAGATGTGATACAAATAAAACTACAGTTTTTGCACATTGTCTCTCGAATATCTCACTGCCAAATAAAAACCCAAATCAAGTCAAATAAATAGATGCATATTTTGTTAAGGTAACTTTCACAATTTTCTCTGTACCTGCCTGTAGTAAGATTCCGGCATTCAGAAAGTGCTGGAAATCATCTTCACTTCTTGGGGACTAACACTTTTTTATAGCTGGCTCGCTATAGAGTTTTGAACTCAATTTATCAACCTTCGTATGCCTTCCCTTGCAATTGTTAGTAAACTGGTAGCAGCATTTCACAAAAGGAGAATTTAAAGGAAAGAGCTGTAAATAACCAGCTCCCTCACACCCTCTGCTTGTTGGGCCTGTTTGTCCAGGACAGGAGGCTTTCTCCATGTTTAAGTGGCATAGTGTCTGCCGTTTTTGCTAACTGCCGATGTAAAAGCATTTTAGCAAAACTGTACTCAGTCTAGGCAGACGTAAGGCAGGATGTTCAATCTACCGTCATCCCCGTGTGGATCTAAAGATATGCACTGTGTCCAATCATACCAGTTACCCTGTGTATCATAACAACCGTTCACGCCTGGCCAGTTATGTTCACGTATTCTGTTGAGATCATCACTTGTGACCTCTCTCGTGACCCCAGGCAAGTCTGTAGGTTTGCTGTTAGGAGCTAGAACATGAGTCTTTCTAGCCTCTTTTCTAGTGCTTTCCTCCTGCTTTAAATATTCAGACATGAAGTAGTGAGCTCCTGGAGTCTGTACTCCTGATGAAGACAGCAAGCTACTCTGTCTGTTTAAATATGACTGAATTATTTCATTTCTGGATAATTCTTTCCAGTTCGTTTGTTCAAAAGGGCTTTGCAGGTTGGGTTTTTGCTCCTGCTTTTCCGTTTCTGTCCTGTGCTGTTCTGCAAGTGCAGGAATTTCTACCTGCAAAGGATCTTTCTGTGTTAAAGGTTTTATCTGTCCTGTCATGGGATCAAAAGTAAGTTTTCTCTCTTTTAATCTCACAGGTTTCACACCCCCTTCTGTGACGTGCCCATCCAAGTTGACTGTGTAGTCTCTAGGTCGGTACCTTTTCTTCTTTTTACTATCTGAACCTGAAGCAGCATCATCACTGTCCATTTTTGAAGTGTCCTGTGAAAAGCCAGTGTGTGGCGTGAGAGATTCCCCAGAATGGGAGCTGGTTTTGCAGCTGGGAGATGTGTGCTGTTGAAGTGTCCCTGCGGTATGCCTGTGCTGGCTTTCAGAAGGTACCTGCTCCTGCCAGTGCTGAGACACCTCAGTTACTGATTGCTGAGAGAACTCCAGTCTTTTTGCTGGCATTGGAGGTGTTGATGGTTGCATCAAGGACGGTGGCGGTGATGGCACCTGTGCAGTATCTAACAACTGAGACCTTTGAGATGGACTAGGCATTGAATCCTTTGGTGAATACGTAGTATGCTGCCGAGCAAAAGTATCATGCCTAACGTTTCTAGGGCTAAACGAGGAACAGCGAGGACTCTTAGGTTGGTGCGGTCCTGTGGTTTCTTCTGATTTATCATGCTGCTGAAGCACTGCAGTCTTTAATAACGAGGAAGTGCTTGAAGGTTTTACAAGTCCTGGAGAACTGGTGTGAGGTTTTACAGCATTTACTGGGATCTTACTGTGTTTGTCATTTTCACTGAGTTCTGTCCTGCTGCTTTCAGGCCCTGCATGTAGGTTTACATCTACAGGACTAGGAAAATTTTCAGGACTACCTCCAATTCCATTCGTTGGAGGGGGTGAAGAGTTTTGTAATACTTCATGACTAGCTTTGGAGACTTTTGGGGCAGGAGGGCCCTGATGCCCATCCCTATGTTCACCTTTCCTTTTCCGATTTCCCAATTTCTCTGTTTTAGGAGAGTTTAGTTTCTGTATATCATTCCTGCTTTTCAATTCACTGATTGGCTTTGATACAGCCATGGTAGAAAGCGGTGCTTCTGGTTTGCAGTTGTGAGCACCACCATTTGCTGATCCAGGTGGATTCGGCAACCCTCTTGGCACTGGCTCATTCTGGGTTACAGGTTCTATCAACTTTTGCCAATTCCGCAACAATTTCTTGGCACGTTTGGCAAGTTCCTCATTGGATGTCTTCTTCCTCACCTCATTGATAAGCCTCCCAAGCCTCGTTTCCTGTAAAGAAATAAAAGTTGTTTTACAAACATTTATCATTCTAAACAAAGTTCTGACTTCAATTTTGAGAAAAGAAAATATACTTTTTAATGCTTGCCCTAATAAATATCTAATATAAAACAATAAAGAGATAGGAGCTAAATTAATCTTTTTATAAAGAATTAGTCCAGTTGGTCCAATGCTCTGCAACACAGCACGAAACCTACTGTAGGTTTTGAGTCATCCTTGTCTTTGTTCCCTGACTAAAGTATCAGAACCATTAACTGTGAAAGGCATCAGAAAGAAATTCTTTTAATCAGCAAGAATCTTGAAAAATAAATGTGTAAACTCAGATTTGAGGGGAATGTGCCACACTCAAGGCAGAAAAGCATGTTCACCACAGTGAGACCTGCAGAAAGAGGCACTTGAGAATCTTCGCCTGTTACAGTAACACGTTAACAAATTTTGATTTCACAAATCTGACTGGTCAACGCATGATTTATGCCCCTTCTTCCTCCACCTCCTCTACCTCACTCCCTAGTATCTCAAAAGAAGATGAAAGATCAATTTAAACAAGCATTCCTAGGATGTCCTAACATAATTCTATAAGCACAAGTAGTGTTTGATTGTTTCCGAAGCACACTCGAAAAAAATGTTCCACAAGTCAGGTTAATTAAGAATAGTACTTCAAAGGAAGACATGGACTGGACTGAGAAAGATGCAACACGTGACACACATGCTGAAATACAGCTGAAGCTGATAAACAACCTACACAGGTTTCAGCTTCTCCAATCAGAAAAAAATAGATCTTAGTATTGCACCTGGCATTTACAGAATTGCCCAGTCCGCAAAAGCAATGCGCTTCCAAACTATCCGAGTCCATTCTGAATGCAAAGGTAAACTGCTGGCACAAAACACTGCTTTCTCTGAATCGCAAGAGTTGTTTTGGGATTCATTACATCTCCCAAGCAGCACAGAGAATGCTTAGCTGTATCTGCAGCTGCATCACTCAGATCCTACATCTGATCACATTTCACAATACTAAGGATTACTTGCAGGTTACAAAAAGCTGTAAATAAAGCAAGTTACACCAATAAATTCAATATACAGACTAGAAATGTTTTTATACTTTCAGGCATAAAAACTTCTTTGGGCTCTGTGTTTGAGTGGCCAATAATGCCACAATTGCTATCCCACTTGATACTTCAATACACCTAATCTCGTGAACTAGATCAGGCACTGTAATATGCTTAATTGAGTCTAAGAGTAGTTTTATGGACATAGAGTAACTATATTCCTCCTATTTCAGATTCTTTATTCCTTGGTCATCAAGGTGCTAAGGCAACAACCAGTCTTCAGCCAGCAGAGTGATGTTGCTGAATGCACCAAAATTAATCAGTAGCAAGTAATGATTAATTTACTGCCTTTTAAAAACAAACTGGCCTACCCAGAATACTGATCTAAATCCAGAAAGAATCACTATGTACACTGAACATCAGAGAAAGCATGAGGAATGAAATACTACCTTAATTGTGAATTGCAATTAACTATTGTTTCAAGAAAAGCACTCATGGAAATCAGATAGGCAGAAAAGTCTTTTATACCTCTAAAAAAGAAGTGATGCTTAGAGAGCAACATACCTCAAGTGCCTCTTTGGTAATAGGATATTTCTCCAGGCTGGAGATCACTTCCAGCACTGCCACCATGTTATGGATCTGCAACAAGGAAGACAAAGTCACTTCACATTTCATGCACAGGTCTTAGTTACCAAGTAATTTAAGGCCTTCCCCTTCATAATTGCTGAAGCATTAATCCCAAAATTGCTATCACACTGTCTGGCTTTAGGGAGCTGACTGCTCAAAGAATAGGGACAAGGACACTTTACTGACCTAGTTGGAAGCCAAAGGAGCTGTAACAGACATGCTCTTATATAAATTTAAATAAATTATCAGCACTAAAACCAACATAACATACACCAGAAAAGTTGAGACCCCTAGGTAAGGTATTAGTTAATTGTTCAACAGCCTAACTGGAAACAGAGGTGCCAAACAGAGCCGGAAGAGTTACCAGTTAAATCAGAAGTCTCACATCCACTCTTTTGTGCACTACTATCGATTTATACAAGTTTCTGTTCCACAATTTTGTTCAAGATAGTGGTGCTTCCTGTAGCTGCATTAGGAAAGAGTCTAAAAACTTAGGTATAAGCTACCCCCCAAGTTTAAAACTAGACACGAAACAAACAACGCCCAGTAGGTGTCCTCAGACTATCATTCAGCATCAGAGGAACGAAGCTCGGGATACAACCCTGGCTCCTGAACAGCCACCTTCACAACGCACGCAGCATTCATCCCGGAGTTATATTCCCCGATATGTTAAGATGGTGAGGAGTGGCTTCACAAATTCACAGTATATTACAATAGTGTGCAACAGGAGCCAGATTTTCAGATGTGCTTCACTGCAACTTTTCCTTATACAGAAATAAATTCCACGCAGAAACAGTCGCCCACAATCTGTAGATGTTTAACATGAGTGTGATTTTAACAGTTCTAATGAGAAAATTCAGGCTACACATAAATCCACAGTTCCACTAGCTGGTATTAAGAGCATTGAAAACTAGAATTTCTAATTCACCTTTGTAGATAGATTTCAAAGCCAATGCAAAGGAAAATTTGAATCACTGAGTCTCATTTAGCGCTTAATTACATTTGTGACTGGACGTGGACTCCATCCGAGAAAAGTCTTTCCACGAGAACCTCTGCAGGGATCCCCCGTTACGCTAACTTGGATAAGGAGTACCATCAGGCAAGCCCTCACACACACTGCTGCAACACTGTTCATTCAGTGCAAGTTTCTTAGAAACAGCTTTTTAAAGTCTATTCTACCTTTCTATTAAGCAACAACAGGGAAATTGGGAGCAAAATTCTTTTTTTTGTGTTTTTTTTTTTTTTTTTTGTTCTTCAGATACCTCCATGCATACAAAATGCTTTCCTTCAATCATAGTAGGACTGCTTAAGGTTGAAGATACTTGCATAAAGCTGTCAGCAATGAAGCATTTCACTAGCTTGAGAGTTACTTTTATTAAAAAGTCATGTATAGAGTTTGAGTGATTATAATTCTTACAAGACATAAAACATTCAACGATGACTTTGTCAAGACTTTCTTCACTAAACTACAGTGCCTCTGCAGATATTTAAAGCTTTACCATCTAGACAGGTCTGACAAAGCTCTGCTTAAGCTTTAACACATCAAGTATTTTTTGCACACTTTTGTGTTTAATATTTCACTTGAGTACATTGATGTTTCTTCACGCTTTTATCCCTGCACTGCCCTCAGTGCCCAGGATGGATGGTTTAGTCTCTCCCAGCTTAAGTAACACACAACACTAGTTTTGTCAAAGTTTCTAGAACTGGAGCATTTAGAATAGCTAATGCTCAGTTCTGGGAGTTTCCAGACAAAGATTTCTAGACCTGCAAAACACAGATACTTGCCCCTCTCAGTATATTATTTTAGGTTATGAATTATCTGGGTGTAAAAAGGCTCTGTGTATCGCACACACCAAGAATTGGTATAATTATTTTTTCAGTTACTGGTAATCCCCGAAAGTTCATTATCTAAGCGACAAACTGATAGTAAAAAGAAAAAAAAATCATTAGTCCGTCAAAAGGTCAAGATGGGGAATGTGATATGCTCATACATACACACACCTACAGAAAGATGAATTTGGCCAGGGAATTTCCAGTAACAGCTCTGCTTTTGTTTTAAAATACCCAAATATGCACATACAGATGCCCCTAGAATGCTAAATCACCATTTAACACCAGATACCAGGTCTGTTCCAAGGCCGAGGGACTTCTTTTATTCCCTCCTTTAAGGGAGGCCTGATACCAGTTAAGTGAAGCCAGCCTTAGCCGTCGAGTTTGTGTTGAACACAACTTCTGGTAGGCCAAAGACACCCATTTCAGACTCTTCACACATTTGTAACCGATTGAAAACATGCTGCTGCACTGAAGTAATTGCTGCTGCAAGGAGCACGAACGCTCACAGCACAGATCAATGTCAAGCGGCTTCTCTCTTCTCTCCTTTCTGAGCTTCATGGAAGTGTGGTTCTTTTAAAAAGAAGGACCAGGCAAGTTCAACAACCTCTCCACGCTTCTCCAGTAGTTTTGTATGGTTACCTTGGAATTCTTCACCCAAATTGGCATAAAGATATGTTTACCATAAAAATGATATTTGCCTATTTCAAAATAATAAAGACTGTGAAAGGAAATAAAAACAAGATGACCCCTCCAAAACACCTCAGAGAATCTCTGCAACACAGACATCTCTTCAGAAGATCCATATCTTTACATTAAACCATCTGTTACTGGCTTAATAAAATTCATGTATTATCACATAATTGACATGAGACTGAAGTTATAAAACCTGCCAGGACATAATCCTACTTTGAGCAGCAGTAGCAATGATCATTTATTGATGCAAATTGCTAGTCAAAATGCTTATGAGCTACATACGCTAGATTGGCAAAATAAAGCACCGTAGGACGAGGGAGTTTGTGCAAGATTACAACTGCATAACAACTCAGCGTCTCAGAAACTAAAGCAGTGTGTAAGTTCCTATGTACCCTTATCCACTTACATTGTCAGCCCTCATCCCGTAAAACAAAACGTTCTCCATACGGCAATCCCAGGACCTCATATTCAGGACCTCACAGAAGACAGATAAGATCAATTTGTACTGCATTTCAAATTACCCTGTGCTATTCCCATGTTTTGAAGATTGACTGGCACAGAGGCTACTTCACTCCAAAGTTTACTGGAGAACATCTGCTCTGAGTCATCTGCAATAATCCTTTCCAGCCAACCCTAATGACGGTCACAGAAAACAAATCTTATTTATTCCATGCAAGTCTCCTTAAGTCATTTAGCCATACTCTGGAGTTTACTACTTGGTATCTCTTCCAAGTTAAGCAGTAGATGTTTTTACTACAGTTTTAGTACAGACAAAAGCATGGGTTTCTGAACTCTGTGGAAAAGATCAAACAGCTTAATTTCTTCTTTTTAATTGCCACTTTAATCCTATTTTAACTTTTATAAATCAATAGCAATTCAGTAACTACCTTCAGGGTAAGTGTTACACAGCAGCTTGAAAGGATAAGAAGTTTGTTCAGATCAGGAACTTTGAGCTACAGTAACTCCCTACCTAGAGGGCTGACTGGGCTTTCGGGGAGCGTCCCATCCCCTGGGAGGACAATTTACGTCACCTCTGCGCACCAGCCACCGCTCACCTTCCCCTCCTGCAGGTGCAACTGCTCCCTGCTGCCCCCTGTTCTACAGCCCCTCTCCCAAGGAGGATGCGAACTACGCGCCCAAGTTCGTGCGTGAGCTGGTATCACCGCTGCCAAGCGCGGGAAGGGCCAGGGCAGCCAACAGGCAGGGCCGTGTGTTACGTCGAACCGGCACCCTAACACGACCGTGTGGTTTGTGCTCAGCGGCGGATGAGGAGCCGTTCTCCCATCCAACGAGCAGTCAGACCTAAACCAGAAAGCGAACGTCAATGTAACGGCTCCGCTCTCGTCCCCAGACGCGAGACGACACAGCCCTGCGGCTGCTCTCACTCCACTGCTGTCTAAGAAGTAAGTGTTACGGAAACATCCGACCAAAGTCATTTGAGTAAAGCAGAAATCACGTGCTTGTGTTAAAAACCCCCAGGTTTTATAGGGATATTTGCCAAAGGCTTTTGCATAATTATACCCAGTAGATGACCAACCAAAGCTGAGTATCAAAGACAACGTTGCTTACAGACAGAGCTTACAGGCTGGGGGCAGGAGAAAGGGTATTTCCTCATGGTACGACTTTGCATATAGGAGAAAACCTGAGAACTAGGTACACCATAAAAAAAAAAAAAATCTGCAGTAAAGCTGCTAACACAGATTCTCATCCCACTGGATTTCTTTCTAGAAAGGTATAGAAATATAACTTAACAGGAAACTGGTGGTTCCTCTTTTAAATTACTTACAATAAGCCCAAATAGCAGCAATAAAAGGCATCTTTGGAAACTACATCATCATCCATATGGATCACCTTAATATTTTAGAAAGGTTCTAAAAGGTAGTTAAACTTGACCTAGCCCTCAAAGCCCTGAAACTTTCCCAAAACAAAATGTAATGCTACAATCCTCCCAAAATCACAAGTTGCAATTATCAGTACTCTGACTCCATCATAAGTGGTTTGAAACAGACTACACAGATGCATCAGATTCTAACTTCGAGAGACTATGTTTCTCATCCAATTTCAGCTTCTTTCTTCAGAATATACCCTACCAACTAAATACTTTGCTAGTCTCAAAGCATTTTCCCCATCTGTAGTACCAAAGCAATTTTATAAAAGCGAGCAAAGTAGTGGACCTACTGATCTTTCTACCTCTGCTACAAACGTGAATCCAGATCTCTATTCCCAAGCTGATGATTTCTGTTAGCAATTAATATAAGAAATACAGCATGGTCTATCCAGAAAATCCCTAGGGCATCTATACCATTTTTACTGTCTTCCAACCGTCATTCCCCCCTCTCCCAGGACAGTATCATTTTGGTGGTTAGTTATAAAATCTGCTGTGCATCTATGGTCACGTATATTCTTCAGTAGAAAAGGATAACTTACAATAAAGTCCTGAGGTCACGGTCAATATTGTTGAAATGGTCAAGAAGGCAGAAATGATCCTAGTGGAAGCATGCAGAGTGATCACTTACGTCTACAAACATTGATTTCTGCCGCAGATTGGTCTTTTTGATCAGCATCAGATCTTGCCCACAACAGTGCACTTATATTGAAACAACAACAACAACAACAAAAAAAAAAAAAACCCTACTTCATTGCATAATAATCTGAAACATGGAATAAGACAGAAGAAAAGTTGCTATTCATAATAGGTTTTATTCAAATGCTGTAATGGAAACAGAGTAGTACGGTGTTTATTTAACACTCCATATAGGAAGCACTAGATAGCAGGTATTAACAATACAAACTGTGTGCCGTAAACTAGAATGCTATTTATTCAAAGATATAGAATCAAACAGGTGACAACCCACTGTGATTTAGATCAGCTCCCTTGCAACTTATCTATTAAGAGTTTCCCCTACCCTCAATTACACGATGTTGTCTAAAGATACGGTATAAGAGATACCATTCACAGAAATTAAAGGCCAAAAAGATGGCCATGCACTACTTCGATCATAATTATTGAAAATATTTGAGAGTCAGTTTCCTAAATGGGGTTCAAATATTCACCAGTATACAAAAAATTTCTTTAAAGGTGGAGGCCAGTTTTCTAGTGATCAGTATTTAAACATGATAGGATCAGTGGTCTTCATATATTTGGCTTAAAGTCATCCACTGATAGCATCTTCTATGACACCAGAGTTCATTGGGAATCTATGCTCTGAAATCGGTGCTGCAAGACAACAGCTAGAAGAAACACTTCTTGGCTACCATGAATAGTCACAAAAGTGGCTAGGCATGGCAAGCACTGACCCCCACCTTTGGGTTTAAAGCTTCTGAGTCTAACTTAAACAGTCGGAACAGTCTGAACAGATTTTACTTGTACATACGCTTTATTCAGTGGTAAGGTAACGTTACCCAGTCCCGGTAAGATACCTTCCCACAGACACTTTACAAAGTCAAGACTATCAAGCAGGGAGTGAAGTCAGATTCCAACAAAACACTACATTGCAAAGACATTAGCCAACCTGAAATACCTCCCTGGAGTGAGACGATAGTTTAGCCGTCTTACCTTTCGGCAGTATGTATGCACCTCAGTACGGTAATAGAGACCAGAAAAGCCAAGAGACCAAGAGGAATTTCCCAGCAGAGAACAGCTGACTGTGGCAGCTACAAACAGCCTGCAGAGAAGAACCCACGGCAGTTGGTAAATATGCCATCAACACTTAAGCTCTGCTGTGTGCACAACTCTGGAACTTACTCAGGAGACTCCTAACTCTGGCAGAGCTCCTCAAGGTTGGCCTTGATGCAGGAAGAACAAACATCTGCAGGGCAGAGGAAACTACCTAGCAAAAAAATTATTCACTCATGGAGTCATTTAGTAAATCCAGATATACAAAGCCAAGATGCATACCCAGAACATAATCAGTTCACAGAACAGCAGTGGTACATGAGGAAACATCTCCCTGCTCTACACAAACTTCTTCAAGCCAATGAGAAAGTATACAACAGTATAATACTTTTTGCTATTCATATTCATTAGTCAATAATCAGAAGACCCCCTGTTACTACGGGCAGGAATACTTGCTTATCAACCTCACTATTCATCATGTAGTCTCTATATAATATCACATAGTACTCTAGTGCCTACTCCTCACCAGAACAGGAAACTGAACAAAACCTTTTTTGGAGGAAAAAGTAGTCTTTTGTACAATTAAAAAATGCACCAATTAAACAACTTTAATTTGGAAGAGAAGTGAAAAGTCAAAATACAGTCAAAAACAGGTTAAAAAAAGGTAAGTGGGCAGTCTTCGTGCAGACCTCTGATACTGAGAGGTATCAGGAGCATGTGAAAAAGCATGGAAAAGCAAAAACTTGATCATTTTAATAATCTGATCACTGCAAAGGTTAGGACTATGAAAGTTATACAGGTTCTAAGAGACCTAAAGATGATAGCAATCCAAAGACTGGAAGCACAAAAAGTCAAAGAACCACAGCTAATTTTCCATAGTGCAGTGTCAGCTTAAATAATTACTCCCCTCCCTCCTTGGGCATTTCTTCTACCTTCTCTTCCCATAATTTAGCCCGCAGACCAAATTAAGTATCAGATTAAATAAATGCCAGAGTCAGTGAAGGAAAAACAATGGAACAGTCTCTCATCTCCAGGCAGTCGTGGGTGAGAGGAAGAAAGTATCTTTGCTGCTGCTAAAATGGTGGGGGGGAACAGAAAAGCCACTGAGCAGCAAGAAACCAGTACGGCCTCCAGCAACTCGTACTGCAGCAGCCTGTAGCATATCCCCTCCTCTCCCCTACAAGCTTAAACATAAACAAAGCAAGGAATCAGATCCAGTCCTCGAGCAGCCAAGTGGATCATCTAAGATCAAGCCACTACAAAAAGGTGGCACAACTGTTTGAAAGCTATACAGATCGGTTACATGAAACACCATTAAGCTGGAAAGACATGTGTGGCACAAATTCAAGTCAAGCAAACAGAGTTAAAAAAAAAAAAAAAAAAAAAAAAAAAGTCGGTATTGCAGACCATTAAAGCCAGTCAGCTGGTGTGATGGCAGACCAGAACACTCTCAGAATGGTATCTACCACAGCATACTACAAGCAAGGTATGTTAGCCCTGTTCTTCACTCAACGCCATACTGATAAGAAATGGTATAGAAATCAAATTCAGCTGGAATTTCATGTTCATTGTGAGGCGCCACAGTTCAAGAAGAATGTATACAAAGAAGAGTTCAGAGGAGAGCAGTGATAAGAGGTTTTCAAAACATGGTTAATAAGAAAAGGTTCAAGTGCTCAGCTCATATACTATTTGAGGGGCGGGAGGGGGGAAGAAGGTCAGATATGGAGGAGACAAAGCTCAGAATAAGCCTTCCTGTGCAGTTCCTGTGCCTTACATAGTTATAATAAAGAAAACGGCGATCAAATGCTTTCATGCTCATTGGCCTAATTTGCAACAAGAGAGATACTGATTACATTTTAGGAATAACTAGAGAGGCAGTGATGTGCTGAAATAAGCTCTCAAACAGTTTCTATAATGACTCTAGAGGTTTAAGAACAGATCAGACACATCTGGAAGGAGTTGTTTGATGTACACGATGCTGCTTCAGTGAAGGCGATGGACCATGTAGCTTCATGAAGTCCCTTCCAGTCATACATTCCTCTGATTCACATCTGTGGAATAGATGCTAAACATCAAGTATTAGAAACATGTTGAAACAGCCAGTCTCGTTTCTATTTAATCTAACCAAGAGCTGATTCAAAATATTTCATTCTATCTTCTCAGATATACATATAGGCCATTACACAAAACAGCTTGTCTTATAAAGGCCTTCAGACAAAGCTCATCAAAATATAGTTCATAATAATCTGTGGAGGAGATTTGTTTCTAGCAGCTCAGAAGAGAAATGTAACAGCACAGGAGGGTTTATTAGGTGTTGACTGAAAAGTAACTAATTTGCAAGAAGGCTGTAGAGAGTAATTCTGGTGATCAGAAATTTCAAAGCCATAAACAATTCCCCCACAGTTATCTGGAAATTAAAGACTAAACTTTCCTTAATTGCAAATTGATCTGCATCAAGCTTATTCTCAATTTCACTCCAAGTTTGGCATTATAACATGCATTACAACATTCCACCCTAGAAAACAGTTTAAATCAGTTCTTCAGCCAATCTAGCAGGCTGCTGGAGAAGTCTTGGTGGAGATAAGTTTCCAGACCACAACAGCAACCTGCACTGTAGGAGCCCTCCAACCTGCAGCTTACTCCTACACCTTGGTCCTCTGGAGGACAACCACCCACTGCCACCACCGGCCTGTGGCATGCCCTGCCTCTACTCCTCAGGGCATAGCTCTGATTGAAAGCAACCTCCAGAAGAGATGTCCAAGTCTGTCACAGCCTTCTCAGATTGTTCATGACCACTCTACCTCTGTATGCTTAATATCATCATTGCAACCACCTCAGGGTTACCACCATCCATCCCCACACCCAAGCACATTTCAAAAATGGCACGGGCTTGCCAAAACAAAGCAGATGACTTAATGAAACAAGAACAAACATGGAAACACTTGGTTTGATCCAACCCTATAAATCCTTTGCCTCCTGAAGTAACTTCCACAGATCACAGTAAGAGCAGCTACAAGTGCTGCTTTTGCTTAATAGTGTTAAACAATCTAGCATGGCTTATCAGACCCAGACTCTTCCAAGTGTTGAGCTGCTCAGCCAAAAATCATGGAATAATGCAAGGTGCCCTCTGCTGCTCGTATGTGCAACAATTGCTACAGCTATGTCAGCACAATAAACACCACTTGGGCTTGTGTGTTAGTGTGCTGTTCTCCTAATCACTACACTGATCCTAGGGACATCTACTAAAGACACATTCTTACTTTGTTACGTACGTGAGAGCCAATTCTCCTCTTCCTGCAAAGCAGCTAACTAGATGAATGGAGATAAGGAATAGTTTAGATGCCAGTTAATAGATTATGAGAAATACTGACTTAAGTACGTGAACAGCTATCAAATTTGGTTTCTCCCTGAAAGCAGCCACAGGGACAACTGATTCTACTTCAACAAGAGAGAAACAAGAGTTTGTTGATTATTCAGGCTGATACAGAAAGTGTCTTCCTCAAAAAACACTCCTTTTTAGTTCATAATGATCTCAGTGCTTTCTACAGTACGGAGAGATCCACTCATTCAGCAAGGACACTACACTTTGACTGCAGTTGTTCAGGGAAACTAGCTACCACTGGTCTCCGCCAGCAGAGCCAGGGGCTCCCAGCACAGCACCCCTCGACTCCACCTGAACTCACTGCCATCACCTACCTGTATTACCGTAAGGGCAAAGTCGGACACTGAACCAGACCGCGAGGATGACCCTTAAAGAGAGCAACTGGACAGCATCATACTGCAGTCACCTGCTTAATCTTAATGAACTCTCGAAAGCCCTGCTGACATCACTCTGATATATGATTTTTACACTTAGAAATAAAGACGTTCACTATTACCATAGCAGGGTACTTTAGATGTAGCAGGCCAACTTTCTTCAAAGTACCAAAGAAGCTTCTGAACAGATTCCTTAAATGATAAAGTAGGGTAAACTAAGAGCCTGCAGAATACGCTGCATTGTGGAACGTATTAAACTATCAGATAGAAGTGATATATGCTTGCATGACTGCTCATGAGAATTTAAGGATAGTGCGTTTGGTCACAAAAATCTGAGGAAAAGCAGTCTTACAAATTGAGAAGGTTTTAAATATCAAGTTTGAAGAGAAATAACTCATTGTATCCTTTCAACTGCAATTACTAATATAGAAGTTATCGGCGTATTTATAGAGAGAAGTTTCACGGATATGCCAAAAACAAGACGCAATCTCTTATCGAGCAATCCTTCTCCTAGTATTACTGCTCACTAAGTTCTAAACAAAACGCTGTTGCCCATCACCCACTTCCAAAAACCTCCCTTCTCCGAGGACAGTGCAAGTCCATGAAAGACTATAACCTGTAGGAGGAAAGAGACCTGAAGAAGCGCCCTGATAGTCCGGGAATGGTCAGTCATTCCATCCAGGGGCCCAAGCATTAACAGCTACTTAGGAACAATATGAGTTTTCTCCCCTTAGCAGGAAAAAATCATTCCCTGGAGGACTGTAAACACACAACCGTTCATCGCAGAGCCTGCGAGCTGGCAGGCTACCTGACTTTAAGATCGGGCTTCACTGCAGAGCCCATCACCCAGTGGGCTCCTAAAAGCACAAAAGAACTCAGTGCTCCTATCACAATTTTATTTATATTTAAACACTCAACACTTGGGAAGCTGGAATTTGATTTTCACAAGGCAAGTTTAGTTATTTCTAATTCCTGTAACCTATTATCAGTCAGCTTCATGATTTCCTCTTAAGAAAGCCCAAGTCCTTTTGAAACCCTGCCTTAAAACAGTCCAGTAAAGATACAGCAAAGTCCAAAAAAAAAAAAAAAGAAAAAAAAGAAAAGAAAAAAAGAATAAGAAACAAAAACCAGTAACTCAGGTCGATGCACTGAAACTCTTGCACACACGAGGGGAATCTGAATTTTCATGATACAGTTAGACTCTTGATGCTGTGCTTACTCTGTAACTCAATAACATATCACATAGGCATCTCACTTTTTCAAATACAATTGAAACACAGATTCCAATCATTTCCTCTTTTATTCTCTTCTCCTTCTTTTCCATCTCATCATGCTCCACTATTTAATAGTTAACTGTACTTTCCTCAGGGATATACTACAATATTAAGGTTATGTATTTTTCTGGAACATTCTGAACTGTAATTTATATTCAAATTTATACAAACGCCATGTTCCCACCCCACTAGACTCACCCAGCACAAGGAGTGTTATACACTGCGCATACTACACCGCTCTGCTTAAGTGATGACTCAAGTTACAGAAACATATCACCGGTTGTAGTTGCACAGGAAGTTTGCCCGTTGAAGACTGGTTGTGAACGTGTGTTACCATCTTGGGGAAAACCCATGCTCCTACCTTAAGAGGTTCCACACAGTTTTTTTTTTTTTTTTTTTTTTTTAATCAAGTTAGACCTACAACATAATGATGATGCACTGCAAAATGATTCTGCATGAAAACTATATGCTCCATAGAAGTACTGGCTGTCACTCTTAGACAAAACTTCCACCTCTGCACAATCATCTTCACAGTACAAAGTTTCAAAATAGACCCAGCTGACTGCTGAATACTACAGAGAGACTTGGGCAGAGGGTTCCTCTCCTCCCCAACAGCTAAATTAGAAAGCCACTTCCATAAAGTGGCTTCAGTTCAATAAAACAGAACTAATTACATTTTAATTTGTGACTCTTCAGTAGAGATTTCTACCACCTACTGTCTGGACAAACGGAAAATTGTATACTTTGATATTAACAATTGCACTTAAGCGTGCACAGCTGCCCTGTGGAAGCCATGCCCCAGAAAACACTGACACATTGTTAAGTTTAGCAGATTACACCTCAAATTAAAGCAATTTGCTAGCACTTAAATATTGTTCCAAATGCTGAGAGCATGAATTACCTGCAGAAAGAATAATTTAACTTATAATATTGAATAAACAAACCTACACATTAAACTGAATGCAATGTACTTACCTGTAACTTAAATATTTCTTTAAAGACAAGTGCTTAACTTGGGCCACATCTCACCATGTGTTATACAGACCAAAAAAAAAGTATATTCTAAGTTATCAACAAGCACAAAATGGGTGAGACGGGATAGCATAAAGCGTTATCAGCTACAACAGATGTGTCTTAAAAAAAAAAAAAAAGCTTACCTTCATTTTTAATTCCAAATCTAATATATCAGAATAGCTATGCTCTTAGCGTTTCTGAATTAATACCAAATTACCCTAGCAGGCAAAATCAATTCCTCCTTTCCCCATCCTGCAGCTTACTACAGTCCCTGAGAAACAAAAGTCTGTGCAACAAGTGCAGCAGCTCCTTGGAGAGGCTGGAGAAGGATCTCCCCTCTCAGGATCTGGGGGGGAAAGAGAAGAAAAAACCTTCAGCTGCCCTCAGACTGCTTTGATCGGGAGCCAGAGTAAGAGCACTGTTGTGTCTTCAGTCCGTACCAGAAGCCCTGAGCACCAACCCCCAGGTCACCCCCTCCGAAGGGGGCTGGCCCCCGCCTCGGCGCACAGCCGCAACGACAGCCCGGCGAGAAGCCAGAGCCGCCGCGCCGGACCCAGGCTCCCTCGGCGACGGGCCCCCCCTACGCCGTAACGCTTCCGAACGGGGGCTCTCCTCCCTCGGCAGTCACCAACAGCAAGCGTTTCCCGTAGCCTGCGAGGCTGCAGCTCCCCGGCAGCACAAGGTCATCGGGCTGCGGCGGGCAGAGCCGCGTCCCCCCGCCCCGGGGCCCGCTGCCGCGCGGGGGCAAGCGCGGGGCGCCGCCGCGGCTCGGCCCCGGCTCCGAGCACGCGGGAAGCTCGCGTCGGCGCATCCCTCCTGGGAGGACGTGCGTCTCGCACAGCAGCTGTTTTTTCCCCTACTGTGTTTCGTGAGGATGGTTACTCTCCCCGCAAGAAGTCGGTCTGTCCATTCAGTAAACTGTCTCGGGGTTAAGTCAAGGAAAGCGTATCACAGTAGTTATTTCCCTTTCCTCCAGCCATCCCCTGGGTATTCACAGCTCATTTCTGACCGAGGGCCCGCGCTCCGGCGCGTGCGGACGGGCACTTGTTGCCACGCGCTGTTCTTAGCTCGCAGGAGCAGAAGGCAGCTGGGTTCGGAGGCCCCAAGAGCCATTCGGACCGAGGCACATTCAATCCCTTAGCGAAACAACCTGATAAACCGCGGGGTGCCAGCGACCGGCGGGCGCCGCTCGACAGCGGTCTGAGCTCAGGCCGCCGCTTCCCCGCTTGCCAGAACGGCCACTTCCCCGAGGCTGCCGCCAGCCGGGCCAGGGAGCAGCTCCGCTCCGCTCCCGGGGCTGGCCCAGCGCCGCGGCGGGGGCACGAACGCGCGGCTGGAGGTGGGGAAGCGAGCGGGACCGCAGCAGCTGTGGCTCCCCTGGCACCCTCAGCTGGTCCAAGCGTGCACGTTTAAGTCTATTCAATTTTTGGTTATCCGGAGCATTATCCGCACAGCCTCTTTCAAGTTCGCAGCTGGCTCATCAGTTACCGGTCAGGAACGTCCTCCCGGGTGCCCGGAAAGGGAAGTTCCCCTGCGTTTCCCCCGGGCAGCGTGCAGGGCAGCTCCGTCACTACGTCACGACAACAGCACAGGGTACAAATCCGGGCGCCCCTGCACCTCACGCACCTCGCAGCGACAATACAGACTCAGCAGCTGGAACTGTCACTCCAGAAGGCATCCGCTCACCTCAAAAAAACCAGGGGTGGTTAACTTCTACAGGTAACACTTAGTTTCTTCCATGAGCTCCCAATTCAACCCGCTAAGGTAGCAGGAAATCAGGAGGAAGCAAAGAAACAATACGTTTTCACGCCCCCAATCTATTCAAGCACTTCAGCACCCATTCCTGCAGCCACGCCTGTGCTGTACTACTCAGGATCCACCAGAAAGCCTATCAGGTAATTCATCTAGACTGAAAACTACCTGGAAAAAACACACGGGTTTTTCTTTAAGGCCAGATCAATTCCCCAATTCAGCTCACCACATGACCCTGCAAACTGTTGCACTGCACACGTAAAAGGGGTGTGCGTAGCAGGAATAAGCAGTGGGTGTTATTTAAGTTACCACTGCTGCCGAAACACACACTCAAATTACAGCTTAAGAGCAAATGACTGCTGTCATCATTGCTGCAACCTGTAAAGTTTCAAGGAATTAACAACAGAAAGGCAATTTGGTATTTCCATCGGTCTCACACCCCCACCCAAACTTCCCGCTACTTTTGTTGCGCTTGCTTTTCGTCTCAGAAGCCCCAGTTACAAACTTTGTAATAAGTCTTTCTGTTGCAAGGGGCAGCATGCAATCATGAAAGTTTTTAAACTCAAAAAAACTCTCAAAAAGGTAATAGGCTGTATTATCGCCAATAACATATTGTTTAGGACCATCTAGGCAACTGATCAGAAATGGCACCAATTCATACTACTTAAACACAGTATCTATGCAAGTATCACAGGCACCTTTGCAATAAATATATTGCCAGGAAGCCAAAAACCAGAAGTTTACAAGCTGTTTTGAAAAGAAGTGAACAGGAAAGCTCCAGGACAAGCTCAAACTGATCCAGCTGTTGAAAATATAGAGCATCAAAATCCAATCATATTCATTTAAGATCATTTGAACTTACAAACTAAATACAGTTGGACCTAATACAGCAGGCAGGAAATCTCTCTGGAACCTAGGACTGGTGTGCTAATGCCACTTCAAACTCCAGGCTCACGAGAAGGCTGCAGCCACCTGTATGGAGTAACACACACACGAAACGCTACAGGTTGCCTCGATACAAAAAACGTGATTGGAAATCACTATCCAAAACAAGACTAGGTACAATAAGGAAATAAATAGAAATCCTAAGAGGTACAACAGGCTCCAGCCTCCTTGCACACTGCAGGTTCCTCAAAACTGATAAGCTTATTAGTCCTTGCAGAAAAGGATAAAGCTAAAGCAAAAAAGCCATGCCTACTCTACTTTCGCCCACACATACAACTTCCCTGCATCTAAAGAAATTACCATGACCCTCCTGAAGTGAAATACTGTGATCCTTCACTCCTAACATTTATATCATTACAGCAGTGTCTATAGCACCTTTTTCTGGAACACTGCCTTTTTAAAAAAAAAACTCAATTCTAGAAAGCAAATCTATCACTAATGATAGGTTTTTGCTCCTAGGACTTTGATATAGCAATCAATACAGAAAAAAAGAGTCATGGAAGCATCTTTCACTGCACAACTCACACATCAACCAGAAGATCACCCCACGACAATATATTGCTTAGCTTATTAAATCACATGGACCAATTTATTATTAATAAAACTCAGATCCTGGACTTTTCTTGAAGGACTGAGCAACAAGGTTAATTGAGATACTGCATGAATGGCAGTCTGATTTTCAACCAACTCAATCCACATGGCAAACAAATAATGAGTTGCTACTTACAAATCAAAGCTAGATTTGCACGAGTGAGAGAGGTATTAGTGGCAAATAACTAGATTATTGTCTAATATTTTAAATAAGGAAAAGATTGTTACATATTCAAGACAAGGATTCATTTAATTGCAAGCACAATTCTAATAACCAGTTAGAAATGACATGCTTTCCCACAGAGAAAAAAAGTAACAAATCTCATTATTCCTAACATCAGGTAATAAATTCCCTGAAGAGTACAAAGAATGATTTAACAAGGCAAAGGTGCTGCTTGGTGGAAGAGGTGGCTTCTCAGCACACTAAACCCAAAGGGAAAGAGTTGTTTCTGCCAGAACCAAGGAATCTCTTCCCTATGAGCTCACGCAGCTGCTACAATAAGGTGTCAGACACACTTCTCCAGCTATTGTTTCTACTCAGTTCTTCCAGGAAGAGGATTTTCCATCACCGTGTCTGATAACACTAAACCTCGTATTTTCCTTCAACGTGAGCCTTGGTACATTGTCACCAACCTACAAGATCTGGAAGGAAGTTGATACAGATACTGACTGTTTAAGTAGTGTAGCAGTAGTAGTAGTTTGCCCTTATTCCCCCCCCCCCCCCCCCCCACGTCCCAGGAGGAAAAGGCTGAATAGAGGAATACATAATACCAGATATCTTGAGGGCCCTCCAAGATGATATAGTATTTTAGCAGGTTATTTCTTAAAAGTGTCCTTTGAAATAAAGGTCATACATGTACCTTCTAAACTAAGTGTGCTAAATGCATCTGTACAACTAAAACATTGTTCCTGTTTCAGTGGGGCTTAATGCAGTGGTTAAAACAAGATGAACAGTTGGTGCAGAAGATGATTTCTGATAAGCAAGCAGGTACCAAGAACCCAGAGAAAAGATTATTTTGAACAACTAAATTCAACGCAGGTAGGGCAACTTTCCGTTTCTTTCTTTCCTTCCCTTTCTCTTTTTTTTTGTTTTAAAGCAGGACTTCAGAGTTGCTCAAGCTTTGTATATACTTCAAAGACCTTTACAGTCACATTGGGAAGTCCACAGAAGAGAAACAGTTTGTGTTAGAGAACACATCAGTGAAGCGGAAATTCAAATCATCCCAAATCAAAACACTATGGAGAACCTCTCCCTCTCCTCACCCACACAAAACTGGACTGGCCTTCTGCACGCTTGACAGTATCAGGGCAGCTTTCACCCTTACTCCTCTCCAGAAACACACACATACACACAACAACAGTTATATTGGAAAAGCCCGAATGAAATCCAGGCCTCAAAGCTTGACTTTCTTGGTGAACAAGGAAGCCAATCACAATAATGAATACTGTAAGTTTGAATGCAATCACTTCTTCTAGCACAAGATTCTAAAAGGCCAGAAGAAAGTAGCCACAATTTTCTGTGAGCACTAACAGTGCTGAGGCTCACAGCTGCATTAACTTCTTACCATAGGAAAAGATCATCAGAACAGTTTATTGTACTTTCACATTGGCACTCAAGTCAGCCTTAAATCAGAATTTACTTTTTAAAGTGTTTAGAAATTAAGCTTTTATTTCCCTTCGTGAAAATGGCAAGACTGATAGTTTTATCTATTGTTTACCATGTATTCTGCAGGCTTCAGAGAAAAAGAACTCTAAGTTCACACCGACTAACCTCAACTACACCACCCCTGCTCTCGTTTGAAGAAAAGGTTAAAATGGAAGACGGCCCTCTGCCTACAGGCATTTCTAAACAATAGACAGATTTTTCTACCACTAATTATTGCCCTGGATAAGTATCAAGTATGTAGAATTATAACATAATATACATTACTCTTTAAGCATATGTGGCTACTGACCTGTCAGAAACTCAGCAGAGCTGCTGGTTGATGCTCTACTTTCCTTTGTGCACACTTGCCTATAGTTACTTCTGACCCCTATCATAACAACCAAGCTGGAAGAACTCTTAAACGTATTGGAAAATACAGCATTATTTAATGTTAATGGATGGGGAAAGGAAAAAGTGTCCATCATGAAATATATCTCCTGGGTACTTCCTGCCATACAGCCACAGAGTTTTAGAAAGTAACACCAGAAGTAGGATAAACAGTGCGGCCATCAGTTTTAACGTTAAAAGAAACCACAGATTTCTTAAGAGTTTTATTTAACTAGGTAGTCAGTCAGTCTAATGTAAAGTGAAAAATTTGCAGCCATAAAAAGTGAACTCGGACCAAACAAAATTCATGAAGCGTACTGACATTTCACCCAGAACTGCGCTAAAGTGCTGCAAACTTGAATAACTTTGACATTTAAAAGCCCACAATTACCATTATAATTCATGATTCTTACTAGAACAGGTAATACTCCAGCTCCTGACAAATGTACATCACAGTAGATTACCCAAGAAGTTACAAGGTCAGGGTGATTTCTCTTCCGTTTTCACGTCACATAGAGGCTGCTCTAGAATGCTTCCGAATTGCAAGAACTTTATTATCTACTTCAAGACTGCAACATGCATTTAACGTGGAATATGCTTATTAAGAGGAAAGAGGTGTGACTTTAATAGAGCCAAAACACTATTGTATATATCCAGCCTCCTGGAGCTGGCGCTCAGCGTGATGCCCCCGTGCCTGCCCCCAGGACAAGCCACAGTCAAGCCAAACCCACCTTCGCATCCTGCTGCAGCGACTTTTTAGCTAACATATAAAAATCTGACAGATCGCAGACTCCGCAGTCCCCTCACAGAAACAAACGCCTAAGCGGAGAACTGCTTTAACACGCCCCAAAAAACCTTAAAAGGATTAAATAACACTTCAGATAACCACAACTTATATGCTGAACCCACTTACAGGTGAAACATACGCCGACTTCTGCGCTCACGCTACATCCCGGAGCGAGCGGATAAGCTCATTAGCGCTGTGCGGAGAAGGATAAAGGCGAGGACCGAGCCTGGCCTGCGCCGCAGCGGCTCCGGAGCCCCCGAAGCACCGTCCGACGCCTCCAGGCGCCCCGGTAAGGCCGACCGGGGGCAGCCCCGAGCCCGAGGAACAGGTGGGCGCCGCGGCAGGTCCCGGCGAGCAGCGGCGGGAGCCGGCCCAGAGCCCCCTGCAGGCCGCGCCCGAGCCGCGGCCTGGCGTCGGGAGGCAGCCGGGCCGCACGCCGCATGGCCGGGCAGCGGCCGGCCCCGGGCTGGGGCGGGGGAGGGAAGGGGGTTGGGGAGAAGCGGGAGCCGCGCGGCGGCGGCGGCGGGGCGGAGGGAGGGGGGAGGCCGCGGCCCCCGGCAGCGGGGAGGCCGCCGGCCCCGGCCCCGCCGCGCGGGACAGCGGGCAGCGAGGCGCCGCGGGACCCCCGGCGGGCACGGCGCCGGCAGGGCTCCCCGCTACCGCCCGCAGCGGAGGCTTCCGGTGCCCGGGGAGGAGCCCGGCCGCAGCCGGGGTCCCGGCGGGCGGCGGCCCCGAGCCGCAGCGCGCCCCCCCCCCGCCCTCCCCCAGGCAGGCGGCGGCGGCGGCGGCGCGGGGCGAGGGGGGGAGGGCGGCGGCGGGGCGGCCCGCGGCCGGCGCCCCCCGCGCTGCCGGCCCCCGAGCCGCGGGGCACGGCGGGCCGTACTCACGTTGCTCTGCGGGTCGATGGCCTGCAGCAGCCGGTCCCTGATCTGCTGCGGGGAGGGGGCCGGAGCCGCTGTCATTGCCTGGGCGAAGCGGGGCGGCTGCGGCCGGGGCGGGCGGGCGGCGGGGCCGGGCCGGGCCGGGGCGGCGGCTCCTCACTCGCCGGCGGCGGCCTCCTCGCGGAGCCGGAGTCGCATGATCGCTCCCCGCGAGGCGGGGGCGGGGGGAGCGGCGCTCGGGGCTGGGCGCGGGGGGGGCCGCGGCGGCGCGACCGGGCCAGGCCCGACTGTTCCGCTCGGGGCCGAACTCAACTGTGGGCAGGAGCCAGCCCCGCGCAGGGCACCATGGGACACGCCCGACGCCGTTACGCACGGCGCGCCTCTGACGTCCGCGGCACGCCGCGGCGGGTACGCCGGGGGCGCGCATGCGCGGCGGGCGCCGCAGGGGGTGGCGCGCCTGCGCGGGCGGCGGCGGGGGGCAGGGCGGCGGCGGCGCGGCCGCTCGCCCTGGGGCGGCCCGGCGGGGGCCAGCGCTGGGGGTGGGGAGCGGCGCCGCGCCGCGGAGGAGCCCGGCCCCGCTGTGCCCGGGGCGGCCCTCGCGGCCCCGCGTGCAACCGGCGCCCCCGCAGCACCGCGAGCAGTGGAATAAAGCACCGGACACCCTCGGGACGCCAAGGCGTTTATTTTCAAAGGCTTTAATCGTCCCTGCTCTGTCAGCACGTCTAGAAGTCATCGTCTACAAGAGGCAGTTCTTAGCTGTCAGACGTGACTACGCCTTTCAGACAGGTACAGGAGAAACGTGCAAATATCTAGCGTACTTAGGACATCCAGGAGAATTCACCTTAAGAAAGGTAACCCAAGAATCAGTGTTGGCTCTCGGAGAAAATACACTCTCAGCAGCTACCGGCCGGTACAGTATAGATCCGTATGCATCTCGAGTCCAAGTGGAGGATGGAAATGAACAGAGAATACTTCCTGTTCTGGAATGTACCATTTAAAAGAAAATGCATTTACTGCTTCCTGACCCATGCTCTCTCTTAGCACCTGTACATATGGCTATTACTCAGCTATTAAAGATGCCATGCAACTACACGTGCAGACTGTTTTGATTCTAAGGCCTTACTTTGTTTTTGCAGGAGGGTGATATGCTCTTTTTCATTGTGAAAAGTATATTCTGAAAGAAAGGGTTTCCAGTTCCAAACTCGCAAAAGATTACAAAAAGTTTTTGCTTAGTAGAGAAACTTGAGTTTTTCATGATTTTCAAAACAATGTGCAAGGCAACTCCTCTATTACATACAAACTATGCATAAACTGCCAATCATTACCTGGAAAGAACTAAGGCTATAAAATCCGAACAAATACAGCTCTTTTCAAAGATGAATTTAACTTGTCACTTCTCTCCTTAATTCTGAACAAAGTGCAAGTTTAAAAGTCAGGTTTTCTGAAGCTTATACAAAACTGGACTCAGTACAAAAGCAAATGTACAGAATCCTATACTGAGAGACGTCAAGTCATGCTTGGTAAGCAGTCAGCCCTTCCATAGCATTTAAGAGCAGTTCAAATTTAACTACTCTAGTCATTTCTAAAGCAGTTAGATAGGAGGAGAATGACTACCTTTGAACTTCTATTCTTTGAAACAACTGAAATCTGGAGGTGACAGCACTCAATCTGCATTATCTATTTGGAGCTATAAAATTGTCCATGTTCCTTTACCAATAGAATTTAATCATCTTCCACTTCCTGTGATCACCAAAGTGTCACTCAGAAAGCAGAATGTAAGTTTTGCACAGGATCAACCATTCTTCTGAGTAAGAATTAAAACCTAGAAAGTCTGAAAATGAGACTCTAGCGCTTCTCTGCTGATTATAAGGGCCCTCTAGTGGCTCCAGCATAAATCTGATAGAAACTTACACTCCTTACTGTTTAAATTTCACTGAGGAAGACTCAGGTTAATGAATGTTAGGGAGAAAATGCTTTCCAAGGATTATATAAAGCAGTAGATTCATTTGGATGCAATCTCACAGATACTACAAGGACAGCATATTACTCTTTTTTGCTTGTTAAAATACATTAGCAAAGAGTTAAAATATAGAATCCAAAGTTACACAGAAGACATCTATAATTTAGCTGAAGATTGTAAACGTTTCTGAGCAGTACAAACCTCCTGAAGGATCTTTTTATCCATATATTCCTCTATGTTCATTACTGCAAGGCATCTTCCCCTAGACTATTCTTCCCCAAAAGAGCACATAAGGACTTTGAACATTTCAGGTAACACAAAAAAGCATAACTGGAGTGAACTACTGTGAGTACATGACACTTGTGTAAAACTACTTGGGTGCAGCCAGATAAAATTCAAGGTACTTGTTAAAACTCAAGCCTCAAGTTAAAACCTTGAGGCCTCTCTTTCTTCTCTACAGTTATACAGCTGAAGAAATTGAGGCTGAGAAAGTTCCACTAATAGGTCTGCACTTTGCGTTAAAAGATGACCACTAAAATCTCTCAAATTATTTTGGTGACGCTGAGGAAAAGCTACAGGCCAAAGAAGCTAACAACATAAATAAATAAATTAATACACACAAAAAGCCAGTCACAATTACAAGACAGAGTAGTTAAAATTTTTCAGAAACATTAATACTGAATTGATTTCTGATGCAACAGAATGAACATGTACATCAAATACATTTTTACCCATGAGTAGACTCTATATTCAACCAAATTCAAAATGATTCCAAAACTATTCCACAGGGTGGGCATATAGAACAATTTTTGCAATTTTTCTATTCAACTCTCCCTCCCTACATTTTGTTTAGGAAAAAACACCATCCTTGAAAAATTAATTTTAAAAAATCTGAAAGTTTTGTTGGAAAAACAGTAATGAAGAGAGAATCACTTTTTTCCCACCATCTTTGTATATTTCTTCAACAAACTAAATGGAATAGTGAAGAAAAAATTGAAGCTTTTTCGAACTTAAAAGCTTAAGCAAAGTATTAGATTGTTTTAAAAATGAGAATAAAGAAGTGAGATTTCAAGTAGCCTAGATAATTTTGACATTAACAGACAAATCAAGAGCTGGAAATGACTAACAATACACAGTTTTTAGTTTGCGGTCTTTTGTCATGCTGCAATTCTACATGGAATACTAAGCATCACACTCTAAACCCAGCAAAACATTTTAAAGTTCTCTTCATTTCAGTAATGTTGAAATGATTTTATTTTGAAGATTTTGGTTCAGGAGCCTAAAGCCTGCTTCCCCAGGCAGCACGCAAACCAGCATAAGCAATGTAATTATACAACTGGCTGAAGAGGATGAACGTGTCCTTTCCCTTTAACATGCTAAGAGCTTGTACCAAAGAACAAGCCACAGTCCCAGGGCAGTATTTTCAAAACTTTATGATCTTTTACTTTATAGAAAAGTTATGTTTCCAGCCAAGTCTCCTCCAAGTTAACAGACACGTTTGTGGATGATTTTCAAGATCCAAATAACCTAATGGACGCAACAGAAAAAAGCAGATGAGAACTGAGTACAATCATTAGTAGTCATGGCATTCCAACCGGGTGAAACACTAGCACACATCTAGACAGCAGTTCTGCTCTCCCATGTATCAGAACATATAGCTAGGTAGGTGCAAAAGAGAGGATATTTGCTACCTTACCTAGGGTGTCTACCAGGACTTAAATCTATGGTTTCCGGAAACTATTTGCAAAGCTGATTCCAACCTACTGCTTGGGAGGCTTTTCCTCCCTCTACAATTAAAAACATGGCAAAAGTTACACTGAAATGCTGAACCAAATGATGATGTATCTAAGCAACACACAAGGAACTCTATAACTAAGACCAAATGACTTATAGACCCGCAGAGAGAGTTTTGTGTATTACAGGTTGAATGCATTAGCAAAAAAATGTGAGGTCAGCCAACAAGACTTTGAGGATCAAAATAGATACATATAAAATGAAAAGTAGCTAAGAAACAAGTGGAAAGAGAGAAAGAAAGAAAGAAATCAGAAAAGAAAGATAGTTGCAATATATCCTGGGGGGGGGTAGTTAACTTTGGATAAACAAATGACAAGATGCTGCACAGCTCTACTTACACAATCATGCAGAACATCATGAAGACGTTCCACAAGGCAATGAAGATTCGAAAATATCTGAGACTCAGCAAGAACTCTCTGATATTGTCACCTGCAACTCAGGAGAAGAAACTTTTGGTGTGAAAAATGCCCCATATGTCGATAATTCACATTTTCAACACTGCCTGAAAAACAAAAGCAGCTGAATACAGAAGGGAAAAAAACAAAAAGGTCAGAGAACAAAAAAAAAAAAAAGAAAGAAAACTGAAATTTTATGTAGCAATGATCCATACTACATTCAATACTTCCTTACCATAGTAACTTCTAGGAGAATAAGTGATAGAGAGGTCACTGTGGTATTAGAAAGAGGACAGCCCTCTGTGGTAGCCTGCAGCTTCCTTGTCACTTTAATCATTATGGCAGAAAGAGATGCAAAGGAGCAGTGTGGGTGCATAAATACTAATATGGAAATCACAGTGCAAGCATAGCATTACCTCTGCAGCACAGGCACCTAAGTTCAAGAATGCAGAAAGATATATACATTATATTTCTTTTGAGACATAGATTTGGGATTAACAGTTTCCACTGTGGTGCCTAAATGTAAATATCACCATCGAGTCAAATTTTATGTTGCAATTTAGTACATTGTCGTTCCAGCCAGAGGGCAATTCACATTTGAACAAAACACGGCAAACTTGTACTTTGGTGCCTTGAAAATGCTTTAACCAAGAGTTTTCTGCAGAAAACGCCCTTTCCTGTATGCATCTATATAATTTTGAGGCGAGAAGCACTTTGTGAGTAACAACGCGGCACTCGCGGTCACGCGGGGCCGGCGCTGCGACACAGCTCCAGCGCTCCCAGGTCGGTTACCAGTCGTCGGCTCCCTGGACTCTTCGCCGAAGCCCTCCGTGTCTTTCTTCCTCCTGCGGGACGGCGACACAAGGGTTACCGCGCGGGGCAGCGAGCGCCGGGGCCGCGGCCGGGAGGGAGGGAGGGAGGGACGCGGAGGGACGTGCTAGCGGCGAGCAGGAACATGGCTGCTCCCCTGAGGCGGCATCAGGGCGGGGGAGGGGAGCGCCCACCCTTCCACTCCGAGAGCGGGAGTTGCTATAGCAACCAGCGCGCGGGAGCCCCCCCCCCAAGGGTTTCTATAGCAACCAGCGTGGGGGATTCCCCTCTCGAACGGCGCTTCCATAGCAACCAGGGTGAGGGAACCTCCCGCTGGGCAGCGGTTGCCATGGTAACACGGGGGCGGCCGTTTCCCCCCCCCTCCACTCACAGCCTGAAGTTCAGCACGGCGCCGGCGTTCATGAGCAGCGTCCTGCGGAGAGACAGAGAGCGCGTGAGGCCGGTTGGCGCGGAGCCGCCACCTCCCCCCCCGAGCCCCTTCCCCGGTTACCCGCAGAGCAGCAGGTCCCCGATCATCGCGGCGGCGCCGGAAGCGGAAGAGGCGGGTGCTGCGCGGCTCGGCGCCTGCGCCTTCGCCGCTCGCCGCCGCCAGGGGTCGCCGCTGCGGCGCGGCCGCGGGGGGGGGGGCGCGGCGCGGGGCGCGGGCTGCGGGGCCGCCGCGGACGGAAGGGGCCTCCCCGCGTGGGGCGGAGGCGCCTCCCCGCGTGGGGCGGGGGCGGTGCCGAGCGGCGCAGAGCGGCCGGCGCTGCCGCCGCTGAACGGGCGTCATGGAGCTGGCGGGCGCCCTGCAGCTCGGGGAGCTGGCGGCCGCCTTCGCCGCCCTCCCCGTCTTCCCGCTCTTCGACCTCGCCTACTTCATCGTCTCCGTCCTCTACCTCAAGTACGAGCCAGGTCAGTGCGGGCCGGGGCCGCCGCCGCGCCGGCCCGTGCCCATAGACGGCGGCGAGCCGGGGGCCGCGCAGGAACAGCGCCGTCGGCCAGGCCGGGGGCCGCAGCAGCAGTAACAGCAGCAGTAACGGTCGGCGCGTGGCGGTGATGTTTCCTCAGGCCTTAACTGAGACACTTGGTGCGAGAACAGATAATCCCCCCTGCCCGTCCGTGCCCCTCGCTCGGCCGGAGCCCGCGGTGCTGGCACGCGCCGGGGGATGAAGCAGAGAGAAGCGAGGGCTGGGTGCCGGCTGGTGCAAAACCTCGGCTTTTCCCACCTCCCGGTGCGCTCTCAGACACCCTAGCGGACCGTGCTGTCTTGAGGGCCTCTCTAGTGAAGGTCTGCTCGCCTGCATCTTAGCCTTCGTTTCCTTCCGTGTTGCGGTCTGGCTGTGCCTCGGCCTCGTCTCTGTTGCGTTTCTGGCACCGCGTTCATTCTTCGTGCTCTGTTTTGAACAGTTTCGGTGTAACTACCTGGTGAATGAGGGCCAAAATTCCCCTTTGGCATGACTTTGAGATCCTCCCGTTCTGCAGCTTTCAGGTTGCTGTGCTGCACAAGCTACGTGCTGTTGTACTGTTCTATTTAGACTCCGTGTAAACGGAACGGTTGGGTTTCCAAGGTTTGGCCGTCTGCAGCTGTCTCCCAACACACAGTGCTAAACTGAACAGTTAACAGGCAGGTCTTACAAAAACACCTTTAAAAGTATGTAAGGCCAATAATCTACTTGGATTGCATAAGGCTGGTTGTACTTTTCACTCAGTTATTAGACTGCTTCATCCCAGAGAACCTATATTTAAGATGAGGGTCGGGTGGTAACGTGCCTCCTCCTTGGAGGTGGCATGTCTTTATGAAACAAAAGAAAAGTTTTACTAAATATTAGCATCAAACTAAATTTCAGGTTCCTGTACAACAGCCATTATATGAAGCTGATTCTACCTGTGTCACTTCCACTATGTTTTCAGCTGGTTTGAATGTCTTTGAGGATGGAGTTTTCTTTCCATGATGGCAGAGTACAAATACTCATAGTTTTAGCATATGCTGATTCACTTACTGTTATTTAAAGTAAGCTAAGCCACTGTTAACATTTCAGCATTCTGTCTTTTGGCTGCCTGTTACTGGCTTACTGAATGAGTATGGTGACTGAAATCCTGCACGAAGGACTCTGGAATCAGCTTAAGGTGATGAAAGAATCTTACGAAATTGATATGCTTGAGAGACTTCCCTGAAGAAGTGCAGCAATAGATGAAAATGGCAAAAGGGATCAAAAAACCCCAAACAAACAATGCAGTAGAAGGGTGTGGGAGACCGTAATATATTACCAAACTGTAACACTGCTTTAATATGTAGTTCTATTTTCTAAAGTTATAGGGCATTTGCAAATTAGAACAGGGGCAGGAAAGAATCCTCAGATCCCCTTCTCTTAAATGAAAGATTAAGAATTACTGTTCTATTTTTACAGGTTATCTTATGAATGAAAGAGCTGAACAGATTGTTCATGAATTCTAGAGGGCACCTAGGTTGAAGCAATGGAGAGAATGGTACTAGTATGCATTTTATTTTTAGATTGTAAAAAGACTTTGATTTCAAGGGAAAAAATTGTTCTTTCTATCTTCAGGAAGTAGCAGAAACCATAGGAGATAAGCTCTTAGCCAAGTCATAAACTTTTAATGACTCTGTTCATATGAAATCTCATGGGGGGCCTGTAAGGTATGATCAGGTGTCGTTTCTTGACAACATCAGTATGTGCTCAGGTTTCACAGAATACATGTTTGTATTTTGTTTTTCAACCACTTTTCTCTGACATTTTATTGTTGGATAAAATGCAAAGAAAGTTTCTTGGATATTGGTATTGGAGCTTCTGCGTATTTGTTGAATGTGTCTTCTCATTTGGAATTTGTTTCACAGGAGCTGTGGAGATGTCTCGTAGAAGCCCTTTCGCCTCTTGGCTTTGTGCTATGCTCCACTGCTTTGGAAGTTACATACTTGCTGATCTGTTACTTGGAGAATCACCTCTTCATTATTTCAGTAATAACTCCAGTGTTGTCCTGGCCACAGCAGTCTGGTGAGTCTTTTACACTTCATCTCACTTACTAAGCGTAAGACACTGGTGGGTGTGTATGAAATCATCCTGTATGAAGAGAGGGATTCTGTTTGTGCGCCACACATGTATTAATTTGTTTGGATTAAGTGGGGGAAAGAAGAGGTAATGTGAAGTAGTCTTCGAGTCTTTTGTATTCCTAGATTTGGTTTCCAGTTTGTCTGACCAGTTGTCTAATGTTTTGCTTATATGGTCTGGAGACAGTCCAACTGCAGGGCATTTCTATTCATAGCTGCCACAGCTGAACTGTGGCCAAACCGCAAAAGCAGCATGCACTGCGCTGACACCACATATAGTAGAAGAGTGTCACGCAGACAAGAGAAGTCTGGGGGTCGTTTTTTGGTTATATTCATGAAATGTGCACAAGTTAACCATAGTCTCTCAAAGGTTTAATTTCCTCAGTGCATAGGGAATCTATGTGCTTTTGTGTGACAGAACTAGCATTTTCTTTTTCCCTGACATAATTCAGGCTAACACCACAGTGTTCTTATTCCTGTCTGAACATCCCAAATGAAGACATACAAATGGGCCCCTGAACTCTTTGTGGTTTTGTTCCAGGTATTTGATATTCTTCTGTCCCATGAACCTCTTCTACAAGTGCGTTAGCTTTCTGCCTATGAAGCTTGTCTTTGTGGCAATGAAGGAGGTGGTCAGAGTTCGCAAAATTGCTGCTGGGGTCCACCATGCTCACCACCACGGGTGGTTCGTTATGATGGCTACCGGATGGGTCAAAGGTGAAACATGAGATACTCTTAACACAGCAGGGACACGCAGCCTGTGTGGGGATGGATGGGAGAATCTGTGAGTGAAGCTAGGGTGAACACATCACTTGGTGCTGATTGATAAGCCGGTTAATGTATGTGGTTAACTGGTATTTTAGAGTAACAACTTTTAAGTTTGGGAAGAAAGTTATGATTTTTTTTGTTCATCTTGGGTTATCCTTCTTCCTTGGGAATCTGGAAGAGAGAGATAAGCACTCTTCTGCTGTGGCAGTTTTATTTGTTCACTTTTACTGTCTTGCAGGTTCTGGTGTTGCTTTAATGTCTAACTTTGAGCAACTGTTGCGTGGGGTCTGGAAGCCAGAAACAAATGAAATTCTCCATATGTCCTTGTAAGTAGCTAGCTGTAAATTCTCTGCCAGACTGAAAATGGAATTTAAAGAACTGGATTCAGGACTGGATATAAACTATGCAAACCTTCTAGACAACTTGCTTATTTCTCTTCTAGCCCTACAAAGGCTAGCCTGTATGGCACGCTCCTCTTCACTCTGCAGCAAACTCACTGGCTCCCCATCTCTGAAGCCAACCTCATCTTCTTTTTCACCATGTTCATGATAGTTTGCAAGGTAAGTTTACAGCACATTTGCTGCTAAAATATGTGCAGGACCAGAGAAGAAATGGGGTGTAGAGTCAAGTTGTGGGAATTCACTAGTTTAAGTCAAAATGCTGGTTTTGGAATCCTGCTTTCTACTCTTTTTAGTGGGTTCTGCTGATCTGTGCCTCCTAACTTTACAGAACTTTAATGTAGGTGCCTGTGTTTTCTTGCCTGTGTAGAATCTCTGCATGAGTAAGTTCATAAAGTGAAAAACTGAAAATGTTATTTTTAAGAAAGTTAATGATGAAAATGAGCTATTCTGCAGGGCAGTTGGAAAGCAACCTATGAGTCCCACTGGTTTGTTAAGAAATACTAGGACTAGTTCTTGCACCTAGCTTTGATCACCTTTCTAAGCCACTGTTGAAGGCATTGCCTGTACACACCAGGGAAGATCTGTTCAAGAAATTATAGACTGAATTCTCCATCATATAGGCACTATGGCAGAGGAAGATCCTTGCAATTCTCCCTCAAGTCATACAGTAATAGGGACTCTTATCTGTGCTTAGTGGGATGCTCCTATTAGTATTTCATCACTGATGTATGTGATCATTAACTTTAAGTATCCACTGTTGCATGGCAGGTTTTCATGACAGCAACTCACTCTCATGCCTCACCTTTTGCTCCTGTTGAAGACTTCCTCTGCCCAATTTTCTTTGGCTCACTTTCTAATGAACACACTAGTCATCATCATGACCAGCATGGTGCCTCCCATGAGGTTTCCCATCCTCCACCTCCTCCTGCAAAATCTAAGGAGGAGCTAAATGAAGGCACAAGAAAACGGAAAGCAAAGAAAGCTGAATAAAAGAAGCAACTGCACAGTAAATAGGCCAAGAAAATTCTTTCAGAGCTGCATCTCAAAGCCACCTGTGACCTCGTTTATCCTCCAGTCCTTTTCTCTGAGACTTCAGAGAAGAGTTGGAAGCCAGGACTCTGCCAGGCGGGTCCCTGAATTTCATCTGCACTCTTTGCTGCTTCTTGCTACTTCGTCTCTGTCTCTCTCTTCTGAGCTTGTTTTCAGAGATTTGTAGATTTGTGCCAGGATGATACTTTGATGCCAGTTCCCAAACTGCCAGCAATTACGATGCAACATTTTCAACTGATGTAAAATCTTTCATTGTATTAATTTTTGAATGGAGATAGTGGTTTGTACTCCTGCAGCTGGATAGGTTCCTTTGAGTTTTCATTGACCTTTTTGATGTCTACCAAAACATCAAACTGTTTAGACACAATCCATGTGGAAATTGGATTTTCATACTCAAGGAAATTAAAAGGTCTCATATGAACCTGATCTAATTTTCTTAGCTCCCATATCTGCAGTATCTCCAGTTAATGTGACATTTTATGTGCAATAAAGACATCAATTCTGGTGTCCTGGCCAAATTCCACTTTGGGTAATTACATTTTTTTTTCTCATCTAAATTCCCTCTGATTCTTTATGGATATAACATTGTCTCTTTCTTAGCTAAGTCTTTGTTTGCAAGGGCTTTGAATGAACCCTGCAAGGGCTGCAGAATGCTCTAAGTGCTATGTATTGATACTGTTGTTCTTCTAAACTGTTGTGTAGTGTTGCTGCACATTGTTAGCAATTGTATGTCCCAACTCAAATCTCATTGTATTTAACTGAGGAAGAAGCATGGTTCTGTTTTGTTTATAATCCTGTGGAACACATAAAGGGTGTAAAAGAGTAAACAAGTATTTATTACTATTTATTTGTAATTGTCAGGGCACCAAATTAATGGACCTGAAACTGGCTTTTTATTAAAGCTTTGCATATTTATATACAGAATTGGATACTTCTAAGTAAGGTCCTAAGCCCACAGCTATGTGCTGGCTTGTGCTGGAGGTTAGCCTCAACTCTTTCCGTAGGTACAGATAGTATTTCCCATATTTTTAAATCAACATTTAAAGGCTGAGAAAGGAGATTTCACAACAAATGGATTAAAAGTACTTTAAAAGACTGATAAGAGAACACCAGCTGAAGAAACTGAGTATCCTTTGTAGGTCCCTTTTAGTCAAACTACTGATCTGTGGGAGGAGCATGTGCCCAGTGAGTGAAGGAGAATATCAAGTGTCTTGTATGGCTCAGGGAGGAGTCTGTCTCAGCTTAGTGAATATTGGCTTTTAGACTAGTTTCAAACTGTTCTTGTAACTGATTTTGTTTTTAAAAGCATCATCTGGAGCACTGTGCGCTAAAGACCTGAATTTGTTCTGAATTTTTTTCATCACCAAGAGCTGAGATCACTGCTGTGGAAATGGCATGCCTGGGGATGGAGCCTTGGGCTTTCAGTTAAGTAGCATGTTGCCAACCCCAATGACAAGGGTTTTTTTGCTGTCCTCTTGAAAGTGGTGGTAAGTGAGGAGCTTGAAACTGGGAATATAAATTGGAGGACTTTGAGAACTGCCCCATTTTTTGTCCCTGTTGCAAAACTGAAGCTACAATGGTTAATTTAACAAAAGAGTACCTGTAACCTAAAGGTTCTTGTGTTCAACCAGATGAAAGCCAGTACAGGAGGTCAGACAAACTGTGGGCTGGGGTTTTGAAAGTGCCTTAACTTTGTGACTCTCCTTCCCCTTTGGTAGGAACAAGGATTCTACCTGGTTTGCAAATACTATTCTCCTGAAACCTGATGTATCACTAGCATGCACAAGACTGTAATTCATGTTTTATGAGATGTCTGGTTTAAGGGGAATTTTGTTTTATGAAAGCCCTCAAAAAAAATAAATAAAAATTGTGAAGTGACTCTGATTGTTCAATGGCACTTGAGCAAATAAGCATGTTTTTTTTTTACTTTTGCGAGTCTCAGGAATCACACACTCATTTGATCGACTTACTCTGCTTGTTCCTTGATTTGATGACAACTTGATTTAACTGGAGGCAGACAACAGACTTCGATATGTTCTAAGTGTATTTCTAAGTATATTATAATTGGAAATAATATGGGAAAAGGTCCATTGCTGTTGTTGTATTTGTGGTGTTACAGTCTAAGTAGATTTTTCTGAAATTTCAGAGAGAGAAATAAGAAAGCTAATTTCCAAAATATTCTCCTTTGATGTTTATACCAGTTAACTCTCTCTTTCCTTTTATGACTGTAAGATAAAGGAAAGCATTCACCTGGGACAGGTATGTATACACACACATACACAATTCTAGCATATTTGTGTAGAATTTCAATCTTCCTATTTAAAAAAAAAAAAAAAAAAAAAAAAAAATCAATGCCTTGAACAGGTGTGAGAACCCTGAATATTTATTTAGCATGGTACTGTTAGCAGCTGCTGTTTTCAAAGTGCCAGAGTCCTTACTCTTCAAAGTATTTTGGGTTGAGTCAGATTATAGCAGCTAACTAAGAACAGATAGGAGAAATATTCTGAGATATGTTAAAATCTAAAGTTTTCTTCACCTTCAAAATACCTTTTTCTGGGACATGATCAGTATTGAGAAGACACCTGCCAGAAAGGAGTCTCAACTTTCATTTAGTGAAGCACTTCATAGTGAGAGATACAGAACCTTTCTTGAATTTTCAGGGCTGAGCTCTGGTAGCCTTTGGTACTATTCCAGACCAGCCTCCTTCATCTCAGATAGCAAAGATGGTTCTTTCAAAAGTATATTTTAGCCACTGCTGCAAGGGCACAGGGTTCTACAGGGCTTCTATACCTCTGGGAAGCCCTTTATGCTTACTTACACATAAACTTAAGATTGCTCCAGCCAGAATGAGAATGCTTATAGTGATACCAGGGGCATTTCCTGGAGGGATGAAATAACTTTCTTCCACGGCACAGAGCTGGGAACACTATGGAGAACTCAGTGCAGTCAGTCTTCTGGCTGATTAAATGAAGATCTGGAAAGGGCTACTTATTTTCTTAAGAATGTCACTTTTCTGCCCCCCATCTAACTCTTTTAAAATGTTTACTAGTGTTCCCTTATTTATCATAGCGGTTGAGAATGTAAGTTACGTTGGAGTATGGGTTTTAAAGTCTCCATGCAACTTGACCAATGGAAAAGAAGGTCAGTGCAAGTCCTGTTACACATTTTTAAAAATGTCAGAAAAAAAGCGCTAGGATGTTTAATATGGTTTAACAATTCTTCTCTCCCGTAACATATGTTTCAGTGTTATGAACAAATTTTGCTGAGGACCTAGAGAGAATAGTAAACAAAAGCAAGCAGATGAGAGTAGGTATTTCAAGGGCTTTGAAAAATCCTACAGCGTTTGAGCCTCATGCTGTGCTGGCTGTGCAAAATGTTCCCGGCTCCAAACTCTGCAACAGCACGGGGTAGGAGAGAAGCGTGCCAAGGCTTCGACTTCCATGGGACAGACGTCATTGCCTACAAAGATGTTCTGATCTGATAACTCCTGATATTAACTCTAGTGAGATGTACTTAAATTTAGCAATAGGTTTAATCCTTAAAGAGGCCTTCGTTGCTTGACGGAAAAAGCAAAGTGTTTCAATTGCTGCTCTCAGCATTTCTTGTTGATTGACAGGTTTGCCTTTCCTTTTACACATAGTCAGCCATATAAAGTGTCTATAGATTTTATCTTCACAGATCAACTTCACCAATAAGGAAAATTCTAAAGCCCTTCCTCTGTAGAAAAATAATGGATAATGCTGCAGGAAACTTAAAATTACTCCTCACAGTAAATGAAGGCAAGTAACCAAACTGGGGGTTAATCAAAGGAAAGAATTTCTACACCTTGATAGTTTGATTATTGTCTCAGAGTTGTCAGTGGGTCCTCAAAGAAGTTTCTTTCCAGGGAGAGAAGAGGACTTCCCCTGGGACTGGAAGGGAGAACATGAAAGCTGGTATGAGTAGCTCATCCAGGTTTTCCACACCTCCTGTGTCTCAGGAGGGGGCAAGGGCATGCAAATCAGCAGCTGCTCCCTACTGATTTCTCCTTTGGCCTTAGATTTAGCCTTTCTCAGGTGCTGTGGATTTACTTCTTGCTGACTCTGACTGATTCTTCTAACAGTTGGGATTCTGATGTTCAGCATCACATTTGTTTGGGTGCATGGGTGCCTCGCATGACCAGACTGCTTCTCAAAACTGTAAATAAAAACCAATTAAAGGGTTTTGGATTTTGTTAAACACTGACAGTGAGGTCCTTACTGAGTAACCACCTACAAAACTACCACCCAGCTAAGAATTTAATCCTGCCCTCATGCGGTCTGTAAAGGCAGCAATCTGTGAGCAAGCTGCGGGGGATGACGGCTCACTGGCTGCGTGAAGCAGACAGACGGTGAGAAAAAACTGATTTCCTTCCATACCAGAGACTGCTCTGCCATCGTGACTCACAGTTGCTACTCACTTTATCTCTGCGGTGACATTTCTGACAAAGAAGATGTCGATAGTGCTAAGATCGACATTCATGATTATCTCTGAGTCTGGCTTCTCTTTCACACTTGCACTAACATTTGCCTTTTTCACACTTTATTCCACGTCAAAGTACCATTTATAGTATCTTCCATCGTGACCTCTGTTTTCTTTATGTTCCTCAAGAGAATTTGAAAGATTTTTTTTTAGAGCACTTGCAAATGTAACCTTTTAGAAAGAATCAGTGTGAGACACTTGTTTCATCTTAAAGAGCTTTAGGGTACAGGCAGGATATAGATGGGGAATGCAGAAAAACAAGTCTGATATGTTTAGAGGTCTGAGTGTTTTTATAGCCTAAAGAAATCCTGAATGTCCCTTGAAAAGATTTGGTTGGTTGGTTTTGTTTTTTTTTTTTTTTTTTGATTTGCAAACTATAAAATCTCCCTGCTTGGCAGAATGGACGATGCTGCACTCCTGCAGAAAGCAAACTTCCTTTTTTTTCCAACTATCCCAACCCTTTATGATTCTCATTAGGCCAGGCAGATCTTGTTTTTCCAAACATGATCTGCTAATATGGGCCCGGATTCTAAAATTAATTTTGCTGGGTGCATCCGGCTCCCTGAGCCAAATGCCTTAATCAGCGAGTCAGCTAATTTTCTTGGCTTTGTTAGTGACAGAAATTGGTGTCATCGGTAATAATGACATGTATATGCAGTGTGAGATGCACAGAGCATTATCGCAGAGTGCTGCTGAGACACATCCTGAGTCCCAAACAACTTCTGTGTTGATGCCTGCATAACAAAAAGGTTCTTACATCTCTTTCCATCAATATCTTCCATTTTTAAGATTACCTGGATGCTGTCTTCATTCTCCAGCTTGTGTCTGCTGTCCTGGGATTCTTCAGCATGATATATTCTCAGCTTCCTTTACAGAGCTGTATTTGATAGCAGTAGGTTGAACAACAGTCTGAAAATACATTACTTTTAAGTCCTAATGTTGGCTTAGATTTAGACCAACATAGGCTAAACTCTAATGCTGGCTTAGCCCTTGTGTAGGCCCTCTCTAATGTTTGCCTCTTTAGGCAAGACGGTCTCCTGCCTGTTTGATTTATGATAGATTAGGATGTCTATTAATTTCTTTATACTTGACTAGATGACTGCAAAGGTTAATCAAGTATTGTCTGCACAAGGGGCCTATTACATAAATACAAATTACTAATTTTTCTTTCATTATACCTCTGTATGCCAGGGAGCGAGAGGAACAGAAAACCAGCCTCCTTAGTCTCATTTTATGAAAAACAGCAGCTGCTTTTGCTGATCTTAAGTTTTTTCCCAATACTCTCCATTCAGAGTTTCCTGGAAAAGGCTAAAAGCCGCAAGGATAATAGACTATGGTCTTCTGTGGGGAAATGGGGAAGCAGAAAATATCTCTGAGTAAATCTGCTTGGCTGGCACAGCACCATCTGTTTCCACAGGTCACAGAGAAAGCAGCATGTCTTACAAGAAAAGCTATACCCAGCTACCATCATGATCTGGATTTACAGAACCTCAGTGACTACAAATAGAAGAATGTACACATCAAAGGGACTTCAACAGGCTTTTTTGTTAGTATAGACCAGGACCAAGAGAAAAGCAAAAATCTGTCTATTTAGTGCTAATGCTGACAATGACTTTCTTTAGTCAGAATTTTAGAACTTGGATATCTGAAGCTGGTTTCTTATTTCAGTAACTAGAAATAGTAAAAAACCTAATGACAGTAGCCCAATTTTGCCAAGCCCCTGCAGTAGGAAATATTTATTGTGAACAGTTTAGTAATTCACTCTTACACAGCTTGACACAAGGCAAATGGTGACAGAGCAGGGGCATGGTGCCAGCATGTTAAGAAACCCACTTTAATGGCATAGAGTGCTTGAGCCATAAATGCTACTGGTATGTTTACCCGATGCTGAAATATAGACAAGTATTTCCAGTGCAGTCAAGGTCAGTGAACAAAGGGACTTCAGATGGACAGCACCTGACACGGAGCGCATTCGGCACCTTAGGAGGAGGCCCTGGGGACTGGGCCCAAGTGACAAACACTGGTTGCTACAGAGATAACATAAATACAGATAGATCGCTCCAGGATGTGGCAAAGTTTCACTGCATGTCAGTGCAAACACAGTCAATAATTTCCTACAGCCCCTGTCAAAGTAGCTGAAATTTTACCAGGCTTTCCTTAAAGAAAGGAACCCGTCAGCTTTCTGGAGTAACGTGCAGAGTGCCGAGGCGAGCTGAGCTGTCAGAGGCACCACGGATAGGTGCTCACTGCCATCAGTCATCTCTCTGAAGAACTGCCTCTGCTGAGGAGGACTCGGGGAGTCTGGCTGGCAGCATGAGCTTCGGTCCAGATACGCGCTGGGATCTTCTCCGTGGGAAGATGGTTCCTCTTCCCTTCCAGCCCTCCAGCCTGGTACGAGTCTTCATCAGCTCATTTTTTTCAGGTAAATAAGCTGAAAGTCCTGAAGTTGCTGAATGCTGTCGGGTACGCTCTGCTAAAGCCTGTGCAGTATTGCAGCGTGCTGAGACTGCCATGCTTAGCAGCGAGCTGTAAGCTTGCAGCTTCATTTGAAGGTGAAGATGCCTACAGTCTGCTGCAGTTTACACACAGCTTTATTCTGTCACCCCCAATTTGCACTTAGAACATGTCAGAGAGGCAGTATTCTGCAGTGGTTTAGGGACTAACAGCATTTGCAGGGAAGCCAAATTCAGCAGGGCAATGCCTGTCTGTGCACAAGAGAGCAATGTTTGCAGGCTTTCTTGTAAACTTAGGCCACACATTTGATTCCCATCTATCATTCTAACAGCAAGAAATACCAGGGAAGACAACATCTGAATACTTCCCACTTCCTCTGCCTACTGGGACACAGTTGCCAGTGAGCTCCAAAAGTGGTAACTGGCAGTGGGTAGCAATGACTCAGATTTTCAGGAATTACAAAACCCAGATTTCTCCCTCCTCTGGAAACCATTCACTCTGTCTCAGTTTGTTAGTAAAAAAAACCCATAGGCTTAGAGCTTCCCATTCCAGAAAAAGTTAGAAATGCCTGCATGTCTAGCTTCCAAAGAAAGAAGATACTGTAGTATCTCTTCCAGTAGGAGGTAAAATGATGAATATACTGTTTGGATGGAGAAGAGCCTTCACCTAAGCAGACAGGTCAGCATTTAAGGAATGGGTTACAGCTGCAGTTTCTAGAGGGAATGTATGAGAACCACAGACAATTTGAAATTAGTGAGCATATAAAGATATAGGTAGTGTTAAAATACTACCTACAATACCTGAGTTGTGGTAGACTTCATGTAATTTCAGGAATCATTTTGAGATGCAGGATGTGATGTGACTGATTTGGACAGGGGCATACGTTAAACTATTCCCTCACCTAGAATTCATTTGGGCTGGATATGTAAAGCAATACAAGGATTTCCTAGAATATACTCGTGAGCAGAACTGTAACTACAACACCTGTGAGAGCTAATGAATTATTCCAGGAGGATTATGCTGAGAGAGCTTGCTCTCTGTTGGACACCAGTGCAGACATTACAATTCCTAACCCAAGGGAACCCTTTCCTCATCTGACACTGGCACAGACTTTGTTAGTGACCGCTTTTCACTTAGAACAGGCCCAAGGAAAGCTGCAGATACAGCCAGTCCCCGTCCCTTAGCATTCCCTCTTGCACTACTTTATTACATGATAAGGTAGTGCCGAGAATGGTTACAGAATTAAGGAGAACTGGAGGAAATTCCAGTTCCGGAGAAATAACAGTCTCATATGATAATACATACCATGAGCAGAAACACATTCTTTACTTTTCCCTTGTCTTTTCATTTTGCAGGTATGAAAAGTATCCATGAATGTAAGACCTCTGTATCACTGAACAAGAGAGGGTGCATGCTTCTGCATGTGAGCACTGAGAGTGAGCACACATGCTTGTGTTTGTGTGCATATACACGCTTAACTTTTCCCCTATTTGCTCTCTCTTCATATTTTATTTTAAACTTACCTAGTTTTGTTGTTTGATTTAATTCAGTGAGTATGACACTGTTAAAAGGTGTCACAAAGATAATTCTGGAAAGTGGTAATCTCTCTTTCTAACAGGTACAGCAGGGAAGCAGCCATAAAAATTTCACAGACTTGACTCTACAAAAAGATTCCTTGTGGGTAGGACTTGCCTTTTATTGTGGCTATTTATCACTGCTGACACAGAAGAGTGAAGCTAAGTAATCTGAAATAAGATAGAGGATTTGTCACAGCAAGATGCAAGGAATACATTTTTCTGAATCCAGAGATTTCATATTCATAAATGAAAACACAGTGTAGACTGTGACAGTCCAATAGGAATTTGAACATAATCCTTAAAATACACTTGCACAGGTGATGTAGTAACATGAGTAAAAGTCTGCAGACATCTGAAACCCACAGTTTTGCAAGACTTAACCACAATATCATCTGTATGAAACTATGTGCAGATTACATAATAGCAATGTGAACTGCATTTTCACAGTAATGTCAATATGTGACAAGTAGGGAAAGCAACAATTAGGCTCTCAATTCCTAACTTTTGTTGAGCTGCACAAATCCTTCCATGTAGACATGGCTACGGAGAGAGAGACCCTCCTGGAGACAGCATATCCAGAAGTGCTGGCCTTCTGTCAGAAGCACAGCCTAATGTTTGAGGTAAATCACTTCCTCTCCTGTCTGTCCTGTCCAAAGGCCACCAAAACATGTGGGATAGAGGAAAAAAAAATCATGGATTTTCCAGAGAAGTTTCTTTGATATCAAATATTGCAGTACCAGTTTCCTAGAGTTTTCATTTTAAGATAATTTTTATGCTTGAGTTTCATGGATTTCAGTTAAAAGCAAAGTGGTTAATCATCATCAAGATCTGGACACTAGGGCTTATATCACCCTTTTGTGTCTGTATTCAATTGGAAAAAAGGTTCATAGTATGTATAAATTCCACTGGGTACACTTCAGGAGTAGTTGACTGGTCCTGACTATAATAATTTGCACTAATCTTTTAACATAAAAGGAGCCTTTGAATTGTTGGGGATCATGATCTGCTGTGACAAAAAACAGGCTGCAAATATTGTAGCAAATAACCTACAGTTTTGAGGTTCCTTGTCCTGAAAAACTGTCCAAGCTGTATACCTGGTTGACAACGGTTCACATCTTTAAGTCTTTCACAGCAGAAATCCCTACTGAGAGATTTTGAATCTTGTAGAATAGCAATAATCAAAGTTGTATATTACTAGTTTTCAGACTGATCTAAAAATGAAAGGGATGGAATGACTTAATTCTCCCATGTCACTGTTTTTTATGACACTATTGACTAGTCTTTAAGATTTTTTTTTCTTTTGCAAGTAATTGACCTGAGATGGGGTATTTCTGAGCTCCTGGGCACTGACCCCAGAAACATACAACTCTGGAAGAAATTGAAGCCTGTCAGAAACTATCAGCAGGTCCTACCTTTATTGTAAGTACCAGCACTGCGGTGCAGACTCAATCCCTATAGCTGAAGTGAGACATACAGGGTTGGCCTTACGCACTCAGAATTTGCAAAGGTACAGTGGAGAAGATGGTTTTCATAATAACTGGCCTGCATAAGGAGCTTCACAAATATTTAACCAGCTAGCTGATGGGGTTGAGAAAATATCAGTAACGTCAGGAGTCCCTAAAAGACAAGACAGGCTGGACAGACACGCACACATTGTCCAGCCTTTAACATGGTCTCTTCAGAGCCGGAGATACTGGGGCTGTGTGGATTTCTGGAGTCCCAGACAGAAATCCACACCCAGAATTTCTGGGCCAGCAGAGGAGAGAGCAGACTGTGACCCCCGCAGAAACGCCAGAAGTACTTTGCTTTCTTTGGTTGTTTGGGCTTTAGAAAGAGAGAAAGAAAGCTTTGCTGAACAAAGAGAGTAAATGAACACGTAGCCCCAGTGAGCCTAATAGAAGCCACAAGTAAATAAGTATTTGTGTGAGTTGTGCCTGATTTCCCCTGAGTCACTTCCACGAGAGGCCAGCAGCAGAGAATCTCTGAGGCAGAGACCATCAGAGCCTCACCACAGCATCACTGCATCCATGAACTCACCGTCTCCGAGCTCCCTGCGGCTCCTACACCTGTTAACAGCACATATTGCACATGCAGGCGGCACCAGGCCTGATCTTCCTCAGACTGGCTCTCAGTGTACACTGCATCTACAAATCCCACCTCAGCCAGCCACAAAGGTTTGAGTACTCCCTCTCCCTTCACGCAGACCGGGGCAGGGGGGGGAGTTGTCCAAGGCTTAGATGGTGGGTCCTAATCTCTGAGCTCACTCTTTCTCTGGAGGACGTGGATGCCAGATGCTGCCTCTTCTCAGATCCCCCTCTTCCGCAGCCCAGCCTCCAGTCCTCACTGGCAGCCCCGCAGGCTCAGCCCTGTCCCCTTCTGCACCCCCAGAGCACCTTCCCAAAGCCAATCTCCTCACCCTCCTCCTCGCTGTAAGGGCCTGAGGAGCAGCTCCTCTAAGGCAGGGGCCAGCAGGCTCTCCGCAGCCACGGGGCAAGCCGGGGCTCTGCCTGGTTGTCCCCACGCAAGCAGGGAAGCTGCAAGTGCGCTGTGGTTCCCGGCAGGTTTCCTGAGCAGCCCTCCCTGGTGATGCCGGGCAGTAAGGCAGGAGGGCAGCCCACACCACAGCTGTCACTACAGCATTACAATGGAAATAATGGTAAATGACACGATAATAATAATGAAACTGATTTTTTTAAAACAGAGATATCTCCAACCAAGAAGATCTACAGTAAATTTACAAACTTCATCATGTTGTCTGCATATATGTAAAAGTCTACTTCAGTCAGGAAGGGAATAATCTATTATTAACATCTGCAGAAAGGCAATCATAATTTTAAACTGCATCAAGAGAAATTCAGAATCATGAAAACCATTTCCTGGGAAACCGAAACAATGAAATAGGCCTCAGCCCTGGAAGCACTGTCTGTCACACTGTGACACAGCATCTAGAAGTGAAGTTGTGGCAGCAGAGAGATTAATCCATAAGCCACGTCTCATATCAACTGTTCTGCTACTCGTGCTCTTCCTAGGTAGCCCCTCAACCACTCTGGTTCACGGATACTGTTGCCAACCGGAGGAAGCTGAGTGAATTGCCATTTCACTTACTCAATGCAGGACGAACTGAGGAGCTAAAACAGGATGTGCTGGGTAAGGATAGGGCAAATGGAGGTATACAGTGCTTTGCAGAAGCATGCTTCGTGCCTACAGCCACTGCTAATGGCAGTGTAGAATCATAATCTTTCTGCATAGCATTAATAATCACCATGGGAAGGAAGCTTGAAAAAAAAGAAATAAATTACTCTTACAAACTGCCATCCTAGAATTATCGCTACAGTCCTTTCATACCTGAAATAAATGCTCTAGATTCTCCCAAAACTGAGAAGGAAATATTTTAAAAAATATCATTAAAACTACATAGAGCATTTAAGAACCTAAAGAAGGAACCATGACAATGGGAGTCCTCAATTTTCTCTGCAATTGAGTTTTAATTCCACTGTTGATGGCTGTTAATCTTTTTATACTCTTCCTGCCCCCAAAAGTATTTTTAATCTGTTTATTAAAAATTACTGTGCATTCTCAGGGTTGATACTCTCTGTTCTAATAGTATTTCTTTCTGCAGGGAATATGAACTGGATCAGCTACAAAATAATTGTCTCTGGAATACAGAGTGTTGTTGATGACTTTGTCATGTGCACTGAACAGATCGACTGTCCAAATTACGTCTTGTGCAGAACACACTTCTCCTTTTGAAACCAGCAGTCAGCAGTATAGACAGCCTTGAGGGTAAAAGCTGTGTCCAAGTGACAGAGAGAGATGCACATGTCTTGCTGGGGGAAAGAAATAGGTTCTTTTTTTCCAAGTTACTTTTTTGAGGAATTACAAGTAGTGGCAAAATTCTCTACTCTGTGATCCATCAAAAACCTTATAAATGCCTCACTCTGGATGGAAGGGCCGCTGTATAGGAACCTGAAGTTTCTTTGCTATCAGGTATTTGGTATCTGATTAGAGTAGTCTGCTTGTTGCCCCTCTTTCAGTATAAGTACCTATTAGCAATTTAGATTCCCTTGCAGCTTTAACATTAACAAGAGGAAAGGATACACAGTGCTGCTCCTCTGTTTTCTCCTCAGTCTCCAAACATTCCTTAAGGGAAAAATCCTGTCATCTCATTAAATTTGTCCGCTGTTTACACTGTAGCTTTCCCCGTATTATTTGAGTGCCTGGCCAGCTAAGGACAGCTTTTAGCTGCTCATTTTGGTTCATTATGTACTGCTAGTACATGCATTGTACATCACATCGAATGCAACCACTGTAACTCTCACAGGCCCAACACAGTCATGTTCTAAAACTCTTTTTGTCTTTGCCCTCTTAGGACTGAGTATACTATACACAGAAGTGCTGGCCAGGCTTCTTTTTCTCGTGCCTTCTTACCCTGACATAATTGGGAAGCTGTGCTAGCAGTGTCTGAGCTGGTTCAGTGTCTGTCCCTATCCTGTTCTTATTCCATTGTGTGGATTTCTTCAGCCACCTGGTGGGCCCCTGAACACAACGCTCACTGGATTCCTCAAAGGTAGGATTAATCCTGGGGATATATAGCACTATAATATATCTAGGATATATAAGCACTATAATACGTCTATTAACCCATCTGTTATGAATAAGATTGAAGTAACGATGATAAACTAATAAAGAAAGAAAGAAAGAACAAGAGAACATTATTTCTCTAGAAATAGTATTTGGCCTGTGAGCTTACACACAAAGGCAGGATAAAGGTCCATTTGCCTTCATGTTCTATCATGCACCAGTTCCATTTGCAACTGCTTTAACAAATGAAAAGAAAGTAGGTCATTTTGTCGCCAGGACAACAAAAGCACACACTGACCTAGATATGTCCAAGAGAACCTAATCTTGCTTTTGGCACAGTCTACGGGGTTCAGTCAGTACAGGAGGTTCCCAGCTGGGGAAGCACAGTATAGCCACAACCCCAAAGTGTCTGGGTTTTGTCTGCGGTATCTGGAACAGCTTTTCCCTTTTGTGTCTCACTGCAGGTGTCACAGCAATGGCACTTAGTTCTGATTACAGGCTGCTGGGGGCAGGTTCCCAGGATGGCTCAATGCTTGTCTGGAATATGGAAGCTACTGAGATGCTCCATGCCCTGCCTGGGCAATCTGGTGAGCCTTCCCTTTTTCACGAATGGAGTGCTGAAGACAGCTCTGACTGCTCAGCCATTCTCGAGCTTTAGGCACACAGACACCTCCTAGCTGCCAGCATTCTCCCAATTGCTAGAAGCACTGAGAATTGTGCATTTCACTAATTCTCCTCTTCTGTTTGACAGCTGAGGTGAGGTGTGTGAAAGTGTTTGGAAAAGGAACTTGTGCTGTTTCAGCTGCCATGGATCACAGCCTGCGCATCTGGAATCTGACCACTGGCAGAGCTAAGTTTGTTGTCCAGGATACTCATTTTGAGGAGCAGCCCTCACATTGCCTTCATGTAGATGAGACGCAGATGATTGTATATTCTTCCTCAGATACAAAGGTATGGAACTTAGTGACATTTCTTAATGTAAAGGGTGCTGAAAGGACAAGAACACAAGAAATCACAGAATCATAAGGGTTGTAAATGGAAAAGCTGCCTTAGTTCTCTCTACTCCCATCTCTTTTTTCACTTTTTTACTAGGTTAATGCTTGGCACTTGGAGACAGCAGAACTCATTTTCCAGATTTCCGGAGAGGTGACAGATGCATGGATGTGTTCTGCAGTATTCAGCCCAAGGCTGGTGATTATGACTGTGTCTGAAGGAGGGACATTGAGTCTGTGGAACAGCAACACAGGCGAGCTGCAATCCAAATGCCAGCTATCAGGCCTGCAGGAAGAAATACCAACTGCTAGCGTTCCCATCCAGAAGCAAGGGAAGATGATAGTGGGATTTAGTGGGGGATCTCTATCCACGGTACACATCTCCCTTTCAAGTTTCTTGTAATATTTCAAGGATCGCAATTCTAAGCAATACTAATTCTGTTGTACGCCATGTCATCCATTTCATTCGGTTGTGCTGGTATCTGCCTTTATCATCATAAGCAATTTCTGGTGACATATTTTCACATTTCATTCAATTTCCAGGCACCCACAGCAATGTGACCTGGCTCTACCCTTCTTTGTCCGTGTCTCTGTCACCAGCAATATAACTGTGGGGTTCCACTATTGCCACTTTGAGTTCTGTTCCAAACACTGCCACAGATTTGCTTCATGATTGAGCAAACTGTTTTCTAAGAGGGCCTCAGTTCCTTCAAACCACACATGAACATCCTGCATCTACTGATGCATTGTCTGATCACAGACTGCATCAAACTGAACTCCTTGCACAGAAAGCACAGAACAAGTGTTCTGCATAACATTCCTAGGAAGGGTGAAAGAAAAAAAAGATTGTCACCACACAGTTACAAAATAAAACAAAATGCAGTTCCTACACACTGTGCAGAATTGTGCTGAGCCAGGCAACAAATTTGGTCAGTGGGCCTTCCTTCTTCACTTGGAATAGAGCACCATCCTCAGACTTCTGCATCCTAGTTCCTAAAAGGACAAGGATAACACTCGATATGCCATTGCACATAAAGCTCTGTCCAGTACCAAGAGGCCAAATTAAATTTCACTGCTAATCTATCCTCTTTCTTTCAAGGAAAAGGCAAGTTAGCTATCCTAATGCCATATCTAACTCTTGTCTTATTTTGTACAGATCTCTTCTGATGGAAACAGTCTGCTAGAGAAGCTTCCTGGAAGGGTTTCCTTTGTGGTGGTGTCAGAAGATGAGTCCATTCTTGCTGCAGGTTTAATAGTGCCCATTGCTTAAGAAAGTGTTAGCAATAGCTCCTTTCTCACATGTCAAGCATCCTTTAAATGAGGACCAGGATGTGGGACTTTCCATTAGCCTGCTATTTTTTTTTTTTTTACATCTATTGTGTTTAAGAGGGTAACAAAAATTGGGTGACATTCACTCTGTGAAGACTTAGAACCTTGTTCACATACCAGGAGCTCTATTTCAAGAGATTAAGTGAGATACAAGCAGTGAGGAGAACTTAGGTTGTCATGGGTATTTTTTAGGGTTTCTAAGTTATCCTTAGCACCTACCTTTAAAGATACAGGTATTAAATGATGAGGAATATGCATAGGCACATAGTGTTGTACGAGATTAAAGACTTACTAAATCAGTAACTAACATTTTATTTTACGCTTTGGGGAATATGTGCGAGTGTTTCTGGCTGACTTAAAGGGATTCCACAGGTTCCTAGCAGCAGATCTGGAACATGAAGGAATGGTTCATACAGCTGTTATATCTCCTGAAAACAGCCTCATTGTTACTGGTTCTCAAACTGCATCCATTAAGGTAGGAAGGAAGGAAGGCTGGGCAGCTTTCCAAGCAGAACATCTTTTACAAATACAAATCACAGAATAAGCCCTTGGTCCAATAATGTGCTTATCTTGGTCCCCAGCAACCTGGGGGACCAAGGGTTTACAGTTCTGAAGATGTTTGTTGAACTACTATGCTTCTGAAAAAATGACTGTTTACCCTACTTCTCTCTACTGCTTCAAGCCTCTCTGTTCTCTTTTTATTTTTGGGACTGAATGGAAAGCATTTTACCAATTCAGAGAGCCAGCCTTAAGCCAGTGTATACCCAGGAACCAAAATACAATTTTATTTCTAAAATATTTTAAATTTGATCTCCTAAAAGCTGCCTTGTAACCCATCTGTGAGGCAGACGAGGAATATATAACATCAGGAGAACCACACCTTTTCAAAGAAAGAAGTAAATACACAGTATAGCCCCCAAAAGGCAGGATCTAATTAGGGATCTTTCAGAGCAAAGAAAGCAAATGAATTGAATAGCTCCAGATACTCGAAACATTTGTTTAAGAGTAACTTTGTATCAGTAGTTGCTCAAGAGTCTGTTTTCCAGATTAGGAGTAGGTTGTTATCATGAGACTTTATTTATGTTTCACATCTGTAAAAGTCAGTGAAGATCTGTTGTTTCAACTCAGAAGGCTAGAGGAAAAAAAAAGCGGCTCAGGTACTGACTTCTCCCCCCAACTTTTTGCAGGTGTGGAGTCTAACAGAGCAGGGTTTGCTGACTGACAGGCTGGATGCCATGGGAGTACCAGTAACACTCCTAGCCCTGGGTGACTGCACTTTGGTCTCTGCTTCCCACAACGCACCATATCTAACAGTGTGGAACCTCATTTACAACCAGCAGCAGAAAACTCGGGCACTTGTTCCAGATACAGGCTGCACTGCACTGTCGCATGGTGGGAACTATGTCTATTTTACCCAGCCTGAAGACAGACAAAAAATCATCGTCTAGGACACCATAGAAGGTGAACTGCATCTCAGAAACACTGCAGAAAATTAAGCCTGCACATGGGGTAGGAGAGAAACAAAACAAATCATGGAGGCAGTAGAGTTAGTTTCTCAGCATGTGTGACAAGGACAGTCTGCTCCTTTCTGCTTTTTCTAAGCGTGAGATTCAGAAGAATAGTGTTCAGGCTTGGAAGGCTTTTTAATCTCCTCTTCAAAGTTTTTGTCTAGAATAGCTTATTATTTTGACAAGTGAAAAAACAGAAACATGAATAATTTCACAAACAAGGAGCCATCCTGAGCCTTAGCTGATGGAAGACATTGACATGCAGTTGGAATAAGAACAGTCTTGCTGATCTCCTTCTTTTTTACAGGTTCAGTGTGCGACACATTGGACACCTCTGCCCAAGTGAGATGCCTGGAAACAGCTGAGCAAAACCAGCTCCTTTTCACTGGACTTGTGTCTAGAACAGTCTTTGTCTTTCCACTGAATTCCAGGCAGGATGTAGCATGTATCCCACCTCCAGAGTCACGTAAACCAGTCAATGATATGTCAATCAACAAGGAGGAAAAGCAGCTGGCCATAGCATATGATGATTTAGTCCTTGTGCTGGATATTATCCCTGCAGATCCATGCCCAGTGATCAACAGGCCCACCTACACATTTTACACCCACATCCCTGGCTCCCTGATTTCCAGTGTGGCTGTCCTTGCAGACTACAGAGTCCTCTACGGCATGACTAGTGGGGACTTATTCCTTTATGACTGCCCTCAATCCACAGTGTTTCCTTTGGAAGCTCACAGAAGCCAGATCTCCTGTTTGGAAAGCAGCCACGGAGAGCAGTGGGCACTCAGTGGATCTGAGGATTCCTGCAATGTCTCTGGAACTTGGAGTCTTGTCAGCAGGAATACGAGATGTGCTATTATAAGGTACTACACTGACAGAGAGGGAAGTTGGTGTCTGTTGTCAATCATTGCAGTAAGCTATCAGGGAAGATTCAACTCACAGAAATCCCAGCTCTAGAGAGAATACCCAAATCCTGTACAGAAGTGTTCAAATTTACAAGCAGCAATCTATTTTCAGCATTTTAGGTCTGGTTTTAAAGCATTCGTATAGCCTAGATACACTGTTAAGTTACCCAAGTCCAAAAATGCTGCCAAAATGAATGCATTCTGTTAACACCATTCTGACACTAAAACATAAGTCATAGAAGTTATTTATTTAGATCTTATCGTTGGTCCTTTACTTGGTTTAAGCAACAGAGGAGGTAAATAGGGCCAGGTCAGGGGATTTCAGTAAAACAATAAGCTATGGAGAATACTGAATCTATTCTGTTAATCTTTTTGCCTGACAATATATCACGGATGAGTCTGAACTACTCCTTTCCACAGGTGGAATAATGGGTTTCTGGGTGATCATATTGGGCTTTCTTCTGCACAGCTATAGGGTGCTTCATAAGCTAAGGGCCTAAGGACATTTCCCACCCTCCTTCCAGGACTACTTTGCCTTGTAAAAATTTTTATTTAGTTACAGTTCTGTAACTAACAGTTCCCTGTTCTTAAGTACTGAATATCTATTGAATGTTCTAAGGCTTCTCCATCTCAACCTGTGTTTACCAGTATAACAATCTAATCCTATCATCCATTTTTAGCCTACATCTCTCCTGAAAGGCATTTGCTGTGCTTGTTTCTCAAAAGATGATAAGTACTTGTACACTGGAGCACTGGATCAGTCTATTACAGTCTGGGATGTTGCAAGTGGTGAGTATTTTTGAATTCCAGCAGTTATGAAAAACAAGTATACACTCTGTATTTAAATAGGCTTATAGCATTCTTTATGTTGTAAGAAGAGAAACGTGCCATACAGCAAGTTTGTGCACAGATACTCATTTGATTGAATATTAGAGCAGAAAACATAGCCAAATATCTGGCCAAAGAAGTTTGCTGATGAACAAAGGTGACTTTATTAGGCTACAGTTACTTCAGAACATGCACTAAGCTTCCCTTTTCTGGATCCCTACAAACATCCTACAAACTACCTGGTCACATACCCTAACTTGTATCGTTGCAACAGGAAACCACAACAGGGAATATGTATCCTGAACGATTATCAGAATGGAAACTAGAACATTATTGAAGCCAGAAGTAGTATATTATAATTGCAACAAGAAGCTGCAATTACAGAACATCAGTAGTAAGTATTCTACCATACAATAGAGAAAAATATTCTGGGCTTAAATATCAGCATCAATTTTTATGGCAAAGCAAGTTAAGGTCTTTGCAAGTTTCTAGTAAGCAAAATATCAATATTGTTCTAAGGAGACGCAAACAATATGACTTACTAATCACCTCTCCTCCTCTCTCTTCATTTAGCATCAGTAACCTAGTTTCACCGAGTCCAAACTGTCTCATGACAGGGGATCATTTGAAGAAAAGGACATGTTTCAAGTGGACTCATACCACACAGTAAATCTTTTCCTGTATTCTACCCTTGGTTTCTGCAGGTGCCTTACTAGCTGTACAATGGGTATACACAACTGCAAGCAGAATGGCACCAACCGCAGACGGGTTTGTTGCAACAACAAAACTTGGCTATATCATTCATGAGTGGTTTCGCTGTCCTGTGACCACATCTCCTCAGTATAACCCACTCCAGAACAACGTGGCAACGTGTACAGTAAAATCCAGAAAGAAAAAAAGGGGAAAACTTGAACAAGCAGCAGTATAACCAAGGAAGCTCTTCTGGGAATCCAGTCCGTACCAACAAACTCTCTCAAATCTGCTCCATAGTATAGAAAACAAAGGTGAATACAACACAACAGCATAAACATCCAAAGCAGTGCTTACAGGCTTCTCTTTCCGTCTGCTACATCCTTTTGCCTTAGTGTTTTAGCATTATAACATTACACGCCATTGAAAATTCCCTTACTGTGGTTATTCAGTCTACTGATATCTCGGCACTATCCAACAGCTGCCAGGTGCCACAGCAATAGCCGCGTAATAAAGGTTAATAAGCAAAGAACAAAATAATCAGATTTCATCCAGCTATACCAAAGCTGAAACCGGGACTCAGCTTCTACCACTAACCGCGGCTGAAAGCGGACTAGCAGAAGCTGCTCGCGGGCACCGAGCCTGCCCGCGCTCAGCCTCGCCGTTCTTCTCCTGCGGGGAACACCGGCTCCCGGCACACCGGGAGCTTCCCCCCTCCCCGGGACCGCTCACCCAGGCCGGAGCCGCCGCCACAGACGCGCCTCCCGCCATGACGGTTGAACGGCCGGAAGCGGCACCGCGCGCCGACGGCGGCCGCGAAGGTTCCGGGCGGCGGCGGCGGCGCTCCGTGCCGCTCGGCGCCGCTCGGTGCCGCGCGGGCGGGCGGACCCGGCGGCGCCGTGCGCGCTGACGCAAGGCGCTCGGCACGCGCTGGCGGCGGCGGCGGCGGCGGCGGCGGCGGGGGTGGGGGAGGAGGGGGCGCGCCTGCCCGCTGCCCGACTCCCAACATGGCGGCGGGGGGCGGCGGCGGCCGCGGGGGCAGCGCCCCGCGCTGGGGCGGCGGCGGCGGCGGCGGCAGCCGGGCTGCGGCGCAGGAGAAGCTGCCGGTTCACGTGAGTGCGGCGCCTCGGCACCGCCGCGCTGCGCCTGCCCCCCTCCGCCACCCTCGACCCTCCGGGACGGCCCTGCCCGCCCCGCCCCGCGACCTGCCGCCCCCCTCCCCGGTGCCGCGGGGTGGCCCCGGGCCTCCCTCTCTCCCCCCACCGCGGACCACGGGGCGCCCTTGCCCCTCCCCCCCCTTCCCCCGGTACCGTGGGGCGCCCCGGGGCCTGCGCCCGCCTCCCGTGCCGCCCGCCGGGGCTCACGCGTGTCTCCCCGCGCAGGTGGAGGACGCGCTCTCCTACCTGGACCAGGTGAAGATCCGCTTTGGCAGCGACCCCGCCACCTACAACGGCTTCCTGGAGATCATGAAGGAGTTCAAGAGCCAGAGGTAAAGGCTGTGCCCCCGCCCCGCGGCCCCCTCACGGACCCCCTCCGGCCTCTGCGGGGGTCCCTCAGCTTCGCTGCGTCCCCCCAGCCTTCACGGCAGCCTCCTGCGCCGCGCAGGCCGCCCTCGTGCCCCCGTACTGCGGTCACTGGACACGCGGGAGACGGAGGGTCTGCGTCCGGCCCAGCATCAGCTGCTCCGTCGTTTCCCAGAGCCAGAAGCCACAGGAAAAAGCAAATCTGTTGTTACTGTCCACTCTGAAACCCAGATCTGGACGAGAAGCTTGAGTGCGGAGCCCCTCTGTGACCTGCCAGCCCTGGGCGTGATGGTGGCTTGCCCGTTTTGGGTAACCTGCACACTCATGTCTCAGCTCTGCGCAGAACGTTTTGTTTCTAGCGGCAGGCTGCAGAGCACGGCAGTCGGTCCCTCTGTTTGGGCTAATCTGTAGGCCTGAGGATCCCAAACTTCCTTGCGAAAAATTACATCTCTAAGGAACCAGATGTTTGACGTACCTGTGTAATTTTCTGGATTTAACTTGTATTTTTGATTTGGGTGCAAGTAACACTTCTCTCCTTTCTAGCATTGACACCCCTGGAGTAATCAGGCGTGTTTCACAGCTGTTCCATGAGCATCCTGACCTCATTGTGGGATTCAATGCTTTCCTCCCTTTGGGCTACAGAATAGAAATTCCAAAGAATGGGAAGTTAAGTATACAGTCACCACTGACTAATCAGGTAGGTTAAAGCACTTACATTACTATAAATGAGTTGTGGTATATGTATCGCTGTGTAGGTCTCTTGCACAGTATAGGCTACATAGCAACATGTAAATGTAAGGTTTTGATGCGTTTTTCAAAGTCTGTAAGAATGGGTTTAGTATAAATCTAAATATATATTCTCAAACTAGTTGTCAGTTTAGCTTGCTAAATTAGGAATGAAATTTGTGAATGAATTGCCACTGCAACTCCAAATTCTTCAGTTAAATTTGAAAACTGAAACTGTGACTGGCTTCACGTATTTACATATATTCTCAGTGTATGGCGTGTAATGTCAAACTTGAAAAAAATCCTGGAAGAATTGTATTTCCAGTCTTCCAGTAAGAAACTGAGACATGTATTTATGCAATAGGCAAAAAAAGAAAAAATGTCAGGTGTTGCCATCCAGTTGGCCACATCTTGCAATGAAAGATATCTGTTGTAATATAAATAGATGCAGACTGATCTTTGCTTCCCTTTTTCCTGTGGTTATGAAGACTGAAATGGAGCTATCACCTGAATTTTTCCTCCTTATAAACATATGGTTTAGCTCTAATTAGTAGGAGTAAATCTCTTCTAGATCTCAATTCTCTTAGATCTCTCTGTTGCTCAGAAATTTAACGCCTTTAAAGGGCACTATGTTGTAATATGTTTCTTAGAACCAACAGTTCTTCTGAAGTAAAACAGTGGCAATAGAAGCTGCAGTGCATTTGGTACCTTTGTGGCTTCCCTGCCCTCTCAAGTGTAGTGGATAATGTAGTAACAGTTGGAAGCATTAATGAGTCAGATAGTTTGTAAGCCAGCTCTGGCTTACAGGATTTTTTTTTAACTGATAATGTTAATGACATAAATAAGGAAATTTATTGGCTAAATTATTTTTTTTTTCTCTTTTATGTGTTAATCTTTTTTTAGCTAAACAACTTGACAATACTGATGCTAAATTATTGAACTTGCACCTGTGTTTCTCTACAAGTCACTGTCTTTCATGTCTTGTGCCACTAGGTGCCCTCAGAGCCTGTTCCCAGCGCTCTCCCTGGCAGCGGGCTGCTGTTGCATTACTCTCAGGAGAATTCGCACAACCATAGTGACTGTTCCGAGGAGTTTAGGCAACAGCTTCCATACAAAGAAGATAAATCTCAAATTCCTTTGGAATCTGATTCTGTAGAGTTCAATAATGCTATAAGTTATGTGAATAAGATCAAAACGCGTTTTCTTGACCATCCGGAAATTTACAGATCCTTTTTAGAAATTCTTCATACTTACCAGGTAAAAAGTCTTCAATATAAGAGCCTGTGGGTTTGCATTGTAATTGTTTGAACGGTGTTGTCAAATGAAGCATCTGTCTATTGAAAAGCTTGCACAGTTCCCAAGCACTAGAAGTTGTCCAACAATTGCTTCGTAGATATTCACATGAAATGACAAAAGTGTGAAAATTGCTGAACTTTCTGGGCTCTGAGGCGTAAAGAGGTTGTGTTTAGATCTGTCTTTACTAACCTTCAGTTGATTTAATGACATCCTGTGTGATAGGATGCACTATAAGAACCTTCACAGAATCACAGAATGGTTGAGGTTGGAAGGGACCTCTGGAGATCATCTAGTCCAACCAGCCTTGAGCTAGCAGATGTTATATAAAGTTTATTCATATTGCTTAGGATCTTTGGTTTTGGCTGTTGGCTGCTGTGCAGTTAAGAAATTTTCTTGCTTAGTGAGGTATATTTTTTAACTATTTAACATCTGTATGTATCTTTCAGAAAGAACAGCTGAACACTAAAGGCCGACCCTTTCGAGGCATGTCAGAGGAAGAAGTGTTTACTGAAGTAGCAAACCTGTTTAGGGGGCAGGAGGATCTGCTGTCTGAGTTTGGACAATTCCTTCCGGAGGCTAAAAGATCTTTGGTATGTGTATACTTAGTGTAAGGCAGAATATTGAGAACTCTCTGCTTGTATGTAGAGTACATAAAGAAGCTTTAGGAATGCAAAATATTATGGAAAAGCCTACAGCCAGTAGGTGAACTTTGCTCTTTTCCATTGTTTGGAATTTTATAAAACAGGAGACTTAACTGCATTCTCTCTGTTCTTTTTAGATAAACAGGATTTTTTATTTGCACAGACTAAAGAGAGCACGTTGAAATCATTATTTATTTACTTCAGTTCACAGGAAATGGACCATGTGAAGTGAACAGTGTCCAGAAAACTGAGCATGAAAAGAATCTGGAACACAGCAAAAAGCGATCCAGGCCACTGCTGTTGCGTCCTGTTTCTGGCCCAGCAAAGGTATCCTTTTGCAAGCAAAAACTTAGAATACTCTGATATTACTTGTTGTGTTTAGATAATTGCTTAAAGTTGTAATGAATTGAATCTTTGAATTATGTATGTGTTAGGTACAAGAAACAAAATTTCAAAGTTATTTTAAAAATAATTATTTAATGCAGTGAAAGGGAATTTTTAACGTATGCTTAAGCATGGTATGCTACCATGTTGAACACTAAATACCAGGACCTTCAATATTAAATATGAGGAAGAACAGGACTTTGGAAAGTGCCAGGTGATTGCTTCTCCAAAGAAATATTTGTCTAAAATTCTTCCTCAGATGGTCTTTTTTGTTTGTTTGCTTCTTCTTCTTAGGCAGAAGAAGAAATTTGATAGAGATTGCTGTAGAGGATTTGACATGGCAGTGTTAAGATTGCTATTTAGGGAATAGTGAGTTTAAGCCTTTGATGCAGGGAGTTGTTATAGGTCAGCAAAGTGGAATTTTATAGCATCTGAGTCTCAGTCTTTTAAGTATAACTGCATGTTCTTTTAACAGAAGAAAATGAAACTGCGAGGTACCAAAGATCTCTCAGTAGCAACAGTGGGAAAATATGGAACACTGCAAGAATTTTCCTTTTTTGATAAGGTCAGTATCTGGCTTGTTCTCACATTCTGTGGACTCATTTTCAACCATGTAATAGGGTTATTAATTTTTTGCTCTTTTTTGTAATGTTTGTCAATATGTAGCAATTGCCTGACTTTTTGAGCAGGGGAAGACAGACTGAGAAAAAGAAGACTAATGGAGACTCATAATTAACATTTTCCTTAATGCTTTTCTCTGACTTTTTTTTCTCTTATTTTTCTGTGACATCCCTCATAGTACCATCTCTAGTTACTAAATTATTATTTGAAATTGGGCATTTTGTGCATATTCTCTTTTTATGTTGCAATGAAGATAGAGTTACTGGCACTGTACCCAAGGTTCAGACAATCTAGAATATCAACTCTAAACACCAGTTCAGGCAGTCTGATATTTCTCTCCAATCTGTGCCTTAGGTGCGCAGGGTACTAAAGAGTCAGGAAGTCTATGAAAACTTTCTCCGTTGCATTGCTCTCTTCAACCAGGAGCTGGTCTCTGGCTCTGAGCTGCTCCAGCTAGTTACACCATTTTTAGGGTAAGTTACTGATTATCTTCTCTACTATGTTTTACTTTTTAGGCTTTGCTCTGATACTTTATAATAGGCATTATGAACTTTGTTACCAAAGTTTTAGATTTAACTTCAGGTGACATCTTCTGGGTAGTATGCCAGAAATTGAAAGCTAATCCACAAAGAGAGGTTATAAAATCTGAATCTTTTAACCTGTCTACAAGTTAAAGCTCTTAAAGAGCAGTTTGGGAGGATAGTTTCCTCTGTCTGTGCATCCAGCTGAAAGCTGTACAAGCAGTAGGCTGCCTGATGTTACACTAAACCATTGGAGGCAGAGAATCTCATATGTTCTGGAGGGTGTTCATACTCCCTCTTCTAATTTTTCAAAATATGATATGAAATCTCAGAACAGAGCTGTGAAACAGATACCTAGTTCTAGTTCTCTGATGAGAGCCCCTCATGCTGTTTGGCTTCCAACGGAAGAGAGAGTGCCATATGACAAGGAACTCCTCAGTCAATTAAGAGGAGGATTGGTGAAGTTCTGAAGGGGGATTCTTTATCTGCATTAAGTCAAAAGAACATAAAGCACTTCAGAGGGGATGATAACACAGGTAAAATGTTGGTGAAGGATTTCTTGCTGTAATGCTAACTTTGTTTAGTTTTCACCCTCACTTTTATGACACACAGAAAAGGATATTATCTACCCTAAAGCTGTCAGAATGAAGTAATATAAAATATACTTACTTGTGTATTTGTCTTTGAAGGAAATTCCCAGAGCTCTTTGCACAATTCAAATCCTTTCTTGGTGTGAAAGAACTTTCATTTGCTTCTCCACTGAGTGACCGATCTGGAGATGGAATGAGTCGGGAAATTGATTACGCTTCCTGCAAACGCATAGGATCAAGTTACCGGGCTCTTCCAAAAACTTATCAGCAGCCAAAGTGTAGCGGAAGAACAGCCATTTGCAAGGAGGTACTTTGGAATCAAGCTATGGAATCTCTGTTAGCCTGTAACATAGCTTTTCCCAAAGTAGGCTGGTCATTACCTTCACATCTGCTGTTTTCTTATGATAATCTAGTGTTATTTAGTTTGCTGCAGCTTCTCTATGTGGATTTCTTTCTTTAATGCTGATTAGCCAGCTTTAATCTTGCATCTGTTATTCATCCAATTTATTGAAATAAGAATACCCACCTGCAGTTTACCAATTTTATCTAAGCCTATCTCAGATCACACCTCTCACTTTAACCTCTTTGAGTGTGTGTAGAAACACAGATTTTGTTCTAGAGACAGAAGATTAAATAGCATGAAAAGAAGCTGTTTTCTGGAAAGAAAATAGTGAGCTGGAGTTAGGCACTCTTCTTACTGAGAGTGGTCATTTGCAGAAGTGGTACCACTTGTAGACAGCTCCATCTCCATTGCTTGCAATTGCTAATTATTGCGGAGTGATCTCTGTGCTTGTGAGATGGTAGTAAAAGTGCTTTCAAGCTTTCTGAGCAGGGCCCTCGCACAGTTCTACACAGACCTCTAATTGTCCTTACTGTGACTTGTGTACTAGGTCTGAAACTTCAAATAGAAACACAGGGAAGAATGAAACAGAAGTATCAGGCCCCTTGAGAACACCTCTGAGAACATGAGACTCTGTGCAATGTCATGTCTTTGTGCTGTTGCAGGTGTTAAATGATACCTGGGTTTCATTTCCATCCTGGTCTGAAGACTCAACTTTTGTCAGCTCCAAGAAGACTCCTTATGAGGAGCAGTTGCACCGCTGTGAAGATGAACGGTTTGAGGTACCTCTGCTGTTTTGCTTTGCTGCCTGTCCATACGGTCTGCCTCCTCAAAAAGCAAAACTTCCAGTTACAAAAATTTTGACTGAATTAATTTGTGGCCAAACACTGAAAGTTTTATTAGTACTCATTGGTTTGAGTTAGAGTTTGGTCTTTTCCACTTGTCTGGAGTCTCGTATGTTCCTTTCAGGCTAAGTCTAGTTTGAAGTTATCTTGGGGAGAACTGGTGGAGGTGTGTTTTCCAGTAAGAAGCCTTGATGGTGCTTCTTAGCTCCACCCTGTGGGCCTGGAGTGCATGCCACAGACCTGAGTATTACTAGTCTACGTGTTCGTGCTATGCCTGTTCTTACATTGTGTCTTTTGTGAACTCTTAACAGTTGGATGTTGTCTTGGAGACCAATTTAGCCACAATACGCGTGCTGGAAAGCGTGCAGAAAAAGCTGTCTCGACTGACTCAAGAGGACCAGGAGAAATTCCGACTGGATGATTGCTTGGGAGGAACATCGGAAGTGATCCAGCGTAGGGCCATCTATCGCATCTATGGTGATAAAGCACCAGAGATCATTGAAAGTCTTAAAAAGAACCCAGTTACTGCAGTTCCTGTTGTTCTTAAGAGGTAATTCCCATTCTCCTATGCTCACTTATTATCTTTACAAAACTGATACAGGATTATAAAGCTTGTTTGGCTTTTTTCTCAAAAAGTAAGTGATTTGCTTCCTTAGATTATAATTCAGGACAGAAATAGGACATAAAGTAGGTTTTCATTTATTTTTAAAGTCACAAGTGCGTTAGCAGATTCTTAGGTATATCTAAAAATATTTCAGTAGCTTATTGAAAATGCTCCCTTCTCTATTAAAACTTTCAGGCTGAGCATAAAGGAAAACTCTATTCTTAATTAGATTTGGAAGTGAACTATTTTTGAGTTTTAACTTTTTAAGTCCAGCCTAGTTCTCTGCATTTCTGTAGGTGGTTTTGAGTACTGCAGTAACAAACAAGTGTCCATGAAAAGCTGAAAGATTCTGCTCCACAAAGAAAGTTAGGGTGTTGGAAACCACTGTGGATTTCTAGACTTCCTCCTGAGAATTTTTAAATAACTGTTTTGTATTCTATTGCCATTATTTTAAAGGACAGCTCCTCTCCCGTGGTAGTGTTTTTTTTGTTTTTTTTTTGGTTTTTTTTGGTTTTTTTTGCTTCCAGAAATACTGAAAGGTTTTGGTGCCTCTCAGTTGTCTACTTTAGAAATGTTTGTGTGTATTTCAGTGATTGTCTTTTCAAACTAAAATAGATTGTAAATTTTTGCAGATTGAAAGCAAAAGAGGAAGAATGGAGGGAAGCCCAGCAGGGTTTCAACAAAATTTGGCGGGAACAGTATGAGAAAGCCTACTTGAAATCTCTTGACCACCAAGCTGTCAACTTCAAACAAAATGACACCAAAGCTTTACGCTCCAAGAGCTTGCTGAATGAAATTGAGAGTGTCTATGATGAGGTGCGTATGCTAGCAAATAATCTGTCTTGTTTGTACTTTTTTGCAGTATTATCTAGAGTTTCACATCAAACCTGGGACCTTGTTGAAGTGGTAGCGTTCTGAAGAGTTCGCAGTCAAAAATGACACTGTCCCAAACACAGCCTGTAATATTGGCTTATTTCTTCTGGCAGGAATGGCTCTTGAGCATGGATTGGAAGGATCTTTACCTATTTTTCTCTTGATTACAGCATCAGGAACAGCATTCAGAGGGGAGAAGTTCATCCACAAATGAGCCTCATCTTATCTTTATCTATGAAGATAAGCAGATTTTGGAAGATGCAGCTTCTCTTATCAGCTACTATGTAAAACGACAGCCTACTATTCAAAAGGAGGATCAGGCAACCATTCGGCAGATAGTGCATCACTTCATACCTGAGCTGTTTTTCTCTCAGCCTCCCGAGCACAGTATTTCTGAAGAATCAACAGATGAGGACAGAGAAAACCATCAGGGGCAGAACCTGGATACTCCTGAGCTACGGAAGAAACATGTGCCTGGGCCTCCAAGCAGTCCTTTGGAGGCGAAAGCAACCTTCTGTGATGTTACAGCTGCTGAGCCTCACAACACTCTGGATGATGTTTACAGTCTGTTCTTTGTCAATAATAACTGGTATTTCTTCCTCCGCCTTCACCAGACTCTATGCTCCAGGCTCCTAAAGATTTATCGTCAAGCTCAGAAGCAGCTTCTAGAGTATCGGACTGAAAAAGAGAGAGAGAAACTTCTCTGTGAGGGAAGAAAAGAGAAGACCAATGATCCAGCCATGGAACTAAGACTGAAGCAACCAAGTAAGAATAGTCTGAGACATAGTCTATTCCTAATGTTCTGGTTGTTCATGCAAGATCTTATGTGTCTGAGTAACTCAGAACAGCAGGCAAGTCTGTAAGGAATGCTGAGGCACAAACAACCACTATATTTGAGAATCATGGATACAGCTAGCTTAACAGATAGCTAGCATGTAATTTATCCCTTGAGGGATCTTATGCATAGTTTATGCAGGCCTTCTGCAAGCACACTTGTCAGATGTTCTGAAGTGTCTTGGTGTATTAATTTGTTATTTTGATTAAAAATGTAAATGACTCCAGGAGCAATTAGCCATTTAGACCCAAGAGAGTCATGGAAGGGCATGAGAAAAGCTCTTAAAAGCTGTCAGCACTCCCTAGGGAAATCTCTCTTTTTACGTGTAAACATGCTCTTGGTACTAAACACCATGATTCTTGAGCAGTGTTGTCCTTTCTATCTCCTGACTTCACTGTCTCCTGCATGTAGTGAGTGACTGCTCTTTTCTCCTACCTAGGTGAAGTGGAACTAGAGGAGTACTACCCTGCATTTTTGGATATGGTGAGGAGTCTGCTGGATGGGAATATAGATCCAACACAGTATGAGGACACTCTGAGGGAGATGTTCACTATCCATGCCTATATTGGCTTTACTATGGACAAACTGGTGCAGAATATTGTCCGCCAGGTAACTAGTTTGAGAGCTGTGCTGTATGACAGCACATCTTCCTTCTGTAGACAGATAACTTTCTTAGTATCCTGTAATGTAAGAACCTACAAAGCTCAGAACAAATTCGTAGAAAAGTTATATTTGTAGTGGAAAGTGCCAAGTGGCAGTTCAGTTCAGCTTCAGGTGCAGTATAGAACCATTTCAGGGGACTGAATGTTCCTTGCCTGTTCCAGTCTTTTTAGAGTTCTGCTATTCCTAAAATTGATCTAAGGCAAAACAAAAAAAAAAAAAGGGGGGGGGGGAGGGGAGGTGAGCTCAGTCCTTTCTATTTAGTATCTGGTTTTTTAAATTACAGTTCGGTCACAGTTAAGGCACATCTGCTCTTTTCTCCGTATCTTTTACTGCAAAGTAATGAAAAGGAAATGAAAAGTATGGAGTCTGTGGAAGCAGAGTTAAGACTTTGGTACATTATCTGAGGTGTGATGTTGTGCTGGGTTTTGCACTCCTTTCCTAACGTACTAGAGTTAACTCTTGGCCCAGACTTGCTGACTAAATCCCCCCTTTTTTAATGGAAGCTTCACCATCTAGTGAGCGATGACATCTGCTTGAAGGTTGTTGAGCTCTACTTGAACGAAAGGAAGCGAGGTGCTGCTGGAGGTAACTTATCCTCTAGATGTGTCCGGGCAGCTAAGGAGACCAGCTATCAGTGGAAGGCTGAACGGTGCATGGCAGATGAAAACTGTTTCAAGGTAAGAATTTGCTGCTAGGGAACTTCATAAAGTGACTGAGGCACTTTACCTGGGAGAAGTGGGTTTGGAAGCTCCAAGACCACAATGTTGAGTAGGAGTGCTATGTAGAAAAGGTCTCCAAAACAGCATAGGCAGTGTAGTGGCATACTGGCTAACCGGAAAGCCTTATTGCTTAATCCTATCCTTGCTCATCCCAGTTGTCCAAGTGACTGTTTGTGAATACTACGCATTTGGATGGGGATCTGTGTGGCAAATATCTTTTGTGCCTGTCACGTTATTACAGGTAATGTTTCTTCAGCGGAAGGGACAGGTGATCATGACCATTGAGCTACTGGATACAGAAGAAACTCAGACAGAAGATCCTGTGGAGGTCCAGGTAACACCAGTGACTGTGGAGTCCGCTGTGCTGCGGACAAAGCAGATGTCTAGGAATCCTCTTCTACTTTCTTCTTCCAAAATGTGAGCTTTGTCAGGAGAATGAGTTTGCCTAGGAGGTGGGAAGACTGCGTAGGTGAGGCTCTAGCCGTTTATACAGATGGGTATACTAGCAAAACAGTTTTAATGTAAATCAACTTGGGGCTGAATGAGATACCAGCAGCTTCATAAAAAGCAGCTTGGAAATAAACTAGTTTTTTCCTGCAGTATTTGTTCTGACTACAGAGAAATTTCACTTGAAATTGGTCTCTCTCATGTAGCACCTGGCTAACTACATGGAGCAGTATGTTGGGGTAGAAGGAGCTCCAAGCAACCAAAATGATGGCTTCCTATTGAAACCGGTCTTTCTGCAAAGGTGAGCTCTCTAGCTTTCCTGAGTCATAGCTGCAGCAGCAGTACTATTACCTGCATATGTGGCAATGATTTTAGGTGATGTGCTGTAAAAACAGCTCCAGAGAATTTCACTTATTTTTGAGGTCTAGATGGGGCTGCTGGAGTCCAGGGCAGTGTACTAAATAGCTGAAGAAAAATTCTGTGACCACAACATTAAGGTTTGTTCATGGAACTGTGTTTAGAATGGAGTGGGACTGTCTAGTTGTTCTTTCTGGGAGGAATTTGAGAGTTAATCTTCTCCCATTTCACTAAGTACTTGTTGGTGAAGAGCGTACGGAGGAAGATTTTGGAGAAACAGTTTGAAAACTAAACGTAGGAATATAAATTTAATATTTGTGCTATTATCCAGTCTTTTAAGCTAGCAGAGTTAACCAAATGTGACAAATGCTTTACAATCCTTGTTTTGTTCTAGAAACCTAAAAAAATTCCGCAAGTGGCAATGTAAGCAAGTGAGAGCTCTGCGGAGCGAAGTGAAGAGCTCCTGGAAGAGGCTGATTGGCGTGGAAAGTGCCTGCAACGTGGACTGCCGGTTCAAGCTCAACACCCACAAAATGATGTTCATCATGAACTCGGAGGATTACATGTACAGACGGGGAGCTCTCTGCCGAGCCAAGCAGGTGCATCTCCTGTTACTCTCTCTGCAGCTCAGACAGTAGCGGAGGTTGAGGATTTGAGCCAAAAGACAGGTACCGATAATAAGTCTTGTGGCTGAACTCCAGCAAACTACATACAGAAGTTGCTGCTCCTTGTTGGATGAAACAGGGAGGAGAGCTGGTAAATGCTCTGTGCTTTAGTTTAGTTTAGCTACATTCACTTTACCGTGCAAACTTTATGGGGGAGTGGCAAACATTAAGAAACACAGATCTTTAAAGGCAGGTATGTGGCTTCCTGTTTTACTGCTTGTGTTGTTTTAAAGCATGCACATTTCAGATACACAAAGGGGTGAAGATTTTGTTTTCTCCCTGAGAAACCTCTTGGTGATCTTTATTGTCTTGTTTTCAGGTACAGCCAATGGTGCTGCTAAAGCACCACCAGCAGTTTGAAGAATGGCACAATAGGTGGCTAGAAGAGAACGTGACCATGGAAGCAGTTGATCTAGTTCAAGACTGGCTAATGGGAGATGAAGATGAGGAGATGGTGCCCTGTAAAACAACTTGTGAGACCGTGAATGTCCATGGAGTCCCAGTGAACAGATACAGAGTTCAGTACAGTCGCCGTCCAGCTTCACCATGAGCAGAAACTTGTTCCTGGGACCAAGACAAGTAGGAGCGTTGCTGGTGAAACACTTTTACTCTGAGAATAGTGGTGGGAATGCAATGTATGTATTAATGATATTTATCCAAACAGCATTTTACTTTGGAGTATGATGTATTTTCCATATGGCATAGATTTGTCTCCTTGCAGTGTAATCCTCCAGTCATCACGAAGAGACCTACAAGCTTTATGGGAAGAGGGCTCTTGGCATTGCCACACTTTTTAGTAGTTTCCTAGCGTTAGGCCACTGCTGACCAGCCAGCACAGGAAGGCTGAGTGAGGGGGTCAGGCCCTGGGTGAACTACCACTAGTGGCTTCATTGGAGAGATGGAGTTGGGCTGGTGCTTGAGCAGATGTTGGCAGCTGCTTCCACTTTGAAGGTCTGATGTTCCCTGTCTTCTTGGGTTTTATGCCATTCTGGAGCCTGCAAAACTCTTCAGCGTAACCTCCTAGTGCCAGCGGGCTGAGAGCACCTGGCACAGATTGCCAGCCCCTCTAGGGGCTGCTTCATTATCTCTGTGTACTAATAAGGCTATGAATGCAGTATTTGTTACTGGTGCTCTGGTGAGAAAATGCCAAAACTGAGACAAGGTTGAGGGGCATACTGAACCCTCTGACTCACTCATCGACTAAGTGTTTTGGAGCGTGAACTAAGGGGAAGAAACTCTGAGCTGCAGTGCTAGCCAAGAGAGCAGCTTGCGGCACAAGGCAGTCCAGACCCGTCACCTGCCTGTCTGCAGATACTGCACCGGAACCCACATTTTTGCTTTGTGAACTTACAACTCGCTGCAGACTCTGCCTTCTCAGATCTGGAGCTGCTTGGAGTGTGTGCGTGGGGAGGAAGGAGGAATATCCACTGCGAGGTCTGGTCTTTTTGTTTGTATTTTGCATGCTGATGGGCAGCCTCTGGAGACTGCATTCTCAGGCGCTTCACTTTCCTTGTGCATGCCCGGACTCCGTGGTTTTGCTGGGTTGTACCACTTAAATAACATCAGTAGATGGAGCTCTCGAAGCATAGCGTTTGCCCTGGATCTGAAGTTTGCCCCAGATATGCTGCTGTTTCTGCTAGGTCAGCACAGATGCTGTATTTTGCAGTGACGCATGGAAATCTGTAATGGGGAGGATTAGACCCAGCCACAACCATCATAGAGAAGCTTTTTCACTGAACCGTCTGTACTTCTATCTAAGCTTTTTTTTAAAATGAAAGAAAAACAAAAAAGTACCCTGAACCGTGCAGAACCCTACGTCAATTGCGTGACTTAAATCTATTGAAAAGTCAAGAAAACTCCGTTGTGTCTGCTCTGAAACCCTACTGTGACTTTGCTCTTGCTTTTCAGGGGCCCAGGGCAAGCCAACTATCCATGGAGTGTGTAACAAACATAATGTCTTGAGGCAGGTCCAGCCTCCTTTCAGCTCTGCTTCCAAGTTTTCCTAGCTTTTGGGGGAATAAAACCCCTCAATATCTTTTGTGGCTTTGATTTTTAGGTTATTACTTCTGCCAGACCTAAGTATAAGCCTGTAGGATTTGTCCTGGGTTATTTCCACTGTACAGCATTTGATTTTGCAATTGTCTCACTTGACAGTAGAAAATTGGCCTTCGGGGTACATTTAATATAAAACTGTACCGACTCTTTGTCTTTTTTGCAAGATAATCCGTAGGAGGGAGACCAGTCTCCTGGCATTCGTGGCCCACTTGCACAACCACTGCCAGCGGAGGACTTTTCATTAAGAATTTGTGTTCTCGTTGTCTGGGGTCTCTGTCAAATTTTGGTTACTGAAATGGTCTGAAGGTTCTTCCCCTTGCTCTCGCAGCAGTATATGATGTAAGACACCAACCACATAGCTACGTGAGAGCTGGCTGGAGGGGGGACAAGCCCAGTGCAAAACACAGTATCCCCTTTTGCTTCCAGACAGCTCAACAAAATACACCTCAGTCCTGTTCGCCTCTGCTGCCTTCCAGTGGAGATGACAACTGTGCCAAATTTTATGGTTTTATGATACAGACAAATGTTTATTAGTCAATAGGTTGCAGCTTGTGGCTTAAAATGCATTTGATTCCAAGTTTCCCAAGGTGTAGGAGGGTAATACACCTATGCACCATCCTGTTCTATCTCCCCATTTTTAAGTGTACTTCAGGTATTTTTAAGCATCCTTATTTTGTAAAACTTAATTTATAATCTGAACAGATTGAGTAAGACTTTCGCCCTTTACAGTGCTACTGTCTCAAAAATGATAGTAGTAAATGATGCGAATGAAGTAAGCGGGCAGTGCAGGTTTGAGAGTGGCTTGCTAATGTCTGAGGGTTTAACCTTGACCGCTGTGTATCTGCTAGCACGACATTGATTAAAGAGTTTGTTCTTCCATTTTTTTGAAGGATCTTTGCTTTTGAGCTTGTAATTGCTTTGCCAGCTCTTTGAATGTAGTTTTTTTTATATTTATTTGCACATTCAAGTAAAATAAAATATTGATTTTAAAAGTCTGCCACTCTCAGAGTCCTTTGTTTTAAATCAATTTAGAATTTCTGGCAGCCTCTAGAATTGATTGTCTTGAACCTGAAACTGAATTTTAAACAATACAAAAATGTGACTGAAGAGCTGGATGAACCTCCCTTTAAGGAGGTACAGGACAGGCTGCAGCGCTTATTCATTTAGGCATGTGCCAACTCGCTTGCAATGGACCAGCAAGCAGCAAATCTTCGAGCTTGCCCACACAGAGAAGTCAGTGAATAGTAAGCCGAAGTGAGCTAGTTCACAAGCTAACTTAAAAGGGAAATAACTTTCCTGCAAGTGGTGCACAATAAGAAATCCGATGCAAGAAATTTAGTGCCTATGGCTATCTATTAATGTGTATAGCCAGGATTTCTCTTAGAGCAAACACCCATAATCGAACGAGAGCATGGAAGTCCATGAGGTGGCATAGTTGTTCCACGTGGAGATGATAACTTTCAAAAGAAAACATTTTGTAGTGGCAGTAAAGCGTTTCTTGCTGCAGATAGATTGGTTATTTCTAGCAGCACCTTTGCTATGGGAAGTGTAGTGTGAAAATATGGTCCAGGCCTGGCCCCCAAGTACTCACGCTAAATACAGCAGACGTTCAAGAAAGAGACTGATTCCAGTTCCGAAATCTATAAGCACATCTGCTACAGGTTAAGACAATACAACTGCAACCATGAAAATAACCCTCCACCCGCATTTCCCTCAACCTCCCTGAATTCCTGGGTAATAACATGTTTAACTGTTCCCTGCGAGCTCTGCACAACAAACAAATGTGTAGTTTTTGCAAATTAAGCTGTAGTGATGTGACCCAGATCTGATAGGAGTTTCCTTTACATCATTCTCAACACTTCCGTTGCCATAACAAAAGGCAACTCTACTTTCTGTTCAGCATATTAATTACTCACAGGGAAACAAAATGTTGTTCTCTTAATAACAAGCCTCTGATGCATAAATTGCATGTAATAATTTGATAAAAATGATGGTAGTGGTGTCTCGGAGGACACAGCATGCTTTGCACAAAAGTCTCCTCTTGGAGATCTTGGACTTCTCTCAAAGAGAACATCCCCTGGGCTCCGACGGAGGCAATAGGCTCTGTAAAGGGACAGCCAGATCTGACATCACCCAAGAGCAGTTGGAGATCTCAGCAAGTGGACAGATTTGGCAATGATAAAGGACAGCTTAAAAATACCTTTCAAGTTTGCTGGATGGAATGAGAACTAATGGTTTTCTAAATTCAATTAAGAAATGCTGAAGGGAGTTCCTAAATTCAGTATTTCATATCTTAGGACTTTTTTTTTTATAACATGTTCTCATCTCACAATGAGAACGAGAAGGACTATAAACTAATGAGACAATTTAGCATGTATATGTGTGTGTGTAGTAGGCGTATATGTACGTATAGGTAGTATGTGTAATATGTGTGTATGTATGTGTAGTGTTAAGTATTTGTGTGTAAACTTGAGTGGAGATTTTCTTCATGCTTTAGCCATTCCTTCGGAGCAGAACTAAGTAGCTTTACCATAATGAAACCAGAGATAGCTTCTGTCTTCCACTCATCAAAACTACACTTTTGAGTCTAGCGAGTCTAAAATATATCCATGCTAAAGGATGAACCCAAGATGACAGAATCGCCCTGGGCTCAGTGCTGAGAAGGGCTGAAGGTGTCTGTGTAACACAGAGCAGCTCCCACCCCACTGTCATCATCTTCCTGAGAAAGGGCCACAGAAGCTGTTACAGATCCAATACCCAGTGAATTATATGGCTTCACACGGGCTTTCTAGGCTCCGAAATGGAAATGCAGGCAGAAGAGTAATTCTGAAAGCAATTGTTTCCCATGAAGTGTTAATGCCAGCGTAAGGCTTACAAATGGTGAGGAGATGACCACAAAAGGGTTGGTGAAAAGTGCGGGGTGGGATCCCAGTGGGACAGACCTGTGAGACAAGCAGAAGGGGGCAGAGGCAGAGCAATTCCCTGGCTCTTCAGGGTGACAGTAAGAGACGTGACCAAGTGAGAGGAGGCACAGTTGGTGTGATGGTGAAGCCAGGAAGAGTGGCCAAGGCATGAAATAATCCTGTATGTGCCAGAGCCTGCAATTCCTCTCTTGGAAGGCAAAGGCAAATCTGGGATGTGTGGAGGGGTCCTGCTTAAAAGGACCTTCATTTCTATTTATAGCAATGGTCAGTGGAAGCTTCCCGTGCCTTGTGGTTCTGCGAACGCTCAGGCGGTGGCACGCTCAGGGGCTGCGAAGGGCAGGGCCAGCCTTGCGTTCATGGAAAAAGTGAGGTTGTGCTGACACTGGTGGAAATGCTCCATGCTGCTGGCTGTAAGGCAAAGCCTCTGCCACCATGGCTGGCTGCCTCTCCTGTCTGCATCACGAATGCAAGCTCAGCCTGGGGCAGGTATTAGCTGCACTGAGATTTCTCTCTCAACATCTCCTAACTTGCAGCTGAAGAACTCCTTGGAGCCCCTGGAACCGAGCAGGAATAGCGAGCTCTAAGATGAAGAGGCTATTTGCCTTCCAAATGTTGATCCTCCAAGCATTAAAGAAGTACGTTTGGGGCAGGCCTGGTGGTGTTTACATCCTCCTTCCCTAACCCATTTTCCAGCCTTACATCTTTTGGGTTAAGAACCACAGAATAATAAAAAAAATAATAATATAATAAAAAAAAGTTCCTTCTCTCAGGAGGTGATCTATTGCACAATAAATAGCTTTAAAACCAAATTGTAACCCCACAGGACAGGGATCACACAACTTAAAGAGATGTTAACAAGCCGTGACAAACCTCTGGCGTTAGAATTTTCAAGCAAGCTGTTCTGTATCATCTAAAGCAGTCACTAAAGATCACACAGCATTTGAAAAATGAAGGCTACAGCAATGAGTAACCTCTCTGCTCCACTCCAGAGACCTGGCCATAGGAAGCAGGGCTGTGATTTGCACACTATCTGAACCTGATTATGTCTAATTTTTTGCATACAGAGCATGGAAAGGATCTTGGTTGAGGCATGGAAAATATGCGGCCACATGAGTCATTCTGTAATGGTTCATAAATCCTAAGAGAATCACAAAAAGCAAAACATCTAACATTGCATCTTCCCTGTCCCTGCCAGTAGAACTCCACCTCTCAACATGCTCGGCGCAAGGATGTGGGAATACGGCAAAAGCAAAGGAAATAGGATCATTTTCTCCTTGGAATAGAGGAATCTCATCAAACAGCAGCCAGGCTCAGATTTGCAACCTTCACAGAAGAGGCCATTCATAAGCCGAGCAGAAAGAAACGAACTATTGCTCAGGTTGCCAAACCAAATTTACAGTTCCTACTGCCCGGACTCCAGCTTCTGTGTTTACTCCCTTGCAGAGCCAGGCAGGAGACTGGAGAGCAAAAGCCTAAAACCCAGCAACCTCTCAAGCTGTGACCTCCCGTCCCACTGGCCTGCGCCCCTGATTGCGGGACGTGGTCATGCCGGGGCATTTACAGAGGCGCCGCAAGAGGATTTGGACCTTCCTCAGCAACGCACGGAAGGCGTTGGCAGAGCACGGAGGGGATCCACATTCAAAGAGCTAAAGACAAGGAGTTCAAGTAGCAAAGGATCCTAAAGGTTCAGGTACCATCTGTCAGCCCAAAGGGTCCCTCTTACAACCGTACAGGGGTCATCTCCATACAGCCAACAGCAGCCTGCTGTTGCTCCAAGGTGTTAGCTAGCAAGAAGGAGTCCCTGCCCTCCTGGGGGGTTACTGGGGAGTTTGCACATCTCTGGACAAGCATGGCTCTCCTCAGGACAAGAGTGGCTGAAATTCGCCATTATCTGCCCAGCAGCAGAGACATCCTGGGGGCCCTTGTCGGGGCCCTTCTCTGCTGCCTGGAGCTGCTGTCCCTGTTCCTGGTGGCTTATCAGCGGAAGCACTGTGCCTCCGTTGAACCCTGGGACCATGCCGCTCTCCGTTCACTTACTACAGCTCTCCAGACTGGTGCTGATTCACTGCAGCGCAAATAGCTCAGACCCAGGGCTTTCAACGAACCTCTGCAGTGAGGTCAAGAAGGAAGATGCAGGAGCTCTGTCTCCTGTCTAAGTGGGGAGCAGGAGGAGAAACAGAGGCTCCTCTAAGAGATCGCTGAAAGGCCCAGCCAGACCTGGGGAAAACTAAGAACCATTAACTGCCAAGCGTGAGGCGGCAGGAGCCCTGCGTAACCCTAATCCCAGGGAGCCGGGGAGGTCTGTCTGGACCTGAAGCTCTCCTGCACTTCGTTGATGTTTCTCTGAGGGGTTGATGCCTTGCCACATTGCCTGGAAACTTTTTGAAACAGGGTGGTGGGGAAAGACCTGGATCTCACATTTGGTCATCTGGATCTCTCTTGGGTGGGGAGATGCTTGGTGCAGGAGATTAGAGGCGTTGAGGGATGGTGGATTCAGTTTATCATCTAAACCAAATTCAAGCTGCATCAAATCTGGCTACCTTTAGTGTTTCCAGGAATATTCTGGAGGCAGAAGGAGACCCAAATGAGTCACTTAAACCAAGCAGTCTCGCTGACAGCCTGTGGATCTGAACTCATGCCCCCCCCCCGCCTCGGCCAACACAGCTAAGTGACAAGAGCTTAGACAAGGCGAACGCCAGGAATGTCGTGACAGCCCTCGTATGCCTCATCCTGCTCTGGCCAGGATAAGCCCGGTGCTTCCGTGAGTTAAGGACTGTCAGAAGGAAATGCGTGAGCAGGGTCAGCGGCACCGCCATCCCCATGCAGCTCGGAGCCCGGCAGTGCCTGGCTGGTTCCTGCTCCAGCATGGAGAGCCTCAGCGATGGACGGCTATCACGCAGGCTTGTGCTGTGCTGTGCCCTTTGGGGACTCTGCTTGGCCTCTCCAGACTATGATGGTGAGTGCATACATTCGGGTGAAAAATTCCTTCTTCTTAAAGCACTAGATACTTGGTATGTTCATAAGGACCCTGAGAACTCATTTTTGTGAAGCTGTCATATGGATGCACACTCTAATTGAGACGGGTGCAGGCACTAGTTGAAGCAGGAGGTGATAGAAGATGCTTGTGGAAGAGAAGAGAAAGAAACTGGGGTGGAACATATTAGAGGAGGAGTAAACCAGGGAGCGCTTGAAGCCAAAGCCTTCAGCTCAAAATTGGGCTCCTGCGGCCACAGCTTTCCCCTGGGGAGGCTCCAGGTTTTATGATTCTTCTCAAAGAATCTGCCCAGAGCAGGTGCTCCTTTAGGCTTGCTGATAACTATGACACAAAAATCATTTGTGAGTTGAGGGAAACCACACAACGGAGGAACTGTGCAAGTTTACGCGGGCTTGCAGCAGATACCAACCAGAGCAGGACGGGTCTGAGAAGGAAAGTAGCGTCTGCGCCTCTCAGAACAGATCATCTGCTCGGGGCAGGCCGGTTACTGACAGTTACTCCTGCGCACTTGGTTCCATCTGTCATTTTTCCTGCCCATCGTATAGTTTGCAAAATGCTCTCAGTGCTAGGGACCCCAACGTAAAACGCAAAACCTGAGCGCCTGGGGTAGGTGGTGCATATCCAGCCTGCTCTGCAACGTGCCAGTACGCGGGCAACCGCACAAACAGCAGGTAACAGACTGTTTGCCCTGACAGATTACTCCCAAAACAGCACCAGCGAGCAGGTAACCGTGTCAGAGAACGCTCCGTGTCCTCGTGCCATTCCCGGGGAAAAGGTGACAGTAGACAACACCACGTACCTGGTGATCCGCGAGGCCTCGCGCTCCCAGCTGAGGAGCGTGGTCACGGTGCGGCTCATCCCCTGCCTCTACACCCTCGTCTTCCTCGTGGGGCTGCCTTCCAACGGGCTGGCCCTCTGGGTGCTGGCCACCAGGGCCGAGAAGCTGACCTCCACGGTCTTTCTGATGAACCTGGCCGCGGCGGACCTGCTCCTCGTCCTGGTGCTGCCCTTCAAGATTTCCTACTATTTCCTGGGGAACAACTGGCCCTTTGGGGAAGGCCTGTGCCGCCTCACCACAGCTTTCTTCTACGGGAACATGTACTGCTCGGTGCTGCTGCTCACGTGTATCAGCGTCGACCGGTACCTGGCCGTGGTGCACCCCTTCTCCTCGCGCTCCTTCCGCACCCCTGCCTTCGCCGCCTGCGTCTGCGCTGCCGTCTGGCTCTGCGCCGCCACCCTCACCCTGCCCCTAACGCTGCAGCGGCAGTCGTACCCCCTGTACGAAGCGGACATCACCCTGTGCCACGACGTTCTGCCCCGGCACGAGGACGACCGGTATTACTTCTACTACTTCGTCTGCCTGATCGCCTGCGCTTTCCTCGCTCCGCTGGCGGTGACGCTCTTCAGCTACTGCTCGGTGCTGCGAGCCCTCCTGGAAAGCGGGAAGCGGTACTCCTACTCCATGAAGCTCACTGCTCTCGTGCTGGTCACGCTCGTGGCCTTCTACGCGCCCAGCAATATTCTCCTCCTTGTTCACTACTCCAGCTATTGCTCCAAGCTGTATGGTGACCCCTATATCAGCTACATGGTGAGCCTGGCCGTGAGCACCTTCAACAGCTGCGCCGACCCCTTCGTTTACTACTACGTTTCTGAAGACTTCCGAGAGAAGGTGAGGAGAAGATTCTTCAATCGCAGCAAACAAACCACCACATCTTTAAAAACATCCAAAGAAACGCTCCCTCAAAAAAGTTCCAAAGATTCACTGGTGTGAGGCCTCCGTCCCAGCTCCTCACTCCCGAGGCCCTCCCAAAACACGCTGGGGGAAGACAAAGACAACGCTAAGACGCATCACTTCTGTCCTCAGCATAAAAATATGGTCTAACCAGTTCAGAGCCTGCAATGGGAATGAAGAGAAGCAGACAGAATTGTTTTAAAATCAGTTTTTAATAAAATATTTATCAAAATCTAAAACAAACCCTCTTCTGGACTCAGACTTGCTAAGATTTGTGTGAATAAACCACCAAAAATTGTCACAGAGCTGTTTGTGTGTACATGTATGCAGGGGGTGAAATGCTGGTGAAAACTAGAGTCTACCTCCTAAGGGTGCAGTGCTGGAAATGCAGGGGATGTGCCAGCTACCGACTGCAGGAGACCTGGTGGAGCCAAGCTGCAAGCCAGGGCTCTTGTCACTCAGTCAGAAATAGCAAGTATTAAAAACAAACAAACAAACTCCACTGCACTGAGGTTTTCTAAACAGATGATCACAAGAATTAAATCCAGGTTATTGTGCATTAAATAGCATCAGCAAAGCAAGTGCTGTTTTTTTAATGATGTTCTTTAAGCATGTTGAACATTTTTCTGATACTTGTTTTCTACTGAGGATGATTAAGAAGGAGGGAGAGGGACAAGACCAAAACATGTGGACAAGAATGGACAAGGGAACTATTACTTTAAAATAAATATCACGGTAACTATTACTCTGCATAATGTACAGTTACAAATATAAATATTAATTTCATCAAAAGGATTGCAAACAAATCACCGGTAACTAGCACTGCTGCAGCTAGTCAGTAATGTAACTTGATGGAAGTAGGAATCTATGTCTTAAAAAACTCACTGGCACTTTTCTCCCTTTGCAATAAGGGACAATCAGAGAAAGGAAAGGAGAAGCATCTTTCTGGCAGAGGAAGGCAGGTGTGTCCAAGCCAGAAACAAGTCCAAGCCCAAAGGAGCAGCAGCTTGGCCATTCGTGCTGGCTCTCCACCACCAAATTGATTTCCTCGTTGGTGGGGGGAAAAAAAAATATTAATCTCTTCTTTCCAAATTATGATGGGCTAATCTTCACAAAGTTAGAGCCTGAGTTTTCAGTGCTGGGATGTCCTTGTGCTCTCAGAGACTGGTGTGCGACTCTGATAAGCTTCAGTCGCATCTGCGCCAAAGCCTATGAATAACATCAAATCTGATAAGAGTGCTGTATGCAGCAGTTCTCATGATCCTAAAGAATATCTGTAGTACATCCAGGACTTTAAAGAATGGAGGAAAAATGAGTATTGATTTCTTTTTCCTAGATAAAAGAGTCAATGATGATGGCAAGAAACAGTGAAAACAAATCAGGGGCAAGGCAAAGGGGTGCAGAGTTGGACCATCAGCTGGGGTGGACAGGTTCTGGAGGACAGAGACTTTTCTAAGGTATTCTCCATGTGCCAAAAGCCTCTCTGCTCCATTACTCCTGAGATGGAGGAGAAAAGGCAGCAACAACTCCATAGTGTAGTTTTCTTTATTCAACTCCTTAAATAAGACGGCTGCTTTTTAACTGCAGAAAGTATTTGGTTTGGCATGGGGGGAGGCAGAGGCTGCCAACAGGTACCTAGGAACAGGACAAGACTTATCCTTTAGCAGAAGAGTGAATAGGCCCTTAAAGTGCCACAGCCATGAAGAAGCGCCCAAGAGAGGCTCTGGCATACAGGAACTTTAGCACCTTACCTCGTGCAGTGTCCTGCTCTAACTGCCTTCATTTAAGGATGCTAAGCCTGTTTTGTCTCAGTCTTCTGGAAAACCTGAGTCTCTCTGCTAGTTCCTCTAGTGATAAAACAGAGGCAAGACTCCCCTGCCCCAAACAGGTTAGCACATGGACACCCAGTGACCTTGCAGAACAAGGCCATGATCGATGGGCTGGTGCCACCAGAAGAAATTATTCAGCTCGAAGCAAACGAGAAGACATTTGCATCTTGAACTAGTACATTGCATGTAACAGATCTCGAGAGAAATGAAGTAGAGATTAGTATTTGGCTGAAGCTCCCTACCTTCATCTCCTTGTCCCCAGTAGTGATGCTGTTTGACTCCCCAAGGATCTGAGAGGACCAAGCAATATAAAATGATATTCAAATATCTATCTAAAAACATTCAGTGGATGTGACAAAGAAACTAAAGCCAGAAAGGGACCAAGGACAGGAGGCTGGAGAATCCAGAGCATAGATCCCACTTTCTCTGGGAAGCTAGTCACACAGAAATCATCAGGGTGACTAAATGGCTCATTCTCCCAGCATCAAACTGAGGTTTGAACCAGCAAACAGCAGGGTTTGTACTGTGCAGCTTTGATATTTAGGGGAAAGACAGAAAAAACCCACACTCTTGTTGCAGCTCACACTAGGTCTGTTATTTACCCCGAGGATAAATATTGACTCAGTCCTGTGTGTGTACACAATAGCCAGCATCTGCCAGGCCAGTTGCTTACACGGAGATGAAATTTAGTTTTAAGGCATTTATTTACCTGCTAGACAGGAATGCAGCCGCCAGTGCTTCTGCTGTGCTGTGGGGACACAGCGAGGATGCGGTCTGCTCATGCACGCTGAACAGACATGGCAAAAGCCTCTGCTGAGAAGCAGTGGGTACATATGGGCAGCAGCCACGTCAAAATGCTGCAAGGAGAGCTCAGAGCAGCCGTGAAAGAAGGCTTGGAAACTTGCCAAAAAGCAGTTCTGAAATTTCTGGGAACTTCAAGACCCAGACTTTCATCATGTCAGCTACATTCTGCAAATATCTGGCCCAGACAAAAAAAAAAGACTGGAAACTACATATGCCCAGCTTCTGGGATACCTCCTGTTTTGTCCCCATGTAGACATTTTTCTGGAATAAAATTGCTTTTATTCTGGAATGGAATGTCTATGCTGGGATATAATTTTGTCAGGGTTCCTGTATAAACAAGCCCTAAAAATGAATGGAGTTGGGCTTTTTCCTGTTTCCGTTCACCAATAAACACTCTCAAAAAGAAGTTTCCACCCCACTCTGGGTCCTGCTAACAATGGAAGCAGAAAGATAAAATATTAACACTATTTTGCAACAGGCAATTGCATGTAACTCATCCAAAGAGGAGGACGCTGCTCCAGGCAAGAAGGGAAACCAAAAAATATTGGCTCCCAAAATTTTGGAGGCACAAAGCTTTAGTTTCTTGTTTCACCACATCGCTTGGGGCAGGTCAGTCTAAGGGAGTCCAGCTGCTATGACTCCAGGGCAGTTTGCACTGGCCAGCAGACCCAGAGCCATACGGACTGCGCGCTGTTAACCATATCCAAAACAACCATTGTATGGAGGCCCTGGTGGAAGCTGAATAGAAGTGATTGGTAAGATCAGGCAAACATTTAAAAGGACCCTACCTTGAGTCAGTTTTATTTTCATGTCAGGGTTACAAGGAGGAAAGGGGGCTGCATTGCTGAGAAGGCTGCATGCAGCACTTGTCAGCACTTAGTGCAACATGAAGGGGGCTCACCTACCTGACCTCGTCACTGGTATGGCTCACGAGCTCCCTGGCCAAAGCCCACAGCCACGTTGTGGACCGCCGAGCTTTCCAGCCCTGTCAGTCTGACAGCAGATTTCAGCTCTCTTGTGAAATGGACCTCCAAACAACTCCGATGAACATGGAGGCATTAGGAAAGTTTCTCTCTCGTGAGACAGTACTGTGGGTGCAATGGACTTGTGGGCTGGGGAAGACGATTAGCCTCTTGCTATGTTATATTTAGCAAAACACTGATTTTTATTATAATTTGAGAGAAAACTCCTTAGCCATCTTTCCTCAAACAGCAGTTCAGCTAAGCACAGGGCCTGGACTTAGCTTCTAAATGGAGCTAGGAAACGGCATTTGTGGAATCTTGGTAAAAGAGAAAACACTTTGAAGTGGCCTACAGGTTTGAATTCCAGCCCCTGTTCTCACCTAGAGGGGGACAGCATATTAGTTTCCGATCCTTGGAATTATTCCTAAGACGATGCACAAAAGGCAGGAAAACTGACAGAGAAATAATGCTGAGTGTCTCCCTTAGAGCTGCAGATCCCCCCCACGGGGCAGCCAAGCCTACAGTTCTGAGGGCATCAGGAAGTAGTCATCATTTGGTTTCCATTCTGCAGCAGGTCATCTGTAGGAACAAACTCATTCAGGAGTTCATTCTGAGCCTCTTCTTTTTATTTAAATTATGTATTTCTGTTGAAAAGAGAACATAATGAAGAAAAGTCACTTTTATATTACATGTCTTTGTGAAGCATCACTGGGCACGGGCAGAGAAAAGCTTAAAGGGTCACTTTTTTATTGTGCTAGGGATAAGGACACCCAGGCCATTAAGACCTATGCACTGTCCCAACAAAATCTTGTTTCCTGCCAAGAAGGCTAGCAAATCCATTGCCAGAATACCCCTTCTGAGGACCTGAATACATTTAATCCAACATGCGAGTTAGAACACTATATTTTCTCTCTCAAACCAGATTTAGATTCCCTGCTCTCTGGCTCACCATTCTACTGTGGTCACTACTTCCTGAATCTTGTCCGCTTCTTTTAACGTGCTTGCTGTTGTCAGTTCTGCCACAATCTCAAAAATGTCAGCTTCAGAGGCGTAAGGGTCTGGATCATATTCATAGGAGTAATATGACAGATCTGACTGTAGTGGAGGGCCTTCCTCTGCTGGAAAGGAAACCACAGAGACTCAGGTTGTGTTTTAGCCAAAGAAACTACACTTCAGCAGCACATATTGCATCACTGAGAGAAGGGGAATGACACAAGAGGGAAGGAGTGTTAATCAGGGAGGCAAATGTACTTGGGCCAAATGAGTACACCACAGCAGTAAAGCAGGCAACGTATGTCAGCAAACCCGTCCTTGCATGCTCAGATTCAGATGCAAGCAAAAAAGCTCTTGTAAATCAGAATCTTCAGTTTCCCTTTGAGATCTGAGCACTGGAAAAAGTAAAAGGAATTGTAGAAAAGAGTCATGTAACTTGAGAAGTCTCAGCAGAGACTTTAAAGTATCTAATTTTAGGCAGTAGTTGAGGTGCATAAGTTAGCAATCAATTCACCCTGAGATCTGTATATAGCTAAATAAAGGCAAGGGGTGTCTTTGGGAACACCAGACAAACTGCACTCTGAAAATACACCATTCTTCTTCGACTACTAGGTCTTAAGCTGAATACCTCAGTTAAGGAGAGACCAAATCATCTAAAGAGGTACAATGTGGGAATCAAGGACCATTTCATTAACGAAGCCTTCTTCTGATTCTCCATGTGATTTTAGATAAACCCACTTCCCTTCTTTTTGTTTATTGTCATTGTTGCTATGTCTATGCAGAGAGCAGATGCAGCCTTAATGAAATATTTTGAGACTACGTGCAAAGAAACTGGAATTTTAACCTTAGTTTTAAAAAAATCAGTTACAAAGCTAGAGGGCAGAGTGTGCTAGAGCAATTTATTGGTGCATGTCATAGAGATCGGTGTATGGAGAAAGATTTCTTTTCAGCCCAATCAGAATGCAAATTTCAGCCTCATCGACCAGACACCTACATCAAAAATCTTGTCTTCTCCCTCAGCCCTAACTAGTAGTAGCTATGTCTTCTTCAGCAGTCACATACTGCTAAGGAACTTCCATCATTTAAGAAAGGAACAAACACATCACAGTTAAAAATAGATATTTACCCTCATTGCTCTCGCTCCACTCTGCAGTAAAACATTGGCAAGTCACTCACACAGTGCATTTTCTGCTTTAAAAAAAACATCGCAACTCTCTATTGCGGGTGATTCCTCACTGTCCAGAGGGTAAGACTACAAGATAGAACTTCTAAGAATTGTAATAGCTCCCTGTTTTCTAAGCTGTTCCTCGAGTCAGCTGCCCAACATCCCTATTTGCTTTCTAAAGCTACTGCTCTAATCCAAAGCGATGACTTAAATATAGCTGCTACAGGGAGGAAGAGTCTCACCATAAAAATTTGCTCTATTTAATGAGAACACTCTTCAAAGCCTTTGAAAATGTTTGTTCTCTAGGAATAAAGTTTCTGAAGGCTCTTCCCTGCTGCCTCCCACATCCTTCCAGCAACAGGCTCAGTCCTATGCAAGAGAACACTTGCCTGAAAGGAGAGTCAGTCTCAGTGTTCACTTCTCCTTGGCCTTCTCCACATGAGAACCTGCCAGATCATGAGGTCGTTCTATGAATGGATGATTGCTGTCCACCAGGGACGGAATTAACATCACAGACCTCACTTTTCCTAGGAATGCAGCATTGGAGGCAAAGCAAAGTCGAAAGACCGACATTTCCTGTTGCACGCAAACCACTCCCCCATCTCTAAATGTTTGTGCCTAAGCCAATGTTTGATGAATACTGATGGGGTGAAAGGAAAAATGGCCCATAGCCAGTCCAATCAATCCTAAAAAAGCAATGCTCCTGTGAATAATGTCCCTGCTAGGGGGTGTCGTGGGATGACTCCACCTGAAGGCAAAATTCACTCTGATGTTCCAGTTAGGAGCTAGTGATGGGTGACAACTTTTTTAAAAAAATAATAATTACACCAAATTAAAGTATCATCATACCACCAAGAATTTGCTTCCAGCTCCTGGTCCTTCTAACTGCTAGAGCAGAACTGTACAATAACATGCCTCCAGCTGCGGGGAGAAGGCTAGGGTCAGACAGCATGAAGCTAGGTGGCCTGACTGCTCAGAGCAATAGAGAGTGCAAGAACAGCAGCACTGATACCATAGTACTAGTAGTTTTTCATTGCTTTTCCATCAAATACATTTAGAATTGCAATATTTCTATGATACCAATATACTGTCTACCACCACCACCAGCAATACCTTTTTAACTTTGGGCAGAGAAGACATGGGCAATTTCAGAACAATATTACAAACTATGGAAGCAATTGAAGCACTACTTCACCAGAGATGGTATCAGAGCTGCTGAGGATCCCTGAAGCTCTGAAATCCACCCAGTATTTTTTCTACCCTAGTATGACAAAGATCTTGAGTGCCTTTCTGTCTTTGGTTTTATTAAGATACTAATAGTCTGGTTGTCAACCAAAATCCTGCCCAAAGAGCTTTCAGTCCAAACAAACAGGACTAGAATGACCTAAGGAAATATATTAGCAGAGCCTCAATGGGCAGAGCTGAGTCCCCACTCAAAAAACTTGTTCCATACCTCTGTGTCTCAGTAGTTCACTTGTGAGAAAGAAGAAATGAGGATGGGGATTCACACACGAATGCCCCACCTTAGTGTTCATCTCAGCTGAGTCTTACCACTACGCACATTTCCCTCTAAATCAAAAGAATATTTCTTAAGATGCAAAGAGGACCTACCTATCTGCGCACAAAAGGTTGCAAACAGTTTTAAGATCAAACCCAAGCCATTCCAGCTCACTTGCTGCAACATCTGTTGCAGACTTTTTAACAGCAGTGTAAAATGCTTTGACTACAGCAAGGTGCTGCAAGAAGCCCTGCATCCTGATTTTTCAGGATCATCAATATACAATTGCTTACCTTGAAGAGCAAAACTCAAGAGCTATTGTTTATCCTACCTAAGTCACTAGAGTATATGAACTACACTGCAAGTTAGTGCTTGTCAGAGTGAGCCCAAACGCGTTACGAAGCTCCACGCTGTTTGCTGGAAGGAAGCTGTCTCTCATTGTTTCCATTGCTGGGGTAACATATACAAGAGCTAACAATGAAAGCATCAATCAAGCCAAGCTGAGCCTGCACAAGTCATATGGCAAATACAGAAGGACTGCAGACAATATAAACACCACGAGGTTCTGCAAGAAAATGGTATTTCCTGGAGATTAACACACTGAGGCAGTTTCAACAACCTGCCCTAAACTTGATTTGGCTCCTGGAGTTTTGCATCCTTTTAGGAAATCACAGATTTAGACACGGCTCATCTGAACTTTCACTAGAAACTCAGAGCACCTGAGTCGACTTAAACCAATCACATGCTTCAATGATAACAAACCAGTGAGTCCAAATGAGACCTGTGTATAAGGAGGGATTCATTCATTTGTTAAACTTTGATTCATGTACCGTGTGGCTGACCCGAGGGGAGCCCAGAGGATTAATGAAAATCACATGCTGGGCACTTTTCCTGATGCAGGATTTAGCCTGTTTTATTTTTGAATGCTCACTCTGCCATGGCTGCTCAGACAGCTCAGTTCATAAGAGCATCTGTCTTCCAGGAGACTCTCTAATTTAACGCTCATAGATCCTACAATACAGCCAGCCCTAAATGCTTTTGCTTTAGCAACATATCCTTAGAGCACACAGGTGGATATTAATGGAGATTAAAAAAGTATAAAATGCCATACAGCAAAACAGGCCACCATAGCCTACTGATCTTTTATTGCTCTTACTTCACTTAATATAATGTTTACATATTTATTTAAATTTTATATACTATTGTTGCTTTACTGTTATTATTTAGCTTCCTGAAAGACTACTGGGCTTACTGACAGCCTGCATACCAGCAGTGTTTTACAGAGCAGTTTGGGACCACTTCTTTAAAAACTTCAGATTACATACAGAATTTCCATGTTGGGTATACTGTTTTTCTCCAAAATAAAAGACAAGCACTCATTTCCATTACTCTAACAGTCTGAGATACATTCACTCCAAGTCCAGGTTCAAAGGGAGGAAAAAACAGGAAAGGCATTAAAACACACCGAGACTGGATAACCGATTGAAATGATCATAATGGAATACTCACCGGGCTTTTACACCTTAATAAAAAAAAACCTGCCCATCAACTTCTGTAGAGCAGAGAAAGGGCAAAGAACATAAGGCTGGCTTACAGTATAGACACATGCTAGCTTGAATCCTGATGCAAGGAGGACAAGAGAAGGCAGAGACTTCTCTTGAAGAATTAACTTGTTTTACCAATTTGTTGGGAGAGTTAGAGGCCAGGGGAGAATTAATGAGTGGAAAGCAGCCAGGAAAAATCTAGTCCAGTTTATTTACTAGAAACAGCATGAAACAAACTATTCTATTGACCCTCCACTGCTTCTTGGTGAGATTTATTGTGAGCCATGAGCAAGTTCGACATGAGTCTTGGGGAAAAAAAAAAGTATGAATGTAAGCACCAAATAAAATGAGCAGCCAAATTCCTGACTGCTCCATCTACTGACCTTAACATTTTTGCTCACTAAGGCCCTTTATTCCAAACAGCAGCTCTGAGAGGATCAGGACTGCCAGCTCAAATTTTGTACAGAACTGCTAAAGGTAAAGTCAATCCACCTGGACTCTGAGTCTTGTATTGAGTTGGTCTGTTGTCCTGTTCAGTTGTTTGTTGTGACAGATTACATCAGCCTGGTTTCAAACAGGATCTTTCCAGCTTTATATTGAAAAAAAAAAAGATCACAGAGTCTGTATTGTTCAACTATATCAAGGCTGAGAAAATAGTAGGGTCACTTGCCTATTCCTATGAACAATTACTTAAATCTTGCATGTGCGATGAAGGCATCAGGTATTGTGCAAGATTTTCTGGAAAGGACTAGAAGAGCTAGACTGGTGTTGAAGACTTATCGTCCTAAGTTTCCTTGACATCTTCATTTTATCTGATTTCTGGATATATTTTGTCTTTTCTAAAACATGAAGATACAATTTCAGCAACTTTATTTAAATGAGCTTAAGAGCCATATATATATATATATACGTATATATATATTTGCAGAATTACGGGATGATAAATTCTAATCTTCTAAAGAAAAAGGGCCTTGGACAAATGCAAAGGTATGATATTACCTGCTGGAGTTTGTTGAACACTGGGTTGCTCAGCTGTGAGGAAGTGTGTCTCCCTTTCTTCTGGTAAATTCTTGGCTGTGAAGAAAAATAAATGCAGTGGTCATAAAATTTGATAACAAAACTCTAGAAAACATTTGCACTTCTGCAGGTAGTACAGTTCACTGAGTTGCCACAACACACATCTTGGAAGCACATGCAGAGTCCCCACAAAATATTACATTTCATGGACATTATTTTTATTTAGGATTATCACTTCAGTTCAGATAAACAGTATCACTAATTTCTTCCGAAGTTCATTCTGATTAGTAAAGCATACTCATAAAATCTAGTTGTTCTGAGCAAAGCAAGATGGCAGCTGCTCTTAAAATTTAAGTCTCCTGTAGTATGAGTAGCAAAACACTAATAGGAGGTTTTTGATTCTCCTCTTTTTCCTACTACACGGATGTAATCAATCATTTGCTTAGAGGAGGATTTGTAGTGTTCTGCAACTAGATCATAACAGAAAAAGGAACCAAAGGAAACCTACAGGCAGAACATTGAGACATGGGTATCTGTTCTATCCTTGTATTATTCCTGCATGATGCTACTTCCATCTGGCAATGGTTCTGATAAATCAGTCCATCTGATCCACATACAGGCTCCCCATCATAGCCGCAGTCTCGCGAACACATGCATTGCTCAAAATACTCATCCTCCAAGCAGCCAAAAATGTTATTGCATGGTCCAGAGTGAACAAAGCCTGAAAAGAAAGCAAAAACATCCAAAAGAATATTTTTGCACAGTGTGGGGAAGGAGAAAAGCAGGTGATAACTTTTTATTTCTCTGACATACGCTTTCATGTTGAATTCCCTAAGGCTTCTCATAGGAAATTACAAACTTAGTGAAGTAAAAAGCTATGGGATTAAAGCTGTCTTTCTGAAAGAACCAGATTGCAGCAGACTCCAGATACAGGACAATGCAACTCTCCCAGTTTTGTAAAACATATGAGCTAGAAAGTAAATGACAGTTTCTGGGGAAAGTTATTTCTATCACTGACATGTGAAAGAGTTTCACCTTCCTACAGTTAATTGTGGAACTCTCTAATATGAGATATTTTAGAGAAAGACAACCAAATTGCACTAAAAAAGTTTTTACATTTATGTTTATTATCACATCTCACTTTGTGCAGGTTCTTGCAGAATTATACGTTATATCTTGCCTCTGAAGCATCTAATAATAATAATCACTTTGGTGACAGGAGGTCAGACTACATTGGTCTGTTTAGCTGTCCTAAGTTTAATGTTGCTATCACAGAGACATTTGTAAACCTTCTACTAACAGAGATACTGGCATAGAATACTTTTCTAAACATCATTTTGAGTTCTGAACTCCTCAACTGCATTTCTTTGGGTTCTGTTTTCCAAAATATCTGCTAGGCTTTGGTGCAACTTACCAACCCACTGGCTAGCTGAACTTTCCACCTCATTGCATGTTGGCCCATCACAAAGCTCTCGAGCCAAGGGACTGTTTTCACTCACATTGTAGAAACGAGTTGCTTCAAAAGCTGCAGGCCAGCAAGAATGAGAAATCACAATTAAGCTTCATGGCTAGAGCTCTAAAGCTGGCAAAAATCAAAGGAAAGCAGCACCTACCTGGCTCATAGTAATCGTACACTTTGATGGGAACAGGAGCTGTTTTCCCAACTATATATTCTCTGAAAGCTTGAAACTTCACACAGGTCATACACTGGCTAGGAATCTGTATAAAGCGATGTAAAGATTTGTTGCAACAGAAATCACATTTTAAATGAAAAAGAGAGACAAATAACAGACAGTATGTGCCCCTAATGTAGCACATTATGCTGGGCACTTTGCGAGATTAAGGACACCTGCCAGTACTAGGTATAGAGGAAAAGATAATGAAATAAAAGTCCAACTGGATATTTTGCTGACCTTTAAAGCATGTACGTGACATACAACATCAGAATGTTAAACCTGGAACTCAAGCTGCGTTCCCTGGCTTGGCTATCATCACTCTTGTCAAAGGGCCTGCAAATGCAACTAGCTAACAACTTACTGATGGCACCACGGCAGGAGAGATCTCATCTCCCCTTCTCAGGTATGTACTGTGAGATCTGAATTAGACAGCATTTTTACCACAACCTTCAAACAAGGCTAACTGTATTGGAAGGTCAGATTATTCTGGGGCAAAAAATTAAGTGTCATCCTCCCAGAGATCTTATATGAGCTGAAGTTAATCACCTGTCACCCTTATGGTTTGGTTTCCAACCAAAAACACAAACCTACCTACCTCAAAAGAGGCTCAGGCAACTGCAGTTAAAGTTGCATCGTGATCCTTACCTACAAAGGACCATCAACAGCAATACACAGTATCTATGCCTGATCCGCTGCTCATTTGCCTTTCATTGAAAAGTAATACAATAAAAAAAAATCCATTACCTCATCAAAATAAAAAAGGACTTTTCTTCCTTCAACTTCGTATCTTTTTAATCCAATTTGCTTGTTCACCAATAACTGGGAAGAAATGAAGAGGTTTAGTTTCATCTCACTTTTCTTACAGAAAGCATTTTGATATCACGTGAGAGGAAAGATTTCAGACTTCTCCAAAATGTATGATTAGAAGCGAGAAGGCTGAGATTTCTTCTGCTGGAAAATGATGCTTCAGGAAGAGAGAGGGGAAATGCAAAAGAGGGTTGAAGTTGCTCTGAAGTTGTTTTTAAGGAAACCCCCCCCTCCACGTTCCTTCCTGTGATCTTACGAGGAATGCTGGCAAGGTGCGCAATGCCGAGCGCTATTCCTGGTCCTTGAGGACAGGGGTTATTTATCTCCCTTCGATTATGCCTGACACGTTGTCCATAATTTAATTGAAGAATTCCCAGACTATTTTCAGTACCAAGGCTCAAGCAAAACCTCAGAGACCCCAGAACACCTGATGAAGTCTCTTACTCACACTCCTTCAGACTGCCAGGGAATCACGCTGCTGTATCGCACCAGTTATTAATGGCTCCCTTCTCCCACCAGCCGAAAAATCCAAAACATTCTTCTGCCAGGAAAATTAATCCTTACATTTGAAATGAGCAGCCATTTGAAAGAGCCCTAGGCATCCTCCCTCCCGAAGAACGGGGTCAGGCCAGCCCTCTGCTGCCCACCTGCCCCTAATCCACCCCAGCCGCTCGCAGGGACGCTCTGCCTCGTCCCCTCGTGCTGACCACAGCTCTGTACCTGCATCACGATCGCAGGCATCAGGAAAAAGCACAAGAGCACTTGTTAGTGCGATTACTGCACCTTTCCAAAGAACCTGTAATTATCTCTCTGTCACAGAATGCTAATGAATGCTCCCCCCCAAATATAAATGGTATTGTCTAATGAAATTCTATAAAACCTTATTTTAAAATTTCCATTAAAATTGCTATTACATTTTTACTATTTGTGGGAAAACTGACATCTTGATGTTGCAATGACTGTCACACAGTGTGCATGCCTGATCCGCGGATCAAGCACCATTTCGATAAATTCCATTCAAAACGTACATTATGTGAAAAAATATTTAATCCAGAAACTGGGGAGGATGATGGTCTGTGGAAAGGGATTCTTGTGTTTTAATCTGTTTTGGGAGTGAAGTAAGGACCAGCGAGCTAGAGCTGATACTTTAATCCAGTTCTCCAAACCGCTCTATTACTTTACTCTGTCTGTCCACCCCATTTGTGATACAAGGATAATATTTACTCAGCTCATTGGGTTTTTTTTTTTTTAACTGTTCCTAAAGTGCTTTGGAATCCTAGAACGAAAGCTCTGCAGAAAGGAGCACAAAGCATTATTATTATTATACATTAGAAAGAATGACGTGAAGCAAAGAGCATTTGTACTGCAATTTGCCCAAACCTGTTACCAACATTTTTAGCTGTGAATTTCTTCAGCATAGTGCTCCTCGTTGTAAAACCCTGCACATAGCTTCCTGCTATTACTGTAACAAGCAAAGGAACATGTGTTTAAGTCCCACACAATATGGAAAGGGCCAATTTAATTTGTCCTTATAATTTTAGGGGCCTGGTGGTGGCTGTTATTACTCAGCAGTAGATGGCTGCAGACAGTCCTTTTATGAGGGCTTGGAGAGCCTGGCGCCACCGGGAAATGCTCGGCTCAGCTAAAGTTGCATTTTTCTGGTGAAGCTTGATATATAGCAGCCTGCGGTGACCTCCCGGCCTTGTCGACACCCAGCGTTATTAGAAGGATTTGTGGCTGCGCAGCCGGGGGGGCTGCCCCAGCCCGCGGGGGAGCGGTCATTAACCGCGGCCTCCCCGAGCTGCGTGCGGGTCCGCTCCGTGCACACTGCTCCCTTGCGAGGGCAAACAACAAACAGGGAAACCTGATTTACAGTCCTGCCGCTGCTCACCGGGAAGGAAGGAAAATGGCTAGGGTAGTATCAAAAAAAAAAAAAAAAAAGAAAAGCAGTAACGGGAACGACAGGGCTTGCAAACGCAGAACAAGGCATCCAAAATACAATACAAAACTGGCGTCATGAAGAACTTCATTTTTCAGAGCTTGGTTTGGATACACATTTGGTATCCATGAATAAATTATAGGGGTTATACCTGTGTCTTCACCATCTACCTGTATGTTTGAGCTTTGTCCCTACCTTCCATTTTTACAAACACAAAGGATGTCTGCCAAAGAAAAGATGGAATTCAGCTCTTCAAGGGGAACATTCCTCCTTGAAAGTGCAATATTCTTCCCAATTTAGCAAAATCTTCTACTGCCCAAAGGAAGTAATTCAGTTGCAGCTATGGAAATGTACTGCTCAGCACTGAATCTTTTCTCCAAATCAAACCACTAACTACAGAGTCTTTTGTCTAAAGAACTTTCAGATTGTTTGTTTCTGAACCAGCTCTTTAGTATCTGACCTGCACTTAAGTATTCAGCCTATGAAACCTGTGACATCCTTCCGGGATTTGCAAGGACTTAACTCTGCCTTAGCTCTATGCTGCAGGAGCTCAGCCTCCCAAGTAAGAAAGGAGGAGAATTGGCTCCTTTTCCCATTAAGCTATGGAAAAAGGAAACCAAACCACCTGTTAATCTATACCCTAGTGAGTTTTGTCCTCTCCTCCCCAGATCAGGCTGTACTAGGACTCTTCATTGCCTCTCTATCAATAGAGGCAGGAACATGAGATTCAGAGAGGTGGGAAGATGCCACAAGGGAGAGCACAAGACTCATCTGCTCAATGCCAGAGAAAGTCTGTTTGTGCCTGATGTGCTGGGGAGCTCATTCAGCTCTCCTGCAGCAGCAGGGTAGCTTGTTTTACTCTCCGAGTACTTCCATCCAGGCCAGGCTAGGGGATGTGACAGAATAGAGGAGGGGTATGAAGCTGGCACATGATGCTCCCCAGATATTGATGCATTTATCTTATACAAGCAGTGGGGGTAAGTTTGCCTGTTTCTCTGCTTGAGTTTCAATACATTTGCTGTTTTGTTCTGACTTGGGAGTACTGACCAGCACCTGGTCAGGAAACCAACAGTGCTCAGGCACTGGCAGGATGGTATTGAACATGATACAAAAATCTCTGAAGCCATGGGAAACCAAACGTCAAAGGCAGGCTGGTCACAGAGCCCCAGGCTTCTGGCAGCACACTGGAAGGAGAACAGAGACAAAAGTCACCTGAAAAGTTAGCTCATTGCAGAACTAGAATATGAGTTCCCTCATGGAGTGTATGTCCTGATGCTAACTGTGTATCATTGTGTCTTCAGTGTTAGTGCAAAGCATCAGGCATTGCACAGGAGCAGATTGTTGCACGTGGCCGCCTTGTAGCAATAACTTAATACAAAACAAGCATGTTTGCTTTACAAGTCTTTATCTTGGATACATGGCTGACCCAACCATGTAAACAAGTCTCATACCACAGCACAGCTGCCTTGGCAAAAAGGAAAAAAAATAGAAAGTTTAAGAACCGAAACGACAGAGCATCTGTGCAGTCCCTTTAGAAATGTCAGCACAGGAAGCCTTGTCAGATTGTCAGCCTAGAAACTCTTACTCTGTTCCCTGCTGAAACTAGTAAAGGGGCTATTCACCCAGAACAGGCTGGACAATAGGAGTTCCTATTTCTCTATTTTTTTGTTAGTTCATTTTAAGAAAAAATAAGGAGCACTGGGAATAGTTACTTAAGCTAACAATCTTTCTGTTCTGTGATCAAAATCCATAAACACCATAAAGATAACCTGTTCTTCTGCTTCTGTCCCATTTTGAGACCTCTGCTTCTAACTCAGGTTTCCATCTTTTCTTTTTTTGCCCCTTTTCCCCGCCCCCCCCACTGCTTGCATAAATTACTGTGAAAAAGAACTTATTTGAAAGCAGTACAAACAACATCACTCTAGCACTTCAGCAGCAGGAGATAAAATACAAACCAGAACCATGACAAGACCCTCATCTAATTTCTGTCTCTCTCTTTTTAAATATATATATATAAAAAATACATATGATTTCTCTTCACTATATGAAGATAAGATTATTAAAGAAAGAGGTCTTTTGGAAACAAAATCCTATTCAGTTCTTTACCAATTCTCAAGGATCAGATTTAGTTCTTTTCTATGCTTCTTCACTTATACCATCCTTAAAAACTGTAGCAGCATTAAACAAAGTGAATACCCTGTAATGCTTCAACAAAATCGAAAGTTAAAGATTACAGTACATCTCCCCTAGAGGGCTGGCTGGGTAAGAGGCACATTCTGTCCACCTCAGCTTGGCTTGCAATAAACATGATGTTCTCCCAGAAGGAAGAGAGGAAAATAAATAAATAAATAAAAAGGCAAAAAATTCCAAGACACAGAGCCTCCAAAGAAATGGAATCCAGATGTTGGAGATAACACAGCCTAAGAAGCCATAAACAGCTCCTGTTTGAGCACATTTTCACTTCAGCATTTCCAAATGGGTCTCATTTAATTACCATGGGCTGTGCTCAGTAATAAACCTTTATTTGACTATGTTAAGTAAATTTGTTTATCTCACTCAGAACATCTGTTTACTCATTTCAAACAAACATTTTTTGACGAGTGAAATCTCCTGCCCCCTCAACTGTAATTGCATCTTTTCAGACAGCGCTCTAACGAACAATGGTGTTTACCTCCAACCGCTTCCCAAAGGGAATCCCTGCCAATTAGAAAGCTGGGCCCCAGCTGAAGATCTCGCCTTGCACTCTCATTGCAACTTCTTACCTGCTCTAGGCTCTCGATATCCGCACGAAACCCCGAGAACAAGGGCACCTCCAAGACAGCCATGTTAGAGGATCCGGAGTGCAGCCATCTTCCGATGAGAACAAAAAGAGAGAGAAAGGATGAAAATAAACTCACAACTCAAGATAACAAATGGTACATGAAACAGCTCAGGATGGAGCATAACAAACAGAAGTTTCAGAGAAAAAAAAATACAAAGGATCTATTCTTCTTTAAAGAATTTGTTGGAAGCCATAATCTATTTTGTTCCTCTTTTCTGCTTATATTCAACAAAAACTGAGCGCAGCTCACAGAGGAGAAAGAGATAGGAGACATCCAGGCAAGTAGAGGCAGAAAAGCAGAAGAAAATACGATGAAAATATGTGGAAAGAAAGCTTATTTGGGCCATTGCAGAAAAATTCAATTTCTTGCAGCATGGCAGAAGAGATGACACTGCAACTAGGAAGCTCCTCCTAATTTCCAAACAAGGTTATCTCTTCTCACAAAGAGTCAGCTCTCAACCATCCTTCCTTGGCAGCTTACCTGTTTGCTGATTAGATGTACCACAGACATGAAGACAATGAGCTTGGGCTTGGTTCAAGCACAGTATTGAGAAAACATGGCATATAGCTTCCAAGCTTGCCAGATCTGGACTGGATCCTGCTGGATGACTTGGAGAGCTCTGTAAGGAAGCCTCCAAAGCCAGGGCAGGTTTGTTTGCTGAAGCAATGCACAGAGCCAGCCTGGATCTAATGTTGCACCCAAGCTCAGAAGCCCACAGTGGCAGGGAATGCACTCTGGACAGATCCAGTTGGCTCTGGGTAAGCTAATTCAGGGCTAAGACTATCCCAGAGCCAGTAAGTGTGGCTGGTCTTGAGCTAACTCAATGCATTACACTTCGCCTGCATTTTCCCCCTATCTGTTGCATCACAGCACTCTTTCTCCCATACTGTATTCTTTCTTACTGCTCTTTAAAGGAAAATGCCCCAAGGACTCCACTGAGCGTGACAGCTCTCTAAAACAGTAATTACACTATGAACAATATCCCTTGCTCAAAATGTTTCCTTTGCAGTCCTTAGACCCACCCATCTATTCAAGCCGCCTGAATAAGATGTTGAAGGAGTTAAAACACATCATTACAGGAAGAAGCAGGGGGCAAGGGAAGATTTCATTTGTTTTTGCTTCATTTCCAAGCAATCAGTTTTCTTGGCCTGGGCTTCCTCTCAAATTTGTCTCTGCTCCAGCAATTCCCATGGCAGAAGTTTCAGAAATAACAACCGAAAGGTGGTGGTGATGCAGGGCAGCCTCCTTAGTTACAGGCCTCTTGAAGGGACTGACAAAACTTCATAAACCTGCCTCTCCAACACAAGCTGCAATGCTTGGGCAGGGAGAGAGGTGGCTGAGGAAGTGCTGTTGTGCTATGTACAGCTAGCCAGACCCTAGCAATCTTCTGGATGATGAGTTTGAGGAGCAGTAAGTTTTGAGTTGCTTTGTCACTGGCTGTTGTTGCTGAAGGGAGGAATTCAACTAGCCTGAAAAATGCCTGATCCAGGATTTCACAGGCTGGTGGCAATTGGAGACAATGCAGCTGCCAGCAATATGGTCATGTGAGCAAGGGACAAGTGTGTTGACAGAGATAACAAGATTTCATCTTGTGGCCTGGAGCCACTGCAGTTCACTGTATGGTTTTGCTTCCTCAGATAGGAAGGAGACGGAAACAGATAGGGGAACAAAAATTTTCCATTTCCATGAACTACATTCGAGCTGTTCACTTGACTTCTGCTGTTTAAATGATGCTGTAGCCCCAACACTTGCTATGCTCATCACAGAAAAGCAAAATAGTTATGGAATTCCAGAGAAGTGTCTTCTGTTAGACAGTGGGGTGTCATAAACCTTCTTTATTTACTCTAGTTGTGGGTTTCCTTCTCTCAAGCCAACTTTTCAATCATTTCCTTAAAAACCAAAGTATTTGTAACGACACCATCAGCTCCCGATAGCTACAGCAGGACTGCCATGCTAAGCAGAACATATGTAAGCGGATTGAACACAGGTCAGAATCTATTCTTGCTGTTTCTGTTTGTCTACAGACAAGCTATTTTCTCTTAATACCTTCAGTTTCCCAATCTGTAAAATGAGGACAAAACTGGTGATGTCTTTGCAAAGGGCTTTGAGAGCTAGGAATGAAACTTGTAGAGCTTTAGTATCATGCCAGGCATTTTAAAAAATTATTTTGTACATTTCTTTATATAAAATAAGGAGATAAGCAATCAACTTTGGAGAACTTGCTAATAAATATCTGCATATATTGTACTGTTACTGTAAAGTTAGATTCCAAATTGATACCATGGCAGCCAGCATCTTTTATTAGGTTTTGGTATCCAAAACTGAATGGAGTTCTGAGAAACAGGTGGGATGGGATGCAGCTTGTTACCTTGTGCACGTCTCCAATATGACTTTGTATTCTTGATGGTCCTGATCTGAAGCTGGGTCATCATCATCTACCAGTGCCCTCTCTCTGTGCAAGGCTTCAGAGCGATTTTCATCTGAAGAGACAGACCGCGGGAGATTTGGAGCCTGAAGATGCTGCTCTGACTTTGGTTCCTTCAGGTTAACCAGGAGCTGAAAAGCTGGTTTGGCAATAGGATCAGGCACATTGTAAGTGACATCAATCTGCAGCAGAAAAGAGAAAAATAAAATAAACCAAAACATACCAGAGATGTTTTTTGGTGCTCAATCTTTCATAGCATCTGCAAGTGTTCCTCATAGTCCAGCATGGACCCCAGATCACTTTAGAGAGAGGTAAAGGCAGGCACAAAGCTAATAAAGGCTTTACGGGATAGTTATATAAAATTGTATCAGATCAAATTCACCCTGATACTACCACAGTTACTTGTATGGATTAAAGCAACACCTCATTATATATATGATAATTACTTTGAGAGAAATTTAAAGCGCAACTCCTTCCTCATAGCAAGCTGGGATTAGAAAATAGCAAATAGACTGTGTCAGTTCGCCCACTCATGTACTTTCTCCAGCCCCAAGGCAACTTTACCTGCATCAGACAGCAGCCTTCACCTTTGGCACTCACAAACAGCCCCGTCGGAATACTGGGGATCTGGGGAGAATCCACAGTTAAGACACAGAAAAGACATGGCACTCAGAAAGGAAATGAATACCAATTTTAGCTTCATTGTGTGTGAAGGATCTTTCCAGCTATAAACAAGATGGTACAAGTGAAGCAAATATGGAACATTCTGCATTTAACGATGGTAGAAGCTAGCAATAGGGCAAAACATACATTGGGCATTGGTTATGGTGAAAAATGCCCTCAACTTTGAGTGTTGGCTGCCTCTTCCACATCAGAACATAGCCAAAAAGCCCTCAAAAGTAATTTCTCTCCCACTCCAATTCTACTCTCTGCTGATGATTCCAAGATCAGATTTAATCCATGCTTTTGCCATTACTGAATTTACTACTGTTACCATTTAGAACCCAGCTTAGACAGATCACTATGAATTTGGCTACACTAACACAAAGTCACCTACCACTGCAGTCTGGAGGACTTTTTTATTCATCTTGTTAAGCTCAAAAGTCTCCTGGTAGTCTAGATTAGTAGAAGCCAAGGAAATGGTAAGGTTGACTCCTCCAACATAAGACAGGATAGCATATTCAGCCAGAGCCTGCAGGGCTACGCATGTGTCCTAGGGATGAGAAGAAGGAGGATAAGAATAGTAAAGAACGCAGGAGTAAACTTACTAACAAGTACTGTGCTGTATAGTCATCAGCTTCTGATAGCATAAACATCCTTAGTAATTCATACAGCAAAAGAAATCTCAGGTTTTGTTCCCTTCTGCTGTCACCCTTCCAAAAGCATCTACAAGGGCAGATTCTAGGTTATCTTCAAACCATCAGTCCTGGTGGGAAGAAGAAAAGCTTCTCCTAAGACACAGCTTCTAGACTCCAGACTTTATCTAAAGTCTAATGCGGACTCAACATTAACCAATCAATTGTTTTCTACAGGCACTGCGTAGGCACTGAAGCTACCTTTTTCAGAGATGGCCCCACCTGAGTAGATGAGAACCCTCCAAGTGCGTTTCTCTGCTGTGAAAGCCATTTAACCACTGGGAGTGCAGAAGCCACATCTCCTAGGAGTGTGTACGTCAGAAGAGCATAAGATGTCATTTCTACTTCAGCAGAAACAACTGAAAGACAAGGGGAAAAAGGTGGGGGGAGGGGGGGGAGAGAAAGGGGGGAAAAAAGTTCAAACTACCAACTAGAGCTGAGAATCCGGGCAGGTCTAGAGATGATTCTTTGAATAGTCATTAACTGAAAAAAATGTTAGTCTGTAGAAGTAAACACAGGAAGAGAAAAAATGAAGTTAATAATTGTGTGCACCCAAGATGCATCAGCTTTCAAAACTATTTCTGCTTCCAACACAAGCTCGTATCTTCACACAACAGACAGCCTTCTTTCTGCTTGACTTTATCCTATACCTTATTTATTTCCCACTCCAATTCTACTCTCTGCTGCCAATACTGTATTCCTGTCCTAGAGATTTTCATGCAAAATCCAATTACCTCCTTCCTGAACATTTGTGCACTTGCATATGACTAGAAGGCACAATTGTTTTAAGTGACTTTACAGGTTATAGCCATAATAATAATAAATAATGCTATAACTTTAAAAAGTCTAGGCAAATAGTGCTGAACTACTAGTGACTATCAATAGAAGCTGGGCACGTAATTCCTAGGTCCACTTGGAAATCCAAGGTCAAACAGCTGTTACTGTAAAATTAAGCATATCTGAATTCCCTCAGTTTTCCATTTCAAGTGATTCCTGTCTGAAAGAATTGCACATGGTTAACACTCCTCTGTATTATTCAGTGTCTTTACAAAACTGGAGTGAGAAATGTTGATATAGCTGGGGCTGACAAGCCAGTCCTGCCTGGACCACACCTAGCTCTGTCTCTCATTTAGATTTACCAGCTCTTCCAATGTCAACTTACCTGCCTCCTATCAGCTCTTGTTTCTAGGTGGGCCTTCATCTGCACCCCACTCTGCCTACCATTTCTGGAATGCTTGGTAAAATAAACTTCCTTTGGGGACCAAAATTTTGTATCCCTCTCAACATGCTAACAAGTTGAAAAAAGTGAGAGAAACTTTAACGTGTATTATATAAACAATACACAAGAACGCATGCAGTCACTGGCCTGCTGTTGCAGCCCATTCCTTTATCTCTGTCTTTGCAATGCCAGTACCTGATTGAGAAAGACCATCGTTAAATCCCATGAAGGCATCTTCATCAGCGACCAGAGTTCCCGTCAAGCTCCAGTGTGTAAAGCCATCTAGAACAACAGGACAATGAAATACGTATGATACTACCACAGGCCTGCAGCTCAGCCTCTGCATAAGGGGAGAATCAAATTGCACTATTTTATTAACTCTAAGAACAGAGTCATGCCCTGAGTTGCACCGTCTCTCCTTTTAGGCCAGTATCCTCTGGGCAAGGGATGCAGACTCCTGCTGACTTTATGATTACAAAGATGCGACAAGCGAGGTAATTCCAGGATTTCGGATTAAAATACACAGGTATCTGACCTGTGTTACTAAGCAAACTCTGTCATACTGACAGGAAAGTCACTGCAAAGCCTCTAGTGCACTTGCATTTCTGCAGCATGAGCTACATCTGTAGAACTAAGGCACTCAGCCTTCTCTCCCCAGAATCAGGAAAACTGGCTGCCCTACACAGTTGAATTCTGTTGTGAGGAAATCCTCGACCCACAGGTGCTATCCTCTCCAGTAACTCAAACACACCATTCAAGCTGCAAGGGCTATTTACTTGTTCCTTTAAGATGGTGGCCAGTTGAGGGACATGTCAGATGGGCCCCAGGTGCACAGTACCTTGAGTAATAGCCATGCTGTTCATTTTCCGCAGTGTCACAGCAGCGGAGGGACTGTGCAGCAGCGTCAGGGCATACGCAGTCAAGGCGGTAGTGTAGGGATCCTCTGCCGAATATAAGTTGGACTGTAAGAAGTGTTTTGCTTTGGCAACAGCTGTTCTTTCTTCCTATATTCAGGGGAAAGAACCCAGACATATTACTAGCCTCTATATCTCAAGAGTTAGAATCACTATACTTCTCATGATTAAGAAAACCAGGAAAGAATTTTACTGAGTAGAATAAACCCAACTCTCCCCTTTCCCTAAGGCAGGCATGCATCAAGAATTTAAAAACAGGAAGCAACAGCATAGCAGGAATCACTTAGACTAATGGTGAGACACATTTCATCCTCCTAAAGCTGAAGAAGTTTCATGCCCCTGCAAGGCAGCAGAACAGAGCAGAAGTGAGCTCTGCGTGTTTGATTGTGTTCCTGACACTCTGGAGCGTCTAGCAGACGCCAGAGGATAATAAAGGCCAAGGTTCCCAGGGGTCTCTGCAGCCAACAAACATGTTTTATTAACTCCCTCGATGACCTCACCATGCAGGAACGTGGCTCTGATAATTTATAGAAACAATTTAATTGGACTTGATGTAATTTGGTTTCCTTTGATTTCCCTGTGGCACTAACCTTCCCCTTCCTCATTTCCTAGCTAAGATCATTAGTAACACTTGCAAATCTCCTCTAAGAAAACTTAGATCCACATAAACTGCACTTCCAGCAAATAAAAACTCTAGGGTTGTCTTGACTCACAGCAGTCCAGAGAGAGCATCACATCACTTCTGAGAGAGGCAAACTGCTGACAGGGAGGCAGCAAGTTCCTCCGTTATCACTTGAGGAACTGGTTTTTAATAAGGTTGAATGCCCTCTACTTCCACGAGAACTGGGGAGGACATGTGTGGGGAGTGTCTGCATGCAGTGGCAGCCCAGGCGCTCGCTCTCTCTGAGCTTTGCAGGGAGGTCACCAAAAGTGCCAAACTTATCAAAGGGTTTCTGAATAAATACTGCAGTTTGAACTGGCTGTTTCAAAGCCCCCATAAACTTACTGGTTCTTGCCCAAATGGGCTATCCTTTTTTCTGAACACACATCACCAAGACCTGCTCTACAACTAACTACACCTCCTGTTTTCATCTTCCAATTTTACCTATGCAGATCTACTTACCCATCACCGCTCTTTTCCCTAGCTGTTGACGAACAAATGGAGAACTGTATACATGGACTAATCAATCAATCCAGGAGATTTTCCTAACCATGGTTGGTGGGAATGTTCAACTATGAACTATGTTCAATTATTATCTCAGATTATTCACTCTATTGAATTCTCACACAGACAAAAGCGCAGAGGAAAGTAACACTGTCTTTACCCTAGGTTTTAGAAAGGAACCTCTAAAAAGCCAACTGTAACAAAACAGATCTTTCTTTTATCTGCTTCAAAAATTGTGCAGTGCAATTGCACATTCCCATGTAGCTATTTTTTTCCTGATCGTTGCTATTCTCTCTCGTTACAGAAAAGGCCAACATCTTTGTCCAGAGCCTCTAGTCCAGCACATCATAAGAGTATGGCTCTCCAAAGACATTGTAATCTAATAGCAGTAGCAGTTTGGCCACTGTAGCAAAGGCAAGACTGCAAAAGTTTTCTGGATCCCGCTTAAGTATTCATGTGGTTGAAACTTACGCTGTCCCAGTTAAACTATCAGCACTAAGCTAGCTAGTTAAAATTACGTTGAGTATATCAAGGCAAGCAACCTTTATCTGCATAGGCTGCAATTACACCTTGAAATTACAAGAGAGAAACAATGTTATTTGCAGTCCGGGCAGGGGGCAGTCAGGAATTGTAGGGAAGAGTTTTGCTCCTGTAGAATAAACTTTGAGCTGACAGTTGGAGGATGGAGGAACCACCCTGAACAACTTCAGAATAGATTCTTTACTCTGAAGTGTCACAAGGCTTTAAAACAGCCAGTGACCCAGGTGCTACCACTCTAATGAACACAGAGCCTCTGAAAGCAAACAGTAGTAAAATCAAGTTTAAAAAAAAAGAAAAGGAGAATTTTGAGAACTTGTAGAATGCAAGAGCTATTTTAACAAGGTTTCTGTTACCTCAGAAGTTATGCCCGTTTCCAAAAGAGCTGCAACCACATAAGCTGTCAGGGATATCTTACCATGGATTCCACCCTGGAGGGCAACAAACAAAACCACTATATGAAAACTGGAGAACAGGGCACTAGATAAGAAGATTCTTGAAGCAAAGCAAGGAATACATTGCAACCAAAGTAGAAGCTGTGGCACCATAGTGTTGCTTCTCCCTTGCACATAAGGGATATGAAATTTAGAAACCCAGTTCCTCATTGTAGCTTCCTTCCCTGGTAACAGCCTGAGAACATACTCAAAGTCCATGTCTTCGATACTCTGAGGCATGACTGAAGTGCTCTGAAAGACTTGACTTTTTGCTTTCTGTTCTCATTGGGCAGCATACAGATATGCTCTGATACACGGTTTTACTGAAATTTTCCTAATTAGTTTTTCCTATATTATCCCAGCCTCTCAAACACAATATTCATTTTGGCTTTAAGGAAACTACATCACTTCCTACTTTTAAGTCTGTATAGTTTTTACCTGAATGTCCTTATTTAGTATCCTGCCCATAGCTGGAAAAGAACCATCTTCTTTCTGATGCTGGATGATCCAGTCTTTTGCAGCTGTTAGTTCTTTTGGGTCAATGAAAATAAATCCACGAGACTGTGCAAAGGACTTGAGGACAAAAGCTGTTAGCCTAAAAAAAAAAAAAAAGCTATCAGCATTTTTGAGAAAACAAATTAAGGATAACATATCAGTCAAGGGAAAACAATGTTTTTAGAAAGCACAAATTTTAAAAATCTTCTAGGGCGAAGCCCTAAATACCTTTCAAAAATATTGAACGGTACCTAAAGTCACTGAAACACTGTTCAATCTTCTGGATAAGAGCAGAATTAAGGGGCAGTAAACTAAATCGAAATTTATAACCAAAAGAGATATTTGTCTTAGTTATGACACATTCCAAAATTCAGTTCTCTTTTATAGGTGCCCAGCTGCTGCTCAACTTAAAGTTTTTAAATTAACAGCCAATATGCTTATAAATATGGAGGTATTTGTAAAGAAGAGAGAGAAGTAAATTTTCAGATTTCATTACTCTCGTCTAATACATACATATATATATGTAAAGAAATCCAGACCCACTGCTAATGTCTGAGGCTGTATTAGACTTTATACAGAATTAGGACTTAAGAAAGCAACAGAAGTGTTTTTGGAATTCTAAACCTCTGACATGCAACAAGTGTGAACTCTGGCCAGCTTTGGGAGACTGAATCATTCATTTTACAAGGCCCTGAGGAATGGGAGGGTAGGAGGCATGCTGCCTGGCAGGGGATTTTTAAAGTGTTAAGTAATTCTGTGTCACCATATTTTATATCTAGGGATTGGGAGATGCCAGATCTGAGATAAAGGTTTACTGTCTTAAAAAGAGGCACTATCGTAGAAGAGGTACTTTCCCTCAGATGAGTTCATGAAGAAAATTATTCTAAAGGAAAATACAGAGCAGATGAAGAAGTCAATGACAGCTTAAGCAAACAAAAGACAAGAATCTACTAGGTCTGAGACACTATAGTCAACTACCACACTAATGTGATGTAATAGGCAACCTTAAAAGTTGTGATTTCTCGAAGAGGACATTAGTGAGATGAGCTGATCTCTCAATTCCTTAATTTCTCCTTCTCAAACTGTTTTACTCTGAAAGATCCTGCACTTCAGATTCCCAGGGCATAAACCCATACCATTCCATTTCATCTGTGAGGGGATATAAGGCATTTGGGAGAAATGCTTCTCCTACGCTAGCAGGACAAGCCTCTGCCATATCTAGAGGCACCATGCTTCTCGACAGACGTGCAGGTGAAGTTCCACTCTCTAGTGGAATTGTTTTAAGTGTCCCATACATCGTTACTGAAATTCCAGTGGACCAAGTATACCCTATACCACAACTGCTGTGCCTAACACCCAGACACGTTAGTAGAAGTGACCATCTCAACTGCCCCGAGTCGGGAAACAACTATTATACACCTATTAGCTCAGTATAAAATGCTCAGCAGCATTGGAATAGTAGGCCTATAGTCATTGAGGATTATTTCTGTTCTCCGGTGTGTGCCATACCATGACAAAGCCTGGAAAATTACTCTTCTTTCCCTGCCCATTGTGTATTTTTGCCATTTAGCAAACACTGAATTTTCTAACTCTGTTTTAAATAGCAACTCACCACATACTCCCTGAGGAATCCCTCTCGCCAAAAGCGCTGTATGAACCATCTTGTCTCTTGTAGGTCAGCTGGCGCTGGTAGCCTGGAAGTCACAAAAGAATTGGGGGAGTCCAAACTCCTCACAGAGGAAAATAAGCATTTAAAGTGAATGAAGACTCAGAACATCTGGCACTAGTGCAAGGGATTCTGCTGCCCGAGGCAACCTCCTATTTTGCTGTGTGTGATACAGCCAACTCTGTGTACGTATGCTAGAGCTTATTCAGAAATCCTTTCAGGCTAACATCTGTAAGTCTACATATACCTCCTGAATACAAATGAAAGAAACATTATTTGTCCAGCTGTTAGCCTCTTACTGAGCAGCACATCTATCCAAAAAATGATTAGAAAGTTAAGATCCTGAAACATTCTGTATTAAAGATCAACTCCTGCATTTAGGCCGCTAAAATCTTTTAAAATTTGATAGCCCTCAGTAAGGTGCAATATTAAAAGAAAGATTTTTACTTAAATGTACAGCCTTCTACTTCTATTTACTGAAAGCACTGTGCAGCCAAGGAGCTATTTCCCTGAGTGCTATCACAGGACTCAGATTTTCCTCCAAAACTACTACTTGGGAGAACTTAATATAATATAACAGCTGACTGTTTAGTGACAAAATCCCAAAGGAAGGGGAAGACATAACAACTCTCACTTAACAGAGAAAGATATTGGCAAAAAATCACGCTGTCTTCTCGTGTTCTTACTTATTTAGGAGCCCTTAGCATATACACATATACCTTGTCAGTCGTATCTTCCTTCAACTACTTCTGAGATGTGATGGATGATGTGTGATCTTAATGTATGTGAACACTTCCTAGACACTGGCTCTGGCTTACATAAGGCCTGTTTTAGATAACAATAATTAAGTTGAAGAACTCTTTACCTGAACGTCTTCTGAGACTGAAAATAGAGATAGTCAAAATGCTATTCCTATCAGGAGGACAATTTGCTTCTCAAACCTTATAATCACAAACTGCATATGCTAACAAAGCAGGCCAAGTCTCTATATTGAAGAATACCCAGTACACATTTTGATAAAACTGTTAAAAGCCCCTTGGAATCAAAACTGTTAAAATGAACATTTCTTGCACGGAGATGTGTCAAACACGCAAGGGGCTTTGGATCAGAGACACATTTAGTGCCTGATTAATCCTCTGACCCATAAATAGACATTTTAATTCCACACTGCATGACATTTTTATGGGAATGAATTACTTTTCATTTCCAGAGACCAAGTTTCTTTGTTGACCTCTCTAGATACAGGCAGCTCCATGATCTCCGAGGAACTTTCTCCTGTTGCTCTCTAGCCTTTCAGTGCTTATAGGGAATGCAGTGAACACAGGTGGAACGGTCTGAGGAGTGGGCAAAGACACCCGAAACTGCTCCCATGGTAAACAAAAAAATTAAAAAAAAAAAAGAAATAAAAGTCTGACTGGGGATTGTGGGATATATACATGTGACAGAAAGCACAAGCAATGGTATTCTTCTTCTCAAACAAGAACAGTTGTATTAAATTAGCCTGCTTTTTTTCCTACACAGGCCTCTGATACAATTTACTACTGAAGCAGAGCTGTTCATCCTTTAATTGTTCCTAAATATTCCCTTGCAGCATGTTAGATGGGCAAGTAGGTAGTGGACATTAGTTCACAGTTCAGAGTCTTACAGTTCTCCCTGTTCTTTTATTCTAATGTTCATTTAGGGTTGACGATTCTCCCCTGCTCTTACTCTTTGTTTGCCAGTGTTATCGTGCCACTGGCTTCTGTCCTGCTTGCTCTTCTGAAATTTTGTCCTTCTCTTTTCTAGGCGCCCCTCTAGATGCTTAGGCTCACCGCAAAGGTTTACCTTTCTAATTTTCACCTGTTCACCTATTTAGAACTGCATTATGGGAACGCAGAAAAATTACTGACCAGCTCAGCTCAAGCCACTTCTGAAGATTAGGGAAAACGTAGGAATTGTTGAGCATCAGCATATTCTGTGATGAATGGCTAAGCGATGAAATAAAGTTTTCTGGTTTGGTAAGTCACAAAAACCTTCCAGACTGAACGAACAGACTTTTTCAACTGAAGCTTATACTTGGCAGGGCTCCAATAAACTCAGAGACTTAAAACTCTTGAGGATTTCTTCTTTAAGGGTTAATGAACAGGCAAAGTTTGGAATCAAAATTCTGGAAGGTTTGCAGATTCATAAAAAGAAACAAAACCAAATAATACTGAAAAGGAAAAACTAACCCAGACTATTAGAAAACTCCCTTTTTCTCAGTGCTATCAGCAAGCACAGCAAATTACAAGTGAAATGACTGCAGCTAGGCAAAGGAAGCAGCACTGGGCTTTTGCTGCTGAATGCAAGGAATATATTACGTTTTATATTTACACTTTCAGAGGAGAACCACCTAACCCTGTCACCTCTGATTTCATGACATGACTATTTTCTGACTCACATACAAGACAGCCATGTCCCTCTGGGTCATTCTTGTTTTTACTAATGATTGCTGAATTCTTACTTGTCCTGAGAATTGCATTTAATTATAAACTATTTTGTGTATGACTCTTCCCAACTGAATGTTAAGAAAAACAGTGCATAAAAAGTTAGATTGTTTTGAGCTGTTCAGAGAGATAGGACAAGGCACTGAAAGGTCGGGGGGAAGCTGTCTTTATATGGCTCTTGGATAACAACTTTGGATACTAACTTTTAATTCTGCATATACTGTTCCTGAGAACATACTGATAAACTGGAGAAAGTTCAGAGAAGAGTAATGTGAACAATTCAAGGACTGAAAAGACAATTTAGGAACACAGATAAAAGAACTAAACACATAGATCTTGACTAAATTTAATTTTACATAACTCTGAAATTTGTAAACACAGAGAAACAAGCTACTTAAGAGAGCAATAAATCAATAACTATGTAAAATAGGAGTTATTAAATGGAAACAGGCTACACTTCAAGGGAAAACATCTCGCATTCAAAATCTGTTAACCTGTGAGATTACACTAAAGAAATGATGAATCCTTATCACTTGGAATCCTCTTGATTAGAAAGAATAACACTAATAAAACTCTCTTCTAACTCACAAGCCTTTTCTCTTTCTATAAACTATATGTTTAATGAGATACCTTGAACAAGATAATCGGTAGCTTCACTCTCCACCTCATGGCTGAGTTGCTTAGTTTTCTGCAAATATTTCAGGACAAAAACATTGGGAGCAAAATGGATCATGTTCTGCTCTCCGCATCCAAATGGTAATCGCAAAAGATTGTCCAAGTTGTTTAGTGTCGGACCCATCACATCTCCTGTTTGAAAAAGGAGGTGATATGCTCAGTATCAAGGAATTTTGCTTTACCTCTTTTTGATGTCTTATGATTAAAACCCACTTGACTAAACTAGTTTCTATTAGCTACACATATTCAGCTTAAATAAACTGTAGCAGAATATTGGAAATCCTTCAAATTTTCAGTCTTAGCCCTTCAAGTTCTTGCTGGAATAAAGAAGAAATTTAACATTTCAGATTTTGATTATCTGTGAGTATTCAGTTTAGACTACCAGCTCAGGAGGCAGTTAGTACAATTTATGATTATGATGATCATGAAATGTATACTACAAATGCTACGAAATGCTGCCTCTCAACAGACAGGGCCTCTAAAGACGCCTCAGATGGTGTCAACTTTAAGTCACTATCAACTCAGATGGAGTTCAAACAAGTGACTGTAACAAAAAAAAAAAAAAAATTCCCTGTCCTAGAATTAAGTGGTATGTACCTTTGTAACTGCCTATGACTACTTTATCTGGTCCATATTATTCAAATACTGGTCAGAAGCAAATAACAGCTGGAAGTATCTCCACATATTTAATAACTAATACCTACTGATACCTCCTCATAATTGATACCTATTATTGAAGCTGTAGCTCTTTCTGATCCTGGAATTATGTTGTGGGGAACTCCAAGAGTAAATGCTTCATTGTGATTTTCATCAGTCTCTTCTTTTCTCCAAATTTTAAACTCTCCCATTGACCCCCAGCCTGTGGAAAAGCCAATGTACTTCACCTCAAGCTGTTTGGGGACTGTCCACTCCACAATAATAGATTCATTTAGCACCCGAGTACCATGGCCAACCTGAAAGGAACAAAGAAAACCCATGCAGTTCCAAGAACCCATGCATGTGAAATCAGCCTGCCACGTGCCCTTGGACCCAGTAACCTATGTCTGCACCACACATCTAAGAGAATATTATATATCAACAGATCCCTTTCTTTTTCCCACCCCCAAAACAGTCTAGGCAAATTTAATGAGATAACTCCGGAATGTGTGCCACCGGCCCGGCCTCCCATGCCTTCAGCGTATCTAGCTTTAAGAACTTTGTTTTTTAATGGCTCAAGTGTATAATATGAGAAGCAAACAAGTGTTCTGATAAAAACAGCCTGATCAAGATTTAATATAGAAAAGCAATAGGAATTAAGCTTTCTCCTTCTACAACACACCTACTAAAAATCTGCCTTTTGTGTTCTCCAGCTCTAGTTAAGAAAGCAAGAGGCTTCCAGACTGTTACATAGCTATATTCACTACCTGGATAATTCCATTTTTCCAGCTGATCCAGAAGCTGCGGAATTCATCCCAGGAGAGGATACCAGCTGTGTCCGTGCTGACCACTGGCTCACCCATTTTGCTGGTGGAAATCCATGTTTTAGTATTTTGATGTCCACCAATAACAATCTCAGTCATCTCTGCCATGTCATATGGACCAGAGGACAAGGCCAGGTGAGCATCATTGTGTGCTTTCACAGCAATGTCAAAGTGTGTCATCTGGGCAGGTTTCTGCATGTATTGGTACTCATATTTGTTAGGCGTAGAAATGTGAATTTTCTCTAGTCAGAAAAATAATGGAATGTTGTAAGAATTAGAACTCACATACTTAAAAAATAACCCACAGCTAACTGCTAAAATTTAAACAGATGGCCCTTTCCTCTTCTTAAATACACATTCTTCTTTCCAGCTTCTTTAAATCAAACTATAAAAATATATGGAGATGTTTCTTCCTATTTCTGCTTACACCCTCCTCAATATAGAAGATACTTCAGTTCAATATCACTGAGTTAGATTTCCTGTGAAGTCTGTATATGATTTTTCAGTTCAAATTTAGTGGTCAAAAGCATCTCTGTTTAGCTTAGTGGAGCCAAGTTTGAGCTATCCAAATCTCAGGCAGAAAGGACATACTGATTCCAGAACTGAATTTTAAAACATCAACTAAAAATATAGTACAGCCACAGTTACTGTCCACAGTGCTGAATACTTAAACTGTTTCATAAAGTAAAGGAATTTAATTGCCATTTCCAGAAATCACTTGGGCAGTTAGACCAAATTCATAATTAGCCAACCAGGTAAGAAAGACTCTTTATTCAAAAGTTCCTTCTACACACCGTAACTCATCAATCACAAACAGGATAAAAAGTTTATTCATTTTTCCACTGAATAGACGAAAACAAAGAGGGTTTTTTTTCCCCCCATGGGATAAAGCCACATGTTTCTATTTATAACCAAATCAAACAAACTTAATATTATCTCATTCAAATTATGAACTTACCATTTGGGCAGAAGAACACACTATAAGTGTATTCTCTTGACAGTCCCTCTGGCTATATGAAGACAGAAATCCATATGTAAAAATACAGTAGATTAGTTATGACAGCTATTCAATTTCACTTAGAAAATACATAAGTAAAATTCTGCTGCAGTACAGTGCTTCAAGTCCTTTATAGAAAAGAGATTATACTGTATTCTGTTAGCTAGAGATAATGATAATTATTACTAAAAAACCCTCCAAAAACAACAAAAAACCCCATACACCACCCTCGCATCATATCACATTTCTTAGGCCGACAGAGCAAACATACCCTGTACATTTCTATCCCTTCTTCTTCTAAGCAGTATAGAAGATTCACCAACAGAACTAAATGGCCCCTTCAGTGTATGTAACACAAAAATTGATTATTTGCAATCACATAAACATACCATGAACCAAAGATCATTATAATCCTATTAAGGTTTGATTCACTACCAAAGAATTTTCATGAGTTGCCCATGCATATATCATTTTTTCCTCTGAGTTATTACAAAGTCATATTTTCTTACCTCAATAATAACACTACTGCGAACATAATCCACTCCAATTGGGGTCCTTTTATCCATATAATTGTCCTCTGGGTGCTTGCTGTTCTTTGGGGTCTGTATTCCATCCTGACAGCAATTAGTTCCACCATAAGCAAAAGCTTTTGCTAAGAAACAGAAAAGAAGCAAAGAAGAAGCAGGGATTAAGATATGAAGATCTTCAGGAGTTCAAAGCACTGATCTAAACTAAATAGATACAGCTGATAAACAACACATTAAGTGTTTTGTAACTAGAGCTTTGCTGTATTCCATAAGTATTCAGTCAGAGGACAACAGAAAAACTTTTTGCTAATTTCCAGTGTTACGTGAATTTTACTACCTATAATTATTTGCCTGAAGAGATCTAAATAATTTGCTATTGTTCTTTTTACTTTAAAACTCCAACTCTTCAGGTAGATGTAACATGTCCAAACCATACATGCCAACATATCACACAGTAGGAATACTGAAGACAGAGGAATCTCCTGAAGTTTGGTCATATGAACTCTTCAGTGCATTCTAGTTAAATACATTTGTAAGAAATAAATAGGTTTGAAAGCTAAGTTGGCAGCAAGTACAGTAAATGATTCCATTTTAGGGTACTGAAGAGGTAAGAATTTTCTTCTGCAAAGGGAATAAAGAGAAACACTTGTAAAATTCCTTCAAGCAGGAAGATATTTTTATTTCTGTACTACCAGTGATGTTGCTCAGTCCAAGCTCATTGAAGGACAAAACGATAGAGGTGGGTTTAGCTTCCCCAGGGGCAACACATTTCTTTCTTGTCAGATGATGTTTCCCAGGATGCCCAACAAACTTTATGCTTTTTGGAACAGAAATCTTCACATGAACCTGTGAAAATTTTTGAATGCCATTTACTGCAAGTTTCATCTGCAAAAATGACAGATATTAGTAAAAGATCGAAAAAAATCAAAAAATAATGCTTAATAAAACCACAGTATGCACAGATTAACAATTCTTCAAAACTTCTAGTAATATTTAACTGTCAGGATTACTTTCAGCTCAATAATTTTAGAAGTTCAGAATGATACTAGCTGGAGAGGTAATGCATTTGAGAAAAAAATCACCTATAGAGAAAGTACGTCTTGAAAAAAACGTTTTTTCAAAATAAACTATTTCAAGAGGCTTTCTAATTAAGAAGCAAATTCTTCTTTGTTGTTCAGTTAGAGTTTTCTAACTATCTTCATCAAATTTTTCAGTATTTGGATTTCTGAAGTGTTGCAAGGCACTTCAGATCATTACAGTTGTTTCAAGCTAAATGTAAATAAAGCAATAACTTATTAGTATTGCAAAGGAGTATTTTTATCTTGTTCAAAGTTTTTATGTTGAGCTTACCACTGTTATCACTATTTCTTATCCGGTGCAACTTGTAGAACACTTAAGAAATTTTCTTTCATGATGAAACATAATTTAGTAACATTGCAACAGAAATAAAGGGGCTGTTACCTCTACACAGACAGCCAAGTAATTGTAGACAGTCAATGGGATTTTGGTCTGCTCCCCCCGGATGACATGGTATGGCAAGGTGAAATCAATGAAGAAAGGTTTAAATGTCTTCAGTTCTGTTTGACTGGCAATGCCCAACCCCTTCTCTTTGGACAGTCCCACAGCTTCTGTTATCCACGTAGTGATCGAGTCTGGCACCTCCATACGCAGTTGTGCTTCTCCTGATAGACTGTCAAAGAGAATAAGGAATAACTTGGAGTGGTCAGATTAATGAAAGGTCTTTGAAGGAAGCCGAAGCACATAGAGCCAAACAACTTGGGAATTCTCTGCAAATACAAACTCATGACACAGTATCACCTGTGACTCAAGAATATCAGTGTCTGCTTTGAACATCAGATTATAAATACGCTCAACATTTTCTTTCTAAGTAACAACTTGAGACCTGTGCATGACTCGAGGCTTGCATATCTGCAACGACCAGGACAGCAAGTAGCTGCTACTGCAGAACACAGAATCTAACATAGCAATCCTTACTAGATTAAAAGCTTTACAGGGATCCTAGCTATAGGGTCGCTTTTCTAAGAGGCAAATGTCTATACTAAGTGAAAAAAGAGAAAGATTCCTAGACTGAAGTCCTAGATAAGAACAGCTAGTCCTAGATAAAAACAGTTAAGCAATAGTTTATTCAACAGCTAGTGAAATAAAAGCAATCTTTGTTGGAATCTATCATCCTTGTTGTGTTCACTGCCACATTACAGACTGTGCTTGAACATCAAGGCAAGTGAGAAATTTTCCAGCTACCAAGTTCAGCAACTGCTTGTTCAGGGGGGCATATTTTGATTCAGAAACATTGCTTGGTTGATTTTTGGTATGTCTGACTCATAGAAAATTTCCCCAACAATCATTTTTTCCCACAGTGAGGACTGTGACTAAATACTATAAAACAAATTTTTATTTTGGGTATTTAGCTTTGCTGTGCATACCACAACAGGATATCATAAACCTGGTATCTTTTTCCATGTTTTATAATAATATAAATTCAGTTCTGTTCTGCAGCCTTTGCTATTTGCCTCCTGCAAAGCAGCTTTGGCTTGCCTGAAACAGAAAACATTTCCTCTAAAGCAAGAACAAAAGCTATTTCATGGCTCAACTGGCAGGATGATTGGTGCAGTTATGAGTACACCCTAAGGTTGTTTTCTCTCAAGTTCTTATTTATTCCCCAGAGCTTGATACACATGCTGCTAACTCCATAATCTTTTGAGAGCAACATGCATCTTAGCTGGCATGGAAGATGAGAAAGTGAGATCTTAAGAGCAAGCTCTGTGGGCCTACAGCATAACATGCCTTTCAATGCTGCAATACCTACCAATTCGTATCCAGAGCGAAATGAAGAACACGTCACCATGCTTTTCAATGCTGAAGGCTATTTAAGTTTTAGGACTCCAGTGAAGTACCTTTATTTGCACCATCTAAATCAAATCTTTGCATAATTTTCAACAAGCCTAGGCCAATATAACTGCTAATAAAATAGCAGGTCTCCATACTGATATTACAATAGGAAAAGATTAAAACAAGTAGTTTGATAAAACCTAGAGCTCACTATGCCTTCAGAAAGGTATGCTAGCTTCAGTCAGGATCAGTCCAAGCAGCCTGTCCAAAGAAGATACTTCCTCAGCTCAGGTTACAGAGTGGAAAGCCTGGGAAACAGCTTGATACAGTCAAGCCACATGTATTTTAACTTCTTGTAAGCACACATATTTCTTAATGCTTAGGTCTTTATCCTAACTGTAGTTAGTTAGCTGGTACCTGCAATATAAGCTTCGACCCTGAAGAGAAAAGCGGAAGGGTGTCCCAGCCCCAGAACTGGCTGCATTCCAGTCTGTTTAATCGGACAATTTGTTGCAGCTGATGTTCTTTCCACTGGGATTTCAGCCCATAACCAACATTATTTTCACACATGAGGGCACTTACTCTTCTGGGCGGGGGGCCAAAGTACACACACATTTCCAGCCATTAGACCCTCTAGCCAGGCTCTAGGAATTTTTAGAATTGGTTTGGGAAGTTGACATTAGGTTTTTGTTTCTTTTTGAGGATTGTATATTGTAATTATAAATGGTAGAAGAAAAAAAGATTCTTCCTGTTCAAGAGAGTGGAAATCAAGCAATGCTCAGCTCAGTTATTTATAGTGAAATGAAGTGGAGAAAATGCAATCTGCAACTTTTTATTCCACACTCTCCCACTTTTAATTAACTGCCCCAGCTTGCTGAGGCCTGAACAGGCACTTCTGAAATTCTTTGTGTATTTCTACAAAGCATATTTCATGCTCAATTGAACAGATTTGAATACACTTACTGCAAATTCCTGTCAAATTTAATTTATAATCATTTACTGAGAGTAAAGTTTACTTGTAAACTTGGAGATGCCTGTAATAGTCTCAAATGGCACATCTCGGATAAAGTATTTATGGGAGAGATTAGTTATCTGTTTACTCATTTTGTAGTTCCAGTTGTACCAGGTACAGGCTGTGATTTACTGGGCAGTATACTAAGATTTGAGGGAGATGCATCTTGCATCAGATGAAGGAGAAAGGAAAGGCTCTGTACAACTCAAAAAGCAATCAATGTAGAATACTCACTAGCGCAAGGCTAGGTTATACCAGCATTTACTGAGGTAGCCATTCTGCCTTCATCTCCTCACGTGTATTGCTCTGGGATCATTTCTACACTACAGCATAAGCAATCTGTGCTAGAACACAGAGCTGAGAAGACAGAAGATGCCAGCAACTGCTGAAACTGGCATTTCTAGACTATCCTATGGCCCAAATGCAACTCCAGACCAGACTAACACCCTGTTGCAAAAGGAAAGCGGCACCCCTGCAGAGCTGGTGCTATCACTTGATTGTGAACTCTAGCAAGATTTCCCATCCCTCTTTACTTTCCTAAGTATATGGTACATATAATTCTGGCCCATACGAAGATTCTAGTGTACAGCTGGAAGCAAAGTCTCATTGTATATCCTACAGTCCCTTCTAATTAAGTCTATGGAGGCAGTACTCCAGCACAGCTGATCACTGCAAAGCTGTATCTCCACTTGCTTTTCAATAACTTATCAGTATGCTCTTACCCTAAGGGGGTAAAACCTAGAAATTCACTTCTGTGTTGAATCTAATTCCTTGTTCCTTTTCTTCCTTTAAGATACTCCTCTGCTTATGACACCATGGTGAACTACACTTGGACTGCAAGGCAGTCAGTCAAGACTGGTAGTTACAACTTGAAGTAAGAGAATATACTTCAAAAGTAGAAGTATTATAAAGAAAGAATCTTGCTTAGAGCAGTAACGAAGAAAAGCTACATAAAAATCAGAGGATGCCAGTGCAGCTCCTAAATGGTTTTAAAGAGCTTTGTTTTCTGCAGCTGAAGAGGATACAACACACTGGATATAATTAAAGGATTTCCCAGTAGATACCTGACATTGAGGCAGTGCCAAATCCACGTTTCAGGAAAGAAGGTTCTTTTTTTCTTCTCTGCTCTGCCAGAAGAAGAAATAAATCCTTGGCAATGAATTCTTTTAATAAGACAGTTAGTTATAATAACTGATAAATCAATGTTTGTATTCATTGATAAATGAATGCAGCTCAAACAAACAACTAAAGCTCTAGCTAGCACAGATCACAAAAAAGTGAATGTGTGCATCATTCATAATACAATCTTTCCAAATGATCCCATTGTTTACACACATATCAAACAGTCTGGAGCCATAAATAAGACAGTATAAGAAATGTTTTTTTCACCAAGTTCCAAATTCTTTCACCAAGTAAAAGCACAACAGGAACACATACAGCACGTGAATTCCCATGACCTGGCCACAGACTAAAGAGTTACTACAATCACTGCTTCATATTCCTCTCCCTCTCTTTCACTTGGAACTGTCTTAGTCTCTAATATTTTCATAATTCAAATGATCCTTTCAAAGAATATTACTTTGCATTTTTCTGGAACTAACTGAATTTAAGAAAATACCGCCAGTTACAATTTTAAGGTCTGTCAAGACAACTGAAGAGGGTTTCCCTCCTTTCCCCTGCCCAATCTTGACTAAACTAAGCAATTTCCTAGGACATAGCAGGTGAGAAACAATTGAGAATATAATATATACATACATACATATATATATATATATATATATATATATGTAAGAGTATCGCAAACAGTACACACTACATCAAAAATGTTACCTCGGTGCAATTTTAGAATGCATTGTAGCCACTAACGTCCCAGTATGTGGCTGAAAGGCTGGGACAGCCTCATCTGTGTACATGCCTCCATTCTGTCTGTGGTTTAAGCTGACTATATCAGTCATTACAACCAAGCCAGTTTCCTAGACAATAAACATGAAGAGCACAAAACAGAAATCACAGAAAAATTCAGCATATACCACTGAAGACCTTTCTGAATGGAACTCCCCCACTTCATCCCAACATTTATAGGGTAAAGTTCTGTTGAAACTTGTAGATTTTTTAAAAACTTTATGGAAAATAAAAATGACCAATAATGTGAGAATACGTAGGTACTTTATAGGCAGGAGTTCTACAAGAAAGCTCTTGTTTGCTTGAAAAATGCATTTCACCAATATCTAGCATTACTGGCCATGTGTACAACTGTCAGAAAACTACAGGTGAAAAGTTTTTGCATGTTTCCCTTTGAATATTACACTATAGCGAGCAGGCAGCTCTCATGCCAGATGTCACTAGTTCTGCTCTACCAGGAATGCCAAGTAAACAAAATGAAAACTGTCCACACAGCTTTACAGTAAAAACACAGAATTCACAAGAAAACTGTCTGCTAGCTCTGTGCCCAAAATATACTTATTCATAGGAGACAGCAGTTCCCATGCACCAAAGGGAAAATGACCTTTTTCTCTTTCACATACGCATCCATTTTTACAAATCAGATTTACAGCAAGGCACTCATACAAGCTATTTACTAAATGAGCATATAGACGTTTTCCCAAGAGTTTATAGCTCTCAATAAGAAAAAGGGCATCAAAGTAAAAAACCTAACAGACCAGGAAGAGGAGAGTAAGCAGGGCTTCCCGCATAAGTGGGATTTTGAGGATTTTGATTTTATTATTAAGAAATTGAGCCATTGGAGGAATATGTGAGAAATTATAGGGTTTAAGACAACGCAATAGAGCAGTTTAGCTAAATATGCAGAAAGCACAAAGAAAATTGATAAAAGATTTTGGGGAAGCAAGAATTATTATTTAGCACCGGCATGAATTAAGAATGGAAAGAACATAAAACATTAGCACTGCAACTCTGGCTTGCTAGATCAGTCTATCTTTAAGAGCGGCCAGTAATGGAAGCCGAGGGAAAGAATGTAAATCATATGGCAAGTATAGCGTGGCCTTTCACATAGCATGTCCTCACAGTTTCAGGCAGTCAGCAGAGACAGTCATGGAAAAGAGATTATGTGCTGCAATGGTGTGGAAGGCAAAGAGGCAGGATGTCAGCAGAGCCTGAAAGGGTGGACGGTTGCTACCATGCAACTGCTGGAAAGGAGGAACATGCAGAAATTTCCAAATAGATCAGATACACTTAATGCTAATTTTAATAAAAAGGAATGCAAGAAGCAAACGGAAATATAGTAACATGTCTTAAAACCTACAGAAGACAGATTAACTTAAAGGATTACATTTTTAGTATCTCAAGCAACAAAGAAATGGATTAGTGCATTGAGAACTAATTAACTTGTTTTAAACACTCAGGTTGAAAGTTAAAGCAAATACCACAGATCAAAAGGAAAAATGTTTTTCTTTTAAATCTGGTCAAGTTAAAGTATTGAAGGAAATCAAACTAGCAAAACTATTTAAATATACAGCATTAAAGTAATAATTTGAACAAAAATGCAAAGAAAATATAACTGATCTTACACACAGATGGCCACAGCAGGTGCCAGAACTGGGGCAGGGAAGAAGTTTACAGGATTTTCAAAGGATAATCTAAAATGGAAAAGCCTACAAGGAAAGGCTCATGTTCCACCTTCCCTTCCCTTCAAAGTAACTGCAGAACAGATCTGTAAGGTCACACATAACAGAAGGAACCTTCTTGTCCCATCTGATCCTCCAGAGCCCCAGCACGATTCCTTCAGCCAGTTGGAAATCTGGCCCACTCCTCAAGACTGGCCAAAGTCAAAGCACATTTCTTTCATATCTTTGATGAAACAAAAGTACTATTTGTTCTTGGAAATTACTTTTCAGGCTACCCCCCAGAGAAACAACCTCAGATGTGTAAAGGGAATAGCCTATGGAACTAAAAATTATCCTGCATACATAAAAGTAACAAAAACACCCCACAGAGAAGTGGAGGATGATTCTTCCTACTGTAAATGCAAAGCGAGCATCCTTGGTGATGTCCCAGTGCCAGGGGAAGACAGAAGATCGACGGCGTCTACGTGAGGACATGCCTGGCCACCAGAAATGCCCTTCTTCCTTGGGAGCTCCAAAAGCATCAGATACATCATACTCTGCAAGTTCTTGAAAAACCTACATAGAAATGGAAGAGACTGCTGTCCTTTCCAGGTATAAGGGTTTCTTATTGAAGGTAAAGTGCAGATACTGGTATTAAGAGAGAAAGAGACATTAATGCTTTAAGTTTCCTTTTACCTGGCTAGCTGTCAGCTGAAAACCTGTCTTCAGCAAGTAGACACTCTTATCCACTGTGGCAATGCAGACACAGCTTGATTTGGCAGCTGTGACCTTGATGTTCACAACATCACCAGGTCTGGTCTCATTTGCTGAGAGCGTCACTGCAACCTAGGAGTTTAACATAAAATCCCACCATCTCACCTCATAGTCAGCAGATAAAACTATGAAAAATAACAAGACACCATCCCCTCCTCTCCACTGACGGCACTGCCAATACCTGATTTTCAAAGGAGGACTTGACAGTGAACTGCAGGCTGTCTGTGACCCCTTCTCCATTTTCCCTGACATAATACACCAGAAGACGGCCAAAGGGAGCCATGTTGTGAATTACTGAGAAATGGAGGAACGTCACGCAGACTTCAACCTCTGCTGCAGGATTACTGGTAGGTGCTGAAAAATAAATTAGAAATTGCAGTTTTATTTATCAAAATCTCTGTCTCTCTGCCTCCTCTAAGTGCTGCGAGGTGCAGAATTCCTCATCCAGGACTTTAATCTCTCCCTTGTTCCTGCTGCAAGAGTTTGTCTTGGGCTCAGCATCTCTTCCCTTCTCCTTTCCCTTGCGTAAGCTGATGAATCGTGTGGACAAGGTAAGTAAGTAATGATTACCTGGTGTTTATTCCTAATGTAAATCCAAGGAAACACACAATGATACTATCAAACCATAGGTATAAAATAAACAAAAAAGAGTATTTATTGCCACAGAATGCTGCTGAGAGCACTATACAAATGGGTTTGAAAAAGAATTATAGGTGAGAGGATAGGTTTGTTAACATAATTAAATACAACAGCTCAGATCCAACTTCTGTGCAGAAAGTTCTTACAAACTCTTAAACCACTGATTACCAGAAGCTGGGTGGATACATCTAGGGATGCTTCTTTTCCTTTTCCCTAACTGACTTTTGCTGCTGTTGCACATGTTGCGAGGCTAGGAAGACTCTTCCTTTGACAGTCATTGTGCGCATCTTCTGAGGCCAATCATTTTTTCTCCTCTTTTTCCCTGGATTTACCAGATCTGGTATCTTTCTGCTATCCTTTGTACAAAATAGGAGTTTTCACATGATATCCTTTTCCCCTGCAAACTTCATAATCTTCTCAAGCCTCACCTGCGCAATCAGTCCATCTATCATCATCTTCCCAGTTTAAATTCAACTGGTCTACTAAGTTTCCTTGGCCCCATCACCTCCTTCCCTACCACTCAAACTGATCCCAAAGGCTATATATATTAAGAAAAACTGTGCTTTCCCAACTAGAGAAATTTGTTATATGATTGTATATATGATTTTGTATGCAATGGATATTACTATTTTGGTTGCACAAAATTATTCTATGCCCTTTAAACAGCATTGAATTAAAAGAATTACACTTTGAAAACTTTGCAGAAAGGTGTTTTTTTTTTTTCCTGAAAATAAGGGAGAGGTAGCACATCTGATGCAAGCTACCTGTTCCTGGGGAGCGCAAAACATCAACATTCTTCTCAAAGAGATTGGTGGCTCTTTTGCTCCTCTGCTGGGTGATGTTACTGTGCTGCAATCCTGAAAGGACAATGTTGCCTCGCGATGCCACTTCATAATGCAGAGTAAAGTTGCACTGACATGTGGACTTAACTGCAATCCAAGCCTCCTCTCCTACCTGTGCCCAGAGAAAGAAAAGCAAGAGATTTGGTTTGTTATAATGCACTCTTTCTATTTATAAAACACAAACCGATTTGTGTCTGAGTCCACAAGAGATTTGACACCTCTCCTATGAAATTTATGCATTGAAGATACTGTATTAGCACTGTTTTTGTGGATTTTCTTCACAATAAGAAGGGGCCTACGTGCAGCTCTTCACTTCCTGCAAGTCTAGCAGGAGAATGGGATGGGGGGTTGTATGCATTAATGAAAACAATAAAGGAATCTCTGGAATCTTGAAAGTTAAGCCTTTTGGCACAGAGCAGCTGTCAGAATTGGTTGAATTTTAGACACCCCTTCAATAGTCCAGCCTTGAAAGAGATGGTTTGAGGGGTGGGAAGTGATATGTGTCATGTCTGACATTTTTTGCTCTTTAACTGAGATTATACATCATGATTACTGTCACAAGGAAAACACTGATTCAAATAACTAACATGGCCTGAAGTTATTGGGAATAGGACCGGAGAAAATGCTTTCAAATTACACAGGTTTTGATATTAATTTGCAAGTCTGGCACTCAAATAGCTGTCAAAGATACAGGAAAGCATGAGGAGAGCTTCTTTTTTCAGGGCAAACACATCTGACACTTGCAAAAGGCTGCAAAGATGCACCCTGACTTTCTGCACTTCCAAGTTCTATACCTAGACGTACTTTATAAGCACTAAATCCCCTGGAGATAAAATCCTCCAAATATTGTCAATTCTAACAGAACACATTTCAGTGCTCATGGTCAGGGGAATAGGATTGGGTCATGTTTGGCTGAGTAATAAGCTTTCCGTGGAGCAGCTGAATTTCCTAGAAACACAAACTTTTTTTCTTCTGGCATACAAGAAGCCACCAACACTTGTGTTAAGCAGGATTTCTTCAGCAATTTCCAGTCTTGACCTGCCTGCCATTTAAAGCATAGCATGCCCAAATAAGTCTGAGCAGTAATGTTAAATACCAATTAAACATTTTAAAAAGCCTTCTTCTTCAATACCAACAGCGCTGTCTTATCAGAGTGTATATACAGTGTAAACCAAAATGGCAAGGACAGGAAAACAAGAAGCTGCTAGTGGTTAAATACAATAAGAATGCTGCAACGTCCAGGGAGAGGTATCTCGTGACATCAAATATTTGAAGTATTAAGAATTTCCTACTGTAAAATGATGAAACTTTTTTTTTTTAAGGTAGCTAATTGGAACACCCAGTAAGAGCTGGCAAAGCAGGGAAACAGTTCCCACATCAGTTGGACATCCAACTCCTAGCTTTCCCACAGAAGAATTACTTCTAATCAGGTTATAATAAGAACAATGTGTTCAGATTAGCAGTGTATAATCTCCTTTCTATTCCTCAGGAATCTTGTAAAAGATTAATTAGCCATTAAACTACCATGAAATACAGTGATTAAAAAAAAAAAAAAAAAAAAAACACCCTATACCACTCTTATTTCACTACAATAAGTCTAACACTAACCTGCCAGATTCGCAGATAATAGAAATCTATCTATATGCGTACATATTGCTAGAATCCCTTTCCCCTTGTGCATCAAAGGCACATTGCTTAGCATTGTGTGCAGCTGATACTGAACAATTATTCGGTGACTAACATGCAGCTACTTTAAGCTTTGCCGAGGATACAGTAAAAGACCAGAATCCCAGGTAACAACGGCAGGAAATTTTTAATTAGAAAAAAGTGCATAAACCCAAGAAATGCAGTGTTGCCATAATGGAATATGAAGCCAACATACCTGGAAAGGTTTATCTGGTGCCTGGAGCTGGATGTGGCACTTGCTGGGTGAGTACCAGCTACTGATGGACAAATAGTTTGGCAGATACTGGTCCCCTGACGGTTTCCCATCAATCGCTGTCACTTTGGTCTTAACAAAAGTCACATCTGAATGTTACACATGCATAGCAAGCCTGACTCCTAGTCTGTTCTTACCCTGTATCCCCATCTCCCATTTTACACTTTCCAGCTGTTTATCTTTTTGTCATCTTTACATAATAACAATACCCTTAAGATATTGGACCATTATTTACTACTGTGTTAAGCTATATTTGGAGAAGCGTCCTTTTACGTTGGTTGTAATAATCAGTTCTATTGGCAGCAGGAAGCAAAGCAACAGTTTGATGCATTTAAATCGAGAAGTTGAAACTAAAAGGCACTGATTTCCTGTTTGTGGTAATGATTTATAAAGTGCAGGTTTGACAAGATTAGTTACATTAAAGCCCACTAATCCTATAAAGAGCTTTCACCCACCTCCAGCCAGACATATTGGGCAGCTGTAGGAATGGAGGGGATTTCAAACTCCACCAGGCCATTTCTTGATATCAGTTCACTTGTATAAACATTGTCCTTTGGCGTTAATTCAGCTTTAATTCGGATAGTCACTCTGTCAGCTGGGCTCCCATCAGGATAAGTGACTTCTACCTATACAATATTTCATTCACAGGAACAAGGTGTTTTACATTATTGGCAATTCTGGTCAATAACAAAAAATAGCAGGTAGGAAAAACACATCAGAACATGGTGTAACATCTGGGAATCAGGTCTATATAACCTTATACCAGCCACTTTTCAGTGTCTCCATTTTTAATCTTACCTTTCCTTTGTAAGGCAGTCCAGGTTTGAACTGTTTCCTAGTGTCCTTGGAATACTTGATATCAATCAGCTGTTTCTGAACAGGTGTTGAGTCGTCAAATGTAACCTGCTTGCTCCCATCAGAGCTGGTCACTGTGGCCCAGATATTGACTGTGCCTCGAAAATGTTCTGGAACGTCAGCTGGCATCATATCTTTCACACACACGTCGAAAACAGCAGAGCCATCAATCTACCAGGTGTATTGGGGAACGGAAAGGTAAGTTTGCATGCACAATCAAAAAGGCATTAGAGGCCAAATGTAAAGTGTACGTACTTGACTGGAGTTTGTAGCAGTATTTTTAAGAATATAGAATGGAAGGAATTAGTTCCTAAGAGTTACGGGGGCAGAGGGAAAAACCAACAGTTCTCATTTTCCTCCCTCATCCCTTGTCTGGACTAGTTCTGTCCAAGCTTCTCACTCTCATTTTCTCCCTCAGCCACTTACGCTCTAGAAACCTAGCAGATTAGTACTATTCCAATAAATTCTTATCCCCTAAATCATAGCATATAGTGTAAAAATACATAATATTTTATGCTAGGCCAAATTGTCATGTTTATTTATTTACTTATTTATGATCTCCCATCAGTGACATAAAATGGAGCTGTAACATTAACTTCAAAGAGTGAGATCAGATACTTTATTGCAGCTGACTGAAAGATGTCCCTCACCTGGGTGGTCTTGAGAACAGGGTGTCCCACTTCATGCCTGTAGTACCCCACTCCATTTATAGTCATATTGACAATTAACTTTCCTGTCACTGGTTTTCCAAATGTATATCTGAAATGGAAAGAAGATGATGAAAAACCTCCAGACCTTTTCTCTGGTTTTCTGACTAGATCAAGACTAAAACAATGTGACCTGCACATCTAGAAAAGAGGAAAAAAGGGTAACAGAAGGCTTTCCAACTTGTTAACATGTTCTGTTAAGGCTCTTGCACATGAAAGCTTCTGATGATGACCAGCAAAGGACAAGATCTGAGTTTCAGTGTCTGCACCATCCTGCGGCTGTACTACTGTCTAAACAAATGAAACTATTTGTAGAATGTACCTACCTGGCATGGACAGTTCCCTTTTCACACGTCGAAAGGTCACGAATGTAGCGAGGGGGATCAATCAGCAACTCAAACTTTGGTAATACTACAACGAAAAGGAATACAACAGAGCCATTTCAAGGAATTTCAGATTATAGCAAAAATATACAGCTCTGACAATATCACTGCTTAAGGTCAGATAAGGGCACTGTAGCTAACATTACACAGGACTGCACTAACCAGAGAATGAAACAACAAAAGTTAGCAAATCAAGACCGTCTTGGCGAGGTGACCTTAGCAACAGCCTCCCAGAGTATTACTTCTTCTCAGAGGGATCCAAGTTGCAGGTTGGTTAAGGTTAAGGTTCCCTCTTAGATACAAGGCAAAAAGGATAATTCACTATTCCTCCATGTTGTGTCAGGAACAGAACTCAGATACTCAGCAGCTGTACCTGTACCAGTGAGCGCCTGTAAACGCAGGTCTGATGTCACCCATGGGAGGAGAACAATGCCCAGGGGCATTTTGAGACTGAAAAGTGGGGTAAAAAAAAAAAAAAAAAAAAAAAAAAAAAAATGGAACTTAAAATTCCAAGAGGGCTCTGGAGAAAGAAGGAAACCACTGAATAAAAATGTCCTTAAGAGCTTTCCAAAGCAAAGTGAAATCTTTGTTTTTACATGCACAATTTGTGCAATACAACACTCCATTTGAGGTCCTTTGCTTTACATACTGTGAAGGACATTAACAAAGAACTTGGTTATATTTCAAGAGTCTATAATGCCCGAAGTACCTGACATTTTTGATGCACTATTTCTCAGGTGATTCACCTTAAGTAAAAACACTTCACAACGTTTTTTTTTTCTTCTAAACACATTTGGGTCACAGTCAAAGCTGATTTGTACACAACTCACCATATTTCTGAACTTCAAAGGATTTGTTGTATGTATGCCCCTGCATTTCAGCAAAGACGAGCCATTCGCCAAACACTGGCTGATCAGACAAAGGAAAACTCATATTTACAATTCCTGAGAAAGAAAAGATGACACTGAACTCCCTGTCACTTATCAGTCCTTGTAAAGGCTTATTTAACACAATTCAGAATAAGCAGAAGCTACTGGCAGCTAGCAATGGTAAATAATAACACACAGAGCTAAGATAATTGGAACTTACCACAACAAAATGGCTTCAAATTGCCCCACTCTATCATACGAGACCCCCGAGGATCCTGCATAGGGGGTTTAGGAATGAGAAACATCACAGTGAAAATGAATATTGCTAAAACATTTAACTCTCGTTCTGCAACAAAGAACTTCATTTTATCTAAGCACTTCACTAAGAGCTAAGCATCTATCTGTTCAAAAATTTCTGAAGATATGGGTAGGAGAGTGGGATTTGTTTTCTAAAATTCAGTGCTTTTTTAAGCTACACTGCTTTTATAGCCAATGGGCACGCATAAGCGCCATCAAGGGGTAAATCTGCCACCTACGTTAGACACCTATTTTGGATGGGAGGAGCTGGCTTCTGAGATGCTTTCTTTCCATTCATGGAGAGACTTGTAAAACTGACAAGACAATTTTTAGATGGCAAAGTTGGATGAAATTAATCCTGCTGTTTTTGTCAGCATTAAATTTGTGGCTGAATGCAAACAAAGGAAGAGGGTGAGTTCTACTTGGTGACAGCTAAAGAAAATATATGGATTAAGAAAAAAAAAAAAAAGACTAGACACAGAAGGAACCTCTCATTCACCTCATAAAGAAGAAGACAGGAGCACCCTTTCCTTGCCATGCATTTCTATTGTCCACTATCATAATGTTTGGGTGCAGAGATGAAATTGGCCCTGCTATATCAGCCCAGCCAGATGAAGAATAGGAGTATGTCTGCATTGAAAAGAAGGGAGAAATTGAGTGGGACTATTATATTTATAAAGCCTAATGAACTTAGCCAATTCTTCTCAGGCAGAAAAATGAGAATGGATTTCTGAAACTGAAGTAAAAAACAAGTATATTTGTTGGTGATAACAAAAAAACCCACAACACAAAGATCTGTTAAAGACACAAGGTTAGAGATAACAGCATAGGTTACAGCTGGGAATGGCCATAATGAACTTGGGAAGATACAGACTTGTTACTTGTTCCTCTTAAGGCTACTACAATCTTGGGTCTTTACAGGTTACATGCTAGATGACTGGCAGACAGATACTCACCACCACATAAGCTTCAATCTGAAAGAAATAATAAAAAAAAAAAAAGCTCTATGAAACAACACTCCTTTTCTGCTTGTGACAAGCTGCTGAGCTTGCATAAGCAAGGTATGATGCACAAAGGAAGAAAGTTTAAACATATGTTTTTTTGATAAGAGCAGTCTGAGAAACAAATATTGCATTCAAGCAAATGACCGGAAAATTAGTACTTCAAACATCTGTGCCTTGATAGAATGCAAGTCTCCAAAAAAATTCTTCTTTCCGTAACTGCTTTAGTATAGTAATGCTGTATTTGATACCACTACAAAAGTGTGTATTCTCCTTTAACAGTAATGTGCCCAAATTAAAAAATAATGATAATTTGTAAATAATAACAAGCAATCACAAGAGGAGCCAAAATAGATGAAGGAATCCAATATATTTTGTACAAATATATGCCAGAGTAAAACACAGGATATCAAGTATTCCATCACATTTTACATTGGGGGAAGAAAAAAACGTTTTTCTTACCCTGTCATTGATTGGTCTCAAGTCAGAAGTCACCATAAAGAGGTTTATTAACACTAAAAATATAGGAAAAGAGGAAATTTATTATTTATCACAGCTGACCCTGAACACATGATCTCATGCTAGAATTTACCTTTGAAAAAAAGTTTTGCTTGCAAGCAGCCTTGGACCTGGGAATTTCTCTGAGGTCACTTTACCTTTCTGTTTAGGTTTATAGACAGGTTTATCAGTCTGGATGAACACCGACGACCCTTTGCTATCAATGGTTACTGTGGTATAGTTGTGAAAAATGTAACCTTCCTCTGTCACATGCCGGTTGCCCCAGACTTTTAGATGTGCTTGTCCACGAAGTCCTGAAGGCACCTAGAAAACAGACCATAAGGTGAAGAAGACGTAGAAGAGCTTTTGAGCTTTATGGGTAGTACAGTTACTACTCCAGAACAATTGACACTGAAATGAGCAAAAAGCAGCCACCTGTTACATTTCAGTGTAACTACGTGTTAGCAATAAAATGAAGAACATATTAGATTTTTTATAATGAAAGAAAAACTTCAAAAGAGGAAAAGTTATTTTAAAACATGGCAGAAAATTCTCTTCTACCCTTTCCTTATCACTCAAACAAAGCAAGATCTGACCTGCATGTGCAGCTTCTCCCAAAGATATCCTACATAGGGAAATTAACCATGCTATGAAGACATGGCTCTACCAAAGGAAAAAAACAAAACCCGACCTTCTTTAATAGTTTTAAATTAAAAATTACAAACTAAAGAAATCTGTTAATATTATGGTAGTAGGGTCTTCATTTAGGATTGAAAAAGATAAAAATAGGTAAAATGCATTGCCTTTATTAACCTCTGAAATCAGCAATGACTGCAGATCTTATTCAACAGCAAGCTGTAGGCTTTGGGTAAACAAGTCTACAGCATTTGATTTAACTGTGTATGATTCCTCTCACATATGTCTACATTATACCTTCCAGCAATGTAAGGAGTAGATGCTAATGGATTTGTGTATTAGCCCAGTAAAGGGTGGTGGGAGGGGTGAAATATGCATCAAACCCTTTCTAGAACCTAATTCCCAGACACAGCTTAACTAGCGGCAGGACAGAACAATATGAACATCAGTCATATAGCAATTACAGAGAAGGCAAACAAAACTCTGGGATATGCCACCAAGGCAGAAGAGGCCCAACCAGTCACGACAGATCATCATCAAGCTAGTTAAATGACTGTAAATCAAAGGCTTCAATTTACTTATAGGCCAGTGAGAATGTAGACGGTGCAGTAGGTGCCATGAAGGCATCCATGCCGTGTTGCAGCAATATATTAGAACTGTTTCCAAACACCTGGATCTGGCCAGAGTACTGCACACTTACAAGCGTAGTGCCACTCTTATAAAATAACCACAGTGCAGAACTTTACGTTCAACAACGAACCACATAGATCTTTTTTCATGCTTGGGCTGTTCACATTTAAAAAGAAAAGTTTGAAGTCTGCACCAACCAGAGTTACTAGTTCTGCCCCAAACTCCTTCACATTCTCCTCAGCCATTGATTTTCTCCAGTGGTTTAAGAGTCTGACAGACAAGCTCTAGTGGATTAAGCCGCAGTCTTTTTCACTCCACCCCCTTCCTCTTGCAAAGGTTGCTTCCTCCGTAGTAAGTGCAGCAGCACACAACCTGTATCTGTGCCTCAAATGCTTCAGTGCTTGATGTGGTTGGAAACAAGTCCCTCATATTCTCTCCAAAAAAACATTACAGAAAAATTGACACTTACCTTCAGTTTAATTGTTCCTTTATCTGTAATGAGAAAGAGAGAGAGAATTAAACAGTGATACTCTTCTCAAGCTAAGGTACTATCCTTTGAGCCAGTTAGGGTTCAGTGAAATGAGATCTAAAATCTTAAAGCTGCTAACTAAAATCGCCCTTCATTATGATTTGATTAAGCAATTTTCCTGCATTGTGTAAAACAATTTGCAGGGTGAGTGAAGTCAGACCTAGTAGAGTTCTCCAACATAACCCTGATCTACATTTATGTGCAATTTTAGCCCAGAGTGAACTGCAAAATGTTCTACAGTCAGAGAGTGCCACCAAGGCTGAGGATTCATTACAGGGCATCTTATGCTTCCATAAGCATTTTGATGAAAAAAAAGACCTCGCCTTTCTTGGGACTTGAATCATTCTCAAAACAAACACCCAGAGAGTCTATTTTGATTGCTGGATACTGCCATACCTAAGATTTCTTTTTAGCATATGTTGTCCACATGTGTAAGCATCACTCCCCTTCATTTAGTAAAGCAATTGTCAGCCAATTTCAAAGAGGACAGGAGAGGATAAAAACAGATACAATCTGTTCCAAGAAAGGCAATAGCATTTTTATCATTCCAAATTTTTGCACAGAGAAGGGTTAAACATGACAGCTAAAAAGACTGAGTGCCTAAGCCTTGTCTAAATTGCAATTTCCATCACTATTGGTAGTGGCATTTTCACTAATGTGAATTCATTCAGGATTAAGCTGGACATAATTAAAAGCCTTTTTGTCTTTCTACATAGGTATACAGATATTAGTCTTGGATTTGAAAGGCCTATCCAACTGCACAAGTGTTACCACCTCTACAGTAATATTCAGTCCTGAAGATGAGGAGACTACATTTCCAACACTGATTTTAAATTGAAGATAAAAAACGATGTTTTTGAAGACATTGTATTTTTCTTTGTATTTAGCTTCTTATTCCTTACACAGCTCCCCAGTGTCAAAAGTTCACATTTCAAAAGGAAAGAGCTATTCACTATAAGATACTTGAGTATCAACGTGCCATCTTTATCCAGGGTCTCTATATGCCTCGATGCTCCAAAATGATCGATCTTGGATGTTTCAGACAACAGATATCAAACCCAGGTTAGCACAATGCTCAGAACATGCAGCCATAGTCAATGGATTGGTTAATGGATTGGTTCCAGCTCTGTTATCACCTAAAGCAATTCTCTAAGAGATACTGATATGCTCCCACAATACTCAACATGTACATCAGTCTTGCGTACAAGTTCACAATAGTAAGAACTTACCCAAAACTGTTCCATGGCCTCGTGATACAGTTTCTCCTTTGACCACTAACTGAATCTGGACTGTTGTCTCCTTAACAGAGTTAAAGATGGTCACACTTATAGATTCCTCAACACCAGACCGGAAAACAGAAGGTGCAGCAATCAAATAGCCCCTGGGGAATAAGAGCATAAGTAGATAGTCAGTAAGAACAGCAACAAGAGTGGAATCTTTCTTAGATGCTTCTTTGTAAGAGAATATAAAACCACATATGGACTAATAAAAAGTAGAGAACAGACTATCCTGTAACACAGGTTCCCAGAATCTGCCCCTGTCAGGTCACATGTGTAACAGCAGTCTAAGCCTATACCTAGGATCCATAAAATGAAGATCAGTGTAGATTGCTGCCTGAAATTTGCCCTGGCATTAGTAACTAAAACAAGGTATCTGCAATGTTCCAACTTGATCAAAGGACTAAAGATAAGCCATCACAAGCAGAAATCCACAGCTCTGCGGATGAAACTATATGACAGATGAGGACAAATTTGGGCTTCACAACTCTATAGTTCATACTTAAAGTGATTCACCTGAAAGTAATTAGTGATTACAATAGAACTGCAAAAATAGCTACACTTTACGAGCACATACCCGCAAACAGAACCTTCTGGGATGACAATATAAATTTGTACAATACTGAAAGAATTTCTTGTAATCAATATCAGGGCAACAATTTGTGATTTGCTGCAGTAATTTACAGGAAAAATAAAACACCAAGTCTTCAAATTTTAAAGCAACAACAAATTAACTATTACAGGAACCATAATTAGATGTTGTAAGTATTTTGAATCTATCAACACAGTCAACTATTTTATATGACAAAAATATATCCGTCTTTCTCAAATACACTACAAATTCATGTTTACATAACTGCACACAGAAATGAACAGAGCTTAAGCGGCTTATGGGATTCAACCCTTAATATTTAAATAAGTGCACTAATATTAATGTTTCTATACAATGAAACTACGATATATGACTAGCTACACACAAACAGGCTGAAATTCATGAAAGAGTAAGATGATAGTTGAACTTCCAATAGAGTTTTGTAGATTTACTCTTTGTTTTGAAACAGTTTATATATTTTAATGTTTTTGCCTTAATTATTTTTCATGCCTCCATCTTTTAGAACTCAACTCGATAAACAAGAAACGCGACTCTCTCTGCCCATACCCAGCACTTTCCAAATGCCAGACTCGCATACATGTAACACTTCTAAACCACAAACTTAAATAAAAGCAACTCAAAAATCGCAGTTGCAAGATTGGGCTCAAATTTTCGGTTTTGCTAAACTTGTTTGAACAAAAAGTCAGATCTTGTGAGGTTAAAAACCCTGTCGTCAAAGAGGAATTACGGTAACAGACACAACCACGCAGGTATGAAACCACCCTAACAGATACTCTGTACATACTAAGGCCCTTGTGTTTCTGAATGGAATCGTTACCATTCCTCAGTGCTGAATGGCACCATGCCATGAACTCAACAACTAAAAGCATTACAGTCTTTCCATTACAATCTCTGAGCTCTTTGATGTGCTGGGGTGTTAGCAATATATTCATACCCTCTTGATGACATCACACACCTTTCTGGGGGTTTTTTCTTCCCCAAAGGATTTTTTAAACAAGGCAGTTCTTCATATGACTCTTCCAGCCTTCTCTCTCAGCCCCTTGCCTCTCTGCCATTCCATGAACCAGGTTGCTTTAGTTCATGATTAATTATCACTTTGGGATGGGGATGATGGTGTTTTACAGCCCCCAAGTCATCTTTTATCAAATTCCAACCCCATGTTTCTCTCTCAGCAGGCCTCATTGCCATGGAGATCCCATTACCCCCAAAGGAAGTTCAGATCTCTGTGGCATTTGAATTGTGTTGCATGGGGTACTTACAGACTCAAAACCTTATGGTTGCCAGGTTTGAAAATTCATCAGAACAATAATAAATAACAATAAAAATTTACTACTTAGTCTGCAAATTCTTGCTAAGAAAAGCATAACTGATCTATCTGGAAAGAGAGAAAGAATACCATCTGCATCCAGTATGAAATGATTAGATTCAAACTGTCACATAAGCACAGAACTACAGTGCCATATGTGGAGCACATGTATTCACATGGTTCAAAATTATTGCAACTCTTTGTGAAGTATCAGTCTGTTGATATAACTATCTAAGTCATTTAATAAGTGGCATTTGAATATTAAATATTTAACTCGGCAATGAAATAGTTAACTTGACAGGGACTGGACAGATCCCGTAAGGGTAAGCATACTTAATGAACAACTCCGTCAGGTTTCACCAAAGCTTGGCAGGATGCAAAATATTTTCTAGTAAGCAAGAGAAAATAAGGAGTTCTGCACGGCACTCGGTTAATGCAGCTATTCAGGAGGTCAATGGACGATAATAAGCTAGTGATAAAGAACAAAGCGAACCTTAACCAAAGTTAACCCAAACACACTGGGACGACCCGGGGATTCAGTTTCCAATAAGCCAGAGAAGTTTCCCCGGCGTGTAACGTTTCTCCTCGGGTGGCTGCGCCCCAGCAAAGGTTTCACATGTCCGGCGGGAGCGGCCAGCGCTGCCTCGGACCGTCCCGGCGCAGCGGCAGCCCCTGCGCAACACCCCGGATTCCTCAGATAACTGCTCGCAGATAAAAGCTTCGCAGCCCCGCGCCGGAGGAGCCAGAGACAGGTATTTCCAAGCAGATTTTTTTGTTCGCTTGTTTTTCGCTACGCACTTTTGCGCCGGCGAGCACGAGCGCGCAGCCCCGCAGCGGGGCGGCCGGGGCTCGGCTCCCGGACCCCAGCCCCTCGGGGGGCACTTCGCGGGCTTTGTTCGGGCCCCCGGAGCCGCCGGCGGGGCTCGCCGTCCCCCCCTTCCCCGCTCCCCGCCGCCCTTTACCTGCCCGGGCGAGGCTGCCGCCCGGTGCCCGCCGCCGGGCGCGCCACCTCCGCCCGCTACTTACTGCCTCTCCCGCGGCTGGGCTGCGCTCAGGCTGCAGAGGCTCAGCAGCAGCGGCCAGGCGCGGCCGGGCCCGGCGCGGGGCATGGTGCTCCGGAGCTCTCGGCGGGCTGCGGCCGCCCTTTGTTCCCGGCGAGCGCAGCCCGAGCTTCCCGGCCGCCCCGCCGCCGGGCTCGGCTCCCCGGTGCCTCTGGCCGCCGCCCCCGCCGCGTCCCCGCCCCCGGGCCGCCCCCTCCTGGCCCCGGTGCCCGCTCGGCTCCGGCCGCGGCTCTTTGTCTGCGGCTCCCCGCCCGCTCCCGACAGCGTGCACCGGGGGAGGGGGCCGGGCCCCGCACCGCCGCCTCTCGGCCGCCGCCCGCTCCCCCGGCCCCGCTGCTCCAGCCGCCGCTCCTCACCTTCGCCACCCGCCCTGCTGCCCTGACAGCCCCGGCCGGCCTTCCTCCCCGAGGGCTGCTCTGGCACCGGCTCCCCTCCTCCTGCCCCAGCCCGCGTAGGAGGAGACCTGCCCGAGCTCTCTGGCTTCCTTCCAACCCTGACGGTGCCCACGGCTCTCACCCAGAGCTGCAAGACCTGCAGAAGCTCTGGTTCCTCAAGGTCCTGTCAACTGGGACCAGCGCACAGCATCTACTGCACGGTCTGGTCCCAGTAACTGAGCGCTGGTACTCAGGGGGGCTTCATCAAGCACTGCCAAAGAACTGCTTGCCAACTCAAAACCCAGTGCTATCCTCCTCCACTCTTAGGCCCCAATCTATCCATTCCCATCCCGTGATCCCAGCCAGTGGTTACAGGGGTTGGGGACAGGAGAGGGAGCTCTCACTGCACCAGTCGGATGCAGAGGGGAGGTTACACAGATCAGGGCAAAGCAGGGAACCCGGCCTTTATCTCCTCAGTTTTCACTCTAATTTTATCTGACCGTATCCATCTTCTCCTCCTAGTTCTTAACACCCTGTACACGCTATATGTACAACACTAGCAGTCCACCTTCTTTACCCAAATGTCTTCAGCTGGATCTCTAAGGCAAAGCTGTTCTTGAACACAAAAAGTTACGCAAAGATCGCTCAGACGGAAATTGCAAGGAAAAAAAAAACCCTCTCGTAGCTGGTCTTTAGCAGGAAGATGTACAAGCAGATCATCCATACTCAAAACAGCAGCAGTGATTCAGGGTGATGGAATAAACGCCATGCCTCTATATATAACTATCAAGGGAACAATTTCTCTGAGCCTTGCTGGAGAAGACCCAGGCAACCCAGGATCCCAGGTGCACCTCAAGGGAGCTGAGCTATGCCCTCAGTAATAAACGAAAACCCTTGATACATTTTTATAGTTAGAGCTAAGTTTTTTTCAAGTACTATAAACTTGGCTTAAAAAATAAACACCTAGGAAAAGAGAATTTTTTTTCAAATCTACTTTTTTCTAGGTTAGCCCAGTTATTTGCATCTCAGTTCTATATTTTCTACAAATCAGTGATACAGGGCCTGACATTTCATTTAGTAAAAATACAGCTCTTTTCAAAGGTCTACTTGGTGGTACACCAAAGACCCTTTCTTCCAGATTCTGACAGGCAGAATAGCTGATCAAGTTAATAAAGCTACTAAACTTTAAAGTTATTTTTCTCTCTCAAAATTATTTCAATTGTCATATATTTTAGTGGAGTCATTACCAGTAATACATTTTCTGCAAGGCAGTCTACGCCCTGAAAATATAGTCAAAGTAGTGACGTTTTCCTGGCTACTTCAGAATAGGATTTAAGAACTTGATCAGTCCACAGTCAGGACAGCAACAAAATGCTGGCTTTTTTTTTTTTAATCTTGTTTGAAATTTACAGATTTTAATGACTTCTAAAAAAAATCATTAACTCAATAACTCTTTAATAAATCTGGATCATCTTCAATAATGGGTAATACTGCCAGATGTTGTTACATTTTCTTGCTTAAAGCCAATGCTAAATCGGCACTGTCCAATGATCTGTGGAGAGGGTGTAACAAACCTAGAAAAAGAGGGAACTCATTTTGTTGATAAAAAAAAGAAAAAAGAAAAAAAAAGATAGACTGGGACTTAAAAGAAGTGCTTATCACCTGAAAATTCTTACACTAGACAACTTAAAAAATAGTCTCAAATTGAAAGGACTGTATTTTGCAAAGCTCATTACAATTTTTAGGACTGGACAAGAAGAGTCATAGACAAGTAGTTTGGAAGATTTTTAAATAAATTATCTAGTCCAACCCCTTATATTAAGGCATAAATAAATACATGTAAACCGACCATCCTTGACAAATGTTTGTCTACAGATGGTGTTTTCAAAGTTGTCCTCTCTAACTGTCAACATCAGGGTGGAATATTGAATAAATTCTATTCAATATAATAAGAAACTCAGAATTATGCTCTCACTGCTGAACAAGAGGTTTTTAAGGATTGCTCACCACCTTGGGAAAGGTTATTTTTATTTATTTTTAATAGGATTTTTCTAGCTATAGCTCATATGTGGGAGGAGTTGCAGAATGTCTTGGAGCAGCTTTCAGCTTTTAATATTATGTAAGCTGAATCCATTTTGCTTGCTGCTGTGCTATTTAAGCACAACTGTTCCTCTCCTGCTCACTTCATTGCTCATGTATCTTCACATGACAAAACAATGCCATGAGAGCTACCAGGGGACTCTTTTGTCTAAAATTGAAGACACGTGCAAGAAAGCATGAAGTCAAAAAGAGGCCCTCCTAATGCATCTTTTCCCTCTGTCCTTAAAGTATATAGAAGTTTTCCTCTGATCTCCCATTCCTCAAACATCATGTAACTGCAGTCTAATGTTACTATTACTCTTTTACTAGGAGTTAGTTCTAGCTATGATGGTCATGGATGTAAGCGAGGCAGTATCAGTAAGGAGACAGATATTTTGTTAGACTGCATTAATTACTTAATACATACTACTACTCTTCACAAACCTTGCACTAGTACTCTACAGGGTGACGTCAGTTCAACTGACATTATACTGTTTTTATAAGAAATTAAATATAATGCCATTTTTAAGAGCTTATTTTTTTTCTTACACATTTTCTACACATACTAATTTTATGTTTCTCCATACTAAATGCAACCATGATACACAGTTGTGATTGTAACTCACTTGCACCAATTCTGTCAAACCTAGGTTTCATTTCAAATAGCTTATGATATTTTTGATTAAAAAAACCCATTGGGTTTTGTAACACAGATTGGCCTTTGAGACTCAACTCGTAATGGAAATAGCAAGTGTCTAAATTGAAGCAAGTTCTTTCGTACTGCTGCATACTGAACTAAATAAAGCTCATTTAAAATTTAGACCCATAGAGATCATTTCCAAGCAAACTGGCTAAACCTTATGAGAAGCAACTTATGAAGTACACTAAAAGGGAAATCTTTTCATTAAAACAAACTAGATTGAAGTATGCATTGACAAAGCAAAACCTGGTAATTTCAAATTCTTTTTCAGCTTCACTGTTTTCTCAGAAACATCCATACAGCCTTCTACTATGCCTCAATTTTCCCACCTACAAAGTAACTAATGTTAGTCTCCTTCCTAGGGGTAATACCTGAGAGCACTTTGAAAGTCTTTTATTAAAGACAATAAGGAGGGCAAAATGAAAACAAAACACCTCTCATTTTCATACTGTAACATCTACAGCTGATGCACAACACCTCAATAGCTGCTATTATCAATATAATGACTTTGATACTAGTTCTATAGATGGGGTAAATTTTGATTGAAACAGCATCAAGTTTTCAAAAAATAGCTATTGTTACGTTTATCCCAATCATCCACACTTGAACACAGAACAGACATGCAAATGGTTCCTTACAAACTCTTGTGCCCAAGATCTAGGAGGCTGGTACCACAAAAACTCACTGCAAAGTGCCACTAAACATCCATTCTGTAGTCATCCAAATTGGTACATATTTCATCTTTGAAAAGCCTCTGGGTATGGACTTGAAGAAGCAAAATAATCCAGCAATGAATTGAGGTATGCAACAGAGTATATTTCTAAGGCGGAGCTCCACCATATTCAATGTAACACCATAACATTCTTGAATACTAAACAGGATAGTCCTACTTTTCAGAAATCACAGCTAGAAATTACCACTATTTGGAGTATAGCCTTTTTTTTTCTTATCATTGTTCTTATAAAAGGATTTTTCTCTTTTTTTGAACTAAGGATTTTCCATTTGATATTTACGGATCATAAGAAATATCAGACAACCGTAGTCCCTAATTAAAGAACTTCCTTTTGATATTTACTGACTATAAGAAATATCAGTCAATTACAGCCTCTAAAGACTGCAAGCTGTCTTCTAATTATGAAAGCATGTGCTATCCTGTAAATAAGGCTAGAATCAGCTTGGTCTGAAAAAAGGAGGCTTTAGATATCATTTCAAACTATTTAGTTACTGAAATGGAATTTTCTGTGCCTGCCAAAATGAATCCTATTCAGTGTGATGCAACAGGTGTTGGAATTCCAGCAGCTGCCTGCAACCCACATCTGGTAATGGTTAGGAGTTTAAAGGAAGTTCTGTAAGAACTGCTTATGTATAAAAACTATTCATCAGTCAAATCTATGGGCCATATTCAGCCACCGCTTGCACTGTGCATAGTTCAGATTTTTATGTCGTTTACAAAAACCGGAATTCTGCTCCTCATGAAATTTTAGGAATCTCAGGCACTTGTCCAGGTCGAAAGTGGGTGTGGAATTCATGTGGCTATACTGGCATGTCATAGAGGTGAAGAAGAGCTTGCAGTTATACAGCAAGGTGTGAATACATCTAAATTGTACAAACATGTAAGTTAGATCTATGCAAAACCATTCTCTCCATCATTTTTCTCTTGAGAAGAGTTTTTCCCATGTCCCATCTACTACTGCATAAATTAAACTACATGTGCAACAATTATTAGACAGGTACTGGTCAAACAATAGATAACACCATGCTCTAGAAAAGCTTTGGGCACTGCTATTCCCAGTTGTGCCCCCCTTTGTGCCCCTTCCTCCTCATATAGGTTTGAATCAGTAAGATTACTCAAAAGAATCAAGTGGTAGGTTTATCGGTGCTTACCCCAATCCCAGTGCGCTGCCTCAGCAAGAGTGTTACCGCTCTAACCTGTCACAGAGATGTCCAGGCCCAAGATCACAGTAAGGCAGAAGTGGTGATGGATGTTCACATATTAGAAGATTTTGGAAACACTTGCACATATTGTATAAATAAAGTGCTGCAGTAAAAACAGAGCTATTAATGACTTATTCCTGCTGTTAAATCCTGTACTCACTAAATTTCAAAAGAAGGTAAGTGAGAAAATGGGACAAATAGTTCATCATCAGCTTTAAGGGAAGCCACAATCATTATTTCCCCTCCCTCCCAATGGAAAAACATGTGTCAGTCATTCCAAACTCTGGGACAAGAATAAGGTCTTAGTTAATTTTTACAGCACTATATTCATGGCAAAAAAACACACCCACTTCTTTAACCATTGGTTTTGTTCTCTCTTTTTTGTGTTTCTGTAACAGTCTCCTTTCTGTTAGTCAAACATAGATATCTAATGTAGAAACTGCTAACTGCAAAGTAAGTGTCTACTGGTTTTGCCATACTAACCCAAGCTCACCAGCAATAATGTCTTTTTACAGTAACTATATTATCAGTTCTGATACACACTGGTAAAAACAAGAGTGATCCTGCCTCATGGGAATACAAACACCTCTAGAACAAAATTATCAGGATAGATTGATTAAAGAGTTCAATCAAAAATAAGAATACAATCTGAGCAGCACACAGTGATAGTGAGAATATGATTATTATACAGCTCTGAAAAAAATGCCTATTATTCATCTACCAGAACAGAAGAAACTGAACTCTCAGTGTAATACTATATTTTAAATTCTTATCAAATGACTGAAATAGTACTAAGAAACCATTAATAGGGGCAGATACTCATTTAGAACAGGAATGTGCTTAATCAGAAGCAAGTGACTGTCATTTGTGCATTTAATAAGAAATTGCTTTTTAGTTGTCTTCTATTATAATGAATTGTAATTTGCTACAGGCTCCACATATGATTGATATAATAGAAGTTGTGCATGGTCTTAGCATTCGGTGGAAGTTTTATGTACAAATCATAAGGGACCTAGAGAGGCTGTGGAATCTCCACTCAAGTTATTCAAAACTCAGCTGGAAAATGCCTTAAGCAATCTAATTTACTTCGAAGTTAGCTCTGCTAACTATTAAATGATTCTGTGACCTTTGTTCTGTAAGGAATTGGAAGTCATTATTCCTTTTTCTTAATCTACAGAAAAAGTCTATCTGTAATAGCTTTGCAGTTCAGTTAAGGAGGGTATCAGATTTGGTGAAGGTGTGAGGAACCTTTGATAAAGAGGACTGGTTAGAGGAACCTTTTTTAATCACATGAATCATACTCACTTGAAAAATTTAATTTTGTTCAGTTAAAGTGAAGCTGTTTTTAATTTCTCAAGGCAGAGAAGGTAGCAAAAAGAGGTTAAAGACTCTTGATATCTTTGGGTATTGCCTATACAGCCTTTGGTAAACAGGTAATATGCTTAACCTGCCCATATGCAGAAGAGGTACAACTTTACTAATATTGTTCTATAGTAAAGCTGATAAGCATCACTTTGCATATGGCTTATCGACTTGGGATCCGCGCTGTATTCCTACAGTTCCATGTCTTCCACTTCAATTACCAAACATTGCCTAAAAATTCTGAAGAACTATGCAACAAAAATTGACTGCTGAAAGGACTAACTGGCACAAACAGAGTATCTTTTGGGGTAATAATCCTGAAAACTCTACTGTTCAGTCAGCTACCACTTTTTTTTTCTTTTTTTTTCTTTTTCTTTTTTTTTTTTTTTTTGCATGAAGTAGATAGTAAAACAAGAAATGAAGTTTGGGTATCACACTGGCCATCTCTGAAAATATGTGAGCTATATAAACCAAAAAGTCTTCTATGTCTTCTAAGAAGCAAATTGTGTTTGTTCCCTTAATGTATAATGTTTAAAATCTTGAAATAACAGGAAACAGGATAGATCTTGTACATACACAGAAAAAGAAACAGGATAGGTCTTACAGATACATTAACACAGAGATATTTTAAAAGAACCTGATGAGCAGCATTCGAGACTATTCTGCAAACAAAGTCCTCCACTCTTGTGCTTGTTTTACAGACCACACACAAATGCAGTGGAGGAAACAATCTAAAATTATTTCTGTGGGTTGAACAGGAATGCTCACATAATCACTGGAAATGCTCTTAATTGGTGTGGCTCAGTGGTGCAATTCAGAACTGTTAGATTCTCCGCCGCTGTGGAACTCTTTTCATGTCCTGGCAATCACAGTCCAGCCAGAAGTTTGTTTATCATTTTCAGTATGAATTTCCGGATGTCCAACAAAGTAGTATTTACTCCAAGGCAGGGAAGACTGCAGTAATCCAGTAAATTCTCATTAGCCTAAAATGCAGAAACATCTGCTGGGGTCATGAGCTGCTTAGTTGCTGTTGATGAGCAAAGAATCAGCTCCATTTGCAGCTAGTGTGAACAAAGAATTAGAGTGTTGGGGGCTGGTGGTGAAGAGACAAACAGGCCTCAATTATCTCCTGGGCTGCAGCTCCACTATAGCACACCACAGGCAAGTAGGGATGCTCCCTTATGTTGACCCCTGATGACCCTAACACAGGGAGCACAGGAATTGCATCAAAAAAACACTTTGACTCAGCCTTTCTGAGCTGGTATAGAGACAGGCAATACCAGCGTAACTCAGAGAAAGTGGTCAGACCTTTCCAAGAGATACCAGAATCCAGGCAGGGCAAAGTTAGTTTAAAATGATCTTTGCCAGTGGCCTTCTAGACAACTAATACAGCAGAGTTTTGCAGAAGACAAATATCTCCATCTCTGTGGCTTGTCCCCCTCCCCCCTTAGCACTCTCAGTCTTCCCTCCACCCAGGCTCTCAGAGCTAGTTGGCTTGTTTAAAGTTGTCTTTACTCTTTGGAAGAAAATAAAAATGAAACAAGCTAACAAAAACCTTAGGACACACTGCTGCTAACATTTGAACAATATGAACTTCTGGTCTGAAGGATGAATACATAGGTATTAAATACTGCACTAGCTCAGACAGAACAGGCCTAAATGTACATTGATATCAGAAAGGGAACATTCTTAATTCTAGGTGCAAGAGAAAAGAGAGACCGGTAACCAGTAAAGAGCTCTGTTACCACTCTTAAGCTGTTCAAGATTCCTACCAGACTCAGAGCTTTTGAGATACGTAACATTTCCAGAAAATAAGTGGAAAATACAAAATAAGTGGTGTCATATCTGCTTAGCCCCTGTTCCAGTGATCCTGAAGTCTTTTCTCTTTTTTTGTCTGTACAGTCTTAACTGTAACAGGATCTTGCATTTTAAAATAGTCATAGACATTAAACGCTAAAACACTTATTTCTTCAAAGAGCCAAAATGAAGCCACTTAGAACTAATATGCAGGCAGATCAAAATGGAAAAGACTCAGTTCAAAACAGTACAAATTCCTTCCTTAGACAGGCTGAGCTGCTGTATCTAACGCTTGTTCTACCATCTGTACAAAGACTTATTCAAGAGTTCAGCTTAAGGAAAAGAACAGCCAGAATGTTCAAATCAAGACACTGTCTGTTACTCTTCTGAAACAATGAGTAACACATCCCTGAGCACTTTGTTTTGTACATGCATTTGGCCTTTAGCTCCTTTAACTGTAGACTCCCACTCTGCTTGTATAGATAATGACTGCCACCTGCAGCATCAGAGATGAACTACTGCACCAAAAGACTTAGAGCCTCTAATTCTGACCACTGTGAGCAGAACCCCCTTGCACACATTTCTTCAGGGGAGCGAATGAGTAGTATTCCACTTCATAGTATCAATGAGCAGAGTGAGAAAGTCCTGAAGGAAGCTGAAACTACCTAAGACCTCTTCCAGCTCCAAAGGGGAGAGCAAAAGGGTTTACAAAACATTATTAAAATTGGAGCATGCACACTTATTCTTTAGATAGAAACTATGTCCCTAAGATCAACTACGCATTACTTAGAAATAAAAGTACTTCTAAAAAAAAATTTAGTTGCTTAAGTAATATTTTGGTATATATACTAGAGTATCTTAATGGTGTAAAGTCACTTGACTGAAAAGGATATGTTTAATTTAGGAGTCAAGTATTTCCTAAAACTAGGTATTTATTTATTTACTTTTTTTTTTTTTTAAGAATAGTAATCATAGAAAGCAATGAGTTCTAACATCATGAAATTCTAGGAGAAACACGTCTGCCTTGTATCTGTGCAAAGAAAAAAATATCAAAATAGTATACTTTTTACATCCCTCTCCTGTCAAATTTAAGAACCCTCTTAATTTTCTAAGTACAATTTGAGTGTCAGAATGACGTATTTCTGATGAGTAGGTTAAAGGTATGAGGACAGACAGTTTAGAAATTACCCTAACCTACAAAAAAAAACAGTTGCCCAACCAGTGGTTTCATTATATATGAACCTTTATTGAGAGTTTTACCCAGGGAGGGAAAAAACAAAACAAAACAAAACAAAACAAAAAAAAAAAAAAAAAAACACATAAAAAGACCTCCCAACTTGTTACTAACTCAAGAATTGTCCCTTTAGCAAAGTTCTCCTCCTGTGGCCAACTTCATAGCTGCAACTCATAGCAGGACTATGATCCTGCTGTTTGCAGCATCTATGATTCATGGCCTGAACAGCAGTACACACAGGTAACCCCAACACATTTGAGGAAGCAGAGACTTGAGGATAGCAGATAACTATCTTAAAGTTACTTGTTGCCTTCCCAATGGATAGATTGGAATAAATTTATTAAACCAAATTTAGCCCACAGATAAATTGCTATGAATAACAACAATAAAATTATACACAAAGATTCTTAATAGCTATTTTACTTCTCATCTAGTACACTGCTCAACTTACTGATGCAGTTACCATTGCTTAATTTAATACTATTTTTAAATAGGAGACAGAATCTAGCTAGACTCTTAATACCAGCAACAAAACCTGAAACATTTATGAAGTTTATGAATATTTCAAATAGTGCAAGGGGAATGCTCCAAACATTTTTTTGAGCAGGCAAAAGAAATTGATAGACACAGCTTAACCCAGAAACATACCAGTATCCAAACAATACAAAGAAGAGCTTTTGAAAAACCATCACAGAAAGAAGTTCCACGGGTACATAATATGGGATACATGTTTTTCAGACAGCTACACACATTCCACTTACAAAAACGGAAAGTATGTTGGCAGGGGGTGGAATGCAACACTTGGAATATATGTTCATAACAGCTATTTTCTGTTTCTCATCCAGGCACTTGCTTAGTATTTAGGTTAGAGGTTTCTCTCCACATTCACAATCTTCTGGTCTCAGCACTTCAAATGCAGTAGGATATGGCTTGCCATTCAGACTAGTTAATGCCTATAAACCCATCACTGCATATATTGTTTAGCATTAGCCCTATACAAGCCCAGATAGAAACAAAAGCTTCTGCAGGAGATAAATGAAAATATTCAAAAATGAAGGCTATTAGTACAGCAGTGAAAGACAATTTTTATTATAAAATGAAATTATAGATCCTTAAAAAAGTGTCAAGTTAATAGGAAAGCATATCAGACTTAAATAATTTGTTTCCAAGACAATTAAGTGACAAAAAACCAAACTTTACTGTCACAAGTGACCAGGTTCTTCCCACTCATCAGACTCACTATTAGCTACCCATTTAGCTTTTCCTCTGGCCAAATAAAGAAACAAGGGACAACCAGAGTTCCTGCAGAAGTTGCTCACTGAATGATCAAGGCTCATGTTGTACAATCCTACAGATCTCCTGACTAGATTATCAAATGCACAGTACCACATGCAAAATTCCACATCTATACTCTGATATGTTGCCCTTTAAGGAAAACTACTCTGGAAAGAAATGCAAGTCAGTGCACTTGAAGCCAGATACAAGATGGTAAAACAAGAAAAGCATATAAACAATACTTGCTAAGAATAGCATTTCTTACTGTTTACCTTTCAGTGCTGTCAAGGAGAAAAATGATGAAGAAAGTGCCACGGGAATGAGAATTCACATCTGAAAAAAGATGTTTCCTCACAGGACAGCACGCAGAAGAGTTTAGTCATATATGTTGCAGGTTTCATACTCTGGTATTGTTGAAAAGCTGGACAAGTCATTTACTTAAACAAGAAGTAAAAAGATAACAAGTCTGTTGGCACTGGTTTAGTACCCACCTATCAGTAAAAGTTTAGTTGAAGTACCAACGTTTCACAGCATCTAGTCCATAGTTCTCTTCGCATATTCTTTGGTTATGCAGAGAAACTTCTTTACTGACTTCAAATGACAGGTTCTGCACTCGTGTGAAGCTCCTAGAACAAACCAAGCAGACCAAATCAGTTACAGTGGAGGATCATAATTTCCTTTTAGGCACAAAGGCCACGTACCTGCAGATTCACAAGATTCTCCCACTCTACAATAACCAGAAGAAAAATGTAAATTAAGAATTTGCTTCTCAATAGCAAGAGTTTGCAGAAGAGGAAGAGAAAGTTTGTAGAACAGTGAGATAGGTGCGTGGGTTCAGGATCTACTGGCCTTCAAAGATTTGAATTGTAGCCTCTTCTTCAGGAAGGGAGGAAAGGAAATCGATCATATTACCTCTCTTCCTCCTGCTCTCAGTGATATTCCGTATTTGTTGACACTACCTTCAGAGAAGAAACCTTTCTCTGAATACAAACAGAATTAAACTTAGTGCTAACAGTTCTCTCAATTAATCCTCCAATACACACGCTGAATTCAAAAGTTGAAATCTATAGGTTTGTCTGAATATTGAGTTGGAGAGTCTTTTCACTCGATTCTTGTAAATACCTTTGAAGCTCTTTATCCAGCTCCTGAAAGACTTCTTTAAGCTCTTTCAGTACAGGGGATGCTTTTGCATTTTCTTCTGCACAGCTAGGCTTAACTTCTGTCAGAAGCTCCTGTGTGACAGTTAAATGCTTTTGCAGTTCATCTACAATATAGAAGACATTTAAAACATCACTCAGAAATGCACAGTAGCATCAATAAATGCAAGATTACTCAACAGCTGAATAGTTGGAATAACCAGAGATAAGTGAACCAGATATTGGAAAAACCACTGCTTGATCAGCATTCACAAATACATAACAAAAAATTATGAAAGCCAAGTTATTTAATTTAAATTAGGAAGATTAACTGCAGCAAGAGGTTATTAAGATCAGCTTTCTTGATGCTAAACAGACCAATAGTTAGAAAGTTTTTGCATAGACTTCAGCACAGACCACAGGTACAGATTTATTAAGCAAACGCACTGATTCAAGATATCATGCAATATACTTAAGCTCTAGTTTTACAGAAAACACAAGCAAGTCTTTCTATATGGCTATATCCCTCAAACACAGAAACAAACAAATAAAAAGATCAAGATACTACAACTGTACAACTTGCATATGCATTAGGAACAAGAAAGGAGAAAGAGGAATGGGAAAGCATTAAAAAAAAAAAAAAAGATAGAAACTTGCTAAAAGAAGATGTAATGGCCCTAACTTAAAAACCATTTTTCCTGCTATCAGATACAAATCCTGAACAGTACACAGATACAAGAATTATTCATAGCAAAACACATGGCTAATGTTGCAGCCTGGTATCCATACAGACCACAAGAGCGGCATACAAAATTCATCCAATGGCTATAAATAAATCCAACAGTAACGATGTAAGCATTTTAGCAGACTGAAAAACACTATTTATGAAAGTAAATTTGAAAATTCAAGTTTTCCTACCCAGATATGTTAGTGTATCTCCCTCTATGTGTATATTCTTCACAGGTAATTCGTGTCTAGTGGCATCCAGGGAAGTTGCAAAGCTTTTATATTGCTCTTTAAACTGTTCACAGACGGGAACAAGGGGAGCGAGTACTTCCATCTGAAAAGAATACATGATGAACTACCACTTCACCACAGACAAGCCGTTTTAGTATTACGGTTAGAATGCATGATCTGCCTTATAACCCTATAGACTGTGATTCAAATCTGGTTCAATACAGGAAAAAACAAACAAGTATCACATTGAAATGCTCTTTGATAGAAGAATTTGTTTGTGTTACCTATTCTACTGTTTAATAGGTTTTATTCTATCACTTCAAAATACCTAGGTCAACACCAGTTTCGTTCTCACTGTAGTTCCTAAGTGTTCGAAATATAGCTGACAAAATCCTTTGCCTTTGATCTTTGGCCTGCAGATATAGTGTATTCACCAAGAGACAAAAGTCTTCATTGTTTAATTTTTGCAAATTGCAAATCAGCAAATATGCACTGCATATTTGTTAAAAGCAAACAAAAGTTTAGGTATTAAAATTAAGTATTCCAGCAATACTATCCTTTCAATTTGACATAATAAAACAAACAAAATACTGAGAAAGATGGGAGGCTTTAGCTTCTAAGATAATTTATTATTAAGAAAGTTATCAGAAAATTGTCTTCTTACAGCAAGATCAGAATTACTGTTGTCCAATATACAAAAATAAGACAGATAAAGGACAGAAGGTGCTCACCTCTCATCTAAGAGTTAGCATCTCAGCTCTAGCCATGATAACTGTAACTGCAAAACTGCAAGATGTTGATGCAGTTTTAAGCCACTTAATGTCTCTTCTGCATCAACTGTAAGCTGCTCCGGCAGCTGGTGCACTATTGCTCCCTTGCCTAACAGCTCTAACTTCTCCCTCCTGCCTACTGCCTATCCACAAGGTGGAGTAAAAAAAAAAGTGACAGGTATTTGTTTAGGTTACTAGAGAGCATAACGTGCCACAACAGGAAGTAGACATTTAGAGATACATAAAATTCTATACCAGCAGGCCAAAGAATCTGTCTGAAGAAAGGACTATTTCATAACAGAGCTTGTTTAAACATAGGGGAAGTGTGACCTGTAATAAAGCCTACCTGTTTATTCAACACATCTTCAAGCTTCTGCTCTCGCTCTTCAAGCAAGAATTCACGCTTCAACTCATAGAGCTTTTCCTGTTTCTTCTCCTTTTCTTCACACAACGTTAGCAGGTTTTCTTCCGTTTTTTCCTCCAGCTTGGCAAGGTTTTTCCCTGCCTATTAAATCCAAAAATACTCATAACTAAAATGATGCTACATGTAACTAATTAACATTTTCTGAAGCAGCACATGAAAGTCTCAGATTTGAGTTCAAATAGCCTCAATTAGGGAATTAGAGACCTCTTGCAATAAGCACAGTACCTTTCAGTTAAAGCCTCTCCATCTTCTCCCCCTATCCCTGTTGATACTTTTGTAAAGAAAAATTATACACATTCAGCACTAAGTGAACAAAGTAATCACTACACCTTTGAAATATAAACATTCTCACCTCCAGTTTTCCTAAAACTTCTGCACCCTCCACCCATTTCATGAAGAACTGGCATCAGTCTAACAAACTGGCACAGAATTCACTCCAGGAGTTTTCAAAGCAAGTTGTGCAGTTCTACAGCCATAAACACGTAAAATCATAAAAATCTAAATTCTATGGATCAGAATGCATAGAACTTGATAAGGAAGAGCTGACTGATTTTTATCTGAAGTATCAAATACTTAACTGACTCTCACCTTCACTCTTAGGTAAGTTAAAAGCAGTGTCTGAGATGCCAGCCATTTCTTCAGAACATCAGAATCAGATTTCTTAAAAAAAATAAATAGAATAAACAAAAAAAAATACTAGTTCAATTTCAGTAAACATTTTTTTTCAGCATTCAAGTAAATAATTGGAAATCTAATTTGTGCCCATCAGCATTATCAACAAGTCAGATGTATGAAAAAGATTGAGTTTTTAAACATTGCCTGTTAATTAAAGATACCTAACTGGCTTATTTATTCATTGTTCCAAACTTTTAATAGCATTTTCAGCAGATGTTCAAGACACTTGTAGAGAACTTGAAGTTTCAGTGTTATATGGAATGCATTGCTGTATTACAAAGCACTTCAGAATTAGGTTGAGTCATTGTTAATTTCTAGTGAAAAAGTGTTAGACAATTTAAAGATAATAAGATATCATTAAAAAGTACAGACAGGAATACAAGAACTGACATGAACAAACGCTTCAACTTGAGCAGACTCTCTACCACAAGCGATGGAAGCAAAATTTCAGCCTGTGTTGTTGAGATTTATACCTGTCCTACTAGCAGTAGAACAGACCTACCATCTGACTTCTGCCATAAGGCTTTACATCATCCTGGAAACCTTAACTTTTGTTACCAAGATTAGAGATAACGAGAAAACACTCATTTGGTACATTTCAAAATAAATATTTAAGATAAAGCAGTGAGACTCACCGCATTTTGTTTTTTTCCACTTGTCCTTGTACCTGTTTTGCAAATAGACTTTGAACTAGGAGTCTTTTTGAGGAGGCTTTTGTCTGCATCAGAACAAGAGAGACATTATTACTCTTTTTTTCCCCCAGAATGCATGAAGCAAGACAACATACCATCAAGTTCAAAGGTAAAGAGAATTTTGAAATGATTGTGTGTTCCAGTAAGAGATTTGTGCTCTGCTTCTGGTTCTGATTATATTCATGAGAAGACGTGGCTCATATAAGCATTTTATACTGATATTCAGCCTTACATGACAGTTACAGATAGATGTGGTACAGTTTTTAGAAGGGCTGATTAAAACCCATCTGTGGTAGAAACGAAGATTTGAGGATGCTTTGTTCTTTAATATTACACCTCAAACTCAAAAAAGAGTACCCAAAAGACTTTCAAAATCAAGAGGATAATTTAATCCCCAAAGACCTCAATACCTCTGCTTAATGATGCTCATTTAAAAATAAGATTTACCTTTGTTTATCTTTAACAGTATCTTCATGTGAATACTATACACCATGAGTGTTACTAATAATGAAGTTACACTATCATAAACTAAAAATAATAAAATAAGAAAGCGAATGTGGGCGGTGCTTACCATTAATAGCTGAAAGATCAAGGTCAGGTCGAGTAATTTTATCTTCATCTAATAAAGTGGATTGTAAGTCACCTTTCTCAAAGCTGGTCTGATTTAATGAACGAGGGAAAACATCTACAGAAAGAAGCTGTTATCAGACTAAAATAACTAGAACAGATTCTGCACAAATTTACAGTTGTATACCTTTTCACTAACTTATAGCAGCATCAAGAGAACTTTTATAAGTGTACCTTATATACAAAACAAAGTAGTTCAGAACTTATCTTCAAACATTTCACAGCTAAGCAACGACACTTAAGTGCGAACAGTAAATCGGGATTTTCACATTAACTGCAATTATTGCAAAAGAATTAAAAAAGGACAGCTTTGCAGACAGCTATACACTCAGGGACTTGTGGTGTTTTACAATGAGTTTATTGTAAAGATTAAAGAGAAACCTGCAGCAATTAAAGAGGCCATATTGAAAGAATAGCCCAGTTTTGCAGACAAGGTAAGAGATATACTTATTCTAGACAACTCAATTGTCAAATACTCAATTCTAGATTAGTATTCTGTGAGAAAGACAAGAGTTCAATGCACTTCAGTTTATAACTCCCAAACCCACATCAAGTTCATGCATCTTCATTTTCCATGCATACATCTTCATAAAAGTATCAGTGGTAAAAGTAATACGAAACATCAGCTCTTCGAGACATCTTTTGAGTTGTGAGGAGTTCTACAGGTTAGAAATAAAGGTCCTCAAAGAACAACTTTTAAGTTATTCTGGCAAAACCTACCAGAAGTTTTGCACTTCTGAGGAAGAACTGATCTGTTTTGTTGGCTCCCTCCTTTTCCAGATGGTTTAGTAGCAGAAGTTGTAAAAGAACTTGATGAACTCGCCTGACAACCAAGAACAGATAAAACTGAACATAAGCAGCAATTACAAGCAATAATATTATTCTACTTCTATTTGGATGAGGACAAACAAACAACTACTATCCTAATGCATCTTAGCGCTTTGCAAGACAGCTGAGGACAGTCTTAAGTTCCCATTCCAGTCTGTATCTATTTGTTAATAAATAATGGCTCCCTCACATCCAAACTGTCATTTGGGATCATTTCTAGCCTTTGCCAAGACCCCTCCCCTCCAGCCAGGAGCCTAAGTACCTGTTTGTTTCCCTTCTTTTCGTACTGCAGGTAGCGAGACTTCACGACCCTTCCTCCTGGAAGAGAGGCAGGGGGAGTTAGGCCAGGCCACCCGCCTCGGCGCGCTTCCCCTCCTCACCCCGCGCCTACCTTTCCGCTTCTGCCCAGACGCCTCGCCGCCCGCCGCCACCAGCGCACCGGAGGTGTCCGCCAGCGCCGACACCCTGCAAGGACAGAGCGCGAGGTGAGAAGGGCAGCGGGATGCGCGCGCCCCCTCCCTCGCTGCTTCCCTCCCTCACCCGCGGGACTCCTCAGCCGCCATCGCCTTCAAACCGCCCGCGCAGGCGCGGCGCCGCCGCGAGGCGGGAACGCCGCGCGCCCCCTGACGGCGCGGAGGCCGCCGCACGCCAACGGCCGCGGCGCTGCGGCCCCTCCCCCCACTCCCCCCCCCGGGGCAAAACGGCCGCGGCGCTGCTCCCTGCCCGGGGCAAAACGGTCGCCTCACACGAGGGCCCCCCGCCTCCAGCCTCCCCTTCCTCCTCCTCCTCCCTCGGGGCTCTGCCGGCGGAGGGGACGCCGCCGCCCGCGCTGCGCCCGCACACCAGCGCCGCAGGCCCCGTAAAGCTGCCTACGGGCCCCGGGAGCCTGACACCCGCTGCGTTTTTCGCCCGTGGGAACCGGCGGCGCTTTTCGACGGCCGAAGCCGGAGGATCCCCAGGCCGCGCCCGGGGAAAACCGCTGGAGAAGGGCGGCACAGAGCTCCTTCGGCTTCCACAGGAACCCACCCGCCTCCCAGCGCCGGGCGCCGCCTCAGAGGGCGCCCGGCTGCCAGCCGCTCCCGAGCTCTGCGAGGAGCCGGCGCCGGGCGGTACCGGCGACGCTTCGCGCCTCACGGCCGCGGCGGGCGAGGCAGACGGGGGCGGGCGGGGCGCATGCGCGGTGCGCGCGCGGCGCTGAATGGGCCGCCGCCCCGCTCCCCTCCCCCACCCGGAAGTGCCGAGCGGCGCCTCGACGCGGCCTGTGGCGGGCGGCGGCGCCGGTCGCCAGCGCTTCCCCCACCGGCCTGAGGTAGGCGGCGGCGGCGGCGGCGGCGGCGGCGGCGTGAGGTCCCGCGCCCCGGTGGGCGCCCGCCCTCCTCCCCTTCCCCCTTCACGGGCTGAGCCGCTTTGGGGCGGGGGGGGGGGGGGGGGGAGGGAGCGCGGCGGGGCCCTGGCGGGCGGCCGGCCGGCTCGGCCGTTTCCCTCAGGAGGCGGCGGCGGCGGCTGGGCCGGGCCGGGCCGGGCCGGGCCGGCCGAGCGCGTTGCTGATGCTGCTGCGTTTTGCCGCCGCTGTGCCCGGAGCGCAGCCGGAGGAGCGCGCCTCGCCCGCCTCCCCGTGCCTCCCGCCCCGCACAATAGGTGCCGGCAGGGTCTCGCCGTGCTGCTCGCTCCCGTCTCCTGCTCACCGCGCTCCGCGCCGCTTTCTCACGCGGTGCCTCCGGGCCGCGGTGCGAGCTGCCTGCACGCGCCCGCAGATGCCCCCGCTGCCTTCTTCGTCCGAGCTTCCCTAAAACTCTCTTTTGTTTGTTTGATTTTTGGGGGCAACGCTTGACAAATATCAAGGCTGCTGCTGTGTTGACGCCACGCTTTGTCACGTTGACCATCGTTGCCTAACTGATGTGTGCCTTTCGCTGTTTATATCTTGGTAGTGTTTGGTCTTTTGGGTAAGTTTGGCTTTGCGATCTTTGGAATGTAAAACTTGTGCAAGCTGGAGGCGTCTTTTTGTTGTGCATCCGTAGATTAAATGTAGCAGAGTTCTTTCCAGATCTATGGCTGTTGTGACAGTACTGTTGATATAGTCATCCTGACATGAGACATGACTTTCTAATATCGTTGTTAGTCTTTTTATTACTCTGTAAATATATTGGCGAAATTCTATACAGCTTTGTTTGCAAGTTCTCTGTGAAAAGTGAGAGGTACTTTGTATCCAAATGAGATCTAATGTTCCTTGATTTCAACTTCTGGATGGGTGGCAATGTAGCAGAGGTCTGGAGATGATCTCAGGCTTCTGGCATATGTAATTAGCCTTTCAAAGATGTCATCGGCATCCTCCCATGTTACTCCTTAAGGTGGATTGGTATCGGTTTGTCTACCTAGTTGTTTGCAGATAAGACTTTGTCACAGGTAGTTAGGAGAGCTCTAATTTCAGGTCTGTTAGCTGGAGTACATGGCTGAAGTATGTGCCCTAAAGTAACAGTGTGAGGCAACTCTTCATTCCAGTTTAATATACTGGTGTTACACCCATCCAGTTTTAGTAAGTCGGTGGTGCTTTTAACTATGTATCTCCTCAGGAAGAGGTCTAGGAGAGAAAATGTAGGGAAAACAACATGAAGAACTTCTCAGGTAAATGTATATTCAGTTTAGTTTCAAGACTCACTGAAGTGCTCTCCTCTAAAAAGAGTTATTTTTGATGATTTTCGTCTTTGAGCTTCAGAAACAGTACCCCTAACAATGAGATTCTTTACCCACTGTACTCTGAAAATATAGTAACAGCTACTTGTCAGGATGATGTGTCTTAGGCTGTTTACTTAATTGCTAGTGTTAACTTATTAACATCAAGCTTGGGAGATAACTATGGTAACATTTTGAACCTGCTTTTATAGAACTGAACTTTGTTGTTATTACTATGCATGAATATTTGTCTTAACAAAAAGCTTTTTCAGGAGTTGAAGATTAGTTTGTGCAGTGACAGGGCAGCTGTCTATGGAAATGGATATTCTAATCAAAGTGGGAGGATTACATTTTTCTGTGGAACCTTATATGTTTGTGGAATTGGATAGTTTACAAAGAGCGAGTATAGATGATGAAAAATTTAAATGAGGTGCACCTGGTAAGTAAAACTTTGTACAGACAGTTTTCAGACAAATAGTGATTCAAACATCAGAGCTATTGAATAATTCTGTATGAATAACTGTTTGACTCATATGCACATAGTCGAGTATTACTTAGGCTAAATATGGCCTTTCCGTAGCTGGATGGGCAAATATCATGGTTCTCATATCTTAGGAATTTAAAAAGAAAAAAAAAATCTAAAAGATGCAACAGTATTAGCTATTTTACCAGTCAAGGGAAAAAAAAGTCATGAGTTATAATTAAACAAAAAGTCCATGGTTCAGTATGTTTTTTGTGAATTTGAGGGATAAAGGGGTTTATTAACTCAAGTTTCTAAGAAAAAAGACATGCTTATTCTGCCTGTCTTCTCTGACTTTTGAATTTTTTGGTCAATTGCAGTTATATTTTATTGAAACAAAAGTCTCTAACATGGTTCACGATTTCTACACTGTTAATTTAAATATGGTGAATGGCTTTTTAGGAGGGCTGTGTACCAGTGGATGAGGTAAATAAAAATGTGTACTACCACAAGTGTTTAAAAAAAAAAAAAAAAAAACCAAAAAAAACCCCACCTTTTATTAGAAGAGTAGCGCTTTAGGGTTTGAATCTCATGCTCAGTTTATAAATGCATGTAAGGTTTTTTGGGTTGAGTTTTTTTGCTGTTTTTTTTTTCTTTTTAAGGAGAAATCTAATCAGAGCTGACTAATATCAAGGAGTAAGGCTTGAGATACTTATAAGGGATTTTTTTCAGTAAGTGGCTTTTTAGCAGATTATTTGTTTTCTGAACATATTGGTAATGTCTTTATTTCAGAGAATGAAAATTCAGAGATTTCCTCTCTTAGTAGATCATGTTTTCTTTGTGTAGCGACTTACCAGTGGCTTGAGGAGTTGCTTTTATCTAGGCTTTATTGTGGTGTTTGTAGCTGATACTATGTTACCAAATGAAACTCAAGGCAGGTCACAGCAAAATGTGCCCTTCTTTCAAAGATCAACAGTGTTTAATAATAAGTGTGTTTAAAGTGATTTATGATGTTTGTAGGTTCTGTTGCTGTTGAGCCTTTTCTTTAATTCACATAGTACTTAGACCTAAAGTTTCTTAAGAGAATTTCTTATCAATATAATTGAGCAGTGCAATTTTGACTTCTTTTGTTGACAGCTGTAATGCTGTTAATGATAAAATTAACAAAATTACAGAAAGTGGTGAGATTAGTGTCCAGGGCTCTTCTGATTATGCTGTCTGCCACAAATGCCCTTGGTTGTTTTGCCTTCATTCCTTGTTTTTTCAACTTCCATTCTAAGAGTCACATTATCGTTTCTCTTGAATCAGACTCAGATGTACATCCGTAATTCTGACATCACACTCTTTTAAGGTAATAACATGTTGTTAGACTTTTAACATCACTGTGAACCTGGGCTTGTTGAGGTTAAAATGTACATCTGAGTAATTAAGAGGAAGTAGAGGTCTACATCTTAGGTGAACTGAGAGCATAGATTGGGATCAGGGTTATAAGGGCCATAGTTCCTTCTCAGTTCTGTACTCTCTGTCTGTAAGGAAGATAATTTATTTGACTTTCCTATAATACTCACATTGCAATCCAGTGTCTTGATTAGGCACTCTATGGCCAACATTAGCTTCTCTGGCAGTGATGACCAGAAAAAGTAGCAACAAATATGTTGTGGATTTTCATGCTCTATTCAGAACTGCCTCTTTAGGGGTTGAAAAAAGAAAGAGCTTTTGATTGAAGACAACGAGGGCTCTAGAGTTGTTTAGTCCAACAGAACTGTAGACAACCAGGGAAAAATGTTGAAGTGTAACTAGAATGCTAAGCAATTTTCAAATAATCTACAAATGCCTGGAATATTCAAAAGGGGGGGGAGGGGCAATGAAATTTAATTATGTTCTACTACATGCAACTGTATCTCTCTGAAATTTGCTATGGTAAGGCTAAAGCCTAACCTGTAAAGTACAGTTCGTTCTTGAAGTTTTATGGTCTCTCTGCAACCTACGATTTTGCTGGAAATTCTTGCTTTGGAAACCAAGAATAAGTTGTAGTTGAATATTTTTGAAATTGTTGAATTGTTGAATGTTTGCAGTTTAGGGGGTTCTTTTGGTATAATAATTGGTGATTTTGATATTAAAGAATATTAGAGATCAGGCAATTGTAATATATTTCTACTTTTGTATTGACAAATACTTGGTGAACAACGTGAGAAGCTTGAAGCTTTCAGATTGAGGCATGCAGTACTGAAAACGTGCATGAAAATATGAAGAACTGGAATATTATAAAGTTTGTCCTGGACAATTTTGCTGTAATGGTAGCTTTCCCTTTTTAGCTTCACTATGATTCATTGACTAAACATGTGGTCTCAAATTATGGCCTTATTTAAGCTAAACAAATACCTTGTGCCGATGGGGACAAAGTCATTTTCTAGAATTTTACTACATCACAAAATATTGGCTTTAATGCATGTTATGAAAACTGATTTGTTTAGTAGAGGTTTAAAGATGATTAGAAAATAGCATCAAAATTACCATATAGAATTGGTGTTTTTTGCTTCTGTATTTCTAGTCTGGACAAAAAGTAAAATTTTGAATTAATGCTGAAGTACGTAGCCTACTACTTTTTTTTTTTTTTTTTTTTTTCTTTTCATAAAGCATTGAAGTAGTTACCTGAAATACTGCTCTCCTGGGTGATTTCAGTGGCAAGGATAACCAGTTCTCCAGTGATGAACCAAACAGTACAGCCTCATGTTGACTTAATTGTTGCTAGTGCAATGATTGCATTGTTGACTTAATAAAGCTAGTGGGTTTTTAGTACATTTTGACTTGCTTATAGCTTATGTAAAATTAATATTACTTTAAACTGTTGGCTTACAGGCTTGTTATATTAGTGCTGTTGACAAAGACACAGTTACTTTGTAGAATTTGGAAAAGTAGGGGTGGGGGGAAGGGAGAGTAACAAAATCCTAGAAAGAGATTTTTAGATTGATTAGACTTGCTTCCGTTCTTCTCGATGTGTTTGAATTATCATTCCAGGATAGTTCAATACAGAGGACCTATAACTGGTACCTTCTGTTTAAATTTGTCTAATCCTACTTCAAGTTTCCCATTTTTCTTCAATCTCGCTTGAAAATAGGTACCTTTAAGTTGCATATGTTATATTGGGACAACAAACCCATTGATTGTATAGGGCACAAATCACACATCACTGTATCCCTTAACGTGCTAATCCTATGCAGCTGTTGTCCCACTCATGCCCACAGTAGTACTGCCGTCTAAAGGATTGAACAAAAGATTAGAATCAAAAACTTCTCTAATTTTGCCTGATTTTTGTCTTGCCTAGCTTGCCTGATTCTTCCCCTGTGTTTGCATCTGTAAAATAGGAGTACAATGAGAAATAATACTTTGTTGTGTTTTGCAGATGCTGATAACTGTACTTAGTCAATTTTAAGTACTGTGAAGACATTTACCTAAGCTACTAAAGGCTTGCGAAAAGTAAAACTCTTTTAAATAAAACAGAAAGGAGTCTGAATGTGAAGTCTAAAATTAGTTGATGTGTGCTTGGTGCCAGCTTCTGTCTCCTGCTTGTTAAATTCTCTAATGCACAGCTTTATTTCACCCCTTGCGTTGGAAAGGAGCTCCTTATAGGGAAGAGAAAGAAATTTGAGGTAAATTTGTAGAAATTTCCAGCTCTTAACAAAAAGAACTCAAAAGTGGTTGGGCTGTTCTCTTTCTGAGTATGCTGCTTTGCATGCTGACCAATATGGTTTCATTATTACCTTGTAGTCTTTTATTTCTCCTTTTCTTCCAATATTCTCTGCACCTGAATTCAGGCTTCTGCTTCATTGCTTCAGTGTAAATTGGTTCATCAATAAATATTTCAATTACTTAAAAACTTTCTAAGTAACTATAGAAAATAGAAGGCAGCATTGTCATCATCTGTTCACCCTGCTTGTAACATAAATGAAAGGGTGATACCTAATTAATTTTTCTGACTCAGAAGCACATCTGTGAGTGGAGGCTGGCTGATTTTCTGAAAGAACTTTAGCATCAAGCCTCTTCATTAGTGTCAGTTAAATCTTGCAATGGAGGGTAGTCTTCTGGTGATGTTTGTCTTGCATTAGGCTGAATTTATCTAGTTTTGAATTCCAGCCACTGACTCTTGTTATAGTTTTGTCCTTCAGACTGAAGAGGGTTATCGACTTCTAGTTCTTCATACAAGGATATGAACTTGTATCAGTCAACCCTGTGTTGTTTCTCATAGATAAAAGCTTATAGAGCATTTTGCTGTAAAGGGGTATTTTCTAACAGATTTTTTTGTTGTTATCTCAGCTGCTTACTTGAATTTTTGATATATTCTAGATGCAGTATTGGTCATGTGCCTGCTGAGCACAAAGGTAATATGGCTGCCTAACTAAATATTCATTTAACATGTATCTGGGAATTACATTCACTGTTATGCTTATTAGGCTACAGAAGAATCTCAGGTTTAAATGATTACCCACTATGATTTTCAAACATGCTGATGTGGCTTATTTCAGGTAAATGTGAAGTTATGCATCTGTAAACTAAACTGAAATTTGTTTAGTATTTCTTGCCTACTCCTATACTACTGAACTGTATCACTGACTCTAGCTTTTTGATTATTTACTGCTTTCTCAATCATTGTGCGCTCTTTTCTTTCTTTTAGAATTATGATGAAAATATATACTTTGATGTCAAGAATCCAACTTTACTAGAATCCAACCCTCCAGCTGCTTGATGATACTTGGTCCATAGTTGAATATTAGGACCCATCAGGTAGCCAACTTACAATCTGTTCAGTGTATGCTACTTTACTTTTATGTTCTAGTTTGTTACTCAAGGTATTGTAGAGTATGAAGTCAGATGTACACTGGAGGCTGCCTATTTTAGGGCAGTATATTATCAACTGAAGTGCATACCCTAAGAAAATCATAAGCTAATTGGAGAGTGACAGTATTTCCTCAAACCTCTATTTGAGTTGACAGATTTTCTCAGCCTTATTCTTAGGTAGAAGAATTGAAACATTATGTTACTTCCTTTGAGACTTAGTATGATGGTTTACAAATTTGCATTTTTTTATTTTCATTTTTTAATAAAGCTGTATTTTTTCCCAAATGTCTAATGCTTTCAGTTAGTAATCCAAATATATATGGATTTATGTAACCAAGAACCCAAAGGAGTGATATGATTGTGTCATACCTGATTACCTTTGATACCTAAGGCAAAATGAGTCAATTGTCATTTACAGCTGAGTTACTGAGACTATTCTTTCAGAAGATTGCTAGGATTAGTTTTCAGCATGAGGCCCTGGTCTTGTGGCATAATCCAGTCTCTGCCGTCATGCCCCTCCGCTTTTTCTTTTCTTTAACTGCTACCAAACTATAGGCCTTGGGTTATGTCCTCGTTTACTTCTGTCATTGCTTTGTGTCATGAGGATAATTAGTAGCTATTTATAGCTTGCTTTTGTCGAATAGAACTTCATAGCAGTGTTAAAATATGCATATGTTAATCATAGCACTTATTTTTACATCTGCCTCTTACAATAAACAGCATATTGTATACTCTGATTTTTTTTTTTAATTGTTGGATTCTACTTGTTTGTTCAAATTGGATCATTACAACACTAAATCTTAGACTATTCCAATAAAAATTCTAACTGAGTTTGATTCTCTTCGGACAAATTAGCTGTTGGTAGTAAAGGGAGAATAATTAAAAGGAATTCAAGAATAACTGGATCTACTCTTTCTTAAGTGAGGTTTAGGTTTTCCCTCTATTTTAAGCCTCATCATCAGTATTGAATAACTCAGAGTACCATATCTGAGTGAAGCTGTTTTTGAGCGAAAGAACACTGTTAAAGCACAGTATTGTTGAAAGAAAGAAAATTGCATCTGGACTTCATATCTGATTAAAATGAGACAGTGTGATGTTGACTGTTTTTCTGTTTACTTGCCATGTGACTGTGTATTGAAATCATGTTTCAGCAAGTTCTTTATGCTGTAGCTTATCTCTAAAATCATTCCTACAGGGCAATGGCTGGGGAATCAGAACTGTCTGCTGTCTGCCTTACATTGCAAGCTGTCTACTTGCACTTCCATCAAGTTGTATCTGATAACTGTATAATATAGAAATATGTGCGTAGCAGAAACATGTTGACATCTGCGTGTTGCTTTGTCAGAAAACTGTCTGCTTCAGGATGAGAGGTCTTTCTCTTTCCAGTTTCTCAGTCATGCACATCTGAACAGAGACTACCAGCTATTGCGTTTTTGCTTGCAGTAATTGGCCTGACCTGAGTTTTACACAGTAGAGAATGAGCTGTGTGCCACTTTCCTCTTTGGGAAGTGTTTTTTGGCAGTCTTAAGCAAAGTATCAGATGTATCTTGGTAACTAACATGAGATAAGGTTAGGAAACCTCTGTCAGTAAAGTCAGAGGTCAGCACCTTGGTGAGAAGTGTAGCTGCAGCTCTTTATGGGCAGAAAGTTGGTGGCACATTTCTTAGGGTGCTCTTTTGGCCAGAATACTTTTAGAAGGGACTTCCTCTATCATACCAACCTCTAATGACTATCTGTCTGAAACTAGTTGCTGAGGGAAAAAAAAAAACGGAAGTCTGAGCTAGCCTGTTTCCCTATGCTAACTGACATGAAAAAAAAAATGGTCACTGTTCTTTTTCTGTGACTATTCTCCAGATTTGTCTTCCCCATGAGCAGCAGTCTGTTGCTGATTTTGCTATATGTTAGCTGTTTGAGCTTCTATAGGTCAAGGATACCTTACATTTGCATAATTCCTTCAGAATTCTTTACTATTGATCAGTGATAAGTACAGGAAATGGAGAGAGGCCTTTGAGCACACTAGTCCATCCTTCTGTACTGCCAAGATCTTGCAATATACCCTCTTTAATGAATGATGAATGAAATTTTACAGAGCAAGAAACAATTTTCTGAGGGACCATACAGTTTGACCAGAGATTTGCTGTGGTTTTTCTTGCTGTCTGACTTGGTTAGCCTTCCTTTTGATGAGTAGCCACCAAAAATGATCCAACTTGCGTAACAATAACTTCTAAAAGCTTAATATTCAGAGTTCCCTTAAAGCAGATTTCTCCACTCTGAAGCAATTCATGAGGCAGAACTATGTCATATGTTTCTCTGAAGTGATTCATTGCTTGCAGTGGAAGTGGCAGTTAAATACTTCCAACTCTTTACTGATTTTAATTTGAAATGATTGCTTTTTGTGGTCTTATGTAAGTTCCTGTGCAGTTGTTTAGTAACAAACAAGCAACTTCACTGGCTTTTTTATTGATTTATTTATGTTTATACTATTTAAAAGTAATTTTTCTGTGTAGCCTAAAAAGGACGATAAAAATGCAAGATCAAACCTCTCTGCAGCAAGGATGTGGTTGACTCAAGTGAAATTAGCATTCTCTTTTCTGGGTAAATTGTGCATATTTAAGAAATAGCTACAGTGTGTGATCTTAGGAGATGGCAGGAATATTTGCATGAGTCAGAGGCACTGTTTCCTTAAAGTTGAGTGGGGTAAATGCTGTACCTATCTTGTACATTTTGTGAAAAGAGGGCAGTTGGGAAAAGTGAAAGAGTGTGTTGATCATAGTGTTAGAACCTTCTTCTTCCTTGCTTCCATGCGTTGCTTCTCCTGCCATACTTCATGGCTGCTCTAAGCTGGCACAGCTGGTTTAAGAAGTAATCAAACAGTAGTTCGATCTCACGTTACTTGTGCAGCTTCCAGGGAGAATTTGTTTGGAAGGGGGAAAAGATGTTTGTACAGCCATGCAATGAACTGTGTCAGGGAACTTACCTGGGTTAAGACTAACCTAGGGAAACAGGGAGGTTTCTAACCTGGATCTTTATTCTGATTCAGTTTGCTTCATGCCTGTGTGAATGCTTGTGCTGCTGTAAGAGGGATGGCATGGGAGTAGAAGCAAAGTAGAAAGAAGATAAATGTTATAACAGATATTTGCTCAGACTGAAATAACTTCACTAATGTGCAGAAATAAAACTAATGTGCTACTTCTGCACATTAGTTCTTTTTGTTAATGGTTTGCCTGTGTAACAATTTTATCCTCATGTCCAGAAAACAATACCTTACCCTTATACTTCTTGTGCATTGTTTTTCTTTAACGCTTGATTTTTTCTTCTTCTATTTATTTTATTTATTTTATTTTTTAGACAATGGGCACTGCATCTTAAGCAGTGGTGGAAGACTGAAGCCCATTTGGGGGCAGAATGAGTTTGAAAGATGCTGACAGTGCAGTTTGCCAATCAAAGCCAGCCTATAATCTTCATATTTACCCCCAGCTCTCAACAGAAAGCGCTCCCTGCTGCAAAGTGACAGCAACCAAGGACAGCACATCTTCAGATGTCATCAAGGATGTGATTAATATCTTAAACCTGGATGTCTCAAAACATTATGTGCTCGTGGAGGTGAAAGAAGCAGGTGGTGAAGAATGGGTACTTGATATAAATGATTCTCCCGTTCATAGAGTTTTACTTTGGCCTCGTCGTGCTCAGGATGAGCATTCTCAAAAGGATGGGTACTATTTTCTTTTGCAAGAAAGGAACACTGATGGGACTATCAAATATGCGCATATGCAACTGCCGTCCAAGGAGACGGATGCTCGACGATTGGTTGAAAGGGGTTTTCTGCCCTGGTATCAGGAGGACTTTGATGACTTGTGCAATCTCCCCAACTTAACAGAGACAACACTCCTAGAAAATCTTAAATGCCGCTTTCTAAAACACAAAATTTACACTTACGCAGGAAGTATTTTGATTGCAATAAACCCCTTTAAATTCCTGCCCATTTATAATCCTAAATACGTCAAGATGTATGAGAATCATCAGCTTGGGAAGTTGGAGCCTCATATTTTCGCCATTGCTGATGTGGCTTATCACACAATGCTTAAAAAACACGTCAATCAGTGCATAGTTATATCAGGTGAAAGTGGGTCTGGAAAAACTCAAAGCACAAACTTCTTAATTCACTGCCTCACAGCACTGAGCCAGAAAGGGTACGCAAGTGGTGTGGAGAGAACTATTCTTGGAGCTGGACCAGTTCTGGAGGTAAATTTATGCTAAAGTTACCTTTCATGGAAACCGCTTTTTGAAAATTTTAAATAACTGTTGTTGAACACTAATTTTGAGTGTTTTGAGTCACCTGCTTGGCACAGACTTTAGATATCTCTGGGCTGAATTGGTGTTTGGCTTTGTTGCGAGACTGCTTCTAACTGATTTTCCTTGCAGTTTGTACTTCCTTGCGGTTGACTTCCTGTAGCTTTTAATTGATATTTGACTTAACTTTTCACAACTAGACACTAATATTCTGGGACAGAGGTTACTTGAGTTCTCTCTCTTAAAGTTCTGATGGCATTTGAGTCAAGTTGAAATTATAACTAAATGTTTTCACAAATAAATAGTTCCACTGAAATATCAACTGCTTAATGTAATTATGCTGTTGTTCTATAGCTCTCTCCTTTTTTTTTTTTTTATTTATTTATTTTTTTATTTTTTTTTTTTATGAACTACCTTTTCAAGGGAATTATTTCCTTGGTATAAATTTTTGCTTTGAAAAGAACAACATTGTTAGTTGGGGAGAAAGTGTGAGTCATGGGCTTTTTATTAGAACAGTGTTTCCAACAGAAAGCAAAACTAACCACTAGAGGGAAAGGGGTACAACTGGTCTTGCATAAGGTAACAACAGGATAAACTTAAACAAATCTTGTAGACTGCAGCCTTTCCCTTTCACTCTCTGATCTGAAAAGAAAAAACTTGAAAACTTTGCTGGATATAATACTCCCCAGCAATAAAATCTTCAACAGCAAGGAGTTCAAACATGGCCTTTGGAATTTTTAATGTTAAATATTCTCAAATGTAACAACAGGTTCGTTTAATTTTTTTTTTTTAGCTAAACCATGTGAAAAAGCAATAAAGTAAATCTAAAATTGTGCTATATTTATGGATGTGATTTGAAAGCTTTTCTTTAAAGAGTGAGGAATATATGCAAGTTCTCTTTTGCCTGTCTTTCTGCTGCCTGAAAGCAGAAGTAAAATTCTTTGAGGTTTGTTGGTTGCTGGAGCTCAAGTTTGCTATTCTAAACACAAAACAGGAAGGGGTCACTGTGGAAAGCACTGTCTGATCAGCTGATCTTTCTGTGTTTGATAGTTAACTGTTTCAGGCCCTGGTCTGCAGGACCTGATATAGCAGTATCAAATCAGGAGGGGAGGAGGAGCTGAAATCTTGTTGCTTTTGTGCATATACATTAAAAATTAAAACTCAACTTTGTAGATGGCAGAGGTAAATGTTGTTTAGAACTGAGAATGTTCATAAAAAGACGTGTGGCTTTCTACAGTAAGGTTGGTTGGCGCATGTGCTGCAGCTCTTCAGATTTTGATTGAGCAGTTTAGTAATACATTTCATGTGAAAATAGTCTTGCTAGCTAGAACTGTGCTGAGCAATTGAAAGCTTAGCTTGCAAATTTGATGAACAAATTCTAACACTGATGTTGGAGTGCGTACTAAAATGTGAGACTCCTGAAGTTCTTGGAGAAACTTCTTGCTCTACATCATTGATTCTGTATGAACTTGAGCTTCCGACTATTGCAAAAGATTAAGGGTTTTATGACAACTAAATGTTAAAATATAGAACATTTGTATCCTAGAATGACTTTCAGAAATGAATGTATGTTTTTGTATAAAAAGTAATACTCATTGACTTGACATTAAGGAGGAAGAAACCTTTCTGAAACTGATGGAGGCTAAGAATGGTCTGGGCTAAAATAAGCCTCTGGAGTACGCATGATTGTGGGACAACTCTGTCAAGGTAGTAGGAGTAGGATCAATACTTCTCTATTCCCATAACTTCAGTGCACATTAAAAAGTGATGCTAGAGTGGGTTTAGGCTATAGAAAAGTAAAATCAAGCTATCCTACTTGTTTCACCGCAGAAAAGAGTCAGTAGATAGTGAAGCTTCCAGATTTCCCTGCATGCTCCTATGCAATTCCAGTTAAGTGCAATTTAAAAAATCAAGTCAAACCTTGATCTCAGGGAGTAATATGTTGAAAGCTTACTCAGTTTGTGGAAGCTGAACTGCTAGTGAACAAAACTCTTGTTTTAGAGTTGGTCACTTTTCAGTCTAGCTATAGTGACTCATCTGGGTTTTTACTTAACGGAACTTAAGTGGAACAAGGAAATTTTTCTTAAATGGGTGTTTCAGGGGATTTTTTGCATGAACAGATTTGAAGTGTGCCTAAACTATTTGAGAATGTTCTGCTTAATTTTGAAGATTTGAGTCCTCATGAAGTGGTTTCCACAAATGAAAATATGGCCTCTTTACTGAAGATAGTCAGATTCCTCTGATATAAAAACTGTTACATTCTGGCTCAAAATTTCTCCTTTTTAGTGACCTCTTATTTTCCTGACATCTAAATAAAAAACATCTGTTTACGGGCTGATTTTTTTTTAATAAAAGTTCAAGTATTTCCTGCATAGAAAAGGTGAGTACTGGTAGTGTGGATGGAGATGGATTTATAAATTTGTGATCACATACTTAAACACATTTTCAAGTGTATTAACAAATGCTATTTCTGTGTTGGCTAACTAGTCTCTATCCAAAGCTATAAGCAATTTGAACATAAACTATTATTAATATTTTAGCTCCTTGTTCATAATCTCTAGACCTTGAAGAACAGAGTTACAGCTGTATCATGAAAGGAGATTAGGCCTTATATTGCTTGATATTACTTTCTCAGACAACGGAATCATTCAGTACACCGAATTGAAACAGTGTAGTTTAAAATTGTATACAACACTAGCATAGTTGTTGTCATATACACTAGTGAAAGGAAGGTTGGTCGTGGATTAATCTCTGATGTTCAGATGTGCTTCTTGCCAACTTTGACACCAGAGCCTCATGTGTTTGTAAGGCTCCCTGTTGGCAATCTATTAAACAGTGGTGGTAACCATACAGTTGCTGTAGCTGCGTAGGATTTTTTCCTGGAATTTTTATTGTTTCTCCAGGATATCATGGGTCTTCTCTTGTGAAGTGCCCTGCGCCAGGTGCTAAAAACTGTCCAGAAAATAGAGAGAGGTTCTGTTTCAAGATACTCCTGACTTTTTCATCCTCTTCTAAATTCAGTGTTTAAAGTATAATTCCTCGAGTTGGAATTTTGCCTTCTAGTATTGACTATTAAGTTCAGTTTACTTACGGCTGAAGTCCTAAGAAGGAATGCGCATTTAGGAGCTATTATATGGGTAAGATTGGGAATAGTGAATCAAACCATTGTTTATTTTATAGAGTTTCAAACAAGTTAGTTAAACCTTTCTATACACACTTAGGAAGTTTCCAAGAAATTTGTATTTTCCTTTCATCAGGGAAAAATGTTTTATACCACATATTTCAGATATAAAATGTACAGTGTACAATCTAAAACTCAATTTATTTTGGAGACCTAACATTAACATAAAGATAAGCACAACTTTCTAAAACGATGATAAATTTATTTACCATAATAGCTGTTTCCAACCATCTAACTTGCATGAATGGGAAGCAAAAAAAAAAAAAAAAAAAAAAAGTAAATGCTTGATTTTGGATAATTTAGCTAAAAATCAACTCAAGCTCAACCCAGATAGATAAGGAAAGAGGCAGGATGGACAGACATAGTGGAGTTGTCATAAATTTTTCTCATGTTAATTTGAAAAGCACCACTTATTTCCATTTGGACATGTTCTTGGAGTTTTATTAATGATACTGAACCATTCTTTGAAAAGAATTAAGGCCCAAATAAAATGGAAGGTCCAGCAGGAAATATTCATTAAATGATCTAGAGAAGGCAGTTGTAAATATAAACTTGACAGCACAGTTGAGAGGGTAATGAGGTTTACTGGAACTCAGCCAGCATATTTAAAAGCTTGCTAAATTTCACTGTAGAAAGTGAACTTCTATGTTTTACCATTCTATGGAAAACAGTAAATCAATTAGCTGTCAGCTCTGTTTTCTTTAATATAGTCCAATTGTGCTTGTGGTTTTGGTATGAAATGGACTTAAACTAAGTGGTGCTTTGACTCTGGTTTTCATTTATATTTGCCTTAAAAGTCTGCATATATATTTAGTGGGTGTAGTCTGTTCTATTTAAGGTAGGGTAGTTGTTCTGAAGCTATTATCTGCATGTGTTTGTTTTAAGAATCATAATCAGGGAAGGAATGGAACTTCCTTTTTCCATTCATTTGGTTGCTACTTGCTTTTTGTAGAAATGTGATGTTGCATTCTTTTCCCTGCTGCGCACATCTCTTGGGAAAATTACCTTGTCCTCTGTATGCTGTTATCATGTGGGTTGCTTAGACATCCCCAGGAGTTCAAGTGGCACACAGAGGGTTGCAGAATTACCCTGAAACACTGCAACTTCTGCGTAAATGAGTCCATCTTTTGGAGTGTGTTTGTGAAGACCACTCCAGATTTCCCTGGAGGTATTACTCTGAAGCAGTAATTTCCTCTTCCATAGCGTAATTTGATTCTTCAGTGTCATTTTTGTACTGCAGAAGAATAGTCTACTCTGTTGTGTTTCTGCTATGGGTTAGAGTGGTCTACCCGGAAACCCTTGATAGCTTTTTCAGATTTTTGGCAATTCTCATGAAAGAGTTAAATTAGATGTTTTAGTTTGTTTTCCTCAAGTAGCTTGTAGGTGCATGTGTGTAGTTCTGGGTTTCTTTTTACAGGAAATAAATTAGTAAAATGAGAAGTTCTGTTGCTTTTTTTTTTTTTTTTTTTTTTTTTTTAATACCTTTAAAGGTGTCACTGCTATTGAGGAAGTTTTGAATAACAAACCTCTTGTATTTCAAGGTAAAAAATAGGTTAGATGACTTCCTGACTCCCAGAGCAGTCTATCTGAACTCAGATTCCTGCTGGCCTTGGTTTGCTATTTTTGACTCACGCTCTGTGTAGATGGTTAGTAGTCTGCCTTAGAGTGGTTTAGTTTTAGTTTTTCATTTTTCTTACCTTTCTCCTCAGGGAGTCACAAGAGAAAATAGTGAGTGAGTTTAGCTATATAAATGATTTATCTTCAGCTGAAATTATATCATGTCCCCTCATCTTCTGAATTTATTTGGGAAAGACATAGAAGGCTTTACGTAAAGGCGAACAAAGGTAATCTTTCAGTGGAGTTTGGACTCTATTTAATCCATTTGAATAAACTACTGTTAGTCTCACCTGGATAGAATTATCCATTGAAGATACTTTCTATCCAGAGTAATGGCTTGATAATGTAGAAACTTAATTCTTGTCTGTAATCTGTTTTCACTAGGATAAGCATGTAATAGCTTATAAAGATGCATAACTACTAAAAATGTTTCTCATTTCAGTGTTTTGCGCTTTTATGACTTTACATGGCAATGTTATTCTTTTATACTTACTTCAAAGTATACTGAAGGCTATGGTAGCCAGCAGTTGGTATTTGAGTCTAAAGCTAAATATTACCAAAGAAACCCCCAAATGTTGAATGGCTTGGAATGCTCTTTAAAGAGTTGTAGATGTTAACGGCCTTTGTGAGAAAATGATTAGATACATGAAAACTTCCCCAAAACTGATAATATTAGTCAGCTTTTAAGAATTTGCTGTATATTTTGACTAAATACCAGACGTATGAGATCATAAGAGCCATTAGTAGTTTTAAACTGTATTCATTACTTACATGAGTAATCACTAAGAAAAGTTTTTCAGGAAGCCAGGGTTATGGGATTTCTTAACTCTATGATGCCAGAGTGCTTACTTAT